>NC_092509.1:55642266-60442266 GCF_047511675.1 Marmota flaviventris | reverse complement strand
ACAGCAAGATGAGGACCAGCAATGATAGTTTCCAGTGTCTGTCAACTGGGGCTGGCGACCAGATGGAACAGGAGTCTCCAACCACAGGATTTCCTCTTCCCCTTGGGAGTTCTCCGTGGTGGGACAGATGGTGTAGGGAAGATATATAGAAACCTTGGGAAAGAAAGGAAAGCCAGCAGAGGAGGACTAAAGAATATGGACTTCTACAGGAATGTGTTGAGGAATTTCCCACCTAATTGTGTCAAAAATGCAGGCAACATTGGTTTCAGGACAAGACATGGATTGATATAAGTCTTTGATTCCATTTGACTATTTAGAGGTCTCATAGCTGTCTTCCCAGGGTGCAAGGAATAGGAAGTCTAAGTATCCAAATGTCACTTCTAGTGAAGGCTTTTGGCAGGGGATTGGGGGGTGGTATTCTCCATCATTACAAGAAGAAGAAATTAAGGCAGTGAACTTTAGTGTTCTGGCTAGATGCTGGTTTCCAGTGTATCTATATAGAATTCAGTTGGGGATAATAATTCCTTCCTTCTCTTGAAAAGCAAGGTAAAGACTGTCTGTTGGCTTATAAGCCAATGATCCTTTTTTTATATTTTAAATTTCAGTTTTCGAATTCTTAAATGTGTGAAAAGAGAAAAATAGAACCAGACCGGAACTGCTGCCTATGGTGGTACCTAACAAGGACAATTCTAAGGAGGCACTAAGAATAGGATATAAAGGAAAGGCAGACTCTCAGGATGTGGGCTCTGAACATCAAGTAGGAGATAACTATTGCTGCGGATACTGATTGTTATACTGGCATTCGTTAGGTGTCTACTATGTGCCAATGCACAGTGCTAGGAACCTGTGCTGTTGAATCATCAGACCACTGACTGTCCTTTGTCCAAAGCCCCTATGGAGCCAAGAACCCATAAAAGTCCTATTTATTTCCATTTCAGTGTTTTGTTTCTCCATCAGAAAGATGCATTTGTAAAGGTAGTCCTTTAGTTAAGAGTTTCTCTAGTCCAGGTCAGGACCCAATACACTTTGAAATGGATTAAATGAATCTCCAACATCATTTTTAAAAAATGAAATGGGGTTTTAAAAAAAGAAAATATCAGAAAGCAGGCAAATAGATAATTTCGTAAAGCGTTTGTTTCAGTTTTGTAGATGTGTACTGGGTCTCTGAAGAAAATGTAATTCTTTCTCTGGGTCAAGGTTAAAAGGTTTGCAGAGCACTGATCTATTTCACTTATCTATTTGCACTGAAATGTACAGTAGTTTTCATCCAATGGACATACCAGAAGTGAATTATGTGTGATAAAATTTCGTTAAACGAAGGGGTCTTGCTCTTTAGGGATATTGCCAAAGACATTCTCAGAAGAGAGAGAAAAGGACAAGTAGATTGAAATATTTCTGATCACACTGAGTTTTTATGAATAATTATTTCCCAGAAGGATACCTACCATGTATCAGTTGCTGAAGCTCAGAGTAAACTATTTGCTCAAGCATATAGCTTTCTTTCATTAATTACACCCATTCTTGTGTCATTTTTTACATTTGGTGGTCATAAATCACTTTATTCCTCTTCTCCCAAAAGACATCTTTGCTATATTTCTTAAGCCCACATGCAATCATCTGAAAACACATTTTATAAATCTCTGGAGCAAGGAATATAGTAGGGACAGATGATAGAATTGTGTTATGAATTATTTAAGGCAGCATACATTATGAGTGCCTGAAATGAGAATTCAATTGGCAGTTTAAAACCAAAATCCCAAGAAAGGTAAAATGTAAAGAATGGTACAATTCCTGCGCATGGTATTTTCAAATATAATGCTGACTTGGTTGTTTGTAGAAATCATTTTCTGACAGAGGAAAGCAACAGAATCTTGCAAAGTGTGCAAAACCATTTTTTTTTTTAGTCTTTTAGAGTGTGTGTTTTGGTTTTGAAGAAGGGAAGGAATGGTATTTTTGCAATTTCAAACAGATTTTAAAGCTTACTTTGGGAGCTCCAAGATGATAAAGTGATCCTGTTGTAAGTAAAGGGGTCAAAGACCCTACTGTCTCAGAGAAATGGAGGAGAAACCTAGGATTAAGAATTGAATTGTGCCAGATACCCGACAGTCTTTTTTCCCCCTCTTATTCCTTTAATTTATTATTTGGAAAACTATCAAACCTACAGAAAAGTTGAAAAAAATAACACAATAAACATCCACGGAGCCTTCATCTATCTTGGATCACTGATTATTAGCATTTTGTCACATCTGCTTTCAAATGTATGTATAAAGTAAGTTGCAGACATTGCCAAGTATTCCTAAATACTTCAGCAACTATCTCCTAAGACAGAATAAGAATACTCTCTTCTATAATCATAATATTTAACGTTGATTCAATAATGTCTCCTAATTCAGAGCTTAATCTAAATTTTTCCAATTGTTCTAGCACCTGGTATTTTTGATTCTGTGCCAAAATTGCATTCCTCAGCACTTTCAAATCCCAAACTGAGCAATTCACTTAAGTCAGCAATACATCTTCCTTACTCCATATAAGAGGCCAATTCTGTAGCTAGAACTATACATTAATATTCCACTCACAACCCCCCTCCAGCATTAAGGAATGGAAGGACCATGACTGACATAGCAGAGGGGCTGTGGCCAGTCTGGAAGTCCTCCTGGGGGAGCAGTGTACTTCCTTTAACCCTGAGTAGAGGAGCTTGGACGTTTTGAGGTATGGAATTTTCTTTCCAAATAAGCCCCTACATTAAAGGTCTACTGCATTGATTGGGAGTATGCATCTAATGCAAGGTCAAGTCCACTCATGGCCACTTAATACATACTGCTCTTCTTGAACTGCCTTCTGCTTATCTCTCCAACCACATCTTCCTCCCCTCCTTACAACTTACTTTCTAACTCCCCTAAAAAATGAAGTATTTATTCAATGAAGATCCATCTGGTGAGTGAAATCTCCTTTGTTGAGAAATTAGGCCCCCTGTAGTTTACACATTCCTGTTTCACTATTAAGCGGCTATTAAGCACTGTGTAACAAAATGCCCACCCCCAGGAGTTATACTCCAGATAAGGGAGTAAGAAATGACCATCATGGTTGAATCCTCAGATCTGATTGTGTATCAGAATCACCTAAGGGAACTTGCTAACTGTACAAATCTCATTCAGATTCTCAATATTGCTTAGAAGTTTTAATTGAAAAGATCCAGAGTTCTCTTGATATTAAGTGATGCAGGGAATTCTGGTGCATGTGGACCATGGACTAATTTTTTTGTTTTTTATTTGTTTTTTTTTTGGTTATACTTGACAGTAGAATATATTTTGACATATCATACATACATAGAGTATAACTTTCCATTTTTGTGATTGTACATGATATGGAGTTTCGTGGGTCATGTATTTATATATGAACATAGGAAAGTTATGTCTGATTAATTCTACTGTCTTTCCCATTCCCATATCCACTCCCTTTCCCCTACTCCTTCTTGTCCGATCTGGTGAACATCCATGCCCCTGCCCACCCCCATTGTGAGTCAGCATTCACATATCAGAGAAAACATTTGACCTTTGGTTTTTGGGGATTGGCTTTTTCACTTAGTATGATAACCTCCAGTTCCATGCATTTACCAGTAAATGCCATAATTTGGTTCTTCTTTATGGATGAGTTATATTCTATTGTGTATATGTACTACATTTTCTTCAGCCATACATCTGTTGAAGGGCACATAGTTTGGTTCTATAGCTTAATTATTGTGAATTGAGCAGCTATAAAGTGATGTAGAAAATTTTGATGTGTCCAAGTCAATATAGTGTGCTTATTTTAAGTCCTCTGGGTGTATGCTGAGGAGTGGGATAACTGGGTCAAACAGTCGTTCCATTCCAAGTTTTCTGAGGAATCTCCATACTGCTTTCCATAGTGGTTGCACCAATTTGCAGTCCCTCCAGCAATGTATGAGTGTACGTTTCCCCCCACATCTTCATCAACATTTATTGCCACTTGTGTTCTTGATAATTGCCATTCTGACTGGAGTGAGATGGAATCTCAGTATAGTTTTAATTTGTATTTCTCTAATTGCTAGTAATGTTGAACATTTTTTCATGTATGTGTTGACCATTCCTATTTCTTCTGTGAAGTGCCTGTTCAGTTCCTTTGCCCATTTATTGATTGGGTTATGTTGGTTTTTGGTGTTAAGTTTTTTGAGCTCTTTATATATCATTAACTGATCTTTGGGATCCATTAGTAACTATGGGTTAAAACTTCATTGATAGAATGTACACAGTTATGGCCTCTTTACCAGACTCTTTGGTACCTTTGTGTGAATAAGAAAAAGGGACCCCCTTGGAAAGATGCACCCACTGGCATGCAGTCCTGTGGGTGGAGGCCATGCTGCACATCATCCTTGCCTTACCTCATGACTGGGTGACACTTTAGAGGGCACAATCTGTATAAATGTACACAGAGACTCAACATAGTGAGACAGGTGGAACATAACAGGGGTAAGAATTCATTGGGGCTTGAAGAAGGTGAGATGAAGACTGCATAGCAGATACATGCAGGCCCATGTTTATAACAGCACAATTCACAACAGTCAAACTATGGAACCAGCCCAGGTGTCCACCAATGGATGAATGGACAAAGAAAATGTGGTATATATACACAATGGAGTTTTATTAAGCTGTAAAGAAAAATGAAATTATGTTATTAGCAGGAAAATGGATGGTACTTGAGACCATTATGTTAAGTAAAATAGTCCAGACTCAAAAGGTCAAGGTTTGTATGTTTTCTCTCATATGTGGAAGTTGGAGAGGAAAAAGGAAAAAGAAGGTGGTGTGTGTGTGTGTGTGCACGCACATGTGTGCAGGAATCTCATGAAAATCAAAGGGAGATCAGTAGAGAAAAGGAACCAGGAGGTGAGAGAAAGTGGAGGGAGGGGGAAGACTTGGAGAGTGATATTGGACAAATTATTTTGTTATATTTTATGCATGTATGAATATGTAAGAAAAATCCCATCATTATGTACAACTATAATACACCAATTAAAAAAATGTGGAGAGAGGAGGGAGGGAGAGAGGGAGAGAGAGGAAAGAAGAGAAGAGAATAGCAAGTTGAATAGCCTGGCTGAATGCCAGCGTTGGGTACTGGTGCTTGACCCCATAGTTAATCCTTTGATGGATTTTCAGCAGGATCCTTCCCTGATAAGAGAACACGATGTGTGGAATCTGACAGCACTGAGTACAGATGTGGGGAGGGGGAGATTCTTTCAGGCAGAGAGGATAATATTGTGAAGGCCCTGGAGTGGTGAAAAGTAGGACATTAAAGAAGACAAGTAAGGCTGGAATGACCATATAATTTACTGTGCAAACCAAGAAATGTGTGCTATTAACAATTATGCCAGGACAATAAGTACAAACCAAAACTGTCCTGGGCAAACAGGAATGCGTATAAACACAAAGACGAGTAATGCCTGATGATTTGGGACATGGAGATAGGGTCACATCATGCAGGGCTGATAGCCCATGGGAAAGAGTTTGAATCTTTTTTTTTTTTTTTTTTTAGTGGTTTAAACAATAGAATTTTATTTTTCCACCATTACACAGGTTAGCCGTCCACAATAAGATTAGCAGCTTTGGTTTCTTCTGAGGACTCTCTGCTTGGTTTAGGTTGCTGTCTCGTCACTACATTCTCACATGGTCGTACGTCCCTCAGTCTGTGTCTAAATTTCTTCAAGAGTTTGAATCTTGTCCTAAGCCCGATGGGCAGGAAACCTCTGAAAGATTTTAAGTCAGGCTGTGTCATGTCATGTTCCAGTTGATGCCTGTAACAGAGTCTCTTGTGAATGCACAGACTCAAAATCTCAAGAGCTGGAGCATGAGGCATTAATGTTAATCGCTACCTTGTTTTGGATGCCCCTGAACAGCATTTAAGCACTTCTTCACATGTCTTCAAAGAGTTCTATAGCTGCACTGAGGGAAATAAACAAGGGTCATTATAGTATATCTCTGCATCTCAGAACATGTAAGAACATTTTTCACTTTGGTTTGCTTGGCAAATCCCAACAGAGAAACCACAGAAAACAAATGAATAAGACATTATGATTTGCCTTTTACTTCTCATTTCAAGGTAGTTAAATTCTGGGATGGAGTCATCCAAAAGAGGGAGATTATTCTAGATGTAAGAGCCCCCAGAGAGCCGAGTGAGCTCTCTGGGCTCACTACATTTGTAGCCCTGAAAAGTGAATATCTGATTTTCTGATGTGTATTTCCACAAGGCTCCCAAAGTCACACATTGTGTCCCAGGGTAGCCAACTAGCCACTTTCCAAAGAAGCGAATCCTGGTGGCACAGAGTTCCTTAAATAATCCCCAATGTTCAAGTCCATCACAGTTTACTGAGTACAATAGTATCCAAGGCACTATGCTCAGTGCTGGTGGTGGGTATAGATAATGAATTATGATAAGTTTTTATCCTCAAGGAGATAAAAACACAGTAAACAGGAAACCCCACATAAGTAAGATGGTGTTGTCTTAACTCTAAAAATGGTCCAGAAACAGTACAGAACAGAAAAAGAAAGATACTAATCTACATAAGGAAGAGTGACAAAGGCTTAATGAAACAGGTGGAATTTGACGGGGAAATTGCACTGAAAAAGACATCAGCACTGCTGGAATCTTGACTCTGCAACCAATTAGCTGTGTAACCTTAGACAAGTCACTTAATCAGCTGCGTAGTGGGGGAAAAAACGAAAACACAAGATACTATAGTCTGAAAGTGTCCTTCCCCAAATTCGTAAATTGAAATCCTAATCCCCAAGGTGACGGTATTAGGAGGTGATTAGGTCCTGATCATTCCCATAACGGGATTAGTGCTCTTAAAAAAGAGGTTCCAACAAGCTCCTTTGCCCCCTCCATCCTGGGAGGAAGCAAGAAGACACCACTCTGTAAATCAGAAAATACATCCTCACCAGATACCAAATCTTCTGGGCCCTTAATCTTAGACTTCCAGCCTCCAGAACTAAGAGAAAGAAAATTTTGTTGTTATAAGCTACCCAGTCTATGGTGTTTGTTATAGCACCTGAGTGGACTAAGACAAAAGGTTGTTGTGAATAAAAAAGGAAATGGTGTGTGTGAAAGCTCCTACTGTAGTGTTCAGCACCTAGCAGGTGCACCCAGACGTCTGTTCAGCTGTTTGTGCATTTAAGAGGACGAAATAGAGTTTCCAGCTTCTAACACATTGCATCGCCATTGCTCTCTAATGCCAGCACTACCTCTAGCTCTGGAGCTCCAGGCAAAGGAGAAGGGGGGTAAGTTAGGAGGTCTCTATGCCCTGAGGGTAAGTAAGGAGATCTTTCTTCCAGGGCTCCTAAAGAGCAGACTGCACACAAACCTACCAAGGAAAAAGCACTCAGGAAACAAATAGCTACAAAAGCCAAGAGTGCACCTTCTATTGGAGGGGTAAAAAAATCTCAGCATTCTGGGCCTGGTTCTGTGGCAGAAAAGAAATCTCAGCATTACAGGCCTGGTTGTGGAGCATGAAATTTGATGTTATCAGAAGTCCACCAAAATTCTTATTCTCAATTCCACATCCAGTGTCTGGTGGGAAAGGTTGCTCAGGACAGGCAAGTGAGGCTAATCTGTTTGGCCTTTTTGAAGACAACAATCTGTGTGCTATTCATGCCAAATATATAGAAATTATCCTGAAAGACATGCAACTAGCATGCCCCATGCATGTCACATAGATGGAGAATTCTGGCACTTGCTATCACATGGAAGGACCTGGAGGACATTATGTTAAGTGAAAAAAGCCAGGCACAAAATGACAAATATTGTATGACTTAACTTATATGAGGTCCAAGTCATAGAGACAGAAAGTAGAATGGTGGGTGCCATGGGGTGGGAGAAGAGGATAATGGTGAATTATTATTTAATGGATAGAGTTTCTGTTTTACAAGATGAAAAGAGTTCTGGAGATTGGTTGCATAACAATGTGAATGTACTGAAGGCTGCTGGACTACTACATACATGGTTAAGATGTAACTTTTATGCCAGGTGTTTACCAACAGTTAAAAAGAAAACAGAAAAAAAAAAAGACTTAAAAGTTTGGAAAAGCCCTGCAGAGCTAAAACTTGAAATTGAAAGTGTTGATATCTCTGAGCTCACAGGAAGGGGCTGTGAATTTGCATGCTGAACCATGCAGGGCTTGGGAGGAATGGACTGGTTGGTGCTGATGTCTCTGAAGGGGCCATAATAAAGCTGGCTCTTTAAGTGTCAGGAAAGGGCAAACTGGGATCAGGAACTGGTATAAGAACTAACGGAAGGCCCCCACTGGCCACTGAAGCTTGTTTGCTAGGGTGTGTGTAGACGCATAAAGAACCCTTTGTTCTTCAGTTTCTCTCTCTCGCCCCCTGTTGGCAGAGCTGAACTTGGAGCCAGGCCACAAAAAGAACAGTAGTTTTTGCAAAGTCCAGGTTCTCAATAATGCAAAGCAGGGTATAGAAAGGCAGGCTTGAAGGTGAGACAGTGGCTGGCACAGTGTGCCACAGAATGTTCATGAGCAAGAAAGTGGTATAATCAGAGTTTAAAAGCAAACTCTGAGAGCAGTGTGAGAAAGAACAGGAACAAGAGAGACTTTGAAGACTGATGAATCAGTTCAGCAAATTTGCAGTGAGAGTCCAGCCTTGGATTTGCTTCAATGCTGATATCAAGGTTACTGCCCTCTTCCTGAATCCTGAATCTTATTGCTCACTTAATCCTTATGTCTGGTAAGTGGATCCCTTTCCAGGTTCCTGTCACTGTGCCTAACTTTTTCCACCCTACCCAACTCAACAAATTGGGGACAGTTCAGAATTCTAAACTGACAGCCTGCCTGAGTCCTCTGACATGTCCTGTTTAAATAGCTTTGTGTTCCAGAAAACTGTTCAGACAGCATGCTATTCTGAATGCTCTGAGGCTAACTTCTTACCTGGACCCACTATGTGCCACACATAAGTGCTGCGGCTTTGAAGATTAATGAGACTTTAACATTTGAGAAAACCAGAGTCCAGGGGACGAGCCAAAAAAATAACATAAATACTTAGCTACAAAACAGTGCTAGAAAAAGAATTGCTAACATTATAATAGATAGGTATTTTTAAGTGTGTGAGATATATTAACTGACATAATCCTTATAATGAACCTAGGCATTATTATTATTATTATTATTATTATTATTATTATTATTCCCATTTTATAGAGGGTAAAACTTAGATACTGAGAGATGAAGCAACTTTTCCAAGTTCATACGATATTGGAACTGGCATTCAAACCCTGAAGCAGTCTGCCTCTGCAATTCAGCATTCAGAGTTTCAGAGTGGAAAAGGTTTAGAAAGGTTGCTGAGGGAAATTCAAGTGGAAATCAATAGAGGGATTGAAAAACTGGATACAGTTCCTACCTGAGTTTGGGGACTGCGGTGTGTATGTGTGTGTGTGTGTGTGTGTGTGTGTGTATGCATGTGTGAACGTGTGTGCTTGGCTCTCCTTGGAACTTTTTTCTAATAGTAGTGAGAACTGAGTGAATTATCTCTCCCCCTGCTTGCCGCTTCTTATGGCCCACCATTTCTGCCACAGAGGGCAGAGATGGAGAACTGGTCTACACTCTGTTCCAATTGTTCAAATAAAACTTGTACAGAAATCAATCTTCCTCTCTGGCTGCCCTGATACCCTGCCATGTTCCATCATGCCAGACCACCCAGACCCCAATTCTCTTCTCTATGTCAGCTTTAATTTTATTTAACAAAATTATTCATCTTGGTTACTAAATGAGATAGAGTATAGGAGAGTGTCTTTCAAATTGTTAATATTCGTTATCAAGGTTGCTACTAGGATAAGAACTTGGGAACAAAGGGAGAGTTGCTGAGACTCAAAGGAAACATCCATGTGTCATTGAAATGCAGAAAGCACCCACGAACAATCCCAAATCCTGAGCTACAGGCCTTGGCCCATGCCTTTGATCAATGCCCTTGTAACCTGAGGGCAATGCACAAGCCCAGGGAAAATGGATACGAAATTATATAGCTCCACCCTACCAGACCCCAGCAATCATCCCTTGATACTTATTAACACCCCACACCAACAGGTTGTTGTTTTTCCCTCTGGGAATAGCCTGTATTCTTCCTTGAATACGTATTCCTTGGTTTATCCCAAAGGTGTCTCTCTTGAGGTCACCCCCATTCCCTTTTGAATTTGTATCTACTCTCCTAAATAAATCTCTGTCTATGCCTTTGACATATGTGTGCTGAAATCCTTTTACACACATTAAGAACCCTGCTGATCCTGAGTCAATTTCCCCCTTCTCTCTGGTAACTCCCTGGACTCTTCTTTGGAGATATCTCTTCTCCTGTGACACAACCACAGCAGAACTGCTCAATTTCTAAAAATTTCCTGCCTCTCTAGTTTGAGTACTGAGAAAATCCTAAGACATTCAGAAGTCCCCATGTGGTTTTGGAACTGGTCACTAGGTGCTGCTATTCGATTACACATTTTTAACATCCTCCCCAAGCAACATCAAATATGTGTATTTTCTGGCAGATACTGAAATTGTTTTTTCTTTATTTGATTTTAGGATTATCTATTGTGTTTCACATAATTTGCAGTGAGGTCATTAATTTAAATTTAAATTTAAGTAAGACAGACTAATTGGTCTTCCTGTTTGCTTTCCTTCTTCCTCCTCTTTCATGCAATGGAGATCACTTTTGGATCTTCATTTCGTCCATTTGACAAATATTTGTTAAACATTATACATGTGCCAGGCCTTGAACTAGGAGCTAGGGATGTAGGAGTGAATAAAATAGATAAAAATCTGGTTACTGTGCTGCTCACTCTGCTGTCTTTTTCTTGGACAACAGACTCACATTTCCAATTTTCTGCTGTAAAATAAACTAAACAAACTCAGGACCTATCTCTACCCAACATTGGAAATTACCCCAGGGCAGCATCCAAATAGCCCACCTACTTGTCAAACTCATTGTGTTTAGCACTATCACTTGACTTGGTTGGAAACTTTGCCAATTTTGCAAATTCACCAAATTAAAAAAAATCTCAGTTTTCTTTTGTTGCTTTCTGTCCTTGTCTCCTAATCCTAATCTATTGTCACATTTGAGCTTTGGAATAGGTCTTCCCCTTCTCTGTCTTCTTCCCCAAAGCCACCACTAACATTTAAATCTTTAGTACCTTTTGCCCGAGTCACAGTACTAGACTCCTAACTGGTTTTCTTAACTCCTGTTCCTCTTAGCTCCAGCAAACGGTCCACATTGCTCACAGAGTAATTCTCTTAAACAATACTTCTCACCATATAACCTCTACTCTCATTCTTCATCCTAAAATATTTAAATACCTTTTCTTAGCATTCATCATTTGACTTCAACCTACCTAGTTAGCACTCTACCTCTTCAATCTATAAAAAGTAGATCAAGAAATATTTATGTGTCAGGCTTCAGGGTAAGGCTCATGGAATTCGAGACCAGATCTCTTCCTTATGATAAGCAGAAGAAGGTTATTTAAGTGTTAGGGATTGAATTGTGTCCCCACCCTGACAATTTCATATGTTGAAGCCCTCACTGCCAGTATCGCACAATGTGGCTGTAGTTGGAGATAAGTTCTCTAATGGGGTGATTAAGGTTAAATGAGGTCTTAAAATCAGGCCTCATAAAGACTGGTGTCCTTATAAAGAGAGGAAGAGATGCCAGGGATGTACACACACAGAGGAAAGGTGATGTGAGGACACAAGGAGAAAGAAAGCAGTCATCTGCAAGGCAAGGAGAGAGGTCTCAGGAGAGACCAACCCTGCCAGCACCTTGATCTTGGACTTCTACACTCCAGAACTGTGAGAAAATAAATTTTTGTCTTCTAAGCCACCTAGTCTGTGATAGTTTGTTATGGCAGGCCTGGAAAATGAACACAATAAGTAAGTGCAATACATTTTTGGAGAAATGGTCCAGTGTACTCCAATCACGAGAAGGAAGAGTCAAACTATCTCTCCTTTATAAGCCTAGTGGTGAATTATTGTCTGGTGCATTATTTAAACACAGATTTGCCTACTCTCCATGGCTGTGTCCTGACCATTTTCTTTATTTGATATATCCTCCTCTCCATTCTCACTTTACTATCAAAATTCTGTTCATTCCTCAAAGTCAAAGCCATAGCCAATTTCTCCAACATCTTTTCTCTGTTTAGAACTTTATGCAGTTGGTCTTTTCTTTTCGGTTCTCATATGTATCTATCTATTTATGTGTGTCTTTTTTTTCTGCAGCTTTATTTATTGTTTTACTTTTCTTTCGGTACTGGGATTGAACCCAGGGGTACTTAATCACTGAGCCACATCTCTAGTCCTTTTTATTTTTTATTTTGAGACAGGGTCTCAATAAATTGCTTAGGGGCCTTGTTAAGTTGCTAACCCTGGCTTTGAACTTGCAATCCTTCTCCCAAGCTGCTGAGATTACAGGCTTTCACCACTATGCCTGATTACTTGTTGTATCTTTTTGTTTGTGTGGTTTGTTGGTTGATTTTGGGGATTCAACCCAGGGACACTCAACCGCTGAGACACATCCCATCCCTTGGGTGTATTTTACTTAGAGACAGGGTTTGAATTGCTTAGGGCCTCACTAAATTGCTGACACTGGCTTTGAACTCTCAATCCTTCTGCCTCAGTCTCCTGAGCTGCTGGGATTATGTGCTACACCACGCTCAGCTACCTTTTGTATTTTTGACTCATTCATTCTTCCCAATATGAAGTTACTCAGTAGATGAAAAATTCTTTGATTTATTTAGATATCCATCATAACATCTATTATTAAGATTTATATATAATAGACACTCGATAAGTATTTAATTTGAACAAGGGTGGAGAAACTCTGCTAAAACCAAGAGAATTATATATTTTTTCTTAAAATTTTAATGAGACTATATTGTGTGTTCTCTTCTGAAAAATGATTACTGGGTTCTTTTTTATTCTCTTGCAAATTATGAATTCAGAGTAGGTAATCAGGAAATGCTGACCATCCAAATTTTTAAGTCTTCAAATGCCAATTTATTTATGGGTTAAATAGACACACTCAGAATCAATCTTCAGTACACCACACTGTATTGTGTGAGCTAGAAAATAGCTGATATTGAAGAGTCATCTGGAAGTTTAACTTTTAGAGAATGGGACACTTTACTTGAAGTTTAACCTCATCTTTTCTCCCATATTCCCATCTTCTTCTTTTTTTTTTCCTGTCTTTTGTTAAATTTTGTTAAGATCCAGGCTTGTCCTTAAAATTTCAGGGAGGGGCTGGGACTGTAACTCAGTGGCAGAGCGCTTTCCTAGCATGCGTGAGGCAGTGAGTTTGATCCTTAGCACCACATAAAAATAAACAAATAAAATAAAGGCATTCTGTCTATCTACAACTACAAAATAATAATAATAATAATAATAATAATAACAACAACAACAACAAAATTTCAGGGAGCCCAGAGAAGAGCCTTAGCTCTTTTTTAAAATTTTTTTTATAGTTGTACATAACACAATACCTTTATTTAATTTATTTATTTATATGGTGCTGAGAATCAAACCCAGTGCCTCACACATGCAAGGCAATCACTCTACTGCTGAGCCACAACCTCCCCCCCCCCCCCACAATCACTCTTGATTACAAAATACTCTCAACCTCAAAAGTTTAAGTTTTCCTTTTCTATCTTTTGGCTAAACCTTAATTTTTATAGTGTAATTAAAATATCCCTAAAGAACTTCAGTAACTCAAGCTTGAGTAATTCTGGAACTAAATAGGAAAAAAAAATATGTGGTGTTTTCTGTCTACATATAAACCTAACCTAGAAATTCCTGTTCTCATTTTCTCAGTTGAATGCTACATATAAATGAAAAAGAATGCACTGTTGTTGTCAACAATTTGAATGAATCTCCCTAACATAATAAGAGGAGCCTGGCAATAAAAAGCAATAGGAGCCATTTTCTGGCTTAGGCGAGGGGTCCCACAGGTGATGGCTAGCAAGTTATTTCTGAGAGAAGGACAAGAAAGTAGGAGAAACAAGAAAGCAGGTATAATAGAAGCTCCTGAGAGGGACTTAGGGCATACCCACACACAAAAATTTCCATCAGCTTATCTAAATATTTCAAATAAGTACAACCTATGACCAATGCTTTTTATAGTTAAAAAGGCAACCACAAGCTTGCTTGGGGAAGCGCTTCAAGAAAAGTACCTTGCTCCTATTCTAACCAGATTACTGCAAGTCCCCCACCCCCACCCCATTCTCCCAAATATGGAGCAACCCTTACATCTTTGGTCCCTTATTCCCTAAGACAACAATCTGATCATTCATCCTGCCTGAGATGCTCTGATGAGGCAGATGTGAGATTTAGGAATTCATCCCTTTATCTGGTTCCAGCATTATGTCCCGCAGCTGTAGTCGTCATTGTACTCAGTCTGGCTATATTTTGAGCCCACAAGTATGCTCTTGATGCTTGGATCTCTTTTCAAGTTCTGTGGGAAGAATGCATGCATGCATCCTCAGAAATGTTGAACACAAATACCTCTTTAAAAAACAAATTGCAACATATCTACTTGTTTCTTTTTCCCTTTCCACCTACTCTCTTATTCAGGAATTTCCAGATTCAAAGTAACATTAGTAATGGTTTAGGGGTTTATAACAGATGTTATAATGCTTTGAAAGTGCTTTTTAAATACTATCATCCTTATATTTCAATATATAAATGCAAAAGTATCTCTTTAAAGAGCCAAATTGCACTTAAACTGTCATCATCAAATTAATGGACAATCATAATCCAAAAGTAATTATAATCCTCAGTAATTATAATGACACCATTAAGTTCTTCAGGTCTCAAGATTTGTTCTACATGAGAATAATTGTAACTCCATTATGCTTGAACAAGCTAAGTTGTTACATAGTCGCTCTCTGAAACTCATGAACAATGCCGCTGTAGATATTTAACAAATGCTATTTTATTTCCACATTCTTTCTTCCCCACCTTTAAAAAAACATGATATAGGGAAAATACAGGCATGGCGATGAAAGCATAAACTATTTGTGTTTTCCTTTTCCTAAAGAAAGGATAATTCAAATCATGTTTTGGGTAATGGAAAAATGGAGCCTTAGGCAAAAATTGTAGTCTAATTGGCATTCTTCCAGCTAAAATAAGTGAAGCCTGAATCTTTGACAATATAGATCTTGAATGTAGCCTAAGATGAGGAGATATCAGTAATAGTGTGGGTTTCCAAAGACGAGTCCCACGAAACTTGTTCCCTAAACATCTAAGCTGAGTTATACCGTATATTTGAAATACTTGATAAGTTTAGGGTATTAGGATTTAGATATGAGATGTCCCCCCAAAGCTCCTGTTAATGTGAGAATATTCAAAGGTGAAATTATTGGATTATGAGAGCTGTGACCTAATTAGTACATCCTAGTTTGAATAGACTGATGAGTGGGATGTGGCTGAGGTGGGCCACTAGGGGAATGCTTTGGAAGGGTTCATCTTCCCTGAAGACTCTCCCCCTTTCCCTTTCTCCCTCTGCTTTCTGGTCACCATGAAGTGAGCAGCACTCCCCTGCTATGTCCTTCTGCCATGATGTTCTGCCTTACCATAGCCCCAGAGCAATGGGGTAGGCCTACCACGGACTGAACCATGGAAACTGTCAGCCAAAATAAACTTTCCCTTCTCTAAGTTGTTCTTATTAGGTGTTTTGGTCACAGCAACACAAATCTGACTAACACACAGAGTAAACTTTGTTTTTAATAGATAGGGCTAACTTTGTCTATGTAGTTAATCAAAGTTTCCTAATATAAGGGTTCTTAGACGCAAACAGCAGAACCATCCATGAGCATACTGAAATGGTATGTAAAATCGTGTGTGTGCATGCACAAATCCTGTGACAGAGATAGGGTTAAGGATCACTGACATCTGGTTAGGCAGTGTCACCAGCTTGTAATCCCAGCTACTCAGGAGGTTGAGGCAGGAGGATTGCAAGTGTGAGGCCAGCCTTGGGAAACTTCACAAGACTCTGTCTCAAAACAAAAGAGGGGGGCTGTCTCTGAGGATGTGATTCAGTGGCAGACTACTTGCCTAGCACGCACAAGGTCCTGGGTTCCCGTCCCAGTACCATCCACCCAAACAAAAAAGCACAAGATCAAAATGCTAATCTAACACAGCTGAAAGGGTGTGTGGAAAAGAAGATATAGGCAATTGTTCTGAAGCATTAAACTCATAAATAACTGTCCAGGAGCACAGAGAACCCTCCAACACTGAAAGATAGGGTCTATTTATTGTAAATACTCTGATCTCAATTTGCTCACATTGATTTTTTGGGAGTGAGGTGGAGCTCAGGCCTATCATTCAGGTCAAAAGACTATCTATCCACAGTCTTTAAAGAAGGTGAAAATGCTTCATGTGGTCTGAAGATGGGTGAATACTTCAACAGACATGCTGTGGGGCGAGGAGGAGGAAGAAGTAGACTGGCTGAATTCACATGCTTAGATCCCAGCTACAGACAGGACAAAGGGTCATCACTTAAGTTGACCATTTCAGGTCTTTTCAGTTTATGATTTGGCCAGAAGTCATTCTTTTCCAAAGTAGCAGTCTTATTAGCAGTTTATTATTCATCCAGTGTTGGTAGGAATTGGAAGGCATGGTGACACTGGAGCAGCTTCAGGGACATGAAGGAAGAGGATGGAGGGAAAAGACAATCTGGGTAGATGTCAGCAGCTCCATGGAGCTTCATACCTCTGAGTAGGAAAGGGGTAAAAGCCTGGGCAGGGTGCCAGGCTGGTAAATTGAGGACTTCTTTTTCCAATATGTCCACTAGTATTGCTTCATTTCATTAATTCTTAAGCCTTCCAAATTTTATTTTCCAAGGAAATAAAAATATTCCTGAGAGGATCAATGGCGAAACCTCTATAGCTAATATCTTGATATAATTTAATACCATATCAAGAGGAACAGAGAAGAAATAGTAAAGGGCTGACGATTATGTTTCATAATTTTGCCTAAGGAATCTACTTTTCTGAAAATTTCTGTCCCAGCAACATTAAAAATCATTAGTGGAGGCTGGGTTTGTGCCTCAGTGGTAGAGCGCTTGCCTAGCACTTTTGAGGCACTGGGTTCAATCCTCAGCACCACATTAAAAAAATAAACAAATAAAGTTTAAAAAATCATTAGTGGCCAACATGCCAAAAGCTCATTGATCCTGTTTACAAAATAAAAATTTCTCCAAGTGATCTGACAAATATAAGTGTACTTATACAGATATAGGCTCTTTGAGATTACAGGCTATTTGAGATTATAATGAACTTTAGCCAAAGTTGGCTGACTCTCATTTCTCTGATGGAGTTACACATTTTCCAACTTATAATTAGATCTGCTGGGCATATGCCACATAAAGTGTTAGGTAAGAATGTTTTCTTCCCCTTGAAAAATTGTAGAATAATTACTGGTCAAAAATTTGGGTAATATTATAATTTTTATATGGATGCCTGCATTTAAGGATTTTCATTTTTAAAAAAACTCTGTATTTTATTTTCATATATGATAGATGTCAAGAAAAATTATTATGGTCACAATGAATTTATTTGGGTGGCTAGGGATAAGCTTAAAGCCTAAGTAAGTTTGCATTTGAGATTTTGAAGGATAACTGAGCGCCTGGCATTATGGGGGATTCTGAGGGGAGTCTGTCTTTGAAGATAAACTGATGCTAAGATGGTAGAGAAAAATGTTATCTCTCTTTGTAAATCAAGATCTCTTTGGAACCTTCAAAAACAGCAGGAAAGTTATCTTTCTCTTTAATCTATGAATAAAAAGGAAGAAGAAAGTAAAAAAATGAATGAATTAGATGGCTATCCAGTATTTTAAATGTGTTGAGTTGTCTAAACAGTTAACTGTTTTTTTTTTTTGGTCTAGCAAATCAACATTTAACTTCGAGACTGAATAATTTTAATATTTTAAGCATATATTTGTTTTGTTAAAATGACTACGAGTGATATTTTTTCCAGAATTATTCTTTGACCTCCATTTCTAAAAAATGTTTTCTGTTACACTGACATGTAAGGAACTGGAGTCTGAAAGAGGAAGAAACTTCTTAAATGAAAAGAGGTATTATCTTGAGATAGGTATGCTACATATTTATTAAGAAAAAACATTAGTAATTTTGCTGCTTGACTTTGTCAATTTTTTATATTACTGAAATAAACATTGCAATTTTAGATTTGAAGTTGTTTGGACAGTTAGCTTTTCTAAGTCATCTAGGCCCTCTTCATCTAGGACCTCTCACTGTTCATCTTACTGTTAATTTTTTACTGCATTTTTTAGTCCCATTGGCAGTTCCTTTATTTTCCTGTAGCACCCACCTTTCTTCACCAGTCACTTTATCATGCTTTCTCTGTTTGATTTTCTTTGGTAATAGGAATAGCTTAAGTTTACATTTTTCAAATTGAGTAGCAAAAGATTAAATCAGCGTTCAATTTCAGTTTATTGATGTCCTGCAAAGTACACTAACAGCCACACACAAACTTTCTCCCAGATTCTCCTGGATTCATACAGTCAGAAGTCAAGAGATCTGGTCCAAACTCTCACCTACTTCTCCTTACAAGCAATGATGAAAGATTTTCATTCAGTTCCCTTTTAAGGACCCAAATAATGGACAACTCCATCTGCACATTTCAAGTGGCTTTTTAAATCATTGACTTGTCTCTTGGTTCATTTATTCATCATTTATCATACACAACTTCATTGATCACTGAAAAACATAGTCATCTGTTTTGGTGTATTTCCTGCCCTCCAGGGAGACTAAATTCCTGTGAGAAGAAACAGATATGTAAGTATGTGGTATTGTGTGTACTGTGATCATGAATATGGCAGAGATATGAAGTCTTATTTAATGCCAGAAGACAAGACTAGGTATGTCTTCTTGGAAGGGCATCAGGAGGCTTCATAAAGTCAGGTTTTACAGGTCTTGAAGGGTAAGGGGAGTGTGTCAGATGATGAAGAGACAGAAGGAAGTCATTCCAAGTGCAAGCAAAACACAAAGACATTAAGACCAGAAAGTGGTAGCGGTAGCAGTGACAGGTGGTTTGAGGTCCATTTCACGGGATCTTCCAACGATAAAATAGATTTATATTCGAGGGGGTGAGGAGACAAGGGATTTGGGGAGAAGTAGAGTGGGAAAGGTGGAGGATGAGTCTGGAAAGGTCACTAGAGGTTTGAGTGGGAAAATCATATCAGCTATTGGATTTTTATCCATAAGCAACACGAAACCAACTACTATTACAAATGTAGTAATTGTAGTTATCACTTATATTGCAATGTCTTTGGAGTGTTTGAACCTTCTTATATCTTTCCATTTATTTCAGCAATATTTTGTGGTTTTTCAGCAAAGAATCTAACACATCATTTGCAGGATTTATCCTTTTTGGTAGGTTGAATACGGTTATTTATTCTATTCTTCATTTAATTTCAATTTCCAACTTTTGGTGATAATATATTGAAATGCAATTAATTTTAGGATTTTGATTTTATGTATTACAGTCTTACTAAGTCATTTATTGATCCTAGTATATTTTGGTAGATATCCTGGGGTTTTCTATATACACTATCACATCATCTACAAATAAATACATTTATTTCTCCATTTCAAAACTATGTGTCTTTCATTTCTTGTTTCGGTCATATTTAACTGGCTAGGTTATCTATCTATGTATCTATCTACTTATCTATTGATCTATCTATAAATACATATAGGTAGATTGATAGATATCCTTCGATATGAGTGAAAAATTACAGAGTCAGGGTGGAGAAAAGTGTCTCCCCCCACTACATACCAAATACACATATAAAAGGGGGCCATGGCAGAGGTGCCTAGGAAGGCAATTGCTGAAGGGAGAGGAATGCAAACATGCATGATCACAGCAGTCAGAAGAGTCGGTACCTTGACTGCAACTTCCTACAGAGTTCACTGGCTATGCCTCACTTGTATGGGAAGGACAGTATTCCTCAGGAAGCCTTTGAACTTGGCTCTAGTTGGGCATAATCAAAAATTGGATAGGGCTGGGGTTGTGGCTCAGTGGTAGCGTGCTTGCCTAGCTTGTGTGGGGCACTGGGTTCGATTCTCAGCACCACATACAAATACATAAAATAAAGGTCCATCAACAACTTAAAAATATTTTTTTAAAAAGCTAGATAGTTCCACAATGATGGTTTGCAGGCTACAGACCTGGAAGAACCAGAACCTTCTCAGTCCAAGAAATTGGAAACTTGGAACAGGAGGAACCAATGATGTAGCTCCAGTTTGAGACTGGAGGCCTTGAAACTCCTGGAGAATCACTGGTGAGATTCCACATTGGAAGAGTGTTGGAGCTGAATGTCCTCCGGTGATGGCAGCAGCAATAGACTCACCCACTCAAAAAGAATTGAGCTTGCATTTCTATATTGTACTTTCAACGTGTCAGGCATTGTCCTAAATGTTTTAGATGCATTAACTTACTCAGACTTCATGCCAGCACTATAAGGTAAATACTATTATCCCCTGCATTTTTAAAAAAAGATGAAACCAAGGCACAGAAAGGTCGAGTAAATTATCTAAAGCCATGCATTGAGTGATTGACAGAGTTGGGATGGAACGAAGCAAGGGATGTTTGGGAGAATATGATAGCAATGTGGAATATGATCTAGAGCCAGTAGCAAAAAGTAAAGTCTATAGGCTATTATAATTGTTTAAACAAGAGAGTTTATATTGAAACCGTGGCCAGGGTGGAAAATTACCTCGAAAAGTGTCCGTATCAAATGTTCTCTCTCATTTGCTTGCTATGGGATCCAAAGCAACCGAGTTCTCTAGGATAATTTAATCACAGATTAGAACTTTGGTAACAAGTGTCCATAGAATAATTTAACAAATATTTATTGTATACTCACTACATGCAAGGCCCTGTGCCACTCCATTTCTACTTTAATTTGCTTCATTTTTATTACAACTAAATTTCCTTGCAGGAATACAGCTTAGCATTTGAAATGTGGTTTGGTATTTCCTCAGTGCACAGGCATCCCCAAAGAGATGCTCTTTTATATTTTCTGACCAGACTAAAATAAGCTGCTCAGTGTCTTGCTATGAATCCCTGTCAGTAAGTGGCCCATGTTTTGGCAGAGCTTGGGTGGGCGGTGGGCCAAACTCTAATGATTTTACTAAATCATTTTAAGCCAAACACTCTCTTTTTGTTTCAAAACCTCTGTGGACTAATGGTAGCCTGCCCAAGGACTTGGTTATTCCTGACTGTGTTCTCTGGGTGCACCCTCTTCCCATCTGGCACAGACTCCCTCTGTGTGTTGGATGGGAGCAGAGAGTGGGGGTTGCTGTTCATATTCACTCCCTCCATTTAGGCACTCTTACAAGGCAAACGAAGGGAATTTTCTGAATGCTTTATGGGAAAGTTGAGGTCAGGAATCAAGCATTAGGGAATTTGTCTTACTTTACCATGCTTGTGAGTAGATATGACTTTGTTCATTACTCACTCCACAAACCTTCATTGAGTACTATGAAATGCTAGGTTTTCTGTCAACTGTTTAGAGTCAGAGATGAATAAAATATAGCTTGTGATGTTAGGAAGGTTACATACTAGCTCCCTGTATCAGTCAAGTTCCAGTCAAGAAAAAGAAACCCCACTAGTGACCTTAACAGAGAGAATTCAGTGTTTGGAATTGGTCAAATGTGTGATGGACAACTGAAAAGGCCAAAGAATGAGGACATAGGGAGACAGCTGGAGCTGCAAGAAGCAGCTCAGGCCTCAAGGGCAGTGGGAACAAAGGGATAGGCAGGATTATTAGCAAGTGTGGACTGGGGACTCTGAGGTGCAGCTGATCTATGGTAGCAGGTACTCCAAGGGGTCCGTTGGGGCTAGTTTTGGAAATAGGATAAAAGCTGAAACCTGATCCTCACACCTAGTTATGATTTGGATGTGAAAATCTCATGTGTGAGATAGTGCAAGAAAGTTTAGAAATAAAATGATTGGATTATGAGAGCCTTAATCTAATCAGTGAATTACACACACACACACACACACACACACACACACACACCATAGGATTAACTGGGTGGTAACTGAAGGTAGGTAGGGTCATCAGGGTATATATTTTGTATCTGGTGAGTGGAATCTCTTTCTCTGCTTTCTGACCCTCATGTGAGCCACTTCCTTCCACCATACCCTTCCACCATGATGTTCTGTCTCACCTCTGGACCTGAGGAATGGAGCTGTCAGACAATGGGCTGAGACCTCTGAAACTGTGAGGTCCCAAATGAACTTTTCCTCCTCTACAATTGTTCTGGTCAGGTCTTTTAGTCACAGCAGTGAAGAAAGCTGACTGAAACCCACCTATTCCCAAAGTGAAAGGTCATTCACAGGTGATGCTGACAGGAAAGAGCAAATAGCCAGAAAAGAGCAAATGCCTTCTCTGCCCCTTGGCTTCCAGACTACTTCTGTCACCCCTGTTGGCAAAGTCTTGCAGGGAGCAACTGGCAAAGGAAAAATATCTGCAGAGCTGACACGTGGAGCCAGAAACACAAACAATTCAATCATCCTAGAAGGGGGTTCAGTCTAGATCTAAAGTGGAATTGAAATGTGGTTAGCATGTTGCATGCTAGAGAACTAGAATTAGATTTAGAATTAGAATTAGATTTGCATGTTTCTGCCTCGGGGCCTTTTCCCTGGCTATGCTTTTTTTCTGAAACACCTTTCCACAGACATATTTCTCCCTCTATCTTCAAGATTCTGCTTGAATATCACTCCCCCTCCCCCACATTTTTTTAATTGGGGCATTATAGTTGTACATGATGGAAGGATTTGTGGTTACATATTCGTATATGCACACAATATAACAATATAATTTGGTCAATATCATTCTCTAGTATTTCCCCTTTGCCTCCCCTCCCCCCCACCCACCACTGTCCTTTTCCTCTATTTACTATTCTCACTTTGATTTTCATAAGATCTCCACCTCATCTTTCTTTTCCCTTTACCTCTCTAGCTTCCACATATGAGAGAAAACATAGGACCCTTGACTTTCTGAATTTGGTTTATTTCTCTTAACATAATATTATCAAATTCCATCTATTACAACTGTCACTTTTTTGGGGGGTGGGTGTTGGGGATTGAACCCATGGCCTTGCACATGTGAGACAAGCACTCTACCAACTGAGCTATATCCCTAGTCCTTCAACTGTCACTTCTTTAAAGAATGTAATCACCACCCAATCCCTGTTGCATGCCCATTTATCAGTTTCATTTTCTCCAAAATACTTACCATCATGTCAAATAATCATGTTAAGATACAATAAATAAATATTTACCATCATGTTAAGTACAGAAAAATGTTAAAAATAACATATTCTTATGTTGGTTTGTTGTTGATTTTTTTTTGTCTTCCCCTACTAGAATGTAAACTCTATAAGAGTAGTTGTATTAGTTTGGCCTCTCCAGAGAAGTAGAACCAATGGCGGGGGGGGGGGGAGAAGAAAGAGAGAGAGAGAGAGAGAGTTAGTTTATTATTAGGGAAACTGGCTCATATAATCAATTTTGGAGGCTGAGAAGTCCCACATCAGGCCATTTGCAAGCTGAAATGCTGTTGTTGTGATTCAGTTCAAGCTTGAAAGACTCAAAACCAGGGAAAATGTGACTCAGTCAGAGGCCAAAGACCTGAGAATCTCAGGGAAAGGTGTTGGTGCAAGTCCCAGAGTCTAAAGGACAGAGAATCTGGAGTTCTGATGTCTGAGGTCAGAGGAATAAGGACATCCCAGATCCAGGAGAGAGAGAACATGAATTTATCTTTCTTCTGCCTTAATTGGATGGTGCCTACCCATGTTGAGGGCAGATCTTCCTCAGTTAGTCAGTTGACTTGTATACCAATCTCCTCCCAGAAACACCCACACAGATAACACCCAGAAATAATGCTTTACCAGCTATCCAGATATCCCCTAATCCAGGCAAGGTGACACCTAAAATTGACCATCACACTGGAATCTAGATCAGCAAATGCTCTCTGAATATTAGTTGAATGATCTGATGAATGAGGGTATGCTTAGTTGAAGAAGCATAAGGAAGATCTTTGGCAAAAAGCTTATAGATTTTTATATAGATTTTATTGTTATAGATTGGATCATGAGTGTACCCCAAAATCTTATGTGTTAAAAGGTTTGGTTACCAGCCTGCTGCACTACTGGGAGGCTATGGAAATTTAGGAGTTGGGGCATAGTGAAAAGATGTTATGTTGTTGGGAAGGTGGTGACCTTAAAAAGGTATTGGGACCCCAGCTCCTTCCTCTCTCATTTTCCTTCCTGGGTGCCATGAGATGAGAAGCTTCCTCTACTATATATTCTTGCCATGACATACTGCCATCCATAGGCCCAAAAGAGACAAGGATAATCATGGAATAAAACTTTAGAAATCATGAGCCAAAAAAAAAAAAAAAATATGTCCTCCTTTAAGCTGTTTTATCTTGGGTACTTTGTCACAGCAATGGAAATCTGACTAATACACAAAGCTAGTAAGGATAGGATGGCATCTAGTCTATGTGGAGAGAAGAGCTGCAGGAAGAAAAGAAAGAAGGTATTTTACAAACATAGGCTTCATTAGTGGTTTGTTGTGCTCAGGTGAGAAGATGTCATCAGGTGGGGAAAAACATTTGTAAGTAACTTAATTTGGGGGACCTTAGATGACATATATAGATAGGACCATGGGCCAGAACAGCTGTGATGTCTCAGAAATGTGCTCAGTTTGACCCTGCTGGAGTGAATGTAGAAAAGGATGTGAAGAGAAGGGTTCTCCATATTTATTTGTAAATGAAGACCCATGTTCCATTTTCCAGAAATGCCATATAAATTCCTCTTTATATTCTTTGGGTTGTACTCCTCAATTGCCAAAATTCTACATGACTTCCAGGAGAAAAAAAAAATGGGTTAAGAAAAAACAAGGTACATCCTTAAAAATATTTTTAAAAAATTCTGTGAAAGTAACAATGGTGAAGATACCTATTTCAAATCACTTGTTCACTCTGAGAAAGCAAAGTAAAATTCTAGACTATAATAACTGAATAACATCCACTCCATTAGTTATTAATCTTATAACCATATGAAAATTAGATCAGTTTCTCTGGCTCAGTCTTATTCACTTTAGGTTTAGTTCTAATATCCTCCAGAGCTCTTTGGTTTTGTTTCTTTTTTTAATTTCAAAATATTAATAAAACTATACAAAGGTAGATAGATTTATACGATATTCTGACAATCCAATGCCCCTTTTGCACTTTTGTCAATTGGGAGGAGTTGCATTAGATACATTTAAGGAAAATTTCCTTTAGAAATATTTAAGAAATCTTGCTGGTGTGCAACTAGGGTTGCCAGACTCTAGCAAATAAAAATGCAGGATTCCTACTTAAACTTGAATTTTAGATAGATAATGAGTAATTTTTTTACTATAAATATGTTCCATGCAATATTTAGGACATAATTATTCTTTGAAAAATCTGAAATTGAAATTTAACTGAGGGTCCTATATTTTCTCTGGTAATCCTATGTGCAGGGAATTTTTCTGGGCAGTGAGTATTTGTATTTTTAAAAATTTATTCTAATTTGTTATATATGACAGAAGAATGCATTTTAATTCATATTACACATATATAGCACAATTTTTCATATCTCTGGTTGTGTACAATGTAGAATCACACCATTTGTGTCTTCATGCATGTACTTAGAGTAATGATGTCCATCTCATTTCACTGCCTTTCCTCTCTCATGCCCCCTCCCTTCTCCTCCCTTACCTTTGCTCTATCAAGAGTTCATATCTTCTTCCCATGCTACCCCCCACCTCCATTATGAATTGGCGTCCTTATATCAGAGAAAACATTCGGCATTTAGTTTTTTGGGATTGGCTTACTTCACTTAGCATTATATTCTCCAATGCCATCCATTTACCTGCAAATGCCATGATTTTATTCTCTTTTAATACAGAGTAATATTCTATTGTATATATATGCCACATTTTCTTTATCCATTCATCTACTGGAAGGCATTCTAGTTTGGTTCCACAGTTTAGCTATTGTGAATTGTGCTTCGACAGTGACTATTTGTCATGGGGAGGAATCAGAAACAACCCATTATAGTTCTATCATGTCTATTCAAGGTATACATAATTAACTTGTACTATATTGTGTGATTTTAAAAGTTCTTAATACAGTTTTAAAAACAAAGGAAGTGACTTCTCACTAACCAATTAGAATACTTTTGTAGAGAAACTGTATCCATCTTAAAGGCACAGAGTTCTTGTTACTATAGAAAAATAAAATTCCTAGCCTTTAATTGCTTCTTAGGAAATATGCAGGGTTGTTTTTGTGTGTTGCTGGGGATCAAACCCAGGACCTTGCACACGTTAGGCAAGCAATTTACCATTTAGTTACATCCCCAGCTTGGAAATATATTTCTTATCATTAAGACTCAGAGCTGAAAATTCAAGCTATTACTTGCTTAGTAGTGAGATTTTTTAGTAGTAGAGCTGTGGTTCTAATTTAGTTACCAAGCCATAGAGTGAAATTTTTACCGGAGAAGAAAGGCTCATTTTATTAGTTGGAGCTTAGCAGGTGAAGCTTTCCCTGGCAGAAATATCTCTGCTTAGTTTTTATTTTGTTGGGAAGAAAACAAAGTAAGGCTGTGTACCAATCAGACATGTGGAAATGCCCACTGTTTATGCAAAGAGACAAATGGAATTTGAGTTTAAAATTATTAACTTGGTGTTAGGAACCCACCCAAACTTTCAGTTAATGAACACCAGGCCAAGTTTCCTTGTAGTGTTTCTCTTTTACACATGGAATTTCCATTGGTTTAGGTCTTAAAGAGATCTGAAGCAGAAATATCTGATTATTATGCAATGTGTCCCTGTGGAAATCACATGTTTCCTTTGAATTCCACAGGAGAAAGGAGTTGGGTAAGGCACTATTTTTCTTTCTACTTACTAATTTGTTTACTTCAAGAGGATATGAATCAATGTTAAAAATGTTTTTATGTGCTATACAAACCTTTACATTTGGACCAAAATACTGGAGGGTGGGGAGAATTACTGTTTAATAGATGTAGTTTCATTTGGGGAACATGAAAAAGTTCCAGAGATGGATAGCAATGATTGTTGCACAACATTGTCAATGTACTTACCGCCACTGAAGTGTATATTTAGAATGGTTAAAATGGTACTATGATTTGAGTCTTGAATGCCCTGAAAAGGCCCATGTGTTAAAGGCACCCAGCCTGTGGTCCTATTGGGAGGTGGTGGGATTTTTAGGAGGTAGGGATGAGTGGGAGGCAGTTAGGTCATTGGTAGCATACCTTTGAAGAGGATATTGGGACCCCAGTCTCTTCCTCTCTTTTTGCTTTCCAGCCTTCGTGAGATGAACAGGCTTCCTCCACCAGTGCTCCCTGCTACGATGTACTGACTTTCCACAGGCCCAAGGGCAACTGGCTCAAATGACCATGTACCGAAACAACTGAAACTGGAGGCAAAACAAAACTTTTCTTTTTTATATGTTGTTTATCTCAGGTATTTTTTTCTCCCTAACGCAAATTGAATATTTTATGTCATATTTAGTTTACCGCAACAAATAATTAGACCAAAGTATCAAATATCATGTTGTAAAATGTTTCAACTAAATTGAAATATTTCTGGACCAGCTCCCCTTTTAGGAAGGAAACAACATCCTAAATCTAGTAAGATCATCTTTCACTTTGGTCTAAAAGACAGTAGATCACAGAGAATTGAGCTCTTCGTAGAGGACATTTTATCATTAGAAACCTGCTGTGGAGTTTGAAATTATTAATCATAGAACACTAGCTGATCTCAGTTCTCACTCAATTTATAACCTGTAATTAATGCAACTTTTCATCAAATGATCACTATAGCCAGAAATAATAGGCTGTTGATTTTGCCACAAATTATTAAGTTATTGCATATGCAAATGAAGAGGATTTTTTTTTCAGAAAATTTGTCTTAATGAAGGGAAAAACATGAAAGTTATTTATGCAGAAAATTACAAATTATTCAGGTTATATTATTACAAACATCTCAGAAGACTGACTGCTCAACTTGTGCCAGTTACTTTTTCTTTGGTTAAAACTTTTAATTACATTATTGTAATTGTAAAATTTTTATTACTCAGTATTTTTTCTAAAACCACTTTCAATACACAATATTTTCAAGTGCAAGAAGATGTATCAAACTACATATATATGCAATGTTTACAGGCCATTATGAAGCTGTATCTTTAAAATACCTTTAGGAAAATAAAGATTCAACCAGTTTGCTCAGCTTTAGAAATAGGACTAGAATAGAAATAGGCATTTTAATAAAAAAAAATCAAAACTAATAAAATGCTTATTAATTAATCAGTTATGTTTAAAAACTTTTAATAATCTCTACATAAATGCAGGTTAGATAAAAATCTACAGGTCATTAATATAAGATTGCAGTATTCTAATCTGTTTTATGAAGTAATAACATGTACTGGATAGTCTCAAACCAGCTGGATTTCAACTGTTGAGTTTCCAGATACCAGACTTTCTTGTCTAATGGCTTCCATGCTTTTTATTTATTTATTTCATGCACAGTTCATAGATGTCTTTCAGCAGCTCCATCTGACATGCACTGCTTCATCTTTCATAGCAACAGGGATTTTGACCAGTCTCCAAGTTAAAATCCCAGAAGATCTATGCATTTTGTGGTTTTGAGTGGGATGATGTTTCTTCTTATTCATAGGAGAAAAAACTTTCCAAATGTGTGACCCAGAGACTTCCTGGATCCTATACATGTCCCCAGTAAACTTAATCCTGTTGCCATTAAATTTTGCTGAGGCCCTAGCACTACTCATCTGTGCCTCTCAAGGAATATGTTCTCAACAAATCAAAAGTATTCTCTAACTAATTTCAGGGAGCTAGTTAGATAGAAAAAATTTTAGCAACACCCACAGTGATAGATATTTTAGCTGGGAAGTTGAGCAGCCCAGCTCAGATGCAGCTTGCTTCTTGGCTTAATGAAGGATGCTCTGGCACATCAGGGCCATGATTATTTCCCAGCACCTGCAGAATCCCCAATAAAGAGTAGGTTTCTATAGATCTCTAACATCACATCTCCATTTAAAGTCTGCTGAGAAGGGTCCAGGCATTTCCATTCCTCTTCAGAAAAATCAATGACCACATCCCTTAATGTCTTCAGCTCCTGTGTAGTGCAGAAACCTGGGTCTCCTGATTTAGGACTGGAAGCATAGAAATGGATTCGAAGAATGGCAGGCTCCAGAAACCGAGGATATGGTTTTAGACATAACTGATAATGATATGAGTATTCATGTTGGTGATGAAAAATAAGACAAATGTCCATGTATGAACTAAAAAGACTGTGTAAAGTGAAAATAAGCCTTATAAACAACTAAGCTTCTTGGCTCTGCTAATTAACCCATTTACCTGCCTGAGCTAGTTAGAACTGAAAAAAAAAGGGGGAAAACTTTTCATTAAAATTTTCTCTTATGGTTCAGAATAACATATCTGTGTCTGTTGTCACTCATAAATGTCTCCTGAGTGGTTCTTACCATTCTGTAGTTGGCTGCTGTCATGATATAGATATGGCTAAACTCTGAAGTCCAGGAGGTAGGTGGGAGGAGGCTGAAGAGTAAGTGCTGTGCTAAGGATTTCACAGTAACTTCCCAGGGCACTTCACTTTTTCCACATTAGAGGATCCATTAATTGGGAAGATCAGGAAAGAGGGAGAGAGGGAGGGAGAGGGGGAGAGAGAAAGGATGATTTTATTTTTTCAAAATTTCTTACAGATTCTATCTCTGTAACTATTGAGCTGTTAGACCTAAAAAAAAAAAAAAGGAAAAAACCATTATGATTAGCTAACTATTATTTTCTCCTCTGTTGTAATATATGGTTTCCAAAGTCTGTCTTTAGCTTTATTGTCTGCATGATTCTCCTTGCCCACGACATTTGAACAGTAAATCGATCAAACCCCTTGGTAATTGTGGAAGGACTGGGAATAAAATATTGGAAAGATGGAAACTATGATTGGCACCTCTTAGACAATTCTTTTCTTCCCCCTTCTTTCTCTCTTCTCTATCCCTATTTCCTCTTCCTCCCTTCTGCTTTTTTTTTTCCTTTTTGCTCAAACAACTTTGGACATTTTGCTTGTACCTAACCCAATTCTAGATTGGCATGACTTTTCTAGGTAAGCATGCAAAGAGAGACCAATTGGAGTTCTGCATGTGAACTCTAAAATCAACACATAAAAGACCCCCCCCCCCCACACACACACACCCAATTTGGATGAAGTGTTTACACATGGTCCGGCTTTGCTGTTAGAATGAGTATGTCATTGGCTCAGTGACTATTCAGTTGAGCAGACTGTCTTAAACAAGAATGTGATCTAAATACATTCCTTACAATTATTATGGTCACAAACAGCTGAAATGTTTTGCCTCTCTGGCTAGCCAGATGTAGTGGTGCATGACTGTAATCCCAGTGACTCAGGAGTCTGAGGCAGGAGGATCCTTAGTTCAAAGCAAACCTCAGCAAGTTAGTGAGACCCTGAGCAGCTTAGCAAAACTCTGTCTAAAAATAAAACATAAAAAAGGCTGGGGATGTGGCTCAGTGGTTAGGCACCCCTAGGTTCAATCCCTTGTCAAAAAAAAAATTGTGTAGGAAATATACAGGGTTACCTCCTATAATCAAAGAAGATGGGTCAGGTTCTATGTCCTTAGCAAAGGGTATTAATAGATCTTTTCTTTAGGGCACTGGTATTTGTATAACTCAGGGGATAATGGAGGTCTCCTCCCTGTGCCACATTTAAAATTCCTGATGAAAAGTCTAAAATTGTCTGATTTAGGTCGTGCCACCTCTGGAGGGTGTATGGTAAGGAGTATCCCAATTTAAGCAGCAAAAGTTTAGTATCCTGGGATCCCCCTTAGGCCTGGAGCAAACTATATTAGCTGGTTACTCAAGGATATGGTCACTGGTGCATATATTACCTTCAAGGGGCTGCCTCTATGTATTTCAGCCATTCATATAAATTTTTTTTGATGAGCTATAGGGAAATATTTAAGCATCTTGGCAACCCAGTGTACACACTCTCTCACCACAGGCATCACACTAGACTTTTCTTTCCATTCTCTCAGAGACATATCTCCCACTACATGATTCATTTATTTCTTGTACCACCACAAATGGACTGCTAACCTTCCCAATGGGAGAAAACCTGATGCCATGTCCTCCCACTCCATCTAAAGGTGCTGTCATGCCCTCTATGCACAGACTTTTTACATGAGGCCTTTTGCTCCTTTTCTTCTACCATAATCTTACCTCCATATAGTGCAACATATCCTGTTGCTGACAAAAGGGAAAAGAAAATGAAGGCAAAATTATATGATTTTGTTTTAAAAATGAAAAGGGGGTGTTTGATACACAAAAGTGGGTTTACTGAACAGTAGCAGCAAGCAAGAAAACAGTAATAGATGCAATGGTCCTCATTATCCTGGTTGGTAATGAATTCTTCTCTTCTGGGCCTTTCCATGGTTCCTTGCAACCTTGGTTGACACTTCGGTTGTTTTGGATGACTTGCCAAATGAGGCAACGTGAGGGGTATGAACTTCCATGATTCTGCCTTTATAGGGTTGTAGAAGGTATCCCTTGCCTTCACTTTTGGGTATGACACTTTGAGAAAGCACCTGCCAAGAGTGAAACACATTCTATTCATAGCATTTTCAGGTTTGTATTTTTGTTTGATGACTAGGACAATCACCCTGTCACTTTCAGGACTCATTATTTATTCTCTGAAGTGATCCCACTGATTATATGATATGGAGTCTGAAGTCAGAATTCCTTAGCACACGGTACAGCAGTCTTCACCATCTGACCTGGACTCCTCTTACTGTGCTTGTTCTTGCCTCCAGTGTCTTGGACCTTGTAATTTTGACTGTATCCCCGCCCTGCTGGGTGTACAAGCCAAGCTCTCACTCCCCGACATCCTTCTGCTCTGTTCCACTTTGCCTGCCTTTTAATCCTATTCATCCTTTATTTCAGTTTCAACTAAAGTGACTATTCCTAGAAGGCTTTCTCTGCCCACTGTCTACACCTCACCATTCCCTATAGTACTGCCACAGTTCCTCCAATGATTGATGGTTTGGTTGCACTTTTTGCTCATAAACCCGTGTCCCTGTACTAGACCAAGCTTCTGGAGGGACAGTCCACTGTTTGGTTTATTCCATGCGTAGTTCATTGCCTTGAATTTAAGCTCCAAGAGAATTTAGGGTTTTCCTGCATTCACTGTTATAGCCTCAGCATTCACAGCAGTGCCTGGTTGTTGCATAAATGATATATACATAGCATAAACATCTGAATAAATGAAAAAAGAAATAGTGCCTTGCGGTGTGATTAACCTCTGTTTTTGTTTATATCAACTTTCAAGTAGATTGTGAGGACAGAGTTCAGTTCAGTGAGTCATCTCGCTCCTCAGAGGACTTGAGCAGAATGACACGCTTGGTCCTCCTGCTTCGCAGATCGGTTAACTGAAGCACTGGAAACTGCAAGAGCGAGAGAAAAAGGAGCCTTTCGCCGCTCGCCTAGGCCTTCCAGGTCAGGCTGAGGTGGCCTCTCCGCGAAGTCCTTGCCTCGCTCCCACCGAGACGCAGCGGTGCGGGGCCGCGGAGCCGCAGCCAGAGCGGGCAGAGGCGGGACTTCCGGTCCCGCTTGCTAACGCCGACCGCGCCAGGCGGAAGCCCGGCTCCTGGCCAGGATCCGGGAGCCCGGACTAGAGGTGAGTTCGGAGCCGGAGCGCCCCGGGCACTTGTCTTCTCAGTGGATGCTTCTTGCGCGCTGTCGCGCCGCGCCGCGGGACTGGGATACCGGGTAGGGAAGGGAGAGTCGGCGCTTCCCGCACCGGTGGAGGGACTGCTGGGACCTCTGGCTTGAGGAGGGGGGCCAGGACTGGGAATGGGGATTCGGGAGAGCCCCCAGGGGTAGCCGTGAGGGTCTGGGGAGGAGGCACCGGGGACCCTGAGGCGAAGAGGCCTTGAGACCGGGGGCTGCGATGACACTGGACGGAGATGCACGTCGGAGGAATGTGGGGGTGTGTCCCGGGTCCTGGCGGATTGTCTGGGATGGTGGCAGGATATGGCAAAGGTTGACTTCCAGGGAGAGGTTTAGAAACGGGGTGCGGGGTGGGGGGTGTCGCTCCTTTTCTGAGGGTCCTAGATGAGAAGGACGTCCTGACTTAAGGAATCAAGAGAGATGACCGGTTACCGATTGGATGCTGAACTCGTATTGCTTTATTTGCAATTAGTCCTGCTTTTAAAAAAATGTATTCCCGCCCACCCAGGTAGATTTCGGGAAAATATTTTATATTCTTAGGAAAAGCTTGAACTCGTCTTCACCCAGATCCAACTTTGCTGCGTTTGTCAGACTGATAGTATTTTAAATCTCTGTTCAGACAAGTCAACCAAAGTTTTCCTTTTGGACTCCTGTCTACCTTGCAGAGTTTAGTTTTTCTTATTTCCTTTGTCATGGAATGAACTTCTAAATGTGTTTAGGATGACTGTGATAATCACCAGAGGAACCCGTGCTGTCAACATTACAACTTAATTGTTTTTCTGCTCAACATTGTAACATATTTTTGGATGTTAAGTGACTTGGATTTTTGCCACCAACGGAGCAGCTAGGAAAAGCTAGGGAAAGTCTTTGATGGAGGGTGATAGCTGATAATAGCTTCAGGTATTTCACATTTCCAACGTTAGTTTTTTTTTTTTAAGTTTTAAAAACGACTGCGTTGGTACAGGTAACTCTAAGATCTGATTTGCTGGTCAGATATTTGAATTATTTCAAATAAACTAGAAAATTTGTATTTATTAGTACCCTGGTGTCTTGCTATTTTATATATAAATTCTTGATAGCCTTGAAAATTTATATACTTGAGTGATATATACAAGTCCTTATGTTTAGGAACACAGTTGATATTAATTAGTGTAAATCAGTATCTAGTCATAAACCAATTGCTTTAACATGTAGATGAGCATATTGAATAAATTTTCAAATTAGATAATGAAAAGATGACAGTCATCTCCAAAGTTACTGCATTAATTGCTATCTTGGTTACTAAATGTATCTTAATTTAATCTCATTTCTTTAAGTAGACTGTATGGTTATCTGATGAGGCTTGATTTTATTTTTGCATTCAACTTTGGTTTAAAAAATTGTGTTCCTTCCCTTGTGTTTTAGAGAGGTGAACACTTAAGAAAGCATGCAAGTCTTCACACTTTAGTTTATGGTTGGAGGAAGTGCTTCTTGTTGAAACAGAAGAGCATCTACCTTCTGTAGCAAGTTTCTAGTTATATTTCTGAATGTTTTGAAATTTGATTGCCTGATGTTTTGGAAAATCTTTGGAATATTTCTTGTTCTAATTGTTGAATAAATCTCTTAGCTTACTCTTTAGATAAATTGTTATTCTGTAGGATTGAGATGTATTTTACAGTGTAAGCAATAATGGCAATTTTTGAGTAGATGCAGCAAATTGGTAGTTTACCTTGGGATCACTGTTTAATTTTTTTCCCTGCTGCAATGGAATATGTATCTGCATTGTAAACTACCCAAACAGTGCTAACCAGAACAGTGTCTTTGTATACACATACTTAAACATTTTGTTTTTCTTAATCACCAGTTTGTAATATATCAAATAATTTGTTATATTTAGTTCTTTAGTTTCATGCCCTCTGGTGATCAGTTTTATTATTATATAGTACCTTCTTAGTTATCTGCTTCCCTATAGGAAGCTATTCCCTGCCGTTTGGTAGAATCAAGAGAGTTTGATACAGCTGAGGAATATATATCTTTTGACTAGGGAGCTTCCAGAATGCTGATTTTGCCAACTTACCATGCAGCTGCTGTACTGCTAATGATACAGAGTGTGGCCCTCATCCCTTCCTTTAGGATCACTTTCTGTCCCTTTTTCTCTTCTGAGTTAGACCTTTTCTCTCAGTGACCAAGATAACCTGGGCCTCAGGGTGACTCAAAATGGGACCAGAATGGTCAAATAAGACAGCAGTCCTGTTAGAAGGATCCTGTCTATTCTGTTCAATATGATCCCATAAATCTTGGCAACTTTTCCTGCCTTTTGGAAGGTAGTTATGACTGTGAGCCATGGGTTTAGATAGTTATTGTTTTAAAAATAATTTTAAATGCTAAATCATAATTTTCTGATTATATAAATGGACTCCATTAAGTTTTGCTTAGAGGGATCACATTAAATTATACTTTAACTTTCATATCAAAGTAGTAACATATGTCTCACAATTACAAATACTGTAAAAAAATACTCCCATTCTTTATTGCTATTATTAGTTAATTTTTTTTCCTCTGAGATCCTTAGGAAAAAAAAAAGAGCTATTGGATAAAAGATTTGGGCGGATGTAGGAAAATTGACCATTACAAGTGACACACTAGAAGCTGTCTCCTATGATTTTAAGGGGTAATTTAGTAGTGAAGTAGTTTAGAATTGCCAGCTCCTTGTGATAATATAACAGAAAGACTTAGAGTTGAATTTTATTATAGTTTTAAAATAACAATAATATCTATGTCTGTATATGTGCACTCTTATTTATTGTCTGCAGGTGATGGGTATTATCTCCCAGGAGAATGAGGGGGCAGAGCTTTTGAAGTTGAAGTTTATGTGGTCATTGGGAATCATGGAGAGATTTGAGGGAGGGATTGAGATAGTAATAGTTTATTTTAGCACTAATATTTTCAATATTGAGAGGAGGAAGGCATGGAAACTAGTGAAAACATTATAGATGGGATAAGACAGAGGACTGTATACATTATATATCAGTTAACTTGTTTTTATCTCAGGAGGGCAGTGAGAGCAGGCCCTAGAAGGTGATAAAAAGTTAAATTCTCAACTTTCCCATAAGAAATAATGACTATGCAGATAGTATCAGAGTCAAGTCCTAATATTTTAAACCCAAAGTAATTGAAAAAAATTGCAAAAATAAAAAAAATAGTACAAGGGACCACCTATATACCATTTATTCAGATTCACTTATTAATATTTTATCCCATTTGCCTTATAATTTGAGAACAAGAAATGTACTTTTTCTTGTTTATTTTTCACAGTGCTGGTAATTGAACCCAGGTCTTCACAATGTTAGGCAGGTGCTCTACCATTGGACTTCAACCCCAGCCCACAAAAATAAAAGTAAAAACTGATTAAAGTAGAATGTTCATATTAAATATACTACCAAGTTGAATTGCTAAGTTTATTTCTTCTCTAATAAACATTTATTAGCTCTAATTTGCTGAGTTCTGGAGCAAGAAAATTCCTTGGAAATTAATCTGATTTAATTCTCTTAAAGATTATATATATTGACCAATCAAGGACAGGTGGGTTTTGATCCCTGAACTCCTATAGACTCTGTCAGTCTTAGCATCCTCACAGGTAGGAATAATAATTTCTTTGTTTGTTGTTTCATGCTTACACATTTTTATTTGACCTTAAGAGAGGTACGTAAATATTCTTCCTTGCGCCTACTTGAAATCTTACTTGCATTCATTGCAAAGACCACCTTATAATCCTTTTAGTTATAGAAAACAACAAAACAGCATATTTTAACGGGTTTCATTCACTTTATTATTATTATTATTGTAAAAAAACCTTATGTTGTAGCCACAGCAAAACAGCATCTCTTTTAAGAACACTTAACCTATTATGTATTAAATATCTTGTTAACTTCTCTATGATGAGACTATTCCTTTAGGATTTTTATCTGAAACATAGTTTTCTTTAGTCTATTTACAAGGTCTTATCTTGATTGATCTTTTAAGATTCTAGGTTTTTATACCCTTTTTAAGTGGGTTGAACAAAGCCTAAAAGAGTCTAATGTGTAATAACAGTGATAATTTATGTATAAATTGTTTCTGATGTGGTTTTCTTATGTAGTCATAGGGCAGGAAAGGTGGTTTCTTTACTTCAGAGATGGAAAATCCTGAGTTCCAGAAAGGTTAAGAGACTTCCCAGTACTGTTATGGAGCTCTATGATATTGGACTAAAACGCCATCTGCCCTGAGATGATGATCTGGCACTATGCTGTTTGGACTTTTAGCCTCTAAAATTGTACATATTCCCATATATTGTACATATTCCTATATATCTGTATCTATTATGTATCTATATCTGTTTTTTTTTTTTTCTTTTTTTGGTACTGGAGATTAACCCAAGAGCATTCAACCTCTGAGTTACATCACAGCTTTGTTTTTATTTTGTTTTGAAATGTGGTCTCACTAAGTTGCCCAGGCAAGCCTCAAACTTTGTAACCTTCTTCTTTAGCCTTTTGAGTAGCTGGGATTGTGAGTGTGTTCCACCATACCTGGAAAACATATTTTTAAACCTTAGAATCCATTGACTTTCTTATTTCTTCTCCTCTGTTACCAGCCTAACTTGCTATTAGGGAAATAGATTATTTGCTGACTGAACTTGTTCTCCAAACAGGCTTGTCATCCATTTTCTAAATTTGTTATCCATAGCAACACAAAATATCTGTTTTCTCTTTGCTATGCAAGATTCTATCATATATTTAAACATAACTATTTCTTCTCTGGGTTAAATAATGCTTTCTCATCATCCTGATCATCTCATTTTGTAAGCACTAGGTTTTAGTATGGCTTTTGTAATTGTCTTCCCTCCTTTACATGTCTGACGAGGTGACAAATGGTTGTACCATTATTTCCTGTAAGATGGATACAATTCTATACTCTTATTGAATATTCATTATTATTGAAGTTCCAAATTGCCTTAACATTTCAGCAGCACATCTTGTTCCAATATTAAGTATTTGGTGAGCCAAAGCTTCCCCAATTTTTGTGGGAACTCTCCATTAGTCTGACTCTCAGGTGCTAGTAATACTGATTTTTAGGTTGTAATGCAGGACTTTTACATGTATTCCTGTTAAATTTTATCCTTCCTGTGTTTTAAAAGTTCATTATTTCAGCCTGAGAAAGATACTTTGGTGTCAATTTCTTACTCATTTATTAGCAATTCTTTTAAGCTTTGTCTTCTATATTTATCCCTTAAAGCTTGTGTTGAGTCAAGGCTGGTTTTGGATTAATAAGGGTGATTAATGATTATAATGAGAAAATAGTATTGCTAGTTTGTTGGCATTGTGTAGAAAGTACTAACCTAAAAAATAACAATCTGGCATTTATTTAAAATGCTGCAATATTTTAAAGAGGTTATAACATACAGACATTTGTTAACTTTTAAGGAAAAGTACCTATTTGACTTTTACTGTGTTAGTATATCAACTAGGCTTTCCAGAGAAACAGAACCAATATCATATACAGTATATCCGTGTATTTTTTTTAAAAGATTTATTCTAAGGAACTGGCTCAGGCATTTTTGGTGGTTGGCAAGTTCAGAATTGGTAGGTCAGGCCAGCAGGCTGGAAATTCAGGCAGGAGTAATCTTGAGGCAAACTTCTCCCGGAAGCCTCAGCTTTTGCTCTTAATGTACCTTCATCTGATTAGATGAATCCAACCCACATTGTTGAGGTTAATCGTCTTTCCTTTCAAGGCAACTAATTGTAGATATTAGCCACATCTACACAGTACTTGCACAGCAACATCTAAACTAGTATTTGATTAAATAACTGGGTCCTGTAACCTAGCAATGTTGATACATCAGACTGTCACAATTAGTATTTAAAATTTGTTGGTGTATTAAACAAATAATGTGGCATATAAAATACTGCATAATGATTAGCAAACAGAAGAGTGTATATATCCATAACACAGTTAGCCTTTAATGGATTTAAAAACAACAAAGGCCAGGTTTTCATAAATGTGTCACAGAATGGAAAATGGACAAAGTGAAGGCCCTTGCCAGTCTTTGAAATTTGTTATTCTCTTTTATAGGTTACTATATTGTATTTTTTTTAAATTTAGGGAGCCTTAAATAACTTTAAAACTTTATAAGTTTTTCTGTTCTTATAATTCCGTGCTCTTGCTAATATTTTTGCATAAAAATTCTTAGAGCTGGGAATTAGTTTTGAACTTAGACTAATAACTCTCACTTATATTTGAGAAACTGGTCTCAGAAAGGTGAATGATTTGCTCAGGTAACACAGCTAGTATAGAACCAGGACTAGAGTTTGAGATTTCTTGGTTCTTAGTCCTAAGTCCTTTCTGTTATAATAGTGATTACAGTTAAGTGAAGCCAATCAAGGTCAGGCTTATGAGGAGAGGATGATTTTGAATCTCAACTTCAGAGAATATAATTGGTAATTAAGAGAATGGAAGTGATTATTCAAGCCATTCAGTGACATTGGTGGGAGGGAGGATGAGCAGAGAGAAGCAGATGTGTCATAAAATATCCAGATGAACCACATACTTACTTGGGGAACACAGTGACATGATACCCATGGAGCTTAAAGAAATTTTGCAAGTAGCCAGACATTGGGTGATTCATAGGGGATCGGAACAGACCTTAAGGATATGAACATAGGTCCAAGAGATGTCACCAAGAGAGCTTGTTTTCTGGAGGAAGTTAAGGATAGATGATGCTGATTTGGAAACCCTTTTGGACAAAATTATAAGAAATTTCTGAGACATCAAGAGAACATTGTAGGATATAAATGGATCCTTTAGAAGGTTGCCTGGTTTCAGGGATTAATTTGAGCTGAATTTAGGTAATAACAATAATGTCATTTGTTGATCACTTGCAAGCTCAGGAGAGTCCTTGATCAAATTACTGCACTTTTTGCCTTATCTGCAAAATAAGCACAATAATGGTCATTATAGGGAGTAAACAACATATTGAATATAGGATGTGCTGAGTACTCAGTAAAGTGTAGCTTTTATTATACTCTACATGGCATTGGCTGAGGGTCATATTAGAAAGTAGCACTAGAATGAGATCTTTTTTTCCCTTATTTTTGCCACTTCATGCCACCTCCACAGATCTTTAGCATATTGTTGCCTTCACATTTACCCTTTCCAGGCAAGTGCATGTCTCTGACATATGTATAGTGCTTCTCTATCTTTGTCGTTAGAGGGCATGATCTTCGAATAAACTATGCAGTTTTGGGGGGACACATTTCAACTGAAAATTCCACTTCATCAAATTGAAATTATGTACTACAATGCTGATTCCAACTAATTTTATAACCCTCCTCCTCCTTTTTTTTTTTTTTTTTTTTTGCACTTTGGAAGCTGTAGCTGAAAAAGGGAATGGAGAACACAACCCTTTCTGAAGGGTTCTTTCCTTCAGGATTGGAATTTTTAAAAAAATCTATGAATTCAGTTCTAGAGATAATTGGTTAAACAAAAAAGACATTTTCCATGATAAATGAATATTAAGGAAGTAAAGCACTTCAGTATGTGACAGATTTTTTTTTCTATGTGTAGTCTCAATATCCAGTAGTGAGATAACTAGGTATGAAGCATAGACTATCTGCCTCAACTTTGTAATGCAATAATGCAATTATTTCTGAACCAGACTAGGAAACCATTTAGCTTATATTCAGAGGGTTGGTAGAATTTGCATTGACTCAGAGTGATTTGGTGTTTAGTTATCATTTTTCGGAACCTTTGCCACATTTGAAGATCTGTTAAGAAAGGTTCATTCTGGAGCCATTTCAGCTGGAAGACAGTGTTTTTGCATAGCTTTGTATGCCAGCTTTTAAGTTGAGAAATTCATGAATTTCTACATTTGTAAACAGAAGGCATTCAGAAATGCTTAAGCTTAAGAAAGGACTTTTAACTTTTTTTTTAAAGAAGTAAATAAACATTAAATTTTGAGTGATATTTTGAGTGATTTGTTATTGAAGTGATTTAATAAGATAAAACAACTTATTTACAGACCTCAATGTTTCATGTTACAAGTTTTCTACTTCACAGTTCTTCAGTTGATAACTTTCAATAATCTATCTATAGTAACATTTGATATTCAGTGAGAAATCAGAGTAAGTTGTGTGTGGAACATTGTATTTGTTCCATAGTCCTTAGTGCATACTGTCTTGCAATTTTCTTTTTTTCTCTGCTCTTTGACTTCCTCCTAGATAATGATACTTTCTTGTTTTACAAATGCTGATGCATTAAAGTCATCCATTTTTCTTTCTTCTGTCTTCTAATGCCCCTGCTCCATGAAATCTTTATTTTTCTCATTATTGATTAAATAAACTCAGAGTAAAGTGTGGAATTCCTTTAAAATACACCTAATTCCAAAGTGTATTTTATAAATTTTACATGTACACACACACATACATCACACATTTTATATATTCATATTATACATGTACACACACAATTTTTTTTTCCATTACTGGGGAAAAATTACTGGGGATTGAACCTAGGTTTTTGTGTGCAAGAGCTCTACAGTGATCTATGTTCTCAGCCCTTTTATTTTTTGTTTTGAGACAGGGTCTCACAAAGTCATCAGGCTGACTTTGAACTTTCAATCCTTCTGTTTCAGCCTCCTGAAGTAGCTGGTATTACAGTCATGCAACACTGCACCTGGTAAATCTTATATAAATTTATTTAAAATGAAACATGTTAGCCCAGAGAATTAGTGGGCAACTTAATATGTTTACTTTGTTACTTCAGATTTTCTTTTTTTTGGTGAGGGGACTCCTAGTATCTAAGAGAACATATTTCTTCCATATAGGAGTTGAGAAGAGCAGCAAGAATAATGGGAGGAGACCGGACCTTTTCCAACTTGACAAATAGATATAGCTTGAACTTTTTGCTTCTGCAAGTCCTTAATCTCACTACATCCATCTGTCTATCTTATCTATCTCTGTTTATATTGTTTGTTTAGATATTCTTCATATAATATTACTCGCCTCTTAGTTGCAGTTTACTATCTCCCATCTTGTCATAAGATAGATGCTCCTAATTTATATATTGTCAAGTTACATGTTCTTCCACGAAACTTGTGATTTTACTTTGCTTTTCAGAGTGTTAATAAATTTTGTTGACAGAATGAATTGTTTTCTACCAAGGACTAAATGTCACCCATAAGTGTATTATACCTTTTGTTGAAAGTGTCTCTAATGATACTGGCTTCTATTTATTGGTCCTATACTATAGTGTAGACACTGTGCTGGGATTTTAATATATTACCCAATCTTCACAACAACCCTGAGGTAAGGTACATATTTATACTTCACTTTAGGAGAGATTAAGTATTTTGTCTAAGTTTGTACCACTTAAAGATGGTGTAGTTGATTTTTAACCCCTTTCTGAGTATACCTTGTTTTCTTGTACATTTTAGAAGCCTCTTAAGTGTTTTGGTGCCAATACATAAAGTGCTATTTAGAGTTTGTAGCATGTTGATTCTAGATTTTTTTGTTGTTATATCTGTACACTCCAAAAATGTTTTATTCTACTTGTTTTATTGCTGTGTTCCAATTTAAATTTTTTGTTAAATGCAATCAGTTTATTATTGACCAATATTTTCCCAAGGATGATACCATAATTAATGTAGCATTTAGCATAGTTGAAAGTAGTATGTGCTCAAGAAATATTTGTTGCATGGATAAAAACAATAGCAAAAAGAGAGGTGGCAATTAATGTAGAAGGACTGTTCACATAAAAACTCATTGCTATTGGAATGTGAGGCTGGAACATTTCTCATATTACAGTATGCTGCAGGGCAGGGCTAGAATCCAAGCTTTGATTAAAATCACCCCAACTCTTTTTCCCCCTTGCTTTACTGCCACAAGTTATTGCCAGCTGAAAGGGATAATGGAGGGTAATGATGAATTCATTTCCAACTGCTGCAAAAAAAAATTTTTTAGACAGTTTTGCTCTTTAAACATAGATAAAAAGGCCACTTTGAAATGAAGAGAAAATTAGTGGCTCCAAGTAAGTAGTTATTAGATTCCTGCTCTGGAGGCCTATTCAGGTGATGCTGATGGCAGTTGCTGCCAGTTAGCAGCTCATTCCCAAATAGTTTCTCTCTGGTGGTGGGAGTGGTATAAGAATTCAAGCATTCTTGGGTCTTGACTTTTCATTCTCAACTCTTAGGTTTTAGACATTACTTTCTCAGAGACTGCTTAGATTTTCTTATGCTGTCATTTCACAATGCATACATATTTCAAAACATCACGTTGTAAACCATAAATTCACACAATTTTTATTTGCCAATTTTATGTATGCACATGTGTATTTTTGAGTATAGGAGTAGGATTTATTCAAAGGGGACCAGGCAGGGGTTTCCTTTATTTGTCAATTTAAAAGCTAATTTTAAAAATAGTCAAATGCAAATTGAACTTTCAGAATTATCTGCAGTAGATTCTTACTTTACTCAATGGAACCTGAGAAAACTAAGCTGTTTTGAACTAAGCCTGTATCGCCAACATTTTGTCACCATGTTGCTTCTCTCCAGCAATCAAGCTGTTGGGGGGCAGATTAAATTACTGTGCTTACCAAATAGTTGGTATTGTTTTGTTTCTTTTTGACTTTACTGTGGTTGAATAACTGTAATGGTTATCCTCAAGATCACTGTAGCAACAAATAGTATTTTACATTAGTCCCTTAATACCATAACCTGAGTATTATTAATTAGAACACTGGGCTCAATTGAAGAGATTAGTAGTCCTCTTTACACTAATAATTTTTTAATGATTTAATTTGTGGTCATTATTGGCTTCTAGGCTATTGTATTTGCTGAATGCTTTGTGATGGGCATTAGGATTTATTTACTTCTATCAGGGAATGTGTAATTAAAATGTAATTTCTTTGTTTAACCACCATTAAGGTGCTTTTTGACATTTCTCCTAGAGTCTTGTTGTAAAAAAAAAATTCAGAGAATAATAATTATAAGATTACTAACAATTATTAAATATTTACTATGTTTTTATCACCATACTAAGTGTTTGATGTTTCTTATATCTAATTTAATCTTCACTATAATTCTTTTCTTTTGTACTAGGGATTGAACACAGGGTGCTCGACTACTGAGCCATATCCCCAGTCCTATTTTGTATTTTATTTAGAGACAGGGTCTCATTGAGTTGCTTAGCCCCTCACTTTTGGTGAGACTGGCTTTGAACTCACAATCCTCCTGCCTCAGCCTCCTGAGCCACTGGGATTACAGGCATGTGCCACCGTACCTGGCTTCACTATAATTCTTTTAAGTGCAATTATTATACCAGTTTTACAGATACAGAAATTGAGGCTAAATAGCTTGCCCAAGTTATTCACTAATTACTAGAGCTGCAATTTGAATCTGGTCAACCAGATTTCAGAGACTCAGCCCTTGATTATTCTGCTATTTATCAAGCTGATGCCCCCTGTTTTATACATAATACAACCCTGTTTAAAGATTTCTGCTTATAAAATTCCTCCATCTTATTTTCTGTTAGAATCTGTGTATACATATATTATTTTCCATTTCTATTGTAATAAAACTTTCTTCCTTCATTTCAGTGATTGTCAGTTTGTTTCTTACAAAACATTTGCAACTTTTGGCATTTTTATTCCAGATAAGAAGATGGTGTTACCATGATGGCTAGTTGTGCTTTCAAGTAGGAGACAGTCTTCTTTACTACTAGACAGACAAAGCAATTGGAGTTTTTTTTAAGGGGGATTATATTATAATTTATAGGGGGTAGTTTTGCCATTCAAAGTTTGTCTGAGACACCCATAGAAATCAATTTTTACTCTCTAAATGTACAGATGGTAGAATTCTGGAAGCATCCTACATAGAAGAGAAAATATCAATTTAATATTGGCTATAAGAACTAAAAAAGGATAATCTATTTCTGGGTTGATTTATTTTCGGTACCAGAGATTGAACCCAGAGTTACTTAACCAATGAGCAACCTTCCAGATCTTTTATTTATTTTGAGATAGTTTCTCACTAAGTTGCTTTGGTCCTTGCTATGTTGCTGAGGCTGGCTTTGGACTTGGAATTCTCCTGACTCAGCCTTTCAAGCTGCTGGGATTATAGGCATGCACCACCATGACTGGCCATATCTGGGTTGGTGAATGAAATGTTTTTCATGTTTTTTGTCCTTAGGGTCAACTACTAATCTTTTACTGAACACTTTAATATTTAGAACACAATATCAAAGTCCATAAAAGTAATCTGTATACAGGATGAAATTTTATTATCTTGTATTTTGGAATTATATGCACATTCTTAATTTTGACCAATTTTCATTAACTGAGGTGAATAATACCTTTAAGGTGACATACTTAGTAATCATTCTTTTTTTCTTCAGGAAAGCCAGAGGTGGGCTGAGGTTGTGGCTCAGTAGTAGAGCACTTGCCTAGCATGTGTGAGGTCCTGGGTTCGATCCTCAGCACCACATAAAAAAAAAATAAAATAAAGTTACTGTGTATAACTACAATTAAAAAATAAATATTAAAAAAAAGCCAGAGGGGGTTTAGCTATCACATTAGGCAACAACTGCTTTTTATTTTATATGCAGTGTTAATCTACATTTTGCTTTGAAAGGAGCATTTGTAACACATTGAACTTAAATCTTTCTTCTGAAAATCTAAATATATTTAGGCATAGTTTTGATCTAGTAGACTCTTAAAATACTTCACATAATTTTTTGGGGATGGGGTTGTAGCTCAGTGGTAGAGCACTCGCCTCGCATGTGTGGGGCACTGAGTTCAATCCTCAGCACCACATAAAGCAAAATAAAGACATTGTGTCTACCTATAACTAAAAAATAAATATTAAAAAATACTTCACATAATTTTATTCCAAAACTTTAAAATTTCATTATTGAAGGAATGCACAGAAAACCAGGGAGATACATATGACCAAATTGTATGTTTTGTATGTAAAAAAACAGTCTGATTCAGCAGCCGAAAACAATAAACATTTTTTGTTTGTTGAACATACTTCAGTGTCATGAAATGAAGAGGAAAGAGAAAGGTTTTTATATAGCTTTGTGCCAGGCATTGCACAAGGTATAGTGTATTTACATATCAGTTTAAATCACAGGCTAAAAACTTTCTGTTATTATCCCTTTCTTGAAGATGAGAAAACGGAAACTTTAGAAGTAGATGATTTGTCTGGGGTTAGAAGGAACATACACAAAACTGGAATTTCAATCCAGGAGTAGCCAACTGTAGGCCTGAATTCTTTCCTACTCATATGCTTTCTTGTCTTCTTCTTTTCTTTTTTTTCCCTCTTCTCATTTCATATTTTTTTCCCCTTCATCTCTATTGGAAGTTTTCAGGTCTATTTGTCTGTTTGTCTCTCTCTTTCTGTTGGTGCTATCTTAGAAATGTTATATATGCATTCTTAAAGTCTAAATACTATCTTTACATTCCTCCTGAACAATAAGATCGACCTCTTTTTGACATCATTTAACTGTTTTTGTTCCCTGAGCATTCCCACATGCTTCTCAGCAGAAAGATGAATTATTGTTTTAATTTACTTCCTTGTGGAGTTTTATGTGGGGTGGAATCTAATCTCGCTTTCCATCTTGTATAAGCTCTGAAGTTTGGCTTCCTTTTACCTTATTTTCTATAGCTTCCTCCCTATCAAATTCATGCCACCAGGACTATGTAGATGCCCCTAGGCATGTTGACTTCAGAACTAACTCACCTTTTTAGATTTGTGCTTTCTTATTATGTATGCCCTTGGAACATTTCTTTGACTATATTTCTGGCTCTGACATACATTTAAAAACGATTTTTGAAATATTTAACCTAGCATTTTTTAGGTTATCTTCATCCGTGAATCCACATTGCCAGAAATATGTCCACTTTGTTCTTGTGTTTGCCTGGGGTGTTTTGCATTGAACCAGTGGGATGTGAATCAGCTGGCCAGAGTACTTTTTTGATTTATTTTAGTCTAGTGTGCTCATTCCTAGTAACTGGCAAAATTCTTTCGCTGAGTGTTGTAAGAAATAAACATTTGTTTGAAGGGGAAACAATAAGTGCCTTCTAAAAGAACTTCTTGAGAAAGTGGGGGTGGGGTGAGAAAGAGAACACATCTTTAAATGGGATATGAAATAGTCTTTTTTTCTTGCACCTTATTCTAAGATAAACAGGCTCCAAGGATTACTTACTTTGTGCCTGGTATGTCATGTTGTAAAGCTCAGGTAGGAGCAGATGCTCTAAGAAGATTTATGACATTAAGGCTAAAATTACCATGAGCATGTCAAAACTTATTTGTAGTAGAATTTTGAAAAGTTTGTTCTGAGGACTTAGCTTCTTAAAGAAGCTTTAAAAAGATGATAACCTTCATCAGTTCTCCATAAATGGGGTTTTAAATGTGTTTCTTGGGGCATCTTAGGCTTAAATATCCTTTTCCTTGGCTATAAAAAAGTTTCTACCAGAGACTTTCTCCATGTGTGTCTTCATTTTAAGTGAAGAAATTGTTATTTGTTATTGAAAATGGTGCCTGTATTATTATTTTTTCTTATTCTGCTAATTTAACAACAATTTTTAGGACATTCAGAAATAGAAAATAACTTCAGAGCAGTGTTTCCTGTAATCTTTTTTTTCATATAATCTTGTAATACGATTATCTACATAACATATATGTGTTTTGCTTTTGTTACTAATTACTGTTTAAAATAATATTTTAGTTGAAAAGATACTTAGCACACATTTTTAAAGTGGGTTAATGTTTTGAGTTATTATTTTCATAGTAGATGATGTTAATTTGTATTTTGGGCCATAGTTTTCAGTTAGTGATTGTCGCGACCCCTCGCCGGCAAGGGAAAACATGACACAGGATTCTTCTTTCAGCAGTTTATTCAGGCCTTGATTCAAGTATCATCATCTAGCGACCCCCCGCCGAGCGCCCAAGCATAGCCTAATAAAGCCTCCCGCATACCAATCTAAAGCCGCCACGTGGATCTTTCTCATAGGGTGGTCAGGGATTGCGTGCCAACTCTCCATAAAAGGAGTTGTTTACCACAGGCCACAGTGGAAGCCGGCGCCATCTTCTAATGGCGGCCACGATCTATAACAATGGCTTACCACAGTTCCCCCTTTTATTTTATATAACAATGCAGGCGAAAGTAGAGGTCCTATCCCACTGTGCAGAAGTGGCTGCAATGTATGGTTCAGTCCTAAGGAGGCGCCTTCCCCAGACCTGATCCCATATCAGCCGATGCCTTTTTTCGTAGGGCGGGGCATGGACGTCAAACCCGCATGCAATAGGACATGCTTTCCTTGAGGTCCGTTGAGGGATCACTCAAGTGCAGTGCTTTGCCTCGCATCCTGCATCGTGACGACGGCGAGAAGTAGGATAACACAGGTAGCCTGGTAATAATAACAAAATTTAAGTTGGCAACACAATCCCTAAGCCCCAGAGGAAGGTAAAGAGTCTGTAGTCGAGAAGAAAGACCAGTCCTGAAACCCATCTGCGTGCAATGGTAACAAGACCTGCAGAGTGCAAGGGCTATTCAGCATTGGGAGAGAATAAGGAAGAGGACATGCCAATCCCAGTGCAATGTGAAACTAACTTGGGGTGCAATGGCCCTGCCCAGAAATCACTGTTTAAGATGTGCAAGCCAGATTTGTGGAGAAATGCCATTTTCTAAGGCCGCAAGAGCCTGTACAATCATAGCCTTCTCTTGTGCATGGCGAGTTTTAAGGCGACAGAGAAGCCACAAACAAAGTACAACACCGAAGCAACACATTGCCCCCAAAATGCCCACTCCCACCCATTCCTTAAAGAAGGAAAAGGCAGAGGATAGCCAACTGGTGAATTGACCCAAAGTCACTGGTTCGACACGGGTACTATTCAAAACAGCAATCTGCGTTAGTTGAGACTGGATCAAGTTTTCTGCTTCCATGGACCAGGTTCCGGATAGATACTCTCCAATGATGCGGGAGGCATTTCTGGAATTATTAAATCTGACAGAGGTTATACATAAATGCACACGTTGATCGACACAACCCAAATGTACTAGATCAGACAACTCCTCAACTTGAGCTTGAAGCAGATCTATCCTTTGATTAGCAGCCAGAATCCCAGATAAAATGTGTTGATTAATTCTACTTTGAGATTCAAGTATGGTGGATGTTTGTTGAATAACCTGATTAATAGTGGCAGCAGTTTGTACCTGGCTGGCCATGGCTACTCCAGCTGTAACCGCTGCAACAGCAGATACCGCCACAGCTGTCACTATAGCTGCCGTAATTCCAAAATCTCTACGGGCTCTAATCAGTGCAACAATAGGAAAAGACTCTGGATCTGCAGTAACCGGAATCGGGACAAAGGTCGGAACTTTCATAACCACTGCCGTAGTCCAGGAGCCATTCCAACACTCAGACAAATAGCAGGTAACATTAGAACAATTAAGCATCCCCTGTGATGTATCATTAGCCAAAATAAACAGGAACGGAGATTGGAGACAGACTGCTGCGGAGGGTAATGTAGCATTAGATAATTGTGAATTATTTGCAGAAATTTTAAGCCTCCTACCTCGCCCCGAATCTTGGGTAATGCCAGAAACATTAAACAGCCAACTTTGGACTCCTCGTAATTGAGCCAAAGCGGAAATATCAGCTGTGGCTCCCTTTTCATTGGAAATCAACCATTGAAACCAAGACCAACCTGCTCCTATAGAGGAATTATTGTTGGAAGAATTATACAAGTATCTTTTAAGAGAGGGGGAAAGAGAGGAACCTTTAGCGACCTGATGTTTCTCCCAAGAATGATCTTGGCAAGGCGTGAATGTTGGGGGGGTATCCTGTTTGTTGATTAGCAAACCTGCCTTGCCCCAAAAGCATATCCTTATCCCAGGCAGGGCGTCCCGCTGCATGATTTTGGGCAGCTTGCTCTACTGCACCCTCTAGCATAAATGCTCTCCAATCCAAGTACTTCCCTGGGGAAACACAAGCACGGACTAGACTAGCCCAATCTGAAGGAGTCATGCAAAATCTAGTAAATCCCTCCACCTGAGTGAGAGTGAAAGCGGCATCTATGCCATAAGTGCGGACAGATTCTGCCAAGGTTTTAATTATCTTAAAGTCTAAAGGCTCATGATATCTTCCCCTGTTATTGTCCTGAAATACAGGGTATGCAAGTCCCATATCTGTATTAACTGTCCTCCAAACTTGCGCATGAAAAGATCTCCCGGAACCTTGGCTCCCCCCCACATACGGGGGTGGGGCAACCGGCACCATATCTTCTTCTAGATATTCTACCTCCTCCTCCTCAGAGTTTTGTTGACCGATATTAGATCCCTTCCCCTTCTTAAAGTAGGCCTGCGTGCCCTGTATCTCCTTTTTTTTCTTCTTCATTTTTATCTTGCGTAGTTGTTGTAGCAATATATCAAGGTCCTCAGAACTCTCTGAGTCGCTTGTGTTCTCAGGCGTTTTTAATTCGGTCAAGTCTGGGTAGAGCCTTCTCCTATTTTTATTTTCAGGCTCTTTTGCCTTCTCACTACTCTTACTCTTAATACTCTCTGCCACTTCACTATGTGATCCTTCAGATTTTTCCTCATGTAGTTGCTCAAGAACAGCTTGACCCTCACTCACAGCTTCTTGGCATTTACTATCTACTATACATCCTCTAACTAACTTCCAAAGTGGTATAACACCACCCTCTAAGGTGCCTTGCTCACGAGCAAAATCTAGATCTTTCCCTAATTTGTCCCAGCTAGGAATCGTAAGACTCCCTGAAAAAGCAAACCAAGGAGCCGCTATATCAGCTTCTCTCAAAAACATTTGCAAAGTACTCTGCTTTACCTTAAGTCCTTTTGAACGTAGCAACCCATCTAGGGCCAACAAAATTGGGCTTGAAGAGGTAGCGCCCATAATGTTTTCAGAGCTATAAAGAAAGTGAAAGTACAAAAATCCCCGCTCTCTCCTTTTCTACAGAGGAGCGTCCATTCTATGAAATCCCCGCTCTCTCTTTTTCTACAGAGGAGCGTCCCGCTACTTACTTGCGGATTCCCACTTACCTGGGAACTTACTGGTGCACCACCCTGACTGCTGAAAGTTCTGGATCCTGGGTTTGAGGAATATTAATTCCCCGTGCGGGCCACCAAGTGTCGCGACCCCTCGCCGGCAAGGGAAAACACGACACAGGATTCTTCTTTCAGCAGTTTATTCAGGCCTTGATTCAAGTATCATCTTCTAGCGACCCCCCGCCGAGCGCCCAAGCATAGCCTAATAAAGCCTCCCGCATACCAATCTAAAGCCGCCACGTGGATCTTTCTCATAGGGTGGTCAGGGATTGCGCGCCAACTCTCCATAAAAAGAGTTGTTTACCACAGGCCACAGTGGAAGCCGGCGCCATCTTCTAATGGCGGCCACGATCTATAACAATGGCTTACCACAGTGATGACAGAAAAGATGAACATTTGAAGGGAATCAGTTGCTTGCTTTGTAAGTAGTGACGTTGAATAATGACTAAGTACATTCATTTGCACAGCCAGTATAAACTCCAGATAGGTATTTCTATGCCTTTTTCTTAAATGGCCCATTTGATTTGGTGTGTATCACTGCTTGATCTTCACACATAACATGCATGAAATCAAACAGCTGTTCCAAAGGTAGATTTAATTTTTAATTTATTTTTTGGGGGGTAGGGTTGTTACAGTGAGAAGATGTGTAATTTGTGTATGGATATTGGGACTTTTTTCCTTTTCTAACTTCCTCCTTAAAAGGTAGTTTCACAAATGAAAACAAAGATACAGCATATCAAAATCTCTGGGACAGCATGAAAATATACTAAGAAGAAAATTCATTGCATTGAGTGCCTACATTAAAAAAAATAAAGATCCCAAATAATTAAACTTATGCTATACCTCAAGACTTATAAAAAGAACAAATACACTCCAAAATCGGTAGAAAAAAGGAAATAATAAATATCAGAGCCAAAATTAATGAAATCCAGAATAAAAAAATATGCAACAAATAGTTGGTTCTTCAAAAATATAAGTAAAATTGATAAACCCTTAGCCACACTAACCAAAAGAAAGAGAAGACCCAAATCAAAAAAATTAGAGATGAAACAGGAGATATAAACAGACACTCCCCAAATCCAGATCATTAGAAACTATTTTGAAAATTGATACTCCAGTAAACAGCAAAATCTTGAAGACACTGATGAATTTCTGGACACACATGATCTGCCCAAATTGAGCCAGGAAGATAACAGAAAAACTAAACAGACCAATATCAATTAATGAAATTGAAACAGCAATTAAAAGCCTACCACCAACAACAAAAATATCTTAGGACCAGATGGATTCTCAGCTGAGTTCTACTAGACCTTTAAAGAAGAACTAACAGCAGTCTACCTCAAATTATTCCATGAAATTGAAAGGGAGGGAACACTCCCAGATACATTCTATGAAGCTAGTATAACCCTGATTCGACAACCAGACAAAGACACATCTAGGAAAGAAAACTACAAACCAATATCCCTGATGAACACAGACACACAAATCCTCATTAAAATATTAGCAAACCACACTTTAAATGTATTAAGAAGACAATATACCATGATCAAGTGGGCTTCATTCCAGAGATGCAAGATTGGTTCAACATGTAATCAATAAATGCAGTTCATCACTTAAATAGAATTAAGAACAAGAATCATATGAACTTTTCAATAGATGCAGCAACCTTTCATGTTAAAAACATGAAGAAACTAGGGATAGAAGGAACTACCTCAACATTATAAAAGCAATATACAACAAGCCCAAAGCCAACATCATACTGAAGGGGGAAAAAACTGAAAGCTTTTGCTCTGAAATCAGTGCCAACACAAGGATGTCCTTTCTCATTATTTCTATTCAATATGGCTTTTGAAACTCTAGCCAAAGCAATCAGGCCAGAGAAGGAAATTAAAGGGATAAAACTAGAAAAGAAGAAATCAAACTGTCACTGTTTGATGACAACATGATCCTATGTCTAGAAGACCCAAAAAGTTCTACCAGAAGACTTCTAGAGTTGATGATGAATTTAGCAAAGTAGCTGGATACAAGATTAACTTTCACAAATCAGTAGCTCTGTACTCCAACAGTGACTGATTCAGTTGAGAAAGAAATCAGGAAAACACCCCTTTAACAATAATCTTTAACAAAAGATAATTAATGTAATCAAGGAAGTGAAAGAACTTTACAATGAATACTATAGAACACTAAAGAAAGATATTGGCAAAGACCTCACAAGATGGAAAGACCTCCCTTGTTCTTGGATAGGCAGGATTAATATTGTCAAAATGGCCATACTACCAAAAGCAGTAGACACTTTCAATGTAATCCCCATCAAAATACCAATGACATTCTACACAGAACTAGAAAAATTTGTCCTTAAATTCTTTTGGAAGAATAAAGAGACCTAGAATAGCCGAAGCAATTCTGAACAAGAAAAGTGAAACAAGAGGCATCACAATACCCTATCTTAAATTACACTACTAGGATATAGTAACAAAAACAGCATTATATTGACATCAGAATAGATATGAAGACCAATGGAATGGGAGACACTGAGACAAACCCAAATATATATATATCTGATACTCAGCCATAGAGAAGAATGAAATAATGGCATTTTCCACTAAATGAATGGAAATGAATGGAAATGGAGAAAATCATGCCAAGTGAAAGAAGCCAGACTCAGAAAATCAAGGGTCAAATGCTTTCTCTCATATGTGGAATCTAGAGCAAAATAAGCAAAATATCTGGGTATTTATCCAAAATAACTAAAATCCGCATACTGTAGTGATACAGCCACTTCAATGTTTACACTGAAGTGGGTAGAAATATGGAATGAATTAAAAAATATCGTGTTGTGTACATATATAAATGTACCAAAGGGAATTTCACCTATATGTATGTATTTTGGAGAGTTTTCCGAGCACCACTTGTTAAAAAGGCTGTCTATATGGAGAATAATGAAATTAGATCCCTATCTTCCATCCTGCACAAAAGTCAAATCAAAATGGATCAAAGACTTAGGAATTAGGCCAGAAACCATGCAATTGTTAGAAGAAAACATAGTGCCAACATTTCATCATATAGATGTAGGAACTAACTTCCTAAACAAGACCTTAAGAAATAAAACCAAGAATCAATAAGTGGAATGCCATCAATTTAAAAAATGTCTGCATGTCAAATGAAATGATCAAGAGTGTGAGGAGAGAGCCTACAGAATGGGAAAAGAATCTTTGCCAGCCACTCCTCTGATAGGGGATTAATAACCAGAATATATAAAGAACTCAAAAATTCAACTATTGCCCCCCCCCCAAAAAAAAAAACCCAAAACGAACAAAAAATACTACCCAATCAATAAATGGGCCAAAGAACTAAACAGATATTTCTCAAAAGAAGAAACACAAATGGCCAACAAATATATGAAAAAACATTCAACATCCCTAGCAACCAGGAAAATGCAATTCAAACTACACTAAGATTTCATTTCAGTCTAGCCAGAATGACAACTATCAAGAACACAAGTGGGGCGCTGTGTTCGATCCTCAACACCACATAAAAAAAAAAAAAGATATTGTGTCCACCTAAAAACTAAAAAAACAAAACAAAAACAAACTACATGCTGGTGAAGATGTGGGGAAAAAAACCCTTGTACATTGCTGGTTGGACTGCAAATTGATAAAACCACTATAGGAAGCAGTGTGGAGAATCCTCAAAAAACTAGGAATAGAACTACCACATGAACCAGCAATCCTGCACCTGGGTATTTATCCAAAAGAACTAAAATCAGCATACTATAGTGATACAGACACTTCAATATTTATAGCAGCACAATTCACAATATCCAAATTGTGGAATCAACCCAGATGCCTCTCAACAGATCAAGAAACTGTGGTATATATACATGATGAAGTTTTACTCAGCCATAGAGAAGAATGAAATAATGGCATTTGCCAGTAAATGAATGGAAATGGAGAAAATCATGCCAAGTGAAATAAGCCAGACTCAGAAAATCAAGGGTCAAATGCTTTCTCTCATATGTGGAACCTAGAGCAAAATAAGGGAAAGAAGGGGTGGAGGAGGGGATAGAATATCATAAACACACAGGGCAGATCAGTGGAGTAGAAGGAAGAAAATAAGAGGTAGGGAGGAAAGAAGGCAAATGGGTAGAAATATGGAATGAATTTAAAAATATCATGTTATATATGTATATAATACCAAAGGGTATTTCACCTATATGTATATGTAGAAAATATTATAAAAAATAAAGAAGTAAGGAAGATCAGTAGAGGAAAAGAGGTAGAATAAGGGGAGGGAAGAGAGTAGGGAAAGCGGAGAAATGGGGGTTGAAATAAAATTCCTTGTGCGTATTATTTTGTCAGAATGAACCCAAATACTATGTATAGTTATAACACTCTAAGAAAAAGATATATTTCTTTAAAGCAGTATTTTAGCTAGCTTGAAAAATGTCTAAAGATAATGCGATGAACTAATTTAAACTTCAACTATATTTTTAAAAATAAAGTTTAGTAGGAACAGAAAATCAATATACAGGAATGGAAAATTAATATATAGAAAAATAAGTTTGGAAACTAAACTTATGTAAGGATAGATCACATTCATAATTAATCTCAAATCCAGGATTTTTCTCTTTAAAACACTATTCCTATTCTCAAACAGTTTGAAGCAACAGTTACATGCTGTTTAATTAAAATGTAGCAAAAAGAAATGACTGACTGGGGCTGGGAGCTTTTTTTGGCTTACGCTTTATATATAAAGTGAAGTATACCATTTAAATAAGTTTGGAATTTAAAAGAAAAAAAAAAGAAAAAGATAGTTTCAATGCAAAGATTTCTATAGTATTTTTCGGTTGATCTTCATAGGGTTCTTGCCATCAGCAGTAGTTTTTTAGCTAAAGCTAATAGTATCTATGATATTTAGGCAGCTATTTTTCAGAGATGAAAGTCAGCATCTATGAGATGGTCATCTCTGCATTTTATTTAGATATAGTCTTTGTCCTTTTGTTTTAGGGTAATGGGGAAAGAGCCTAATCCCTAAAGAATGCTATTAAAGTTTACAGAGAATCCGCCAAAGTTGTTATGGAGGCACCTGTGATTGGAGGATCTTTGGCTCTGGATGCTTGGAATGTTTTCAACACATGTTTACTATTAAAATTTTTCCTGGGTCTGGGGATGTGGCTCAAGTGGTAGCACACTCACCTGGCATGCGTGAGGCACTGGGTTCGATCTTCAGCACCACATAAAAATAAAATAAAGATATTGTGTCCACCTAAAAAAAAAAAAAAAAAAAAAAAACCCTAAAAAAATATTAAAATTTTTCCTGAGTCCATCTTTCTTTGGAAAGACATGTATAAATATTAGTTGTATAGAACCTTTTTTCCCCTCTGTTTTCATTTCTTAATGATACCATGTTGTACATTAGCTTCATTGTATAGTTTTTCTATAACCTATATTTCTATGCCATACATTAGGTTACAGGACTCAATCTTGCAATTTAAGAAGACATTAATAGAGTTTTAAGAGGCTCAATGACTATGGATATATGTTGGTGTTCTGATTCAGAAGCCTGTGCATTTTAGTTGTGTAGAATCTTTAATGTGTTGTTCTCCTGTTGTGCAAATGTGAAATGCTTCTCTGATGATTATTTTAAAAAGTGGGTGGTTTTGGGCTGGGGTTGTGGCTCAGTGATAGAGTGCTTGCCTGGCACACGTGAAACTCTGGGTTCTATCCTCAGCACCACATAAAAAAATAAATAAGTGAAATAAAGGTATTGTGTCCAACTACAACTAAAAAGTAAATATTTCAAAAAAAGTGGGTGGTTTCAACATTGAGAGTTTCAGCATTATCTGGTGAGAAATATTATCCATTTTAAATATTGCACAGTTTATCTCATATATATATACACACACACACACACGTGGAATAATGGATTAAAGTTTGACGATGACAAGTAAAAATGGGGAGTTTATGTCACAGATATATAGGCTTATTTTTGGTGATGGAAGTATCTTAAGTTAATACTATGTACTAAATGCCTTTTATGGTAAGAAACTGTTTGATGCTAGGTAGAATTTATAGCTAGGTGTAAGTTCTTATTTCTTATCCATAAAGACCCTATAGTCTGTCATTGTATAAGTATTGTAATATTTCAAATGAGAGAGAGATTATCACAGGACAAAATGTTAGAGAAAACTTTGACATAATGACTTGGGGTTGGATAGGATTTGAAGAGGCATAGAAGTGTAGAGGAGGGTATAACCAGTGGGGGAGCCTAAGAGAAAATGCAAAGTTACACAGTATGTTTGAGGGGCTGGTTTGGTTGCAGTTTATGGAATACTTGTTAGGTTGGGGCTGAGGAAACTATAAATTAATCATTCATTCATTTGATAACCAATTGATTATCAATTGTGTGCCAGATACCACATAGGCTGAATAGTATAGCAGATAAGCCCTGGGGGACCTAAACTTCCACATTTAAGTCCTGGTTTGCTGTTTGATGGCTGAACGACTTTGTTTAAGTCTCTTTAATACTCTGATAGCTCTAGGTCTGTATGTTGATAATTTTTTCAAATCACCCATTGATTTTTATTATAAAATTTTCTAATGTTTAAGGTTTAAGAAGCTTTTATAAGAACTTACAATTTTGATCATAAGATACTTAGAAAACTATTTTATCATTACTAACAAAAATTTTAGTGTTTCACACAGAAGTTTTTCAGCTGGAAGACTGTGTGTGTAGTTCAGTGGTTGGGCAATATGCTAGCACATGTGAGGCCCTGCGTTCAATCACCAGCACCAAAAAAGGAAGATTTTTTTTTTCAATTAAGACTTTTCAAAATGCAGGATTGTTTAAGCTATTATTATTTTTATTTTTTTAGATTTTACTATTGAATTTAATTTTAAGTTAAATTTGAAATTAAAATGTAAATAAAAGTAAGTTAAATGAGATTAAACATTTTATGTTTAAATTTGAATGAGTTAAAATCCAAAAGCATCCCCCCCAAAATCTCAGTTAATTCAAACAACCTTATACCCATCTCTGTGGCTTGAGGATGGAATGGAGGCCTTGGGATTTCTGTATTCAACAGCTATCCCCAAGCAACATGAACTAAGGGATGATTTCTACCAAGATAAGGGGAATGTTTATTTGTTGTTGCTGTTAATTTCTTAATCAGAAAAGAGGTTTAGAAAAGCCTGCTGGGTAGGCAGGATTGTAGCTTTCACATATTATTAGAGTCAGGGTGGGATAGATCACTGATACTCTTTAAGAATAGACTTTTAAACCAGGAAAATAAGTTATAAGTACACCTCACAGTGATTCATAATAGCGTGGTAAAAGGAAGGGTGTAAGTAGGTATTTGTGGATACTGTACTTTTTTGTTCAGGGACACTTCTGTAGGTTTTGGTCTTGGGTTGATGGTATTTAATATTCACAATACTCCATAACTACCTGCTAGGACCTTACTTATTGCCACAAACTATCTTTTGATATGTGATAGTGTTGAAAAATTTAGTTTTATATTCAAACACTATTGCAACACTTGTAATAGAGGGTGGGAACAGGGGCTGGGACTTGGGACAAGGAAGTGAGAAAGGCTAGGGCCTGTTGCTCTGCCTGGTACTTCAGAGTCTATTTATTAAATAGTCCCTTTATTTGCTGATCACTTTCCTCATGTGATTACTGATTTTCCATGACTTTATGAAACTGTGATATGATATGTGGGTTATGAAGTGTTCATTTCAGATGTTATGAAATGAGCTTTAAATTCACTTGACAGAAATCAGACTTATTTTTCCTCAGAGATATTGGTGTAGTAGATGAGGAGCTAGAATTTGAAAAATAGGGCTAGAAAATAGGGCTCTTTATCCTATTATCTGTGTAATTTGGAGTAAGAAACAGTTTTTCTTAATCTGTTTTCTCATTAGTAAAAGGAAAATAGAACATTGCAGGTTGTTGCAGTGAGGCTTAAGTGAGATGCTGAGAAAGCAATTTACAGCATTTTGAAGAGGTATTTAAATGCCAAGTGTCATTGGAGCATTGTGATTGGAAGCAGCCCCTTGTATTGTATCATTTGACATTCAGGTTGAGTATCCCATATCTGAAATGCTTGGGACTAGAAGTGTTTCAGATCTCATTGTTTTTTTTTGTTTTGTTTTGTTTTTTGTCTGATTTTGGAATATTTGCCATAGACTTTACCAGTTGACCATCTCTAATCCAAAAATCCAAAACCTGAAATCGAAAACTTTTTGAGTACTTAATCTGTGCCTACAATGCTAAAGCACAGATCTTGAAGTTGTAAGCTCTATGAGGGCAAGACCTTGTCTGTTTTGTATCACTGTATCCCTAACATTTCTGTAGTATTTTGCTTGTATCATTTTCTTTATTTCTAAGTTGAAAAACTTTAATAACATTTTTTCTGTTCACAGATTTTTCTTAGAAGCTTGATTATTCCTTCTCCATCTTAGGAAAAAATGGTATAAACAGAGTATCCCTATTTTATAGATAAGTCAGCTCTTTGTGAACTTGTCCCTAAAATTAAAGAAGGAAGAGGTTAGCAATGGGATTCTCTTTTAGTTCTATATTGGCCAAAAAGGAACAAGATAATAGCTAGAAATATGGAGGACACAACTACTGAAAAGAAAAAACGTTTGGGTAAAACATTCCTGAGACAGCCAGCCAGGAATTCAGGCATAGCTGTTGAATGGAGAAACCCAGAGAAGGAGTTTGGCTGGGTACAGGGCAACATGATACAGACCACATGGGGCACATGAGGTCTTAGGGTTGAGACATTCTGTTGCAACCAGGTAGTACACGAAAACACACACATGGAACATGCCATCCAGAATGTGCTTTCAAAATATAAAAATATTTATTTTTTTATATTTGTAAGTCAGCATTCCTATGATGACAGGTAATAGTTAGAACTTCACATTTTTTGATAATATCCCTGTAAGTATTTTCAGTAGGTTAAATTATCCTTCAAATTTGTTTTCCTGGGAGAACTATTTTGACTTTTCTGACTCTGACTCTTTTATTTGATTTTGGGCAAGGTAATTCAACTTATTTATTTGTTGTATGGGCAAGGCATCCAACTTCTTTTGAAAAAAATTTTTTTGGATCAGCTGTGAAGTAGAAGAATACCTTGCAGGGTTGTTGTTCTAAAGGAAAATAATACACATAAAATACCTAGTACAGTGCTGGGTAAACTACCTGGGTTCATTTAATGGGGGGTATTATTTTTTGATCTATTTGCATATCACTTGACAGTAAGTTCCAGGGGTATAATATGAACATTCCAGGTTTCATTCTTGTCAGTTTCAGTATTTGTTTTTGAACTAAATATACATTATATTTTCCTTTCAGAGATCTCTGAGAGAGCAGACCCATCTTAATTGTTGAATTATTTGTAATCACTTATATATCAGCTGTCAGAAGCAGCTTTATTGAAAAAAGGTAATTTTAAATTTTGCCAAGCCACTTATTTTTAAAATTTTACTTGGGTGATATTTGTATCCTTGGCATAGATAAGTAATAGTCCTCTTGAATCAAATTGGAGTCATCCAGATTGAACAACATACCAATTATATTATATTCACTCTTTAAGTTTTTCTTTTGTGGAAAAAAGTTAATAATATAGTTGATGTTTTAGCCCCCAAACTACAATTATACTATGTGATATGGACATTGGAAGTAAAGACTGTTATCTGGGCTGGGGCTGTAGCTTAGTGGTAGAGTGCCTGCCTTGCATGTTGAGGCACTGGGTTTGATCCTCAGCACCACATAAAAATAAAGAAAGATATTGTGTCCAACATATATATATATATATATATATAAAAATGTTTTTAAAAAGGACTGTTATCTAATAATTATATGATGTGGACAAAGTGAATAAGTTATTGACTTGTACATTTATGTATTGTTTAGGGCTAGGGATACATTCTGAGAAGTGCATAATTAGGCTATTTTTTTTGTTATGCAAACATCATAGAGTGTACTTACACAAACCTAAATGGTATAGCCCACTCCATGGCGAGGCTATGTGGCACATAATATGGTTACAGATATGTAGATATATATGGTGTACATTATTGCTCCTAGGCTATGACGAACAAAACAACGTGAGATTAAATCAAGCACAAGAGAAAAATGATGTAATTAAGATATGTGATAAACACAAGATGTATGAGGCTGCTGCCAGTGTAACATGGCATCCTGTTTTACAGTATATAAGTAGAAGAAGTACACTGTAAAGTAATGATGAAGTGATAATATGATAAATGTATAAACTAGTAACAGTCCTTTGTTATCATTATCAGGTATTATATAGCATACAAAATTATGTTATAACTTTAAACTACTGGCAATGCAGGTTTGTTTATACCAGCATCACCACAGACATTTAAATTATTCATTGTACTACTGCTTTGACTTATGATGTCACTAAGCAAGAGGAATTTTTTTTAACTCCATTATAATATTATGGGACCACTATAATATATGTGGTTGGTTGTTGATCACAATGTCACTATGTGGCACATGACTATTTTCTGTTTAGTAACAGAATACCATGTGCATTTGGAGTGATCTCTGTGGGGAGTTAGGTGCTGGGGTGTGAAAACAGAAAGAAGTTTTGTGCAAAAGTTGTGTGCAACTTTAACATCAATGTAAAAATTTAGCTTAATTCAATGGGTTTCTTAGATCTCTTTTTGTATTTGATATGGTACTAGAAAATGGAGCTTGAGTAAATTATGAATGTTTTGACTCTGGGTATAGAAGACATAAGTGTTTTGTTTTCTGAGTGCAAACTTGGTACTTGGATATTTTAATGACTCTGAAGGTAAACATAGTGAGAAAAAAAATTGGTCTTAAACTCCTCTATTTTTGTGATGTTTGTAGGTGAGCTTGCTAGATTTTAAAAAATATTCATACAAAGAAAATATGGCTATAAAGGTTTCTTCTTTTAGCATTACATTGGTCCAAAGAAACATTACTTGATGAATTTTCAATAAAAGTACAGAAGTGATAATTTATGACCAAACTGTAGTGTCTACTTGGGACTAGTGGTTTATTATCACTTGGAAGACTGTTTTAAACCATTTAACATGTTGGGATGACTCTTGTTATGGCAGAATAAACTTTACTTTCACTAGGAGATAGACTAGGATAATGAAAAGAACACTGGAATGAAATCAGGAACTTAGAATCACTACTTACCTTTTTTTTTTACTAATTGACTGCAGGACTTAGGCAACTCATCTAATATCTGAGTTTTTGTTATTTTACCTGTAAAATAATAAATTTAAAATTAAATATCAAGAATTCCTTCCACATATGAAAGGAAGTTTTGTGATAAAACAAATAGTTTTAAGAAAGACACCTAGGCTGAATCTAAAATCAATTTCTTCTTGTGCTTTACAACATTGGATTGTGAGCTCATCCTCAGGGAGGAATTCTTTCTTTCTTTCTTTATTTATTTTTATTGGTTGTTCAAAACATTACAAAGCTCATGACATATCATCTTCCATACATTTGATTCAAGTGGGTTATGAACTCCCATTTTTTACCCCAAATACAAGTTGCAGAATCACATCGGTTACACATCCACATTTTTACATAATGCCATATTAATGACTGTTGTATTCTGCTACCTTTCCTATCCCCTACTATCCCCCCTCCCCTTCCCTCTCATCTTTCCTCTCTACCCCATCTGCTGTTGTTTTGTGGGGTCGGGCTCCAAATTCCTTAATAGGACGCCCATAGCCCAAGAGTTAAATACAAGAATAAACAAATGGGACTTAAACTAAAAAGTTTTTTCTCAGCAAGAGAAACAATAAGAGAGGTAAATAGGGAACCTACATCCTGGGAACAAATTTTTACTCCTCACACTTCAGATAGAGCCCTAATATCCAGAATATACAAAGAACTCAAAAAATTAAACAATAAGATAACAAACAACCCTATCAACAAATGGGCCAAGGACCTGAACAGACACTTCTCAGAGGAGGACATGCAATCAATCAATAAGTACATGAAAAAATGCTCACCATCTCTAGCAGTCAGAGAAATGCAAATCAAAACCACCCTAAGATACCATCTCACTCCAGTAAGATTGGCAGCCATTATGAAGTCAAGCAACAACAAGTGCTGGCGAGGATGTGGGGAAAAGGGTACACTTATACATTGCTGGTGGAACTGGTGCGGCCAATATGGAAAGCAGTATGGAGATTCCTAGGAAAGCTGGGAATGGAACCACCATTTGACCCAGCTATTCCCCTTCTCGGTCTATTCCCTGAGGACCTTAAAAGAGCATACTATAGGGATACTGCCACATCAATGATCATAGCAGCACAATTCACAATAGCTAGACTTTGGAATCAACCTAGATGCCCTTCAATAGATGAATGGATTAAAAAACTGTGGCATTTATACACAATGGAGTATTACGCAGCACTAAAAAATGACAAAATCATGGATTTTGCAGGGAAATGGATGGCATTAGAGCAGATTATGCTAAGTGAAGCTAGCCAATCCTTAAAAAACAAATGCCAAATGTCTTCTTTGATATAAAGAGAGCAACTAAGATCAGAACAGGGAAGAAGAGCATGAGGAAAAGATTAACATTAAACAGAGACGAGTGGGGGGAGAGAAAGGGAGAGAGAAGGGAACCTATGGAAATGGAAGGAGACCCTCATTGTTACACAAAATTACATATAAGAGTTTGTGAGGGGAAAGGGGGAAAAAAAAACAAGGGAGGAATTCTTTTTTGGTGGAATTCTGTAGGTCTAAAATCTATATCTGTAAAGATATAGATTAGAAAAGATTAAATCTTAGGGATAAATCAAATAGAATTTTAGGTTTACTCCATGCGTGTTGAACTGACTGCTTCTAGTTGTAAATAACAGAAAACCTAACTATTTAAAACAACAAAGGTGATTTACTTATGCAAATGGAAAGTTTAGAGATAGATGGATCAGTCTTTAGGAGTTGTTTGGCTGTTTCTATGGAATTCTCTCAGTTCAGCTCTAATCTACATATTAACTTTGTTTTTAGTCTGGCTTCCCTTATGGTTGCAGAATGGCTACAGGAGATCCAGGTAGCGTTATTTTAAACCACATCATTTTCTTTCCCAGAAGTTCTCAGAAACATATCCAGCATTTATTGACTTGAATTTAGTCACATGATGATTGCTGATGCAGTAGTTGTGTGGGACAAGATGGGGGATTTACACCAAATAGCTTGCATCTAAGCTTTGTGCTCCATATCTAGGAGCAACCAGGGTCCTTCCTTTTCAGGGTGTTAAATATTGTGTCATAAGAGTGTGCCCCCAGTTGGATATACGTTCTATTTCTTTTTATCTAATGTCTTCAGGATCCCATCCTAAATATACTTTTTTGGCTTCTGCTGGTAATATTGATTAAGCTCTGCATCTCTTTTAGCATAAATAGTCCCTTGCCATCTTCACAGATTCAGCATGTTCCAAACATGGTTATTATGATTTAGGATGGAGATGGAGATAGATCCTGGAGGACAAAGGTTGTATTTTGAGGTATTGGCCTCTGTATTATCTTCAGGCAAGGGAAAGGCTAATTTGTACAAAATCAGATAGCTCCTGGACTGGGGAGATTGAAGTCATCTAAATGTTCTCTTCTCAAGTCTCAGGGTTCCATATTTCCCAACTATAACTTTACTTTGATGTGGCTGACTTAGGGGTTGAAAATTCAATTTGGAGTTCAGCTACCCTTGCATTAAGTCCTGGGCCCAAGTCTCAGTTTTTACTGCCCTTTGGTTGTTGGAGTTGAGTTTATATATACTGCTGACAAAAGACTCCCCTACTTCACCTTAAGTTGGTAATTATCATCTTCAGCCTTTTACTACCTTTGGCTGTTGCTTCAATAGCATTCAGCAAGGCATTCAATTCCATTGTCCTTTTAATTACTGCTTTGCCCAGACTTCTTAAAGTCTGAGATGTAGCCACTAGTGCCTTCCCTTTTTACCAGTATTTCATCCCAGGTAAAATTTTTAATAGTTATACTACAGTGTACCAGGGGCTTTTAGTACTCCATTTCCTACGTGATGGAGTGCTTCTGGTGAGAGCAATTTGTGGTATGAGTATCAGTTATGAGTCACCAGTAGCTGACCTCCTCAAGCAGCTGGGGAATTGGATTCTTAGGGGCCAGATCTGGCCAGTGCACCATAGTGACCACTGCAGGGGATTTTCAGGTATTCTAGTGTGCTTGCTATATTGCCAGAAATAAAAACTAGCCCAAGCATGTAGGATATGAATTCTTATGTAAATTCTTTCCTAATAGGCAGCAAGTTTGTATATGTTATTTTGAGTCATTCAAGTCTTTATCTTAGCCAGAAATGTCATATTCAAAGAACTACATGAATTATTATTCATGACATGGAGAAATCGTGACTTTGATATAAATCTGGGCATTATTGATTTATTACTTTAAGGGGAGGATATGACTTTTTGGTAATATTGATAAAATTTCTGTTTTTTATTGTCATTAATTTTTTTTTGTGTGTGTGTATGTGTGTGTGTGTACTGGGCTTTGAATCCAGGTCTACTCTCCTACTGAGCTACATTCCCAGCCTTTTTTTTACTTTTGAGACAGGATCTCACTAAGTTGTCTAGGTTGACTTCAAACCTGTGATCTTCCTGCTTCAGCCTCCTAAGTAGCTGGGATTATAGGCATGTGTACCTGTACCTGGTTCATATTTTATTTTTTATTTATTTTTGTGATCTGGAAATGGAACTCAGGGCTTCATAAATACAGGGCAAGCACTGTATCACTGTGTTAAATGAAAAAAATACTTAGAGAACAAAGTCCAATGACTTTACTGTCATTTATGAAAAAGAAAAGCCAAAACTGATTGATCAGTCTATTTATAGCTTTTTTGAGATGTATTTCACATATCATAAAATATTTACCTATTATAAACATACAGTTTAGTGGATTTTAGTATATTCACGGAGTTGTGCAACCACCATCATCACATTTGATTTTGAAAAAGTTTTTAACACCCGTAAAAAAAATTCTTATCCATTAATAGATACTTCTTTTCATTCCTAGGCCCTCTCATCTCCTCCCTACCTCTTCCATCCCCACAACAAATAATCTATTTTTATCTTACAGATTTTTTTATTCTGGAAATTTCACATGACTGGTTTCTTTCACTTAAAACTAATATTTTTTTATTATACTTTTTGTTAAAACATTGCAGAGAACAAAGGTGAAATGCTTCCAGTCGTATCTCTGCTTCCTGCCTATTGCTCTATCAGTTCTGGCTTTTGAGAATTTTCTAGTTATTGGTGGGAACCACATTATGTTGGGGATATGGCTATATTTCAGTAGTTGGTGAATTAATCAGTAATATATGAAGTGATTTCTATGTTTGTTTATTCATTCACTCATTTGTTAAAATTGACTTTGTGGTATGATAGGAATGGTATATCATATATTTCAAGCAGTTCTCAGGAAGAACTCCATTCTATGTAATAAATTATTATTAGTTGGTGGTGGTTTTTACTTTTTTTTTCCAGTAAGAAATAAGAAATAGAGCATCTTGAGCCCATCTCTTTTGTCATTCAATTGTAAAAGAGGGAAGTGCCTTATTATCATTTACTGTCTGCTTAAATTATGTTGGACATGATGCTAAGCATGTCACATGAATTATTTCTTATTATTTTAACAGTCTTGTCAGGCAAATGATATTATTACCCCCATTTTAGAGATGTGGAAAATAAAACAGAGAGAGGTTGCAACATGTCCATATCTGTCTACTAAATGACATTTGTTTTAGTCGGCTTTTTTGCTGCTGGGACTAAAAGACTCTTCCAGAACAATTTTAAAGGCGGAAAAGTTTGAGGGCTAACAGTTTCAGAGGTCTTAGTCCATAGAAGGCTGACTCCATTTCTTGGGACTTAAGGTGAGGCTGAACATCATGGTGGAAGAGTATGGTGGAGGGAAGCAGCTCACATGATGATCAGAGGGCAGAGAGAGAGACTCCACTCTCCAGATACAAAAAAATACAAGAGCCATGCCCCCAGTGAACCATTTCCTCCAGCCACATCCCACATGCCTGTAATCACCACTCAATTAATCCCATCAGGGATTAATTACTGATTATGTTAAGGCTTAACCCAGTTATTTCTCCTCCAAACCTTTTTGCGTTGTCACATACGTGAGCTTTTGAGGGACACCTCACATCCAAACAATAACTTTCCATCTCAGCCCTCAAAAGCTCACACTCATCTGACAATGCAAAAAAAAAATTATTCCATTTCTAAGAGTCTCCATAGTTTTAACAGTTCCGAGATGGCTTAAAGTTTAAGTCTGAAGTCTTCTCTGAGGCTCAAGGAATCTCATGTTGTGAGCACCTGTAAAATTAAAAGCAATTTCCAAGTATCCAGCATATAAAGGTACAGAGTAAACATTTCCATTCACAAAATTAGGGGCATAGAAATAAGGGGTAGAACCAAAGCAAGGCCGAAATCCAGCTGGACAAACAAGTCCTTTAACTCCAGGTTAGTCACAGCAACAATTCCACTTCTTGGTACCAGTTTCTGTTTTAGTCACTTTGCTGCTGTGACTAAAAGGACCTGACCAAAACAATTGTAGAGGAGCAAAAGTTTATTTGAGGGCTCATGGTTTCAGAGGTCTCAGTCCTTGTGGACAGCAGGCTTCATTCCTTGGCTTGAGTTGAAGCCTAACATCATAGCAGAAAAGTATGGCAGAGAGAAGCATCTCACATGCTGACCAGGAAGCAGAGAGAGAGAGGGACTGTACTTTCTTTATGCAAATGTATATCCTATAGCCATGCCTCCATTCTTGGGTCCTCCAGCCATACCCCACCACTTTAGTTACCACTCAGTTAATCCCTATCTGGGGATTAATTCATTAATTGGATTAAGATTTTTAGAACCCATCATTTCTTCTCTGAACCTTCTTGCAACATTTCACATGTGAGCTTCTGGGGGACACATCACATTCAATCCATAACAATGTTCAAATTCAGATCTAGAGAAAAATCTAAAAAATAAGAAAATTAAAAAAAATTGGATCTGTGCTAGTTTTACTGTTTATACAGTTCAACATTCATGTTATAGCTGTCTGCTTGTTGATTATTCTTTTATATTCCATAATATTAGCGTTAGTCAAAAACATTATGAACAAAGCTTCTGTGTGAAACATTGGTCATGGTTTAAATAGTTATCTTCATGAAAGCCAATAACGCTTTGTACCTGCATTCCCTATAGCTCAGCAGTAGTGTTCGTACATGGGAGTGGGACTGAAGAGCTGTGCAGGCTCAATTTATTTCCACATATTAATACTATCTCTTTGTTTTTAAGCTAACACTTATTGGGTGTGTATGATGTGCCAGCTTCTTGGCTAAAGGCATTATCTCATTTGATCCCTTGAACCTTAATCTTGTGATGGTGACTTTCAGTATCCCCATTTTCCAGGCAAAGGTGCTGAGTCTGATGATTAGATATTTGCCTAAGTTATATAACTAAGAAAAGAAAGAGTTGAGATTTGAACCCATGAATTCTAGCTCTCTAGTTCACATGGTTAAGCTATAGTTGTATTGACTTTCTGTCCTTGAACATTGGTGTGTGTGTGTGTGTGTGTGTATATATATATATATATATATATATATATATATATATATATATATACACACACACACACACACACATATACATACATACACACACCAATGTGTGTGTGTGTGTATATACACATACACATACACATATGTATATTTATTTTGGTGAAAATGGTGTTTCTTTTTTTTAAGATTTTAAAAATTTGTTCTAATGAGTTATACATGATAGTAGAATGCATTTTAACACAACATAGATAAATGGAGTATTTTGCCTCATTCTTCTGGTTGCATGTTATTTAGAGTCACACTGATCATGTAATCATATATGTACATAGGGTAATGATATCCCAATCACTCTACTATCCTTCCTTTTATCCCTTCCTCTCCCTTCACTGCCTTCTACCTAATCCAAAGTGCCTCTATTTTTCCCTAGCTCCCCCCATTTATTGTGAATTAGCATCTGCATATCAGAGAAAACATTCTGCCTTTAGTTTTATGAGATTGGCTTATTTTGCTTAGTGTGCTGTTCTCCAGCTCTGTCCATTTACTGGCAAATGCCATAATTTCATTCTTTAAGGCTAAGTAATTTTTCATTGAGTATATATACCATATTTTCTTTATCCATTTATCTGTGGAAGGGCAGGCACCTCTGTTGGTTCCATAGTTTGGCTATTGTGAATTGAGCTGCTATAAACATCTATGTGGCTGTGTCACTGTAGTATGCTGATTTTAAGTCCTTTGTGAGGAGTGGGATAGCTTGGTCTAATGGTGGTTCCATTCCAGCTTTTCTGAGGAATCTCCATACTGCTTTCCTTAATGGTTGTACCAATTTTCAGTCCCACCAGCAATGTATGAGTGTACCTTTCCCCCCACATCCTTGCCAACATTAATTGTTGCTTGTATCCCTGATAATTGCTATTCTGACTAGAGTGAGATGAAATCTTCCAGTGCTGTTTCCACTTAATAATGATTTTTATCTTGCCACTAGTTTTGTCTTTTCAGTTTTGACGGAATGATGGATTGATTAATTGTATTTTAGTAAGAAAATTAGAAAGATTTCAAATGCTTGATTAAGCCAACTTGAAAAGTATTTATTATATATTTTCCTTTTTAGAAGCAATATTTGGTAAAAAATATAGGGAAAAGCTAGGCTGTTAAATCTACTGATGTACTAAAAAGTTCTATTTGACATGTTTTCTATTTTTTTCCTAAAATAGCTATTGTATGTTTTAGATAGATTGGGCTTGAGAATAGAAACACTAATGAATGGTTCAGGAGTATTTATCCAAACCTTTTTTTTTTCTTTTCTCTGGACTCTTGTTATTTACAATTTATAGTATCCTCTATCAAACTTTAGATGGGCTGATTAGAGATAAGTACATCTTTTTGTTTCTTAAGATTTAGGAAAAATTAAAGTATGTTATATATATTAAAATTAAAGTATGTTATATACATGTATGAATATGCTACAATGAAATCCATTGTTCTGAATAATTAAAGCACCAATAAGAAAGATTTAGGAAAAAGAAATTGCAATTTAGTTTATGTATGGAGGAGAGTGATTTTATAATAATATAAAAGAATAATGAGTATGATTGTGGTATTACAATTTCATGGGCCCAGTTATCCCACTTTCAGGCATATAGCCAAAGGATTTAAAATGCAGCCACATCAATGTTTATAGCAGCTCAATTCACAATAGCTAAGCTATGGAACCAACCTAGGTGCCCTTCAACAAATGAATGGATAAAGAAAATGTGGTACATATACACAATGGACTATCACTCAGCCATAGAGAAGAATGAAATTATGGCATTTGTTGTTAACAGATGGAACTGGATGGAGACTATCATGCTAAGTGAAATAAACTAATCCCCCAAACCCAAAGGCCCAGTGTTTTCTCAGGTACGCAAAAGCTGACTCACAATAGGTGGTGGTGGGGGAAGTGGAGGTTTACCAGATTGGACAGAGGGAAATTGGAGGAAATGTGGGGGGGGGGATAGGAATGGGAAGGACAGTAGAATGAATTGGACGTAATTTTCCTGAGTTCATATATGAATACATGACCAGTATAAGTCCATACCATGTACAACCAGAAGAATGAGAAGTTATACCCCATATATGTATGATATGTCAAAATACATTCTATTGTCATGTATAACAAGAACAAATAAAAAATTTACGTGTGAATATAATTAGCGAAAAAATGTCCAGAAAGGCACCTTAGGGAGGTATGATGAAAAATTGTATATGAATATCTAGATATAGATAACTTCTACTATGGTTTCTAGTATTTAGGTACTAACAAGCAGGAGCACCTGTGCAGGATATCTCTCGTTTTCTATATACTGTGCATTTTTGTGTTCTGGATGCTAGCTGCTGGCATCAACGGCAGCACTGCCTCTTCCTCCTCCCCCTCCTCCCCCCTCCCTTCTCCCCTCCCTCCTCCCCATCCTCCCCTCCCTCCTCCCCATCCTCCCCTCCCTCCTCCCCATCCTCCCCTCCCTCCTCCCCATCCTCCCCTCCTCTCCTCCTCCCCTCCTCCCCTCTTCTTCCTCTCCTCCTCCTCCTCTTCCTCTTCCTCCTCCACTCCTCCTCTCTTCCTCTCCTCCTCTCTTCCCTCCTTCCCCACTCCTCCTCCCCTCTTCCATCCCTTCTCTCCTCTTCCTCCTCCTCTCCTCCCCTCCTCCTCCTCCTCTCTTCCTCCTCCTCTTCTCCCTTCCTCCTCCTCCTCTCCTCCCCTCCTCCTCCTCTCCTCCCCTCCTCCTCCTCTCCTCCCCTCCTCCTCCCCCACTCCTCCTCCCTTTCTTTCCTCCTCCTCCTTCCCTCCTCCTCTTTCCCTCCTCCTCTTCCCCTCCTCCACTCCTCCTCCCCTCCTCCACTCCTTCACTCCTCTCCCCTCCTCTCCTCCTCTCCTCCTCTTCTCCTCCTCCTTCTCCTCTTCTTCCTCCTCCTCTTTTCCTCCTGCTCCTCTCTTCCTCCTCTTCCTCTCTTCTTCCTCCTCCTCCTCCTCTTTTACAGTACTAGGGATTGAACTCAAGGGTGCTTTACCACTAAAGTATATCCTAACACTTTTAATTTTTATTTTTGTTTTGAGACAGGGTCTCACTAAGTTGCTGAGGCTGGCCTGGCACTTGCAATCCTCCTGCCTCAGTCTCCCAGGTTACTAGGATTATAGGCAAGCACCACTGTGTCCAGCTGGATGCTAGCCTCTATAAATGGCAAAATAGCTCATTGAATGAAAGACCTGCAATTTCATGCCTACCTTGATTTCATCTCCCAAATCTATATTAATTGTGATTATTTAGAGTTCTGAACATCTAAAAAAATTGTTTCTCATAAAAGAAATACTTATTATACTTTTTTTTAAGTTACCAATTTTCATTTTTATTAATTGACAGACTTTATTTTTAGAACAGTTTTAGGCTTCCAGGAAGAAAACTAAGTGGAAAGTACAGTGTTTGTGGGACCTTTGTTGCAATTGATGAAACAATATTAATATATTATTATTAATTAAAATTCATGGTTGACATTAGTTTTCATAGTAAGATTTGTGTTGAGAAATTGTTTGGATTTTGACAAATATAATGCCATGTATCCATCATTAGAGCTCATAAAATAGTTTTGCTACCTTAAAAATCCTCTTTGGGATTTTGAAGTGAAAATAAAGTCTTTCTCTGTCAGCCTTCCCAGTCTAACCCCTTTGAGAAACTACCATTAGTATTTTCTTTCTTATCTTTTCAGAATTGTCTTATTTTTCTAACAAAACAGTGATTTTTAAATTCCTGTCTATATAAGTACATGGAGGTAATTTTATATATATCATATTTCCCACATATCAGATGTCACTTTTTTTTTTTTTTGTGACAGCTTGGTAAACAATCTTGAAACTTCTTATAGGAAGAACTTTCATCCTTAGATAAACGTAATGACTAGGCCCATAGTGTATTTTGTTGAGCAGTGCTCTGAGAAAAGAAATACTATAAGGTAGCATATCTAATGCTATACAATAGCAACACTTTGGTATGGAAATTGGATATTATAACATATAATTTAAGCTTTTGGGATTATTGAACACATAATAACATATTATTAACTACAAGATGAAGCAAATGCTCTGACATTGGCATATGTATATATTATGTTCATTTCATAAGTACTTTTGTTCAGATAGAAAAGCTTTTATTTAGTATTATAGAAGACTTAATAATTCCTCATCCTTGATATTTTAAACCTTTAAGCGGCTTTATTGATTTTGTGATTAGATGCTCTTAAAAACAGGTATATTATGTTTCTCTTTGAAAAATGGAGTTTGGAAAAAAATGTGAATTAGTGAAGTTGTAAGGAGGTTTTGTGAAAAAATCAGGCATCGTTTAAAGCTTTTTTATAAAATTGTATAATTATTTGCCATAGAAAAACATTTCTAGAAATTCCTATATAATATGAATTCTTTTTTTTTTTCTAAAATATTTTTTAGATGTTAGTGGACCTTTATTTTATTAATTTATTTATAGGTGGTGCAGAGAATCAAATCCAGTGCCTCACACATGCTAGGCAAGCGCTCTACCAGTGAGTCACAACCCCAGCCCCATAATATGAATTCTTGAAATGTATTCATTTTAGGAATAAAAACGAATTACCACTTAATTGATGTGGAAGAGTTTTAAACCTATTGTGAAAGAAATAGAACTTAATGACAATTCAAATAAATAAGTGGGCCTTTTTGTGTTTTTATTTTTTTGCTATTTTTCTTTCATTGCATGGAAAATATCATATTTTATTATAAAACCATGTGATAAAATCTGTTTTCTTGCCTTTTCCTATTGTATTCATTATCAAAAAATTCTGATATTTTTAACTTCTGATGAATTCTTTATAAAAATCAGTTTATACCCAGATTATTCATAATAGCCCAAATGTAGAAGTAACCTAAGTGTCCATCAGTGATTGGCTAGATAAACAAAACATGACACAGTGGAATATTATTAGCTTTTAAAAGGAAGGTATTGTGTATAAACTGAAGATTGGGATAGCTGAGTCAAATGGTGGTTCCATTCCAAGTATTCCAAAGAATCTCCATACTGCTTTCCAGATTGGCTGTCCCAATTTGCAGTCCCACCAGCAATATATGAGTGAGCCTTTCCCCCCACATCCTTGCCAACACTATTGTTTGTATTCTTGATAGCTGCCATTCTGACTGGAGTGAGATGAAATCTTGGAGTAGTTTTGATTTGCATTTCTCTAATTGCTAGAGATGTTGAACATTTTTTCATGTTTGTTGATTGATTGTATATCCTCTTCTGAGAAGTGTTCAATTCCTTGGCCCATTTATTGATTGGGTTATTTGTTTTTTTGGTGTTAAGGTTTTTGAGTGCTTTATGTATCCTAGAGATTAGTGCTCTATCTGATGTGCTTGTGGTAAAGATTTGCTTCCATTCTATAGGCTCTCTATTCATCTCACTGTTTCTTTTGCTGAGAAGAAGCTTTTTAGTTTGAATCCATCCCATTTATTGATTCTTGGTTTTAATTCTTGTGCTATAGAGTCTTTTAAGAAAGTTGGGCCTAATCCAACATGATGGAGATTTGGGTCTACTTTTTCTTTCATTAGGCGCAAGGTCTCTGGTTTAATTCCTAGGTCCACTATCCGACTTCTGGGTTCATACTCAAAGAACTTAAAAATAGCATACTACAGCACAGCCATATCAAAGTTTATAGCAGCAAAATTCACAATAGCTAAATTATGGAACCAACCCAGATGCCCTTCAGTAGATGAATGGATAGGGAAACTTTGTATATATACACAATGGAAGGTTACTCAGCATTTAAAGAGAATAAAATTATGACATTTGCAGGTAAAAGGATGAAGTTGGAGAATATAATGCTAAGTGAAGCAAGCCAATCCCTCAAAAATGGAAAGGCCAAATGTTTTCTTTGATATAAGGATGCTGACTCATAATGGTGATGGGGGGAGCAGGGGAGGAGTGGAGGAACTTTAGATAGTACAAATGGGAGGGAGGGGAAAGGAGGGGCAAGGGGGTAGACATGATGGGGTAATGAGTTAGAAATCATTACCCTAAGTACATGCATGAAGACATGAATGATGTGAAAATATTTTGTATACAATCAGTGACTTGAAAAATTGTGCTCTAGATGTGTAATATGAAATGAATTGCATTCTGCAATCATGTATAACAAATTAGAATAAATAAATAATTTAATAAAAAAGAAAGGATGACACATTCTATAACATGAATGAACCTTGAGAACATTATGTGAAATGACAGGCCAGTCACAAATACTGTCATTCCACTTATTCAAAGTGGATTAGTCAAAACCGTAGAAACAGAAAGGAGAATGGTGGTTATCCAGGACAGGTGGAGGGAGGAAATGGAAAGTTGTTTAGCAGGTATAGAATTTCAGTTTTGCACTGTGAAAAAGTACTGGAAATTGTTTGTACAACAGTCTAATATACTTTAAAAAACTGAACTGGATTAGATTCGAAATTTTACGTATGTGTGTTTAAATAAAAATAATTTAGTAAAATTTATAGTATATAAATTTATGTATTACAAACTTATAATTTATAAGTTATAATAATAATTTAATAAAAATTATGAAAAATCAATTTAAAGATAAATAAATGGAACTAATTTTGTCCACTGGAATAGCTAGCAAGGAATAGAGAAGTCTGGAAGTTTGAGAGTCTTTTCCTAAGAATGTATTATCTTATTTCCTAAATATTTAAATTTATGAATATGCTGCTGATTCCAACTCCAAGACCTTGAAGAGGAAGAGTCATTTTGGTAATTATTGTTTGCTCTTAAAAGGATTATAGATTTAAAATTTTTGATTTCTAGATAAAAGTTTTCTTTTAAATGCCATTTGGTCATTCATTTATATTGACTGAAGTTTTGTGTATATGATTCCTACTTTTGTAACCCAAGTTAGAGTTTATGAGCCTAGGCAGATTAACTGGCAAAGTTAGAAAGATGATATCTACATCATAGTGTTAAGAGGCAGGTTGAAAATTATGTCTACCTGCAACATGGAGGAATGTGAGAGCCTCCATGGATTTGCCTAAAAGTCAGTAGGCAACCACATGCTTAAAATTACTTCTGTTTATTTTTCTCAGAATGATGAAACTTTTTGATATCAGAGAACAGCATTTGTTTCTTTTTAAGTTTAGCCACCAAACCTAAACTATAGTTTCCAACATTCCTTAGTTAATAACTGAGTTTTAAGCAACAGTGAAAAGAATGACTAGCTTATGCTTGTACCTCCCTATCACCAGCCATCAGTTTTGGTGCAGTATGTTTAGGAAGGTCTTAAAAACACAAAGCCAAAAATTATTACAAAAGCAAGCTGTTGGCATTTCTATACATGAATTAAAAATCATTTAATCCTCACAAAATCCCTATGAGGTGGTTACTGTTATTTTTCTATTTATATAAGGAAACAGGCACGGAGAAGTTAGGTAACTTACTAAGGCTTATCCAGCTAGTTAATCACAGCTGGGATTTGAACCCCTGTCTGGGTTCCAAAATTAATTTGTATAACCACTATACTATTTAGACTCCTACTTTAAACAATTACCAGCATACTACAGCAGTTATCTCCGGAAAACTATCCGAGTAAAGTGGGGCTTATCTTATTATTTAAAGTAAACTTTGTTAAAATGGAATTTTTCTAACAGTAATATTCACTGTTATTTTGTTTTACCACTAAGTTCTTTAATGAGTATACTGTTTTATTTTAAAAGTAATATTTATTATAAGCATCTTTGATATTTATATGCTAATAATTATATTGATGAAGTGTTGATATTGGTAAAGTTTGGCATCATTTTAAAATATAATGGTGTAGTATGAACAACTGTTGGGGTACTTTTACTTTTCATTGGAATTGATAAAGTGTTTGTTGTGTTTGTAACATCTTTTAATAACCAAAGAAAAATGGCAGGTAAAATGTAAAAGAATTGGATTTTTAGATGTTTCACTATTAATTTTTGTATCTGCGCTAGGTAACTAAATGAGTTTTGAGTCTATTCCTGCCCTTGCTGTGCTAATTATTTTGGTACCTGAGGTTTTGAGTGTTTTTGCTCTTTATTTAATTCTGTGGTCCAGGAAAGAAGTCTAAAGACTCAAATCTACTCTATTTGAGTTTGATGCTTCAAACATTGAGGCACTAAGATTCACATTTATTTACTTTTATATGCAACTCTTCTTTAAAGTCTTTAAGGATATCCCTTGATTGGATTATTTACATGGCCTATATGAAAAAAACAAAAACGAAATGTCTAAAATCACTGAAACATTTATTATATATTCTATAGTTGCTGTGGAAGAGTTGAATATGAACAGAGCACTGCTGTTTGTCCTTTCAGGTGTTACCAATTTAGAAAGAGATTGTAACTACACTTTCTTTTTATGCGTACTCCATTTCCACAAATAACTAGTTTTTTTTTCAAATGCAATATTAGGTGGAAGTTGCTTTATGTTAAAGATTAAAAACTGTAACCAACAGTGGCAGTGTTTTCCCTGTATGTTAGTATTTTACAAAGTATATTCCATGGAACTCTAGTCTTGGTAGATGCCTTGCTGGAATATGCTTTTGTTATCATAAACTGAGGAAAAAATAGATAAATGTTTCCCAACATATATGCACATATATGTGTACACACATGCTTTGGAGAGTTATAGTATATGCCATGGTTAAAATAAAACTGTTTTATTTTTGTTTCCCAATTTATTTGACCTCAAAGCCTCTTTTCCTTGCATAATCCTTTAATCATCTGAGGTACTTTGTGCACCACAGAATACTCTTTGGAAAATAAAGCTGTATACTATAACAGTGTAACAGTATATCTGCTTTTCTGATGAGATTTCCGAATAATGTACCATTATTAGCTCATTCATAGTAAATGGATTTCAGGGAATGCCATTTAGAAATGGTTACAAATTTAAAATGCAATGAATTTGCCTTGATTTTATATAACATAGAACCTTGTATTTATAGACATATTACTTACAAAGGACTTTTAGTCTCTACTTGATAAATAAGAGTAGAATGATAAACCTCATTAGTTCTAACTGATTGGAGAAACCATCAAAATCAAAGATAGTGAAAAAAAAACTAAGAATTTTTTTAAGTGTAATATTATTATTGTTAAATAATGCATATAAAATTATACTAAACTAAATAGTCCCAAGAAGTGGTGGAAATTCTTTGAAGAATAAATAGCAGTGACTGGTAATTTTTTTATTTGAAAATATAGGTACTTCTGAAATAATTGAGATATTTAAAAGCATTTCTTTCAAAAAATTTAGCTTTCATTATAAGAATCTTATTTACACTGTTCATTTGGTAAGCCATTTCTTTATGGATTAGTATCTTGTAAATTTGTAACATGACATGCTTATAAAACCTTAGTTATTTAGTGATCTATATTCTAATTGAGAATAGAATGAAACTTCGAAATAAGGCACAGGAGAGATCTCTAAGTAGAAGGGGGAAAATTCCCTTTTGCTATTTTTAAATAGCAAACTACTCAGATCAAGAACCAAAGAATTGATTATTGCAGCTAAAAGGAGGGATAATCAATAAACCAAAAGGAAAGACATCTGAATGTTGAATTCTGCAAAAGTCCAGATTGAAGGCCAAGAAATGTGAAATCACAATGGTAATCCAAAGACAAGAAAGAGGAAAATGAAAAGATGATGGAAAAGAAAGATGAGATTGACAGTGATGGGCAGCCAGGAACCAATGCCATTGCACAGAAGAATCAACATTGGAAGCAAATACAGCAGCAAAAGTAGATAAATGATGTCATCATTGTTGTTAACACTGAACATATGGATAATGCCCTATTGGGTTATGGTGCTAGGGCTAGGACAGGCACTTATAGATTTGAAATAGCCCTTAGTGCCATCTTTTTTCTTTTACATGCTTAGAGTTTATCTCTAGAATATGTTCAGAAGAGCTCATTTTCCAGTCTTTGCTTTTGTATTTTAAAAATAGCATTCCCCCCCCCCACTTCTTTCTTTTCTTCCTTCCTTTTTTTTTCTTTTTAATATTTTTTAGTTGTAATGCAGTGCTGGAGGTCTAACCCAGGCCTTATGCATGCCAAGCAAGTGCTGTACCACTGAGCCTTGTCCCCAGCCCTAAAAATAGCATTTACTTTGTTTCCTAAAATCACATCTAATCAATAGTTCTTAGGAACTCTAATAGATCTGATGAGTTGAAGTTCCTCTCGCCCACTTTTTGCTTCCAAAATATTTGGTACTCCTTTGTGGGATAAGAAAGTGTAGTTGTACCACTTCATTTCAGGAATAGAGAAATCAAGGTGAAAGTTAAGTGGCTTGTGCAAGGGATGAAAGGAAGGACTTTTAAGTGTGGCTTGGAAACTAGGAGTTGGTATTTTTATAGGAAAAATAAGATGACTAATTGATCAGACTTTCCGAATTAAACATTTTTATGCTTGATTGTACACTTAAGCATTAAATCTTTCAAGTATATCTATATCTGTACTGACTAATCTGCCTTTAGTTGTATAATGGATAGATGATCTAGTCTTTCCTTTTAAGAAAATCCTTGATGTACTAGACCACTAAAACAAATTCCAGCATTTGGTGTTCATTAGTGTCGCAACCGAAACAAAAACATTTTGATGGTTGATCCTAGAGTATTTTGAAGTTAGTGTAACTTTGCTGGGAAGGTATTTAAGCTTGAGTATCAATTGCAAATAGGCCACGAGCCAATTTTCAAAGCTGTTTCTAAGTAAGACATTGAGCTTTTCTGAATGCAAAAAATATATTAGTGGCATGGGGCCATGTGGCAAGGAAACAGAATGAAACAATTGGGATTTGTATTGATAATTGTATTTCTAAGTGAATAGTTTAAGATATTATGAAGTGGGATTTAGAATCCCTCCCCGGTTGTTAAAAATTGCTTAAATTTAGTTGCAGACCATGAAGGAGGTATTTCACGAATAAAAAGAATGAGAATTCTTGAATTTCAAACTCAACATTTAGAACTTGGTAATTGAACTCACTAAAAATGGGATATTTAAGCTTTTTGATTAAATTTTAACAAAATGACTGCTGTTTATTAAAGTAAAGGACTTTCCATAATCCAGCTATTAATAAGGTAAAATCTCCACTTAAGATGTAGAATTGTTTGTTCTGGGCAGGTCACAAGAGTTCAGTGAAAATGATCTGTCTTTTAAAGAATATCCAAAGTATTTACTTTGTTTGTGGTAAATGCCAAAGGAAAGGCACAGTGAAGTACTACTAATATTTTATGTGCATTCAGAATTGATTCTGTGGTTCATTTGTCATTATAAAGCAAGACAGAAGTAGAAAATGAGATAATTAGATTGATAGTAAATATTGCCTAATTTACATGTTTATTTTGACATTTAATCATAGACACTATTGATTGCAAGGATTTTCTTTTTAAAGTCTCAGTATAGTTTTTATTCAGAGTTGTTTTGACTTATGTAATTTTTCAATGTAAGATAAAACACAAAATTCACACAAATATTAGATCTGGTTTCAGCAAGTGTTTTTGAAACATGTAGATTTGTAATGCAGTACACATTAGTGAAGTAAACATTTATTAACCATGTTTTATAAATGGGAATTTGAATAATATGTTTTGGTCATTTTAAATTATTTTTGTTATAATTTTGAACTTACTTATTTGTGTATATTTATGTGTTTTAGCTCTATCTGGACCTCAATAAGACAGTTAAATGTCAATTCTAAGATAAGGTGATAATTTTGAAGCCTTATTACTTTTTTCCTCTCTCCATAATATACAACTTTGGGCAAATTTGTTTTGGTAATGTATTCATCGTGCCTAAATGTTCAGAATAATTCATAATGAGTCTGAATTTTCAGTAACTAGTCAATGTCCTTTATGGGATAGTGGCTATTTCAAAAGCAGGAATTGAAGTAAAATTTAAATTCATTAGGTTTAATTTAAAGCATGTTTGGAAGATATATTTTAAATGTTGGTTTCCTACTAGTTTAATTTTTAACATTTGAAAAAATTCAATTAAGAATAGAAAGTATTTTTTTAATTGATTAACTTATTTTTGTTTTGGCCTATATTTTGTTTTTGGCTTATTTATTTTTTTCTAAATCCATATTGTAGAATATTGCTATTAAAACAAAGCATCATTTGATCCAAATAGATTTAAGTAACTTTTAAGATTATTCTAGTGATATTTTTATGATTTTGTTCTGTTTTTCTTGAGCCTATGTTTTTGAGACAGTATTGTCTTCTTATTTTTTTTCTGATTATGCCAGAATAGTTTGTATGGTAGAATAAGCTGTGGTTGTTCATTAGGAAGAAGAGAGAAGATAGGTAGATTTGTCTGGATAGTGTATTCAGTGATATGAACAGCGGCGTTCCATAAATCCAGATGTCATTTTATGTGATAAGTATAGGTAAAAGTATAATGATAGAATTTAAGTCTGTTTTCTGCTGCTTATAAAGGAATATCTGTGATTGGGTAATTTATAAAGAAAATGGATTTATTTTGCTTATTGTTCTGGAGGCTAAGATTGAGGAGCTGCATCTGATGAGAGCCTTTGTGCTGTGTCATCACATGGCAGAAGGCAGGACATTCCCTCATTCCCTCTTGTGGTAACTGAGCCACTCCAGAGATAACATTAACCCCTTCATGACCTAATTATCTCTTACTAGGCCCCCACCTCCCAAAACTGTTATATTGTGGATGGATGACATTTCCAGCACATGAACTATAGAAGACATATTCAAACCACGGCAAGGATTAAGTTTCAATTTTTGACACGTTTTACTCAAAGGTATAATAAAGTTAAAAATCAGTAAAGTTATAAGCAAATATGATCTCTTAATTTTCTTTTGCTTTGCTAAAGTTCATTTTCTATTATCATTTTACATATAATAGCTCATTTACTAGGTTACTCTTAAAAATAGATACCGCATGCATATGATACAAAATTCAAAAGATATTAGGGATTAGTCCCTCTATGATTTCCCTTTACCCACCCAATTCCTATACCTGAAGGCAACTTTTGAGACCAGTTTCTTTATTCTTTTAGAGATTTTATGCAGATATACAATATGTATAATATGTATTTATTGTTCAAATATATAGTGCACTAAAACAGTGTTATGTGTGTATCTCCCATTTTTCCTATTGAATAACATGTCCTGGAGATCACTCATTAGAGAGGTTTATTGAGTACCTAGTCAATGTAGGCCTCAGGAATACAGCAGTAAACAAAACAGAAAAGGTTTCTGCTCTCATGGAGTTCAAATTCAAGTAGAGATAGACATGAGGTAGGACCAGAGAGTGGGGAGAGAGAGGGAGAGAGAAAATGGAAATGGGAATGGAGGAATTAAGGTAGAATTATGTGGTAAAAAATGACTGGCTAGTCTTTTGAATTGGGTGTTCAGGCCTCTGAGGAACTGACCTTTAAATGGAGACCTGCATGACAAGAAAGGCCCAAAGGAGAAGACATATTGATTCAAGTAAAAGAGAAGGTCTCTCAAACTAGTCAGACAGAGGAAAAGATTCAAGTAAAAGAGAAGATTTTCCTGAAGAGCTGTGTGGTTTGGTGTGTGTGTTCTAAAAATAAAGTTCGTTTCTTTTGACAAGTGGCTCCTGAATTGTGCCCAGCCAGACTGCGGCATTCATTAGCCCAATGTCTCCCTCTACGGCATCGTGGGCAAATACCCGGTATTCTACTCCTTTGATACCTAGTTTTGTTAAACCCTCCTCCTATGGGGCAATTCCTTTTAAAATGTCCTGTTTGTTCACAATTGTAGCATGTTTTTGGCCTGGCATCTAAAACCTGTTGTACTGCAGCTGCCACGACTTGCCCTTGTTCATTAATGTCTCTACATAATTTAATATATGTGTTTAAATCTTCATGTTTCTATGGTCTAATGACTTCTCTGCACCAACGATTCACTTGCTCATAAGCAAGTTGTTTTATTAATGGCATTGCTTGTTCTGTATTCCCTAAAACTCTGGTAGCTGTTTGAATAAGCCTATCTACAAATTCAGCGTAAGGTTCATTAGCTCCTTGTATTACCTTAGATAATTGACCTTGTAAACCTCCATGTCCTTGTAAAGTCTTCCATTCCCTAACCGCATCTACAGCAATTTGTAAGTATATGCCAGGATCATATGCAATTAGTTGCTGCTGATCCTCATAAGGTCCCTTTCCTAACAACATATCTAGATTTCTCTGAGGATAACCAGCTGCTGCATTTCGCCTAGCCGACTCCTTGCAAAATTCCTCATTGGCAACCTTCCATAACAGGTATTGTCCTCCATTTAGCACAGCTTTACACATATTAGCCCAATCTGCTGGCGTCATATTCAAGTTGGTAATGGATTCGACCATGCTTACAGTGAAGAGTGCTTGAGGACCATAGGTTGTTACAGCCTCTTTTAGCTGCTTCACTTTTTTGAAATTTAAAGCATGGTGAATTCGCTGCCCTCCTGCCTGCTTAAATACAGGGCATGTTAATATTTGAGATCTGTCTCAGGATCCCAACTATCAACTGCGGGGGTTGGGGGCCTCCCAGCATATGGAGGTGGCGCTGTTGATTGGACACTTACGTCCTCTGGTGATAGAAAGGTGTTAGTAGTAGTCTCCTGTAGAGGTGGCGCTGTTGGTTGGACACTTACATCCTCTGGTGATAGAAAGGTGTTAGTAGCAGTCTCCTGTTGTAACTTTTCCCCTGATGGCTTTTTCTGCTCTAAACTTTCTTCCTCTGTCTGACTAGCTCGAGAGACCTTTTATTTTACTTGAATCAATATGTCTTCTCCTTCCTCTACCATTGTCTGAACTACCAACCAAGTCAAGATCTGGGGAAAGAAGTTCCAGAGACCTAAAAAGAAAGGCCACGATAGTTGAAGCACAGAGGGATAGAGGGTGAAGGGATAGGTAGGCAGGGGTTAGGTCTGAGTACAGTTTCAGTTTATTCTTTAGTGTGATGAAGGTTGCTTATTTGCTTATTTTATCAAGCAAGTGATATCTGTTTAAGTTTCTTTAAAAATTACTCTGGCTGCTGTGAAGAGTGTAGTGTAGATGATTGTAGATCAGTATATACAGAACTGCATTGTATGTTTGGACAACAATTTATTCATTTAGTCCCTTTTAATGGACCTTTAAATTATTTCTCATTGTTGGATTTTGTAAACAGTACTGCAGTGAAAATCCTTATATACAAATATTTAAAATTTTAAAAATTTTTGAAAAATGTTGAAGTGTGATGGCTCTTAGAAGGGAGAACTAATGATATGCATCTAAACTTTGTACTGCAGAACAAAATTTTGCAGAAGGCCGAATGTCTTAAGTATGAACAGTGGGGGGAGAATGTCACAAACATTGTATGATCTTGGTAATCAGTGTTCAATAAGAATTTTTATGCCTCTCAATTTTAGTTTCTGTTTAAGTTAACTTTATTAAAGTTTAATTTGTGTATAATAAAATATACTCATTTTAAGTGTACAGTTTTAGGCATTTTGACAGATCTAAACAGCCATTTATCCACCATCCCAGTCAAGATGTAGAACATATCATCCTCCCAGAGTTCCCCTTGTGCCCTTGTTTGTGCTTCTCGATCTCATCACATTAGCTTCAGGTGACCACCCATCTTCTTCATTCAATATCAATTATTTTTTTTGGTAACAGGAATTGAACTCAGGGGCACTCAACCACTGAGCCACATCCCCAGCCCTATTTTGTATTTTATTTAGAGAGAGGGTCTCACTGAGTTGCTTAGCACCTCACCATTGCTGAGGCTGGCTTTGAACTAGAGATCCTCCTGCCTCAGCCTACCAAGCCACTGGGATATCAATTAGTTTTAATACAAATGACATCATGCAGTATTATTGTGTCTGGCTTTTTTGCTTAGCATTTATATATATATATATATATATATATATATATATATATATATATATATATATGAATCTCAGAAATATATATGTTATTGCTGGGTAGTATTCCATTGTATGGATATTCCACAGTGTACTTATCTATTCATGTATTGATAGACATCTGGGTAGTTTTCTGTTTTTTGGCTTTTATGAATAAAGCTTCCATGAATATTTGTATACCAAGTTTTGCATAGAAATATGTTTTCATATCTCTTGGGTTAATATTTAAGAGTGGAATTTCCAAGTCATATGGTAGGCTTATGTTTAATTTTATGAGAAATTGCCAAATAATTGTCTGAGTTGTAACTTTCACATCCCCACCAGTACTATATGAATGTTCCAGTTGCTCTACCTCCTCATCAACACTTAATACCGTATTCTAGTGGATTTGTAGTGGTATATCATTTGGTTGGAATTTGCATTGTGCTCATTTACTATTCGTGTAACTTCTTTTGTGAAGTGTCTATTCAAATCTTTTGCCCACTTTTCAATTGAGAAGTATTTTTGTTATTGATTTTTTTATAATAATATTCTAGATATGAGTCCTTCATTGGATAAATGTATTTTGAATACATTTTCCACTCTATTGTTTGTCTTTTCATTTTCTTGATGGTATTTTTGCAAGTAAAAATTCTAATTTTGAAAATCAAAGTCCAGCTTATCAATTATTCTTACATAGTAGTTTGTGCTTTTTTTGTAACTTGTCTAAAAAATTCTTTGCCCAGCCTAACGTCTTGAAGATTTCTTTCTAGATTTTCTTTTATAAATTTTAATTTTTGCTTAAGATCCTTTGTGAATTAATTTTTGTGAGTGCTTGAGTATGGATTTTTTTTTGAGTGTGTGTGGTCAGTAGAAATCCAGTGAAAGTGTGTGTACAGGGAGATAACTTTCACGATAGTGTGGAGGTTGCAGTGAAAGGGTGAAAAGACAGAGTGAGTTGATGATGACCTGAGCTAGGACAGCATCTCTGCATATAGAGAGAGCAGGAAAGAGGACAGATTTGATGGCATTTTAGAGATAGAATGTGTTGGATGGAAAGTGAGCATGAGGATAGAAGTAAAAATGAGATTAAGGCTTATGGTTCCAGGAAATAGTATGGCCTGTGACCAGGACTGGAATATTAGACCAGGATAAGATTTATGATGAATGGAGAAGAGTTCTGTTCTGTTTTCAAACTGTTAGTTTTTATGATAGCAGGACATTCCGTCCTCGTCCACATGCACACATGTTGGGACACAGCCAGCTTTTAAGTAAAAACATTTTTAAATTTAACTTACTGTGACTAATTTTCTATATTGTAATATAGTCTCCATTATGATAGTTTTTATTACCAAATTTTGTAGTGAAACTATTATATCTGCTATACAAAAGAATCCCCAAATGATGATACCAGAATGGATTCCACTGCATTTCCCTCCCATTTCCATCAACATAAATACTAATAAGGATATTCTTTCAGTTTTTGTCAAGATATGCAGACATATTATTCTTTCCACATAAAATTTTACTGTTCTTATTCATTTTGATGCCCAAATTGTCCCAGGCATAGTTATAAACATTGCTATGAAAACATCATTCCTTTCAGGTCTTGTCAATAGACAGAGGTTGAAAATGATACATTCACACATATAAATGTGTGTGTATACAAATATATTTATGTATATATTATACATATATCTATATTTATTTCTATACCCATCTGTATCAGTAACCATAAGTTCAGTTCTGTATCTCTAATTCTAATTAATTATGATAGTTTTTTTCCCTAGCCTTTTCCCTTTTCATATTTGTAATTCCTTTTTTTATAGTGAGAAAACTGTAAGCTTAATATTATTATTATTGTACATATATATTTTACTTTATCAGTTCTTTTTGTATAACAAATCTCTTGGCTGCAACTTGCCAAATTCTTGTTGTAGGAAACACTCTGCACCTTCCCCAACAGCCATGTTCAGCTCAGAGGGAATGGAGAAGGATGAAAAGAAGAGAGAGGGAGAAAGTGTTGAAGTTTTGATTGAATTAGTCCTTTGATTGAAAAGAATAGGAGGAAGGAAGGAGGTATATAGAATTTTAAACTTTTGAATAGTTGGGTTCGGCAGTCTCCCTTTTTTTTGTAGTTTTTTTCATGTTACAAGTAAAGGCCATTAAAATACTTTCTTATAGTACTTGCTCTGCTTTTTGTTTTGCTTTATATTTTTTAATATTTAGTCCACCTGAGGTTTATTTGAAGGGCATTAAGTTATAGTTATATATTTCCAAATGCATAGGTAGTTATTACAGTATTAACATTGACTAATTCAAGGTGGGTGTGGTCATGTGTATCTGTACAGATCCATCACTCGGGAAGCTGAGGAGAGAGGTTATCACTTGAGCCCAGGAGTTAAGAGTCCAGCCTGAGTAAAAAGAGAGACCTCCTCTCAAAAAAAAGAAAAAAAAATTATTAATCCATCTTTTCTTCACTAGTTTGAAAGACAATCCTCTTTCTGTCCTGTTCTATACCATTCTGTTTCTATGCTCTTTTTCCCCCCATCTATCTGTTTTTTTCTTCCACTGCATACCTGTTAGGGAGCAGTGTAGCATTTACCTCATAGGGTGGTTATGAGCATAAAATTAAAAGTTTATATAAGATTATTACTATGTTGTCAGCCATATGGCATGAAGTGGTCAGTACAGTAGCTATTCTTACCATCTTAATGTAAAAAGAATCAACTTTTAGAAGAGTAAATTACAAAGGCAACACACACACACAAACAAATATATAAAGTATGGTAAGAAGTAGTGGCATTTTTTTTCTATTAAAAACTTGAAGCTCTTAATATTTATACTATGCTTTTGTACTGGCAAGAGTTCAAATACTTTTAATACACCGATAAGTTATGTTGAAAATATAGCCTAGCTTAGATAAAGTTCAGTTATTTAGAAATACAGATGTTCTAGATTATAAATTCTTTGAAGGCAGCGATTATGTCTTATTTCATTTAATAGATACTGTTTTACACCTCAATGTGCCAGACACTGAACTTAGAATAAAATATAGTATTTTCCTTGAGCAGCTCACAGTCCATTTGGGGAAACAGACATAGAGACAAATACAGATAATGGGCAAAGGCCTGACATATATACCAGTATACTTAGTTGTCTTCCACTAATGTGGAAATATTTGAATTAGAACTGTACACATTCACTGAGGTATTGTCAAACACAGGAATGGGATAGGAAAATATTTAAATAGTGTTTTTATGCTAACTTCTCATGAACTATATCTCAAAGTGCTTGTTTGTCTTTTAGGATTTTTTTCTTTTTTATGTTTTCTACTTTTAAAGATGTTAATTCTATGTACAACATGCTGGTAATTTAAACACTTTGTTCTAATATTATTTTTTTGTCTTTTAGCTCTGTGACTAAAGTCAGATAATTTATATTTTATAAGATCAAATTAATGCATTTTAAATCCAAGCATCTTGTTTTGTATTTGTTCCACACCTGTGACAAGATGATTTCAACCATCTACTTTATAAAAGAGAAACACGTTTTCAAGGGTACCCCAGCTTTGAAGTACACATTCTATTTTTTTTGCCCATTAGCCATGTGAAAAATACCAATTACTGAAACTCTGAGAAGAATGAAGTTACTTGTAAATCTAGTATTCATTCCAAAAAGGCCTTTTAAATGAAAACCATACTGAGATGCAATAGACCAAATCTGTATAACATAAACCTTTCAAGATCAATGTAGCTAAAAAAATGTATCCATGATTTGGAAAGGCAGCTTTAACAAAACAGTATTGTTAAACTAAAATGAAACAGCTGGCAACCAGTCTGACAGATATGTTCTGTGACAGGAAACTGTGGAACTCAAAGTGCTTAACTCAAATATTCCGAAGTATTAGTGAACTGTTACAGACCATATTTCTATGTATTCTTTTAATAATATTCTAATGCACATGAAGTATTTTGACAAGTGAAATTGTGAAATTTTCAAAAATTGAAATCCTGAATAAAGGTACCATTTTAGTTGAAAGGAAAACCATGATAACACTAGATCTTAATTGAAAATATAATTTAGATTTTTGGAACAGTATTTATTAAGAAAGACAATATATTGAAGTGTCATTTCCATTATTAAAAAATTGCCATTAGGACTCCTAAAATGCAATAAGTAAAATCAAGAATCAATAAATGTGATGGTATCAAACTAAAAAGCTTTTTCACAGCAAACAATCAATAACATGAAGAGAGAGCCTACAGAATGTGAGAAAATCTTTGCCACCTGTATCTCAGATAGAACATTAATCTCCAGAATATATGAAGAACTCAAAAAACTTAACACCAAAAAACAAACAAACAAACCAGCCAATAAATGTGCAAAGGAAATGAATAGACACTTTACAGAAGAAGAAATATGAGTGATCCACATATATGAAAAATGTTCAACATCACTAGCAATTAAAGAAATGCAAATTAAAACTATACTGAGATATCTATCTCACTTTAGTCAGAATGGCAATTATCAAGAATATAAATAACAAGAAATGTTGGTGAGGATGTGGGAGAAAAGGTACACTTATATATTGCTTGTAAGACTGAAAATTGGTGCAGCCCACTCTGGAAAGCATATAGAGATTCCTCAGAAAACTTTGAATGGAACCACCACTTGATCCAGTTATTCCACTTGTCAGCATATACCCAAAGGATGTAAAATAAGTGTATTATAGTGATGTAGCCACATCAATATTCATAGCAGCTCAGTTCACAGTAGCTAAGCTATGGAACCAACCTAGGTGCTCTTCAACAGATGAATGGATAAAGAAAATGTGGTACATATATACAAAGGAATATTACTCAGCCACAAATAAGAATGAAATTATGGCATTTTCCAGTAAATGGATGGAACTGGAGGCTTTCATGCTAGGTGAAATAAGGTAATCCCCAAAACCAAAGGCCCACTGTTTTCTCAGATATGTGGATGCTGAGTCACAAAAGGTCATGGGGGGAGGGAGGAGTGGAGGTTCATTGGATTGGACAGGGGGATGGGGGAATGGAGGGAGAATTTGAGTGGGAAAGACTGTGGAATGAATCTGACGTAACTTTCCTATGTTTATGTATGAATGAATACATGACCAGCATAACTTCATATCATGTACAACCACAGGAATGGGAAATTATACTTTATGTATGTCTGATATGTCAAAATACATTCTACCGTCATGTAAAACTAAAAAGAACAAATTAAAAAAAAAGAAAACTTTCAGTGGAAATAAAAACATGATGTCTACAGATGCCTTTAAGGGTTTCAGGAAGGCAGATCATATAGTGAGCTTTTCTAATAAAGTTTGAGAGGCTGGCTTTGTTTGAATCCTTTCTGTCACGTACTGAGCTATTGAACAGTGTACCAAACATGTCTCCATCTCAGTTTGTTGTGCTATAACACATATAAGCCAGGCCCTATTAAGTTTTTGTGAGATTTGAGTTTATATATAAAAAATGCTTTAACATGAGAAATATTTAATAAATGCTGGCAATAAATTTCAATGTAAGTAGGCATTCTCTCCTCATGCATGGTTAAGAACCTTTGCTGTGTCTATAGGGTGTAACTACCCTTCCCTCCCAAGTTGGGCTTCTTTGTTATTTGCCTCCTTGATATTACAGAACCTCTTTATACATAAAAAGTTGCTCATCATTACTGTCTTTACTCAGAGTATACACAAGATGTACACCATTGTTCTATAAAATAACTTACTCTACCCAGGTAATTAATACCTTGTGGCATCATTGTGTGTGCTTTACTGTTTGCATGCAATAGCTTTTTTCCCCCTTATTTTTAGTTTCAGAGATACAATGGTAACATTTCCTAAAAGTTATTTTTCTTAGTTTCAAATATTCAGGCCAGCTCAATTTAAAGCAAGGTACATATTTCTCATTTTAATTTTGTTTTTCTTTTTCCATTCCTGTGTGAAATGTTTAGCCAACTTGTAACCAATGCATTCAATATTTTAGAAGCTAATTGTCCATTGAAAAAAGAATGTTTTGGAATTAGTTATAAATTCACTGGAAAAAAATCCACATTGACAGCATTTTGGGTTTCTTTTAAGTCTTTGAAGGCAGGCATGTCAGCTGTAACAAAACAGCATGTAGACTTTCTAGTTGGCAAAAAAACCAGTTGTTTCCTTAACTAAAATCATCATCCACATGAATCATCATGACAGCCTGAAAAATTTAGCATTCCTCTAGGAAGAGGAGATAACCACGTAAGGAATTCTTCAGACATCTTATCATGGGTAAAAGACTAGAGAGGGAAACCATTCCTTTGAAAATAGCACTGCTATGAAATTTATCTCTGCACTGATACTTCTGAGAAATAAAATCTACATTCCCAAGGGCTTAGCCTCTGCTAGGTACTAATCAAATGAACATGTACAAGCCCCATGTCTGATCAACTGAGTTAGGGTGAAGAGCACCAATGATACAACAGCATATTTAGCAAAAATGACTGAGTGCCTCGCGTGTGCTGGACTTTTGGTGTAAATAGTAAATACAGCACCAAAGGTCATTGCCTTGGGAAAAAGAGATAAATCCATGGATATATACTGCATGCATTCCTATACAAATAGGAATAAATTCAATGAAGGAGTGAGTAGGGTCTGATGAGAGAGTAAATTTTGCTTTAGAGGGCTGGGGTTGTGGCTCAGTGGTAGAGCGCTTGCCTAGCATGTGTGAGGCACTGGGTTCACTCCTCAGCACCACATGTAAATAAATAAAATAAAGGTCCATTGACAACTAAAAATTTTTTTTTTTTTAAATTTGCTTTAGAGTGCTATCCACAAGTAGTTATTGCATAGACAAATTAGAGCCCTTCATTTAGTCTCCGTTAATCTGTTTAAATAATGAAGTTGATGGTAGGCTATGATTTTGGCTGTTCAGAAAAGCAGCAGCTCTTGAAGTCCAAAATTGTCATACCTTGAAAAAAAAACTTGCTGTAGAAATGAAAGCATAGCAGTATGTGCAAGAGAGGTTAGCTACTGCCTAAAAAGGGAGTACAATGAAAGAGTTCTATTTTTTATAATTTTTTTCCTGATATATAGATCCTTTAATAAGATGGAATCATAGAATTAGAACTCTAGAGTCCCTTGGAGATAGCTGTGATGTCTGGGCTGTTAAGAAAAGCAGTTTGGATGCTAGGAACTAGTCTGACTCTTTTATTTTAAATATTATGAAGTGGAAAGCTTCATGCCTTTCTTTCAGTTGGCTATTGAAGGATTCTATAGTTGGGCGTAAACTTTTTTTTTTTTTTTTTTTTTTTAATTTTTATTGTGGGTTGTTCAAAACATTACAAATTTCTTGACATATCATATTCCACACTTTGATTCAAGTGGGTTATGAACTTCCACCTTCACCCCATACACAGATTGCAGAATCACATCAGTTACACATCCATTGATTTACAAATTGCCATACTAGTGTCTGTTGTGCTCCGCTGCCTTTCCCATCCTCCACCCTCCCCCCTCCCCACCTCTCCCCTCCCCTCCCCTCCTCTCTCTCTACCTCCTCCACTGTATAACCCTGAGGGTCTCCTTCCATTACCATGCAATTTCCCTTCTCTCTCCCTTTCCCTCCCACCTCTCATCCCTATTAAATGTTAATCTTCTTCTCCTGTTCTTCGTCCCTGCACTGTTCTTAGTTACTCTCCTTATATCAAAGAAGACATTTGGCATTTGTTTTTTAGGGATTGGCTAGCTTCACTTAGAAAAAAAAAAAAAATGTGGCATTTATACACAATGGAGTATTACTCTGCATTAAAAAATGACAAAATCATAGAATTTACAGGGAAATGGATGGCATTAGGGCGTAAACTTTTTGATCTGCTGTTTTGCTTTTTTTCCCTTCTTCTTTTCATTGTAAACAGCTGATATTATGCATGACTCAAATAACATGCTTTAAAGATTGAGTGTTTGGGTTAATGGGTGTACCTAGCTGCTTGAGATGAGTAAGATTCTGGGGAATAGGAGAACCCTAACAATTTTTTGTGTGTCTTGGGGAAGTGGAATGAATAATTTTCATTCTTATCCAGGGAACTTAGGGGTCTTCAGAGAAGAGGGAATAAGGTTGCCAAAAAGGAAGGGGTTGGTAGCCTGCTACTCCAACTGCAGAGCTCCTAATGGATACAAAGCAAAACAGAGAATTTTGAAATAACAAACTAATTTTTGCTTCTTTGTCGTAGAACCTTTCTGAGCTAGTGTTTGTGTACTATCTCCTGAAAGTTCCATCATGTGTGACAAGAAACTGCACCAAGTTCTTTTCACCTGTGTTCTCCTATGTTTTCCTTCTATCATTTCCCCTCTGTCTCTGTTTTCACAGGAAAGTAGGGAAAAATATGACATTTGAGTTTTAGGCTTTGGTAGTTAAGATCTATTAGAAATAATATTCAAACAATTAACAAGTGTTTGAAAACCCTGCATGTTCTTAAATCTTCTCCCTAAATGGAAAGGTATATTGTCTTTATTAGGAAGAATACAAGGAAGTAAACAAACTGAACTATTCAGAAAGCAACATTTTAGCCAATAATGAACCTTCACCTTTGCAGGGTTAGCACATGGAAATCATTATTATGGACCAGCAGATAGACCTATGTCATTATACTTCTTAAGTCAAGGAACTTTGTTATATCAGGGCATTCTGATTTTTTATAACTAATTTTATTTGGTTGCTAACTGCCTTCCATACTTAATGAAACAATATGAAGAAAGACTAGCTTAATTTTGTAGCCTGAAATGATTCTTTACTTCAAAAAAATTTTTTCCCCTAGCATTTGAAGATTTTTGATTAATTCAACTTTCACTTAAAAGTACCATAATTTATACGCAAGCTATAAAGATACATGATTTAAATGCTTCCTACCTAATGCAACTGGAATTTTTCTCCAATTATAGGCGAGGCAAGATCATTATTCTCTAGTTTCAAAAAAAAAAAAAAAAAAAAAACGGATTGCAGCTGCTTACAAGAGGAGAGCTAAACTAAAATAACAGAACATTTAATATTTTGAAAAATATGTCCTGGAGGAAAGGATTTTTCTGCTCAAAAAGATACTAAATTATTCAGTTTGGCAGCTCCAGGGTGTGCATAGTTTGAGTCCCATCACTGTCATTTATTTTCTATCAAGTTCAAATAGAAAAATTGAAAACTTTATTTTGACATATAGTCCTTTATATAAACCTTTGACTTCAAGGGCCTACATGTTACTGTGATCTGCATAGGCACATTCCACTTTTAGTGGATGCGTGTTTAATTTTCAAAATTGTTAGCAAATAGAGTTGCAGCCAAAAATTCCTGTGTTGAGATTCCTTCCGGCCCATATGAAACTAATAGTTTCAGGCTGTGTTGCTGTCATTCATTACTAATCCAGGTATGGCTGGTCACTGTTTTTAATTTTCTTTTTCTGAACTTAAAAAGGCATTGCTTGCCCTTTTCCCATGAGAAGTCAGTGATAATATGCCTGAGATTTCAGCAACCGGAGATAGTGTGTCTTTTCCACACTGACACGATTAGGCTTTGTTGTAGGGCTAGTATAGATATGAGATTGATGCTAGACATAAAACAGTGGAGAATAGGCACTAGTAGATTATGAAGGGAAAATAAGAGAGTATTAGAAATTTGTTCTAAGTTTTAGAAATTGACATCCTGGGAAGCAACTATTACCTACCACAAAATATCTATTGATGTCACTCGCTATTTTGGGACAGACTGTTAAATTAAATTAAATGGATAATATATTTTAATGTTTATTATAATTCTTATGTTTAATAATAAAACTTCAAGAAACATTGAAAATGTTGTCACTGATTATTTATTCTGTTTAAATTAGACCATAATGGTTTCATTTACATTTTAAATTGTTAATTGATCTGAAAGCATGATTATAAGTGACAGAATAAAGGTCATGGACCTTGAAATTAGATGGTTCTGACTTCATAATTCTACTAGCTCTGTGACCAAAAGTCAGTGATATAAAATCTGACTCTGTTTTTAGTTTATAAAATGGAATAATAAATTGTAGAATTGGTGTAAGGAATAATACTATGGTAGACATTAAGTGCTTTTCACATATTTGTTGCTCAGCAAATGATAGATTATATAGTATAAATTACCTGCTTGCCTGCTTGACTACTTATTTATACTGATCTTCTAGTTTTTTTTGAGGTCTCCACCTGTTTTGCCAATTCAATTCTATTCTGTTGAAATTCAAAGTATGAAAATACTCAGCGTAATGGATAGATGAATAAAAAACTAAAGGTTTGCTGACTAGTGAGGCTTCTAAGATAACATTAACTTACTGTGACCTTCAGTCTGATGGTGTGTCAGCATCCTAAGACTTGCTCTCTTTCTGGGATATTGGATCTACCAAGGTAGACTGATGTGTATACAAATTCTACCTGCTAAAAGGAACAAATACAGGCTATTTTCTAGGTAGCACTAGTATATAACTACGCACCACAGTAATCATCAGAAAGTTTCTTGGAGTGTATGGAAGTATAAAAAAATGAGGTAGTTACAGGGTTCTATTTAACAATGTAGGTAAATACGGTAGATTGATACAGACTCCCTTCCCTGCTTCTCTTTGAAATTCCTCTAAAATTACTTTAATAGAATGAGGAGGTGAGAACAGTAGAAGAAGGCCAAACAAAATTTTTGAAGCTGGGAAGTTGATGTTTACAGGGTAAAGAACAAATAAGGACATTTGAAAAACCCTGGAAAGCCACAGAATTTGGGGCACCTGATATCCCTGAGGTAGGCATGTTAGTAGAGATAAGAACTGAAGGAGAGTCAAAAGCCTGGATTCTCATTCCTACTCCATGCTGCCCAGGTGATTGCCATACTGTAACAGAAAACTGGAGGTTCTTTTCTAGAATTGTTGAGGTACAGTTAAGGACAGGTGAATTCCTGTTATGTACTTAGCACTGTTATAGGTATTGGGAGTATATCAGTGATGAAAACATACCAAAAAGCTCCATTATCATTGAAGATAGACAACAAACAGAAGACCAAATAAAGTGCTTTATATATTATGTTGGTGACAAACAGGGAAAAAGTAGATAGAATAGAGTAAGGGAGATTGGTCATGCTGCAGGGAGTGTGTTAGTTTAAAATGAGTTGGCAGGGAGTGTCATAGTTTAAAATGAGTTGGCAGAGTAGACTCATTTTTTAAATTTTTATTTTTAAAATTTGTTCTTTTTAGATATACATGATACTCACGTGTATTTTGACATATTATACACACATGGAGTATAACTTATTCTAATTAGGATCCCATTCCTGTGGTTGTATGAGACGTGGAGTTTCACTGGTGGTGTATTTATATATGAACACAGGAAAGTTATGTCTGATTTGAGCAGTGACTTGGAAAATAGGGAATAAACTACAGAGATAGAGATGCGGGTGTGCCAGACAGAGGAATGACTGGTATAAAGGCCTGGAGAAGGAAATAGGCTCTTGTGGTTGGAGGAGGTGAGATGATGTCAGAGGGAATGAAGGGACATGAGTTGGTGGTGGAGATCAGGTTGCCTTTCTGGCCATTTGTAAGAACTTTTATTGAGATTTGAGTTGGGGTAACCTGATCTAACCAAAAATTTAATGGGTACAAATCAGAGTTTGCATACTGACTTGTGGTGTTCTCTATCCTTTTCATTTGGCTAGCACACAGAAGGCTACCAGGCTTGTTACTACTGCACCCCTCCATCCCCCTCCCCCACAACCAAACATACAAGAGAACAGAGGATCTCTCCCTTAGGGAAATAAAATAGCTAAAGGAAGAAGATTTCTGTGCAGTGATTTTGGGGTCCCCAAATGGAAAAGGTAGCTTTCTGTCTTAGCCTATGATAGAACCTACTAGTTTGTAAGTTATACCCATCTGTATTTTTTAATTTTGTGTTAGTTCTACCCATCTGTATACAGCTCTCATCATTTCATTGTTGCACTCTTAACCTGAATAGACAGATTAGAGGAAAGACTATAATAGGAAAGAAACCTAAATTTGGGGAAAAAAGAATGTTAAAGGAACAGAAACAATATAGGACCAAAAGATGTTTCAAAAACTTTAATTAAGATCCTCTGAGATAAGAGAAGATATTGTAATAAAAGAACAGAGAATACTTTAGATGGGCTCATTCCAAGAATAAATAGTCTTGGGTATTTAAAAGGTTATCAACTTGGTAGAAGGTTTGGGAGATAAAATTGAAACTATCTTCCAAACAGGTTAAAAAAGTCAAGTAGACAGAGAACAAAGTAGAGATAGGAGAAAAAAAAAAAAAAAGAAAATACAATTAGAGTACAACTAGGCTATCATTTGACTAATAGGGGATGTTCCAATAAGAGTTTGGGATGAATCAGTGTTCTTCCAGTTACTTACATAATTTAGACTCTATTCTTTGAGGTTGGGGAGTAAGTTGTTGGTCCTATTCATTATTCAGTGTCTATCACAATATGTGTACACAGTAGATTCTCTGATATTTTGACTGAAATTATAAGATACAGAGAAAACTAAGCAAATTTAAAAGGCAGCTAATTGAAGGGAACTTTTTTTAAGAATGGTAATCCAATCATTCTTAAGTGATTCAGTTGGGAATAATATCTAGATAGTCATAATAATGGAAAACACTAGATATTGATTTAATTGACAACTGTGATGTGACTATATTGAGAAAAGGGCAAAAAGACTGCTCTAAGCGATCTAAATCCAGAGTGCTTTCAGCAAAATGTCAGCATGTGAAGTTTGAGCTATTAAATTTTAAAAAGCAGTTATAAACATATTACCTAGAAATAGCTGAAATAATTGAAAGTGATTGCTGGAAAATGAAGGGCAATAAACCATTTCCCCCCCTTCTTTATTGGTCATATAGAACTAGTTTTAAATTATGTAGATGAATTATTTTGATAAAAATAAAAAATTCAGATATTAAATGGCACCAGACAACCTCCTTCTCTACATTAAGCCATACTTGTCACTGGAATATGGCTGTTTTCAAGCCAGGGAACTCTTTAGGTAGGCCTTCTCCTTTCTCCTTGTTTCCATTGCCAGCTCACCTGTCTTCTGAATTGCTGTGTTCTTTATTCATTAGTACAGTGAATCAAATCATGGCCAAGTATCTAGGAATATTCTGTCTCTTTGTTCTCTAGTCTATTTTGTGGTGACTTTACATTTTAACTTGGATTTTTTTTCCCATGAGACTTTTAAGTTAGTGGTGGTTACTTTATTGTAGCTGCAAATATGGAAAACACACTTCATTATAATGAAGGCTTCAGTGTTGTTGTAGTTAGTTCTATATTCTAGACTCCAAGTTTCATCAGTTAAGGATTCTTGGTTTTATTCATAATTTATTTAGTAGCCATCATAGTTTATACATATAGAGTTTCTTAGGTATTTGATTGATACTATCTTTATTTCTCATTGAGAAGGAGATTGTGTAGTGTTTAAGAGTATGGCTTTTGAGTTAGACAAACTTGGATTTCAATCCCATCTCTACCACTTACTAGCCATGTTACTTAACTCCTTTTGTGAATCCATTTCCTCTTCTGTGTAATGGGAATGGGAATTGTTCCTATGTAGTGGGGATTGTTGTGCAGATTTAAATGAAATAAACCAGATAAAGTGCTCTACACTTAGTAAATGCGTAAATATCTTGATGGTGTTATTTCTACCTTAGTTTTGAGTGATGTCATTGCCATTGCTACCCTTTCAAAAATCCATTCTGATTATGAAGAATTTTTCCTGTTCATAAGGATTCAACAAGTGTAAATTACTCTTGAGTATATTTCTTCAATTCTATCCTTGTAGTCTATACCTAGCTTTCTCATGTATTATCACTCTTTGCTTCCAGTTAACACCTAAAGACTCTCTACTTTACAAAATGACTTTCTTATAATCATCTTGCTGTGCTTTCCAATCACCAAATAAATTATTAATTTTACATTAAAAATAATATTTGGCATTAATAAAGCCAGTAACATTTTTCCCCCTGAAATCTCTAGTAATATTATCACACTATAGATCATATTAAAACTCACATAGTTTTAAAGCAAAAATTTTATTCCTAAGAAGACAGAAATATTTGTTTTAAACAGTGTTTATTGTAAACTCCCAGTACAGGGGGGAAAATATTTATGTTCTTCACAATACATTTCTTCATGAAGTAATTGGGCTACATTAAAAGAGAATAGTGATAAGATAATTCTTGTAATTTGTGTTTTCTGAAATGATAAACAACCCTTTCAAAACTGGATTGTCCTCAAAGGTAGGGTTCTGTTTTAGTCAGCTTTGGGTTGCTTTGACTTACAATTAGGAACAATTAGAGGAGGAAAAGTTTATTTTGGCTCATGGTTTTAGAGGTTTAGTGCATGGCCAGCTGACTCCATAACTCTTGGTCTAAGGTGAGCAGAACATCATGGTGGAAGGATTTGGAGGAAGAAGGCAACTCAGAACATGGCAACCAGGAATGGGGGGGGGAGAGACAGAGAGAGAGAGAGAGAGAGAGAGAGAGAGAGAGAGAGAGAGAGAGAGACAGAGAGAGACAGAGACAGACAGACACAGAGAGCTCTGCTCACTAGGAATACAATATAAACCACAAAGGCACTTTCCCAGTGACCTATTTCTTCCAGCTACACCCTGCTTGCCTGTAGCTACTGCCCAGTTAATCTAGATCAGTAAATTAATCCACATCAATGAATTAATCCACTGATTATGTTATACCTATCATCTAATAATTTAGTCTCTGAAAATTCTTGCACTGTGTCACACACGAGCTTTTGGGGAACACTTCCTATATAATCCCTAACAAGATCTTTATTCCGCTCATCTCATTGTTCATTATCTGGCATATAGTCAGATTTTAAGTATTGACTGACTGACTATAGACATGAATGGATTAAATATATTATTGTTTTGTTTGTTTGTATCTTTTTATTTTGAAATAATTTCAAACTTATAGAAGTTATAAGGGCAAGCAAATTTCATATACTGTTTATCCAGGTTTACTAAGCTTTATATATGTATGCTTTTCTGAGCCATTTAAGAATAAGTTGTTGACATTGTACTTTACTTCTCTTATCTGGAACAGTCCTTTCTATAGTCTTTTTTGTTTTGGCTTTAACATTTTTTTAAAGAACTTAGGTCAGTTATTTTGAAGAATATCCCTCTATTTGAGTTTGCATAATGTGCCCTCTTAATTAGTTTGAGGTTTTGCAATTAGGGCAGGAAAGCCTATATCAGTTTGTACAAGTATTAGTGATCTTCCAGTTGGTTAAGTTGTATCCACCAGGTTTTCCCACTGTGAAGTTACTGTTTATCTCTTTGTAATTAATGGGTAATTTGTAGAGAGATAATTTGAAACTGTAAATATCTTTTTCTTCATTAAATTTTCATCCATTAGTTTTGGTGGTCATCATTCCATCCTTTCGTATTTATTAGTTGGCATTCTGCTAGGAGGAAAATATTCCCTTTCTTTTTATTTTTTTTTTTCATTTGTTGGTTTGAACTCATGGATTCATATTTTATTCAATGAGTTATATTCCATTAGTGTCATTAATTATTTTGGTGCTTAAATTATTCCAGATTTAGTCAGTGAGAGTCCCTGTAATCTGCCTCTGTTCTTTAGATATGTTTTTACCATTCTTTGAGAATATCTTAACATTTTTTGGTATATCAAGAAGATCTAGGTTCTTTTTGTACTTCTTGGCCCCAGACCTGGATTCAACCTTTTTCAAGTGCCTAACTTCCTTTTAATGGAGAATGGTATTTTATTTTATTTTTTTATTTATTTTATTTTTTAATTTTTTATTGTTGGCTGTTCAAAACATTACATAGTTCTTGATATATCATATTTCACACTTTGATTCAAGTGGGTTATGAGCTCCCATTTTTACCCCATATACAGATTGCAGAATCACATCAGTTACACATCCATTGATTTACATATTGCCATACTAGTGTCTGTTGTGTTCTGCTGCCTTTCCTATCCTCTACTATCCCCCCTCCCCTCCCCTCCCCTCCCCTCTTCTCTCTCTGCCCCCTCTACTGACATTCATTTGTCCCCCTTGTATTATTTTTCCCTTTCCCCTCACTTCCTCTTGTATGTACTTTTGTATAATTCTGAGGGTCTCCTTCCATTTCCATGCAATTTCCCTTCTCTCTCCCTTTCCCTCCCACCTCTCATCCCTGTTTAATGTTAATCTTCTTCTCATGCTCTTCGACCCTACTCTGTTCTTAGTTACTCTCCTTATATCAAAGAAGACATTTGGCATTTGTTTTTTAGGGACTGGCTAGCTTCACTTAGCATAATCTGCTCTAATGCCATCCATTTCCCTGTAAATTCTATGATTTTGTCATTTTTTAATGCAGAGTAATACTCCATTGTGTATAAATGCCACATTTTTTTTATCCATTCATCTATTGAAGGGCATCTAGGTTGGTTCCACAGTCTTGCTATTGTGAATTGTGCTGCTATGAACATCGATGTAGCAGTGTCCCTGTAGCATGCTCTTTTTAGGTCTTTAGGGAATAGACCAAGAAGGGGAATAGCTGGGTCAAATGGTGGCTCCATTCCCAGCTTTCCAAGAAATCTCCATACTGCTTTCCAAATTGGCTGCACCAATTTGCAGTCCCACCAGCAATGTACAAGTGTACCCTTTTCCCCACATCCTCGCCAGCATTTGTTGTTGTTTGACTTCATAATGGCTGCCAATCTAACTGGAGTGAGATGGTATCTTAGGGTGGTTTTGATTTGCATTTCTCTGACAGCTAGAGATGGTGAGCATTTTTTCATGTACTTGTTGATTGATTGTATGTCCTCCTCTGAGAAGTGTCTGTTCAGGTCCTTGGCCCATTTGTTGATTGGGTTGTTTGTTCTCTTATTGTCTAATTTTTTGAGTTCTTTGTATACTCTGGATATTAGGGCTCTATCTGAAGTGTGAGGAGTAAAGATTTGTTCCCAGGATGTAGGCTCTCTATTTACCTCTCTTATTGTTTCTTTTGCTGAGAAAAAACTTTTTAGTTTGAGTAAGTCCCATTTGTTGATTCTAGTTATTAACTTTTGTGCTATGGGTGTCCTATTGAGGAATTTGGAGCCCGAGCCCACAGTATGTAGATCGTAGCCAACTTTTTCTTCTATCAGACGGCGTGTCTCTGATTTGATATCAAGCTCCTTGATCCATTTTGAATTAACTTTTGTGCATGGCGAGAGAAAGGGATTCAGTTTCATTTTGTTGCATATGGATTTCCAGTTTTCCCAGTACCATTTGTTGAAGATGCTATCCTTCCTCCATTGCATGCTTTTAGCCCCTTTATCAAATATAAGATAGTTGTAGTTTTGTGGATTGGTTTCTGTGTCCTCTATTCTGTACCATTGGTCCACCCGCCGGTTTTGGTACCAGTACCATGCTGTTTTTGTTACTATTGCTCTGTAGTATAGTTTGAAGTCTGGTATCGCTATACCGCCTGATTCACACTTCCTGCTTAGCATTGTTTTTGCTATTCTGGGTCGTTTATTTTTCCATATGAATTTCATGATTGCTTTCTCTATTTCTACAAGAAATGCCTTTGGGATTTTGATTGGCATTGCATTAAGCCTATAGAGAACTTTTGGTAATATCGCCATTTTGATGATGTTAGTTCTGCCTATCCATGAACAGGGTATATTTTTCCATCTTCTAAGATCTTCTTCTATTTCTCTCTTTAGGGTTCTGTAGTTTTCATTGTATAAGTCTTTCACCTCTTTTGTTAGGTTGATTCCCAAGTATTTTATTTTTTTTGAAGATATTGTGAATGGAGTGGTTGTCCTCATTTCCATTTCAGAGGATTTGTCGCTGATATACAGGAATGCCTTTGATTTATGCGTGTTGATTTTATATCCTGCCACTTTGCTGAGAGAATGGTATTTAAAACCAAGATCTGAGTGCTTGTAATGTCATTACTAATAATATGTCATTGGTTGTAGACCCTCTCAGATCTCAGATTTTTCAGGGACTAAGAAGTATGTGTGTGTGTGTGTGTGTGTGTGTGTGTGTGAGAGAGAGAGAGAGAGAGAGAGAGAGAGAGAGAGAATAATCTTTGTCTCAATTATAGTTCTGTATCTAAATTCAAGGTTCATATTGATTAGTTCAGTTCTGATCTAGCACTCAAGTATTCGTTCTAGTTTCTGTCCATGTTTATAACTCTCATCTCCCACGGTGAAAAACTTGGCTCTATAGCATTTTTTTATCCCTAGCATCTTGTCCAAACTTTGGCAGTAAATGATAAATATATGTGTTTTAAGCATTTGAACGAATGGGTGAGTGAATAAATAGTTATGGTGCTTTGTATTCTCACTGCATGACCAATGCTTGGCATGAGGTAGATATGGAATGACACTTGGTTGAACAAATAGTTTTCTTCTTGCCAGTTTCTTAATTTTCACTTTGAACCACATGAGATATAAATGCTCTTGTTTTTTCCATTTAAAGCATGAATCTTATAAATTATTCAATTAATATGAACAATTTAGCCTTTTTCCAATAAGAAAAAAATCATAAAGAAAAGTAAAATTGCTCTATAAGGAAAATAGTTCCTTTGTTTTTACTTAAAAAATCTTGGACATGGGCGGCATTATTGAAAGATTTCAGCATTTCTAATTACAAAAATTGTAGCTTGCAGGGTTTGTCTGGCACATTTTTCACATTTGTCAGCTCTAGTGATGTGAAATATGTTCTTCATCTGAATTCTCTTCCTATGCCTCCTGCTGCCAGACAAAAAGAATTTCCACTTCACTGCTGCTTGTTATTAAGCTGCTATAAATAAGAATGCATGAAGGTAACTTATGAACCAATGACTAGAAAATTCTGATAACTTTAAGCTCATTCCCAAATTACATTATTAACTCTGTGAGTAATCTAGGGGAAAACAGTAGGGTTTCATTCACCTATTCCCTCAAAGGTTGTAGATTTACAATTTAGGATAGCCATTAATGACAATACCTCTTGGAATTTTTCTTAAATCTTCAGGAAATGTCTCTTTTTTTTCTCTGATGTAATTAAAACTAACACCTCTGTGCTCATAAACTGTTATTTTATTTGTATAAACATGCTTAAAATGACTCTATGCTTTTCTGTTTTTGCTTTTTCTATTTACCCAAGTATGTTAAATGTAGCATATGCATTGTAATGTCTTGTACAGAATTCATAATGGATAGTTTCTTGTAAACTACAGAAAAATAGCAAAGGGAGTTGGTTTTGTATTCAGTAAGGCTTTTCCACAAAATTGAATGGAAATTTATTATTTTTTGTTTCAATAAGTTTTTCTCCAGCATAGCTTCTTTTAACTCTGTATGGGAATACTTATTTTAAGTTTTCATCTCCATGTTTATAAGAGGGAGTGGGTTTTTAAAAAATATGAATAGAAAAATCAAAACATGTAAAGCATTCATCTTAAAAGCCTTCCCTGTTTAAACAGAAATTTAAATGGCAGTTCATATACAGAGTCTTCTTTTCCTAGATTAAATTTGAGGTCAAAGCTCTACTTGTAGACATTTAAAGCTAAATTTCAAAAAACATTACTTACAAACGTGTTTTTGTAGGACAAGATGTTGTTGTAATATCATGGATTCCCTGATTCCTATTTTGGCTTATCTCTACAAATAGAATTTTTCCAGCATCAGCCCAATATTCCTGATTTTACATACACACACCCCTCCACGGGCAGGAGAGAGGGATGTATAATTGGCATGTTTCCAAAAATGTCTCGGTGCTTTTAGCCAGTTATGGCTTTGTTTTCTCTTTGAATATTCAGTTAGGTGCCCCTGCTGGGTTTTATGACAGTGCAGTAATTTCTTAGAGGAGTACAGGCACCCCAGGAATATGACCCAGATGAGGACTGGTAAAAATTACTAGGGGAAGGGAAATTCCAGTGACTCTAGGTCATTGAGGTTCAGTGTTGACCTTTATGGGTGATGTCTGATTCTCCCTACTTACCCTTTCCCCTTAAAAAAAAAAAAAAAAAAAGAAAGAAAGATGAATGTAGGAAGGGGCAAGCAGAGAACACTGAGGTACTCTTCCTCCAGTTATTCTTTTGTTTGTATCGAGTGCCATTTTCTTCCCTTCATTCCCTTCATCCTCACCCTCATTCTTTTCTGTGTCTTCCTTTATTTTTGCTCCTTTCTTTTACAGGAAAATTGAGCCGTAGAAATATGACCAGTAGTTGGACTCCTTGGGATAGTTTCACATCTCATTTCTCTTTACATTCATTTAAGATGAAGATTAGGCAAATTAAAATGCAGATATGTTTTAATATCACTTATAAACTAAAGGTAGTTATGGATATTAAATAACTCATTGGATTTCCTGTTAGTTTGCAATTACACAAGCTTCTTTGCCAGTTGAAGTGAAAACTGATATTCTTTTCAGTCTTTAAGAATGCAGCAGAGGCCTGGCGCAGTGGTGCATGGGTATAATCCCAGCATCTGGGGAGGCTGAGGCAGGAAAATTACAAGTTCAAAGCCAGCCTCAGCAAAAGGTGCTTAGCAACTCAGTGAGACCCTGTCTCTAAATAAAATACAAAATAGGGCTGGGGATATGACTCAGTGGTCTAGTATCCCTGAGTTCAATCATTGGTACCCACCCACCCCCACTCCCCACCCCACCAAAAAAAGAAAAGAATGCAGCACAATTGATCATTGTAATCCCTGCTATCTGGTGGCTGAGGCAGGAGGATTGCAAGTTCTAGGCCAGCCTGGGCAATTTATCAAGACCTCATCTCAGAATAAAGAAGTAAAAAGTAAAAGATCTGGGAATGTAGCTCAGTGGTAGAGCAATACCCAGGTTTAATTCCTAGTACTTTAGAAAAAAAAAAGAATGAAATATGCAAAAAATTATATATGAATCTTTTAAAAAACACATAGTAAAATTTAACTAAATTTAGTCCAGTTATTGGGAGGGTCAATTTGAATTAGAAAACAATCTGAGGTACAGAACCGTAGAATTATACATCCTCATAATTGAAGACTTTCTTTTTCTCAGTTGTATTCCTAGTACCAAGCACAGGGTCTGTCTGTCATATTGTAGATGCTCATTAAAGATCTGTTAAATGCATTCGTGAATCTTTGAAGCTTTTGACTTCTTCATTTTACAGATGAGAAACCTTAATCTAGAGTCTGAATGGTTAAAGCAGAAGTAGAGTCCAAATTACTTTATGGGCCATTCATCATTTACTACATTTTTTAAATAAAATATATTTTTTTCAAGATATATAATAATTGGAACTTAGCAGAGCACTTAATAACATGAGATTTTTTTTAGACAAATCCCTTCAGTGAATTGACCATTATAGTTTTGATTAACATATTCTTTGTCTCTAAATAGCAATCATAATGTTCCTGTGGAGGTAAACAGTTGACTTTCCTGAGTTGTTAAAATATTTTTTTTTTTTATGTTCTTACTGTTAGTTGGTTTATAAACCCTTTGTGCAAATAAAACAAAGGTTCTTTTAGGAACCTTCCCCTCTGTGGGCTGTCATAAAGTCTGCATTTGTTGAACAATACAGTGTCATTGACTTCAGTGTGAAGAGACTTTAGACATTATGTAGCTCCAGGATTCATGGTTTAGAAGAGGAAATGGACCTCCCAGCAGTTAAGTAACTTGTAAGTGTCACATCAGTTGTTAGTGGCAAAGATAGAAATAGAGCCTAGGTTTTATGGCTCCCTTTTCAGTGTTTTTGTTGTTGTTGTTGTAAATAATTGACTTGTAACTGCCATATAAGAGTCAGTGTCTTGGTGCAGATTTTTCTCGCAATGATATATGTTAAATATAGGGCACTGAGGGGCAGCCTATACACAAGATTGTTAAAACAAGTTTTTTTTCCCTGTCTTCTGTATTGCTTAGGCCTTCTGCCTGTTGCAGAGTTAGTGACAAGGGGAGGGAAAGGGGAATCTTACGGTGTCAGAATTGGAGCACACATTCAGAAAAGATTTGAACCTCTATCAAGGGCAATGGCAAAGAGAATGATTATGAAGAGAATAAATTATGGTATGTCCATACTGTGCAATGATTTTGCAGATAACAAGAACACTGGCTTAGTTCTGTGTCTACTGAGATGAAGCCATAACCATGATAGAAAAGTCAAGTAGCAGAGTACTATGTATTATCCCATGAAAATTAAAACCTGTATCCATATGTATACACACACACACACACACACGTCACATATATGTGTTTATATATAGCTCTATATGTGTTTATAAGATGTTGTTTGTATATATTTGAATATGCCTGGAGGAATCAGGTTAGCCACATAGATTATCTAACAGAATGGGATTTGTGGCAGAAATTAACTTTTTCTTCATTTACCTCTGTATTATTTAGTTTGTTAAAATAAGCATCTATTACTTTTGTTATTAAAGAGATCTAATATAAGGAAATTAAAACCCACTTCTAGATTTTTATATTTATGACTTGTTTTTGAAAGTGAACATAAAACAGTGATGCCAGTTAATAGAATTTCCAACAGGAGAAAAATACAAGTGATTTGGCTACTGATTCTGTTAATTTTCTTATATATTGAAATTCTTCAGTAATAACATGTATATAAAAAGGATCATCGTGAAGTTAATTTTTAGATGTGCTTTCCCTGAAATGAAAGTTTTAGTATGCACATGTTTTTTTCATCCTATTTCAAATTTCTTGTACTTAGCAGTGAGCTGGTTAAAGTTAGTATATTCACCAATGAAAGAGGAATATTGTTTCCATGCAAAAACAAGGTTAATAAATTCTCATCTCTTTGATTTAGTTAAGACTTGAACCATTCTTTTGCGTAAAAATGAATTGCTTGAGTGTAATTATACTTTTTATTTAAAAGAGAAAAATACACTCTTTGTACCTTGTGAATTTTCATAAGTTCTAATGTTCTTGAGTCTTCTATAACTTCAAATAAGAGTAAATGTCTTGTAATTTTCCTAAGTTAGGGATGCCTCTGGTACTTAGAGATTGTTTGTTTGCTTTAAATCATAGGTACTAATAAAAGAAAAATATTTTTGGATGTAAATATTTACTGGGAACCTGTTAGTCATAGGTTTCACATAGCACTTACAAAGCTGTTCTTCATATAAAATGAAAACTGGGTAATTTAAAAACTGTGAGAAAATACTGGTAATAATTTGAGTATATTTGGAACAGAAAAAAAATATAAACCCTTTTCCTGGTTGAATTATATGTTATAATCAGATCCTTTTGTTATAAGCTTTTTTTTCCCATTACAGTAGCAACAAATTAATATTTCTAGTTTGTAACCAAGAGCTGATCCAAACACTGCATTTTAACAAGGAATTCTTTCATTCTGAACTCAACTTTGAGGAGCTAGTGAAGCTTGCAGAAATCAGGAGGATTTTCTACTGTAAAAGCTCCTGATAACTTTACGATTAGCTGATTCAAGCTTCAAAAGGTCAAAACAAATCATGCATGATGAAACAATTATAAAGAAAAATAAAGGGATTTTATTTTCCTCTTACTCTTTTCTGTGTTTTAAAATGAGACTATGAAAGTTAATCCTTTATGAAGAATTCTGATCCCTCTTACACCTAACTCTGAAGGGAAAGTTAAATAATTATCAGGTCAAATGGAATTATTATTATTGCTTTAGTTAACTAAGTTTGTGGAGTCAGTAGGAGAGGATAGAAAATTAGAATTCTGGGCTTGTAATGGGATGGGGTTAGTTGGTTATTCAGGTTGATTGAGCCTTTATATTCATGAAGGATCTTAAATTTAGATTTTAAAGTATTATATACCCAATTTTATTTATAGACACTGTTATATGTTTTCTGCATATGTTCTAAAGAAACTAAACTTTAAGAGTTACTATAAATTATTTTAACTCCTCCTTCTCCCCTGTTGCCCCAATCAATATACTGGGAGCTTAAAAAGATTGAAAGTAGCTAGTACCTTTTTTGATCTCTTGGAGGGACAGAGTAGCCAGTACCTTTCTTGATCTCTGAGAGGGACAAAGAGTATTTTAAGTAGAAACTGCATCAGAAAATATTTATTAGATGTCTGTTATGAATTAAAATTAAAAGAGTTCTTGACTCTTGCTATTGTATTTTAGATATGTACCTGACTCTGTAAAGTTTTCCTGGGAGAAAAAAAATACACAAAAACAACTTGGAAAGTTCTGAAAAGCAGAGTTACTAAGGGAATTTGATGTATCAGATGGCAAAACTGAGAATTAACAATATCTACCTCGTGGAGTTGTCACGAAGATTAAAAGATATTATTTATTTCAAGTTCTTAGGATATCAGTGTTTGACATAGAACAAACATTTAATAACATTTTAAATTGCTATTCTTCTCTGGTTTAGACATTCTGTTCATTTCTTGAATATGAGTCGTGCATATGGAGGTCTGGCTGCTATTCATCATGGTGCTAGAAGAGAAGTTTCTGGAGTATAGGCTAGGGATTCTCTTCAATCTTTAATACACAGGCCAAAATGAAGACTGTGCACCAGTACTTTGGTGAGCAGTTGTGCATCATCTATACACATATCCTTCTTCCCAACAGATATCTACTTAGTGAAATATATGGGAATAATTCCCACCCATGTATAAGGAGACAGGCATCAAAAGGTTTACTGTGCACTGCATGTAATTGGAAAATATAAAAGCTGGCTAAATGTGCATTAAATAAGTATAGGTTAATCTTAGTGTCTTTATATTGTGGAACAAAAATTGGCAGTTACAAAGGATGAAGTAGGGCTGTGTATGACCCTTTCTCAAAAACAGTGTTGAGCAAAAAGAAGTTGCGGAATGATAGAGGGGATATGATGGTATTTTTATAAAATTAGTGAGATACTTTCTCAAAATAAAAAATAAAAAAGTTTGGGGATATGTCTCAGTGGTTAAGTGCCCTTGGTTCAATCCCTGTTACATAAAAACAACAAAGACAAAACAACTCCCCTCAACCCAACCAACCAACCAACTAACCAACCAGCTAACCAGCCAACCAGCCAACCAGCCAACCAACCAAAACCCAGTATGTGCATTGTTTATGGATACACATCTAATAATAGTATAAGACATGCATGAGAAAATAAATTTTAAATCTGGGGTAGTGGTTACCTCCTTGGAAGGAAGAAAGAATTAGATCCCAGAATGTTCCATAGGGGTCTGCATTCTATTTGTGACGTTTTGTTTAAATAAAATAAATAATAAAGCTAAATGTTAAGATGTTTTTCCAAATTGGGAGGCAGATACATGGGTATTCGTTGTATTAGTTTCTTTATCTCTCTTATGTTTGAAATATTGTACACAAATTAAGATGGATATGTGAACATGTTAAAATATCAAGTAGAGAGATAAAGTACAGGGTCTCTGGAGTCAAGGGAATGAGTTTGTCTTGTTCCTGCTTTTTCCTGCCTCTGTGACTTTGGACAAGTTAGTTTCCCTCTCTTACCTAAAATGAGTTTTATATTTCTTGGAATGCAGAAGTATCAAGCACTGAGAAAAAACATCAGCCAATAGGTGTTGTCCTACCCTTACCTAATGTCAATGAGGGAGACAGATGATTATCTGTAACCTCCCAAGTGTAAATGGTGTATGGGATCAGTGTCTTGAGGGCCAAGTACAAGATACTCTGAATTTTCTAATAGGGAATTTGAGCTGCTTGGGAAGGTCTTGAAAGGCTTCCCTGAAAACCCTTAAGGATGGGCTTTGAAGGAAAAGAGCAGGGTCTTAGTGAAGAAGGGAGGGTAGAATGTTTCACCCCAAGGAAACAGCATGGAGAGGTTGTAGGAAGGAGCATAGCCAATAGAAGGATCTGAGAGGAGGCCAGTGGATTGGATGGAGAGCCTCTGAGGGAGAATGGAGATGCTGGAGAAGGAGGTATGAGCCAGATCCTACAGAACTCTAGACCTGGTGAGGGAGTTTGGGGTAAATGAGCAGTTGGAAACCACTGATTAGTAAGCTAGAGTTCCTTAAAATCAGGGTAAAAAAAGAAATATTTTAAGGACAGTTGAGATTGTCATGGAATCCTAGGAAATGATATGGTGAACTGACTTGGAGCAATCAAAGCTGGTATTGATGACTTTTTTGTTGTTGTTGTTGTTGTTTTTTGTGGTGCTGGATATTGAACCCAGGGCCTTGTGCATGTGAGGCAAGCACTCTACCAACTGAGCCATATTGCCAGCCCATACTGATGACTTTTTAAAAGAAGTACAAGCTGCATCAGTGGTTGGGCACCATTCCTTTTTTTTTCTTTTGGTACTGGGTATTGAACTCAGATGCACTTGACCACTGAGCCACATTCATCCCCAGCTTTTTTTTTTTTTTTTTTTTTTTTGTATTTTATTATTTAAAGTCAGGGTCTCACTGAGTTGCTTAGTGCCTCTTCATTGCTGAGGCTGGCTGGCTTTGAACTGGTGATCCTCCTGCCTCAGCCTCCTGAGGTCCTGGGATTACAGCCATGTGCCACTGTGCCTGGCTTTTTAGAAAATTCAACACATTCTTATTGGACACAGAATTAGTTATTTCCATAATAATTTATTTCAAACAAAATTTATTAAACAGTAACAGTTCCTGTGGGTCAGGAATTTGTACACAGCTTAGCTGGGTCTACTGGCACAGTCAGGGTCTCTCAAAAGAATTCAATGAAGGTGTTGTTCAGTGCTGCAGCCATTTTAATGTTTAACTGGGGAAAGATCTGCTTTAGAGCTTACTTAGGGTAGCAGAGTTGAGTTCCTGCTAGCCTGTTTGGACTGAGGGACTCAGTCTCTTGATGGTTGTTTCTGAAGCTGCTCTTCGTTCCTTACTCTCCACAGGTCAGATCACAACAATCTATTTCATCATAGGAAGCAAGTGATTAGAAAGAGGTGATGATGGGGATGGTGAGGAATCAGTGTTTCAGTCAGCCTGGGCTGCTACAATAAATGTACCATGAGCTGGGAGAGTTAAATAAAATATCATTCACAGTGCTGTTGGCTAGAAGTCTGAGATCACTATACTGACATTATTGAGTTCTTGGTGAGGGTCCTGTTCCTGGTTTCAGTCATCTTCTTTTTGTATCCACACATGGCAGAGAACAAAGAAAAGAGGAAGCAAACTCACTTATGTCTTTTATAAGGGCACTAATTCCATTCATGAGAGCTCCAGCCTCACAACCTAGCTACCTCCTCATACCATCATATTGGAGGTTAGGATTCCAACATATAAATATTAGAAGGGGGCATAAAAATTCAATCCATAACAACCAGAAAGAGGGACATTACATTCTTTTATAATGTTGTCACAGCAGTGACCCTTCCTCACTTTTGCTATAAACTGTTTTTAGAAGTAAACCACTATTTCTAGCATATATTCAAAGGGAGGAATTACATAAGCATATAAATCCAGGGGTGGGAATCACTGGGAGCCATTTATTATAGGGACTAGGTATTGGGCAAAGTTTCTCTTGCCATGGAGGAACACTCAGCTTATTAAGGGAGATATGGATACAAATTGCAGTAATTTGAAAGGTGATGTAATAGACTAGTATTCAAGTACGTTGATTAGGAAGATGCTTGGCTGCAAGTTACAGCAAACATAATCATTATAGTTTAAACCCATAGGATTTTAGTTTTCTCATTTACTACGAAATCTAGAGGTATGCTATTACTGCTACTAGTTCAGTGACCCTTGGCAGGAGGATCAGGATCATTATATTCCTCTCAGTCTTTAACTTGTGCTTTCACCCCTCATGGCTCCATGGATTACTACTGTACCTCCAGACCATCATGTCTTTAATTTAAAGGCAGAAGAAAAGGATAGGGAATCATTATTTTTAAACCAGGGATCCATTCCCTAAAGTTGGATAGGGGTTTAATCTTCCTAAGATTAAGAGATACTACTTACCTGTTGAATAAGTTGGGCTCTATTGCCAAAGAAAAAGAAAGAGTCCTGGATGTCTTAGGAGCTGTGACAAGCAGAATAGTTGTCAAAGGTATTGACGTCCAAATCCCCAGAACCAGTGAATATGCTACCTTATGTGGCAAAAGAGTCTTTGGAGCTGTCATTAAGTTAAGGATCTGGGGAGATTGTTCTGTATTATCAAGATGGGCCCAGTATAAAAACAAAGGTCCTATTAAATGAAAGAGGAAGGTGAGACAAGCAGAGTCAAGGGAGGAGATGTGGAAAAAGGTACAAATTCCATTCATGAGAGCTCCAGCCTGGGGTTGATGGAGTTGCTGCCTTTGATGAAAAAGGGGACCCTGAACCATGGAATGCAGGAAGCCTATAGAACCTGGAGCAGTTGAGGACACAGATCCTTCCCTAGAGCCTCCAGAGGGCATACAACTTGCCAACATCCTGATTTTAGTCAGTGATACACATGCTGAATTTTTCCTCTTCAGAAATATAAGATAATAAGTTGTTTTAAGCCAAAAAGTTTGTGGGAGTTTGTTATAGTAACTATGGAAAACTAATACAAGCTGGAAAAATGGAACTCCAAAATGGCTTCTTTCTCTTCTCTATTGACATCCTGATTTTACTTTCACTGGAGCATTAGCACAACCCTCTCACTAGATCACCATGTCTTTGAGGGAAAAAAAAATGGTCTTCTTTTAATATTTAAATTAAATTGAAATTTAACAATTATATACAAACATAAAAATTATGCATATTAATGGAGGGCCACGTGATGTTTTGATACATGTATACACTGTGTAATGTTCAAATTAGGTTAAATATATCTATTCCCTGAAATACCCATTACTTCTTTATGGTGATAACTTTTTAATTAAAGCATGTAATTCTACATAGTATTTGGGTTCATTTTGACAAAATCAGACATGCAAGGAATTTGATTTCAATTCTCATCCTGCCCTCTTTTCACTTCCCCTATTCTCCTCCTCTACTGATTTTCCCTTTATTCCTTTATTTATTTATTTTGATTCTACATATACATAATGAAGGTACCATTTCTTTTTGCCAATAACTGCTCAAATGCCTATGGTTATCTTCTTTAAATATAATGAGATCCTACTGTGAAACAGATTCTGTTTATAACTCTCACATAAAGTTAAAGTCTAAAATAAATATAACAAACCACTAACAAGGAGTTTAACAGTAATCTAAGTAGATTCCTGTATGTACAGTCACCATCACTAAGATGACCAATGATATTCCTACTCCCCCCATACAAGTGCTTGATAATCAACATTAGTATTTTCCATTCTTTAATAGATTAATGAATGTTCAGAGTTTACCATGTCCAGGGATTCATACTCAGTGTTCTCTGGTGATGATCAGTACCGTTTCTCTTATTAGTTGGAGTTTTTGTGTGGTACTTCTCACTGTGTGTACCTCCTTTCTCTCTTCTTCCCTTCAGTGGAGATGTACCCCTTGGTTTCTGAGGCATTTCACATGTCTCCTCTAGGAATAAAGGAGCAAACAGAAGTTGAATGAGAGAATGTTGACTGGGCTTTAAAGATAATTAGAAGAAAAAAAAAGAAAAATCCCAATTCCTCTCTGATTAGATTTAGGGAATGTTAAGGAACTAATTGATTATTCTGAAAATTGGCAAATAAAAGTAAACATCTTAAAATATAGAAAAAAATGAGGAAATAAAAACATTTTTTTAATGGCTTCATAAAGTTCTATTAAATGATGGACCTTTGTTTATACAACCAGTTCCCTATGGATGGATACTTTGCTTCTATTTCCTCTTTTTTTTAATACTTAATTTTTAGTTGTAGATGGATACAACACAATACCTTTATTTTTATGTGGTGCCAAGGATCGAACCCGGGTCCCGCTTGTGCTAGGCGAGCGCTCTACCGCTGAGCCACAATCCCAGCCCCTCCTCTTTTTTTACTAAAGAAAAAAAGCTATAACACATATCTTTATATATGCTGTTTTGATGAATGTTTAGGTTTAGTCATAGAATAAAGTCCTGTGGCAGTGGGATTCTGGATTAAAGGATTTTGAAGGTATATTTAAAAGAATACTAATAGATTACTGGTTGTCCTCTATAAAGGCTGCACCAGTTTACTTTCTCTATGTCATAGGGTAACTGTACATTTTCCCACACCTCTGTCAGCATCAGGTATCAGTTAACTTAAATTGATTAATAAAAGGTCCATTCTAGTGTTTTGATTTGAATGTACCTTCATTATAAGTAAGTTAATTTGAGCTCATAATTAGTTTTGCAAGTTGTTTCTTTTTATTTTTTGGCCAATGCTTTTTTTTATTATTTATTTCTAACCAGTAGTCCTTTGGTTTAATACTTAGGTTGATTCCCAGCTGCTCAGCTGCTTCCCTTATGCACACAGACATCTGGCTTCGGAAGGAGGCAGTGGGTGTGAAAGGTAGGGGTTGATCAACTCTAATGTTTGGATAAAGCATTTTTGTAAACATAAGATATTATAGAAATGGAAGTATAACATGCTGTATGTTGTTTAAATTTACTCTGAGAACAAAACCTTCAGATGCTCTTATTAATTTTGAAAAAGAACTTTAGGGAAGGGTCTGTAATCTTACAAATTAATTTGAGGAAAACTGAGGTCTACCCATTAATATTAATAGTGTAAGTTTATGTGTAAAGAGATTAAGTGTAAATACTGTTTGGGGGGTGGTATAAAGCCTGCACTTTAATTAATGTATGTTTATTTAGTAGCTTCCTCTCCACCTACTTTTGAGTAAAGAGTTTGCATTGTAATAAATTAGGGGTCTAGCAGCTTTTCTGTGTACTGAAACTGGCCTTCTCAGGGAAGCAGTTTTGAAGACTATTAGATTTTAAATCATACTTGTTAGTAAAACATTTGCTTTAAAAACAGTTATTTAATATCTTAAATAATAGTTCATTCACTGGCAGTAAGATGCCTGTTTTAGCTGTTTAAGGCCTCAGTGAAATATTTTTACTTTTTCATGTTTGTTGCCACATAAATGTTGAGTTGCTTGAAACCCAAATAAGCACATGTGATGTCTGTTTTTCACACTTGAGTGTTTTTAGCATTGGCTGTTACAAATTGAGGAATGCTGTAATGTGAAAGAGATGATAAAGGTGAGATGGGTGATGTAAGTTCTGTTTGTTTTTTTAGTGACCTCATGAATGACTGGTAAACTTTGTAAATTATATAAAGAATTCATATATTGTGGAATTTTCAATTTGAATTAAATATAGTTGTTTACATCTATCTTTGTGAATGATGAAGAATATATTCAAAGGTAAAATTTTCTTTTTGATATGGGTTCGATGTTGCTCAGACTGGCATCCAATTCCTGGGCTCAAGTAATCCAACCTCAGTCTCCAGAGAGGCTGGAACCACTATGCATGGCTAAAATAAAATTTTTAAGACACGTTAAACTTAAAGGCAGAGATGAAAAGCCAGCTAGTAATAATTAGTTTCATGAAAAAAAATGAATCTATAAGAAAAAGACTAAAGTCTTTTTAAAAAAATATTTTTAGCCAGACATGGTGATGCAAGCCTGTAATCCTGCAGCTCCGGAGGCTGAGACAGGAGGATTGCAAGTTCAAAGCCAACCTCAGCAACAACGAGGTGCTAAGCAACTCAGTGAAACCCTGTCTCTGAATAAAATACAAAATAGGGCTGAGTTTGTGGCTCAGTGATTGAGTGCCCCTGAGTTTAATCCCTGGTACCAAAAAAAAAAAAAAAAAAGTGTGTGTGTGTGTGTGTGTTTATAGATAGAATACCTTTATTTTATTTATTTATTTTTATGTGGTGCATATGATCAAACGCAGTGCCTCACATGTGCTAGGCAAGCACTCTACCACTGAGCTACAACCCCAGTCCCAAGACCAAAGTCATAATAAACAAAACTTCAATTCAGAGAAGAGAACATACACACATTACTAGTACATATAAAAAATGATTTAATTTCCTTAATAACAAAAGAAACATAAGTTTAAAATAAGATACTGTTTTTAAATTAAAATATATTTAACAAAAAATATGTAACAGTGTGTTGTTATTAAAGATTTGTTGACATGCACATTCATACATTGCTATGTAATATAGATGAGTATAACATTCAAGAAAGCAATTTTGTAATATGTGTCAATATTCCACTTTTAAGAATGTCTTAAGGAAATAATAACATGCCAAAACAGTCATGCATAAAGTTATTATCCTTTATGGTAGTTCATGATTGAGGTAGTTTTAAAAAATCAGAAGCAGTCTAAAAGTTAAATCATAGAAACTTGTTTAAATATATTTTGAGCTCTGGATGATGTGATCTTATGCAACCACTACCATGTATATTTATGAAGTTTAAGCTAACTTGAGAGAGTTATTGCGAAAGCAGGGTGCACAATCTCATATTTTGAAAAGAGAAACAGATACGGTACATGAAAAAGACTGGAAATATAATAACCCAAGATAGTAATAGGTGTTTGGGCTTCAGGATCATAGATAATTGTTACTTCACTGTTAGTGCTTTCTTGTGTGACCCACTTTTTCTTCAGTATGCATGCACTAGTTTTGCAGTCAGAAAGTTAGAGAACATTATTTACTTAAAATCGCTTCTACAATAACCTTTCCATGCTAGGGAATGCGGTCTGCTCAGGCCTTTGTAGCAGGTTCCTTTACTATGGGGAGGCTGTTTATCACAGGAAAGAACTTAGGTCTTTTAAAGAGGGCAACAATTATTCTTTTTAATTGAACTACTCAAGAACAAAGATGGTTCCATACAAAATGTGGAGAGAGGTCTACATGGAACTTGGTGGATAATCATCCTAAAATAAAATGTCTGGAAGAGTTTTAGAAACATTTTCTATATATAGGAAAATTAGTTTTACTTGTTTGACTTTGAGAAACTTTCAGGCCTACTGTATATCACAAGAACAGAACTTGTCCATATCTTTTAGGGTTGTCGATAAGGTACTATTTCAGTTGCTTACCTTAATGGATTTTTCAGATAAGTGTTTATTTTGTCTTCCTTCCTGCAGTTCTCTTTACAGTGTCAGGCCAAGAGCCAGGCTTGCGGCATCATAATGGATTTATTGGCAAACACATATTGGGATTAGGCATAGTTTGAAATTGTAAAATTAGTAACACAATATTTTCAGTTGTTATGGTTTCTTGAAGGTTTTACAAGTCATTTATACCTTTAGTTTGACTTAAAAGAAAGTTATTACCTTAATCTTTATTCTAGATTTTGGAGGAGACATAAAATATATTCCTATTTGAAAAGAACAGAGTGGAACAAATTATTGAGTAAATATCTTCATATAGAGTTCTGTGTATGGCTGTATTTGTCTATCCAATATGTACGCATAACTTAAGACTGTTGTATTGAATCAAAACATTTTAAAGTTAGTTAACTCGACTGAACAAAAGGGGAAATTTGAGATGAGGAGGGTTAAGGATTTTAAGAATTAACATTTAGAAAAATAGCCAGTTCTTTTCTATAGAATTTTGATGAATCTTTTAAAAAATATTTTCAGTTGTAGATGGATATAATGCCTTTATTTTATTTATTTATGTGGTGCTGAGGATCGAACCCAGTGCCTCACATGTGCTAGGCAAGTGCTCTACCACTGAGCTACAACCCCAGCTCCAGGATTTTGACAAATCTTTAAAGAAATACTTTATGAACAAACATATAAGGAATTACCTCAAATGGCCATGAAGATTTTTTAGGTTTTAATTGTTTTTCATTATTTCTATTTACTGTATGTATTTATGTTGTGAGATAGTCAAGAATAAAATAAATATGCATTACAAAGAATACTAATTTATTTTTTAGTAATTTTTGTCTCATCTTTAAGAGTCAGTTTCTTAATTCCTCCTAGAAGGCGTGAGAATTTTGCTTTACTACTAGGACTATCCCAGTCATCTGCACTACAAAGGACTGGCCTCTCTTTCTGTTTCAGTAATCTGGGAATGGCAAATATTTAGAAGAACTCTAATACAATGGGACAAGGAAAAGGAAATTAAAGTTTGGTGGGTTCTTCTCTTGTCTGCATTAGATTTAAAAGTATCTTTGTCTAGGGAAGAAAGAAGAAATATTGCAAATATGCAGGTCAAGTTAAAGGAACTAAATTGTTCTCATTATAGTTTTGTGAACGAATACAGAAGAATAATTCCTGTGTTTCCTTTGTTCCAATTTAAAACTTGCTATAATATATGTTTTAAGCCATTTCCCCTTTCTCTGACTTGGTTGTCTATGGAATTTGGTGGAGCAAAGAAAGCATTTTACAATGAAGTTATATAAATTCCTTATTTTCTTATGACAGCCTATTGGAAAAAAATGATGATAATTAAGAACATATTAAACATCAGCACAGTATGTCTGTATAAATGTTTAGAAATTAAAATACAACAAAAATTTAAAAATTAGAGATAAAATAAAAAGAAATTTTTACAAAAGAATTTTTTTCAGGAAGACTACTAAGATCTATTGCATGTAAAGAATAGTGAAATATGTAAGTTGGTTTAGATCAGCCTTTAGATTACACACACACACACACATATATACATATCTTGTGGGATAGTACTAGTAATTAAAGAAATGCTGGTTAAAATAATTTAGGAGAATAATTTCATGTCTTTTAAACTTTTTCCACAGTTTTCAAAAGACCATACGTTGTTTAGAGATAGACTGTACAAGAATTACATAGTTACATAAACATAAGCAGGCTCAGTTTTGTTAATCACACACATGGTTGTAAATATGTTTGCAGAAGGATTGTTGGAAACATAGGGCTCTGTAGTATTACAATTCTATACACATAAAACAAGGAAAATTGACAGTATGCTACATTTGCTTACAAGGAGACAAAACGCAAAATACACTTTATATTAAAAAATGGAAGTCATTCCATTCATACTTTATGAGAAGGACTTAGACTGACAGCTCTTTGGAGACAAGGATTCATCTTAGTAGCCTAGTACAGTACCTATCCTATAGTTGGCTGTCAATAGACAATGACCATATGGATTGGATATTCTCACTACTGATTAGGATCCCCAAACTCTTGTGAAGTGATCACATTCGAATAACTTGTCATTTAGAAAACAAATTCCTGGGTTTCTCTGCCCTGGAATTCTTGTTCATTCACCTGGGTCTAGAGACACTCTCTTTCTTTATTTTTTAAAACTTTTTATTATAAAATAATTTTAAACCTTCAGAAAATTCAAGTTTCTTTTAACTCTTCAGCCAGTTTTTGTTCATGTTAGCATCTTATGTAACCATTGCAAAGTTCTTAAAGAACTTAACATTATTGTACTATTGATTGATACCTAAACTTTATTTAAATTTTGCCAATTTTTCCACTTGTATCCTTTCTCTGGCCCCAACTCCAACTCCAGGATTCCACATTGCAGGTTTTTTGTTTCTCTAGTTTCTTCCAATCTGTAATATTTCCCCACTTCTTTATTTTCATAACTTTGGCAATTTTAAAGAGATTTTATCATTGTGTGTGTGTGTGTGTGTGTGTGTGTGTGTGTGTGTAACTGAAGTTTCCTCATGATTCGATTGAGCCAGTGCATATTAGATTATGCATCCTACAGAAGGGATGCTGTACCTTCTCAGTGTATCATATCAAGGGTATATGATATCAGTGTGTCTTATCGGTGATTTTCACTTTGACCACATGATAAAGATGACCCAGGTTTTACTCTGTAAAGCTGCATTTTCCTCTTAGTGATTCGTGAATATTTTGTGTGGAGATACTGTGAAATGATGCAGATATCCTGCTTCTCACCAAACTTTTGCTCACTGATTTTGGCATCCATTGATGGTTCTTTCCTACAGTAATTACTATGGTATTGGCCTAATGGTGATTTTTCTTTTTTCTATCGTGTTTACATTGAATAATTGGTAGCTACTAGAATGAAAACTGTCTCTTTCCCCTCATTTACTTATTTATATCAGGATGGCCTCTATTTATCTTTTTCCATGGGTTATAATGCATTAGTGTTATTTGTGTGTTTTGCTGCTCATATGGTTCTATTTCTGGCCATTGAGAGTACCTTTGAATTGACTTTTGTGCCCTTTCCACTTTCCTCCCTCCCTCCCTCTCTCTCTCTCTTTTTTCTTTTTAGCACTTCCATACTTTGAGGCACCAAAAAATAGTCAAAGCTCTCATTATATTTTGCCTACATTGGTCCTAGAGCTCCAAGGAGCCATGATTCTTTTTTTTTTTTTTTTTAAAGAGAGAGGGAGAGAGAGAGGGAGAGAGTGAGAGAGAGAAAGAGAAAGAAAGAGAGAATTTTAATATTTATTTTTTTAGTTTTTGTCAGACACAACATCTTTGTTTGTATGTGGTGCTGAGGATCAAACCCGGGCCACACGCATGCCAGGCGAGCGTGCTACCGCTTGAGCCACATCCCCAGCCCGAGCCATGATTCTTTTATTGAAGATTATATTTAAAAACCAAAATCTGGGTGCTGGTTGTGCCCCATACTGCATGGGTGTCATTCCCTGTGCTCTTTAAGTGGGCAGAGCTAGGAATTATATATACCAACACATCCACTCACACATATATTTGTTTCCATATTTGTATGTATACATATTAAACATGGTGTTCATACCTATGATTCCAGTTCAACAGGACAGGCTCTGACCTTCCCCTTTTTCTAGTCTGTAACTCCTTTCTCAGCAGAGAGAAATTTGATGCTAATTATCTACAATATATTGACTAATTTATTCACATGTAGTATCACATAAAGCAGTGATTCTCACCTGGAGGCAGTTTTATACTCCAGGGGACATTTACTGACATTTACAATGGCTGGAAACATTTTTTGTTGTCACAATTGGGTGAGGACTAATGGCATCTAGGTATAGATGACAGGAATGCTCCTAAACACCCTATCAATGCACAGGGCAGCCCTTAAAACAACAAATTATATGGTCCAAAATGCTAGTTGTGCCAAGTTGGAAACTTCTGACAAAAAGAAGTTTCCAAATTATAACATTTTTAGACAGTTGTTTTTTCTTTCATCTTACAGTATGCCACCAAATAATGTTAGAGTTTATTAGGTCCTGTTCCTTCAATATGGCTGGTTATTCAACTGCAATATAATTACTTATTACTCTATGTATTGAACTTTGGGTTCATCCATATGTAATAGCACTATTTTTGTTATATTAATATATGAATGATTAATAATAAAATAGTCCTGGTGAAAGTTTTTGAGCCATTAATTAATAATTTAGAATATATATATATATATATATATATATATATATATATATCCCTACTGCATTAATTTTTTTTTATCTGATGCTGAGGATTGAACACAGGGCCTCGCACATGCTAGGTGAGCGCTCTACTGCTGAGCCACAAACCCAATCCAAATTTGGAATATGTTAAAATATCATTTACTTCATCTATCCCTTTAAAATCTCTAGTGTGTGTGTATATATGTGTATGTAGGTGTGTATTTATGAATTTACCTAATTTTGGTATAGAGATATATTGCTATAATTTCTACACTGAGTGTATGGTGCTCAAGAATAGTTGTCCAGTGAGGGCTTGAAAGTTTAGACTCTACCACTGTGTATTATGGAAAAGATGACTGACTCCTTTGAAATAAAATATTGAGGGTAGATTATTAGTAATTTATCACTTTGATTAAATAAAAATCTTTTCAGGATTTTCCCAAGGTGTCTGATATTTAGAAAATGTGTAATCACCAATATAGCTTAGCTTGAATTAGGGCCTCTTCATTTTGGGTTATGTATGGCAACAAAAGATCCCCTTGTCACCAGTGTTAGAAGGTGAGGGAACTTAACTGTGAAGTAACTAATTAGTGTGTTATATTAGGTATATTGACCTAGTCCCAATTAATTAATGGGTTCTGTGGTCTTCAAAACACACACACACACGCACGCACACACACACTATATAGAGATATAGTTATAAGTGAATTAACTCACCCAGGCACTATGGAAATGAAGGCTGTTTAGGCCTCATTTATTCTAGGCCCACATCTACGTCTCTCATATATGTTGCTTCCCTAACATTTTCTTATAGTCTTCTAGTCATTTTCTATACCCTAAGCCAGTGGTTCTCAAATTTTATAGTCTGTAGAACTCTTTACAATCTTGAAATTGAGGACCTCTAAGAACTTTTGTTTGTCATCTCTACCAATCTTGACTGTAGTAGGAATTAAAACAATTTCAGAAAAACTTATTAACTTTTTAAAAAAATAAGCCTATTGCATGTCAATATGGACATAGTTCATGAAAAAATAACTAATTTTCATAATAAAAAATTAGAAGAGTGACATTATTCTAAATTGTTTGCAAATCTCTTTTAATGTCTGACTTAATAGAAGACAAGTAGGTTTTCTTATCTGATTTTGCCCTCAATCTGTGCAATACCATCCATTACCTGGCCTCCGGAAAATACCACTGGACATCAGTGAGGGAATGAGAATGAGAAAGGCAACATAATGACTTAATTTTGTTTTAAAAATATTTTTTACACTGTAGATCCCTTGAAAAGGTCTGTAAGACCCCAGGGGATCTTCCTTCCTCCTTAGCTCAGGAAGAAAGAGTTGCCTTGGCTCTCTGGGGCCTCCAAAAGGCTCATTTTGCTTCTCTGGAGAGGTCAGGCAGGGACATAATTAGGGACTCTTTGAGGGGAACAGCTATCCCCTCTCTTTTCATTTCCTGACTTCTCTCTTTTATTTTCATCCTTGGGATTCTCAAGCTTCTGTGGCACTCTGGTATTCCACAAGCTGCCTAGGTTGTGTCTCTGCAGATTCCAGTAAAGGTAGATTTTTTTTTTTTAAGTTGACTAAAACAATGATAAGGTAATGGATAGAATTTGCTCAGGTCTTATGAATTGTTCATATTTATTGTTACTCTCCATTAGTAAACCTTGATAGCAAGACACATGTACAATTGAAACATTAATGAAAAATCTTGAAATGATCATGTAAACTTGTAAGTTTGTTTTTTATTGTGATAGCCATGTTTAGTTTTGTTTTAAAAATATTTACACAGCAATATTTTTTCTAATGAAATTATTCGTAATTTGTATGACAGAATTAAATATATACCTTATTTTTTGGCATGGTATCTCATGAAAAGCCAGCATGATATTTAATAAAAAGTATTGTTAACCAGTTTTCTGTCACTGTGACAAAATAGATAAAAAAAACTTAAAAAGAGGAAAGGTTTATTTTGGCTCAGTATCAGAGGCTCAGTTCATAGTTGCTTTGCCCTGTGGCTTTGGGTCTGTGGTTGTATGGTATGTTATGGTGGGAACATGTGGTGGAGAAACATGTGGTGGCCAGGATACAGACAGAGAAGGAAACATGGGTCCCAATATCCCTCTGAAGGGCATGTCTCCAGTGACCTAACTTCCTTTCTATTAAACCTCACCTCCTACACTTTCCACCATCTCCTGGTAGCATCATGGGCTGCCCATCAAGCCTTTTAGAATATGGGCCTTGGGGAATATTCAAGATCCAGTCTGTAAGAAGCACCACGATTTTCTGGTGCTTTGTCATATGAATAAGTTTGAAAACTCCTGCATAGGGCAACTTAGAAAGAGACATATTAAGTTAAACTGGTATATATTATTTAGCATGTAGATTCTGTCCATGTCATTGATGTTAAAAGATAAATTTAGGGGGAAATCCTGTTCAGTGACACCTCTTCAACCCAGATAATGCAATTGATAGCACAAATTCTTTTTTTGTGTCTTTTCTGTTTTTCTGATGCTAATGGCAAAGAAAGCTAGGCTGTAGAAAATCTGAATGGTGGATGCTGAGAGAACTCCAGAAAAAGGAAGGCGAACACTATTTTGAAGTTTATTGGGCAGCAATACTGATAACAGGAGCATCTACGGTACCTATTTACACTTGCTTCTTATGCTGTCAGATGCAGGCATTCATGTATCAAGATATGTTTATTGAGCACCTAGTATGTGTCTCAAAAAGTCTGAAAAAGTCAGCAAAGCCTTAAAATGTATTTTCAGATAAGCTCCACTGATTGTATGAAGGCAAAGTTTAGATCTCCCTGGTAAATAATACCTGCATTTCTTCCTTAAAGAAATTACCTTCCTTAAAGGATTAGCTTAGTATAGAAGGCAATTGAGCACAAATGTGGCTGGCTGGGGGCCAACTCTTTGAAGTTCCTTAACTCACATAGACTAACCCTGTCAATTCCAAAGGTATAGGAAGTTGTAGTGTACTTTGATGTCAGAACTATTGTGAGAAACCAACTTATGTTGTATTTCCTTTGAAGAAGACTAATTCAGGGTAATCTTTGCTTATAGAGGGCCAGTCTTTTGACCAAAAAAGCCTTGAATGAAAAATCCTTTGTCAAGAGAGAGCCAAAAGAAGCTACAGGTGATTTGAAACATCATGTTTATTTAAAGAGTTTTGAGATCATTTGGTTTACCTATAAGCAGAGGATTTGTTGTTCAAAATGATTCCTTATGGGAATTTATAGTTTGATGTAATAAATCTCAGAATTCTGTGGGCACCATTATGTTTTACTGCAGACATTTCTGGGAAGGACCAATTTTTTGATAAATGCACAAGTTTACATAAATTCAAAGTGTGTAGTTGAAACATTTGTAAAAGCCAGCTAAAAAGGATTTTGGTTGTGAGGAAAAGTAAGAACAGAAGCTTAAGGTTCAGTTTCAGAGATATCAAGTTATCAGGTTTCTTCCCTGATGTCAGATTAATGGGAAATTAGAAACTGAAAGCTGGTATGTGTTACCCTCTTACACCTTAAAATGTTGCTTGTTAAGACAGGCACATGTTTGAAATACTTGTTTGAATACCTAAAGTATAAGGCCCTTATTTTCCTTCCTGCTTGTCAAACTTCTGATTGGCTGTTTTTTTTTTGTTTTGTTTTGTTTTTTCTGATCATAACCAAAACATGTGGGCATTTCTAAGGCAGTTAAGATGAAAAGAAACTTGTCAAAGCATTTTTCCATTACTCATATATTCATATTTTAAAATACTTTTGTTAATTTCAGGCATAACAATTCCTGAACTTGGTTTTTTTAAATAAATATCACATTGTTTTTGTTTTTAATAACTTTGCATTCAAAATGTTGATGTGTCTTGAGAATGGTAACAACTCTTTGTCTTAATTTGGTCAGTTGGAACAAAGTGTATGGGGATCACATTAGCAGAGTTGAGCCATTATCATTTGATTGTTCAGTCACTAATATCAAACCGGGATTCAGGTTAGTACTCTCCTGGGTCCTTGGCTGCCAGTTGGTGAAATGTTGATTAGAAGTTTCAGAAGTTCACAGTTTTGAGTGGTTTTGCAAAATAGATCTGCCTGACTCTTAAGAGCAAAGTATTTCATACCAATTATTTCCTTTAAGACCATTCCTAGTAGGTGGATAGCTTTTTAGAATTTCTTGAAATATCACAGCGTGGCCCTACTTCAATTTCCCCATTTACTTCTAAGTACATAATGGAGAGAAAGGCTCAGTATGATTTTTTTTTTAATTTTTTATTGTGGGTTGTTCAAAACATTACAAATTTCTTGACATATCATATTCCACACTTTGATTCAAGTGGGTTATGAACTCCCACCTTCACCCCATACACAGATTGCAGAATCACATCAGTTACACATCCATTGATTTACAAATTGCCATACTAGTGTCTGTTGTGCTCCGCTGCCTTTCCCATCCTCCACCCTCCCCCCTCCCCACCTCTCCCCTCCCCTCCCCTCCTCTCTCTCTACCCCCTCCACTGTATAACCCTGAGGGTCTCCTTCCATTACCATGTAATTTCCCTTCTCTCTCCCTTTCCCTCCCACCTCTCATCCCTGTTAAATGTTAATCTTCTTCTCCTGCTCTTCATCCCTACTCTGTTCTTAGTTACTTTCCTTATATCAAAGAAGACATTTGGCATTTGTTTTTTAGGGATTGGCTAGCTTCACTTAGCATAATCTGCTCTAATGCCATCCATTTCCCTGTAAATTCTATGATTTTGTCATTTTTTAATGCAGAGTAATACTCCATTGTGTATAAATGCCACATTTTTTTTTATCCATTCGTCTATTGAAGGGCATCTAGGTTGGTTCCACAGTCTTGCTATTGTGAACTGTGCTGCTATGAACATCGATGTAGCAGTGTCCCTGTAGCATGCTCTTTTTAGGTCTTTAGGGAATAGACCAAGAAGGGGAATAGCTGGGTCAAATGGTGGCTCCATTCCCAGCTTTCCAAGAAATCTCCATACTGCTTTCCAAATTGGCTGCACCAATCTGCAGTCCCACCAGCAATGTACAAGTGTACCCTTTTCCCCACATCCTCGCCAGCACTTGTTGTTTGACTTCCTAATGGCTGCCAATCTTACTGGAGTGAGATGGTATCTTAGGATGGTTTTGATTTGCATTTCTCTGACTGCTAGAGATGTTGAGCATTTTTTCATGTACTTGTTGATTGACTGTATGTCCTCCTCTGAGAAGTGTCTGTTCAGGTCCTTGGCCCATTTGTTGATTGGGTGGGTTGTTCTCTTATTGTCTAATTTTTTGAGTTCTTTGTATACTCTGGATATTAGGGCTCTATCTGAAGTGTGAGGAGTAAAGATTTGTTCCCAGGGTGTAGGCTCCCTATTTACCTCTCTTATTGTTTCTTTTGCTGAGAGAAAACTTTTTAGTTTGAGTAAGTCCCATTTGTTGATTCTAGTTATTAACTTTTGTGCTATGGGTGTCCTATTGAGGAATTTGGAGCCCGACCCCACCGACTGTAGATCGTAGCCAACTTTTTCTTCTATCAGATGGCGCGTCTCTGATTTGATATCAAGCTCCTTGATCCATTTTGAATTCACTTTTGTGCATGGCGAGAGAAAGGGATTCAGTTTCATTTTGTTGCATATGGATTTCCAGTTTTCCCAGCACCATTTGTTGAAGATGCTATCCTTCCTCCATTGCATGCTTTTAGCCCCTTTATCAAATATAAGATAGTTGTAGTTTTGTGGATTGGTTTCTGTGTCCTCTATTCTGTACCATTGGTCCACCCGCCGGTTTTGGTACCAGTACCATGTTGTTTTTGTTACTATTGCTCTGTAGTATAGTTTGAAGTCTGGTATCGCTATACCGCCTGATTCACACTTCCTGCTTAGCATTGTTTTTGCTATTCTGGGTCTTTTATTTTTCCATATGAATTTCATGATTGCTTTCTCTATTTCTACCAGAAATGCCGTTGGGATTTTGATTGGCATTGCATTAAACCTATAGAGAACTTTTGGTAATATCGCCATTTTGATGATGTTAGTTCTGCCTATCCATGAACAGGGTATATTTTTCCATCTTCTAAGATCTTCTTCTATTTCTGTCTTTAGGGTTCTGTAGTTTTCATTGTATAAGTCTTTCACCTCTTTTGTTAGGTTGATTCCCAAGTATTTTATTTTTTTTGAAGATATTTTGAATGGAGTGGTTGTCCTCATTTCCATTTCAGAGGATTTGTCGCTGATATACAGGAATGCCTTTGATTTATGCGTGTTGATTTTATATCCTGCCACTTTGCTGAATTAATTTATTAGCTCTAATAGTTTCTTTGTAGAGCCTTTTGGGTCTGCTAGGTATAGAATCATATCATCTGCAAATAGTGATAATTTAAGTTCTTCTTTTCCTATTTTTATGCCTTTAATTTCTTTCGTCTGTCTAATTGCTCTGGCCAGTGTTTCGAGAACTATGTTGAACAGAAGTGGAGAGAGAGGGCATCCCTGTCTTGTTCCAGATTTTAGAGGGAATGCCTTCAGTTTTTCTCCATTCAGAATGATGCTAGCCTGAGGCTTAGCATAGATTGCTTTTACAATATTGAGGTATGTTCCTGTTATCCCTAGTTTTTCTAGAGTTTTGAACATAAAGGGATGCTGTACTTTGTCGAATGCTTTTTCCGCATCTATCGAGATGATCATATGGTTCTTATTTTTAAGTCTATTGATGTGGTGAATAACATTTATTGATTTCCGTATATTGAACCAGCCTTGCATCCCAGGGATGAATCCTACTTAATCATGGTGTACAATTTTTTTGATATGTTTTTGTATCCGATTCGCCAGAATTTTATTGAGGATTTTTGCATCTAGGTTCATTAGAGATATTGGTCTGTAGTTTTCTTTCTTTGAAGTGTCTTTGTCTGGTTTAGGAATCAGGGTGATGTTGGCCTCATAGAATGAATTTGGAAGTTCTCCCTCCTTTTCTATTTCCTGAAGTAGCTTGAAAAGTATTGGTATTAGTTCTTCTTTAAAGGTTTTGTAAAATTCTGCTGTATACCCATCCGGACCTGGGCTTTTCTTAGTTGGTAGTCTTTTTATGGTTTCTTCTATTTCCTCAATTGATATTGGTCTGTTTAGGTTTTCTATATCCTCCTGACTCAATCTGGGCAGATCATATGACTTAAGAAATTTATCTATGCCTTCACTATCTTCTAATTTATTGGAGTATAAGGATTCAAAATAGTTTTTGATTATCTTCTGTATTTCTGAAGTGTCTGTTGTGATATTGCCTTTTTCATCCCGTATGCTAGTAATTTGAGTTCTCTCTTTTCTTCTCTTCGCTAGCATCGCTAAGGGTCTGTCGATTTTGTTTATTTTTTTCAAAGAACCAACTTTTAGTTTTGTCAATTTTTTCAATTGTTTCTTTTGTTTCGATTTCATTAATTTCAGCTCTGATTTTAATTATTTCTTGCCTTCTACTTCTTTTGCTGTTGTTTTGCTCTTCTTTTTCAAGGATTTTGAGATGAAGTATGAGATCATTTATTTGTTGGTTTTTTCTTTTTTTAAGGAATGAACTCCAAGCAATGAATTTTCCTCTTAGAACTGCTTTCAATGTGTCCCATAGATTCCGATATGTTGTGTCTGTGTTTTTATTTATCTCTAAGAATTTTTTAATTTCCTTCTTGATGTCTTCTATAACCCATTGATCATTCAGTAACCTATTGTTCATTCTCCAAGTGATGTATGCTTTTTCCTTCCTTCTTTTATCGTTGATTTTCAGTTTCATTCCATTATGATCAGATAAGATGCATGGTATTATCTCTACTCCTTTATATTGTCTAAGAGTTGCCCTGTGACATAATATATGATCTGTTTTTGAGAAGGATCCATATGTTGCTGAGAAAAAAGTGTAACTGCTTGATGTTGGGTGGTATACTCTATATATGTCAATTAGGTCTAGGTTATTAATAGTGTTATTGAGTTCTATAGTTTCCTTATTCAACTTTTGTTTGGAAGATCTGTCCAGTGGCGAGAGAGGTGTGTTGAAGTCTCCCATGATTATGGTATGGTGGTCTATTAGACTCTTGAACTTGAGAAGAGTTTGTTTGACGAACATAGCTGCACCATTGTTTGGGGCATAAATATTTATGATTGTTATGTCTTGTTGGTGTATGGTTCCATTAAGTAGTATGTAGTGTCCCTCTTTATCTCTTTTGATTAACTTTGGCTTGAAATCTATTTTATTTGATATGAGTATGGACACTCCTGCTTGTTTCCGAAGTCCATATGAGTGATATGATTTTTCCCAACCTTTCACCTTCAGCCTATGTATGTCTTTTCCTATCAAATGCGTCTCCTGTAGGCAGCATATTGTTGGGTCTTGTTTTGTGATCCATTCGGGTGAGTCCTGACCGGCCCTCAGCAGGACCCGGACCGAGAAGCAGTTTCTGCGGGCTCCTAGCCCCGGGCCAGGGAAGTTCCGGGAGCCGGAACTCGGCCGCTCCGTGCTCGGTGTAAGCTTCTATAAGTGTAAGCTCCAAGAAGCAGTCCCCGCGGGCTCAGTTCCGGGAGCCGGAATTCGGCTGCTTAGTGCTTGGTGTATGCTCTGATAGGAGCAGGGTCCAAGAAGCAGCCTCCGCAGGCTCCGCAGCCCTGGGCCAGGGCGGTTCCGGGACGGTTCCAGGAGCCGGAACTTGGCCGCCCCGCGCTCGGTGTTCGCTCCGATAAGATCAGGTTCTAAGTAGCACCCAGGCGCTGAACCCTAGCAATCTGTCTGCAAGCCGCACGCGAATTGCAGCCTGAAATTACCTGTTCTATGGCTGAATGAGCTGCGGTCAGTCGAAAACAGGGATGGTGACGTCAGTTTACCAACATGGTGGCTGCTGGCCTCCTCTGTGGTCTGACCGGTGTGGAGAACCGAGATGGACCACTTCCTTCCCCCGTCTCGAACCCAGAATTCAGCCCTGAGTATGGTGCTTGCGTGGCTGGCAGAAACTGCAGCGCTGTAACCCTGTGTCTCTATCCCAGCGCGCGCTGCAGACTCTAGCCGCGGGGCGATTTGCTGAATAAGCAGTGTTACCCTCCATGCGACAAACCTCTCGCGTTTGAGTCCCCGTAGCCGATCCTCGTGCGATGGAAATCCTTCCTCCAGGTTCTGGAGCACCCCACTATTGCTGGAAATTCCTAACAAGATATCCTTTAGCCGTCCTGACTTGTCATACTCCCACACAGTGAAGCAGCACACGGGGGCAATGCACTCCCCTCGCCGCCATCTTCCTTTCTCCTCAGTATGATTTTTTTTTTTTCAAATATACTGAGCATTCATAATGAGTATCACATATGAACTGTTAGGCTGTACTCACTGCTTGGATTTTTTTTGTTGTTGTTGTTTTTAAATTTTTTTACTTTTTTGGTGCTGAAGATTGAACTCAGGGCCACCTAAATTCTAGGAAAGCACTATACTACCTAACTACACCCCCAGCTTGACAAAGCATCTTTTAATAAGTTAAAACTTTCATATGGCTAGCAAATGGCATTTATACACAATGGAGTATTACGCAGCACTAAAAAATGACAAAATCATGGAATTTGCAGGGAAATGGATGGCATTAGAGCAGATTATGCTAAGTGAAGCTAGCCAATCCCTAAAAAACAAATGCCAAATGTCTTCTTTGATATCAAGAGAGCAACTAAGAACAGAGCAGGGAGGAAGAGCAGGAGGAAAAGACTAACATTAAACAGAGACATGAGGTGGGAGGGAAAGGGAGAGAAAAGAGAAATTGCATGGAAATGGAAGGAGACCCTCATTGTTATACAAAATTACATATAAGAGGTTTTGAGGGGAATGTGGGGGAAAAACAAGGAGAGAAATGAATTGTAGTAGATGGGGTAGAGAGAGAAGATGGGAAGGGAGGGGATAGGGGATAATAGAGGATAGGAAAGGTAGCAGAATACAGCAGTCACTAATATGGCATCATGTAAAAATGTGGATGTGTAACCGATGTGATTCTGCAATCTGTAATTGGGGTAAAAATGGGAGTTCATAACCCACTTGAATCTAATGTATGAAATATGATATGTCAAGAGCTTTGTAATGTTTTGAACAACCAATTAAAAAAAAGGGAAAGTTTTTTTTATATTAAATTTTCTTTGGTATTTTTATTGGGTTAAAAGGGTAAAATGTTACTTTCAGTAAATTTTTTTTTTCTGGAACAAGGGAATGCTAAAAGTGTGGTAGTGTAAAAACAATGAAATTAGAATGTCCAGGATAATGGGAAAGGCTATTAGAAGTGTTGAGTTTTTCTTTGTTTTTATCAGAATAACAACATAAAACCTCCTGTACATGGAAGTTAACAGACAAACCAGAAAGTGTTTAGAAAGTCCATATTTTCTCCCATTAATTGAGGAGAGTGACTCAATGTTCCTAAATATTAGTGGTGTTAATTTTTATTAGAACTTTGAAAATGTTAAAAGTTTCTATCTCTGTTATTTTAGTGACAACTTTATCTTGGGTATCTGTTTATGTCCAGTTTTTCTGTGTGTATTTTTTCCCCTACTCAAAAGGATTTTAAGAGATCAATTCTTAGTAAGTTTACTTCGTTGTTTACATATTTTTAACCTTGAAAATAAACAAGGTAAATACTTTTTTGTAGTTAAAAAATAAATAAAACACTTTTTACCCTGGAGTTACAACTCTCTTTAAAAATATATTTGATAATTTGTGGGGTGTACGTTTTTTATTTCTACTCAGCATGTTTTTGGAAAAGGTGTTTGGATCCTTTTGAGGTCAAGAAATTTTACGTGAACAATGAAAGAAGAAATGCCCCTCAAAATGTAAGCAAGCTAGTATTAAATCAATTGATGGTTAATCCTTTGAAAGCCAGGGCTTTGCTTGGTATCCAGTTACCTTGTATAGCTTGTCTGTTGAACTGATTGATGATAGGTGAATCTGGTTTTTCCCAATAAGTACTTTTTCTGCAATTCCTTAAGGCCCCTGTTTAAAAGTAGCTCTTTTAAGAGATTTCCTGATTAATGGTGATGGAATGTAAACAGTAGCACTTGGGATAGTATCTTTTGGCTTTTGTGATACTGTGTTTCTTTCAAATGGAAGTTTTTCACTGGCTTATCATTTTCTCTGTGACTATTTTCCCTATAGTTATAGCCACATATTATCAAGCTTCATGAACTTTATAGACTTTGAGGCAAAGACTTTAAGAAACAGAAAAAGGAAATACCTATTATGTTAGAGATGTAGATAATGGGTGAAAATAAGTTAAAAATATTTAATGTTGCTAGTATTACTTCAACAATATACAATATTCAAAGGAAGGCACATTTTTATTTATCTTGAAAAAACTCCTTTTAAGCCTTTTCCGTTTTGCTCTTATAGAGCAGAAACCTTAACCAAGAAAGTTATATCTTTGTTTCATGAATTTAAATCATTCTGAGGTCAGTCATAGCTGAGAGCTATGCCTTTCAGTCTGTCTTGTTGGGATTTGTACTTAAATATTAAATATGAGTTAGAAAGTAGAAGTAAATTGAGGATATCATTATTTCTAAAAAAGATTTCCTTGAGCATATAGGTCACAGTTTCCAATCTTTTAATATTTAAGTGATTTTTTAAAACAATAAATATCCTTATAATGAAACACCTGCCATTATTAAATAGTCTCATTCATTAATTTATTCAACATGCATAATTATCAAATGCTTTTTATATAATCAGGTTTATATATGGTAAGCACCAGATATTTAATAGCAAAACAGTTACAATTTCTCCTCTTTGGGAGTTTATTTATGCATTAGGTCAGTTAATAGATAATTACTGAACACCAATTATGTATCAGTCACTGTTTTATAACCTGAGGTTGTGCTTTGTGGAGAGACAAGCAACACATAAGTACTTAATGATTCAGATAACTTCAAATGAGGATCAGTACGTCAAAGACAATAATACAAGGAGAGCTAATCACCTGGGCTGATCTACTCTACAGATTAATAGAGGTGAAAAATATTAGTATTAATCCCACAGATAAATATAATAATCACCATAAAGGAAAAGCAGAGTGCTGTGATAGCGTATAATTGAGAGAGATGGGACTAATTTTGGGGGGAGACAATCAGAGAAGACCTCTTTGAAGAAATGACATTTGAGCTAAGATTTAAGGTATGATTGACAATATGTAAGAGTTTGCTAGGGATGCTGTAACAGGTGTAGCAAGCTGGATTATTTAAATAACCAGATTTATTGTTTCTCAGTTATGGAGGCTAGAAGTCCAAGATCAAGGTGTCAGCAAGATTGGTTCCTTATAAAAGATGTGAGAGAGAATCTGTTCCATATATCTTTTGGCGATTTGCTGGTAATCTTTGCTGTTACTTGTTGTATAGACATATCACCTTGATCTCTACCACTGTTAACGTTGTGTTTATTCTATGTGCTGTGTCCATATTTTCTTTTCCTAAGGACATCAATTGTGTTGGATTAGGGGCCTGTCTTAATGCAGTCTGAACTCATATAATTACATCTATAACATTATTTTCCAAATACATCACATTCTGAGGTAGTGGGGGTTAGAACTTTAAAACATATGAATTTGTAGGAGATACAATTCAACCCACAATATTAGGAGTTAGGTGAAAAGAGGGGGAATTAATTAAATAAATTTTATTTTTTTTAGCAAGAGAGACCAGAATGTGTGAAGGTCTTGTGTTAGAATCAAGGCTCCTTTGGGAGTAAAGTACAGGTGAAATAGAAACTGAGAGAAATAGTGAAGTGATACAGTTCTAGAGAAGGTAGAATAGATAGGGCCCCAAGACCAGCTGAAAGTGGTGTGAAGGAAGGAGTAATCAAAGATAAGTTCCTAGTTGCAGCTGTGATGAGTTAAAGTACTTTTGCCATTTCCAATCAGAGATATCCAGGAGACAGAAATTTCTTTCTGCAGATCAAAAGGAAGTAAGAGGCTAGAAATAAAGATTTGGAGTCAACTGTATTATAGGTCAAAGTTAGCTGGAATTACTCAAGAAGAATGTTTTTAGATGAAAGGGCTGGGACCTAGAACCTTGAAAATCACCCCTACTTACAGAAGAGGCCAGGACAAAAATCCAAAAAAAAGTCAAAAGGGCATGCAAAATGATGCAGTAAGAAATACTGGAGGAAATACTGTTTGGAACACCAACTTTTGAGAAACAGATATTGATTGATGGATCCAACACTGCAGGAATCAAGCAGGATGAGACCTGAAAAGAGATCTCATTTGCTGATTTGAGGTCATCAGTGAGCAGGCCAGGCTCATGGAATGTTGAAGGCGGAAGCCAGGTTTGTGTGTGTTTAGGAGAAAAAGGCAGATGAGGAAGCAGAAGTAGGAAGTATAAACTGCTCTACTAAGAATTGACACAGGAAGGGCATGGGGGGCATGAAAATTTTCGAAGATGAACCTTAAAGTGTTTGGAGAAGAACTTGAGTTATGATTGAAAGTCAGAAGCAGAAAATCACTGAGGGAAGGGAAAGAGAACTTAAATTTAAGTAATGATACCTAAGAGAAGCATTTCTATAGGGGATTTATATCCTGGCACTTCTCTGGAATTTTCCATTTTTCTAGATCCTAAATGCTAAAAGAAACTTAGTGGAGAAATTAGGAAAACAGGGAAAATATTTTAATTCTCCTTCAAGGTTAGCAATCAAGCCATACATTGCCAATTCAGAGGAACCCATTGACATCAAGTGCAAAGCAAGAGCCAAAAACGTACACAGGTGTGTTGAAAGTTAAGTGGTTTTTCTGGGAAGCTGGATAGGAGCACATAGGACAGATGATTTCACAGTGGGTCATGCTGGTGGCATTGCCATGTACAAGTATGTATTTCTAGCCCTGGCTAGATTGTGAATCACTCTTGCAAACCAAGTATTAATAAATCTATTCATGTAGTATAATACTGTGTTTGATTCCAGTGAGTGGTGTACCAAGAAACAACAAGTTTGGACAAGAAAATAAATTCTTATCTTGGCAATTGGGATATATGATTCTATTAACCTTAGTAGGATATCTAAAAGGTACATTATTCAAATACTATCTAATAATGCTCTCTGAGGATTTCTTTTTTTTTTCTTTTTGGTATTTTTTTATTGGTTCTTTTTCATTGTACATGATAGTAGAATTTATTTTGATATATTGATACAAGCATGTAAAATATCTTATTTTAATTAGGATCCTAGTCTTGTGGATATTACATGATGGTGAGATTCTCTGTGTATTCATATCTGTACATAGGAAAATTATGTCAAATTCATTCTACTGTCTTCCTATTTCTATGCCCTCTCCCTTCCTTTCTTTCCTCATTGTCCAGTCCACCGAACTTCTTTCCTCACCCCCGTCCTTATTGTGAGTTAACATCTATATATCCGAAAACCTTCAACTTTTGGTTTTGGGGGATTGGCTTATTTCACTTAGCATGATAGTGTCCAGATCCATCTATTTACCAGCGAATGTTATAGTTATTCTTCTTTATGGTTAAGTAATACTCTATTCTCTATACCACAATTTCTTTATCTCTTCATCTGTTGATGGAAATCTAGGTTGGTTCCATAGTTTAGCTTTTGTGAATTGTGCTGCTATAAATATTGCTGTGGCTGCATCACTATAGTATGCTGATTTGAACTCCTTTGGATAAATAACCAGCAGGAGATAACTGGATGAAATGGTTGGTCCATTCCACATTTTTTGAGTAATCTCCATACTTCTTTCCACAGTGGTTATAATAATTTGTAGTCCCACCAAAAATGTGTGAGTGTATCCTTTTCCCCACATCCTCGCCAACATTTATTGTTACTATATCCTTAATAATTGCCATTCTGGTTGGAGTGAGGTGAAATCTCAGTATAGTTTCAATTTGCATTTCATTAATTGCTGGAGATGTTGAACATTTTTCATATATTTGTTCAGTATTTGTATTTTTTCTTTTGAGAATTATCTGTCAGTTCCTTTGCCCATTTATTCATTGGGTTATTTGTGGGGTTTTTTTTATGTTAAGCTTTTTGAGTTCTTTGTTTATCCTGGAAATTAGCACCTTATCTGAGGAGCAGGGGGAAAAGAGTTTTCTCCCATTCTATAGGCTCTTTCTTCATGATTTTGATTGTTTCCTTTGCTATGACGGAAGCTTTTTAGTTTGATACTGTCGCATTTATTGATTCTTGATTTTACTTCTTGTGTGTTAAGAGTCTTTTTAAGGAAATCAGTTCCTAAGCTGACATGTTGGAGTGTTGGGCCTTCATTTTCTTCTCGTAGGTGCAGGGTTTATAGTCTAATAAGTAGGTCTTTGATGCACTTTGAGGGTGAGAGATAGGGGTTAAATTTCATTCTACTACATGGATTTCTAGTTTTCCCAGCTATTTATTGAAGTGGCTATCTTTTCTCCAATGTATATTTTTGGTGCCTTTGTCTAGTGTGTGATAACTGTATTTATGTGGGTTTGTCTCTGTGTCCTCTATTCTGTTTCATTGGCCTTCATGCCTTTTGTGCTAATACCATGCCAATTTTGTTACTATAGCTTTGTAGTATAATTTAAGGTCTGGAATTGTGATACCTCCTGCTTCACTTTTCTTGCCAAGGATTGTTTTGGCTTTTCTAGGCCTCTTATTTTCCAAAATGAATTTCATGACTGCCTTTTCTATTTCTATGAAGAATGGCATTGGAATTTTAATAGAAATTGCATTAAATCTGTACATTACTTTAGGTAACATGGTAATTTTGACAATATTAATTCTGCCTACCCAAGAACATGAGTGATCTTTCTATCTTCTAAGGTCTTTTTCAATTTCTTTCTTTAGTGTTCTATAGTTTTCATAGTAGAGGTCTTTCAACTATTTTGATACATTGATTCCCAAGTAATTTTTTTTGGGGGGGGGTATTGTGAATGGGGTAGTTCTCCTAATTTCTCTTTCTGTTGATTCATTATTGGTGTATAGGAACGCAATTGATATATGTTGCCGCAGTCTGGCTGGGCACAAATCACGAGCCACTGAAGCAGGAACAAACTTTATTTTTAAACTGCAGGAAAACACTTCACACAGCTCCCGGGGAATCCTCCCAAACGCGCCACGAGGCTTGTCCAGGAACCCCCAGCCGGAACTATCTCCCCCGTAAATGCCTCCTCCTGCACTTCCCCAACCAATGGGAACTCTCGGGGAATCCCCGGAAATCCCCACGAGAACTCCAAAATAGTGCGAGAACTCAAAAGTTGCGGCAGAGGCGGACAGGCAGAGGCGCCTGTCAATCAATACTGTTGGCAAAATGCCAGGGGCCATACAGACTCAGCCGTGGCTCTCAGCATCTCCCCCTTTTTGTTTAATTAAACAACAAGCAATGTGGCTTAGGGACCGTGCCTGTTAGGCAGTCCAATTCAACATATGGTCCTTACCCGTCATCGGATGAACTGACCTCTAGGCGTCAGCCTCCTGTCTTAGGTTGGTACCACTGCAATTGGATCATACCCGTCACTGACTACCGGTCCAGCATACAGCCATACTTGTGGATAGGTCTATGCACCAGTGGGGGGGTGAGGTTCTTTGCCTCACCTCTGTTGGCCCCCAAATTTGGCCTTGGTGCCAGTGGGGGAGTGAGGTTAATGTGGCTTAAGGACCGTGCCTGGTAGGTTGTCCAATTCAACATATGGTTCTTACCCGTCATCGGAAAACTGACCTTTAGGCGTCAGCCTCCTGTCTTAGGTTGATACCACTGCAATTGGATCATACCCGTCACTGACTACCGGTCCAGTATAAGCCATTGGCCCCCAAATTTTAGACCATCACTAGCAGAAGGGAGGAGGATGCAAAATGCCATGACACTAAGCCAATTGAGGGCTCCTTTGAAAAATTGTACCACCGGTGACACCATCAACAAAAATACTCCAGAACTACCACAATTCGCTGTACCAACAGATAGTTCACAATGCATACAAGTGATACATAGTCCAGGCAAGGTCTGCAAGCAATTCAAAGCAGAGGAATCTGTCAATATGTCCATTCCCTCCCAAAGTAAATCGACTCCTTAATTGAGCATTACTTGTGGAGTTATTATTCATTGATGCATCAGTTTTTACAGTTTGTTGTGATAACTATCGAAGAAGCTGTAGTTTGGTTTTATCTTTGTCTTCACCGGCACTGGGATGAAGATAGGAGTTCTGACAATGAGGCTAAGAAAAAAAATTATGTAACATTCCAACAGGCACTAAGAAAACAATTTTTTGAACAATTTACATTATCCTGAACAGAATTATTAAATATAATGAGAAGGAAAGGTGAAAGTAAACAAACAGATCTGTTAACCTCCTATTTGTTCACATTTTAAAACAATTTTCAACAGCTGTTTACCCAATCTAAATTAAACCATTAAAATCACGTGAATAAAAAAATTCGGATCCATTTATTCATGAGCGCTCCTCATATATGATATATGGACATACGCACATACAGACATACAACACAAAACAGAAGTGTGCACACATAACATACAACACTTAAGACAATAGTAAAGGCCTTGAAGCTTTACCTAGGTGAAATCTCCATTGCAATGCTTAAAAACTCCACAGTCAAAAAATAAAACTGATCAGAAAAACATTAACCTAGGTCTGTATGAGCTCAAAAATAAAATAGAACTTTATGATGTGGGAAAACGCAAATAATAAAATAAATATTGAAAAAAGCATCCTGGTTAATCACTGTCGCAGATGTAAGAATAGCCAAACTGGAGTTCTGGATATCAGCTGTTATGGATTTGAGTCAAATCATCTTCCTTTTGGCCTGTAGAAATTGTTTTAGTTAATCTCTCTGGAATCCAAATCGGCTGCTGTTCTCCCTGTGGAAAAACACAAACAGAACCCCGACTCCAGACAATCACTGGGTCAGGACCTTTCCATTGTCCTGTTAGAATATCCTTCCAAAGTACCTTAGGCTTATGTACATTTTTTGGACACATATGCCTTTCCGCAGCACTAAGCCCTGAGGAATCCAAATTTAAAAAGTTTAGAGTAAAAAGGGTTATTTTAAGTTTATCTTTGGGTGACATATACCCCTTTCCAATTCCCTCCTTTTGCTTTAGTAAGTACATTTTAATAGTTTGATGAGCTCTTTCAACTATGCCTTGTCCTTGTGGATTGTATGGAATTCCTGTTATATGAGTAATGCCAAATGATGAGCAAAATTGTTTAAAAGAGGTAGAAGTATAACCAGGACCATTATCTGTTTTTAACTGTTTTGGAACGCCCACAGTGGCAAAATTTTGTAAGCAATGAGCTATAACATCTTTAGTTTTTTCTCCGGAATGAAGGGAGCCCATCAAAAATCCGGAAGAAGTATCAACTGTAACATGCAAATATTTTAATTTTCCAAATTGTGGCAAGTGTGTGACGTCCATCTGCCAAATATGGTTAGGTATCAGTCCTCTAGGATTGACTCCAAGATTAACTTGTGGTAAAAAGGTCACACAATTTTGACATTGTTTTATTATTTGTCTAGCTTGTTCCTTAGTTATTTTAAAACGCTTTTGTAAAGTATTAGCATTGACATGGAACCTTTTATGAAAATGTGTAGCTTCTTCTAGTGTAGAGAAAATATGTATGTCATGTGTAGTTTTATCTGCTAAATCGTTGCCCAAACTAAGGGCTCCAGGCAATCCTGTATGTGCTCTGATATGTCCTATAAAGAATGGATCTTTTCTGTCCCAGATTAGACTTTGTATAGCAGAAAACAAAGAGAAAACAGTAGAGGAAGGGGAAATCCTGCCAGCATCTTCAAGGGATACTATAGCATTAACTACATACTGACTATCAGAGAATAAATTAAATACAGAATCTTTAAACATCACAAAAGCTTGTAAAACTGCATTAAGCTCTACCTTTTGAGCTGATTGTTTGGGTACTAAAAATGTAAAAGTTTGATCAGGGGTAACTACTGCTGCTGTACCATTATTTGACCCATCAGTGAATACATTTGGAGCATTCATGATAGGGGTTTTTCTTGTCATTTTTGGAAAAACTACAGGATGCGAAGACCAAAAAGACAACAAAGGATTAGATGGTAAGTGATTATCAAATGAAACATTAGATTTACACATGATTATTGCCCAAGTATTTAACTCATTAGCTAACTCATCAATTTGATCCATAGTATATGGAGTAATAATTTTATTGGGAGAAATTCCAAACACTCCCTTTGCTGCTTTTATTCCTTTGAGTATTAATTGTCCTACAGCCTCAGGATACCTAGTAAGAATAGTGTTAGGAGAATAAGATAAATGTATCCACAATAATGGACCTTCTTGCCAAAATACTCCTGTAGGAATATTTTTTGTTGGTATTACAATAAATAATAAAGGCAAAGTTATATCAATTCTATCCAAATGCATATTTTCCATATATGTTTCAATAATTTTTAATGCCTTTCTTGCTTCAGGCGTTAACATGCGGGGTGAATTTGGATCTGATGGACCTTTTAGGATATCAAATAAAGGTCCCAACTCTCCTGTTGGTATGCCTAGATAAGGCCTTATCCAATTTATGTCTCCTAATAACTTTTGAAAGTCGTTAAGTGATTTGAGTTGATCTACTCGTATTTGAATTTTTGGTGGACGGACCATGGTTGAGGATAATAGAACTCCTAAATAATTAATTGGAAAATTTAATTGTACTTTATCTATTGCTATCTCTAGATTATAATTTTTTAATAAATTTGTAAGTGTGGCATAACATTCTAGCAATGTGTTTTTATCTTTGTGTGCTAACAATACATCATCCATATAGTGAAATATTTGTAGTTTAGGATTTTGATTTTTAAGTGGCTGGATTGCTTTGTTAACATAAATTTGACACATAGTTGGGCTGTTAGCCATCCCTTGAGGGAGTACTTTCCATTCATATCTCTGATCAGGACCTTCATGATTCAGTGCAGGGATAGTAAATGCAAAATGTGGACTATCCTCAGGATGAATTGGAATTGAAAAAAAACAATCTTTAATATCTATAGCTAAAACGTACCAGGTTTTTGGCAAAGCAGACAATTGAGGAATCCCCGATTGAGCAGGTCCCATAATAACCATCTCATTATTAATGGCTCTTAAATCTTGCAATAATCTCCATTTACCAGATTTCTTTTTAATGACAAAAATGGGAGTATTGTAAGGAGATACGGAAGGTTGTATATGTCCCTCCGCTAATTGTTGTTTGACCAGGTCATGGGCTGCTTGTATCTTTTCTTTAGTCAGGGGCCACTGAGGAACCCATACTGGTCTATCTGATTTCCAAGTAATTTTTATTGCCTCAGTGACCCCTTCTGAAAACCCAGTCCATGTCTATTTATTCCCTGATCTATTTGAATGGGTGCTGCTATGCCTTGTTCTCCTAATCTTTTTTCTTTCCTGAAACCTTGTCTAGCCCTAATAGTGGGCGCATTTGGATTGATGTTATTTGTTAATGTCAAACCTAATTGATCTAGGACATCTCGTCCCCATAAATTTATAGGAAGATGATCCAATACATATGGCTGTATAGTTCCTTCACATCCTTCAGGATCCTTCCAATCTAATACCATTGCACTTCTATGGGGATTAGTTGCCACTCCTAGGCCTCGAAGCGTTTGAGTGGCTTGTTGTAACGGCCAATGTTTTGGCCATTCTTGACGAGATATGATGCTAAGGTCTGCACCCGTATCCAGTAGCCCATTAAATTCATGTCCTTGAATATTTAGTTTTAGCATGGGGCGAGAATCTAAATTTAAAGACAGCATAGCCCAATCTACACCTGTGGAGCCTAATCCCCTGGAACCTCTTTCTATAGTACTACTGGAAAATTTATCATGTAGGCTGGGTATTATTAATAACTGTGCTATTCTATCTCCTGGTGAAATTACTGATATACCCTTTGGAGAACTAGCTATAATTTTTATTTCACCTTCATAATCGGGATCAATTACCCCGGGACTTATCATAAGTCCTTTTAGCGTAGAAGAACTGCGTCCTAACAATAAGCCTACTGTTCCTTGGGGAAGAGGTCCTTTTACTCCTGTGGGAATGATTTGAACTCCCATCTCTGGAGTTAGTACTGCTCTGGTGGAGGTGCAGATGTCGAACCCTGCGCTCCCTCTGGTTCGTCTGATGAGAGATCTGATGGATAATGTGTCCTGGGCACTACCCTGATGGTGTTGCTGGGTTCCTCCATGGTGTTTCTGGGTTCCTCCAGTGCCCCGTACATTTGTGGTCGTGGGCCCCGGAGCATTGGGCCCCCCTGTCCGTTTTTTGGCAATGGAGCTCGATGCCTTTCTCCACGATATCGTGGGTAAATACTTGGTCCTTGTCTGTTTTTTGATAACAGAATACCCTCTATGGTGGTTTGAGAACGGCATTCATTAGCCCAATGTTTCCCTCTACGGCATCGTGGGCAAATACCCGGTATTCTATTCGTTTGATATCTAGCTTTGTTAAACCCTCCTCCTATGGGGCAACTCCTTTTAAAATGTCCTGTTTGATCACAATTATAGCATGTTTTTGGCCTGGCATCTAAAGCCTGTTGTACTGCTGCTAAGACTTGCCCTTGTTCATTAATGTCTCTACATAATTTAATATATGTGTTTAAATCTTCATGTCTCCATGGTCTAATGACCTCTCTGCAACAACGATTTGCTTGGTCATAAGCCAGTTGTTTTATAAATGGCATTGCCTGTTCTGTATCCCCAAAAATTCTAGAAGCTGCTTGAATAAGCCTATCTACAAATTCAGCGTAAGGTTCATTAGTTCCTTGTATTACCTTAGATAATTGACCTTGTAAACCTCCATGCCCCTGTAAAGTTTTCCATGCCCTAACCGCATCTACAGCAATTTGTGTGTATACGCCAGGATCATATTCAATTTGTTGCCGTTGACCCTCATAAGGTCCTTTTCCTAACAACATATCTAGATTTCTTTGAGGGTAACCGGCTGCTGCATTTCGCCTAGCTGTCTCCCTGCAAAATTCCTCATTGGCAACCTTCCATAACAAATATTGTCCTCCATTTAGCACAGATTTACACATACTAGCCCAATCTGCTGGCGTCATGTCCAAGTTGGTAATGGATTCGACCATGCTTACAGTGAACGGTGCTTGAGGACCATAGGTTGTTACAGCCTCCTTTAACTGCTTCACTGTTTTGAAATCTAAAGCACGGTGAATTCGCTGCCCTCCTGCCTGCTCAAGTACAGGGCATGCTAATCTTTGAGGTCCTGTATCAGGATCCCATCTATCAACTACGGGGTTTGAGGGCCACTCAGCTATCTCCATAGGGGGTGCTGTTGGTTGAATTACGCCCTCTGGTGATAGAACGGTGTTAGTAGCAGCCTCCTGTTGTAGCTTTTTCCCTAATAGCTGTTTCTCCTCTAAGCTTTCTTCCTTTAAATTTTCTTCCTCTGTCTGACTAGCTTGAGAGACCTTCTCTTTTGCTTGATCTAAAATGTCTTTCTCCATGGTCTGAACCTCTAACAATTTACTTAACACTCTTTCAGTTTGTTTTTTACTAATATCTAATCTGTTATAAAGATAACGCAACCCAATAAGATAACACAAAACAAAACCGAAACAGAATGAAACAAAAACGGAACAAAAAATCGTTGTATCAATTTTCCTATTTTCTTGATATGTACATTTGTGGTCTATTTCTATCTCTTCCTCAGGGGCAAACAACTTCAAACCTTGAGCCAACCATTTTTCCCAATCTGCCTGAGAAAATTCTAGGGATAGGCAGCTTGAAACAAACACAAAACAAATCAAAACAAGAACACATTGTTTTTTAAAATGGTCACCCATTCTCTCGCCTTCCCTTAGGGGCAAGCAATTTCACTTACCCCGAAGCTTCAGACGTTCCCCGTACGGGCCACCAAATGCCGCAGTCTGGCTGGGCACAAATCACGAGCCACTGAAGCAGGAACAAACTTTATTTTTAAACTGCAGGAAAACACTTCACACAGCTCCCGGGGAATCCTCCCAAACGCGCCACGAGGCTTGTCCAGGAACCCCCAGCCGGAACTATCTCCCCCGTAAATGCCTCCTCCTGCACTTCCCCAACCAATGGGAACTCTCGGGGAATCCCCGGAAATCCCCACGAGAACTCCAAAATAGTGCGAGAACTCAAAAGTTGCGGCAGAGGCGGACAGGCAGAGGCGCCTGTCAATCAATACTGTTGGCAAAATGCCAGGGGCCATACAGACTCAGCCGTGGCTCTCAGCAATATGTGTCTTAATTTTGTATCCTGCTACTTTGCTGAATTCATTTATGAGTTCTACAAGTTTTTTGGTGGAATTTTTGGGTCTTCTAAATATAGGATCATGTTGTTGGTAAACAGATACAGTTTGAGCTCTTTTTTTCCTATTCACATCCCTTTAATTTATTTCTTTTGCCTAATTATTCTGGCTAGAGTTTTAAGGACTGTGTTGAAGAGAAGTGGTAAAAGAGGGCATCCCTGTCTCTTGTTCCAGTTTTTAGAAGGAACACTTTCAGATTTTCTGTTTAGAATGATGTTGGCCTTATGTTGATTGTATATAGCTTTTACAATGTTGAGGTATATTCCTGCCATCTCTAGTTTTTCTAGTGTTTTGAAAATGAATGGTTGCTGAATTTTGCCAAATGCTTTCTCTGCATGTATTGATAATCATGTGATCCTTTTCTTTAAGTATGTTGTGTGTTAAATTACATTTATTGATTTTCATATGTTGAACCAACCTTGCATTCCTGAGATGAAACCCATGATCATAGCACACTATGTTTCAAATGTATTTTGTATGTGGTTTTACATATTTTGTTAAGAATTTTTGCATCTGTGTTCACCAGGGATGTTGCTTTGAAATTTTTTTTCCTTGATATGTCTTTGTCTTGTTTTTGTATCAGGCTGATACTAGCTTCATAGAATGAATTGGCAAGGGTACTCTCATGTTCTATTTCATGAATAATTTGAGAAGGATTGGGTGTTAGTTCTTCTTTAAAGGTCTGGTAATACTTGGCTGAGAATCCATTTGGCCCTGGACTTTTCTTTATTAGTAGGCTTTTGATGGCATCTTCAATTTCATGACTTGAACTTGATCTGTTTAAATTTTCTATATCCTCCTGGTTTAATTTGGATAGGTCATATGGTTCTAGAAATTTGTAAATGTCCTCAATATTTTCCAATTTATTGGAGTATAAATTTTCAAAATAGTTTCTTATTATCCTCTGTGTTCCTATAGTATCTGTGGTATTATTTCCTTTTTCATCACAAATTTTAATAATTTTTCCCACTTTTTTTGGTTTGGTTTATCAATTTTGTTTATTTTTTCAAAAACCCAACTTTTTGTTTCATTGACTTTTGAATTTTTTTAATAAATTTCAATTTCATTGAGTTTGGATCTGATTTTAATTATTTCCTGTCTGCTACTGATTTTGGTGTTGACTTGTTTTTCTTTGGTAGTGCCTTGAAATGTAATATTAGATTATTTATTTGGTGTCTTTCTGTTTTTTTTAGTAAATGCTATGAATTTTCCTCTTAGAACTGCCTCCATAGTGTCCCAGAGATTTTAATATGTTGTAACACTATTCTCATTTGCCTCTAAGTATTTTTTTTATTTCACCCCTGATTTCTTCTGCTATCCATTCATCAATCAGTAGCATATTATTTAGTCTCCAGGAGTTAGAGTAGCTTCTATTTTTTGTCTTATTTTTTTATTTCTAATTTCATTTCATTATGATCTAATGGAATGCAAGGTATTATCTCTATTTTTTTTATATTTCCTAGGAGTTTTTTTGTGTCCTAAAGTATAATCTATTTTAGAAAATGACCCATGTGATAGTGAGAAGAAAAAGTATTCAATCATTGATGGATGAAATATTCTATATATTGTCTGTTAAGTCTAAATTATTGATTGAATTATTGAGTTCTATAGTCTCTTTGTTTAGTTTTTGTTAGGAAGATCTATCCAGTGGTGAAAGCGATTTGTTAAAGTCACCCAGTATTATTGTTTTGTGGTCTTTTTGTTTCTTGATATTGATAAGGATTTGTTTGATTTTTGTAGATGCTCTATTGTTTGGGGCTTACATATTTATTATTGTTATTTCTTCTTGTATAATCACCTTAAGCAGTATAAAATGACCTTCTTTGTCTCTTCTGATTAACTTTGGCTTGAAGTCCACTTTATCTGATATGAGAATAGAATTCCTTCCTTGTTTACTAGATCCATGTGAATGGTATGTTGTTTTCCAACCTTTCTTCAGTCTGTGGTATTTTTGCCTATGAGATGAGTCTCTTGGAGACAGCATATTATTGGATCTTGTTTTTTAATCCAACCTGCCAGCCTTTGTCTTTTGATTGGTGAGTTTAGACTATTTTCATTCAATGTTGTTATTGAGAATTGATTTTTATTCTCTATAATTTTGATTTACTTAGTTTTAATTTGTATTAGTTTCTCCTTTTATTAACTGTTCTTCTAGTATAGTTCCTCTTTCTGCTAGTTTTCATTTCTTCATGAAATATTTTATTGAGTATGTTTTGTAATATAGGCTTTCTTATTGTGAATTCTTTTAACTTTTGCTTATCATGGAAGGTTTTTATTTCATATTCAAATCTGAAGCTTTGAACGTGCCATCCACATTCTTTCAGAGCTTAGTGTATATTATTCCAAGATCTCCTAGCTTTCTGTGTCTGGGTTGAGAAATCAGCCGAAATCCAGATTGGTTCACCTCTGATTGTGACCTTTGATCTCTAGCACCCTTTACAATTCTATTATTCTGTATATTAGGCATTCTTAAAATAATGTGCCTTGGTGTGGGTCTGTTGTAATTTTGTATATTTGGAATCCTGTATGCCTCCTGTATTTTATTTTCTATTTCATTCTTAAAGTTTGGAAATTTTCCAATATTATTTCATTGAAAAGATTGTACTTTCCTTTAGTTTATATTTCAGAGCCTTCATCTATTCTGATAAATTTGTTCTTTTCATGTTATCTCATATTTCTTGAAAGTTCTGTTCATGGTCTCTTAACATCTTTATTTTCAAGTTATAATATTTTGTCTTCGTTGTCTGAAACTCCATTTTCCAAATGGTCTAATCTTCTGGTGATGCTTTTCGTTGAATTTTTAATTTGGTTTATTGTTTTCTTCCTTTTGAGGACTTCCATTTGTTTCTTTTTCAAAATCTCTATCTCTTTCGTGAAGTGATCTTTCACTTTTTTGTATGTTCTCTCTGATTTTACTCCCCATATCATCTTTTACTTTGCAGATCAGTTTAACTATGAACTTTATAAATTCCTTCTCTCATATTTCCTCCACTGTGATGTCATTAGATTTTGTTATTGAGGTATATTGGTTTGTTTGGGAAGGTCTGTTCCCTTGCTTTTTCATAATTGTTTGTGTGTCTTCCCACTTATCAGTATGAATCTGAGGTGGCAGAGCTTCTATCCTATGATCTTATAGTATACCTGAAGGTTTCTAGTACCTCACAGTTTAGGGGGAGACAAATAACAACAACTACTGATGCAAACAATGCAGCATTAAGCTGAATTCATAATTCCTTTTATGACATGTACAGTGTCGATTTGCATAAACAAAAATGGTATGGTAAACAATTGCAAATAGTTAAAGCAGTAAGTTTACAAAAGTGTTTGCTATTTCATAAAGTGAACAGGGAGAATACAGAAGGGATATAGGATGGGATGATTATGAGGGATGAGGAGAGAAAATAGAAGTAAAAATTAAAGGAAGATTGAAAGAGAGGATAATAAAATTTGGCTGTTGGCAAAAGAAAAGGAGAAAAGAGAATCAAAGAGATGTATACAGGTGAAAAAAATTCAAAACAAAACCAAAATATTACTAATCAAAAACCCTTGCCCTCAAAAGACAGAGTCATGAAAAATAACTACCTTCAAAACTGCTAGAAATGAGAAAAATGAGACAAATATGTATACATACAAATGTCCATGAACCATTCACTACACAATAAAAAAAAAGAAGAAGAAGAAAGAAGAGATGCAAAAAAATGTTCTTAAAAAATTAAGGAATTGTTTTTTTTGCGGTAGTCAAAATTGTCTCTACAGTTTTTGTTGTCTGTTCCCAAATATCTTTTCATTTCTTATTGAGGTATGTACTGTGCACTAGGTAGTGGATGCAGGCTGTCAATTCCTTCCTCTTGTTTTTACTTGCTCATCAAGTTGCCCATTGAAGTTCAAAATTTTTCCGTTTCCCTTCTAGGTAGTAGGAAATAGATCAGTTTGGAGAATATTGTCTGCTCTATTCTCAGGGTGTGGTCACTGTAGAGTTCTGTGAGAGGAGTTCCCAAAGATAGGGCTCCTGAAGGCAGGGTTTAGGTCTAAGTAGGCCCCAGGTGCTTCCTTGAATGGCCATTGGACTGAAGATTTTAAATCAGTGCACCTTCAGGGACTGGCAGTTGTGGATCCATGTGGAGAGATCCTCTGAAGTCTCAACTGTGTTCTACTCCTGCAACAAGGAGTCAATTTCTGCCCTCACCTGCATTTGCCAGCCCTACCCTTTCTGGCCTTCCAGGTTCAGTCCCCAAGCACACAGTCACACCTGCCTGCCCATTCAAATTCCCTGCCTGCCCTAGCTGGGCCTTGAAGCTGCCAGACTCAAAGACATGGAGGGGCCATGGGATCTCTCAGGTTTCTACCACCATATTCCCCTGAGTAAAAAAAAAGAAAAAAAAAACTCTCTCTATGCCTGATTTTCTCCTAGGCACACTCTGGGTCAAGTGGTAGTGTCTGCCAGACCTGTTTTTCGTACTCAGCTCAGATTTCCCAGGTCTCTGCTCCTGGACTTGCTCCCACAGCTGACAGCCACAGTGCTACAGCAAGATATCTTGTGCCTTGGCTCTCCGTGAACAACTCGGAGACCAGTGGTGTCTTTCCTGCATGAGGATATAGTGTAGCACACCCTCTGGATTAGTCTGGCAGTTTCCTTGATCTCTGATTTTTCTGTATCATGACACACCATAGTGCCACCCGAAATGCGAGTTCCCTTTGTCCCCCTACCTGCTTTGCCTACAGTGGATCAGCTCTGGCTGTTGTGGTAGTCAGCTGTGAGCTTTCTTCTTTATTTTATTGTATCTAACCTTCTGAGTCTGCAATTTGTTCTTTTAGTCCAGTATGAAATCCCAGTAAAATCCCTCTTTCACCCACCTCACTGAGAATCTGTTTATCCACTTTATTGGTTTCATGTCAGGGAACAGCTTGGAAAGCAAGCCTTTCTACACCACCGTCTTCAGAGAGTCTCCTCTGAGGATTTCTAGTGTTTGATATTTGCTTCTGGCAGGCTACAGTTCTTTGTAAATACTTTAACAGGACAAATGCAGGAGATCACAATGTGTCTGTGGAACACTCTGAAATAACTGATCTATAATCTGAATTAGCAACGTAATAGGGACTTCAATAGTAAAACCAAAATCAGGTCAAGCATGCAGAATATTTCCATTGTTAAAGAAAATTAGCTCAAATGAAGCGAAACGTATCCTAATGTCTAACTTGGAGAGCACATCAACATCTTTGCAACATAAAAGAAAGTTTTCTGTGTCTGGAATATCTGTCATATGGCAAAACTTTCAGATAGGGAGTTAATGTTTGATGTGTTGTAGGTTGTCATTTTAAAATGGTGGCTTTTAAATATTATTTCTGATGTTTCAATTTTAAAATCATTTTTATTTGACAATTTGTATTAACATTTATTTCATTTAATGTTTTTTCATATTACATGTCTATATCAGGTATAGATCATTTTACATGTTATTAAAAGATACAATTTATCCAAATATCAAAAGATATTGGTTGATAATAATAATAATAAATGATGCCTTTATTATGAAATCTTTTGTTAGAGAAAACCTCTGAAGCTTTTTGTATAACCTTATCATGAAAAATTATTCACTGTATATGAAAATTACTATCACTCATTATTTAAAAACAGATAAATAAGCTGTGAAAAATACTGAATAATGCATGATATTGAGAATTCCTGCAGATTCCAATTTCTTTGCTAAAGATTCAGAGAAACACTTAGGAAACTGATTTGACCAAGTGGTAGGTTAAAGGAGACAGAAAGATAACTCTGAGTGAGGTACACCTCTTTTCCTTACCTTCTTTCCTGGGAAGGATTTAAGGATGAGTGGAAATTTAGATGCATTTTATAATCTAGAGCATGGTCTCAGTTTTTTCTCTAAATCAGGAGTAACTCATACTTCACAGCTGGTGGGCAGTGAGCTGGTCTTGGCTAGGAGAATGGGGCTAGGTCTTTATGGCTTTGAATAGCTGACCAGGGGTGATCCTGAGAGAGTACTGCCCAGGTAAGGCTCAGCTAAAGCATATGTGGGAAATTCTGAAAAGTTTTTTTAGGGACTTTTTATAGGGCTAACCTGCTTGGTGGATTTTTGCCACTACTCTTCCAAGTTGTCTACTGAATAGGGTTCAACTTAGAAGACTGATTCAACACGTTTTATTGTTACCTTGGTTGATATTTATTGTTTTAAGAAGTTATCTAGAATAATAATAATAAATATGAACCAAGGTAACAATATATTAAATATATCAAAGAATAATGAAATTACTGTTACTTTGTGAACAGAATGCTGGGAATATATCACAGTTGTCCTAGTTCTAACTTCTTACATAAAGATAGGAAATAATGTGCATTTAAGAATATTATCAGTAGACAGATCAGTGGAACACAAGAGTGTCCAGAAAGATCAACACGTAGGACTAATTGATTTTTCAATAAAGGTGCCAAGATGATTCAATGGAGAAAAAAGATCAGTCTTTTCAACACATAATGTATTCCTTGATCTCTTTTAGGGGAGGGAGTAAGAATCTTGATCTCACACAGCAAATATAAAAATGATCTGAAAATAGCCCATAGACTTAAAACCTAAAATTTTAAACTATAAAACTTTCAGAAGAAAACAGAATCTTTTTGACCTTGGTATATGCAAAGGTTTCTTAGGATAAGAACAACATTATTCATAAGATTAAAAATGTTTTGATAAATCAGTTCATCATAAGTACAAATTTCTTCTCTTCAAAAGGTACCATTAGCGAAAAAGCAAGGCACAAAGTCAGAAAAAATTTTAACAATGTCTGACAGAGGGCTTGTATCTAGAATAAAGAACTTTTATAACACAGTAAGACACTACTTAGAAGAAGGAGGAGGAGAAGGAGTACAAAAAAAGGAAGAGGAAGAAGAAGAGGAGGAAGAGAAAGAAAATGAGCAAAGACTTCAAAGACACTTTAAAAAAGAAGATATGCCATAGCCAGTAAGAACATGAAAAACAATGAACATCATTAGTCATCAGGGAAATTGCCTAAAACCAGCAATAAGATACTCATGAAAACCATCAGAATAGCTAAAGTTAAAATGACTGAGAATTACAAGAATGGAGAGAATACAGAACAAATGTAAAATGGAATAACCAATTAGGAAACAATTTCTCATTTTCTTAGTAAACATGCACAAATCTTTGACCCGACAATTCCATATCAACATAATTTAATTACCCAAGAGAAATGAAAACATATGCCCACAGAAACACTTACATATGCATGTTCATATCAGCTTTTACTGTAACAGCTCCAAACTGGCAACAACCTGAATGTCCATCAGTAGGAAAATGGATAAACTACTTGTGATGTAATCGTCTAATAGACCTCCAGCAATAAAGATTAACAAGACTTATATATACCATAGAGTGTATGAATCTCATAGACATGTTGAATGAAAAACTTAGCACAAAAGATTATGTGTTTCATGATCCCATTTATTAAGGATTAGAGAAGGTAAAAACTAATCTTTGATGATAGAAATTACATCAGAGGGCTGGGGTTGTGGCTCAGTGGTAAAGAGCTCACCTACCATGTTCAAGGCCCTGGGTTCGATCCTCAGCGCTACATAAAAATAAATAAACAAAATAAAGGTATTAAAAAAAAAGAAATTACATCATAGGTTGCCTAGTGGGGAGAGTAGGTACACAGGGGTGTAGGAGAACTTTCTGTGGTGGTGGAAATGTATAACTTCATTAGGGTTGTTGGTTTTTGGATGCATCTATTCATTTGTCAAAACTCAATAAACTATATGTTTAAAATCTATACATTTAACTGGATGTAAATTATACCAGTAAAGTTGCTTAAAAATAAGAACAGGGGTCTGAGGATGTAGTTCAGTGGTACAGAACCTGCTTAGCATAGTTTTTTTTTTTTTTTGGGGGGGGGGGCGGTGGAGAGGTCGCAGGGTTGTACTGAGATTGAACTCAGGGGCACTTAACCACTGAGCCACATCCCCAGCCCTTTTTTATTTTTTATTTTGAGACAGGGTTTTGCTAAGTTGCTGAGGCTGGCTTTGAACTTGTGATCCTTTTGCCTCAGCCTCCTGAGCTGCTGGGATTACAGTCATGCACCACTACACTCAGAAAGAACCTGCTCAACATGTGTATAGCCCTGGGTTATATCCTCAATTAAAAAAAAAAAAAAAAAGGAACAGGATGAAATTATTTAAAAAACAATTCAAATATCAATAGCATCTAGTTTTTCGTGTTTTCAAATACGCATTTGTCAATTAAGTTTGTGGGGTGTTGTTCTGTTTTTCTACAATGGTTTATTAAACCTTCTAAAAAACAATTCAGTGAACCTGTCATGAATGATTTCATTTTGCATCTAATAGTTCTGGTTAAGTCCAGAAATAATGAAGTGGGCCCCATTCCCTCAGGGAAATACTTCTCAATGTCTGTAACCTCCAACTTTCATTTGAATGTTGTTTATTTTTAAAATATATACCAGTTTTCTTATACTTACTTTTTTGTATTTAGAATTTTAAAGTACTCGGCATTTTAGTTGTGTGTATGTGTGCCTTTAAAATATGTGTATATATATTTTGGATTTACTTTCAGAAATATAGTTATTATCTAATCCAAATCATAGGGATATTATCTTTTTCCATCTAAGTCTTAAATCTTCACAGAAGTAGAACATTTTTACTGTCATTTTTTTCCCTTCTGCTTTGTGTCTGGATGTCCTACAGATGAACTGTTGACATCAGATATTCACTAGCTACATTCTTTGAGAAAAAACATAAACCTTCTTCTTAATCCTCTGGTTTGTAAAGTTTTGGTCCGTTTCTCAGGGCTTGTAGCTTACACTTTATGGAAGAAAGTTAACTGCAGGTATATAAACATTGTTTTGAATGGAAAATGTCCATATTAGCAAATATATTATAAAAGTTTAATCCAGTTTCAAAATGTCTTGTTCAGAAGTAGTAAGGAGAATTATTATTTTTTTTAAATCAAGGTCATACATCAGATTTTTGGGGGAGGGAACATTATTCCTGAGGTGTCAGCTTTGGTTTTGTAAGAGCCTAAAGGGAGATTCTTGAGTAAAAGTGATAAGGTTGAAAAAAAAGAAAATTCTTAGTTTTTAACTCTTGAAACCCTCTGCCAAATTTTTAGTTTAATAATAATAGGAATAATTTTTTTCACTTAAGATACTTAAGGATTTAAAACATTTTCAAGTGTCTCATCTCTTACAACCCATACAATGCCTTACTACAGTTAGCAGGGAAGGTATGGCTTCCATGGTAACAGATAATGTGTGAGGTTGCATTTATGATTTGACTTTACTACATATTTTCATTCCCTTACATCATCTGTATATCTGAACTCAACTTCTTATCTAGTTTAAATTTAACTATCTAGTTTGTGTATTTGCACCCTGGTCTGCCTTATCTAAGTACACACTTAGCTGATTTATTTTAACTTTTTGACTATTAATCTTTAATGTTTCTAGAAAAAAATCTTTTTAGAAAATAAATTATAAATACCTTTTTAAGGAAATTCTATTTGAATAATACTTTTCTATGAACATAGGCCTTAAAATAGAATTTATGTAGATGTAGTCCTTAAGGCCTTGAGAAAACCACTGTTCACGGAAGTTATGTTTAATATTTTTCCCATGTCATCAAGGTCATTGTCTGTCTCCCTGAAATTTCAATTTGTTTATTTTCTGTGAAGTGGGTGTCAAGAAAACACAACCTCAGATTCAGATATAGGGTTCCCCCTGCCCCACGGAAGGTGGCGTTCAATGCCAGTTTTACTATTTATTTATTTATTTTAGTTGTAGATGAGCACAATATCTTTATTTATTTACTTATTTATTTTTATGTAGTGTTGAGGATTGAACCCAGGGTCTCACACCTGCGAGGCAAGTGCTCTACCACTTAGCTACAGCCCAAGCCCCAGATATAGAGTTTTAAAAAGAGGTTTAAACATGAGCTACTTGTGAGACTGAGGCAGGGGGATTACAAGACTGAGTACTCAGGAAGACCCTGTCTCAAAAACAACAACAACAACAAAACAGGGCAGAAAATATTACTCAGTGATAGAGCACTGGGTTCAATGCCAAGTACTCCAAAGAAAAAAGAAGTTATTTGCTTTTATTATTTGCTTGAAAAAGAATTATAACATATCTTCTTAGTTGATAAATTTTCATGGGTGATTTCAAGCTGGTGAAATGGTTGAGCAATTTTGAGCATTGAATCCCAACTTTTATGTACATCTGGCAGTCAAAATATTAAGTCTCTTTAATTGAGTCCAGAGTGTAAGGGCCTTGTTTTATATCATTTGGTCTAGAGGAATGAGATTATTTAACCAGAGTAAGAGGAAATTAAATGTCAAGTTCTAAGTAGAGCTCTCTTTCTGACTTCAAGAGTTCAAATAATTGACTCAGGAGGCTGAGTCAGGAGGATTGCTTATGCTCAGGAATTTCAGCACTGTCTAGGCAACAGAGACTGTTATGGTTTGGATATGAAGCTTCCCAGAGGGACTCATGTGTTCAAAGGCAGAGCTTTTGGGAGCTGATTGAATAGTATAATAAATCTCTCTCTGGTAAGTGGTGGAAACCATAGACTTGAAGGACATGGTTGGAGGTAGTAGGTCACTGGGTATGTGTCCTGGAAGGGTATTTCTTGTTTCCAGTGTCTTTCTGTCTGTCCTACACTATTTTTCTTTCTCCCTCCATCTTTGTCCTTATCTGCCTCCACGTCTTTCTTCCTTCTCCTCCCCTTCTTCTTTCTCTTTCTCTCTCCTCCTTTCTTCCTCTTCCCCCTCCTTCCTGGCTGCCTTGAACTGAGCAGTTTTCCTTTATCACGTCCTTCCGCCATGATGTTCTTCCTTACCTCAGGCCCAGAGCAATGGAGCTGACCAACCAAGGACTGGAACTTCTGGAACTATGAGCCCCAAATGAATCTTTCCTCATCTAAATTGTTTATGTCAGGTATTTTGGTCACAGTGAAGCAAAATTAACACAGAGACCCTGTCTCCCCCCCACCTCTTTTTGATGGGACCAGGGATCTAACCCAGGGCTTCATGCGTTCTACACAAGTACTTTACCATTGTGCTACACCCCTGCTACAAGCCACAAACCCAATCCCTGTCTCTTTAAAAGACAGAGGGAGAGAGTGAGAAAAAAAGACAAGTTCAAATAATTTTACTATAAAGTTTGATAAACTTATATTAAAACAAGTAAACTACAGGTAGTTTATTTCTTAAAATCATAGTGTACTTTTCCTTATTAATCCTTGGAATTGACATTGAATATAGCATAGTGGTTAAGAATTTAGGCTCTGGGTGCTGGGATTGTGGCTCAGAAGTAGAGTGCTTGCCTAGCACTTGCAAGACGCTGGGTTCGATCCTCAGGACCACATAAAAATAAATAAAATAAAGGTATTGTGTCCAACTACAACTAAAAAAAATTTAAATAAAAGAATTTAGGCTGGATTCAGACTGTCAAGTTTTGAATGTCAGTGTTGCCACTTTCTCATTTTGTAACTAGGGACAACTTTTATAAGCCTTAGTCCTCTTATTGATAAAATGAGGATAATCATACTACTTGCCTTTTTAGGTAAGATGAAAATTAAATGATGTAATATATGTGAATATAATATATGTGAGTATAATATGTGTAAATATATGTTATACTTACATATTGATGATACCGTTATTTGGGTTTGTCTCATGTCAATATGAGATACATAAAAAAGAAAATCTGATTAAGTGGTTTTGACCTCACAATTTATTGATTTTTAGTGTTTCCATGTTCTTTTTTTTTTTTGGAGAGCCTATTGTGCAATGAATTATGATATGGAAAAATTGTGATCCTCAACAAAATTGTGAATTGGATAAAATATATATGGATAGTCTGGAAGATTGCCACTTAACTCTAGTTATGCTTTTAGTTATGACCACAACAATCAAATAACCCAGAACATACTTTTAAGGTAGAATAATTAGAGATAGTGAATAAAGATGAAAGTAGTAAAGTGAATGATGATCTTACTTGATTGCAATATAATTCCAGTTGAGTTAACTAATATTTTATGATCAGAATGCGGGGTAGGAATTGAAGTTATGTACTTGGTTGGGAAATTTGGGCAATATTCTAGGACTAGAGAAAGAATTTTGTTGTTATTTTTGAAATGAGAAAAATAAAAGCCTATTTATAAGCTGATGGGAATTATCCAGTAGAGAGGGAAAATTTTATAAGAGATAAGAAAGATAAGAATTATTTGATAATCTTCTTGAATAGGGGAGAGGGAATAGAATCTAATAGTGGAGGGTTGGGCCTTCAAAGTAAGGAATAGTTATCTAAAAGGAAAAGTATTCACAAAAGATAGGTTCTTTATCAAAAATGAAAATCAATAGTGATAGTAGTTCTGGTAGATTCTGAAGGCAGTGAAATGATATCTTCAAAAATAATTCAAGAGTCAAAGTGAAGGGGAAAAAAAGACATTTTGGGACCTGCAGAAACTGAGGATAGATATTTTTGCTGAGGCTACAAAAGCATGTACTCCAACTAGAAGTAAATTGGCCATATGGAGAAAATCACAGGCAAGAATCCATATGAGCAGAGAAATGGGATTTTGGTATGTTAAATAAGTATTAATTATAAAAAGTACATATTAAAATTCAATATTAGAAAATTTGAAACAATTTTAGTATAACAAATTGCTTTAAAGTATTGTTTCACTGTTTAGGAAATTCAGGTGTTTTGTGATATTAATCTATACTGTATTTTCATCATGTGGGATTAGGCCCCAACTTTCTTAATAAGACTCCTTTGGCACAAGAATTAAAACCAAGAATCAATAAATGTGATGGATTCAAACTAAAAAGTTTTGTCTCAGTAAAAGAAACAATCTGTGAGGTGAATAGAGAGCCTATATCTTGGGAGCAAATCTTTAACCCTCACACATCAGATAGAGCAATAATCTGTAGGGTATATAAAGAACTCAAAAAGTCAAACACCAAAAAAACATATAATCCAATCAACAAATGGGCCAAGGACCTGAACAGACAGTTCTCAGAAGAGGATATACAATCATTCAACAAATATATGAAAAAATGTTCATCATCACTAGCAATTAGAGTGGTTTTGATTTGCATTTCTCTAAGATTTCATCTCACTCCAGTCAGAATGGCAGCTATTATGAAGACAAACAACAGTAAGTGTTGGTGAGGATGTGGGGGAAAAGGTACACTCATACGCTGCTGGTAGGACTTCAAATTGGTGCAGCCAATATGGAAAGAAGTATGGCAGTTCCTTGGAAAATTGGGATTGGAACTACCATTTGACCCAGTTATCCCTCTCCTTGATCTATACCTAAAGAACTTTAAAACAGCATACTACAGGGACTCAGCCACATCATGGTTTATAGCAGCACAATTCATAATAGCTAAACTGTGGAAACAACCTAGATGCCCTTCAATAGATGAATAGATAAAAAAAAGTGGCATATATATATATACAATGGAATATTACTCAGCAATAAAAGACAATAAAATCATGGCATTTTCAGGTAAATGGATGGAGTTAGAGATAATGCTAAGTGAATTTAGCCAATCCCAAAAAAACAAATGCTGAATGTTTTCTCTGATATAAGGATGCTGATTCATAGTGGGATAGGGAGTGGGAGCATGGGAGGAATAGGCAAACTCTAGATAGGGCAGAGGGGTGGGAGGGAAAAAGAGGGGGCATGGGGTTAGAAATGATGGTGGAAAGTGATGATCATTATTATCCAAAGTACAGATATGAAGACACGAATTGATGTGAATATACTTTGTATACAACCAGTGATATGAAAAATTGTGTAGTAAGAACACATTCCACTATAATATATAAACAATAAATAAATAAATGAAAACACAAAAAAGAAATGTAAATGAAAAATATTTAAAGTATTATGATAAATTTGATGGCTAATTCCATTTTCATTGTTGAATTCTCAACTTTCTATTTGTTGCTAAACTTTATAAATCTTAAACTTTGACAAAATGTGAAATCAGAAGGCATTAAAATAAATACTTAATGAGATTTTCATGAAACATTTGGCATAAATCAATAAAAAACATAAAATAAAATTAGAAGGTACCAGATATATTTGACATTACTTTCCAAATATACCAACGATTAGCACAGTCCCAAGCTCTGAGATGCTTGCTCAAAGGCTGTGGAAGACATCTACTCTTAAAAGACTTTTATGGTTGGTTATTCCTTTGAAAGGAGACACTACAGTGAATAAATACCAAATATATGATTAAATGTATTTTAATTCTCCTTATCTGATTTAGTGTTTGTGTGGCAATAGTACTCATTTCAAGTAAATCCTAGCACTTGAGCTATGTATTTCTGCAGTTCAGATCCCTTTTGTAGAAAAGTAGTCTGCTTATTCATTTTCCTAATCACAAAGGATGAAGCAAAAGCTGAAGACTATTCTCATGTCCATTATGTAAAGATTTAAATTTAAGCATATTTTAAAATCATTTAGAAAAGAAATTTAAGTACCTGACAATGTAAGGTTTGTTAATGTTTTTTATTTCCAAAAGCAAAAAGTGTATGTCTGAAATGCTTGTTAGATAGAAAATATATTTGTGTGAACTTCCTGAATCTGTGGCTCTTAATCATTTAGCCTTTGATATAGTACAGCCATTTGTTACCAAGCCATTTGTTCCAAACTATACCCAAGATGTTATTTATATATTAACATATTTATAGACATTTCAGTATTATTTAATGTCTTAGTAGTAATGATATTCAAAAGTGGATGAAGTTCATTTTTAAAGCCTTTTCTCTTAATATGATACTTTATATAAAATCTAGAAAACAATTTAGCTATTCAGTGACTTGTGTTTTGATAAAGTGAGTTCTACTCATTCAGTTATAGTATTTGAATATTTTACTTTTTAACTATAGTAGAAAAACAATCTACTCATGCTACAAACATGTTTGCTGGTAAATGCAAATCAAAGAATTTATTTCAAGACTACTTTTATGGACTTTTTAGATGAGGTTTTTATTATTGATATTATCTAAAATAAAAAGAATTAACCTAACAGCATACACCTATTTAAGAAGCATAAAAACACAAAAATGAAGTGGGTTATGACATAGTAAGTGTTTTGTTGGGTTAACATTTTATTTTATGAATAGTTAAATAATTTAAGAAATATTGCTTTCCTTAAATTTTAGTTCTAAATCAGACTAGTCTGAAATGCATATTAGTAATGCTTAGGATGGAAAATATACACCTGTGGTAGAAGAGTATGTCATAGTAAATATGTTTATACAGCTGTGTGGTAATGTTAGTTATTACAGAGTATATTTACAGAATCATGTAATGAGCCTCATTTTCAAACAACCATTAACTTTGTCTTAGAAATAACTAAAGAATAACTTTGTTTCTTAAATTCAGACTGTGCAAACAATATATAGCATCATTGTAGCTGTCCTTTTACCTGAATGCATAAATTTGATCATAAATATATGTTGCCTAATTTCTGAACAAATTCAGATGTCTTCAAAGACTGTTTTCTTATTTATAATTTATGCTTTCATTGCTTATAATACCTACTCTTTTAGTACCAGTCTGTGCTTTCATTAAACTTTATTGCTCTTACATGGACTCTTCTGTCAGGCTTTAATAAAATTATAAAATGGACTTAATGTGGTCTGCGTGAAAGCTTCCTTTATCATTAATAAATTTCATTTATTCCATGGGGTTATTGGTTTTGGATAACTTGCATGACTTCATTCAGACCTGCACTAGAATGTGAATTAAATATTATTTAAAAATTAAGCAAGAGTAAAAGTATTTTAAAATAAACTCATAGGACTTTGAGGATTTACAAAAATGTTTGATTCAAAAGAGCAAGTAAGGGACTGGGAATGTAGCTCAGTGGTAGAGTGTTTGTCTAACATGCATCAGGCCTTGGGTTTGATTTCCAGCCTAGCAAAAGAAAAAGTAAAATGTATCATTACAGTGTTGTCTGTAAATATATATATTTTCCTCTGAAAAATTTAACAGACTGTAGATGGTTTCTCCTTTTGTTTAATTTCTGGGCACTTGCCATGTATTGTATATTCAAATATAAAACATAGTTTTATTTCATGCCCTCAAATATTTTAGTTTCCTTTTACTTGGAGAGAATATCAAGCATCAACTTGTAATTATCAAAAAATACCTTTTTAGAAATCTGTATGAGAAGAAGATAATGAAAATCTATTCAAATCTATAAATTTGCAAACATGCAAATATAAAAGCAGCTACCAATCACCCATTTAAGGACAAAGCAGAGCATAAAAACACAAATAAAAATAATGTGGATTATGATATATTAGTGGCATCCTTAACTCTTTAGAACTCTCTAAAATGCATACTAAATTTTAAGAGGTCCAGTAAAGAGAATATAGTAAAATCATTACATTTCCATTTCTATTATGTAAGTATGGAAAAAAACCCAGTTCAGTGTGCTTTGGAGTCAGTACTTTTTTTTTTTTTTTTTTTTTTTGCTTAAACAAGTTAATTACTAAAATGGACACAGAGCCATGGGGTATTTGGAGTTGATTTAAGGTTAATTTTGGAAGATTTTGACCTGGATCTTTTTTACATCACCTAGTACAATGAGTAATACATGACAGGTACTTCATATGTATTTACTGAATTAATGAATGAATAAATAGGAGTTGATAAAGAAAATAGTGGCCATTGATTTGCAGATAAGGAGAGCCTTCTAGCAGAGGGAGAACTAAGATGAGATTTTAGTGGAGGCAAGAACTATGAAAAGGTTTGCTAGGCTGGCCAAGAGAGAAGGTCCAAACAAATGAGGACTTTAATTATCAGATGACCTACTATTAAATTCAGTAGTTTGAACTTTGTATGATTGTTCTAGGTTATTACATGAATGAACTGGAGAGAATTAATTTGATTAACTGTAGTGGATATAGTAAAAGAGGAAAGAAGCTAGACTAGTGGTTCTCAAGGTGTGGTGTTCCAGCTAGTAGCCTCAGCATCATCTGGATGCTTGTTGGAAAGACAAATTTCGGAGCCCCCAAGAACTCCTGAGTCAGAATTTCCCTGTGAGGAGCGGAGAGAGGGCATACCTAACAACTGTGTATTAATGAGTTCTCCAGGGGATTGTGATATCAGCAGGCTCACATTTGAGAACTACTGGGCTGGAGGAGGAAAATCAGATAATGGGTAACAGCAGTGAGGTTAGATTCTATAGAAACTGCATGATTTAACAGTTTGATTACATAGCACAGCTATGCAGGAATGATTAATCACCGGATATACTGAATTTTTAAATGAAAGAGATGTTTGTATTTTGATGGAATAAAGGACTTCTTTTATCAGTTACACAGAGGTAACTGGAGATTTATTTGGAAAGTACAGTATGAATGTTAATAATAGAAACAAAACTAGCTCAAACCAGAACAATATACTTTCATTTTGTTGTTGATTCTTCTACAAGATAAATTTATAAGTCAAAAAGGTTGTGTGGTGGACAGAGTTAAAGGCAACTGGATGTTCTTAAGCATTATTTTTTATTGAAATCAACAACCTAATGTTTACTTTCTCTATGCTATCAATATTTCAATGTAAAATAAGTCGAAGCCCTCTTCAGAATCAAAGATTATGTTCTCTTAGTCACTGCTGAAGATACCTTCATGAATTTTCACTTTGAATCTCTCTCTCTCTCTTTTTTTTTTTTAAGTATTACTCTTCTCTTTGTGGTGTCGATATACTACACTTGCAAGTGTATTGTATCCTGATGTGATTTGGGATTTTGGGATTCACATTATGTTTCCTTGTGGTATATATCTCCTACAAAAAAAAGCCTCTTAGGATATATTACTTCTAAGGATGCTAGATGGGTCAAAAACATCCATTTTCAGTTGAGTCATATTAACTTTTTTTTTTTAAGAATTGTATTATCAATGACATATGTAGACTACAAAGGAAGTCCGAATTAAGTCAGCACCATTTAGTAATTTCTGCCTCTTTGCTCACTGAGTTTCTTAAAATTTTAATTGTTTTAGGCTCTGCTAGAGTCTGTAAACAAGACGACGCCTGGCATTTTGCAGAGGGAGTAGTTTGTGAAGTAACGCCAGGGAGCCATTAAGTGTGGAGATTCCTTATTGGTTGACTGCTGTATCTAGCTTATGTTAATTAAGATAAGCTGTGTGTAATGTATAAATACCCCTCCAGTCCTACAATAAACGGCTCCCACTCCTGCTGTATCAATGTACACAAGTTGCTCGTCACCCCCCGGGTTATTTTGCTGCAGCCGGACTGCGGCAAGGCTCATTATGAATTACCTAGTAAATTATTATATTAATGTGACTAACATAGCGTGGCTGTTTTTAATCAAAGCAAATTACACCTATATCCCACCAGGATTGCTTATGAATGTTATAATTCTCGTGTTACTCGGGATTCCATTGACACATTTTCTTATGTGCTCATATTTTGACACTTAGCATGTTAAAGTTATTTATCAAGAACCTATTGTGGTGGGGCATGGTGGCGCACCCCTTTAAACCCAGCAGCCTGGAAGCCTGAAACAGGGGGGTTGTGAATTCAAAGCCATCCTGAAAAATTTAGCCAGGCACTTAGCAACTAAGTGAGACCTTGTGTCTAAATAAAAAATACAAAATAGGGCTGGGGATGGTTGAATGCCCCTGAGTTCAATCGCTGATTTAAAAAAAAAAAAAAAAAATCCTGTTCTGCAATAGCCACCATGCTAGGCACACTTACGTGTAAAGAAGAGATACAAAAGAATTCTAGATAGGATGGCTCCAAAAAATGTCGTGTTCCAATATCATTCCCATAAAGCAATGAGACAGTGTAAAAAGAGAAAACTAAAATGATACAGCAGTCTCTGAATCAAGACAAAGACTTTTGGGAACCCTTCTTGTAGGCACTGTGGTATCTATATTGAGAGAAGTGAAATGGCACCTATTTCAGTTTATCTTTTTTTTTTTCCTTCTAGGCAAACTCTGGTAATCTGTCTTCTCTAAGTAAGCAACATATATTTCCTTAAGAAGTTAAAAGTAATTCATTATGGAGCTTTCTTTTTTTTTTTTTTTTGGTAAAAACATGCTGCCTTCTCAAGTTGTGTGTGTGTGGCAGGGGGTGTTTTCTGATATGTTTAATTTAGGTAATTTGAAAGGTTCCACCCTTTGTGTTAAATTAACTCGAAGACCCTGCCTTTTTTTCACTTTGTCCCTTCATTGGTCTTCAGACCAAAAAAAAAAAAAAAAAAAGGCTGATTAGACATTAGTATAAAGTAATGATAACATAATAGCAGAGAGAATCTTCTATAAACCGAAGCTTATTGTCTGCTAACAATTTGAATTATCTATGAGACAAAGGAATCCCTCGAAGAGGATGAGAGAACTCGGGATTTACTGTGATGCAAGTATAAGACTGTGTAGAACAAGCGGGAGATCTTGAAGAAGGGATGCCTTCTAGTATTTTCTGAATTCTTTTAACAGAGCTTATTTTAATGAGGGAGTGAGGTGGCAGGTGGCAGGTGCCAAGTCAAAAGAGGAGCAAGGAAAAGGTACAGAGTTGTACATAGTTGGCTATTGCTACATCCAACACTCCTAGGATGTGAACACAGGCCAGAGCAATCTGAATATCATCTCTGGGATCCCAAGTACTTGCACTTCTCTGGATTTTTTTAATTTTAAACTTTACTAATTTGCTTTAACCAAGTTCTGTTTGTCCAGAAGTTAAATGGATGCTTTGTGGTTATAAGGAAAAATAATAAAGGGACAGGGGTACAGTTCAGTGGTAGAGCCTGTGCTTATTAAAGCAGGCATGAGGCCTGTAGTTTAATCACCAGTACTGCCAAACACACACACACACACACACACACACACACACACACACATACACATTGGAACTTTAAGAAGAACCATAGTTTGCTGCAAGAGGGGTTAATCTTAACTTTATAATTGATCCATAGTTATATACAGTGTTTCAGTTTTCCCCATTTGTGTTTTTTTTATCCTCCTAATAATTGTTTTAGAAGCTAGATTACTGCTCTGCATTAGATTATAGCATGAAGCACCCGCTTTTTTCTTGGATTTGACTATCCTCAGTGTCATATTTTGTCTTCTTCCTCAGTTTCTGATTTTCCTTAGATTGCCTTGGTTTCTGCTTTCCTTCTTTCCTTCCTTATTTGTTGTGTGTGTCATAACATTTGTCATCTTTGTACTGCTTGTGGCTGTTTTCCATTTCCAAGACCCCCCTTTGCCATTTGCTTTCTGTTATTTCCTCATTATTCTCTTCTCTATTCCTGTGTGCCTTAGTTTCCTCATATGTTGAACTCTTTTTCTAGGGGTTAATTATGTAGGATTGACTCATGAATTAATCACAGTGTTTCTTTTTAACTTTAATTTATTCTCAGGGTTTATTAGCAGAAAAACAAAAGCAAATCACAGTATATTCTTAAGCTTCAGTAAACTTTTGTTGAACTTATTTGGTTATTTGAGGTTTCACTAAAGAATGTAGCCTAGAAAAATAGCATGGTTGGGATGTGCTTTCATGTCTGAGTATTGACACATGATGTAGTGGGAGCAAGAATGAAGCAGAGTCGCCATATGCAGTGATATAATCTAGGAATATGAGACAGTTTATGTGACTTTCAGCCCGTTTCACTTGCTAGTTATAACAGGAATGATAAAAACAACCTGTAATCATAAAGACTTCTGATTGTACTTTAAAGTCTTGAACATAGGGAAAAAAAAGTGATTGGAACTTAGTACATTAAAAAAAAGGTTTATTTTGATAAGAGAAATACAGCCTATACCTCACTTCCATGGTACTTGGTAGCTACTTGTGCTCTCTTAAAAGGTTTCCTTGTGAAATAGTTAGAAATGAAGTATAAAGTTAAGACTAAATTATTTTATAGAATATTAAAGAATGAAGCAATGATCCGCTGAGTTTTAATTTGCTTTTATCTATCAAAATATTAGTTTACATGTATTAGTAGAGATGTTAGTATTAGACCCATATTATCTAAAATATGAACTTACAAGTTAAGAGTTTATTTGAAAAAGAAGTTGATCTATAAGGTGTTTAAATTTCTTGAATTATATTTCTTTTATAATTATATCTTTATTTATTTAGCAGTAAGTTGTCCTTAATGAACATCCTTCACTTTGCTTTTTCTCTTTCTTCCTTTTAGTGTTTGACTTTTAGTATATATATAAAAAAATAAAGTCACAAGTTATTAGCATCAGTGAAGGAGTAGATAAACCTCCAACCTATGTATTTTATTTTTATCTCAGTAGTAGAGCACTTGCCTAATATGCATTAGGCCCTAGGTTTGATCCCCAGCACTGCAAAATAAATAAATCGGAATCTCTTATTAATATTTTTTGGGGGATAATTTTTATAAAATCTGAGTTTCAAATACTTCTTGTTTCTGTACAAATTTGTGATTCAAACTTTTTGTTTAGATTTAGATCCAAATGGGAATGACTTGTTTTAGTTTCGAATTTGTACTGGAGAGTGAAAATATTTTATTGTTTTCAAAGACTTTCTAAACAACAACAAAAAATTCGGTAAGTAAGATCTGCTTATATGACTAATACTGTTATGTATTTGTGTTAGTCAGCTTTTCATCATTGTGACCAAAATACCTGGCAAGAACAACTTAGAGGAGGAGAAGTGAATTTGGGGCTCGCTGTTTCAGAGATTTCATAGGTCTGGTCTGTGGTGGACTCCATTGCTGTGGACTCCATTGCTCTGGGCTCAAGGTGAGGCAGAGTATCATGGTGGAAGGTGCATGACGGAGGAAGAAAGCTGCTCAGCACTTGGCAGCTAAAAAGCAGAGAAAGAGAGTACTTGAGCATTTGCAGAAGAAACCAGGGACAAAACATAATCCCCTAGGGTATACCTGGGTGACTTGCTTGCTCTAGCTACATCATTCCTGTAGCTTCACTTTGTACTGGAAGCAGAGAGAGTGGCTTGCAGGATGGCCAGATCGTTACTCAGAAAAACAAGAGGGAAAGGGAACCAAAAAGTTGCCAACTACAGAGCCTCCAAGACTTTTTATGACCATGGAAAGTAGCTTTACCCCAACTTTCATGAAAGGGTTTCAAATAATAATTGCTATCCAGTGGTCTATTCAGATTGTTAATCCATCAGCTGGATTAATTCACTGCTGGGGTTGAAGTCTAATGATGTCACCTCTGAAATTCCTGCATTACCACATGGACTTTTCAGGGTACACCTCGTATCTAAACCATAATAGTCTTTTTCTTACCCAGGCTTATGTAAGCTTTCTCTGATTCCTGGTGATCTGAAGGATATCATTAGAATCTTGGGTTGTGTAAAATTCCTTACTCCTCTATTTGAAGTTAGTCTTGATCAAAGGGACCAAGATTTAAGTTTGTAAAAGGAACTTTTAAAAAATAGAAACTCTTTTAGGGGGATTTGTGCAAAATGCTCATTTGAACTTTTCAAATATATAACCAGAATCCAGAAATAAATGTGTATTACTAGACACAGATTTAATTGCCTTGGAAAATATATTACACTGAAGGGATATTCATTTTATGCTTTGAAGTTGAGTTCAGCAAAAAAAATTTTTTTCTTGTGACCTAGTGAGATCTGTACATTATTATTATTAATTTGGATTGCAAGTTTTCTCTGGAACAACTCAAGGGGTTTTGCCTTCAGAAAGAAGATGATACAGGCACCAGGATCTTAACTCCTGATTCATTCTGTTCACCTCCCTATTTCTTTTCATTTCCCCTCTTGAAAGGGGTGCAGAGTCATTTATCATTGTGATAATAGACACCACAGATACTATTAGTCATGAATATAAGATCCTCCCCCACCAAGAAATCTAATGAGAGATTCTATAAAATTTAGTCCCCCACAGATGTAAAGAAGTTGAGATCATGGTACAAAGACCAATAATCTTTCCTTTATTGGCTTTCTAAAATCTGAGTTCAGTTGTCCTGAACTCTGTTTCTGATTTTTTTTTTTTTTTTTTTTTTTTGGTCAGTGTATTCCTATCAACAGTGACTGTTGTAGTTTGGATCTTAAGTGTCCCCAAAGGCTTGTGTGCTGTAAGGCATGGTCCCCATGCCTTTGTGCTATTGGGAGTTGGTAGAACCTTTAAGAGATGGGCTAACAGGAGTTTTTCAGGTCATTGGGACGTATCCTTGAAAGGGTAGTGGGACCCCAGGCTTTTCCTCTTCCTCTTTTTTGCCCCCCAGTCACGAGGTGAGCAGTTTTACCACACTGTCTGCCTTGATATGCTGTCTCACCAAAGGTCCAAAAGAAGCAGGGCCAATTGATCATGAACTAAAACCTCCAAAGCTGTGAGCCAAAATAAACCTTTTCTCTTTGTAAGTTAATTATCTCGGGTATTTGTTTTAATGACAGAGAGCTGGCTAATGCAGTAATCATCATTACAAATATAATCAGACATTGTGAAAAACAATTGTTTCTAAAAATTGCACTTTGATGTAAATAAAAGGTACATTTTTAGCTTCATACAAGATTAGGGATTATTTTAGAGATTCGTGATAATTCTACTTGTTCTTATAAGGGGATCTAAGCTTGATCCTTGAGGCTGGATATGACTCCTTGCAAAGCCAGCAGGGTGTGGATGTGTATTACCAAAGCATTGCACTTGGCAGAAGAAGGAATGAATACTGTATTGCCTAATATCCCATAGGGATGGGAAGGGGGATGCATAATGTTCCTTCTTAGTGATTGAGAGCTGTGTAATGCATAAGGGAGTGTGACTTGAGAATAATAAGTAGAGTACATACTCAGGAATTCCTGATCACTGACTGAAATATACAGGAAAGCAAATACTGTTGAGTGACTCAACAAGGCAAATAATCTTAGAAACAACAAAGAACTTCCTTATTTTATTTCTGTGGCTCCTCGACATTTTTTTTTTTTATCTTTCATTTTCGTGTATTATAAGGTATTGTCAATGACAGACCTTTGCAAAGTATAAATACTGAATATTATTAAATATTGTTAAATATTAATAAGCATTGTGATAAATGTCTCTTTTCTATTTAAGACAAAGATCATCTTGGTGATATCCTGTTTGTTAATATAACTCAGAACTCTGATACAATGATCTCCATAGTAGATAAAGTGCTTTCTTGCTACCAATAATGGCATAAGATTATTTTTTGTTGTTATGGCTTTGTAATTTTGATACAGAATGCATATCTATCCCTTTTGCTGTTTTTACATTCAGTGCCTGAACCAATGCTTGTTACCCATATCATGGTAACTTTCATTAAGATTATATTGTGAGTTTTTAATAAAGGAATATAGATATTTAAACTCACCTTATATATTTTCATTTATGTTTTTTTTTGTCAGAAATATTGCCATCCTAGGTTATTTGAGTAATGCTTAAAGTATGTTAACAAAGAAACCTGTGAAATTTTCCTCTCCAAAGTTGTTTAAAGTTGAGGATCCTTTAAATGATTTCTGGAAGCTTTATCTTGCCCTGGTTACAGCATTCTGAGTCTTTTGGGGATGCCCAAAAGACACATATCATAGTACATGAATGATGGCTTGATATGGTCATAAGAATAGCTGACATGTCATGTTCATGCTTCACAACACTGGGGCATTTACTAGGTGTATTCTGACAGATGACCCTGAAACATCTACCATTCATAGGTGGTAATGTCAACTAGGACTTGCCTAGACTTTCAGTATTGGGAATTACAGTGAAAATGCCAAATATTCCCTGATCTTGAAGACCAGTAATTTTGATGGATTTGTTTCTATGGTGTTTTGTTTTGTTTTGTTTGAGACAGGATCTTACTATGTTGCCGAGGTTGGTTTTGAACTCTTAGGCTCAAGTGATCCTCCTGCCTCAGCCTCCCATGTAGCTGGGGCTGTTGACATGCACCATCATGCCTGGTGCCATTTCAGTGTTTTTGAAGTAGCATTTCTCAAGTGGCATTTCTGACCTTCATAACATGTTGCCCTTAAATATATTGAGATACCCTTTTGCTTTATGGCACTTAATCCTAATTTCTAATGTATTCCATTTATAAATGAGTTCTTTCAGCCAGGCCTTTGTTTGGAGTCTTAACACTGCTATGTTGGGATATTTTAAAAGAGTTTTTAAAAAAGACTGAGGTAAAATATTCTACTGAAGTTCTCATATTCTTAAATTTTGATATAAATAAATATCCTTTCTCCTTTCCCATTTATTATTTCATTTCTTATCTTTTTACAGCCATCTCACAGAATTTTATTTCATATAAACAAGTTTCTGAAGCTGGACCTAGCATGACATTTATAATTTTGAACTGTTTGAACTTCTCAATAACGAATGCATGTGTTTTCAACATATAAAACAACTCCCTCTGCATTCGTGAAATACCTTGCTCTGTGTCTTCTGTCTTAGAGTTTTATTCCTTGCCAAAAATAATATTACCACATATTACAAAAAGAATAAATGAATAAAGGGGATTTGAATTTTATTTCTTTTTTCCACACAACTTCATTTTACATCAGAGGAAGTGATGAGACACAGTATTACTTAATCTAAGCCTTTAGCAATGATGACAGGTGTTTGTATGCAGATGACACATTTATTTTCCTCTAAAGTCTAACTTTTGGAAAATTAATTTACATGTATTTTTATTTCATGACATAAGAAAGTAAATGTAACTTTTCCTATAAATATTCAAAGTTTAGCTTATGGAAATTTTGAGTTTACTAGTCATAACCCCTCTTTATATATGAATACCACATTCATTTAGATTCAGTTTAGTTTGGTAACAAAATACAACTAAAACCATTAAAAGAATGTTCTAATTAGATTAGAGTCAAAGCAGAGTGGTCTTCATTTTAGGAGTAGATCTTCTGCCAAAAGCTTCTATTGTAAAAGTAAAATATCACATTTTGAAATCCTATATTGCAAACCAAAAATATTTTGGAAACTTTCCAGAGCCTGTGAATGCATTGTGCTTTGTTTTTAAATCCTCATGCATCACAGGATTATATTCTTATATGATCTATCTATAATCTCACTATTTTGTTATGGCTGAGGTGATTCAGCTCATTTTTTATATAAAGCTATCAAATCTGAGCCACATAACACTATGCTTTTTGTGAAAGAAAGTTCACCTGAATTCTAGTATGAAACCTATAATAAAGTGACCTGCTTGAGTTAGTTTTCCCTTTTAAAACAAAGGTTTTGTTTTTAAGTACTTTTTTGGCTTGTGTAAGTGGGGGACTTTTATTTTTGCCTCTATTTTAGTACCTTTAAGTTCTTTTTCTTTGCAGTAAAATGAAAGAATACCTCTTCCCCCAAATCTACTGATGTTCATATTTTTTGCTTTAAAATATGTACTACAGTTTCCAATCTGTTAAAATTTTTGATAGTTTATGGATGAATTTTAAGTAAATTACATTCTACATGACAAAATACATTATTGACAAAATGCATGTAGTTCCTAGTTTTTAATCTAATCAAGCAAAGGATATAGGGAATAAAAGCTAGGATTTCCAGATTCGCTTGTTTCTAAGATGCTATTAAGGAAATCATATTGCTGCAATAAGATTAATCGGTTATTGAGTAGAAAGTTTGTAGGCTATTCTGCGTAAATGTCTCATTATGGGAGAAAACTTTTTTTATATTTTCATTGTTTAAAAATGTTTCTGCTAATGCCAAGGAAAATCCTGCCTAAGAGACAAAACAAAATAAAAACTGCCGAAGAATAAGTTTGTATATTCATTTCTGAAATGACCTCTACTTCTTTAGGGATAAAAAGGTGAAAAGCCAGTTACTGTCATTTCTTATTAATTTAGTAGTGGTTTAGTATTCAGAATTTAAAATCAGAGAATATTGCAAAATAATGTTGTCATATTTAAAATATATTGAATTGTGGCTGTTGTTTTTCTCCCACAACCATAGTCAAAATGGTTCCTGGGGTCCATATAAGTCAGCAGGAAAATAGTATTTTCTATATTGAATTTTATTTTGCAAACTACATTTCAGTACATTTATTCTGCTGAATAAAAGATATATGTGATAGAAACAAATTATAAAATGTCATTTATTCAATGAGCTTGTAAAGTATAAGCATTTGACCTACATGGTATAATGTACTTTATATCACTTCCTGAGAGGTATGTGCCTTTAAGTGTAGATTAAGAAGCCAGAAGAGAAATTTAAGTGACTATGATAAAAACTAAAAAATCCACATTTGCTAAGTACTGCAAGAAAGATCTTACAGTCATATGATGTAGAATAGGACCAGAGAACTCTGGTTTGGATAATCAGAGAAGGCTTTGTGGAAGACATGTTATTTGCCATGTGCTAAAGGAAAGGATGGGGTCGTGACAGTTGGAAATGTGATTAGAGGCCAGAGCTGGCCGGAGGAATGGTGTTAAGTATTTTGAGTGTGTGTGAAGCTTGTTTGGAGTAAATTCTTTTTGCAAGGGCACTGAGTAGAAAGGGGAAGAGTGTAGGGAATGGAGGGTTTTGTGCACAGGCTAACACATTTAAACTTTGCTGGGGAGACATAGGGAAGCTGTTAATGTTTTCTGGACTATGGAGTAACTTGATCAGGTCTGTCCCTTGTAATGATGAATCTAGAAGCTCCATGTTGCTTAGATTGGAAAGTTAGGAAACTATGCATAGGGTCACGTCTGTTAGAGTGTTGCAATAATTCAGGGAAAAATGAACTGAGAAGCAGAGGTAATGGAATGGAACGGATGGGTGTATGTAACAGTGGCTAGGTTTGGAGGAAGAAATGAACAAAGTTATACAGTGGTGTAAAGATCAAAGATGACTCCTGCTCTAGCTCAGAATGCAGCATAGATCAGTTGTTTAATAAATAAATATTTAAGTGAAGATTATGGGCTCAAGTGCTTGAGAGAGTGGATAGAAACAAGAAAATCAACAAGTTGTTTGATGATAATTAGATTATTGAGTTTAAGCTACTAGAAGGACATATAACTGAAATGTTCTTAGCAGAAGCTGCAAAATGGAATTCAGAAGTTGTGATGATGTAATCAGGGAACAGCAGAGAGGATAAAGGACAAGATGGTTGAATATTGCACAAAGTTTAGAACAAGAGAATCTAAAAGATCTGCCGAAGAAAATGGAATAGAGATTAACAAAGATAATGGGAACTGAGTAGGAGAAAAGTATTACCAGCAGAATTGGGAAATGAAGAAATGTAAAGAAAATGAGTATGGAAAAGGACCTTTGAATTTCATTTTTGAAGAAAGAGTTTTATTAGCTGGTGGGTAAGGAGATGGAGCAAGGCCTGAGTATTGTCTCGCAGTGAAAAGAAAGGAAAAGTAGCCGGAGAACTAGCAGACTGAGGAAAAGATTTTTTGTTGTTGTTGTTTAGACTGGAGGAAAACTTCACATTTTTTTGTAAGTAAGTGAAGAAAGAGTTGACAGACAGGAAAAGATGAAGATGGGCTTGGGGAAGGAGAATGAGACAGTAGAAGAACATGGTAGTCAGTGTCTAGAGCTGCACTGTCCAATAAATCTAGTTGCAGTGATGGAAATATTCTCTGTCTGCACTGTCCAGTTCAATACCCATGAGCAACACATGTGACTGTTGAGTGCCTAAAATTCAATGCTGACTGCAACTGGGCACTAAAATTCTAGTTTTATTTAATGTGAATTAATCTAAAATTAAGTAGCTATATGTGGCTTGAGGCTGCCTTTTTGGGTAGCAAAAATCTAGAATAGTTACATCTACCTAGGGTAAGTAGTTAATTTACCAAAAAGGGTCAGACATTGTGAAAACTAAGGGACAAGTTCCAGAAAAAGTTCAAGGTAGAGATGGTAGTGTTTAAGAAACTAATGATCAGATAGTTTCCTTCTTTACCACAAGATATATACTATTACTTTCTGGGAGGTTTCAGGTAAGGAACTTGGGGGGAAAAATTTTTGGCAATGTCTGTGGGGATTTCCAGTGGAGAATCTGTGGCAGATGAGATGAATGGTAGCAGTGTGGAGTGCCCTCCAGAGGTCAGAGTGTGCACCTCACTCTGCTTCTTGGGGTTGGGAGGGTGAGGATAAATGGGGAGATAGGGAGAGCAATTTTAGGGGAAATCTTTGAAAGGCTTGAGTGCTGGTCAAGTAAATCAATACTCAGCAAGTAAAAAGTAGAAAAGACATGGATAAAGACTGGAGTTGGAGGTCATGATAAGGGTAAAGAGCCAATTCTTTAGGTGTCAGATTGTGGAATAATAAGGCCATACAGTTTTCATTTTTAAGAATTGTATATTTGGTATGTCAAAATATATTCTACTGTCATGTATAACTAAAAATAACAACTTTTTAAATGTTAAAAAAGAGTGGTATATTCTGGAGGTAGAAATTTCAGTGGGAAATGGGAAAAGAAAGAAGCAATAAGATTAAGAATGGTCAGTTGTCAGATGAGAGGCATATATAAGATTGATGCACACATTTCTAAATTCAGGGGAAGAAATTTAGCACACCATGATTATTTTGGTTTTGTTCCAGTTAATTTGCAGTATGGTATTTGCTCCAAATTTGTTAACTTAACTTTGAATGTGTAGTTTTTTCTTAACCCAAATTTGAAAAGTAAGACTTGGATTTATTTTATATATTTGTAGTGACATCCAAATTCATAAAAACTGAATGCAGAGCCTGTGAGATCATATTTTCTAGTGTTTGGATTTTGTAGATAGGAGCATGTAACCTCTGAAATAAGTGACTAATTCTAGGTTATATAGCCAGTTGAGTGGTAGAGCTGAGATTGGACTTGCAAGTCTACATTGATTCCCTGTTCTAGGCTATGAGTTGAACATCATCATGTTCCGGTCTGAGGCGTCCAAGGGTAGATATCTAATCATATGTTACTCAGAAACATTAAAATGCAATATAGAATATTGTCTGTAGAACTTTCCTACGATTGGTTTTTCTGAACTCATACTTCCAAATAACTGAACTATTGACTTAACCCTACTGAAAGAAGAAAATCTTGCTGAACCATTCATCTACTGTCTACTTTAGATTATAATTTATTTGTTCCTAACTGTTTTGACATTTAACACAAAGAAAATAGACAACAGACAGAACTTCTAAATGTTAATAACCCTAACAAAATCTGGAATTGAATTTTGGGCTAGGTTCAGCTGGGAAAGAGTTTGTTAATCAGCAGCTGTTTTTGTACTTTTTAAAAAGTACCAAATGTGTCTCTCCTACCAACTCTTATTCCCTTCTCCCTACCCCTTACCCTCAGTCTCTCTGATAATGAAGACATATACCTAAGTTAAACAATCTGAGGAGGAAAAAAAATAACATTATTTTCAGAAAATTTTAGAACCTGTAAGCTTACTCACACTCTTCTTTTTACTCTGCCTAATATACTGAGAGACATATTGAAGTGATTAGAAATAAACATGATTATTTATGAAGTAATAATGTATGCCATGTAAAAATACCAGAAGTTTACTTTAAATTGTCTATTTTTACATGGACCTCATGTTTCAAATCAAGTGATTATATGCACAAATCAGTTAACTTTGCTAAAAATGTAAATAAGGATTTACAAGTTTATGAGGTAGAGAGTTCAGGTCTTTCCTTTCTGTGATACCTTAACTAATTAAGGAGTTTCCTCTAGTAATTTATGGAATCAACAACTCTGGAATCTTTGTGTTTCTTGTAAGGGCAAACACAATTAAACAGGATATCTGCTTTTCCAAATTCAACCAGAGTACCGTTGAGATGAACAGAGAACATTAAAATACCTTCATTTTCATCTTAATTCTTTAATTCCTTATTGTCTTGGGATTTTTAGATCTTATAGCATTTGGCATATGTATGACATGAAATCACCACACTCTAAGATTTCAGGGACTGACATCATTACATTTTTACTCCAGTAAATAATTTTTCTGTTTATTCTCTCCCACTCCTTTTTTCTTCTCTAAGACTGGCTCTGTTTTAGGTATAGTTAGGAGATTAAGAAATGAAAATTACTTTTTCTACCTTTGAGGAACTCAGACATGATTTTTAATACAGCATTCTCAAAATGTAGTACAGTGTCATCTGAGGATTTCCTAAAAAAGCAAATTCCTAAGCCTCACCCCACACCTTCAGCATCAGAATTGGGGTGATGGAACTCAGTAATCAGTGTTTCTGTGGCCCTTCTGGGAATTATTATGAATCAAGTTGAGAGCCACTAGTTGAATGCTTAGTTCTTCAAACCTTTTTATTTTTTTTTTATTGAGCTATAATTTACATACCCCAAATTCAAAATGTACATTTTAAAATGTACATTCTATTCAGCAGTTTTTAGTGTATTCACAAGATTATGCAACCATCACCACCATCTAATTCTGGAACATTTTCGTTAGTCCAAAAGAAACTGCATACCTATTAGCAGTCACTCTGCATCCTCTGTCCCTACCCCCAGCTTCTGGCAACTACTAATATACTTTTTGTCTTAATGAATTTGCCTGTTTTGCATATTTTATATAAATGGAATCATGCAATATGGGGCCTTTTGTTTCTGGCTCTCAGGATAATATTTTTAGGGTTCATCCATTTTGTAACATGTATCAGTGCTTCATTTTCATGGCTGAATAGTAAGTATTGCATTGTACAAATATACCAAATTTTGTTAATTAATTGATGAGTTGATGGATATTTATGTTGTTTCTACTTTGTGGCTGTTGTAAATCTGCTGTGAACATTTATGTGCAAGTTTTCGTATGAACATGTGTTTTCAATTCTCTTGAGTATGTAGACTCAATTTTCACTCTTTGTTACATCCACAAAGTCACTGCAAACACTGAATTAATTAATACAGAATCATTTCTTCTAGGACAAATACAAGATTAGATTCCTGTGAGCCTCTGGTCATATTTTCATCACATGATCAATATATAATATTGCCTTTTGTGTGATTTGGTTTAAAGACACCCTATCTAGTAAATATTGTTGATTCATTAACATTGAACCCAACATTTAACAGCACTATAACTGATGCCTGAACAAAGTTTATTTTGTATTTTCCTCTGAAAGGCACATCACAGCCTTCTTGCCTTTAGAAACACTGAAACACTAGGCAGCACTTCAGCACTATGCTTGGGGGCCATTTAAGAGCAATTGAAATCACCACCAAAAAGCACAAAAAATGTAGAGGTTCAGGGTTTAGCTCAGTAGCTGAAACTTGTATAATGTGTGAGGCCCTGGGTTCCTTCCCCAGCACTGCTACGAAAACAACAACAACAAAAAGATGCAAAAAGTGAGAAAAGCGTGGTGCTAAATTGACCAGAAAAGGGGACCTTGTTTACTATATGAGAGCCAAACAAGAAAGTGTTGTGTTGTTTGACCTCCAATGGGAATATGTGCGTCTTACAACTTAAATTTTTTACTACTCTGCACATTATCTTTTAAAAATAAGTGTGAAAAAACCCAAATATTTTAGGATTACAAGTAAATTATAGGGCAAATTTGCAAAAATGAAATCTGCAAATAGTGAGGATCAACCGTACCTAGTAGTAGAATTGCAAGGTATATGCTAATTCTGTGTTAAATTTTTTTATACTCTTATTTTATTTATTTATTTTTATGTAGTGCTGAGGATAGAACCCTTGCACATGCTAGGTGAGCACTAAATAAATTTTTGAGTTTTTCACAGTGGCTACATAGCATTTTACATTAGCACCAGCAGCGTATAAGGGCTCCAGTTTCTCTATATCCTTGACAGTACTTTTTTTTTTTATTTTGTTTTTGTTTTTCCTTCATTATGGCCATACTTAGGGGTGTGAATTGGTAACTCATTGTGATTTTGATTTGTGTTTTCTTAAATCACTCAGGATGTTGAGCATCTTTTCATAGGCCTATTTGTCACTTGCATACCTTTGGAGAAATGCCTGTTCAAAAATTTCTCTCTTAAATTAGATTTAGTGTTGAGTTGTAGGAAGATTTTTAAAAACATATTCTGGATATTAGATACTTAAATATATGATTTGAAAATATTTTCTCCCATTCTGTGATTTTTTTCCCACTTTTTTTGGTAATGTTTTTTGATATAAATGTTTATTTTGATGAAGTTTTATTTTATCTCATTTTCCTTTGTGCTTTTGACGTTTTTGAAAGCGCAGTCTTTATATAATTAACTAGTCAGTGCTAAGAGAATTGTTCACACATTTTATTATTAAAGTCATGAAGAAGTTTGGTGTGGTGTGATGGCACAAACCTATAATCACTGCTATTCAGGAGGCTGAAGCAAGAGAATCACAAATTTGAGGCCAGCCTGACCTTGTTTCAAAAATAAAACTTAAAAAAAAAAATGGCGATGTAGCTCAGTGTTAAGAGAACTTGCTTTGCATACTAGAAACCCTGGGTTTAATCCCAGTACCACAGGGGAAAAGGGAAAAAAGTCATGAAAAGTTGGATTTCATGGTTTTAATAAATTATCACTTACTTGCTAAGGGATGCCTCTTGTAAAGCATTTGTTTGTAGGTATTTATGAGGTTTTTATGTTGTGATTATAGAATCTTAAATACTGGCATCATCAGGACTATCCATTTATAAAAAGTGTGTTGGATCCATTTAACAAACTGCTGTTTTTGTTTAGGATAATTGAGGGAAAACACTTATAACTGCTTCGACTAATACTTTCCTCTTTAAAAAAGAACACTCTGGTTCTTCTTTTAAAACTATGAACTTTCTATCCCAAAAGCAGAGTCTCAAGAGCCATTTGTGAAAGAACACAAGAATCCCCGGAACTTGGAAATAAACACGGATTGGTGTTTATTTGTGTTAGTTTAAATGTAGTAGCCCTATGTGTCAGAAAACTGAATCTGTAACACTTAAGTTAGGCTAAGCAAGCAAATAATATCAGCTAATGTGGCTTTAATCTGCTAAGTAACTTTAAATCCAAAAGATCAAAGGAAGTTATAACTAAAAACAGTCCTTGGTGCTATTTCCCTGTAGAAGCAGGAAAAGGCTAGAAATTACATGTCACCTTCATATCCTGGCTTGCTGACCTTGTGCTCAGATCAAGTCCCTCTGTATGCCAGCTGTTACCATTATTAAGACCTTGCCCCGAGGGGTTAAGTAGAAGAAAAACTCTCCTATCCTATAGGCTAGCCAACACCAAAAGTTCCAGCCCCTAACATGCCTAATTCAAAGCAATCTGCATGTGCTGTCATTCAGTCTGTCCCGCCGCTCGGTGGAGCTGCTCCTGCCAACTCCTTGCTTTCTGTTGTGCTCTGTTCCTGCAGCCAGTTACAGCTGTGGCTACTGCAGTCATTTGCAGACCAAACGGAGCCAGAGAAGTTTCCTCTTATAACAGAAAGGTAGTATATTTATTCTTGCTTCAGTGTGTGTGCATTTGTTATTTTGGAAGAATTTATTTTAAAACTGAACTTAGTTTCGAGGGTTGTATTTAAAATTCCAGCTCACTGTTTTATCAATGTAAAGTTTGAACGTCATTTTAATGCATTAAAATCTTTCGAAGTTTATCTGAATTTATAGTCTAGCACAGTAAGATAAGGTCAGCTATTTCTTAAGTTTATTAAAATGTGGTGCTTGCTTTAGAAAGTTGGAAGTAAACCTAAGATTTCAAGTACTATGTGTTTCATATTTTGAGATTTTTGTTTAATAACCACAATCTAAATCAGAAAATTTTGCAAATATGTGTTTCTATGATGACCAGTCGATAGAAAAAAATAGCTTTAATCACTTTGTGAATTGAATATTTTAAGAAAGTAGCAATTTAGTATCTTCCAACCTATAAAGAGAGAAGTTTGGTGAAGATACCTACTTACTTGGGAGCTAAGTTTCAACAGCAGGTTTAATTCTTATCAGTGTTCATTTCAAACACAGCTTGGTGCACACCCTCATGCTGTATTTGAGTTGATTAAATGTTTCTTGCATTGCATGCATTTTACTTGATGATAGCCACATCATGATTGGATTTACCACTTACAGTGCAAGTTGGAATGTAGTTGCTATATTGACTTTTGTTTAAAATGAGAATGGATACATTTATATGTTGCTGGTAGAACAATTTAAAGGACTTCAACTTGCAAAATGTTTTATGTTTGCTTGTGAAATGTAAATTAAAAAAACGTAAACAGAAAAATTCACTGAAAATCAAAGTATTTCATCCTGATTACTGATTGACCAGAAATGCCTTTCCTAATAACGAGAAATAACGACCATGCTTTACAATTTGCTAAAAATTTAACAAGTAAATGTTCCTGTTGAAAGAAGAATGAACTATGCTCTTTTTGCCCATAAGAGGATTATTGTACATCATAGTATTTATAATTAAGAAGACTCCCGGGCTGTTTGATGGCTGGGAAATGACTAAACTAGGTAAATAAGCTCTAAACTAATGAATGTTACACTAGTGGGCAGAGGTTTACTATTTCCCATGGTTCAAGTGTCTCCTGACATACTTCTGCCTTTTAAAATGTTAAAAACAGTCTTTTGCATGATATTTTTTAGTTTTTAGTTTTTGCATCTCTGGTAGACTATCCTAGAATGTTTTCATTGCCAAAATATTGACTCTTGTAATATTTTATGGATTATACTTCATATGGAACTTTTTGCTTTAATATAGAAAAATAAGGGCAGAATATTTTTATGTATCTTCCATGCTTCATATAACTTACATCATAGACCTGAATTTCAGAATTGTGAACATGAACTATTTGCATTGATTATGAAAACTATATGTTTAAATATCTGAACTGATTGACCTACAAAGCAGTTTAGAAAATACATGTTAACCTTGCCTCAGTCTAAAAGATAATTTGTCTTATGAAATTGATTCATCCAACATTTAGCTTTAATCCCACCTGTGTTTGTCACTTATATTGAACCAATTGAGCAACTCTTGGGAAATCTCCTTTCAGTGTTTATTACTATGCCCCAGTTCTTTACCTTCCACCTAACTGCTTTGAGTTCTGGGATTGGATCTGAGCATTCTCACTGCATGATTCTTTATATTGTGGATGATGTGATGGACAACCTTCACCTACAGAAGATAAGAACATTTTCCAAATTTTTTTAAAATGTAGTTCCTGATCATATCCTAACATGAAATAAAACTGAATTGTTTAGGATCAAGACACATGAACAGCTTAGCCTATCAGCTTTTGGTGGGGGGGAGGGAACCACCAAAAAACAAATAAGCAAAGAAAAAAATGTACATATAAAACAAAGCAACTGAAGGCTAAAAAAGCTACCCTTGGTGAATAGAGTGGCTCTTTGTTCTCTCCATCCCAGTTTCTATTCTCTTATTTTAATCACTGTTATATAGACTCACATTTAGATATTAAGAAAACTATTCACAAGAAACATAGTAGGTGCTTCTTATGAGATTGCTAAATGTTTACCTACTTAACTGAAAAGTATGACTTAATTACCTTTGTAAGCAAACAAGAATCCCATATCAACAGTTCATGCAATTATAATTCATCTGAAACATCCAAGAAAGCATACAGCACAATTCACAGACATTTGTAGTGATTATTTAAGTAAGGGATAGGAAAAGATTTGTGAAAATTGCATCCAGGCTTTTACTAAAAAGTTAATTTATTGGTTCAATTCAAGTAAGAAACAAATCTTGACAAATTTGATGTTTTTCTAAGCTTAAAACAAATCCGAGTCCTTCAAATAAAAGGATGTTTTTAGTTGTGTTTCATGCGAATACCTTAAGTGATGTTGCCTAAGTTGCTCTGTAGACTAAAGGATACCCTTGAGACATTATTTGCTGGACTCTGCAGGGAAGAACCCATTCAGGAAGCTGCTCTAGGAGATTTGATTTGCTACTTCTCAAACTTCACAAAACAGCAGGGAGTGAGGCCTGGTATCAGATACTTAACATTTGTGGGAAAAGTTTAGATAATTCTAAGTGTAGTATTAAAACAAAACACATTACCATCTAAATCAAACAACTTTTAAGAGCTTTTTTGTGATTGATCTCAGTTTTGGGCTTTATGAAAGACATTTTTGAAATTTTCTCACATTCTTTATCTTCACAATATGTGGGAGGAAAATGTTCTTGGTTTGATTTACCTCAGTGATGGTTTTTTCCTTTGAGCTGCTAAGTTTTGAGGTTTTTAGATGTGTGAAGTATTAAACATCATGGTGTCTTTAGATATGCTTGTGATCTGTTTCACAAAATTAGTTAAGCTCAGAAATATGATCCTTTTTCTACCGGGAAGAGAGGTATATAGTGATACAGATAAATTGCTCACTTGTAAAACTACCCGTTTTGTGATTTTAGTAAGGGTAAACTGGATTGAGATGAAATCTTATGACCTAAAGACAGACTTACATCTTGATGGTCTTGTTAACTACCAAAACATCTTGGAATTCTTCTTTGTCAGGGATGTGAAGCTAGAGAATAGACTTGTCATCTGAAGACTGTTTTACCTTAGTATTAAAAGTTTAAAATGTAACCAGAAATCTTTTTCCCCCTTCCTGACATGAAACTTGAGGGAGTGTGCTCTTCTATTAGAGGAGCTTGAGGCTTCATTTTAAAAACTGACCAGAGGTTAGGGACATACTTTTGCTTGAGTGATAAACAAACTCATTAGTCAAATTAACTATTTCCTAAACATTGGAAAGATCTGCAAGAAATTGAGGTTATGTGGCACCTTATGTCACATTATTCCATGTGAATTCTGCACAGCTATCTTGCTTACGAAGCCTTTCCCCTTACTACATCCTTGCCCTTACCCTTCCAACATAAGAAATAGGTTAACCAAGAAAACAACTGGAGATAGCTTCAGTACTATAAACCACATGTAACATGGAATACCAAATCCAAAGTTTTTAAAATAGGCAGCAGTATTTTGCATTTCAAGCAATATTGTCTGAATGCTGACTATTTTGAGTGAGTTATAAATTGATGAGGATTAATTTATATAAAGTATAAATCAGTGATTCTCAGCCTTGGCTGCATATTAGAGTCATCTAGGGATCTGTTTAATGAAATTAGTTAAACTCAGAAAAATTCTTAAAAAATACTTATGTCCAAATCACTACAATATGAATTAAGTAAGAACATCTGGCTAGGGCCCTGTGTCTGTAAAACTTAATATACATATGTATATTTTTATACATTATAAAACTATAATTTTATATAATACATATCACAATATAGAATATAATATTGTATATAATACATAAAATATATATGTAAAGATATATAATCTACATCCAAAGTGATTCTAATGTGCAGCTAGGATTGAGACTGATGTAATAAATCTGAGATTTTGTGAATATTTGTTGTATTTATTACATTCCCTTAAAGACTAGTAGCAGATTCTAGATAAATTTCTTGGTTGGTTCTTGAGTAGATGATTACTTATAGAATTCTTCTATAAGTAATTTTTCTAGAATTTTTTAAATGACCATAGTTTGACATTTCTGAGTATAGACAGCTTTAGTTTTACTTTATGTATTCTTGGTTATACAAATTGGTATCATTCTTCAGACATTGGATTCAAAAATAATTAATGCAGCTAAATAGAATTTAAATTCATCTGAAATACAAACTCAGATACTCCCCCCCCCCCCATTGATGCTTATGGATACAACACTAGTGTGGGGAGAATTGAATGATAATTTCTGTAGATGAACTTGGGAAAGGAATCTCTGAGAATTGCTCTAATTGCAGTGCTCTTGAAATACATATTTAGGAAGTTAAGTGTTTATGCTAAATATATATGCTATTGACATCATTTATTCCAGATTGGAAAAAACAGACTTTCTATTAGACCTATATGTAACTTCCCACAGGGAACTAGTAGTAAAAAGTACATTAGACATAAAACAAACAGAAACATGAAATTGATATTTCTATAGCCCTAAAATTCTTTATATTTAGCACATGTATAAATTTCTGCTTTGATAACCCAACTAATTCAGTGTTTTCATATTTGCTATTCTACATGTGTTATAATATCTTTCTAAGGTTATTTTACTTTTATAACTTTTGTTGAAATATGGGTTAGAGATTTTGACTAGCAATTTAATTTTTCTTCTGTATCATTAAGCTGTTTGTAAATTCCAGGAACAGTTTTTTTTTTTTTTTTCATAAAAAGTGAAACATGTAACATTTGCAGTTTATTCTCTTTGATGCCTTTATCATTTTATATATATGATATATAAAAATATATATAAATATATATATACCATGTATATAATCATATTTTTCAAAATTATAGAAAAGTATATTTAATTTTCAAAGGTGGTGCTTGTTATTACAAATTGAGACTATCTGATTATAAAGAATTATGATCCTTCACTTTCAGAATTCCTAGAGCTTGGTGTGGGGAAAGGCATACTAGTATTCTTAAGAAATGTAGGGTTAGTGGTTTGGATCTCCAAAATCATAATGTTCTTTCTTTGGAAAATGGCCTGTAATTTGTTGCAACTTATGCTTATGGGGGATAATAGTATAATATTTTATTTTTGAATAGTTCTTTTCAATGTATAAAATGTTTATAAATGATTAGGTAAAGATATTTATGAGTGTTCTTATTGAAGGAGAATTTAATGGTAAAAAGTTCATGAACTCAAAGAAAAATAAAATTTAATTTGTCTCAGAAGGGAAGAAGATTATATTTCCCTACTTAAAACCATCCTTTTAGTTCAAGGGCCTGTTTCTTTGATTAAAGATAAATATTTTTCTGTCAGGTCTGTAGATTATATTATTTTGAAAAGTTCAGATACTTCATGACAACAGTGATCAATCCATTGCCTTGCTTTGTCAAGTTTGCATAACAATACATGGATGAGTAGCACCTCCTTAAATTAATGAAAGATGTCTCTGATACTCTTGACTGTGGAACTGTAACTTTTTAAAACTATCCTGGGAAATACTGAATTCAGAGGCTATTTTTCACCTGGGCCTCTGGAAGAGTTTTATATCAGTAGTCTCTAGTGATCCTATAAACACCAGTTGAACTTGGCTTTACCCTGAGGTAATACCATCTTGAGGTAGTGGAAAAGCTTACCTTTAGAAAAGTAAAGCCGGCCTGGGATTGAATCCCAGTCACGTGATTTGGATAAATTACTTTAATATTTTTGACCCTCAGTCTTCTCTGTAATGGGTTCAATGGGATCTTCAGAGAGGGATTGAGAGGAAAGTGCTTGACATAGTGAGATGATAGAAAACATTTTTAATAGCATTTTGTGGGAGAAAATATTCCTAGAGACAAAACCTGGCTGATGTCCTTCTGTCATCCAGCTTTAATAGCCCCATTGCAGAAAATGCCTAATGTATATGCCTTTGTCAGTTTTTCTTGTCATTTAAAGAAACTATTTCACTAGTTATAGCCCTAAATTTAATAGGGTTCTGGTGATCGGAAGTGGGACCATCATTTTGGGATAAACATCAAGCAGTTTTAGAGGAACCCTTTCATATAAAAACAGAATTGGTAAATAGTGATAGGTACTTCCCAAATTGCCTTTATACCCCTTTTGTATACCCATCTTCTTATATTTAATACCATGTAAGAAGAAACAAAATGTGTCTCACCCAGTTACCTGGGCAAAGTGCTTCAGTCCGTTTACATCGATTGCACTAAAGATTAAAATTCTATCAACTCTAATTTTCATGCACAAACCAGTGTGGGAATCATGAGATAAATCGAAAATAAATTTGATTATCAATTAGAAGTTCTGTTAAAGGTTGTTACTTTTCTCTGCCCTAATTAGAAAAACTGACCTTTATTTCTCGGCAACTGTTATTATTTCTCTACTTGTTTTGTTCTTCCTACTTTAATTATGCATTATCTTGTCACTAGTTAGGCCCAATTCTTTTGTAGCCTCCCCACCTAGTTTGTTGTTTTGCTTTGATATGAAAAGTGTGTGCCAGGGACAACAGCACAGGCATGTTGTTGGAGGCTTGTGTCCCCACTCCAGGTGGAAGCATCAGAATCTGCTTTTATCTTAATTCCCAGGTTAACTTTATGTTTGGAATTCCTGGGTTAGTGCTTTGTATTTTCATCTAGTGAAACACTTATATGTAGCTTTCTTCTGGAAAAAATGGTTGGCTATATAGCATAGAGTCTTCTTGGTGACCCATTCTTACCTTTTATTCTTAAATGTATTGCTATGAATCTGGTGAAGCAGAGTATTACTGTAAAATACATCATCTGAGCTTACCAAAAGTAGCTTAACAGAAAACTCTCAGCCTTGGCATCAGGATTCCTGGCCTCACCATATGCCATCAGTGTAACTTTGGGCACCTTACTTAGAGTCTCTGTGTCAAGTTCTCTTTTGCAAAATGAAGTGGCAATGCCTGCCACATCTGTTTTTCTGAGGGCTATTAAGAGGATCAACTCAAGTGAGATCATGTGTGTGAAAGTGCTTTGGCACTACCAAAGAGGTGTACTATTGTAGCTGTTGATGGGGACGAAGATGTTGTTCCTTCAGGCTATGTAGGCCCTATGTTTGTTAAGGATAGTGATGGCTTTGCTAAGTGGTTATTGTGGTAATTGGAACAGGTCTGCGTATTCTCTTCAGCGGTACATTTAGATTTTAACTTGGCAGTTTTCTGGCCAGGCTAGCAGTTCTGATTTTCAGTTCCAAGTAGATGATGTGAGTTATTTTTTTTTAAAATGTGATTTAGATGATTTGTATTCTGGGAGCTACCTAAATAGTCTGATTGCATTCTTTGGATAAATTATAATTGTATTTTATTACCATATGTAGTATATCTATGTTCATGAATAAAATTTACAAATACAAGCAGATCCCGTTATCATTTTATAACATTTTAATGACATGCTCTTTTTTGTCTGTGAAGTATGATGATTTTGTATATATTATAGGTTCATACTTTTTGAGTTCCAGACAAATGTAGGATGTAATTCTAATCACATGAACTCTGGTGACTCTACACACACACACACACACACACACACGCGCACACACACCCACACTCACTCACTCTGGATCCATACCACGTAGGTTGTTCTACATCTAAGTTTTATTTGCACATAATGATGTTTTTTGGACTTCCTTCCAAATATTATATCCTTATCTAACCCACTTTTTTATTGGGCAGAATACATAAGTTAGAGTTAGGCAGAAATTGTCTCCTGTTGCTGATAAGTTCAGTTGTTTCTTGTTTTCACTGTTACTATGCTACAGTCAACCTCCTGATGCATACATACATCGAACACATTGTACAAGTATATCCAAAGGATAAATCTCTAGTTAAATTGTGGGTCAAAGGATAAAAGCTTCTTAAATTTTGATAAGTAGTATCCCTGTCACTCTCTTACAAGGTTACACCAATTGGCATTTCTAACAAATTTAATTCTAAGAAGAAACCAAGACTTAGAGACAGTTTAAGTAACTTGACCCAGGTTCTCAAAGTTGGTGACTTGTAGAGTCAACTTTCAAACTCAGACCTACCCATGCTATCTCTTCTCAGCCATGAATATTTCAGTTGCCATTTTAAAGCATAATTTTGGCTTTAAAACTAGGAAGCATCATTCCATGTCTTTTTATATGCTCATAACTCAAATAAATAAAAGAAGCAGGGTGCAGTGGTGCATGCCTATAATCCTAGCAGCTCAGGAGGCTGAGACAAGAGGATTGCATGTTCAAAGCCAGTCTCAGCAACTTAGTGAGACTCTGTCTCAAAATAAAAAATTAAAAGGATTGGGGGTGTTTCTCAGTGGATAGGCACCCCTTGGTTCAATCCCTAGTACCAAAAAAAATTTTTTTTAAATGTAATAAAAGATGCTTCTTGCCAAAGACCAGATAGCCTCCAAACTGCTAAATCATTCAACATAAAAATGCTACCTGAAAAGGAATAATGATTATGAGTGAGATTAGTAGCTTTGGGTATAATTATATTGGTACATGATATTCATGGACAGCAGAAAGTACACCAAAATATGGTTTCCATCCCACCTTGAGCCAGTGACGCAATAAAGCTTTCCTTTGGCATCCCCTGTGTGTTATGGCCCAAGGGAGAACAGGTGGTTTCATCATAGTTGCCTTGGAAAGTTTTTCATTTTGTTTGACCTAGAACTTATTTCAAAATTCCACCAAAAATACAATCATTAATGCATTTGTAATCACATACCATAATATTTATTACAAGTGTTTGACATAAGTAAAGGGTATTAGCATTTTCTTTCAGGACTTCCTTTTTCCATTTCTTTTTTTTTTTTTCTTCTTCTTTTTCCATTTCTTTTTATTATGTGTTTTTTTCTTATATCTTGTCTGCTTTACTGTTAGTTCCGTTCATCCTAAGCTTAGACCACATTTTTTTCTCATTTGTCTCAGTTCTAAAGAAAAAAAAAATGTTTCTCTGTGTGAACCACAGGGTCAGCTCTTAACTTCAGATTAAAACTGAACCCCTACACAAATACACACACTGATAAGTCAGAGACATTTCTTAACTTTCTGTTTTTGCATCTGTGTGTGTGTGAGTGAATGTGTTTCCTTACTTATGAAATTATATTGGTTTTTCCCATTTTATGATTAAAGAAACTGAATCAGAGAAAGCTGTGTTTCTTGCTTCAAACACAAGCCAAAATCAGAGTTCAGATTATTCTTTATTATCCACTAGTTCCTGCTTCATTACAAGAAATATCCCACTTATAAAATAGGTTGGGCTCAAGAAGTTTGTTTGTAAGTCAGTTATTTGGCACTTGATCTGCATTTTGCCATGGTGGAAAAAAAAATGTTTTAAATGGTATTAAGTCCCTCAGCTAGCCTACAAGAATCTATTTAACTCTTGTGTAACTACAAAATGTGTATTTGCACTAAAAATAAAAAAGAATGGTAGTTATGATTCTGTTTAAAAAGAAAAAGGGAAATTATTTTCCTTAGGGATGCATAGACTTAATTAGAAGGTAGAGAAACGGGTGAAAATAGTGGAGAGTTTAGGAGAGATTTCAAGGTACTTCTAAGGGTATTAGAAGTTGATAGCACTGTCCCAGTTTTTCCTTTAGAACTTTGAAGATGTTTGTTGTTGTTAGATGCTTCTTACTAACATAACTCACCCAACAATTGTGATTAGAATCAATGGGATTGACTGAATTAAATTAAAAAAAAATAGATGATCTGAGATGGTGTATTAGCCAACCTGAGATGGTGAAAAATAAACTGGCAAACCAGTACTTCTTCCTTCTATCCTGATAGAAAAGGCAGGAGTTTTTTGTATTTTTTTTTTCTTTTAGCCCAGCAGGTCCCATCAGTGGGGCTAGCTTGGCTGAGGTCTAGAGGCAGCTTTGGAGCACAGGTTGCAGGTGGAGGCTGGAGAATACTATGCTTTCAGTAGTTTCTGTGTGTGAAGTGTTTGTACCATGGCAGTTTCTAATTCTGGACAATCATTTCATTGATCTCATCTAGCCATTGCTTCCTACATTGTCTATCATAAAATAAACATTTTAAATTTCAGTTAACTTTTTAAAGAGGCCAGCCTTCTCTAAATGTCCTTTAATTTATATTTTAATATATATATATAGTTTTGCTTTGTTTTGTTTTGTTTTCAGAGGATCAGCATATAGCTCATCCTTTTAACAGCAAAAGGGAGGATATGTTCTTCAGTAAACAGAAGCTTAAGTGAGGGGCACATTTGGAAAGTGAATGAAGAATGATTACTTTGTGCCTCCTGGGCCAGATTAGTGTTCTTATTGGACACTATGCCTACTCTGCTCTCCAGCAAGTTGCACAATTCATTTAATTACTTTTGCTTTGTGTTGGACATATTAATTGAGTATTTTATACTGGTTATGTGTACCCAAGAGTGATTTTATGAAGGTTAAAGCAACTTTATATACTGCAATTCAGAATTCCATTAGGTGGTCATTATAAGAGGAAGTTTGGGGATTGGTAGGGAAAAATAATTGTAATTAGGTAAGTAACAACTAATTGATTTTTAAAAATACTTTAAAATGTTTTTGTCTTTCTACTGAAATGATATTTAGGAAAATTTCTAATCCATACCTTAATTCCTGTATTTTTTATTATGTGATGCTTATTTAATTGAATGTGTGTGGGTTTTATCTTAAAGGTAAATAAACTAATAATGCTAAATTCTCATCCCAATACAATGATACCTCCTGGGTGCCAGTATTTAAAGTTTTTTGTATTCTTCTCGTATACTCTGCTCCAAAATACTCTAGTTGAGTAGTTGACACAGTAGGTAAAAATGTGCATTAGACTCCTCTTCATAGGTTTTTTGGTTTGGTTGCCATGTATTTAGACCAAAATTGGCTACCTGTGTTTATTTGTTTTTAATATTTATTTTTTAGTTGTAGTTGGACACAATACCTTTTTTTTTTTTTAATGTGGTACTGAGGATCAAACCCAGGGCCTTGCATGCACTAGGCGAGCACTCTACCACTGAGCCACAATACCAGCCCCTGTGTTTCTTATCAGAGGTGTGGAGAGACTGGAGAAAGATTTCTTCAAAATCTGTTTTGTCTGCTTAGAAGTAGTGAGCCAAAGGTTAGTGAGCCCAAAGTATGTACCCAAAGTACCGTGCCTAAAGGGTTCGTGAACCAAAGTATGGTTTTCTTTTTTTCTTGTTGGCTTTCATGTATAGGTTAAGTAGACCAGCGGCATTTAATGACCTGTTTTTCTTACTGTGAATTTGCAGATTTTGTTTTTATGTTTCTTAGAGGAGGTGGGGTGAACTAGCAGAGAAGAAGGAGTTTGTCTATTTTTGTCCTTGTTTGTTGACTAGACAAGCATCCTACTAGTAATTTGAACATGTAAGGGTTTTCCTTTATATTGAATGCCTGAAGCCTTTGGTGAAAGGAAAAAAAAAAATGTAAGGAAAAAACTTTCATCTGAGGCAGATCTTACAGTAGTATTGTCACAGAAGAAACTAAAGGAGTCCTGGAGAGGGAAACCTCAACTCAGAATGAGTTAGGTCCTGGACAAACATCACAAAAATGAATTAAAGGACATTAGTTAGAGGCACAGAGATTTATTTAGGAAAACAAAGAATACATGTTTGAGGGAAAATGTGGCCCATCTCCAGAATGAGAGATGCTCTTGGGGTCTGAGATTCTTTTTTTAAAATGAAACTTGGTGAGGGATGGGAATGGGAAGGTTTGTGAGGATGACATCAGTCTGGTGAACACAGGATGGTTTAGGTTGGTCTGGTCATGTCCAGGCTCCTTAGGTTGGTATGGTCTCCATTATCTGATCAGTAGATAACTGGAAAGTACCCTAGATTATAGATTTCTTAAAATATCATATGTCTCTTTGTTTAATCTATTTATTGCATGGGTGAATTTTGATTACACTGAGTGATTTTTGGAAGTGAATGAATTTATGGTAACTCTATGATTTATGTATTTCCCAGAAATGTGGGAGTGACAGGCCTGGGAGAAGAACTAATTTGGGGAGTAACAGGCCTGGAAAGGCATGTGAAACTTCAGCTTAAAATTACACTTCCTTGTTCTTCCTTTTGTCTCCATTCTACCTATCTTTTTATTTCTTCTATCCTACCTCAGTATCATTTTTCTCATGTACGAGCAATGTTACCTATTATGTATAACAAAACATATTAGTACATTTATGGACAACTATGTAATATGGTTAAATTTTTAGCATTATAGTCATTGATGGAAAAAGAAGGAGAAAACTTGTGCATCTTGTATTTTGATTGTAAGAATTCTTAGCTAATTTTCATTTTCTTTTGTTTATTCTTATTCTTTGACTTAAGTAATTTAGAAGAAAAGTCTTATGGTTTTGGGGCTTTTCTAAAACATAAAACATTTGAAGATTATTCACATTGTTTTAACCTGTTCAACTGATGCCTTCAGGTCCTTCATTTTGCCCATCATTCTTCAGTCAGAACACCTAAGCATCCCTAAATATTCTAATTTTTTTTTTAATCTTGTGACCTGAATGCATAATCTTTTTTATTTGTTATTTTTAGTTATACATGACAGTAGAATGTATTTTGACATATTATACATATACAATATGTATATGTATAATATGTCATATTAATGAATAAGAGTACAACTTCTTATTCTTCTGGTTGTACATGATGTGGAATTACGTTGGTTGTGTATTTATATGTGAACATAGGAAAGTTATGTCCAATTCATTCTACTATCTTTCCTATCCCCATTCACCGTCCCTTCCCTTCATTTTCCTTTTCCTAATCCAAAGTACTTCTATTTTTACACTCCCCTTTATTGTGAGTTAGTCTAAATATTCTAATTCTTAACACATTCTTGCATGTCTAAAATGAGAAGAGAAGAAAGGCACTGGGGGAGAGGTGAGGTGGCAGATAGGTGGGGATAGGAGAGTGTTCTTTTTTTCTAATTTTTTTTATTAGTTGCTCAAAACATCACAATGACATATCATACATTTGATTCAAATGGGGTATGAATTCTTATTTTTCCACATGTACAGATTGCAGTATCACATTGGTTATACAGCCACATGGAGAGTGTTCTTAAAATGCACCAGTATCTGGAGGAAAGAACAGTGCCTGAGTGTTGGCTGCTTCCATTGCAGATGCTGCTGGGTTTCTACCATGGTGGAACAACTTACTGCAAAAACCCTTGTGTTCAAAAAGCTCTTTTTAGATATCTTTCTTTTCTTTTTTATGTATTTGCTGACCTGCTTATAACTAGATGATTTTCTATAGTTTTCTTTCATAGGGTCAAGAAATCAGAACATGGCTATGAGCAATGGAAACAACGATTTTGTGGTTCTGAACAATGGCAGCATCACAACCAGTGCTACCAATCCTGGTCCCTTCACCCCCTGCGATGGAGACCATGCAGCCCAGCAGCTCACACCCAAAGAAGCAGCAAGAACAAAAGTGAGTCCAAATGGATGCCAGCAACTTAATGGCACAGTTAAATCATCCTTTCTGCCTTTAGACAACCAAAGAACGCCTCAGATGTTATCCCAATGCTGCCATCCTTGCCCATATCATCACCCTTTGACCAGCCATAACAGTCACCAAGAGTGTCATCCCGAGGCTGGCCCTGCAGCACCCTCTGCTTTGGCCTCCTGTTGCATGCAGCCACACTCAGAGTATTCTGCATCTCTGTGTCCAAACCATTCACCTGTGTATCAGGCCGCGTGCTGTCTTCAGCCCTCGCCATCCTTCTGCCTGCATCATCCGTGGCCTGACCATTTTCAGCATCAGCCTGTGCAGCAGCACATAGCCAACATCAGGTGAGTCTTTGAAAGTTTTGCTTGCCTTTAGCATTCAACTGATTCCACCTGGATGTGACTGCTTATATTTATTTCCCCAAAAGGAGGAGAGGAAAATGTGTTGGGAAACAAAACTAATAATAATGCTTATTTTATGGATTGTGTGAAGCCTACTAAAATCCAAATGAAATAATATATCTTATCCATTGACTTCTTGGTCCATTAAATTCTTCCTTCCTTTTTCCATGTCTACAACCTGGCTGTACCTGAGTTACAAAGTTCAGTAAGATGTTTTATTGTTAGCAGTTCACACAGAGAAATGCACAGATCTTTAAATATGCAGTTTGATCAGTTTCAGCAAATGTGTACACTAGTATAATCCATATCTTAGCCTGGTGTAGCTAGCATATTTCTGTCCCTCTCTCAGTCATTCCCTGCCCCAGACATCATCTCTGCTCTGAGTTCTGTTACCACTGATTTGTTTTGTTAGCTCCTAGAACTTCATACAGAGTCATATGCAGCATTTATTCTTTTGTTTTGGGCAATTTTTGCTCAGCATAAGGTTTTTGAAATTGATCTATTTATGTGTGTATTAATTTTTCTTTTTCTTACTGAGTAGTAATCTGCTTGTTGCATGTAGCAAATTCTCTTATAACTAAAGAGTCATATACAGAAAGAGATTAAGTGATAAATACTTTTCACCTTTATCAGATTTTACATATTGAGATTATGCATTTTAATCTTAGAGGAATAAAAAAAATGAGAGAACAGGGTAAAGTGGGTTGGGAGAGGGGTAGAAGGGACAGTCCTCTGCAGCATGTTACTGTAGTTTCTGAATATATTTCCATATGGACATAAGAACCTCATAGTTCTAGAACTATGATAAGAAATTCACCAAATTCATTATATTATATGATATAAATGTGATATATGTTATAATGATATATATATAAAATCACAAATTAAATGGTTGCGGAATGTGAGATGAGATGAATTGTTCTGTTTTAAAGCTGTGAACTCTCCTTTAAAAAGTCATAAAGTTAGTAACTATGAGCAAATAACCAATTCTTTCAGTATACCAGGTTGTGCCAAGATTCTCAGGATTTTTCACTTAGCATTTCTTTAATGATCTAATTTAAAACATGATCTAATTTAATTTATTGAGAGTGCTATGCACACTTTAAGTAATATGGTATTAATAAAACAGAGAAGTGGGTGATTGAGCTCACCACTGCCTGTTTTTTTGGCCCTGAGGCCTCAATAGTCATGGTGAACTTACTTCAGATTGTGCATGACCACTGGGCTCATATATTTGTTCCTATGAGATTTGTCTTAGGATTTTAACTGGACAAAAAGAATGAAGAAAAGCTTACTGCCTTCTGGAATAAGAGTCTGTTATTTAAAGTGAAAATGAGACCTAATTAAGAAGTTACCTGAAAATAAAAGATTGTAACTAAATTACAGAATGTTCATATTTTAAAACACTGACAGTATTTAATTTGAATGAACAGAAACTCATAAAAATACTATATTTGTCCATCCAGAAGACTTGTTTAAAAAAAAGTGGAAATTGATGAAGGAAATTTTTCTTATTTCAAATTTTATCTCAAAATTTTGAGCCTTTTGATTAACTATTTGTTACAGTCTTTTAAAGGTACTTGCAAAGGAAAGGTACAAGTCCAATTGTGTATATCATACACTTTATTGTGTTCAAGCATTACTTTCCTATTTTGTATATTTATTTGTTCAACAGTATTTAGTGAATACGTACATGTGCCAAGCACTGAGGATATAATTCTAAACAGATTAAGGCTTTTTCCCCCCTTCATTCTATAAGATAGTAGGAAAGAAGACAGTAAATCACACAGCTACAATATTGTGATAAGTACTACCAAGAAGGAACACACAGGGGTGCAGATGAATAGAAGTCAAATGAAGAGAGAAAAGGGGGGTTGTCTTTCTTACAGGTAGCAGGAACAGTTCCTGCCTAGACTTATAAGGTAGTGTGGGCCCAACTCCAGCAGACTTCATTGTGCCTTGACCTTGATGGAAAAGTAGTAGCAAGAGGAGAGATATCCTGAGATCAAGTCTGGAGGAAATTTTAACCACTTAAGGAGTACTGGGCTTTATCTGCAGGCCATTTGTGGACCTGTTAGAGATTTGTTGCCTAGCATGCAGGAGGCCCTGAGTTCAATTCCCAACACTGCAAAAAGAAAAGAAAAGGAAAAAAAAAAAGGAGGGGTGTGTGTGTGTGTGTGTATTTTCATAATGGTAAAATATACATAACATAAAATTTATCATTTTAACCATTTTAAGTGTTCAGTTCAGTGGCGTTTAATGCATTTTCATTGTTTTGCAACTGTCACCACTATCCATATCCAGAACTTTTTTATCATCTTCCCAAACTGAAACACGGTACCCACGGAACACTAACTCCCCATTTACCTCTCCTCCAGCACTAGGCAACCACCATTCTACTTTCTGCCTCCATGGATTTGACTATTCTTGGTACCTCATATAAGTAAAATCATATGCTATTTGTTCTGTGTGTGTGTGTGTGTGTGTGTGTGTGTGTGTGTGTGTGTGTGATTGGTTTATTTCACTTAGTATAATGTCTCCTTAGCCACATTATACTATATGTCAGAATATTCTTCCTTTTTAAGGCTGAGTGATATTTTGTTGTACCTATATATCACATTTTGTTTATCCATTCATTCATTGAAGGCAATTTGCATCTTTTTCCTATTGTGAATAATTCCACTATGAACATGAATATGCAAATATCTGTATGAGTTTCTGCTTTTAATTCTCTGGGGCATATGTCCAGACCAGAGGTAAAATTCCTGGATCACTTGGCAATTCTCTTTTTTTAACTTTTTGAGGAATTGCGATACTATTTTACAAAGCATCAGCACCATTTTATATTCCCACCAAAGTTCCAGATTTTCATATCCCCATCAACACTTGCTATTTTGTCTGTTTCATCTTATTTGAGAATTGTCATCCTAATGGGTATGACACTACAGATTTTTGAGCAGAAAAGGAACACTGTCATCTTCATTCTGGAGAGTAGATTAAATCAGAATTGTTATGGATAGGAACACCATTAGAAGGCTTGCTGCAGTAATTCAGGTGAGAGATTGGTGACTTGAACCAGGATTTAGAAGTAAATTCCTTCCAGGGAGATTAGAAGGTAGAATAGACTGGATCTGGTGGATAATTGGATATGAGGTGGATATGGGAAGGGAGGAAAAGTCACATTTGATTTTCAGTTTCTTGGCCTGTACTGGAGGGATAAATAGTAATGTCATATACTAAAATGGGGAAGAGAGGTAAAGGGTCCTAAGTGAACAAGAGTGGAGGCATGGAATTTCCTAGGGAACTGGAATTTGGTGATAAATGTTATTAAAACAGGATATAAGTTATAATAGTGAGTTTCCTTCAGAGAATTAGGATGCTATGTAATACATAATGGCAACATTGAGGACAATGATCCTGGTAAGGGTTATCTTAGACTGAACTCTGAAGAGCTTAAACTCAAGCCAGCAGGTATTTATTTGCAGGATTGTGCTCTGGGCTAGGACCTGAGCCAGATGCTGGCTCCCTTTTTCCATCCAGTAAGATAGCCACAAAGCATATTTGGATGTGGACAGAACTGCTATGTAAGGGAAAAGAGAGCAGTTTGGGTGAGTCTGAACAGAATGTCCTTAGTATAGAAATTCTGAAAATGGGAATGCAGTGATGTTTTCTGCCTTTCGTTAATTATTCTATTCAGCACTTTTAAGAAATTTTTGGAACAAACGTTCTAGAAGCTGAACTCCATCAGGCACTTAAATTTCCCAATTCTTTTTAGTTTGCTTCATGATGATTTATTGCATCTTGATTTTTTAAGTTTTTGTTTTAAAATCAATAACATCAAGTACTTAATGAAGTATTGTTCAATTACTGTTTAAGGTGCATTCATGACTACACATTATTGTAAAGGATATCTTAAAAGTTGACAGTCTTACAGTAAATTGCAGGGATGGAGGGTCCCAAGTGCTTTGGTTTGTTATTGCTATTTGCACATATACCCAAATGGGCCCATCTGTTTAGTATTTTATCTTTAATGTTTTCATTTATTTATAAAGCACTTAAGCCATCGAGAATGTTTTAAAGAGTCAGTCAAATAGATACTAATTTTAACCTAGTCTATTTACTACTTAATTGAATATGTTCATGTTCCTATTTCTCCTCCTCCCTTTGTAATACAGTAGGGTCTTTTTCATTTCCTCTTGATTCTTTAAGCTCTAATCTTTCCAAAAGATTCATTATATTGATAACCTGTGTGTTATTTTTGTCTTTGTAAGATTCTTTTGTAACATCTGATCAATAAAATTAAGATAATTGCAGAGATCACATTTGGTATATCCTATTTTAACACTACCAACTATAAAGTAGCTTAAATTGATTTCATTTTAAAGTTTCAGACTTTTTTCTTTGTAGATTCCTAGTCTCATATTCATTGTTCAATCATTAATTAACATGACTGAGAACAGGAGTAATTCAAAAGGCAGAGTATCTTCCTATAAACAAGACTTGTGCTTATACCAGCAGGTGCTAAACCTGGCTATCTATCCAGTCACCTGGGGAGTTGAGGATAAGACATTTATTTTGCTGTAGAAACAGTAAAGAATTGTAAGAGTTCAGAGGTGGAAAGGATCCCTGCAGGGTAGTGAAACTTAGGGACAGTCGGGCTGAGGATAGAACTAATGTGGGCCTTGAAAGATTACTAGGAATTAATAAAGGGACCACAGCAGGAAGAACATGGAAGGTGGGAGAAAATTCATAGGAGAGAGCTTGCAAAAATAAAGGCATATTTAAGAAGGAGTAAAGAGAACAGGGCTGTTGGAGTGGAGGATCTTTGGGGATGAGAATGAGCTTTTCCTACATCCTGAACACAGTCCAGCTGTCTAAAAGGCTGCATGGTAATGATCTGTTCTTTATCCTCCAGAGTTGGAAAATGCCTCTCAGAACCCAGTCACTTTCATATATGCTGGTTGAAACAAGTTGCAAATAATTCATTTGGGATCTTCTTGTTGCTTTATTAAAATGAAAGGATAATAGTATTATTGCAGAGTTAATAAGAAGCTCTGTATCCAAAAATAGCCTGAAAGATTTCTAATCTAAACTAAACTTACTTTTTAATTTGGTGTTGCAAAGAAATGTTCTTCATCATAACAGTATCCACGGACTCATTATCATGATAGGGAACCTGTGATATTTTGGGGTACATGCCAGATGGATTTTTATGTCTCTGAAGGTGATTTCACAGACAGATGGTCACTTTGAATGTTTCTTGTGGCACAGTAGAAGAATTAGAGCTATATAGACTTAGAATGCTTGGCACAGAGAGGATAAAGAACCCTATCCTTATCTTAGTCTCTTAAAAGTTAACTGAACATTGTCTTTGCCATCCCATACATTGCAACTGCATGGTTCTTCTCACCTGTATTTCTTTTATTCTTCAGCTCTTTATTCCTTTACCAATTTCTGACTCACTTTTCCCACGTTTTCTTTTTGTTTCCCCTCAGAACATTCGTTATTTTCTGTGAAGGAACATCTGTTTTCCTAAAAGAAATGAGAATTTGTGTGCTATTTTAAGAGATACAGAATCTACCACTTGAATTCTTATTCTCATATATAAATTGTATCATAATATCCAGAGGAAAAATTATAGATACCTCTGAGCATCATTTTTCAGTATCTGTCTTACTTTCCTGCACCTGGCCTACAGAGACCCACCTTTTTCCATTTCCCTATTCCTGGTGATGGTGTTATTTTGTTTAGCCAGAAAATTTAAATTAAAAAAATCACTCTGAACACACATCAGCATTGTGTCCTGAACCACAGCATTGACATAGATCTCAGCATCTTTGCTTTACCCAGATCATCCAGAGTCAATCTCAGGGCTTCTCTAAGATGTTAGAGCAATGAACAGAGAGATTCAAGATTACTTATTCACTAGTTTAGCAAGTATTTAAGTAGTAGTTAGTGTTAGGTGTTGGAGACACAGATGAAAACTGCAAACCTGGTCCACAACTTCAAAGATATGAGAACAGTGTGGACAGGTAAAGCACATAGGTTTCAACATGGGCTGACCACAGGTAGATTATCATCTTTGATCAATACAAATTTATAGAATAACTGCTACATCCTCTGGAGCATAGAAGGTAAATATAGTGTTTATTTCAGAGCAATGGACCAGGTTTATATATTAATACAAAAAGGAAACTAAACAATACAGTTCTAAAAATTCATATCCTCCTCTTATAGTGAAATAGTAATTTATCTTTATTTCTTGATGTAAATCATTACATCTCTTGGACTGCTGGGCAGGTGTCTTTTGCAGGAAAGAATAGTTAAACTTCATTCTTGGACCTTTGCTATTCAGTAGGATCCAATAAAATTAAAAATTTAATTCTTTTGTCACACTAGCCACATTTCAGGTACTCAGTAGTCATATGTGGCTAGTGGCTACCATATTGGACAGCACAATGTAGAGCATTCCCATTATTACAGAAAGTTCCATTGGACAGGGCTATGTGTCTTGGCTCTGTAAAGCAACTAAGATCTCTTTTCAATCTTCTTGGGAGCAAATAGAACTCACATGATGCACAATAGCAATATTTGTCAGTGAATACCCTTGTGTCAACATAATTCCAGTTAATTGGGATTTGATTGCTTATCTTTTGTTGAGTAGATAATAAAAAAATCCCTTTTCTTCAAAAATTTGAAGGACTAAAGCCCTATATTAGGAAAAAAGTATACAATAGGCAAGCATATCTTTCAAAATCTTCCCGAAGGCACAATTACTTTCCTACAAAAGCCACCCCACATCATTATTTCAATATCTTGAATGCAAAGTTATCAGCTTATTCAGTTTCTAGTTGCTTAGGATTTTGGTAAGTAGATCAAATATAGATCATAGTTTTTCTGAAGAGTAGATAAGTGTAGTGAGGCTTTAGTAGCAATCATTGGTGCGATATTCTAACTCTTCTTTTTCATGCCTCCACTTCTCCTTTCCTCACTATACAATATACAAGAGCCTGGGCTTTGGAAGATACACTGCATTTGAATCCTGGCCCTGCCATTTATTATCTTTGTCATCTTATATAAATATTTAATTTCTCCCAACCTTAGTTTCCATCTCTGTAAAAATGGGAATAACAGTAGCTGCCCTGCACTTAGCACAATACCCAGCAGCACCATATATTAATTTCCCTTCTCTTTTAATTTTTGTTCCTTTCTTTTCCTTCTCTTAATTTGTTGTTGCTTGCTGCCTGTATTTATTTGTGCTGGTATTGTTTTAGTAACAAAGCTATTATTGAGTCCTGGCTTAAATAAATACATGATGCATCCCTTTTCATTGTTAGTTATAAATCATACACTTCATTCACTCCTTCAACATATTGGAAAGAGCAAATGGAAAAGAGGGTCACTAATTTGCCTTCTAGAAAAGGAAAAGGGGTTGTTGAGAAGGTTTTCCAGCTCCAGTGATTCAAGGCCTTCATACTTTATACCAATTACATAATCTGATTATGATAGTTCTATAGTTATTTTAGAAGAAGTCTGGTAAGATTTAATCTAGATTTTATGGAAACCAAGGTTTATTTTTACATTCCTTAAAGTAGTCAAATTAACTTTTTAAAAAGGGATAATGTTTGTAAAATTTAAAACGTTCCAAGCTTGCTTGCCAAAGCCAGTCAGTTTGGCAGTCAGATTGAGTGAAGGCCTTTTTTATTAGGAGGACTTCTTTTAGAGAGTTCTTTATATTATAAATGAGCAGATTTTACAGTGCTTTGCCTCATGGAATGCACTGCACAGTCTGTAATACATTTCAGAATATGAGCCTTGGTCATCTTTTACTTTAATAATAAATGTCAAGAAACAATGCTTTCTTTATTTCATAAAATTAATTAATATAACATTTTGGAAAGAAGTGAATGTATTCTTTAATTACTCCCTTTTCTTATTGCTATTAGTTGTTTAGCAGGTACTGAAGAGTGAAGGGGAAAAAAAGCGGTTCGAGTGATGTTTTTCCTTTTGGTTAAAAATTCAGGTTGTAAAGGTTGTAAAATGTTTGGCAAACATAAGATGTAATAAAAAGACATTGTTACAGATCAGTTAATTCCAGGAAGAAGGCAATTGTTATCTACTGCAACTTCTTTCCAAACTTAAGTTGCATTGTTAGGTATAATTCAAGCAAATTTATAGAACTTAACATTTAAAGGAGAAATTTGATTGCTGTACTTTTCAGCAAAATGGACTATACAAAATTATATATTTTTTTGTTTTAACACAAACCAGATATTCAACTGCTTGCTTGGTATTTTGGTGTTTTAAATATAGCCTAGTGCCAGGGGTCTATTTAGGCTTCAATAAATATTTGTTGAATGAATGATTATGAAAAATATTTCTTAAAATGTGTGTGTGTTTGAAAAATGTACAAAGCTTTAAAAAAACTCATCAAATTTGATCAGTGTGATCAAGCAGCTTAGATAGTCAATTTGGGCAAAAATAACTTTACTCTCTGAATAACGCAATAAGTGTTTAGAGGGTTATGTGAGTCTCAGAGAGGGTGATAGAGATAGGTGGGTTATGGTGCTTTCCAAAAATGGACAAGGATCCAGCTGCTGAAACATGGGAGCAAGACACCTGGAGGAGCCTGGAGCAGAGCAAGGCAAGCTCTCTTCTTCGTCTGGAAAAGGGCCAGAGGGGCATCGCTACAGGGCATTCATTTCATTCCACATTTACAGATTATGCTATAGTTAGTCCATGAAGATTGCTCCCTGAAACAGTGGATTCTGAATCTTGGATAATCATCATAAAGCATTTATTAAGTATCTAACTACTTTATATGTAGTTATATAATTCTAATACCTTTGATTGACAGATATTGCCCTCAGTTTGTTAAACCATTTGTATGTGTACGTGTGTGTTATGTTGTGTTATGTATGCTGGTGTATCTCCCAGGCCTAGTGAGGTGCATAGTATTTGTTAAACTCTCAGAAATTAATTGTTGAATGAACTGAATATATCATTGAGCATCAGTCAAGTCCTTATGGAGAGTTTGATTTTATGGCATGATAATTTGATAATGAAAATCGGGTACCACGTGTCTAATGCACATAGTGAGATATTTCCCAGATAGTGGGAGAAGGTGCAAAAGGCTTTGCTTCCTTTATTTATTGTTTGAATCTGTCTTTGGGTTACCTCCTCCTCTCCTGTAAATCTCACCCCAAATGCATTGACATTTTTTGTTGTTTCTTGTTGTTGTTTGTTTTTGTTTTTGGTACCAGGGGTTAAACCCAGGGCACTTTACCACTGAGACACATTCCCAGCCCTTTGTATTTTTTATTTTGAGATGGAGTCTCACTAATTTGCTTAAGGCCTCTCAGAGTTGCTGAGGCTGACTTTGAATTCACAATCACCTGCCTCAGTCTCCAGAGTTGCTGGCACTACAGGCAAGTATCATTGTGCTCAGCAATACCCTGATTTTTTTTTTAAAAATCATAGCCTCCTTTGTGACGAGAAAAGAAATTAAAAGTAGATGTGTAGTCCACTACTATTACAGCTCTTGAGCTTCCTTTTTGTTTGATTTCTGGATACACTTTGAGGGCAAAAATGGGGAGGGGCCTGGTGACCCTGGGCCTATGTCCTAGGGAGAGCCAGACTAATTACAGTCTCTCTGCTCAATTCTGGTCACCTCCAGCATATTTGCAAATCTGATAAAAGTGGATTTATAAGCAACCAATAAATTATGAAGCTGGAGGATAAATCCTAAATTCCAGAATAAGGGTTTGGGCTTTTCTTTGTTCATGTGTATTTTTTTGAATTTAGAAAATCAATAAAACAAGACAGTCCAAAATTAAATTTGATGCTTTGTTCTGTGTAAATTTACTGGGTTAGTTGGTTTAGATAAATCAGTTCCTTTCCCCTGTTTGAATGGTATGTGATTTTGATAGACACTGTGTAGTTTGATATTCAAGCATGATGCTTTCTACAGGAACATAAGCACTGTCTCTAAGCACTATTTTGTTGTATCTAGTAAGAAGCAAAGATGGACAGTTTAGCATGTTTATTCCTTTGGATCCTATCTGTGTCTGTGGTCACTTGGACTGCCACCTTCCTAAAACACTGCTTTCATTATGTTACTTTGCTTAGAAATATTCCAGTTTCCCCATACTCCTTGACCTGGCATTGAAAGTTTTCCTTTAGGGGATGGAGTATGCAAGGAAGCATTAGTTGAGGGAGGAAGAGTCTTCTAGCCCTGGACAGGAACGGGTGACCAATCTCAGTGAATAAGATTATTTTTAACAGATGATTTTCCTTGTACTTTAGAAGTTTAAATAGAAACATGACTGTTTATCTTTATTTTCACTTATGTATATAAGGGAAGCTATAGTAGGGAGATAATTCTTTTGGTCCTGGCCAATACTGAATGTTCTGGGTCTTTGGTTTTTAGCTGTTAGTTTGAAACTTTGTTTTTGAGCTGTCAGCCATGACCTATCATATATATTACCAGAAACTAAAATTACTTCATTATAAAGCAATCTCTAGGAAAGATTTATTTAAATGGTATTAATTTATTATTAAAAAAATCTTTCTTCTATTGCATAGAGTTAATTCTACATTGAGTTCCAAATTGTATTGTCCCCCTCCCCCACACCTCCTTACCCTTGGACCTCTTCCTCCTTAAATTTCTCATCGAGCAGCACCAGTGTCTGGTGAGTGTTTGGGCTTATGGATTGTAGAATTCCAGCATTCCATGCTCGTAAGTTAGTTAAGTTTAATAAGGTTTTCCTGGCTTTCTTATGGGCTTTTCTTGGATCTCTTATTAATGATTACTATTCACATCTTATTAAGAAAACTATATATTATACTCTCATTAAGCATGTTTTGTACAGGGCTCACAGCAACAGTCTGACATGGAAAGGCTTGGGTTTAAGGGTAAGTACTTTATAATTTAGTGTAACTTTAAAATGTAACACATGAGGCTGTTTGCTTTATAACTTCAACTAAACTATGCAGATTTTAATTCATGTGCTGAGGAAGAATGTTTTCTTTTAACCAAAGCTCCTTTTCAATCCTTTAAAAATATTTTTAATTAACAGTTGTTCCTTTCAGAATTCTAATTGCTTTAAAGTAGTTTCTTTACTGTTGCCAAAAAAAAAAAAGGCTTTCTTAGATTACTCTTTTGGGGTGTGCATTGTATGAGACCAGAACCATGTGGTATTTTGACCTTTCATAGTGCCCTTCCTCTGCCCCCCTGATAAGTGGCAGAGACAAAATGTGTTTGAAAATGAATTTCCCATGCCCTGCTTCCCTCACCTTTCAGCAAACAGCAGAATAGCCACCTTTTAACTAGTGATCTGCTAGGCCTCAGAACTCATCTTAAGGAGAAATAATTAACTAATAGTATGACACCCCCTGCCATTCCCAACCTATTTTGTATAATATAATTCCTTTCTTGGTGACTTGAATAGTAACAGCATTATTTCTTGCTTCCTACTTATTTCGGACCTGGATCAACTAATAAAAGTAAAAACCTTTTTTTAACCTGAACTGGAACTGAAGCTATTACATGAAATTCAGATTTGTTTCAGCTTTTGGAGTGGTTTTGAGTTTATGTGGTACAGGCAGAGATCATGTACAATTAAGCACAAAACATTTATTGTTTTTCTTTGGGACATCACAAAAATACTTTCAGGGGTTACCAGGCTTAGTTGCTAACTGAGATAACTGTTAACCAGATTCAGTGAATGTGCAGATTTGCCCTCAGCATTTCTGTTGAATAGACAATCCTTAAGTTTCAGATAGTTGTTTTTTTGCCAGAAAGTTTTGTTTGAGTTTGCATGGTGACTTATATGTGCATAAAACTGCACATTTCTATCATTTGATGCAATCTTTTAAGCTATATTCTTAGAAACATTCTTAATGTCTTTAAGGGAAAATTTGCAAATTATTTAACAGCTGCATTCGAGGTAAGTTTTTTCCCCCAGCTAATTAGTAGGCATTGAATGGTTAAGTGGGCTTTAAAGTAGAAGAAAGAGAGCAAATTCATCAGGAATGCCCATAGTCCATAGATACTTAAGCAGTTACTTGTCATTTTGAAACACATGCATTATTTTCTCCTTTACACTGGCATATTCTCATCAGTTATAAAGAGACTATAAATTTGTTTAAAAAGTAGAGATTGATTACTATAGGATGGAATGGTCATAATCAGGTCTGCATCTTAAGAGAGATAAATTCAACACAGTATTAAAAATGATTTTTGGTATCATAGTTTAGAAACTAAATATTTAATTTTTCCTAGTTAAAATAACTAACCTAAGACACTATATTTACAAAACATGAATTAAAAGAGAAGCAATAATTCTTCATTATTGTGAATTAAGTCTGTAAAATTTAAATTATATTACAGTATACAATTAAATAGAACATTATAACTGTCCCATTGAGGTTTCAAGTGGGAAAAGATGAACATTTTGAAGTGATATACCTCCTCCTCTTATCTTACTAAAAATATGTAAGTTTTCTATGAAAAATAATTAGCTATTAATGGATTCTACATTAATGAGGTATGTGATTATTTGGTTATATAAGCAGCACAAGAACAGTTAGTTTTACATCAACATTACAAATTAGGTTACATAACATTCAAATATTTACTATTCTACTATCACATGACTTTTTCATTTGAGATTTTTGTAACAAAATGACCTTTTTAAAGAATTTTAATAATAAATTTTATTGTTACTAAAAATATATAATATTCTTCAAATATGAATAACAGTTAATCTGTGAGTTTAAAGATCTTTTTAAAATTATGATGTGGAACTTTGTCATGCACTGTACTTGTGTCCTTGGTGAAGAAAACAGACTTTAATGGCATTAAGTTGCAATTAAAATTAATAATGACAGTATTACTGATTCCAGTGAGCCCTTACTGCATGCCAGACATTGTGGTAAATTTTACATTTGTTCTGATTTAATCTTGAAAGCAACCCAAGGAATTTAGTGCAATTGGTGCCCTCTCCATTTTATAGAAGAAAATACTAAGGTCTGAAAAATTAAATAGTGTTTTAAAAAATTAATTTAATAGTTAATTGAGTCCAAGTCCATCTTATTTGGAAGCCTTTCTCCTAATTGCCTCTCTATGCTGTGCAAATATTTTTTTTGGTTTAGTTTCATAAGAAGTTCCAGACATAATTATGGAATGCTTACTATATAGTAGGCACTGTGCAAGTTCATTCTTGAAATCATAGAACTGAGATCACACTGATCACAGATAATACAAATAATCATGAGGGCACAGATGACCCATCTTCAACTCCTCTAGTAATTTCTGGGATCACGGCAACAAAATATTCATGGTGCCAACTTGCATAAACCCTGAGGAAAAATCCTACCTGATTTCTCTAGCCTTGTTGTATCACCTCCATGTAGTTTGTAAACATCTTCCCTGATGTGGGGCACACACTAGATTCTTGGAAGTGTTAGTAGTGATAAGTACATATTTCCAGTTTTAAAGTGAAGTTTTGTTGCTTATCAGAAGCCTTTTATGGACAATTTAAGATCTGTATTATGTAAGACCATATGAACAGATGTTGCTGAAACTACAAGAGAAAAGATAATTCTCATATAGGAATCAACCATTTGAAACATTATGAGAACTTTGTTTTTGTGCATTTTTCTAAACTTAAACTGACCTGAATTTTAGCTACCTGAGGTTCTGTATAAACTTTTATCTTTGGTTGTCCTAAAAAGGTCATGCTTTAGGCAAAACCTATCTATGGTGATAGAAGCCTGAATATTGATTATTGACTGGGAAGAGGCACAAGGGAGCTTTGGGGGTGTTCTGATATGTCATTATTTCTTTATCTGAAAAGTGGTTACATGGATAGCTACATGTATAAAAATTATCAGATTATACACTTCAACTTTGTGCCTTTGACTGAAGAATTGAGTGGAATGGTTTAAAAGAAGGATATTAGGGATTTAAGAGCACCACCCCATCCTATCCTAAAACTTCCTTTCACTTTTTTGGCAAGTCTATATAGACATGAAAGGCAATGACAGTACTGTATTAATTTTTGTATTTCTGGTATAGAGGGGAAGAGAGAATGGAGGCACGTGGAAGGAGAGGGGATAATGTCACTTCACAGTCAGCATACACACTTCTCCTCTTAGTAGCTTCATAATAAACCCAGCTCCGCTCTATGTGCCTCCTTTTGCTATATGCATATGTTTTTCCCTTGATTTGAAGATAGCAAAATTAAGCAGCATTTTGATTTTGGAATCTAAAAAAATCTAATAGGGCTGGCCTAAGTTATTTGGCAAGTGGAGGGGGACTAATGTCTAAATATGTACATTCTTGTACATATCTTGCCTTACTTGCTTTCCCACTTGCATCTCTGTTACAGTCTCTCATATTCCTGTTTTGGTAATTGAGAGCAGAAACTGTATCTTTACTTTTTACTGCTCAGCAAGTGAATTGGAATTTTTAGGGTGGAGAAGAGATGACAAAAGGAATGATTTAATGTGTTGAGAAAATAAAGGGCTGTCCTTAGTCTGCCCTCCTTAGGGAAGATAGTAAGATATCTTTCCTCTATCTCTCTGTCAAAGATGATATGATAGAGGTAACCAAGATTATAGAAAGATTTAAGATTTCCCATATGGAAGAACCAGATTTAAGGTCAGGAAGAAAAAATAGAAAGGGTGATTTGAACATTTATGACAAGCAAGAGCCCTTGGAGTCTTTTTTCTCCCACATACCTCAGCCTATGACATAAGTCTGGGAAAACTTAGTTGACCTGGAATTACATATGAGTTTACTTTGTAAGAAATACCTACGTACAAAGAAAGCACATGGGAGTTCATGTCATATGTTGTCGTGTTTGGAAGTTGAGCTGAAAGGCTTTTGAAAATTCTTTTAGATTCTTTGTTATAGACTATAATTCAGCATATAAATGCCATGGAGAATTTAAATTCTTATATTTGGTTGGGGACCCATTTAATAATTTTTTTCTGGTCTTTTACTAGCTGAAAATATTTTCAAGTTGCAGATGTGCGAATAACATGGTAAACTCATTAATTCTTTAAAGGGAGTTAGGATTTTCTAAATGTAGTCCATTCCTGGGCCTTGCCTATTTGGAAGCTGAAATAAAAACAGTGTGATTCTTTGGAAAGAATTAATAGGTAAATGGATGCACTAGGATAGAGGAAGCAGACCTAGTGTGTATAAAAATGTAATCAATTGAAGCCCCTAGGTAACTTAATAGGCTCCCATTGTCGAATGGGGCCAGACTAAAATTCTTATCTTTTGACAAGCTGGGAAATAATGGGCAATTCCCTTTCAGGAAGTAAGAAGACAGATATTCATATTCCCATTACTTTCCAACTCCAGATTCCCAAAATATGGCTAACAAAACAGGCACCAAAAAACCTGAGAGATTTTTGTTACTAATGTTGTACCCTGTAAAAAACACTCAGTCTCAGAATTCATGTTCATCCCCACTGCTAATTAAACCCAAGTGAACAGCTGTTACTAGATGGCACCGAACCATAGCCTGTACCCGGACAGATTTGGATGATTTAGCCAGACTGGAAACTCAAGCCTCCAGCTGCACAAGTGTGCCCCAATTAGCTTGTTATTCTCACAATATTGGATTCCATATATTTTGTGGAAATGGATTTTTGGATTCTACTTTTCCCTCTTAAAACAGGGCTTTATACAAGATGGTGATTGAAATATCACAAAGTAATAGGGTTGGACTAAATTATTCGGCAAGTGGAGTGGGAAAAACTAATGTCTGGATCAAGGAGAACTCTGACTATGAAAGTAGTCATAGAAATTACAAAGGAAAATTACAGCAACCGAAAAATTGTAAATGCATGTCCAAAAAATTATGTTAACAAACTTGTGTCGCCCACTAGAAAGAGTATTTGCCACAATTGTAATGCTTCACAGTTTTAATATGCCTTTTATAAATGGAAAGTTATGTGTAAGTTAAAGAAACAAAGTAATGTAGCAGTGTGATTACAATTATGTGCTTATAAATAAATTATAGCAAATAAAATGGAACATAATGTGATTACTAAAAAAATCATGTTTTCAGGAGACTTTAATTACATGGAAAAAACTCATAATCCAAAGTGATAACACCTTATACAGCCAGTATGATCCAAATTATGTGCATATTTGTTGTCTACATTTAAGAACAAAGGAAAAAAAATCCTGAAAGGAAATAAATTAAAGAGATAACAGAGGTTTTATCTGTGGTAGTAAGAGTATGGGTAATTGTTTCTTTCCTTCATAATGTTCTTTTATTTTAGACTTTAAGAAAACAAACCAAAAATATTAAAACAGAAAATATTTCTTTTCACTAAAGCATGGGTCCTTCTTTAAAAATTAAAGTTCATGCTGGATGCTGTGATGTACTCCTGTAATCCCAATAATGGAGAAGGCTGAGGCAGGAGGATTGCAAGTTCAAGGCCAGCTTCAGCAACTTAGCAAGACCCTTTCTCAAAATAAAACATAAATAAAAGTACTGGGGATATAGCTTAGTGGTAAAGTACCCTGGGTTCAATCCCCAGTAACAACAACAACAAAAATCAAAGTTCATATTTTAGAATGGATAAAGCATTGAATGAAAAGTCTATCAGAGGCAAAATTTCAGGATTAAAAAAAAAAGAAAGCTGTGTACTATCTTTCTGAAATAACAGATGGGTAGACTTAGGGACAAGCCCTTTCAACTTGAGCACTCTTTCATGTTTATTCTTCTTCTTATAAAAGCCCTTAGTTTAGCAAACTAGATGATCACCCCCTACTCTCAAGCACAACTGTCTCTGATAATCTGGCGTCCTTTCCTACAGCGTTTTCGCCTTTCACATACACAGACACACATGTGTTATAGGCATCACCAATTGATCATTCTCCATGTTCATCTAGTTAACAGATGGGGAGCTCTGCCCATTCTCCTGCCAAGTATTTTTGAGCACTGTTTTTTTTTTATTAAACCATTTATCTAGCCACTTAAAAAGTCTGCCTTTCTAGCTATTCATATAAAGACACATGGCATTATGTTTCAGTGCATTTTAAAACACTAGTTCTTACCGACCTTGTGGGACAATCCTTTTTATTGACTATTCACATTAAGTATTTTAACAGAATTTTGATTAAAGGAAACTGGTTCACCAGCTTTTGCCATGGCAGAGTGTTGAAATTCTTCCCAGGAGGCTAAAATATGTGGTGATTTGAATTATCTAGAATTCCACAGGAAAATGCAATAGGATTTCACAGCAGGAAATGACCTTAGAAATAACTTAATCCAACTCTATTTTACAAATGAGGAAATTGAAGCCAGAGGGGTTAAAACCCAAGCTTTAAAACCCAGTTGGAAACAAGTCTTCTGACTTCTTATTGGGTCTTTTTAATAATATATTATCCTTATAGTAAGTTCCTAAATGTTGTGTTATGTGGTATTTGGGGATCACTTGCATATATAATAGATTTTGGAGTTGCATATGATCATGATGAATTTAAAATTTTACCTGGGCCTGGGGTGTAACTAAGTGATAGAGCACATGCTTATCATGTGTTAGCTTATCATGGATTTAATCCCCAGCAGCACAGAAAAAAATAAAATAAAATGAAGTTTTATCTTAGTTACCATGATGACAAAGTGTAACAAGGACATCACTACAGCTTGAGAACATGTGGTCTTAGCATAGGAAGGTTTTCCTCATTTTTCTACAGAAAATTCTCATTTTTCCTTGGTCTAATTCTTTTAAACTTAGTTAATTTTTTTTCTGTGTTAATTCTAGACTTTGAGAAGAAAATTCTTCTATCGGTGTTATTTTTATTGAAACCAGCTTTGTTAGACTTTTAATTTGACATTTATTTAGCCAAGCTTTGACTGTTATTTTGAGTTACAGAAATGTAATTTTTCAGTTAAAGAAGAAGCACAAGAAAGCCTTGTTAAGGAAGAAAAGTCATTTTCACTATAGATTATTGTTCTGAAAAGCATAACTGAAAAATTTCTGTAGATGGTCGAGGACATAGTCTGTCCTCCTGACCACTAAGATGAAGATATCACAACAGCTGCAAGGGATTGCTTACACCGTTGGAATTCATTTTGATACAGTTGAGTTTTTATTATTTTTTTTTACTTCCTCCCCAAAGTGTTTTTTGATAACAGGTGTGACTTTTAACCTTCCACACTCAACCTCATACAACATACTGAGTAATTTTGTAAAGGCAAAATAATCCAAAATATGTGGGAAATGAACTTAAGAAAGATTAATAATATTATACTTTTGAGAGCAAATGATAATTTTATAAAATTAGACATACTAAAAATTGAAAATAGCAAATATTGGATTAGGAGATAATTGGTGAATTTAGGAATTATTGATTGTCTTTATACTTTTGATCTCTGGTCTAATTGATTAAAGGCTTTATCCAGTTAATAAATGAGTAAATTTTAGACTGAATCTTAGACAGAAAATAAATTCAGAATTTGAACTTACTTTCAAAAATATAAATATATCTTCACTGAGGTTGTAATCAACATACAAATTCTTATTTATGTAATTTGGATAGTTTGTACTGGAAATTCAAGAGGTTTTCTATGGATAAGATCCATACAATTTTGAAAGTGGGCAATCTTTGTGTGTCTTTCTTTTCTTAATGAAAATAGTGAATGTATTAGGCTTGAATTAGGTTTAATGTAAGCCCCAAGTACATATATGTATAAAAGTGTGCCTTCAACCTCCAAACTAATCGTTTGGACAACCTTTTTGTGTTATAATCCACATTATCACTAACTTCTTCAGTAGGCACTTCTACCATTTTTTATTAATATTTAAAGGTTAGACATAGTTTTAAACATTTCTAATTGTCCTTAAGATATATCATTGTATATAAACGTTAAATAGCAATGAATATGGAAATGTTTTAACATTCATAGGATATATAAATCTTTGTTTATCCATAATATCAAATTTTTTCCTTATAATACCATATATATTTATGACAATAGATGCTTGTAATTTTGATTCACATCTTTATATGCTTTTCAGAGGCAGATTTCTGAATCATTAAGAGAAGATTACCATCTTTTCCATTTTTTTTGTGACTATTCTATACATAGGTTACTGTAGTCGTTCCCACACTGTTCTGTTCTTCAGTGTTTCCCCTTTCTAGTGCATCCTTTGCATTACCACCAGATCAGTCCTCCCAAAATAGTATTTCATCCTATTAATTCTTTCTTGGAAAACCTTAGCAGTTTCCTATCTGTTATCCTCTTTGGTCTCTTGCTTCCCTGAAAACAATCCCTAATCTTCTTCACTGTCTCCTCATAACAAGTCCTTATTGACCTTACTCATGTTGCCATGTGAAGGTGTCTAATATAGGTGCTTCCTTTCCCTCTCCCTTCTGTTTACCTATCAAATACATATATAATTATCCTTTAAAAATTTTTTGTCACTCTTAACTGTACAACTAGTTTGTGAACATATCCTCTTGAAGACTTAAAAAAATACAAAGTAAAACTATTGATTCTTTTATCCGTTAATACAAGAATGAATGAATGAATTGTGGTATATTTATTTTACGGAAGGAATTATGTACAACACAAAAACAGTGGAATTGGAGTCCACATATCCACACAAGTTAATTTTATAAACATAGAGCAACAAAGGTAGTTTTTGGACTATATATAGTATAACACAATTCTTTTAAACTTTGAAAGCATGTTAAACAATCCTACATATCTTAATGATATATACATATGAATTAAAAGTAGAAATATATACAGGAAATGATTTTTTCATATTATACATTTTCTTCTAGGAGTTGCATAAATTTAGGTTTAATTCCTAGGTCTTTGATCCATTTTGAATTGACTTTTGTGCAGTGTGAGAGCTAACGATGTAGTCTCATTCTTCTACATATGAATAACCAGTTTTCCCAGCACCATTTGTTTAAAGCCTGTCTTTTTTCCAGCGTATGCTTTTGGCACCTTTATCAAAAGATCAGATGACTGTATTTCTATGCGTTTATCTCTGTGTCTTCTATTGCATTGGTATATATGTCTGTTTTATGCTGTTTTTGTTACCATATGTCTATAGTATAATTTGAAGTCAGGTATTATAATGCCTCCAGCATTGCTTTATGGCTAAGAATTGCTTTAGCTATTCTGGGTCTTTTATTCTTCCAAATGGATTTTAGGACTGTTTTTTCTAGTTCTGTGAAAAATTTCATTGGTATTTTGATAGAGATTGCATCAAATCTGTAGATTACTTTTGGTAAGGTAACATGGCCATTTTAACAATGTTCATTCTGCCTATCCATGAACATGCCAGGTCTTTCTGTCTTATACTATCTTCTTCAATTTCTTTTTTCAGTATTCTGCATTCTGTAGTTTTCATTGTAGAGGTCTTTCACCTCCTTGGTTAGATTTATTCCTAGGTTTTTGTTTTTTGAAGTTATTATATATGGGATTATTTCTTTGATTTATTTCTTAGAAAATTCATTATTGGTTTGTAGAAAAGCTATTGATATTTGTATACTGATTTTGTATCCTGAAGAGTGACACTTCAAACTTTTCACTGTGCCTTAGAGTTCTCTCCATATCAGCGTAAATGTGTGTGTGTGTGTGTGTTTGTTTGTTTGTTTGTTTTAATTCTGTATAGTATCCCCTACTGAGGACATATCGCTGGTTTTTCATATGTAGAAGAATGAGAACAGATCCTTAAACCCTGCACAAAGTCTGTGTCCGTGTGTGAATAAAAGGATGCTTTTTCCTTGTTGTAAACTGCACCTCAGTGAGCATCCTTGTACACATGTCTGTTTGCTGTTGAATAAGCAGCATTTCCCACTCTGTCTTCCTTTCCATTTTTGGTTCACAGCAATGTCTCATAGCCTACATTGCTATGGGTCTTTTTCAGGGTCTAGCTTCTCTCTTCCAGGGTACCACCAACACAAACAAAAACACTCACAGAATCATTCATGAAATTTGGATTTTAGAGCTGACTCGCTCAATGGTCTTCTACCTTTTTCTCCTTTGTTTCATGGAAATGTTAAATGGGATGACATTCAGATTCTGACAAGCTCTTATTCTAATTAGGCTTGTGAAAGTGATACCATCAATATTTACTTATTTTTATTTTTAAAATTTTATTTTATTTGTGCTGGGAATTTCCCCAAGTCTTTGCACATGCTACGCAAGACCTCTACCACTGAGCTTTACCCCCAGCCCCCATCCATTTTTATTTTGTGTTTAGCTACTAGTAAATATCACTTGAACCTTGTAAACTAAATCATAAAGGTTCACAGTTCTTATGAATCAAGGGTCATTATACTTTACTCCTCATGAGTCTTCTGTATTACTTCTTAAGTGATCCTCAAATACCATTTCCAGATAGTAGTGGTGGTGGTGTTTTTTTTTTTTTTTTTTTCTTTTGGGTAAATGCTCAGTGTTTCACAGAAAGCTGTTACTTGTACCAGCTCATTTTAAAGTATTATCCTTCTTTCACAAATTCCAAGTAATTAAATAACTTGCTTAAGATTACTCAACTAGTAAGTTTTAGGGCCTAGACTCTACTTCATATCTTTTGATTTCTAGGTTCTCTATTTTCTTAAAGACAGTTTCCTTATACTTAAAATATTTGTTGAACATGTGCTAAACTTCTTTTTTAACATTTACAAGGAGATTGGTATTTATCAGGTGCTCTTTAAATGTTTATCCCCCACTACCAACCTTTTCCTTCTGCCTCTGAGTTTATTTTGTGTAGTTGTTGGGACTCTGTTTAGTTGTTTCTAGACTTCAAGATGACCAGCACTTTTGAGCCAACATCTCCTAAGCATTCAGGAAATGCATTACGCAAGTAGCTGTGGTTATTGCTATCCTTCAAATCACTTGACATAGACCATAAACATTTAGTTCTCTTCCATGAAAAATGGATTGGAGGCCAAGCTTAACTTGTCTCAGGGTATCTGTTTCATCCTCATGGTAGAACCCAAGTGTGCCAGTGATGATTCACGGAAATGCTCCAGGATGAAGAATGGCTTTGCTTTTGTTGGAAATCTTTTGAAGAATGTTCATCAAAGTGGATTCTTTGTTTTCAGATACTTTTTTTCCTAACATACCATCACAGTGAACTGAAGTTATTACTTACACAGAGTATCTTCTTACAAAAGGACAATATGGCACAATTCACTGTGACTATTGAGGCTAAAATGTGCTAGTTTAAGCACTTTATTTCTTAAATTAGGCTACTATCGTAAAGCTCAAAATATATTTTCCTTCATAACATTTTAGTTGTTCAGAAATATACAAAGCCATTTTTTCACAGGCTTGATTTTCCTGAAGAGCTTCTTGAAATTTATAAAGCCAATCAGGCACTATGGCACACACTTGTAAGCCTAGCAACTCAGGAGACTGAGGCAGGAGGATTGTAAGTTTGTGACCAGCCTGGAAAACTTAATGAGACCTTGTCTCAAAGTACCAAAAAAGGGAGGAGGGAGCTGGAGATGTAGCTCAGTAGTAAAGCACTCTGGGTCAATCCCTAGTACCAGGAAAAACAAGAAAGAAATTGATAACACTGTCCCTTTGTAAATTGTAGTATTAATTCTGCAGCTATGTTGAGAAGAGAATCCTCCAGACAGACGGAACATTTTCATGTTGCCTTATTCTCATTACCTTTACCATACAGTCTTCCAATTCTCTTCCCAAAAAATTATTAAAAGAGATTTTAAAAGGTGAAGGAAATACACTCATCTTTTTTTTTTCAGTTTCTTATTAACGTTTCTCTTCCTATACTTTATTACTTTTTTAAAAATTTCCTTTGCCTCTGTATAGACCCCCATTATCTTGATTGCTCTGGGCCTCCCCCTTTTCCTCCTTCTGAGAACTTTACAGTCTCATTAGTTGTTCCCTTGACCGATATTTGTACACATACCACAGTTCACTGGTCATCTGAGTACAGGAGCCAAGGTTCTCAACTGCTCTTACTGTGACATGCCAGGGGCAATTTATTACTAATTATAAGTACTTGAGTTTTGTAAGTGCTTTATTTTTTTAAAGTAGATTTGAGTTTAGCCCTAAAATAATGTCACTGTCACCCACTTGCATACAGAAATGCTTTCTTGAGTGGGAGAGAATGACAGTGCTGTTAGTCTCCTGTCAGGGAATTGTGCACAACCCCAGCTTTCTGTATTAAGGACTGTGGGAGTGTGTTCTGGAACATGTAAATGCTATTTTTCCTTGGACTTTTTCTTATCAAAAAAAAAAAAAAAAAAAAAGGCTAACCCCCGGCTAACCCCCTTACCAAAGAACAGGCAAATGTTCCCACTTAGGATTATTATTACTGTTTGGGTTTGTTTGGGTGGCTGATTGGCTGGCATGTGTTTTGACCATATGGTTTTAAAAGATGAATGAACCCTAGAAAAAAAGACAGTTTTCCTCTCTCTTTTAGATGTCAGGTTTGTTTGTTTTTACTGGTTGTTTATCAACATAAGACTCTGAAGTTAGGGTGAAAAAATCATCCAGTGGTTTGTTGTTAAAAGGAACAAATCTGAAAGATTTTACAAATGGAGAAAGATTGCTTTTTATCTACGAAAGTATAGGGTGGGCTTCTCTCTTGTCCCTTGTACAGGTCTTTTCTGATAGGAGATACACAGGCAGAATTAAAGAAGGCAACACTAAATAAAACCGGTTTCATATTTTACCTATAGTGTGGTTTGGGTGTTTCCAGAATCTGTTTGTCATTTCCATTAGTAGAATAACTTCAAAAGGGATCTAATGTTTTCCCAGGAGGTATCTTTGTGGTAACCTCAATATTTCTTTTCAACTCATGTTGACAATCTCTAGTTATTGTCTCAAATTTAACATAAAATGAAGAAGTCTTTATTCAAGCAGAAAGAATGTGACACATCCATGGTTGTTTCTGTCTCAGGAGTAAACTAGTTACAGATCCATGAATTTCTCAATTAAACAAAAAAGTTAGTGGGGGTGAGTAGGAGGAAGGAGAATGTTTACATTTCTTAAAACCCAAATGTATGCAACAAAATCTTATTTCCTTGAAAATACCTACAACATATCCCAGAATTGTGACTCCAGGGATCATTTTATGTCTAAAGATAGAAAAATCTATTAACTTCTCAATGGAAGTGCAAGAGATGCTTTTGAAAATGCATAACTAGGAAACTGGGCATGATAAACTAAGGCTATGCATACAAATGATTTGCGTCTTTGTTCAATGCTTTATACTCTCCCTCTCTGTAAAAATAAAAATTTCTCATAGCTATTAATAGCTTCATCCTTGGTGTTCAGATGGCATATTCTTTAAAAGTCAGTATGTAGCCAAGTGTGGCTGGGCAGGAGGATCACAAGTTGAAGGCCAGTCTCAGCAATTTAGCAAGATCTTGTCTCTAAATAAATAAATAAGCAAACCCTGAGGGTGTAGTTCAGTGGTAAAGTGCCCTGGGTTCAATCCTTGGTTCAGAAAAAAAAAAAGTCAGTGTGTGATTGTGTCAATAGTTGTACAACTGTGAAAGTACTAAAAACCATTTAATTATATACCTTAAATAGATGAATTCTATGTATGTGAAGTATATCTCAATATATATGTTCTGTTACATTAAAAATCAATATGTAGGGCTGGAGTTGTGGCTCAGTGGTAACGCTCACCTAGCATGTGTGAGGCACTGGGTTCGATCCTCAGCACCACATGTAATAAATAAATAAATAAGATAAAGGTATTGTTTCCAATTATAATTTTAAAAAAATCAATATGTAATTATATTTGAAAATATAGATTTGGGGGCTTCTTTGGCCAATTCATCCAAAAGCCTCATAGTTTCTTCAGGAGTGAACATCTTTATAGAAAAGGCAGTTTGGGTAAAGCATGCTTCCTAGGCCTTCACCAAAGCACCAGACTTGTATACTATATTCCTCTGAGCAGTTGATTGCCCCTTGCATTAAATGTCTTATTTTTAGATTTTAAAAATGAATAATTTTACATATATAAAAAGAATGTGTTTTTGTATTTTTAGTAATGCTGTGAATATTTAATCTCATATTTGTTATTAAAGCACAAATTCTATTACACTGTTCTTACTGGAAACTCAGACTAAGTTTCACATCTCCTAAAGAAAAGATACTTCTTTTCCCATAGAAGAGATTGATACTTTATGATTGTACCATGGGTTTTCTCTCATGGTTTTACAAAACACATACAGTACCGAGAGCAGCAAAATAGCCATCAAGAGTCTCAAGTCTTGCTGGGCAGGGTGGTGCACACCTGTTGTCCCAGCAGATTGGGAGGCTGAGACAGGATAGTGAGTTCAAAGCCAGCCTCAGCAATAGCGAGGTGCTAAGCAACACAGTGAGACCCTGTCATTAAATAAACTACAGAAAAAGGCTGGGGATGTGGCTCAGTGGTTGAGTGCCCCTGAGTTCAATCCCTAGTACCCAAACAAACAAACAACAAAAAAAGAGGCTTGAGTTCTCACTAGAGCTCCCTTGCTGAGACCCTGAGTGACCAGAGGTAAGCTGAAGTCCATCATTAAAAGTGGGGCTGGAGGGCTGGGGTTGTGGCTCAGTAGTAGAGCCCTTACTTATCTAGCATGTGTGAGGCACTGGGATCAATCCGCAGCACCACATAAAAATAAATAAATAGATAAAATTAAGATATCTACAACTAAAAATGTAAAAAAAAAAAAAACCCAACAACAACAATCTGGGGGCTGAAATAAAATTGGAATTTATATGGATTCTCTAAGATTCTTTCCAGTGTTTGAAGCCTGAGATTTTTCTGTCTCCTGGATTGTAATATTTTTAATGGTCTTTAAGTCCATGAGGACATGTAAATAAGACATGGGATGTAGAAAGTAGGCATCTTTTGTATAAACATATTAATATAAAGTGCATTCTAGAATGTAAGCTTCATGAAATTTAGGACCCTGTTTGTCTCGTTCAAGGCTATACTAGCAGTTAGATAGATCTTTTTGTAAAAGTGAGTATATATGCCTGATGCAGTGGCACATGCCTATAATCCCAGCTACTCAAGAGGCTGAGGCAGGAAGATTGCAAGTTTGAAGCCAGTCTCAGCAATTTAATGAGACTCTTTCTCCAAATAAAATTTTAAAAGGGCTGGGGATCTAGCTCAGTGTGTATAGCGCTTGCCTCATACGTGCAAAGCCCTGGTTTCAAACTCTACCATTAAAACAGGGAGGAAACACTTTGCAAGAAATGTAAGTGGAGTGGAAAAATAAGAAAGAGAACTTTAGATGTTTAAGAAATTCTAAGGTGGGGTTTGAACTGTTGGAAGAGTAATAGCTTGAAGTAGAAAGATTGGAGGGCAGGTGTTTACATTTTGTTTCCTCTAAGTATGGTCCAACCTAGTAGAAGATTTCTGGTTAAGAAAGGGTAGGTGCATAGCTGGGGATACCATTTATTCAGTCATCAAATACTTATATACTCTCTACATATTAGTGAAGTGGTTCTCAAGCTTTGTGGTCTCATTAGCCTATTATTCTTCTAAAAATTATTGAGACCCTCCAAAGAGCTCTTGTTTATATGAATTATAGTTGATATGTGCCATATGGGACCTAAAACTAAGAAATTTTAAATTATGTATATAACCCATTAAAAATAATAATAAATCATTGTATGTTAACATCAATCACATTTTCATGAAGAATAATTACATATTCAAAAAAGTTTAAGGAGATGAGTTTCAATTCTTATTTTTGCAAAACTGTTTGACATGTGGTTTTCCAGAAGATAGCTGTATTCTCATATTACAACCTGTTGCAATAATTGGAAAATGGAGGCCTTCACAGAACCCATTAAAGGATCTCAGAAACTCCTGAGGGTCTTCAGATCACACTGTGAAAACCACTGCACTTGGGAATAGTAAAACATTGGTTCTTGCCTGTGTCAAGCACAGGCGATGGAAGTAGGGTTCCCCTCAGTGGAATGGGCTGGCTGCAAAACAAAAGTTAAGAAAAATTGAACAGCGAAAGAACCACAGGACACAGAAAATATTTTTACAAAGTGGGGACAGGATGGGCCAGCCGATCTTAAGGATCCAGCTTCCATGCTTTATTTATATGTCTCTGGGGGTGGGGCACATCAAAGGCAGGGATAAGGTTTCAAGGGCGGAGTCTTGCTTTATGTTGACTTGTGGTCAGCAGGTTGATTGAGATCTTGGCAGGTCACACCCATCTCAGGTGCTGTGTGGGATTTCTGGCAGAGCTTGAGGAGAAGTTCACCTGCATCAGGTGGCCAATCCCTGTGGGGGTGCCATGGAAGGTTCCCAATGCCAGACTGATCCTCTCATTAGGCTACTATGTGCAACATAGTCCACACACAGCCTGCAGACAGCTCATGACAATTGGTAGTGGATTTTGTTTGTTCACCAAATATTTATTAAAAGCTTAATACAGGCCAGCAAGTAGGAAAAAAATTAATCGGCTAGGAATGAAAAATTTGGAAATTGTGACTGAGTTTGAAATTTCTTTAGCAAGCTTATCCTGTATATTCAGGAGGCAGGGTGTGAAGGATAAGAGGGAATAACAACACAGGGTTTGGGGAAGTGGTGATTTGAAATACAAGCCCACACTTGCTAAATTGGAGCATGAAATTAGATATTGATGTCCTTCCTGTTTAAAAAAAAATTGTTTTGGTAGGTGCTTGATAAGTAAGGATGGAGTTTGATTGAGGTTCAAAGATGAGGATTCCTGTTGTAAGAGAGGTGAGGAGTCCAGTCACTGTGGGTTCTGGAGCATGCTAGAACCTGTGATCTCATCTGGGGAGTGGGACTGGGCACTTGTAAAACCTTTGTTTATATTATGATGCTTTGTTTCTGATTGTTTTTCCTTTGCTTTTGTTTCAGACGATCCAGACCTTTCAAGTTACCAAAAAGGTAAAGTAATTTGGGTCATCTCCTTAAATAATAAACAATTTACTAGCAGATTTTTGACTTTTTAAATATTTTCCCCACATTTTGTTGTTCTTTCCACATTCTTCATTCATATTTTTATGGAGAAAAAATAAATTTCCTCAGAGTTGACTGCTTGGGAAATCCTGTATCTCCATAAGCAGTTTTAATCTCAAGGTAGATTTTTAGGCCATAAATTCTGTTTGTTCTAACCATTTACATTTGTCTGATTATTTTGTCTTCTGTCCTTTAGTAGATTGGCTTGTCAGTGTCTTACTTGTTGAGGAGAGGAATACTGTTCTGCCAATTACCATGACTTGACTACCTGGCAGTTTATTTCAAATGAGTTGTCTGATTTTCTGTCTAAAGATTTTGTTACCATATTAAGATAGTAACATCTTTCATGTGGAAATTTTTAAGGTTTATCTTTGGCAATCACCATTCTATTTTCTCTGTGAATTTGATCCCTGTAGGTAGCTCACATAGTGGAATCATATAGTGTTTGTCCTTTTGTAACCGACTGACTTCATTTAGCACAGTGTCCTCAAAGTTTGTTTATGTGGTAGCATGTGTCAGAATTCCCTTTCTTCTTAAGGCTGAATAATTCCATTCTCTTGTGTTAATACACCATACTTTATCCAGTTATCCTTCAGTTTTTGCCAAAAAATCGAAAAAGATTAAGGGAAGAGATATGCAAGTATGTTATTAAGAAAAGGAATTTCACTCATCTAGAAATAATAAGGACTTTCTCAGATGACTAAAAAATTTTGTAGTTTGAAAAGATTCCTTTTTTTCTCTGTTATTAGATGGGTATTTTCTCTGTTATTAGATGGGTCTTAATTTCTTTTCTCTGGTGTATATGCAAATAAGTATAACCTCTTCAAAAAAGCCTTCCTTGATTCCTCCTTCTCACAAAACATTTTATTTGTACTCCCCTAAAATTATGTCTTTTTACCTGATCTGGTAGATATTTGTGTACCTGTCTGATTTTCTGGATTAGGCTATAAGTTCCTTGAAGGCATCTTTGGGTTGCCAGAATAACTTGCATTCTTTAATGCTAATTATTAATGTATTACTTGAATACATTATGTATTATGAATGTATTACTTCATACAAAATAAAGAGTTCTATAGTGTATTTTTATGTGTGTAAAATTTCTCACATTTTAGTCATTCTTCCCAAGTTGATAGTTGATACCACTGGAAATTTTGTGATTAATAACATTTTGAAATGCCTTCCCTTAAGGGACAGGAGTAACCAGGAAGAGTTATTAAGTAATGACATATGTTAAATTGAGAACTAATGCACTATAAGCATTAAGTATTACAGCCTGAACCATTTCTTTGAAATGTTTATTCAAAAAGGATTTCAAGATAAAAATAAATTTACTTTTAATATTACCATCTAAAAAAAAAAGAGTTATTAAGGGAAACGGAAAGGAATGAACCAAGGGAGAAAGGATTTTTAGGCAAGAAGGGATAGTCAGATGTGTTTAATATTTCTCAACTCAGGAAGGTGGAAACCAAGAATAGTTGGTTGATTTTGGTAGAGCAAAAGAATCCTGTGAACAAAGGGCAGGCCACAAGGAGTCAAGGTTTGGATGGTTGGTCAGGAATGGGAGGTCTCAGTTCAAAGCCCGTACACTGGGAGGTGTAGCTCTGCTCAGAGGAGAGAGGAGAAAGAAGACTGTTTTCAGACATGCAACAAAGAGCAAGAAGGAAAATCTTTGTAAGCTTTTAAAAGAGGAAAATTTACTCAGGGGTATTATTGTAATATAAATTACCCTTTTAAAAATAGGCCCCCATCATGTGAGCATAAGTTGGGCCTGTTTATTTGTTTTAACAGTTATTTCTGATCCATTTCCAGAGTAAGCCCTATAATAAGGTGGCTGAGAATCTCTAAGTATCCTTGAGGGACTTCCCATTGGATACCAACCCAGCACAGCAGTAACACCTTGGACCAGGGTCCAACAGCATGCCCACTAACTCCAATTCATACTGCCCCCACTAGCACATTTACGTCACCCTCAGTTTCTGTCTCCTTTTCCTATAGAACTTGGAAGGGTCTGTCAGATTTGTATACTATCTGAGATTTTTATCTATTGAAAAACTTATATGGTAACTTATATACAGCAATGTCTTGGATGGACTGCAGGCCTCATCTCAGCTGCTGGCAGAGCAGTAGTGCCTTAGGGGCAGCTGCCATGCAGGCTAAGCTAGACAGACTCCCTGCTAGAACCCGAGTGCCCAGAGGTAGATGTAATTTGTAACTAGACTGTGGTGTTACCTAAAATAGTTTCAAAATTGGAGAAGGTGGGTGAAGATATATGTTTGATGTGCAGATGTATGCTAGTAAAAGGAATGGTCCTTTTGAAACTTCTTCTCATGCAAACAAATGATTCATTTTTCAAAGAAAATAATAGGCAGGTACTTTATTCTTTAATATATTCCTTGAACCCAGGCTCACTAAGAGTGAAATTAGTTGGGGGTGGGGAGTACATATTTAGAGGGAGAGATTTACAGGCCATTTTTAATTTCCTTCTCCCATTTTCATTAGATTTTTAGCTTGATATTACAACCATTGTCTGGATTTCATATTGTACATGAAACCTTGTTTTACAAGTAGTGTCCACAGTGATATCATATCCTAGCATAGATATCAGGAGGAGCAGAAATGCCCTCAGTAATTTTGTGATGTTTAGGAGAAACACTTGTCTGAGTAAAACATAGAATAATTGGGCTTTCCTCTGTGCTGCCTTTTATACTCAGGATGGCAATTCCATTTCTTAAGTGTGAACAGTTGTCTCTAAAAAAGGCCAGCATATGAAACATCTGCTGTGTGAGGAAGTAGAATTGTAATATAGTAAGGTTAAATGTGTTTGGAAGAAATGTGCTGAAGTCACTAATGCCATAAAGTTTCCATATGTAGTCAGTACACGTATATGGCATATAGCAGTGCTGTAAAATCAAAACCAAATGTTTTCAAAGGGTAGAAAAGCAATTATTGAAAGAGGTTTTTAAGGTTGCTATGCATGTGTGTGCAGATTTTTCACGAACACAAAACAAAAAATCATTATATGGGTAAATTAAACCACAGTATGAAAACTAAGCAATTTGGGGCCCACTACCCTCTATTGATAACATGTTTGTAGGTAAAAATGCATAACTTCTGGTTCATTTGAAAGAAAATGGATCCATTTAAAATAAAGTGTAATGAATAATTGTATGAGCCTAAAGCTATTTTCATTTCATATTGCTGATATTTTAAAGGTCTAAAATGTAAAGGACTCTTTTAAAGTCTGAAGGAATGAACAGTTCTCATACATGCTATAGAAACAAAGGACTTTATTGCTTCAAAACCAGTTACTTTCATCTTAGTTTGCATTTGGTGGAGGAGGAAATAAAGCAAGGAGAAAACTTTTGCATTGGGCGTGTTCAAGAAACGTGAAAACTTCTGGCTACTTGGTGTTTACATTTGAACAACCACAGTCGGCATGTTGTGATTTATGTTCTCATTACATTCAAAATTAATTTTTAAAGGTCATTCTGACTTATCTAATAAAATTTTTCCTAAATGATTTTTTTGGGGGGAGTTGAGGGGAGGGTACTAGGGTGATTAACATAGCCCTTTTTAATTTTTTTTTAATTTTGAGACTAGGGCCTCACTAAGTTGGGGAGGCTGGCTTTGCACTTGGCATCTTCCTGCCTCAGCCTCCCAAGCCTCGGGGATTACATGCATGTGCCACAGTGCCTGGCTCCTTTATGTGTTTTTAAATCCAGCATTTGTAGTCAAGTAAATAATGTTCAAGCTTAGAATCCTGTGGATCTATGTGATTTTGCACAGAGAAGTCAGCACTTGATGGGGCCAAGAATGTTTAGTTCTGAATTTGATGAAGAGGATATTTGAGGCAAGGTTACTTTTTCTGTATGTCTTTAGTTTCTCTTTAGTTTGAAGAAAAAAAGGACAGCATAGTAATTAAGAGCCAGAGTTTAGAACCAGACTATCTAGGTTCCTGGTGTTATGACTTGAAATAAGTTTCTTAACCTAATGTATCTCAGTTTTGTCACATAAAGTAGATGTCAGGATTAATGTGATAATTGTCTATGGAAAGCACAGGAGCAGCTAGTACTTCAGTAAGTGCAGACTATCATCATTTGTTTTTAAAAATAACTTTGAAAGAGCAGAAATGAGGAATGCTTATGAGAGTCCCTTAAATCACATTTGTGTTATATTTTAATTCCCTTATTAGGATTGTGATTTGAGGTAAATATTGCCATAAAGCCAGATCTATGAAGTTAAGAGAGCAGAATATAAAAATTAGTAATCTATTCTTAGAGAAATATAGTAGCTTCTTTCAGACAGTTACAGCCATCAGCTTTATTTGTATCTATTAGTATGGTTTTGAAAAAATGATTTATAAATATATGAGTAAGAAACCTATTTCAGATGAACCAGAAAGAGCTATCAAAACAGCCAAATAAGCTAATATTGTTGAGAATTTGAGAGGAGTGGTCCACAAGTTAAATATTTTGAGTTTTTCTTCTAATAATAATGAATCAAGAAACCAGAAACTTTGCTGGATGCCTTTTAAAGTTTAGAAAAATGACAGTTTAGTCAGCTCTTTATTGGGCACTCAATTCATATTAAGACCAGAAGTGTCAATACATTAAGACATGGATTGTCTCTCCCTCTGCAAATAGCCCACACTTACCTTGAGTGAATATTACTTGCTTTACCCCAAAGGCATCTCTCTTGAGATTGCCCTCATTCTCAAGGGAATGTGTATATCTACTTCCTAAATAAATTGGTCTATATCTTTGGGTGGAAAAAAGATAATAAGGCATGGTCCAGGGTGTTATGGAAGTGGTAGTGGGGAGTATGTGTATACAGAAATGTCTCTTGTGTTTTAAGGTGGTACATGAGGTATGGGAAGGGTGTCTGGAAAAAAGTTCCATTGGTGGAATTTGGAAATGGACAAAAGATTCTAAGGTATAGGAAGAGACCAAAGCCAGACTCCAGCGCCTATAGAGTAGAAGAACCCAAGTGTGTGTTCATTTAGTTCCTGGGTATTTATTAAGCGTCTCCTTCAAGGTACTGTTTTAGAAACTGATGCTAAACCAAATGAAGATCTCTGTCCTCATGAAACTCACAGCTAGTGGATATATTCATTATAGTTTGAGCTCGAAGAACTAAGGGTTATGGAAAGTGTTTGGATTGGTTATTTGTCAGATTTACACTACATGAATCTGTTTATAGACTGATTTCTTCAGTTTACTGGACTGGTAGAGCAAAGCTGTGGAGAAAGGAAATGACAGAAACAAGTTCTGATAGAGGCTACAAGGAGGATGGATCTTTTGTTAAAATTCTTTTTTCTTTCCATTTATGAAGTAGGGCTTTTTAAAAAAAAAAATACATTTATTTTATTTATTTTTATGTGGTACTGAGAATCAAACCCAGGGCCTTGTATGTGCTAGGCAAGTGCTCTACCACTGAGCCACAACCCCAGCCCAAAGTAGGGCTTTTAAAAAATATTTTTAGTTGTATATGGACATAATACATTTATTTATTTTTTTATATGATGCTGAGGATCAAACCCAGTGCCTCACACACACTAGGCAATCACTTTACTACTAAACTACAACCCCAGACCAAAGCAGTAGGGCTTTTTTATCTTTTCCAGGCATAGGTATAAAATGTTATTTTTTCATATACAGACATTACTCTTATATATGACATATTACCAGTGCTACTTTATCACAAAAATGAAAGGATAATAATATTGTAACTTTCTACAATTACATATAAATACTTTTTATCCTATAAGCTCTTTTATTGATAAATGCCTGTTCTAGGTCAAATGTTGCTATAACATAAGGACTGAGCATATTGTTCTCTTATATAGCAAAAAACTCTACACTGACTCTAAGAAGCCCCCTTTGTGTTTTCTTTATGCTTTATAGTTATGCAGCCCTGCTAGCTGACTGGCCAGTAGTGGTCTTGGGTATGTGCACTGTGTTTATCGTGGTCTGTGCTTTGGTTGGAGTTTTAGTACCAGAGCTTCCTGACTTCTCTGATCCACTGCTGGTAAGGAGGACTGAATTTATCTATTTTCTTTAGCCTAAAAACATCTCCGTGAATTAATACCTTAATACTTATTGCATTCTGTTATTTAATGTTCCATTTTTTGTAAAACCTTTTCCAGACATCAGTGAGTATTTAACTCTCATTCTGAAAAGTAAAAATGTGTTATCTACTTTCTCAGGTTCTCAAGAGATCAAGGAACTTGCTTACACTCAAAAATATGGAAATTTTGCTTCTGTGTCTCCATGTTTAAGTTAAAAGGCAATCTATTTAAGAATTTTACAATATGCAGATTCTTTATCTATTTAAGAACCTATTAAAGAAAATTATTTTCAGAAACTTTTTAAGAGTGAGGGTCTACCCCCAGTTCCCCCAAATAAGTTAAAGGAATCTCAGTATTACTAATAAATAACAGAATCTATTTTTAATTAATGTTCCTTTGGAATAGAATAATAATAATAATAATTAAGAATAATGATATGCTCTCTGTAAAACACTATAACATTGCATAATGTAATTTAATTTGATCATAACGTTTACAAGATTAAAAATAAGTATTTACTAAATACTTAGGCATGAATTAGAAAAAATAAGCTTCTGATAAGTTTTTTTTTTCCCCTTTCCTGAGACAGGTAGCATACCACAGAATCAAACTGTTTTGTCACAATAAGTAGGTGATCATTATCGTGTCAAGTCATCTTGTTTTAATGCAGCTCACCTTTGGAGTAGCTGTGAGGAATGTCTCTATGTTCTGTTGAAAACTATACATCACTTTGACATTGCTTTCCCAAGCTATTATTATAAACATACTTAGCCTAAAATGAAATACACTAATGAGAGCTTTAATATTTTGCCTTAGGGTTTTGAACCACGAGGGACTGCAATCGGACAGAGACTGGTCACATGGAATAACATGGTGAAAAATACAGGATATAAAGCAACATTAGCAAATTATCCTTTTAAATATGCAGATGAACAAGCCAAAAGGTAATTATTTATTTTATATAACTTTTAGACAAAATATTGCTTAGTGAATTCTTCTTTAACTCTCTGAGCAAAAAGCTTAAATGTGAGACAAAATCTTTTGCCATAGAATTTGCTTAACTTGTCACTGTTTTATAAGATTTTGTTATAGTAGGATGAAAAGATGAGGGGTTTTTTTTTCCTTTTTCAGAAGTGAGAAAATTAAAATAGTTGTTTGTAATAATCTTTCCAACTTAATATCAAGTACTAAATAGGTTATGGCTTTGAGAATATATAGCTCCTGGTATGCTTATCAACCTCAAAATAGCTAGAACTTTATTGAACATCCAATTGTTGTTCCATTTTCAGCCATCGAGATGATAGGTGGTCAGATGATCATTATGAAAGAGAAAAAAGAGAAGTGGACTGGAACTTCCACAAAGACAGCTTTTTCTGTGATGTTCCAAGTAAGTAGCATCCTAGATGAACAAATCCTTCAGCAGTTTCCTAGCATGCAGGGTGGAAAATGATCACAGTATAAAAGCAGTATGTGGCTAGTCATACAACTTCATTATTTCTGTCATACTTAAAGAGATTTTAGTTGAATTACTTATTTTACTCCTCTAGATTAGTCAGCCACAAGCCTGAATTTATTTGTAATAAAAATCAAGATGATTAAATTATATTTAATTTTAAGAAATATATAAATCTAATAAAATTCAAAATTTCAAGTTATATTTCAAATTCTTTATACTATTTATTTCTAGCAAGTTACAAGAACATAGTTTTAGATTAAACCCTGAAATAATATATTGTATTATCAAAATTTTTTTGAAGCTTTAATTCATTCAAAAAACATATAGTAAGAACCTTCTATGTGCCTGCTTTGCCACTTAGTAATAGAAACAGAGATATGAACAAAATAAAGACCAGAAGTCCAAAGCTTGAATGCCCAAGGGCCTGGCAAATAATGTGAGTGAGTAAAATGTAAGATGGTTAGAATTGATGGTGACTATGAAGCACCAAAGAACGCCTATCCTATCTAAAGAAATCAGCTGATACTCAGCTACAGCGAATATGGGCTTGTGGAAATGAGGGTCCAAATATTGCAAGAAATTCCCGGAGGCCAGAAATCCTAATTTTAATGTGAAATTACAGATCTCTAAATATTGGCAGCATACTCATTAAATAAAATTCACTGTAACATAAAGTCAGCCTGATTACTCTCCAGCTGCCGGAGAAAAAGGAGCATGAGGAATAGAAGAAATACAGATGAATACATAAGACACTGATTAGCTGTATTGATTAGGAGCAAGTAGTTGTTGATAACTACAATTTCTGATTAAGTGTATATTACCATTACAGCTCTTCTGGTTTCAGCATTTTTTATTGGTGGTGAAGAGCCCTCTTAAGTGTGCATGTATTTTCCTGTCTTCTTAGAGCACTAGAAGACCTGATAGAATCTTTGATGTCTCTAGATCTTGCCAAGACTCCAGATCTTTGTTTAGAACACATTTCACTGTATAGTAATAGAGAGAAAGAAAGAGGTTAGGCAGAATCTTTTAGGTTAGGCAGAATCTTATAGAATCTTATTGCTTAGGAAACAATAAAAGTTTCCTTTTCTGTATCTTCTGTTTAAAAAACAGGAGAAAAATTGAGCTTGGGTTCGTTGAATGTTCTGGCTATTTTATTTCTCTCAAAGTGTTACTTTACGTTACTGCTTAATCAACATCTGGTTAGTTAATATCTTAACCAGAAAAAAACATTAGCAAGTTCATGTTTATATTTCAGTTGTCAACACCGAATATTTGTCTCATAAGTAATAGGTTCTGCCTTGACCAAAGCCATTATCAGCTCTATGTAAATGAAGTGTTTGTTTCTATGAGGCTAATTTTGCTCCCAAATCAATATATATAAGATTATAGCTACTTGATAAAGGCAAGAATTTACTAAAGAAAACTTGATGATCATGAATAAAACCTTTTTTGTACAATAAAGCTTTTTTTTTATAAATTTACCAGTTAACTTTAATGCAGTTTGGCATTTTAGGTAATATAAAATTAATCTACTTTTACTTGATACATACTAAATGCTTTTAATGACTGAAGAGACAGAAGCAATACTTATTGAGCACATATTTTCATTATCATGTAATTCTCACAGCCATTTGAGGTAGATGTTGCTGTCACCATTTTATAAATGAGGAAGCAGACTCAGAGAAGCACAAATAATCAGTGGCAGGACCTGATTACAGCCAGATCTGACTCCAAAGACCATGCTCTTTCTAGTATATCACATACCTGCCTTACTGAGAAACATAGTTTGTATTAATCTGATTTCAAAATATTTTATCTAGATTCTGTTGTACCAGAGACTTCAAGTACTCACCCAGAATATGCAGTATATTTGGGATCCTGGCTGGCATTCTATTCATATTTGTATTCTGTTTTCAGAACTTTAAAATTGATTACCTGCCATCTTTCCTCTGTAGTAAGCTGCCAGAGAAAATATCCTGATAATCTATTCTTGACATTCCCTAGTGCATCATTCTTCCATTTTATATACCATTATGGTGAAATTAAGAGGAAGGCATTTGATTAATTTCCTGCTGAAAGTTCATATGTATGTTCCTTCCTAATTATAATCTGATCAGAAATAAATTTGTTTTATATTTACTTAATATACTATAATTTTAAGATAGAGTAAATAGACACAGGCTTTGAGTTAAGGCAATATTAAAGCCCAGTTTTTAAAAATTTTTATTTTTTGTATTCTGATTTGTATACATAACAGCAGAATGCATTATAATTCATATTACACATAGAGAGAGAGCACTAAAGCCCATTTCTGTTGGTTTATTTAACATTTTCTCCTGGAATTCATCATGGGAAAGAATTCCCTGCTAATGAATTGTCTATGTGGTTCCCCAACTTTTGTATCTGAATTTTGAGTCTTATGAAATAAATGAATAATGTATAAACCTTCTTCTTTTCTTTTTTTCATACACCAGGTGACCGATATTCCAGAGTAGTATTTACCTCAGCAGGAGGAGAGACATTATGGAATTTACCCGCAATTAAATCAATGTGCAATGTAGATAATTCCAGGGTATGTAAAATAAAACTGAAATCTGTTTAGCACAAGTAAGGTTTATTATTGAAACTGCCCGTGGTGTCTGATCAGATGAAAGTACTTAAGAGGCTTACCTACTGAGGAGGAAACACCAGCAGGCCAGCGTTAGGTTCTTTCAGATCCCAGGATCAAAGTGTCCCTGTGTTGCCCCATCTTTACAACACACTATCTTCCTTAGTAAACAGCTTTTTTCCTTTGCCACTCATGTTCTCTCTCCATGATAGTCTCTTCTGTTATTTCCCAGCATATTGCCTTTCAGGATAATAGCTAAAATTGTATTTTCTCTCTTCTCTAATCTAGTTTCATTGTTCTCTTCATCCCCTCTGCCCAGGCAGTTGTCAGCATCTTAATTATGCTATTAAATGCCTGCCTCTCTGGCAATCAATGGGTCATTTGAGCCAGTGACCTCAAAGGAAAATTTAGGGAACAGGCTAGGAAAGGGACATCAAAGGGCATAACTACAGATGTATGTAAATGGTCCTACTAATACAAACCAGACTGCCCTAAACTCTAAACACCTTGCTGCTTTAGAAGACACCAGCATACAAGAAGACAGGCACCTCCTCCCTCAGTCTTCTCCAGAGCCAAACAGATGTCAGCACCAGAATATATAAAGTCAGTCCCCCTTGGATTTGGAAGAGCTGTCAATTTCATGTGTTCAGAGCCAGTTTCTCCAAGTAGAAACTGTTGTCTGGTATTGCTGATGGGCCTGTCCAAGCACAGCAACTTGGCAGGAAAGGAACTCATTTTATGTTCTTAGCATAAATCTAAAATGTAAAATCATTGGTTAGTTAAAAAGTCATCTGCCCTGCTAATAGCTAGCCTACCAACCCAATGCAATGTTCATTCTATCAACAGGATTTCTTAATGGAATAGAAGGTAGAAAGGACTCTTAGAGGTCACCAGACCAACAGTCTCATTGTGCTGACATGAGTACCTTCCAAGAAGTAAGTGGCCACATCCTCTAGTTAGTTGGTCCCAGAACTTCTGGCTTTACTCCATTCTCCATTCTCCAAGGCTATTTATACATTTTGAAAATGACTTTCCCTTTGATGAGAACATCAATATTCTGTCAGTGCCACCTTCTCTTTATCCAACTCCAAATAGACCAAAGCCATAAATGACCTAAAAACAGACCAAAGCTTCTTAATCAGTGGCCAATTTTTTATTTGCTGTATTTTCTTCTCTTCACAGCTATCAGGTACTTAGATGGAGGCTGTGAACACATTTTTCCTTGTCATGTTTTGCAACACTTCTCACATAGGAAGTTAACTCTAAAGTAGGAGATGAGTAGGGACACTATGTGTAAGAGTTTATGCTATGTACTTATACATGACTCAAAATGGACCTGTGGCTTTGAGATTTAAAATACCTTTAAACAGATGAGAAATTGAGCTTAGAGAAGTTAAGCCAGTCTGGTTACTTTATCATCACACTTAAGATGAGAGCATGTCATTAACTTCTATGTCTTTTACTCCTATACCCTTTACCTGGGATTGATCTTCAGACCCTGCCCCACTTTTCCTGAAGACTTGGAAGTGATTGAATTCATTGTTAATTAATAGCTCATGTTGTTGAGGTATTGACCAAAGTTTTCTAAACACGGTGCTATGAATTATTTCATTGAATCCTCGTGACAGAGTTGTGAACCAGATACCATTATTTGTCCATTTTATAGATGGGGAAAGTTTACACACATGGTAAGTGACAGATTCAGGATTTGGAACCAGCCACTTCTAAATCCAGAATCTTTCCTCACTGTGATTTGTGATTCCATAGTGAAGAAGATACTCCCAACCCCATTTTTATTTAGTTTTGTTTACTGTATATGCCATTTCCTACTCAGATGAACCTTAATGAGTCAAAACGGCCTAGAATAAGTATTTGGGTTATTGTTGTTTCTGTTGTTGTTTTTAAGAGCTAGCAATTTCATGAGTGTGTGTGAGATCAAATGGATTCAAGAACTCAAAAGCCAGTAAGCAATATTGTGCCATGATAGCTTTCATTAGTGAAAACAGTGTCTGTCTGTGTGTGTGTGTTAGATGATAAAAATCAGCATATAGAGGTAGCTTACAAAAAGGCATACACAATAAGAAACAAGTTAATTACATTAAGGGAAAATAATGGGGAGGAAATAATAAAGCTAAGAGAGAGATGAAGTGTATAAGAATCCATACCCAAAATCTGCATTTGCTGGTGGTGAATTGCAGATTTGTCTCTAATCTCCCATAAGATGGAAAAGTTGGAGGAGGGGGGTTAAAATCAGTGTCAAAAGTCACTGATAGGTTAATAAATATGATTTTTTTAAGCCGAATCCCTGCTTTTGCTCATGCTAAAAGGGAATCATTTTTCATAGTCTTCATAAAAGAAGTGTGATGTCACAAAGTTCTTAGCAGCATGCTTATAATATTGTATCTTAACCGATTAGTAAAACACACCTTAGGTAGGCTGGTAATAAGAAAACCTGATGGCAAAAGCATTTCTACAAGGGATTAAAACAATCTAAATATTTGCTTTTTAATGATTGGCTGGATGCATTTGCAAAAGTTATACTAAAAGAATAGATAACGCTTTGCTTGGATTGTTTCTCTTTACTGGATTCACAATAAGGGTTGGACAGCTATGAGTTCAATTTTGTAATCCCTGGAAAGAACAGGATGGGCATATTTTCTAGGTCACCCATACACTTTGCCATTTAATTGGGAAGAGAGTAGTATTGTGGTATTCTTGTGAGAATCTTAGAAACAGACCCAAGACCCATGTCTGAATGAATGATTGGTATAGCCAGTTCCAGATCCACACCAATAAATGAACAAATAGACAATGAAAAAATATGGTTATTTGGCTGGACATGGTGGAATGTGCCTATAGTCCCAGCTAGTGATGAGGTTGAGGTGAAAGAATTGTGAGTTCAAGGCCAGCCTGGGCAACATAGGCAATGTAGCAAGACCGTGTCTCAAAACAATGTTATAATTTTAGCTCGTTAAATTAATATTTTACCAGATGTAAACATCTTTGTATTCTAGTTTCAGATTTTGAAAAATAATAATAAATGACCTTTCTTACGATGTATTCATCTGATATCTTAAGTTGTAACTTGGGTTAACAGTTCTAGCTTTCAGATTACTGCTATATTATTTTTAAGTCTCCTATCTGAGGCTCCTTTAAGGATTTTTATGTGTTTTGGTAGTTTGAGCAGACAGTCCTGAGACAGTCTTTCTTCTCCACCCCTCAATCCTGCCTAGTGTCCATAAGCACTTTATTATTAACACCTCTTAAGTTCAGTGGGACACAATCAATGATCGAGAGCAGAAGAGCTTAATTGTTAGTGAGTCAACGCCATAAAATGTACAGTAATCAACATAGTATCTCAGTGAGGCCAGATGTTTCACTTGTCTCCTGCCTGTTACAAGACAATTAGTTCAAACTCATATGCCACTTATCCTCATAATTCACAGAGGCATAGGTTTCCAGAGTGATTGACTTCTGTTTCTGATGCTGTTGCACACCTAACAGAAATGCTCAATTTCTTAGATGCTCAACAGACCCTCAGTCAATTTCCCTGATCCTCACATTACTTCCTTCTACCCTTGGACATCCTAAGGGACACCCTGGCAGATAGTCATTAATAACCAGAAGTGTGTTTCTGTAATCTCAACTCTCTGGAAATCGTTTACCCTTATTGGTCTTTGCACTTTGTAGACACTGGCGCTCTGAGAACTCAGCTTATAAAAAGGATTTGAAATGTGGTGCCTGAGACTCTGGCTTAGTAAGGTAACCTTTGAGGACAGCTAGAATTCCCCTGAAGCTTAGAGCTAAAAACCCAAAAGTATGTATTCTGGTCCTTATTTTAAAGAGGCCCATGGAGCCCTTGCCTTCTCTTTTCTCCCTAGGATCCCCTTCACCTTGTAATACATGGGGGACTTTGTTACATGGGGAAGGAGAGTCTAGCAGTCAATTGAACCTGGTATTAAGGGCTTAATTTTCCTCCCTTTATTCTTTTCTCAGCTTCTTGAAATATCGCCAACTTTAGCCAGTAGTTTTAAAAGTTAAGGTATCATTTTAAACTCTGCTGGTTTCTTCTTTTTCTCTCTTCTCTTCCTTTACCCCCTACTTTATGTCAACTCCACCCCTGCCACTATCTAACTAGGGAAATGTGCAAAGACATGTTATAACCACATAAGCAAAATGATTCCCTAAAATATCCAATTTGTGAATAACTAGAATTAGAAGGTTTGTATTTCTCCTGAGAGTTACAAGAAATTGCTTTCACAAACTCCATTTTTATTTTTATAAACTTCAAAGATTTTGAAATTATTCCAATGAATCTTTCTAAAAAATATGATAAAAAAATGTAACTGCCAATCTCGTTAAGCCCCACAGTACAATACATGCCTCTGTATTTTTCTATTTCAGACACAAATGACCAAATTAGTGCCACTGTCATGCCATACTGACAGACTTTGGCACTCCTTCTGCAGTTCCACATAAGCCTTCATACACAATACACACATTAAATTATTTTTTTTTTGTATTGGGAATTGAACCCAGGCTCCCACACATGCAAAGCAAGTGCTCTACACACTGAGCTACATGACTAGCTCTTTTATTTTGTGACAGGGTTTCCATAACTTACCTAGGTTGACCCCAAATTTAATAATCCTTCTGCCTTAGCCACCCTAAAAACTGAGATTATAAACATGTGCCACTGCACCTGATTATTATTTATCTTTTTATGTGATTTCCCTGCTACCTTATGACCAACTTGAGGGTAAAGACCAGTTTGTTTTGTATAAGTGCTCAGTGAATATTTTTCCCTTTTAATGGATGGACAGATGGGAATACATGGCTTTATTCCCCGAAAGTGTAGACAGTTCCCTGAAAGTGTAGAGAGTTCCTGGAGCTCTGATTCCTTTAAATTCAGGATGCTGGTATCCCAACTCAGGGTAGCTAGAGGGTACCAATCATGATGTCTTTTCTCTGTCCTTATTTCTTACCCTGTAAGAGTCCTCAAAAAATAGTTTTTCCAAAGGTGTGCAACAGCCAATATCACTTTTAAATTTGAGAATAGGTTCCTAGTAACTAACTAGTATTTCTTTTTGATAGCAGCCCTCAAAGTAATAGTTGGTCTGTATTTATAATGTCCAACTTCTTAATCTTCGGTCAAATATACACATTTAAAAACTCCACTGTTATTGGAAAAGGTTATTCAAGGACAGATTTCTGTGCATTCTTTCCTGGTTTCACCCAGCAACCAGATTCCCTTTATCTTTGACATTTGATTATTTTAGCAACTGCAGATATGTTCCTTCTAGCTGATGTTGGGTTTCATAATGAATGCAATTCATTTTCTTCCTTTAGAAAACTGTCAGGCAGTAGGGTTGCATTTTCTTTTTTTTACCAGGCTGACCCCAGGAGCTTGCACGTAATTTCTTTGGGGGGTAAAACCAGTTATCTGCCATGAAAAGCAGAGAGATACCTTTCCAGGGTTCCCTGTAATTCCCAGGGTTCAGTTTTCCCCAAATGGCAGACATCAATGATTTTATCTGGAAACAAATATGAATTATCCTATCTTAAGAAATGTTAATTATTGCTCTTCAGAAATAAGTTTAGAAGTAAAAGTCTGTGAAAGTAAATGCTATTTTACCATGTTTGAATAATAACCATCTTGCCTCATTTTTCTTTACTCCCATAAAATGTATTTTTAAAAATAGCTTTCTTATGAAAATCTTCAAACATATGCAAAAGTAGACAAAATAGTATAATGTAGACAAAATAGTATAAAGAGTCCCCATGTGTAGGTAACCCAGTTTCAATAGTTCCCAACACACACTTAATCTTGTTTCATCTGTACTCACCCTACTGATGAGTCCCAGTCCTTATCTTAGTAGCCAGTGTTTAGGGGATCATTGAGTAACTAGGCTCTTAGATAAACCAGAGTTCCAAATAAGTGGTTTATGCCAACTTCCCCTCTACTTTGAAAAAAATATTTCAATGAAAACCCAGACTAATCAAGGTAGAGGGTGATTTTAATCCTACTAGAAAAATAACTATTCACACCCTCCTTGAACTTTGGAGTTTCTTCTCTGGAACAGCCTTTGGTAAATAGAAATAAGGGAACACTTGATTGGACTGGGACATCTTTAGCTGTGGTCCTTCAAAGAGAAGTCTCTGGTCAGGCTCAAGAAAAGGGGGATGTTTCTTATTTTTCCCCTCAAGGAAAAGGGACTATTCATCTGATTTACAGAATAAGGTTGTACAGATTTACCATGTTCTAGCAGTATTGGAACTGCTAGAGTATGATTAAGTCTGCACAACCCCAATAACAGCAGGGGTTTTTTAAATGTGTATATTTGACCAAAGATTAAAAAGTTGGACATTATAAGTACAGACCAACTACTACTTTGAAGGCTGCTATCGAAAATAGCATCCAAAAATAAATGGTAGCCAGGCATGGTGGTGCACGCCTGTAATCCCAGCAGCTCAGGAGGTTAAGGCAGGAGGATCACAAGTTCAAAGCCAGCCTCAGAAACTTAGTGAGTCCCTAAGCAACTTAATAAGACCCAGTCTCAAAATAAAAAATAAAAAAAAGGCCTCAGGACATGGCTTAGTGGTTGAATACCCTGGGGTTCAATCCCCAGTACCAAAAATAAATAAATGCTATTTAGCCACTGGGAACTAGTCCTCAAATTCAAAAGTGATGATGGCTGATGCACACCTTTAGGAAAACTGGGGTTTTTTCAGTTGTACATGGACACAATAGCTTATTTATTTATTTGTATATGGTGTTAACAATCGAACCCAGTACTTCACACGTGCTAGGCAAGCACTCTACCCCCTGAGCCACAACCCCAGGCCCTAGAAAAACTGTTTTTGAGGACTCTTACAGGGTAAAAAATAAGGACAGAGAAACGACATCATGAATGGTAGCCTCTAGGTACCTTAAGCTGGATATCAGCATCCTGAATTTTAAGGAATTGGAGCTCAAGGAATTGTCTACCCTTTTAGATAGTAAGCTCATGTTACTATATGTCCATCAATTAAAAAGAAAAACCACTGAGTACCTACACAAGATGAAGTGGCCCTTCCCCTCAAAATTTGAAGAAGTTTTCAATTTACTATACCAAGAACAACCATAAGAAGGGAACCCTTCTCCAAGAATGATGTCCTAAATGGAATACTGCCTATGCTAAGTCCAAAATTATCAGGCTAATGTACACCAGTCCCCCATTTACCAAGAGGAAGTTCCCCAAAAAAGGTTTTTTGCTGACATGATAAATTTTTAAAAATGTGAAAAAAATAGATTGTGTTTATTAATTATATATGTTATTTAAAATCAGATATAAATAATGTGAAAACTTAGAAACACTGCCCCAGTCTACCTATACTTTAGGAAATAATTTTAATCTAAATCTTTCATGAATCTTGACAACAGTCCTTTTGAATATTATCAGGGTCAATTTTGATTTTACTGGAAAGTTTTTGTCTTAGTCTCTTCAGGCTGCTATAACAAAACACCTTAGACTGGGTGAGTTATAAACAACAAATTTATTATAATTCTAGTGTCTAAGTTCAAAATCAAGGAGCCAGCAGATTCAGTTCAGATGAGGGACCATTCCTCACAAGATGGTGCCTATTATGTGTCTTATATGGCAAAGGGATAAAAAAGCTCCCTGGAACCACTTTTTGAAAGGGCACCAATCCCATTAATCACCTCCCAAAAGGCCTACCTTTTGATATTACCACTTGGGGATTAGGTTGTAGCATATGAATTCTTGGGGAATAAACATTCAGGCACTGACAGTTTTCTAGGGAATCCCATCTTTGCTTTCAACTCTTGATTGAGACTTACTACCTTTGTCACCAAAAATTTCATGTTTCTCCAAATTGTAGGCAAAGCCACAAATTTGTTTTATTTATCAATTGGACAGTTGTTTTCATAATCCTGTATATACCTAAGCTTCATAGCCTGTCTACTTTATTGCTGTTCATAGTGACTTTGAAAAGGCTTATTTACTAAGTGGGTATTAATTTTATCTCCCTTCTTAAATCAAACTTGCATTGGTTGATACTACTTTACAACTTACATGTCATTCCCAACAGCAGTTCACAATTCAAAATAAAATAACCTCTAGGTTATTTATTATTATATGTATTCCCTAGAGTACCAATATGAGATAGATTGTGGGGAAGAATCTCACCTCCTACACAAACTGCTACCTAATTTAAGAGGTTGACTGTTTATCTATTTCTTTAACTTTGCTGGCCCTCAAGGCAATAAGGCCCTTCTCATTGGTGAGCCAGTTTAAACTCCAGTGCTTCTGTGTCTCTGTCTCTGCAGATCAGATCTCATCCCCAGTTTGGTGATCTGTGCCAGAGGACTACTGCTGCTTCCTGCTGTCCCAGCTGGACACTGGGAAACTATATCGCCATTCTGAACAACAGATCATCCTGTCAAAAAATTGTTGAGCGAGATGTTTCTCATACCTTGAAGCTGCTTCGGACCTGTGCCAAACACTACCAAAATGGCACACTGGGGCCAGATTGCTGGGACATGGCAGCCAGAAGAAAGGATCAGCTCAAGTGCACCAACGTGCCACGCAAATGTACCAAGTACAATGCCGTGTACCAGATACTCCATTACTTGGTGGACAAAGACTTCATTACCCCAAAGACGGCTGACTATGCCATGCCAGCTTTAAAATACAGCATGCTTTTCTCTCCCACAGAGAAAGGGGAGAGCATGATGAACATTTACCTAGACAACTTTGAAAACTGGAACTCTTCCGATGGTGTGACTACCATCACTGGGATTGAGTTTGGGATCAAACACAGTTTGTTTCAAGATTATCTTCTCATGGATACTGTGTATCCTGCCATAGCCATTGTGATTGTCCTTTTAGTCATGTGTGTTTACACTAAGTCCATGTTTATCACTCTGATGACAATGTTTGCAATAATTAGTTCCTTGATTGTCTCCTATTTTCTCTATCGTATAGTATTTAACTTTGAGTTTTTTCCTTTTATGAACCTCACTGCACTCATTATTTTGGTTGGAATTGGAGCAGATGATGCTTTTGTCCTGTGTGATGTTTGGAACTACACCAAATTTGACAAGCCCCATGCTGAGACTTCAGAAACAGTAAGCATCACCTTGCAACATGCTGCCCTCTCCATGTTCGTCACCAGTTTTACCACTGCCGCTGCCTTTTATGCTAACTACGTTAGCAACATTACAGCCATCAGATGCTTCGGGGTTTACGCGGGGACAGCTATATTGGTGAATTATGTTTTGATGGTCACTTGGCTGCCAGCTGTCGTCGTACTGCATGAACGATACCTCCTCAATATATTTAGTTGCTTCCGGAAGCCCCAGCAGCAAATATATGGTAACAAAAGCTGCTGGACAGTGGCTTGCCAGAAGTGCCACAAAGTACTTTTTGTCATTTCAGAAGCATCTCGGATATTTTTTGAAAAAGTGTTACCATGCATCGTCATCAAGTTTCGCTACCTTTGGCTCTTCTGGTTCCTAGCCTTAACTGTAGGTGGGGCCTACATTGTGTGTATAAATCCAAAGATGAAGCTGCCCTCGTTAGAGTTATCTGAGTTCCAAGTGTTCAGGTCATCTCATCCTTTTGAGCGTTATGATGCTGAGTACAAAAAGCTTTTTATGTTTGAGCGTGTTCACCATGGAGAGGAGCTCCACATGCCCATCACAGTTATCTGGGGTGTGTCCCCAGAAGACAATGGCAATCCATTAAATCCCAAGAGTAAAGGGAAGTTGACACTTGACAGCAGTTTTAACATTGCTAGCCCAGCTTCCCAGGCCTGGATTTTGCACTTCTGTCAAAAACTGAGAAACCAGACATTCTTCTACCAGACCGATGAACAGGACTTCACCAGCTGCTTCATTGAGACATTCAAACAGTGGATGGAAAACCAGGACTGTGATGAGCCTGCCCTGTACCCATGCTGCAGCCACTGGAGCTTCCCCTATAAGCAAGAGATTTTTGAACTGTGCATTAAAAGAGCTATCATGGAGCTAGAGAGGAGTACAGGGTACCATTTGGATAGTAAAACCCCAGGGCCAAGGTTTGATATCAATGATACTATCAGGGCAGTAGTGCTAGAGTTCCAAAGTACCTACCTCTTCACACTGGCTTATGAGAAGATGCATCAGTTTTATAAAGAGGTGGACTCATGGATTTCCAATGAGCTGAGTTCTGCACCTGAGGGCCTCAGCAATGGTTGGTTTGTCAGCAATCTGGAGTTCTATGACCTCCAAGATAGCCTCTCTGATGGCACTCTCATTGCCATGGGACTCTCTGTCGCTGTTGCATTCAGTGTGATGCTGCTGACAACTTGGAACATCATCATAAGTCTTTATGCCATCATTTCAATAGCCGGAACCATATTTGTCACTGTTGGTTCTCTTGTCCTGCTGGGCTGGGAGCTCAATGTTTTAGAGTCTGTCACCATTTCGGTTGCGGTTGGCTTGTCTGTTGACTTTGCTGTCCATTATGGGGTCGCATACCGCTTGGCTCCAGATCCCGACAGAGAAGGCAAGGTGATTTTCTCTCTGAGTCGCATGGGCTCTGCCATTGCCATGGCCGCTCTGACCACCTTCGTGGCCGGGGCCATGATGATGCCCTCCACGGTCCTGGCTTACACCCAGCTGGGCACCTTCATGATGCTCATTATGTGTATCAGCTGGGCTTTTGCCACCTTCTTTTTCCAGTGCATGTGTCGGTGCCTTGGACCACAGGGTACCTGTGGTCAGATTCCTTTACCTAAAAAACTACAGTGCAGTGCCTTTTCCCATGCCTTGTCTACAAGTCCTGGTGACAAGGGACAAAGCAAAACACATACCATGAATGCTTATCATTTAGATCCCAGGGGCCAAAAATCTGAACTGGAGCATGAGTTTTATGAATTAGAACCTCTGGCATCCCACAGGTGTACTGCCTCAGAGAAGGCTACTTTTGAAGAGACACACATCTGCTCTGAATTTTTCAACAGCCAAACAAAGAATTTAGGGATGCCTGTGCATACAGCCTACAACAGTGAACTCAACAAAAGCACCAAAAGCGAAACTTGCTCCTCCTTGTTACAGCCCTCTCTTGAAAGGCACACTATGTGTCACCTCTTCTCTCTGAATCAGAGATGTACCTGCCCAAATGCCTACAAACACTTGAAATATGGCCCACACTCTTGCCAGCAGATGGCTGACTCCCTGTGTCACCAGTGTGCTCAAACTGCTAGCAGCTTTGTGCAGATCCAAAATGGTGTGGCACCTCTGAAGGCTGCACACCACACTGTCGAGGGCTTCGTGCATCCCATCCCACATATCCATCACTGTCCTTGTCTGCAGAGCAGAGGGAAGCCCCCTGGAATGCAGAATTCCCTGCCACAGAATTTACTCCTCCACCCAGTGCAGCACATTCAGGCCCAAGAAAAAATTGGTAAGACCAGTGCACACAATCTCCAGAGCATAGAAGAGCATCTCCCCAGAATGGCAGATCCGTCATCTTTCGTCTGCAGAGGCGCTGGATCTTTACTACAAGTGTGTTGTGATCCTGAGAATAACCAAAGGGGACTCTGTAAACACGGAGACATGGAGAATATTGAAGGCAGCGGAGGGACTGAAACCAAGGTTTCTCAGTTACCAAATCAGACTGACCAAGCAGACAGGAAAGTGGAGCTGAGCTTGTCGCAGACGGATGTTATTGTTAACTCAGAACTTTTAAATCAGAGTGAACCAAAATTTATATTTAACCATTTAATGGGGGAGGCTGGTTATAGGTCCTGCCCAAATAATCCACAAAGTTGTGGCAGAATTGTAAGAGTGAAGTGCAATTCTGTGGACTGTCAGATGCCAAACCTTGAAGCCAATGTGCCTGCTGTATTAACACACTCAGAACTTTCTGGTGAAAGTTTGTTAATAAAAACACTATAATAAATATAGTATTAAATTCAGAACCAGTGCCTCAATCATTCTTTTGAGATTATAATAAAATCCAACAGTTTAGAAAGGGAATACAAAAACAGAAACTGGCAAGGTTCACCTTGTTAAAAATTACAGAATATTTTCACATTTCATTTGATCAGCAAACAAACACAAAAACCTAGTGAGTGTGTTAGATTATTGGATTCATTCATTATTGGACTTTTTGTTTCAAAAGGTATAGTTTTTTTACATTTATACCCACCTTGGAAAATAATTGTCTTTCTATCCTTCAACACTAGTGAATCAAAGATTTCTAGTGTGAATTACCTAGATGTTTTCACTCTCTCAGGCAGTTCTATTTATTCTGGTATATTTGGTTGTGGTAATAAAAACTTTTGATTACTCAATATTCACACAAGGATTTACCTTCATGTTAGTAAAGCCACTTAAGTTGGGATCTAGGAATTATACAACATTAAAATTTACATTTTAGATAGGCAGTGGCCCATGCCTATAATCTTAGCAACTCAGAAGACAGGCAGGAGGATTGCAAGTTCAAGGCCATCCTGGGCAACTTAATGAGACCCTATCTCAAAATAAAGTTTAAAAATAAATGCGCATGGTGGTAGGGATATATAGCTCAGTGTTTTTTGCACTTTTGGTGAGACCTTACTTAAAAACTAATTTCCAAGCACCTTAAGAATTCATTCCACTTGTTTGCGTGTGTAGACCATACATGAAGCCAATGTCTCATTTATATCCAAACTGGTATCTTTCCCAATTAGCCAAGAGGTACAATTCTGTTTGGGTTTTTTTAAAATTTGTTTTAAGGAGTTATACATGACAGTAGAATGCATTTTGATACATCAAATACAATGAAGTATAATTTCTCATTCTTCTAATTGTATATGATGTGGTTAACCCAGGAGTCATGAGCACCTTCTTGTCTCAGACCCACTTATGTTAGTGCCACAGAAGGAAGAGCCTGGATGAAAAAACATAATCACCTAAAACAGTTTTGTACTTTGCAGGATAAATTGATGAGAAATATGGGCCCAAGTCAGATGTATCTTTGCCTCTTGAAGCATTCAGAGTGAGAGATCCTGTATGAAGCTTTGCTTCCATCTTGACCCCCAAAGGACCATGTTCAGAAGGCTCTTCTTCCACATTAAGCTCCATCTCAAGATGGGTTAGGCTGCACTGTGCAGCTAACACCTGGAAATGCTAAGCCTTCAGACAGCATCTTAAATGACACTGTGCATCTTGCCTTAGATCTGTCCGCAGTAATTGAGCTGTTGGAGCATGCTTTCTGTGCAGTACTTCAGGTGACTTGGCCTCCATCACAGCGTGTCATCTGATACTGCATGCATTCCAGCTCCTTACAGGGAGAGCCCACTACATTCTGCTTCCTCCTGGGATTCTACCTCCAGTTTGGTCCTCAGAAGAATTTGGAGGGAATCTTTCTAAGTGTTTTTCAAAGTTATATTAATTATTTAGAAAATAACTATTCTTAGGATAGTTTTCCAAATTAAATCTGCATATTATTCCCAGGCCTGAAAAAAATGCTATAAAGAGCTGGAAGGGACCTTATGGGTCGGCAACTCGGGCCCACCTCCACCAAACTGCATTTCTACTAAGTAATTTTCCAGCTGGTGCTTGCCTCCTTCAGTGATAAGTAACTCACTACGTGTCTATCGTGGTTGATCCAAAATCTGTTGTTTTTCTACCAGTTGATCCCCATTCTGTTCTCTGAAGTGAAAGCAAACATCTCTGATCTTTCTGCCACATGCTGTCTCTTTGGATACTTGAAAACAGTAATCACATCCTCCCACCAGCATCCCCAGTGCACTCAATTGTTCTTCCAGTTGCTGGGCTTTAGGCAATTAGAACATGGATGGAACAATTATGGTCTTCTTTGGATAAATTTGTCAAATTCCTTATGCAAGTCTAGTACCCAAAACAGATTCTGAGAGCACACAATGAGGAAGACCAGCCCTCAGGAAACTGGATAGTACTTCTGCTAATTCACTTAGAGATGGAAATAACTTTGGGCTCAAATTTTACAGCTAGTTCGCTTGGAGCTTACAGGGGACTAAATGCACTTGGTCACTCTCTTATACTCCTGCTAAGCTGCTGCTTTAAACCAGTTTTTACACTGAAGTTCAGGAGCTTATGTCTGTTCCCATTGAGTTCAATTCTGTTAAATAAGGAAAAGTGGGCAGAAGGGAACAATTGAAAATAGGACTCCCAATACCCAACTCTAATTTTGTTTTCCTTACAAAATGTGTAATCAAGTTGGCTAGTAAAAATGGAGTGATCCAAAAGCACATTTTTTTTTTTTTGTTCAGCAGAGAGACAGACTGAATTCAAGGACAAATAGGAGATACAAATTTCTTTATAGATAGTCTAACCTAAAAGACTTTCATGTGAGTGAAGTGTCATTAGATTTAGAAAATAGAAAGTGGAGTGAAAGAAGGCAGAGGGACAGCCTCTGTGCTCTCCTAGGGCCTCCATTGGGCCTTGCTGCTATTTTCTACCCCGTCTGCACTGGACCGAGGGCCTCCAGGGGCCTTTCGTCCTCCCTAGATCTGCTTAATTACCCTGAACCTTGAATTCGGCAGTGAACCCTTTTTACATTTATTTCATCTGTGGACTTTGGATTTGAACTACGTTTTTTATACAGAGATTTTTTTATTTTTTAAGAATTCTTTTGCTGGGTCTAGAAAGCTTCTTAAATTTTTTCTTCTTTTTAAATTCCTCATTACCGGACAACAAAGGATCGCTATTTCTAGTTCTAATTTATAAAGAAGTTTCATCCATTATCCTTTTCTACATGATTTGTAAAGCAGATGAGAGGATAAATTACACATTGTGAAATATTTGTTAGGTGGGAAGGTACCTGATGATGGAAAGGGCTTGCATACTGCTTATTTCTAACACATGTTAGAAATAAGGTTTGAGTCCATGTTACCAAATTTGTTCCCAACCTCTTCCCTGCAAGGTCCCTTTTAAAATCCTATTTTTGGTTGAGAAGTGAACCAGACCAAAGCAAGAAGTTTCTCACAGGGATAAGCTGTATTGTGTGAAATAATTACGCAGCTTCATCTGTGTGTATTCATTTCTTGTGTATAATTGCTGTAAGGTGAGCACAACTTCCTAAAACAACGTCCTTTAAAGGAATGCAAAGCAGTTATTAAATCTCATTACAATAATCTATGCCCCAGCCTCAATCACTCTTAATTTTAAATCTTGGGCAAGGGGTGATTTGAAGAGTAGTTTTATCAACGTGTACGACAGGAAATTAGGAAGTGTTCAGGATTCCCATTGTCTCACATGGAAACCCTCTTTCCACCAGCAGTTAGAAGAGTTTCTGAATGAAATATGAGAAAAGAGTGACTTTGAAAACAGCTGTATCTTTTCACTTTAATGAGGAGAGTCATTTTAGAAGAAAAAGAGATTTGTATTTAAAAAAGAAACAGACTCATTTGAGTTTTTTCATAAGGTTCAGACACAGCAAAAAGTAGAAATCTGAGGAAATCATGAGATATTTGTTTTTAATGCAAAAGGAGATATCATGTCTAAATATTTATATAGTGTGTCTTTCCAAAATGTTTGCTGGTAAATTTAATTTTAGCTCCAATTAATTTTTTTTATATTTATTTTTTTAGTTGTAGTTGGACCCAATACCTTAATTTAATTTATTTATTTTTATGTGGTGCTGAGGATTGAACCCAGGGCCCCGCACGTGTGAGGCGAGTGCTCTACCACTGAGCCATAACCCCAGCCTCTCCAACTGTTTTTACAGTTTTTTGTAAACAAATTTCATTAATGTTTAGTTTTATACACTAATTGTTTCCTCATTAAATATATAGAAAATCATTTTAATTTAACTGCCATAATGGTTTTTGTTTGGTTTTTGGTTTGGGTGTGGGGGTTGTTTGTTTTTTGTTTTGTTTTGTTTTATTTTGTTTTGTTTTCCTACTGGGGATTGAACCCAGAGGCGCTTCCTCAGCCCTTTAATTTTTTTTTTTTTTTTTGAAACAGGTCTCACTAAGTTGCTAGGCTAGCCTCGAACTTGTGATCCTTATGCCTCAACCTCCCAAGTGCCCAGCTATAATTTTCTATTTTGAAATTTCAAAAGGCATTTCTTTTTCCATTAGCTTTATAAACCAAAGGGTATACACACCTGAGATCAACTCACTGAGCAACAAGGATCAGCAGGGTTTTCCCATCTGCTCCCCTAACCCATCAGTTTGAACATGAAGTTGACTGTAACAGTGCCGGCTAGGATGCAGTAGAGTATGATGGACATCTCTTGACATAAGTGTGCTTTCCTGAGCTTTGGGGTGAGGGGGCTGTGAATGCTGTTACAGGTCTTAGGAGGGGCATGAAATAAAGCAGTGACATATTGCATCCCAAAATCATCATCCAAGAGAGGACTCTCCCTAGCCTGGATGTTCTTCAGGTGTTCTATTATAGCTAACCTTAAGAGCCAGGTGCTTTTTTTTGAAGTAAGAAGCTTAGTCAGTAGCCTGACTTGCAGAGTATATGTCTCTTTGGGGGGAATTTAAGCCAACATTCAAAATACCGGTCAATACCTCCTCTTCTTACCTCGGACCCCTAATGTGATACATTTCTTGATTTTGTGACTAACACAGAGAAACAGATCAACTGGGAGAGCTAAACAGACACTTGCCCTCTCATCTCTTTTTTCTATAATGTAATCTACGCCTTCCTAAAAACTGAAGGGCAGATTATTTTTAGCAAAAAGTATTTTTCTTTGAAACTCAATAAGGTCTTATAAGAGCTTGTTTTAATTTGAGACAAAGTGACAATAAAATTTCCTCAACTTCTATCTGCTAATTGGACATTTTTGTTTGTTTTTGTTTTTTGTTTTGGAATGCTGGGGATCAAATTCAGGCCCTTGTGCTGAGTGGGTATTTTCGATCAATGAATTGAACTTTAGTTTTCTACCATTTAAAGGGGATAGGATTTGCCAAGTAAACCAATAATCTAAACAAGATTACGAAAATCCTGCTTAGCCTAAGAAAACAAACCTCTAGAATTAAAAAAACAAACTATAATGTCACTCTTTTTGCAATGCAATATAGTCCTTAAATGTTCTTGACAAAGGTCCGATAGGATTATCTCCAGGCAAAACCTTACCATATGTTTTATGTATTAAGTAAGAATGATAAAATAGCATCTATTTGTAAATAGTCTTACATGTGGTATTTCCTGGATGCTTCCCTCTCATACTCACTCCATTATTCTACCTTGGAAACTCTCTAGGGTAACTTTCTATTTCTTTATATTTTGGCACAAATCAAGTGCTAAATTCACTGTATCTCTAAGGGATTGGGTGAGTAAAGCTACAAGCTTTACCCTCCTCCAAAATCTCTTTTTACAAAAAGATCTAAGGACAGGTTTTAGAGAACAAGCAAATCTCAGACCATATCCTCACTGAGACTGAAGTTCACCTATTTGTTCTTTGCTAGAGCTCTGTCTCTTCTCTGTATTTATTTTATTAGTTGTATATGTTATTAGTTGTATATATCACAGGGGAATGGATACACATTGAATAATCTTGAACTGTTAAATAATTCTATCTCAGATCCCAACCTGAATTTTTTTGCCCTACCCTGAGAAGGACCCTGAGCTCTGGTTGGTAGATAGGAATTTCCTTCAATGAGTGTCTTTGCTGCCAGTCATGACAAATTACACAACACTTTGGTAAATATCTGCATGTCAACATTGGAGAGGAAGCAAAGGTTAGAAAAGCCAACTGCAAGACAAAATCCAATCCTTCCCATAAATCCACGTGATTCAGAAAACACATTTAGGCACAGATTCTTCCCTGAACACAAAAACTGACTTCTCTCATCAAGATGGTAGGAGAATTCATCTTCAGCCCCCTCTGAGGTGGAGAGAAGGCTTTTATATTCTTTGAATACTAGTGTCATAGTCAGGCCTTAGGAGAATCAGGCCAGAGTCTGTTGTTATTATTTTTTTAAGAAGTTTATTTCAATCACCCTAAATGAACAATAGGTAACCCCACTTCCTCCAACTCCACAGCGCCATTAGGTAGGAGGAGAGGAGCTATCTATGTCTTTATATCAGGGTTCACCATCAGCACCTATTGCCATGTTATAGTTGTCTTATTCATCTGCCTCCTTCACTAGGCCAGCTCATAGAGAGAAGGCACACTCTTCAGCCCTTTGCTGTGTTGAAATGACAAAACTTGATTGAGAGTCCACTGCTTTCAAGGCCCAAGAGCAGGGCCACTGATGACCAAGAGCCTCTGCTTTCAACAAGGCTATTATCCTGAAAAAGCAAAATCCGTGCCCTCTGAGAAGGGATTTATAAAGCAAGCAACTGCAGACAGTTAAAAATAATAATAAAGAGGGAGTGGGGAAGATGTGGCCTGCAGGTTGGCGCATACCTGCAGTCTCACCTACCGGGAAGGCTTAGGCAGGAAGATGGCTTGAGCCCAGGAGTTTGAGGCCAGGCTGGGCCATGTACAAGGCCTTGTCTCTAAATACTGAATAAGTAAGGAAAATGTGAAAGCTAGGATTTAAATAGTGTTCAGCATTTTATAATTACACCTGTATGCAGCAGCTACAGGATCTTAAAGGCACGGGGGGGGGGGGGGGGGGGGGGGGTTGGAGACCTAGATGGGGACCACTTTCTAAGTACTTTACTTCCTCATCTATAAACTTAAGTTGATGACACCTACTTCACAGGATTGTGGGGACAGAAAGAGATGAGGTATGTTAACGCTGCCACTGTGGATACTGTGGTCCCAGTAGTTGTGAAGCTCATCCCATCATTCTATTTTACCCGTCATGAGAGCACATCCTATCAAAATTTGAGCAGGCCATCCTCTGTTAGCTGCTTCACCATCACACATATACTATCTAAATACAAATGTCTACATTGCAAATATTGTATGTATCACTATATAAATGTGTGTATATATGTATTTTCGGTGTACATACTAACTACGAGTTCTTCAATATTAAACACTTTATTCCACTCCAGTCTGTCTCACTGTGTTTTGTCTTTCCCTTAGCACAGCTGGGGATCAAACCCGGGGCCCTGCACATACTACCCAAGCTTTCTACCACTGAATGACACCCCCAGCCCAACTCTGTGTTGATGACTGAGTAAGACAAAGCCCTGCCTTCCAAGAGTCCAGAGTAGTAAAGAGATTATCAAAAAAAAAAAAAAAAAGCAAAATGACTGCATGGAAGAAAAAAACAACATGACCAACCATATCACAAGGGACTAATACCTCTATCATAAAATCTAGAAAAGGAAACCAATAGAAAAATGGACAAAAAATATAAACACTCTGCTACTAGATGATTCATCATTTTATCTTATCAGATTGGCTAGTGTTTTGAAATGATTGTCAGTATCCAGCTTTGAGAGAATGGCACTGTTGGGATAAGAGAAAATCAAAATATTTTGAAAGGGCGGTTTCAGACAACATTGTCAATGTGCATAGTCTGTGAGGAGGAATCCCATTACTTGGCATCTTTCCTCCAGAAATGACAGTATGATTGTGCTAAACATATATGTGGGGATGAATTTCATGAGTTTGAAATAAAAGATGAACACTGATAGAGTCCTGGTGAAATAAAACTATGGAGTATTTCATAGCCCTTAAAAAAGAAGCATGTATAAGCTAACCTGTAAGATAGCTATTATATATTGTTAAGTGAAAAATGAGGCGCAAATAAAATATTTAGAGCAATATACACAAAACTTTTAGCAAGACTATATCTGGGGAGTAGGGTGGGATACGGTATTAATTGCTAATGCAGAAGAAATTTCACATTATTTTATCTTTTTCAATGTGCTTGAAAAGCAAGTGACTTTAACTTTCCTTTTTGTGTTTTTAATATTTTTAAATAAAAAATATGTTGAGCTGGGCATGGTGGTATACATCTGAGTTCCCAGTTACTCAGGAGGCCAAGGCAGGAGGATCATTTGAGCTCAGAAGTTCAAGGCCAACCTGGACAACACAGCAAGACCCTATCTCAAAAACAAAAAATACACACACACACACACATACTTATAAGTTGCTGTTGTTACATGCCCAAACACCATAGATCAGTATAAGTTTTATAATTGAAGAACAAACAAAATGTCATAGGAAAATAGAACAAGAGAAGGGGAGGAAGAATCCTGAGTATTTACTGTCTACTCACACAGGCCCTCTGTATCTGTGACCCACTTATGCCTCGACAAACCTGAAGTCAGTAATAGTGGCCCTATTTTATAAATGTGCAAACTGAAGATTAAAAATCGGTAACTTTCCTAAGGCCATACAGTGATGTAGTGGCAGAGCTAGAGTTAACCCAGGTTTGTCCAGCAGGTTCCCAGTCCAGGTATCGTAGGTGGCGCCCAGAGCAGAGAGCTGCAGCCCAGGCAGAGGCAACTGCAAGATAAGAGCAGAGAACGAGACTATTGCTAACAGCTAAAGTTGTTAAAACTTCTCATATGTAAGACAAGAAGACTATAAAAATAGAGTGAGAGTTTTCAAGCACCAAAATCCGAATCTTTTTTTTTTTCCTTCCTACAGATTCCCTCATATGCTCTAAAACTAAGGGCTTGAACAGGGCTCCAGCACTATTGTCACACAGTTATTAAGGGAAAGGGGAATTATGTGTGTGGTAGACCGTGATCACTCACAGGCATGCCTGCATGGTTCCTCTGTGTCGTGAATCTACTTACTTAACCAACCTAGCATCCCAACACTGATTCCCAGCCTCCCCTGCCACAAGGCTGCAGACAAATAACTTACTTTCTATCTGATGGACCCATGTCAGACTTTGGTTGGAAAGTGACGAAACGAATAGGGATCAGGGCATTTGTTTGCAAACGCAGGTGATCTGGGAGGTCACTTTGACACCCTTACCAGGGCCATTCTTCAGTGTGGTGCTGGGAGTCATTCCTGGAAGCTTGGGTGCCTCTAACCCTTGCAACATGCCAGTAACTTTCCTAATATTTCTAAAATTCTCTCCCACTGAAAACCAGCTAGAGTGGATGTTTTCTAAAGTTTTAAATGCTGACTGAAAGCCATTGTGTCTTCTAGTAATTTATAAACATTCTAAATAATCTAGCAATGATGTCTAGATCTTAAAGCCTTTGAAACACCCACTTCCCCAGCAAAATGCCAACTGTGGAAACAGCTCAGCTGAAATGCATAATTGATGGATGGAGGTGGGGGCCTAATTCCTCCTGTGACTTCCCTATGAGACCTGCCTGTCTGAAAAGAAAGAATGTGAGCCAAGGGGAGGGAAGATGGAAGGATGAGAAGACATGTTTAAAGCTTTGATTTCTTCAGAGAATATGATCTGTTAATGGAAGAGCCAGGGAATAACAAACGGAGACAGAAGTTTGGCTGCAGTTCACACAGCCTTTGGTACTTGCCCTACTCTCTTTGTCCACATTAATAAGGGAGGTGGATTTGGAGGCCTAACATACAAAGAAAGTTCTAGTCACGCAGGTTGCTGTGCCGTAGGGGAGTCATTCCTTAAGGAAAAACTCTGAGATAGATTCCCATCAGCACAGAACAATTCAGAAGACCGAGGGCTGTCTGCCGAGAGGTTAGTGTTGGGCTGGCCTGGGGAAGTCGGGATTAACCCACTGAGGTCATGCAAGGCCAATCTCATGGGTTCATGATTTCCCACATCTGTGTCTTTAGAGTTAAAGGCAGAATTTTTTTTTCCTTCTGTAGTGAGCAAAGCTTAATTAAAGCAAAATCAAGACTAAGAGATCAATTGAAAGTTGTGGGGCAGGGAGTTTTACTGTCCATCAGGGAACTCCCACCCATTAATCTAGACTCTGGGGGATGAGGTTGCATGTAGAGAAATGGGGTAAATCTTTCAATCTAACAAGATGTGCCCTGACTCTGTGCTGTATTTAGAAGCAAAGGTTCTGAGACTGCCTGTTAGCAGTGGGCTGGCCAGGGAGGCATGCACTGGGCTGGCTGGGGAGGTCTGTTGTTTGTGGGCAGACCCTACATTGCACAGGTCTTGGACCTTGGCCCCAGCCCTGCACACCAATGCCTGGCCAGATCTGCCCAATGTCAGCCAACAGGGTCAGCTTTTTGTCTGGCTTAGCTGCAGGTTCTCATCAAGTGCAGAGGTGCAGGGTCCATGGCAGAAGAGAAGCTTCCAGTCTTCTATGGAAAGCCAAAGAGCTTTCTATCAGTTCCTGAGGGAGGAGCCACAGGGCAACAATGGCTGTCCCCAGGCAGACCTGGCTCTCCTTGCTTCCTCTCTGCATGCTGGTGCTTCTGGAGGCTGCCTCTCCCCTTAGTGCTCACCAGCTGACTGCCCTGTAACATCCACCCCCACCCCCTGGGAAAAAGCCCCGCTAGGAAGCGGTTGCCTGGAGTCTGGCAGGAAATGCGCACTGGTGTGAGGGACAGAATGGGCAGCTTTTCCTCATCTGCCAGGAGGGAACAGAATGAGAGGGGTAAACAGGAGGCTGTCCCAGCCCTGGGAATTCCTGGATGAGGTATTTCTTTTTAACTGGAAGGAAGGGATATCCTGACATTGATCAGAAAGAGAGTTTTTTGCTAGGAATCCATCTAGACCCACAATAGGGCTGGGACGCAGGCTTTGTCTTGTGAGCCCGCGTGGCCAGGACACTCTGAGGACCTGAGTGAGGACCCAAATCTCCACTAGGACAGGTTTCAAGGACAAAGCAGAGGAAAGTAGAGGTCCTGGGAGCACTGGCTCAGAAGCAAATCCAGACCCACTTCTCACCAGCGAGGGCTGAGGCTATCCTGTTACCTCTCTCAGTCTCCTCCAAGGATGGACTCACACGGCTCACCTCTTGGGACGTTGGTGATAACACGTGCACAGTCCTCCGTCCTCACATCACATTTGGGCCCCAGGTGGACATATTATAGGGAACTACACAGGATGGAGCTGCCTGGTCCTTCTGAGGTCATAGCTTGCCTGTGAAGGTGGGACAAGGAATGGGAGGCCACCTGTCCCAAAGAGCTCAGTCTTCTGACACTGGACCCTCTTCTATAGAACCCCTGGAGGTCTGGTTCTAATAATGGCCACTTGATATCCCGCCATTCCTACAGGTGATCAGGTCAGGATAGCACCTGTGTAGAGCTGGGGACACCAGTTGGGTGTCTGGCCTACATCACTAGCTCCTATTAGACACTGTGGGACTCCCCCAAATCCACATGCCTCTGGGAACCATCTGAGGATGCAGTGCCTGTCACAGGGCCCTGAATGAGGAGGCAGGTATCTCTCCATTAGTCTAGGCAACAGGGCAGAGTTGGACACTAACACCTCAAATGGATGTCCAGGTCTGATGGCCACCGGCCTTCTGTGCCTACTGAACATATCAAATCTGATACGTTTGAATGAAGATGTGATTTTTAATTTTAACTTGTTTCAATCTAAGTGGCCACTGCTTTGGATGGCCCAGCATAGGCTGCAGGGGGTTCTCAAACTTTTGTGAATAAAGGGGCACCCAAGGAGTTTATGGAAAAGTTGACCCAGAGATCTGGCTGCAGGAGGGGCAGGGAGAGGCTCCGGCTTCACACCTTCATGAGCAGTTGAGACTCTGATTTAGGGGCCCTCTGGCCATCCTCTCCCTCCTTCTCCTTTCTTCTTCCCAAGTTCAGCCTTCTCTTCTTCCTGTCTTATTTTTTCCCTCTGACATTCCCACCCCCCATTCTTCTCTCTGTATATAAATTGTATTGAATGGATGGACAGCGCTGGAGGACTTTCACACAAAGCTGAGGTGGGAAGGAGAGACGGGGCATGTCATCCTGGGAGGGTACAGTCAGACGGACTGTAAACATGAACTTAGTGCTCAATTCTTTGAGCCTCAGTATCTGAAAATGAGTATAGTAACTTTATTTTTTTAAAAAAATGGTGAAGATGAAACAAACAAGCTCCTCTCTGCACCCCTCAATCCCTCACCGTCCAGGGAACCAGTTCCTAGTCCCTAAAAACAAGCCACACTGTTACATTTCTGTATCTAGGAACCCAGATCCTCTGCCCACCATCCTCTTTTGCCTCCTTGTAAATTCTACCTCAATTTGTCCTTCTTCATCCTAGAATTCCAACCTTTTGGGGTTTTCCTAAGAAAGTGCTTGGCTGGTAAGCTGAGGTTTGGGCTGGGAAGAGTCCTGAGTCAGACTTTGTCCAGGAGCTTGGGGTGGGGCTCACAGGAGCCTGAAATACCCAAAGACTCAACACCTCAGGACACACAGCATCTTGGGTACATAACGTAAGTTATGTCAAGAAAATGGACCCTCAGAACCCACCAACAGCTAACTGGTGCTCCAGGACATCCAAAGTGGCCACTGTCTCAGAAGCTGTTTGTGGGGTCAGTCCTGGCCCGGTGGGAACAGAAACTCATAAAGTCCATGAAGTCCCCATGCTAGGCCCCTCAGATCCAGGTTCCCTAAGTGAGAGAGAATCACTTTAATCTCAGCATCCTCCAGGGCCCCAGGGACACTGTAGCAGGCTGCTGGTTCCCGTCTGCCAAGCTCGTCCCCATAAATTATAGGCTTCTTAGTTTTCTCAGACTGATCTGATTACCCCGGTATGTCTCAGGTTCAAATAATGTTGTCCACCTTTCTTGGAAACTGGATATTGGGCTATTCTGTGTCCAAAGTACAATTATTCCCTGATGTTGGGAAGGAGCCAGGGATGGGGGGTGGGGTGTCTGCAGGCCTCATCTCTCTCTTATAAGCTCCATTGTTGCCAAGGATCAGTGCTGAGGGGCTGTGGGTCAAAGGAAACCATGGATTCTGCAGGGAGAGGCAGCCTGCAGACTCCTACTATCAGGACAAAAGTAGAGGCAAGTGTGAGGCTTCTGTGCTCCCCATCAGCTCTGAGGTCTTCTGTGGAGAAAGATGGGGCCACTCTCTAGGCTGGATACCCAGGGACCCAGCCTGGACTGTAGACCAAGTGCTGTCCTACTGCCTGGCCTCGGCCACCAAAGCCCAATTATAACTTGAATGATGTTCATAGAACAGAATCCAGCTCTATTTTGAGTACAGTAGGAAGATTATTGGTGTGAAGAATTGGGGTTGTTAGAGGCTCCCTAATGACTGGAACCAAGAAAACATCTCTCTCTTAATCTCTGTCCCTCTCTCTGGGGTGACAAGATTTCTTAATACTGTGTCACTTCTCTATCTCCATCTCTCTCTGGGTTGGCTTCCTCTGCTCAGTTTGAACATGGCCTATTAGGGCTGCTCCAAATTGGCTCCCTCAACCCAGTACTCATGTCACCCAGCTCCAGCAGTGAACTGCCCCAGCGTCTCAGAGCCCCGGTTGCAATTTGAAGAGTGGCCCAGCCTGGTCTCTGAGTGAGTCCTCCTGGGTCAGATCTCACCAGGATGAAGTTCAGTCAAGGTAGCCAGCCGCAAAGGAGCTGGAACTCACAGAACAGGGCTCTGGCTTCTCACTGGGCAGGACCCCAGGGGTGCGGCTGGAGGAGGGCTGGGAAGGCATCTCCAAAAGACATCTGTCACAGCAAGCTACTGACAACCCTTTCAGCTCTAAAACCACCAATTACCTGTCGGCACACCAGCCAAGCCTGGACAGGGCTGGGGGTAAGATCAACAGAGCGAGGCGCTGGTTTCAGCCCCACCTTACAGGCAGCAGGAAGCTGTCTTGCCCTGGCCTGTTGCTCCTTACTCCCCCCAGGCCCCAATGAAAGAGTGGATTCCACCAAGGGTAACAGGAGACCCACCCTGCACACAGAGCGGGGCCTGACTCTGGTGCCAGCAGGCATTTCCCCAATCCGCCAGCCCCAAGCGCTTCCTCCTGGAGCACCATTTCATCCAGGTTGATGGACCTGGCCCATCTAATGTGCCCCTAATCCCCTTAAACCACCGTTGTTCCATCTCCTCTTGCTAATCCAATCCCAACAACGGAGCTTCCCCAAGCCAATTCCCTGGCCTGTCACCTTGACCTGGCGGGGGTTGGTCTCAGCTGGGGCTGGCCTGCTGGCTGACTGCCCCCAACCCCCAATACTGCTCCCATTCCAGCTTCCCACCGAGGCAGCTGCTCCTGCCCATCCTCCACTGCTGGTGCACATCCCAGAGGCCTCTGAAGCTCACAAAGGCAGGAAGGCAGGACGGGGGTCCCCAGGGACATGGTGGTGCGCAGACCCAGAGTCTTAGTGGCAGCTGGGCTGGAGAGATCAGGCTGGTTCCCCACATGTAACCCTGAGCCTAAGGTGTCCATCCTCTCATTTTGCAGGGATTAGGTCCCAGCCCCGCAGCCTGAAAGAGCTGCGTCCTCCAAGTGGGGGCTTCCCTCTCTGACAGGTTAGAATTGGGGCTTGATATGAAAAGCAGCTGGAGCTCCAGGCGTTCACACTTGCTCAGATTTCACACTGTTGTGATTTAGGATTAGCAGGAAGGAGAGGCAGATCAGATGTTGCTGTCATTAGAGGCTTTTCTCTCCTGGGACCAGCCCTCAGCCCTGCCCTTTCCTCCTCCCCCAGCAGAGCCTTCCTGCTCCTCTCCTCTCTCCTATCTGGGACCGGCCCATCCTTCCTTAGGAAGCTCCAGGCAGCCTCTGCTGGTTTGTGATTCAGCCTGCAGGATGTACCTTTCTGAATTTTGATAGTCCAGAGCTCCTGGTCTCTCCACCAGGTGAGAGACTGTGTTTTGCTGGTGACTAGCAACAGGCACTTGGGTCGATTGAGGGTGGGAGCACTAAATAGAGCAGGTATTGGGGCATTTTGAAATGCATTCTATCCACTAATCACCTCGTTCAGTCATGCATATACACATGCAACCATGGGAACAGTGCCTTGTGCAACCCACAGGGGACACAGCGACAAGTGAGGCCCTATCTTTGCCCTCAGAGTTCAGTGAGAAGGTAATGGAGTGATCACAAAGAGGATGAGAGGGCAAAGATGATGTTGTATGCAGGACAGTTCCAGATGTAGCCCAGTGCCTTCCTGTTCAAAGTGAGGCCCACGGACCAGTGGCACCAGGAGCAGGATCATCCAGGTGATTCTTTCAAATACAGAATCTTGGGTCCCACTTCTTCCCACAAAAATCAGCCCCAAGAGCTTCCTCCTGGAATTCCCACGATTCATAGACACCATCATGTTGGGCAAGCATAGGCCCTGTGTACTGATTCTCCGTCTTGGCTGGGAAGCTTGGAGACACATTCCTATCTCCCCCACAGACCCCAATTTCAATGATCAGGATGTGCCCTTGGCATCATGGAATCTAAAAGTTCTAGAATGATTCTAATATTCAGCTAAGGAGAGAACTTAGAGAAAAAAACAAAACCCTCTGGAGGAGATGACACCCACCAGCTCACACTTGCACATTCTCTACTCCTCACATATGTCAAATAAGTGTAACCAGAAACACCCAGAGAATGGAAGCAAGTGGCAGGTGGTATCCACACATGTGATAAGGCCCCCGAAGAAAGGCAGTGCCCCTATGGGTTGAGGGTGATCAGGAGAGAGGTCAGGTCAGGTGGACTGGCCTTGAAGGAAAGATGAAGGACCAGAGGGAGGTGGAACAGCATGAGTAAAGTGCTAGCTTTGGAAGCTTTGGAAGTTAGGATAACCGCTCCTTCCATGCTCCGTGGGAGTGGAATGAAAGTCCATGGGGTCAATGCCTTGAGACCTGGCCTGGAGCCAATGGAGCAGTGGAATTATGGGCAGGGCAAAGTCTGGGGTAGAGGCTATGGGCCATTTCTCTGTCCCCAGGCAGGGTGGGTTAGAAGTTTCCTTTCTACAGCCAAGATGTTTCTCTGATTGGAAGAAATATCCCTGGATCAGACTTTCATTTCTGGGGCTGACAATGGTGTCTGTGTTTGTTTCCTTGTCAGGACTGGGTGGAGGTTATTGGAAGTGAATCACTCAGAGCACATCTTCCTTTGACTGCTCCAGCCAGTTCACTCCTGCTCTTAGGCATGGGTGGGCACACAAGCTCAGAACACAACCAAATCCACCTGTGACCCTGGGGAATGAGTGAGCCCCAGCATGGGACAGTTGTTCAAAAAACCCAAGAGGCCAACGGGGTCTGATTGCCTCTTTTCCTGTCATTCCCTTGCACATTTTAATGCATCCTTGGGGATGGAAGGAAGGCTATTTTTAAGCTTCCCATGCTAGTGGCCCTTCTTTCCTGGAAGGAAATGGCTCAACCTATTGTGGAAAGTGAAAGTCAAGAGCAGCATCCTCCAGGCCTTTCGGCTCAGGCATCCATCAGGATTTTCCCTCCTTAATCTTCTGGTGCCTGTGGATTCTAGTACAGACGTCAGAACCAACAACCTGGCTCCGATCCAGCAACTCCACTTATAAGTTAATCTCTCTGGGCCTCAGTTTCCTCATCTGTAAATGAGGATAATAACAGTGCCTACCTCATAGGTTTGATGAGAGGATTCTGTTAGATCAAATGCTGGGCTTATGCCTTGGCTTCATTGTGCCTATACCCAGGGATTCCATAAAATCCCTTGGAAAGGCCAGTGCACCCTGATGACGGACACTATCAAGCTTCACCAGGTGATTGCTCTCAGGAGATCTTTCAATAGGCTGTATAAACAAATAAAGCACTGATTTAAGTTTCTTTATTAGCAGGAATCAAACATTCAAGTGCAATATGCTTTTATTTGATCATAAGAAAGTATTTCTAAGTCTGAACATTTACTGTTAGAAGTACCCACCAGTGGAAAATAGTCAAATTGTATTAGTCAAGAGACAGTTAAAATATGTAAAAGTGGTTGGTCCCTTCTGTAGTTACTGATATGAACTCTTTCTTTCAGAAATAAAGCCTCAGTTACCTTATAAACCATGACAGTTGCTTGTCTCTACCAAAATAGGACAGTCATCATGGCAGGGCCTTGAGTTCTGACCTCTGTGGTAGGTACTGGCAGTGCTGTGCCAGGAAACCACTCTCTGGAATAAAGACAGGCCCCATGTGTGGCACTTGCCAATTTCCACAGTGTAAATACTCTCACCAAGACCAGCACGACATCACTGCCCTGGAGTTGGGAAGGGATATGCACAACAGGCCTCTAAAAGCTTGTGACAGAAAGATTCCAGCCCATGAACCAAGCCTTTGGGGGACGCAGATTCAGTGGACTCCCCTGGTCACTCAGGGGGCCCTAGGGTCCAAATACCAAGTGTCTAAGCAAAAAGGAGGGAATGGGTTTGAAAGCAGCATGGGAGGATGAAGTTGCTCTGGGGCACACCACTGTTAGCTTGTCAGCAACCCACAGGGGAAGGGCCGAGAAACCTGCTTGTGACCAGAAGCAGGGCTGTGACATCTCACTCTCTGGAGAAATCTGGATCCAGGTTGGTTGGGGAAATGAAAAAAATAAGGGAACAAGGCAGTGTCGTGTAGATCAGAATGTTGTTCCAGCCAAGGGAAGGTGTGGTACAGAGAGAAAATGGAAGGTCACTGGGGAGAAGAGGAGAACTCTTAGATGTTTCAGGATAGGCGTAGTGGGATTAAGGGTGTAAAACAAGGAGGAACTGGATCCCAGAGGGTGACACTTGAGCTTTGGGAAGTCATTGTTGACCCTAAGTATATCCATGGATTGTGTCACCAAGATGGAACAGGACAGCTATTAATGAAGAGGAAATTGAGAGACTGAGGAGCAGGTCAGTCCGTGGATCATACCATGGCCTTGGACCACCTCCGGATGAGCCAGACATGGAAGATTTCAATGAATGGGAAATTAAGATGAAATAAACTGATGTAGCAAGGAGAGCTGGAGTTTGAAAGTTTTTGAATGAAGGGGAAAGGAATATTCTGGAGAATGGAGCAACAAATGAAGTTCCAAGCAATACAATTTGCAGGGGCTATGGGAAGAGATCTCAGAAGCAGGGAGTGTCCAGGGAGAAACGCGTGTTAGATGAAATTAAAGTAAAGACAGACCCAGCCACAGCTGCCATTTCCAGCCCTCTGGCCCGCCAGCTTGCTCTCAGTTTCCAGCAGGCACCAGCTCTCCCAGGTGGAGTCCTGGGCCGAACACATCCCCGGGCTTTGCATGAATTTCCCAGGATCAGAGATCATGGCACTAATTGCTGGTTTATTCCTTTTTTCCTCCAGGGAACTTCAGATGGCTGGAAAGATTCCCTTCGATATTTTAGAAGAACATAATAATTAAGTATTTTGAGGGGAGGATGCTTGGAGAAGTTCAAATTAGATGCTATATTGGGAAATTATAGGTGCTGTCGCCAAGAGGAGCCAACAAGGAGGGCTGTTAGAGAAGTTGTGTTCAGCTGAAACACAAATGGCCCACTTTGGACCAGCAGGGCACGCATGCAACCCCTTCTTGCCACCTCTGCACAGTCCATACCTGATCCCAGACCTTGCCCTGGGGCCAGAAAGATCAACTAGAGCCTCTTCCGAAAGAAACCATTGGCTGCCCCAGGAACCTTGCAATGACACCCCATAGAGTTGTTCACCCACCACAGAGGTTTCCCCTCATTCTCTCTAAAGTCCTATCCTTGGAATTGCCTTCCCAAGAGACCTTTGGGCTGGAAGAGACACACTTGGGCTTGCTGCAGCCTGAGCAAGTTCTAGGCTGGCATCCAGGACTTGTAAGAGCTCCTGCAGTTCTGAGGTTCTCTGGTGGGCAAAGCAATGCTTGGGGTTTTGAGAGGGGTGGTTGTGCATCCTCTCTTTCCTCTTGCCCCAGCTTGAGGGGTGAGAGGCAGGCACCTGTCAGGTTAAGACCATGAGAGCGTAATATCCATGCCTTTCAGTCTGACCAGGCAATCACATATCACTTTCCTCAGCTGGCCAGCTCTGGAGAAAGGCCTAATCATAACTCTGTCCCCAGGGCCAGGTCCAAGGCCTGGTGCCAGACAAGGGTCTTTACACAGTATTGCTTGTTTCTCAACTCCCCATCAAAGCGACCAGTCCAAGTGAAAGGGGACAGCCTGCATCTTCATGTCCTCACTCATCACAAGGCAACCAATAATGTGCCAATAATGAACACAGCGGTGGCAACTCCTTGTCCAATACCCACTGCATCTTTGATATAGATATTACTTCTGACTATTCAACCTTGCAATGACATTCCCATCTCCTGATGAGGAGATTGAGGGTCAGAGAGGTTACACAACTTCCTTAAAGCCAGAAACCAGTGAATCAGCTCTGGGTTTGAGTCTAGATTTGTCTGTCTTCAAAATCCACCTGCTTTCCTCATTCTTTCACGTATTAAAGTCATTAAGTCACTCCTCTCGCTGTTACCCCATCTGATATTCCTTGTCCAAAATTATTCCCATTTTCCATGTTTACCTGGTCTTCCAGGAAGCGCTCTGTGAATACATTGAGCTGCCTAGAAAGTTCGCTGAATGATAAACATCCAGAACCTTTGCTACCAGGCACCTGGTTAAGAGGGGCAGAGGGACTGGAGGCCCTGAAGCTCCCCACCAGCCATCTCATGATTAAAGTTGCCACTCTTAGCAAATAAAATGTGAAACCCACTTGTACGAGTGAATTTTCTCTTGTCTATATGGCATTCACAATCCACTAGGCCTTCTGCATCTTTTCCTGGTCACCCTGCCCTGGACCCCAGTAGGCAGGAGTCCTGGTGGAGAAGTGAACTTAGGGATAGGAAAGGAAGAGGGAAAGGTTGGCAAAGGAGGAAGTGGGTGAAGGCAGGAGGGAAGAGAGGGGGATAATAGTGAGGAGAGTGTGAGAGGGCAGGCCCTCTGTCTGTCCGGGCTCCTGTCCTCCCATCTGGGAAAAGATCTACTGAGTCTACTCCATGGGCCATTTGCAGGCAAGGAGGAACGTGGGTCTGGTGGGCTTCCCCACCAAGCTGCCTGGAGGAGCTGGCAGTGTGGAGATCCCAAGGTGGAAAGATAGTGCTGCCCTCATCCCCATATCCTGAGGAGGTCACCCTTCAGAAGGGAGGACAGAGAAGGGGATATTTCTGTGGGTACCCTTTGGTATGTGGGTCTACAGTGAGCCCAGAGCATTTGGCCATGCCAAGAGAAAGAACCCAGAAGTTCTGTTGGCCTCATACTTTCTTTCCAGAAAAGCAGTTCTGGGGACAGAGAAGTGTCTGGGCAAAAGAGGCCCAAGGCTGTGTGTTCATGTCTCATCCCATCTGGCCTGGAGGCGTTGGCCAGTGGTGTCTTTACTGCCTGTCTGGGGGCAGGGCCACCCTTGGTGGTCCCCAGGGGAGTGCTGGGGGGAGGCCCTGTCAGGAAGTGCTGGTCTCTGCCTGAGTCTCCCTAAAACTCCCACGTGATCATCTCCTTCTCACTGAACAGTGCTTGCATGATTGAAAGGGGAGATTGCATATTTTGCTCCATGGCTTTAGACACTGTGTGTTTCTACTTTCAAACAAAATTTGGAAGTTTCCCAGCCTTCCAACCCACCTCTCTGTGCGTCACTGTGTTTATGAAATTCTTGTAGCCAGGCGGACTCGTTTCCAGATTCTGGGAAGGGTGGCAGCCGGCCTGTGTAAATGCCATCGTTGCATGACATGAATTGGCACAGGAGATGGTCAGAGGATCCAGGGCCTCACTTGGCATCAGCTACTCTGAGCTGCATTCTGTAGCATTCACAGAAGGACTTTGTCCAGTGCAGAGAGAGCTCACAGAACTCTTAGGCTGTGATAGTGGTGTAGGCAGGTGGATGAGGCCCAGGAGTGGTAATGGCAAGACCTGGACAGTGGGGCTCAGAGAAGTGAATGACATTCTGGGGAGAGCTACAAAGTCCAAGTTGCTTAGTAAAGACCAGGCAAGTGGACACAGGAATCCAGATGGCAAGGTCTGAGTCAGATGAGGTGGAGCCAGTGTCTGGCCATTCCATTAGAGAGGAGACCTGGAAAGGCCAGGTCTGACACCGGCAGGTAGAAGACAGGACCCCTGGGAAGAATGTCTCAGGCCCCTTCACGTTCTGTTGTGAACTCACTGAAGGGGAGGAATGTCAGATTGATGCAGGTGTCACACCTGGGGACAGACCTGCCTTTGCATGACCCAGACACATCTCCAGTTCTACACCCAAGGCACCTGCTTACTTCTCCTGGCCCTGCTGGTTGTGCCTTCAACTTAGCCAGCTGCTTCTTTGGCTGCACAAAACAGCACAGGTGAGCTGAGTTCATGGACATTCTGATGGGTGGAGCTTCACCCTGGTTCGAGGCACTTGTTCTGGCAGGACTTCTTGACAGATCCACAATGGCTACCCCCCACATTCCCATTGCAGGGAAAGGCACCTTTACTCACCCAATGACCCAAAACAGATCCTGGAGAGTTAATTCCACCTTTTCTTTTTCTTCCCTCCTGGAAGGCTATGCCAGGTTCCTCACTGGTTTCTAGCTCTACCCCCTGTAGTGCATTCCCCACACTCAGCAGGGAGGACTTCTAGAACACAGATCTGATGGCATCACCCCCACAGGTTTTATGCTTGAAAGCCAAAGGCGGGTATAGAGTCTTCCAGAATTTTCTGGAGGAGAAAGGAGTACCATACAGTTCTTTATCTAATATAGCATTTTTTTTTCTCGCTCTCAATGTAGGGAACTTAGGGAAATACAGAAAAATAGAGAGAGGAGAATTATTCATTTTGGCCCTATTATTCATTTGTGCCCACCCAGCACAGCTGTCCGGGATGGAAGGAAGGACAAGGTGGGGTTGACTCTCTATTTTGGGGCCCTGGGTGAACGTAGGTATCCTTCCCAGTGATGGGGACATGTGGAAGTAGCCATCATAAGTCTGTTGAAAGATCTCATCAGAATAAGTTTCTAGAACCAAGGTGAAGACCCCATCCACCCCAGAGTCTATTTTGGCCCTATGAATGCAGACATGGCCACATGACTTGCTTTGACCAATGAACCGCCAGTGGAGGTGATGTGTGTCCCATGGACAAAAGCTTCTGGAGTCAAGTGGGGTGTTCCATGCTCACTTTTATCCTCTGCAAGAGTATGTCTATGTCTGACATGGGCAAGACCCCTTGCTAGCAACACCAGTCTGAACAGAGGAGAATGAGGCATGTCCTCTGATATGCCTCCTGTCCGTGCCCGAAGAAAAGGCACCAAGCTCACCTGAAAGAGATGCCAATCCTGACCCAAGAGGAGAGTGTGGAGGGTTCCATTCATGCCATTTCCACTTCTGGAGACTATCTGCATCAGATGAGGAGGCCCTATCCCAGCTGTTGAGGGCTCAAAGTGAAGAGGACAGGCAAGGTAATTTTTCTGCTTTTCTGGAACTTACTGCCTGGGGACACAGAGGTACAGGTAAATAAAATAATGTGCTAATTATAGATGGTGAAACCATTGATGAAAATAAAACTGGGGAATGGGTACGTTGGGGGTGACAGAAAGACAGAAGGGGTAGTCAAGGAGGGCCTCTCCTAAGGAGGTGGCTTGGGCTGAGAAAGGAATGGGGACAAGGAGTCAGTGTGTAAGGGGGCTGGGAAGAATGCCTCAGGGCTTAGGAACAGGAAGGGGGTCCCGTGTGTTGTTGCAGGACCACAATAAAGGGGCAGAAAGGTTGGAGGAAGGCAATAAGGGCAGGTCATGGGGCCCGTGTACACAGCCGGGATGGGATTTGAATCTGGGTACCATTGGGAGTTCTTGACTTGTAGCATGACAACGACCTCCTCTGGTGTATTGGTTGGTTATCGATAGGAGAATTGATATGGGGATGGCAAGAAAGAGATGCTGAAGACCTTCACTGGGGTTATTGGCAATGAAATAGAGAGACATGAACATACCTGGGAAGTACTTCCTACTGCAGAGCAGCTGAGAGTTACGAATAGAAGGCAAAACAAAGAGAAATCAAAAGATTCCCTTGCTCTTTATCTTGAGAAACAACAAAGGTCACTGAAGGTCAGTAGGATCTCCAAATGGAAATAACATTACATTTTTGGCTTCCTTAGCAGTTTTCCGAAGAGGCTTTTTCTTAATGAAGTTGTCTGAAGCACACGGACCCTGAGGTTTTTGTTCCCCTTCACCATTCTTTTTTTTCTTTTGCCTGGAGGGGTGTCTATGTGACCAGGTGGTGAAGAGGAGGACAGGGAGGAGGACAAGGAAGAGGAGGAGGAGGAGGAGGAGGAGGAGGAGGAGGAGGACTCAGCTCACCTGTCTGCTCCTCAGAGGTTGTGGTTTGTGCTGCTGGTTTTGACAGGAGTCTTCACTGGCATCTGATCAAGCTGGAGAAGGTCAGGGGTTAATTCTTCCCTGAGGCAGGCATTATGCTGGCATCTGTGCAAGAATTCAGAGCATGTTCAGAACTTTCTGATGTCCAGCTCTGGGAGGGGTCCTAAATGTACACAGAAAATAGGATTTTTCATGCCCTCAAAGGCACTGGACACCCCACAGACAGACTGACAAGGGAAAAGGCTGTGCTCAGCAGTTCCGAAGCCCCAAATGAGGCATTTGTCTAGGAGAAGCCTAAGGACTTAGGGCTTGCCCAGGATGAGATTTCTCCTTACCCCAGAGGGAGAATATTTGTTCCTGCTTCTGTTTTCAAAAGCTTATGAGGACAATGATTAGAAAACTAGTAATATGACTGGTAAAGATATTGGGCTGGGGAGGGGCAAATTGGTGGCACAGGTAAGGGGTGTTTTGTTGAGATGTATTAAAATTGTCTTTGATACCACTTATTACATTTGGTTGTTGGCTGGCCTAGTGGGAGGAATAGGTCATTGGGATATGTCCTTGAAGGAGATATTGAGACCCCAGACTCTTCCTGTCTTTCTTTCTCTCTCTCTCTTTTTTTATTGCTTCTTGGCCACCACAAAACAAACAGACCTCCTGTGCAATGCCTTTGTGCCAACTAAGAACTAAAACATGAGCCAATATAAACCTCTCCTTGTAAGTTGATTCTCTCAGGTGTTTTGTAATAGTAATGGAAAGTTGACTAACATCATATTTAAACCAAAAAAAGTGAATAAAAAAAAACCTTAGGTGAAAAAAATATATATTCTCATTTTAAAAAGCTAACAATTCAAATGTCCCACAACTGTTCAGTTTTCTTACCCAAAGTTAGTTACCAGCATTACCAAAATTTTTATGGATAAACAGTTATAGTCTTTGTACCAATTATCATACACATATATATTAAAAATTTTAAGATAGATGTTGGCAAACTGTGATGCTCTCTGCATCTTGGGTTCCTCACCCACCATATGACCTTTTAGAATATTCTATGTCAGCATATATAGATCCACCTTGTTTCTTTTCAGTGAATGACAGTACTCTGTACCATATTCTACAATTTTCTTACCTAGTGCCTATCAGGGGTAATTAAGTGATGTCTAGTTCTCAGATGCAGTAAGAGTCAAATTGACAAATGCATACAGAAACACACATAAAGTACAATTTAAAAAAAAATAAGCAAAGACTCCATTCCACTCCTTCATCAGTGAGAGAACTGATAATATATGGCAGTATCACCTCCAAGAATGAAGCCTAAAAAATGAACGGTGGGAGGGGACTCAAGATGGCAGATTAGAGGAAGTCTGCATTCTTAGTTGCTCCATGGCTCCAAATTCTAGCAGCAGAAGTAGTGCTTCTCAATGAGGTGGGTGAAAACGGGATTCCACTAAACTTTAATATTAGAGAGTCGGAGTGTCTTAGAGATCCAGAAATTATGGTACATTGAAAACAGAAGAAAGAGTACCTGGGAGCCAAGCCAGGTGTGGTAGCTGCAGTGCCTCTACTTCACCACAGAGAGAGGGAGAACACAGAGAAACACAACAGACAGATTTGGTGTGGAAAACCTGAGATCAGAAAACAGTCTGAACTTAGCTGATCCAGGTGCTGCACCACAAACAGGTGTTCAAAAAGTGCTCTGTTTCCCAACTGGCTGTGGAGAGCTGAGGTGGAAGCCATCTTGAGGCAGCCACACTGCAGTTGCTCCTATGAGAGTTGGAAGACCATGGCAAACACCACCATGCCTTCCCCAAAAGCACCTACCATCTCGCCTAGAATATGAGCAAGACAGGCACAGAGGAGGTTGTACTCAGGGATATTCAAACCAGAAAAACCAAGGGGAGTCCAACTCACTTTCCCTTTGAGTCTGGAGGCTCACATGACCAACTGAAGTGGGTCAGAAATCTGAACAGGTGGGTGTAAATATGTACAGGGCTAAGACTTGGAAGGCTGTGTTCTGTGTTATGTGTGCAGGTGTGTGTGATAATTAACATTGTAGATATCATAGTAGGAATCAGATATTTATTTTAGTGCTGTATATTGTTTGCATTGGTTGATGCTATCACTTGTTTACCCCTATTCTGTGAAGGGCTAGGATCCTCCAGGGACATTACAAGTTCACAGAGTGGAGACTTTGCTGATGAGCTAAACTCAACCAAAAGACAAAGCACTTTGTTCCACACACAAATTAACAACACTCGCTTTAGTGATACTTTAATAGAAAGGATAGAAGAGACTAAAACCCAAACCAATTACCACACCGCAAGTAGAAGTGACTAGGGGCCACAACAGACATCCACTGCTATAGAAAAAACAGAATTAACACAAGGGCTTTGGATACCACACCTAAAAGAGGGTCTCTTTAGCAAGTGAAGGGTGTGCTGTAAAAAACCCCACACATAAAAGTGGAAGAGGAATCCATCCCAACAGATTCATAAAATCCCAACAGATTCATAAAACTCAAGAATATAAGAAATTTGGAAAACAAGGTAACATGACACCTCCTAAGGTTCAAAATTCACTAGCAACTCACCCCCCAAATATTGATGTGAATGAAATGCCACCACATAAAGAATTCAAAAGAAATGATTATAAAAATGATCAATGAATTCTAAGAGGATAAAAAAACAATGAATGAATTAAGGAAGTCACTGCAGGATATGGATGAGAAATTCAATAATAGAGAAAAATAACCAAATAAATGTTGGAAATAAAATACAAAATAAACCAAATAAAATGTTCAGTTGAAAGTTTCTCTAAAAGAGTAGACCATGCTGAAGACAGAATCTTAGAGCTGAAAGACAAAGTGGCCAGTCTTGAACATTCAGATGGTATTAAAGAAAAGAAAATAAGTAACCATGATCAGAATATACAAGAACTCTGGAACATTGATAAAAAGACCAAATTTAAGAATCATTTGAATTAAAGAGGGTTGCAGGATGCAGGTTAATGGAATGGATAACCTCTTCAGGAAAATAACAATAGAAACATTTTCTAAACCTGGAGAATGATATAAACATCTGTATAAAGGAGACATGGAGACATTCAGAATGCCAAAAACATAAGATTTAAAAAAAAGGTTCCACAACATATTATAATTAGAATGCCTAACACACAGAGCAAGGATAGAATTTCAAAAGCCGCAAAAGAAAAACTAGGTCACATTTAGAGGCAAGCCAATCAGAATCACTCTGATTTCTCATCACAGGCTCTAAAAGCCAAGAGGGCTGGAAATGATGTGTTTCAAGTCCTGAAAACAAAACAAAACAAACAACAAAAATTCTGCCAACCAAGATGGCTATGTCCAGAAAAGCTATCTTTCAGAATTGAAGCAGAAATAAAAATCTTCCAAGATAAGCAGGAGTTAAAAGAGTTCATGACTACTAAGCCAGAACTATAGAACTTCCTTAAAGAATTGTAATGAAAAAAAATAAAAGATTATATGTATAATAGCATAAATTGGTGTGAACATACTTTATATACAGAGATACGAAAAATTGTGCTCTATATGTGTAATAAGGATTGTAATGCATTCCACTGTTATCATGTATTTAATAAATAAATACATAGATAGATAGATAAAAAGAAATATGTCACACAGAAGAAAAACAAACCCCAGAGATCACAAATGAACAAATCATATTTGAAGAGTAGTCTAGCAGATGAGAAACAGGACCAAATTAAACATTAAAAGTAAATCAAAATGGCAAGAATTAATAAGTATCTCTCTAAAATAACATTGATTCTTTAGAACTTAAAAATACTATAAATCAAATGAACTTAAGGGACATCTATAGGCTACTTCATTCAACAACAGCCATTTTCTTCTCAGCAGCTCATGGAAATTTCTCAAAAAATAGACCATATTCTAAGCCACAAAGCAACTCTTAGCAAATCCAAAAAAAAAAAAAAAAGTTGATATAGTTCCTTGTATTTTATCAGATCACAATATAATACAATCAGAAATCAACATGACAAAACCCTATGAAACTATATAAATTGAAATTGAACAATAAACTTTTGAATGATGAGCAGGTGATAGAAGAAATCAGGGGAGAAATTTAAAAATTGTTAGACACAAATGAGAACAGGGCTACAACATACAGGTTCTACTCTGGAACACTATGAAGGCGGTTCTAAGAGGAAAGTTTATAGCTACGAGTGCCTACATAAGAAAATCAGAAAGATCCCAAATAAACAATCTAATGATGCATCTCAAGGCCCTTGAAAAAGAAGGAAAAGGCCAATTCCAATTCCAGCAGAAGGAAGAAAATAATTAAGATTAGAGCTGAAATCAATGAAATTGAGTATTAAAAAATAATACAAAAGCTCAATGAAACAAAGGGTTCTCTGAAAAGATAAACAAAATTAATAAGCCCTTAACCAAATCAGCCAAAAGAAAAAGAGAGAAAAACCCAAATTAATAAAATTAGAGATGAAAAATGAGAAATCACCACACACATAATAGAAATCCAGAGGATCCTTGAGGGAAAACTTGTATGGTAAAAAATTGAAAAACCTCAAAGAAATGGATTCATTTCTAGACATAAATGATGAATTGAATCAAGAGGGCATAGGAAATCTAAATGGACCAATGATTTGTAATGAGATAGAAGCAGTAATAAAAAGCCTCCCAACAAAGAAAATTCTAGGACCAGATAGATTCTCAGGTGAATTCTACCAGATCTTTAAAGAAGATATGGCCAATACTACTCAAATTATTTCATGAAATAGAAAGGAATGGAACACTTCTAAATTCATTCTATGAAGCCAATATCCCACTCATACCAAAACCAGATAAAGACACATCAAGGAAAGAAAACTAGAGACAAATATCCCTAATGAACTCAGACGCAAAAACTCTTAAATAGGGGCTGGGATTGTGGCTCAGTGGTAGAGCGCTTGCCTAGTCCGGGCACCACCCGGGTTTGATTCTCAGCACCACATAAAAATAAAGGCATTGTGTTGTGTCTATCTACAAAAAAGATATTCTCTCTCTCTCTCTCTCTCTCTCTCTCTCTCTCTCTCTCTTTAAAAAAATTCTAAAATATTGGTAAATCATGTTCAAGAACATATTAAGAAGACTGGATGTCATGACCAAATTGGTTTTATTCCAGAGAGGCAAAAATGGTTTAATATACACAATTAATAGATGTAATTTATCACATAAAGAGAATAAAGGACAGAAATAACTTAGTTATCTCAAGAGATGTAAAGAAGGCTTTTCGCAAAGTTTAGCATCCACTCATGATTTAAAAACACTGAAAAAACAAGGGATATATAAGGAACCTACCTCAACATCATAAAGGTTATATATGAAAATTCCAAAACCAATTCAAAGTGAATGGGGAAAAACGGATAACATTTTCTTTAAAAACTAGAACACAACAAGGATGTCCACTCTCACTCCTTCCACTTAACACAATGCTAGAAATTCTAGCCAGAGCAATTAGGCAAGAGAAGGGATAAAAATAGGAAAAGAAGTCAAATAATCACTGTTTATAGATGATATGTTCCAATACACATAAAAGACCCAAAAAATTCCACTAAAAGACTGTTAGAGCAAATAATAAACAAATCCAGCAAAGTAGCAGGTTACAAAATCAACATACAAAAATCAATAGCTTTTCTATATACTAATAATGAATCTGCTGAGAAAGAAATAAAAAAAAATCCTATTTGCAATACCTGTCCCCCAAAAGTAGGAATAAATCTAGCTAAGGAGGGAAAGACCTCTACAATGAGAACTGCAGAATGTTGATGAAATTGAAACAGAAGAAGATGGAAAGACCTCCCATGTTAATAGATATTGGCCATACTACCAAAATTAATATTGGCCACACTATCAAAAGCACTATACAGATTCAATGAAATCCCCATTAAAATACCAATGACATTCTTCTCAGAGCTAGAAAAATAGTCCCAAAACTCATTCAAAGAATAAAAGACTCAGAATAGCCAAAGCAATTCTAAGCCAAAAAAGCAATGCTGGAGGCATCACAATACCTGACTTCGAATTATAGTACTGAGTTATGGTAACAAAAACTGTATGGTACTGACATAAAGACAGACACCTAGACCAATGGTACAGAATAGAAGACACAGACAAACCCACACATCTACAGTCATCCTTAATAAAAGATGCCAAAAACATACTTTGTAGAAAAGACAGCCTTTTAAACAAATGGTACTGGGAAAACTGGTTACTCATATATAAAAGAATGAGACTAGACCTTTATCTCTCACCCTGCACAAAAATCAATTCAAAATGTATCAAAGACCTGAGAATTAGACCAGAAACTATGCAACTCCTAGAAGAAAATGTAGGGTCAACACTCCAGCATATAGGCACAGCAATGACTTTCTCAATAGGACCCTAAAACTTAGGAAATAATGCCAAGAGTTAATAAACAGAACAACATCAAATTAAAAAGTTCCTGCACAGCAAAGGAAACAATTAGGAATATGATGAAAGAACCTACAAAATTGGAGAAAAATCTTTGTTAGCTGCTCTTCTGACATAGGATTAATATTCAGAACATACAAAGAATTGAAAAAAAATCACCAAAGTTCAAATAACTCAAATAATAAATGGTCAAATGATCTACACAGACATTCTCTTTAAAAAAATTTTTTATAGTTGTAGAAGAAATGCCTTTATTTGTTTGTTTTTTTAATATGGTGCTAAGGATCAAACCCAGTGCCACACACATGCTAGGCAAGCACTCTGCCCCAGACCCAGCCCCTCAGACGCTTCTTAAAAGAAGACATACACTTCTCAAAAAAAGAAATATAAATGGCCAACAAATATGTGAAAAATATTCAACATCTTTAGCAATCTTGAAAACTACACTGATATTTCATCTCACACCAGTAAGAATGGCAGTCATCAAGAATACAAACAATAATAAATGTTGGAGAGGATGTGGGAGGGAAAGGAACACTTACACACCATGGGTGGCATGGTAATTAGTACAACCACTATGGAAGTCAGTATGGAGGTTCCTCAAAAGACTGGGCTGGAATCACCGTATGACCCAGCTATAGCACTCCTCAGTATTTATCCTAAGAATTAAAGTCATTATACTATAGTGATAGATGCATACCCATGTTTATAGCAGCAGAATTCAGAATAGCCAAACTGTGGAACTAGCCTAGTTGTCTATCAACGGATGAATGAATAAAGGAAATGTGGTATATATACACAATTGAGTTTTATTCAGCCATAAAGGAAAATGAAATTATGTCATTTGAAGGAAAATGAATGGAACTTGAGATCATTATGTTAAATGAAATAAGCCAAAGTCTGAAGATCATGCTTTTTTTCTCATATGGGGAAACTAGAGAGAAAAAAAAGGAAAAGAAAGGTGATTGGGAAATCTTATGAAAATCAAGGGAGATCAGTAAATGAAAGAAACCAAGGGGTGAGTGGCGGGGAGGGAGGACAGAAGAGCTGGGTAGTGGTATTGTGCAAATTATATTGTTATATTGTGCACATGAACAAATATGTAATGATCCCATCATTATGTACAACTATAATGCACCAATAAAAAATGTGGAAAGAGAAAAAAATGAACAGTGGTTGATTGTACTCATGGGGTGTCTAATGGAGGGAAATGTATATCCCCTGTGCAGGGTGATGATTTTACCCTGGGTGGAGTCCCTAGGAGAAAACAAATACGAGCTCAAAATCTCAAGCCACAAAAATAAGCCACCAAGAACAAGAACTGGTTAAAAAAGAAGAAGAAGAAGAATTAAATTTCCCTCCACAGTCAGATACTGAAATATCAGATACAGATTATAAAATAGACATGCTTAACTTATTACAGAATTTTGAAAGTGAAATTGAAAATATGGGGGAAAAACCTGGTTTACTATATTTTAAAAGACCAGGTTAACTTGAAAATAAAATACTTCTAGAAATTAAAAAAAAATAGCTGAAGGAATTTTTTAAAAAGAACAGAAAAAAAATAGAGGAAATGATTAGTTATCTGGAAGATAGATCTGAGGAAATTATCTAGAACTCAGTACAAGGAAGAAAGAAGATGGAAAATATGAAAAATAAATTAATGACATGAAAGATATTACAAAAACAAATTTCACATATATAATTAAAGTTCCAGAAAGAGAAAATAGAGGTTGGGAGAGAGGTAATGTTTGAAAAGATTATATTTTATATACTCAAATTGGTGAAAGACACAGATTCTGAGATTCATGAAATAACATATAATAAACAGAATATATATATATATATATATATATATATATATATATATATATATATATATATATATGAAAATCGATAGCAAGATGCACTGTGGCAAATCTCTATGGAGAGATTCTGCCAAGTTCTCTGTGGAGATCCTCTGCCTCGGTCTCACTCTAGCTTTTTTGATTCTTACATTATAGGCAGTAATAGCAGTAACAACAGGCTACTTTATTTTCATTGAATATTTTATGGTTTTTCAATGTTCTTTATAGGTGTGGTCTATAAAGACTGACAGATGGAGAATGTGCACGCCAAAGCTGAAGGGACTTGTTCAAGACTAGCTAGCTTGGCAGCAGATGGAAGTCTAAATGCCTGGTCTCCTAACTCAGACCCTTTCTGTTATGAGATTTTGGAAGACAGTTTCTGAGCCCTTTGGAAGCCTCCTCCAACTATCGGAACAGTTGTGCTTTAGGGACTATTAAATGGGGGCTGAGCAAGAGATTTCCTGACTTGTGGGGGGGGCCCCATTTGCTCTGTCAATTACATTAGAACTTGCCTTTTAGTCTCAGGATAGTTGGAGATTCCTCTTGTCTGGCTAGAAGCTGCTGCCTGTTGGGGTATAAAAAGGTACTCAGCCTATGGCAGATGCTCGTTAGCTTAGGGAATAACTAAGCCGATGAACCAATCTTACAGTTCTTTCTCTCTTACTTTCTGTGTCTAAGAGATGTTGGTATGGCTGTGGTTTCTGCCACAGGCTATGTCACATCAGAACTGACTAGGAGTCAGAAGTTATAGGTGAGGTCCTGTTTTGTCATTGGGCCTCTGGGCTTTGTTTTTTTAAGTGGGAGTTTGCTTATAAACAAAAGCAGGGTATGTGTGCATGAAGCAGGGAGGAAGGTGACTGTGGTCTGAAAAAGTGACCTAATACAAGGCTTCCAACTTGCTATTATAGTTGTCAGTGAATCCCTTAAAATTTCTCCCAAATATTAAAGGAAGTGTGTGCTGTTTATGTTTGTGAAACTGTATCAGGAAAGAAAAAAAAAGCATTAAAAAAAAACCCCACAGAATAGCATGATCTTGTGGGTGGGTGTTAATGGTTTGAATTGTGCTTGCCAAAGTAGGTAGCTTGAGGTCCTAAACCCCAATGCCACAGAATATGTCCTTATTGGAATAGGATAATTCCAGATACAACTGGTTATGCTAGGAGGAAAGTGGGCTCCTACTCCAGTATGACAGACACATGAAGACGTAAGAGAGCCACGTCAAGATGGAGGACAGAAGTGACATGTTCATAGGCAATGGAAGGCAAAGATGGTGGGCACATCACCAGAAAGTAGCAGAGGCAAGGAGAGATCGGAATCGACAGAATGTCAGGGAGGATGACCCTTCTCACACCTTGATTTTGGACATTGGGATTATGAGATGATAAAGTGCTATTATTTTAGGTTCCTCACTTTGTGATACTTATAATAACAACCTTAGGAGACTAATACAGTGGCCATTTGTCACCATGGCTGTCTAGCATCTAAGCACCTCTCCTGTTTGAGGTAAATCCCAAGGTTTGAGAGGTACCATGGCCTCTTCTTACAGAACTTTGATGAGACTAGCTATTGTTTTACCAACTCCAAGCAGTTTGATCATGGGGATGTCCTGGATACATAGCCAACTGGCTGATTATACCACTATTTCTGAATATTAAATAAATAAATCAAGTCTCCAGGTCAAAAGACAGTAGAATGAATCAGACATAACTTTCCCATGTTCCTGTATGAATACAAGACCAGTGTAACTGCACACCATGTTCAACCACAAGAATGAAATCCTAATTAGAATAAGTTAGACTCTGTCTATGAGTAATATGTCAAAATACACTCTGCTGTCATATATATCTAAAAAGAACAAGAACAACAAAAGACTCCAGATCAGAGAGAGACTTCTTTTTAAGGGTGGCTGTGGCCAAGTGAAGAAGCTGTTGCCCCCTACTGTTAAGACCAGCTCCCAGAGACAGTCATGAGGGTCCTACTGGCTGCCATGGCAACATCTGAACTGACTTCTCCCCAGCCCCTACTATTTCCTGCTTGGGTGATTTTTCTAGGCTTTCTTGACTCTGTAAGCTACTGACCTTTCTCTTCCATTAACTAGAGTCTGCTGCTACTGTTTGGAAAATAGAACCCTGACTAATGCCTTACGGTCTGTGAGATTCCCTTCAATTTTTAAAGGTTGATTACTCCCCACATTTTTTAATTTTAAATTATCAATTAGCATTTAACACAGAATCCACAGAATGTTATTTCCTAATAAGGGAGCAATGCTCAGAAGAAGGCTATGGGTTGATTCTCCCCAGGAGATTTGTGCAGTGTGCAAAGGGACCAGATTTTACATATGACAAATGAGCCTTTGGGGCACAGTAATTTGGGCTAGAGGGACTCCAGAGATCATCCTGTCAGGAAAAATTATGGAAGACTAAAATAGGCAAAAAAGAAAAAAATTACCAAGTGCCTTGTTTAGTGTATCTTTCTAAAGCAATCTTCCTTTCATTGTCTCAAAGTTATTTTTATAACTCTGTAACTTGCAGAAAACTGAAAATAATGCAAATTATTCTTTTTTCCCTAAAAATACAAATTGGGCCAAGCATAATGGCACAGGCCTATAATCCTAGCTACTTGAGAGGCTGAGGCAGGAGGAAAACTTGTTAGAGGCCAGCCTGGGAAAATGAGCAAAATCCTGTCTCAAAATAAAATTTTAAAAGCTCTGGGAGGGTTAGGGTTGTGGCTCAGTGGTACAGTGCTTGCCTAGCATGTGTGAGGCACTGTGTTCGCTCCTCAGTACCACATAAAAATAAAATAAAAATATTTTGTCCACCTAAAACTAAAAAATAAATATTAAAAAAAAGTCTGTGAGTGTAGCTCAGTGGTGTGTGTGTGGCCCTGAATTAGATTAAACCACCACAAAACAAATAAACAAACAACAGTAACAAAACCACATACAAATTAGTTGTATAAAGTTGAACGTAACTGATTATTGACTAGTGTTAGAACTATTGCAAGTTCAATTCATATTGATTATGTCTAGTAAAGATATATTGGTTCCCTCTTTAATTAGCAAGTTAAAACATTTTTTTTAAATTGGTTGTTCAAAACATTACAAAGCTCATGACATATCATCTTCCATACATTTGATTCAAGTGGGTTATGAACTCCCATTTTTTACCCCAAATACAGGTTGCAGAATCACATCGGTTACACATCCACATTTTTACATAATACCATATTAGTGACTGTTGTATTCTGCTACCTTTCCTATCCCCTACTATCCCCCCTCCCCTTCCCTCTCATCTTCCCTCTCTACCCCATCTGCTGTTGTTTAATTCTCTCCCTTGTTTTTTTTTTTCCCCTTTCCCCTCACAAACTCTTATATGTAATTTTGTGTAACAATGAGGGTCTCCTTCCATTTCCATAGTTTCCCTTCTCTCTCCCTTTCTCTCCCCCCACTCGTCTCTGTTTAATGTTAATCTTTTCCTCATGCTCTTCTTCCCTGTTCTGATCTTAGTTGCTCTCTTTATATCAAAGAAGACATTTGGCATTTGTTTTTTAAGGATTGGCTAGCTTCACTTAGCATAATCTGCTCTAATGCCATCCATTTCCCTGCAAAATCCATGATTTTGTCATTTTTTAGTGCTGCGTAATACTCCATTGTGCATAAATGCCACAGTTTTTTAATCCATTCATCTATTGAAGGGCATCTGGGTTGATTAGTCTAGCTATTGTGAATTGTGCTGCCATGATCATTGATGTGGCAGTATCCCTATAGTATGCTCTTTTAAGGTCCTCAGGGAATAGACCGAGAAGGGCGATAGCTGGGTCAAATGGTGGTTCCATTCCCAGCTTTCCTAGGAATCTCCATACTGCTTTCCATATTGGCCGCACCAGTTTGCAGTTCCACCAGCAATGTACAAGTGTACCCTTTTCCCCACATCCTCGCCAGCACTTATTGTTGCTTGACTTCATAATGGCTGCCAATCTTACTGGAGTGAGATGGTATCTTAGGGTGGTTTTGATTTGCATTTCTCTGACTGCTAGAGATGGTGAGCATTTTTTCATGTACTTATTGATAGATTGTATGTCCTCCTCTGAGAAGTGTCTGTTCAGGTCCTTGGCCCATTTGTTGATAGGGTTGTTTGTTATCTTGTTGTTTAATTTTTTGAGTTCTTTGTATATTCTGGATATTAGGGCTCTATCTGAAGTGTGAGGAGTAAAGATTTGTTCCCAGGATGTAGGTTCCCTATTTACCTCTCTTATTGTTTCTCTTGCTGAGAAAAAACTTTTCAGTTTGAGTAAGTCCCATTTGTTGATTCTAGTTATTAACTTTTGTGCTATGGGCGTCCTATTAAGGAATTTGGAGCCCGACCCCACAATGTGTAGATCGGAGCCAACTTTTCTATCAGGTGCAGAGTCTCTGATTTGATATCTAGCTCCTTGATCCATTTTGAATTAACTTTTGTGCATGGCGAGAGAAAGGGGTTCAGCTTCATTTTGTTGCATATGGATTTCCAGTTTTCCCAGCACCATTTGTTGAAGATGCTATCCTTTCTCCATTGCATGCTTTTAGCACCTTTATCAAATATAAGAAAGTTGTAATTTTGTGGATTGGTCTCTGTGTCCTCTATTCTGTACCATTGGTCCACCTGCCTGTTTTGGTACCAGTACCATGCTGTTTTTGTTACTATTGCTCTGTAGTACAGTTTGAAATCTGGTATCGCTATACCTCCCGATTCACACTTCCTGCTTAGAATTGCTTTTGCTATTCTGGGTCTTTTGTTTTTCCATATGAATTTCATGATAGCTTTATCTATTTCTACCAGAAATGCCATTGGGATTTTGATTGGCATTGCGTTGAACCTGTAGAGAACTTTGGGTAATATCGCCATTTTGATGATGTTGGTTCTGCCTATCCATGAACAGGGTACATTTTTCCATCTTCTAAGATCTTCTTCTATCTCTCTCTTTAGGGTTCTGTAGTTTTCATTGTATAAATCTTTCACCTCTTTTGTTAGGTTGATTCCCAAGTATTTTATTTTTTTTTGAGGATATTGTGAATGGGGTGGTTTTCCTCATTTCCATTTCAGAAGTTTTGTTACTGATATACAGGAATGCCTTTGATTTATGCGTGTTGATTTTATATCCTGCCACTTTGCTGAATTCATTTATTAGTTCTAGTAGTTTCTTTGTAGACCCTTTTGGGTCTTCTAAGTATAGGATCATATCGTCCACAAATAGTGATATTTTAAGTTCTTCTTTTCCTATTTTTATGCCTTTAATTTCTTTTGTCTGTCTAATTGCTCTGGCTAGTATTTCAAGGACTAAATTAAATAGAAGTGGTGAGAGAGGGCATCCCTGTCTTGTTCCAGATTTTAGCGGGAATGCCTTCAGTTTTTCTCCATTTAGAATGATGCTAGCCTGAGGCTTAGCATATATAGCTTTTACAATGTTGAGGTAAGTTCCTGTTATCCCCAGTTTTTCTAGTGTTTTGAACATAAAAGGATGCTGTACTTTGTCGAATGCTTTTTCTGCATCTATCGAGACAATCATATGGTTCTTATCTTTAAGTCTATTGATGTGGTGAATAATATTTATTGATTTCCGTATATTGAGCCAACCTTGCATCCCAGGGATGAATCCTACTTGATCATGGTGCACAATTTTTTTGATATGCTTTTGTATTTGATTCGCCAGGATTTTATTGAGAATTTTTGCATCTATGTTCATTAGAGATATTGGTCTGTAGTTTTCTTTCTTTGAAGTGTCTTTGTCTGGTTTCGGGATCAGGGTGATGTTGGCCTCATAGAATGAATTTGGAAGAGCTCCTTCTTTTTCTATTTCTTGAAATAGCTTGAAAAGTATTGGTATTAATTCTTCTTTGAAGGTTTTGTAAAACTCCGCTGTATACCCATCTGGTCCAGGGCTTTTTTTGGTTGGTAGTCTTTTGATGGCTTCTTCTATTTCTTCCTTTGTTATTGGTCTGTTTAAATTGTGTGTGTCTTCCTGACTCAATCTGGGCAGCTCATATGACTTAAGAAATTTATCGATGTCTTCTATTTTATTAGAATATAGGGTTTCAAAATACTTTCTAATTATCTTCTGTATTTCTGTAGTGTCTGTTGTGATATTGCCTTTTTCATCCCGTATGTTAGTGATTTGAGTTTTCTCTCTTCTTCTCTTCGTTAGCATGGCTAAGGGTCTGTCGATCTTATTTATTTTTTTGAAGAACCAACTTTTAGTTTTATCAATTTTTTCAATGGTTTTTTTTGTTTCAATTTCGTTGATTTCCGCTCTGATTTTAATTATTTCTTGTCTTCTGCTATATTTGCTGTTGTTTTGCTCTTCCTTTTCTAGGGTTTTGAGATGTAGTGTGAGTTCGTTTATTTGTTGGTTTTTTCTTTTTTTGAGGAATGAACTCCAGGAAATGAATTTCCCTCTTAAAACTGCTTTCATTGTGTCCCATAGATTCCGGTATGTTGTGTCTGAATTGTCGTTTATCTCTAAGAATTTTTTGATTTCCTCCTTTATGTCTTCTGTAACCCATTGATCATTCAGTAACATATTGTTTATTTTCCATGTGATGCAGGATTTTTCCTTCCTTCTTTTTTCATTGATTTCCAGTTTCATTCCATTATGATCAGATATGGTGCATGGCATTATCTCCACTCCTTTATATTTACTAAGAGTTGCCCTATGGCATAATATATGATCTATCTTTGAGTACGATCCATGTGCTGCTGAGAAGAACGTGTATCCACTTGATGATGGTTGATATATTCTATATATGTCGGTTAAGTCTAGGTTATTGATTGTGTCATTGAGTTCTATAGTTTCTTTATTCAGCTTTTGTCTGGAGGATCTGTCTAATGGTGAGAGCGGTGTGTTGAAGTCACCCATAATTATTGTGTTGTGGTCAATTTGACTCTTGAACTTGAGGAGAGTTTGTTTTATGTACGTTGCTGCACCATTATTTGGTGCATATAAATTGATAATTGTTATATCTTGTTGGTGAATAGTTCCTTTTAACAGGATATAGTGTCCTTCTTTATCCCTTTTGATTAACTTAGGTTTGAAGTTGATTTTATTCGATATGAGTATGGCCACTCCTGCTTGCTTCCAAGGGCCATGTGAGTGGTATGATTTTTCCCAACCTTTCACCTTCAGCCTGTGTATGTCTTTTCCTATCATATGAGTCTCCTGAAGGCAGCATATTGTTGGATTTGTTTTTTTGATCCAGGTTACCAGCCTGTGTCTCTTGATTGGTGAGTTTAGCCCATTAACATTTAAGGTTACAATTGAAATATGATTTGTACTTCCAGTCATGTTTATTTATTTATTTATTTTAGTTTGGCTAGTTTTTACTTTTTGGTTGTTTTCCTCCCCCTTTACTGAGATACCTCCCGCTGTTGGTTTTGGGCACTGTTTTTCCATTCCTCTTCTTGTAGAATTTTTCCCAAAATGCTTTGCAGTGCTGGTTTTCTGGCTGCGAAATCTTTTAGCTTTTGTTTATCATGAAAGATTTTAATTTCATTGTCAAATCTGAAGCTTAATTTTGCTGGATACAGTATTCTTGGTTGGAATCCATTATTTTTCAGCGTTTGAAATACATTGTTCCAGGATCTTCTCGCTTTCAAAGTCTGTGATGAAAAATCAGCCGTTAACCTAATTGGTTTACCCCTGAATGTAATCTGCCTCCTTTCCCTCGTAGCTTTTAATATTCTCTCCTTGTTCTGTATGTTGGCTATCTTCATAATTATATGTCTTGGAGTTGGCCTATTACAGTTTTGGATGTTTGGGGTCCTGTAGGCTTCCAGGATTTGGCAATCCATTCCATCTTTCATCTCTGGGAAGTTTTCTAGGATTATTTCATTCAATAGGTTGTCCATTCCTTTGGCTTGAATCTCTGTGCCTTCTTCTATCCCAATGACTCTCAAATTTGGTTTTTTGATGAGATCCCATATCTCTTGGATAGATTGCTCGTGAGATTTAAGCATCTTTTCAGTATTGACTATATTCTTTTCAAGTTGATAAACTTTGTCTTCATTATCTGATGTTCTGACTTCTACTTGATCTAGTCTATTTGTAATATTCTCGTTAGCATTTTTAACCTGGTTTATGGTTTCTTGCATTTCTAAAATCACTGTTTGGTTTTTTTTTTAAGATCTCTATCTCCTGGTAAAGCTCGTTCTTTGCAGTTTGAATTTGTTTGTTTAGTTGGTTTTCAAAATATACTTTCACTTCTTGGATTTGCTGTCTCATGTCTTCTCTAAAATTCCGTTCCATCTGAGTTAGGTATGCCTTGATTTCTTTCCCTGTCCATGTTTCTGATGCTTCTAGGTCCTCCTGTAGATTTAAGTTGTCCTGCATTATCTGTACTCCTTTTTTCCCTGGTTTTTTCATGTTGTTCACGTTACTTTCCAGCTCTGTTTGACTGCTTTGTAACTGCTTTCTCCTATACATTTGTTTTGGCTTTGTTTATATCTGTTGTTTCTCCTTTGTGGTGGGAGATTATGCCTATAGATGTTGGGCTTTGTTGTACTTTAGAGCTGATTCATTCAATTTATAAAGGGCTTCCGGATTTTGTATGCATATAGTGATTTGTTTTTTGTTCTTAGGACTTTATGTTGGGTGCTATGAAGGTATACGGGTTAGTATGTCTTGGCTACTTTAGAAGATTGCTCTACTGAAGGGGGATGCTAACCGTCAATTGGATCAGGGTGTTGGTAGTAGCTAGGTATTTAGGAGCACTATAGACGGCCTCGAAACATTCACCTGTTTGCATTTAGACAGTTACACGAAATGGAGGACGTAATGCTTGGGATGAAAGTTGGGGGGAAGGGGAAGGAAGGTTCTCTTGAAAAGTAAGAAGGAGGGGGAGTTAGATAGCATAGAGGAGAATGGAAAGAACAATAAAACTTGGAAGGGGAGAGAAAGAGGGAAAAAGGGAGAGAAAAAATAAAATAAAATAAGAAATAAAATTAGGTCTTAGAGATCCATTTTCTTCTCTTCCCGTAGGCAAAGCTGTGCCCTCCGGGCTGAGATTTGCCCTCAATGTGTCAACAGCAATCCCTGTAAGGCGGCTCCTGGGAGTCTCTCAATCCTGTTGGTCCAGAGCCCTTTCACTTCTACAGCCCCTCCTCCCCTTCCTCCTGCCAACCAGCCAGGTCCTGTGCACCGGAGGAGGTTCTCCAAGGATTTGGTTACACTTTCAGCCCCTCTGGGTGCTCTATTTCCCTAATGACTGAGCACTCTCTCTGTCATTCATCTAAGCCCCAGTGCTGTGGAGCTGTGTTCTGGGAGTCAATAGTTTAATTTTTCCGGTCCCCTTGGGTGGGCACACCTTCGGAGTCTGGCGGCTAAGACCATTGGTGTCGCCACTGGTGGTAATGGGAGTTGGGGGTCGAGGATCCCATCTGCTTCCCTCAGCCCCTACAATCACGACCACTCCGCTGGCAGTAGGAGGAGTTGGGGGTCTGGAGTGTCCTCTGTTTCCCTCCGCCCCTACTGTCACGCCCTCTCAGTTGGCGGTTGGGGGAGTTGGGGGTGGGGAGTCTTCTCTGCTTCCCTCCGCCCCTACAGTCACGCCCACGTCACTGGCAGTATTGGGAGTTGGGGGTCGAGAGTCCTTTGGCCCTTACAGTCACGCCCACGGAGAGATTTTGAAGTTTCCTGGTTGTTTGTATCTGATGCGGGTGGGAGTCACACACCTGCTAAAGTAGATTCTGCTGGGAAGGAATCTCTTTGGCCGAACTTTGGTGACTTCCCCTCTCTGCAATGGCGGGCCCCTGCCTCCTTGCTGGAGTGTCCGAAGGGAGGGGTGGAACTGGCTTGTCTCTGGTCTGACCCAATCTCTGGTTTTAGTTCCCAGTTCACTATTTCATAAAGGCTTGGTTAGATTTCCTTCATGTCGTCTCAGGGGGGGGAGCCGTTTGCCGGGTCGGCGGGGCCGTTCGCAGTGGGGGCGGGGCCGTTAGCAGAGCTGGGAGGGCACAGGCCGTCTGCCGGGCGGGGACCCTTCTCGCCGCGCAGGGCCGCTGGGGGCTGCCTGCAGAGCCTGGGGCGCTTGCCGCGGGTGGGGCGCCAGCAGAGCCCGGAGGGCGGGGGGCCCGTTTGCCTGGTGGGCGGGGCCATTAGCAGAGCCAGGAGGGCGCAGGCTGTTTGCCAGGCCAAGCGGGGACCCTTCTCGCCGCGCCGGCCACCAGGGGCCGCTTGTAGAACCCGGTAGGCAGCGGCCTCGTGGCTAAGAGCCGGTCGGGCGGGGTGGCCGATCACAGAGCGAGCTGGGCCGCCAGGAGAGCCAGGATGGCGGGGGCCGTCTGCTGGGCCAGGCGGGGACCCTTCTCGCTGCCCCGGGCCTCCGGGGGCCGCTTGCAGAGCCGGTTGGGTGGTGGCTGCCGGATTGGACCTCTGCGTCCGCGTGGCCGGCCAAGATTCACTTGTCTGGGGCCAACTGTCACCTCTAATATAACTTACTACTTCCTGGCAGGTCTCCTTTCAGCGGAATTTTGCTAGAAGTTCCTCAGTAGGTAGAATGTAGCTGTTTTAATGGGTGTTTCTGATCCGGTTAATGTGGAGATACTGAAAGTGCTGCTTCCTTGCCGGCCGCCATGTTGGATCCCCAAGTTAAAACATTTAACAGGTGTTCATTGTATCCATTTTATACTGTTATTAGATTTTTAAAAAATATTTATTTTTAGTTGTAGTTGGACACAATGCCTTCATTTTGTTTATTTATTTTTATGTGGTGGTTAGGATCGAATCCAGGGCCTTGCATGTGCTAGGCAAGTGCTCTACCACTGAGCCACAACCCCAGCCCTTGTTATTAGATTCATGATTCTATTCTTTTAATATAACAAATGGGGGTCCTAAGAACTACAGAGACTTACCCAAGGTCAGGGTGTTATTCTGGGTCCTTTGATAAGCAGAATCCAAGATGGGATGCTTATGCCACTATTTCTGAATATTAAATGGGTAGTAGAATGCATTTTGACATATCATACATACATGGAGTATAACTTCCCATTCTGTGGTTGTACATGATGTGGAGTTACACTGGTTGTGTACTCATATATGAACATAGGAAAGCTATGTCCCATTCATTCTACTGTTGTGACCTCTTTAAAGACAAGAAGACCAGGACCTTGGAAGGTGAAACTCTAAGATAACTTTGCCACAAATTCAATCTATAATGGGATTCTCCCAATTCCCAGTCCCAATGTGCTTGTGCTCCACCATTGATTCATGTGCCTGTTCATTTATCCAACAGGCCCTCAACTCAAAAGTGCAGAAGTGACATGGACTTTTTCAAGATACCCACTGTCTTGTGAGAAAGAAAAAGACCAGGAAGCCGCTGAAAAATTGGGTGGGAACTGGAGAGGAGCATCCAACCCAGGAAAGGTGCTCCAAAAGAATGACATTTCAGCCATTTCAGGGAGGGACAAAGAGAAGGCTTCTGAAGAAGCAGGGGTGGAGGTCTAACACGTGGAAGGGAGAAGAAGTAGGGCACTTGAAGGGAAAAACGGGGCCAGTACAGGTGGAATGCAAGGGGTGAATTTGAGGAGATAGGGACACAAAGGGCTTTGAAGCCAACTGAAGAAGAGAGGACATCAAAGGATTTGAAGCACACAACACCATCAGATTGGTGTCTGCTCTGGTCACCCTCAAACTAACCCTTGACTTGCTCTCAGTCTGACACCTTGGGCAAGCACAAGAAATAACTAACACAAAAGGGAGTTAAAACTGACCCTCTAGAAACAGCACTTCTTTATATTCATTTCTAGGCAGCTCTGACCTGATGCTGTGGGACCCAGGGCAAGAGTACACAGAGAAGCCTGCATGCCATATGTCTAAATACGAAGCCAACAGGCCATTAATGTGATGCGTTCTACTCTCCATCCTTGACAAATATTCTTTTATAGCAATCTGGAAATCCAGGTTTGAGTTTAGAATTTTGGACTCTCTGGAGTCCTGTGTCAGAGCTGGCCATGGCTCACCCCTTCTCTTCCCAGCCTGGCTCCATCCTGCACTTCTAGGGCCCCCATAGCCGTGGGCCCTAGACCCCCGTCTTAGTTGCTCATGACTTCCACAAACACTGTTTTCTTGTCATCCCTTGGGAAAGACATACTTGGGGAAGAGTCCCATATTGATCCTAAAAGAAAACTTGGGGCCATTTGGAAGAAATTTAAGGGTTGTGGGTCCATAAAACATGGTCTAGATTCTAGAAGGTAGGGCGTGGGATATCTCCTTGGTCTTACAGATTCCTCATCCCATGGGAAGAACAGCAACCAGAGGAGGACCAAGAATCATAAGCATGGAACCCTGACAGAACCCCTCTTATGTAAGGATGGAAGGGTCTTTAGGCTTCTTTTAGCACTAAAAGAAAATGGTTATGGTGCCCTTCAGGCAGTGGCTCATGGTTCCTACAGGGTTTTTCCACTGGAGACCCGATGGAGCACCCTGGTTGGGAATTTACATCACTCATCAAATTCTTCGGCTTTATCTTGTACTTCAAAGTGCTGAGCTCAACTCTGCTCCTCTTTTACCTACTGTTGTGACCATGAAATCCCAGTGGGGCCACCTATGCTTGGTGCTGTCTGGGCCAGATGGTGGGGAGTGATGTGGAGGAGGAGGAGGGAGTCACCATACCACGGCCTTCGGAGGGTCCGTCTGGTCTCCTTCAGGTTTCCCTTTAACATTTGTTTACGTGCATTCTACGTTAGTCCTTTTCCTTCCTTGGGCCTGGCATTTCTATTTTTGAAGGTCTGGGCAGGGACCAGGGCTACGCAAGTACAGCCAAATCAAACAGAGCTTTATCTGCCTCGCTTGGCTGCTGACCACTGCTTATCTTCCTGCTCCAACCTCCTCTCTGTCCCGGAAGAGTAGATCCTGTCTTCAGGCTCTGGGCCTCTCACCAGAGAGAGAAGGGAAAGGAGGAAAGTAGGAGAGAGAGAGAGAGAGAGAGAGAGAGAGAGAGAGAGAGAGAGAGAGAGAGCTGTGAAGCCTGAGAAGAACTCCTTTGGGCCATGGAAACTGAGAGATTTAGTTATACTCCTAAAATTGAAATATTTTTCCTGGGTTCTCTCTTTGGGAACACTTATGTGTAGGATTAATTTATGACTCCATCTCAAACAAAAACAGTTCTGTAAGCCCAACACCCAATAAAGTCTCCATTTAGTTTCTCCTCACATTTCCGCCCCACCTGGCAGGTTGGGTCCCTCTGGCTCCTGGTGTGTGTTCTGTGGTGCTCTGCAGACTGACCCCTTTCTGGGTCTCCACTTCTGAGAGGTGTCTGGCTCTGTCCACAGCACTGGCCTCTGACTGATGTACACAGTTTACATGTACCTCAGCTCCAGTGCTTGGTTGCAAATACTGACTCACTCCCTGTTCTTAACTTATAAACTAGTTATCATGCTGGGTAGATGTGAGCTTTGCTTTGGAAACTGTGAGGTCCCCAAGGGGACCCTGGCTTTGGCCAGCATTCCTGTGTAGTAAACCCCACAGAGCAGAGAGACCCAGAGGGACCAGGAATTTAGCATTAGTTATTGCAAGCTGATTCCACAACACCCAACACATCAGTTCTCAGACTCTTCCGACCTTCATTTTACAAAGAGAGAAACCAAGAGAGAAGTAATTTCCCCAGATCATACTTAAAACAAAGTTTAAAAGCTGATGTTTTATGGCAGAAACATCAAGTTGCATTGGGTAATGGATCTTCTTTAGTTGACCTTATGGAGTTATGTTCTCAGCCTCTGTCCTAGGGTAAGAGACGAGTTGGTAAAAGCAGAAACCCCACTCCCAGGAAAAGCAACCAGTTCTCAAGGCCTGGAAAGAGAAGATTGGTTGGCATTCTGTCAGACACAGGGGAATGGAGGGAAGAGCTTCAGGCATGAAGGTTGGTGTGGAAGTAGAACTCAAGTGATGGTATGGTGGGTAAAGTCTCTAAGCACAGGCAGGGGCAGGTGTTTCGGTGACTTCTTGCTGAGAACTTCCAGTTGATTCCTAGCTTAGACTTCCAGAATGGGGCAGGCTTGCCGTGGGGAGCAGCTTCCTGGTCTTTTATCTGCACAGAACTCTACCCAGTTCCTTATCTGACTCTATATGCTTTCTTCCCAACTATGCCCTCTGGGAATCACAATTCATCATTCCCTATATCCAATATATTTCTCCCTGAATGGTCCTTGTGTCTTCTTGCTCTGATGGAGACCTGGTTCCTCCCTGAGGACACTGATCCCACTAGGACCCTCTCATGTGGGGACACTTTTCTACTCTATGGGCTTGTCCCACTGAGCCTGGAGGAGATGCAGAGTCTTCCTTTCTTTATATTGATACTTATTCTCCCCAAACTCTCCAGCTTTTAGTTTTATTTAAGCAGAGGCTTTATGAGGTGTCCCTTGAGTTATGTATAGACCCCTTGGATCTTTCCCTCTCATTCCTTTCACTTTCAGCCCCTGGTTTACTGTCAATCTCAACATTGTTCCTGACCTGAGGATTCTCCTTACATTCTGACCTTGAATTTCTCTCCTCACTCATCTTGGCCTCCACTGAACTTCAGTGGTCACATGCTAAGCGGTCTCCATAATCTACTGAATCTCAATTGAAAGCTGCACCTCTTCCCAACACTTTCTCCCTCTAGTACCTATTCTTTAACTGCATGAGGATTGCAATCCATCCATTCTGCCATCTTTTCATGGGTTCTCCCCACTCCTCCTGAGTATTCAACTTTCTTCCAGCCTATGTTTATTACTAGAATCCCTCCTCTGCAATTGCCCTACATTTCCATAGCTCCTCTATGTTAATGATCTGGGAAACTCAACTCTGGTTACATCCAAATCCCTTCCTACTTTGTGCATCAACTTAACCTGGCTGAAGATGCCCAGCACTGCAGAGTAGGCTCATCAGGTGGGCCTTGGTGCTTCCTAGCAAGCCCAGTGCATTCACTGCCCCCCTCCCATACCCATCCTTTCCTCATTTCTTCAATGCCTTCTTCACCGTGCTGACTCTTAACTGATAGCCCACTATGGGAATAACCAAGAAATGGGAAACAATAAGAAGAGAAAGACACATACTTTCACCATCACATCGCTATTCCTCCCTCACTTATGCCCCACCTCTCAGTCTTCCTTCCTGTTGCTGTGGAAGAAACGACCATTGAAGACTAAGTGCTGATGTTTTTGTACCGGCAACCCTTGTTTTATCACCTTAAACTTCATCACACTTCACAGATACTGTGCTTCTTCCAAATTGAAGGTTCATGGTAACCCTGTGTTACACAAACTAATTGGCACCATTTTTCCAGTAGTGTGTGCTCACTTTGTGTCACAATTTGTAATATTTCAAAAATATCCATTACTATTAGATGCGTTATGGTGATCTAAAATCTAAAATCAGTGATCTTTAATGTTATTATGGTAATTGTTTGGGGGCATGGAGGAGTTGCACCTATATAAGATCACAAATCCCATCTGTGAATGTTGTATGTTCTGACTGCTCTACCATCTAGCCATGCCCCCATCTCTCTCCCTCTCCTCAGATCTCCCTGTTCCCTGATAGACACAGTTACTAAGCTAGGAAAATTAATAACCCTACAATGGTCTCTAGTATTCAAGTGAAAGGAAGAGTCACTTTAAACCAACAGCTAAAAATATTGAAGCCTAGCAGGAAACCCCTGTTGAAAACCAAGCTAGGCCAAAAGCTAGGCCTTTTGTGCTAGTTACTCAAGCTGTAAATGTAAAGAAGAAGCTTTTGTTTTTGTTTTGAAAAAAAAAAAGGAAAAAGATGGCTTATTGCTTTTCTAGCAAATGAGAAACACAGAGGACTCCTGTCCCAGAGGCTATGATGTTGCCCATCTGGGGGAAGGGTTTTTTTTTGTTGTTTTTTTGTTTTTTTTTTAAAGAGGTGATTCAAAGGCTACATTCCAGGTGTTCTCTGTGAAGAGTTGTACTTCACTGGTTAATTTGGGAGTTAGTCATTTTTTAGATCTTCTGGTGCCATCTCCAAGACTGAATTGCTTTGTTCTAGTGGTGGGTGTGTGCTCAAAGACGAGGAACTCTGCCTAGGATGGGAAAGAAAGGTGATTCTGTCTCCCCTGAGATTCAGGGAGGAGGGGAAGGTGAGGGAGGGGTAGAAATTAGGGAGGAGAAGGAAAAGTTCTTGAAGGAAATTGAAAGTGCCTCTCTAGTGAACACACGAATGATAAGAAAATGAAACACTCTTATGCTGCTATTGGAGACATTTAAGTGGTCTGGAAAGATCAAAGCATCCATAACATTCCCCTAAGCCAAAGCCTAATCAGAGCAAGGCCCTTCCTCTTTTCAATTCTATGAAGACTGAGAGAGGCCAAGAAGCTGTAGAAGAAAATGTCAAAGCTAGCAGAGGTGGATTCAGGAGGTTTAAGGAAAAAATTCAGCTCCCTCAGACAAAAGTGCCAGGTGATGGAACAGCTGCAACAAGATAGTCAGAAGATCTAGTGAAGATAATCTGTGAAGTTGGCTTCACCAAACAACATTTTTTTTAATGTAAATGAAAAAATCTTAGACTAAAAGATGCCATCTAGGACTTTCACAGCTATGGAGAAGGCTTCCAAGCTTCAGAGTACAGTCTGGCTCTTGTTGAGTGACTGGTGACTTTAAGTTAAAACCAATGCTCATTCAACTATCCTGAGAAAAAAGGATAAAATCCTAGAGTACTTAAGAATTACTAAATCTACTCTGCCTGTGCTCTATAAATATAAAAAACTAAGACTGGATGACAGCACATGAGTTTACAACGTGGTTTATTGAATATTCTAAGCCCGCTATTGAGACCTACTGCTCGGGGGGAAAAAATAAAATTCCTTTCAAAATATTTCTGCTCATTGACAATTCACCTAAGTCATGCAAGGGCTCTGATGGAAATGTGCAATGAGATTAATATTTTCACGCCTCCTCACCCAACATTCATTCTGAAGTTCATGAACGAAGGAGCAATTTTGACTTTTAAGTCTTATTATATATAAGAAATACATTTTAGGAAGCTATAGCTAACATAGATAGCGATTCCTCTGGTAGATCTGGGCAAACTAAAATGAAAACCTTCTGGAAAGAATTCATTGTTTAGATGCCATTAAGAACATTTCTGACTCGTGGGAGGAGGTCCAAATAAAAACATTAACAGGAGTTTGGAAGAAGTGGATTCCATATCTCATGGTTGATTTTCACGGACTCAAGACTTCAGTGGAAGGAATAACTGCAGATGTGTTGTGCACAGCAAGACAACTAGAATTCGAAGTGGAACCTGGAGATGTGACTGAATAGCTACAAGCCCGGGATTGAACTTGAACAGATGAGGAGTTGCATGTGATGGTTGAGTGAAACTGTGATATCTTCAGACAGAATCCTGGAGCAGACACTGTGTATGTTGTTGAAATGACATCAAAGGATTTAGAATATTATGTAAACTTAGTTGATAAAGTAGTGGCAGGATTTGAGAAGATTGTTTCCAATTTTGAAAGACATTCTACTGTGGGTACAATGCTATCAAACAGCATCCCATGCTACAGAGAAATATTTTGTGAAAGGAAGAGTCAATTGACATGGCAAACTTCATTGTTATTTTAAGAAATAAACACAGCCACCCCAATCTTTAGCAACCACCAATTATATTGGTGATGAGTCAGCAGCCACTGACATTGAGGAAGAATCTTTCATCAGCAAGAAGACAGGACTCATTGAAGGCTCAGATGATCATGGACATATTTTAGAAATGAAGTATTTTTAAATTAAGATGTGTACATAATGTTTTAGACATAAAGCTATTGCACAATTAATAGACTACAATATGGTGTAAACATAACTTTTTGGGGCACTTGGAAACCAAAAATGTACCATCTTGCTTTATTGCCATGTTTTTATTGTGGTGATACAGAACGGAACCCCCAATATCTCAGAGATATGCCCAGAAATGGTGTCACTTTGTTTTTTATAATCAATATCCCCTCCCTTCTGGGTCATTCCAATTGCCCAGAAACCTGCTGTAACAATTCCCATTTTGATCAACTTTCCATTGACCCTCTACCTCCAACTCACTTCTTTGCTCCTCTTCCAGCCAATCTTCAAGTGAGCCTCTACTTCCCTCTCCCATAATGTCCTCCCATTATTTTTCCATTATCATTTACAACTTTTTAAAACAGTAATAAGCATTTTTCAAAAAGTGAGTGGATCATAAGGGTGTGGCTCCATGACACCCATTTAATCACCACTGAGATTTGGACATCCCTCCCACACTGCCAGCTCCCAAGGGACTGAGCAGGTATTAATTGACCCTTCCAATTAATACCTGCTCAGTCCCTACACCAAAATTTCCTCTGGCCTCCAGAGGAACACTTTAGGGGAAGTGGCAGCATCATAAAGAATCAGCAGATATCTTTTGGAATACAGAAGAACCCCACTCATCCACAAATGAGAAATCGCATGGCCCACAGATGTTTTTATAAAGAACAGACAGTGGCCCTGCAGGATCCCAGCATGGTCAGATGTGTGTATGGATGGGCCCATGTGCTCTGAAGACACCCTGAAGGAAATATGCCCAAATGGGAACTCTGAGTATTTATGGGTGGTGGAATTCTGGGAGTCATTATTAAATTGGGTGATTTTTCAGCAGTGAATAGGTTTTTCTATTGCTGGTGCCAGCAAGGAAACACTTGTAGTTTATTGGGTTTTCCTTAATATTTAGTTTTTCCAAAATGTACATTTGGAAGCCTACCTTGGATTAATCATTGAAATAAAATAAGCAAACTCTATTATTTGTTGGATATATTAGGTAATTTGGTATTGAAATGAAAAAAAATCACATTTTTTTTGATTCATGGCTCATTACCTCTACATCTAACAGAATAAATTCCCACAAATATTTTATACCCTTAGCTTTATAAAAAGTAAATTCTTAGCATATTGAAATACCATTCCAAATATTTTTTTATTTGTCTATGTTACCCTATTTTTCTTTTTACTTCATTCTTCTTTTTAAAATAGAATTCTTTGTTATCAGTTATATTAGACATTACACTACTGTTTTAACAGTTAGCTAGGCCTACTCATAGTTTTCTAACTTCACTAAATACTATTCCTGATATTCCATTTATTTATCTATTTTGGGTTCACTTTTGTATATTTTGAAAAAAATATTCACGAATTACTCTTTTATCAATATTATCTTTTCAGGGAAAAATTTTATAAGCTCTTGTTTATCTAATAACATTTTGACTTCACTCAAAAACATTCTTTTGTCAGGTATTGAATTCTTCTAGTAGCAAAATATTTTTTCCATGAAAACTTAAAGACTGGCTATGTTACTGACCCATATTGGAGACAGGAAGTCTGGTGCCAGTAAGCTTATGGTTTTCTGGTGGTGAATCTCTTGTTATTATTTTGCTTTCCGCTGGAAAACTTCTCAGGGATTTTCCTTTTAATGGAGTCCAGAATGTAACAGTTGCATTTTTTGGTACCTGCTGATTTTCCCAATCCTTCCTGTACTCTCCAAGACCTTTTAACAACATGATGAAATTTCCTTAACTGGCAAAATTTATTTTTTCCTTATTTGATCATATCATTGAGTACATACACTTCTATATGTCTGACAAGTTCAATGTTCTGAAGCTTCTAAGTGTGAGAAATCTGCTTTGGATAGAGCAAGTATCTAGGTAACTGCCTATGCTTCTATCAGTTCACTAGAAAAGATCTGGCTGAAATGGATGATGTGTAAAAGAAGAGCCACACATAACATGGTTGTGATGGTTTTTTGGCAGGGGAGGAAGAGGTCCTTGGAGAGTTAGCATTGGTTGAGAGACACACAGAATGTAGTCCTTTTATGATGAAGCCCACAATTCTTGCCTAAATACAGTGCAAGCTTGAAGCTCATTAAAATCTCAACAGGCTTTTCTAATGAATGTTGTCCAGGAACTGATGTTGAAGGCAGCTGAAACCAGAATTCCTAACATGTGTGTGTATACACACACACACACACACACCTCAAAGGCACACCCCAATACTCACCTCCTTTAGCCACACCCTTTCTGCCTACATTACCACCGGGTTAATCCCTACAAGGGGATTAATACACTGATTAGGTGAAGGCGCTCCTAACCCAATTATTTCACCTCTAAACTTTCTTGAATGGTCTCACACATGAGCTTTGGGGGGACACCTAATATCTAACCCATAACAACCACAAAATCATGACTTGCTGCTGTGTCTCCTCTCGTATATGTTGTTTTTTTGCTGCTCAGATAATGCTCTTTTTTTTTTCTTAGAACTTACTATTGAAAAATAGTGGGAAATGTCATTTTTTCCTTCAGAAGTTGTAAGCTTTCTATAAGAACCATGCGAGTGCATCACCCAGGTCTTCCTCTGAGAAAAAAAAACAAAAAAAAAAAAACTTGCCCATCAGTACAAAAAGCCAGAGAAGGTCATCCCCCAGCTGCAGTATTTAGCTGAAGCCATGCTCTTCCTAGGTAAGGCCTGCCCAAAAATAGTAGGGCAGAGGTCCCAGGACCTGGCTATTTCCGCCCATCTGGGGGACCTACTAAAGGCAGTTTTTCACTGAAGCACCCCTGGGGCTGGCCAAGACTTCCTTGGGGTTGCATCAGAGTCTGAGGTCTTTCCTATCCAAACCTCCTTCCTTCCCTCTCCACTCCCCACATCACAGTCTGAAGGCCTCCTCTGTCTGCGCTTGCTCCCTCTCCCCTGTGCCCCTTGCAGGCATTGTCTCTAATGCCTTTCTAAATCCATCTTGGAGTTTGTTTCCCAGAAGAACTCAACTGAAAAACCAAGAAAATAATAACTCCCTTGATTGCCTGGGATCTTAGTTACACTTTTAATTATAGAGTCTCAAGCCATCATATCCCAAAGTGTGCTTTGAAGAACACCTGTGTTATAAATGCTCTAAGGCACAAGATCCAATTGGGAAGCTTTGCCTATATCCTTTCTTTCCCATGATACTTTATAAAAACTTCAGTGTAAAACAGCTCTGAGGAATCTTGGAACAAAGGATATTTATCTTTTTTTAACCCAGTTTTTTTTTAAAGCAATTTATTTGAACATGGATCTCCTTTTATGTGATATACCTATTAACTTATCATAAAGTGTTAGTATGTCTTAAAACACCGCATGCGGAATGCTAATCTGGGTGGTAGGCATTTTTTTTTTTGGACATTTATCCTTATTATTTGCTTTTTATTGAGGTAGAATATATTTAATTGAAATATATGTAAATATGCAATATGCACTAATCCTCTGCGTATAGTTTAATAAATGCTTCCATATGTTCACTGCATTTTTAACTACAATCCAGATCAACTTTTGGAACATTTCCATCACCTGAGAAGACACCCTTCCTTCTTCTTCTTCTTCTTTTTTTTTATTCAGTAAATATCCACCCTCTTGTATTTAAATCCATTTTAAATGAATTTCCTGATCTTTTCATTATTGGGTTTTAGTTGTTTTCCCTACAGTTTGGATATAAGAGTTTTATCAGGTTTATGGATTGTGAATGTCTTCTTCCACTCTGAAGTTTGCATCTTCATGCTGTTTTTTTTGTTCATTTGTTTGTTTGGTACCCGGGAGTGAATTCAGGGGCACTTAACCACTGAGCCACATCCTCAGGTCTTTTTTTGTATTTTATTTAGAGACAGGGTCTCACTGAGTAGCTTAGGGCCTCACTAAGTTACTGAGGCTGACTTTGAACTCCTGAACCTCCTGCCTCAGGCTACTGAGCTGCTGGAATTACAGGTGTGTGCCACTGTGCCTGGCTCTTCATGCTTTTAATGGTTATCTTTTGATGAGCAGAAGTTCTTAATTGTATTGAAGTCCAGTTTATTAAATGTTCCTTTGTGGGTCATATTTTTGTATCTAATTTAAGAAATATTTGCCAGTGGTAACCATTGTTCTCATTTGTTTCAATTTACCTCTTTTTGAACTTCTTACAAGTGGAATCATCCAGTAGGTATTCTTTTTCATCTGGATATTGCGCAACAAAATTTCTCCAATGTTCGTCTATGTTACGTGTACCTACATTTTTTTTTTTTTTAATTGCTAGGTAGTATTTCATTGTATGGATGTCCCATGCTTTGTTTTTCTGTTCATTTGTTGGTAGACATTTGGATTGTTTCCTGTATAGGTGTTATGATATTTAGGCTGTTATGATATTCTTATACATTCTTCTTTGGTGGTCATAGGCACACCTTTGACCAACAAACATTTCTTGGCTATACACCTATGGGTCACATTGCTGAGTCATAGTGCGTATGTATACTTAGCTTTATTTGATACTGATAGAAATATTTTCCAAAGAGGTTTATCTACTAATTTACACTCTCATTAGAGATGGACAAGTGTTCCAATTGCTCCACATTCCTTGCAAACTCTTGATATTGCCCATCATTTTGATTTTATCCATCCTGGTCGGGATGTAGTGGTACCCTTTGGTGGTTCCAGTTTTTATTTCCCTGATGAGTAACAACATTGAGCACCTTTTTGTAATGTCATTGAATCTTTCTTTCAGTAACCTCTTTTGGGAAGTGTCTGTGCAAGTGTTTTGGCCATTTTTTAATGGGTTTATCTTTTTATGATTGATTTTTAGAAGTCTTTTATACACTTTGGCTACAAGCACATTCTAGTTTTTCTTTCTTTCTTCTTTTCTTTTTTTCAATGCTCTTGGTGGTACTTTTGATGAAAAGTCCTTAACTTTACTGTAGTCTGATTTATCAAATCTTATTTTGTGGTTAGCCTTTTGATGTCTAACTTAAGAAATCTTTGCCTACTCCAGGATTATGAAGATTTTCATTTATTTTTTTTCCTAGAAGTTTTAGTCTTTTTTTCTGTGACATTGGAACTATGATTCATCTCAAATTAATTTTTGTGTGCAGTGTGAGGTAGAGGCCAAGGTTTATATTTTTCCTTGTAGACCTACAATTGCTCTGGCTATTTATTGAAAAGAATCTCATTTATGCTACTGAATTACAGTCATAATCCAAGGGATCATAAGTATTTTTGAACTCTGAATTTTTTCCATTGGTCTTTCTATCTATCCTTCCATCAATACTACACTCTGTTAATTACTGTAGCTTTGAAATTGATTAATAAACTTTGAAATTTGGTAGTACCTGCTTTCCAAGTTTGTTCTTCAAACATTCTTGGTTAATCCTTAGTGCTTCTATGTAAAATTTAAAATTAATTTCTCAAAGTTCTAAAAAGTCTGATATGAATTTGATTTTGAGTGCAGTGGCTCTATAGATCTATTTTGGTATTATTAACATCATAAGTGTATTAAATATTTCAATTTATGACCAGAGTATATGTCTGTATTGTATTTATTTAGGTCTTTAATTTCTTTTAGCAACATTTTACAGAGTTTTAGTATAAAAGTCTTGCACATCTTTTGTGTTTTGATGTTATTATAAATGACTTTAATTTTTTTCTCTTTCAATTTTTGGTTTATAGCATATAGAAATAACAATTAATTTTTTTGTGTATGGGGGTAATTGAAATTGAACCCAGGGGTGCTTTACCACTGAGTTTTTTATTTTTATTTTGAGACAGACTCTTGCTCAGTTGCTGAGGGTCTTGCTAATTTGCTGCATCTTTTTATTTTTATTTTGAGACAGACTCTTGCTAAGTTGCTGAGGGTCTTGCTAACTTGCCTTGAACTTGTAGTCCTCCTGAGTCACTGGGATTATAGGTGTGTGCCATCAGGCCTGGCTTAATACAGCTGATTTTTTAATATTAACCTTCTGTCTAATGACCTTATTAAATTCAACAACTAATTCTAATAATCTGTGAATTTTTTGGACTTTCTACACATACAATCCTGTCATCTGCTAATTGAGAGAGTTTTACTTCTTTCTCTTGCCTTTGTTAAATAGAAGTGCTGCCAATCGGTATTCTTGTCAATAATAATGGTTAGAAAGTGCTCTGATGATAAAAGCATTTCTTTTATGCAAGGTAAAGTAATTGCCTCTGACCCCCTGCAATCCCGTACTGAGACAGCAATTGAATTAGAACTCTTAGGTCCCTGCCAAGCATTGCATTAGCATCTTAGATATAGTTAGGGCCTTTGTCTCCCAGCAAGGGAGGAAAGGGAAGATATTTATTGTTACCACTGTTATAGATGGGGAAACTGGGTCAGAGCGTTAAATCAAAACAAACCTGGGCCCAGAGTCCAAATATCCTGACTGTTGATACCAGTGCCCCTTCCCCCTGGGCCAGGCTGTCCTGAGGCCATATACAAATTGGGCTGTGCTGGGGTTTTTGTTTGGATTCAGGCCTAATCTGTGAATGGGTCTTTGGAGTTGAAATGGACTTCTTATTTGTGGCAGTCTCCATTTCAGTGGTGTGCAAAAGTCCTGTGCATGAAGTCTTCTCTCCATCAACACTTGCAGGAATGTAGATTCCACTTGGCCTCTCTGGACCATTTGTAGGATAGGGACATCAATCTTTGCCCTGAGTCCTTTGCAGTAATTTCTGCTGTCAGATCCACAAGAGGGCTTCTTGCTGGTCCTTGGCTGAACTCACAGAGTAAATTCTTTTGCAATATAATAGTACCCATACCTTTGTTTCTGTGATGATTTAATAGATTGCTTATGAAATTTAATAAAAATCAGACATCTCGTCATTGGTATCTTTCCAAAATATCTCCATTGGCCCCATTCATGATGGTGGGTGTTGGGGGAGCAGGGGCAGGGAGGTTAATTTTACACTAGCAAGCCGAATTGAGTCAGAGAGAACAGTCAGAAGACAGCTTTTATGTCTTCTGTCCATTTCCAGACTAAAGGGAGAGCAAGTGTCTAGGAGTCATCCATCTTCTCCTCTGTTGGCTCTACCTTGGACATCTCTGATTTAATCACTTCTCAGCATCCCCACTGCCAAGACCCCCTTTGCCAGACCTGCTCATCTCTCCCCAGGGTCCCATAATGGAATAGCCTTCTAACTCTTGTCACTGTTTTCTTTCTACAGACATTCAGTATGAGTGACTGTACTCAAAGTCCCCTGATGGTTTCCCATCTCACTCCCAGCGGGCAGAGTGAAATTCCTTACTGGAGCCAGGGCCCCTGAGGGGAGCATCTCCTGGGGGTGTACTCACTGTGCTGTCCTCTCGCTGTTCTCAGACACCCTATGCCTGCTCCCACCTCCAGCATAGGCTGGGTCCTCTGCCTGATTCAGTGCTCACTCCCCAGGTCCTCCAGTCTCTGCTCATAAGTCATCTCTCTGGTTGGCCACTGCCTCGTTTAAAATAACTCCTTTCCTTTCTTTATCTCCCCTTACCTAGCTTCATTTTGATCATAGCAATTATATTGATTTGTGTTGTTGCTTATTGTGCATCTCCCTGTTCTAGCATGCAAGCTCCTCAAGGTAGGGACTTGTCTACTGAATTTATCTCTGCCTGAATATCTAGGACAGGACAATGTTGGGTGTTGAATAAATATGTGTTGAATGAATAGACGATGAATCATGGGTGATATCTAGGGGCTGTGGCAATCATCAATCATGGTTCAGGCAAGGGAGTCTGCATTAGAGTGAAAGAAAATGGTGGGATGGCCCAGTGGGAAGTGGAGGCAAGCCCAGGAGACTCCAGGGCGGGTGATGACTCAGAACAGGTCAGCAGATACTGTTGATTGGGTGACCTGTAAGTGGGTGCAGGAAGTTAGCTCAGGCTGGTATTGTTTTATCTGTATAATTGTCTCCATATTATGGGTGTTTTGAAGCTCTTGCCTGTGTTGTATCCTTAACGCTGAATAAAAAAATGTCTGCCCCAGAGACCATGCTCCCTAAAATAATTGTTAAGTGAATAAATGATGAACTGAATGAGCAATTGGTGTTTTGCAGGCAATAACAGTTTTATTTGTTGGATTTTGTCTTCACTAAAATTCTTATACTGAATTCTTAACCCCCCCGTACCTCAGAAGCTGACTGGATTCACAGATATGGTGCTAAAATGAGGTGCTTTGGGTGGGCCTTAATCCAGTACAACTGGTGTCCTTATAAGAAGAAAAGATTAGAATAAAGACACATAAAATTGTCTAACCTAGAGGGATTAATTTCAGGACCCCTTGCAGATACCCAAATTCTTAATGATTGAGTCCTTTATATAAAATGGAGTAGTATTTGCATATAACCTTCACATATCTTCCTGTATACTCTAAATCATCTCTAGATTATTTATAATATCTAATGCAATGTAAATGCTCTGTTAATAGTTGCTATACTATATTATTTAGGACTTAATGGCAAGAGAACTATCTATATATGTTCAGTAGAGATGCAATTTTCTTCAAATATTTTGATTGGCAGTTGGTTGAATTTATGGATGCTGACTTCTTTCAAGGAAAAACTGTATAGAGAGAAGCCCATGTGAAGACCTAGAGAAAAGAAAGCCCTCTGTGGCTAAGGAGAGAGCCCTCAGAGGAAACCCAATTTTGTGACATCCTGATCTCAGACTTTCAGCCTCTCGCACTATCAAAAAAGTTTGTTAAGCCATCCAATCTGTAGCATGCTACAGTGGCGACCTGAGCAAACCAGTATACCAATCTAGGGCTGGAAGAGTCACAGTTATGAAGCCACTTTTTCTCCAAATCTATCTCCATCCCAAGTGGCCCTCCTATTTCCCAGGACCTCTTGGGAGTCTGAGGAGGATGTCTCACCCTGTTCTAGGCTAAGTGTCAAAGGCTGTTCCCTCTCCTCTTCTGCTCTGCGGGCTGGGATGATGTCTCACAGGGCAGCCAACCCTGAAGTCATGAGGACTGGAAGGAATGGCTTTTTCCAACTTTTGTGGCTCTAGGATGGCTGCTGCCATCTCTGCTGCTCATCGGGGTGTGGCTATGGGCTCCTGGTGCCTGATGGGACACCCTTTGACTACCCACTCCTATCTTTTCCCCAGATATACACACCGCGATGAGGTTTCTATGTCTACACATGTAAGCACACACACACACACACACACACACACACACATGCTCACCCCTATTTTATGGAAATGTAATTTTGTTTTACACGGCTTTTATATAAAAGGGGTGACACTGTTATTTTTTTAGAGCCCCTTTTCTTTTTGTTCAAATGGGAAACTACTTCCTTCTTCTTGATTGCCAAATATCATTTCTCAGTGCAGATATACCATGATTTAATCATTTCTTTGTTAGTAGTCCTTGTTTCCATTTTTTTAAAATTGCAACAGTGCTTCAGGAAACACCCGCATGCATGTGATTTGGGGTACACATGCTACCATTTCTCTAAGATTTCAAACCTTCAAGCAAAACTCCTAGGTAGAAGGCAGAACTATGCAATAACTTTCTACAATGATGGGAACGTTCAATTCTGCACTCCTCAATGTGGCCACCACTGGTCACCTGTGAGTTTCGCGTGCTTGAAATGTAGCTAGTACAATGAATAACAGAAATTTTAATTTTGTTTTAATCCTAATTTGTTTATATTTAAACAGTCACACATGGCCAGCAACCAGTATATTGATTAGCACAGGTCAAAGCAAACACCCATTTCAAACTTTAATGGACACAGCTAACATGTACTCCAGGTGGCCTTTATGAGCATCCATTCTCACAAATGGCACCTGTTTTCCCATACTCTCACCAACATTATTTGATTTTGGGATGAGAAATTTTTTGTGTGTAAAGGTGAGCACATTTTTGTTTAGCCATTTGTATTCCTCTTCTGTGACTCACCTATTCATGTCCTTTGTATTCCAGTGGATTGACTTTCTTTTGTTGGTATCTACAGGCATCTCCTGCCTCCTAGGTATGTAGCTGATCCTGCTGTACGTGATGTAGATATATTGTTCATCTTCAGTAGGAACCAGCATGACCTTCACACCCCAGTCACCAGGAACGCCATGCAATGGGCACTGTTGATCTGGAAAACCAGCAAGTGCCCCTCAGCATGAGCCTTTCATAGAGCCAATATGGCCTCTTTGCAAAAGGACAGTCTTTGATGTCCTGTCCTTGTCCTCCCAGCGCTTTGCAGTCAGGCCTGAGCCCTGAGTGACTCGATTAGCAGAGACTCAAGCAGACCCCTTCTCCTAGTGAATGAATGAGGATAAGCACTGTAACTCGAATGCTCTCCAAAGTGGTGTGTGCTGTTTTGTCGAACAGTGCATGAAGCAGGCCTGCAACAGTTAAGCAACAGTCCTGGGGTGATGCCTTTTGGCCCAGGGCCCAGGAGATTCTGCATGGGTGAGGGTAGCTTAGATGGCCCCCAGAAGACCTTTCTAGTCCAACACTAAGTCCACATCCTTCCTTGCTTTGTCCCAGAAGAGACCAGGAGACTTGGATTTGTGTCCAGAACTGAATTGTATGACCTTAGGAAGGTCTCTGAGTCTGATTTTCCTCATTTGTATTATGAGGTCACTAATAAATGCATGATCTTAACCCCCTCAGGATTGTTGCTAGGTGTGTGTGATACTGGAAAGGCCCTAGCAAATGCCAGGGAACTGTCTTGATGTCTAACAGCCACCTCTCCCATGTTCTGGCTTACGTGCCAGGAGTCTGGCTCCATCTCCACAAAAGAATTAAAACCAGACGAAGCCTCATGTGTTAGGTGTTCACTGTGTGACCAAAATACCTGACGAGAACAACTTAGAGGAGGAAAAGGTCATTCTGGGCTCATGGTTTCCAGGATTGCGTCTCTGGTCAGCCGACTCCATTGCTGTGAGACCAAGGTAAGGCACAGCATCATGGTCAAAGGGCAGCGGCAGACGAAAACTACTCACTTCAGGGCAACTGGAAGCAGAGGGGAAAGGGGAGGGACTTGAGGGAAGAGGAACACTTCCAGAACATGCCCCCAGTGCCCTGCCTCTTCCAGCCACGCCCCGCCTACCTCCAGTTACTTTGGGGGGACACCTCATGTTTGAACCATAATAACTTATTTTCCCAAGGAGTTTCTAAGAACTAACGGGCTCCCTTTGTTGACCCCCCAGTTTCTCCCTAGTAATGGCTTATCTCTCTTTCACAAGGTGGGGGCCAACTGCAGAGAGTGACCTGGGCATCTGCAATCCTTCTGCCCATTCCAGGTACATGGGTTTCTTCTCTGAGGTTCAGTGGCGATTTTGTGACTTTCGGTAGAATCAGAAATGATCCACACCAGGCAGTTCAGGGGGATCTGGAGACAAGCAGATGCCCACAAGCCATTCATTGTTTCAGTGCTGCATCTAGATAGTTCTCAGAGCAAAGGAATGGCTGTATTCCTAAATTCCTAAATGCAACTCAAAAGTCACGTTCCCTTTACCTATCCTTCTTACCCCACCCCTCATCCAGATTGCCTGGTTCTTCGTCCCTTTGTCCAGGGTTAGATATTAGACTCCTCTGTGGGATAAGCTCAATTTTAGTGTCAAAAATATTTGGTATAAAGAGCTAAGGTCTGTCAGTGACTAACTGGAGGATTCAGGCGAGTCACTTAACCTCTTTGACCCTTAATTTTCTCATCTTTGAAATGGAGCTGTTGATTCCTACAGCCTGTGATTGCTCTGAGAAGTAAATGAGATCATTAATATAAACAAGCAATCATTAACATAAACACTTAGCAAAGTACTTGGCACTTGGGGAGTTGTTCATCTTTTTCTTATTACCGATGCGATCATTATTGCGCAACAAATGTTTATTGAGTGGTGGATATGAAGATGAATAAAACCATTGTGTGCTGTTGAGAGGCTCATGATCTGATTGGAGAAGAGGCACAGGCATTGACAATGTGGATGTGAGCACAAGGGAAACAGAGATTCATTCTGTTTTCCAGGCAGCAGGGCAGTTGTAGAAAGAGGCCTTCATCTGGGCTGTTGTAGATTTACAATAAAGCTGTGGCTTCTGTTATAATGGGCCCAGCCCCATGGCAGCTTCTGGCTGGGGCAATAAAACAAAAGGATCAGAATCAGCACCCATCCTGCTCATCCTCCCAGGAAGTACCCCAGAAAGGGCCTGGTGGTGCCCTGGCCTCCCATTCCCTCTCTTGAGCTGCGTGCATACAGCTCAACCCCCAGAGCTGGCTTTCTGGGTTTAGACCCTCACTCTGGATCTGGCCTTTAGTCCTTGACTGATCCCTCAAAACTAAAATGAGAGCTCCCATTCGTTCTCAAATCCTCCACCTTAACTTCCAGCCCCTTGGCTCCATGGCTCATCACCAAAGCCCCACCTGAACCCTGGTACAGAAAAACATCAGCCCTTCTCATGAAGAATTAGAAGGAAGTCCTGCAAGGAATGGTCCCAACCTGGGTGCAGTGCAGCATTCATGTTGGACAACAAGTGTCTTCTCAGTTTCCAGGCCATCTTGACACATATGGGACTGGGGTGGTAGCTATAAGAATCTGTCAGCTCATTCTTGACAGAATGGAAACATTCTGCCATCATGGGAAAATCAACAGTGCCCAGAAGTGGCCAGAATGGCACCTGGATTCAGCCCTCTCTCCCCTTTGGGCATCATTTCCTCATTGCTAGAGGAGGAGAATCTGGGATGTGCGGTGGGACAGGTGGAGAGGCAGTGGGACAGGTGAAGTGAGTTTTCTTTTTTTTTTTAAGAAAGAGAAAGAAAACTTTTTAATATTTATTTTTTAGTTTTTGATGGACACAACATTTTTGTTTTTATTTTTATGTGGTGCTGAGGATCGAACCCGGGCCGCACGCATGCCAGGCAAGTGCACTACCGCTTGAGCCACATCCCCAGCCCCTGAAGTGAGTTTTCAAGGAGATGGAGGAGGTGTTAGGAGGAGCACTGAAGATTTTGTATAAGAAACAAAATTTCCATAACAGGATAATTTTTTTTAAAAATAGCTACAGTCTGGCTAGGGCACAAGCATTGGCTAAAATCAACATTAACCAATTCATGAGCAGTCTTGGAGGCAACAGAAGATTGTGCTGCAGTTATCGCTCAATGAATAGCACTGAATTGCTGCACATTGAGTCTTCAGATGGACCATCTTCAGCATGCTTTGTGTGGAAACAGCATTTTCCCTCAGATTTACCTTTTTTTAATTTTTATTTTTTGTCTCAAGCTTTGTCTAAAATTCTTAGTTTTTGGATAGGTTAATTATTGTCAAACTTTCTATTGAGTTAATGGAGAATTAGAAACAATTGAATTAAAAACACTTTCCTTGAGTACAAAAACAGTGAGACTGATTAATTTAATTGTCCTCTTTGTTTTCTAGTCATTGAAATCATGTTCTCCTTTTAATTAACCTTCTGGGTTGGTTGGTTGTTTGTTTTTTAAGCTCTAAATAAGACATTTATCAATGGTTTGCTGATGAGCAAACACATATTGAAACCTGGAGGGTGAAGGCCAGATGGCGTCCATGCAGGTCCTATCCATCCAGTGTGAAGGCTCTGAGGCTCTCCATGCATGTTAATGAGGACACCCTATGGTGACCTGTGTGTGCCCTACATCTCCCAGTAGTTGGGAGACCACTGTCATCAGTTCATGGAGGTACAAAGTAACAAGGAGGGAAGAACTCAGGAAAGATCCAAGGGAACTTCCTTTCGATGAATCTGACCATCTCTCATTCTGGTGCTCAGCCTCCTGCTGAGACCCAGTCACCTGCTCTCAGCACACCAAACATTGCTCTATCTCTTGAGGCTAACTCATTGTAACCAAGCTCATAGAGGCTTAGAGACCAGAATGAAACCCTTAAGCACTGAGGGATCTAAAGACTTCTCTCTTTCTTTTTATCTAAATTGCTTGGGAAGCCCAGTGACCAGGAGAAGAGAGTCTTTAATCTTGGAAGCAGAGCCATACATATACTTGCAAAGGTTTAGTGACATCAGGCCAGAGCTAGATGAGGGAAAAAGTTGTGATCACAAATAGTGTTTGGCAGGTCTCCGAAAAGGTAGGGCTATTTCCTTTTCATTTCCAGTGCTTGGCATAGGGTGGATGGTCAAAAAAATTTTGTTAAATCAATGGCTATGTTCCACAAAGGGAGATCCAGATCCTAAGTGCTCAGAAGGGAACCATCAGATCCTCCAAGAAAGAATTAAATCCTGAGCATATGTGCATGGGGCTGCTGAGGCACCAGTATGGCCCCATTTCTTGAAGGTTCCACCACCTCCTAGTGGGGCCCAGTGACTATGTCACTGGCTATATTTCTGTTTAAGGGATGGGAAGTTGATCACCCCACCCCACCTAATGCCTGTGCTCACTGGCTTGAAATGAGGTGGCATGTCAGAGGGAAGAAGATAAAAACTTTGTTCCAAGTGACAAATACTAAATCAGGAGATACTCATTGAGAGCCAGGCAGTGCACAGGGTTTAGGGGGCAGAGTCTTCAATCTTGGGGATCTCACAGTCCCATGAGTTATTGGTCTATCTGTGTTGAGGAAAAATCTCCCAAATCCACTGATGCCAGGCTGCATGGCTCACAACAGACCAGAGACCACACCCACAGGCTTTCCAGCCCCCGACTACTCAGGATTCATTCACCACAAGTCCACTTGTGCTGGACACACATTGGACACAGTGTTGGATTTTTCTGTCCAGCCAAGATGGATGTGCCTTCTTGACCACTAAAATATTTTCTTTGTCAAGTGACAGGACACTCTGAGATTGAGCCTCAATCTTTCTGCCTCTTGGAAGCAGAGAGAAAAGTATAAGTAATCCAAAAAGTCTTTATTTGGCTCTACCAGTAAAATCAGGGGAATCTTTGTAGCTGATTTATTCCTTGCTTAGAGAGGATGACTTTGTAATGCCTCTTGTCACACAGGGTATGTTGAATCCTGTTCATTCTTCTTGGGACAAGCACTGATAAAATAAAAAACATCAAGGACTGTGTCACTGGCTATATTTCTGTTTAATAACATAAAAATCTCTATAAATTTATATTGAAATTTGTTTACAGCAAAGAAATTGGCCAAAATTTGCTTTGGTGGGGGGGGGGCCTCTGGAATAGAGGAGGGAATATTGGAAAATGGACTCCAAATCAAGGATAGGATTGCCCTGAGAGGGGTTTTATTTCCTGAAAACAATAGCATGCCTTTGAGTAGATTATTCATAAGTGTCCTTGCTTAGAATTATCAACTCAGAAATTGCTCTGGATGCTTGCCTTAGGGTCAGGAGACTTGTCACCTGGGAGAACTGCTGAAGCTCAGGGAAGGCCTAATAGTTACCCTCATCTGGTGATTTTGTCCTCAAGCAAGACCATCTGAGACGGAAAGTCCTCTCTGTGAAATGTTTTCCTAGTGGCCTAGTATAGTGGCAAAGGTAATGCTGGCTGCTGTAACAGACACACCCTGAATTCACAGTGCCTTAACACCTCACAGTCTACTGATGATGTTTCTGGCTAGAGTTCCTTCCAGGTGGTCATTTGGGGATCCAGGCTCCTTCCATCTCGTGTCTCTGCCTTTCTGTGAATCCTTGGTGTCCACTGCATTTAGCCAGGGGTGGAGAGAGGCACTAGGGAGAAGACACAGGTCTCTCTTAACCTACTTTGGTATGAAAATGCCACCTGTTCCTTCTATGCACCTGCTACAGCTGAGCACATGTGCACGGTGCTGCTAAGGTGTGAGGAGGCTGGGAGATGCAGTCCCCAGCAGAAGCTCTACATGATGGGAGGGAAATACAGGTGTGCCCCACAGAGACACACCTGGCATGGGTAGAAAAATAGGGAGGAGGATGACCTCAGAAGGCCATGTGGGGAAAGAACATTTGCCTAAGAATTATTGCTGTAATTTGGATCTGAAGTGTCCCCCAAAGACCCATGTGTTAAAGTTTAAGCCTTCAGCCCATGGTGCAATAGGAGGTGGTGGAACTTTCGAGAAGTGGAGACAAGTGGGAGGTTGTCAGTAAAATGGGGGTGTTCCCTTGACGGGGATAGTGGCACCCCGGCTCTTATCTCTTCTCCTCTCTTTTCCTGGTGGTAAGGTAAGCAGCTTGGCTCTGCCACTCAAGGCCACCATGACAGGCCGCCTTGCCACAGGCCCAGAAACAATGGGGAAAAAAAACGATAATGGGCTGAAAGCTCTGAAATCATGAGCCAAAAGTAAACTTCAGTCTTTGAAAGTCGATTTTCTCAGGTGATTTTTATAGTGCTGGAAAACAGGCTAACACAATTATCATTCTAGGCGTGAAGTTCCCTGAAGCAAAACCTTTGAGACCCTAAATGAAGGGTACAGGAGCCTTAAGCCTTGTTTGAGTCACTCTTCCACCCACCTCTGTGTCCCTAAGCCAGGGATGATCTTTGGGGGAGCAACGGTGTCTCTCTTAGAAGGGAAACCATCTGTTTTTCCCTTCTCCAACCATCCACAAAGTATGAGAATCTCCCTCTTCCTTTTTTCCTGGCAACAAACCATGCAGAACTGGTGACGTGCTGTTGTATCCTTTTACCAACAGACATTGTTCCAGTATTGACTGTGTCCTGTGGACTATCACATGCAGGAAAAAAGTTTTCTCTACACCCTTGAATTCTGATATGGGGCTACTTACTGTGGCATCGTGCAACTCAAGCCCTCATAACTTCCCCCATCTGTAAAATAAAGTTCTATAAATTCCATCATTGGTTTTGAAACCAGGGGTGATTTTGTTTCCCCAGGGGACATTTAGTAATGTCTGGAGACTTTTTTTGGGGGGGGGGTTGTCATGATTCAGGTGCTGTTGGCACCTAGTGGGTAGCCAGGTGTGCTGCTAAATATCCTATAAGGCACAGGACAATAAAAGATGTATCTGGCTCCAAATGTCAAAGAGTGCTGAAGCTGAGAAATCATTCTTAGCTCTGAATTTCTATGATTCTTGCCAAATAGAGATTAAGTCAGTCTGAATTTGGGATGTTGGAAATAACTTGATGTCTCTAAGTTTGGCGAATGTCTCTCTTCCTCACATAAGGATCTGCCACGAGACTTCCCTGACGTTGTTGTAGGAACCCAGCAGTGACATATATGTCATCTGTACAGATGGTACATTATGGGAGTAACTGCAAGTTTTTCTTAAAGTCTAGCTTAATTACTCCCTGATGCAGAAGTTCATCCTCCATGGGTATGACTTAGGGCAGTGACATAAGACTGTGAAGTCAGTGCACTTTGATCCCTGGGTCTTGGTAGGGAAGGTGGTTTGCATAGATTCACACCCATTTTTCTTCCTTGTCCCCTGTGTCTGAGAATCTGTATCTGTGAGATAGAGGCAAAGGAGTATATCACGTCCATTCCTACTTTCATTCAGTCAGTCAGCATTTACCAAGCATCAGCTACAGTTGTAATTCACAGGCCAGGTGTTCCGCTCCATGTGCTGGCCATAAAGCAGTGGATAAGATCATAATTAATCAAGATGCAGTTGATTTCAATAGTGAGGAACCCTCTCTCAATAGAAATCAGTTTATTTTGCTCTAATATCATCTAAGGGAATCTTCCCAGATAATCTAGTGGAGAGATTACTATACGTTTGCTCTAGTAAATCAAGAGGCATCCTCTGGAAAGCCTGGGGCTGCCAGACATTCTCCTCTGGAGCCTCTCTGCTCCCCCTGCCTGAGGGGGGGACAGCCTTCTGTAGTCAGTCTGCTGCCCAAGGGTGCTAGGCATTCCATCCCGGGGGTCAGAAGAGGAAGGGGCCTCCTGGGGAGGGGAGGCAGGCGGGGAAGAAAAGTACTGAGGCCTGGCCAATTCCTCCCAGGCTTGTAAAATTCCAGAGCTGAGTCCAAGCTCCCAAAATAGAAGCGGACAGAGCACACTTCCTGGCCTCCGCAGGGCCCCCGAGGTGTGGAACGAAGCTGTTGGTTCGCAGGGTCTGGGAGGGTGTATGTGTCAGGGTGGGTGGTGGTGGAGAGAGGCCTGGGTGATCAGAGGTGAGTGAGACCCCGGGGGAGGGACAACACCCAGCGTGGTGACCACAGCCACAGGAGCCGCGAGGACTCCACACCCCATCCTCCGCGGTCACTTCTTTCTTTAGAAAGAGGTATTTTGCTTTTTGTGGACTTGGGAAGACAGCAAGTGACAACGCGGTCATGGGCCGGCCGTGCAGGGCTCGTGCGACACAGGCCACAAGTATTTGTGGACGTGGGTGGGGCACGGACGCTTGGTGACCACCAGCGGCCAGCAAGTGGGGAAGCACACACCTGCCTTGATGTCCGTGTTCTCAACACAACAGCTCATTGTGTCCTCCAGAGAAAGGTCCTCAGTTCATCGGCAGTGTGTCGAAATTTCACAGCTCCACAATTAGCCCTTTATAGAGTGTTTTCACAATTTGTTAAATTCGGTAATCATGAATTTTTTTTCCCCTTAATGGTCTCTCATGAAGATATCAGATGCAGTTAAATAAAAAGAAGCATTAGATTAAAAAAACAAGGCAGCCCACGCAGAACCAATTCAGTTCCTGCTGGTGGGTAGGAGACCACATTAACCTCCATCAACTGGGCATTGATGAGTTTCCCAGCTGCGCGCTGGGGTTTTGTAAAGGACTTGCTGTGTGGACCTGGGGCTGGGTCTTCCTCCCACTGGGCCTCAGTTTCCTCCTTTGTTTGTTCATTCCACAAACATGATTCTAATGAAATGTGCTGAAAGAAAGAAAAGAAAGTAATCAAACCAACAAACTCTCTGAGCACCATCTTTTGGGGCAGGAGGTGCTTCAGGTATTTAATGAGAAGTCCCTCTAGCGCTCTGTTCCCTGCACCTCAACTGCAATTCAGAGGAACAGCCAGCCAGCCAAGGCCTGGCTCCTGGGGGGCCAGAGCTGGATTCCACAGAGCATTTCGCATTCCCTCCTCCGGGCTCCCTTTTGAATGCACAAAGGTACGGCCTTCAATGCCTGTCATGGTGTCGCCTCTCAGCAGACCTGTTGGCACTTGGGACGTGCCAGCTGAATTGAGCACATGTATTTAAGCCGTGGGAGGGCTGTCACAGACTACACCTGGGATGCCATCCTGTTGACAGTGACCAGGGGGCTGAGGGTTGCTCTGGGCAGAGCCATGATCTTGCCAGGGGTATTGAGTCAGGTCTAAGACCTATATTGCCCTCTATAAGATTTCTTGGCCCCTTGTAAATGAAGTCCCTTTTTGCCTCAATCCTTCTCAAAATTAAATAAAGCTTGTGCTTTTAGCCTGTACATTTCTTCAAGTCGAATTAGTGTGGCTCAGAAACGTGCCAGCATGGGGGGGGGGGGCGGTATGTACCAGGCAAGCTGCCAGTTTATTATTCCCACTTAACAATCATATGAGTTATGTTTTTCCTCCATCCTAATGTTGAGGAGGTTGAAACAGAGACGTGGGGCAGCTCCTCCAAGGCCAAGCAGCTCGCAGGAGCTGGACTGGGATTCGAGCAGAGAGCAGAGAGCAGAGCCCACACTCTCTCCCCTGATTCCGCTGCTTTCCCCTTCTGCCCTAGGGCCCTTTCCTCCCGATCCTGAAGGTTCCTCTGGGCATCCAGGGGAGTCCCTGAGGGATCCCCTTTCCTAGGGAAGCCTTCCAAATGCCACCGCTCATCATTTGACCACAACAGCCTATAGTCAGGCTGTGCCCTGTTGGGCTTGGCAGACCCTGTGCCAACAGAACCATTTTTGATACTAGTGATGTTAACATATCATAAGTTGATGTAATTATTATTGTTCCTTTGGTCTTGATTTCCTCTTGCCAGACATGATGTCTAAACAGGAAAGACCAGCCTTCCTGTTTGCAGATCAGTGACTTTCAGGAGCTGGCTTATGGAATTCCTCCCTGTGGCCCCCTCCCCTTCTTGCGGTTTCCGAAGATTCCTTTTCAGTCTTGAAGATGACTGGGAAATACCAATAATAGTCCCTGTGGAAGGAAGGAAAACCGCAGCAGGCTGAGTACGTGGATGCCGCTGCCGCCAAGAGATGGGCTTTGTTCCAGAGACCCCTCCTTCCTGCCTGCCGCATGGGTTATTCTTCATCCCTAGGGAGCATGACCCTCAGCACACAGATGCAGTCACAGGGGTCTGGGGACGAGTGTCCTGGCACCCCGTGGCCATCTGTTGGATCTGGTGCTTCACAGGGCATCTGCCAGCTCAAATTAAGGATACCGGGGGTGGGTGGGGAGGGCTCTGGCCTGGCGTCCACTGTCTGGGTTCTAGGGCAGGTCAGAGTCCTTCCCCATTAGCTCCACACCAGGCAGCTCTAATTAATTTTATTCCATTTAACTGCACTTACTGAGCAACTATCCTATAACAGACTGCTTGCCATGGGGCCTCTGAGAAAGATGAACGTGAGAGATCTTCTCCTGGGAAGGCTGAGGACACAGTGGAGAGACCCATATAGACACACGGCTGGGCCCCACCAAAGGCCAGGGCCCAGGAGAAAGGAATGGGGACCAACAGATCCCTGGGGACCCTCAGTCCTGGTACGAGGTGGAGCTGGTCATCAGGCAGAGGGCTGCCTCGCATTCCTAAGAGGCAGACCCTGGCTCCGGGGTCCTTTATTGGGGGCTGTTGGGAGGGGGGTCCAGATGATTCCACTACTCCCCTGTGAATATCTCAGCTGTGGGTACCTCAAGTCTGTGTGCCCCTTCTGGGTGCTCTCTGCTGGTGGGGCCACACTGGGGTGGGGTGGAGGGATCCAACAAGAAGGGAGGGAAGGAAAGTCACTTTTCCCCTCCTGTCCCCGAGACTCATCCTAGAGAGATGAGGTAATGTCTGTAACTGCTCCGGGGAGGGGAGGGGACATGCACAGCCAGGCGTCCATCCGACTCCCTCCCAGCTCTAGGAGGGGGCCTTGAAACCTCTCGCTGGGATGGATTCTCCTGCAGTAAAGCTGTGAGGGACAGAGGGGATGGGATCAATATTTATGAGGCCTTCGGGAAACTTGGGAGCTTCATCTATCAAAGCCACCCCCTGATCTTGTTCTGAGGCTTCTCTTGCTCTGGCTGTCTGTATTGTTATCCATCAGAGCCTGGGCCTTGGGAGACCAGGAAGGAGAGGCCAGAGAGAAGGGGGAGGCCTGGGCCAAGCCCCTCCTGGGCAGTGCACTGGGCAGAGGGGGCCTGAGTGGAAGGAAGAGGGCTGTGGGCCTAGGCTGGTGCTATAACTTGGACCTGGACAATGACTGTGGTTGGGGTGGGGGAAGTGGAGCTTCTGCTCTGTGTTCTCTTGCTGTTCAGACCAGTCAGGGCTGCTTTACGGCATGGCCTCCTCAGAAGAGAAACAGGAAAATGTCTGGTCTTTTAAAGGATGCATTTAGAACTTCTGCTCCCTTCTGTTGCTCAGGGAAGGTCCCAAGCCTGTCCAGAGGTGAAGGAAGGGAGAAGGCCTTGGTTCTTGCAGGTCCAGGAGCACCTATGGATGGGAGGAAGGAGCAGTGGAGGCCACCCTTGGAGACTACCTGCATGTCTGTCCTTCCACATGGGAGGGTTCAGCCCAGAAGCCACAAACATCTCCCCTGAGGCCACAAGCTTTGCTATCCTGTCACTCCACAGAATCTGAGATATCCCAAACCCTGGCTTCCAACCCAGGCACGGACTCTGGGTGATTTTCCAATATGTTGGCCAGTTTTTTTTTAATCAGTATAACAAAATACCTGGAGTAATCAACTTCAAGGGAGGAAAGGCTTGTTTTGTCTCAGGGTTTAGGAAGCTGCAGTCCATGGTGACTTGGTGCTGTTGATTTTGGGGTGTAGTGAAGCAGAACATCATGGTGGGAGCATGTGATGGAAAAATCCTGTTCACCCCATGGAAGCTAGAGAGAGAGAGAGAGAGAGAGAGATATCAGGTCCCACATCCCTTTCTAGTACATGCCCCAATGACCTAATGTCCTCTGACTAGGCCCCACCTCCTAAAGGTTCTGCCACTTCCCAACTGTGCACGCTGGTGACCAAGCTTTTAGTGTATGGGATTTTCAGGGACACCCGAGGTCCAAACCATGACAGCCAGGAAAGAGTGGCAGGTTGCCTTGACCCAAGTGGCTGTTGTCCCACTCTTGCTCTCTTAAATAGCTCCTCTTGCTGACCGTGGTCAGTGCCTGAGATTCAGGTCATTCTGCTGTGTGGGGGAGCAGAAGGCCCCTCTGAGTCAGTTCAGAGGTGGATTTCAGAACAGTGTGTGAAAGTTCAGAAGGCAGACCTCACATCCATTTACGAATAAACTCTTCAAGAATGGAGTAGGCTGATTTCTAAAATGGGGATTCCCCCATTCCTAAAAGTGTCAAAGTCAAAGCTGGAGCATCCCTACCTGAAGAATAGTACCAATTTCTACACAGAGAGGCTATCATCTTTAGACTCCCCAGGTTCCTTGCACCTTGAATCACCCTTCCTTCTAACCATCCGGGCCCAACTGGGTGACAATTATCATTCTGTAAGTGGGGTGATCCTCATTTTAGGGAACCACCCCTATTTGCCTGTGTGCTCACTGCTGAGAAATGGGGGCAGGTGGGCTGAATTCGGGGAGGCCCTAGCTACCTGGACAACAAGTTCAACACCAGCTAGTCAGTTGGGTCGTGTGGCTTTGAGCATTCCTACTGTAATATATGCCTGGGTGGAATTTGTAAAGCAAGGAAAGATCTTGTGCAGAGATGTTAAAGTGTTTCTGCTTGGCCTGTCACATGGGATGAAAGTGGAAAGGACATAGTTCAGAGTGCTCCTTGAGAAACTTGGAAACCTTTACCTCTCATGTTGGCATTTACCACTGTCCCCAGCCACAAGACTGGGCTCAGGTTTCCCCATTCTCCAAGGAGCCCATTCCTGGGGCTTGGCCCACAGGATTTGTGCCTTTTCCTTCCACACTTTCTCCTGGGTTCTCACAGCCACCCGGGCTAGGCTGAGCAGCCAGGCCTGGAGGCCAGAGGATCTTAATCTGCACACTGTGCTGGTCCTGCTGACTTTCTGGGGTCTCTTGGCTATTGGGTTCCAACGATTGGCTGGCCTCTGCTCCTGGCTTACTGCCAAGGCCATTTATCCTGTCCCTGCAGGAAGGATGAAACCAAGGGTCCAGATGAAGTACTGTTCCTGCTCACACAGGAACAGGGAAAGAAAAATCTCCCTCATTATTGGCCAAGGTCAGGGTCAAATGAGGGTACTTAACATGTAAAAGATGTAGCTGCAGGTCAATCAGCTTTAACCTTTTCCTTTCTGAACCTCATAAATGTTTGTCTTTATTTTCAGTAGCACACAACTCTTGGCAAAATTAGCAAAGGCATGGGGAAATGCGCTCTTATCAGATTTTCTAGCATATTCCAAGTTCTTCTCTGCTTCCAGTTGTGCTGCCCATCACCTGTCTGCAGGTGCATGCAGGCCAGGCTGCTGTGCGGGCTGCTGGCTTTCCCTGCCACCTGGCATGTTCACCTGGGGGGATGATTATTCCAATCCTTGGATTGCACTTCTGGGATGACCTGTGGGGTGTTTGGTGGATGTGGTGTGTGTACTATAAAGTGCGGCGTGTGTGTGGTATGTAGTGTGTGTGGGTGAGTATGTATGTGATGGGTGGTATTTTTTGTGGTGTGTATGGTCTTTTGTGTGTTGTATGTGTGTATGATATAAGCGTGTGCACGATGGATGTGTATGTGGGTGAGTGCAGTGTGGGTATGTAGTGTGATATATATATGTTTTGTAATGATTGTGCAAGTAGTGTGTGCTGCAAGTGTGTGTTATATGGATAGTGTGTGTTGTATATATATAGTATGTGTCATGTGTATATATGATGGTTGTGTATTATGTGTATGTTGTATGTTTTTTGTGTAAAAGTGGAGCTATGTTGTATGTGTATATGTGGTATATGTGTTGTGGTGTGTTTGTGTGTGAGTGTATGTGTGTGTGTGTGTGTGTGTTACCCCTGCAGAGTCATCTGCAAGAATAACAGAAGGAATGTAGGTGGAGGTGGTGAGCTGTGTTCCCAGCCAGACGCCTCCATCTGTCAAAAGGCTGTTCTTGTGTTTTCTGTTTGTTTTAGTTTGTTTTTGTGAGCTTGAGCCTCACAGGGGTTTCCTCCCCAGGCCGAGGCGGCTGAGGATGTGGTGCCAGTAGGGTTTCTAGAGGTGAGAGAGGCCCTGGACAGACTCAGGGTGAGATGGCCCAAGCTCAGACTAGCTGGTGTTGGCCGAGTGTGAATTCCAGCAGCCAGGCTCACAGCCCTGTGTCACTTCTGACGTCAGATGACAGGGACATGCTAGATGCCTTTGACTCAATTGGATTTGGAAGGCTGCAGAAGGTTTTGGGGTGCTGGAAAAGGGCCAGGCCTTGCATTTAAGCTTTGGTCTCTTGGTTTCTCCCTGGGAGACAGTAATTGAGGCCGGCCTGGGGAGCTTCAGCTGAGGGCACCTCTCACGGCCATGATCCTGTGGCGCCATCTGGGGGCAATGAGGAGAATGACTGCAGAGGCCCCAGAGGAGGCCAAGTGGGTTCTGCAGCATCCTCACATCTGCCATTGGTGGTCAGTGTTACCTTTCCCTGCACGAACCCCAGAGGAGACTGCCCAGTTCCTTGGGGTCCACTAGTGGACAAGAAGAAAGTTCGTCCTGAAAGCCTGGGCTTCCTTTGGGATTATGATGCCTGGGATCCCAGAGGGACTCTAAGATACCATTTCCCACTCTTCCTGCCCCACTGTTTGTCAGAACACACTTTTAAAAAGGTAACAATGATTTAAAGATCCTTAGAATATTGAGCCGAGGAGACGGCAGATCCTGACTCCTAGCCCAGGAAATCTTCCCATTGCTGTCCCCCCTCCCACCTGGAGGCACAGGGTGCATAATTGTTACCTCCAGAGGGACAACAGGCAGCAGAGGAACTTCCAACCTGAAAGGAGAAAGGCAGATCCAGAATAAAGCCAAGAGCTGACTATGGGGAGGGGACTGTGAGCATAAGGAGAGCCCAAAACCCAGCAGTGTCACTGAGCAGGTCACTGTCAAAATCCCCACACTGCCATCGGGGCCAGAGAGAAATGAGGCTTGTTGAAGCTGGAAGGGCCACATGCTACTACAGCCTAAGTGAAACAAAGAAGTGACGATTGCAGGAAGTAGCTGAATTTAGTGTTCTGCTCTCCTACGTGGCCCTGGCCTGGACTTGTTGTTGATGCTCCTGACCACAAACTCTGGAGAGCCAGCTCCTGACCTCCCTGTACATCTTGCCTCCAGGACTTTGATTTTTGCTGTCTCTACTTCCTGGAGCACCCATCACATTCCTCTCTACTGGAGCAAGATGTGCAAAAACTTCCTGCACACAGCTAGGGGCCGCTGGAGCCGTGTGTGAGCTTGCCCACCCCTGCTGTAGCCAAGCACCACGGACTGGATGATTGAAACAGGTCTCACAGTTCCGAAGGCTGGAAGTCCCAGTCAAGGTGTTAGCTGGGATGGTTCCTCCTGAGAGAAGTGGGGGAGAAGGTGTCTCTCCTTAGCTTGTGGCTATTTTCTCCCTGTATCTCAGCACATGGTGTTCTCCCTGGTGTGCATGTCTGTCTCCATGACTTCCCTTTTCGTAAGAGCATGGTCATATTGAATCAGGGCCCAAACAAGGTCACATTCTGAGGCACTGGCTGTTAGGACTTCAACCTAGGAATTTGGCAGGTGGAGGCATGATTCTGTACCAATCCACGGTTCTGGTATGGACAGTCGTTGTACTTTTCCTTCTGTTAAATGGAATCTGAAGGCTGAAGGGAATGGAATTCTGACCAGAAATTCTGAAGTGGAAGATGGATTGGAAGTATACAGAGAGGGGGAGACTGTTGGTGGATGTGGGAAGTGGAGGTGGAGGAGGCAGCCTCTGTAGGAACAGAAACTTAGGAGAAATATCAGAACTGTAGGCTAAGAGTTTGGGAGACCTTGTGCACCTGCAGCCCCAGCTACTGGGGAGGCTGAGGCAAGAGAATCCCTAGAGCCCAGGAGTTCAAGGTCAGCCTGGGCAATATAACAAAACCCCATCTCTTCAAAAAATATAAGTATTTGGGAGGGAGTTTCATTGTTGGGGTATGAAGAAAACTTTTCTTCCGTGTACTTGGGAAACCTTAGCATGGATTACCTTATTTGTACCTAGACTGAACTTCACTATGTTGGGAAGACTGTGCGAAGATACTCAGGCTGGCTCAAGGGCATGAGCAGGGACTGCTGAGGGACTCAAGAGAAGCCCCAGCAAATTTAAATCCTCCTGACCTTCAAGAACTGACTCATGTCTTTTCTTTGCACATCTCAGCTTGTGTTATTCTGACACAAAAACCAAGCCAAATTACAACAAATTATATGATGTACATTATTTCCACACCACTTTTTTTTTTAGGAGAAGCTATTTTGCAAGCCTTATAACTTGAGTGTATGTTTGTCTTACTTCTCCAGGTGGTACTTGTATGTGCACATGAAATGTTGGGCATCCAGGGGACAAACATGAGACTTGATTTTGTTTCTCCCCACTCCACCTCATTGTGCTTCATATACCACATTGCACACAGGGGCTTGTAAAACAGGACTTCTGGAAGACAGTGCCCATTACCATTCCTTTCTACCAGAAGTAGCACAGTACTGGACATTGTGTTAGTTTTCTGTCACTGTGATGGAATTCCTGAGATATTCAACTTACAAAGAGGAAAGTTTCATTTTGGCTCAGTGTTTCAGAGGTTTCAGTCCATGGCCGGTGGGTCCTGTCACTTTGAGCCTGTAGTTGCACAGTACATCATGGTGGGAGCACATAATGGAGGAGGATTGTTCATCTCATTGCAGCCAAGAAGCAAAGAGAGAGACAGGAAGGAACTGGGATCCCAATATCCGCTTCACTGGCACGCCCCCCAAGACCTAACTTCCTCCCACTAGGCCTCACCTCCTGGAGGTTCTACCATTTTCCAGCAGCATCACAGACTGGTGACAGAGCCTTCAACCCATGGGCGTTTGGAGGCCATTTAAGAGCCAATGTATAGCAGACATGTGTACTGAGGTTCCCAGCATACTTGTTGAGTGGTCAGGATGTAAATGGAAGTGAAACCCACATACTATACTTCTTCTGTTTAGCAAAGGCTCACACTAATCTTCAGATTTCACCCTTCTCAAAAATGCTGGCCACACCCCTGGAATTCACTAGAAGGGCCCAAAAGGTCTGCTGTTGCACTCTTTGGTCTCGGATCCTCAGGAAATGCTGAGGCATTTGGTCCCAAGGGTGCAGCTGACCCTGGCTGCTCTAGCATCTGTTTCCTTTAGACACCTCGGGAAAGAAATGGAATTTTCCCTGGACTCTTTGAGAGTCCCTTCCCACTTCATAAATTCTGTTTGAAGCAGATGATAATGGTTCCAGGGATGAAGTGTTGGAGATAGATTGTCACATTTTAGGGAACAACGAGTTCACAATCCCCAGACCTGATGACACAGGCTTTGAGTCAGGGCCACGCTGGGAGGACAAATGGGCCATACAGATGGAGGGAAACTGGAAAGGCATGAATCTGGGCCTGGAACAGGGCCACGTGGTGAGTTGAGGGATGTGGAGGACAGCCGGGGTTAGCAGGTAGGGCAGGGCACTCAGGGGAAGGGTGGGGAAGGAACCTCTTTGAGGTTGTTCCATGAACCAGGTCTTGTGAGCTTCTGGCTGTGGGAGCAACGGTGCTGCCAGTGGGCTCATAAGCAATAATGACGAACGCCGTTCCTTGCCACACTGGGGCTTGGTGCTGCTGAGAACTGTGGCCTCAGAGGATCCCATGACTGGAGTGCCGGCAAAGAAAAATCACTCTTCATACTTGCTAACGATGGTAAGACGGGCTCTGTTTAAGGGGGGTTGTTGTGGTAGATCTTAGAGAGCACTGCAATGGAGTATTGCAGAGTGTGTGTGTTGGGAGGGGGACAGAGTCTGAAATTCACCTACCCCAGCAAAGACAAATGAATGGGGTTCATAGCCAAGAAGCAGGGAGAGTATCAGTGGATGGAGAGTTTTTGCTAGAAAGATGCAACAGACTTCTTGCTGATGGCGGGCCAGAGTGAGGAGCCATTGAGGATCAGATACCCAGTGGGAGGTTTGGGAAAGATTTTCTCTAAACTGACTTAGCAGGATTGCTCAGACTGGATTCTACCAGACAAAGAGGGAAGCCCAAGGTCCAGCCCACTGAGCAGAGGATTCGGAAGAGCCTGGGAAAAGCCTTGTTGAGAGGCAAGAGTCTTTGTCACTGCCCATATTCCAAACAGGTGGTGGTAGGGCCCAGAGCCTGAAGGGAGAGAACCAGCTCTGCACACTAATGCCACTGGGAATGCATAAATACTTATTTATTGCCGCAGTCTGGCTGGGCACAATCAGGAGCCACTTGTCAAAAGAAACTAACTTTATTTTTAGAACCACACACGCCAAACAAAACAGCCTCTCAGGAAAAACCCTCAGAGCCTCAACTGCCACCACCGGCTTTCCACAAGCCTCTCTCTCCCACACAAGCTTCTTTCCACCTCCCACAATCCTCCTGCTCTTGAGGCCGATTGGCTGGGTCACGTGGGCGGAGCCAAAAAAGTCCCCCAATGAGCAGCTCCGTGGTCTGAAAGGGCAGGGAAACAGTCCAATGAGCATCACCGCAGAGGAGCCAATCAGCTAGATGTTGCTGGGGCCGAGGAGCCAATCAGCTAGATGTTGCTGGGGCCGCTGTGAGCCAATCATCAGCCGGCAGCTGGAAGTTTGGTGGCAGCTGGAAGTTTGCTGGGGCCCCTTCGGCTGTGGCTCTCAACAATTTATGTATATTTTTAGGTGTTTTACACATTACATATTCATGCAGCATATAGTGACAATAAAAATAAGAAAATTTTTTGGCACTTTACAATTTACAAACTCTCATGTGTATTTATTAATTTATCCCTAATATGATGAGAGGAAGCTCCCCTAAGACCCAGCAGAGAACACATGGAAGCACCTGTGTGTACTTTAAATAAAGTGGGTATCACCATTACCATTATCATTAGACCCACTTTGCAGATGAGGCAATTGAGGCTTGGAGTTTTGGAGCTGCCTAAAGAACAAAAAATAAATGGAAGAGGCAGACTGTGCAGCTCAGGTGCCTCTACTATCATTACGACTACAAGTAAGTCCTGTTTATCGAACATGTACTTCATGCCAGGCTCACAACAGTCCTGCCAAGAAGAAACAGAGACTTGGCAAGGTAACTTGCTCTGGCAGTGATTATCAGAGCTGGGCTTTGAACCTGGGGCCTCTGATTCCAAGCCCCATGCTCTGTAGACTGTCTGGCTCTTCCTCTCCTCAAAACAGAGTTTACTCCAAACCCGTGCATGTGGGAGATCTCCTTTAATGCCATGAATGGGTGGGATAAATATATCCCTTACAGATAAAACCAGGTCAAGTCCAACTTTTTCTTGTGAGATCAGCATCATAATTTGTCCTTGGACACACCTGAACCATTTTTTTTTAACAGGAGATCTTCTGTGTTTGAATTTTTAGGTGCATTTCAGGGAATCAAATCTGCTGGCCTCATTCTGCTCATGGGCTTACTCTGCTCACTCCCAGTGCCTTGACTACACACTGTTTATGCCTTCAAATGCAGATTTAAAATACTCACATAATTCCAGAAAAACTCTTGCAATCAGCTCCAGAGTCTGTTAAGGTGTCTGCGGGGCTTTGGGTCTTTGAAGTACAGACTTCGGAGGCGCCCCATTCCCATGCTACCAGGGGATAAATGTTGCTTTGCTTTCTGCTGCTTCTTTTTTTCCAGGATTGTATTTTAATGAAAAGAAACGGCAGTTGGCAACATCCCTGAAGCTTTTTAGTGGGGCTCCTATAATGAGGATTGCTAAAATTCTGGATAGGAAATATTTCCCTCTGTAGGCTCAGGATGCAGGATTTTAAACTTTTGTGATGTCTGTGGCCTTTTTCTCTCGAGCCAGCTGGGTTTGCCTCTTCAAAGATGTCAGCCCCAGCCCTGCCAAGTTTGGAGTTTATAGCTCCACTGTTAGGGACTTACGTGAGTATAAAAATAGGTCAATGTTTTTTCTTCCTTCTCTCTTAACGAACAGAAAACGTGGTGTGTATGTGTGTGTGTGTGTGTGTGTGTGTGCGCGTGCGCATGTATGCATGAGCTCGCTTGAGCGTTCCAACATCCCATCCGTCAAAAACAGTTGAAACAATTTTAGCTCATTTTTTCCCCCAAGAAGATTCACTCCAAGTCTGACTCAGATGGTGGAACACTTGAAGGAAAAAAAAAAAATTTTTTTCTTCCATAAAAGTTAAGTGTAATTAATGAGGAGGGAGTTGGTGGGAGAAAGAATTCCTCAGGGTTCGCTGTAATGTCAATTATGCTGCTCCCTGACAAACACACATAAAACATGTAACAGATCCACTGCGTGTTCCCCTCCCCATCGGATTATTATGAGAAGTGAACACTTCTTTCCATTACGAATCTGGATGGCTCAGTTTTCCCAGTTGAAATTTTAAACAAGATGAAATTACACACACACACACACACACACACACATCTTTGAAATTACTGATGAAGAAAATTTCCTAAAAAACAAATTAAACAAGGAGTTAGTTCAGTCATGGATAAATTTACTATGTGCCAAAAGGGTTAGCTGTTGAAATGCTTTTTAACTGCAAAAGGGTTGTAGCCAGCTCCATAAAGCCTAGGAGGTTTCAATCTGTTTGTATTTGGCCTCTGTTTCTTCCAAGTTCAAAAATACGCTCATGGCTATGTTGACAGACAAGGTCATAAGTGTATGCAGAGCTTTGAGAGTCCTCTCTCACTTCTCCTCCTCCCCTCCCCCATACTCATTTGCTCCCACAGGTTCCCTCCTAGTTCCCTGGGGATCTTGTTCATCTTCACCCATTTTCTCACCTGCCCCTAGAGATCTCCGTTTTTACTTGGGTCCTTAGCCATCTTCTGCCTCTTGGGTTTTTCCATGAGCATCTCAACCTTCTCCAGACTCCTCTGTCTCACAACAGAACCTTCTCTCCACCCAATCCCTCCTTCCTAAATACCCTGTGTCTTTTCTGCCCTGCGTGGCCAAGTCGCTTGCTAGAGCAGTCTAAGCTTGCTATCTCTACCGTGTCACCCACTGATCTGCCATTCTCCAAAAAACTGCCATATGTTCTGAGCTCATCTGTGACTTCTGCCTACGACAATCAATGGGGCATTCCTCAGGTGTTACCGTAGGGGATTTCCACACTGCCCTTGACAAGGACCATTCGCCCATCTACTACCCGCCACACAGTAATTTTGATGAGTCTTAATTTCAACACCTGGGCTTTGCAGGGTTGCTCGGTCCCCACCCTCCTCTGTTCTTTAGTTCACTTCTTCCTTTGTATGGAGGACCCCCCAAACTGTCTCTCCAGCTGGGGCCTCTTTACTTGGCTCCAGAAGTCCACTGGCTTCTCATGGATGGGGGCCTCTGGTTCTAAGTGTCCACAGCCCTCCTTCACTCTGTGCTCAGGATATGGCTCCAGACTCATGGAGGTTGTCCTCAACTCTCCCTCTCCTTTTGGCCAACTCCCTCTCCCTTTTGGGCAAAAAAAAAGGCCTGATGTCCTTAAAGTTTCTTCTATGCCTTCAGATTAGGAGGCCCCATGCTCCCCACCAGTGGTCAGGGTTCCCTCCAGCTCTACGCCCCATCCTGCCTGCTCCCCTCTGACCCTGACTGTAGCCCCTTCCCTTTGAACTAGTAACCACATTAACTTAACGAGTGCTACTCTGAGTCAGATGCTAAGCCGAGGGCCTCACAGGTGCCATCTCACTAAACCCTCATGACCCTGTGAGCTCAGAACTCATATTATCCCACTCACAAGTGGGGAAACTGAGGCTCAAAGTGGCTTTTGCTGGTCCTTCCTGCAGGTGGCCTCTTAGCCTCCCTGGGCTGCTGTGGGACCTTCCCAGCTTTTGGCCCCCCTGGGTGCTTCACTCTGCAACCCCAGGGCAGATGCTGCCCATTCCTGTGCTCAGCCCTGGCTCCAGGACCCCTGGCTCCAGGACCCCTACCTGGGTCTGGAGTCCTGTGGTCCCATTTGCTGGAGCCTCATTTTCTCTGCCTTCATCTCTTTCTGGCTAAATTCCTGAGGGGGTGGGTGGAATCTATTAACTAAAATCCTCTGCTCCTGGGTAGTATCTTGGCAGCCTATCTCCCTCCGCTGCAGCAGGATTATTTCTTCAAAATACTAATCAGGTCGTGTCCCTTCAGCTTAAAACCCTTCAGTGATATCTCCTCGTTCTAAGGACAAAGTCTAAGACTTAGCTTGGAAATGATTATGGCGGTTACTCTAATCTCTGCTGGCCCCACCCCTGGGACAGCCCCACCATGGGCACCATCTGTGGTCCAGCCCTGTGGCCGTCCCACCTTCCTGGCTTCTCTCTCCTTCCTTTACAGATGTTTGGATGTGACAGACAAGGGCTGGGCTGGCCACTGAGGATAGAGATGAAATAGACAAACTAGCAAAAGGAAAGTTCCCTGCAGATGTGTGGGCAGGGGTGACCCTCCAGGACAACGGGGATTAAGCTTGACAAGCAGTACAGTGAAGTTACATCCCGCCCCTGCTGCTCTGGACTCTGGCTCCAATGCCTCCCTTGTCTGCCAGCCTAGCTTCTCTGCCATTGCAACCCGGGGGGTGTTCAGGTGAGCATTTCCTCTCTGGAGCACCTCCCAGGCTCCCCTGCTGAAGGGTGCACACCTCTCAGGAACAGCCTTGGAAACCAAGGGGCAGATTCAGAATTTTATCCTAAGAGCATTTGGGTCCCATTTAAAGATTTTTTTAAGTTGGAGGATGACATGAGTGGATTTGTTTTTGAATATGTCCTCTGACTGCTCTGTAGAGGAGGAATTAGAAGACAACAGTAGTCCTTCACACATCCAAGCAAAAACCTGGAGCACACTGGAGTTCCAAGGCAGCTTACAAAACACCCAGGCCTGGGGCACACCCTAGAACCTGGTGGGGAGAGGGCATGTTGGGTAATTCCTCTAAGACTGGCATTGACTGACCCTGCATCATTCCACCTCTGCACGTCTCTTGCAGGGACACTAACACCATGACCCAGCTTTCTGGGAGGGGCTCTGTATATGCTACTGAGACACAGACTCCCCTCTTGGGGGGTGTGTGATTCTTAGAGTGAGGGCTGGACTGTCTGAGGTCAACTTGCATTACCCATCCCCACTCTCAGTCTCCTCTGCAGAAAGAAGCAAAACCAGGAGCAAATCCCAGATCCCTTCCCTGTCTGGCTCCCGGGTTAAGTCTGCACATGAGAAGCACTCCAGGAAGAAGGCAGAGGAAAGGCCAGTATTCTCCAGAGACAGATGCTGCCAGATGTGGGATTGTATATTCCGGAGGACTCCCTGGAGCACTTCAGAGACATCCCTTTGCTGCTTCCTGGCAAGTTCGCAGTGTGCAGTGCGCCTCCTGCTGGAGAGCTGCTGCCAGGGCCTTTGGGGTGGTGGTTTCCCTGCCCTTCATTTCCCCAGGTCTTACAGCAGGTCAGCTGTAGACCATTCTCCAAATGGAAACTTTGAGCGCCTGTTTAGATATACAGAGTGTCTTAAAGCCTGCTCGGAGAGCAGGGGCCCTCTGGTATTTTTCTAGCACAGAGCCACAGTGCTTTAGCAGTGAGAAAGGAACCAGGCCCATCCCAGCAAGGAGAACAACCTCTCTTCTCTCTGGGTGAGTCACAGGGAGAAGGAAGAAAGAGGCACTTCAGCAGGGGGGTGGAGGGGGTGGGTCAGAATGGGAAAGAATCAAATGAATCAAAGAATCATAAAAACCTCAGATTTGAATCACTTACTATCTAGGCAAATTGCTTAACTTTTCTGAGTCTGAGTCTGAGTCTCCTTGTCTGTGAAATGGGGATGCGACCACTCTTTGCATTGAGTAAATGAGATGATGTGTGCAGTTTCCCTAGCATGAAGGCTGGCAGATTGAAGGAGCCCAGTAAACGTTAGCCCTTTTCCTTCTTGGCAGAGGCAGCCCGCATGCTTAACAAAGACGCTACCACCAGCCATCAGAGAGGGTGAGGACACTCCTCTACTTCCAGGCTAAGACAATGGCTTCTCATTCTTCCCTCCTGTTCAGAAGGAAAACGGGTGAGGGAGGAAAGCACTGAGGGTTCCCTTCAGTGGGACACATTCTCATGCTACACTATCTCCTTGTGACCATGGATTTATCTCCCCAAACCAGTTCAAGGACAACAGATTTAAAAATAAAGGCTAAAATTAGAAAGTCTCTAGAAGAAAACACAGAGATATACTGATGATCTTGGGGATAGGGGAATATTTCTAGGCAGGACACAAGAAAACTCACCATGAAATAAACAAATGAATTGGATTTCATCAAAATTAAAAGATTTTGCTCATTCGAGGTATTGTTAATAAAATGGAAGTCAAACTACAGACTGTGAGAAAATGACACTAGGACATAGATCCAGTGAAGATCTGTATCCAAATATTTAAAACATGCCTACCTGCAAATCAATAATAAAAAGAATCTAATTAAAGTGGGCACACTGCTTGAAAACACACTCCATAAAAGAAGGTATAGAAGTGGCAACTAAGCATGTCAAAGGTACTCAATATATTAATCACTGGGGAAATGCAAATGAAAACCACCATGAGCCACAACTTCAGTCCCAGGAGGGTGGCTAAAATGTTAAAGACTGACCACATCAAATGCTGGGGAGGATGTGGGAGCAACCGGAACCTCAGACACAGCTGGTAGAAGTATAAAATGTTACAATCATCTTAGAAAACTCTTTAATTTTTCATTTTTTAGTTGTAGAAGGACACAATGCCTTTATTTATATACTGTTTCTTTTGAAAGGAAAAATATATGCCTACCCTCTGACTCAACAATTTCACTCCTAGATACTGGTCTGTACAATTATTTGTAAAAGAATGTATAAAGTAGCTGGGTGCAGTGGTGCACATCTGTAATCCCAGCAGCTCCAGAGTTCAAAGCCAGCCTCAGTGAAAGTGAAGCGCAAAGTAACTCAGTGAGACCCTGTCTCTAAATAAAACACAAATAGGGCGGGGGACATGGCTCAGTGGATGAGTGCCCCTGAGTTCAATCCCCAGTTAACACCCCCTCCTCCAGAAAGAATGTACATAGTAGCTTTATTTCTAACAGCTAAACCCTGAAAACAGCCCAATAGGACACTGTATAAATCATGGTATATCCATAAAATTCAATAAAAAGGAACAAAATACTGATATTTGACAACAACCTGGAAGCACCTCAAAAAATTCCAGTAAGTAAAAGAAAACAGATGCCTTTCCTAAAAAAAAAAAAAAAAAAAAAGATGCAAAAAAAATTGGCTGAATGGTTCCATTTATGTGAAATTCTAGAACAGGAAAAATTCATCTATGTTGATAGAAATCACAACAGTGGTCTTCTGAGTCAAGGTAGGGGCAGTTGTCAGGAAAGGGAAAGAGGGAACTTTCTGGAGTGATGCAAATATTCTTTCTTAATCAAGGTAGTGATTACATGGACATAGACATTGAAGGGTATTGGGTATATTTGTAATTTGTTCATTTAACTGCTTTTTTTAAAACCAGTTTAGTTATTTATTTCTCAGATGTCTGGAGGTATTGCTTAGACTCCCAAAGAGGTGAGTTTTATCCCAGAGACAAAGAAGGGAATGCGCAGACCAGGAGAACTGGATGCAAACTTGTGGAGTTGAGGGAAACCTAGATGGTCCACTTTGACTAGCACCTCTCTGCACCACCCATGTGTCACTGTGCATTGATCTTACACTAGAAACTATGTTAATTGTTTCTACATATCTTTTAACCCTGGGGAAAACAGAATCCATAATCCTAAAATGAAGCTCCAAGAAGTTATATAACACACAGCTAGAACAGCAATTTGGCTCTTCTAGTCCAGAGCATTATCTAGGGCTGTCTCTGGGGAGGATGGCAGCCGGGGAACCCAAGGCTCATTTTAGGGCTGCAGCCTGAGCAAGGAGAGAGGCCATGCCTTCACCAGCCAGTGACTCCCCATTCTTGTTCCTGTCTTGGGTACCTAGGCTTGAGTGTCTTCCTTAGAAGCACCAGAGGGGAGTCCTAATTTCTTCTCCAATAAGCACTTGTTTTCACAGGGACCAGTGCACCACTGGTGACATTTTTTTTTTTTTGCAAATCCCTCCAGGCTTGGCATGACCTGCAGACTTGGAAGATGCTGGCCCTATAACACAGCTGCAGCTGGAGAAAGCCCTGGGATCCAATTAACAGCCCAGGCCACTGGAAAAACCATGGAGGTGGCCTCAAGTGTTAGGCCCTGCGGGCTACTTGCACAGCGAACCCCGTCAGTGCAGCAGAAAAAGGTCCCAGCCTCAGGTCCTCCCAACACCTGCTTCCTGAAGGGCAGCCGGGCTCCCAAAGAGACATGATGTCATCAACTTTTTATCACGTCTCTGAGAGGCGACCTTCCTGGGGAGGAGACAGGGAAACAGGCCTGAGGAGGTGAACGGCCTGCGCTGGGAAAAGAAACATGATTTCCAGCCACTTGGATCAGGTCCCCAAGTTTCAGGAATAAAGCCACCTTGTCAGACTTGCCTGGACTCTGGTGCCTGAGAGGAATCTAGGAGCCTTAGCAAGTTCTTTCCATGGAATTTTCTGTAAAATAAAAACGTTTCATTTCTTAAAAGTTCGATCTAAATGGAAGCTATTGAGAAATAAAACATTTAATTGCAAAGTCAAACAGATTAAAAATCCCTTTAATCTTAAGAAAAATAAAACCAAGCAAAACATATATCTTGTTTGCATACATATTCATCTGCTGAAGTAATTTTGTTTTCTTTGTGGATTCATTTTAAAATTCTGGCTAATCCTATCTATATTCGCTGCTGCCGTGGACAGAAGTTATCATCTCAATTTTATGTAAGCACATCTGTACTTTTACCTATTTTAACAGTGGTTAATGAAATGCATGTACAGAGTTAAACATCAAATAATACAAAAGACCCATAGTGAAAGCCTGCAGCCCTCTGCCCCTCCTCCTAATCTCCCTCGGTCCCCATCATAATCCTTTGTGTTTTTTTCCTTTGGTTGGGAGAGCAAGAAAAAACTCATTTTGCAAAAATAAGGTGTTCAGGGAGCATGTCCCATTAGTTCTACATGAATCGGTCTACTACATGTCTTCTATTCCTTTAACAACAACCCCTGAAATCTCCCTGCTTCTTAAAATTTTTGTTTTTAAAATTGAAGAATAAGACCTTACAGATAAGTGAACAAATTAATGGGTGCAGATAAAATGCAACACCACTAAGTGCATACACCCAATGACCATCACTCATTTTATTTTCCATCAAGAAATGGAAAATAACCAGTATCTCACAAGTCCCCTCCAGCACTTTCCAAAGGTGACCATTATCTTCATTATCATAGATGGGTTTTGCCTTTTTGAAGTTTCTGAAAATCGAAGCACTCAGTGTATAATCATTATGCATCATTATGACTTTACATTTTTGTGAGATGCACTCATGTTTTTACAATTCGCCCTAATTGGTTTTCATTTCTGTCTAGTTTTCAATTACACAACTTATCCATTGTATGGATAATGAACACGAGGGATGTTTCCAAAGCTGGCTCCTACATATAATGATTCTAAGATGTTTTATGTGTCTTTTGGTGCACATGCGAATGGTGTGCACATACCTGGTGTGTACATATATATCTGTGAGTAAAACTGCAGCATGATAGGGCATGTGTGAATTCAACTTCCATAGATAATGCAAACTGTTTTTAAAAGTGTGCCAATTCCTAGTAACACAGGAGAGTTTCAATTGTTCTTTGTCTTTTCCACTATTTGATACTGTCAGCCCCCTTAATTTTAGCCAGTCTGGTGGGTTTGTAGTGGTATGACAATATGTCATTTTATTTTATCTTAATTACTAGGAATTGAACTCAGGGGTGCTCCACCACGGAGCTACATCTCCAGCTCGTTTTATTTTTATTTTTAAGTTGCCAGATTGGCCTTTAACGTGCAATCCTGCCTCAGGCTCTTGAGTGGCTGGGATTACAGGCCTGGTTATAATGTAATTTTAATTTGCATTTCTCTGATGACTAAATGAACTTGAATATCTTTTCATTTGTGTGTTGGGCATTGGATATTCTTTTGTAAAATCTTCAATATCTTGCCCAGTTGTCTTTTCTGCTGTCTTTTCCTTATTGGCTTGTAAACATGTTTTCATATTTGCATTATGAGTCTTTTTCAGATAAATGTTTTCAAATATCTTCTACCATGCTATGGTTTGCCTTTTCACTCATTGATGCTCTCTTCTAATTAATGGATCCATCTCTCTTGATTTTCTTCTCTTGGATCTTGGCTCTAGTTACTATTTTGCAGCTCTCCAATGCCTTTAAATAGATTCTAAAAATTAATTTCTCCAGCCTTTCTAGATGTTCTCCTTGGAAGAACTAATCAGGACCCCTCAGATATTCATCATTAATCCATCTAGTGTTTTCTTCTGTCATTTCTATGTTTTAAAATATGCATTTAGAATGTTATTTCTTGGTTTAACATTATAAACTCTTTATATTGATTGCTTATTGCAGTAGATGAACATGTAACTATCTTACATGTACACACCACAGTCTCTTATCCTCCTAATAGAGCTATTTCATTGCATGATTTAAAACTTTAAATCACATTCATTTTACTTTATATTAAGACTATTTGAAATACTATTTATTGCAGGTGCATGTGATTGGCAAGGACTTTTCAAAGTCCCTTGTATTTGGGGTGATGAGGGAGATTCTCTTTGAAGTTTTCAGCAGCCCCAATCACTATTCTAAATTTTCCAGAATAATATCAACTTCAAACCTGAAAAGCTCTGGGCATTCTTAGATTGCACTGCAGTAGTTCCTACTATTTTGGCATGACTCCAATGGACTGTGCACGATGAATGCTATAGTTTAGATCTTGAGTGTTCCCCAGAGATTCCCTCCCATATTTCCACAGTGATGCTCTTGGGAGGTGATGGAAGCTTTGAGGGGCAGGGCCTACTGGGAAGTCTTCAGGTTACTAGAGGTGTACTTGCCAAGGGGACTGGGGACCTCAGCCCCGTCTTCTTCTTCTTCTTCTTTTTGCTTTCCAGCCATGAGGTGAGTAACCTTGATCCATCACATGCTCCCTGCCATGATGTGCTGCTTCACTACAGGCCCCAAAGCAATGGGGCTGACTGACCATGGACTGGAACCTCGAGAGACTGCAAGTGGAAACACACCTTTTCTCTTTATAAGTTGATTTGTCTCAGGTATTTGCTATCATGACAGAAATCTGACCAGCACAATGGGGTTTATCTGTTTACTGAGACCTGACTTTTAATGGCTGTGAAGTGAGTGAGGAACAACTGCCCAGCAAGAAGGGTCTCTCTGACCCCGCGGCTCTCACTTCTCAACACGGCTGTGCTCGACCTTCCTCTTGGCATATGTGTAGCAACTCTTACAGAGTGAGAAAGACTTGGGAAAATGGCCTCAAAAAGAAATCCAGGTACTGGTGATGGAAGAAATGACAAATGAAAAGAATTGAAGAAAGTCCTGGGTCTTTGCCAAACAGAAGTTCTGGAATAAACTGGGGGGGGGGGGCATGTTGAATTCAATAGTGGATGTATGGTGAGCAGGTCTCCTAGGAACTCTGTATAGAAGTGACAAAAGGTGCTTGCTTGTTGAACATATTTCATTAGGTAAATTACCTGGTAGTTATGTTCTTAAACATGAGGATTAGGAAAGGCTGTGAGATAGACCTCTTTCATATGCCAAGACATATCTGTGTTCCAACTTACTGTTCTATGAGTACATTTGCATTTGTAATTTTACGTGTCTGAGGTTTGGTGATGGTCACCCAAAGCAAGGGAAAGGTTCCCTGGTATAGCACTACTCCCACCCAAGCCCCACTCCCCACCCAAAACTAGCAACCTCCTTTCCCCAAGAGACCTGCCTTATAAGAGGTGCAGATGAGGACCCCTATCAGCCTCATGGCTGCCCTTGCTCCTGCAGCTTGGGGAGAATAAAGGCTGATGAGCACAGGTGACAGGTAGGACTGAGTTGGCCCAGTGTGGCCTTCTCCAATATTTTTGACTTGTTTTTGTAACTGTTTCTAGCAGCAGCGATTTGGTTCTATTTTACTGTATTTCTCAGAACCAGATTCAAGAGGACTTTACCCCCTGCAGATTGATGTGGGTTGTTTCCCTTCCTCACCTCTCTATCCCTCCCTCCATTCTAGCCCATCCATGCTTGGGAGTTGGTATTTGGAGCCTGTGGTCTCCTCTCGCTTCACCCTGCCATTCCACACCTCCATGGACTTCCAGTTCTCATGGCCTCTCTCTTCCTGGCCTCTCCCCACAGACTGATAGCAGCAGGTGCTGACATAAGGGTGGCCATCACAGTACATGTCATGTATTTATTAAGCACATCCTATGGCCCAGGCATCATCCTGGATCTGGGATACACAGACGAACAAGACAAGGTCCTGCCATCAGGATCTCCCAGTCCTGAGTGCCAAGCTCACACATATGAAACACATTGGCAAAAGTGTCACATCTTAGTGACAGAAATCTATGGGACCAGGATGAATGGGAAGTCATGCGAGGCTAGGAAATTCACCAAAAGACCAAGATGGGGAGAAGAAATTCAGTGGAGGAGGACACTCAGACAAGATATGCTGGTGGGGGACTCTTGTGAAGGCCTGAAACTACATGTGATCTGTTACGGCCAGTGACGGGGAGACATGGAAGATGTGTCACAGGGTTTGTAGTCCAGAGGGGTAGGTGGCCAGACAGGCTCACAGCTCTCAAAGGCAGGAAGTAGAAGGTGCTAGTTTAAAATGAACTGATAAAGTGCCAGGAGTTTTCACAAGAGAGAGGACTTTGGGTTGGAGGGATCCCCAGAGGCTTCATAGCCTTGATTTTGAAGAACATATATGGAAAGACCTGGGAAAATAGTCCAGAAAGAAGAACAGGGTGTGGTGCTCGTGGCTTTCATAAGGCCAAGTCCATCACTGGGTGCAGAGTGAGCTCTGTCTCATGGATAAGAGGAGTCCCAAAGAAGCCATGAGAACAGCCTGTGTGTATGTATATATGCGTGTGTTAAAGAGGTGAGGACTGGGATGCACCGTGAGGGGAAGGGAGTGACATTTGGGAGTGCTGAGTCCTAAGCCCAAGAGTACTCCTTGAGCTACAGTCATTGACATGACTACAACATACAGTATGTCGGATGTAGAAGAGGCTGAATGTGAAGCTAACAGGTAAATATGACACATGTTCTTTGGCTAAAAATTTTATTAATGCTTTTGTAGAAACATGCCTCTATATTAAGAAACACACAAAAAAAGAATTAGAATGTGAAATACATGTAGATTCCTTTTAGGGCAAAAATTACAAATTCAAAGACACTCCAACTGCCCCCAGAGGCCATTCAGTGTGTTTCATCTCTTGTGGCCATTAGGAAAACTAAGGAAAAGATCTGAGAAGTCCTGACATTCTTGGTTAATATAATTTTCCTAGTAACTGTGATGTCCACAGGCAAGAAAGCAGGCCCAGCAAGGGTGTACCATACTCAAAGTGACCCAACTAACAAGCAGCAGAATCAAAATTTGATCCAGGATCTGTGTATAAAGTCCATATTCTTCCTACAACAGCTTACGGAGTTGATGAATGAGGTGTTACTGGCAGGAAGGGAAGTTCAAGAGGTAGGTTGGTGCTAACATGGTAGGTCCTGAGCATCAGGCTGAAAGAAGAGTCACATGCAAAATGGCATGGTTCACAAGGGTTAGACTCAGAGGAGTTGAAGGTTCCTTGGGACCACCTTTTATCCCCAAGATAAAATGTGACCTGCATCCAGCACTGTTGATGTTCCTAAAGCCAAAGAAGGAAAGAGGTCTCAGTTCTTTTTAGTATTGTTTTGCCGAAAACAGAGTTATCAGAATCACAGACCAGACCATTCTTGAACCGAACCCTGCAAAACCATGAAGCCACCTGTAACTTTTTCCAAGGTGCCCTTTCCATGACTAGGGGACATTCTGTAGTCCATACAACAGGAGAGAACAGTATTATTGGGTCTGAAAGGAAATCAATGGTGAGTGGGAACCTCTAGGGGCAGTTGCAATTTTCCAGATATTATTTTCCACTTGGAGGTCAGTGAGACAAACATCGTGTTGACATGAAAGCCAAGAGATTGATGTTTTTATAGTAGGAACAAGACCTCCAGAAAGAGCCCCCAAATGGTCACTTTGTGCAAATACAAAGTCAAGCGTTCCTTATGGCTTGGGATGAATTGCAAGCTGTTCTTTGGACTAGGAGACGGTTGCTATCGATCGCAACTGAATGAGACTGTCTTCTTTCTTTCCTTTTTCTTTCTTTAGGATGCACTGAGAGAGTTTATTGAGAAACCAGCCCACATCTTGGAGATCTTCTGGCCACCTCAAGTACTGCTGCTTCTGTATGAATCCTCTGATTGACTGGTGTTTCATCAACTGGTACTGGGACAGGGACCCAACCACCACCATGATAAGGACACTGCTGAGGTCAGAGAGGCACCTGCTCTGGGCGTAACTGAAGGCTTCCAGGCACCACCCGTCCCTAAGGAAGTGTCTGCTCACAAGACAGATGATCTTTCGGCTGCTCCAGATGGCAGCTTGGATGTTGGTGATGTGGTTTTCCCCCGGGACGAAGTCTCTTTCTTCAAAGCACAGGTGAAATCTATTTCGGTCACTGTACTGAGTGTCCAGGTGTTTAAGCAAAGCATTCTGTACCCATTCAAAGTCTTTGCTACTGAAGCATAAATAGGCATCGTATCTGTACCTATCAGATTCTATTCTCTGTGTACGGTCATGGAACAGCAGTCTCTGGGCTGTCTTATAACAGATGAAACAAAATCCCCGGAACTTTGCGACTATGAGAACACTCACGAGGAACAGAGTCCAAGTGACAATGAATAAAATGTAAAGAGAAAACTTTAGGGACTTGAAGACTTCCTCTTCATCACAGTCTTCCATGGAAACGGAGTAGAGGGAAACCCCTAAGAGCGAGTTAGGATACATGCAGTTGATGTCTGCAGGAGATCCCAATAGAGTGACGTTGGTTTGATTAAGCCAACTGATAAAGGTGCGGAGTTCACACTCACAGATGAACTCGTTATGAGTTATGTCCAACATGCTAAGGGATGCAAATAAACCAGGATCAGGAGACAGGAGATGGTTTCTGGATATATCCAGGATCTCTAAATTAGCAGGTAAACTGCCAGGAGGGAGAACCGTCAGCCTGTTGGAGTTGAGGCTCAGTCCCCTCAATGCTGTCAGATCGCTAAATACTCCAGGGGGAAGGAAATTAAGATAGTTATTATTCAGATACAGAATCTGGAGTTGGGAGAGCCCCTTAAAAACATCCCAACAGAACCCAGTTTCCCAGACAAGTTGCAACATATTTTCTCCAAGGAAAAGTTGTTTTAAGTTGCGATTCCCCGAAGGGGCGTGGCTTGGGCTGCAAGAGGAAAAGCGATTTTGATTTAAAATGAGAATTTGGAGCTGAGATACCCGGAGAAGTTCGTAGAGGTCAGCCAGATTTTCTAGCTTGTTCTCTGCTAAGTGGATGAAGTTGGCTTTAAAGTTAACGTTTGGCAAAGTCACCAGTTTGTTGCCACCTAAGAAGACAGTAAGTAAGTCTGGAATAAAAGAAATGGTTTTAAGAGCGTTGTCCCTGAGATCTAAGGTATGCAATTCTTTTAGGAATCTGAAGGTCTGATCCTGAATTATTCCAATGTGATTCTTTTGGAGATCAATGTAGGCTACGCTACGTAGCCCCTCGAAGTTGGAATTATAAAGTTCCCCCAGAAGGTTATATGATATATTGAGTATTTGGAGGTTCTCAAGTCCATAAAAGGCTTTGTCTGCAATCCGGTTTATCTTGTTGTAGGAAAGGTTCAGAACTTTCAAGTCCTTGAGTGTCTTAAAGAGTCGGGGGTTCAAGGAGAAGATGTACCCGTGGGACAGATCCAGGCGTTTTACTGAGCTTCTCTCCAGGCCAGTAAATATGTTCTCGTCAGGGTCTTTGAGGTTTTGGAAGCCAAACCCAGAACCCATAATATGGTAGGTGAGAATCAAAGAGGAAATCTGGCTTCCCCTGATGGCGTTGCTGAAGTTTCCTGTGATAGCCACAGTCCAGCCGTTATCAGAAACATCAAGGGTTTCCAGCCGTATATTTCTGAATGGGTTCATGCATTTCTCCCAGTCTACTGAGACTCTGATGTACAGGTAAGTTGCTTTGAGTCTGAAAAGAGACAGCATTTTCCCTTGGAGTGGCTTGAGCTCCTCTTCACATAAGATGGATATCTGATTGAAGGAAAAATCTATGGACTTTAAGGAATTCAGCTCCTGAAACGAAGGATGAAGGTAAAGGCTCCCAATTTCATTATAGGACAGGTCTAAGCGAATTAAAGAAGTTAAATTTCTGAAATAACCATCTCGTAGTACAACATCAGAGAGACCACAGGCAAACAGTCTCAGTTCAAAGAGATGGGACAGTCCCTGGAAAGCATCTGGATGCAAGAAGTCGATCTGACTTTTACCCAGATCCAAGATCCTAAGACTGGGCAGGTTTCTGAAGGCCTCTTTGTCGATAGACAAGGGAGTAAACTGGCTCCCGATCTCTAGCAGTTGGAGCTGCTCTAAGAGGGGGAAGGACGTGGCAGTGACTGTCCTGATGTAGTTGAAGCTTAGCAAGAGCCTCTCTGTGGTGTTGAGGACCGGGGGAATCTCGGTGAGATTGCAGAAACGAAATAAGGCTATCCGACCATCAGAGGAGCAGGAAGGAATTCCGAACACAGGACTCGCCATCAGCAACACTCCTAAGAGAAGGTCAAGGTGATCTGCCATGATCCTATGGGGGAAAAGGAGAATGAAAACACAGCATCTCAGCTTGAGGCACTGTACGTAGATCCTCAGAACTTGGGGGGGTCTCCTCTAAGATGTGCCTGCTCCAGTGGACCCTTTTCTTCATCTGATGCCAGAATGTGGCTGTGGTTGATACCGCCTGCTGTGGATGAAGCTGTTCTCTTTGTCTTTCTATCAGACACTTAATATTGCCCTTCCTCTACACTAGGCACTATTCTAGGTATTCACTTAGGTTGGGATGTAGCTCAGAGGGGGCCACACTTGTCTGGCAGGTGCAAAACCCTGAGTTAGACCCCCAACATCACAAAACTAAATTCTCTGAAACTGAGTCAAAATAAACCTTTCCTCTCTATAAGTTGTTTACTCAGGTAATTTGTCACCATGATGAAAAGCTGACTAATTCATCTGCAAAGAGTTATGCACTCAGAGGGCAAGAAAATGAAGGGGAAAATAAAATAAATAAATAGGAAGGAAGCAAAGTTTATAAAAAGCAGAAATCCCACAAAATACCATCAGCGGCAACAGTTTTGACTTTAAAATAGATTAAGGCCAGAATAGTCATGGAGCTACAGTTGGGCACTGAACCCCACTCCAGTGGGGTTTTGCTTCCTGCTGGGAATAATTTGTGGTGGGGTTTCCAAAGAACCTTTGAAGCTATGGCACAAAAAATATAGTAGATCAAAAGCAGGCCTTCACTCCTGGGCATCCCAAAATATCAAAATGAGGCATTTAATGGTTATTGGGAGAAACTTGGTGAGAATATTTATCATCACTCTTAATTTTCCTGCCATCTCTGCAAATGACCATATTATTTCCACCCAGAGACACAGGAAGACAACAACAGAATCACCCTCCTTCTCTTAAATATCACCCTACATCAGTTCATCTGCAAATTCTGTAGGCTCCTCCTCCCAAGCTTATCTATTCCTCCATTTGGAGATTCCTTTCTTGCCTCTATTATTTCTAGTCTTTCCATTCTCCAAACAAAAATCTGAATAAAGTAAAGAAGAGATGTGAAGAAGTCTTATATTCAAGGATGAGAGAGCATATAGCACCATGGTCCTAGGGGTTCCAGGCATATGGGCTTCTCATCTGTCATTCTGAACTCTTCCTGGCCTCAGGGCCTTTGCATAAGCTGCTTCCTCTACATGAATCTCCTCTCTGCTCTTCGCATGGCTGGATCTCACATCAACATTTCCCCACAGAGCTTTCTCTCACACTCACTATTTGAAATAACTCCCCTACTCTCTCTTAAAAACGACCTTGTGTTTTCCCATCAAAGCTATTATCATAAATCCTTAATTTTCTCGCCTGTTTGTTTTTTTTTTTTTTCTTATTGTCCATCCCTCCTGCTGGCAAGCATTTTGAAAGATGAATGGTGGGAGAGGGAGAGGGGAAGAGAGGGGGTAGAGATGGGGGGAGTAAAGCAACTGCATTTTACCTATAGAAGAGCAGAGGTTCTTAATGGGGACAGCTGTCCCTAGAGAGCATGGTGTAACCTGCAGGCCATTTTGGTCGTCACAAAGATGGGGCCACTCATACCCGCAGCAGGTAGAGTCCTGCAGCACATGGAACCAGCCAATATCCACACCGATGTAGGGTGTCCCTGAAGGTGAGAACCTTTTTCAAATTATCTCAGAAACCAACTTTTACATGCCAACAAACACTTTGTCAAGTGTCATTCACCATTTCAGAAAATCCCCTCTCAACTGCGTGGCTTCCCCGGGGAATCAGGACCAACACCCTACTCTGTCTCCACCTGTGTGCCTTCACAGTGACTGTGTTTATGTGTTTATGCATATTTATTTGCCTTTCATTTCAAAATGTCAAGGGCAAGAAAAAAAAAAGCTTGAGAAGATCCAGTTGAATATTACTACTTCTCTTAAATACAAACTGATTTTCTATAATAAGTAGGCAAGTTTATCCTACTCACTCCTTTTTTCTTCTAGTGCAGCGGTGGCCCAGAGTTCACATGAGAAACACATATTAATTCATTATTACTTTCCTTTCTATTTCTTTCTTTTTATATCCCCAGTTAGGGCATGATATTAGCTTCTTTAAAATTATGTATGTAGGTAGTTCATGGTATAGCTATACATTTGGTTTCAACATTCTATAAGAGGTCATTTCAAATATTTTTTATAAAGAAATGATTTGGGTCTGACATCACGGAAGCCCAGGGATGTAAAGCTTCCAGATCTTTCTTCCCATGTTCCTTCCAGGTACCCTGGTGGCTAAAACCAGGAATTCTTTGACTTATTCTTTCTACCTGTGATTGTTTCTTTTGCAGGTGATCAGATTAGGTGATAGAAACAAAGTAGCCCTTTCTCCCTCCCTCCCTTCTTTTCTTTCTTTAATACCAAGGATTGAACCCAGAGGCATTTAACCACTGAGCCATCCCTTTTTATTTTTTTATTCTGAGACAGGGTCTTACAAAATTGCTGAGGCTGGTTTTGAACGTGTGATCCTCCTGCCTCAGCCTCCTGAGCCACTGGGATTACAGGTATGAGCCACCATGCCTGGCTACATTAGCATTTCTTAATGAATTTCTTGTGGCTTTGAATGGGAACTAATGATCTTGGATTTATAGATAATACACAAAATGGAAAATGGAATAAAAGTTCCAAGTAATCTTAATAGTCAATATGAAGAATCACTGAAAGAAAATAGAAATCAATCAGAACAGATAAGGGTGCAGCAGAACCCCCAGGGGCAGACACCATCCTGTCTCCCTTGAAGGTTTGGGACCCTCATTCTCAGGCATCATGGGGGGTTTTACTGTCTTTCCACTGTACCTGACGTCCTCAATTTTATACCTTATCATTTATATCCTACATATTTTCCAAAAGCATCAATAATACCAAATATAAATTATGATGGATAAAGACTAAAAAGGGCAGACTAACATCTACAGAAAAAGAGACGGATTTGTCAAGGGATAAGATGGAAGACAGGCACTGCAAGGGCCTCTGAATCCAGTTCCAAGTGTCCTGGTGTGCACACGTTGGGGCTCTGATTCCAGAAGCTGATAGAGTCTCGGAAGGCACAGATCAAGGGATGGGGGGTAGGAACACCATCCCTTATTTAGTGGTACTCAGGGTGAAGATTCTGATAATGCACTTCAGAGGAGACAAGAACAGGGGAAATCAGGCCTTGTGACCCAAAGACAAAAATGAAAAATCATGGAAAACAATCACATTTAGATTGAGTTTCATGTAAGCTTTTTCACATCCTCTGGTAGGAAGTGGATTCTAGCATGTCCTTCAAGACATGAGAAAGTCAGTCTCATTGCCCACACCTGGATGCTATGGTGAGACACTGCTCAGCAGGAGACAATAGATTGTAATTCTCGATGTTTTAAGGTCATGGGCCCCTTTGAGAGCCTGCTGACAGCTTTAAGTCCTTGTCCTCCAAAATTGCACATTTATATCACAAACCAAATTTTGCACCCAGGTTTAGACAGTTCACTGATCATCAGAGTCCTACCCATTTCAATGTCACATTGATAACCTTTACCATATATAAAAATAACCACCATGGTTTATTTTCTAGAATGGGTTGGAAAAAAAGTTTTCTGGGAAGGGAGAGATGGTAAATATTTTAGGCTTTGCAGTCCAAACACAGACCACAGTTTGCTGACCTCTGTTCTAAGAAGAAAAGAGCACAGAACCTTTGATTTCACAAATGAGGATTTTAAGTGACTTAAGATAAACACGTTCTGATGTTGAACTACTGGTATTTGCAGAAAAGAGCCAGTGTAGTCCCCAAGTAGCTGTCAGTTTTGTAGCCGCTGCTTTATCCAAACATCAAAATGAATTCTCATCTTATGTAGCCAGACAGAGAAATCCCTGCAGAGACACAGGAGTGAGAACACCAGCTCAGGATAAGAGAGTTAAATTTTTAGTTTTTTTTATTATTATTTATGGATGGGTCAATGCTGGCCCCCAAGCATATATACCAAACTAGGAGACTTGACCTTGAATCTGCTGGTAACAATGACGGAAAGACAATAGATATTTCAAGACACCGAATTTTCAAATCCATAATAGGACAGCTAAAATTAAAGTTATTAAGTAAGGTGGATAAAGCCAGCTGCACAAGTATTTCAAAGAAAATTGTTTGAGCTTATGTTGTATTGCAAAAATTTCATGCTTACCTATTTTCTTATGAAATATAGAAAGGCATGAAATAACTACATTTTGACCTCTGAATCAGATCTCTATGGGTCCAATGCCTGAACAGGTGGGCAGAATAGTCAAGTGAGCTGAACTGAGGGGTCTGGAGAGGTGGTTTGTGCAGAAAAAGGTAGGAGGAAGGGTCACACAAACAGATGTTCTGGAATGGGAGCCAGAAGCTAAAATGGGTGGAAGTAAATTTCAACTGAGCCCCAAAATAGGGCTCAGAAAATGAAAAAAAAAACAAACAGTGAAGTTGGTTCAGACCCAGTCAGACCTAAGAAAGAGTCCAAGAATGGAATCCATACAGCCAGAGAGGATTGGCACATAGGGAATCCAAGAGGTACCAAGAGACCTGAAACCCCTGAATCCCCAAACCCTAAGTAAGTCAAGGCTGGAAGGGAGCCAGACGGGTGTGAGCAGGTGATGTAGGGCCCAGAAGCAGCCAGAGAGCTGTGGCCACTTGCTTCTCCCCAGGACATGTGGTGGGCACCAAAAAGCCAGAAGAGCTTTGTAGCCATCAGTGTAGTGCGCCATCTAGTGGTTGTCAAGAGTAGAGGGAGAAAAGGAAGGGATGGGGAATAAAATTCTCTAGAAGGTGGGGTGTTCCTACATCACTATTAGAGGTCTGATAAGAAGCAGCTATAGAAATCAGTATGGAGGATCCCCAAAAGACTAGGAATGAAAGCACCTTATGACCCAGCTATCCCATTCCTTAGTATTGATCCAGAAGAATTAAAGTCATCATATATTTAGAGATACATGAATAACCATGTTTATAGCTGCACATTTCACAATAGCCAAGGGGTGGAACCAGCCTAGGTATCCATCAACAGATGAATGGATAAAAAAATATGGTACCTACACACAATTGAATATTACTCAGCCATAAAAAGAACGACTTGATGACATTTTCCAATAAATGGATAGATCTGGAGACTATCACGCTAAGTAAAATAAGCCAATCTCCAAAAAAACAAAGACTGAATGTTTTCTCTGATATGTGAAAGGTAACCCCCAATGGAGGGGAGAGGGAGAATAAAAATTCAGTGGAGTAGATGAAGGGGAATGAAGGGAAGGGAGGGGAATGGGAAAAGGAAAGACAGTAGAATGAATCAGACATAACTTTCCTATGTACATATATGAATATACCACAGTGAATCTCATCATCATCCACATTCACAAGAAATTAACAAAAAATAACCATGAGTAAATGGCCAAAAGATCAATAGAGGGAAGGGAGCAGGGGTTGAGGGAAGGGGAAGGAGAGGTACTGGGGATTGAATTAAAACAAGACATATTTCATGCTTTTATAATTACGTCAAAATAGATTCTACTGTCATGTATAACTAAAAAGAATTAATTTTAAAAATAAAATATGATATATATGTATATATGCATATGTACATATATATACACACACAATGGTATTTTACACAGCCGTAATGAAGAACAAAATTATATAATTTATAAGAAGATGCACGGTACTAGAGAGCTTCATGTTAAATAAAGTAAGCCAGACTCAGACAGTGAAGGGTTGTATGTTTTTTCTCATATGTGAAGGGGAGAAAAGTGATGTTATAAAAACAGAAGGGAAACCATTAGGATATAGAAAGGGGGCCAGGAGAGGGAGGAATGGAGGGTAAGTGAGGTACTGGGGAATGAAATTGATCAAATTATGTTCTGAGCATGTATGAATATGCCACAGTGAATCCCACTACTATGTCTCACTATTATGCATCAGCACGCTTTTAAAGACACATGTAAAATTTATTTCTGTGGTTAGTTCTATAAGTAGTATATACTGTACTTCTTAGAAGTCACTGCACTGTATAAAAATCACACAATAATAACCACAGGGCTTATGGGAAAATATGGGACTATAGCACAACACTAAAAAACTTCATTAGTGGCACATTAAAAAAAAAAAGACAGGACCCAAATAAAAACAGTAACACCATATTAACTAAGTTAAATGGTTAAGAAATACATCAATACTAGAATAGATATGGCACTTGACTTTGAAAAAGATGTGAAGTTTGTTTGTGGAAGCAGGCGTCAGGAGGATTATAATCTATTAAGTTATTATGAAGTGGTGGAAAGAGGAGAGATATTTGGTATCCAAGGGAAACCCTGGATATGGATGCAAGGGACACAAAATACAATGGAGAACTCATGTAACTGACAGACTGTGGGGAATATTTTGTGTATTCTTAGATCAGCTTGATGGTTTTCTGCTGTTACGTGTTAAGAAACTGTTCATAAGCAAATGCAAAATTCACATTCTCTAATCACAGGTTGTCTTTTGACGTTGTTGGTTTTCATTTGGGTGCTGGGAATGGAACCTAGGGCCTTGTGCATGCAAGGCAAGCACTCTACCACAAATTATTACATTAGGGTACTGTTCCCATCAGCAGAAGAGTAGCAGATTCTGTAAGTGATCCCACCCCCACGCTGGGTGATACAGTTGCGGGAACACATGGGATTGATTTGGGGATCAGCCTAGGAACCAGTGCAGATTTGCCCTTCGGGGCTCAGAGGCTTAGACAGAATGTGTCCCTTCATGTAGCCTCAATGTTCTCATGTTTCCCTGAGGCCGAACAAGATTAGTGGCTCTCAGCCCTGGCTACACATTAGAATCACTTGCAGAGTCTTGAGACCAGTGAAGCCCAGGCTCCCCCAGACCCATTCACTGAGACTCTCAAGATTGGGGTGCTGTCAAAAATCTGTACTCTTAGCAAGTGTGTGAATTTTATACCAACTCAAATTTGAGACGCACCAGTGTAAAGCAATGATTCTTCAATGTGTCTATACCTTGGAATCACCAGGGGACTTTAAAAACATACAGGTGCCTTAATCCCAGCTGAGGAAGGCTGGTCTCGTTGGTTTCCAGGTAACTCCAATCACAGGAAGTCTGATTACCCTGTCCTCCGCATGCGGCCCCGACTGTGCTTGAAAAACACTACTGACTCAAAAAATAAACACTGAATTTCCACATGACTCAGCAATTCCACTTCTGGGTAAACACCCCAAGGAATTGAAAGCTGAAACCCAAACAGATATTTATACACCATGTTCACGCCGTATGATTCACAATAGCCCCAAGGTGGAAACAATACAAAGGTCCATCCAGGATAAGTCAACAAAATTGGGGGTTTATATAAGAAAATAGGATCCAGCCTTAAGAGGGACTAAAATTCTGACACACCAGACAACATAGACGAACTCTGAAGATGTTATGCTAAGTGTAATGAACCAGACACAAGAGAAAAAATACTGTATGATTTCACTTAAGTAGAATTCTCTTTTTTTCTCCCCACCCTTTTTTTGGGGGAACTGGGGATCAAATTTGGGACTTTGAGCATGCTAAATATGTGCTGTACCACTGAGCTACACCACTTAACCTGTATGAGGTTTCTAGAATGGACAAATTCACAGATACAGAAAGTAGACTGAGGTGCCAGGGGCTGGCAGGAGGCAAGAGATGGGGTGTGATTGTTTCAGTTTGGGACCATGAACAATTTGATTGATAGATGACGGTGGATGTACTTAATGCCACTGAACACTTCAAAATGGTTAAAATGATAAAGTCTATGCTATACATATTAATTAAAAGATTAAATTAAGCCAAATTCACTACTGATGCCAAACCCGATTCCTGGATATTTAGGTTGCTTGGGTCTGGCAGGAACTGAAAATTGCATTTTATAGCCATATCCCAGGTACTTGAATGCAAGCAGTTCTCAGGATGCCCTTCAGCTCAGAAACCCTGTGATTCTTGGAGAGGAAGAAGGGCTGATAAGAAATTTAGAGGGCTGTTGAGTATTGGGTTTGGATTACTAAGCCTGGAATAATGTGTATCTAGGGTTTTGAGGGGGAGAAAACAGGAACAGCACAATCAATGCAGGCCTCAAGATTCCTGCCAGCCACTGTTAATTAAGATAATAAGACCAGAGGGAGAAGGGTCAGTCTCTCTTTCATTTGAAGTGAATCCATTTTACTTTAATCCCAGCCATTAGTGCAGCAGGTTCCCTTTCTTCCCTTAATTGCCTGAACAACAGAGCTGCTCGCCTAAGCTTCCCGAGGTACGGACCATGGTGAATCAGAAGCAAACATACATAGACTACATTTTGGGGGTTCCCTGCTCCCTGGACACCACAGTTGGCCTGTGAATGCCTTGGGTTGAGCCAGAGCTGCTCCTATGCTCATGTAATGCTTGATCCCTAACAAATAATACCAGGAATAGGATCCTCGGCAGGGCCCCAGGTCTGAACTGGTCCCAGGCTAGCTGTGGTCATGTGGTAAGCTACAGAGAAATGTCTCTTCTGGCAGGTACCAGGTCAACCTCGGGCACCACCAGAGCACCAAGCTTAGAGGACTCAATATCTGAGAAAGATTTTGTAGATTTCCAAATGGGGACCTGGGAGAGTTCCTGCAAAGTTCACATAACAATAAAAATACTGGACTAGTTTCTCATGTGGGTATGGAATGCAGGTTTAGCCTTGAGAAGGCTGAAGGGCAGTGGACCAGGGGAAGTCTCTCATGGCAAATACCTTCTCTAGATGCACCATAATAAAGCCTCCCACTGAACAAGCCAACAGGTTGGAACAAGTCCAAAACCTTATTAGGGCCCCAGTCCCTCCAGCCTCTGACTCTAAGTTTCATTAAAACAGCTGGGTGACTGCATGCCCTTAGCCTCAGAGTTTGCTCCCCAGGTACAATTCTAGCTTCTGCCACTAACCACCATGGTTTCAAGACTGTACTGATGTGACTTTGTTTTCATTCAACACCACCTCTATTTATTCTACAGAGACTCTTCCTAGTCTGAGTTATGTCAATCACTGCACTAGATACTGGGCACCCTTGCCCACCAGGAGTGTACAGTCTCTACAGGTTGTGGAATAGTAATGTCCACAGTGTGTTCCCCCCGCCAGCAGCAAGAGCATCTAGAGAGCAACACAAATGCTTGGATTCCACCCCAACTCCCTGCATCAGAAGCTTTGGGACTGGGGCCTGGCACTGTGATTTTGATGCATGCTCACATCTGAGAACCGCTAGGCTAGAGTCTGGAGGGAAGACAGAATTGTATACAGTCGGCCCTCTGTGTCCTCCAGCTCCGCATTAGTGGATTCCACCAACCGTAGACCAAAAACATTTTGGGGGAAAAAAACCCAGCACCCACACTGACTATGTTCAGATGGTTTTCTTACTGTCATTCTCTAAATAATACAGTATAACAACTCTTTACACAGCACTGACAATATATCAGGCATTTTAATTCATACGAGATTATTTGAAGTATGTGGGAGGTGTGTGTAGGTTACATGCAAATACTACACTATTTTATACAAGACACTTGGGCATCTGATGTGTTTGGCTTCTGTGGGTGGTCCTGGAACCAACTGCCTGTGGATATTGAGTGAAGACTGAATGCTAATCACTGTCATATCATACAGTGGGAAGCTTTAGATTCCTCTTATCATTGTAGACAACATTTTACAAATGAGGAGACTGAGGCTCAGAGAAGTTAAGCAACTTACTTAAGAGCACACAGCTTCATCTGCAGTGCATCACCCTCTATGCCTAACGTCCTCCTGTATGGCAGTACAAGCTGTTTTGTGCAGTGGTCCTGCCTCAGCCCACCTCACAGTCATCGTCTGCTCATCTTGTGATCGAATCCTTTAATCACAAAACACTCTGGCCCTGGCTCCCAGCAGGTCACCCTCTCAGCCCTTGTCCTCTTCAATGTCCATACAAAGGTCCATTTTATCTCTATGTAATTTCTTGTTGGCATAATTCCTCCTTTGAAACGTTGAGATCTTTCAACACAGCCGTCTCCTCTCAGCTCTCTCATGTCTTTATTTGAACTATGGCACCTTCCTGATGGCCTTAGAACTGCCCTGGAGTGGGAGCAGTGGCACATATCTGTAATCTCAGCACCTGGGGAGGCTGAGGCAGGAGGATCGCAAGTTCAAAGCCAGCCTCAGCAACTTAGTGAGGCCCTAAGCAACTCAGTGAGACCCTGTCTCTAAATAAAAAAACAAGAAGCGCTGGAGATGTGGCTCAGTGGTTCAGCTCCTCTGGGTTCCATCCTTGGTACAAAAACAAAAACTACAAAAAAAAGAAAGAAGTGCCCTGAACCCTAAGTGGATGGAGGTTGAGTTCTGGCAGTAAGATCCATATGACGAGTGTTGGTGCCCTCACAAAAGTGCAGTGCTCAAGTGTGCCTTCCACACAACTTCACCAAGCCTCTTCTTTCTCTCACTCCCTCAGGAGTGATCCACACTGTCAGCCCCTCCTGCCTCTCCCAGAAGCAGCTGGCTTTGCCTCCTAGGTCTAGCAGCCCAGGGAGGCCCAGCTCCAGCTCCTGACTGGGAGGGAGCGTGCTGCTGCCCTCTACTGGCCACTCGTGTGGCTGCCTGTGTTGGGACAGCAATGCCCATAGAGAGCTCTGTAGCAGTCCTGGGGCAGCACCCTGCAACCACACTGGGAGGGGCACTCAAGTCAAGCAGAGGAGGCTGGGCCTCCGCACTTCACACTAAGGTTAATGTGGTGAGAGAGGGCGGCTCACTCATGCAAACCTGAGTGCAAAAGGCGCTCACCCCATGCCTGGGGAAAGGCGACTTCATGCAAGCAAAATGGAAAGCACGCTCCACACCCACACTTAGACCCATCACGCCCGAGCAGTGGCGAGCATTAGCATCTTCTGTGAGCACCAAGGATGAGCACAGCAGGGTAAAAGTCTGGCGACTGCCTACAGTTCTATAAACAGGACTCGGAGATCAGCACATTAAGTTTCTGGGCACTGGAGCATGCTCAGGAGAATGGCTGATTTATTTACTGACGCTAGCTGGTCTCACTAGGTTCTGTTTGCATCTCTAAGTGTTTACGATGATTCTATAACACAAAACATGACTATTAAGTCTAGCCCAGTGAGAAATGTCCCTTTTATGTTTAGTCTTTGTTCCATGAGCACTGGGTGAGGGTGGGGAGACATGCTGTCCAAACCGAATTCCCTCCTGGAGTTGGTAGAAACTGGAAACCCTGTCAGGATGCATGTGACCTTGCTGCAGTGAACGTACGCAGTGCAGGGTTCCCTGAGCTGCAGACCATCCACTAAATCTCCTCTAGAAATTTGTCTACAACTGTCATCAAACTCCCCGGCTTCTATTGAGAGTCCCACCTGTGTCCCTGTTTGTGAATTAGAATTCTTTTGCTTGTTCTGTTTGGTTTACTGCCATCACTAGCACTCCGAAGGTATTATGTTGGCAAATATCTGCTAAATGAATGAATTTGCTTGTGTTCTGCCAGGGGGGTGGGGGGCCTCCCTTCCTCTTCCTGGACCTGCAGAGATGGCTGCCCAGGTGCTGAGAGCTGTGTGCTGGTTCTCTGGGTCCCTTGGATGAACTGATCTGGGCCCATTCAGGGCAGCCCCATCTCACTTGGACCACAACTTGAAGGGATTACCTGTTTGTATCATATCATCTGCTTCTGAGAGTGAGCTTGTTCCTTGCTTCTTCCCCTGAACACACCCTGAGATATCCTTTTCTGCATCTGCAGCATTTCCCCTAAATGCACAGCATATGCACTACAACCTTTCCAAATCCCTTTGAACTGGCCAAACACTGCCTCGAACTCATTGTTGGTCATGGACCCTTGTTTCTGTCTTCAGTACATATATCCTTAAAAATCAAATAAGTGGCTTTCCTAAGTCCCCACAGGAAGAAGCTTCAAGGATGGCATCAATGCAGTTGGTGGCCAATGCTATGAATTTCACCTCCGGGATCTCTGGCAGTGATTCCCCTGCCCTACCATTCTGCCGCCTCGCCTCTGCTGCCAGGCTCCACTGTCTCCTGCCTGGGCCACTAAAGCAACCACCTCCCAGAGTGGGTGATAGGGTTTGGATCTTGAATGTTCCCCAAAGGCCCCTATGTTGAAGGCTTGGTTTCCAACCCATGGCACTGTTGGGAAGTGGTAGAATGGGGTTTAGCAGGAGAAAATTAGGTTCCTGAAGGAGATATTGAGATCCCAGCAATTTCCTATCTCTCTCTTTGCCTCCCAGTTACCATGAGTTGAAAAACGTCTCCATTACCATGCACTCTTGCCATGATGTGCTGCCTCACCACAGGCCCAAAGCAACTCGGCCAATCAACCATGGGCTGAAATCTCAAAAACTGTATGCCAAAGAAAACATTTTTTTATTAAATTCATTGTCTCGGGTATTTTGTGACAGTAACAGACTGACTAACATCATGTGTAACTCTGACATATGCATCCCTCCCTGAGGGAGCTTCCCAGAGCACAACTCCTACCAGAAAAGTCTCCCCTGGCTCTTTAGGCTCTCAAAATTAGAACTCTGCAGAATGGCTTTGGGGTCCTCCTCCTGCAACCATACCCTAAATCTGGAATGGTTACTTAGAGGAGATACTTAGGGCCTGCACTCTCATTTTACAGAGGGAGAAACTCAACCCAGCCTACCTTCCTGGCGATGTCTAGACTGCCTTCCCGTTGCTGCCTTGTTTCCCAGATATAATTTGCCATTCTCAGAATTTGACCTCCACCCCGACTTCTCTGCTTGGGCTGGTCTCTGGGCTTGGAATGCCTATGCATGCCTCATCAGCTCATCCCATCCCAACATTCCTTGCAAGGGCTGCCTCTGAGGCCGGGTCTTCCACAAAACAGCCCTCCCATTTCTCCAGGCATTCTTTGTCTCTGGCCCTTGATATTCTGAGTACATCTCCACGACAGCATTTTTATTACATTATGCCTTTCCCACTAGATTGTAAATCTGGAGGGCAGGAACTCAATTTTATTCACGTGGGATCCCCTGCAGTACTTGGCACAACTTAAGCACCCCAGCAATTTTTTTCCCATTCATAATTTGAAGAAGACATATTTTCATCAGAAGCACTTACCTCCTCATCCTAGTATGAGGCCCTTCTAAGTTCTTTTCATTCTAGAGGCAGAGGGTCCCCAGGTTGTTTCAAGGCTTCAGTTTTTGATTCTGTAGGAATCTCGTCACTGTGATGGTGTGTGTGCAGGTGGGGTGGGGGGAGAATGAATCAGGAGAAAGAGCTTTTGTTTGCCTAAGAGAGAACAGGAAAGCTAATTAAGAGGAAGAAACAGAAAACATTACGCAGGTGGTTTTCTGTGTCCTACAGCGATTTTCTTTTTAGGTGTGATTCTATTAAGTGGAATGTTTATCAGAGAAGATCAAGGCCATTTTGTAAATCGAAGCACATAGGACATCAAGGTGGAAGGGATTTTGAAAAAATCTCTGACCCAGCCTCTCTTTCAGAAGGTGGATGTCTGAGTCACTCAGCCCAATGGGCATCTTTCTTTCTTATAACTCCAGGGAGGGGAAAAAAATTTCACTGTGGTGACGGGGAAGTTTTCCCCCAGGACCCAGAAGTCTCTTTCGTGACATTTCTGTGGTCGTTTGATTTCTGAGGATCAAGCACAAGGACAAGACAATTCCACCGTCTCTACTCTCCAGTGAGCAGAGAACTTGCTGACAAAAGGATCTTGTGAGTTTCTGGGGGAACATAGAGCTAAGGTCACCATCAGAGCTTGACATTTCTAAGCAATAGGACTAGGTAAATCACGGTGCTGTTAGGAGACTCTGTGCAATTACTGGGTCTCAGATTTAGGACAAGAGTGTCCTGAGAGTTGAAGATTTGAACAGTTTTGCTTTTCATCATTTTATAGATGATTTAAATGGATGCTCACCAAGGCTAAGCTCATGCCTAAGGTCTTACATCTATTAAATCATGGAGCTAGGGTTTGAATCCAGTTGAAATCTTGTCATTGTGATTTTTAAACAAAGTCAAAATTAAATCTACTGCAAAAACATGCAGAGCCTCAACGGGTGCTTTGCAGGAGAATCCCCTGTGGGTGGGGCCACAGAGCCTGCATTTCTAACAAGCTCCTGGGTGGTGATCAAGTTGCTGCTCCTCTGACCACAGAGTGGGGAGGACCTTAAGAGATGTGCTATCAAGAGATGTGCTATCAGTCTAGGTGCTTACTGCTTTCCTGCCCACCCGGGCTGCTTCATGCTGCCTAATCAATCTTGAGAAGAACTCTTCACTCCCAAGCCCTTCTCATCCCTGAAGAGTGAAGCATCAGATAGTACCTCCAAGAGGACTCATTTGGGGTTTCAGAAGAGGGGGAGCCAGAAGGGTCCCACCGTTTTACTAGGAGCTAAGAAAACAGGAGGGTTTGGGGTCAATTTCTCTGGTTCAGGAGAAACACTTCTCCTGGAGACCAGCAGGGGGCGCACAGAGGGCAGAATCAGGGTGGGAGAGGCTGGGCTGGGCCCTCTGGGAAGCTTATATTGCTTGCATAATGAGGTGAGTTTGGAGATTAAAATGACAACTGAGCTAGTGGCTGGATTCAGATCCTAGCTCCACCATGTAACAGATGTGTGAGCTTGAGCAAATGCTGAAACCCTCTGTGCATCAGTCTAAATCATCTGTAAAATAATAGTTTCTCCTTCCTCCAGCAACATTAAGAGCAGGCTACCGAGGACCCTCCAGTGTCCAAACCAGAGAACCCAATTATCCACGTAATCCTCTAATATTTCTTACTTGCTTAAGTAGAAAGCCATCATTTATGCGCCTACCCCTCAGCAGAAAGGCATTCCTTTTAAAACCACTGAAGGGGAACAGTGCGAGAAGGAAGTGGGTTTCTCAACATGCTAGGGTGATTTGGTGTTTTTCTTTTGAGTACTCATGGGAAATTATGTACCAGCTTCCTCTGTTTTCTTTAATATCATCTCGTGGTGGTCCCCAGCACCATAAAACAACAAAAACAGCAGCCACCAAGGGAGTGATAATCTGAAAACAGTATGTTGAGAACTGAAATGGGTTAGGCACAGGGTGGCTTCCCTTTTGTCTGCTTATTATAAACTCATTAGCACAGTTTTAAAGGCATCTGATTAAAATAAATAATTTCATCTGGATGATTTTTGAAAAGTGAACTACTCGCACAACACATCCAAAATCCTCAGGGAGAGAGAGCTCACCTAGGAAGTGAACATGCTTACCTGTCTCCCCGTTCAGTCTGTGCTCATATTCTCAATTAGAAAATTAACATGGCAGGCTCTGACAGCCTCCCCGAATGCAACTCAGCTAAACCTGGTGTATTGATGGGCGAAGTAAATTGCCAGGAGAGCTAGGTAACTGCAAGGTCAGGGAGCTGGAGAGCTTAGAGCTGGGAAGTCCAATATAGCATCCCCTGAAAGTAATGACACAGACAATCTGCTCGGAGCAGCAAAAAAATCATTTGGACTGTGATGTAAATTGAAAGAGGTTGGGGCAGGGTGGGAGGTGTGAACAGGGAATAGAAATCCTATTCAACTGTGATCAGTTATACGCAGAGAATGGAAATGGGAAGAGAAATTATAAAACACTTGAGAACCATCCTGGGAATCTGTAGTCTGCATTTCTCTTAAACTCCTTAGGTACGTAAAACCATGTTGGCTCTGCAGCTTATGCAGATGCCTCAGTTGCAAGGTGAGCCCCCAAAGAGGTGAAGAAGAAGGGAGGATCTCTGTGAGTCTCTGGGCACCGAAGAGAAAAGATGATTTCAATGGTTGTGCCTGAGTGACTGTGAGCAGGAGCCAGCCCATGTGGGAGCACAGGTCCCTTCCATGTGCCCAGGGCACTGTTCTCCCTAGGAAGTTTATTATGTGTGAATCTGCCTGGGCAGGCTGCCTGTGGTGGCTGTGCTCCACACTGACTCAGGGCTCCAACTTGCTAGTGGTGTTTACTCCCAGGATACATGCAATCATGGCAGAAGCACTGGGCTGGGTAATAGTCAATCTGGGTCCTTCTTTGGGTACCACTGGGGCATCCCAGACAAGTTTAACTTTGTGTCCTCAGTTTCTCCATATGTATGTATAATAGCAAATCTGAACTGGTAGTGTTTTCACATCCTTGTGAACTCTAAAATTGCCTAAGGAAACTTGTTGAGTATCATGACAGAAATCACAGACCACAGCCAATCCTCCCCGGAGCAGAATATTCATCTCCATGTTGGCAAATTTGCAAACCTGTTACCAAGGATCTTGAAAAAAAAAATAGTGGAAAATAACATTATCAATGTACCTATAACATATATCCTGGATAGCAACTTCTTCCTTCCTTAAAAATGTACTCTTAAAGGGGACTACATCTGTGGCTAGATGATATTCTGAGGTTAGAAAACTTGTTTTCCCCCTTCTTGTATTTCCACCTTCCGATGCTCACCTGCACCTCTCTAGAAGATCCCCTGGTCATTGCTCTTGGGCAGGCAAGTAGCAGGACTGTACTCAGAAGTACACATGCAGGTTCTTCTGGCTTTGATTTCCTAAACAAAGCTGTAGGGAGAGGACACAGAGTCATTGATAGGAGGCACAGTAAGAAAGGGGGGTGGGGGGTTGCTAGGTAGAAGCAGAGAGGCAAGGGAGAAACCAGAAAGCAAAGGAGGTCTGCAGGTCCCCAGGAGGACAGCACTGTGACTTGACCCCAAAAAGTTAGCCTTGTGTTCTTGAAGCAGTAGAGACCAACTGGAACCGAAGGGGTCCCCGAGTAGACAGGGACAAGAGCCCCCTTGTGTGGATCAGAGAACTGGGCAGTAAATGCCTCCCAGCTCTGCCCCTGAGGTCTTGGCAATGAGTGAAATCTGGCAATTGTGATACAAACTGAGGCCGTTTCTATGGCTCCCAGCCCAGGGAGATGAAGACTCCAAACAAATATTAAGTCAGTATCTAGGAAATAAAGAAAAAGTTGTGATTTTTTTGCACATCTGAGTATGTTCATATTAGAGATGAATACCATCGATTTGTTTAACATGTTGACAAAGAAAATAAAAGATAGCCTTGAAAATTACAGGGACTCAGTTACACCTCTGAGCAAGATGAGAGGGAATCTCAGATCACAAAACACTCACAGATGAAAATGGCATTAGATTTTGCCTTTATTGTGGTTGTTTGAGTTCAAATCTTGGCAGTGTTTCCCCTGTCTCCAAATTGGAGTGATTAGGAAGAGCAAATGAGATGGAATACACAGCTCAGATTTGCAGGGTTCTTGTAATACTTTGCACATGGTAGATTATTTGATAGCTATTAAATTATTTATTGACTACTAAAGCTGGTCTGACACACAACAAAACTGGGTCTGGAGAATTAGTGGCTTGGCAACTCTGGACAAGCCACGTTGTCAGAGTTGTCTATGAATCTTGTAGAAGTATCAGGAACATTAACATTAATTTACAATAAAATACCAACTTACTAATTTTGAGTTTAGCATGGTGGTTTAAGTGCATGGACCTGAAGACAGACATGTTGAGTCTGAACCTTGGTTCGCCATTTACCTTCCCCAGGTACTTGGGACAGTGTCTGGCTCCAAGTAAATGCTATGTGTGTGTGTTTGCTGCTATGGCTGGTGTTATTAATCTGTGTAAAGGATAGAATGACCACCACCATTATGAGAGAAAGTCAAGCGTGGGGACCTCTGAGAGAAGTTTATAATGTTAGTAATGATATTTTCATTTTGGCATTGCAACAGCCAGTGGTTTAGATTTAGTGATCGATTCCATGACTTTGGAAATTCACCAGAAAGTTCTATGAGATACTTGCAAGGGAAACAAAAAAAAAAAAAAAAAAAAAATTAAATAAAATATAATCGATACGAACAGGAGAATTTACCCACATTCCTTCAGCATAAACAGGTTCCTTTTGTCCTGCACGCAAGCTACACATCAGTCTCTTACAAAACAGTCAGAAATTCATTTCTTGACCCAACTACTTCCCCTTTTTCATGCAAAATAATCTACTCTTTATTTCATGGCCAGGTTCCTCAGACATGAAGCCCAAGTCTCTCCCCAGTGTTTCCATTTCCTACTAACTAGCCTCTTTTTAACCCCTGAACTCTGGCTTTCCTACAAGGGTGCCCTCTTGAAGCTTGCTTTCTTCCTTTCTTTTCTGAACCTCCTTGGTTGGTTGGTTTGTTTGTTTGTTAGCATCAGACAGCTCTGGCCCACTATTTCTTCTTAGGCTATCTTCTCTTGGCTTCCATGATTTCCCTTCTATCTTTCCACCATTCTATTTCTCACCAGTTCTTTTCCCATCTCCTACTCCCTTTAGCTTGGACATTTTGCCCTCCGGGGGTCTCTCAGCTGTAGGCTTCTTCCCTCAGTGACCACATTTTGCTCTCACAAATTGGACCATGCCCACTCCTTCCTCAAGATCTCTCTCTAGCCTTGACCTCTCCTGGTTTCAAAGGACATCCATCTGGATGTCCTCTTATACCAGACTCAACTAGGCCCCCAAATGATAAAATATTTTGCATTTTGAAAATCCTACAAGAGATAAAAACATTTTTTTTTTTTTGCATGGAACTCAGAGACAGATAAGTGGACTTCTCCTAGGCCAGGAATCTGATCCCTGTGGGACACTGCCCCTACCTGCAGTGTCCTTTACTCTTTTTATAGAATTAATTAATCACCAAATCCTACTCCCCCACCCCTTTCAAATGTCTGTAGATTTTTCCTTACTTTGGTATTTTCATCACCCCAGTGTTGTTTTTAGTCTTCCATTTCATACATGTTTATTGGAAAACCATCTCCTGGGAACAAAGCTAGCTGATGGTATGACACCCAGGATAAACCCTTGGCTGCCATCAAGGAGTTCACAGTCACCATCAGGAAGACAGCCATGTCACTGCAGCTACAGGAGGGTATGTTAATTGCTGTTGGAGGATGTGCCTGGGATGTTCTGGACCACTGAGGACTCATAGCCCTGCCCCAGGGGACCTGCACACACAGGGGCTACACACAAGGGGTCCCAAGGATCCAGTGTTAGTTAGGTAGGAACAGCAGTGCGCAGTCCTGGCAGAGGCTTCTAAGTAGCACGGTCAAAGGGCAAGAGAGAATCCAGGCTGGGGTGTTGCTTGGAGCTGGGGTGGCTCTGAAGACCAACTGTTTGTTCAAGGTGTGAGTTGAGCCTGCACAGGATATGTTGAGGCCAGATCAAAAAGAATCTAGAATTCCATTCTGAGGGCAGTAGAGGGTTTTGAGAACTACCACTGCATTAAACTCACACTCCTCAAGAGCTCTGGGAATGAGCTCCACCTAATTGATCCAATCTTAGATCTTCAATAACACATCTCACATCCTCTGCTCCAAGTAAGTGGGAGCTTTAATCTTCCCTCTATGTGGCTGGTGTTCAATCAAGGCTCATTTACCAAATGCCTCCTGTGTGCCAGATACTACCTTTGGCTCAGAGGATCCCCAGATGTGACACAGCTCTGCCTTGTAACAGGGACTCAGAGAGGCTGATTTGGCTAAAAGCAGTGGCTCTTTACTTCCTTCAGATGTCCTATAGGTAATGACAAACAGGATAAAGTTTGGCATCCCTGCCTGACTATGTATCCGTCTCCTTTATTACCTTCAATTTTGTGATCTGCTCAGCTCTGCACATTGGCATGATAATCATTTAAGGATGTTCATCTAAAAAAAAATAACGTAAGGTTTATTAGCCCTAAATTTACCTAACTTACCTCATCCTCCTTTAAGACTGGGGCAAGATTTGCAGCATCCTGTTTCAGAACCCTGGAGTAGTGCTCACAAGTCTTTAGCAGTTGCCCTACATCTTTCAGATCACCCCAGAATGAGACTCTTCCCTCCCCAAGCATAGGCAATCATCTCATGGAAAATAATTCTTCCTTCCAAGATCACAGGACTAATAGACATCCTGAGTGGCAAGTGGCAATTGTCACATGACCAGGACTTCCCTGGAGCTACTTCACAGAGTAAGAATTGACAAAACAAATCAACCAGACCACAGTTTGACTGAGATTGCTTATTTCTGCATACCCCTCACACATTCCCCCAGTTCTTCGTCTATTTAAATTTAAAGCTCCTGTCAACAACCAAAGACAGGGCTGAGATGCTGGATCTTGCTTTGCCTTTCCAAGATGGCCATATTGATTAAAGATCTCCTCCTGTTTTTCATTATTATCTTTTCTGTCTGGTTTTTGGGGCAAGTGGCTGAACCTCAGAGTTTGTTTGTTGGGACCTTCAAAATCAGATGTCTAGCCTAGGACTCCCTAAAAACCTCTGTGAGTGGGGCAAAGACCCCCTCAACTCCAGGATGGTAAGAGATTCAATAGGAGTCTATGCAAGGAGCAATGGGAGGACAAGGGAGAAGCTCTCCAGCTCTGTGAGAAATTTGGAGTCGGGGCCAGCCAGGGAAGCCTTCACTGCAGAAGGTAGCATTGGCATGCTTTAAAAATCTAGGGGAGCCCCTAGCAGAGCATCCTGCACACAGGAGAGCAAGCAAAAAGGGGAAAAAAGGGTAGGAAAAAATGGTGTGGTCAGTAGGTTGTGTGCCTGAAAAGAGTGACCAGAGCTGGAGTTCAGAGTGCAGCTTGTGGACAGCAAGTGCCTTTGCTTGTCCTGAGTTTCTTATTACTCTGTCTAGTCTTTGTGGTTTCTAAACTGAGCTCAAGACCAAATAGTTCCTGAAAGTCTTCTTTGCCTTTTCTAAGCATACCCGGGCTTTATCTTTGAACTAGAGGACGATACCACATAATTTTGTACTTAATTGCTCTCTAATTATCTCACAGGTGCTGGTTTTATCTTCCCATCTACACCTGGAGGCTTCAGAATAATAGAAACCATACTCCAAACTTGTGTTTGCCCCACAGAGCTGAATACGTCATAGGTCGTGGTTCACAAATTAGGGAACTATGAAGCCAGAACTTCAAACCACTCAAAGATTTGGAGAACTGACTGAAGATTCAGAGCTTCAGGCAGATTCAGAGATCTGCTTTCTGCATTCTTTTCCACAGTTGAGGGAGCCACATCAATGTTTATAACAGCACAGTTCACAATAGCTAAATTGTGGAATGGTTGTGGTGTGAACTAATAAATACAATCAATAAGAGTGTAAATTATAGATTATAGATTAGTAAAAAATATAGACTATAGACATAAGATTTTGATAAGTGAGATAAGACAATTATAAAGCAAGAACTGTCCATTTTGCTGCCTTCTATAAAACACTGTTACAAGAACTGTTTCTGAGAAACTGAAATGAAAGCTGTTTGTTTTCTTATAAAAATTGCTTTTCTTCACTTTGTACCCCACAAATTGTAACCTACTCAGGATGTAGCGGTGGTCATGGTGAGCTATATCCTGGGTTTGAATGACCTTGTGGGTCTACGTGACTTTGAAGTAGATTCTCTGCCCACCGACCCCTGCCCAAATTCAGGATGCGACTGTCCAGCACCTGCTTGAACCCAGGACTGTGGTCAACTGAACTGCAAAGCTAATGCTTTTTTTTTTTTGCTTCTGTTTATCGCTTGCTTGCTGACTGGAAAATTCCAGTCTTGCCTAGAGCTCACAGGTCCCACTTATTAATGTTTGAATTTCTATGATTGGCTAGCTTACATGACAATAAACAAGTCACTGAGTTGTGGATTTTGTGCTTATATTCTCTTTGGATGGACCAGGAAGATGCTGTCCACCCACAGAGCTTCAGTCTCTGTGGTGGGTGACAGCTCCTGGCCAGGTAAATAAAGCTCTCTTTTGATTTGAAATTCGGACTTAGAGTGCTTTCTGAGGCGTCTCCCCATAACAGAACCAATCCTTCAATAGACGAATGGATAAAGAAACTGTGGTATATATACACAATGGAATATTACTCAGCATTAAAAGAGAATAAAGTCATGACATTTGCAGATAAATGGATGGAGTTGGAGAATATCATGCTAAGGGAAGTAAGCCAATCCCAAAAAACCAAGGGCCGAATGTTCTCTCTGATAAGTGGATACTGATTCATAATGGGTGTGGTAGGGGGAGCATGGGAGGAATGGAGGAAATTTGGATAGGGCAAAGGGGAGGGAGGGGTAGGGAGAGGGCAAGGGGATAGGAAAAATGGTGGAATGAGATGGACATAATTACCCTAGGTACATGTAAGAAGACAACGAATGGTGTGACTCTTTCTTTGTGTACAACCAGAGAAATAAAAAATTGTGCTCCATGTGTGTAATACGAATTGAAATGCATTCTGCTGTCATGTATAACAAATTAGAACAAATAAATTAATTAATTTTAAAAAAGAATGAAACAAACACATCTGGAATCAGTAACTGGACATTCCAGGGTTTCCTTGCTATCCAAGTCTGTGAACAAATAGACCGATTCTGATTTCATCGCTGGGCAGTCACACTTCCAGATGTGTGGAAATCAACAAAGTAGTCTCTGTGATGCACATGCCTTCCCCAGGAGGTGTCTTCCCTCCTCAAACCAAACTGAAAACCCGACAGGATCGGCTTTGCATTCTGACAATGGAATCAGAAAGCTTCCTGCTCTGCTCAAAGAATAAATGTCCAAAGCAGTGATCCTGTGCCACTGTTTAGGATGGAAATAAGTGCCTGTTAGGATAATTAAGCCTGTGGGTACCATCACAATTTTGTTAAAATATAGACTGGTTTTGTACTGCTTGGTAATTAGCTTTGGCCTGGGCCCTTCCTCTGGGACACCTCTGGAACCTCTCCACAATGTGATAAGGGAAGGATTAGCATCTAGCCCCACAGAACTTTTTCCAGGGCTCTGCTCCAGGGCTTTCCTTCTGACTGGCTGTGCATGGCACTCTGGGAATTTCCTGGCCATTGTTTTCTTTCCCAGAGAAAAAGGTGAAATGAGTCAAAGTGTCCAGGAGATCTTGGATGGACTGTTCAGATCCTGAGTAAATGCAGAGAAAAGTGATCAAACTAAACTCATCTGGCAAGAGTCTGATTACGCCTGCTTGGCAGCTAGCATCATCAGATAACCAACCCCCTCTTCCAGGCACCGAGAAGCAGGACAGCATTACAAACACACTTGATGTCCAAACAAGGCATTGCATTGATTGGGTTATTGCGCAGCAACAGTATCTGAAGGTCAGTGGGGTCAAGCTGTTCAGAGTTGACTATATTGGACGGATGTGTCCCAAATACTAGGTATCCATATAGCTAACCCACACCTGGGAGAAAGCCACCATTATAGATTTCCACTGAATGAGGCCTCAAGTAGTGTTCTTGGAAGCATCTCACCCACAGGAGAGTCAATCAACCAAACCACAATGTGGTTCCAAACCCACCCCATAAAATGTCTTTTCAATTGTGGTTTTACAGACGCAGAGCCACTGGGCCATTATCATCACAGGCTGACATTTTTCTTTTTTCTTTTTTCCAACATAAAAAAGGTCAACAATTTTTACTGTGGAGTGTTTGCCAGGCTGCTCCACCTGGCACTATGGGGCAAGGTGTTTAAAGCCTTTTGTGGAGCATCTCAGTGACTTTCTGGGATCTCCATGGCCCTACTAGCAGTGGCTATGTGTCTTTCCTTTCCAAGAGGGCAAGGAGAAAGCTAACTCAGAACAAGTCACCTGCTCCTTCCACAGGGTGGGGACTAGGTTAAAAATGTAAAAGTCTGCCAAGAAAGAATGGCTCTGTTCCAAGGCAAGTATGAGAATGCCTTAGTTATACTGCCAAGGTTTCTTCCTGTCCTGCCTGTTGGGCACAGGGATCCACGTGTCACTCTCCCCTCCCCACCTTGGGTCAAGGGACCCCCACCTTCCTCAGCACCGCCATACTGAGAGTGCCATGCGGGTATGGGATGATCGCAGAGGGAAACGAGTTGGAAACTACCCAGGCCAGCTCCTGGGGGAGGCCGGAGGAGGGGCAGAGGCCCCCCGACAGCCAAAGGCGTCGGCTTTCCCACCCCGCGCGCAGGACTCGGGCCCCACTTTGGTCTCTTGCAGCTGCGGACGCTCACCTCCCGGGGTGAATCCCGGAGCGTGGCTAGCCTCGGCTCCCTCCTCCAGCCTCCGTTCGCTACTCCAGCCTCGGTTCCCTCCTCCAGCCTCGGTTCCCTCCTCCAGCCTCAGCTCGCTCCTCCCAGCAGCAATGCACGGGGCTTGGGAAGGCCCCACAGGTCCCGGGAGGCCCCGCCCACCACCAAGCCACGCCCACCGACCGCCCCGTCCCCTCTTGCTCTCTTGTTAAGTAGGAGACCTCGGGCTTCCGTGGCAGTGACCCTGGGGGATTGGACAAGGTGTCCACGTGTCGAGGGAAAACACAAAATGCTCCAAAGTTTGTGGCGCAGGGAACTGGCCGCTGTGAGTACCCTGCATCCAGGGGAAGGGCCGCCGAGAGGAGGCAGAGGTCCTGCAGGGGCCCTTGTAGATCCCAAATATGTCTGTCCACCGAGATCATCCAGGTCAGCACTGCCCCTTTTCTTTCCGTAGTACAGAGAAGCAAAACCCAACACTTCAGCAAACCCCTGAAGTGTTGTCCAAAGACCTGAAGTGTCCAAAGTCCTAGTGCCTTGCTCTTTCCGCTGCGCAACTTCAGGGCAAATTCTGATGATCTTCATGACAGGATCTGGTCAGCCCATGCTACCGTGTTTGTGAGCTGGGGTGATTTGAGGAAGGAAAGTTCTCATTTGGGAGAATGCAAGAGAGGACAGACCCTTTGTGTCCTATGAGTCTAGTGTTCCTCTGCCCTAACTTCTCTTTCCTTTTCCTGCCCTTCCTCTGCTGCTGGGATTTGTTGCACTTTCAGGAAAAGGGGTTTGTCAAAGGAAAGAAACGACTCCCTGGAGGCTGTCACAACCCAAAGTTTAGAAAGAGAAGTTGAATCAGAAAGCAGTGGAATGGCTTTCCGGGGTGAAATCCAGTTCAAGGACAGAAATGGCACTGTCTTGAGTAAGACTGGGGAAAGGGGGAACAGGTGGGGCAGACAGGACCCTCCCCTCTAACCTGTCTTTGGGAGCAGGGGTAATCACAGAGTGACTCCCATTCCCCATTCACTGCCTGGGGGATCCTGGTGATGTGATCAGCTCCATGGGAAAGATAGGTGTAAAACAAAGCCTGGCACTTAATTACAGAGTAAGGATCTCATTACAGAGTCTTCTCAGCTCCCCTCCTTGGCTGGCAGCTTGAAACTGAGTGACAAATTGCCTCAAGTAGCTCTCAAAGGGTTGCATGCAGAGAGGATGAAACTACTTCCTTCCTCCTCCTACCTGGTATGAGGAGCTGTGAGATGAAGAGGGTGCTTACATTCTGGTGATATGCAGGGCAGAGGAGCCAGGTCTATAAGGGCACCCAGAGAATAGTGAGAGCTGGGAGCCACAGCTGCCAGAACCTGACCTAAATGACACCTTGCTGGGCCAGTTGAGTGTTCCTGTTTTTGTCTGTGGAACCAAGGGCAAGATGGGGGAGAGTTTGTTACAGGCCACCATTTACTGCTTCATAGGAGAACACTGCCAGATCAGCGTGGCCAGGCTTATCATAGGAGTGCTGTGACTATGTGGGAGAGGGAAGAGCATTCTAGGAAGTGCTATGGCCTCCCAGGGTCACCCAAAGCCCTTGGCAAGTGAGGCACCTGGCTTTGGATACTGATTCCAGTTACTGGGCTCCAGAGACTCATGTCAGAATTGGAAGGACCCTTAGATCCTATCTACCTGGCATGTCTCATCTCATACGGTCTCTGGAGGAGATGACAACTTCCATCTGAATAGCCAGGACAGCTTAAGGTCTTCTCCTGTGTGACCCTGGAAGTGAGCTTCTGTTATCTTTCTTCTGTGGGTTCAGGGGAGGGAGCTGGTGACCACAGCTTTGCTTATCAGGGACAATAAGGGTTCTTGGTGTTTTCACCACTAAAATCCAGAGTTGTTCCCACATCAGCAGAGCACAATATAGTGCTCATGGGAAGATCCCACCCAGAGGTTCATGTCACTCTCCTGTTTTACACCTTCAGCAGCTTCCTTATGCACGGATAAAATCCAGATTTCAGATCAAAGCCTTATGATCTGGCCCCTGACAGTTTCCTCAACGTTTGTGTCCCCTCAACTCGAACTCCCAGCCCCCGCCTCACCAGCTGCCTTTTGCTTGCTTAGGATCTTGGCACATGTGGTTTCCATGGGCTGGAATGCTCTTTCCCCATGATTTTTCCTGGCTCACTCCTATCCAGTCTTTCACATCCCCTCTAGTGTCAAGGCTTCAAAGAGAAGTTCCCTAAACTTTCTACAGATGGTCCCTGATTTATGGTAGATCTTTTTGTGATTTTATTTTTCTTTTTTGAGTTCAGAATGGTCCACAGATGATTTGCATTCAGTAGAAGCCATACTTTGAGAATCGAATTTGTATGTTTTCCTGGATTATCCATATATGGTACAATGTTCTTTCACAGTGCTGGGCTATGGCAGGAAACCACAGCTCCCAGTCAGCCATGTGATCACAAGGGCAAACAACCAATAACCTACGGTGTTCTGTGTTCCTAAGCTCTGATGTTCAGTACATTGGAAGTATTAAATGCATTTCCCACTTATGATATTTCAATGTGTGATGGGTTTATTGGGACATAGCACCATTATAAGTCAGGGAGCATTTATGTATAAATTAGATCCCTCCTTGTAACCTGTTCTCTTTACAACTCTCACTTAGATTTATAACTTTGTATTGATGCATTTATGGCTCAAGGTCAGTCTCTTCTTCAAAGTTATAGATTTAATAGACTGTAAGCCTTATAAGGGAGGAGCCAAATTTGATTTGCTCACCTCAATTCTAGTATCTGATAAGTGTTTCCCAATACATATTTGTTAGGGAATGAATGATAACTAGCAATCTTCATTTTAAAGGATACAAATAAAACTCAATGAATTTGTGACATAAGCATCAGTAACTATTTCTATTCAAAAGTTACAAGCAAAACAAGATTCGGGAAAATACAAATATCAAGGTTTATTAGGTACTTCCCAAAGCAAAGCATTCATTCAATAATCATATATTAATCTTCCACTATATATCTTGTGCTTCTTGCCAGGAATACCAATCTGATTAAGATCTAACTTTCTCTATAAAGGAGCCTTCAGCCCATTGGGGGAGTTGACATATAAACAAATGGTTATTTGATAAATGTTACAGTGACATAGAGATCTAACTCTGCCTGGAAACCCTCATGTCTGGGACCAGGTACTGCAGATGCTATAGGCAAAAACTGATAATATGACTCAGGAGGCTGAAGCAGGAAGATTACAAGTTCAAGATCAGCTTCAGCAACTAAACCAGGCCCTCAGCTGCTTAGGGAAATAAAAATAACAAGGCAAAATAAAAAATAACAAGGCCTGGGGATGTAGCTCAGTGGTAAAGTGACCCTGGGTTTAATCTCTAGCATCAGAAACAAAAGATGATAATTTCCTCAGCTGGGCAGGGCAGAGGAAATTGGAAATCTGGGCATGGAAAGAATAAAGAAAGGTGGCTTGTTCTGGGAACTGCTGGTGGTTTGGAAAATGCACGGATCAAGAGGTAGGTAGGCAGAGGAGATCACAGGTCATTGTACATGTGCTGAGATGAGGAGTTCAGAGTTTGCTTTGGCTCCATGTGGGGGTTGGGGAGTCACTGGATTGTGCAAAGCAATGCAGAGGGACAAAATAGCTTCATATATGAATATTAGAAGTATGTGCCTAAGGGTGGTGAGCAGTATGAATGGAGTAGGGGAATGGTGGTTAGCATAACCCAGTGAGGAGGCTACTGCAATAGTCAAGCAAAGGCAATGAGTCTAAGCTAAAACAGAGGCATTCATCATTTCTCTCTGTATATATTTATTGATGCTTTTACTATGCTAGGTAGTAGGATAGACTATTAACCACTAACATCTATCAAGTGCTTATCACATTCCCTCCTGTTTTCTAAGCACTATACATGCATTAACTGATTTAATCCTCAGCACAATCTTATGAATCAGTACTATTATCACTCTTGTTTTACAAATGGGGAAACTAAAGGAGAAGAGGTTATATAACTGGCATAGACTTATGTAGCTAGTAAATGACAAGGCCAAGATTTGAACTCAGGCACTTAGACTCAAGAATCCATGATCTCAGCCACTATCTTTATATTGATACTGGGGGATGGTTGTGTCAGTCATGGTGTTAGGAAATACAGGGTTGGAGTGGACTTGGATGGATGAGTTCTGTTTGGAGAGACAAGAAAAGATCACTGTATGAATTTCAAGGTAGTAGTGAGAATCAGTGAATGGAGTGTCAATGGTTCCAGAAGTCAAGTATCAAAAGAAGTGACATTTTCTCATTAGATATGATAAATTGCAGGTGTGTGGTCAGAATTTTGAGGTGGTCCCCACGATTCATATGTTCTGGTACTCTCACCCTGTATCATACCCTTCCCTCAACTACCATGGACTAGTTACTCCCTCAGTTAGGCGATGCTATATAAGACCCCAGCTGAGCAGACTGTCTAGAAATTCACCTGCAGATTTTACAGAAGCAGACAGCCTTGCTGCGGATGGCACACAGAGGGGGGGCATGTGGGTAGCTGAGAGCAGGTACTGGTCACCAGTCAGCAAGAAAACAGGGACATCAGTTGAACAATTAACAAGGAACTGGATCATTTCACCTACAGACTCTGAAAAGAATGCAGCCCGGTGGGGTACCTGATTTCTGCCTTATGTCAACCTTGAGAGGAGAACCCAGATACCCAATGCCTGAATTCTTGACCCACAGAAAGTGTGAGATAACAAATGTGCGAGATAACAAATGCTTGTTGTTTTGAGCCACTAAATCTCTGGTATTCACTATCCAACAGTATAAAACAAATGCAGCAGGTGGCCAATGACCTAAGGGTTGAGAGGGCTGGTTATTGAGAGAAGCTTTCTGGGACCCTGCAGTCCCTCTGCCTGGACTGACTCCCTCCCTCATGTTACTGCCTGACAGATTTGGTCAACTCAATCATCCTAGGCTGCCCATAGCATGTTATTTCCACCACTGGCTGTACTTTCCACCTGGTGTCCAATTTGATCTTGTGCATTGCCTCAGCCAGGCCTTGGGGGCTGAGGAGGCAGGACTCTTACCACAGTTTCCTTATCTCCATATTTATGTTCTCAGCCCTTGACTCTGGTTATGACACTTGTCAAATGCTCAATAATGCTGGCTTTATGCCCACTACAACCAAGCTTTGGGGATATAGGGAGTGGACTTCCTCTGTGGCATCTTTGGGCTTATGGAGTTCTGTGGTGCCACTGTCCTTTTAGGTAATTAGAAAACCCTAGAAAGCCCCATGGGTGACTGTCGTTGTCCGTTCTCCAGGGCCAGGTGGCTACATACCATTGAAAAGGAGCCCAAGGAGAGGGCACCTGAGATGGCCCCATCTAGGGACAGTCTTGGAGATCCCAGGAGTGAAATGTTTCCCATAGCCTCTTGGTCTGGTATTTTATAGCTCTTCAGGATGTCAATTATTTGAGGGCATGAAACAGTCAAAGGACTCAGAGATATGATAAAACCTGTGTAATTCGAGTTTTATTACTAAACTGCCAAGGAAGTTCACCTTTGCCCAACACTTTAGGTTAGGAAGGACAATTGCTTACCTTCTGCTAAGGTGAATCAAATTTATCCATTCGTTCAGTGCTAGATTTCAGACTTCTGTCCTTTTGGATCTTTGAATCTTAATTGTCTTTTTCTTCTGCTTCTCTCCTCCTCCTCTTCCTCCACTCCTCCTCCTCCTTCTTCTCCTTTTCTTTTTCCTTCCCTCCACCTATGTCAAAACAAAGTCCTTCATTTCCGGGAGTTTGGTGCAGGCACACCTGCGTGACCAGAGGCATTCTTTGGTCTGCCTCCTCCCCTTTGATTCTAGGTACACTCTGGCTCTTTCTTCCTGGACATTTCTGTTTCCATTCTCCTTACCCCACCCGCTCCAAAGATGTAGTCAAGGTGGACCACCTTTCACCTTGTCAATGAATGCCTAGCAGTTGTAATAATGGAAGTTCAGCTCCAGGGCTCACCTATCAGTTTTGGGCACAGCTGCAGGACTGCTAAGATGGCATCGTAAGGTTGTGCATTCTTTAGACTTTCCAGGCATCCAGGGTTGTGAGCCAGAGGGAGGCGTGTGTTGGCAGGGAGTGCAGGCACTTTTCTTCTAGCAAGGTTTAATTGTGCTTCTGGTAACTCCAATAATGAGAAACAGAGGTGTTCTCCTTTTACTTCCTCTTCTCTTCATGTCAGGAACATGAATTATTCTTTTCTTTATCTTGAACTTTGGTATACTTGCTCTTCATTTGTGTTGGACATGTCTCTGAAAATACTGAGGGAGGCCTAGTGAGACCCCTGAAACACACACCGCCAACACTCATGTTCCCGTCAAGGAGCAGTAATAAGATGAAAACATGGCTCCCTGCAGGCAAAGGCAGAGTCTGGAAAACATAATTGGAGTGCAGGTGGGCCCTGGCAGGGTGTTGGAAGGAGCCTCCCCCTTAGATCAGACTCAGAAGCCTTATGGTGGGGATAATCTGCCCACCATGACCAGTGACCTCCTGGCTGTGCACCCTCTCATTTACTGTGACTAATGGGGACATGGTGGGAGAAGGGGGTGGAAACAGACTTGATGACCCTCACTTCACTCACACTTGACTCTCTTCTCAATAATCAAATTGCAAAATAAACTTAGGTGTTATTGCAATTTGGGTTCCTCAAAACACACACTGTGGGAATTGGGAATTGTTTTTTTTTTTCTTTTTTTTTTTTTTTTTTTTTTTAGATATTTGGCCTAGAAACAGTCTAACTCCATTGCTGGCCACTTGGCCACTTCTACCAAGCTGTCTCCTCTCTTGTTTTTTTTTTTTTTTTTTTTTTTTGTGACACAATAGTTACTTCTGACCTTTTCATTACAGCTCCTCATGAGACTCAGAAACCTTTTCTGTTTTTTTTGTGCTGCTGGGGATTGAACTCATGGCCTTGTGCATGTAAGGCAAGCACTCTACCAACTGAGCTATATCCCCAGTCCCAGAAATCTTATTCTCTCTCTTCAGATCTCTCTCTCTCTCTCTCTCTCTCTCTCGATTAGGAATTGAACCCAGAGTGCTTTTCCAGTGAACTACACCACCAGCCCTTTTTATTTTGAGACAGGGTCTTGCTGAGTTGCTGGCCTTGAACTTGCAACCTTCCTGACTCCGCCTCCTGAATCTCTGGGATTCTAGGTGTGTGACACTGTGGTTGGCTCTCCAGTTTTTAAGCTCCACTCCCACCTCTGTGACCAGGTGGTCCCTGTCTTGAAGTCTTGCAGATGGGCCTTGTTGACGCTACCTGGAATGAATGCTTCACCTCCCACAGTTAACAGATCCAGAGGATGATCTGAACTTCCTCTGAGGTTTCTCTTATGCCACTTCTTTATCTCTTGTCTCATCAGTGCTGCTCTGATCCAAGTCCTCCTCTCTTCGTTCACCCATTTATCATCTGTTGCTTGAATCCCCACTCAATGGCAATGTGAGTTTGAGACCCTATTAGATCTGCATTCCAAGCCCAGATTCTCTTACTTCTGAACCTTGTGACCTTGGGTGAGATTTTTAATCTCTCTAAACCTTAGCTTTAGATCTATAAAATGGAATGAATAATGTCTACCTTCTCAGGCTATCACTAGGATTAAACTAATACCACACATGTGCATTAGTCAGAGATCTCCAGAGAAACAGTAAGAAGAGATAGATAGATAGATAGATAGATAGATAGATAGATAGATAGATAGATAGGGATTTATTAGGGAAATAGGCTAATTAATGCTGGTAAATTCCACAATGCACCATATGCAGGCTAGAAAACCAGGGAAACTAGTAGTATGGCATAGCCCAAGATCAAATGCCTAGGAGCCATGGAGCAGATGGTCTAACTTCCTGCCCAAGTCCAAAGGCCTGAGAACTGATGTAAGTACTGGAGTTCAAGGGGCCAAAAACCCTGGAATTCTGATATCCAAGGAGAGGAGAATATGTGTGTCCCAGCTGCAGGAGAGATGGGGAAGTCGGGAGGGAAAGAGAAAGAGAAATTGCCTTTCTTTTAAAATTTTTGTTTTGAGTCTTCAGCCAATTGGATGGTGCTCATCTACATTAGGTGAAGATAGATTTTCCTATTCAATCCACTAATTTAAATGCCATTCTCTTCCCTACATATCCTTATGGATATACCTAGAAATAATGCTTTGCCAGTTATATATCCCTTAATCCAGTCAAATTGACACCTGAGATTAACCATCTCGGTATGTAGAACATCTAGCAGAGGTCTGCATATATATCTCCTAGCCCCATCTTCCCTCACCGAGATGGTGCTGACCTTCTAACTGGTCTCTTCAGTGTCTCTCTGCTTGTCTTCAACTCCTTCCCCATGAGCAGTCAGAGTGACCTTTTAAAGCATAATTCAGATCATGTTATCCCTCTATTCAAAGCCTTCCAATGGCTTCAACTAGACTGTGGGATACAATAAAAACTCCTTTGCACAGCACACAGAGCCCTATGCAGATAGTTCCTGCTTTCTCCAAGCTCACCTCCTGCTCCTCTCCCCACCCCCATTGGGCTCCAGCCACACTGGAGATCTTTCTGTTCCAGCCTTTGTCTCTGCAGGATCCTGTGCCCAGATCCCCCCACCCCCCCACCCCAGGGCAGCTCCTTCTCACCCTCAGGCCCCAGCTCAAACCCTAACTCCCCAGGGAGTCCTGTCCTACCCACTTATCTAAAGCACAGTCCTTTGCTTTCCTCCTCTGGCCTTATTTTCTGATCAGTACCTTATTTATTCCCCTTTCCTGCCCCTTATCACTATCTGAAATTAACTATGTATTCCTGGGTTTACTTGTTGGGCACATGTTTTTCCCACTCCGTCTTTAAACTCCTTGTCCATTGTGTTTGGCCCACAGTTGGCCCATGGTTGGTGTTCAATAATAATTTGTTGAGTACATTAATACTCACCAAGGTTGGATGAGTGGGACCTTTCACACCTCGATCATTGGCCTCTTACCTGGCTCTAGTCCAACTCTGAAGCAGTCAGTCAAACTTGCTTTTCTTCTTTTAAAATATTTTATTAGTTGTGGATGGACCTTTATTTATTTCCATTGTTCTTAGCATTTTTATTTTTGCAAGCATTAGTTCTTTGGGGGATTTTAGATATCTTAATAATCTAGTGAACCATCCGCATAGAAAAATACCCCTAAATTTAGGCTTCATGATCCTGGCAACTTCTTTTTTTAATAATTAATTATTTTTATTTATATATGACAGCTGAATGCATTACATTTCTTATTACACATATAGAGTACAATTTTTCATATCTCTGGTTGTATACAAAGTATATTCACACCAGTTTGTGTCTTCATACATGTCTTTGGTTAATAATGTCCATCACATTCCACCATCATTTATAACCTCCTGCCCCGTTCCTTACCCTCCCACCCCTCTGCACTAGATAGAGTTCGTCTAATCCTCCCAGGCTCCCTCTCCATACCGCACTATGAATCAGCCTCCTTATATCAGAAAAAAAAACATTTGACATTTGGTTTTTGGGGATTGGCTAACTTAGCATTATCTTCTCTAACTTCATCCATTTACCTTCAAATGCCATGATTTTATTCTCTTTTATTGCTGAGTATATTCCATTGTATATGTAAGCCACATATTTTTATCCATTCATCATTGAAGGGCATCTAGGTTGGTTCCACAGTTTAGCTATATTGTGAATTGTGCCGCTATAAAACACTGATGGTGGCTGTGTCCCTGTAGTATGCTGTTTTTAAGTCCTTTGAGTATAGACCGAGGAGAGGGATAACTGGGTCAAATGGTGGTTCCAATCCCAATTTTCCAAGGAATCGCCATACTGCTTTCCATATTGGCTGCACCAATTTGCAGAGTTACCAGCAGTGTATGAGTGTACCTTTTCCCTGCTCCTCACCAACACTTATTGTTGTTTGTCTTCATATTAGCTGCCATTCTGACTGGAGTGAGATGAAATCTTAGAGTGGTTTTGATTTGCATTTCTCTAATTGCTAGAGATGATGAGCATTTTTTCATATATTTGTTAATTGATTGTATATCCTCTTCTGAGAGTGTCTGTTCATGTCTTTGGCCCATTTATTAATTGGGTTATTTGTTTTTTGGTGTTTAACCTTTTGAGTTCTTTAATCTCTAGAGTTTAGTGCTCCATCTGATGTGTGAACCTTTATTTATTTATATGTGGTGCTGAGAATCAAACCCAGTGTCTCACACATGCTAGGCAAGCACTCTACCACTAAGCCACAACCCCAGCCCCTCAAACTTTCTTAAAACCTTCTGTCTTCATGTCACTTCTCATGGATAATGTCCCATTGTCCATTGCATCTAAAATTACTCTCTTTTTTATTTTATCTAAAATAACTTGTTTCTCCATTTCAAAGTCGACATCTGTTTACTGTAGAGAGATTACAAAATTCAGTAAAGAAAGAAAGGGAAAGAAATCACCCACAGTTATTCCATCTAGTTATAAGCATTGCTAACTTCTCTCTGAGATTCTTTCCAAGCTACTTGCTATGAATATTTTAGATGCAATCATCATGTTGTTAAGAAATGATTCTTTTCTGATTATAAAAGCATACATTCAACTGTAGAGTATTATAGGAAATGAAAATGTAAAGCAAAAAATTTACCCAGATTCCTCTACATTCTTGCTTTCTCTTTGTTCGGACACAGGTTCTGATACAGTCCATACTTGGCATACTATCCATCAGAAATGTACCCAAATTTATTTCACTCTTTCTGCCCTAGCTCTCCTTCCTGGATAGCAAGCTATAGCAGGCAGTACCATGTTGGCTCTTAAAACAGATTATGGTGCCAGAATTCCTTGGTGTGATTGCCAAGTTATGCTGCTTACTAGCTGTAGGACTTTGGATGAGTTACTTAGCCTCTCTGGGCCTCAGTTTCCTCATCTGTTAAGTGGGAAGAATAGTACTAACCTCACAGAGTTTGTAGCACTCCTTATGTTGCAGTGTCTAGCACTTCAGAAGTGTTAGCTATTATTACCCTTCTATTTCTTTCCATGCCACTTCATTTTGTATCCCCCACTCAGTAAACTAAAGCCAGACAGTTGGAAAAATTAGCAATTGAATTGTCACCATGCACCTAAGGCTTATCAAGGTAAATGTCTATTATAAAGAAGTGTTTCCTCATGACAGCAGAAGATACTGTTACTTGGAAAATAAGATTCATTTTTATCTTGCTTTCTCATACTCTCTCAAGTTCTCTTTATATGACATAGATGCACTTTGTATTGCTGTCAATATCACACTACATATATTACTTTTAAAGAAGAGTTAACGTAAGACTACTCACTTGTCTTGGTGATAATATGAATAGAGCTTGATAACATATTTCCTTTATGGTATTTTATTACTTTAAAAAAAAGGGAGCTGGGGGTGTAACTCAGTGGTAAAGCATACACAAGGGTCTGAGTTCAATCCTGAGTACTTAAAAGAAAGAGTCAAAGCCAAAAATTTTATGCCACTGAAGAGATGTAGAAGAATCATGATTCAAGCTCATCATTATTATTATGTGGCTGTATTTAACATCTTTTTTAAAACAGAAAGCAGGAAAGAAAGATTGTTTAGTAAATCTCCTGGCATAGCCTTCTCCCTTCTACCATGTTGATTGTGTGCTATTGTTTGTAACTGCTGGAACAGAACTACAGCAGTTATTGTTTTCCTTGTCTGTCAAGCATGGCAAGAGATACCACTGCAATTATGGAGTGATGCATCTGGCTCAAAGCCACACCCCCTGGTGCTGGGAAAGATGCTTTAGCAGAAGTGAACATAGGGAGGTGACTGCATGGCCAAGCTTTGCTCCGGGTAGACACATAATTAGATTGGATTACTAAGATTGGGATGTAAATCCAGCAAGAAAGAATCTGAAAATACTTTTAGATGTACTTTCACCAGTCTTGTGTTTTAAATTTATCTCTTGGTTGAATGGAACATATGTTCATGTAATTTTTTTCCCACAAAAGTTATTTTTTTCCATGCCCATTTATAAGAACATTTTAATGCTGTCTCTACATATCACAATTTGTCTGGGAATCATATTATTGAAACTTTACTTTCTTCACTCAATACTGTCTTGATAGGACCCTCCCCCTGCCTCAATATCTAGCATCACTGAGAAGTAGGCAACATAAAATCTGTTCCTTCGTTTATAATGAAAATAAAATTTTCTTTATGTAGATGCTCCTGGGACTTTCTTGCAGTTCTTTATAATTAAAAATAATTTTAAAAAGGGTTTCTAGAAATGAATTAACTCATTGATTTTTTTCCTGAAATTCAGACCATGCCATTATTCTTCTTACTCAGGTTTATTATCAGTTATATAATATGTTCTTTAATTACATCTTTGATTATTTCTTCTATTTGTTGTAAGGCCTTCTTTAGGAACACTGATAATTCCTATGTTGGATCACATGGGAATGTCGTACCATTCTCTTTCATCTCTGCTGCTTGGGAAACAAAATTCAATGTTGTCATGCGTTCTCACTCACACGGTCTCTAGCTCTCTTGACATCTGCCTGCACACCTGCTATTGTCTTTCTCAGAGTTTCCATGTATTTGTTCTTTTCCTTTACTTTCTAGAGTGTGTTTTGAATTTGTCCCCTGCATAATGGTTTACAGAGCATGGTTAATTCTGCTTTGTACATTCCCAACCTATCACTACAAAACATTATTAAGTAAAACATGTGAAAGAATAATACATATGCTAGCATGGTGGTGCACACCTATAATCCCAGTGACTCAGGAGGCTGAGGCAGGAGTGTTGCTAGTTCAAAGCCAACCTCAGCAACTTAGCAAGGTTCTAAGCAGCTTATCAAAGCCCTGTTTCAAAACAAAACAAAACAAAATTAAAAGGGCTGAGGATGTGGCTCAGTGTTTAAGTGCCCCTGGGTTCAACCCCTAGTACCAAACAAACAAACAAAAAAGCCTCTTTAAAGTACAGATGCTCTTCTTTATAACCTCAATATCTTGATTACATCAAAGAAATTTAATAATTCCTTAATATCTGAATTCAGTTCACATTCAGACTTCCTTAATGGTTGCCAAAATGCCTTCCTACCCCCCACTCCAAGCCAGTATACAAGGAAGTATCCCAGTGACCTTTGGTTGTTTTGCCTCCGGTCTCTTCATAGAGAGTACCTGCTCCTGCCACCACCACACCCCATCTATGTTATTAATTCTAGACTGTCCCACTTCCTGGATTAGTCTGATCATTTCCTCTTGGTGCACTTACCTTGTTCCTTCATCCCTGCATTTTCTACAAAGTGGAAGCCCCATAATGAATTTAATTCATGTTACTGCATGGATCAGTAGTTCATAATTTTAATAGATGAATCATATTCCAGTGGGTGAATGCACCACTGTTTGTTTAGTCATTCTCCAGCTGAGGGACATTTGGATTATTTGTGGTTGTTGGTGGTAAGGGATAAAGCCGTTCAAATATTCACCTACAGGTTTTTTGGAAGCATAGGTTTTTATTTCACTTAGCTAATAAATGCCTACGAGTGGGCTGCTGGATTGTAATTTAGTGAATGTTTAGCTTTATATGTAATTACTAAATTGTTTTCCCAAACTTACTGGGTAGTAGTCTCTCCAAGAGCTCTGATTGTCCCACATCTCCCTGTGTACATGGACTGGGCAGTCTGATTTACCCTCTCTAATCTATAAGTAGTGTTTCCACATGGCAGTTTTTTTTTAAAAAAGTCACATTTGTTTTTTAAAAAATATGTTTTAGTTGTAGATGGATACAATACCTTCATTTTATTTATTTTTATGTGGGGCTGAGGATTGAATCCAGTGCCTTCCACATGCGAGGTGAGCACTCTACCACTGAGCTACAACCCAGTCCCAACACATGGCAGTTTTAATTGGCCTATTCTTAATTAGATCAGTGATACTGAACATATTTTCATATGCTTATTTGCTATCTGTGTATTTTCTTTAATAAACTGTTCAAATATTTTGCCTGGTTTTTAATTATATTTTTTTCTTATTTTTGAATTTTGAGAGTTACTTATATATTGTGGATCAAAGGTCTTTGTCAGATAGGATATTTCAAATATTTTCTCCAAGTCTATGACTTGTGATTTCGATTTATTATTAACAGTATCATTTGCACAGTGAAAATGTTTAATAACAGTGAAGTCCATTTTGTAAATATTTTTCTTATAGAGATTGTTATTGTGTCGTATCCAAGCACTCTTGCCCTAACACAGATTGTTATTTTTTTTGTGTTGTAGCTAAGCATTCTTGCCCTAACAAGGTCACAAAGATTTTCTCTAATGTTTTCCTCCAAAATTCTTATAGTTTTACCTTTTACATTTATGCCTACATTTTCAGATGAAATTGGTCTAAGATATGAGGAATAGGCAAAGTTTGCATAGAGTCATTACAACACAATTTGTTAAAAAGATCTTGCTTTCTGTCTTCACACCTTTGAAAAAGATAATTAATTTATCATGTATTCAAGGCCCTATTTTGGAACTCGGATCCACTGATGTATGTACCTCTTCACAAATGACATACTTTCTCCATCACTGATTTAAAAGAAGCCTTGAAATCAGGTAGTGTTAGTCCACCAACGTTGCTTTTGTGTTTCAAAATTGTTTGGCTGTTTTGTTTCTTTACCTTTCTATGTACATTTTAGAATCAATTTGTCAATATCTACCATATATACTATTAGGATTTAGATTGAAATTGCATTGAATCTATAAATCAGCTTGAGAAGAATTGCCATCTTAATAACATTGAATTTTACAGTTCATAAATGTGCGATATATCTTCATTTATTTAGGTCCTTTAAAAATTCTTTCATAATAATATAAAAATTTCAGTATGTATTTTTACATATATTTTGCTAGATGTATTTTTAAACATATTTTACCCCACTGAGGATAGAATCCAGGGCTATTCTACCACTGAGCTACATCTCCAGCCCTTTTTATATTTCATTTTGAGATAGGGTCTCACTAACTTGCCAAAGCTGGCCTCAAACTTGCCATTTTTCTGCCTCGGACTCCTGAGTTGCTAGGATTACAGGTGTGTGCCACCACACCCAGATCTCTCATCCTTCCTCCCTCCCTCCCTCCCTTTCTTTTCTTGATACTATTGTAAATGGTAGTTTAATTTTTTTAAAAAAATTTCCATTGTTCATTGCTAATATACAGAAATAATATTGATCTTTGTGTATTTACCTTATATTCTGTATTCTGCAACCTTGGTGAACTGTTGTTTAAATAAAGACAATTATGTATCTTTAAGAAAAAGAAAAACAAAGTAGAAAGTAGAAGCAGGTTTGAAGGTGTGGTTACATTCTGCGCAAATATTTTTGGCAAGAATATTTGTGTTAATCAGCTTATTGTCACTGTGACCAAGAGACTAAAAGATCCGATAAGAACAACTTAGAGGAGGAAAGTTTATTTTGGCTCATAGTCTTAGAGGTTCAGTCCATGGTTGGCTGACTCCATAGTTCTGGGCCGCAGATGAGTGAGACAGAGCATTATGGTGGAAGGGCCTGGAGGAGGAAAGCTGTTCAGTTCATGGCAGCCAGGAAGTAGGTGGGGGAGAGATAGAGAGAGAGAGGAGAAAGAGAGAGGTGGGGGGACTGGTTGGTTAAGGTGCTAGGTACACAATATAAACCCCAAAGGCATGACCCCAGTGACCTACTTCTCCCAGCCACATCCTACCTGCCTACAGTTACCACCCAGTTAATTCATTTGGTGGCTTAACTCACTGATTAGGTTACAGTCTCATAGTCTAATCACTTCACCTCTGAACATTCTTGCATTGTCTCACACATGAGCTTTTGGAGTACAACTGCTCTCCAAACTGTAGCAATACTTCATAGTGATGCTATATTCTTTGTATTGCCCCCCCCATTCCAATATCAGTGATATTAAGTTTGATCACCTGGTGAAGGTAGTAACTGTTGGGCCTTTTATTGTAAAAGCTCTATTTTCCCCCTTGAGATTAACAGATGATCTTTGCGGAGATATTTGCTACTAATGTGAATTTTAAATCTGCTACTGCATGCTTATTTTTTTTCTTACCTTCCTTTATGTACAATAATATCTGCTGTCTTTTCATCACAGATCATTTCCCCTTTTGCTCTGCATTATGCAGGCCCTCTCTTTTTGCCTCCTTGAGAGAATGCCAAGTCCTGATCTCAATTTTCCCTTTGGTTTTGGTAGAAAATCACTTCCAGAGATCTGAAGGCTAAGTCTTCCACATGATGTCTCCTTGCATGACAGCATGTTTTCCCTGGGCCTGCCTTGAGTTTGGGTGTACTCCTCAGAGCCCCAGGGATTCTCCCACATCTGGTGTATGTCTACAGATGGCCATGTCGTTCACTGTGTGTTCCTTTACTTGCCAAATTCCCTTTCCAGATCCATCTTTGGACAACAAGTCAGAGAGCAGAGTCCCTGGCCCAGTCCCCACGTCTAGCAGTGGCACTCTCCTCCATCCCTTGGTCTGAAAGGATCTCTTCTGCAGTCCCTCGGCCTGCTTGTCTGATATTCCCAAATACAGAATCTATAGAGTTCACCAGTACCAGTCCTTCCTGATGTGTCTTCCTGTTCTCCCAGCTCTCACTGACTGCCTTCCTATGTTTAGAGGTTGATGGAGAAAGAGAGAAGCACTATCAAGGGAGAGTGCTTTGCCTCCTTCTGGAAGAAGCTGCTCTGCTTTCTGCCTGTGCAGTTTTCTGGTCAATACAGATTTTGAGATTTGGAATCAGGTCAGGCCATAGGGGAAGGGGTGAGAGTCCTTCTGTTGAAGCATATATTCTCACATCTGCCTCGGATTGGCCTTCTCCATCCAGGTCTACAAACTCTGTTCTAGTGAGTGGCCACCCTCCTCCATCTTCATCAATATTGCAGGAACGTTCTGTCAGCAGCTGACACCCAGGTTAACCTGGATTACTTCTGTCTGACTGCGAAGGCCCCGGAGAAGTCCAGTTCTATTTCATGTCCATTCTGTTTCCACCACTCCTGGGCCCTTTCCAGGATAACATCGTGGCTATATTTCAAACACCAGGTTTATCCTTACTTTCATTCAGTTTGTCCTTTTGCCCTGGGAGCTCCTTTCTTCTACCAATCTACATCCTCCAAGTGTCCCTCACCTCCTCTGTGAGTGTTGGGTTCATGACAGGATCCTCTTCCTTCAGAATAATGAGTGTCTGAAGCATAGCTTTTGGCCCCCCGCTCTAGGTCCACTTTGTCTCTACTTCATGCTCAGTTTTGTCTGTTGAGCCGACCTAAAGCTTTCTGGGGATGAGGATCTTCTCTTCAAGGTCTCTTAGCATTTCCAGAGCACGTGGGAGGGTTCAACTCCAAAGGATTGAGTGTTTGTGCATGTGACTTATGGAGGGGTCCTCTAGGAGAGAAGGCAGCAAGGGACTCACTGAACTTGAGATGGGATGGGGTTCCTGAACTCCAGTGATGCTCATTCCATGACCAGCCAGCTGTGCCCCCTATAGTCAACACTTGCATTAGGTTCCTCAAATTACCTGTCCAAGTGCCCTGACACACATTCTCAGGCTCACAGCTCTTAGGTTAGGCAAGTCTTGACTTCGTAAAGGTTTGATTTGGTTATCTGTAAAGTAAAAAGAGAAATGCCCTCCTCCCAAGGTTAATGTGAGTATTAAATGTATTGATATGTGTGAAAATCTGTTTTGACACATATGAACCTCTTGGAAGTACTTGACTCTAAATCTATAGTACTGACTCTTAGTCTATCCTACAATTAGCTACATAAACCGCTCATATAACTCCCCCATTTAAAAAATCTCCTCCTTTTTCCATCTTTTGTTCTCCCTATTCTTTTAATTTCTTATTTTTTGGGGGGTTATTTCAGACACTCTGTACTGCTGAATTGAAATGGCATATTTTTCTGGCTCCCATACTCTGTTTCCTTGATGTTCTGAATCGTTGGGGTATATTAAGAATTCTAATCTTTTCGTATTTTCTGCTCCGGAGTGTCTTCCTGTCAACAGTCCTCGCCTTTGTCCTCATTTATTCATTCATCCACCCATTGACTCATTCATTCATTTGGTCATTCACTGACTCATCAATCCATCCATCCATCCAAACACTCACTGGTTTATGTTTGGTAACTTTGTAAGTGAAAATGAACAGCTTAGAATGGGTTAGCGTGCCTCATGTGCATGCCTATGTGTGAGTGCATGTAATTATAGCCACCTATGTGTCAAAGTTCAATGTGAAATGGAAAAAAGAAGATAAAGGAGAGTGAGCATAGTTTTAGTGGGCACTCTTACTTGGCAATAAAAGACATGATTTCTATTACAAAAATACACTCTTATTATATGGAAATTGTATTCATGGTTCCTTCTCATAATATCAGGGGAATTCCCACTCAATTCCCTCAAACTTTGCTAAACCCACCATGGTTCCTAGTCCCCTCATATCCCTTGGGTTCACTGAGAGGGAACACAGGTGCTGGGGATGTTGGGTCACAGCCAGGTGGAAGCAGATGAAAGACTGTTGGCTTCTCAAATAATGACACCGGTTATCTACTTAACGTGGAGAATAATCATTTGGGTTGTGATTTAATTGGAGAGTTTGGTGGAGAAGGTTAGAAAGAGAAAACATTCTTAGCCATGATGGTTTAGGTACAGAGGATGAGACTGAGAGGAAACACTATAAAACACCATATCCTTGGAGGGACGGTGAGCCCATGCTGGATGAACAAGGCACCCAAAGATTTTTCATTCACAGTCCACAGATTTAGACCAGTTCAGTTGCTGATTGAGCTCAGCTGCTGATTAGAGGTAAAAAGAGGGAGGTGGTTGACACAGCCATGGAGCTCTAGGTGTCAGGTGGCTTTAGGACACAGAAGTTGCATATAAGAAATATAGACAATTTCATTATGCATCCCTCAAGGAATGAGGGATGAGCAGAGAAAATTTCCCTGTGGATGTAAACTTAGCACGTTCTTTCTTATTGCTCATAGTCCTTTCAGATCATTAGCTCTGGATTCACAAGCTCACCTAGGTCTCCTTGGACCCCTTCTTATCTGGATGGACCCAGGACCTGTCAAGTGGCAGCTAGTCCCCAGTTCTAATGTCTCAGAGGCCAGCCATGAGAAGATAATTCCCAATGATCTGAATGTTCCCATGTTGAAACCTAATCATCAAGGCAATAGTCCTAACAACTGGAGCCTTAGGAAAGTAAATAGGTCAGGGGGCTTAGAATAGGATTAGTGCCCTTTTGAACAGGCATGGGGGAACCCGTTTGCCTTTCTGCCACATAATGATGCTGAAAGAAGGCACCATTTATGAAGAATGGGTCCTCACTAAACAATCTGCAGGCACCTTGATCTTGGATTTCCCAGCTTCCAGAACTGTAAGCAATAAATTTCTATTGTTTATAAATTATCCAATCTCAGGTATTTTGGCACAGTAGTCTAAATAGACTAGGACAGAATCTCTTTTCCATTGGCGGGGGAGTAAAGACCATGTCAATAGAGATTAAGAGTTACCTATAGAGTGTCCAGACATTTTCCTGTGGGTGGTCCTTACTATGGTCTATTGAATCTTGGGCTTTCTCTCTTGGGAGTCCCTTACTGACCGCGAGGACAGACATCTTCCTTGGTCTATTGGTTGCTGTGGCAGGATGAGTTCTGATACCCAGGGGTTGCCACCTGGGAGCCACTTGGGCTATGGGGCTAAGCCAAGTGGAGCTCTACAGAGTTGAGCTATTCAGGAACAGCTGGGGAGTGGGGAAGCTGGCAGTCCACCAGCCCTCTGTTCCTCTCCTCCCACATCCTCCCTCTTCTCCAGTCTGGTCCTCAAAACTAGACTTTCACTTCTCTTCCTTGGAGTATGGCCCAGGCAGTTTAGCATACACACATCCTGAAATTCTTGCTACTACCAGCAAAGAAATTCTTAAGATGCAAAAATCCATAACTCTCCAAGGAGAGAATTAATAAAGGATCTGACTACATTAAAACAGTAAACTTCCATTTTCATATTCTTCTATTTCATCATAAATAAGAAAAAACACAACTCAAAGACTGGGAGACTGTATTAGTAATGTATATTGCTGACAAATCTTGGTATTCGGAATACATAAATTATGGCTGCAAAGATAGAGTCAAACAACACAATAAAAAATGGGCAAAGAATATGAATATGCAATTCCCAGGAGAGAAAGCTTCAATGGCCAATAAACTCATGAAAATTTGCTCAACTCAGTAGTAATCAGAGAAATGCACTGGAAAAAAAAATGACAAATGTTCCTTCCCTACTCCTGTTTTCTTTACGAAGGGAGATTTTTCCTAAATATTTATGACTTCATGTCTCCTACCCTTTTTTCTCCAACGGAGACAGAATGACTTATCTGGCTGTGGGGCTTTTGGCTCATGTTTTTCTATGGGGTGAACTGCAACTAAAAACAACCTTGAATGCAAGGAGCTTCATTTTTTTTCTCTTTTCCTCTTCCTCTTTCTGTTAAGTCCTTTGTCTTATTTCCAAGTTGTCCAGGACTTGAGAAAGAAGTAGCCCTATTGGTTGGGCTCTCCTCTGAGCCTACCCATCAACTGGCAAAACATGGAAAAAAAGAAACTAATGATGCCAAATGTTGTCAAGAAAGGGGAGTGACAGGACCTCTAATATGCTGCTGATGAAAGAATAAATTGATTCACTATTGTGGACGGTAATGGAGAACCATTAAATTTGAAGATGTGGATTCCCTAGGTATCTTTAAGAAGATGCTGTTGTCCACATCAACATGTGTGATCATTCAGCAATGTTTATAAAAATAAAAAATCAGAAACATCCAAAATTTCTATCAATAGGCAAAATGAATAGGTAATTTGTGAAATATTGATATAATAGAGTGCTAAGTATATGGTAATATACAGCCACATCCCCATCCTAAATCTTTGAGGCTAGGCATGTTTTGATATTCTAAGTTGTTCTGAATTAAGAAATATCACATGGGGTTGTAGGGGAAAAAACATGTTTAAATACATTAATATTTCTAAGTGAAATATATGAATAATGACTTAAAAGGAGGTCAGTTTAGGTTTTCGGGCCAAATGAGTTTGCCACAGTTTGAAAAACTTCTGTTTCTCAGAACTTTTTTGGATTTGGAATGAGAGTAAGCACTCTTACTCTCATTAAGTAAGTGTGAAAACATGCACTAGGTGGAGGGTGTTGCTCTCTGGTAGCATGCTTGCCTCCCATGCACAAGGACCTGGGAAGCATCCTAGCACTAAAAAAAAAAAAAAAAGAAGAAGAAGAAGAAGATTATAGAAAATAGGAAATAAAAAGAAAAAAAGACCACAAAACATAGGAATAAAATCTATCAAATCCAGGTTATGATAGCCTTCAGGGAGAAAAATAAGGAGTATATTACAAATTGTTTTTGTAATGCCTTTTCCTTTTTAAAAATGAGATGCTGAGGTCTGATAAAGTTTAGTGGTACATACATGAGTATATATTATTCTCTACAAAATTCTGTTTGTTTTTAAATATGTCATGATAAGAAGTATTGAATCTTCATATCTTCCGTGTCAGAGAGAGGAAATGAATTTTTCAGTCACTCAGCTATTGGTGGTAGTAGAGCTGGAATTTGCATTCTGTTTTTTTTTTTTACTTGACTCCGCAAAAAGGATGAGATATTAACCTCTCAGAAATGAATGACTCAATGAATCAATAAATTAAAGATCAGTTATTTTCTCAGAAAAAAGTCAACAGTGTAAATAACTACAATAAGAAACCGGCACAGATTCAAACTATAGCAGACAGCCCAGAGACATTGGGAAAGGATGAACTACCCCCAAATTCCTAGTGGCAAAGAAATCTCCGTCTTCATCCCCATTTGTTTCTCTGTAAAATCACCTCACTTGACTTCTCTGAACTTCAGTTATGCTCACTCTTCACTCCTGTCTCCTGAGTGGTGAGTGTGTGGGCTCACCTTCCCAATCTTTGCAGGTTCTCTGGTGCTTTTTGCTTCTACCCATCAGAACTGTTTGTAGGAGCACAAAGCTGGGAGCAAAAGTCATGTTTTCAGGGAACCCCCTTCACCACACCCAAACATTTTGATGCAGTTGATAAAAGAATAAAACGAGCATTCAGGACTGGTAAGGTAGAAGAAATACATTGCATACACATTATATGGAAGGCTTTTGTGCCAGGTGCTCTATGTACCATTACATCTTCAGACCACTAAAGATGTGAATAGGGGTTACTATGGGAAGAAACCAGGGGATACATGGCTAGTAATGGGCAAAAGAAGAGAACTTGGGTCTATACAGCCCAAGGATGAGCTTTCTTTTTTTTTTTTTTTAATTTTTTTTATTGGTTGTTCAAAACATTATAAAGCTCTTGACATATCATATTTCATACATTAGATTCAAGTTGGTTATGAACTCCCAATTTTACCCCAAATACAGATTGCAGAATCACATCGGTTACACATCCACATTTTTACATAATGCCCTATTAGTAACTGTTGTATTCTACTACCTTTCCTATCCTCTACCATCCCCCCTCCCTCCCCTCCCATCTTCTCTCTCTACCCCATCCACTGTAATTCATATCTCTCCTTGTTTATTTTCCCATTCCCCTCACAACCTCTTATATGTAATTTTGTATAACAGTGAGGGTCTCCCTCCATTACCATGCAATTTCCCTTTTCTCTCCCTTTCCATCCCACCTCATGTATCTGTTTAATGTTAATCTTTTCTTCCTGCTCTTCCTCCCTGCTCTGTTCTTAGTTGCTCTCATTATATCAAAGAAGACATTTGGTATTTGTTTTTTAGGGATTGGCTAGCTTCACTAAGCATAATCTGCTCTAGTGCCATCCATTTCCCTGCAAATTCTATGATTTTGTCATTTTTTAGTGCTGCGTAATACTCCATGGTGTATAAATGCCACATTTTTTTTATCCATTCATCTATTGAAGGGCATCTGGGTTGGTTCCACAGTCTAGCAATTGTGAATTGTGCTGCTATGAACATCGATGTAGCAGTATCCCTGTAGTACGCTCTTTTAAGGTCTTCAGGGAAAAGTCCAAGAAGGGCAATAGCTGGGTCAAATGGTGGTTCCATTCCCAGCTTTCCCAGGAATCTCCATACTGCTTTCCAGATTGGCCGCACCAGTTTGCAGTCCCACCAGCAATGTACAAGAGTACCCTTTTCCCCACATCCTCTCCAGCACTTGTTGTTGTTTGACTTCATAATGGCTGCCAATCTTACTGGAGTGAGATGGTATCTTAGGGTGGTTTTGATTTGCATTTCTCTGACTGCTAGAGATGGTGAGCATTTTTTCATGTACTTGTTGATTGATTGTATGTCCTCCTCTGAGAAGTGTCTGTTCAGGTCTTTGGCCCATTTGTTGATTGGGTTATTTGTTTTCTTATTGTTTAATTTTTTGAGTTCTTTGTATACTCTGGATATTAGGGCTCTATCTGAAGTGTGAGGAGTAAAAATTTGTTCCCATGTTCATGGATAGGCAGAACTAACATCATCAAAATGGCGATATTACCAAAAGTTCTCTATAGGTTTAATGCAATGCCCATCAAAATCCCAACGGCATTTCTTGTAGAAATGGATAAAGCAATCATGAAATTCATATGGAAAAATAAAAGACCCAGAATAGCAAAAGCAATTCTAAGCAGGAAGTGCGAATCAGGCGGTATAGCGATACCAGACTTAAAACTATATTACAGAGCAATAGTAACAAAAACAGCATGGTACTGGTACCAAAACAGGCGGGTGGACCAATGGTACAGAATAGAGGACACAGAGACTAATCCACAAAGCTACAACTATCTTATATTTGATAAAGGAGCTAAAAGCATGCAATGGAGGGAGGATAGCATCTTCAACAAATGGTGCTGGGAAAACTGGAAATCCATATGCAACAAAATGAAACTGAATCCCCTCCTCTCGCCATGCACAAAAGTTAACTCAAAGTGGATCAAGGAGCTAGATATCAAATCAGAGACTCTGCGTCTGATAGAAGAAAAAGTTGGCTCCGATCTACATATTGTAGGGTCGGGCTCCAAATTCCTTAATAGGACACCCATAGCACAAAAGTTGATAACAAAAATCAACAAATGGGACTTACTTAAACTGAAAAGTTTTCTCTCAGCAAGAGAAACAATAAAAGAGGTAAATAGGGAGCCTACATCATGGGATGAGCTTTCTATTAGACTTTCTATTAGGTGAGAAGATGGCTGAAGAGAAGTCGTGTGAGTCTGAGTTTTCTGACAGGCTGGAGACCCCAGGTTTTGTTCTTAACTCCAGTGGAACGGAGGGAGACCTCCTGGCACTCAGCATGTTCTCCATCCTTCAGACTCTGGACCTTTGGAGCATGGTAAGATAACCTTATAAGACACAGTGACCCTTTCCTAATTGGTAAAATACTAAAAGGAAGCAAAACTCGTAAAGGACTGAGAAATACTGAAAAATGTCCCCCAGAATTGGGTACACATTAAATGAAGAACTGCAATCAGGCATAACAAAAACTTGAAAAACAGTGGTTCCAGTGAATTAGTAGTTTTATTATGTTTTTCTCTCTTGATACAGGAATCTCAGAAATAGCCATGTGAGGGTATGGTTCAAGGATTCAAGGATGTCAGGGCCAACCCTCAACTGACTCTTGGCATTTCTCCAGAAGCACATGTTGAGATGAGGACTGTAGTCACTTCTAGGTAGTACCTTCTTCTGAAAGGTCAAGGTCAAAAGGAAGCTCCCAGCCAAATACATCTGCTGGTAAGGATTTTTTTTTCTCTCTTTGAAGTCAATTCAGTGATTTCTACGTAGGTCTCATTGGCCAGAATGGGCACTTGTCTAACCCTATCTTCAAAGGGGACCTGGGAAATGAACTGGTGGTATTTGTGGATTTCATTTGGGTCTTCCAGTAAAATTGGGCTTCTGTTAGTGAAGAAGAGAGGGAATGTCAATATTGGATAGCCCAAAAGTACCAAGATCCTCCTGACAGGGAGGGAGAAAGAGCTTTTGCACTTGAACATCAAGAGTATATTACCAAGTAGTCCATAAAAAATGAACTTTAAATTTTTAAAATGCATTTGAATTTTACATTTAATTCTGTATCTGCTTGTAAAATAAAATCAATGCTTCACATTAGTTATTGGTTAAAGGGCTTAACTCTTTACCCCCAAAACTCTCAAGCAAAATTCATGCTCTATGAAAACATCTCATATTGAGCCTCTTATTTCTTTCACGCCCAACAAATCCTCATGCATCCTGGGGTGAGAGGAATAGCACATTTAAGAAGCTCAACCTAGAGTGATAGGGTGGCAGGAAATGAGGTAGGGATTTCAACTTATTCCTTACTTGGGAACAGATGTTGATGTATCTTCAGAACATCTTACATAATCCTGGCAGGCTCTTCCCCAGCTCACGCACATTGAGCCATTTTTTTTTTTTTCTCTCCTGATCATCCTCCATTCTCTGGATGCTGATTTAAGCCATGGAAAGAGCCAAGAGCTTTTTTTTTTTTTTTTAACTTTACTTTTTTTTTTTTAACTTTACTTGTGAACACAGGGCCTTTGGTCGGGTTCTCCAGGAGCAGATGCTGAGAAGGGACTTATGTTTATATGTAAGTGATTTATTTATTAAAAAGTACATGAAAGAAAATGGCAAGCAACAGGGAAAGCTATGGGCTGATCTTATAAGAAAGCTCTGGGGTGTAAATTACACCTCTGTAATTGTCCCGACCAAAAGAGTGCTGCGTAGGACCTGTTAGAAACAAAGACACACTAGACCCCGGAAGAAGCCTGCAGACTAGGAAGAGAGATCCTAAGGGATCCATGGGAATCCCAACTGACCCTTACAGCCTCCTCGACACACACAGTGGTGGCACAACCCTGTTCCCCTTGCAATTTTCAGCCCTGTCACTCACAGACCATGAGAAGAGGGGTTTCTTCCCTATTAATTGAGGCCAGGATCCTTTGGTACAGTTCACCCTGCAGTCTGGGTAAAACTCAGATCCTTCCTCACCAATGTCTGACCACAGAAAGAACTTTCACTGCGTGTATTGTTAAATAGACAATATTGCCAAATGTTGCCTGAAGGAAAAAGAAAATAGAACTCTGAAATCCGATGCAACTCTGGTTTCTCTTTGCAGTGACAAATTCAGCCTCTTTCTGACCAACGTGTTGGTGAGATGCTGATCTGCCTGGGAGACCACAAATGAATCAATGCAGGACAAGAAGAGGTAAAATATCAACTTGGTCCTCCACTTAGTGTGGACCTGCTGCTGCTGCTGCAATGCTCCTTCAACCACCGCTGTGTGTGTCAGCATGTGGCCTTTCTATTCATGATAGACTTCCATCACTATAACAAATACCTAAGCTACTCAAATTACAAAGAGAAAAGTTTTGTTTTCGCTCACAGTTTTAGAGGTTTCAGTCTATGATCAGTTGGGGCCCCTAGCAGCACATCATGGTGGGAGAATATGATGGAATAAGACTGCTGGCCTCCTGACTAGGAAGTGAAAGAGAAGAGGAAGTGACCTGATACCCCACAACCCCCTTTAAGGCATTCCCCCAAAGGCCTAAGACTTCTCACCATGCTCCACCTCTTCAAGGTTCTTCAATCTCCTAACACCGGCATGCTGGGGACCAAGCCTTTATAACATGGGCCTTTGGGGACATTCAAGATCCAACCCATAACACTGTTTTTAAGGAAGCCACCACCTAAACTGAGACCATATCCCGTAAACTTCCTCCTATGAACTTTTAAATTCTAGTCTTTTTTCTGACAAATTTCTGACTAATTTTAGCTAGTGGCTTAAAATTAAATCACAATGTTTATACAAGTATGGATTTATTGCAGCATTATTCATAATTCTGAAAGAATGGGGGAGGTGAGTGACCTAACAATGGGGAATTGGCTAAATCAATTATGATACATCTGTATCATGGAATACACGCACCCACGAAAGATCATGTTCTAGAATAATAATTAAGATACACACTTCATCTTTTACCCTTTACAGCTTTCTTTAAAGAAATGTAACCATTCTAAAAACAGAGCCAAATGTACTTGCAAAGGACTTTTTTTCCTGTAAGTTTTGGATCCTCAGTGTCCGTATGTAAAGGAAAAGACCATCCCCAACTAGAGTGAGGGGACCTTGTGCAGGTGTGAGGATAGAATTACCATCCGCAGGAAAGTGGTGTGGCATCAACATTTCAGAACACTCTAAAACTCTCTCCTCTCTTATTCTGAAAGTTCAGCCAACCTTAACTCAAAGAACTCAATGAGGGAATATAAACTTGTGAAATACTGTTATATGAAAAAATCATGTTGTAAAGAATTTGTACAGTAAGACCCCAATTTTATTATAAATAAAGATATATGTAAATGATAAAGCAGTCTGAAAAAATATGTATAATGAATAGCAATTACCAGAGTTTGGGAAGGGTGTGGGGGAGGGAGGAATGGAGAGAGGATGGTTAATAGGAACGGGGGTGTGGTTGGACAAGAAGAATGACCTCTAATGTTCTATGGCACAGTGGGATGGCTATGGTTGACAACAGTTAATTAACTATTTTAAAATAACTAATAGAGAGGAATTTGAAATCAAATGGCATAACTTTTTGGGCGTTCCCACCACAAAGAAATGATATATATCTGAGGTAATAGATATGCCCGTTATCCCATGACTGATGGTACGTATGTATTGAAATGCCACTAGCCAGATGTGGTGCCACATACTTGTAATCCCAGTGGCTCTGGAGGCTGCAACAGGAGGATCACAAGTTTGAAGCCAGCCTCAGCAATTTAGGGAGGCCCTAAGCAACTTAGTGAAACCCTGTCTCAAAAAATAAAAAGAGCTGGGGATATTGTTTAGTGGTTAAGTCCCTGGCTTCAATCCCTGGTACCAAAAATTTTTTTTTAAAAAGAAAGAAATGCCATGATACCCCCTAAAATGCACAATTACTATGCATCAATTAAATACATATTAATAAAGACTTCACAATTGCACAAGTGTATATCCTTCTCTTACAGTTGTCATCTCTGTTCTTGAGGACTTACAGTAAATGGAAGAAAAGAAAAAAAATATGAAAAGCCACATCAGGCCTCATGGCGGGCAGGAGTACTGACATGGAATGGTTAAGTGCATGGCTTTGGTGCCTAATAGGCCTGGGTTCAAATCCAGATACTGTCACTTATCTGATGAAACCTTGGGCAAGTTGTAGCCTCAATTTCTTCATCTGTGGCATAGGCTTCACTAGGTGCATTCTGAGATGAATGTGTTAATATTGTGAAGTGCTTAACAAAGTGGCTGGCATATAGCAAGTGTTCAGTAAATGAGATTTTTTCTTAATTATCTTTATTGGGGTACAATTTGCACACAGCAAAATGCACTGGGTCTCACAAATTATGCAGCTGTAACTGATCATCACCATAGATTAGATTTACCTTTTCTATTGCTTCAATCAGTGGAATAGTAAGTATGTGCTTCTTTTACTTGGCCTAATATTTTTGAGATTCACCTATGTTGTCACATGTATGACTAAGTTTACTCCTAAGGGCCCCAAACTGGCCACACTGCAACTGTCCATCAGCAGGTAAAAGGTCTGTAATTAAGAATTAACCAAAGAGAGATCTGGTCTTTGCTTTTAGCTACTAGGAGTTCATCCCTACATCCCTAAAATGTCCTGATACAAGAGTGTTATTGCTTGCCTGGTGCCCTTGGTCACCAAACAGTCTGGCTGTGATTTATGATGGGCCTTTGGGATATACCATGTCAGTTCTGCTTTCTGGAAAATGGTGTAGACTCAAGGTCAACCACACAGTCAGTATGTGTTTGAGCTCCAATAAAAACTCAGGGCACCAAAGCTCAGATGAGCTTCCTGAATTGACAATACTGTTTATATTGCCACTCACTGATGCTGAGAAGGTAACATGTCTGCAAGGACATGAAGACTTCATATTTGAAACTCTTCCAAATTCTGCCTTATGCATTAAATCTTTGGTTCATTCTAATTTGTATCTTTTCACTGTAATAAAACTATGCAAATATAATGCCTTCCTGAGTTCTATGAATTAATTGTTCTATGATTTTCAAGCCTGAGAGTGCTTGTAGAGATTCCAGCTGACATAAGTGAAGGTGGCCATAGGGATCCTCAAATTTGTTGTGTTTGGCATGCCAAGTAAGGGTCATCTTGTGGAGACTGTTTCCCCCAGATTTTGCACTTTCGTCAAACTCATTGCAAATGGATGAAGAAACATTGGCATGTACAGTGGAATATTTGACTCAGAGATTTAAAAAGAAGCAAGCTACTGATGCATGTGACACATAGATGAATCTCAGAAGCAGTATGCTGAGAAAGAGTGGTTTTTAATGTAGCAATTCAGCAACACATGACCAGGAACCCCATGGGTTGATTGCATAAGAAATGATGTGTGTTTACGGGGAGGGACTCACAATGGCTTGCGTGTGAGGGTACATTGGAAGGAAGTGGAACTTGGGCAGGGCCTGGAGGATAGAGATATGAGGAGGGGGAAGGACGCTTTCTTTTTAGGCACATAGAAAGTTCCTTGGGAAGACAAGGATGGCAGGAAAGGTGGCCACCTGTTGGGAGCCAATAGGAAGGTACATCCACTCAGTAAGGCATACTGAGGCCTCAGAGCTTTCAGAGCTTTCTGGAGGGGTTTGCTGTATGGTGAAGGCAGGTTGGGAAGAATTTGTTTCCTATCATTGTACCAGACTGGAGAGATGGGAGACAAAAATCTACTGACTCTCTAATGTAGAATAATTAGGGTGGTGGTTGCCAAAAGTTTATTTCCTCTGAATACAGCAGTCAGCAATCAGTATAAATTTCAATATCCAATGAAGTGCTTTCAAAAAATTATTGACAATGACCGAAATAAAAAATCACATTTACTATCAAATACACATACACACACATGAAAGTTTCATGAAACAATATTTCCTCTTATTATATGCAGTGTACTCTGAAATATTCTGTTCACTTCACTTCTATTCTATTCTATTCATTTGTTATTAAAATAATGCTGGTCAGAACTACTCAATTTGTCCCCTGATTTATCATTATCCCCTTTCACCTTCTGTGGGGCTGCCATGCCTATGGGGGACAGGAGGGCACTGCCATTTTTGCAGACATCCTGGAGGGGCTATACCCATGGGTGAAACAGAAAGCCTGGATTGGGATGAGGGAGCAGGTGTGGGAACTGGCTGACCTCCTGCTACAGATTGAATGCTTGTGTCCCCCCCCCCATCCAAATTCATATGCTGAAACTTAATCTCTAATGTTATAGTATTAGGAGGTGAGGTCTTTAAGAGGCGATAAGGTCATAAGGGAAAAACTCTCATGAATGGATTAGTGCTCCTATACAGAGACTCCCTTGTCCATTCCACCATGTGAAATTAGAGACGATGCTATCTGTAACGAAGAGGGGCCCCTACTAGATACTGGGTCTTCTGGAGTCTTGATCTTGGACTTCCAGTCTCCAGAACTGTGAGAAATAAATGTCTACTGCATATAAATCTCCCTATAGGTGGCATTTTCCTAGAGCATCCTAACTGGACTAAGACAATCTGCTTGCCTATTCAGAAGGGCTGGCAATCCTGCCCAGGCTCAGAGTAGTAAGATCAAGTATTTGAGGGTATCTTGGGAACAAGTATATGCTATTTAAGGAAAAGAGATAACATCCCTGTTACTGCTCCTCTCACACAGAGGTTTGGCACCCACTGCAGGTGATGCTTATCACAAAGTGGGCAAGTAGGTGGCATGGCATTGACAACTTGAAATGTTCTGAACACACATTCTGAGCTAGGTGATGCTACACCTAGATACATACATGGCATCTAATCTCACCAAAATATTCCTAATGGGAAATTGGTATCCTCATCTGATGGGTGAGTAAACAGAGGTCTGGAGAGGAGGTCTGATGGGTGAGTTAAGAGGTCTGCCCATGGTCACAAGAGTGGAGAGATTCCAGATCTCTGACTAGAGCTTCCTACTCCCTGTGCCCCTGCCTACTACTACTTCTCCTCCTCCTCCTCCTCCTCCTCCTCCTCCTCCTCCTCCTCCTCCTTCTTCTTCTTGGTACTGGGGATTGAACCATTGAGCTGCTACATCCCCAGTCCTTTTTTAATTTTTTTTTTATTTTGAGATAGAGACTTGCTAAATATCTGAGAGGTTCAGGAAATGGTTGAGGCTGGCCTTGAACTTGTAACCTTTCTGCCTCAGCCTCACTGGGATTATAGGTGTGTGCCACCATGCCCAGCTATCCCTGTTTCCCTACACACTTCTGCCCCCAATATGCAGCCCTGGGACTCCAAAGGCCAGGCCCAGCACTTTTAAGGGGCAGTTTGGGTCACAGATGCCATAATGGTGCACATCCTAAGTAAGTCCTAGAAGAGTCTCACAAAGTCCTAGAGATCATTCATGTATGCAGTTCTTATTCTTCCTTTGGAAGCTTGATTTCCAAAATTATAATAATGACAATTGCAAATATAGGGCATGCCCAGTGAGGCTTTGTGTATGCATCACTTCAAGCCCTTGAGACAGGCACTGTCATTCTGCCTCCTGCACCAGGGAGGGGGGATAACTTCCCCATGATCACATCCACAACAAAGAGCAGAGTGAGGGCTTGACCCTTGGGCTTCCAATTCTGTCAACCATTGTGTTTTGGGGAATTGAGAAATAAGAAATGGGGAAATGGGAGGGAGAAGGTAGTTGCTCAAGTCTGAGGACGTACCGAATACTTTCAAAGAATCCCAAGAACAGAAGAGAAACACACAAGGGAAAACAGAGCAGAATGCCAGCCAAGCCAATGTGTGTGCCATGCGACAAAGACCCCAGCTCCTGGACAAAGTGTTTCCATGTGTTCAAGATGGCCGTGTGTAAAAATGGCTCCTATAAACAAGAAGATAAAAAGACTTCCTTACCCCCCTCCCAAATAATGGCAGTTCCTCAGAGCCCCAGCCCAGAAACCAGCCTTTGTTGTGGGTTCTCACTCAGGGCAACTTATTTATTAATTTTTTTTTATAAAGACTCTGTTTTTATCTAGTGAAGGGTGAAGACTGCACAGCCAGTCTGGGGGCTCTGACAGCTCAGTGGACCAGGAAAGAATCTCCATCCTCCCTGTCTTGGCGGGAGTGGTGAGGTCGCTGGAAGCCGCAAGCCAGGGGAGGAGAATGGAGGAAAGGGCGGGCAGCTGGGGAGACAGCAGAGGCTTTATAAATAACTCTGTCCTCCCTCTGCCTTGGAATCATAGCACCGTGACAGGCTGTGAAATTAAATGAAGAGCAGGCAGGGCCCTGGAGAAACTAAAGCATCAGGAGGGACAGGGGGAGCAGGCAGGTGATAAACTGGAGACTCTGGTTAATGATAATGCAGGTAAACAGGCAGCCTCTGGGAGGAGTCCAGAAATCCCAGGGTGGGCATGTGTGTGTGTGTGTGTGTAAGCACATGTGCGTGTGCGCATATGTGTATATGAGAGAGAGACAGAGAGAGGACAACTCAGGATATCCTTTGTATTTTCAGTCTTTGTATTTCCTAACCTAATCAAACTGGTTCTTTCCTACATAGAGGTTTGCATGGTCCTTACACTCTCCCTGCCAATCCATCCCTCCCCTCATCCTCAAGGATCACTACAGACTATTTTTCGGGAATGATTTACTCAACTTTATCACCTGCACCTCACTGGCCAGGAGTGGAAGGATGACCTTACAGCCAGATCCTAAAGAAGGGGCCCCAGCAATGACTATATGGATTCTTCTAGGAAGAGGAACGTTCCCCTCTGCAGAGCCCAAGAGCCTCTCACTGATCTGCCTCAGGAAATCAAGATATGACACATACATGCTCACCCAGATTTGTGCCCAGAAGTGGGGAAATGGCTCCTGGCCCTGGCTGGATAGAGAGCTCTGTTTGAGGGGAGGGGATAGATGCACTTTATTTCAGTGAGGTTAAGTGTCTTCTTCACTGTGACTGTTTCCTTGATTCCAGCCTCCTCTGAAGTGTCCCCTCTCTGTCAAACTATCTTGGTTAGACTTCATGGTCTCTCTGTCTCTGGCCACTCCATTCCACAGTAACCTACCTGGCCCAGGCTGACCATACGAACTGCTAAGAATGCTCCCAGAATCCTAGGCCCAAGGCCTAATTTGAGGCATCCCAAAAAGCTGGTATGATCACTTGCACCAAAACCAAAACAGAAAAGATAATGGTGAAAAGCAGAAAAGAACTTCAACCAATACGGTGATGTTAGGAAATTCAAGTGAGATCCAGCATCTCAGCCTGGTTTTGGAGTAACTGGCCTGAGTTATAGGTTTAAATAGAAGAAATGGGATGGGGTGAAAGGAGTGCATAATTGAGCAGACCTGGTCAAACTGCGGTCTGGCTGATTATTCTCTCAGTTCTGGTTCTGCAAGGTGGTCCCAGAGAAGTCCTTATTGCTTGAGGAGCAATTTCCACTTGGTGCCCAGGATGTTTTTCTATCAGATCCTTCATCCTGGAAGGGGATGATGACTGTAGACTTCTAGGCACCACCTCAGAGTTCTGATGGTATGAAAGCTGATTATGGAATATCCTTGCAAATCTTGTCTCAATCTTGAAGGGGGATGAGGTAGGTTAGGAAAACAAGGCTAAAAAACCAAAACACTTTTGTGTTACTAGTTTTTAGATGAACTCTTTGAATGAGTAATATTTCTATGTGCAGAGCTGAGTAGATCACAAAATTGAAGGCAATGAAAAAGACATACAAATGAAAGTAGAGTTGCCAACATGTGTGTGTGTGTGTGAGTGAGTGTGTGTGTGTGTGTGTGTGTGTGTGTGTGTGTGGAGTTACTGGAGACTGAACCACCCTGGGTTTGCTAGGAAAGTGCTCTATCACTAAGCTACAACCTAAGTCAAGGTGCCAAGCTTTTATCCTGCTTTTAGTTACATATTGGACATTTGCAAGCCTATATATGGAGAGTCATCATTTTTAGCAAAAGGAGATTCTCTAAGTCCTTGTTTTAAGAGTAATTGTCAAGCCCTTTCAAATCCATGCAGCATAATGGATGAGCTAGGCACCAGGAAAGGCTGAAGTATGAGATTTTATGCTGTCTTCAAGAGACTTGCAGTCTTCTTGGTGATATAAGAATGACCATGAGACAAAGAGAGACGTATATTTAATGTCTATGAATGGAACAAGTGAATTCTGAGCACATTTGGCCCAAGGACATCATTACCAAAAATATGCACCTTCACCCATACACACACACTTTCTCCCTCAAACCCCTCAGTGGTTAAGCTGCATAGCCACATCAGGATGGAGTTAAGACACATAGCCTATGTGGGTCTCAACAAGAGCTCTCAATGTAACCTCCACTGCAGCTTTTGTCCCGTTGACTTAAGCATTCAGACCTTTTGCCCACCCAGGGACGCCAATTGCCAGGTTTCTCGCGGCTAAAACACTCAGGGGTCACTACAGGGGAACTGGGCTAACTGGACTGTGTAAAATAACCACACAAGAGACATAAATACCTTTTTCTTTGAGGTTGCTGTGACGGCTTCTCTGACCTTAAGGGTCTGCAGAAAGAGAGAGAGAGAGAGAGAGAGAGCCCACATGTACTGACCCCTTTTATTGAGGAGAAGCTATTCAAATGAGGCAAGGGGTCAAGTTTCAGGGGTAATATTATAAAGAAACAGGTGAGCATAGCTCCTCCCATGGGGCTGTAGGAAGACACTGCCATGCACGAAGACACCGTCCCTTGAACCCAAAAGGGCGGGGCAGTCTGGCATGGCTGCTGCTGGACACCTCAATCACCCAGCTGTGGAGTGACTCAGACTCAGTCACACGCAAGGTTGATCTTCCACACTCCACACTCCATTGTTGGTATCAAGTGAGTTCAACTCACAAGATAAACCAGTGTCTTTTGCCCAGCAACCACAGCAGCCACATCAATTTGATGCTATCAGCGTCACTCAAATTGAGTCCAGCCTCTTTTTGGATTATTTTGAGAGGCAGGAGTGTCAGTCAGCTTTCTGTTACTATAGCAAATATTTGAGATAATTGATTTATAAAGATTAAAGTTTTAATTTGGCTCATGATTTTAGGGGTTTTCAGCCCTAAAATATTACTCCTTGCCCTGTTTGGGATAGAATGTTCCATGGAAACACCTTTTGTGTGTCCCCTTCTCTTACTGTGCCCTTGGGTGTGGCCTACCTAGATGTCAGTCAACCTGATGACAGCAGACATCATGTAGCTAGACACAGCCCCCTGGGGCCTGTTTTAGTCATCTTTTTCACAGCTCTAAAGGACCTAACCAAAAAAAATTGCAGAGGAGGAAAAGTTTATTTGGGAACTCACAGTTTCAGAGGTCTCAGTCCATAAAGAACAGACTCCATCCCTCAGGGTTCAAGGTGAGGCTGAATATCATGGGAGAAGAGTGTAGCAGAGGGAACAAGCTCACATGGTGAAGCAGAGAGAAAAATCTCCACTTGACAGATATAATTATATACCCCAAAGCCATGCCCCCAATACCCATATCCTCCAGCTATACACCCACCTGCCTTCAGTTAGCACTCAATTAATCCCATAAGGTAATTAATTCACTGATTGGGTTAAGGCTCCCATAACCCAATAATTTCTTCTCTGAACCTTCTTGTGTGTCTCACACATGAGTTTTTGGGGGACACCCCAAACCATAACATTCTTCCCCCGGCCCCAAAAGCTCATACTCATCCGACAATTCAAAATACATTTAGTCCATTCCCAAGAGTTCTCATAGTCTCAACAATTCCAAGAATGCTCAAGGTTCAAGTCCAAAGTCTTCTCTGAAGCTCAAGGCAATCTCCCATTGTGAGCTCATATAAAATTAAAAGCAATACAAGTATCCAATATGTAAAGGTACAGAGTAAACATTTCCATTTACAAAAATTGGAGCATAGAGGACCAAAGCAAAACCAAAATCCAGCTGGGCAAACAAGTCCTGTAGTTCTATGTCTGGCCTCTGGAGTGCATGGCATGATGTCCTCTCCAAAGGGCTTGTGTAGCTCCACCCCTGTGACCTTGTTGGTTGCAGCCCAAGTGGCCTTTTGTTGGTTTGTCTCTGCTCAATTCCTGCAGCTTTCCTAGGATGATGTCCCAGGTTACTTGAATTTCTTAATTTCTGCAGCTTTAGCTTCCTCCTCACATCTCCATGCTTTGCCCTCTCAGGGGTGCCCTCAGGGACTCTGACCCTGCTGCACTTTTCCTGGCCTCTCAGGCCTTCCTTTGAAATCTTGGTTGGTGGAAGCCCCCATGAACCCCTAATTCCCAGCACCATGTGGTTGACACCAAGGTCTGCCATCATCTTGAGCAGTAGCCATGCCTCCAGGGACCCTGGCTGCAGCAGCCTCTGAGAGTCTGGGTGGCTGAACATGTTGAAAAAACTTCCTAGGCCCCCTTCTGCAAAAAGGATTCCCCACTGGCCTCTTCTCAAGAGAATTTTTACTTTTACTTCCTTGAGCCTGAGGTGGGTGTGGTCTTGCCATTTCCTGAGATGCCCTCAAGCCATCTTATAGTCTCTGGGCAAAGTCTTCAGGATTTCTTTATTGGCAATACTGTCTTTATCAACTGCAACTTCCTTAGCCCCAGTTGTACTTGGCCTTTCAAGTCCAAGTTTTTCAAATATTTCTACTCCTGAATGTCAATAAACTTGGCTAAAAGCCACCAGCAATATATGTGCCACTTCCTGAATGCTATGCTGCTTAGACGTTTCTTGTGCCAGATTAAGAAGTCCATTGTTTTTAAAATCAGCCTCACAGAAAGTCTCAGGACACAGGCATAATGTAGACAACTTCTCAGCCAGAACATAACAGGAATGGCCTCTAGTCCAAATTCCAATAGAGTCCTCCTCTGAATTGAGCCCTTTCTTCACCATCCTTGGTCCTATTGGCGTTCTGGTCTCCTGAGCTCCCACCAGAATTGACCAATAAGCTTTGCTTACAACAATTTAAATCATTTGCACATGGCACTACTAAGCATCTCAAAATTCCTCCCACCAATTCCAAAAAACTCAAAAAGCTTCTGAACCATATGGTTAGGTTAATCACAGCAAAGACACCACTTTTCCGTACCAATTTTTGTTTTAGTCAGCTTTTTTGCTGCTTCAACTAAAAGGTCTGACCAGAACAATTTCAGGAAAGGGAAATTTGTTTAGGGGATTATGGTTTCAGAGGTCTCAAACCATAGACAGCAGGCTCCATTCTTCTAGGCTCTAGATGAGGCTGACATTATGGAGGAAGAATATGGCAAAAGGAAGCAGCTCATATGAGGATCAGAAAGCAGAGAGAGAGACTCCACTCAGCAGATGCAAATATATATCCCAAAGCCACGCTCCTAATGTCCCACCTACTCCAGCAACACCCCCCAACTGCCTTTAGTTACCACTCATTTACATCAGGTAATTAACTTCCTGATTGGGTTAAGGCTCTCATAACCCAATCATTTTTTTTTTCTCTGAACCTTCTTGCATTGTCTCACATGTGAGCTTTTTGGAGACACCTCCCATCCAAACCATTACAGGGCCTGTGACAAGGCAACACATCCTGGCAGGGCAGAGCAAAGTCACTCACCTCATGGCTGAACAGTGAAATGAAATAAGAGAGGAGTGACTGGGGTCCCATTATCTCCTTTGAAGGCACACCCTCCCCCAAAATGATTTGAAGACTTCTTGCTAGGCTCCTCCTTTTGAAGGCTCCATTACTTTTCAGTAGCACCATAGGCTGGGACCCAGGCCTTTAGTAATACATGCACATTTAGGGGTCACTCAGATCCAAACCATAGCAGCAGAGCTGGTTTTGTCTTATTGTTCAGTGCCTTCCTTTGCTTGTTTATTTTCTCTGGGGGAAGACCAGACGACAATCCTTGGGCAACACTCTCCTCCACAGTCCCTTATAAGGATGCAAATATCATTCAACTCCTTGAGATTGAGGTTTAAGTTCTCTCTTCTGCAATTCTCTTGCAGGGAGAGGCATGGTCAGGTTTGGTTTTTCTTTCAGGCTGGGAGCCAGTTGTTATAGAATTATGAAAATCTGTGCCAGAGAACATGCTGCCCACTTTTAGAAATCTGTCTAAACTACATGGATTCAGCCAGAGTCCATTTATACATTGCTAAATAAGAGTTCCACACATACATAGAACTTTAACATCCTCAGATAAATAGCTCTGCAAGGAGAAAATGCAAATTATGACTTAAAGTCAGCCTCTTCTTCTGTGCACTGCATACTAATGTGGCTTTACCCTTTAGCTAGGACAATGTAGCTACTACCTCTTTTACACAGATATATGCCCTGCATGAAGTTGTTTCCTGAGACTGTTAGAAAAATAAATAGACTATTAGTTATTTGGTTTTATCTTTGGAAACTCTGCAGGGACAACAGGGTTAGATGTTAAGTTTTTAACCGGGTCTTGGATTGACCACACTTTAGAACATCACTTTGAGCAGGACCAAAAAAGCCTAAAGCAAGTCCAGAGAAAGGGTTTGGGCAGTCAGATGAGCTAGAAGGTGCTGAATTTGTGCCAGAGATTTTATAATCAGGGTTTTGCAATCTATACTTCATAACAAGAAAAGAATGCACATAGGTAGAGAGAAAGTGTAAGAAATCAGTCAGAACTTCAAAGAACTAAATGTGGAAGGCATAAAGCAACACACATTAGGGGACAAGAGGAAAGTTAGTCACAGAAATTGATCACTAGGAAGGTTCAATTGTAGGATAATGTGAGCTGAAGATGCCACCAAATGTCTGTGGACCCTAAGGGCAGGTAGATCCCTGAATATCACAAGGCGGCCAGAGCCTCGCCAGGGTATAATTCTTTCTGCACAGGAGGGGATAAATCACCTGAGAAAATAAAGTCTGAAATAATTAGTGAAGAATTAAAAGATAAAGTCAGAAAAATAGTTTTAAATACAGAACATCTGATAGGTCCACCCACACAGGAACTGGAGTTGAACAGTTAAAAAATGGCTCCAATTCCTTTTTTTGGGGGAGGGGGGGTACCAAGGATTGAACTCAGGGACACTTGACCACTGAGCCACATCCCCAGCCCTATTTTGTATTTTATTAGAGACAGGGTCTCACTGAGTTGTTTAGCGCCTCACTTAATTGCTGAGGCTGGCTTTGAACTCGTGATCCTCCTGCCTATGCCTCAGGAGCCACTGGGATTACAGGTGTGTGTGGCCAATTCTTTATTTAAGGGAAAGCATCAAAGGCAGGGATAAGGTTTCAGGGGTGGGGTCTTGCTTCATGATGTCTTGCAGTCAACAGGTTGATTGGCATCTTGGCAGGCCACACCCATCTCAGAAAGGCTATGTGGCTACAGCAGGTCACCCCATCTGCCATGCTGTGTGGGACCTTTGGCAGAGCTGGGTGGGAGGTCACATGTACTTGGGCCATCTAACAGCAGGCTTGCCACTATAAATTTCCAGATACCAGGCTTCCCACTCAATGGGCTTCCATGCCGATCTGGTCCACACATAGTCCAACACCTGAAGCTCTCAGGAAGCCCAACCTGGCCCTATGAGCTCCTTTACCCCAGGAGAGAATGAGGTAGAATCAAGAGGTTGATGGGTTTCAAACAGTTGCCTATTGATTCTGCTGAATTGATTAGAATCTTCCTCAGTCTTAAAAAGAAAAAAAAGAGAAGTTTAAAGGTGGGAAAGAGCTCAGGAGATAGGACTGTGGGGCACGAAAGGTAAACAAAAATGGAGCAAAATAAGAGGAATGTAAAGCTGGAGAAAAAAAAGGGTAAATGAAAAATTGAATCTCAAAGCTAATAATAGAATAAGTATTGTCTGTGTGCACACGTGTGTGTGTGTGTGTGCATGCACACGCGTGCATGCATGCACCACACACACTTTATGTGGGACCACGTGGAATAGATATATTTTCCCCTTTTCCTTATGTTAAGGACAAATAGAAACTCTGGATGGTTTATATAAAGCACAGGAAGACTATGGTGGAGGGAAAAATGCACTGTGAGACCCAAGGAAGGACACAGTGACAACATTTCTTTTTTTTATTAAATTATTTATTTATTCTAATTTGTTATACATGATGGCAGAATGCAATTCATTTCATATTGCACATATAGAGCACAATTTTTCAAGTCACTGATTGTACACAAAGTATTTTCACACCATTCGCAGTGACAACATTTCTGGATGGAGTTCTTTTTTGGTTCCAATCTGAAGCTGAAGAAGCCAGTAATAGATAAAACTACCAACAACAGACAAACAAAAACCCAATCCAGTGAAAGCAGGAGGAAAGAGGCAGCCTATTATGACAGCATTATTTTATATAATAATTCCCCTCCAAATACTGCAGAAAAAAAAACTGTGACCCCCCCATCCCCACCCATGCTAGCAAAGGCCTGGTAAGGATCATAGACATTCACCCTCATGAGGCTATAATCAGGTGCTCCAACACTCATTTGAGGGCAGTGTTCGAAAAAAACAAATAAAGAGCAGGACTTTCATCTCTGACAGATGGTAACAAAGATAAACCTCTATGGCATAAGCAGAGATCACATTACAATGAGGAACTCCTCACTCACTGGGTTTGGGGTGCCCTCCTTGGGTGTCAGAAGAGGTTGAGTGGACATTTTTGACTTCTATATGACCTAGTAGTAACAAGACATGACCAGCCTACCAGGTTAGTGACTCAGAAAGTCAATTAAGAAGATTTAAGTGAGATTTACTCTTATAATATGAACACATCTGATTTTCAATGAAAAAAAAAGCTCACTTGTTACCAATAACCAGGAATATGTCACACTGTGTGAAAAATGATAATCAACAGAGGTCAACACCAGGATGACAGAAATGTTAGAACTATCTGATAACAATTTTAAAGCAGTTATGACAAAATTGCTTCCATCAACAAGTAGGAACACACTTGAAACATAAATAAAAAGAAAGCCTTAGCAAAGAAGTAGAGAATATAAAGAATCAAATGGAAAATTTGCAACTTAAAAATACCATAACTTGGGACTGGGGATGTGGCTCAAGCCGTAGGTATCGCGCCCACCTGGCATGTGCGGGGTGCTGGGTTTGATCCTCAGCACCACATAAAAATAAAATAAAGATGTTGTGTCCACTGAAAACTAAAAAATAAATATCAAAAAATTCTCTCTCTCTCTCTTTCTCTCTCTCTCTCTTAAAAAAATACCATAACCAGTGGAGAGTCTAACAGAATGTAGAAGACAGAGGAAAGAATCAGTGAACTAAAAGAAAAGACACTGGAAATTACACAATCTGAAAAACAGAAAGAAAATAAACTTTAAAAAAGAACAAAGTCACAGGAAACTAAATTTGTGTCTTTGAAATACCAGGACAGAAGAAAAAGAATAGCTCTAAAGAATATATTTTTTTATTTAAAAAAAAGGCAGAAAACTCCCCAAATTTGGCAAGCAACATAAACCTACAGATTCAGGAATCTGAGAAAATCCAAAAGAGGATAAAAATTAAAAATGACACACCCAGAAACATAATAATTTAACTTCAGAAAACTAAGACAAAGAAAAAAATCTTGAAAGCAGCCATTTTACCTGTAGTAGAAAAACAATTAAAATGACAGCAGATTTCTCATAAGAAACTGTGGAAGTCAGAGGGAAGTAGGATAATATTATTCAAGTGCTGAAACAAAAGAATTGTCAACCCATAATTTGATATCCAGCAAACATATCATCTAAGAATAAAATGGAAATAAAGAAATTATCAAATGAAGAAAATCTAATTTCCTACTGCCCTAAGAGAACGGATAAAGAAAATTCTCTAAACATAAAGGAAATAATGAAAGAAATTTTGGAGAATACAGAGGAAAACAAAAATATGGATAAATATAATATATTTTCTTGATGAGTTTTTAAAATTATGTTTGACAGTTGAAATAAAATTGCAATATCCTTTGATGTGGTTCTAAGTGTATGCAGAGGAAATCTTTACAACAATCAGTGTGAGGGAGGAAGAGAGAAGGAACATAAAGGGGAGTAAGAGTTCTATACATTACTAGAAATGAAAGAAATCACAAGGCTAAAAAGTTATGGATATATAATGTAATACAATACCTAGAACAACCACTAAAAGCAATACAAAAAGTTACTTTAAAAAGTCAAAATCAAGATGAAATTATTTAAAAGATGTTCATGCACCTAACAGAAAGGCAGGAAAAAGAAAAATGAGAAACAGAAAGCATAAAATTAAATGGCATACCTAAGACCTAACATATCAGTAAATATGTTAGATATAAATGGTTCAAATATATGAATTAAAAAACAAAGATTGGCACAGTAAATGAGAAAAAAATATTCCCTATTACCCAACTCTATGCTTCTATAAGAAACTCATGTCAAATATAATGACATGGGCAAATTGAAAGTTAAGAGGGTGGGAAAATATATAATGTAAACATTAATCAAAAGGAAGCAGGCATGGTTATATTAATTTCAGATAAAGTAGACTTCAGAGCAAAGAAAATTATCAGAAACAGAAGAACTATATAATGGACATATGTCAATTCACCAAGGAAATGTATCAAACCTAAATGTATATGCACCAAACATCAGAGCTGCAAATTTGTCAAGCAATACAGAAGAACTGGAAGGAAAAACAGGTAAATTAAAATGATAGTTGGACACATAAATGATTCTCTTTCAACATTTATAAAATAATTAGACAAAAATTAGCAAGGCTATGGAATTCAATGATCCTATCAACCAACAAGATTTAATGCATATTATAGAACACTTCACATTATAATAACAGCTTGACATACATTTTTGCCCTTCAGTAGATGAATGGATAAAGAAAATGTGATACACACACACACACACACACAATGGAATTTTACTCAGCAATAAAAGAGAAAAAAATCATGGCATTTGCAGGTAAATGGGTGGAGTTGGAGAATATAATGCTAAGTGAAATTAGCCAATCCCAAATGTTTTTTCTGATATAAGGAGGCTGTTTCATGGTGGGGTTGGGAGGGAGATCATGGGAGGATTAGATGAACTCTAAATAGGACACAGGGGAAGGAGGGAGAGGGAGGGGGCATGGGGGTAAAAAGATGGTGGAATGAGATGGACATCATTACCCTAAGTACATGTATGAAGACATGAATTGGTGTGAATATACTTTGTATACAACCAGAGATATGAAAAATTGTGCTGTATGTGTGTAATATGAGTAATAATGCATTCTGCTTTCATATGTAACAAATAAAAAATAAATTTAAAAAATGGATCTGAAAAATAAAGATAGGCCATAATATAACTTCAGCAAATCTTCATACAAAATGTGATCTCTAACCCCCAATGGAATGAAAGGAGAAATCAAGAGCAGAGAGATAAGAGGAAAATATTCAAATACTTGAAGACTGGACAACATACTTCTATACAATCTATTGGCAAAGAAAAAAGTCTCATATTGAACTGAATGAAAATGAAAATACCATGAATCAATTGTGGGACACATCTAAGGCAGTGCCAAGAGGCAAAATTATAGCATTAAGTATATACATTAGAAAAGAGAAAAAGTCTCAAATATATAATCAAAGGCCCATTTTAAGAGCCTAGGAAAGGTAAAACAAAACAAACAGAAGAAATAAAATGATAAAGAACAGAAATCAATGACAATGGAAACTGAAAAGGTGTTGGTGAAGAGAAAGTGAACAGAACCTAATAGATAAACCAGAAATAGAGCCACAGTCATTCTGGAAAACCAAGTGGCAGTTTCTTTAAAAATTAAACAAACAATAGTCACATGACCCAGAAATCTCACACATGAGCATTTATCCCAAAGAAATGATGGCTTCTTTATGTTCATATAAAAGCCTGTACATAAACGTCTATAGCAATTTTATTCATAATAGCCCAAGAATTGAAAACAACTCAGATGTCCTTCAACAAGTAGGTAAATGGTTAAGCAAACCGTGGCTCATCTGTATCATGGAAGACCAGTCACACTTGAGCGTGTGGAAAGTATGCCTTTGGATTTTCCTGAGTAGTGCTTGGGTGTAGGGAGGTCTTTCCAGGGTGTGTGTTGCCTGAGGACATCCCAACCGTCTCCTTTAGTGGATAGGATGGCTTCCTCCCTCCATATCTGGGTATTTCCTTTGCTCCTTGTGGTTTCCCTACTCACAAGGTCTTTGACTCTCTGAGTCTTCCCTGCTCATCCACCTACTGAGCAGCCCTGGCAAAAGGCCATGCCTGAAGACATTCAGAATGGGCTGGTGGGATTATCTTCTTATTTAAAGTTAATGAGAGCAGGCATATCCTAGAAAAGTTGCAGATAACGGGGGGGAAGAGGAAGATAATTTTTTTTTTTGCCAAGATCTCCCTAAAATAGGGTGCTCCTGCACACCTTATTTGTTATCCCCTTCCTGAGGAATGTGGGTATCCACTCGACTAGGCAGTGGGGAAGGATGCTGGTTAAGGTGTGTGGGGGGGCTAAGGGTCAGTAAGAGCCAAGCAAAGAAGGGGTGGGTCATGAATTGCCCTGGCTAGAGGACCCGGAGCTTTCTCTTGTTTTACTTTTTCTAGCCTCGAAACAATTTATGAGTTTTTCACTGTTGGAGAACAAATAGAAATATGACTCATGCTTCACAATTTATACAGCCAATTTCATAGGTATTTGCCAGTGCTATCATGTGTCTGACAGGTACATATATTTTTCCCCTCTAAGAGATTGTTTGGTGTAAACAGATAGGAACTACTTCAACATAATAAGGACTATTACTAAAAACAAAGAGCACACGTTTTACTAAATGGGAAAATGCTGAAGTCATTTCTATTAGTTAGACAACAAGAGACTGCCTGTTGTCACCACAATGGGTCAACACAGCTTTGGGGTCTTTAATATAATAAGATAGAAAAATGAATTGATTGGAATAAATACTGAAAAAGAAGACAAGACTATCTTTACAGCTGATTGGGAGTATGTTCAGACATTTTCATAGATTTTAATAAAATAATATTAAAATTATTAAGATAATTTAGAAGAAGATAGGTGGATAAATATGTAAATATAGGGCTTTGATTTATAATAACAATAAACATTTGGAAAGGAAATAGAAAAATATCCCTTTCATAATAGTAATGAATACCATACAATTTGTAGGATGTATTTAATAAGAAAAGATATACTGTTTATACAAATAAAATGAAAAAATTGTATTGAAGGACATAAAAACCTCCCTCGACAAATGGAGATGTACAAGCTGTATTTTCGTATAGAAATACTTACTGTCATAAAAATGACAGTCCCTAAAAAAACTACTACATAAATTGGAGACACTAAGATATAAATTTAATGCTATTATAGTTAGAAACTTACTTCTAAGGACCAGACAAAGTAATTCTAAGTTTTTTGTGGATAAAATAATTTTAAATGTCAAGTGTTTAGAGAATAACAGTGGAGAAAACACAAATGAGAAAGGACAGCTCGATCTGACAATAAAATTTAAGACCAGTTACCTGTCCCAAACAGCATGGCACAGGATCTGACCAATGTGTCAAGGGAAAAGATTAGAGAGCACAGAAGTAGATGAATAGTGAAAAGTGGTAGCATTTACAGTCAGAGAGAAGGGATGATTTATCACTCATAGCGGGATGCCTGGTTATCCAGCTCTAAGAAAATTATGTAGCCAATTTCATGTATTTTTTATTCTAAAAGATTATTAGTATATGAATTATTAATATATAAATATATAGAAACTACTTATAATAGACTATTCACTAAAAAGCAAGATCAAACATTTTACTAAATGAAAAAAATGCTTAAGTTATTTCTGTTGTCTTCACTATGGATCAGCACTGCTTTGGGAGACTTAATACAGCAAAACAGGGAAATGATTTATTGGAATAAACATTGAAAACAAGATAAAAAAAATACCTTCCAAAATAAAGGAGACTCTTCCTTAATCATATACAAAAACAAATTCTGGGTTCATTAAAGATTTTCATGTCAAAATAAAATGCTAAGATATTAGAATAGAATTTAAAGGTATATATTACATATAATATATAAATATTAATGTAGATATAATTAATACATATATTAATATAAATATAATATATATAAATATATTTTTGTGGGGGGAGAGGGGAATGTTTTAAAACAAGTAGCAATCCCAGAGGTCATCAAGAAAGGGTAGATATACATTGACTACAAGAAAACTAAACATTTTATAAAAAAAAAAAAAAAATCTATGAATGAACAGAGGAGAGGGATAGCTGGGTCAAATGGTGGTTCCATTCCCAGTTTTCCAAGAAATCTCCATACTGCTTTCCATATTGGCTGCACCAATTTGCACTCCGACCAGCAATGTATGAGTGTACCTTTTTCCCCACATTCTCGCCAACATTTAATGTTGTTTGTATTCTTAATAGCTGCCATTCTGACTGGAGTGAGATGAATTCTTAGAGTAGTTTTGATTTGCATTTTCCTAATTGCTAGAGATAATGAACATTTTTTCATATATTTGTGGATTGTATAACCTCTTCTGAGAAGTGTCTGTTCAGGTCCTTGGCCCATTTGTTGATTGAGTTATTTGTTTTTTGGTGCTTATCTTTTTGAGTTCTTTATATACCCTAGAGATTAGTGCTCTATCTGATGTGTGAGGGGTAAAAATTTGCTCCCAGGATGTAGGCTCTCTGTTCACCTCACAGATTGTTTCTTTTGCTGACAAGAAACTTTTTAGTTTGATTCCATCTCATTTATTGATTCTTGGTTTTAATTCTTGCGGTTTATACCCCAAAGACTTAAAAACAGCATACTACAGGGACACAGCCACATCAATGTTTATAGCAGCACAATTCACAATAGCTAAACTGTGGAGCCAACCTAAATGTCTTTCAGTGGATGAATGAATAAAGAAAATGTGGTATATATACACAATGGAATTTTACTCGGCAATAAAAGAGAATAAAATCATGGCATTTGCAGGTAAATGGATGGCATTGGAGAAGATAATGCTAAGTGAAGTGAGCCAATCCCCAAAAAACAAATGCTGAATGTTTTCTCTGATATAAGGAGGCTGACTCATAGTGGGGTAGGGAGGGGGAACATGGGAGGAATAGATGAATTCTAGATAGGGCAGAGGGAAAGGGAGGGGGCAGGGGGTTAGCAATGATGGTGGAATGTGATAGACATCATCATCCAAAGTACATGTATGAAGACAGGAATTGGTGTCAACATACTTTATATACAACCAGAGATATGAAAAATTGTGCTGTAGACATGTAATAAGATTTTTAATGCATTCTGCTGTCATTTTTTTTTTAAATCAGTAAAAAGAACTGGGGTTGTAGCTCAGTGGTAGAGTGCTCACCTCGCATGTGGAAGGCACTGGTTTGATCCTCAGCACCACATAAAAAGTAAAATAATGGTAAAAATATAATAAAAAAATCCATGAATGAAATCAAAGAGCAAGTAATAGACTAGGAAATATATCTTCAGTATATAACACATAAATGGTTGATATCTTTTAAACCATCGAAAGAGTATCTATACGTTAAATGTAGTTTTAAAGACAATAAAATGTAGAAGAAAATAATAAAAGAATGTGAACTGCCAATTTGCAGAACAGGCAATCCAAGCATTTAATAAGTGCATGAAAAGAGCCCAATCTTGCTGTCAGAGACTACAGAATAAACAAATGTGCTAATAGTTCCAACTAAGGTTTTAAGGGTGACCAATTTTTTCCAGTTGCCCAGGACTCCAAGTTTTGAAACCTGTCAGTTTTGGATGAACTGGGATGGTTGCTTTTGGGGGAATGAGGGAAAGCCTAGATAATGGACCAAGAATTTACCCCATAGATTATCCCAAATACTTTAAAAAAATACCTTTATTGTAAAATACTGTAAAAAATACCTTTATTGTATTTATTTATTTTTATGTGGTGCTGAGCATCAAACCCAGTGTGGCTAGACAAGCGCTCTATCACTAAGCCACCACCCTAGCCCCCCAAAATATTTTCAAATAGAGCCTGAGTTCCCTTTAATTAGCAGTTTTGTGTTTCTCACCATTAAGGGATTAAGGTGAGACTCCTGAGTATGACAGTAATAATTATAGCCAGTGAAGAAAATTATGTGAAATGGCTGAAAAGTTCATTCACAAAGGTAGCCAAAGGCTCATGAAGGGCTGACACCCAGCTCTGCATGGCTCGCCAAGCAGTGTGCCCTGGTGTGGGGCTGGGCCTGTCTGGACTTGGCACTGACTGGCCTGGGATCTGTGGGAAGCACCACAGTGTGTCAAGCCCAGGCACACAACATCATGGCAGTCAGAGGACATGCCCCTGTGTGGTCCAAGGTAAAATTTCTAAGAAGTACCTGCCAGGTGGGACTGGTGGTTGGTAGGGCTTGAAGGCATCTGCAGGGCTGTCTTTCAGATTTATCCTTCCTGGAGCCTTTGTTGAGGGAAGGCTAAGCTCCTCTTGATTATCCAACTGGCTCTGCCACTTGCTGCTGCCCTCTCGGTCTTGCTGACTCTTGTTCTCTATGCAGCCAGCTCCACAGAGGTCCTTTCCCATTCCTGTTCCAGTAGCTCTCCTTCCCTAAGACCAGGCCTCTGCCATCGCTCTTGTCAAGACTGTGAGAACCTTCCCCGACTCACAATGGGGGCCTTTAACTCTTTACCCAAGGGATCTGGGGCTGAGCATCAAGTCTCAGAATGTGTTTCTTAGATGGCCCCCCAAAACCCACCCCACAAGCTCTTCTTACAATGTGTTGCTGGAGCCACTGAAAGGGGAGGGTGAGGTCCATGTTCTTGAATTTGGGAGGGCTTGAATCTTTGGATAAAGTGACAATACCTGAGGATCATCCTAAAAGGCAATATGGCTTCTGTCTAGTTTCCTTGGGCTACCTGCTCTTGGAACAGGACATCATGCTATGAGGAAGTCCAGGATGTGTGGAGAGGCCACAGGTAGATCTTCTGGCTGAGGCTACAGGCAAGGTTTGTGCTGAACACCTATAATTACAGAAGACTTTGAGGTGGCTCCTGCCTCGTTATGCTCTGTGAGGACCAACCAGCTGAGCTCAATCAACCCTCAGAACAGTGTGAGATGATAATAAAAATGTTGTTAGTGTTTTAGGCTTCTGATGTTTGGAGTGACTGGTTAAAGAACAGTAGACAACCAGTGACATAATTCTGGCATCTGGGCACTGAGGTCGAGCTCCTGTGACCCATAGCTTTCCTGGTGGTTAGTCATTTGTTCACCTAGTGTTGGTTGAGCACCAATCTCATGTCAGGCTCTGCGCTCAGCATTGGGGTACCTGGGGCATGAACAAAGAGGTTTGTTGTCTCTTTTAACAAACTTGGTCTGCTTCAAGGAGACCCTCATCTTCCTTCCTGGGTGGGGGAAGAGGAACCTGGTTCTACCTGTCTTATTCCTTCATTTTTCCCTCATCCAGTTTGCTCCCAGCAGTGTCCTATTTCCTGTCACTTAGGGACTGAGTTCTGGATGCTATTATTGGCTTCCTGGGAGAACTGAAGAAGGGTCCCTTGAGGGATAAATGGACTTGAATAAAAGGAGTGTCAATCTATGCCAAACTGAGAGGCCTCTGGAAACAGAGCTCACCCAGGTTGTAGGGGGCAGTTAGGTGGCTGTGATGGCAATTGGCATTGGTGGGGGACATTCAGTATGTGGTGCTGTTTATATGGCCTTTGGTCTCTCCTCCAGAGAAACACCTGTTAGGAGATGAATCATATTTCAGATATGACTGTTAAAAATATAGCAGTAGTTGCATGCATTTGGCACATGCTTATAATCCCAGATACTCTGAAGGCAGAGACAGGAGGATTGCAAGTTCAAAGCTATATATGGCAGTAATGTTCCCAGAGCCATACTCTCTGAGGTTGGCTCAAAGATTTATGTCTTAATCAATTTTGTGCTGCTATAACAAATATCTGAGATTGGATAATTTATAATGAATGACAATTTGTTTCTCACAGTTCTGACATCTGGGAAGTCTAAGGTCAAGTCACTGGCAGATATGGTGTCTGGTGACACCCTGTCTCTACTTCCAAGATGGCACCTTGAAGGCAGCAACTTCCAGAGGGTTTGAATACTGTGGAAGAATACATATGGAAGAAAGCAGAAAGGCAAAAGAGATGAACTCCTTTTATCCAGTTCTGCTCTAAGGGCACCTAATCCCATTCATGACAGAAGACCCCCATGACTCAATCATCTCCCGAAGGGCACACCTTCCAACAATTTTATGTAGGGGATTAAGTTTCCACATGAGTTTTTGAGGAGACAAAAAATTAAAAAAAAATAAATCAAACCAGCCGTTTAAACTAAACCATAAAGGGAAACTTCTTTCTCTGATGCAGAGACTCCCAGGCACTCACAGAGCAGGGGATACACGGCTCTGAGGAGGCGGAGGAAGCGAGAGGGACTTTAGACCCTTAGGGTAGTAGGAGGCTAAGTGGGTCCTAGGTTCCCAGATGGAGCTTGTAATCTAGGGGCTCATGGAGGTCCGGAGGAATGGGTCAGTTAGGGCTGCCCCAGCACAGTATCATAAACTGAGTGGCTTAACACCAGAAATATATTGTTTCAGAGCTCTGAAGGCCAGAAGTCTGGGATTAAGAAGTCAGCCAGGTTGGTTCCTTCCCGGGGCTGGAAGGTAGAATCTGTTCATGCCTCTCTCCCCTACCTTCTGGTCGCTGTTGGTAATCCTTTGTATTCCTTGACTTGTAGAAGCCTCATCTTGATCTCGGCCTTCATGTTCAGATGGTGTTCTCCCTGTGGGCCTGTCAGTGCTCCCAAGTTCCCCTCTTTCAAAGGACAGAAATCATAGTGGACAGGGGCCATCATAATGACCTCACTTTCTGAGGTGCAGGGATTAAGAGTCAGACAAGTGAGCTTGTGAGGGACATAATTTACCCCATCATAGGGAGAATAACACAAAACAGGCCCCTCTAGTTTTTAGTTTTTTTACCTCTAGTAATCTGTCCAACAACCCAGCAAGGAAAGTACTCATTTTTTCCTCTAAATCCTTATTATAATTTTTTTTAAAAAACAAACAGCAGAGCTGAAAGAATTCTACAGTGAAAACTACAAATTGTCTCCACCTAGATTCTACCCTTGGCATTTTATTATATTTACCTCGTCTCCTAATCTATCCATCTACTTAGTCATCTCTCAATCCATTCATGGATTCATGTTTTATTTCAGAGTATTTTATGTGCTTCAGAGTAAATTAAAACATCAGTATGCTTCCCCCTACACTGAGCATGTAATAATTAACTAGAGTTCAACATTGTAACAGATCTTTCTTTTAAGGTGAAATGTACATACAGTGAAAAGCATAAATTTTAAATACATATTTTTATTTGTTCTAATTAGTTATACATGACAGTAGAATACATTTATGCACTTTGATAAGTCATACATAAATGGAGAATAATTTCTCATTTTTCTGATTGTACATGTTGTAGAATCACATTGGTTATGCAGTCATATATATACATAAGGTAATAATGTCTGTTTCATTCTACTATCCTTCCTACCTCAAATCCCCCTCCCCTCCCTTCACTCCCCTCTGAATAATCTAAAGTAACTCTATTGTTTCTTTGCCCACCTCCACCCCACTGCCACTTATTGTGAATTGCATCCACATATCAAATAAAACTTTTGGCTTTTGGTTTTGGGGGATTGGCTTATTTCACTTATCATGATATTCTCCAGCTCCATCCATATAGCTGCAAATGCCATATTTTCATTCTTCTTTAAGGCTGAGTAATATTCCATCATATATATGGACCACATTTTTTTTATCTGTTCATCTATTGAAGGGCACCTAGGTTGGTTCCATAGTTTATCTACTGTGAGTTGAGCTTCTATAAACATTAATGTGGCTGCATCATTGTAATATGCTGATTTTAATCCTTTGAGTATAAACAGAAAAGAGGGATAGCTGGGTCAAGTAGTGGTTCCAATTCAAGTTTTGTGAGGAATCTCCTCCATACCACTTTCCATAATGGTTGCACCAATTTACATTCCCACCAGCAATGTATGAGTGTACCTTTCCCCCACATCCTTGCCAATATTTATTGTTGTTTGTATTCTTGTAAATTGCCATTCTGACGGGAATGAGATGAAATCTTAGAGTAGTTTTGATTTGCATTTCTTTAATTGCTAAAGATGTTGTACATTTTTCATATATTTATTGATCAAGTGTATTTCTTTTTCTGTGAAGTGTTTGTTCAGTTCCTTAGCCCATTTATTGATTGGGTTATTTGTTTTGTTGGTGTTGTTTTTTGAGTTCTTTATATATCCTGGAGATTAGTGCTCTATCTGATGAACTTGTGGTAAAGATTTTCTTCCATCCTGTTGGCTCTCTCTTCACATTACTGATTGTTTCCTTTGCTGAGAGGAAGCTTTTTATTTTGAATCCATACCATTTATTGATTCTTTTTTGTTTTTCCATTTATTCATCCTTGATTTGACTTCTTGAGTTTTAGGAGTCTTGTTAAGGAATTCAGATCCTAAGCTGACATGGTGAAGATTTGAGCCTACTTTTTCTTCAGTTAGGCGCAGTCTCGGGTCTAGTGCCCAAGTCTTTTATCCACTTTGAGTTGAGTTTTGTGCAGGGTAACATAATTTCATTTTGTTGCATTTGGATTTCTAATTTTCCCAGAACCATTTTTTTAATAGGCTATGTTTTCTCCTGTGAATGTTTTTGGAGCCTTTGTCTAGTATGAGATAACTGTATTTATGTGGGTTTGTCTCTGTGTCTTCTATTCTGTAACATTGGTCTACATTCTGTTTTGGTGCCAATACCATGCCATTTTTGTTACTAGGGCTCTGTAGTATAGTTTAAGGTCTGGTATTGTGATGCCTCCTGCTTCATTCTTCTTGCTAAGGATTGCTTTGACTATTCTGGGTCTTTTATTGTTCCAAATAAATTTCATGATTGCCTTTTCTACTTCTATGAAAAATAACATTTGATTTAAATTGGAACTACATTAAATCTGTATAATGCTTTTGGTAGTGTGGCCATTTTGACAATATTAATTCTGCTTATCCAGGAGCATGGGAGGTCTCTCCATTTTCTAAGGTCTTATTCAATTTCTTTCTTTAATTTTCTGTAGTTTTAATTGTAGAGGCTTTCACCTCTTTTGTTAGATTGATTCCCAACTATTTTATTTTATTTTTAGGTATTATGAATGGGATAGTTTTCCTAGTTTCTCTTTCAGTAGATTTGTCACTATATAGCAACATGTTTAATTTATGAGTGCTGATTTTAAAACCTGATACTTTGCTAAATTCATTTATGGGTTTTAAATTTTTTTTGGTGGATTTTTTTTCTCTCTTATAAATATAGAATCATGTCACTGGCAAATATTGATACTTTGAGCTCTTTTCCTATTTGTATCCCTTTTATTTCTTTCTCCTGTGTAATTGCTCTGGCTAGAGTTTCAAGGACAATGTTGAATAGAAGTGGTGAAAGAGGGTATCCTTGTCTTGTTCCAGTTTTTAGAGGGAATGCATTTGATTTTTCCCCATTTAGAATTATTTTGGCCTTGGATTTAGCTCATATAGCTTTTATGATGTTGAGGTATTTTTCTACTATTCTTAGTTTTTCTAGTGTTTTGAACATGCAGAGATACTATATGCTGTCAAATGCTTCTTCTGCATCTGTTGAGCTAATCATATGACTCTTGTTTTTAAGTCTATGGATGTGATAAATTACATTTATTGATTTCCATATGTTGAACCAACATTGCATCCTGGGGATGAACCCTACTTGATCATGGTGTGCTATCTTTTTAATATGTTTTTGTATGTGATTTGCCAGTATTTTATTAAGAATTTGCATCAATGTTTTTCAAGGATATTGGTATGAAATTTTATTTCCTTTTGGTATCAGAGTGATACTATTTTCATGGAATGAGTTTGGAAGGATTCCCCCATTTTCTACTTCATGGAATACTTTGAGGAATATTTATGTTAATTCTTGTAGTACTTGGCTGAGAATCCATCTGGTCCTGGGGTTTTCTGTCTTTCTTTTTTTTTTCTTTTGGCAGGGAGGGTACCAGGGATTGAAATCAGGAGTACTCAGCCACTGACTCATATCCCCAACCCTATTTTGTATTTTATTTAGAGACAGGTTCTCACTGAGTTGCTTAGTGCCTCCCTTTTGCTGAGGCTGGCTTTGAACTCATGATCTTCTTGCCTCAGTCTCTCAAGCCACTGAGATTACAGGAGTGTGTCACTGTGCCTGGCTGGGCTTTTCTTGATTTGTAGGCTTTTTATGATTTTTCCTATTTTATTACTTGTAATTGATCTGTTTAAATCATATATATCCTCCTGATTCTGTTCGGGTAGGTCATATATCTTTAGAAATTTGTTACTGTCTTCAAGATTTTCTATTTTATTGGGGTATAAATTTTCAAAATAACTTCTAATTATCTTCTCTATTTTAGTTGTGTCCATTGTGATATTTCCTTTTTCATCACATATTTTAGTAATTTGAGTTTTATCTTCATTAGCATGGCTAGGATTTTATCAATTTTATTTTATTTTTCTAAGAACCAACTTTTTGATTTGTAATTTTTTTGAATTGTTTTTGTTTCAATTTCATTGATTTCAGCTCTGATTTTATTTATTTCCTATCTTCTACTGGTTTTGGTGTTGATTTGTTCTACTTTTTCTATGGCTTTGAGTTGTAATGTTAGGTCATTTTTTTTGTTGACTTTTTGTTCTATTAATGAATGAGCTCATTAATGCAATGAACTTTCCTCTTAGTACTGCTTTTATGGTGTCCCAGATATTTTGATATATTGTATCACTATTCTCATTTATCCCTAAATATTTTTTTTTATTTCATCCCTGATTTCTTTTGTTATCCATTCATCATTCAATAGCATTTTATTTAGTCTTCAGGTGTTAGAGTAGCTTCTATTTTTATTCTATCATTGATTTCTAGTTTCATTCCATTATGATCTGACAGGATACAGGGCATTATCTCTATTTTTTTTTTGTATTTGCTAAGAGTTGCTTTATGGCATAAGATATGGTCTATTTTAGAGAATCCATGTACCACTGAGAGGAAAATGTATTCACTCATTGATGGATGAAAAATTCTATATATGTCTGTTAAGTCTAAAATATCAGTTATATTATTTAGTTCTAGAGTTTCTTCATTTAGTTTTTGTTTGGAAGAACTATCCAGTGGTGAGAGAGGTGTGTTAAAGTAAGCCAGTATTATTGTGTTGAGGTCTATTTGATTCTTGAAGTTGAGAAGGGCTTGTTTGATGTACATATATGCTCCATTGTTTGGGCCATAAATATTTATGACTGTTATGTCTTATTGATGTATAATTCCCTTAAGAGTATGAAATGTCCTTCTTTGTTCCTTTTAATTAACTTTGTCTTGAAGTTCATTTTATCTGATATGATGACAGAAACCCCTGTTTGTTTATGTGATCCATGTGAGTGATATGTTTTTTCCCATCCTTTCATCTTCACTCTGTTGGTGTCTTTGCTTATGAGGTGAGTCTCTTGGAGATAGCATATTGTTGGGTCTTGTTTTTGGATTGCCAGTCTGTGTCTTTTGATTGATGAGTTTAGACCATTAATGTTCAAGATTATTACTGAGATATAATTTGTGTTCCTGGTCATTTTGATTAATTTATGTTTTTTAATTTGACTTAATTTCTCCTTTGATTTACTATTCCTTTAGCATTATTCCTCTCTCTGATGGTTTTTACTCTTTTTTTCACTTCATCCTCATGGAATATTTTGTTCACAATGTTCTGCAATGCAGGCTTTCTAGTTGTGAATTCTTTTAACTTTTGTTTATAATGGAAGGTTTTTATTTCATCTTCAAATCTGAAACTTAATTTTGCTGGATATAAAATTCTTGGTTGGTATCCATTTTGTTTCAGAGTTTAGAATATATTATTTCAGGACTTCTAGATTTGAGGATCTGGTTTGAGATATCAGTTGATATCCAAATTGGTCTCCCCCATACATAATTTGATTTTTTTCCCTCATGGCCTTCAAGATTTTATCCTTATTCTCTGTGTTAGTCATTCTCATTCTAATGCATTTTGGTATGGGTCTGATGTAATTTTATACATTTGGGGTTCTGTAAGTCTCTTGTATTTGATTTTCCATTTCATTCTTTAGGTTTGGGAAATTTTCTGATATTATATCATTAAAAAGATTGTGCATTCCTTTGGTTTGTATCTCTGCTTTCATATATCCTGATAACTCTTGTATTTGGTCTGTTCATGGTTTCTTACCATCATCTCTACAGGGTTAACCCTATTTTCAAGATTATATATTGTGTGTTTGTTGCCTGAGGTTCTGTCTTCCAAGTGGTATAGTCTGTTGGTAATGCTTTCTATTAAATTGATAATTTGGTTTATTGATTCCTTCTTTTTTTCATAATCTCTAACTCTTTATTGAAGTGATCTTGCACTTCCTCAGTCAGTTCCTGCTCCCACTTTCCAGAGGCAACTACTGTTCTTTATTTTTCCACCATACATTTGTTTTATCTGTTTTAGAAGTTCATAAAAATTGAATCATACAGAACACACACATTTAAGACTTTTTTTCACTGAACATACTGTCTGTCAGCAAGATTTATATGTTGAAGGAATGCTATTGCACATATAAGGACTTCATTCCTTCTTAATTCTGCCCTTAGTGAATAGTATAGTCTCTCTCAGATCCAAGGGTCTAGTATCTGGACCCCCACAGATACCAAAGTCGGCCAATGCTCAAGACCCTCATATAAAATCTTGCAACATTTGCATGAAACCTATGTACTTCAGACCATCTCTAGATTACTGGTAATACCTAATGTTTTTTTCTTTGATTTCACTCCTTATACTATCCTTTACATTGCAGATCAGTTTAACTATGTACATTCTAAGATCCTTCTCTGACATTTCTTCTACTGTGTTGTCAGTGGATTCTGTTATTGGAGCACCTTGGTTTGTTTGGGGTGCTTCATTCCCTTGTTTTTTCATGTTATTCATGTGTTTTTCCCAGCTAGCAGTATAGATCTGAGCAGAACAGATTCTATCCTGCAGACTTATAGTGCCCCTGAAGGTTACCAGTACCTTGCCTTTAGAAGGGAGACCAATATCAACAGCACTCCATGCAAACAACATACAGCCCCAAACCCACTAGATCCTATTAAGATTTCCACAGTTTTCTCACAATAAACAGAATTGATGAGTTCAATTATTGATTACACTGTATACAGTAAATTTGCTAAAAGGTTTTACAATTGCAAATGTTGGACAAAGAGAGTACAGAAGTGGTGCAGGACATGATGTCCATGAGGGAGGAGGAAAGAAGCCAGAAGCAAAAATCTATAGGCAGAGTGGAAGAAGAATTGATAGAGACTGACCATTAGTGGGAGAAAGTGAGAGAATTCAGGAAAACAACAAGTGAGAGGAAAAGTACAAATCATAAAAAAATTAAAATATAAAAATACACAACAAAAATGCAAAGCACCTTTCATACATCACAGTCCTCAAAAACTGATGCATGAAAAATACCAGGTTTCAAATATGGTAGAGATGCTAGAAAAGAGGGAAAAATATTAAGACAAAAAACAAAAAACTCAGTGGAAAATTGAACAACTGTCTGCAACAGCCCTCAAAGTTTTCTCGGTCCTGCCTCTGACTCTTCATGGGATTGCCAGGCCCAGATTGGCCCAGCAAGACCCAGTCACTATCCCACGGATCTGGGTTTCAGATATCCCAGGCTTGGTCACATTGCAGTCCCAAGATCTCAATGTCCTTTTAATTTGCAGAGAGATCACCAGGGATATGCTCACACAGAGGAGCGACCCTAAAAAAAAGCTGCAAGATGGCGTTCACCAGCACTCCCAACAGGAAGACTCTAGGAACAGCCAACTCCACAGGCACCCTGACACTGGACCTCCAGGTCCCAGCTGGTATCCCCAAACAGAGGTGGCTGCACCCCAAGATGGCAGTGGAGGCAAAGCAGCTGGTCCATCTCCCAAGATGGAAGTGGCAGTGCCCAACCAAACCTGCAGGCACTCTGGCAGTGGACCTCTGGGCGGCAGCAGCAGCGGTAGTGGGGGCGGGTCAGCAGCAGCTGGCAGCAGGTCCTTGGCAGTGGCACCAGTTGGAACTGGATGGGGGAAGCAGGACCTGTGGCAGCCTCTCCCAGAGAAAAGAACTCTGTGAGAAGACAGTGGCGTCTGCCTTAAGTACATATTTATTGAGATTTGAAGAATGCAAATAGTTATGTAATTCAAACCCCTGGAAAGTTCCCTCTTGCACTTTCTCAGTCAGTTCCTGCTCTCACTTTCCAGAGGCAACCACTGTTCTTATTTTTCCACCATACATTAGTTTTATCTGTTTTAGAAGTTCATAAAACTTGAATCATACAGAACACACACATTTAAGACTTTTTTTCACTGAACATACTGTCTGTCAGCAAGATTTATATGTTGAAGGAATGCTATTGCATATATCAGGACTTCATTCCTTTTTAATTCTGCCCTTAGTGAATAGTATAGCCTCCCTCAGATCCAAGGGTCTAGTATCTGGACCCCCACAGATACCAAAGTCGGCCAATGCTCAAGACCCTCATATAAAATCTTGCAGCATTTGCATGAAACCTATGTACTTTAGACCATCTCTAGATTACTGGTAATACCTAATGCAATGTAAATGCTATATACATAGTTTTTATATTGTATAGTTTCAGGAATAACGACAAGGAAAATTGTACTTGTTCAATACAATGCAAATATTTTTTCTAAATATTTTTGATCCAGGATTGATTGAATTCTTGAATGCAAAAACTGCATATTGATGGAGGGCCAACCATATCTCATTGTATGGACACACCACACTTCCCTTGATAAGCTCTTGGGTTTCTTCCAGCATTTGGCTATTAAGATTAATAATGTGTTTGCCTCTGTATTTTACTGATGAGGAAAGCCAGGCTCATGGAGAATCAGTGATTTGTTGAAGGTCAAATGGTTAGTGAAGCGCAGAATCAAAATTCAAATCCAGCCATATGTGCCTAAATGCTTCCTGGTCACCATGAGGTAAGCAGCTTCCTTTGCCATGATATGCTGTGCTGCCACAGGCCCAGAGTGACAGGGCCACGCAATCATAGACTGAAACCTCTGCAATCATGAGCCAAAATAAACCTTTCTTCATGATAAGCCACTTTTTCCAAAGTAGTTTGTAACAGTGACAAAAAAAAAAAAAAAAACTAACACAAGAGAGAACATCTGGATGACTCTGCAAGGGATCGTCTTGTCTTCACAAACCTTCCTTTCTAGTTGGTGAGAAAAGAGATGAAGAGGGGATCTTCCTGGAGAGACATGTGTATTCCCTCACCTTACATCTGCCTTTGTAGGATAGTGGGGTATTTAGCCATGTTTCCATGTCCTTCTCTTATTCTTATACCCTTTGCATTGTGCTCCTGGGAATCACACCTGATGGCCCATCCTTTATGTGTCTGTCGGAGGAAGAATAGAAAGGCTCAGCTTTGTGGGTATAAGTCACAGAGATTCTGGAGTCCTTGAACTTCTGAGTGTGGAATCCTTACTCAAGGAGATTGTGGGAAGATACCCCTTTTGCAGAGGGCCAATGATATGAAATCTGGGCTGATCCCCAAACACTCTCTTGACAGTTTACACAAATGTCTTCATATTGGCAATGCGTTCTTAGAAGCACATGGTTACTCATTCATTCATTCACTCATAGAGCATAACTGGGCACCATGAGTACAGATGTGATAGAACCAGACCTGGCCCTGCCACCCATCAACTTCTAGTCTAGAGGAAGAGGACATGAGACGGGTCAAGGTTGCTCACAGGGGAGTACAGCTTCCGGAGCAGAACCCAGGAAGGGTGCTTGCTTAGTGATGCCTAAATTGAAACTTGAAAACTGAACAGAATTATCCAGAGAGTGGAGAAAATGGAGCACGACAGTCCCAGTCAGAGGGAGTCCCAAGGGCAGGGCTCATTCAAAGACCCAAGAGAAGTGGGGTTTGGGAAGAGTGTGGAGCATGAGGGAGGGAGATGAGGGCAGGCCTATCTGGAGAGAGCCCTCCTGCAGGAAGGAGACGGTCATATTCCTTCTGAGGGTGATAGAAGGTCCTGGGGCAGGAACTGAAGGGCTGTTTCTGTAACTGACTGGGAGGTTCCACTCAGTGAGGGGAAACAGCCACAGCTGGCTGGCATTCAGCTGGCCTGGCAGTCTGGACTCCCAGCGGGCCCTGGCAGGCACCTGTCCAGCCTGGCTGGCTCCCGGTGCTGGCTCGCTCCCCTGGAGAGCCACTCTGAGGGGCAGAAGCTGTTTGAATTGTTTCCTCATCCAGGGGCATCTGAGCCCAGAGCCAGACCTGACCTCAGAGCCTGCACTGCAGCAACAAGTAGAACTCTAAGAGATTCTGACTTCACTGACATCTGATGACTTTGAGAGGTTTACCAGAGGCAGTGTCCCCGTGACCCAGCATGACACAGTGTTCCCTCCCTGGAACATAATGTTCCTTTAGACTTTTGATTATGACTGAGGGCTGATGGGGATACCAGTTCAGCTTGACTCTGCTAGGACCACTGCCTAGCCCTCCCTTGTGCCCTACCCCACACCCACAGCCCTGTTCATCCCAGAAGGTGAGCTTGGCACAAGCATGGAGGGCAAGTGGCTCTGCTTCTGTGAGCAGCAAATGATCCTTTCCTGGGACAGGCAGACAGGGCTATAAAGAGCAGAGTTCTGGGGCCAGGGGATCCCAGGTTTCACCTCGCTACTCCAATGACTCTCAAATGTCACTCAGTCACCATGCTCACATGCTGGAACATGCTGTTACTTTTGCTGATATTTTTCTTTATACATATTCACTTAGAATTAAATACACTGATTTTAAAGGAGATCATTTAATCATTCTATAATGAAAAAAAATCACCTTCAATAAATGAAAGGTAAAAATAAATGACTAATCATTAAAATAAAGTTGCTTGAATACCACATAAAACCATCCCATGTTCCATTAGAGGGTAGATGTACCCAGCTTTGGGTTTTTGTGTGGATCCAAGAGCATTTGGGTGAAGCCTCTGGCACAGCCAGGGGTAAGGACCCCAGGCTCCCATCATGCAGCTGACCTGAAGATACAGGTGTCCACAGGTGTGGAGCAGGGTGAGGTCCCCTAAAGAGGAAGTGGTCACCTGGTGGGAACATCTGCTCAGGAAAGGCCTCTTGGATACCCAGGACAGTGGAGGTGATGCAGGAGCTGAGGCAGGAGCTGGTGGCCCCAGTGCTAGCAAGGGGCCAGAGGATATTTGGAGAGGCTGGTACAAGGGAGTGGGAGACCTGTGTCCTGGGGTGTTCCCTTTATCTCAGGGAATGAAAAGTTTGAGAAGGGCTCAGATTTGGGAAGAATTATTTTGAGGAGAGATTGGTAACAGAGGAGGCAGTCACTCAGCTCCAGATTGGAATGAGGGGCAAGAGGGGAGTGGATAGGCCCAGGTCCTGCACAGTGAGTGGCTGGGGAGAGACTAAACTGGATTTTCTGGCTCCCACCCAAGCTCCAGGGTTGTAAGAGGCCAGTCATGGTAGCAGAGATGGGGAAGGAAAGGTGGCAAGGAACCTCTGAAGAGGGCAGTTCCTGTAGGAACAATTTACCTTGTAGTGTCAGAAAATACACAAAACCCCACCTCATTCTCACCACACACAATGGCAATCTACGATTCCTCCTCCTGTGGCCATCTGTGCTATGGGCTGCTCCCCATCTATTCCCATTCCTTGTCCCTCCCCACTTTCCCAGCCCATTGGTTCGATGCTCAGGGCTCAGCCCAGGCTGTCTGCTCCTCACACACCCTCTGGGTCATCTTGTCTTCACCTGGCTGAGCTTTGCCTGCTTGTGACAAGCTCTACGGGCTAAGTGGCTCCACTTCCGTGAGCAGCAAATAAACCGTGCAGATGGAGATGATGCCAATCTTCACATCCAACCCAGCCTTGCTGCTGTGTTTCACACCCATTGCCTCGTCTGTGTGTTCACTTCCAAGTCCTGCAGGTTCTTCAAACTCAATGTGCAGCACTATCTCCTCCTCTGACACCCAAGACCTGTTTCTACAAAGTATGGTGACTGAGGCCCATCACCCACCTGCTTAAGCTGTGCACTAGGAAAAAACTCCTGATCCCCCCTTCTTGCTCCCCCAAGGACATCAGCGCTGCCTCTGGTTATCCTTCTAGTCCAGCCCCTCCCCCACCCACCTGCTTCAGGCCACATGCTTCTGAACACACCTTTTCTTTAGTCCCCCTTCTGCAGCTAGAAGGATTACCCTCTAGGGCTCTCTACTGCCCTGGAGAAGCAGGGTCTTTGCAGTCAGCAGTAGGCTTGAGGTCCCTGAGACAAGTGCTTCCCCTGCCCTGGCACGAGTTGTATGGCTGCATTTGCCCAAGGTTTGTCTTTTCCTTCTCATCCTAAGTGTCCCGAGGCCTGTCTGGGTCACTCTTGTTCAACCTGAATCCCCTAGGTCTTGCACAATGCCTGGCACAAAGGTGGGCACTCTATAAATATAGTCAAGTAGATAGATGGCCTGGGAGGGCTGGTCAGAGATAATTCAGTCCTTGACATCATTGTCCATGCTTCTGGGCCAGGCCTGTATTGTGTTCCTTTTTCTTGGAGTTCTTGGGGACCCAGGCTGAGCCACAGCCTTTTGAAGAAAGAAGTATAGCCCAAGTCTTACCAATTTAAAAGAGATTTTTAAAAATCACTATTAGGACATTTAATGCTGACAAACAAGGGTCTGAAGTCAGGCAAATGTGAATTCAAGTACCACAGCACAACCCTGATCTAGTCTCAGGACCTTCAGTGACATCAGTGGATCATGGCACGTGGGACTGTTGAGGAGCCTGCAGTGCACCAGAGAGTCAGCCTGGGATATAACTTCCTCCTCTCAATTTCTCTTCCTTAGCCCTTTACAGATATAGTACTCTGCTCAGACCTTTAAAATACTGCAAATGCTTGCTTTAAAATAAGGAAGCTGGTTTATATCATCTCCAGCCCTTCTTGTTGACTGGCATCCATGTGGGATGCATCCCTACCCTTCTACCCATCCCTGGGCTCTACCATAGAAGGACACAGTCTGTGAGCCCTGGGGCTGGCCTCACCTTACTCCTGGCTGCTCAGGTTAAGCCAGGATGGGGCAGAAGTGTTGCTCAGCAGATATGTGACACTTTAAATTCATTTTTCCATCATCATCCTCATCTCCCAGACCTGACAGCCTGCTCCCTCTTCCAGAGGTCTTCCAGAGGCTCAGAAATCATGTTCTGCCCCCTTGTGCTGCATTATGCTCCTGGGACCTCTGTAGACAGTGAATAATGAAGCAGAGAATATCAGAGCCAGAGGGGATGTTATGAGCCATCTGCTCACCCTTGACCTGTGGATGGGGAAACTGAGGCCCAGAGAGCTGAGCCAGGGTGGGGGTCATCTTCCCAACTCCCACACTTTGTATTTTTCTTGCTGACCCCCAGCTCCTTTCAGAAGCCCTGAACTGCCCTGATATGTAGGGTCAGCGAGAAGGGAAATCAGTTGACAACAGACAGGCTGGACTCTATCTGACCTCTGAGAAGCATGGCAGGAGGGGGCTGCGCCCCTCCCTCCAGCATCCCATCAGCATTCAGAGGCAGCCCTGACTTGTGGATGAGGCAAGGAGAGAGCGAGGGACTTGGCAGAGAACCAGCCTCCTTGCCCAGCTGGCGCATGAGTCATGCAGAATGAGCTGCTTCAGAGATCAGATGGGAATGGGGACTGACCGGAATGCTGCGCAGGTGTGTCGGCAGAGGGGCAGCAGTGGGAGCCCAGGGTGCTTCTGTCCGCTAGATTAAGTCAGCCTGGGGGGGGTCAGGGCTCTCTTCTTCTGCCAGATTCACCCTCTTCCCCATATAACCACCTCCCCTCCTTTTCTCCTCCAGGGTCCCCCTCTCCAGCTCTCCTCCCTCCTCCCATCCCCCATTCTCCCTCCCTTCCCCAAACTGGACTGCCCAGGTAACATTGGATAGGGATTCCAGAGCCAATGTTCTTTGTGGATTTTTCTGATTCTGCTCTTCAGAATGGGTTTTTTTTTTTTCCCTTTTTTGGGGGAGTACACAGTTTCTGCGTCTTCCTTTGCCTGTATAAAATCTTTGGGTGCTATAGGCTGCCCCCTCCTCTCCTAAGGGAGATAGGGATTTCTCTGAATTCCTGTGCTGAGGTAGGGTTAGGGAGGAAAGGGGCAGTGGGGAGCCTTCTGGAGTTGAAGCTAATGGAAGGAGAGGAGCAGAGCAACATAGGTGATCTGGGAGGGAAGGGGTCAGGATGGGGCTGGATCAGACCCTGGCCAGAAGGTATATGTACAGAGAATGGAGTCACTTGGTAGTGAAGCTCCCAAAATGGTGGGGGTACTCTGTGCATTTGAGTGACAACTTGACAGAAGTCAGAATCCAGTGGGAGTCAGAAGTCCAGGCTCCTGGCTCAGGGCTCAATCCAATCTTACCAGATCTGGGCTCCCCATGGCTGATACTATGACTGTAGATCCCCCTGGCCCTTTGCCTTTGAAACCATTCCATGGCTCTTTGCCCTGCCCCGGAGAGGGAGAATGTGGCCAGTCTGTTTTTGCTGCCCATGGGAATCCTGTGTTACCTGGAGTTAGTTTGGGGCTCCTGCCTTCTCTGCTAAGAAGCAGAAGGAATCCTCCCATGACAAACTCTGTGCTAGCTGTGCCCAGTTTCTGCCCCTTTAGGACCCAGGAACAGCAACATTCAGCCTGGCTTTGATGCCAGTTGTCTGGGTATTGCTAACACTCTGAGCACACGGCAGGCCTGGCAGGAGGAAGGGGTGCTGCTCCCTGTGAGCTGGTACCTACAGCCTTCTGAGGGCAGAGGAGTGAGCTCAGGCCATAAATACTGCTCAAGCAAAGTTAGAAGTTAAGAATCCTAAATCCAGGATTCAGCTAAAGATATCCAGCCTCATCCAACTTGCTTATTGGACAAGGACAGGGGAAGGGGGACGGCAACCCCGGGAAGGAGAGACCGGCTTAGCGTTACACATTTTGTGAGAAACTCAAGCCTAGAAACAGGTCTCCTGATTTTCCTGAATGATGCCCTTTGTCTGGTAAATAAAGAAATTGCAGAAAGACAGCTGTGCCTTGGGAGCCATTGGAGCGGTACAGAAAGCCTCCAGGCTGAAGGTGGAAGGTGGGGGCAGCACTGGCAAAGGCCGAGGGACAGTTCAGGCCATGGAGCAGATGCATAGTCTAAAGGAACATTGATTTTATGATGTTATTATTTTAGTATTTATTTTTTAGGCCCATGAAATATTAACCTTATGTACCCTTGGGTGGTTGAATGAGTTGAAAGAGATAACCGACATGGAAGTGCTGTATAAACTTGATAGGCTCTGCAAATGTTAGTCCTTATTAGCAGAGGCCTGTATTTCTAGCACCTTGGCTTTATGGAGACTGAGAAGATGACAGAACTGGAAGGGATCCACAGAGACCATCCGCTGCCTCTCAGTCAGTCTCCTGAAGGGTGAGCCTCCACTCTTGGTGTGTCCTTTTTAAGAAAAAAGAATATGCAAAACTACAAATACAAATATTTATATAAATGAGAAATCACAACAAAATAACACATTTTTAAAAAAAATATGACAACAGAGACATCACACACAAAAAATATCCCAGTAAACTAACAACATATTTTTAAAATGAATATGGATCATCTTCTGCCATTCATCTGTAGTACTTTAATCCTGCACATGTTTGGGTTGTATATTCTTTGATTTCTTCATAGGATGATAATTTTGTATTATCATTTACTATAGAGAGAATAAAAAGATAAGTCTGTCTTTCCTGTAAGCATAGTGACCTCAATTTATTTAATTATTTATTTTTTTATCGTTGGTAGTTTGAAATCATTTCTTTCAGCTTCTTTAGTGCTGATGATACCATGTCTGAGCTGTCCTCTGTTCAGTGGTCAAGCTCCTGGTTGGGGCCTTCCCTCCCTCCTATGGTATGGAGAGCAGAGGAGTCCCCCAGTCATCAATGGATCCTACAATGTCAGCAAAATCCAAGCCTGGGAAACATCTCTTGCCAAAAGTCAAGGATGTTAACAGCCTTGATACTTGGCTCTGATGCTAACAGTTACCAGACATTCAAAGACAATGGGCTTCCTGGGTGCAGCAGGATAATAGTAGGATGTTCCTAGCACTGCAACAGTAGGATAGCTGCAAAAATGTTTCTAGTTCTGTAACTTTTTAGTGCACAAAGAAGCCTCTTAATAACTCATAAGCCTTGAACAATTTACAATGCCCCTATTGTTTAACTTCCTGATTATGGTGCCCTATATAATAAACTTGTGGAGCTAGTTCTGGGTCACTGTTCCTCCATCAAAGTGCAGTGTCCCACCTGGCCCCAGTTTTACTTGAAAAAAAATCTGTGTCTTTCTCCATCTCCTATCACCCCTACTGGAGATCCTTTGTTGATGCCATGCGGGTTGCAGCACTGTGGCTCATCAGCTGGCCCTCAGTGGCTGCTTCAGCTTGACCACATCCTGGCCCACCTGGGTCCCTGCCATTGCCCACCTCTGCTAGTCCAGTCCTGGGGTGAAGTCAGGGTAACCATGAGGCCTGGTCATTGTGGCTCTGAGTGGGAGGCTAAGACAGGTCCTGATCTGATCCTTCCTTTGGGAATGAAGTGTGTGCAGCCCTGGTGAGTGAGGTCCTCCAGAAGCAGAGGAGTGCCCATCCATTGGAAGTGGATCATGACCATAATCCTAGGACCCTGCTGGGGAATGGTGTGTGACCTCAGCTAGGACAGAGCATCTCAGTAATGGTTACCGAGGTCTCCTAGCCACACCCTGAAGAGAACACATGAGTGTGGGGTCATGAAATGTGGGCGCTGGTGTTCTCATAGTCAGCCTCATTCTGATCCCCAACTAGCATTCTCCAGAAGGATCCTGGGATGCTCCGTAATAGGAGGATCCTGGAATGTCCTAGTTTGTTTTGGTTATTATAATAAAATACCACAGACTGGGTTATAAACAACCAATATTTATTTCTCACTCTGGGAGTCTCAGATCAGGATGCCAGTGTGGTGGGGTTCTGGTGAGGGTGCTCTTCCACAATGCGGATAGCTGACTTCCTGTGTCCCCACATGGTGGAAAGAGGGTGAGAGAGCTCTCTGGTCTCTTCCTACAAGTGCATCAATCCCATTCACGAGGGCCCCACCCTCATGATCTAATCACCTTGCAAAGGCCCACCTCTTAGCACATCATATTGAGGATTAAATGTCAAAATGTGAATTTTGGGGTGGACCCAGCATTCAGTCCATTGCATGTGGGAAACTATATTACCACTACCACTAAAAACTCTGAGCTGGACATGGTGGTGCACTCCTGTAGTCCCAGTGGCTTGGGAGACTGAGGCAGGCAGATTGCAAGTTCAAAGCCAGCCTCAGCAAAAGCAAGGCACTAAGCAACTCAGTGAGACCCTGTCTCTAAATAAAATACAAAATAGGGCTGGAGATGTGGCTCAGTGATCAAGTGCCTCTGAGTTTATCCCAGTACCCAAAACAAACAAACAAACAAAAAAACATCTGAGAAATCCCTCAGTATGGAAACTTGCAGTAAAGGGTTAGAATGAGCTGTATACACACTTGACATGGGTTTAGGTGGCACTTAATTCCAGGTAACTTTTTCAACTTGGTTTAAGACAACCTAGCTGGTCCACACGAGATGCTTGGGTAAATTTGGTTGAGAGGACCAATTGTTGAGGTTAGGAGCACTTTTCCGAGTTTAGAAAATTGAAGATAATCTTAGAAATCACTAATAAAAACCAAAAGGCTCCAAACACAGGGTAATACATACAGCTTCAAGTTTACTCCTGAGATTGTGGATGAATCATACTTAAAGGAAAGGAAGACAGTAACACCATGTCCCTGATATGCCCCTTTCAGTTTACAAGGTCAAGCCAAGCCCAAACTGTGAGAGCCAGCCGGGGCCAGAATGCCTAGATAAGCATTATCGAGAAGGAAGCTGACTTTCTCTTGTGTTCCGGGAACTAGGGCAAGCTAATGCTGTGTGGAAAGCTGCTTTCTTGCACGCATGCCAGGACAGCTGCTCCTCAGGATGCCGGTCATACAAGAAATGAAGCAAACTAAGCAAATTAATGATGTTTTGTAGCCTAACCTACAAAACCCCTCTTTCTGCCGTCGCTGGCGCAGATCGGAGCACGTGGAAAGAGAAGTGCTCCTTCAGGTGGCCGCCCCTGCACAAAGCGGACAAAACATTGCAAGGGAGAGGAAGCTCTGTCTTCTGGTGAAGCACTGTCGGCACCATGAGCAACAGAGGTGTGCCTGTCCAGCGGTTGTCATCGGACTCTCCTGCAAAGCACCTGTTCAGCCTCTCTCTGCTGGACCTTCCCTGTAGCATTCTCCAATAAACCTTCTGTCTCACCTTCCATCTCTGGGTATCTTCTTGGTTTCTCTGCATTAAGTGGCTTTCCACAGATTCTACACCAATCCTACCCTGCCCCTCTCCAGTTAGCCACATGTAAATACTTCTGATCGGTGTCTGTCACATCATCCAGAACTTACACCCATTGAGGAGCTATGGAAATGCCTAATCTAGCCTCAGAGAATTCTCACTTCCTTTAAAGTCCAGAAGAATAAGGTCGGCTGGACTTCCTGATACCCTGACGTATGACACAGCACTGCTGCAGCGCCTAAAAGAAAGGAGGCCTTTCTTTTTAAATTTTATTTGTTCTTCTTAGTTATACATGACAGTAGAATGTATTCCGACATATTATACATACATGGAAGGGGCCCTTTCTTGATTTTTTTTTTTTGGGGGGGGGGCTGGTGGAGGTACCAGGGATTGAACTCAGGGGCACTTGACCACTGAGCCACAACCCAAGCCACATCCCCGCTGCCCTAGCACAACTGGGATGTGGATATTACAACCAGGTGGCTGAGTTGGATCTGTCCACAGGGCAAGTGGGCAGGTATGGAAGATAAACAGTTACATGTCAACTTGTGGCTTTGGAGGCAAAAATGACCGCAGAAGTATTCACATGTGGCTAACTGGAGAGGGGCAGGGTAGGATTGGTGTAGAATCTGTGGAAAGCCACTTATGCAGATGGGAGACATAGATGATATGACAGACACCGATCAGACACCATATGTTGTTATGATGTCAACTCCTCAGAATCTTGCTGAAAATATTATTCAACTCTTGACTTCCCTTAAGAATAACGACAAGTACCCCTTTCAAACACTTGCTTCTGTGATCAACATTTGCATTAGGCACTTGATTTAATCTTCACAACAAACCTATAAAGTAGGTAGCATTCTCCCCATCTTCTTGATGAAGAAACCGAAGTTCAGAAAGGTTAAGTCATGAATACAAACTCAGACAGCTAGAGGACGGTGGAGCTGGGATGCAAATTCAGGTTTTCTCATTCTAAAACCTGTGTTTTCTTCATTTCACTGTACACTAAATGACAAAGGCTACTCTAGGGGTGACTCTATAGCATATGACTCTATAGCATCCACTCTGAATCCAGAACTTACACCCATTGAAGAAGAGAAAATGAGCCCATTGGGATGCAGCTCACTAGTTAGGAATTCAGGATTTAGAGCTAAAGTTTTAAATATAGAGGACAGAACTCATGGGTCCGTGGATTTGGATAAGAAACATTTGCATCTCATTTTCACTCACCTCTAATGGCATGTAGCATCTCTTTTGCTGACCATGTAGGCAGTAAACCACAATATAGCTGTCCTGTGACTGACTCTGTCATCCAAGAAACTACCAATATTTTTTTATTTCACATGACAGGGTTTACAGACATCCCCAACATTATTTCTGCAACTGATCACCACCTTGCATTTATGGTAGTTGTTAGACCTACAGCAGACCTTATTATTTAATGTCGCTCATAAAAAAATAGCACCATTACCTTATGTATTAGTTTTTAAAAGTGTTGTGATAACTGGCCTTTAGTATAATTCATTGGCTTGATTTTATTTTATGCATTTAAAAATATTCTTCTGAGCAAGATTCCCTCTATCTCACATGACTTCTCCCACTGCCCTAGCACAACTGGGCTGTGGAGGTCCAGACTGAAAAAGAGTCTAGATGCCCCGACGAAGCATGAACAAAAACCCAATCCAACTGGTATCATGTACTAGATGTAAGACATCAGGTAAGTCCCATAGGCACATGAAATGCCTCTCTTAAATCAGGGTTTCTTAACAGTGGCCCACTGTTGTCACATGGGCTGCTTAATTCTTTGTTGGGATGTCAGAATGTGGGTGGGCCCTGTCCTGGTGGATGTTAGCAGTATCCTTGACTTCTACTTGCTAGATAGAACCAACCCCCAGTTGTGATGTCCCAAAACATATTGTCACATGTCCCCAAGGTGGGGGGCAAGATAGTAGAGAACTGCTGTGCTAGATGCACAGTGTGACATTAGAAGATTCTTTTGGCATTAATTGTGATAATGCCTCAATGCCTGATAAGTCAATCAAGGAGGCCTCTATCCTGCTTGTTAGGGTACCATATTTTAGTAAATCCAGTGTCAAGAGGGGCCAGCCACAAGAAACTTCCCCTCCAGAGTGTTAGCCCTCATAGTGGTGATTCTGACAGGGAGTCTGGGGGTGCCCAGCCTCGGAGAACTCACACTGGGGTGGGAAAAGAGGGGTCCCATGGATGCCTGAGGGTGCTGTCTGACCTAAAAAATGGGTCCGGGGTCCAGATGGACAGGAGCTATGGAAAATGCCTAATCCAGCCTCAGAGAATTCTCACTTCCTTTACAGTCCAGAAGAACAAGGTCAGCTGGACATCCTGATGCCCTGACGTATGACACAGCACTGCTGCAGCGCCTAAAAGAAAGGAGGACTTTCTTTTTAAATTTTATTTGTTCTTCTTAGTTATACATGACAGTAGAATGTATTCTGACATATTATACATACATGGAAAGGTCCCTTTCTTGATTTTTTTTTGGTGGGGGGCTGGGGGAGGTACCAGGGATTGAACTCAGGGGCACTTGACCACTGAGCCACATCCCAAGCCCTATTTTTGTATTTTATTTAGAGACAGGGTCTCACTGAGTTGCTTATCACCTCACCGTTGCTAAGGCTGGCTTTGAACTAACCATCCTCCTGCCTCAAACTCCCGAGCTTCTGGGATTACAGGTGTGTGTCACTGCGCTGGGGCCCTTCTTGAATTCTTTGGAGGACAGAAGGGAAAATACCATCATGCATCACGTCATGACATTTTGGTCAAGGAAGGATCAGCTATACCATGGTGGACCCAGAAGATATAATGGAGCTGAAGAATTCCTATTGCCAAGTGGTGTCATTGCTTTTGTAATGTCATAGTGAAAATCACAAAATTTGTGGTGATGCTGGTGTAAACAGCCTACAGAGCTGCCAGTTGTATAAAAGCATAACATAATTATGTGTAGTACATAGTACTTGATAATGACAATAAATGACTATGGCACTGGTTTATGTATTTACTATATTTTTTCTTCTTATTTTGGAGTGGACTCCTATTTAGAAAAAAGTGTTTACTATAAAATTATATACCTTGTTGTATCAGCAGCTGCTTCACACATCTCATGTTACTGTGTTTCTCAATGGCATCAAGAGGTCCTGTCTAATGGTTGCCCTGTGCCATCTAGGTCTGTGTGAGTGCACCCTGTGGTGCTGGCACAGTGAGTCAATCACCTACCAGTGCATTCCTTAAAATTTATTGTCATCTCTAAGCAATGCATGTCTGTAACAGAATATTGAGAGCGGCTGCTGTTTGAATGTTTCCTCTGCACCAGACACCCTTCTGAGTGGCCTGCATCATCATTGTGTCATCATAGATGACCGTCTGTCATCACAAATCCTTATAACAAACAATGAGGTCATAAAGATGTGAGTCTTGACACCCAATTCAAATCTTTATACGTGTACTTTGTATAATGATGACCATCACATACCTTATATACAAACACAGATATGAAAAAAAATGTGGTATATATGTGTATCAAAAAGTATAATGCAAAAAAGTACATGTATAATGGCATAAATTGGCATGAACATACTTTATATACAGAGATATGAAAAATTGTGCTCTATATGTGTAATAAGAATTGTAATGCATTCCACCTGTTGTTGTGCATTTAAAAAATAATAATAATAAATAAATAAGTGAAATAAAAAAGAAAGATATGAGTCTTAAAAGTCAATGATCTTGCCTGACTTTGCTTCTGTAAGTAACAGAGATGAAGTTTAAATCTAGGTCTCATTTCGGTACCCAAGAATTTAACCAGGAGACATCATTGCCTGGGTGCCCAGAAAACTCAAAGCTGACCTTGCCACATCAACATTAGGAACTATGGAGCCACATGAGGAACCATGGAGGCCAGAGCACTCCAGAGAAACCAGAGTGCTTGCCTGAGACAATGTTTGACAAAAGTGAAGTGGACAGTGGACTCTGTGACCTGTGGACTTGTGAATTCAGTGTGGATGTTAGATAAGCATCTGGATCAATTATTAAACATATGGCTGTCAGCCTTTAGATGCTGAAAGGGTGGTTGATAAAAATCACTCTAAGACCGTAAGTGAACAAAGCACGGGTCATGTCAGACTAGCTTCATTCTTTATGGTTCTGTGCTTCTGATGGCGTGAGGGGTGCTCCTGCAGGGGAATCTGCAGATGGCTCTCCACAGGGTATCTGTCCACATTTATCACGTTTGTGAGGACAGGTTTAGAAATGTGAGCTGGATGACTGCAGGTTAGGCTGCTTTCTGGTGGGTCAAGACCTGTCCCCAAAAGATCTGTTGACTTAAAATTGGCCTAGAGGGAGTCTTGATGGCAAACTGGAGATGACTTAATGGTCAGAGTGGAAAATGTCACCATGAGATACCTGTGGAGGAGGGCAAAGCACCACCAACCAAGTGGACTCTAGCTATGTCTGGTATATGGAGGAAGGGAACCAGTATTGCAGAATTGTGTGGACTTAATAATGACAATAGCTAATACCTCTAAAAACGAACCTGTGTCAGGCATGGTTCTAGTCCCTGGACATGAATGAGCTCCTTGAGTTCCTCCTGACAACATTATGAAGGTTGATTTCATTATTTTCCATATTTCACAGTAGAGGAAACTGAAGCAGGTGGCTGGGAGCAGAGTCCCATTTAGCTCTAAGATTCTACCAGAAGGTAGGTAAAGAGTGGCTAATATGTGTACAAATAGAAGTGGATCACTGTGTGCTAAGTGGCTCAGCAGTCCCCTTCTCTGGGAGGCTTTACCTGATTCCCAGGTGGGCTTATCGGCCTCTCCCAGGTACTCACAAGGCACCTAGTACAGGTGCTGTATCTCCATGTGCTGATGGTTTCCTGTTGTGGGTGTCTGCCTACCCACTCACTGTAGGCTCATCTGATCCATCCATAGCCCCTCAGCATCAAGCTCCGTTGATAATCCATGGGCTCTCCTTATATGTTTATGAGGGAATTGGAAAGGATTTAAGGAGTTGTAAAGTATGAAAACACCTTGGAGCCGTGGAGCCTGAGGGTTAACAAGGGTGTACATGGCCTGCGTGACAAAATTGCAACCCAAGGGAGGAAAGACATAGGAGGCTTATCATACCCAAGAATGTGACACTGGAGGAACCTGTGGAAAGTCTTTCCCTGAATCCCGGATGATCTAGAGAGGTGGGGACTGTGGTCAGAGACTCACCTATCTCATATTTTTCTCCAATTCTAGGAGCCAAGAAGTCTATGAAGGTAGAGTTTCAAGATCTGAAAGCTGGACTGCTTTCCTTTTCCTTTTAAATTACAGGAATGAAAAGACACGGGGGGTGGGAACTTGAATATAGTAGATTAGTAAGTGATCACAGTCAGTCTTAAAAGGCTTTATGGTATATGATTTCCGCTATGTAACTTTCTGGAAGAGGCAAGACCAAAGAGAAAGTAAAAAGGCCAGTAGTTTCTAGAATTGGGATGTGTGGGAAGACAGATGCATAGTTTGAGCACAGAGGATTTTTAGGGCAGTGAAATTATTCTGTGTGATACTATAAATGGTAGACACATATCATTATATACTTGTAAGAATCTACAGAATGAACACAAAGAGGCAACCCTGATGTGAACTTTAGAGTTTAACTAATATTGTATCAAATGTTGTTTAATAAATTATAACAATTATACAACACTAATGTAAGATATTAATAATGGAGATTCCCCCATACCCTCTCTCAGGGTGGGCATGGGAACTCTATTTTCTGAGCAATAGTTGTATAAATCTAAAAATGCTCTAAAAAATGAAGTTGCTACATATGCACCAATAGGAATGAGTGAAGCCACCTCCTTACACCCTGGGATAAATATAAAAACAGACAATGCCAATATTATCATCCTATAACTTGCTTCCTTTCCATTTCCTCTCCCCACGAATACTCAGTAGGTGAGCGTGCTTCCTAGAACGGGAAATGCAACACAATTATGAAGAATTTGCGGGCTAAATCTATCTAATAGATTTCTTTGGGCTTTTAGCTGTTCTAAGTCATTACACTAAAATGGACTCCAGGAGGGTTACCATTAACACCTGTTCCTCCTGGCCATGGCCAAGTGAATTAGGGTTCACAGAAGGGCCACAGGAGACCAGAATTGCTTATGGTCTGGTGTCTCTTGTCTCCTATCCAAATTGAGGGCACCTGCAGAGTATCTGAAGTGTGGACCCCTTTCTAAGGGGGTGCTGGGATGAGGGCTAGTCCCAAGCAGCAGGTACCTCACGGGACAAGAATCAGGATGAGCATCAGATGGGTATTGGGGTGGGGGTTAGAAGACAAACAGGAGAGGTCAATTGCTGAGAGAGATTGAGGGAAGGACTGAAGAGAATTTCTCCCCAGTCAAGAGTTGAAAGAGACCTTTTAAATCTTTTGCTTCTTTCTCTCACTGTACAATTGAAGAAACCAGGGTCTGGGAGCACCTCCCACCCCTGTGTATTAGTCAGCTTTTTGTCACTATAACAAAATTACCTGACAAAAACAACTTAGAGAAGTAAAGGTTTATTTTGGCTCATGGTTTCAGAGGATTCAGTCCATTGTCAACCAGTTCCAAGGCAGAAACATTGTGGCAGAAGGGTGTGGTAGCTCATAATAGCTAGAAAGCAGGGAGAGAGAAAGAGAGGAGGGGGCCAGAGAGAAGACAAACCCTCCCAGGGCACTGCCAGTGATCTACTTCTTCCAACTTGTCCGCCTCCCCGCAAGGAATGTATTCATCTATCAATTGATTAATCCACTGATGAAGTTAGAGTCCTCACGATACAATCATTGCCCCCATGATACAATCATTGCCCCATATCCCCTTGCTACATTGGTGCACTGGGTTTCTTGACTTTTTTTTTTTTTTTTTTTTGGTAGGGGTTGGGGGATTGGCACCACTGGGGATTGAACCCAGGGCCTGTTAGGCAAGTGTTCTGCCACTCAGCTAGACCCCCAGCCCAATCTTGCTGCATTGGGGACTATGTTTTCTACATGAGCTTTTAGGGGACATTCCAGATCCAAATCATTCATTAACACCCTGAGACCCTAACTCCTAGGGTCACACTCAGTAAAACTGAATTGACTTGCAAAATAGTTCTCAAACCTGCTCACTCCTCCCCATCTCACCCTAGCAACTTTTCTTCTTCCCACTTTCAAAGGTTTCCCCTTTTCCCTAAGGGAAACCATTTACCTCCCTAGCTTGAACTCCTGGCCCTTTATGAACTGGCCCTCACTGACCTCTGAAGTTCCATTTCTCTGCCCCTCTGCCCAACCACGTCCCCCCTTTTCCTTTTCTCCACCCCTGACCCCAATCCTAGGCTCTGGAAGTGCAGAACCAGTGTTCATCTCCCAAACCCAGTCTCCTCTCTTCACCCCTGGGACAGGGCATGCAATGTGCACCCCCCGAACTCATCCAGCACCCGCCTACAGTGAGGCCTCCTGCAGCTCCCAGGCCATAGCTGCACGTTTCCCAGTCCTTATTGCCTCCTAGACTGAAAAGCACAGAAGCCTGGCATGGAATATGTGCTTATGAAATATTTATTGATGAAAACAGGGTCTATAAATACTTATCAGCTCCAAGCAGAAAATATTAGTCTCGATTCCCACAGGCTCCATCCCATCTCCCTTGCCCAAACTCTATGCATCTGCTAGTGCTTAGGTTTCTTTTTCTAGTGGCCTTGGGTGACCAGCAGCTCAGTGTTCTGTGAGCTACCAAGTGGCTTGAAGCTCATGGATGAGGTATCACCACCACAGTAAGGTAGGTTTGTGGCTCCCATTTAGTTAGCTGGGCTTACTCCTTTGGCCACTTAAAATAATGTATTGCAGGTACCCGGGGACTGGTTTCCAGCCCAGCGTGGGCTGCTTTACTTCCTGCTATGGCAGTTAAACCCCTTGTTGATGCACACACTCTGCATTAAGTTTTATGATTTCAATACCACCGTGCTTGGTACTCACCCTCCCTGATAAGTGACTGTAACTCTCCAGGGCCCTATTTTACCTGCTAGAATAGAAATCTTGACCGCAGACTTTCCCAGTTATCACCTTGAAAATGTACAGGCATTAACTTTTATGCTTTAAATCCAAAATAGACAATAAAATTAGGGAAGCAGGTTAGTGATAATCTACAGGGTTGCCTGTGGAGATGAGTCCTTCAGGGTCCTTGAGGGAATTTCTGAGGCTGTCCCGCCTCCCTGAGCAGAACTTTGTGTAGCGTTCAGAGATGGGATGTGCTGGGAAGGCGGGCACATGCCTAATGGGTAAAGATTGAAAATTTCCATTTGCTCAAAATCTTAGCATACAGCAAGCCAGGGATGGGCACTTAAGCAGGGGCTCCCAGGGGAACAGATATAGTTCATTCCAGTCTGCTTCAGGCAACCCCAAGCAAGTTTTACTTGCAAACACCTTGGATCCTGAAGGGTTCAAGGCAGGTCAAAAGCACCTGGGTTTGCATGTGGCCATTAATCACTCACTTGACACCTTCCTCCCACTCACAAGGGGGACAATAATTGCCATGCATCAGATACCCGCTGTGTACTGGGTACTTGACTTAACATTAGACATCATCCTCCCCACAGTCCATCTCCAAATTCTACATTTAGGATTTAAGGTCCAGGGAGGTCAATGCCTTGACCAAGTACACAGCCAGGTAGGGAAGGAGGCAGGTTTTGAAGTCAGGTGATGTCTGTCTCCTTCCTTCCAAAGCCCACTCTCTCACATGATGCTGTGCAGCCTCTGTGAGGAACAGCTAGAGGAAGGGGAACTGCATGCTGCTGGAACTGGACTTGGGAGGAAGGAGTGGGAGAATGCTGAGGTCCAGGAGCCTCCTCTGCATTTGACCCACCTGCACCTGCAGTGCGGCTCTGTACCAGCATCTCTGCAAGAACAGACAGAAGCCCTGTCTGCATGCCAGCTGCTGGGCCGGGTGAAATTAGGTGGGAAAGGGCCTAAAGATTCCACACCAGCAAATCACAACCTTGCAATTAAAAAAAGCTACATGGAAATGATGTGTGAAGATACCCGTGACTTCTGATGTGCTCCTGAGAGGGAGCAAGTCAGCCAGAAAACACCTGCTCTGCTCTTCCTTGGAATGAACACTCGGGCAGACACCTTGGGCTGGCATGTCACAGCACCCTGGGCTTCTCAGCTGTGTGTCCCAGGTGGCCCTCCCCTGAGGCAGAGGGCATTTGTGTTTCGCATGGTTCTCTCACACAGTGCATGGCTAGGGCACCAAGTCACCATACAGCCAGATCTGTTTGCACTCAGAAGGTGGCAGGAGAAAGGTGATTCTGTTCCATTACACCCAGGGCCTCCGGGACTTTTAATAGAAATGAAAGCCAGGATCATGACATGCTTGGAATGCCATGTGGATTCTTTCTTGCCACATATGCTCACAGTAGTGAGAACAACAGCACTGTAAATATTTGTAGCGGAATCTCTGGTGTGTCTACAGAGTACCGGGATGGCAGGGAGCGTCCTGGAGATTTGGTTGGGCATAGTCTGATGTTGCAATTAAGATGCTCTGCCTTCCCGCCAACCTCTGTGCTTAGAACTATGTTGCCACGAATACCTTGAAGTCTCTGGCACTGTGGCATTTTTTTCCCCCGGGGCTAGGGCTGGCAAGGCAATTCTGTGCTTGGTGGCTGTCCACTGCTGCTACGTTTTCTGGAAGAAGGCAAGGGAGGCCACAGAGTTAGCCTTGCATGCCTCCTTCTGTGTGTCCCATGGAACATGGAACACTCACCTAGTGGTCTCAGAGACACAGCTACATGTAGAGGGCATGGGAGGGAGGACAGGTGTGAGAATAGAGAAGAGCTCAGCTCTGGCTCGCAGGTGGAGGCTGTCCACACAGGGCTCATTTCCCTTGTTCCCACCTGGCCCACACTATCAGGCCATGTGATGCCTAACACCCACCCACCCTTGTGAATACCGGCTCCTTCAAATAAATGGGACCAGTGGTATGAAGCTGTGCCGGGGCAGGGTGAGGCTGTCACCCCATCTCTAATTACCAGCACTGTAACCACGTGCTCAACGCCATTGTCACTGTTGATGGCACCTCCTCCAAGGGTGGGCTCTGCATTAGGTGATGGCTAGGCAAGCCCTTTCCAGGTGTCCTCTTGGTCAGCCTCAAGTTCTTTTTTTTTTTTTTTTTAGTTTATTTTTTAGTGGGAGTTGGACACAAAACCTTTATTTTATTTATTTATTTTTATGTGGTGCTAAGGATCGAACCTAGGACCTCACATGTGCAAGGCGAGCACTCTATGCCTGAGCCACAACCCGAGACCAGCATCCAGTTCTTAAGCCCACATTTTCTTCCCATCACCCATGATCACTGCCACCGGCTTCCTGCCCGCCCAACTCCACTCCACTATTAAAGTCACGCTTCAAACTGACATTTTCTTCTTAATTTTTAATCAGTCTGTGTCAAGAAAAAACCAGGACCCGATCAAGCTTCCAGCCCTCACTGCTCTGTCGGCACAGCAATTTTATGGATCAGAGTTTTGTTTATATTTGTCTAAAACCCAGAGGAGGAAAGGAATCAACTCCACAAACCAATATATATTTGAAGAGACACTTTCGGAGTCAGGGCATTTTTTGTTTGTTTGTTTGCTATATATCAATCAATCAGTTTCATAGGAACAACACCCAGTGGGCACTGTTAAGACCCCTGCAGCAGGACTGTAGGGATGGCAGGCAGGCGAGGCAGCTCAAGGCCCCAGAAGCAAGACAGGAGGGCAGTTTTGGGGCTGGGAGGAGCCTCCTGATTCTGCAGGACAAAATAAAGGGGGAATAAAGAATTCACTTTCTTTGGAGGAAGAATATGTTTACAGAAACAATTTCTGTTTTGGAAAATAAAAATATGTCTAAGTTTTGGAGTAAGGGCAACAACATAACAGTCACCCAGAAAGAAACTCATGACTCGGTCAACTGTTGGATGGAGTCTTTTTAAAAGTCCCAAACCAAACATTACCTTAGTTACTTTCTCCACCATGAGATGTATTTGAACACATTCTGATCATATGTAAAGTCACGCGACTTAGCCAACACCAGGGATCCATGTGCCATACCACGAACACAAATACTGATGCTCCATCACCAAACGCTGATGCTTTGATGCTCCATGGCACAGAGTACGAGAACTCCCCTCCTTGAAGAAATTGCCAGAAAGTAGAGTCTGCTTGTCTTTCCTTCCCTTTCTGATGGGGACCGCCACATCCTGCTCTGAGCAGAGTTTTCCCGGCTGAAGGAAGATGGTCTGAATGTCATCCGAGAGCCTCTCTGTTGGAAGTTGGTCCCTTACTGAGGGCACAGGGGAGGTGTGCTCCTCTTCTGATAGCTCAACATGGACTTTCTGCAGAGGCTGACCCGTCCAGCTTTGGAGTCCAGCAACAGTTTGAAGCAGATTTGAGAAGCAAATTTACAAAATGTGACATGCTTTCAGAGGGGGCAGGGAGCACTCATAACAGAGGCCAACAGGATGTGTGATGCAGTGGGTGCATATGGAACTGCCCCAGGTTCCGCAGGACTGAGCACACTCAACACCTCCCTTCAGGACAGCACAGGGGTCTGCCCTCTGCGCTCCGTTCCCCACTGGTCTTATCAAATCCTCGAGTGTCTTTTAAAAGCACTGCCCCTGCAGTTTGTTAGCCTCACTGTTGAGTTCGAGATGTATGATGTGAATCACTGTCCCCATGTAGATAGATTAGAAAATGTCCCTCATGCCCTCAAGCTCTGTCTGTCTGTGGCTTTCCCTCCAAGGCTGAAGATTCCTTTCCCCAAGGGGCAGTCGAATTTTGAGGAGTTCACCCAGTTAGGGATCTTCTTCCATTAGAGGAATCTCTGTTAAAGAAGACACGCTTATGAGCTTAGTATAACTAAAAACACCATAGCAATTTGGAATTTTGACAATTCCAGAAATCAGTGAGGAGAAGAAAGATCAAATAAGCCAACTCTTTGGTATAACATCTATTTGCTGGAAAGCAATTGTGATCCTATTCCCAGTTCATTAAAAAAATAAAATAAAGTGTTAGACTTTAGTGACAGATTCAAGTTCAGAAAGGCAGTGTGGTTTTCAGGAAAGGTACTGTGTGGGGACCCAAGAGGCCTCTGTTTCTGTCTTGCTAATGCCATAAAATAGAATTCATAGTTGCAAAGTTGGGCTGGTGCTTTCCTCCCCTGGGAAACAGATCCCTAAATAATTGATACATTTCCCTCCCTTTCCATGAGCTGTACTCTGCCCTTCTTTGTAACAGGTGCATGAGCACCTTTTATCTCACATGGGGTAAAAGTAACTTCTATATACACAGCACTTCTCTGGGGCTGGGACACTGTCAGGGCCCTGACATTTCTCTTTGCCTGGGTGTGTTATCCTCTTCCTAAGCTCTGCTTTTAGAAGCCCTGCCTAATTAAGGGATAAAGAAGGAAAACATCCTGTATCACATACCTGCTACAAAACTAAAGCAGGGCCACTGTAGCCTTTCTACTCTGGATGGCGTGGCGCCCTTTGGGTCTCCTAAAATTTCCATTAGTGGACCTATTATTTGCAAAATAATAATCATTCCTTACAATGACTGGCCTTGGCCAAAGCCTCTACTTATTACAGAAAGCAGAAAGCAATGGGAACTGAGTGGAAGGCAAATGACTCAGCCCTGAGCTAGGGAGCCGGGCTGTGCGCAGCAAGGGGCTGGCTTAACGATGCTGGGTGTGAGGTGTTTACAGGTGCAGCTCAGCCTTGGGGCAAATACTTACCATCTGCAATGTCGATGCCCGGGCTGGTGGATGCCACCTCCCCCACCGTGCTAGTAATTGTGTCAGGGTTGTCCGAGGTGGGGCGGGTGCCCCCTTGGCACATGGGAGGTGAATATAGACTCTGAAGCAGCTCAGAAGAGCCCGATGTGCTGTCACAGGTTTCTGACTCTCCTGGTCCTGTATCCGTGTCCCCAGAGCCAGGATATGCTGGGGGGCTCTGGTCGTCCACAGGTATAGGGCATCCCTGGCCCACCGAGGCCAGATACCCGGGGCCTAAGGCACTCAAGCCACCACTCACAGCCTCATCATAGGACGGGAGCATGACGGGCACACCATCCACTACCACGAAGTCAGGGTCACTGCTGGAACTCCTGGGAGGCCCCCTGTGTGGAGGAAATGGTGTCAATAAGTCAGAAGGCTACTCCAGTGCTCCCCACCAGAGCTGGGATGCTTGGGGCTCCTGTGGGTGCTAGAAACCAGCATGGATGGTGGTACAGAAGAACCAGCCTAATTTCTGGGTCTGCTCTGGCAGACAGTGAAGCCCACCATGGCCATGCTTGAGAGGGAAGAGGTTTTGCTCTTGTCACTCTTGTGTCCTCCTGCCTCAGTGCTTCCTGTTGCCTCTGAGATCTACTACCTCCTGTACTTCTTTCCTCCCTAATTTGGCCTCTGGGTTTGGGCTATTAACTTGTGTATGGAAGGGAAGGAACCATGTGTCCCATTCTAGCAGAATATCCCAAAGTGCCTCTGCTGTATCTCCCGGGATGGTTGTTGAAAGCAGAGTGGCACCGTGAAACCTCCAGGGAATGGTGGACCCTAAGTGCCCCGTGGAAGATGACTAGTCTGTGCCTGATATGTTTTGTTTTCTGGTATAGTATAAAAACCACTCATTTTTACACAAGACAGAATACTAACAAAATGAAAAAGTCTGACTAGGAGCACGCTCTGACCTGATTTCCTCATTCAAGTTGCGTGGGTTCATAGGCCACCTCCTGACTCCTCCAGCATGGTAGCTTACGCACAGCCTGTGCTGCTGGCATGAGAGCTCTGGTGGTGGCTGGGAAGCCAATTTGCTACCTCACAGGCATGCTCATGTAGGGGCACTTGCATTGCTCTGGGCCTGGCCCCTGTATATCTCATCACCCAGCATGGTCAGCACAGCTGGGCTCGAGCCCAGGTGGTGTCTGACACCAACCCCAGGCTCCATCGGACTACTGCACTCTGTTCCTGGCTCCAGAAGGAACCCAGAGTGGTAAGTGGCGGACAGAACTTACTGATTCTGCTGAAAGCTAGAGCTCTGAGCTGCATTGAGGTCAGATAGTGACATGTCAGGAAGGAAAGGTGACCCATTTGGGCAGGAGGAGCCTGAATCCCCAAGTGCTGATGGCTCCAAATCCCAAAGATACGAAAGGTCTGGACATGGCACCTGAGGTAGAGGACAGTATCTGACTGCACTTTTCTCTAATGATTGAAGGATGGTCTGGAGTCCACTATGAGAAACATCTTGCAAAGGCCTACGGCTCATGGTGGTGAGCTCCTTGATCTATAGTTCTTCAAGGCTACCCGGAGAGGGTGGAAGATTGTCAAAGCCCATGCTCCCTAAAGGGTGGCAGGCAGGAGGGAAGGATATTTGGAATCTGATGTTGCCTCTCTTAGAGCCACTAGTTAGTGCATCCTGGACAAAGGACCTCCTCTTCTCTCTCAGGTCTCCTCTCTGTCCCTTTCACCTCCAGGTCATCCTGTCCAGGACAGGCCTCTCTGTATTCTCCATTTACCACCCTAATGGTCTGTGCTCAGGCGGCGTCCCCCATGACCTGTCAGCTTCCCCTCTGCTAAGCCCCAACCAGGCTGCTCAGCTGTCATATGCCCTGTCATCAAACATCTCCACAGTGTCTGTATTCCTGGGACATGGGGAACAATCTTCATTCTTGACTTGCCCTTGAGAATCTTACCATCCATTTGGACAGATGGAATCGAATTTTCCAAAACTAGAGAATAATACAAGACGGAAACACTCAAGGGATTTAGAACATCAAGTGAAAGAGTTTTGAGAACATTTTTGAAACATCTTCATATTTAGTCGATATCCTGGAAACTTCTTCCAAGCATAAGTAGAAAAATAGCTTCTGTGGGCCATTTTAAAGTACTCTAATGTACTATAAATCATAGCCGTGTATTTAGCCTCCTCTTTGTGATCCTTCGGCCTTTCTGAGATACCGTAATTGCTCAGTGATAGAACATGGTTCCTGGATTAATAAATAATAATGATGCAGACTCAGAATGGATGGCAGGTTTGAGAGGAAGGAAGTTTCTGGCACTTCAGGATGGGCTTGGTGATGGCACCAGGGTGGCACAGACACATCTTTTGGTATGGAAAGGGGTGCAGGTGACCCTATACCTAGCACACTTTCATGGCTAGGGAAAGTGGCATGCCTATAAGATATGACCCTGCAGGGATTCTAACTCACTGTTATGACTTGGATCCATCCCAAAGGCTCGTGTGTTGAGGACCAGCTGATAGCGCTACTGCGAGGTTGTGGAGACTTTAAGAAGTAGGACCTAGTGGTAGGAATCAGATATTGCACACGGGCCCTTGAAAGGGATCTTGGGACTTGAGCCTCTCTCCTGTGCCCTTCTCTCTGCTTTCTGGCTAATGTGACTTGAGCAGCCTTGCTCCACTGTTTGCTCTCTGAAGTGATGTTCTCCCTTGCCTCGGGCCCACAGTGATAGGACCAGCCGACCATGAACTAAAATCTCTGAAACCCTGTGTCCAAAATAAATCTTTCCTCCTTTGAAGTTGTTTATCTCATGTATTTCATCATAGTGACCACAAAGCTGACTAACACATGCCGACTTAGCATTGCTAAGGGAAGTGAGGTGTCCTGCCCTGGAGGGGTGGGGCTAAGGGAAAGGGAGTGAATGTTGTCCCCAATAAGCTGTCCCTTTCCTCATAGGGAGTTGTGAGAGATACACTGGGTTTTCCTGGAGGGGAGAGAAGGAGGTGGCTGGTTCCAGGAGCCTTTTCCTTCCCTAAGCAAAATTCCCCCTTTCAGGGGTGGTTTGCATGATCCTGGGAGCTAGACTGTTCTTAGTGGGGGAAGTTCCCTGTTCTGAAGCATTAGGTCCTAAATCATTATGATAACTACAGGGGTGAAGACACCAGGCTGAGCTTATTTGTGTAGCCAACAGGGGCAGTGGGTGGGGCACGGGGTCGGGGTATAGAGATCCACCCTCCAAATATCCCATTCAGCAGGCTCAGATTAGACTCCAGGCAGAGGCTCACTAGTCCTTTCCTGATTGCCCATCATGTCTGTTCTCCCTCCTGAGACTGCCCATTGCACACACAACTGACCTCTGCTGGATACACACCTCGGACCTATGTCCTTTGCACATGTCTAATCCTCTAGGGCCACATGAAGGTGGCGCCCTGTGGGGCAGTGAGCACCAGGCAGCCTCTCATTTGTTTCCCTTCTCCAGCCCTCACAATGCTTGCCCCAGAATGTTCTCCTGGGGGAAGGACAAATGAGGCCCATGGTGCTCTGGCCCCCAGATACCCCAAAACATTTCTGGAAGATGTTTCTCTCTCTTCCCTGTTCCACCCAAGGATCTTGGCTTTACACTTGTCACATGCTCTCTCGGCTGCACTGACCTGGGTGGGAAGTGGGCCTTGAACTTGGTCTGGAACATCCTGGCCAAGATGACAAGCAGCAGCACCAGCAGCACACTGGTTGCCGTGAATGCCACGATCTTCCATGTGGTCAGGAGGGTCTCGTGGGTGCTGGGCCATGTTTGCTCTGCCGTGAGAGAACAGAACCATGCAAGAGGTTTGTGCTGTGGGTGCCAAATTCCCGTAGGTTCTGTTGATGGATTCATCTGGCACATGAGACACCCAGAGAGTACCTATTGGCCCCTTGGGGCTCACAGTGACACCGTGCACCTGGCACAGTGCCTATAAATCACATTAGGATTCACACAACACTAAAACCCATCTCCATCATGGGCTCTGTGAGGTTGCAGACCTTCCCGTTCAGATTCTACACCTGGCCTGAGAGCCTGGCATAATCTGAATAATGGGCCTCCTTGTGCAGAGAGTGGCAGGGGTCCTCTTTCTGAAGGAAGTTGTTCTGAAATGGACCAAGGGCTGGGGGAGGGAGGAATGGGACTATAGGCCTTGGTGATGTTCTGGGACTTGTTATTGGTTGGGGTAAAGGGTGGTGGCATAAAGCCAAAAAAGGAGGATTAAGGGGACAGGCCTGTCCCAAAGCCCTCAGCCTCACTTTGTCCATCAAGTGCCTGAAAGTAAGATTCAGAAAGAACAGACCCTTCCAGAACAGAGCTTCAGCCTTTTGCCACAAGCTACCCCGTCCCCTGCCTCCTCCTCCCTCCTCTCATCATGCTCGGTGGCCGTCCTCTTATTCTGTGCACCTCTCCCCTTGCTGGTTCACGTGGACACCTGTGTGCCTCCAGATTCCCAGTATTAACAAAGCATGTCCCTCACATGCTGTGTCCAGGGTGGCAGCATGCAGCCATCACTGTGGCTTGGAGCAGTGGCCATGGCCATGGTCTTCAAGTGCTGGAGAGAGTGGGAAGGGAAGGGCAGGGCAGGAGACTGGCATGCCGGTACCCAGGCCTCTGTCATGTGGTCACTACCTTGGTGGGCTGAGTGGTGAAGCTAGTTCCCAAGTAATTTGTCACTAAGTTAGGAAAGCACTGGAACCTGAAAATGGCCTCCATTTGTGTAAGTGAGAAAAAGTCCAAGCGTCCATAGTATCATTTATATTCTCATGTACATTTTTAGTGGAAGAGAAAGGTGGATCACTGAGTCCCAGGGCAGGGTGCAGGATTCTGGTTACACCCCAAGGCCTGTATACTTGCCTGTATTCTTGCCAAAGACGGGAGAAAACTGACCAGAGGCCGAGGTCCTTTCATGAATGCCAAGGGACTAGGGACCCTGTCCAGAGGACCAGCATTTTAACCTGGGAATGGACAGGTTAGTACTCCCGACCCTCAGAACAGGGCCTGGAATCATCTGGCACAGGACAGCCCAGCCCCACATATCAGCAACACGTTTCCACAGCCTGTTCCTGATGCCGGCTGTGGGAGGGGAGCAGACACAAGCTATCCCTGGAGGGCCTGCCATTCCTCCTCCCAGGGACCCACCTGATTTGATACAGTAGACTTGATAGGAAGGGAACCACTCTCCGTACTGGCAGGTGATGTACTTGTAGTCACTGGTGAGGCTGTAGCCAGGATCGCAGTAAAACTCCACCACAGTTCCATGGTTGTAGCGCTCACAAGGCCGCGGGTGGCAGATGAAATCTCCGTGACTCACCATTGGAGGTAGTGGACAAACTTGGGCAGTGGGGGAGAATAAGAGTTTCAGAACCAGAGGTTCACCCTGTCGGAAGCCCTTCAGACACACACTGGTCCAGGAGAGCATGCGGCTTAAAGATGTGCTTCTGCATTCATCACCAGGACACTGAGATGCGCCTGCATTGGCCCCTTCTTTTGTATTTTCACATAAGGTCAAATGGAATATTCTGAGCACATGCTGCTTTCACATGGTGTTGTAAAGCACACCGTAAAAGAGAGGCTCATTTTACAATGCAAAGAGTGTGCCTATTTAATAGATGGTATTAGCTACTCTATTAATAATGCATGCTATTATGTGCCAGACAGCCTAGTAAATAAAATTAAGATATTTGTGGACAAAATCTTTACCCAAAGGCACAGCTATGCCAAGTCTGCTTTTCTGCAACCACAGTAGTGATTTGGAACTGTTTGAAACACAGGGCTGTGGTCCTAACCGGATCCTCCAGTGTCATCTTGGGGTCTGGCTGATGACAAACATGGAGCAATTTTTCTACCTCTGCTTGTGGATCCAGGCCACACACACCCTTCCCATAATGGGGAATGAGACACCTTGGGTTCTAGGTTCGCTTCTGCCACCAACACACTGTGTGACTTTAAACAGTTCACTTAATATCCAGAAGCCTTGATTGTTCTCCTCTGCAAAATAGAAGCTTATTCTGTGCTAGATGAAGTTTGAGGGTTTTCTGACTCTAATATTCCATGAGATTGGGGGAAAAGAAAAGCTGGTTTTAGTTTCCTATCTCGAGATTGCATTCTGGGCTGCAAGGAAAGAATGGCTCTATCTCTGGAACCAGAAAGACAGTTTTAGCAGTTTGGTCCTTATTCATCTCCTACTACAGAGAGCTCTTTTTCATGGAGAAGGACTAAGAAATAAATAGCATTCTTCAGGAAATAATAAAACCATGAATTCTACCAACGGCAGCCTAAAACCCACACCTGTGGAAACCTCTAAGAACTTAGAGCAAAAACAAAAACAAAAACAAAAAAACACACAAATCCAAAAGAGAGTTAACTTTCAAGTCCCTTGCTCCGGGCAACCAAATGCCCTAGACAGTGTAGATCTCTGGGTACTGCCCATCACTTACTGGCTGGTTTTGCAGTGAGAGCCACCACCCCACATTGGCTTCCCTGTGAAGGGCACAGGAAAAAGCATATAGTAGGACTCACTGGCAGCACATGCCCACTGAGGCTGGGTGACAAGATGGGACCCATCATGGAGGCATCCCAAGGCATGTGGATGGATACAGGCTCACTCTCGCTTGCTCGCTCTCATTCTCCCCCTCTTTCCCTCCCTCCCTGTAAACAGTGCTGCACTGTAGACCTATTTTGTCTCTTTTAGATATGAGGAAACAGAAGCTCAAAGTAGCAACCAGAGGAGTGAGTGGGAGCCCAGGCTTGCTCTAGACAGAAGTAGGTCTTAATTCTGGCTGAACTACTCTCTAGTCATGAGACACCAAGTCCCTTCTCATCTCTGAGCTTCAGGGTTCTGATCTGTAAAACAAGAAGAGTCCCTGGGGGCTGTTCTAAGGAATGCCGGTAAAGCCTTCATTCAGAACCAACATATATGAATCTGTAGGGCCAGCCAAGACCCAAGTCTCTAAAGAGAGGGAACATCATGAGGTAGTGGCTTATATGGGTGATGGGAGAGAGGAGAAGCCAACAGGGGCACCCCAAGATCAGCAGCTGCAGGAGGCCACTGCCACCATTGGGTGGGTAGGATGAAGGGGTCTTCATTGCTGGGGTCCTCAGTAGAAGTTGGAACCCCAGAGGTCTATTCTGCAGGAGCTGGAGCCAAGGACACGCAGACACTGCAGGAGATGTCCCCAGGCAGAAAGAGTGGAGGAGAAGACCTAGTTTTTCCACCTGCCACCCTCCAGCCTCCCTCTGGGCAGAGCTAGTGGGAAGCCAGGTGACCAGGGAGCCTAGGAAATGAGGTCTTCAGCGGGAACTCTGCCTGTAACATGGTGTCGTGTAGGGAAGGCCTAGGGACAGACCTGAGGCCCACAGCCCAGGGTGTGCTCAATAAACGTTGGTTGCCAGGTGGGTTGCTAGAAGGGCCCCACGGGTGAGCACTGGTAGCCATGATTAGAAGCTCTGACTTTGAAGGCTGAGGAGCTTTTGCTGCCCCAGGGGTGTTCCCTGGGCTGGCAGGTGCCCTTTACTGCTGTCCATGGCATGGAGTCACATCACCTCTGCATTTCCATTTACACAAATGGGGGTTCTTTTCAGATTCAATATCTCCAGGGTGTTCTGGGAAGATCCAAGGAAGATAACAGTTGAGGAAGAGGGACAGAGAAAAAGGCACTTGCAATGGTGGCTGGTCTGAGAGGTCCAGGGGTAAGTCAGCGAGGGCTCCTCCCAATCCATTGGCCCTCCTCTATGCCATTTTTCCTCCACTCAGTTCTTGTAAGAACACAGGGAAGGGTACCCCAGTGACCTCTAGGGATGACAGGCTCATCTGGTTGCCTGAGGTTCCCAGCATAGCTGCAAACCAGTGGAGTCCAGCTGTATGCTAGTGGAAGTCATTTCTATGGGCGTGGGTATACTAAGTGTCCACCAACAGATGAATGGATTTAAAAAAGAAAGGCTACACACACACACACACACACACACACACACACACAACACATACATGCCATGGAGTATTATTTATCCTTGAAAAATAAAGAAATCCAGCCATTTGTGACCACAGGGAGGACATTAAACTAAATGAAAAAAGCCAGACACAGAAAGAAAAATACTGGACGATGCGTGATCTTACCAATATGTAGAATCCAAAAAAGTTAAGTTCATAGAAACAGAATAGAGTGGTGGTTACCAGGCGTAGGGAGGTGGGGGAAGTGGGCAGATATTGCTCAAAGGGCATATCTGTTTCAGTTAGGGAGGGTGAACAAATCTGGATCAAGGGACCATGGTTAGCAATGCTGTGTTGTATCCTGGAAATTGGCTGAGGGTAGATCTCAGGTGTTCTCACCACAGACATAAAGAGGTAACTGTGTGAGGAGGACAGGTAACTTGCTCGGCTACAGTCATCATTTTGCTATGTATACATACATCAAAACATCGTGTGCTACACCTTGATTATGCATGAATTCGATGAAAATTACAGCATCCAGAGCACTGAGGCTCTCCTCCTAGCAGGCTCTCCAAAAAGTCCCCAAGGGCCCTGGTAGGTTTAGAAAATTACCAGAACTGTTTTCAAGGCCCAGAAAACCTCATGAAAGAGGCCCCGTGAATATATGCATGTTTGTTATCAGCACCAATTTTTCTCACTTGGCCTCAAGGATACAGGACTGTTCAAACCATAACATCAACCCCAAGGCAAGCAGTCCCATGATGTGCTAAAGATTGCTGTACTGTACGATCCATCATTTAATGAGACAAAGGGAGGCTGGGCTGTGGAATTACTCAAATTTGTGTTCAAATCAGTGCTCTACCCTTGATGAGCTGTGAGGTGTTCGGCAGCTTGTTTAACTTCCTAGGTCTTCACTTTCCCATCAGAGAAACCGTTCCCAACTCACTAAGTCGCTGTGAAGATTATAAGCTGCATTAAAATCATGGCTCAAACATCAGGAACGCCCTGAGGACATGGTAAATAATAGCTAGTGGTTATCACTGGTGCCCAAACTTGCTGGAGCCCCTGTGCCACCCTTCCCATGACTGCCACTGCCAGGCTTCCTATGCAGTTAGAATCCCTGGGTTGTAACAGGGTAGTCCCGAAGAGAACCTGGTTGCATCTAACTGTCATGTTTTCTTGGAGGCCGGGTAAAATCCATCCATTGCAGAGTCTTTCCTTCTGAGACTGTCATGATCCCTTGTAATGGAGATGCATTCGCCTCTAAGTGGAAACATTTGTCTTCACACCTTGCACCTGGCAGACCATTAGCTTCTCTGTTAAAGGAAACCCCTGAGAGGTGCAATCAGGGCAGAGGGTGGGGAAGTGTTCTCTGACTTGGAAGGAAACAACAACAAAAGCACAATTAATTTATAAACTTGTTGAAACTTATTTAAAAATCCTGAGGGACTTCTACTTCCATCCAACACAGCCTCCCCTTGGAGCTAAACTGAGTTCTGGTACCCTGTCCGCTCTGCCCCTTCTCTAAGAGGCAGACAATGCCACATGACGGAAGGCACACACAGAAGCCTCCAACACAGGGCACGGTGACCTCATGGTCAGCATTTGAAATAACCCACATGTTCCTAGACTGCTGGTGAGTAAAAGTGCAAAGCTACCCCTGAGAATTCCCTTCCAATCATCCTGTGACTCAGATCCCATCGGCCACTAGTTCTAAGCAAGCCATACCTGCCAGAACCTGTGGGAGGCACGAACAAAAATTCTTCTGTAACTCTATTTTTAACATGTTTCTCACAGCTTTAGAGATTATTAGCAGCAGTTATTGCTTTTATGAGGTTTGCAGTCTAGACATTCTGTGGTTCCAGGCAGAGTCCAAGCGAGGCTCCGCTGCAGTATGGCCAGAAATGGACAATAATTATTGTCCACCAGGTGTCAAAGCTCTGCTCCTTGTTTGATGACAGAGGATTATAGCTCCTTTCAGAATAGCAGGAAAATGCCTCTCTATACACACGATGGCAGAATACAGTTTTTACCATATTTAGTCTCTCATGGAGCTCGACGGAGATGGGCTAGTGCAGGACTGAGATGTAGGGGCCTGAAACCCTCAATATGCCCTGTGTTGGCTAAGAAGGACCTGAGCTGGGCTGGACAGGCGAGCCAGAGGCCTGCTGTCAGACCGTGGTTCCCCCTAATAAGCTCTCTATTTCTTTCCAACCTCCTGAAAATTTCCAAGGCAGCTCTTCTGCCTCTAAACGCCATCATTTCCTCACTCCTTGCCTGGTTCCTCCTGGTCAGATTGAAAGCAGCATGAACACCAGACCCCTCAGGAAGCTTTCCCTGCACACCCAGGCAATGCTCTTAGAATTCCTCAGATACTGCATTTTATTTGCATATACGAAAAAAAAAATCCCCAGCTTACCATGAGGCCATATCGTGATAAAGCCTTGGTAAACAGAAAGTATCATAAGGAAAATGCATTTAAGAAACCCAACCTGCCAAACACTCAAGCTGAGCAATACAGCACGAGGTACAGTATCTGTTGCTCCCCTTTGTGAACACACAGCTGATGGAACTGCAGCTTGAAGTTGCTGCCCAGCATCAGAAGATCTTACTGTCTACTGTCAGTCCAGAAAAAGAACAAAATTCAAAATTTGAAGTACAGTTTCTACTGAATGCATATTGTTTTTCCACTACAGTAAAGCTGAAAAATCTTTTTTTTTTTTTTTTTGGTACTAGAGATTAAACCCAGAGATGTTTTACCACTAAGCCACATCCCTACCCCTTTTTGTCTTTTGAGACCTGTCTCACTAAGTTGCTTAGGACCTTGCTAAGTTGCTGAGGCTGGCCTCTAACTCACAACACCCCCCACCCCCGCCTCAGCCTCCACAGTTGCTGGGATTACAGGCATGCACCCTAGTGCCCAGCCATAAAGCTAAAAAATCTTTAAGTCAAAACCATCCTAACTAAGTCAAGAATCATCCATACGTGTATAAATCTGTGACCTCATTGAGAGGGCTATCTTTTAAATTTTTGTCACTTCGATAGTATCCAGCATTATTCTTGGTAAACACTTTTTAAGTGAGTGAATAAAAACTTCATTGTCTTCATGATAAACCATAGTCCCTCCTCTGTCCACCACTCTCCCATTGTCGATGAGCTGTAATTTCTATGCTGTACTGGTCCCATTTTTTTTAATGCAAAAAGAAGTTGAGAAATAACAACAGATTACCAGTTTCTTTACCTCATGGCTACATCGGGCAAGGACCTGTGTGCATTTTAAGGATGTCCTAGTGATGTGAGCCAGAGTTTTGCCAGCCCCACCTCTGAGAACTAGTACAATAAAGAGGTCAGTGTTCTAACATCTACAAAACAATGCCAGTCAGTGCTTCCCGTGAGATCTAAAAGTTGTGCAGAGCATAGGGCAAAACGTACATGATAAAAATTGAATGTTTAATGCAAACATCCTGTATTCCATGGAACAACACTCACAACACAGACGTGGTGGTACTAGTAGAGTAAGAGGCAAGTGTGTGTGGGGTGGACTTACATCCATGCAAAAATAAAGCACAGTTATTGCAAATCTGGGACTTGGAAAATAAGGGACAAGAAAAGGATGTTCAAGATTTCTTCCTTAAAAAAAATACATAAAGATGAAGATAAACCCAGCAACTTGGGAGGCTGAGGCAGAAGGATCCCGCGATCAAAGCTAGGCTCAGCAGATTAGCAAGGCACTTAGTAACTCAGAGAGACCCTGTCTCTAAATAGGAGAAGAAGAAGGAGGTGGGGAGAAGGTTGAGGAAGAGGAGGGAGGAGGAGGGGGATGAGGAAGGGGAGAGGAAGGAAGGAAGGGAGGGAGGGAGGGAGGGAGGGAGGGAGGGAAAAAAGGGCTGGGGATGTGGCTCAGTGACTAAGCATCCCTGGTTTAATCCCTAGTACAAAAAAAAAAAAAAAGATGAAGATATATAGTGCTCTTTTGTCTTGGTTAGAAAAAAAACCCAAAGCCATTTTATTCTGTTATCTATCTATATCCATTTACAACATATATGTAAAGACTTTTGGGGAGCAGTTTTAGGCTCACAGCAATGTTGAGCAGAAGGTGCCAAGATTTTCCTTATGCCTTCTGCCCTAACACATGCACAGCTTTCTCAATCAACATCCCTCCCCTGAGAATTTGTTACCAGTGACAAACTTGTATTAACACCTCATCATTGTCTTGAGCCCATGGTTTATATTAGGGCTCACTCTTGCTGTTGTACGTTCTGTGGGTTTGGACCATGTACAATGCCACATCTTCACCTTCACAGCATCACACAGAGTAGTTTCACTGTCCCACACATTCTTTGTGCTCTGCCTCATCATCCTTCCATCTGCTGGTGACCACTGATTTTTTTTTTTACTGTTGCCATAGTTTTTCCTTTTCCAAAATGTCATATAGATGGAATCACACAGTATGCAGTCTTTTCAGAATGGTTTCTTTCATTTAGAATATGCATTTAAAGATCTTGTGTTGAGTGGGAGAAAATCTTGAGCAGCTACTTCTCGGATAGGGGATTAATATCCAGAATATATAATAAACACAAAAAGCTGAACACCGAAAAAAAAAAAAAAAAAAACCAAAAAAGAAAACAAACAAAAAAAGACACAGAAATTTCTTAAAACAAACAAAATGGCCAACAAACATATATAAAAAAATGTACAATATCTCTAGGATTGAAGGAAAAGCAAATCAGAACTGCACTAAGATTTCATCTTGCTCCAGTCATAATGGCAACAACCAAGAATACAAGCAACAGTAAGTGCTGATGAGGTTGGGGGTAAAGGGAACACTTGTACTTTGTTGGTGGGACTGCAGACTAGTACAACCACTCTGGGAAGTAGTATGGGGATTCCTCAAAAAACTAGGGATGGAACCACCATATGACCCAGCTATCCAACTCCTTGGTATTTTCCCAAGAGATCTAAAATCACCATACTAAAGCAATACAACCACCTCAATGATTACAACAGCACAATTCACAATAACTAAATTATGGAATCAATCCAGATGCCAATCAATAGATGAATGGATTAAGAAATTGTGATACACACACACACACACACACACACACTCAGCCATAAAACACAATGAAATTATGGCATTTGCTGGTAAATGCATGGAAAGGAGAATATCGTGCTAAATGAAATAAGCCAAATCTAGAAACTCCAAGGTCAAATGTGGAAGCTAGAGAAAATAAAAGAAAGGGGAGGAAAGGATAGGATAATACAAAAAAAAAAAAACAATCAAAATACAAATTAATAGATGAGTGAAAAGAAGTCATGTAGAATAGAGGAAGGAGAATGAAAGAGGGGAGTGAGCACGGGAGGGAAAAGGAGAAAATCAATTCCCACGCATGTATGAATTTGTCAGGATAAACCCAACTACAATGTTTATAAAGTCCTAAAAGAAAAAAAAAAAGACTCTCTGTCTTTTCAGAGAGTTTGGTAGCTCATTTTTTTTTTTTTTTTTTTTTTTTTTTAGTGTTGAATACTATTCTACTGTCTGAAGGTATCAGTTTGTTTATCGATTCACCTATACTGAAAGTCACTTTGAAGTTTTGGCAATTATGAATAAAGTTGCTATAAACATAGTGGGCAGGTTTTCATGTGGACACAAGTTTTCAGCTTCTTTTGAGTAAATGCCAAAGAGCACAATTGCTATTGGATTGGCTATCCTATTTAGTTTTGTAAAAAACCACCCAAATGTCTTCCAAAGTGGCTATACCAGTTTTCATTGCCACCAGAAATAAGAGCTCATGTTGCTCCACATACTCATCTGCATTTGGTGTGTCTGTGTCCAGGATTTTGGCCATTCTAATAGGTAGTGTAGTTGCATCTTGTTGAGGTTTTAATTTGTGTTTCCCCAATGACACCTGACACAGAGCATATTTACATATGTTCATTTGCCATCTGTATCTTTTCTTTGGCGAGATATCTATTAAAGGTCTTTGGATCATTTTACAATCAGGTTATTAGTGTTCTTCTTGTAGAGTTTTAAGAGTTCTTTCCTATATTTTGGATGAGAGTCTCCTTTATTTGATGTGCCCTTTGCAAATGTTTTCTACCCATTTGTGGTTTGTCTTCTTATTCTCTTGATGCTAACTCTCACAGAACAGAATTTTCAAATTTTAACAAAGTCCAACTGATCAATTATTTCTTTCATGGATCACACCTTCAAAGTTGTTTCTTAAAAGACATCATGATACCCAAGGTCATCTAGATATTTTTCCCATGTTATATTCTAGGAACTTTATAGTTTTGCATTTTACACTTAGGCCTATGATCCATTTTTAGTTCATATCTGTAAAGAGGACAAGTTGTATGTCTATATAGATTTTTCCCACTTTGGCACTTGTTGAGATGTTTTAGCACCACATATTGTAAAGACTATATGTGCTTCCTGTGTCGCCTTTGCTTCTTTGTCTCTGTTGATCATATTTATGGGGGTCTGTTTCTGGGTCCTCTATCCTGTTCAGTTGTCTATTATTTCACCAATACCACACTGTCTTGACTGCTGTAGCCTTACGGTAAGTCTTGGCTTTTTTTTTTTTTTTGGTATTGGGGATTGAACCCGAGCAACATCCCCAGCCCTTTTAAATATATTATTTAGAGACAGGGTCTCACTGCATTGCTTAGGGCCTTGATAAGTTGCTGAGGCTGGCTTTGAACTCTTGATTCTTCTACCTCAGTCTCAGGAGCTGCTGGGATTACCCATGTGTGCCACCATTCCAGGCTTTATGGTAAGTCTTGAGGTCAGGCAATGTCCTTTGAAATTGTTCTTCTCCTTCAATATTGTGTTGGCTGTTCTGGTTCTTTTGCTTTTCCATATAAACTTTAGAATCAGTTTATAAATCCCCCAAAATAATAACTCCCCAAATAATAATAATAGGATCTGAGTCTATGAATCAAGTTGGGAAGAACTAATATCTGGATAAAATTATGTAGTTCTTTGATTTCTTTCATGCAAGTTTTATGGTTTTCTTCATATAAATCTTGTACACAATTTGTTAGATTGATACCTAAGCATTTTATTTTGGGGAAGCAAATGTAAATGGTACTGTTTTAAGTTTCAAATTCCACTTGTTCATTCCTGGTCCAAAGGAAAATGGTAGACTTTGCTTATTAATCTGTGTCTTGCAGCCATGCTATAATAACTTATTAATGATAGAAGTTTTTTAAAAGAATTTTGCTTGATCAATTCTTCTGGATTTTCCACATAGATGATCACGTCATCCATGGACAAAGCCAGTTTTATTTATTTTCCCAAACTGTACAAGTTTTATTTCCTTTTCTTGACTTACTGCAGTAGTTAGGACTTCCAGAATGAGGTTGAAAAGAATTGGTGGGAAAGAACCTCCTTGCTTTGTTCCTAATCAGAGTAGGAAATCTCCTAGTTTCTTATCAAGTCTGATGTTAGTTGTAGGATTTCTGTAGATATTCTTCATCAAGTTGAAGTTTCCCCCTATTCCCACTTTATTGAGTTTTGAATCATGAATCAGTGTCAGATTTTTACTGGATTCTTTTTCTGAATCTGTGGATAAGATCAAGTGCTTTATTTTTTTAACCTATTGATTTGATGGACTACTTAATTGATTTTTAAGTGCTGAACCAGCCTTGCATATCTGAATAAATCCTATTTGGTCATGGTATAATTCTTTATACATTGTTGGATTCGATTTGCTAATATTTTGTTGAGGAATTTTGCATCTATATTCATGAAAGATATTGATCTTATAATGTCTTTGTCAGGTTTTGATTTTAGGGTAATGCTGGCTTCACAGAATAAGTTAGGAAGTATTCCCTCTGTTTCTGCCCCCTCACTGTTTCCTCATTTATCAAAGAGAGAAAACAATACTCACTCACTAGAGCAAAGTTGGAGTTTATATCAGAATATTGCCTGGCTTGTTTTCAGGGATGGGGACCTGCAACCCCAGCTTAGCCATAAAGTGAGGTTTGGAAAGAGGAAAGCTTTTTTTCTGATTTCCTGGGATCTCCAAATTCCTCACACTCCATGAAGGCCTAGACATAAATGTCTAATCCTGCTGATCCTCTCCACATTCCCTGGAAAAATATGATCTAATTAAGTTTGAGTTGGGAGAGTGTCTCTCTAGCCAGATGCTCCCCATGAGGAGCAGACCAGTCACAGGGACTCCTGCAATAGATTCTTTTCTGTGGTCATTGCGACGTGAGGACACCAGGACCCTCTTGGGGAGGTGAATGCAGCCTTGCTCTCAGACCAGGAAGCTGATAATCCAGAAGGATTTAAGGATGCACCACTGGGCTTCCTGTCTCACTCTTGGCAGTCCTGCCTAGCTTCTTCTGGGAGATGGACTGCACCATCTTCTGGATAGATGTGGCTTCCCTGTGAGATAGTCTTCCAACCTCCCTTTGCCCTCACAAGGGACTCAGAGCAGCCTTCTCCTACCAAAGTCACTCCTTCCATATCATCAGCCCCTGAATCTTTTTTTTTTTTTCAAAAGACTGGTGACTCCCAGTCTCTGGGAGTGCTATTCACTACACCAGCAGGGGTGGGACAACTCAGAGGGCCCCCATGGTCAAGTAGCAAATGCCACTTTGTGTTTTGGGGAGTATTGGAAGCAGACACCCATGCTGTCCCCACTACCAGTGTGTTGTCTGGAGCATTTTCATTTGCTTACAGGCAAATAACTCTCAAACTACTTCGCTCCTCTTCTATGTATACCAAGCTCTCATCTCCACTGTCTGAGCTCAGAGATCAACTAATTCTACTGTCTGAAGCAAAATAAACCTACAAAGAAAGCCCGATGCATTTCCAAGTAGGAAAATAAAAGGTTCCTCCATGATTTCTTCCTATTTTTGCATTATTAGCATGAAAGTACCCCCTTTTGCATAAAAAAAGCCAATTATACTTGGACTGTCTGCATTTTAGACTTTCTAGCTTCTTCATTCCTCTATCTAGGTACATGGATTATACTCTTTCACTCATTTTAAAATTCATTTATGTAACAAGTATTTTTTGGAGAACCAGAGAAACTAGGTTCTATTTGGTCCTTTCTTCAGATGATAGGTAAGCAAATGAATATTTATGTGTCTGGGTGAGCCCTCTGCGCTATCTTCTGAAAAAAAAAAATTATTACCACACTCTCATATACTGGATGGAGATCCCAAGCTGCACATCTCCCAAGAGGGTATAAAAGACACGTAGACCAAAAGGAGCCAGGTGTTCTTTTATCCACAGTAAGATCCAAAATGTACACAGTACTGGCAAACCAGGTCTACATTTTGGACTAGAAAATCAGAGGTAAAATGTTTAAGAAGCTTAAGGGCCAGGCCTCCCTGCTTCCTCTAGATGGGTCATGTGCACACCATGCTGGAGAAACTGAAGATTCTCTTGACATACAAGGAGGCTGGGTGGTGGGATCATGAGGTCAGTGCCAGTGGGGAGCAACAGAAAAGAGAAAAGGACCAGGAGGAGAGAGAGGTTGCAGACAGAAGTTTCCATCAGGAGAGGATAGGTCATATGTGGATATCCTGTGGATAATGCAAAGCCCCCCCCCCCCCGAGTCTTCAACGCCGACAAGAGTGGATTCTACTACTGCCTGGTGGTTAAAATCCACTTGAATCGTGGTGGAGGGATTGTTTCCTCATGGAGAATGGTCAGAAGATGCTTTCTCTTGCCCCTCCCACAGTTTTAGGCAGGTAACAAAGTGCCTGCAACAGCGAATGTGGTTGTCAGAGCTGGAAGAAACTGCCCATCTATCTAAGCAATAGACTGATTTCAAACTAAGGAACTGCTCATGTTATATCAGATCACAAACTCTCCTCCACAGTGGAGATTAATGGGAGTCAGATCACAAATTCTCTACCACAGTGGAGATTAATGGGAGTCAGATCACAAATTCTCTACCACAGTGGAGATTAATGGGAGTCAGAAGAGAAATTAACATTATTGGGGGTGGGGGTACAAGAATATACTTTAAATGAGCTGTTCTGGGAAGTACCCAAAAGAGGTGACTTTTAGACTGAAATCTAGAGCAGCCCTATTCCTCATGGGGACCTAGACCATTACCTATGCATCAGTTATGTGCTGCAGAGTCTGTGAGAAAATAAGAAATAAATCTGGCCTTGTCACAACATCTGTGTGTGTTTTTGATTCCTATTTATTTAAATGTAATTCGACAATAGTCAAACCTAATAATTAAAAATGGGGCTTGTATTATGTCTTCATCATTTTTTTTCTAGAATCCATTTTTATTGTCTATTATACAAGCATTGAGCTGCAGCATATTGGAAAACACCACCCAATCCTGGTCCTTTCTCTAGCATGGTGAGAAGCACTGATTCCATCACAGATGCCCATGTGAATGCATGGCCACAATGACCAGGACCCAGTCAAGGGCAGTGCTGTGAGGGAGAACATGTCAGGTAGAGGGGGTGGCACCCATGAAGGAAGGTTGGAAGCACTGAAGGGGGGCCCCGGGTGGTGGTTGTGAGTGACAGGAGAAGGTAGGGTGGCACAGGACCAGGGTTGGGAGGCAGATAGGACAGCATGTGTGAGCTCCGTGGTACCAGGGCAAGAAGTTGGGATTTTATCATAAATGTGAAGGAATATTTCAAAGAGCAAGGATTGATGTATTTTAAAAATGCAGCTCTGGCCACTGTGTGCACACACTATTGGAGAGCAGGCACAGATCTGTTAGGAGGCAGCTGCTGTGCCCTGGAGAGATGACAGTCAACACAATGGCAAACAGGGCAGTAGGACATAGCTTTACATATTCCAGTTTCATTTCTACTCTAGGACTTCTTGTTAGATTTATTTGGAAGAATCAAAGATAACTCCCAGATCCCTGACCTGGCTTGACTGGGGTGCCATTTACCAAGTTAGGTGTTTGCTTTGTGGGAGGAAAGTGGTACCGAGTTTGGCTTTGCACTTGTTAGGTTTGAGCTGTCAGTAAGAGTCATACAAGTGTCAATCAGGCAGTTGGAGAAAAGGTCTGGGATAAATTTAGAACTCAGGAGTCATGAGCACGGAGATAATATCTACAGCCACACAGCTACATGAGCGCATGTAAAAGAAATGGCAGCAAGAAAAGAAAGGGTCCCAGTCCCAATGCTGAGACATCAGAGAGGGCAAAAGAAATGAGCAGAGCAAATCGGGGTGTTTCACAGATGCCAACAGTGGAGACTGTGGTTCCTAGCAAGCTGATAAATATGGGAAGAGAAGAGTGACTATTGGATTTGGCCACATGGAAATCACTGGTGACTCTGAGAAAAACAACTTCTGTAAAGTCATAGAGGAGAATCCATTTGGAGTGAGTTGAGGAGTGAATGGGTGTAGGAGCTGTGGGTGACTCTTTGGAGAAGTCTGTTGCAAAGCAGCAGCAAATGGGCAGCTAGAGGGTCAAGGGAGGCTCCCTCCATCCTGTAGAAGAGCTCTGGTCTTGTTCATTCATTGGCAAGAGTGGAGAACATGGAGAAAAGACTGGTGATAAAGGGGCAGGGGACTGAAGGAGGGTAGTCATGGAGAAGGTGAAGAAGATGTGATCATGTACAGGATTGAAGGAGCTGGTCTTTGACAAGTTAGAAGGGAGGAACTAGAGCTGAACACAGGCATATGGAGATCCATGGCCAGGGTGGTGGAAAGATGAGAGAGCTGTTCTCTGTAGGCTCCCATTTTCTGAATAAAGAAGTATGATGAGGCCATTGTTTACTGGCAGGGAAGCGAAACTTAAGAGCTCAACATCATATGTTATAGTCCCTAACTCACATATATTTCTCTCTGTGTGTAAAAGAGGCTTTAAAAATGGGCTTTAAGCTAGGCCTGGTGACACATGCCTATAATCCCAGCTGTTTGGAAGGCTGAGGATTACAAGTTCAAGGACAGCCTGGGCAATTTAAGGAGACACTGTCTAAAGATAAAAATATACTTTTTTTTTTTTTTAAGTTTGAGATGTAGCTCAATGGTAGACTGCCCCCAGGCTCAATCCCCAGTACAGGAAAAAAAACTGCTTTGAAAGAGGTTTAGAAATAGTTTATGTACATTATGAATATTCACACAACTTATTCTGGGGGTAGAGGACAGAAAACTTAGAACATGATAACCTATAGCCTCTAATTTAATATATATATATATATATAAGCCACTGAGCCCAGATGCTTTTGACTATATATTTTCATTCTTACTTATTCCAAAGCTTTACACAGCCCCCTGGATATTTTTCATGCAGGAAGGAGCTGTCCCTTTAGGGCTAGTGGCAGGAGCTGTTAGCTACTCCCCACAATCCATGTTCCCCTCATCTTCTGGATACCCAGCTGGTCCACATTACCCAGTGCCCTGTGTTCCTCTAGGTTCTAGTCAATGGGATGTGAGATGATAATTACTACTTCTAGGCCTTTCTCATGAAGCCTTTCCATGCTTTTGGCTGGCTAGAATGATCTCCCAAAGGGACCTCAGAAGCTATACAGGAGAATAGAGCCTCTACTGGCCCATGGGAATGACCAGAAGGAGAAGAGGTACCAGCAGACCAACAGTCACTCCGTACCACTACACTGAAGCAGACTTCCAATTTGTTTGAACCACGATTCCTTTCTGGGAACCTTCTCATAGTAGTAATCCACCATATGCAGTTGGTATAAGGAGTAACAGATGTGAATCTGCTCTGTTTAAGAGCAAGGCAGGAATTCTTTAGATATTAGTGTACATTATTACAGTCAGCACTCTCCCTTGCTGCCACATTAGTGCTGCATTTGAAGAGTGTCTTAATGACTTGGGTCAGTGGTTCTTCAGTCCTGGCTGCGTATTAGAATCACATGGGGAACTTTGTTTCATTGGTCAGGGCTGGGTTCTGGCCATGGCTATGTCTTAAGAGGTTCCTGGGTGATTGTAATGGGTAGTCAGAGTTGAGAATCACTATCTCATGCAGTTACAATAGAGATCTGGGAAAAATCAGCTCCCCTTGTTCTCCATCTGCTGAGGATGGCTGGCTTACAACATTCAGTGGCGCTGGTGTGGTGTTTGAATTACACTGCATTGGTATCTGATCTGAAGGCCTTGTTATCTGAACTGCTATCCAGTGAACCATTAGCTTGGCCTCAGCTAGAAGCTTGCTAGATGTGTGTAAGCTCTAGCTATACCCCAGACTACCAAATCAGAAACTTTCTGTTAGCAGGATTCCAGATGATTCACAAGCACAGTCCCATTTGGGAAGGGCTATCCCACACCACTAGGAAAGTTCGTAGCTGAGTTAAATGGGGACAAGTGAGAATCCTGGCTTTTAATGGCAGAATCTTGACCTCAGCTGGCTTTGAAGAGCAAGGGGAAATGGTGGTAGAGCCTGTGATTCTGTGTGTTGAAGGCAAGGACATCATCCCAAGACAGCCTAGCATATCATCAGCAAGGCTCTAAGAGGGACCAGGAGTATAGGGACTGTTTAATTCTAACATGAACAGAATCACTCAACCTCCGTCCTCAGAAGTTCTGCTCACTTCGAATAGTCAAAGCTGGCAGTGTGCCAGCTCTCCCCAGTCTGATCTAAGTTTGGGTAATGATTCCAGGAAGCTGCATGGGATTCTCCATGTCAAAGTCACAGTTGTTTCCAAGGCTACATCTAAAACTTTGCTTTTAGCTCAGGAAAAATCAATAAACATTATACGCACATTACGTTTTCCATTTTTGTTTTGTTATAACAACATAGATGGCCGATAAATGTGTCCACCAAAGGAAGCAAATGATCATGAGGCTGGAGCTTTGCTTGTTTCCAGGCCGGATGGAACATGGTGTTTACCTGCTCAGAGATGTGCTGACAAATCAAATAAGATCAGTACTACCCAGGGGCCCTGAGGGAGAGGCTCTGATCTGCTATCACAGTGTCCCACAGTAGGGTAACCCTGAAGAAACACAGAAAGCATCTGATGACCACTGTGAGATTTCAGTGTGAAACACAGACACACACACCATACACAAATCAAGCTTTACATAGGAAGAATGTCTGGTGGTGTAGCCATCAAAAGCCATGGAGGAGCACGCAGGTGAGCAAACAGATGCAAACCCATGATGTACTGTCTTTGCAGCAAAAACTGACACTGAAATGAAAAGTTGGCCTGTGTTTCTGTGTTCTGATGAGGCTGCTCTTCTTTCCCTGCAATGACTGGAGGACTGGCTACATCAAGGACAGCCTGGACCACACCAGGTAAGAATAAATCACAAGACATCCATGGAATCAAAGTATTCTGAAGACAGTGAACCTTTTCCCATACAAATCCTCCTGTGGTTAGAATTCTAATGGCAATCAGGGCATCTTCATTTCTTTAAGGGAGAGAAAACAGGACACAAGATTAAAAGGGGGTATGTCCCACAAGGTAAGACAAAAAGCCCACAGGTAAAGGAACATTTAGAGTTGTTGTTTTTTTCCTGCCTCTCTCTGGAATCAGCAAATCTTTCCACCCTCAGAGAGGATGTTGGAGTTAAATGTTGCCAGTGTATCTTGGTGATTCTCAATCTCTCCCTTCACAAACTAGACCAAGGTGGCACCCAGATAGATTCATGTATGGGATATTCTGAACCTCAAGTTGTTATCCTCTATTTTTTTTTCTAAAAGTTTTTGGAAATTTGTGAAATTCTTATTCTTGTCTAATAGCAAATCCTAGCAGATGAGGAGATACATAATTCAGTAGTTAGTTAATAATAGTGGAGAGTAATTAATCATGTATTATTCCTAGCTGTGTGTGTGGTGTGGTGTGTGTGTGTGTGTGCATGTGTGTGTACATGTACATAGATGCTTTTAGGTAGGATTCTAGATTATATATAGAAAATAGGAATATTTTATGTTGGTAAAAGTGCTTGGTAAAAGTGCTTCAAATATTTGCCCAATATAAATAACTTTATCAATATTTCTTCTGCAAAAGAAAAAAAAGCCTACTATTCTTTGAAAAGTACCATGCTTTTCTGACATCTGAATAAATTCAAGCAACACTGTCTTAGAAGGCATGGACAGTGAAAGAAAGGAGCAAGGACAAAGCCAGCAGGGGGACAGAAAGGACAAAGTATGAGAATGAGAGTGTGAGAGAAGAGACACTTAGAAGACAAAACTGGGTGGCTTAGTGTGGAGGCAGCTTTACAAGTAAGGTCAAGTGCACTGCCCTAGGTTCAAATTCTGGCTCAAGCGCTGAGTAGCTATGTGACCTGGGCATTTTACTTTTTAAATTTTTATTTTTATTTTCCTTCTGAGCTTTAGTTTTCATCATCTGTAAAACAGGAACAGTGATGCCTACTTGCAGGGCATTTATAACAATTAGAAATGATATCTGTAAATCAACAAGCACCAAGTACCTGGCACAAAAGTAGATGCTCAATTTTAAAAAAAAGGAGATAGTTACTATTTTTAGCTACAATATGCACCAATGAGATAGAAAGCAAGCTGTAATCACAATGGTAACATTTAACAAGCATCTACTATGAAGGCAGCATACATACCTATTTCACTTGATCCTAGCAACAATCTTGCAGAGCAGGTGTTGTTATTGCCTCATTTGTGCAGAAAAGGAAATTGAAGCTCAGAAAGGTGAAATTATTTCCCCAAGGTCACCTGGCGAGTAAATAGCAGAGCTGGGGCTGGACCATATGTGACGCTGGCTCTGAATCATTCACTGTGGTCTTTCACTGAGACTTGCCATGGGGTTTTAAGTGTACATCAAGGAAATGGAGTGTAGGGCCTCTCAACGGCCAGATTTTGGAGCAATGATTTCTTTATTTGCTAAGATATGTATTATGCACAGTGGGGTTAGTTTAGAAAAGCCATGAGGCTTATAGAGATGTGAAGAGATGGAGGGATCCTGATAGACGGAGAAGGCAAACTCATTTTTTGGCTCAGTGGACATAGGCAAGGCATCATATATGGGGCTAGAGGACAGGCTGGCTCACGAAGGGGGTGTGGGCAGTTCAAAGGATGCTTGTCAGCTAGGGTTTGGAAAGACCTGAAGATAGTCCTTTTAACCTGGAAGCAAGAAGCACAGGGAATTCAGAGGAGAAGGCGACTTCTTCCCAAGGCTGGGAGAGCATGGAATTGTGCCTTCCCCCATCACAAATTCTTATGTTGAAGTCCTAATGCCAGGTCCCATGAATATGACCTTATTTGGAGACAGGGTACCTTGCAGATGGAGAAAATGAGGTCATGCTATCCTATATGACAGGGGTCCTTGAAAGAAGAGGCAGAGAGACACAGAGAGGAAATGTCCACATGAAGATACGGACCTAGGGAGGGTTCATGTGACGACAGAGGAAAAGATCAGAGTGATACAGCTACAAGCCAAGGCACACTAAGGGCCATGGCCACTACCAGGAGCTAGAAGGAGGCCAGGAGGGATTCTATCTGGAGCCTTAGAGGAAGCACAGTCCTGCTGACTTTAGACTTCTACCCTCTAGATCCAGCAGACAATAAATTTGTTTATTTTATTTTATTAGGCATATTAATTGTATAGAATAGTATGTTTCATTGTGCCATATTCACTCATGTTTACAACATCATTTGATTAATTTTATTCCCAGGACCTCCTCTTGCCCATCCCTCCACCTGATCACCTTCCTCTACCCTTACTGTCTCCCTCCTATTTTCATGTAATTCCCCCCTTTTTTCCTACAAAAACTTTTGTTGGAGAAAATATAGTCTCTTTAACAAATGGTGATGGGAAAACTGGATATCATATGTGAAAGATCCCTCTAGATTCCCTCTCTCTCACCCCGCTGTTTTAAGCCACCTACTTCATAATAGTCTGTTACAGTCACCCTTGTAAGCAAATATAGCATGAATCCACCCTTGGTCCAGAAAGTGGAGCCCAGCCTTTGGGCCAGGTCCACTGGGAAGCAGAAGGGTTTCCTAGGTAATGTCAGAATGTCCATCTGGAATAACAAGAAGTCCTCCTAACTGAAATAAGAAACACTATGTCCCTTAAAGTGGTTAACTTGTGGGCGAGGAAAAAACTGAATCCCAGGCCTTGAACCCCAAGCACTCCTCATGGAGATACTTGTTATTCTCTCTGGGAGGTGCTAGTCAAAATCAGGCTGTTTTTTAAATTTATTTATGCTCTAGGGAAAGTAAAATCACCCACAGATAATGCAAAGGCCCACAATGTCTTTTAAAACATCAAGCAATATGGCTGGGTAAGTTTCCTCTCCCAGGCTATTTTAGGCATGGTTGTCTATAGAATTCTTGGCTTCCTATCTTCCCACAAATTTACTTTTCTCCCCATCTCCAAAAAAAAAAAAAAAAAATTCTGTCAGAATAAGACACTTATGGTATGAAAATACAGACTTATGTAGGCACCGTTGTTCCCTTGTGATAGCTTGAGATAAGGACTAGTTTTAAAATCTGAATTTCAATATAATTGGCTGCATCTTAAAAATATCCAACCATTTTTTCCAACTTCTTAATGGATGGATCATATTAAATCCCTTCCCTTGGGTGGAAGAGGCAGAGTTAGAAAATGCATTTGGTTCTCATCCATCGAGGAGCAAACCGACCAGAATGTGATCAAAGTCCTAGGCTTTTCTTCAGAAACCATTTTTGAGGAGACAGATGAGCTCTGGTAAAGCACTGTCTTCCTTAAACACTTTAGAGGAATCTAGGCACAGTTTAGAATCAGGTATGACCTTTCTGCAAAACCAAAACAAATAAAAAAGAAACCTCCTCGTGTACAAAAAGTGAAAAAGATTGCACACACAGGCATTGTGGGAAGAGGTTTTATGAAAAAAAAAAAGATGAATGACAGAAGACACAAAGATGGGCATGGACAGGCACTGCTATTTAACTTGCCTACCACCCTAGATGTCTAGCTTCTTTGAGAAAAGAGATGGGTAATTTGGGAGAAGGAAAGTGGGAGGTGGGCAGGTGAAGGAAACTAGGAAAGGACCTGTAAGAATGACCCCAGACCACTTTGTAGATACGCCGAGTGACTCGAAGTGACTGAGGGGATTTATCATCTTCTGCATGGCACCTGATCATAAGAGGTTTTATTGCTCTGAAATACAAGTCGCCTAACTTCCCAGAGAGGGAAGGAGGAAATAAATCCTGCCTAGAGGGGGAATGAGATGATATCCTAGAGTTTAAGGACAAATACAATTTCCCATTTGTCATATTCATCGATTTTCTGAGCAGAATGAAGTCATCCTGGGGGTACAAGCGAGGGGCTCAAACCACTGGTCATGGCTTTGTGGTTGCTTAATGCTGCACTTTTTTCAGTGGCTTGACATTTAAACATCATAAGAAAAAGACTTCAGCTTCCATGTCTGGATTTTCAAAAAATAAGAAGGGACTGCAGGACAAATCCAAAATATACTTTGGTGAAAACCATGAATCTAGTAAAGGGTCATGTTCCATACTCCCTATGCCAAACAGAGCAGCCTCCCACGTGGGCACAACCCTGCTCATCAGGTGAGAGTGGAGGGAGGGGCCTGCCTGGATGTGGGCACAACCCTGAGGGGATCCCAGCTCTGAGAGTGTGCAGGAATGGGGGAGGGAGTTATGGGGTCCTCCTCTGGTGACCTCTTTCTTTCTTCATTTGGTGAGAGTCACTGTTCAAACCAATGGAGCTGTCAGCTCTGTTTGCCCCTTTGGTAGGGAGAAGAGAACCACCAGTTTTGCTCCTTCGACCTCAGCAGAAATTTCTGCACTAAAGTGCAGTTTAAAAAATAAAAAATAATGATTCTGGAAGCCAGGAGAGAGGGAGGATTGATGGTCACATGCTTCCAATGAGACAAAAGGAAAGCAAGGCCCTGTGGGCAGGGACCTGCATAGGGGCTGCATACGCTGGTGGACAGCAGATCTGGAGAGAGAGGACGAGGAAGAGTTCAGGACAGGCAGGTCAAAAGTCATAATGACCAGGAGAAACAGAGCCTAGAAAGCAATAGCAGCAAAGCCTGGAAACTTGGATCTACTTAAAAAAAAAAAAGGAAGGAAGCCTCTTGGAAGTGTTTTCTGATTCAATGGAAGAAAGGAGGAGGAGGAGAAGGAGGAGGAAGAAAGCAAGGGGAGGAAGCTTCTTCCTTGATGTTACAGTACAGTCTACACATGAGTACAAGAGTGATGTGTGACCAAGAAGAGGGATGCCACTGGGCAATTAGTCTTTATTAAAAAGAAAGAAAGAAAAAAATTACGCACACTTCTGTGGCACGCAAGCTACTATTTTCTTGTAATCACTCTGCTGTCATATAAGAACAGTACATGAAAATGGTATTAGGATAATTTACTATTGCTTGTGAACAATAAATTAACAGGATTGCTTGCTATTTTGCATTTCCTGCTAATAAAATACCCCTCCAGGGTCACAGGCAAGGTGATTGTAACACAAACAGCGTCAGCTACAGAAATTTTCATTGCCAGGGAACAAAATAGGCAAAAGGGATGTTACCCACTGACAATGTGTCCAGATCAGAGAATGCATTTCCATTCATAAACTGACCTCTCTGTGTTTCAGACTGGGCTTGGCTAGCTAATGTTGCTAACACAGGAAACCAACGAAGCCCAAGATTTCCTCTTTCACAAGTCCAGGAACACTCATTTGTCTTCAAAGCGAACAGGAAATTCTTTTGTTTTCAAGAATAAGATCTAAAAATCCCATCAAGTTTTGGCTGATGTAAGCTGGGTTCCTACTCAGGGTTGTAAATTAGCCATCTACTTCCACACCTGAAGGTTGGGAGTCTGAAGAGATGTTGGAATTTTTATGCAACCCTAGCAAATCCTTTCAATTCTCTGGTCTTGGGTTCTTGAGAAGGCAGAACTAAGAGAATGATTTTCAGATGTTACACTGGCAAACTCTTCCTTTCAATAAATCTTGAGTGGGAACATCCTATATAAATATGTAAAACAGAGTGACTGGGGCTGGGGTCAGCCGGGAAGAAAGCTAACCTGGGGCCTTCTTTGCTGGGCCTCAGAGCCTTGAGGACACTAGCCCCAAACCACCTGATAGAGCATTTCCTAATCTTGCATACACCTCTAACATCAGCTAAAGCAGAGAGAAAGTGATAGTTTGGGGCAAGCAGATAAATCAGAAGGCCTCCTTCCACCTTCCCATGAAAAGAGGCCCCGCTGCTCTGTAGTTTCAAGAGGAGAGAGAAGGCATTCACTGCTCTTCACTTTCTGCTGATGCAATTTCAATTGGATCCAGCTGCTGGCAGGATCGTGGGTGAGTCTGCAGGGAGCCTGAAAGGCTGGCAGAGGTTAATGGAGACCATGCCCCTGGCCAGTTGGTCTACTGAGAAGGGTGAGAAGCTGGGGGAGGGGGTGTTGGGTGACCAGTTGGTCACTGCTATTATCACTACAGCTGAGCTGAGCATGACTTGAATTCCTAATAAGCAGATGCCCCACGGCACTCAGTACAATGCTGGTTGACAACAGAACCTTACTAGGCAAAAGGGATAGATGGAAAAAAGAAAAAAAGAATTACCGTCTTGTTCACTATGGTATGCAGTACAGCTTGGGTAAAATCATATAATATATATATATATATATATATATATATATATATATATATATATATATACACACATACATACATATGTACACACACACACACACACACACACACACACATGATTTCTTCCAAAACCTGAGCATGCTAAAAATCCACGGGGAACATTAATGAACAAACGAGTCGCCTCTGGTGGCTAAGTAGAGTACTCAGGTGGTCTCTCCACGGAGGGCAGCACAGTGCCGAGGAAAGAACCCAGCCTGAGGTTGGGTCAGAGAAGCTTTTGAATCTTGCTCTGTGTCTTGCTCCCGCAGGCCAAGGGTTGCTACTGGGCCTGTTTCCTTTCTGTAAAGAGAGAATCATTATTCCCAGAATTGTCTTGAGGCTGAATACAGAGGACAAGTGAAGTGCCTGCTACCAGGAAGACCCTCCATGAGCATCTGTTCTTATCTCTCTGTTTCCTCCCAGTGATGGAAAGCTTATGGTCGACCATGAATATGAGCTGCAGGGAGATGATGTCAGCTGCCATCAAGAGGAGGAACAACCTAGCACCCCAGCTGTTCACTTTGCTACCTGCCTTGCAGAGCCAGCCAAGTCCAGGGCAGACTCTCTGGGAAGAGTTCTGGTAAGAGCAGTGAAAAGAATGTGTCTGCCAGGAGGGCACTTCTGAGGTCAACTCTTCCAACTCCTTCCCTTTCCACTTGAGGAAATAGAGCTAGGATCAGAACCCAGACCATAGTGCTCAGTAGGTGCTCTAGGTCCTGCAGGGCCATGGGAGTGATGTCAGTAGAAGGCTTGGACTCAGGAAGTGTACCGACTGGCTGACGAGGGGGTAGCCTTGGGAAAGGAAGGGAAGCTCTCTGAACCTCGGTCTCATCTGCAGCTGGCATCAGTCGTGTTCTCGTGACTGTTGGGGTGAGAGATCACACAATAAAGGCACCTGCACAGTGTCCACAGATGCCAAGTGGATTGAAGGAAGCTTTAGTTATACCACACACCAGGGCTGAGAATTCATGGAGGAAAGAGGCACTTTCTGTCATGGAGTTGCTCATGGGACAAGGAAGTTCAAAATACTGCTTTCCCCTGTTCAAGAACACAGGTGAGGAAGGGAAAGGGGACAGAGTGGTGTGTGCCTCCCCATGCAAGGCAGCCGACTGGTGCCAGAGCCTTAGGCTGTATGTGCCAACCTCGATGGGCACTCCCAGGCCACACAAGGCCCAGGCTCAGCTCTGGTGCTGCTAACTCATCTCCACAAAGGAGATGCTGGGGTGTGACAGGGTAGGCAGGGGAAGGTGAATCTGGGATGTCTAAGGCCTTCCATACTCTTTTTTCTATGATCAGCAAGTCAAAGTCAGTGACATGAGATCCCTGCTATGATTGCTCTTCTGTCATTTCTCTCTTTTTACTTAAAATCCGATGGACCAAGACACATATGCATCCAAGGCTTTCTTATTTGGATCACTGGGCAGGAAGAGGAGACTCCGAGATTCCCTTACTTGTCTAGTGAAAGGTGGCAAGAGGGCATAAATGTCATCAGGAGATCCCCAACCCTGGTTTGGGGAAGTGACCTAGTAACAATGAATCTCCTCATGGACAATAATTTATAGCCACCTTTTTGGGAACAGGCCCAAGACTCCTTTTGGTGCTTTGAATTTTCCATTTGGGAAATGGGAACCTCCCACCTGTGGAAGGGAGTGGGTCAGTCTGGACAGAAGCTTTGAGTATTATCCCCTGCAGCTTGCCCCCACGGGAGCTCTCTCTGCTTTCCTAAGGTAAGCAGGGCCCCTCATCTGATGAGGCCCAGATTGTCTGCTGTGTCCTTCCTGTTCCCTACGAAGGATTTGCTTTGAAGTCCAGAGGTGATTCCCAGTAAAGTCAGGATTCCTGGAGGGAGAAATCATGGCAGGCACCTCTTATGCCAGGAGCCTCTTGTACCTGAACATATTTTGACTCGGGAACAAAGTATACTGCAAACTACAGCTCAGGAGCTGGGAGCCCTCTACATCCAAGCTGGCTTCGAGTTTTGATCTCAAATTGGAAACTTTCAAGTTATTTCTTATTTGGCCAAACAGGGTTCTTCAGTTTCTTATGTCTCTTCCATTTCTTATAAAAGGACACAGACCTAAAAGGATCCCTGGGCACTAGTAGGTTCTCGGGAAATCACACCGCTGCATTCTGTGTGATCGAATCTGACACTGTCTCATTAAACCTTCATCTCTGTCCATGTGAGCTCTGAGATGAGTGAGAATGGGGGGATCACTTTGGGTTTCTGAGTTTGAAGACTGGTTAGATTTAAAACAAAAAGTTTCAGATGTTCAGCTCCTTAATGGGGTTGGCTTTGCTTGTTCCTGGAAGAAATGCCAGCCATGGGGCCGAAAAAGCCTCTGGAAAATGTCAACTTTGGGGAAGTCACTGCCCAAGTCATTACAAGGCAAGTGTTAGGCACCTGTAGTTCCTGAAATGATCTTCTCCCCTATTTGGAAAAGCAGATGGAAAAACACATCAGACTCCCCAGGAGCCAGCCCCACACTGCAAAAAGTGACTCACAATGCAGCCCTCCCAGTACTTTCTAAACCAGGAAGACCTCACTTGAGAACACCTTCTCAGAAGCCTCAGAGTAGGTTACCCCTACCTCTGGAGACCCTGGAGACCTTACAGATAGAATATTCTGAATATACCTGCCAGGAGAGTGAGATTTCATGAACAGCATTATGAGCTATAAGAGCCCTTGCAGGGCAGACACCTTATATAACTCATATACCACTGTGTGCTCTGGATCTTGCAAAATCCTCAACATTGAGGCCTTAAAAAAAATTGGCTGAATGAGTACATGGCTCTCACAGGCACTTATTTTAAAGCGCATATTGCACTCATTTTGGTTACTTTCTTTCCAAAGTCTTGATCCTTTCTGGATTTGATCCCCCACTCTCTTGTTGTTTCTGGAGATCTATTGAAAGGACCTCTGGTTGGGGAACTAAGTCCTTTGTTAGGGAAACAAAAGAGACTTTAAGTAGATGGAAGCTACCAGCAAGGACTCCAAATGCCAAGTTTTGGCTTCAATCACCTGTTCTTTTGACCCTTATCTTGCCTCACAGATGCATGGTCACGTGATCTCTGTTGTTGTTGACATGCCATTTGAGCAAACTGCCACCAGGAATTTCTTGAACTAGATAACTAGCACCTCTGTGTCACCACCAGGCCATTGGAAAACCTTCCTCTTATGAAGAAAGAGCCGTTTTCTGTGGTTGTGCATCACCTAACTACAGTGTCTTGGGGATCCTGGACAGTTGGCACCTCTTCTTCCTAGTCCGCCTCAGGTATGCACATGTCTTTCCTTGTAACCTTATCTGCTGTGTGGCTATATTTCCTTGCTTTATGACCCTCAACATCCTACATTCCCATCCTTCAACTTTTGGACCAGTGTCCTTCACACACATATCTGCTGCCTAGGCTGATGAGCTCTCCAATTTCAAAATGCACAATCCTTCCATATGAGTGAATCAAGTGGAGCCAGAAAGTATGTTACGATTTGGTCTCCAGGGAAAATAAACAAAAAATGCCACAAATCTCTGGACAGAAATTTTCACTTTGCACTTGTAATATCACCTACTAGAACTGTCCTTCTACCCTCTCCAAAGTGCAGATGCTCTCACATGCTCCTTGGTAAAAGTATCTGTGTGTGTGCATGTACATGCCACCTGTAATGATCTGTTCTCTAGATAATGGAATTTGTCTTCTCATTTTCCCCTGTAGACTGTAAACTCTGCAGAGTAAAGAATTATGCCCTTTTCTTTCTTTGCAATTCCCCAGTGCCCATTTTAGTTTTGCTCTGGGCCTAGCAGGTGTTCAATAAACCCTGATGGCAAGGTCAACTGAGTTCTGAGCACTTAGAAGAAATTGCCCATACTCATTATCTAGGTTCTTTTAAAAATTATTGGATTCAATGCATGGAAATGAGACAGGGAGAGGTGATATCCTCAGAGATGAAGAGGGCCTGAGAAGGGAAAGGATTAAGATACACCCAGATGAGGAAAAGCATGTATACCCACAGAAAGATGGGCCAACATAAAAGGATGCACAAAGTCCCTTTCAGGTCCAAAATATTGCAGCTAACATTCTTGTTCAAGGTTTGGTGATTTCAGGTGCTTTATCCATTACACACTATGGAGGTACACATGTGCTCCAGAAGGGATTCCCGCTCATAAGATGAGCATAATAGTACCGGCTGAAAAATACATGACCTCTATACTGGTCCTTGGAACTCTTCCTACCGTTGATGATACTACCAAGTTCTTTTCTTCCAAATGATCATGATCAACTCCTCCCAAAGCTAACCTTCAAAAATAGGACTGTTTACATGTGAGTGTGACAGGTCAAGTGTTGGCTCTCTATTCCATTAGGGAGAGGGGGTGCCATGTGGCAGAAAAAGCCACACCTGAGAGCTAGGGGGTCAGAGCAAGTTATGCCATCCTCTAAGGTGTCAGTGTCCCCATCTGTAAAAGTAGACTAACCATCTCTGCCCAGCTCACTAGCTGAAGTGAAGCACCACACTGTAACATGGGGACTAACAGGCATTTTCAGGGGGCAGCAGTAAGAGCTGGCAGCCACCTGGTGGGCGGTAGGACCTCCCTTTGGACTCATGGTCCCCTGTACCTGGGATTTCTTGAGGAAGACCACAGCCTAGAATGATAAATTCCTTCCTATGTAATAAAGCTTTATTTATTTTTTTTTTTAGTTTTTGTAAAACCAAATCACCTTCCCTGTTGGATTGTAAAATCAGAATAAGTTAATCAGACTCAGATTTATATCAAGAGTTTTGAAGTGACAAAGACTCATGCTCAAGTTCTAGCTCCCTCACTATTAGCTGACTTTAGGCAAGTTACTGAGCCATTAGAAACCTTGGTTTGGTCATCAGCAAGGTGGGGTTAGTAGCAGTGAACAGACACTTTGGTCAAGAGTCTGGCACATATATAGTCACTTAGTATGATTTAGATATGAGGTGTCCCCCCAAAGCTCATGTGTGAGACAATGAAAGAACACTCAGAGGTGAAATGATTGGGTTGAGAGGTAGAACCTAATCAATGGCTTAATCCACTGATTAACTGGGCTATAACTGTAGGCAGGTAGGATATGGCTGGAGGAGGTGGGTCACTGGGGTCATGCCTTTGGGGTTTATATTTTGTCCCTGATGAGTGAAGCTCTCTCTGCTTCCTGATTGCCCTGTCCTGCCTGAGCAGCTTTACTCTGTCATGATGTTCTGCCTTGCCTCGGGCTCTGAGCAATGGAGTCGGCCATCTGGACAGAGACCTCGGAAACCATGAGCCCCAAATAAACCTCCCCTGCTCTATGTTGTTCTTTTTAGGTCCTTTGGTCACAGTGGCAAAAAAAAAAGCTGACTAAAAATCATCTCTCAAAAATAAAGGCAATTATCTTTATTGTTCAGTATTTCCTTCCCTTATCTGTTCCATCTTATACAAACACAGCTAAGAACATGCAAGTAACTAACATTGCACCTGAACAACCAAAATTAGTGTCACAATGAACATGCTCCAAAGCCTGGGCACCTTATTCATAGAGAATTATGCCCAGATCCTCACTTGTTTATATGGTGACTTATACACAACTCTAAAAACATCAATTGATTGGCCACTTGCTATGTGTCAGAAACCTCACTAAATACGTCAGATTTGTTATACTGAATCCTCACAATCTCATGAGATAAGTAGATCACCACCCCCATTTTACAGATGAGGAAATGGAAATGGAGGCCAATAGAGGCAAAACCACTTGTTCTAGGGCAAAGTGACTAAGCAAGAGACCCAGGATGTGAAGCCAGCCAGCCTGATGGCCAACAGTCTTAATTGATAAACCCATGATCATCTTAGGAATCCCATACCCTGGCTCACAGCAGGCAAGGCAACGAGTTGAGCATGGAGAAAACATGGCACCACATGCTCCCTGAGAGTGACAGGTACCCTGGTAGCTGATGCATTAGTAGTAGGAGAGGAAGGGGAAAGGATAAAAACCTCATAAAGACCTGCACAGCACCCACTCACTCACTATAGGAGCACCCTAACATATTTTAAAGCCCCCAATAACATCATGATTCTACAGCACAGTGCAATCATTTTTACTATGCTATCAAGAAAAATCAAATCATGCAAATTGTGGGTTTAGGAAAACAGGAAGGTGGGGGAGAGTGTGGGTGATATATTAAAGGGGTAGAATCCCTAGAAACAGTTCATCTCTTTTGAAACCCTGCAATAATATTACATAAATAAGGCACTGAGGTTGAAAAAGATGATACACAATTTGAAGAAAGAATTAAAGAAGTGCTAATACCTAGGCACAACTTGATGATGTTCTCATGAACCTTTGCCTCTTATTTTTTTAATCCATTGTTTATGCTTTTTGTTGTTGTTGTTACTGTTGTTTTGGGGGGGACACTGGATCTCTGCTGGGTCTCTGTTTCCCAGACTGAAGTTGAACTCTGACCTTAAGTGATCCTCTTCCCTCAGCTTCCCAAGATGCTGGGACTATATGCATGTGCCATCACACCAGGCTCATTGTTCGCCTTCACCCAGTTTCTATCTAGTTTTCCTTTGGTCCACTCTGTTATCTCTCAGTTTAGAGTCATGGCTTTTATACCTTCGGCAGTGGTACATCTAAAAGGGCTCACAAATTAAATTCATCAGATAATTTAAAGAGACGTGTATTGAAAATCAAGATGTGAACATTATTTAAAAGAAAAACCAACTGAGGGAAAAAGGCATTCAAGTGGCCTTCCTGGCACAGGTGATATCAGGTTGGATCTTCAGCATCTCTCTGCAGCCAGAGCTGAGGCTGCAGTGGAAAAGGGCATGTGTTAAGCAAGCAGACTCATTTTCAACCAGAAGCTGCTCACAGCTTCTGTTTACAACCCTAGATCGTTGCCTCTTGAAGTTAAGATTTTGTTTTATGTCTCTCCATATCATATTCTCTAGGCTCCATAAAAACTGCTTTCTAAGTCCCCAAATGAAGCTTATCAAAACCTGACTGCTTGAAACACATTTAAGCCAAATTTGAAAAAAATTTAAAATGGGCATTTCAAATAGATAAAATCATAATAATGATATCTTTAAACTACCCCTCTCTCTCCCTGGTCATCTGGGTAGAAAAAAGCCTCCAGGAACTAGAAGACAGGCCCCCTTCTTCATGTGCCTACCCTGACCCACCATCAGTAGCCAGACAAGAGAAAGGCTAGTCCACTGGTAACAAAGGGGATGACCTTGTCTCTTCAGGCAAGGATGGCCAGATTCAGCAAACAGCAGTACAAGACATTCAGTTATATGTGAATTGCAGATAAGCCAAAGCAGGATTTTTCTTTTTAACCTTAAGTTCCATGCAACATTTCAGGACATGCTCCTATTAAAAATTATTTATTGTTTCTCTGAGATTCAAATTTAACTGGGTGTCCTCTACTTTATCTAACACCTCTACCCTGGGTTCCTGCCAATCCATTAGAGGATTTGGGACAGGTGAGAGGTGAGGGAAGCAGGAGCTCTAATGACCAGCCTAGGGATAGGGCAAAAAAATGGCCCAGGCTTGGCACTCTCCCTGCCACCCACGGTTCCCTCCACTCTCCCTGCCGCCCACCACTCCCTCTCCCTCCAAGGAGGCTCCAGGGCCCCAAGTCCATCCTTTCCTTTAGGAATAAATGCTTTCTCTGATTCCTCTGAGCATCGCCCTCCAGACATACTTCCCACTCTTACCTCCTCCCACAGAGCTGCACACTATAAAGCTGCTGTAAACCTGTAAGAACTGGTTTGCTTCCACATTTTGTTGTTTCTTTATTTGTTTCGTTTCCAACCAAGGTTCCAAATAGGTTTAGAGAGGCTCTTGATGGGAGGTTTCCTTTTCTTTTTTCTTTTTTTTCTTTCCCCATGGAGGTCCCTTCCCACCCACTTATTCACATGCCAAGAATCACATCGGGCATAATTTCAAGGTGGGTGTTAAAGCAAGGGCTGAACCAGTATGTCCAACTTGTCTAGCACAAGACTTTTATGGACCCCATGACACTGCCTTGATCCTGGCAGTGGATGCCCTTCCCCCTCACTATCTTATACTGCTGATTAGTGGTCTTTAGTGATGCGTACTTTGTAATCATATAGATTCAATAAACAAGGAAGAAAGAGCTCTTGCTTTCAGGCTTCCAAGGATGTGCTTGCAGCAAAACATTTATAGCTAAGCTATAAAATGCATGGAAATATGGAGGAAACATTGACACAACAATAAAACGAGGGGTGAGATTAATGATGCCATAATGCAATATGTTTTCATTTGGTGCAGAGAAAATTAATTTTTGAAGACATTTCATTTAACTTTGCAATATTCTGCAGTTTAACCTTTGATGCTTGCAACTTTTTCTTTCACCCACTCTCCTCCCCTGTGAGCCTGAGGATGGGGGAAGCAAATTTTACGTCTAACTGGAAGTATGGTTTCATGGCAGGTGGTCTCTGCTCTGGACAAAAGCAAGAAAAGTGGACTCAGGGAACAAAGGTTACTGCTGGCCATCATTTGCAGTTCTTCATTTCCCATCGAAATGTCCGCTTTCATAATTCAAAATGCAACTCCAAAAGGCTAAGATGTGTTACCTTCCAGAGCAAGGCACCGGGGTGGGCTGGATGACCAGATAAGGTTGTGCAAGCACTCGAGATACTCAGACCCCTCGAGTTTAAATCCAGGGAAGCAGCGATAGGCGATGACAGTCCCTACTGGGAAGGAGGTCTGGAACTCAGAGATGTTCACATAGCCATTAGAAGAGGCTAGAGGTCTCAGACAGCCTGTGAAATGTGAAAGAAGAGAAGGAAAGTTTCACTTGGTCATCTTTGTACATCCAAGAGTCAAACAGCACACTGGGACTCTTCAGGGTTGGCCCACTGCATAGAAGAAAGAACAAAACAGCATTGCCTCTGTTTTAGTCAGCTTTTTTTTTTTGCCACTGTGACCAAAAGACCTAACAAGAACAAATAGAGGAGGAAAAGTTTATTTTGAGGCTCACAGTTTCAGAGGTCTTAGAGCATCGACAGTCAATTTCATTCATTCAGAACATCATGGCAGAAAAGTGTGGTGAAAGAAAGTGGCTCAAAACATGGCACCAGGAAGCAGAGAGAGCGAGCATGCGCCATCCTCTCACCATAGACAAAATATCAACCCACAAGGGTATGCCTCCAAGGACCCACCTCCTCCACACCCTATCTGCCTTTAGTTACCACCCACATAATCCCTACTAGGGGATTAATGCACGGAGTAGGTTAAGACTTTCATAACCCAATTAGTTCACCTCTAAACTTTCTTGCATTGTCTCACACATGAGCTTTTGGGGGACATCACTTATCTACCCCATAACAGCCTCTGAAGAAGAAAGTACTTTGGTTTTTAACATACAGACTCCTTGTTCTATTAACCTCTTCTACTTCTAATTCAGATATTTGCTTGTATATTTGCAAGTGAGACTAAAGAGTCAGATAAGTAGTTACAAAAGAGGGTAAGGGATGGTAGCTGAGTGTGTGATATGGATTGGCACACCCCTAGTCCAGTGGTTCTGGCCCTCAGTGCACACCGACATCATTTGAGGGGATTTTCAAAGACACTAATGCCCAGGCCCCATGCCCTGGTCTGAGGATCACTGTATTTTATTAAAGCTCCCCAAGTCATCCAAAGGTGCTGTCAGGGCTGAGATCCACTGAAGAGCCTTTGGAGAGAGGCTCCAAAAGTTTTAGTGATGTGGTAGGGACTTGGGAAAGTTAAGCTCAAAATAAATTGATTCCATGGGTACAGATTATGGAAGGGAAACTTCCCTTAGTGGGTACCACTAAACTTTTGAAAATTCAGTTGTGTTTTACATGAAACAGGTGAAGAATTCTACAGCATAGATTTTTCAAACTTGAGAAAGACCCAAAGGCCTGGTGCAACACAGACTGTTGGGCCAGCCTCCTGGGCTTCTGTTTCTGCAGGTCTAGGTTGAAGCCTGAGGATTTCACTGCTAATGGTCCAAGTACCACTGTAGCTGCTGCTCTGGGGAACACACAAGGAGAAACACTGTCAGTAATGAGTCAGTGCATCAAGCGCAGAATTCTGTGTGCTATCACAGCAGAACTGGGACCTGGATCCCATATTCCTACTTCTGTAAAGAATTAGCTGCCTTTTGGTCTAGAAGCCTGTGGCAGCCCAGTATAACATTGCCAATGGCACAGAATTCTGTTGTGTGTGGCATCCGCTGTGATCATGGAATTTCTTTTTAACTTCAGTAGTTTCACTGGAGGAAATAATGACGCTGCAGAGCTGGTGTTCTTCCAGGGGAGAACTAATTGTGTGTAAAGTTAACGATGTATAATGAAAATACCTACTCCCCCTTCCAGTCACCAAGTACAGATCGTATGCATCACATGCACACGGCAGATGGCAGAACCTTTCTACAAACTGACTGTGTTGGATAGTGTTAAGTGTCTGGAAGGAATGTCTCAGCAAATGGCTTTGGTGGACACCTTAGTGTATGGTGCCCGTGCATCACAGTGAGTGTGGTTAAGACAAGTGAGGTATAGGAATGCAGGATTTTAGGGAAGCATTCACTCCCAGGATGGTGCAGTTCCTGTGTCTTGGGGACCCCAAGTTCTGCATTACCCACAGACTCCATTGTGAACTAGCTAATATTTAGGATGGACCAGACTCAAAAGGTGGTGGAGTTCAGCCATTCTTTGGAGAGCCTCATGGCTCATGGCTTTAGATTGCTTTTGACCTCCACCTCCACCCTGCAGCTGAAAACTAAAAATGTTCATAGCAAAGTGTGTGTGTGTGTGTGTGTGTGTGTGTGTGTGTGTGTGTAATAAACATAATCAATAATTGAGGGGAAAAAAAGATAAGCACAGTCAGGCACTGTGTTCCCAGTGACTCGGGAGGCTGACAGGAGGATTATGAATTCTAGAACAGCCTGGGCAACTTAGCAAGATCCTGTCTCAAAATAAAAAGGGCAGGGGATGTGGCTTAGTGGCACAGCATCCTTGGGTTTAATCCTCAGTACCAAAAGCAAACAGACAAATAAATAATTAAGATAAGCACATTAACATGAACAACTAAATGCGTTAGAACCTTTATGCATAGTTCAACTGAGTTGCCAAGAATGACTATGCTCGCTCTCCTCCTAGGAAGGGGTTGCTGTTCTAACCTACTCACATGGATAAACTGGTTTCTCCCAAATAAAAACTAGCTGTGACCCACAGAGAGCAGGAGGCATCCAGACACTATTCTCCAAAACATAAAATTCCCACAAAAAAATGGGGTTTGAGCAGCTTCTCACCTCACCCCGCAAGGAGATGGCAGGGGTTAAAATTCATGCATTTAATCAGAGTTGAGAGGGAAGACATGCTCACTCTTGGTTGGAGGCAGACTGTCCTAAATATAACAGTAAAAAACTGGCTTCAACTCAATAGTTCAATGTGATTTCCATTTGCACTTCTAGATAATAGAGAGAAGCCTCTTCAGGCTTTAGCCCCTGGATCCATAGGTGCAAATAAAAGTTATAGTATGAAATGTCATTCTAAGGACCAATTATATTCCCCCAGGGGGCTTGGAGAGGTGTCAGGCTGTCTGTGGTAACTGATTCCTCATTCCTTATGCTGTGTTAGATGAGGAGGCTTGGGAGGAGGCTGGTGCAGATTCAGCTGGCAGAACCTCTCCACAGGCAGGGAGTTGCAGGGTGGCATGGGGTCATGGCATGGGCCACCAGGACACATCCTTGGTGGGATGAAGCCTCTGAGGAAAAATTAAAACAAGGTTGCGATGTATATGTTGTCCCAAGAGACAAAACTCTCTTGGGAAGCCAGTCAAGGGCTGGGAATGTAACTCAGAGAGAGGGAGCACTTTCCTGGCATGCACGAGGCTCTGGTTTGTTACATAACACCACAAAATACACACACACACACACACACAAGAGTAGCCAGTCAGTAGGCTCTCTATTGTTGCAGACTTAGAATAGTCCTGTCTTGACTGGAGATTGACTAAGGGGTGACGGGATGGGGAGCCATGGTGGCCAGACAGAGACATGGGGAAGCAAGTATCTGAACTCAAAATGACACCCCAAGAGGTAAACCATGGGGTATGTTTAGAAAGTCATTAAGGGAAAAAGGAATTCCTAAAGAAGATATAGTACTTAGTGACCCAAAATGGAACAGAAAGAGTAGGAGAGAAAAAACTCATAGTGGCTGGAGTCTGAGGTGATCTTCAGCACGGCTCTGACAGTGCTGCAGACCAACCACCAATCAGCAGATAATGGAGTGTGTTGAATAAGTAGCCCAGGAAGGAGCCAGCTGCTTATTTTGTAGACAGCCTCTGAGCATGTAAATAAGTCACGTGTCCCCTTTAGAAATGTGATGCAGAACAGGCCAGCACATTGGGCAGTTTCTGAGGGAAGGGCAGGGAGTATGGCTGACTCTGTCCTCCTACTTCCAGAAGCTCCTTTCCTCACGGGGTCATGACTCTTAAGCTCCAGTGTAAGGAAACAATTTATTTCCCACGATGAGTTGCACAAAGCAATATTGGAGTCTGCCAGTTGTGATTTCCAAGCACAAAGTTAACATTCGTCTCAACTTGAACATGCTAGAGCTTTTGGAGCAAATGAGATCGCTTTCTTTCTCCATCAAATTATGACTTATGCATTGGCTTTTTGGTCCTTTGGTCCAAGTCACATGTTAAAAAATAAAATCAGAATTAATGTGAAATGCAAAGGCTTATTTTCACAAACAGGGTCCTTTTATGTCAGCCCAGGCAAATTTGAAAAAAAAAAATATGGGAAGATGAATATTCACCGGGTGGTTTGGATGAAATTTGAATTTGATGATATTTGTGCTCTTCATGCATTATAAAAAGGGATAACATTATTAAGAGAAAATAGCCTTCTGTAAGATGGGCTTTAACTGTATTCTCACCACCACTGAAATAAGTGTAAATGCCCCACTGTTTCCATTCAGTATATAATAGTTCATCATTGTGTTCACAGCCAAGTTACAAGTTCTTCAACTATATGATTTTCTAGATTAGGGGACCACATGACATGCTAAAGAATAAGGGGCTTCCAACCTATACCATGAAGGTGGGTATATGGAGCTGCACCTCTACAAGCACTGAAGATGGATATCCTGAGAGCAGTGAAAACACAAAGGACACGTGTGGGGTGGATGGCTTCGCATTCCGCTCCATCATCTCTATCACTCTATCAAAGAACATGTACAATAGAGTCTGAGAGAAGAACAGCCGGAGATGGTGGCTTCCTTCCCGTACCTTGACAGATGGGCAGGTTATCCCACGTTCCATCATCACGACATAATGAAACCATGTTGTAGAGGTCGGGGTAGCGGATCTTGAATCCTTCATGACAGGTGATGATTAACTTATCTCCATGTCTATACGTCTTGTTATGAATCTCAGCATCTTCAATTTGAGGGATACGGCAATCTGCAATTTTGGTGAAAAAGGTAGACATTATGTCTGGAACTTAAAATGGCTAACAGTTTCACAAGAAAGCTCTTATTTTCAGGCCTGGTCTTGACCTATACAATTTCTGGCACATGATACCTTACTTGTTACTAGGCTCAGGTGCCTGATGACAAGCATCATAGCCTGCTTCCCTGGAGTAACAGGAAGAGAGAGTTCATGAAGAAAGACCCAGGCATAAAGGGAATCATTTCCTGCTGGACACGTTACCCTGATTTTATGAACAATATTGATCTTATGAACAATTTTGGAGATAAATGAAAAAAGACAAGATTTGGGGATTAACCTGAACAATCCATCTGGTGATATATTTGCTGGTTTATGAACAACACAAGACACGATGCAGACTGTCAGACTGGTCGCCCATCAGGCCACCTTTTCCCTGAGGCCCAGCCCGATGAGAAAACGTGTGTGTGGAACAGCACACATCAAGCTGCGGCCGAGTTTGCCAATAAAACTTCCTGTCCGCCTTATCTGTTGCTAAAAAGATAAAAAATAGAGCAGCACATACTCTTGCCAATCTCACAAAGGCTCAGAGCAAGCAGCTGCACTACCTCCTAAAAATGGAGTAGAGCAAAGTGCCCGAGTCCAGGAAGAAAAGACACAAGCAAATCTGAGGGTCAGGAGGATGCTGAGGAAGAACAAGAAGTCCACACACCAAACTGATAAAAAGATAAAATAAAATCAATGGATGACAACTATCCACTTCTAACTGTGTCTACTTATAATTTACCATATAGGCCATTGTGTTCCTTGCTGCCAAGTTGAGATCCTGTTCTCCCTACCCTTACTGACCCTAAATACTGCCCAACTAATCCCATCTGGTTTAAGTCACACTGATCATGATATGTGTCTCTCCATCTCTTATGGGCACATTTCGGCTTAATGGTTCTGATTTCATGCATATTTCTCTTTTATTTTCTTTCTCTTTTTATGGTGCTGGGGATGGAACCTAGGGCCTCAAGCCAGCAAGGCATGTGCTCTACCCTTGGGCTACACCCCATCTTGACAATGCTTCTGATTTTAGATGCATATGTGCTTGGAATTGTGATCTCTAGATGGGTTCTGTTCCAAATTAGTTGGTGCTTAATTTTTTGAAAACAGGCAACCAAGGATAACACTTTGTCAATCACAGACACTTCCTCCAAAAATTCTTCCATGCTACAAAAGATTACTGGTTTCTCAGCCACTCTCCAAAGCCTACTGAATCCACAATATGTATGGAATAATATTAATAGGATCCTTGATCTTCAAGTTGCTCTAAGCTTTAAACAGTTAGTTCTGAAACTCTGGACCCTGGGAGCCCTGACGAAGGTGAAAGGAAGGAAAGGAGCAATGGCTGGCTGGTGGGTGGCTCTGGTGGCTGTGAACTTTGGTGGCTTTGAAAAGAGCATATCCCAGTAGTAATATGGGGTGGGGGCTGGGCATACTGGGAGGGGCTGGGAATTGAACAAAACAGACTCCAGAAAATAAGATGTCAAGTGATAGGAAAGAGGCAAGCAGAAGGGGCCTCCCTATGGGAGAGGGCCTGACAACAGGGCCTGAAGGACAGATGCCATTCACTGCCCTGTGCAGGCCATCTGAAGTCAAGTGCACCTAAGTTGTGCCTGCATCTCAGCCTTTGTCACCACGATTAGCTTGAGAGCAGGACCTGTGTCCCACTTCCTCTGATGTTCCTTCTCTGCTTCCAGACCTGTGCACACACCTGGCACAGAATAAAGGGGAGCAGGGTCATCCAAACCTATGCCCAACAACCCTGTGAGCACACAGCCCTCGGGAGCCTGGTTAACAGGTCTTCAGCCCAGCCCAGCCACTCAGCCTTCCCCTGAGGAACCCTATCATCAGGTTGTCGCACAGCCCGTGGCTTTCAACATAGAGTCTCAGCTGGAGAACTGTCTTCTGGTTTCAATTTTACCTCTCATTTTTTGTGCTACAGGCCATGGAAAGGGGTTTTCTAACTGTTCACGTTTAACCAATAGTTTTTCTGCTAGAATAGCTAAACTCCCTCCAAATCAGCCCCAGAATAATCCTGACTGGAGTCACAAGATAATTGACGACTCTCTGCACACCACAGCTGCCTTCTTTTAATGGAAGAATCTGAATTATATATTTTTTTTCAATGGCACTATGCAGAAGTCATTCACAGCAAATAAAAACACATTTATCGAGGCATCTGTCTGTAAAATCTTGGCAGTAAATAGAATCTGTAGCAGTAATTTATACGTTTTTCATGATGGACTTAAAATTTGCTCAAGAATTAACTGGTATACTCAGAGGTAGCCAGTTAGAGAGAGTAAAATCGTCGACAGAATGTCCACTTAGACATTACAGACATGTGGATACTGGCCAGGTGCATAAGTGCCCAAGCCTTGATCCCAAGGCTGATTTACCAGTTTGTGGTATTTAACCAAGAAGGCTTGGCATTCCTAATCAGAACTCCAAGCTTCCACACACAGGAGTTGGGTTTAGTGCAGAGCATACGACACAGGGTTTGAAGGGAATTCACAGACTCACAAATTCCAAAGAGGAGTCTCCATAGGAAGTAGGGCAGGGATCGCTTACTAGGTGGGGGAGCCATGTACCAGCTGGGGAATAAGAAGTTAGAGTCCAAGTTCCACAAAAGTGGAAAAGTCAAGAGGGCTGCACCCTAGGAGTAAGGACAAAACTGACATAGCCTGGCTCTAATAGAAACCTAAAGTTTGACAGAAGAAAAGATAATTCACATTCTCTTCGATTTTTTACATGTGAAGTCTGGCATCGATTCCCCTCACTAAAGGAGGGTAGGGTTGGAAGAAGAGGCATCTGGAATGAATATTGTCCTGCTGAGTTGTCTGAGACAGCAAAAAACACAGACCTTATTTTAGTGGAAAGAAAGAATCCAGAACCTGTAGTATCTGAAAAGAAATGCGTGATCTTTATCAATGTACAAGTCTCAAATAGAGATGCAGATGCTCCTCCACTTACGATGGGGCTATGTCCAGCTAAACTCCTGTAAGTCAAAAACATTGTAAGTCAACATGTATTTAATATAACTCAACTACTGAGCACCCTAGGTGAGCCACAGTACACTGGGGAGCATCAATCATTTCCCCTCAGTCACCTGACTGACTGGGAACTGTGGCTTACTGCATCCCAGCACCAAAGAGTATCATATTGCCTAATGCAAAGATTCAATTTCAAAATTTGGATTACAGTTTTTATGGAATGTATATCACTTTCACATCATCCTAAAGTTGAAAAATCATAAGTTGAACCATCAGTAAGTTGGAGACTGTTTGTCACACAACTTTCTATAGCATAAGTTCATCAACAGAATTTTTTAAAGCCACTTCAAACATATTTTTACCAAGGATTATGAAAAATATCAACAATTAGAACTTAGGTACAGGAGGCATAAATGTACACTTCCCATACATAACCTAAGGGATACCAATGGCTCCCATTCTGGAAACCATCTTTCACCAGCCCACCACTGCCATTATTTTTATAAGCTGTTCCTCGTATCAATGGGGATTCAATATAATGAATACATAAAAGAAGGAGTGAACGATCCTAAGGCAGTATTACACATTTATACCTAAGTACAAATTAATTTATCAGCTTAGTTAGCAGAGAGTAGAGTCCTAAGGGATGGGTCAGGCATAGTAAAATTTCAAGAATATGTACCATAACTTGGATTACTTTTCTTTAAAATGGGATTTACATGTGAAAATGAATTTGACTCCTTGAAAATGCCAAGTTCCCACATTATTGCTCCCCAAAACTAATCTTGGAAATACTCAGAGATTCATAATCTACATTAGTATATTAAAGGCTCTGAAGATATTGCCATAAAGAATTCTACTTAATTTTGCCTAAACCAGTTTTCAGAAAATTTATTTATTCATCCAGCTGCTCATTCATTCATTCATTCAATGAATTACTGAGCACGTACTCTAGGCCCAGCATGTTCTAGGTGCTGCAGATAGAGAACTCTTATTACTCTTATTATTTGCATGGAGGGAAATTGCACTGAAAAATTAAGAGACAAATGAGCTAGGAAATAACAAGAAAGGCTCACTGCTATGACGAACACATAACAAGGTGATAGGATAGGGACTGACTCGGAGACTCATTTAATTTGGGCAGACAGGCAAGGGGCCTCTGAGGAAATGACATTTATTAAGCTGAGACCTGAATGACAACAAAGATCCAATTATGTGGGGAACTGGGAGAAGAACATTTCAGGCAGCGGAACAGATAGTACAAAGGCCAAGAAAGAGCTTGGTGTCCTGAAAAAACAACAGAAGATCTGTGTGTTTGGAATATAGCCATCAAGATGGAGCAGAAAAGGCTAGACTACGGAAGGATTTGCAGGTAGGGCAGGGAATGGGGGTCCTATTATAGTGTGATGGGGAGCTCCTGGTGCTTGGTAAGCCTGGGTCATGACACAATCTGATCTATGTCCTCAAAGGGTTTGCCATAGGTGCAGTGAAGGATTAACCTGCCCCAAAAGAGGTGGGGCTTTTGCCTTCAGCTCCAGGGAGGTAACCACTAAAACCCTGTAATGTCCTGCCTGGATGAGTGTTTTTGCTTATCTAGAGGCTTTGGGCCATTCTACATAATCTATGCCAACAATGTGGTTTACACTGGGGACCTTGGACCCCATAGAATCACCTCAGATCTTGGAGGGACTGGAGACTAGGGTGAGCCACACAGTGGTCTACCATGCCTACATGACTAATTCCCAGTAAAACTCTGGAAACCAAGGCTTGGACAAGTCTCCCTGGTGGAGGGTTGTTAATATTCCATGTATATTGTCATATGTTGTTGCCTGAACAAATAGGCACTATCTGCTCAGCTCTACTGGGAAAGGACAACTGGAAGCTCACCTGGACCCTGCTTATGCACCTCTTCCCTTGGTTGATTTTAATCCATATCTTTTCATTATAATAAACTTTAATCATGAGTATATTGGCTTTTCAGAGTTCTGAGTCCTACTGAATTACTGAACCTGAGGTGGGCTTGGAGACCTCCAAACTTGATGTCAGAAGTGAGGGTGTTCTTGTGGACTCCTGAACTTCGTACCACAATCCTTTCTTGACTCAACATCTACTAACATCTCCAGAATTACTTGTCCATATCAGTGCTGTTCCACACCCCTCCTGGTGTAAAGAACTATCATTCCAATACAATTCGAGAGAATATCATCAGAACATCACCATTTCTTAGAATTAGGTTGCAGAAGCTGGAAGGAATCAACAAAGGCAAATTATGTCACCATAAGCATAATGTCAGGCAGAGAAATGGAGAGGCTGAGCATTAATGCTGTTTGGGAAGGCACTGACTGAAGAGAGAGGGTGCTTCAAAGAAAAAGAAGCCCCACCACATGAGGTGGTTTTGCTTCATAAGCAGGGCGGATCCAGGTTGTTTCTTTCTTTTTAAAAGGACATTGATTTTAATGGAATCTGAAGAAGCATCAGACCAAGACACTCAATACATTGGGGCTCCCAGCTAAATGTTAATGTGGAATTTTTAGTAGGACCCAGCTTAAAACCACTGAGAAAAAGCCACCGGAATGAGAGTTGGTCAAAGTCATTAGGGTAAGCATGCATCTTGTGCTTACTATTTTCCTTTAGTCTACAGAAGGAAAATATTTGTGGTTGACAAAGGCAATTAGCATGTTTGTGTTTTGTTATTTAAGTTTTTTTTAATACCTAACACTTGGATGGTAATTCTTTGTGGGTTCTTAGCTACCCATACTCTGTAGGACTGAGACTGCTACACATTCTTCTAAGCATACATGGAACATTTACAAAGTTTGACCACACCTGGGCCATAAAGAAAATCTCAAATGACTGAAACTTTAGAGCATATTTTCTGAACACAATAAAATAATTAAAAAAAATAGAAATTTTCTAGAATGTTTGGAAACTGAAAAATACATTTCTAAATAATCCATGGGTCCAAAGAGAAGTAACAATAAATATAGAAAATATTTTGGCCAGGTGCAGTGGTGCATGCCTGTAATCGCAGCTATTCCAAAGACTAAGGCAGAAGGATCACAATTTTGAGGCCAGCCTTGACAAATTAACAAGATCCTGTCTCAAAAATAAAAAGTATAAAGGGATGGGGATGTACCTCAGTTGTATAGTGCCTGGTACCACTAAATAAATAATCAAACAAATTAATTTTTAAAAATAAATATTTTAAATTGAATAACAATGAAAATACTGCACATTGAAATTTATGCTATGTAGATAAAACTATAGCTATAAATTTTCCTTTAAATATACACATTAGAGGACTGGAGATGCGGCTCAAGCGGTAGCGCGCTCGCCTGGCATGCGCGGGGTGCTGGGTTCAATCCTCAGCACCACATACAAATAAAATAAAGATCTTGTGTCCACCGAAAACTGAAAATTAAATATTAAAAAATTCTCTCTCTCTTCTCTCTCTCTCTCTTAAAAAAATACACATTAGAAAAAGAAATATCTAAAAATTAAGAATGTATATTTTACAGTTGATTAGGTCAACTTTGTTAATAATTTTATTCAAGTTTTTTATATCCTTATTAGTTTTTCCCTCTTGCTTGTTCTATAAATTATTAAAAGAGGAGTGCTTAAAGCTCTTCCTGTGATTGTGCATTTCTCCTTAAAAGTTCTATTGATTTTTGCTTTGTAAATTTTAAGGAGTATTATTAGGTGCACACAAATTTAGCATTATCACCAAATACTCAAATTAAAAGTTCTTACACAAAAGTTTAAAAAAAAAAAAGGATAGGCAATTAAACCCAAAGAAAGTTCAAGGAAATAAAATAAAGAGTGAGTATGAAAGAAATAGGAAAGACACACAGGAGAGGATTGACAAAACCATAAGTTGACTTTGTGACATCAATGAAATTGAGTAAAACTGATCAAGAAACCAAGAGGGACGGCACATATAACAATGAAAGAATAATAAGCAACATCAAAACATATTCTGTTTTAAAAAATAAAAAGAATATTACAAATAACTTTAAGTCAAGAAATCAGAAAATTTTGGTGGAGTTGGAGTTCTAAAATAAAAAATATACAATTGACCAAGATGGACACAATAAGAAACAGAAAGTAGTCATACTTCAGAAAAATCTAAAATAAATTGAATTCAAAAATGGAAAACCTTCCCACAAAGAAAACTCCAGGCCTAGGTGACTTCCCCATAAATTTCATCAAGTATTTGCAGAAGAAATTGCAGCAATCTCACAGAAATTCTTTTTTAGCGTTCTCTTCTGAAGGCCCACACCAACCTGCTTACGAGGTTGATTACGCAATCTGGCAAGAACATTATAGAAAGGGAAAATTTGAGGCCAATCCATTCAGCAACATAAAAGCAAAACTTGAAAACAAGACATTAGCAAACACAATCGAGCAATAAATTTAAAAATATGTCACAAGTAAGATGGGTTTACTTCAAGAATCCTAGGTTGATTTAACATTTGACAACCAACTAGTGTGAATCACAACAGAATAAATAAAATCAAGAATTAATAAATTGGATGGACTCAAACTCAAAAGCTTCTTCTCAACAAAAGAAACAATCAATGAGGTGAACAGAGAGCCTACATTTTAGAATCAAATTTTTGCCACACACACATCAGATAGAGCACTAATCTCCAGGATATATAAATAACTCAAAAAACTTAACACCAAACAAACAACCCAATCAATAAATGGGCTAAGGAGCAGAACAGACACTTCTCAGAAGAAGATATATACTCAATCAACAAATATATTAAAAAATGTTCAACATCTTTAGCAATTAGAGAAATGCAAATCAAAACTACTCTAAGATTTCATATTATGCCAGTCAGAATGGCAGTTATCAAAAATACAGACAACAATAAGTGTTGGCAAGGATGTTGGGAGAAAAGGCACAATCATACATTTCTAGTGGGACTGCAAATTGGTGCAACCAATCTGGAAAGCAGTATGGAGATTACTTAGAAAACCTGGAATGAAACCATCATTTGTCCCAGCTATCCCACTCCTGCTCAATACCCAAAGGACTTAAAAATCAGCGTACTATAGTAATGCAGCCACATCAATGTTCATAGCAACACAATTCATAATAGTTAAACTGTGGAAGCAACCTAGATGCCCTTCAACAGGTAAAGAAACTGTAGTATATATACACAATGGAATATTACTCAGCATTAAAAGAGAATAAATTACGGCATTTTCAGGAAAATGGATAGAGTTGGAGAATATCATGCTAAGCAAAGTAAGCCAATCCCCAAAACCAAAGGCCAATGTTCTCTCTGATAAGTGAATGCTGATCCATAACAGGGAGGGGAAAGGCTTGAGAAAAATGGAGGAACTTTGACTGGGCAAAGGGGAGGGAGGAGAGGGAGGGTGCAATGAGGGCAGGCAAGATGGTGGAATGAGATGGACATCATTATCTTAGGTACATGTATGACTGCACATTTGGTGTGACGCTACATCATGTCAACCACAGAAATGTAAAGTTGTGCTACAATTGTGTACAATGAATCATAACTGTATTCTGCTGTCATACATACCTAATTAAAATAAATTAATTAATTTAAAAAAAGAATATCAAACAGAACCAAGGAGAAAATTACCATCTTAATAGATGTGAAAAAGCATTTGATGAAATTCAATATTTGTTCATGATCATAAAAATTTAAAAGAACTCTCAAAATAGGAATGGAAAGAAACATCCTTAATATAATAAAAGATATCTTTTTAAAAAATCTGTCACAATAATATGGAAGGCATCCCATTTAAGATTGGGACTAACACAGTGAGGTTCACTCTTGCTCCTTGTATTCAGCATTATACAGAGTTCCTAACCAAAGCAGGAGTGCAAGAAAAGGAAACAAAAAGTCAGAAAAAACAAAAGTTGTACTCTTCACACATCACACAACTACATATGTGATAAAATCCCAAAGAATTCAGTCAAATTGGCAATGAGTTTATCATACATGAATTCCACATGTGACCAATTTTTATTTTGGGGGTACTAGGGATTGAAATAGGGGTGCTCAACCATTGAGCCATATCCCCAGCCCTTTTTCGTATTTTATTTAGAGACAGGTTCTCACTGAATTGCTTAGGGCCTCACTAAATTGTGGAGGCTGGCTTTGAACTCGTGATCATCCTGTTTCAGCCTCCCAAGCTGCTAGGATTACAGGCATGCACCACCATGCCCAGCTCATATATGACCTATTTTAAAAACAAAATATAAAATAATTATCCTCAAAAACAATTTTTTTATTTCTAAGCATAAATCTAATAAAAGACATCTATGTAAGATATGTATTCAGAAAACTATAAAATACCGGGGTAGAAAAATAGTAAAGGACCTAAATAAATGGAATAATCCATGTTCCTCAATTGGGAAAACTCATATTGCAAAAGCATTATCCCCCCCTGTAATTTAACTGTAATCCAGTACAATCATATTAAAAATTCAAACTTATCTTGACGATTGACATGCTGATTCTAAGATTCATGTGGAAATGCAAAATAACAAGAGTCAAGACACTCTTGAAGAAGAGCAAGAGGGAAACTGGCCCTACCAGAGTTTTAGACTTATTATAGAGCTACAATCACACTGATGTAAAGACAGACAATAAAACATCACAGAAAGTCCTGAACCAGGACCTCCATCTTACAACAAGACAAAATCATCATTCTAATGATGAGTGCCGGATTCTATGATAGACATTGTGACCTATGTCACTAGACATGTTTGAGATTTAAATGTGAAAGGCAAAATGGTAAGGTTCTAAGAAGACTACATAAGAGAATGTCTTTGTCAGAGTAGAAAAACATCTTTTTTTTAACAAGACAAAATAAATCTTTAAAAGCTCCAGCATAAAGAAAAAGATGGATTAATTTCACTACATTAAAACTAAAATCTGTTCATCAAATGGCACTAATGATAAAAGAAGTAAAAACCTAAGCCACAGGACAAATCTTCAACATTTACAGAATCAACAAAGAACTTGCATCCAGTATATACAAAAACTCCTAAAAATCAAAAAGGAAAAGACAACTGATAAGGAGGCAAGTGAATTAAAGAGGCACTTCCAAGAAAGAATAAAAGCTGGCCATTAAACACTACCCACCAGGGAAATGTACATTAAATCCAGAAGTACCACCCGATGGCTAAAATACTGACAACACCAAGTATTGGCAAGGAGCAAATTCCACTCTTGGGAGTGTCAATCAGTACAACCGCTTTGGGAAACTGGCACTACCTATTAACACTGGACATACACATATCCTATGCCTCAGCAGTTCCATTCTGGTGTAGTCAAGAGAAATGAGAGCATATACATATACACCAGCAGGTATATTCAAGTATGTTCAGAGTGGTACTATGTGTAACAGAAGCCAATTGGAAACGCTCTAAATTTCCATTAACATTAGAAAGTTCAAATTATGCTATATTTATATATTAGAACACTAAGCAGGCTAAGGATATAGCTCTGTTGTGGAGTACTTGCCTAGCCTGTGTAAGGCCCTGAATTAGATTTCTGGCACCAAAATAAATAAATAAATAAATAAAAATAGAAATGATCAGAGTAGTCAGAAGTGGTGATGCATTCCTGTAATCCCAGTGGCATGGGAAGCTAAGGCAGGAGAATCATGAGCCTCAGCAACTTAGCAAGGCCCTATCGCTTTAAAAAAAAGTCCTGGGATGTGGCTCAGTGGTTGAATGCTCCTAGGTTCAATCTCTAGTACCAAAAAAAAGATCAGACTACAACTGCAGGCAATAATATGTATTGATTTCATAAGCATAAAGTAAATCAGACATAAAATAATCTCTATGCTATAACCCCATGTATATGAACTCAAAAATAAGGCAAAAGTAAACTTGAAATAGCATCACGTTTAGGAGCACATGTGATTACAACAGGAAGTGAGTGCTAGCTCTCAGGAAGGGGAGGGGGGCAGTGATGGGGAGTGGGCTTCTGGGGAGCCATCAGTGTCCCATTTCTTGGATAAAGGTGACATTGGTATTGCTTTGCAATAGTTCATTGGACTATTTGGTTTTATGAACTTTCTAGTGTAAGTATTATATTTCATTATTTTTACTGTGTGTGTGTGTGTGTGTGTGTGTGTGTTGTACTAGGGATTGAACCTACAGCCTCACATATGCTAGGCAAGCAGCAAGCTCTATACTACTGAGCTAAACCCCCCAATGCTATTCCATTAATTTTAAAAAGGCTAAAACAACAACAGAAAAATTAATCCAAAAGGGAAAACAAGGAAATTCACTGAAAATTTAACCATCTCTCCCAATTCCATTGGAGCCTTTGGGTCTGGCAATTAGAGTGCTTAACAGAATATTAGGGAATGAATGACTAAATATATTGGAGTGGCACTAAAATTCCTAAAGGCATTTAAAAACATTAATTATTTGTCAAAAGATTTCAAGAAGGCCATTTGACTTCTAAATGTAGACTATGTAGATTGGTGGAAAAAATTGGGTTTGGCTTAGAATTTCACTCTAGAGGAAAAATCTTTCTGATTTCCTGCTTTTCTCTTGATAAACACAATTTTTATTTTTAAAGAAAGTTTGAGGTCACTTTCCATTTTTTTTTTGCAAAGTAGCCTTATGTTGCACAACAAAGAAGTGATAGAAAGCAACGTGTGGCCAGAAGTGAGCCCACTCTCATGGGCTGAGGACTTACAGAGCTACCCCACTTCCTGATGCTCTGCTTGTGGAGTGCCCATGGCAAATACCTCAAGATGCTGCTGAGGCCCGCCTGCAGGTGCTTGCTAAATTTAGATTCCCAGTGCATAAAAAGCTTTGAGCTTGGCACCTGGAAGTGTGCTTCATTCACACACCCCTGGGGCAATTCCCATGAAGTCAAACATCAAGATGCACCCTCTGATGGGATATGCAAGGCCAGTCTCTCTGATTATGTAGACTGAAGACAGCAGTCAAAATGTAAAGGTTGGCTCGAAATTTAACAACTCCCAGCCCATCTCTGAGGAGCTGTGTCAGCCAAGTGTAATTAGATTCAAATCTGAGCAGGTTGGGGAGGGGGGAACTCTGCACACTGAAGCCTCTGGCTCTTGAGACTCAGTGTGGGCCTCGGAGGAGGTCTGAATTAATACCTAACAGACTCACAAGATGCTGACCGGGGAGCCAGGATCAGCCCTGAACTGCTGCAGACTGTCAAGAGAGAAGATGAATTCCACTTGAGATAGGGTTGGAAAGACTTCCGTGGGGGTAGCCCTGCATTTTTCATCAGCAGTCAACCTAATTCTGGGCTGTTTCAGCTGTGAATTTGTGAAAAACCATTTTCTGGGGATCTCTGCAGTCAGCTTGGTGTCCAAGGTTGCTACCAATCATTGTGTGACCTTTACACACAATCTGAGAAGGATCTGAGCATGTGCTCATGTTGTTGTTGTTCTCCGTTTGCCTAATAACTCTCTAAAAATTCTCTTTAAAGCCACCCCCACCTCCAGGGCTTGGGTACAGACAGGGCGGGATCTTAGCACTCCTGTGATGTGGAAGAGCCTGTGCCACAGTGGGTTAAGGAGTGACGCTGCTCTAATTTGAACCTTCCCTCTGCACTTACAGGGCTGGTTGTGTAGACTTGAGAACCCTGCCTGTGGTGGTCCAGCTGTCATCCTGCAATAATGATAACTGATCATTTCTGTCACTTATCTTTACTGCATCTGCCCCAGTCTGACCTGACCTTATTTCCTCTGGATATTTTTTTCAAGTCATGACCACATTTAAGTTAAAGAAATCTTTTTTAAAAGCAAAAACCAAAATCACACTGAAGGGAGGGAGGATAGGCATACAGTAACTTCTCTAACCACAGCATAAGAAATGTCAGTGACCCTGAGGGCAGGCAGAGGCACCCTTCTGCTCTTTCCCCACCTTAGAAGATGGAAAATGAGAAGAGAATATCTTAAGGGAAGATAGGCAAATATTTGCCCTTGTGGGCAGAGTCTGTCGTTTTTGATAACTCCTGTCTACAGCAACAAGAAAGAAATTTTAGATGATAGAAAACACACATGAGAAGAGAAGGGTGCTAAATAAAACATTTTTAAAGCATCCATCTCTTTTGGCGAAGCTTCTGGAGCTGGGAGACGATTTGCCTTAATATATGAGTACCTGTAAAAAGGACTAAGACTACCCTGCTTTTGAAAAATGCCTGCACCCCACAGTTTTGATGAATAAAGGAGTTAGCTGCCAACTTTATTGCCAGCTCTAGTTGGGTCAAGTTGGATCTTTTAATTGAAAACTTATAATGTAATAATAATACTTAAACTCACATTGCACCTTTTCCCCAGGAAGCTTCTTAACATCAAATTATTCATCTTTTATAGCAATTCTGGTCAGGTCTATGGGAGCTAATATATTTTAGTAAGTACTTTACTGCTTCATGAATGAATGAGATTTTTTTTCTCTTTCATGGAAGGAACTAGTAAAAAGAAGGGTTAAGCAAGGAGACACCACTGTGGCGAGGACAGCTCTCCTCCTGGGTTCTATGCCACCGTTAGCTGCAATCAGGTAGGTAACTGAATGGGGTTCCTGGGTGCTGTTGGAATTGCCCTGAGAGCTCTTAGAAATAACCCTGCCTGGGCTTCCACTAAACAGAGTCTCTTGTAATGGGTTCCTGGCACTTTTATTTTTAAAAGTTCTACACATGATTCTGACCTGGAAGGAGATCTAAATACACATTTTCAACAAGTTTTGATGCAGGCCATTTTTGGAATACATTTCAAGGAACTGTGCCCTGCACAAACAGGTTGTTACCAAGCATGTCAACAGAGGCCACCTCCCAAAGGGGGTGCAGGCCTGGGGTGATTTTGCTACGTGTCACTTGCTTCATCGTCTCTCTTCCTTACCTATAGAACTTGGTTCCTCTTCCCAGGAAAAATCATCCTTGGTTAGGAGATGAACATCCTGGAAAGCACACATCTGAATCTGAATCCTAACTCTTCCATTACCTATGAGACCATGGGGAATCTAGCCTCTCTGCCCCTTCGCTTTCCTGTCTATAAAATAAGGTACTAGAACCTACTTTGTAGGGTTGCTATAGTAATTAAAGAAGATACTGTATAATAAGCAGAGGTACCCAGTCTATATGCTAGATACCTCCTTAAAACAATGCAGTCTTGTTGGGGAAAAAAAAATAAAGGGAATGTGCAGACGTGTTGGGGATGGTAGGGTGCAGGAACGGTGCCCAGAGAGGCTGTGGCTTTACTGACTGGAGGGCAAAAGGCATGTTCCGAACTAATGTTTAGCTGTTCCTCCTCATTCAACCCCTGCCTCCCTGAATCCCTGTTCATCTATATCAGCATCCCCAAACACAAAACAAGGGCCACTCAATTCACCGTAATGCCCTACAGATAACTCTGACTCACCTGCACTGACACTATTAACTATGGCTAGAACAATTATAAAGTATGTACTAAGCCAATCAGGAGTATGGGATTAAAAAAATACATATGAGCCTTCCTTGAGTGTGAATGATTTTTCCAAAATTTTCCTAACTGATGGCTGGAGCCTATACCTTAACTGGAATGCAGAGACCTGGATTCCCCTCTGGGGACCTGGGGCCTTGGTTCAGGTTGCATAATAAATGAGCTGGCTCCTCCTAGTCCCTCCTAGCACATTTAGGGCTAAACCAGGCACACAGACCCATAGAATAGAAGCCTTCCACTCCAAGGATTTCTCAGTCCTTTTCTTGGAATTACTATACAGCTTATGGAGTTGGGAAGAAGCTCATCTAAAAAGTGATCAACTCCCTGCCACCCCATGATGATCAAATAACAGAAGGCCTTCATCTTTGGGTGATATTCAGGAAGGCTATTCTGGTTTTCTTTGTTACCTAATGTCCCTGCATTGCCTGAGTTTTAAGCACTGGGTATCTTTGGCCATAGGTTTTGGCAGGGAGGTGTATTTGGAAGCAACAAGTAAACTCTTAATTAAATACAATCATATGCATGCATGGGCTGCATGCAAGTGGAAAAGGTGAATTTATTTTTAAAAACTCTAAATCCATATTATATTAATTTTGGCATACATATATTTAAATATGTATATACATGCACACATATATATCTTGAAAATAAAAGCAAAGATAGCAAGTACTTGAAGAGCAAGACACCATCTTACTCATCCTTTACAATTTCCATGAGGAAAAGCATAATAGATACTTTTAAAATGCTTGTCAGTTTAAATTATTTAAATCGTTTCATAAAAGAAATATACACTAAGTCACAATAATTGCAGACATATCATTGCTAGAAGCTCCCTCCCAAGGTAAACTCAATAATGATGTCAGGAGAATCTGAAACTAGTTCCTAATGAACTCAATGAAATAGAAGTTCTATGCCTTATGGAAATTTGGGGCTAGAATTAATTCTTGATTCATGCCTATTCCAAGTTCAGCCTTGTCCTCTGCGATACATAACCAACCACTTGGCATCCCAATTAGTTAAACACAGTGCATTTTTTAGAACTTTAAATGTGTCCACATTAAGTAAAAGCAAAATGTATATTAAGTTGTCTTGACCAATGGACTTAGGGTAATTTCCAGGAGTAAATGAATATCTTGACACCACCAATACATTTCAGGATAATTGCTAGAAATAAATGTCTCCCGTGTCAATCTGCTCTGCTTGTCACAGTTCTTTCTTTCCTTAAATGAATCACATCTAACACAGAACTGATAAGTAGTAATTGATTTAATCCTCTGAGTAATGTATATCTTCTGTATCACTAAATATAGTTTTGGTACAATATATGTACTGCACTTTTTATTGAGTAACGTGAAAATGAGTGCTGAGTTGGCAGCCTAATTATAAATAGCCCTAATGTTATCTGAGTTGCTCTCTTGCATTTACAAAAATGGTGATAAACTGGATTGTAATTGACTATTTCTTTTAATGCTGAGATTAATCTATCCCCTGCCCCAGCCCTCACTGAACATTTTTGCTTTTCCATTATCAGGCAGGTTTAGCCAGAAGAAGAGAGAGAAGAGACTGAGGTGAGCACTTTACCTTCTTGCACACAGATGGGTCTATCGCTTGGGATCCAGCCCAGGGTTCCATTAAGATGTTTCATACACAGTCTCTTTGTAGAGCCCTTCAGCTTGAATCCGTCTTGGCAGTGAAATCGGGTTACAGAGCTTTCAAAGAAAACCCCTCCGCTGGGAGTCCTGAAGCCATTCTCTGGGACTCCTGGGTCAGCACACACATGAAGGTCATCGAACCCTACATTGACAGGGAAGAAAAGGTCTTTGAATACATTCTTCTGATGCCAAGGGTCTTCCTCCGAATTTAGTATACCCTAAATATAAATGGCAGATACTACATTAATTCATACACCTTGGACCACTCCAACTACACCAACAACAGAGCCAAGAGTATAAATATTTCAGTGCCTGTCTCATTGGCTAGGAGAGGCCAAGGATACGGAAGTGTCTTCTGTGTGCATAATGCTCCATATGAACCCTCAAAGGTAAGGAATGGAAACTTCTGAGCTCTATGAAGACATAATACTCTTTTCTTTCAAAATCAATGGAAAAATCCTTATTGAACAGATACCAAGAACCAGCCTGCATCCCAAACTGGACACCATTAACATTTGGCAAAGGATGGGGGCTGGGGATTTAGCTCAGTTGGTACAGTGCTTGCCTCACATGCAAAAAGCCCTGGGTTCAATCCCTAGCAACATACACATACATACATACATACACAGAGAGAGAGAGAGAGAGAGAGAGAGAGAGAGAGAGAGAGGCGCCATGCAAAGATTTGGTAGAGGAGTCTCACCCCAGGCCAGGGCTCTTGGAGAATTTACAAGTGGAATGAGCAATGGGAACATGAGGTGAAGGGATAATTCTATAAACTGGATTGACTACTATGCTGATCCCCATTTTCTTTCTTTTAAAAAGCAAATCACCTGCAGCCCTGCCTGGCTTAAGCCAATAAGACATGCTACAGTCCTCAGCAAACAACCTGCTATCTGCAGGAGAAATGCAGACCCAAAAGGCTCCTCCTTGCCCATAAGAACACAAATTACCCTGAACAGGAGGATTTTTGTGACCCTTACATGGACCAGATTTCAGAACTCAGGGAGACAGGATAATTGGAAGTAAAGCCCCTTAGCCATAAAATCTGTAAGAACAAGTTCCAATTAGAACCAGTCAGCATGGGCCAAAGTGATCCAGAGTTATCTTGGATCTTTAGCATGTAATTATAATAGTAAAACCTCCCCTCTGTGGGAGTAAGACCATGTGCAACGGGGACTTGAAAGTCTGATGCAATCCTGCTATCAGTCAAAAGGCAGAGGTGGACCTGGTTGGGACTGTATGAAAACTTACAGCATCCCCCAGAAAAACTGGAGGGCATGAGAAGTGCACCATTCTTCTCTTCTGAGAGGACCCACTCTCTTCCTTGAGAGTGTTCCTCTTTTCTTTTTCCTATCCCTTCTAATAAACTCATGCCAGCTACTACACTTGACAAGTCTGACATCTTTCCAGTGAGATCACAAGAACTTTTAACTGAGACTGTGACTGCTTTGGCTCTATGGAAGGCCTTGCCTAGAAACACCTGGTTCTAGCAGCTGCTCCGATATAAGACTTATAAGGAATCTGATCCTATTTAATATCCTGTTCTTTCAAAAAATCCTCAGCTGAGGCTAAATTTTCCCCACTCCAACCTGTGTGTGCTGGTGTAAGACTCACCTGCTTTCCTCCCCACCTGGCATCATGACTCTAGATACCATGCAACACAGGAGATATGGAGATGACAGGATGTCCAGAAGTCACTGGATGAGGAATTGTGGAATGAGTGAATGGCCAAAAAAGAAGGCAGGAGAAAAGACAGCATCCATATCTGTCACTCACAAGTATTAAACATGAGCAGGTCTGATATCTTATCAAACTGAGGACAGGTTCACCAAGGAGACATCATCCAGCCTTCTCAGCAGCTGCTCCCACCATATCTGGATTGAGCACCCCAGTAGTGTAAGTTGTGTTCCAGCCCAACAGAGAGGTATTGGAAAGGCATTAAATAATGGCTTCATGTTTATATTTTGAGGGACTGTGCTTCCTAAATGATGAGTGCCAACGATTTCCTCCAGTCTCTGCAGAGATGGGCAAACTCATGGTGCATCCTTTTAAATGGTGGTACTGAGGTGGCCAAATCAGCAGCAATGATTTCACCACAGCCTAGAAAGCCAAAAAGCACATTTGTTCAGAGCCCTGAAATCTGAGTGGTCTGAATATTTCTGGCAGACTTTGGGAGAAAGTCATTCTCACTCATGCTATTAAGTCAGATACAACCAGTCTCTGCTTTGCAATGTGGAAGTGGGGTATATGTATCAGTCAATGGGGGGCCATGGAAGGGCTGTATCAGAGGATGGGGTAGACTTCTGGAAGATCTCCAGCCGAATCCTTAGGATGAGCAGATATGGTCCAGCCAGACAGAAGAAAGGGCACCATGGGTACAGGTCAGAAGATATGGTGTGGGGAAGTTACTAAGAACATTTCAGGAAAGAGATGGTTCTACAAGGCTGTAGGTGGGGCCCTGTAGATAATGGAAGGCAAAGAGTTGGAGGCTATGTGTTAGCTCAGAGTTTATACTTGATGCATGGGAGGGGGATACGGGGGACAAGTATGGAGTTTTGTACAGGAACATGATTAGATCAGACTTGCATTGTAGAACAATCTCTCTGGTACCCATGTGGAGAACTGATGGGTATAGACCAGGCAGGGGATGAGAAATCATCTGAATTGACTCCCAGGCCACAAGCTTCAACTCACAATCATGGGGCGATTTTGTTAAAAGACAGACGAGCTAAACCAGGCTCTCTTTGGGTGGAAGGGGGTCAACGGCCTGCAGTTTTACAGAGTTCTTCATATGACTCTTGGACAGCAAGGTCAGCACCTGTCTGAGGGTCAGTACCTACTGCCACCATCCAGGGGAGAACTTGTGAACCAGAGGAAAGAGAAGCAGTGGAATGGACAGGGCCTTGAAAGACATGAAGAACACAGTCACAAACCCTGGTGGTCAGTTGGATGGGGACTTGATCAGGGGAGGGAATTAGAAGAGAGACATTTAAGATAGTCTATAATCAGGATGGCAAGACAGGATGATGAGGGAACCTTGGGAGAAGGATAAGGAGGTCTAGGGAGAAGGATAAGAAGCTCAGGGGGCACAGGGAATCCAAGTTTGGGGGAACACCCAGATAGTGTCTGGCTATCAGCTGGAGAATGAGCCTAAAGGTCCTCAGTACCCTGAGCTGCATTTATGCACAGGTGGTAGTTGAAGGCCTAGGTGGGTACAGCATGAGACTAGCTCCTGGGACTAGCACAGCATGAGAGCAGGAGCAGCTGAGGACACATAATTAAGGGGCACCCATGGAAGACATGGAGAATCAAGGGCCATCCAGAAGGAAGACCCAACTGGGGTCTCAGAAATAAGAGAAAGCACTTCAGGAAGGAATGGGATGCTGAGTCAGATGTCACCCACTGGTCAGGTAAGCAAAGGTCAAGAGCATCCACTGGCTAAAGACAGAACACTGGAACCACTCTTCAGGCAGCTTAAAGAACAGGGAAGAACTGACCACAGAGTGGAAGCCTGTCTGCCAATATTCAAAGAGGTGAGTCCACAGTAAGTGTGCTCAGTGTGAATGGAAGAACAAAGAGAGGCGGGTACCCACAAAGTAGAGCCAAGGGATGGTTTCATTGTTGTTGTATTAAAATTTTAAGATGAAAGAGACTTGAACATGTCTCTACACAGCAGGGAGAGAAACAATGGAGAACAAAAGAGAGGTAGTGGTCAAGGATGAGTGAAGGGGAAGCCAATGGAGTAAACTGCCCACCCCCAAACATGAGAGGGGAGAGGACCTAATCCTGGAGGTGGACTTGTCTTACACCAAAATAGGAAGAGAAGTCATGTCAGAACCTCTACTGAGAGAAGGATGTTCCCCAAACCATGCATGGTATGGTTAAAACAGCACCTCTTCCAGAGAACCTTCTCTTCCCTTTCAAAGTCTAAACAGGAGGGCTCTTTTCCCATCAAGACACACTGCGCTCACCTCTCTCAGGGTATTCCTCATTCTGACTATGACCACTGGTCCACTTAGCTATCTCTCGCACTGGGCTGAGAACTCCTGCAGAGGGAGACGTTATTTTTCACCTCCTCAGCACCTAACGGTGTGTATAGTACATACTGGTCACTCTGCAGGTGCTGCTAATGCAGGATAGATGAACGAGTGGCTGCAGGGTGGACGGATAGATGATGGATAGATGGATGAATGGGAAGATGGGTGAAATGGATAGATGGCTTATGAACGGATCAATCAGGAGCTGCATGCCAATTACTTTGTTGGACCCCATCCAGCCCCACCCCACCAAGCAGTACCATTTATGGCCCAAGAGTCCAAAAAGCTTATATATTCCACCAACACAAGAGATATGAAATATTCTCCTACAGCAAAACACATTCCCTCTTAATACTCTTCCATTTTCCTTTCTTCTCCCAATCTGAGTGAGCTGTTTCCTTAATTTTCTATAATCTTCTCCCAATCACCTCAGCCCTCTTGCTCCCTTACTAATATGGGGTCCAGAGGTCGGTCTGTGCTAGGACTTTGGTTGAGACACCTGTACCCCCCACCCCACCCATAACACATACTTTTTTGCCATCCATCCCCTGCCAATAGTCAGCCCTGCTGACTGCCACATTCTCCCAGATAGCCACACCCTCTGTCCTTGGCCACAGAGCTGCCCTGTCTCAGAGGACAAATAATTCAAAGAGAACTGAAGACCCATCAGAAAAATGACTGAATCCATCAGGGAAACGACTCCTGTGGTAATAAATAAATGATGAGTGCTTCATGAAAATTATAATGTGAGAGCAACAGAATCTCCTTGTGAAACCAATTATTATTTCTTCCTATTAAAGAACATTCCCATCTACATCATCTTTTGTTTAACTGTGGCCAACTTCTGAGCATGTTTCTGTGTCTGGCCCGGTGTTAATGATCAATGCTGCTGGCCACCAGATCCATTTGTTGTCACAGAAGAGAGGAACAAGAAGTAGTGGAAAGAGAGCAACCAGAAGACTGGATAGTACAAGAAGAGAATATTCTTCATTTTGGACAACTAATCCCATTGAGCAAGATAGTAATTTTCTGGGGCCTTCCAGAGATCAGATTACACTTTTCAAATTATTCCCCAGTAGATCAATTTCCAGCCTGGGTCATTTCTCTGTAGAGTGGTATTGTTAGTGTCCTTCTATAATGATGATAATCAGCTCCATCTGACAGTGTATCCATTAAGAAGTAGGCTGGTGTAGGTGTTAGAGAAGAGGAGTGGAGAACAGTTTGTATTGCAGGCCCACTCAAATAATCTTTACCTAAGAACCTCTATTCTTGAAGTCTCAGTCTATTTCCTGTCCATTCTTCAAATTCTGCTTATGTTTGGGAACTAAGTAGCCACAGCCTGGAGAAGAGAAAAGTACATGCAGAATGATTTCCAACATGTTTGTGCTGGGGAGGAGTGAGAGGAAAAGGGAGCATTCCATATTGATCAGTCTTCAATGGTGGCATACCCTGGCACTGCCTACAACATCCAACTCAGAGGGCACATGTGCATATATATAAGAGGTTATCTTCATGATGGCTAAATTTTATGCATCTCCTTGACTGGGCCATAGGTGCCCAGATATTTGGTACAATATCATTCTGGGCATGTCTCTGAGGGTGCTTCTGGCTGAGATCAGCATTAGACTCTGTAGCAGTTTGCTCCACCTAACACGGGCCCTCACTTAATGGGTGGGGACCTGAATAGAACAAAGCACTAAGCAGGTAAAAAAAAATCCCTTTTCTACATATGACTGTCTTCAAGCTGGGATAGAGGTCTTCTCCTGTTTTTAGACTTGGACTCAGATCAGAACTTATGTTATTGACTCCTCTGGGTCTCAGATCTTTGAACTTGGACTTGAACTATACCAGGAGACATAGGTAGGTAGATATAGATAATAATCTTCTCATTAATTCTTTTTTTTTTTTTTTTTTTTTGAGAATCCAAATGTACACAGTTTTCCTAAAGGTATTTAGGCACTTAAAACATGTGACTGGTACAAATGCTATCTTTCCCCATCTCTGGAGGATGCTATTTCTCTTAGGTTCCTTGAATTTGGGTAAGCAGTTCACCAGGTGAGGGCAATGCCTGGGCCCTGGGGTCTGGACAGCCCAGGTGCAGCATCACAGCCTAAAGTCCCTCTGGTACTAATATAAGAGGTGGCTTGCTCAGCCAGCATCTCCCTCTTGGGTGCTGACATGATCATTGTTGTCACTGGTTTTCTTGGCCAGCATTATGACCCTAGGTCCAAGGCAAGGACAGAATTGCAATTTGGACTCTGGTCCTCAATGGAGGCCAAATTTCTTTTTCTTTTCTCCTAATGAAAATCTGTATGAGGAACTGGGATTTCAGCTGTCCCCTTCTTCCTATACAAAGACATGCATCAGACCCTAAGTCTGATTATGAGGTCTTGACACTTCTCGTTTGGTTACTTTTGAGTTACTGAAACCTACCAGACAGTTTTACTGTGAGCAATGTAAGAAGTCTTTGAAAAGAATCATAAAAATGAAAGAGGTGTGAAAAGCAATCTTTTGGGCTATTATAACTGAAAAGTCATATTCTAGAAAGGAAGAGTGTATCAAATGTAGCCAAATCAATTTAGAACTAGGGCTGGGTTTCCATTTCTCTGTAAACTGCTATATGAGTCTTTGGGGGAAGAAATAGGATATAGACACAAAAATTGATTTTGTATGCATTTTCTTAGTGAGAGGGCTAGTGAAAAAGGGCCATCCCTGCAGAAGCTTAAACAGATATATTTGCAAATATTAAACAGAATTGAGAGCAATCACCAAGGCTTGCTCTCACCCCAAAGCACTTACTGCAGACTCACACAGTTGGCATTAAAATCACCTTCAAGTCCACCTGGTCTGACCCCTTTGACTGGAGAGGTTGAGAAGCTGGTCCAGTCACCCCAATAGCTAATTGCAGAGCTGAGAATAAAAACTGGGTCTTTGACTCTCAGTTCCCCTGCTCTTACCATTAGCAACATTGTCTCTACTTAGCCTTCTATTCTCATATTTCAGTTTGTGATGACTCAGTTGTTCACGATACTATCAACTCTTTGAGGGAAAGAACATTATTAAAAAATATTTTTGTGTCCCTGAATCTATCAAAGCAGGGCTGAGCAAAGAGCAATGCTGAAATGTTTAATGATTAAATATTAAAAAAACCACAAGGTGTCAAAGTTGACACTCACCAGCATTTATCTCAGTGTGATGAAGCCAGGGAACATGACTTGTCATCCAACACATCCAAGAATCCAAGTAACTGGTTATCAAACATCTAGAGACCACAAAGTGGTTCTACCGTACATTCCTGGTAATGAAAATGTCCTTGGGGAAAACAAAACCTAATCCCAGATCCTAACCCCTGTTGCATGAAACAGTCCTAGAAAATAGGGTTCATAATCCCACCATAGTCAATAAAGAGAAAGAGGTGGTAGGTTTGAGGAAGTCTTCAATCACTGAAAAGCTTCCCTGCATTGATTTAAAATTCTAATTCCAGCTTCACATGGCTAAAGTCTGCCTTTTCCTCATCACCAGCAATAAAGATGAAGTTTCTTATAGACCATCCAACTAATAAACCATCTTTGTGCTTCAAAAAACTTTAGGTATATTAGGGACCCTGTGTCCCATTAGAGAAAAATGTCCAAAAAAAAAAAAAACCTTTTCTGCTTAACGAGCTGCTGAAAATTTAGTATTTGGGCTTAAAATTTTAGTAATTGAGTAAAGAGATGGAGAGAACAACCAAAATGAATCAGCATAATTTCCCAGGGATCTGTGGATGAATGGGTCTCTTAACCATTCCCTTACTGCCAACACATACCTTGTCCTGTACCACCTTCAGTTTCTCTTCTATCTCAAAAGTCCCTAACTCTTAGAACTACCTGAATTTATTTTTCTAAGTGAACACATGTGTTGACATCCTGTCTTGATCAGGGTAAGAAAAATATACAGAAACAATTTGAGCTACTGTTGTACCTATAACAAGAGATCAGCAATGAAAAGAAGAAGAAGAAAGAAGAAACATTAAAGAAATCATATTAAGTTAAACCTATTAAGCACCTAAGCCAAATCCAATGTCAATATTTTAAAATATGAGGCTCCTGGATATTGGTGATTAGATAACACAAAACTACCTGGCATGCCAAAGCTACCAGCCACCTTGCAGCCAACCATACATTTGGGCTGGCCCATGCCTTGCCCACCAGGTTCCTGACATGGCTTTAAGGTGTGGGTCTGCACTGACAGCAGCAGGAGCACTCCTGCTGTGTCATATTCTAGAAAGCTCTGCATGTTCTGGAGGTCTGTCCTGAGCCAAGCTCAGGCTCAGGCATTCAGAGGATCCTCTTCCCTAATGGTAGTTTAGGAGCTACCAAACAGCTCCCAGAAAATACCAGAAGGCCTGATGCTAAACTGGGTTGCCCCGGAATGCCTTGGCCCTTGTAGAGATGGAGCTGGAAGAAAGCCCAGGCAAACCAGCTCGCCTATGAAGGAGAGGCCAGTGTGGACCCGAGGAGACCTTGCAAGAATAAGAGGAGGTCCCAGGACCAGCATGCAGTAGAAACAGCAGGAGACACAACACACTATTAAAAACACAACTGAAATCTGAGGAAAATGTGATTTGCTTGATAAAATTTCATTATAGTGCATATTTCCATAATAATATCCTTATTAATTGTTTCTCCACTGACCGTCTGTGTTCCAGCCTAAACAATCTTTGTGTTTGGCAAAATTTCAGCTTTGTTTTTTAAAAAGAGAAGGGGAGATAGACATTTAAACAAATAGATGAGGAAAGAAAAATGATAATCTGTTTATGTATTTACTTTGTCCACAATGTTGGGCATTGTGGGGAAAGGATCTGTCAGGCATTCATTCAGCAATGGGAAGCAGGATGTCCCCAACAGCTTACATCCAGGACGTTGTGTAGCTTTTGATCTGCAAGTTGTGATGCTATAGTAGGTCTTAAAAAATCAGTTTTTAGGGTCACAACCAGCACTGTTTAGAAATTAAGAGAAATAGAAAGGAAACGTCAGAGTGACTCCTACTCTGGGTGAGCACTGTATGGTGCAATTTTCAGTTTTATTTGTGCACAGACGCTTGTCGGCAATGTAAACTCTGTTTCTTTCAGTGGATCACAAAGTGTTTGAAAAACACTGCTTTTCATATGCTCCACTTTGTCGTGATATTTGAAAACATATTTACTTGAAATAATGTGCCTGGTGCTTAAGGGCACAGGTTCTGAAGCGAGACTGTGTTTTGAATCCCATCTCTGCTATTTCCTAGCTGTACAACCCTGGGCAAGTTACTTACCTTTTCCGAAAGTCTCAGGTTTCTTTACCTATGTAATGGGCATTTTAAGAACAATGCCTACCTCCATGGCTACTGTGAAATTCACACGAGATGGAAATACGTGTGGGGCAGTAAGTGGCAGATGGCAAGTGCACAATCAATGTCTGCAAGCTATCATGTTATTAACATTCAACTTATTCCCCAAACAGCAAGAACAGAGGCAGTCGTGTTAATTTCCTAGAGCCACCTTAATCTCTGAAAAGTGTTCACGCCTATCCTTTTTCCTAACTTGCCCTCGAATCAAATGTCTTTGATAATGACTGTTGAACTTAGACACACACAAATACTTCTAAAGGGAGTCCATCTCTTGGCCAACGATGAAGCCAAGAAACAGGAAATGGTAACACTCAAACCTCCAGAAAAAGAACTCACTCTGATTTCTCCAAGAGCCTAGCATGAAGGGGAAATCTAAGGGCTAGCGGTCTTCAGCACACACACACAGCTCCGGGCTTTGTTCTAAGAGACAACAGCCACATCTGTCAGTGGTCTCTCTTGGGGTGAGCAATCAAGCTCCAAAGTACTCCCTAGGTCAGCCCAGGCGTGTGTATGTGTGTGTGTGTGTGTGTGTGTGTGTGTGTGTGTGTGTGCAGGTATCAGCAAATCAAACCAAACTAAAACAAAACAACAGAAACACCAAGGATTCTAAGACTTATGAACAAAGATCTCAGAACAAAAGGAGAAGTTTAAAATATATGTTCCAGTAAGAGACAATTCACATGCACAAAATCAACAACACAGAAACTCAAAGGAAACTCAAATTGCAACAAAGGAAACCAAAGTTTCCTTAATTAATTTTCTTGTTTGTGAACTTAGTGCTACTTCATTCCATAATTCAGTGTATTATCAGTTACATATTTAAGAGCTATCTGGAGAGGGAATGAAGGGAAGCTGATCACTGTTGCTATTTATTAGGCTAAACAGACTTCTCACTGCAAAAGCAGTATCCCTTGGGAAATACAGCAAAGGAACACGAGGAAGCAAGACTGGGCTAGTTACTATAGCAATATTTCTGCCACACTAATAGCATGATATGCTATTTATTATAGCAGATTTATACTAATGAGACACCACTTAAACCTACTCTTCTGAAAAAAAACAACAATGAGTTTAAGGGATGTAGAATTCATCTACATGGGTTGAAAGCTTTGTATGTGGATTCCATTTCCCAGAAACTACAGGAACACTGCACGCATGGTTATAAACATAATATCAACTCTGAATGTTTGGATGCTAATCAAGTTAGGTAACTTTTCCCTAGAAATAGTGAGAATGTTTTAATGTTTCACAAAATATCCACAGATGAATATAACATTCACTATGTCTGAGTAAGTGTAAACGTTGCAAAAATAAGTCTTAATGGCATAATTTAGACTTGATTAAAATGGATAAAGACCACAGATGTGGAAGTCATAGCAGTCCCCATTTGATGCCAGAACTGATATTTTCCCCCTCTTGATTTAATTCACTTTGATTACCCAATTATTCCTAAATCCTTTCACTCAGTTTCAGCTCCAATAAAACTGATAACAATGCTAACTCGTAATGTGATTTTATTCCAGTCTCATGATACTGCTCCATAAAAACATGCCCAGCAACATAACAAAATTATTCCAGACTGTGGTATTATAACACAGAAAAACAGAATCAACCTTTATCTTTTTGAAACAAAGCAAGCACACGGAACCAATCATGCAAAAAAAAAAAAAAAAAAAAAAAAATCTGAGGATTCCTCTCGTCTTTAGGAAGATGGTAGAAGGGAAATTTTGCAATTGATGAAAATTTTTTTAAGATTATCAATTGTGAAAAAATTTGAATGAGGCTGGATACATTTTTAAAAAACTGATTGATGTGGTTAAAGGTGTGGCTCTTTTCTAAAACAAACTCTTAGCAAGTATAATTCAGATTGCCTGTCCAGCTAGCTCTGTGACTCTCGACAAGTAACTTGGTCTTCCTGGGTTTTAATATCTTATCACTCAATGAGGCAAGTGGGTACTTTCTCAGGTCCTTTCTACTTCTATATTCCACAATTTCTAATCTCTTCTTGATAAAATTGGTTACAACTTTCAGAGCACAAGCAAACTGAAGCAGCCCAGAAGATAGTTCACAAGTACTTTAAAAAAAAAAAAAAAAAAAACTTTCTAGAATGTAATCTAAAAATGCCTATGGCAAATTTTTATCTTTTAAGATAATCAAATTTACTTTCTTTTCTGTGTGCAACAGCTTTAGAGCAATACTAAAATATGTTTCCCACATGTACACCACTTCACAGTTTACAAAGCATTGTACATACTCTGTCTCATTTCATCCCCATGAGATCAATATAACAGTTTGATGGGATTAGTTCTCACAGTCACTTTATGAAAATCCAACTGTTAACTGTAACAACTTTCAAACGACCTTTTATAGCCATACCATGTATTCTCTCCCCTCTACAGTCCAGGTCATAGGTGAGGATTTTAATCTCTCTCTACATTCTCAAGTGCCCCTAGGACATTTTTTTTTTGTGGGGGGGCAGTCTGCCACTGTGACAAAGTAACTGAGATAATCAACTTATAGGTAGGAAAGGTTTATTTTGGCTTGTAGTTTTGGAGGTTTCAGACCATGGTTGGCTAACCCATCAGTTTGGGTCTCTGGTGAAGGAGGACATCATGGCAGGTAGTACAGTGGAGCAAACTTGCTCACCTTTTGGCAGCAAGGAAGCAAAAGAAAGAGAGGAGGGGCCAAAGTCCCCGTTTCTCCTTCATGGGCATGACCTAACTTCTCCCACTAGGCCCCACCTCTTAAAGGCTCCACTACCTCCCAATAGTGCCACAGACTGGAAACCAAGCCATTAACACCTGGTTTGGGGGTCATGCCATATCCAAACTATAGCAAATTGTGAAGTAAAAGATGGAAGAGAAATTTCTGCTGACTTAGGACAGTAGGTGCAAGACAACTGTCCTTTCTCACCACCAGGTTACATACTAATGGGTAAACCTATATACTTGCTTAGGCAAGTAATAAAGAGATGAGGGCTGTGTTTGTTTGATTGTTTTTTAATCTTGTTTGTTTTTAAGAAAGCTCAAAGAAATTTCTTGCTTCTTCCACCTATATAAATTTACCATAAAATAACTTGCCCAGACGTTCCAGTGCCCACTGTCTCCCTATGATTCAACTGTCTTAGGTTGAAGCAACAAATATTAAGATGCTACCAGCAGATCTTTGATCTAAATATGTCAGGATAATTTATTTAAATAATAATTTGTTAAAAACCAAGTTTTATCACCTATCTCCCTTGTAGGGCTATTTAAGTTAAATGGGATCTTTATAAGAATATTATGAAAATTAAGAAATAATGTGTAAGAACACAATAAACAAACTTTGTCCAGAAATTACAGAATTTATTTTATTAGAAAGAATCTTCAAACTAATCTAAGTAATTTTCCCTATTTCATAAATAAGAAAACTGATACCAAAAAAGTGTAAATGACTATGTAAGTTCACACAGCTCTGACTGACTCAGAGAAGAGGGATTAGAACACGGGGCCAAGTCCCTAACCCAGGCCCATGGTCTCTAATGCAAATCCATTCCCACCCCAAGGGCAGCAGGACACACTTCAGCAATACTTGGCCCCTGCTGCAATAGGCATCTTGACCTAATGGCACTTATTCCTTGGACCACTGACAAGATTGATCTCCAGGAAAAGGTACAGGTATCATGAAATATAAAGGATAGCATCTAAATAGGATGAAATATAAAGAATTTCCTTCTGAGGATGACAGCATGAATTTGCTGAAACACATTTGCAAAAATGCCAACAGATTCTATCAAAAAATTGAGGGAACATCATTCTTTGGATCCACAGAGTTGTTTTTCTTCCTCTTTCAACAAACCACCTCAAAGTGTTACAGGGTAAGACATTGAAAACAAACAATACAAACTTGTTGCAACCCAACAACAAGGGTGCAAGGTAAAAATCAAAATAAAGAAATAGCAGAGCATACACACAGTCCCCAACCATCTTGAAGATCTCTGCCACCCTAACCAGCAGATCAACCTCCTGTTTTGGATGGAATCAAAGTATTCTTTTCATACCCCACACTGTGCTGTCAGCCTATTTCATGTTGATTACCTTTGTTAGTAGAAGAAAACCCAGTCTGGGGGAAGCAGTGGGGAGCCTATGCAGGGGTTTTGAAATGGACAGTGGAACCTGTGCAGGTTCTGCACACGGGCCAGTGGGCTGGGCTTGGAGTGCCATGCAGGGCTGGAAAACGGGCTGAAGCCAGTAGGAGTGCCACAAGGGGCAGCCTGAGTCTTCCCAGAAAGCAGTGCCCAAGTTGTTAGCTTGATTGCAATTTAATTTAGAGAAATACAGGAATGTCACATTTCTCCACCAGAAACCTCATTCTTGATATATAAGTTTTGTGTGAACAGGAAGGAAAGACCCCAGTAGCTCTTCTAGAATGTATGAGGCCTTCATAGAAGTCATTCCTAAAGACGTCTTCCACCAAAAGACTATCTTTTTGGACAACTCCCTGATGTACCTTTGACTAGTAGAGTTTGCTGACCTTGCTTTATCACCCATAAAACATGGGTAATTTGGTTTCTTCCGGGTAACTTCTCTTGCTTAAAGAGTGTCACATCAACTCCACTAGAGTTTCCTTGCTGAGTTCTGTCATTTGGTGTACACTAAGATCTCTAGGGCTATGGCTGGATACCACCAGGGCATGACTGGGATTAATTGTGGGCCTCACTGTGGTCCGCAGATGATTAGCTGGGATGGGGCTGGAAAAGACTGCCCATATAATATTTGACCAAGTTCCATAATTGTGCAAAGCCATCCCTCACCTTCAGGTAGACATCTCTGGATAGTGCCTTTAACCAAACAGAGAGGTCAGTGAATCTGTATCCTGCTCTCTGTAAGAGCCAGCCTCTGAAGCCCAGTGCTATGATTCCTACATAAACACAGCTTAACCCTGTGACCTTGGGCTGAAGCAAGGGAGTGGACTCTCTGTTCTTCTTTTACTGGAAATTCTTGGACAAAAGTTCATAGCACCTCTATTCCCAAACATGTTTGTCAGCTAGAACTTTCCCAAGAGCTCCTGTACCAGAGGTACCTGAGCTAAAATAGCAGCTAATGATAAATTCATATGATAAAATGCTCTGAAGTCATTAAATTATGTTTTTGAAGATTTCCTAATCAATAAATGTTAATGACTATGGGACAATTCCTTACATCAACTTTAAAAATTCCTTACATCAACTTTAAAAAATGTACATAGCAGGACGTTTCTTGAATATGGAAAAAGAATGCATGTAAATGAAAAAAGAGAGAGAGAGAGAGAGAGAATGAAAAGAAACACACCTAAATTTTAACTGTGCTACTTGGGATTGAAAGTTAATTAGTGATTTTTATATTCTTTATACTTTTCTGATTTTTCCAAATTCTCTACAATGAACACTTAGAATCAAGAAAGAAATGTCATTTTTTAAATGAGCTCTGATAGCACAGGACTGTTAAACCGAGAATGGGTAAGAAAAGTGGGCTTCCACATACACACACAGTCTCAAGACTCAAAACAAGACAAAACAAAAAGTCAGGTTTAGAGGTGTGTGGCACAGAGGACTATATCTTCTCTGGTGGGTATTAAATTCCACAGAGGTAACTGCAAATAACACAATGTCCCTTCAGTCGTTCCCCTCAATCATCTTCCTGCCTGAGGAACAGTGTCACCTCTGAGCCACCCAAGGCTCTGAAGGTTTGCAGCAATTGTCTAAAGTCTGGCAACAACTAGAATATGACCAGAGTGTTTCATAGCTCTCCTTCCCAAGAGGGTTGCCTGCATAATGAGAATAAACTGCACTGGGCAGGTCTCACGAGATCATGAGAGCAGGAGAGAAACAGCACAGATGGGTGCTGGGAATGAGCAGCCATCTGGGTGGTATTGATAATGAACTGCTGCATCCTGGCTGAAGCCACTTAATTTCCCAAACACTTGTGTTATAAATATGCTGTCAGTGGAGTTAGTTGCTTTGTAGAGAATGGGGGTGAATCAAAAATGGGTTGATGAAATACCACCAGTCCCCCAAACAAATATCCTCTCCAATCTTAGCTGAAACACTACCTAGAAGATATGGGGAAACACTACAAATGACATCAAATGTTCTCTAGACAATCTGTGCTGCTATGGAGCAGCTTTGCTTCATCAATCAATCAATCAATCATAATCCCTAAAGGGTATTGAAGCACTGGCCCTTTTTACTTGCTGATTTCTATCCTAATTTATGGTTTAAATGGCATTTTTAGGTAGATGGAGGTGAAAAGTGTTTGTGAGCATTCAAATATGAAAATAAATTGAAGATGAATGCAAAGGAAGATTGCAAGGAAATTCTTAAATTTGCTCATAAATAGACTCAGGATTTTTTTGTTATTTGCTTTACTTGCAAAATACTATAATCTCCACACCTCTCACACTGGAGCAGGTAAGTGCTCCTATTTCTGGTGTCAAAATGCAGACAGCACTATAATTACAAACTAGAAAGAAAAAAAAAATTCTGCACCAATGATGTAGGCAAACGTGGGGCTCGCAGTAGATTCCTGTCTACTTCCTCTTACTTATTAAGAGAGGCATAGAACTTTCCACTCTAGGACTCAGCTGTTTGCTAATTTGCTGTAAGCTCCATTCCCTTCCTGATTTCATCTCTTTGATTTTATTCCAGTGAGAAGCCACAGGTAGTGCCTCCACCTGTAAGGGCTTATTAATTAGCAGCCAACAGGGTGAAGCAGAAGTCATGTGCTCCATTTGCAGGGCTAATGGTTCAGTTCATGAATGGTTGCTCAAAATATTTTATACCAGCCAATCTGAAAGAACATATGATTCTGGTTAAATTTAAGGACTCTTGGATCCTGCAGGCCCACATAGCCATACCTAGAGCTGCCATGTAAATGAGATTGCCATAATTTCAAAGTTCGATGGGAAGAAAATGAAGCAGCTGCTGTTTAATTTTTTATGGAGCCTACAATTTGTCTCATTAGCTGGCAAATAGGATAGGCTGGGAACTGAATGCAGCCTGGGCCTCAACTTCAAATGAGAGCAAAAAGGGATCATATTAAATCACTCACGAAGGCTTTCTGGGGATGGGGTGAGACTGGCTGATGCAGGAGATAGAGCACCTGGCTCCAAATCCTGGCTGCTAGACAGTTCCATCACCTCAGTAACACATCACCTTCAGCAATTTTAGAAGCTTCCAGAGCCTAGTTGACTAATATAAGAAGCAAGGGATCTGGAACTACCCTGTCTCTCAGAGTTGTGGGGCCCCCAGAGGCAAGGATACCTGAAGGCTTAGAAAATTCTGCAGTGCTATCCAAATGCAATTTGGGAATGACCTGGATGAGTAAACCAAGGTTCAAGGGCAGCAGATTTGACTATAATCACAGAGGTGCAGCTGTGAATCTGGGCTCCCTTATTCAGAGATTCGAGGAAACTATACATTTTCCCCATCTCTACTCGTAGTATTATCCACCAGTCGGGGGCGGGGGGCTGCTGGAGAAATGCAGGATGAGGGCTGGTGTTTCCTGGGTCATTTTCAACTTAGAAACTGGGTAATGTGACCTGGTGACAAGTCATGGTAACTTGCTTATGGGTGTCCAGACACCATGTAGATACCTTGGTAGGGAAACGGGCAAGAAGCAAACAAAAAATAGAGCTAGGCTATATTGGCCTGCTGTTATCCCTGGTTGCTCTGAGGCTTCCTCTACATCCATGAAATTTCTTACACTGTGGAAGTATCTTTGTGGGTCCCAACAGTTTATGCTAACAAGGTGACTCATGGTGATCCCCAAATAATTTATGCTAAAGAGATGACTCAGGGTCTTGGAGCTTTAAGTCACGTGGTATCAGCCCACCATCATCAAGTGAGGAAAGGGGGGATGGGGATTGAGTTCAACCACTTGGCTAATGATTTAATCAGTCATGCCTACATAATTAAACCCTATCAGAAACTGGGGACAAAGCTCAGGTGAGCTTCTCTGGTTAGCAATACACATTGATATACCAGGAGAGCAATGTATCCCCAGGACATGGGAGAGTTGCATTTGGGACCCTCCCTGATCTTACCCTGTGTATCTCTTATTTTGACTGGTCCTGATTTGTGTTTTATAACAAAACTTCTAAGTGTGTACTTTCCTCAGTTAGTGAGTTATTCTAGAAAATTACGAAGCCTGATGGGCTAGTGGGAACCCCAGAATTTTTAGCCAGTTGGCTAGAAATTCAGGTGGTCTGGAAACCCTGTAGATGTGGGTGGTGCCTGAAGGGAAGGCAGTCTTGCAAGAGGCTGTATCCGTAACCTGTGAAATTTGTGCTGACTATGGAGTTGGTGCATGAATTGCATTGCAAAACCTAGCAACAGAAGTGGAGAAGTGGCAGGAACATAGTGTTAGGAATCAACCTAGATGCCCTTCAACAGATGAATGGATAAAGAAACTGTGATATATATATATATATATATATATATATATATATATATATATATATATATATATACACACACACACACACACAAAGGAATATTACTCTGCATTAAAAGAGAATAAAATTATGGCATTTGCAGGTAAATGGATGGAGTTGGAGAATATCATGCTAAGCAAAATAAGCCAATACCAAAAAAACTAAAGGCTGAATGCTTTCTCTGATAAGTGGATGCTAATCTATAATGGGAGGGAAGCAAGAGATGCAAGGAGGAACTTTGGATCTGTCAAAAGGGAGGGAGATGATGGGAGGGAGTAAAGAGGGTAGGAAAGATGGTGGAATGAGATGGACATCATTACCCTAGGTACATGTATGATTGCACAAATGGTGTGACTACTTCGTGTACAACCAGAGAAGTGAAAAATCGTGCTCCATTTACGTACTATGAAATCAAAGTGCATTCTGCTGTCATGTATAACTAATTAGAACAACAACAACAACAAAAGATGTGATGAGTGATCTAAATCTGGATTTGGATCAGAATGCTTGGGGTTTTGTTAGAGTCTGTAAACAAGTCTGGATGGCGCCTGGCATATTGCCAGAGGGAGTGGTTTGTGAAGTAACGCCAGCGAGCCATCAAGTGTAGAGATTCCTTATTGGTTGACTGATGTATATAGTTTATGCTAATTAAGATAAGCTGCGTGGAATGTATAAATACCACTCCTGTCCTACAATAAATGGCTCCCACTCCTGCTGTATCAATGTACACAAGTTGCTCGTCACCCCCCGGTTATTTTGCTGCAGCCGGACTGCAGCAGATGGTGGCCCATACGGGGAGTCCCGGGACACTCGGGGGTAAGTGACAAAAAAAAAAAAAAAAAAGCTGCCTGTCCATAGATAGGACGGGAGCAATCTGCTCGTCCCTAAGCAAATAGGGCGAGAGAAAAAATGGCCATTTCGAGAAAATGGAGAAGATTGATACAGTATGTTTGTGTCTTGTTTTGTCTCAGTGTATTGTATTGTCTTTGTGATGAAAATATGGAAGGGGTGTTAAGTAAATTACTAAGGCACCCCAGTGGAACCAAGAATAGTTAGCGCATGTGTTGACGGAAGCCCAGGAACTCTAGTCAGAAAGAAAAAGAAAGTTCAGAAGAAGAAGGATTATCAGGAAAAAAGTTGCAGCAAAAGGCTATTACTAAATACTTTTCGTTACTGGAGGGTGTGTGAAGCGGAGAGGCGGCTGCCGAGTGTGCTAGCCGGTCACAGCGCAGCAAGGATTTTCCAAGAGGCTGCGGCGACTGGCCCTTCCCCGCCTCCTGGCCGGGGAGCTGGCTCTTCCACTGCCGCAAGCCCAAATCTAGACCTGACCTGGAGGCACAGTCTCGCAGGCTCTTGCTCCCTGTGCCCGGAAGCAGTTTGAGTCCAGGACACTCCCCAGGGCCATCTGGGGCTGCCCGGGAGCTACAGCCGGCAGAAGACTCTACCGGTGTCCCTGATGTTTGATCATTTTCAATGCCAATAACTAAGCTACAATGGTTTTCCCACACCTAGAAGCTAATGAGTAATGAGCGCCATTAAGGCCTATTTCAAATGTAAAAAACCTTGAGATACTGTACTAAATTGTTCAGAAGGTTGTTTTCTTAGTAGAATGCTACAGGATTTTCTTTAGCCATCCAGAGTTCCTGCCTTCGTCCCAGTGCCGGTAAAGACCAAGGTAGAAGAATTTCCAGTGTTGCTGAAAACCTGACGAGACTTCGGCTGAGAAATGGACGAGACTTCGGATCAAGCTAGTTGCCTGCAGAACTTACCTGGACTGTGATTTACCTGGACTGTGAGTTAATCTATTGAGACACTACTTTACCTGGACTGAGACAACAAACTGTAATCTACAACAAATTGTAACTCGGTATCTTTGCAAATGGTGTCATTGCTGGTATAATTTTTCCAAGGGCTTCTTGCATGGAGCCATCAATTGGCTTGGTATTGTGACATTTTGTATCCTCCCCTTCTGCTCGTAGCAGATTATTTGTGGTGTTTATGTAAAAACCACTATGGTCATTATTTAAATTAAACAAAAGGGGGAATTGTTAGAGTCTGTAAACAAGTCTGGATGGCGCCTGGCATATTGCCAGAGGGAGTGGTTTGTGAAGTATCGCCAGCGAGCCATTAAGTGTGGAGACTTCTTATTGGTTGACTGATGTATCTAGTTTATGCTAATTAAGATAAGCTGTGTGGAATGTATAAATACCACTCCTGTCTTACAATAAATGGCTCCCACTCCTGCTGTATCAATGTACACAAATTGCCCGTCATGCCCCCCCCCCTTATTTTGCTGCAGCTGGACTGTGGCAGGGTTTGTTATGGTTTGAATGTAAGGTGTTCTCCAAAAGCTCACATTTGAGACAATGCAAGAAGGTTCAGAGGAGAAGAATAGGTTGTGAGAGTCTTAATTTCATCAGTGAATTAATCCCCTGATAAGGATTAACTAAAAATTGAGTGGTAATTGAAGTGGTGGTAGGGTGTGGCTGGAGGAGGTGAGAACCTGGGAGTGGCTTTGTGGTATACATTTGTATCAGGCAAGAAGACACCTCTCTCTCTGCTTTCTGATCATCATGTAAGCTGCTTCTCTCTGCTACACTCTTCTGCCATGATGTTCTGCCTCACCTCAAGAAATGCAGCTGGCCTTCTATGAACAAAGATCCCTGAAACTGTCAGCCCTTTTAAAAACATTTCCTCCTCTATGGTTGTTCTGATCGGGTCTTTCAGTGGCAGCAGTGAAAAAGCTAATACAGGGTTGAATTCTGGCTTCACCATCTCTGAGCTCTGTGACTTTATGCCAGTTACCAAACCTTTTCATTTCCCCAAAATTCTGTCTCCTGGCTGCCAAAATGGGAAAACAGTACCTACCTCATAGAGCAATGGGAACTAAATGAAATATCCACATTTTAGATATTAACAGAGGGGATGGAACAGAGCTGAAAGTGACCAGTGGGTTTACCACTTGTTTCAAGTCTTAGATTCAGGGTGGGGCCCTTGGTGTGGTGATGTTGTTGGGGCCTATAGACCTGAAGGAAAATGAATGGGGCAGACAGATCTTGAAGGAAGAAAGATGTCCAGATATGTTTCAGAAATCTCCTCTGAGCAGAGTGACAAGGTCTCTACCTGCTGAGAACTTTCTTTTCTAGAACATGGATTGTTTCAGGACTTGTTCAGATAGAAAAGGAGACGCTGAAGGAGTGAGGCTCTGGGACCACCACTTGTTTTATGTTTTCTATTTTGGAGTGCAAGATAAAAATCATTTTGAAAAAAAAAATATTCTGTTGCTATTTGTTTAAAAAAATTTAAAGACCACATCTGATTACAAGGGCAGCTCCTCCCTGGAAAGTGATACTGAGTTTTGAGAAATTGATGTCCAAGTTGAAGTGACCCAACCTTTGGAGGAACAGACTGCAATGAGAAGTCCTGATTGGGAGGAAGGAGATGCTAGATACATACAATCTCATCTCAAAAGCCTATACTTACAGTAACAGGTTTTCCAAAGGTCAGAGAAAAAAATAGGGCTGATTCTATAGTGAGAATCTGAAAGAAAAGGATACTCAAAAGCATTGAGAAGCTCTTTCTACTGCATATAAAGGCAGGAAGAAAAGGTGCTAGAATGACCAGGGATGCATAGATAGGTGTGGCATGGGCTTGCAAGTAGAGTGACAGCACAGAAAGATGAGTGAAACCCAAAATGACCTGCAAAAATGTTAAGATCCAAAACAAGGTAAAGTGGATGGGGAAAGAAAGGGACATCATCCATGCACTGATACAGCTCAAATGGAACCAGCACAAATGGGAGAACATCTCTCCCTCCTTTTTATACCATTCTCTAGAAGGCACCAAAAATACCAACACTTTGCATCCTACGGCTTATGAAATTCCATTGGATGCAGCCTCTTGTCTTATTAGAGCTGCCTCCATAGTCCCAGCCATATTGAAATCTGGAGGAAGGACAGTGGGAGTGGCAGTAGGGGACAGGAAACAGGGAGCCAGGTGAGACACCATGCAGTATTGGGACCATCTATGCCCTGATACTGCCATTGGAGAAGCCTATCAACCTCATCCTTCCTCTTTTCTGAGGATGAGTCTGTCCCAGCTCCTCACTCCCCCATTCAAATAGACTTCTGCCACATCCAGGATGTATGACCAGGTCAGTGCCATGCCCAGTGGAGGACAAATATGAGGCCAGGACTTATGGCCACATACTCTGTTTCCAACCAAGAAACAGAGTCTCAGAGAAGTTAAATCAGTTGTCCAGAGTTAGGAGGTCACAGGGCCAGGATCTGAATTTGGTTCATCTGGCCACCTATATCTCCCAACACAGTCTCCAACTCTCAAGGTCTTGAACTGTAGAATCTGGTTGACCAAAGCAGAAGAGGGAGGGCAGGTGAGGTAAGGCAGGGACATGTGCCTATGGAGAGGAGGTGGGCCTGAAGAAGATGAGGAATGGACTGTGTAAAGGCACAGGGAGGAAACCCTCCAAGGGAACCAGCAGAGTCTTTGGAGTCTCTCTACCTCAATTTAGTTCTGAAAAGATTTTGTCCTGAAATTCTATTTAGTTTTTCAGAAAGTACCTGAGGAACTTGGGGAAGTGGTCTTTACAAATAGCTCACACTTCTTTATTTCCTGAAAGATATTATTTTAAAAAAGAAACACTCAGATCAATATTTCCCATGAGGCCAACAATCCCATTTGCTCCAGACTTGCCTGGCTGTGACTATGCCAAGTTTCCTGGACTTCACCAAGAGCTCTTTCCTACTCAGCCTTCTTGATGTAAGATCAGAGAGTGCAGCAAGCTCTGCCCTCTCACCAGACTGGGTTAATAACCTCCCCATGAGATGGCTCTTACTCCACTGCAGGTTCATGCACATCCACCTAGAACAAAACGCTGGAAATGCACCCACAAGCCAACACGTGCAGCAACAGGGAGCACATCTGGTTTTCACTGGTAGGAGGGAATAAAGCTGCTCCTTTAACAGCACCAACTTCTTTCCTAGGGAAAGTTTTCTTCTTGCTGATTTTGATCTATGGTTCTTTCTATTTTGTCAATAAAATCAAAAAATTCACACTGACATTTCCAACTACCAAAGAAAATAAAGGCACAATATGCTTTTAGAGATTCCCCTTGACTTTTTCACTGAAGAAGTATTGATGGGAAAGATAAGGACTTCCAGCTGATTAGACATCATCCCGAGTTCAGTTCTGCCACTTAATTAGCAAGGTGGTCTTGATTGGACAAGGTTCTTTCCTCCTATGACTCCATTTTTCTCATGAGCAAATCCAGGTGAATACTCGCTGAGTTGTGAAGATTAAATGAAGAACAGAATGAGAATCAGGGTCATGCCTGACACACAGATGCTTTCCTAGCCTCCAAAGGCTTCTCTTTTTCCCCTCCTCATCCAGGAGAGATTTTTAAAAAATAAATAAATAAAATAAATAATCTTTTTTTTTTTAAGTTCCCTTTCTGTCCTTAAAAAAAATGTGAGTGCAGGGAAAGCTATTTTCATCTCCTCTCTATGTCTCCATCATCTCAATAAATTTCACACGTCTACAAGAGACAGCAATGTCTCATGTGGTATCTGTCCTGTCCTGTTTGTAGTGTCATAAGCAGGGGAGGGAAGGTGAGAATGGGCTGGTATTTAAGAAGCCCTGTGCCTGTGAGTGAAAATGCACTCAGGACATAGAACAAGACTCGGGCATGGGAGCCCCTCTTATTTTATACCTAGGTTGGCTGTACCCTTCTGGTTTCTGGGGCCCCCATGAACATCTAGATGGACAGATATCCCCACAGACATGGACACAGCTGTCCTCTTGCAGAGACAACAGGTTTGCCTGCTAACATAAACATCTCCCTTGGTTGGAATAAACCAATGGGTGGCAAACACGCAGGGAGAATTCTAAAAATAAAGGAAGCTGTTGAATGTAGCCTTTAACTTCTTGCAACTCACCCAAGGGAGAAGGAAGCTCTCTCTTTAGTCTGTGGGCCTGGGAACACTACCTTCATACAAAGAATCTTTGTATAAAATCTGGTCAATTTTCTACCTCCACAAGTAAAGACTGTACTTCAGTTAGAAATTTATGAAATGAAAAAGATCCTTTTTTCCCACTTAAGTTTACCGACCTGTTGAATTCTGTTGAGAACCTTCACCTACAAGGCAAGTTTCTAAAAGTTCGTGTTCTATTTATCTTTGCCACCTCAGTGTCAAACAAAATGCTGCATGTTGCATAAGAAAGACTTCTTTTTTCCTTTTTAATAAAAATAGGACTTTGTGCCAAGTGCTAGAAAACTGTCAAGGCTCCTGCCCTCTAGAAGCTAAAATCTGTACACAAATAACTGTGATACAAGATAAGAGGCGGCAAACACCATATGCAGATTACAAGGGTGTCTGGCTTGGGTGAGGTGCATATGTGTGTACATGTGAGGCAGGAAGCAGAGGACCCAGAGACAGGCGCTGTGTATTTTCCAAATCATTCTGAAATTATCAGTCACAAATCCGTCTCCTTCACTAGAGTTAGATTTTCATGGACAGAGACCATGTTTTATTTATGTTTGTATAACAGAACACTATTTTGAAAATATTAAACTGAGGTATTTTTCATTCCCTTATAATCGTGTTCCCTGCAGCCTTCACATAATTACAGATAGAACTTCCCCTGGGAAGAGGAGTATAGCACCAAGGGAGGCCACAGAGAGAAGGAAGGTATGGTGGAGAAAGGCTGTCACCTGCCCCCACAAGGCAGAAGAAGATACAGCCCTGCTACCCTCCTCCTTCTGCAGTGGGGCTACAGGGAAGTTCCATGTACCTGTTAGTCTTGTGCTGGGCACTGATCCTCAAGATGAAGAGGGGAAGGAAGGAGAAGAGAAAGGAAAGGAAGTAAGGGGAAAAAAGAAGGAAGAAGAGGAGTTAAAGGAAGAAGATAAAAGCTGAGAGTGCTTGTTTTCTGCATTCTTTTAAGGTTCTGGGTGCAGAGAACCATTGTGCAAATGTCTCAGCACCAATTTGAGATGTCCACAACAGAAAGAAAGTGGTGATGCATATGGCTCTGATTGACAAGGGCCTAAGACAGCACCCATGAGGGTCCTTGGCTTCCATGGCCTGAAGGGATCCAGTGGAAGACATGTAAGACACAGAGTCAGCAGGCCTGCCTTAAGGTTGCTGTGGAGAGAAGAAAAACGGCCCCATAGCTAAGCTGCAAGGAGGACCACTGCTATATTTTAGATGCAGTTTGTCCCCCCAGATATTCATGAGTTTGAGGCTTGGATCCCAGTGGAACCTTTAAGAGTGGGGCTTAGGAGGAAGTTCTCCCGTCAACTGGGGTCATGCCCTTGGAAGGGATGGTGGGACTTCAGTGTCTCATTCTGACTTCCTGTCTGGTGATATGATTTCCATCTTCTGCACATATACTCACCATGATGCCATCCACCATGAGACCCTCACCAGAGGCTGAACACATGGGGCTGCCCAATCCAGGGCTTTCAGCTTCCAAAATTGTGATCCAAATAGAACTCTTTTCTTTAAAAGTACCCGAACTCATATATGTTATTAAAGTAATACAACCACCCAGGCAAGGGGCAAAGTAGATAATGAGTCTGAAACTCAGTGAAAAGGGACCAGTTGGTAGGTGGCCATGCCAAGAGATCTTAAGACCAAGAGTCATGCTGGCTGAGGATTCCAGCCCTGAATGCCAACAGCCTAGAGAGAAGCTTTAAACCTGGAATTAATTTGCTCACATGATTAGCAAAAGAGTCTGAGCTTACCCAAAGCAACTAATTCAGCATAAGGGAGATACACTTAAAGGGTCTTTTACCATCTGTGGATGTGGGGCTTCAGTGCCACATGAAAAGTTATAGTAAGTAAAGGATGCAAATTTTTTATTCATATTTTTGGCACATCTATTTGCAATGTGTAAGTTTCAGCTTTCCCCCATCCCACCACATCCCATTTGTGATTCCAATTCCTAATACAGCCTCTGGAACAGGGTGAGCACACAACAAATGCTTATGAAGGTAAACTGAGCTTAGATATATAGGAAGCAAGTGACAGCTTACAGATGGTCAGGAAAAAAAAAAGTGAAACACAGAATCAAAGCTATAAGAACGATACAAAGGAACAGCTTTCTTGGGCCATTCAGTGCACGGGCACATGGCTACTGAGACTGTCACTGACATAGAATCACATAGGGTGACTATTGATAATAAAATATAAGACATCAAGATTTCTCCATTAAATAAAGTAGAGAAATACATGTTTTAGAAGGACCCCATCTATATCCTTATTTTTTATTTACTTTTTTGCAGTGCTGGAAATTATTAAACCTAGAGTCTCACCCATGCTAGCAACCACTCAACCACTGAGCTACGCTCAGCCCCAAAATGGTTATTTTTAAAGGATTAAAACTTAGCTTATGAAAAATTAATTTCCTGGAATGTACCACTCCTCCAAAGATGCTGGATCAATAAAACACAACTGCACTTTGCCTTTCTCCTCTGGAAATGAACCCATAGTGCAGATATTTCCCTTTTCAGACTCCACCTCCAGGAGACCTTTAAAGGACATCTGGCTCTAGCAAGGCAGCAAAACTTCTTTAGGGTGGCCTATAGACTTCCTCTAGGTTAGCAAGATGCCACCTGCCTCAGCACTTGGGAAAGCCGGAGTGAACAGGTCTCCATATGAATGGGTAAAGAGGCAATGGGCACTCATGGGGAGAACCAGCGGGCATGGCCCCTGTAGCTGCATTTGCTGTTCTCCACGCAGGGTCCTTGTAAACCCCATTCCCCAGCCCCACCTAGGATCAAGGTACTGCCCTCCCGTGGGTGCTTCTCTTGGGTGTCGATCTCCATGGCACCCACTCCACAATGCACTTAAGATAAACCTATGACTCCTCTGCCTTCGTGTTTCCAAGAAACCTAGGCATTTGGAAATCTGAGTGATTTCCATGCCCAACCAAGCCTGGAATAAAAGTCCAGTCCAGTCTCATTATGTAGCATCGGGGTTCTCTTCTTTACTGTCTTCCCCCAAAGGCAAGAAAACCCTCCTGTGTGCTGAAGGCTTTATTTAAATAAGTGAACAAAAATATCAAGAAATAAAAGAATTCCCAAATATCATCATCATTTGATTGAGTTTAGCCATAAGAAAAAACCCTCAGTCATGGGCTGGGGATTACCTTAGTTGTAGAGCCCTTGCCTAGCATGTGCAAGGCCCTGAGTTTCATCCCCAGCAACAACAACAACAAAAAAGACATGCCTCTTTTTCTTGTCTCCCTATCACCCAAGAATGATGAGGAGATGAATAATGGACATTCGGGTAGTTTTATGAATTTTTAAGGAAAGACAACTCATAACAAGCTTCATCAAGGTGCACAATCTCTTTTCTACCAGGTTCAACTCATCCTGACTTACATACATCACAGACAGCAAGAGAAAATGGCTTTCCTATTATATGGTTCAAACCTGACTATGTGACTCCCTGCACTTGGGACCAGAAGGCTGAGTGCTCCAGAAGAAAGGCTCCAGATCCTGCTTACTCCATGGTTCTGATAATTCTGTCTGGTACTCTCTGTCTGGTACCCTGGGGATGAGTGCCATCCACATGGACCTATCAAAGGGAATTGTTGCCACCTCAAAGATTCAATAAGCTGCACACTTACATACAAGATCTTCTTGGTCAAACTCTCCATCATTTGCAAAGCACCAGCCTGCTAAAAATATATCTTCTTGAGGGGTAATTTCATGTTTGGAGCTGGTCCACGGGGAAGAGTACAGGAGAGGAGAGTTCTCAGGGGCCATCTCCAACCCCTTTATACACAAAGGCAATCTTTCCTCCGTGCTCAAGATTGGAGGGGAAACAGAGCACGACAGGTGTAATGCCCTCTGCCATTAGTAATTAGTGTTCTCCAAAAAAATGTTGTTTATAAAACTTGGCATTTTTCACCTCTGCTCCTGGACATGATGATCACAATGTCACAAAATGTCTAAGCATGACCACTAGCAACACATCTTAGCTTGACTGTGCATATTTTGTGAACAACTATTAGGTACTGGGTCTCATTTAGTCCTTCCTACTGAGTCTCTACATCCTCTATTTTAGGGATAAGGAAGAAGAGATGTTAAGTGACTTGCTTATGGTCTAACAGTAAGTGGGTCAGGACTCAGACCCACCAGCCCCTTTTCTACTCTGGCCATTCAATACATGAAACAGGGTTGCTCTGAATAGAGAATCCATCTTCTGTCCTTTAGAAGTTCCCATTTCCTCTGAGACTTATCAGGGATTCCTCCCTGTCAAAATGTTCCTCTGTGTTTATTTTTCCCACCTGACTGTCCACACCGTTCAAGGACTCCAGGCACCTGCTTGGATGATGAGAAAACAATAAATGCTACCACTACTAAGTTCTTCAGCTTTCTCCTAAGTCCCTCATTATTTCTCCCAGTGCTGACCCCAGGAGTGTCTTCAGGGTTCACTGGGTGCTTGCCTGGTTTATCCATCACTGCCAGGCCCAAATCTGGACAACTATACCTCAGAGGCTCCTAGACCAGCTGGCTCCATCAGGGATTCTATCACCTGGGGTCAGGTTAGGCTCCCTGGTCTACTTCCTGGTTGTAGAGATATCTCACCTACCACCACTCTACAAACTTTGATTGTGGCTAGGAGTTTGATGACCTTAAGCACCATCCTACATTCACAAGGCTTCAAATCCACATGTCACTGGACAGTCCCGTGGCAAAAAAGGTAAAAATCAGGCCCTGTATTCAGTTCTGACCACTGACTTTCGTGGTCTAAAGTTGACAATGCTGTCCTAGAACTCAGTGCACCCCTCTCCACAAGTCTTCCCTTCCTTTCCAGCTCACTGTACTATGGGGGAAATCTTCAACTTAATTCAACAGCCTATCAATGAATATAAAGAAAGTGAAAAAAGGGAGTCGTTAAGTCCAGTTCTGTATTTATACTCAGGGAGAAGATTAAAATTCACATGCTGATAACACTGTGGGAGTATCTATCACTTTCATGACCCAAGGTATCCTGTTCTGGATGAATAATGAATAAGAATATAACTGTGGATTGTCCTGACTTAAAAACTTATATTGGAAGAGGGGGTACTGGAGATTTAACCTAAGGGCACTTTACCACTGTACCAGATTCCCCAGCACATTTTTGTTTTCTTGGGTTTTGGTTTTTTTTTTTTTTTTTTTTTTTTTTTTTGAGACAGGGGTCTCTAAATTGCTTAGAGATGAGGCTCGTTTTAAACTTGGAATCCTCCTGTCTCAGACTCCCAAGTTGCTGGGATTACAAGTGTGCACCACCACACCCAGCAAAGTTTATAATCTCATTCCAAAAAAAGAAGAAAATGGAAATATCTTTGCTTAAAATTGTCCTGTCTTTTCCCATGTGTTCACACTCCAAGTCCAAGCTCAATTTCCTTTGTCCCAAAACCGCAACTTTCCCCTCTTCAGTGTTCCCTGGTACTTCATCTACATTTCTCTATTTTATAGTCACTGTGTTCTATGCTCACCTCTTAATCTTAGCTTCAAGAAGGCATACACTCCTGGTTAAGCGTTGCATCCCTAAAGTCCTTACCCCGGAGCCTTTCACATGATGTAGCTCCATGAAAGTTGATGTAATGAATGGATTGATAGATGGATGGATGGACAGACAGATGGCAGAACAGAGGATAGATGATGGAGGAGGGAGGAAAAGGAAGGACCGTTTCCTTTCTTCGTGCATGCTACAACAACTTACTCATATATATATATATATATATATATATATATTTTTTTTTTTTTTTTTTTCCCGAAAAAGCAACTCACATTCATCCTCATTATCACACTCATTCAATTCCTAAGCACGTCCTCAGCTGGGGAGGTTTTGCAATTTCTCCACTGCCACCACTAAATTAAAAGCACACTGGCATACTGTAGCAAGGGAAAGCTATAAAAGGTCCAAAACTTGAAGGGCTGGATTTCTGACTAAACCACAATTCACATATCACTGTTCTCCCTTCATATTTAAGAAATAAAAGTTTTCTGTTTGGAAAATTCCCCAGGCCTTCGTTCTCTCACCTGCTTAATATGCTTTCCAAGTACTGCTGAAATATCTTTATTCTTTCCTAGGACCCTCATTACCTATTTTCATCAAATTTTAAGTCTTAACCAAGGAGACTCAAAAAAGAACAAATGAGAAAATAAAGTCCACACTAACAAAAATAAAACAGGTTCGTCGACAGCAAAAGGAATATCTGCCAATAACAACACCATTTGTCTTAGTTACTGCTTTTAACTTTCTCTTTCTCCTGGCATTAATAGAAACAAAACTGCGTGTCTCCAGCCTCATGCAGCTAATGTACAGTTAGCGCCCCAGGCAACAGGAGCCACAGAGTTCAAGTACAGTGAAGACAAATTCAAGCAAACAGATTGTAGACACAATTGATTGCCGCGTTTAGTCTCGTGGTACTATTCACCATAGTTGGCGAGTTTCATGTAAAAACAGGGAGTCCTCTGGTGGGACAGCCCCCATGGAGCAAGCTAAAGCATGTATGTCACAGAAGTACTTACCCAATAGAAGCAAAAGATGGAAGGATGGCCTGGGAAAGGACCAGAATGAGGAGCAATGTCACATGGTGAGGGGTGATCTTTGTTCTAAAAAAATGCCTGGTACCTACACACCACATCTGCCACACCCTCCCCTTGACATTGTCATAACCACTGCCAGAGGTACACTGCTGTCTCACTGACTGACGGCCTTCGAGGGCATTTCTCCACACAGGCCCGACTAAGCCTTTTAATGAATCCACCCCAAGGTCACCTACTAACTCATTTGCTTACACTTCAACATCAGATCTGCACTCTTTTCCCTGATGGCATTAGAGATCCGAACTGCTCATTTCAGTGACGAATGCCAATAATCCAAAGAGCAATAATGGCAACTTAGTCTCAATGTGGTGGTGTTTTAGAGTTCATAAGTTGCTTTCACATTCCCATATCATAGACAGACTGACTCCTTAGCATCACCCTGAGCTACTGAGGTCTCAAATGCAAACTTTTACTTTTTTATTTAATCTTTCTATTCCAAGCCAGCTGTGAAACCTTGTATGCCAACAAAGCTCTGTCATTTCCAGCAAAAACACAGCTGAACCCGTGTCCCCTCGTGGTTGGGGTTGAACACTAAAGGGCCTCCGAAGAACAAATGCAAGCATGGCCTTACAATGACCATCATGCCACATGGCCTACTTAAAAGCCCATGGTTGATTTCCAAGGCCTTTGATACTATCTTCACAAGGCAGAAAACTGGGGTTTCAGGGCATACCACTTTAAACTGCAGTTCTCCTGACAAACTCCCACACACTGAGCAAGGCCTCAACACACATGACCTTGTGTGCCCCTTCTAACCTGGCTGAAAAGACTCCATCTGACCAGGGCATCTGCTCCCACAAGCAAGGCTCAGGCTGAGGACCCCCAGAAGCTTGCACCCCAGCTTGGCAGTAACAACCCAGAGATGCTAAAGCAGGCACATATCTCATCTGTATTCCCCAATAAACCACCCCACAAACCACCCAAAAGCAACATCAAAATGCCAATGAGATTGGCCAGGTGCAGTGGCACACACCTGTAATCCCTGCAGCTTGGGAGGTTGAGGCAGGAGAACTTCGAGTTCAAAGCCAGCCTCAGCAACTTAATGAGGTGCTAAGCAACTCAGTGAGACTCTGTCTCTAAAAAAAATACAAAAAAGGGCTGTGGATGTGGCTCCGTGTTAAGTGCCCCTGACTTCAAACCATAGCACCAAAAAAAAAAAAAAAATGCCCTGGTTGTACCAAAAACAAAAGCAGGAGTTGACTATAAGATAGCTACTTATCAGATGATGCAGCAAGCAAGTCCTTCATTAGTTCTAAAGGACCACTGTGACATTCCAGCTTCTCATCCCCTCATCTCCTGACCTTCTGCCTGCCTTCTGCTTCATGGAATCCCAATATGACTATTCTAGAGGGTGTCCTCGAACACATGCAGAGAAAGCTGAGTAACAGGGCAAAGAGCCACCTGTGTGTCACTCATTACAAGCCCTCCCACTCTCCAGCTTCTGAATTCTAGTCTTCTTGGGCAAAAGCCAACTGCGAAGTGAAACAGCAGTCAGGGTGGTGTGTCAGGAACGCTGTATGTGGTCATAAAATATATATGATGTGGTTTATGAACCAAGGTATTTGGAGCAAGGTATTAGGAAGCATGGCTGGGCTACTTCAAAGCAACTTGTTTTATAAGTGCTCATATATACATGTATCTACAGAAGACATTATATGTATAAAGGACATATCTATATTAAGACATGGTACCTGAATTCCAATAAGCATCAGAGGGATTAAATTACTTCAGTGAGCTCTCTTGCAAAAATTGGATATTTACTGCTGCTGATATCTGTAACAACTTCAAGGCCTGAACATTACCTACCGCCTTCCTAGTTCATTGCAGGGAGATACACAGGTTTCTTAGGATCTGTCCATTTAAACTTGAGGTTGTTAATTATTTTTTATGCTGCAATACAGATCTGAGACTTTAAAATATATATCCCAGGTACCAAAATATGGCCTAAGCTGTAGTGAGTCATTCTGTAATCCTTGGTGATCAGGTGTAGTCATAGAAGATAGAACCTCCATGGATAATCCTCTCTTTAAGGGTGTGTGTTAACATTTAGATATGAGGTGCCCCAAAAGCTCCTGTTAGTGCAGGAATATTTAGAGTTGACATGATTGGATTATCGGAACTATAACCTTATCAGTCCATCCTAGTTTGACTGGGCTGACAAGGTGGTCACTGTAGGTAGGCAGGGCATGACTAGAGGAGGTGGGTCACTGGGGTGGAGCCCTGGAAGGATGTATCTTTCCTGCAGTCCCTCTCCATCTCTCTGCCACCCGGAGGGGAGCAGTTTTCCTCCACTGTGCCCTTTGAGGATGCTCCATATCACCTTATATCCAGAGCAATGAAATTGGTTCATGGACTGAAATTCTTAAACCATGAGCTCAAAATAAACTTTCCTCCTCTAAATTGTCCTTGTAAGGTATTTTGGTCAGAATCCTGAAAAGCTGACTAACACAGTCTGTGTAATGAGGAAACAGAACCAGGGGTTAAAGCCTCCTCCCAAGGCTTCAGTCTGAAGCTTTGATCCTTCCCTCTTTTGCCCCTGTCCTTTGTATCTCCCTCCAGCTAAAGGTATATTGAGGGGGAGGGGAGCATCCTAAGAGTGCCTTATATTGGTCATCTCATGCCATGTTCCCACCCCAATGATTATCCATGGCCAATTGCCCCTGGCATCCAAGTGGACACTACCCAACAGACCACCAAAGTCACCTTGTCTACAATGCTGTCCTGGGAAGGGGGCTTAGCCTTTGTACTGGGGCAGGATCGGTCAAAGGATCTCAGCCAGCTTACTTTCCTTGGGCCTCTTCTTTCATAGCTGGGTACACTCTTCCTTCCTTGTCTCCATAAAAGAATCCTGTCCCTCCCAGACACCAACTCTAACCTCAGTTATTTTATGGTGAGTACACCTTGGTTCACACATGCAAAAAGGCACACCCTCTCTCTCTCTGGAGAGGCAACACCCTGGGGCAGGGATTAAGGCTTGAACTTTTGGAACTTCAGCCTGGACTCCAATGCTCTGTGCTCTGAGTCACTAAACCCCACCACCACCCCACCCCCGTGTCCTCCTCTGTAAACTGGGACTAGGCACTTCCTTACTGGGCAAGCAGGAGGATTCAAACAGAATATACATGTAAACCACATAGTGTCTGGCCCTACTATGCAGGCAATTAACAAAATTATTCCAAAACAATCTGAAACGAAATTAGGGCTTCCAGTTGAACTGAGGGCAGCAGATTGAACCTTCAATTATTTTTTTCTCCTTCCCAAAACTCCACTGACCTAAGAAGAAAGGATTAAAAAACAGCATAATCCCCCAACAACACAGAAAACAGGAGGGAGTTCATAACCCACTTGAATCTAATGTATGAAATATGATATGTCAAGAGCTTTGTAATGTTTTGAACAACCAATAAAAAAAAAGAATGGCTAAAATCATAAAGATTGACTAAAATAAGTGTTGGCAAGAATACAGAACAAATCCAATTCCATTATACTGGGTCTGTAAAGACAGTCAAGATAACAGTTTGACTATTTATTTAAATTAAATATGCATGTAAAATGAGGTCAAGCTGTCTACTCCTAAGTATAAATCAAAGAAAAATAAAAGCATATTTTCATACAAAGATTTGAAAATGATAGTTCCCAGCAGTTTTATTGCAATAGCCACAAACTGTAAACAGTACAAATGTTCATTAATAGGTGATTGAGTAAACAAATTATGGTAGTCCCATATAATGATACACTACCAAAAAGGAACAAAATATTGACATGCACAACATTGTTGAATCTCAAAATTATGATGCTGAGAGAATAACGCTAGACCAAAACAAAAATCAAGCAAACAAAAGCCAGTATACATATGGCTTGGTTTTATTTATTTAAAACTCCAGAAAATACAAACTAATCTGTGACAAGAAGCAGATGAATGTTCACCTACTAATCTTCCAGGATGAGGTGGAAGTGAAGAGGTGGATAGATTATAAAAAGGTGTGCACTGGAGACTATCATGCTAAGTGAAGTAAGCCAATCTCAAACAACCAAAGGCCAAATGTTCTCTCTGATAAGCCAATGCTAACTCACAATAAGCAGGGCCAGGGTGGAGATAGAAGTTCACTGGATTAGACAGAAGGGAATAAAAAAAAGGAAGGGAGTGGAGATGGGAGGAAAGACGGTAGAATGAATGGGACATAACTTTCCTATATTCATATATGAATACACAACCAGTGTAACTCCCAATCATGTGCAACCACAAAAATGGGAAGTTATTATGGAACCAATCTAGTTCTTTAACAGATGAATGGATAAAAACAAAAAACTATGGTATATAGACACAATGGAATATTACTCAGTCTTAAAGAAAAGTGAAATCATGGCATTTACCAGTAAATGGAAGACAGTCTGAAAGAACCAAAGGTCAATTGTTTCCTCTGATATGTGGATGCTAATTCACAATAAGGGGTGGGAGGAGAACAGAGGTATTTGGGACAAGACAGAGAGAAGTGAAGGGAAGGGGGGGCACAAGGGTGGGAATGATACTAAAACGAATTGGACATTTTTACCCTATGTGCATATATAATTACATGACAGGTGTAACTTTGTATCATGTACAACCAGACGAATGAGAAGTTATACTTCATTAATGTATGATGTGTCAAAATGCATTCTACTGTCATGTAAAACTAATTGGAACAAATAAAAAATATTTAAAAAGTGAAAAAAAAAGGAGAAGCAATAAAACACTTTGTTGCAAAACATTTCTCTGCTTTTATTAGAAAACGGGAAGTGGATAAAGATGTAAGCAAGAAAGAATAAAAGTAAATCATAGAAAGTAAGCTCAGAAAGTCACAGAACCCCAGAACAGTGGGGGAACTGGAATCACCAGAGATGGAGTAGGTGTGGGGCTGAAAACAGAGACTGGCTGAAATGTGTTCAGGGGAATTAGACCCCTGCTCCTCTCTTCTAGATGGGGCCTCTGGGTGACCTCCCTTTGCCCCACCACAGAAGAAGAGAGGAAGTTGACACTTTGGAAATTCCAGATTTGGAGAAAATGAACAGACTCAGAGAAAAGATCTCCAGATGTGGACAATCAGAGACCATTCCTCACTCCACCCACCCCACTGAAATGGCTGAATTTTAGTCCAATCAATCTTCAGTGATAGGAATTGACAAGCCTCACCCACAAAGCAGAGCTTCCCTTCTTGTGTCAGTTTTAACTACAAATGGTCAAGGAAGCCCCCAGCTTGAAAGATAAGTATGAAGAAATATGAAACAATGCAGGAAGAAAATACCACAATAATATCCTCAGTAATGTAAGAGAATATAATGCATCTATACATGCTATTTTAGAAAGAAACCGATTAAGAGTTCTTAGTAATTAAAAGATAGTAGTTGAAAAGCTTCAACAAAAAATTTGGAAGTTACAGAAATTTCTCTAAAAAGAGAACCAAAAAGGCAGAAATAAAAAAAAATTAGAAAAGATAAGAGCATTTAAGGATCAATCTAGAAACTGCAGCCTCCCACTTAAGGAAAACCCAGAAAGAAGAGAACAAAGAAGAGGAGAAAATAATCAAAGAAATAACATGAGAAAAATCCTCAGAAATTAAAATAATGAGCATCCAAACTGACAAGACCACAAGAAATGAACACACTTCCATACCACTTGGAAATTTCCAGAGAACTGGAAATAAGGAGAAGATCCTATATGTGGAAAGACGGAGAGAGATGAGACCAAGTCATTTGTATAAGACTGGGAATCAGAGCGACATCATACTTCTTATCAACAATGTTAGAAGGTGATACCTTCAAAATTCTGAGGGAAGAGATTTTTAACTTAAAATTCTATGATTCACCAGGCTATCAGCTAAGTGTGAAAAGTAGCAGGGGAAAAATATATTGGAACTGTCAAATCCCCAAATATTTTCCTCACACCCCCTTTACTCAGGAAGCTGCTAAAAGATACGTACCATCAATATCAGGGCATAATCCAAAAAATGGGGAGACTCAAGATTCAGGAAATAGGGAAGTCAACACAGGAGACTGTCCAGATAATCAAAATAACTGGGCAGCGGATCTAGAGAAAAGCCAGTTCCAAATGGGATGGTGATCAGAGGGCACCAGAGAGGATGTTTACAGGAGGAGAAAAATTTTAAAAAGTGATGAATTATTGGTTGCATCTGTCCACATGGAAAATGACAGACAGCAAGAAAGATTTCAGATTCTTTTGGAGATACAGAAAAGAATCAGAGAGGCACAGAAAATACAGCAAAACAAAACAATAATAAAATGATTGTTAATTCTTGGGAGGGAAAAAGCTGTTAAAAAAAGGAAATGTTATCTTAGTCTGTTTTTTGCCTTAACAGTGAACAGTACTTACAAAGTCATAATGTAAACAATGACTACTGGTTTAAACAAAATTTTGAGAGACAATTGGCAGAAGGATGAATAAGAATTGGAGAAGGGAACTGCCATTATTCTCCATATTTTGAAATCTATGGGTAATGTCTAATATTTTTAGCATCCGTTATAGTTTGGATGTGAGATGTCCCCCAAGAGCTCATGTGTGAGACAATGTAAGAAGATTCGAAGGAGAAATGATTGGATTGTGAGAGTCTTAAACCAATCAGTGAATTAATCTGGATAGGGATTAACTGAGTGGTCACCGAAGTGGTGGGGTATGACTGGAACTCATGCTCCCACTCACAGCTAGGGGAACTTGAATAGTTAAGCAATGCAATCAAATATGTTTTGAAACAGCTGTCTTAGTCCATTTGTGTTGTTCTAATATAACACAACAGACTTGGAATTGTATAAACAGAGATGTATTTCTTACAGGAGGCTGGGAAGTCCAAGGGGTAGTATCTAGTTGTGGAGAGCCACAGCCGAGTCTGGCATTTTGCCAGAAGGAATGGTTGAGAGGTGACGCCAGTGAGCCATTAAGATGATGATAATTAAGTTAAGCTGTGTATAATTGCTGTGACTAGATGATGCTGGATTGAAACAGGCTGTGTATTCAGTTGTATATAGACCCCTGCTGTCCAGCAATAGGGCGGCTCCTGCTGCCTAGGCGCCCACTACTTTGGAGTTCTTGCGGAGTTCCCCTTGAGTTCTCCCGGAGCCCGGTTGAGGGCGGGGAGAGTTCCGGGGGAGAGTTCCTGGGAAGCTCGAGTGGAGTGCGGGTGAGAGTTCGGGCAATAAAGTAGGTCCTGTTTGAACCTACAAGTGCCTGTGGCGGCTCGGTTATTTTGTGCCCAGCCAGACTGCGGCATCTAGTGAGTGTCTTCTTGGTGTATCATTCCATGGCAGAAAGCAGAAGGGCAAGAGGGCACCAGAAAGCACACCTGGGGCATTGAGGCATGGCTTTGGGGTATATATTTTTATCTGGCAAGTGGAAACCTCTCTCTGCTTCCTGATCATCACGTGAGCTGCTTCCCTCTGCCACACTCCTCTGCCATGATGTTCGGCCTCGCCTTGAGCCCTGAGGAATGGAGTCTGCTGTCTATGGATTGAGACCTCTGAAATTATGAGCCCCCAAATAAACTCTTCCTTCTCTACAATTGTTCTGGTCAGATCTTTTAGTCACAGCAGCAAAAAAAAAAAAGTTAACTAAGACAGCATCTAAAATTTATAAATCAAGAAATACCAGTATAAGCAAACAATCCAGGAACATGGAGGTAGACTTGTGGTCATGAGTTTTGAAAGTGGCTGCCTCTAAGGAGGTAGAACTGGGAGAACACGGCTGGGAACTGCTCTTTCCCTTATTTATTATCTGCCCAGAAGTCACATTCCTGTGCTTTCTAGAATTCTTGCCTGTATCTTATTTAGCATGTAAAAATTTGATAAATAGACCCATGGATCTGTGTGAATCTGCTTCATCCCGCGGGGAGCATCTTAGTGACTGTAACAGAGACCTTTATTCTTATTTTTTTTTAAACAAAGGACTTGAGACAAAATTCACACAGCTAATGTTTCAAGCACACCTGGAACCCAATTCTTCTGCCTTCAAATCTAATGCTAATTCTAACCCACCAATTCCTATCATATCTGGCACAATAGAAAGATTCAAAGAATATTTGGTGTGTGATTATTATGCCCCACAGCTTATAAATGCCGCCCACATTGCATTGCCAAAAACCCTACCTGCAGAGCTTGCAGCTTGATGAGCTTTGGTTGCTGAGATAGCTAGAAAGGACACACCAGCAGCCTTTAAAGAGTTTCCTTCCTCCAGTCCTGCTCCCTGCCAACCTATCTCCAGAGGGCAGCCAGCTCACTTTCTTAAAAGTACTCTTCACATTTTATTGTTATTAATGTGCTTTATCATACTGTGCACTGGATGAGGACAGGGGCTGTATCTCTCAAAGTCATCACAAATTGTTTAGTGCTCAAATATTAGTGGGATCCACAAATGAATGAATGACACCTCCCAGATCCCACCCCCAGACTGTGTTGAGCAATTGAAACCTCAAATGTCTAAATTTAGCTTGAGGGGTAAGAGAGAGAGAGAGAGAAATAAAAATCCAAGCAATGAACTCCTCCTGTAATAGGGGTAGTGGTGGGGGAGGTAAAGGGTGCTCCTGCTGCAACTGGGTGTTAATAGGGAAACTCTCCTGCAACCTTAACACCACCTGAGTAAGCCATCTGCTCTGGAGGCAGCAATTAGGACACTGTGGCCCCATGTGACCACAGTCACATGCCTGCGTCTGTGAGCTAGGAGCAAATCATCAGGACACACTTTTCTCTTCCTCACTAGTGTCAGCTGTATAGTACCTGCTACAAAATCAGTTTACAGAATCGTTGCTCGGGGTAGTTTTTGTCTCCAAAAGGAGGAGCTATAGTTTTTAGCACAAACAGAAGCAAAAACAAGGGCGGCTCAAAATGAGAAAATGAGGCCAAAGCACACCAAAGTCCTTAAGAAAGACATCAGGAGCCCTTCAGAGGCTGCCTGAAGGCCACCAGGGCCTCTTTCTCAAGCAGGATTCAATCTGTTCCAATCCAGGGCTCTGGACTCCTAGAGAACACCTGAACTATTTTTCATTTCTTTAAAAAGGTGAATGGAAATAGTACATTTACCCAGGACAGATCCACATAGGCCAATGTAAAAATTCATATTTCTTTGACTGAATTGGAAATACAGTGTGGTGAAAAGTCTTAGCTCACATAGAACTCAGTGAAATTTACGTATACATATATCTCTCCCCAGAAATGAAGGAATGAATTAACTATTGCCTCATAAATGCAGTTGGTCTCTTTTAAAACAAGTTAGTGGACTGAAAATGATAAAAGGATCTTGAGGGCTGAGGCTGTGAGCCCTGGGTCTCAGAAATATCCAGGTCCTTTGCTTTGAAATCAGATCCAGTAGGCTGCATGAACAGTTGAAAAAGAGAGACAAACAGGGAAGCAGTAAACTGAGTCAGGAGAGAGGCAAGGTGCACACTGAAGAAGACTTCATGTGCTGTCCTTTGAAACTCATGCTCCCACTGCAGCTAGGGGAACTTGAATGGTTAAGCAATGCAATCAAATATGTTTTGAAACAGCTGTCTTAGTCCATTTGTGTTGTTCTAATACAACACAACAGACTGGGAATTGTATAAATAAAGATGTATTTCTTACAGGAGGCTGGGAAATCCAAGGGATGGTATCTAGTGTCTTCTTGCTATATCATTCCATGGCAGAAAGCAGAAGGGCAAGAGGGCACCAGAAAGCCAACAGGGAGCCAAACTCACTTTCAATACAAGCCCACTCTCTCAATAATTAACCCACTTCTACGATAATAATGATATTCATCAATTCATAACCTTTTGTTAGGCCTGATCTCCCAGCACTATTGCACTGAGGACTGTTTCCAACACATGAGCTTTAGGGGCCACATTTAAAGTATATCATCTCTATTAGCTGCAAAGGTGGGTCAGATGGGCTCTACTGGAGGTCGAGAATCCACTAAGAAACTTTTTCAATGGTCCCAGAGTAGATGGATGAGAGTCTGGATGAGGGCAGTAGAGACAGGGGGAGAGACAATCCCTAAAACATTTATGGTGAAGAAACGCCAGTATAGACTGGTATGGAGATACAGGATGACTCCCAGGCCTCTGATTGGGAGGACAAGGCAGATGATAATGCCATCACTGAGGTGGGGAATGTGGATACAGAAGCAATTGGAGGCAAGAAAATAACTCAGTTTAGATCAGTTGAGGAATGTGGGGGACAAGTCGGTAGAGACATCAGGTGGGGACACCTTCATGTCCTTATCAGGGCCAGGAAAAAATCAGAACAGGTGAAATATGTGTTAGTCAGCTTTTTGTCACTGGGACCAAAATACCTGACAAGAAAAACTTGGAGGAGAAAAAGTTTCTTTTGGCTCATGTTCTCAAAAGGTTTAGTCCATGGTGGGCCAACTCCATTGCTCAGGGCCCAAGGTGAGGCGGAACATCATGGTGGTTGGGTGTAGTAGAGGGAAATTACTTGGCTCCTGGAGGCTGGAAAGCAGAGAAAAAGAAAAGGGGAAAGGGCTACAGGGAAGATGAATTCTTCCAGGGTACATACCCAGTGGTCCACCTCCTTCCTCCAAGCATGCCCCACCTTGTCTACAGTTACCACCCAGTTAATCCAGTTAAACCAGGATGGACTGAATAGGTTACAGCTCTCACAGTCCAATCATTTCACCTCTGAGCATTCCTGCATTAACACAGGAGCTTTGGGGGGTCACCTCATTATCCAAACCATAACAAAACATATCCAGTTCCAGGGAGTAATTCAAATCGTCAGAGTAGATGAGGTCACACGAGTAGACTGTGTAGCATGAGACATGAAGAGAGCCAAGAACTCTGGGGAGAGAGCAGAAGGCAAAAGTGAAGGAGAGGGCGGAGTCCTGGCTCTGTGGTACAGCACCTGCTGAGCATGTGTGAGGCACTGGGTTCGATCCTCAGCACCATGTAAAAATAAAGGTTTTGTGTCCACCTACAATTGAAAAGAAAATTTTTTTTTAAGTGAAGAAGACTCTGAAGGAATGATTAGAGGAAGAAAAAAAAAACAGAAAAGAGTAATATCCTAGAAGTCATAGAAGAATGTTTAGAGAAAAAGTCAAACGCTGCAAAGAGCCTAAAGAAGATGAGAAGTGACAAGACCCACCATGTGCATAGATTTGGCATTCGCGTGTCTTTGGAGGTGACATTTACCAGGATAATTTCAGTGGAGTGGTGGGGGTGGAACCATATTGCTGTGGGTTGAGCAGTGAGTTGGAGATGCGGAAAGACAAAATACGGGCCATTACCTCTGGGAGTATGTGGAGGGAGGAAAGCTGTATGGCAGGGCCAGGAGCAAGGGAGGAAAGCAGGCTGGAAAGAAGGAACCAGGAGGGACAGTGGAGAGTGTTAGGGAGGGACCCATACTCCCAACCTGCTATCTCCCATGCTGCCCGCCCTGCTCCTGAAGCTCAGTAGCATCTCTCACGGCCAGATCCCTCCCAGATCTGAGGTAGAATTGGAGGAGTCATGACCACGGAGTTATCAAACCTAGCCAGCTACCCATCAGAATCTCATTGGCTTTTAAATGTCTAGCTCCCACACACCCCCAGTGAATGCTGAGGCATTCAGACACCACTAACTGAACAAGCTTCATGAACTGTACACTGAGTCCCCATAGGATGCAGAAGCCTGGTGTCACAGTTCTCCTAAAGAATGGGTTAGTCTCAAGGTCTACCCACATGTATGTCCTCATGCAGCACAGAGCTGCTTCCAACAGTCCTGAGGGTGGCAGGCACTAATCTGTTGAACTGAGGGGAACAGGGCTCATTCTGCCAGCCCTCCCCTGACAGCAGTAACACCCAGCTTCACTCCTCCAGTCTTCCTTATCCCCCAGGTAGAACTGCAGGTAATGGAGCTCCTGCAATCATTTGCTCAATCATCTTCCCTGAAGAGGACTACACATAGCCAGACCCTGGAAGGGTATCTGGGCTTGTGTGCTAGACCTAGGACCCTGAGAAAAGACTGACACCACCAGGAAGTGAAAGACACCTGGTTTGCCTGAGAACAGGAAGTCACAAGTGCATGTTCAAGACTTCTTCCCTGGAGACAGTTCAGACCTCATGCCCTGTCTCCCTAAACAGATGGAAATCAGTCAGTCCTCCTGGGGGGCAAAAGGAACAGATGGTGTCTCGGGAATGCCATGACCTCATGAGGCCTCTGCTTGGGATGCAGATCCAGGACAGTGGGCATTCTGCACTGTGTGGCCATTAACTAAAAACTAGCTTCGTGTTAAAGAAGGGGCAGGAAAAGTGTCCAGGAGCAGGGGATCCTTTGAGAGTCACGTGCCACCACCAAAAGTAATAACGAAGGGGCTATCAACACCCAGTCCTTTAAGTCCCCACCAATCTGAAGATGGCTTGTGTCAACAGGTCATAATATCCAGTCTGCTTTGACCACTGGCCACTGGGTCTAGCAGGTTCCAGGCAAAAGATGAGGGTAGGGCCACGTGAGTTCTCCATGCCTCAGTCCTGTGACCTACTTAGTAAGGAAGTTGGGGAGAGAGACCACAGCCAACAGGCCCCCAGTGAGACAGAATGTGAAAGGCTGCCATGCTCCCTGAAGGAACATTTCTTAAATTGCCATTATTTCTGAAATACAATAAGCACCCAGGCAAAACTGACTTTTAGAAAAAGACACTCTTGACCTCATACATCAACCCCGTGTGCTACCCATATTCTTTAATGTGGTTTGCATACAGATGCTACCTGTTCTAAGACAGGGAATAAAAGCATCTTTGATTGCTAAAATATACATAGTTGATATGTAAAGTCCTAAAGCTGACTTCCTCATCTTGAAGCAGAAACTGTAATAATCTGTTCTTTAAGGAAGTGTTTTTTGTTGTTGTTGCTGTTGCTGTAAATGTCTTGTCAAGTCCAAAGGTAACAAGCACAGTAACAGTACTGGGCCTGCCTGGCACCTCTGTCCCAGGGAGTGTCCGTCCGGTCGTTCTGTCACTAGATCACAGAAGCCCGAAAAGCAGAACCAGATGCCTTTCAGGGGTACTTGGCAGGCCACAGGCGCTGCTGCAATTAGCAAGCTGGATCATGATTCAGCATCAGACTTGGGCAGCCTCCACCAGAGCGTAGCGGACAGCTTAAAAATAGCATAGCTGCGGCTGCATCTCACCAACCCAGGCTATACAAGAGGCAGGGCAGCTGCTATCAGCAGATCCTGGAGAGGGTCCCACCACCCACCACCCCTGTAGGCCTTCCGGATGTGCCTTCCAGCTGTGTGGGAAGCAGAAGGGACTGGCTCCCATCACGTTCCCCATGCTTACATCAGAAGCAAAAGTGCCAGTGGTTCCTGGATCCACTGACAGGCACCCCAGTGCTTGAGGGTTCAGATCTTCTTTTTTAAAATGAAAATTAAAATTGAGACTGTCCCCCTCATATCCCAGGCACAACAACTACACATGCAGCTCACCCACAGTGGGTGCTCTCAACGCCTCTCCTCCCCAGGTCATAATGCCCTAGGGCAGTTCTCAGCCTGGAGGAAGGAGGGAGAGAGTAGGTCTTTGTAGCAGAGAGGCCTGGGTGCAAACCATTTCAGTCATCTGCCAACAGACACCACCTGGACTCCTGCACCCCATCACTGATCCTGTCATGGCCAAGTTAAGAAACTTCCCAGAACCTCAGAGTCAGGAGTGAAAGAAAGCTAGTGAGCACTCACTAGCTGGCCATGGCCTGAGTAAATGAAATGATATGCAAAGAACCAAGGAGGGAGCCCAGCACAAATGAGCCTGGAAAAATCAACACCCTTGCCTTCCTCAGCTCTCACTGAGGTCTGCCTTGAGGGGGTATGCATATGATAGACCCACATCACATATTTAAAAGGATGAAGACAACATTTATTTTCTTAATTTTACTTATCCATTTTTTCCTAAAAAAAATCTCACCATGGCTTTGGCGCCATGGTGAGACCATGGCCAGAGGCCAGACAGGTACCTGAGGCACACAGAATGCAGGAGTCATGGAGGGCCCTCAGTATCCTGCAATTTGCCTAGTTTTCATTTCCATCATATTCTCTGGGTCAATGATACTTTCTAAATGAAACTGCAATGTCCTCAGGACTGATATTGTCTTTAAAAGTGTTCTTTCTACCCAATAATCCAAAAGGAGATTTAAAATAATGGAGAGGTTTGCCATTTTTCTGAGAATGCTAGTATTGAATAGATGTCACTTGTCCCCAAATTAATCTACAAAACTAACTAAATGATTTTAAATTTATTCAGAAGAATAATTTCATGGGACAAACTGAGAGCATTTTGGAAAAGAAGAATAATGAGTGGGGATTTGCTCTATCAGGTTTTAAAGGGTACAGTAGCAAAATCATATGGTACTGGTACAAGGAAAGATATCAAATCAATAGAATATAATGGAAGGTGCAAAAACAGACCCAGATATCTATAGTGTTAGTATATTATGAGGGTGGTATTTCAAAACAGTGGGGAAATGATGGACTATTGAATAAATACTATTGGTACAACTGGGTAACAATAAATAATATCCTCCTTTCTCCAAATATACACTAATGAACTTTCAAATTAATCAATTTTGTTTAAATATAACAAAATCAAGTGTAGAAAATATAGTTGGATATTTAAATAACCTTAGATTGGCAACAAACTTTTGAAGCATGCCACCAAATGGTAGAAACCAAAGAGGAAAAGGTTAATAGAATTATCACAAATGCAATTAATGGCAAATGAAAACTATAAGAATCGCTGTAATATCACAGAACAGGTGCATATTTGGAAAGAGTTTTACAAGTGAATGAGAAACAGATCAAAACTTCAATAGAAAAAAAGACAAAGAATACGAGTCAATGATTCAAGCAAGGAACAACCATGGCCAAAAGACATGAAGGCACTCCACTCTGGTCCCAGAACCTTCTAATAGGTTCTTGACCATTCTGTACTTATCTCCTGACACAGGACCTTTGCACAGGCTGCTGCCTCCACTAGGAACACCCTCTCCCTTATCTTCCCTAGTTTAAGTCCTTCAGCTCTCTACACAAAACCAACCTCCCCAGCAAAGGGTATTCTCTTGAACATTGCCTCAACCCAGACCAAGTGAGATTTCCCACCCCTCTCTTATAAGCACTTTCAATCCAAAGTAGTTTTCCTCCATAGCACACATTTATTTTTGTGATGAGCAGACTATTTGTTTCCCCTACTGGACAAACAGCCTTGATCTCGCTGGCCATTGCATCTACAATGCAATGGTTAAGTCACAGGATAGGTATAAAAAGGAAGGTCATCTGTGAAGTGAGTTAAAATGAAGTCATAAAAGATGAATTCTTAAAATATTACAAAAGATATCATAATATATCTTTAAGTGATAAAAGCAGAGTACAAAATAATATATATGTACCATGTGGGGGATATGCATATGATATGATACACACACATCACATATTTAAAAGGATGAGGATGACATTTATTTTCTTAATTTTACTTATCCATTTTTTCTAAAAAAAATTACATCAACACACACACACACACACACACACACAGACATATGTATATAACCATTTAATAAAATTAAAAAGATTCAAACCAGCTATGATTTTCCTCTCTAACCTAAGGGAGTCCCTGTGCAATTGCTACCGGAACCACAGTGCTTCCCTTCCCATACATTCTCCCTGACCCTTCCTCTCCACCCCTCCATCTCCATTTCCATGAACAGAGAGAAAGAAAACCCAGTTCCAAGGCACATGTCAATCTTTGCTTAGCCACTTCCAAGCCCCATATCACCCATCTTCAGAAAATAAAAACCAAATGTATGAGACAATAAATGTATGAGGTTTTAAGAAAAAAAAAAAAAAAAACCTAGATGTCCTTCAAATAGCCAGACTTCCCTCAAACGGTTAAAAATGGAATGAGTTACAATTTTCTGGAACTCTGTCCCTACTTAGCCTCAAGAACTATCTTCTCAATAAATATATGTGGACAGTTTGACCACCTAAGAAAGTGGAGGAAGGACATATGCAGATTTTTCTACTGAACAGCAAAGATCCACCTTACCATATTTCAAAGAGAGAAGTGTGTTTTATGTGCTTGGCGTACATGGTTTGTGAGATAAGCAAGAGCAAGGAGGTAAAAGGGAGGGCTGTCACAGTGGGCTGGAAATGGGACTTCACTTCTCAAGGGAAAATCTCAAACAACCAAAAAGATTAACGAGGGGACTGTCCAAGGGCCCTACCTGCCTGGCACTGTTAACATAGAGAAAGCTGGAGTTGCACTTTCCTGGCGGTTTCCTTTCTTGAGAATAAAATTGGCCTGCTTATTTGTAGCTAAGGGAAGAGCGAGTCTTAATACACTGAAGGAATTGCTCGAGATTTGTTCATCCCTGAGAAAAGCTCAGCCTTGAAGGGCTGCCAAGGACAAGGCTCAGTGTAGGCTCCGTAGGGTCAGTGGGCCCGGAATGAGGCTCAAACTTCAATCCTAGAAAAATGCACAACCACGTCCCATCTTCTCCAGACCCCGGGGGCCTTCCTTTAATCAGGACGGACACTTTCCAATGGAGGCTGGGCCTGTTTTCCCTAAAACAAAGCTGGCCCGTCTTACCATCCAGGAGGACAGCATGTACCCAGGGAGGACAGGCAGATTGCTTCTTCAAATCCGTCTGGACTATTTTCCTGGGTTCAGAACATTCAGCACTCTTTCTCATGTTCAAGGCTAGGAGTTGGGAGGTTCAAAGAAAAACAGATTCTGTGGAAATAACCACAATTTCCTGTCTATTGTCTCTTCCCTTTGGTTTATAACTTAACTATTCTTCCCTTTCTCTCTCCTCTTCTACAGTTTATTTCTCTTGTTTAAGAAAAAAAAATGAAGTTAATACGAGTAATTGGTTATTAAATCCACATAGACACAACTTCTTCCCCCCAGTATAGAAAGAAATGTGACTGGATGTTGAGGTATAATGCCAGGGAGGTTAATTTACATTGAAGTGGTGCTCACAAACAAATAATGAAAATGCTGTCCCCAAAGTCCATAATGAGCTTCTAATACAAGGCTATTTTTGGTCCTCCACCCCCTCCCTTCTGCAAGAGTTCCACACACTGACCACCCTCCCCTGAAGCCATCATGTCCCTGGTTTTGGTAACAGTGTACTATCCTGGCTCCCCACCAATCTCTCTGAACATTGCTTGGGTCTTCTATGAGAGAGGTTCAAGGATATGTCTAAGATCCTGTGATTTTTTTTTTTTTTTTAACAGATGGAGCTAGGATTCAAATCCAGGTCCTGGATTTGGCTTTTCCCTGGCACTCGAGGGTGTCCCACACCAGGGTCCTGGTCCCTCAGTCTCCTCTCTAGACCACTGAACACTGATGGTGATGACTACTTCCCATGAGATGACTTCTACATCTGCATTTATAACCCCAATTTCTCCTTTTCCACCTTTCATTCCCAAATGCCTGCGAGGTAATTTCACCTCCATGTCAAAATTTAATACCTTAAGACCGAACTCATCATCTTTCTAAAATAAGCCTCCTGCCTGACATTCCCATTACAATTAACAATCCCACTTTTCTATTCCATACCCACATGAGACACCTCTGACTATAATTTCTTCCTTGGTTTTCCCTGCTATCCTCTTGTTGTCTTCCTTTGAAATATGTACCCTGGCTTTCCCTGCCAACAGCACCTCCTTAGGGCCCCCAGCACCTCTCCCCTGAAGGACTTCCTCCGGGTAACCCACATCCACCGTCTACCCTCCAATTTACCATGCCAACCACAGCAACCAGACTGGTCACCCCAGACAGGGTTCTCAACCCACCTGACCTGTGAACATTCTGAGCTGGACTCTTCTTTTTTCGAGGGGGATGTTGTAAACTGTTTAATAGCATCTCTGGTCTCTTCCCTCCACCAGTAGGATAGACCTTCCCAAACCCACCCCACTTGCCCCAGTTATGTCTCCAGACATTACCAAATGTCCCAGGGGGTAAAATCACCCCAGTTGAGGAACATAGCCCTAAAGCATGGCTCAAACACACACCTCCTTTCATAGACGCTCAGTGGTTTGCCACAGTGGTCTCCCAATGACTTTGTAAAAAGGGAATACTTTTCAAAGGATTAGAAAATGATTTTTCCTATTTATGATTTCCTTTTCCTTGAGGTTTTGGACTAGGGTTCAAGGTATACTAGGGGGGGGGGAACAGTCCGTGGAAAAAAAGCAGACAGGTGGCAGGTAAATCTGTTCTTGTTCTGCCATCAAGATTCCCTCTGCTGAGCACCCCTGAAGGCAATGAGGAAGAAGCCTTGAATACTTCAGGGGAGACAGAGTGAGACAGCTTACACAAGAGCCCCAGCCTAGTTCTAGAACCTTGTACCTGTCCTTTTTAACCTCTCCCTACCCCAGTTTTAATTCAGAAAATGTGTTAAATTTTGCATCTGGAATATCTCCCAAAGGCTCATGTATTAAAGGCTTGGTCCCCAACACAGCAATGGGCAGAGGTAGGGCTCTGGGGTGAAAACTGGTTCATGAGGGCTCTGATCTCATGAATGGATTAATCCATTGTGGAGTTCATAACTGAATGGATGACTGGAAAGTGGTAGAAACTGTAGGAGGTGGGGCCACATTGAAGGAGTAGGTCACTGGGGTAGTTCTCTGGAAGTGTACTTCTTGTCTCTGGCCCCTTCCTTGCTCTCTCTTTGCTTTCCAGACACTGTGAAGTAAGGGGATCTGCTCTACCACATGCTCCCCACAGTGACATTCTGCCTCGCCAAAGGCCCAAAGATATGGGCCAAGTGACATGGACAGAAACCTCTGAAACTGAGCCAAGATAAATCTTTCCTCCTTTCAGTTGATTTTCTCAGGTACTTCATGACAGTGACAGAAAGCTAACTGATACAAAATGGGAATAAAACAATACCTGATTCACAGGGATGTTTTGAGTGAATTAATATGTATAAAGCACCTGAAAGTTCCTGGCATGAAGCAAGTAATGATAAGCATTAGCCAACATCATTACCACTTATTAATATTATTGTAACAGTTCCAGCCATATTGCCTGTCTATCCCCAAAGCAGATAGTCAACAATTTACTCTTCTTTTTTATCTCTCAGATAGTCAACTTACTCTTCTTTTTTTAATCTCAATTCAGAAAGATTTATTTCCTTGCTAAGCAAACAAAGTTAATTAATTATTAAAGATCACATGTGAAATGAGAATTAAAAAAATAAAGGTAATTGATCATAACTTTTATGGAAAACTTTTTTTGATAAAGCAATTTTTAATTTATTCTCCTTTGTTATATATGACAGCAGAATGCATTTTAATTCCTATTACATATATAGAACACAGGTTTTCATATCTCTGGTTGTACACAACGTAGAGTCACACCATTCGTGTCTTCATACATGTACTTAGGGTAATGATGTCCATCTCATTCCACCATCTTTCCTACTCCCATCCCTCCCTTTCCCCCCTCTCCTTTGTCCTATCTAGAGTCCGTCTATTCCTTCCATGTTCTCCTCCCCACTCCATTATGAATCAGCCTCCTTATATCAGAGAAAACATTCAGCCTTTGGTTTTTTGGGATTGGCTAACTTCACTTCACATTATATTCTCCAACTCCACCCATTTACCTGCAAATGCCATGATTTCTTTCTCAACTTACTCTTAATTATGAAAAAAAATACCTGAGATGATCAACTTAAAAAGGAGGAAAGGTTTATCTTGGATTATGATTTCAGAGGTTTTAGTCCACAGTCAGTTGGTTCTGTTGCTTTGGGTGGCCCATAGTGAGCATCATGGTAGGGAGAACATGGAGCAGAGCTGTTCATCTCATGGTGGCCAGAAAGCAAAAGAAAGAGAGAAAAAGGCTGGGGTCAACATATCTCCTTTAAGCCCCAATGACTTAACTTCCTCCCACTAGGCCCACCTCTTAAAGGTTCCAACATCTCTCAGTAGCATTTCAGGCTGGGGACCAAGTTTTAACACATGGCCTTTGGGGGAACACTTATTCAAACCCTAGCAAGGCCAAAGTAAGCCCTTCCCTGCCCCAGCAACACCTCTGTTCATGCTTTTTCTTCTAAAATCCTCTACTGTACATTCCCTCCTGTTGAAATTCTACATATCTTTCAAGGCCTAACTCTGTCACAAGTTCTTCCCTCTTTAAGTCAGAAACCATCTTTCCTACTCTTGAACTCCAAAACACTTGGATATGCAGCCAGCATCTTCTATCACAATTACTGATGACAGAATTATTTCCTAACGAAATACCTCAAGCCCCACGCCAAGGCAGAAGTCTTATCTTAGGAATCATCACTGTATTCTCAGCAGAGTCTGACAGGTTGCCCTTCCTACAGGAAATACTCAGTGATTCTAATGTGAATGTATACATGAAATAATTAAGGCACTATTTTTTAATGCTATAATTTCTTATCTGACATAAACATTTTAAAAAGCATATAAATACTCAACTTCTGCTGGACTGAGCTAGATATTCTTACTAATATATACAGTCATTCCTCAGTCTCCATGGGGGATTGGTTCCAGGTAGGACCATAATCCCGCCTCCACCCTCCTGCTGCCAGATACCAAAATCTGCAGATGATCAAGTTCCTTTTATAAAATGGTGTAGTATTTGCATACAACTTATGCATATCATCCTGTATACTTTAAACTACCTCTATATTACTTAGAATACCTAATATAATGCAAATGCTGGGTAAATAGTTGTATTGTTTAGAGAATAATCACAAGAAAAATGACTATTTATAGCCAGTTTAGGTGCAATTTTTTCAAATATTTTTTCACATATTTTCAATCCACAGTTGGTTGAATCCACTGATGTGGAATTTATGATTACGGAGGGCCAAACGTAGTTGTTACAGAAAAGTTTTCTAATTTTCTCAGTTATTAGTTACAAGGTATTAAGCATGATAAATACTATTTCTCTCCTTTTTAGAGACACGGTGTTGAATTAACATTCTCACAAAAATCATAATCTGCTTTATCCTAATTTTGCTTCTGGTTGGCTTTGATGATGTCACCATGGTAAGGCATAGTAAAAGCTAATAGTTCTGCTTCTGAGTTTCCATGTGGGCAAGCCCAGCTCCAGGAAAACAGCTCATACTATACAGTGTCCATGAAACATCAGGCTCCTACCTACGCAAGAGGGTACCCCACAAAACATCCTGGGAGTTTGGGCTCTGTGCCCTGGAGCTAAAGAAATTAGCTAAGGCCCGGACACAGTGGGAAATAAATCCCTTAAGTATCAAAGTGCTTAAGCTATCTCTCAGGAAAAACCCTAGAGCCCACTGAAGGACAGTTTGGACACGCACAGAAGAAATCAGCTCAACCAGTCAATGATCCTTGGACATGACAAGCTCAAAATCCCCTGTGCTGAACATGATAACTCCATACCCCAAAGAAACAAGCGAGCTTTGAAGAGGCTTCATGCCATTCTTTGTCTTGCAAAAGAACTTTGAAACCTCCCTTTCTTCCCTTCCAGTCAACAAGCAGCCTCTTTCCTCCCCCTTCCTACAAATCCCTCTGCTACCAACCAGTTGGCAGATCTGAGTTTCTATCTCCTAACCTCTTTTGTCAGATCCCTTGCAATGAAGCTCTTTGTTTTTATAAACCCTGAGGCCACAGTTTGCCTTGGATGTGCACCAGACAGCAAGCTCTTGCTTAGTACCACTCACATTACCCAGTGTGCTTGCAGAGATGGCTGTCAACAATGTTCTGACATCAGAAAAGACACCAGCCTTGGGCCTGCCCACTTGCCTGGGCAATTGACCATTTAATGCCCCTCAGCCAAGCAAGACTGAAACAGATGAGAAAATAATGAAACTGGAACAAACAGAGTGACCTTCCCAGGGAGGTGGACTGTGAAAGACAAGAGCATACTAAATTCCACAAAGAAGTTCAAAGATTATCTGAGTGTTCCCTGTAACTAGGGGACACCTTCTGAAGCTAGAAGAAGGGTATTTGTATTTGAGGGAAATTAAAAGAAGTACTTAGCAACTCATATGCATATGAAATTACATTACTCAAGAGGTGGGGAGGGGGGCATTCAAGAAGTTTTTAGACAAAGTGATGGAGAACAAGATTCATCAGAGATAAGGAATGACACCAGCAATGATGGCTGGCATTCACTGAGCTTGTTTTAGGGCCAGGCCATCAAATGCTTTTCCTTGTGTTATCTTATTTGATCCACGAAACCCTCAGGAAGTGGGTCCTATTCTGATTCCTTGTTCAAAGAAGATGAACGATGTTACCAAGAAGCCTCATCCAAGAGCACATACCAGGGTCTCGGGTCCCAGTTCCAGCTCTGCCACTAAGCTGCACCTTATCCCACTTTCAGGGCTTCATTTTCTCACCAGTGTTAATACGACCTCTAAGGCCCTCCAGCTCAAATACCTCATCCCAAAGCCCAGACTAGGAGAACCATGGATCTAAAACAGCAGGGACATTTGTTACCTTTCTAATATTCATTATTGGACAAAAAAATAACGGTTTTCATATGCAACTAAACCATCCGTTTATAACATTGGAAACAGCAGCATAATCACAGTTATGAAGTCTATAATGCTTCAATATGTCATAAGAACATGCTGAATTACAGAGATAACTGAGACAAAAGCATCGCCTTTGCCTGTTTATTGGAATATTTCTCATTCTGTCCACATTTTCAGGGAGAAAAATAAAGATAAATATTTTCCACTCATAATTTTCTAAAAACTCAGGCTTTTTGGATCCTGCCTATCATTCATCTCAGACTCTCCTACCCTGCTACACACATGCCTTGCCTATAACGGAGGCTCTGGTACAAGTTTGCAAATTACTCCACCTGTTCTATATCTATTTCTCCCTTTAATATTTATATAGAAACTACTTAACAACAGCGGGAGTTTTTGGTCTGCTGTTGTTTTGTTTTGTTTTGCAATTCTGGAGATTGAACCCAGGGACACTATACCATTGAACTACATCACCAGACCTTTTAATTTTATTTTGAGACAGAGTCTTTACTCATTTGCCCAGGCTGGCCTTGAACCTACCTACGATCCTCCAGCCTCAACTCCTCACGTAGCTGGGATTACAGGCACTCACAGCAGAGGAGTTTTCTACATTGCGGTGTATGCAATTGCCAGGCAGGTGAAGGGTTAAATTAAAGGAGGCACTCTCTGACAGCTGCCAGTCCAGGTAGATTTGCCAGCCAGCACTGTCTGCTTTTCCTCTTCTCTGTATCTTCTTTCTCTAGTATATTATGAACTTTTTCCTAAAGGCAGGGAAGCCCAAAACCTTCACAGAAGGGCATTGGTTCATAAGTAGGAAAAAATCACTTCCAAATCTCTCAAAAACTGTTTCCTTTCCTGCATGATCTCTATCCAGAGCATAGCCACAGACTCACTCTAAAAAGTTTGTTCTACATTTGTGATCTTTTCTAACCCCGTTTGGGTTAATGAACCCATCTGAGAGTCTACTGAAAGCTACAGATCCTCTTCGGAGAAATGCACAGACATGTTTGTACATGTCACGGGTGGGATCAAGGAGGGTTCAGAGACCTCCAGAAGGTGGTCCATGTGCATGAGTCTAAGAACCTCTAGGATATGCTATATTCAGAGAGAACTAGACTGCAGTTGACTCAGCCACTGCCCTGACATTCTGCACAAAGCCCCTTCTTTCACAAAAGGGGCTGTGGGTCTCCCTTAGAACATGCCCCCAGCCCCACCGTGACACACAAATCATTCAGATGCCCCATCTGTTTTAAGTATCACAAGAAGAAGAATAAAAGAGGACAAAGGCAATGTTTTGACTAGGAGAGAAGAAAATGCCCCATAAAAGATAAATTTGAAATGACTTAAAAATACAATTGGAGACAGACTCCCTATTACTATAGCTATTAACCCATCACTTCTCTGCAGGCCAAGTCCCCATATTAATTCAATATTTACCTGACCTAAAACAGGGGTAGGCCCACTGCATGGCCTGGAGAGCCACTTGCAATTGATTTTTAGTGGCCAGCAGCTGTAATCAAATAATGCGAGTGTCTAGCAGTAGGTTGATTAGGTTAGAGCAAATGTTATGGCCCTGTAATTTGGGAAACTCTGCAAATTTGAACTTCCACGTCTTCCTTGGACCCCACCATCAGCGTCTACATGCAGAGTAAACCTTAGGAAATGTTTGGTGAATGACTTAGTGAAATTCATGAATAAGTAAATGGCTTTCAGTCATTCCACCCACCACCAACACATATGGACACAGGCAGTTCTATGTAGCAACACCTTTGCTCATATTGCTTTTCCTTCTCTTTCTTCATCCAATTGCTTTAGAATGGAGCTCTGGTCTCACTTCCTCATGGAAGCCCTCCCAGATTTCCCCCTGGCTGGAATAAGAGCACTGAGTCCTCATAGGAGCTTGTCACTAGAATTAACATTTGTCTTCCTTTGGCATCTTTTAAGAACTGGAGTGTGTCCCACAAAATTCATATATTGAAGCCTTAACCACAAATATGACTATAATTGGAGATATAGCCATTAAGAGTAATAATGTTAAATGAAGTCCTAGGGTAGGGCCCCAATCCCATTAGTTAGTGTCCTCCTTAGAAGAGACATCAGAAATCTCTCTCTCCTGCTTCCTACCCTGAACACACACCAAGGGAAGTCCATGTGAAGATACATTGAGGAGGCAGCTGTCTGCAAGCCAGGAAGGAGCCCCCAGCAGAACCCAACTCTGACAGCACCAAAACTACAAGAAAATAAATTTCTGTTGTTTAAGCCATCCAGTCTGTGGTATTTTGTTATGGTAGCCCAAGCTGACTTGGATAGTGTCTCAGACAGACTTGCACGCCTGGAGGGCCAGTGTTGTATCTTATTTGGTCCTTGCACATAATAAGTGCTCAATAAGTTCTTGCTGAGTAAATAAAGGAGTGGATAAAGATATAAAGATGAAAAGACTCCCTCACTTTTTCATCATGGAAGTAAGTAAAGTAAAGTAAGTAAGTAAAAACTCCACATCCACAGTTCTGCCATTCACAAAAACAGAACAAGGCTCAAGAGCAAGCCAGATGTCAACTCTGTCATTGTCCTTCCTGCCCATTCCAGCAGCCACTGTTGCTATCTGACCTAGATGTCAGAAGAAAGAAGAGAAAGAGGGAGAATTCAAAATAATAAAATGTATCACTCAACAATATCTTTTATGAATGCAGCAGCAGGCCTTGGCTGTCAAACCCAGCTGCAGAGTCCTTCCACCCTTTGATCAAGCTACCAACATGCAACTGGGTCTGGGCACATGTGCTGTGCTTGGAGAGAAAGTCTAGTGCCTGTCCTCCTGGAACTTGTAATATCATTGTGGGGTCTGACATCAGGGTTTGTTCTCCTAGTCCTTCTCCCAGCTTGCATTAGGCAGTAGACAAATGTTGACAGAAATCTAGAACACAAAGAGCACAGTCCAATGGAAAGAAGATAAATCAGTCATGGATGCTCTAAATAAGGAGCCTAATGATGCTGATACTAAAGATTCTAACAGTCATCATTTATCGAAATGTCACTACATGCCATCCATATAGATATATTCAGTTATTTAATCCTTTCAACAGTTCTACAACATGGATGCATAACATTATCCCCATCTTACTGAGACAGAGACAAGTCATTTGCCACACGCATCAAGTCATCAAGCAGGAGAGCTGGGATTCCATCCCAGGATGGGGGAATGACTGACCCCAGACCTCTTGTTCTTAGTGACTACTTCAATTTGTCACACAGGTGATAGGAACCTTCTTTTTCCTCATCTTTTCAACAATCTGGCTGGGGTACATGCAGAGTTCTCATGTGTTGGTAAAAGAATGCAAGGAGGAACAGCATGTTGAGCAAGTACACAGGAGGAAGCTGGTGGATCCACAGGCAGCTATCAGCCAGGTTCCCTCAGCCTCTCCCCCAAAAAGATCCTATGGGGGAGCAAGGGACTCTGTGCAAACCTCTGACCCAGACCACTCCCATGTTCCCTTGGCTCAATACTCATGACTCTGTTGCTCTGAGACTTCTGAGAACAGATTTCCTGGAGCTGGAGAGGCCAGGGACCATCTGAGACATCACAAAAGCCTATGGAAGTGATAGAAGCTGCCTCTTAGGAGATGAGAAGGATCCAGATGGGAGAAAGGGGAAGGACAGGCATCCAGGCTCAGGGACAGCTATGTGAAGGCCAGCCAAAGGAAAGAGCACTGCCATCTCTTGGAGCACAGGGAATCAAGGGGCCCAGAAGCACTAATTTGAAATTTGTCCCATCCTGGTTTTTCCAGGTCAATGGACCATCTTTAGAGTATCACCTTTCTTTTCTGACTCTGAGTTTGTGGTCTTTTTGTTCTCTAACTTTATGAAAGCACATATCTCTTAATCAGGAACTGTACTGAAAAAAAAAATCCTTCCAATTTAAATTGAAGGCCCAAGAAGCAATGGGCTTGGTACAATCACTCTCCTTTCTGCACTCAGGGAGGTGGAAGGCAAAAATGGCCCTAGGCAGTAGAAAGATGCCTCTCTCCAGACAGGCAGGAATCACTGTTTGGTATCTTTCAGATGCCTTCTGATACTACTTCCTGTATACCTGCTTGTCCGGCTAATTTCCATGGAAGTTAGCTTATGTCACGTCACAACACTAACACAGCAGGCACTAAAGAAAATGCCACTGTGAGAAGACCAAGGCACTTCGGAGATGTGAGGCACCCAAGCTATACAGTCTTGAAGGTAGAGATCAGCAAGTGGTTCTGCCTTTGATTGGAGATCCTGGTAACCACAATGCATGGAGACACCTAAGAAAGAACAATTGGAACAGCAGCAGCAGACAGGAATCTGCCCTTGAGTATGGCTGCAGTTCTCCACCCAAGATGCAAAGGCAGCTGCTACAGAGATAGGACAGTTTTAGATACGCTGTACATTTCTGGAGCTTCGGAATAACTAGGTCTTCCTTCATCTGGAGATGACAAAGGGCAGGATCTCTGTGGGCTCATTTCCATGTAAATGAAAATGGCAAGAGTAGAATTTCAGCAAAACCACTCTCAAGGGTAGATAAATGCCCTGCTACCTCATAAAGCCATACAAGACCCTCTGCTATTAAGCCAAAGCCCATAGATCAGGTTGCATTTGAAGAAACTCTTCTCCAAATCAGACCCTGGCATTTCAGGAGTCCACACATGACAAAGGTCTGAGGACAGTGAGGTGCTGAGCAGAGGCCATAATGAGGTGCATCCCCCCCACCAGGCTAACAGGCTGCTTTCCTGAAGTGCTCTGACACTAGAACACAGAGGATTTCCTGTGATTTCCACAAAGGATGAGGAATCCCAAGATCTCCAGCCCACAGATGCCAGAAGCAGCATCCTACATGAAAGCTAAAAAGAAGATCCCTAAGAGTTAAGACATCGTGCAGCTGGAGGTGAGAGGAGACATTCCACAAAGACAGGCAGTCAGCCCTTCTGTGGCAATTCCTGATTCATGGCACTGTCCTACCTGAGCCTGTAGGGGCTGACCCACCATGCCCACACCCTTCCAGCCTCATGTACCATGCCAGATGAGGGAGAGGCAAAGCTAAGAGCACCTGGAGCAATTCCTCCCTCACGACCACTGCAAATCCTATAATGAATTGCTTGCTTGCCTCCCGTGTTTAACTTAGTTTTCCTGAGGCTTCTGTGAATGCACACACACACACACACACACACACACACACACAAAAAAAAAAGCCTACTGGGCTTGGGCCAACAGTTATTGAGAAGTTCCTCTCAATGGCACAAGGACCTTCTCCTTCTCCAAACGCAACTTATTCACTGAACATGCCAGCAGCAGGGACCGAGCACAGACCAGCACATCCCATTTTGCAGCAAAACAGCTCCTCCAGCTGCCTGACATCATGTCTACACAAAATGAGCTTTCACGGGGTCAGGACCCACACGTTTACATGCTGCGCAGAGCATCCCTCACCCTCCTTCTGTACTCAGGGAGGCAAAAGGCAAAAAATGGCCCTAGGCACAGTAGAGAGATGCCTCTCTCCAGACAGGCAGGAATCACTGTTTTGTATTTATCAAATGCCTTCTGACACTACCTTCTGTACACCTGCACATCTCACACCCCTGTGAAGTGCAGAGAAAGGAGCCTCATTGCCCTGGATTTACAGAGGAAGAAACCAAAGCATGGAGAGGTTAACTGAATTGCTTCAGAGGTGACAGAGCTAGTCACAAGGGTAGGGTGACAGAACGATCATTCTCTGGCAATCTTACCTTTGAAGATAACTGACAGCTAGGGAATACTGAATCTTTGAAGGACCTAAGGAGAGGGTTGCTCTGGAATTTATAGCAGAAGGACCTGCATCCAGAGCACAGAGTACATAAAAATTCCCAGGAGTCTAGGAGGACGGGGAAAGGAGCAGCAGCAGATAAAGTGACCCATCACCACATCACTGCACTTAGACACTCAGGTGTCTAAGGAAACACAGACACACAATCACCCAGGGACTCTGTTGAACTCTGGTTCTCCTCTTAGTTTTGTCCTCCCAGCAAAGACCAAGAAATTCCCCGGCTCGTCTGCAGTTGAGCTTCAAACATCTCTATGCTGATTCTCCATCCCACTAATCACAGCCTTTCTCCCTCCTGGCCCTGTTGACTTTCTGTGCAGTTGATATGGACATCTAGATAGAATTCAGATTACCCAAACATTATGCCAATAGTAACATAAAAAAAAATTTTCTGCCCCCAAATCATAGGAGCAATTAATAGCCAGAACCAAGCATGGTTGGGTTTTTTTAAAAAGTTATTATCATCAGTACAGATTAGCAGCACAACTCCTCAGTCTCTTTGCCAGCTTCTCCTTCACTGTGGCTGCTTCCTGGGCTGCTCCGTCCGCACATTCTCTTCTTTGCTCATTCCACACTCTCTTCTTGGGAAAGCCAGATCCCTCTTGCAGCCTTCCCAACACAGATGACACTCACATCTCCATCTCCAGCCCAATTTCTCTCCTGTGTACCAAACTGAGTTTTCAATGCCTGACGGACAGATGGTGCTCAAATATATGTCCTGCAGGCAAGGCAAGCCTCCTCATCCAAGATGAACTCATTAGCTTCTCCTACAAACCACCACTGCTGGGGCTCTGCTAATAATGGCTCTTCCTCTTCCTCCAACCCCAAGTCCAGCCAGCTGTCTGGCCTTAGATAATTCTCTTTGCATCTCTTGTCTCCATTTATTCCTCTCTAGTTAAAGCCCTTGGCATGTCCCTCCTGGGTTAATGTAATCGTTTCCTCACTGGCCCTCAAAAGAATATGAATTTTTAGAGGGCAGAACTGTTTTGTTTCCCATGGTATCCTCCACCTAGACTCTGATAGAGGCATGATAAATATTTAATGAGCAAAAATCTCTCTGCTTCTCCATCTTCCACATTGCTAAAAAGTTGCTTTCTAAAACAAAGAATGGATCACGTCATGCTCCTAAAGGCATATTTTGTAGGCTCCCAGTTGCCCAGTGTGTACCATTCAAGTTCATAAGCATTGTGGTTAGCTGGGCATGCGGGCCCAACTTGCCCTTCCTGTCTCTTCTTTCTGCTTAATCTGTCTTTTACTAAAGCTGCCCTGAGCTATTTCTTGTCTTCAGTACATATTCTTTCTCATTCTGAGCCTCTGTTGACTCTATCCTTTCTCCTGGAAAAAAAAAAATCTACCTCCCAACTTCTCTGCATGGAGAATTATTTTATTATTCAAGACCTGGTTCAAATGTCGTCTTTGTTGGTAAGCTTTCCCTTACTCCTCCTTTGACCGCAGAGTCTCCAAGATAAGTCTCCACTTACTAAACCATCTTATGGTGGTAGATCCTATGGGACTATTGGGACCCAGGATCAGTGGCTATCTGGTGAATGCCTGCAGCACACATCTATCTGGGCCTGTGCCACTTGGTATTCGTGTGTATTTATTATGCTAGGTCCCTGCAGGACAATGAAAGCTCTTGGCAGGGGTACCTTCCGCATGATGACTATAGCAAACATTCACTGTCAGTTTGTTTTACATGATATTGATACCTTATATAGTTATGATGATGCATCCCCCTTTTAATGCATTTTATCCTCACAACAGCCAGAGAAGGTCCCAGTATTGGCCCCTTTTCCCAGATAATGAAACTGAAACAGCAAAGAGGTCACCATCACTCAGCCTGCTAATACAGTAGCAAGGAAAACTGGCTCTGCTTCCTATAAGACCATACATATCTCCCGTTCTTTACCTCAAGAAATTAAAACATATCCATCAAGTTATTATTAAAAGTAAATGGTGTAGATCAGAAGGATGATAGGGAAAATATCTGGTCCTTCATTTACAATCCAAAGGGAAAAAAATCTGCATGAGCTGTTTAAAGGTCACATACCCATTCAGAACTGTATGGCTCTGCAAGCTTCTAAAAGACTATTTCCCCATTTTGTTTAAGTACAATTTAAACACAGAGGTCACCCCCATCAGCCATTGAATATGCACTGTCATACTATAACCTAAATTTGCAGATGTGTCCCCCGCCAAAACAAAATTGTTAATTTGAAATGCATCCTTGAATTAGATTATTAGGACTCAGTTAGTTAACAGAAGCCAACTAAAAGGACCATTGAGAACCTCTCATAAGATTAACCCTCTAAAAAAGAAAAAAGAATAGCGTTACCTTAGATTAGGTAGAGAGAAGTGATGGGAGGGGAGGGGAGAGGATGGCGGAATAGGAAGGATAGTAGAATGAAATAGACATTATTATTACTGTGTGTGTATGTCACTGCATGACCAATGTGATTCTGCAACATGTACACTCAGAAAAATGAGAAATTATATCCCATCTGATTCAAATGTATGATATGTCAAGGTCATTGTACTGTCATGTGTAACTAATTAAAACAAATAAAAATTTTAAAAAAAACAGATCACATTTCTACAAAATAAGCAGATCCTGTTGTTTACGTTATGGATAAAAATCAGAAACTTCTGAGTTTAAGTTTCAAAAAAGGTCTTCCTGTAGAGAACTTGAATTTGACAACTAGCTAGATTAGTGTTATGGACACACCAATGCTAAGAAGTCTACTGTAAGAATGTATTTTACCTTTTTCTTGATAGATTGTCCCTCTAACTGGTTCACCCAATTCAACCACATATATCTTTTATAAATGTAATTGAGCCCAAGAAATAAAGTCTTTTTGTATTTTGTTACTCTCAGAAAAAAAGAATATAGTGCACGAGTGACCTTCCTTATTCAGCTTTTCTTCCATGCTGGTAATTTCAGGAGATTAAAGTCACTGATTTCAACAGAAACAGGAGACAGCCAAGTGGAACCTTTATTTCCAAAGATCCTCACCCTTACTCATCCTCTCTCTTGAACTTTAGTTCAATTTATTGGGATAATGATGACGTGATCAGTGATCAAGTTTACTGGGCTCTGCAAGTCTTCTCACTTTTAAGAACCAAACTCCATTCCTGCAGGCTGGGAACACACTCACATACACAGATTCATTCACACCCATGCCCACAGATAGGCTCTGACCCGCTGAGGCCTGTACGTGCCTCTGCCCCACAGTGGAATCAGTGGAGGCTCACCCACTACAGAGCTCCCAAGTTTATTGTCATTTCCAAATAAATGTCAAGAATTATTTTTGTTTGACTTCTCTGATGTTTCTAGTTTACCTTCTTTAAGATTAATAAAGCAATTACAATATTCCCTATTAAGAAGCTATTCTAAAATGTACTTTTAATTCTAGTTTGTGAGCAACTCACTTAATTATTTCTATTTGTTTTTCTTCTTGAGTGGATAATTCCTTCTCTTAGAGTAGCATAGTCATCTTTTTTCTTAAGAAATACTAGGCTAAATTCTTCCCTAAAACACAGCATCTCAAGCTCATACCATCAAACACAGCACCCTGCACAGCAGAATGAGTGACTTTGAGATCTCATGAACAATCACGTCCGATTCTTACTTCAAACTTAATCTTGCAGGGAAATTATTATTCAGGCTCACAAGCCTCAGATATCATTTTTCTTTTACTTTCTAATATATACCAGCTAGATTATCATCTACATCATACAACTGAAAAGACAGGTTTAAAGCCTGGCCAAGAAATGCAAAGAGGAAAGTCTTGCTAATAGGCCTAACTCCTACTCTAGCCTTGTATGACCATGTTCAGAACCTGGAAGAGCAACTTCACTGAGGATATCTCTTAAGATTGAGAGGGAGGGAGGGGGAGAGAGAGAGAGGAAGAAGAAGGAGGAAGAGGAGGAGGAGGAGGAGGGGAAGAAAATAGTCAAAATCTCCTATCTTAATGTGTTAAGAAAATTAAACATTACACAAATAGTAACACTTCAAGCATATATTAGCTAACATATTGTTAGGGCTCGTCCAAGTTGCATGGAAAAGCAGCAGTCCAGGAAAGATATCACCCTGGGAGCCATAAACAGCCCAGAGAATCATCAGAAAGGGATGGAAATGTCAGTAATGGAGGGTCCAAGAGACCAACCATTTACTTACTCACACCTGGCCTCTCAGAGCAGGTAAGAGTCAGGGCATGCTCTGTCTGGACCACCTCCCTCAAACATCCCATAGGAACCACTTTCACAGGATTCTGGTCCCTTACTTTCTTCCATTCAGAGCCCAAGGGCAAGCACTCTGGCCTTCACTCTGCCCCAGGTTGTGCAATTTTGTTGTTCACTTGCTGATATGCTTTCTTTTGGGTCACAAAACAAAGGAGTTCCCTTATATCAGAGGGGAGATGGCTAAAGTTTCAAAATATTTGATAACTGCAGCTTAAAGAGACATGTTTGAGTCAAACTTGATAACATGGGAGGGCGGGTATTTAGGGATTGGAATTTCCATGTGTGGGCATGCTAAAACAAAGACTGCAATAACAAAGATAGTCTCAGTTAATAGCCAGATGACTGTGGAGAAGTGGACTAATCTTTCCATGCCTCAGGTTCCTCTTCTATAAAGTAAGGATAAATAACAATATCTACTCGAGAAACTAAATGAGTTAACATGATTGAAGTGTGGAAGATGACATTAAGCATTTTCTAAATGTTTGCAATTAGTGTTATTAATGATTTGGAAACTTTTATAAATCACTCAGATATGGGCCAGTTTAAAATTATGTCACATCTTTTCCCAGTCTTCCCTGGTTAGCAATAGTTCTTATAAGAATAGACCAATAAATAGAAAAAATATTGTATATGATGCATCTTCTATATCTGTCCTAGAGGTTGTGGTGGGTCCTGTTGAAATGTGACTGTTTGTAAACAAATCAGCCTTTTTTTTTTTTTTTTTTTGCCCCTTTCTTCACTCAATTCAGAGGCATTAATTCCAGGGACCTATTCAGACCTATCATTGCTATGTATGACTTTTTCAATTATCAAATACCAAATGAGATTTCAAAACAAGGCAAAGATAAAGAGAAGCAGGCTGAAAAATCACTTTTCTCATTGGTTTCAATAAATAACTCTAGATTTTAAGTTGAATTAAAATATATATATATACATATAAAACATAATTTTGTGCAAGCCTTTTACATTTAAACTTTTGAGAAGACACTGACTCCTTCTTACTTGTATATTTCCTCTGGAGCAAGAACTGAGTCCCCTTTCTCTGTATATCCCCAGGGCATACAACTACAGATGAAAGGATAGATGAGGAGAAAAAAAGACATCCTGCCTTTACTCAGAGTTCAGAACCCATCAATTCATCTTATGAGGATAAGTTGCCAGTCCCCTTATGGATCTCTGAAGCCACGGATAGTACCAACCCCATATACACTGCACTATGTCTTTTCCTAAACATTCCTGTGATAACATTTAATTTATAAATTAGGCACAGTAAGAGACTAGTGGCAGTCACTAATAATAAAATAGAGAAATTATAATGTTATACTATAATAAAAGTTATGTGAATGTCATGTCTCTCTCTCAAAATACCTTTTGTACTCTGTACAAAAGAATGATTCATATCAGGAAGGTCAGAGCAGGATGGCATGAGATTTCATCCCACTCCTAAGAATGGCATGCATTTTAAAATGTATGAATTGCTTATTTCTAGAATTTTCCACAGAATAGTTTCAGACTGCTATGATGGTTGGTTACTGAAACCATGGAAAACAAAAGTGCAGGTAAGCAGGGACTTCTCTTATCACAGAACCAAAGAATGCTAGTGATGGGGAAGAAATTGAGTCAAGGAGAAGTTACCTAACCTGCCAAAAACTGTGGAGCCATTTAATGGCAGAAGCTCAACACACAGGCTATATCCATTCCTTAAAGACTACGGACCCCTGGTTCTACACCAGAGCTTCCATCTGAAGCTTTGGAAATATGTCTCTGAAACCAAGAAAAGAATAACATAGGTGTTTTTCTTCATGTTCCTAATCAATATTTACTAGAAAAGGAGCTTTACCTATACTTGTTATTACTCTCAGGAATTAAAGAACCACTGATTCTCTGTCTTGCCTCTCTAGGTCTCTGAGATGAGAGATTTGCTCCTTGTTATATGAAATCCTTCTTTTGCCCCCAAAAGCTTTCGTATTTCATCCTGTGGATAAACTGAAAGAGTTTCCATGCTGCTTACATGAAGGCAACCTTTTGTTGAAGAAATATGCTTTAGAGTTTCAGGAGCTAGGACTTTGTTTACAGACTGAGTTAAGCGTAGTTTAAATTCATGGATTTTTGCACTCTGTCATGTAAGAAAATTTTTCTCAATAAAACTCCAAGACACTCACATCTACAAACCATCGGTCAGTCAGAAGGCATTTGTTCCTACCAGTAGATACATAGCTCAATGCTATGGCCCCATGACCCAAATGAGATCTCAAGAAGCTTAATCCAGCCACACTAGAACCATGACTCAGGAGTGCAGAGAGGGCAGCCAGACTAGTGGCTTGCCCCAAGTTGGAGGCTTGGAAGCAGAGAAAGTATAAACACAGCTCACCTGATATTATGTTCCTTCTCTACATTCTTCAGTGGGTCCCATAGTGCCTGCTATGTGGCATGCAAGTTCCTCATTGGGACTTCCAGGACCCTTATAATAAGGCTGAAACCTATTTTTCCTTCTACTCTACTATTCCCTATAAGTAGACTATGTTGTAGATTCACCCGACTAAACTGTTTCCTGTAGAGTTCAGGCACATAACCACATCCCCATCATTATACAAGATGCCTGCCCCTGAGATGTTCCAGTCATCTCATCCTAAGTGCTACTCCTTCTCTGGGACATTTCCTAATGTTTTCACCAACCTCCAACCTAGAAAAACTACAATTGGAGGTGGCCTCAACTACCATGAAACTTTTGCACATTTGTAAACCACCCAAGAAATTATTTCCTAGATGGTATGGTAGTAATTTGGAAATTTTTTTTCTTGCTTTCAACCAATATTAGCTGAACATTTACTATGAATCAGATGCTGTGCTGGGTGCCTGGGACATAGAAATGAATTGAGTCAAAGTTCTTGTTCTCAGCGGGCTTGTGGTCTAGTAGACGAGACGATACTATGATAGAAGATGATAACCTAGGGCAACGGGAGTCCAGGTAAGGGCAGAATTTAATGACCAGGGAAATAAGAAAGACAGTATGGCAAGAAAAATTTGTTTTCTGGGGATGGGGTGGGAAATGAAGTGTAAGGGAGGGGTCTTCTAGGTAAAAAGAACATAATGTACAATTCTTCCCTACTACTTCCTGAATTTACTGAGTACCTACAAGATTTCCATCTCTCACATCATTCTCATTAAGATAGATATCATAGTCCTCATTTTACAGATGAAGAAACTGAAGCTCCTAAGACCCAAGAACCCAAGCTATCAAGTATCAGAGCCCAGCCTGAGCTCCTGGTAACAGGAAATTCACCTTCAAGGAGCCAGCTCTTAGCTCCCATCCTCTAAACCTGGGTGACTATACAGGGAACCACTCAAAACCAGATATCTTCTGGAAAGGTTAACTGGGGCATAAAAAGAAAAGGTTCAAGAATGTGGAAACAGCCATGTCCTGTACCTCCCTATAAACCTAGTAAAAGTCCTCTCAGGGTATGTGGTTTTAATGGCCCCAAAGGAGGGCCCTTCTTCTTAACTCAGAAAAGACAACCTGAAGAGAGTTACCTAGAAGTCACTTCAAGTCAAGCCAAGCCCGTGAAAACTCTCAAAAGGCTCAGAAAATTGAATTTCTAGGGCAAAGCATTTTGGTTTTGATGGAGTTCTCCCCCAGCCTTTTCCTTTTTCTCATTATTTTCTCAATTTCTCCCTTTCTAGTTCAAGCTCTTTCTGTAATACTTGTATTGGGCACATGCTTTTCTCCCTCCTAGCTGAGACTATTGTGGTACTCCTTTTCCATTGAAAGCAATCAAAAATGAAAATCCACATTTCAGAACAGGGTCTATTAAATATGTACCTTTTGTGGATAAAAAAAGAAAGAACTCTCTGAGGGCTGATTTTCAGTTCTGTGTATCACCAAAAGATTAGATATTGGGTGAGACTTCTGCTCCCTCGCAGGCCATTTGCATTTGGTAATTGAGAATGATGGCAAGGAGTCGGGAATCAGAAGCAACTTACTTATGGAATGTCTTAGTCTAAAGCATTGCTAATCAAAGAATGGTTTGGGGACCCGTAGGAACTGCTTCATCTGGAAGCTTATTAGAAATGTAGAATCTCAGGCCCCACCCCAGCTGACCAATGGAATCAGAATCTGCCTTTTAACAAGATCCCAGGTGACTTGTGTGCACATTAAAGTTTGGGGAGCATAGGTCTAGAGCTAAAGTAACACTGCTTTTACTGTCATCCTGGACACCTCCGGTGGGTTTCTTTCCTAAGAAAGAAAATCTCTGTTTAGTGAACTCCATAGAATGTCCCCCACCACCCTTCTCTGTCCAAACTATTTATTCATAGAGGAATTCTAAAATGATAAACATTCTTCAACAAATTATACTCTCTGCCCAAAGAAGTTCAAGGTGAAACAAGGCTACTGGCCAGCCTTTCCCTAAAGGGAAAGATCTGAACTTGGGACGTAAAAGACAGCTCTTATTCCCACTCCCTTTTCCAAGGGTCTGAATCTCTTTGCTTAATCTACTCCTCTCTGGGGGGTGGGGGGTGGGGGAAGAACCTCCCTATGGACTACACAGGTAAGTGGAGAGTCTGAAGGGCATGCTCTGCCCTGGGTCCTAAGGAAGTGTAATAAATACAAATGGGAGGGACCAAGATCATAATCTTTAAATCCAGGCTGTGCTCAGACCTCACACATCCAATAACAAGACATACATAGATAAATTCTGATTAATTAATCTGCCATCTATCTACATGAGAGACATCAACCAGGAAGAGGGTAAATCATGTGGACCTAGTTGGAAGGAATGAAAGTTAGAACTCAAAGGCAAGAGAAGAGGAGAGGGGAAATGGCCCAGTCCTGCCCATTGGTGTCCTGTCCCTTGATTTCTACTTGCCAGTGAAGCAGAGGTAGTTAGTGATCAGGTCAGGGCAGAAGCTCTGACCAGAGCCCTGGCAGACTACACAGAAACTGGTCTGACCTCACACTGGACCTTGTCCTCTATGAAAAGGATGCCTGTCTCAGAGACATTTCTATTTTTAAAAAATTACTTCTTGATAAAACTAAACAAAACAAAACAAAAACCAGGTCCATATCCAAAGCAAATACTTTCTCCCTAATTCTGACAGATGTGCACATCACAACAAACACTTTAAGGTTCCAGGTATCTTTCACACATCTAAATGGAATGCCTGAATTAGGGACCAATTTGCTATTCTCCTCCCCCACTTTGGCTAATTTTTCATTCATTTTTTCCATCTTCATCTTTGGATTCTCTTAAACAGCAATATTTTCAAACACATGAATGGTTTATTTATACCAAGCAATACTTGTTTTTCAATCGGCAATAATTTAATCACATATTAATAGTATTTCAGCTCTGGAAACACAGTTCTGTCCTTTTAACATCCACATCAGCATGCCCTCAGCAAAAATTTGGAATGGACAGCAATGATGGACAGCAGTAAGTAGGGGTGGCAGGGACATGCTTAGGCTCTGAAATTCAGACAGGAACTCCATTTGTCTTCCTCTACCACAACCAAAAGATAGCCCTATCCCTCAAACCCAAGTATGTTATAGATTATCCGCCTACAGAGACTGAGGCTATCAATTTTATTTCAGCAAACTTCCACTTTATAGAAGAGCACTTGACTTGCTTCCCCCTGTAAATCAGACCTAGATGAACTAAGCAATCTTCCAGAAGAAAAAGCTCTGCATCCCCTTCCCACCCCCAACATGCAGACATGCTTGAACACACTACTTTCTGAAGAGAGAGAAAGTTAACTTTTAAATAAACCTGTCCTTCAGCCAGTCTGGCCATGTTTTCAGACCTTTTACATTTCCAAAGATGGATCTTGTAACTCTTGACTAAATCCAGAGGATGAAACCTGACCTCAGTCTGTTGAGGGCATGCATAAGGGTCAAAGGTCCACAAATACACCACTTCCCCTCCTCCCCAACACATACTTCTTTCTCTCAAAGTGAGAATAATGGATCAGACTTTATTATTCTTTCTTCAGAGAAGCCAGGCCGGGCTGCTGCTGGGAAGCTCCAGACAGAATGTGGGTGTGTGAACCTGTGCGGGTTCCACAGAGGAATTTTCTGGGAACTCCAGGCGTTTTGAATAAAGGGTAGGTCTGAGGCTGGGGCACAGAAATCCTTGGGTTTCTCAGGCATCTCTGAAGTCTGGATGTACAGGGTGAGGGCGTGTGCAGCGGGGCTGTCCTGCCAATCTGGCTCCCCTCCCTGCCCGGCCATGGCCATCCCAGGCCCTCTGGTCACAGCGGGGTCACTCACCACCCGTGAGCTGTGCAGGGCCAAAGCACAGCGCCAGCTGAAACCACAGGATCACTGCCAAGAGTCTCTGGGGGGACTGAGGCTGCTGCTGCTGCTGCTGCTGCTCTAGAAATCCATCTCCATTGCTCGGGTTCATTCCATGATACATCTTTCATCCACAGAGGGCATCCAGCTTGCAAGAGTCTGCAACCACGAGTGGAACACGACAATACCCCGGGCTGCTGGAGCTCTGGGCTACGCTCCCACTCCTCGGCCCTGGGACCCGGCGCCTCAGCTGCGCGGGCTCCATCCCAGTTCACCCCCGCAAGGCCCCCGCCCCCTTTCCCACCGCGAGATCTCCCCGCCGCCCCCAGCGCAGGGTACACTGAGTAACAGCCGCCGTGGGATGCTGCGCGTGCGGGAGTGGTGGAGGAGGGGAGGGAGAGCAGGGGTTAGCGCACATTGGCTCTGCGCCGGTCCCCGGGATTCAGCGGCTGTGACCATGACAGGAAAGTCTAAAGCCTTCTAGCGTCTAGGGGCTGAGAAAACACTTTTCCCCGGGCCTAACCATTTCACTCTTAGGAATCTCACAATGTGGCACCGGCTCCCCCCAGCTACTTCTCTGGTTTTCCCTGGGATCGGGAGGGTCCTATTGCCCTAGTCCCCAATGAGATTGCGCTGTCAAAAAATTCCTCCCTTGGGGAGCAGAACAGGACACAAACTCCCCCTGCCCGGCCTGCGTGCGACTCCCCGAACTGGAAAGCCCTTTCCGGGCTCCTGGTCTTACCTGTGGGTCTCATGCATGCAGCTTCCTTCCCTCCTCCGCCTCCTCCCCCCGCCAGTCTAACCCGCATCTGTGCGCGACCTCTGCTGCCGCCGCTGCGCGAGCGAGCAAGACGGAAGCCTCGGCGGCGGCGGCGGCAGCACCCGGCTTCAGCGCCCCCCGCCTGCAGCCCGCGCGCTCCCTCCCCAGGATCCCCCGAGCCGGCGGGAGTGGGGGTGGCTTGGGGGGGTACTGCAGCCGGCCGCGCGCCCCCGGGGAGGCTCCCGCGCGCCCGCTACCTGAGCTCGCGAGCGCGCGGCGGAGGCGCGGAAAGGGGGAGGGGCGGAGACGGCGCGAGGGACGCGCGGCCGGGTGCTCGCGCTGGCGGCCGCGCGCCTCCACGAATGGAGCCGGCGCCGCGGCGGGGGAGTGGGTCCGACGGAGGGCGGGGAGGGGGAAGGGGCCCGCCGCCGCCGCCGCGACCAATGGGAAGCTGGCGCGCCTGCACCTGTCGGGGCGCGAGTCGCCAGGCAGTAGTTCTCGCTCGCTCGCTTTTTCTCACACACACAGAGGCCTGTCGCGTCTCTCTAGGAGCTGGACCGCGGCCAGCTGCCCAGATGATGCGCGATCCACTGTGCCCGCCGCGGCCTCCGCACGGCCTCTGGTGGCCCCAGCGCGCTGCGCGGCGCGTGAGAGCGCCAGCTCCTTAGACTGCGGCCGTGGAGGTGACTCTATGCCGAGGAGTCCCGACACTGCCCTCCAGTCCCCACCCCAAGAGTCTCACTCCGACGGGGTTATAACTTAAAAGGGGCGGAGCAGAAGGCGTCAATTGCAAAAGCCTTTTCGTCCCCAGCCTTACACCCCACCCCACCCCCATCCATCTCCACGGAGGCTCTGCGTGTCTCCTCAGAGCCGGTAGGACAACCTGAGGCTGCCGAGACACTCTGTTCCTCCCCCGCACCTTGGTGTTTTCTCTTTTGCCAGCTGCAGGCGTTGTGAGCCAGGACTCATGGCCTGTCTTGGGATATACTGGCTTCTCCGGATCTTGGCTTAGGAGGCGCTCTCCCAGGGAGGCGGGACGTGATGGGTGCCAAAGCAGAAGGTTGGGTACCTGGGGCTGTGAATCGGAACCCAAGAGTTCTCGGGGGTGTTTGTCCTCCTAGCCTCCAAAGGAGAGAGCTCTCCTGGCTGGCGATCACGATCCCTGCGCGGTTTGCTCAGCTAGCAGCGGGTGCTCACTCACCACTAGCCCTGACCGCCTGCAGTTCCTTCCAGGATAGGCCTCCCTCTGCAGGCTGGGCTCCTAGGGCCCTCGTTGAGGCCACGGTGATTAAGGGGTGCGTGTGAGCTAATGAGGTGGTGCTGGCCGGCAGCACTTTAGAACCAGTGGCACTCGAATTATTCTCTAGCAATTTGTGGATATGAAAACCATGTTTCTGGTACAGCTACCAAATCATCCCGTGCTTCTATCGACTTTCTCAAAAATCTCACATACTGATGATAGTTGGGAAATTACAGCTTTTACCGTGTCGACTCTTACTGAGAGTAATTTTAACAAATTCTTGCAGGATACATTAGCCTTTAGTAGATAAATCAAGCTCAGTATTTTCTTTTTCCGATTTGTAAAATTGAGATGACAGCTTTGCACAGAATAAGTTTAAAATTTTGGCTCTAGCACAAGTGCATTCCTGATAAAGCTTGTACTTCAGGGCTCCAAAATTTTAGTCGGGCGTTTTTCCATGTTGCCAAGATTCTGAGATGGTCCTCTGCAGATTGAATAATTATTCAATTTTTTTCTCAATGAATTTTCTACCTCATTTTAATAGATATCAAATCCACAAAGCTCAAAAATATTTGTTGACCAGGTATGTGTTTTAAAATCAAAAGAGAGATATCTTAAGTACTATTAAAATGTCAAGATGGAAAGGAACATCCAAGTTCATCTGGTCCAAAATGGTATCTATGCTTGGTCTCCTCTCTGACGTTTCTAAAAAGTGACTTACTTCCTACTAAGCTCTTCTAGGAGTTGACTCAAAAACCACTACCAGTAGGTTCAGGAATTTAAGTGAAGCCTTGGAATCCTTCTCCCAAATATAAGAGAGCCCCTTGGGCTTATCTGGGGAAATTAGACATCCTACCCCTTCCCTCTACCCCCTCGACATGAGGTTTCCCATTGTTTTCACTCCCCTCCCCTATCATCTCCCTGCCCACCCCTTTGCACTAAGATAGATTTTTGAAATTTAATAAAGCATCTTCATGGCTTAGGCTGTGATTTCACTTTGAGTGGCCAAAAATATTTTATTTCACATGCATTAATTGAGCACCTATAAAGACCTGGTTGTTATTCTAGGAGCTGGGGATGCAACAGTGAACAAACTCAAATATTTGTGCCCTACAAGAGCTTATATTCTAACTAGGGAAGACATATAGTGAATAAAATAAACAAAACATTTCATATGTTAGATGGTATTAAGTGCTGGACAAAATAATAAATTAGGAAAGTATAGAGGAAATGCGTAGGTTAGAGTATAGGAAAGTTGTGTAAGAAAGTTTATCAAATATACAGCAACTGTTTATTTCTTTCTCCTGCAAATGTCTTGTCCTAGCTGGCAGGACCTCTCTGCTCCACAAAGTCATTCAGGGACCAAGTTTTCTCTGTGTCATTACTCTGCCCTTCCCTAAGGTATTGCCTACATTTGTGTAGTTGAAGCTGGGTCACTGGAATCTCTGGAGTTCAGCCTGAGGGAAAATTGTTAAAAAGGAAAAAAAAAGGCAATTTTTCTCTTTCAGGCTAATAAGGCAGAAGTTAATAAACTAGTTCTCTCACACTTCATTAGTGAGAACCAAGCCACATGGTCATGCCTAGTTGCAAGGAAGTTGGTCATCCAGGTGACCAGAAGGAAGAAGAGAATTTGGGGGGTTGGGAGCTAGCAATGTGTCTCATCTTGTGCGGAAGACTAGAGACTGCAATTTTTAATAAAGTTTACTGGAAAGCCTTGCTTAGAATATAATATTAAACAAAAACCCGGGGCAAGGAGCAAGTCCTGCAGTTTTCTGAGGGAAAAGCAAATGTAAGTGCCTGAAGCAGGATCATCCCTGTCAAAGTCGGAAAACAGGAAGGAAGTCAGAGAGGCTGGAGTGGAGTGAGTGATGGGAAGGACCAAGGGGGCTGAGGTCAGAGAGGTCACCTGAGTCCATCAGCCTAAAACACCTTGTCAATGGTCTGATTTTTACAGAGGGAGAAGAGATGCCATTGGAGGTTTGTGAGCAAAGAGAGACATTAAACTTAAACACTTAAACAGGAAGTAACCAAAAGGATTATGTCCTTTATATCCTATCAACTATACTCATCACTGTACACCCTGAGGCCCTTTCTTCCTTTCTTCTCAACACCCCTCAACTCCTGTGCCCCTGAGACCTCAGAGTGTTACCTTTGATGGCCCACTGCTTCACAATTCTCCCCAAATATCAAAGTGTAACATCACCCCCCAGCCCCGCACCTTCTCATTTACATAGCACAGACTGTTAGGATGAGCAGCCTGCCTGACCATGCCTCTGAAAAGATAAAGACCGAGCTCAAGGGCCAAGAATAGCATTTATCTAGTTGGTCCACTATCACTGAGCTCAGAGCCTGGAACACAGTAGAGCAAACAAGATTTCCTTTTTTTTTTTTTTTTTTCTGAAATAGTTCACATGTGAAAGAAAGGAGATAGTACCCCCTTCTCTCTCCCTGTCTTAATCCATTTTCTGCTGCTATAATGGAACAGCATAGACTGGGTCATTTATAAACAAAAGGAGTTTACCTGGTTCATGATCCTAGATGTAGTGAAGTTCACGATGAAGGGGTTGCATCTATTGAGGGGAGGGATGCCCAATAGAACTTAACTGCCAAACTAATTTGCCATTTTTTTGAAAATCAGTCTTGAGCTCCCCTCCAGAGCTTCCCCAGGGGCTGGGATATTAGCTACCTCACAAACATCTTTCCCTCTCCCTCCCTGCCACACTTCCCCTCCCTCCCTCCCTCTCCCCCCTCCCTCCCTCCCCCTCCCTCTCCCCCCTCCCTCCCTCCCCCTCCCCCTCCCCCCTCCCTCCCCCCTCTTTCTCCTTCATAAACCCATACCATATCCTTAGTGGTGGTTGGTCGTTTCCATGTAATAGTTAAGTTAGGTAAACTGCCATAACAGGTAAGCCAAAATAAGTAATAACTCCAACATAGTAGGATTTTTTTTTTCACTCTCATAGGACAGTATAGGGGAATAATGGTGAGGCAGGAAAGAGGACATTGGGAATTAGTGGAGTTGGGGGACAGCCACCATTCAGGAACCCAAGCAAAAGGCAACTCTGTTGTCTTTATCACATGGTTTCCAAGAGTTTCTGGTCTTTATCATTTCAGAATGTTATAAGATGGTGGGACACACTACAGTGACACTCAGATAGTTGAAACACAGAGTTCTTTTTTATTTATAATCCCAAATGAGAAATGGCTGTCAGACAAGACCACACAGAGTACACCTGGGCACAGAGTGAAGAAGGTTAGACTGTAGGGGGTAACTTATGTATGGCAAGTGAGTTGGGATTAGCTGGGTCTCATGGGTTCTCTGCTCCTTATCTAATTTGAGTAATGTTGCAGGGCTCTAAGGCATAGGGGTTATTCTTAGTTGTCTAGTACCCAGCCCTGAGGTGATTAGGGCAAGTATACAATGATTTCATGTGAGAACCCCAAAAGAGAAATAGTTGAGGATATAGACTTGATAGACTATTTAAGAAGGGAACCTAACCAGCCTCTTCCCATTTTTTTTAGAAAACATCAGCCAATAGGAAAGGAGGATAGAGTATGGGCCTAAAGTGGCCCACATCTATTCTTTGTGTGTGTGTGTATGGTGGAGGGGGGCAGTAACCAGGGACTGAGCTCACATCTATTCTGCACACATTCCATTGGCAGGTTGAAGTCACATGGCTAATTAGTCACACAGTTGCAAAGGGAGCTGGGAAATGTAGTCCCAGAGACAACTGATCCAAGTATAGAAGGAAAGTTCAGATTTTAATGGGCAACTAGCAGGCCCCACCAAGAAGCTGTAAATTAATATGAACTCACATATTTCTTTGCTTCCCCGCATCCCTGGATTACTTTCATATCTGTTTCACCTGCTTGCGTGGTAAGTTCCTTCAGGGCAAGGCCATGATGTTCTCTTGCTTTTGATTCTTTTCCCAGCAATTAATTCTGTATCCAGTGGGGTTCTTAATGGATAAGCTTCTCACTAAAATGAGCCTCAAGTTATTTCAATTTGCAAAGATAGCTGCCACTTCAGAGCCTGGCATAAATATCTGATCCTTGGGAAATAATTTCAGTTAGTTAAATTTAGATCTCTGGGGTGGTTGGGGGGAGAACAGCAACAGAAATATTATCTGGGCCTTTGGCTCTTTTATTTAATTCTGAAATGGATAAATATTTTTAATAAATTTAAGCTTTGGCCTTCTATAGAGCAATATTTCGTTCTTGGATGAAATCAAAAAGTGTTGCTAATGAGATGGTTTAACGTGGTCACCAGCTATGGTCAAATTTTCCGTTTCAGTTGACTATAAGGTAAAGGTAAGCCAGTGCTTTGAGACACGTACAGTAGTGAATTACACTTAAAATGATATTTTTCTGACCTTTTTCTTTTGTCTCATTTCCTATCACCTTGACTTTTCTCTTGGTTTCTTAAAGATTCCTACCCTTAAAACCATTTCCAACTTGGTAGACATTTTCTTTAGGAACTCTAATACCTAATGACACTAGGGGAAAGGGTAACAAGAAAACAAACTTCAGCTAGGGGATCTCTTTACTCAACAATCATCCAGCATTTATGGAGTGCCTAAGAGATGCCAAATAAAATGCAAATGCATAAAATGCAAGTAGACATTAAACCAGCCTTCAAGAAGCTCAGTTACAACCCACATTTTTTATACATACAAATTTTTTATTCACTTAACCCATTCATTCATCAAATATGCATTGAACCCTACTATATTCCAGGCTCTGCTCTGGATGCTGAAAATACAGAATTGAACAAAACAAAGATTCTTGTCCTCCCAGAGTTTGCATTCACATAGAGAAAGACAGACAATAATTTTCCCCACCGCTGACTCCTCCAATCCCAAGATGATTTTGTTTACCTGTGAAAGTCTATGAGAGTTTATTCAATTTCTTTGACAATTGCTATTGTCTACCAGGTATATTTAAGATGACAGAGTAGGTTCTAGAGCTTAATCTTTGCATTCACTACTCAGCCTAAGATAGGGTTAATAAATGCTTATATTAACTCAATGAATGAGTAATGAATGTGTCTTCACAGAAACATGACCAGTAAGGCAGATGAAGCAGGTGAAGTCCCACTAGAAGCTGAAAGTGCTTCTTTCAATTTTATTGTCCAAATCAACAAAGCAGCCAGACACTCAACAGGGCTCCTATCCAAACTCCTACCCTGTTTCTCACTGGTTTGGGGGCTGGGATGGCAGGGTCCAAAAGCAAACTGTAGTTACAGTTTGTACTGTAGAATATACCACAAGTAAATTTTGAAGTGGGTTTTATCATGATTTTTTTTATCCTTAAGGTTGAAAATATTAATTTATAGGGATTATAAAAGTGTGAGAAAGATATACAAAACTTCAGGGAATGCTTGGGAAATTATGGATAACCCCTGTGCCTAAAGAGTTTTTTTGTTTAGGGTTGAGAGCGGTTGTTAGAAATACAGGTAGAGTAACTTGTTAAGGTCACATCAAAGAGTTTTAGCTTTTTTCGAAAGACAATGAATGGAGAGCTATCAAAGGATTTTGAATGAGGGGGTACCATGATCAGTTGTATCAGACACTAGTTCTTTTTTTTTTTTTTTTAGTACCAGGAATTGAACCTGGAGTGCTTAACCACTGAGCCACATCTCCAGCCCTTTTTATTTTTTTATTTTGAGACAGGATCTCACTAAGTTGCTAGTGAGTTTTGAACTTGGGATCCTCTTGCCTCAGCCTTCAGAGCCTCTGGGATTACAGGTATGTACCACCACACCCAGTTCAGACACCAGTCTTTTAAGAATGAAGCTAGGATGAAAGGAGTAGAGCAAAAAAGATGATGGGGACCCAATCCCAACAGGCCAGCTAAAGAGTATTCAGGTGTACACAGGAGACATGGTAGTGGTCACAGGAGGCTCTGATGAGTGAAGGACTATCAGATTTCAGGGGCCAGAATGTGTTGGGGATGAGGGAAGCCAAGCATACAGAGATAATGTCAAGATTTAGAGTCTAGGAGACTAAGCCATAAAGCACTAACAAAAATAAAGAGTACAAATGAAAAGACCTGGTGAGAACAGTTATGAATTTAATCTTTGATATGTTGAGTTCTAATTGCCAAAAGAAAATCCATAGGATCTTTGCAGAGGACTCAGAGCAAAAGAAGAAGTGGGCCCAGGAGTTGCTCTAAGGCTATCTGTTAAAGCCACAGAATATGTGGACCTCATTGAGGTCAGGGAGTTTGCAGTAAGAAGAGTCTGTAAAGAACTTTTGGGAACTGTACAATAAGGGAAAGGAGGAACAGAGAGAGGGGTGGGTGAGGTGGGGGCAGTGAGTGAAAAAGAACAAGACAAGTGCTTCTCAAACAGCAGAGGTAAGAGAATCGCCCACAGATATTAATGCAGATTCTTAGGTCCCTCTCCTGAGAACCAGATTCAGTAGGCCTGGGGTAGGGCATAGAGAATTCCCATAATTTTATGTTGCTTTGGCATCCACTTGTATGGCATCCATACAAGTTTAACTTTCTCATATGATGAGCAGGGCTCAGCCACCCTTGTAATTTCCAGGTCTACATCACACCCAAATGGCTCAAGCCCACAGTCAGAAAGAACTTAGAGACATCTCCCCTGCTTAGCAAACCAGGCTCCTCACTTTCCTGATTCCCTGCAGCTTTCTTTAAGTGAACCATTCAGGTATTTGCCCTCAAGCCCAAAATGACCCACATCCTATTAAAAAAAAAAAATATATATATATATATATATATATATATATATATATATATATATATATTGCACATATTAATATATTTATATATTAATATATGTATTCTGTTAGTTCTCTCTTGCTCTTGCTGTCTGTCTCCTCTCCCTTGACTAACATTCTTGCCTTGAGTGACCCAGGAGACAAAGGACTACCCTCCTGAGTCACTATGACTTCCTTGCTCAGGATCCTTAAGCAAAAGAATTTGAATTTGCTTCTTTTTATGGTGGTGCACTGAATTTGCATCTTCCATCTGAAGAACAAGGGGTTTAGACTGGATTTTCCTTGGGACAGCAGAGAATAAAAGGGTGGGCTCCCAGCAAGTGAGCAAAGGTCAGGCAGGCATCAACTGGACCCAGGTCACATGAGCCACAAGGGTGTCTGCCAGTATAAACAAGGTTCCTGTGTTAGAGACCACCCAATAGCAGATTGGACAACCAGGCATTATGCTGTCTACCAGGTGAAAGAAGCATCCCTTGAAAGTTACACATATGCAACCACATCCAGCTCCCCTTCTTTCTCCACTAGGGCAGGGTCACTAGAATGCCATGGTTTATATAATATCTCCCAAAGGACCATGTGTTAAAAGCTTAGTCCCCCACCTGTGGCACTATTGGGAGGTTATGGAACCCTTAAAAGGCAGTCTAGCAGGAGGAAGTTAAGTCATTTGGGCCATGCCCTTGAGGGGATATTGGGACCCCAGTCCCTTCAGAGAGTCCATTCTCTTTCACTTCCTGGCTGTCATGAAGTGAGCAGCTTGCTCCACCATATGATACCCACCATAATGTGCTACCTTGCCACAGGCCAAAACCTACAGAATTGGTAGCCAAAACAAACTTTTCCTCTTCTCAAGTTGATTATCTCATGTATTTTATTGCAGTAACAGAAAGCTGACTAACATCTATATCTCAATTTAACTTGGGACTCAAAGCATGGGGTCTAGGAACATGCAATTTAAAACATACACCCTCTTCATTTTCTAGCAATGCATACCAAGTTATCCCAAAACTCAGTCTTAGAAAAACAAATATTTTTGATCTCGCAGTTTCTATGCATCAGGAATCTGGCTCAGGCCCTCTCACAAGGTTGTAGTCTGTAGTTATCTGATGACTTAACTAGGGCTAGAAGATCTGGTTCCAACACAAGTGTCCTCATCACATAGCAGCTGGCTACCCCAGCAGCAGAGTAAGACAGAGACCACAGTATTATTTATGACCCAGCCTCACAACACTTGTCATGTTCTCAAAACCTATTGTTTGCATAATTGAGTCCTATTTAATGTAGGAGGAAGGTTCCCAAGAGTGACAGGAGAAAAAAATCATGAGGGCTACTTTGGAGTCTACCACATGTGCCTATAGTCTCATGTGATATAAGTGGCCCTCTGAGAATGGGAAGGAGAAAGAATGAACAGAGGAGGCCAAGGGAGGGAAAAAATCCAGTCCATCAGAAGATGAATCTCAGTGACAAATAGGACCAAGAAATCAAGATGAGACTGAGAAAAGGCCATTGGATTTGGCCTCAGAGATACCAGCCTTAACCTTCTAAACTGTAAAGCAGCATCTCTAGAGAAACACAGCTTTTCTATGCAACCCATGATGAGAAATTTATATTTTACTCTATTATTTGGTATACAGTGCACCCATCTATAGAAAGATATTTCAAAAATTAACATCTACCTGTTAGAGGAAAGCAATTAATATTTCTTATTCTACAGTAAAGTATTTCTTTTAAAAATGTTAGTTGAAAGCCACTAAACTGATATTGTTAGTCATTAAAGCATTTTGACCTGAAGTTTGAAAAAAGAATATGAATAGGTTCAGATATTAATGAAGATGATAATGTTGATGATGAAAACAGTGATGTCAAACACATATTAAGTGTTTAGACTACAAGCATACACTATGTGCTAAATGTGATACCATGAATATGTCATTCATAACAATGAAATTATCTTTTATAATTACCCTTTACTATAGTACTATTATTGTTATTGTTGTTTAATTTCATTTTATTTTATTTTGGTGATGGAGATTGAATCCAGAGCCTTGTGCATGCTAGGCTAGTGCTTTAACACTGAGTTACAATCCCAGCCCCTATAATGGCAAAGTTGAATAATTAAGAAGCTAAGTGGCTTGCCCAAGTATATCTGGTCCAGAGATGGTGAATGATTTTATTCTAAACTAATAGGAAAACTTCATAATTTACACTTAGAGCTCTGCTATCCAATACACAAGACCCTAGCTGCATGACCTATTTTAATTTTGATGAATTAAAACTAAATAAAATTTAAAATCCAGTTCCTCCATCACACTAGCCACATTTCATGTGCCTAAAAGCCACAGGTGGCTAGTGGCCTGCATATTGGGCAGTGCATATATAGAACATTTCCCTTATTGCAGAAAGTTTTGTTGGACAGAGATGCTCTAGAGCTAAAGTACCAAGGGACATGGAGGATTGAAATCTCCTGAGCATAAGTGTAAAGTGAGAGGATGGAGCCAGGAGAGAGAAAGAAGGAAAAGGAGGAGGAGAATGAGGAGGGAGATGGGAGAAGAGAGGGAGGAGAGAAAAGGGAGAAGAGAGGAAGAAGGAAGGAGTTGTCAAGATAGGGGATACAGGAAAGGACAGTGGCCTAGGTTAAGATGGATACATAAAACCATAGTAGTGGCTTTAGCAAAGGACAGGGACAATCTCCAATGTGTAAGAAATAAAGAAAAAGATAGGTGAAGGCCTAGAGGAAGGGTTTTACTGTTTAGTTAGGTGTTCTCCAAATGTTTATGCATTGAAGGGTTGGTCTCCAATCTGTGGCACTGTTGGAAGATGGCGGAGCCTTTAGGAGGTGGGACCTAGTAGGAGGTAGTTCGTTCACAGGGGCATGCCCAGGAAAGGGCTATTGGGATCCTAGCCCCTTCCTCTTCATTTCCCAGCAGCTTCCTGCATCACATTATTTCACCATGATGGGCTGCCTTGCCACAGGAATGGATTGAAACCTCTAAAACTATGAGCCAAAATAAGCCCTTCCTGTTTTTAAGGTATTTATCCAGTATTTTGTTATAGTAATGGAAAACTGACTCACACAAAGGGAAGGAGCTTGCTTTGATGATCTTGTCTAAAGGGTAAGGACTGAGAACAGGAGCAAAGAATGAGTGAGCAAAGGTGTGGCCAGGGGCTTGAGTCGGGTAGGAAAGATTGTAATAACCACTCTAAAAGTTGCATATAGAAAAATGGGAGCATTAATCCCCATCAGTGAGGGCTCAGCTATGGCCAGACACTTTTGAATTATCAGTAAAGTAATTTATTTCATTCATTCAAAAAGTATTTACTAAGGGCCTACAGTGTGCTGGTACTGCACCAGGCAATGGAGAGCCTTTGAGAGGTAATGACAAAGGAAGTATGCTCCTCTCTCTGGTGGAACTTGCTGAAGGAGGACCAGGTTAATCTGATTTTCATAGAACCCCGAAGTTAATGAACACACACCACTAAGGAGAGGACCTGGCATTCAAAGAGTTGTGAGAGTGAACAGTAAAGGACTTCATCTGGTCAGAAAGATCAGGGAAAGTGCCCTCTGAATCAAGACCTGAAGAGGGCACCATTCCATACAGAGGAGAGGACAGTTAATAACTTTCCCCATCAGTGTGACCATGAAAAGACCCAGGCAGATGGACAAAGGGGCTTTCATAAGATTCCTATGGACAGATGTGATTCTGGGTACACTGAGAGAATCACCCACAATCCCTGAGGTTCCACTCTGTGGATGGCTCTGAGGGGAAATGACACTGGGAGCTGTCCCCTGAAAATTTCCTCCATAGCATAATAAACCAGGTTAGAGGCAGAGGCTAGAATTTTAGGAGACCTACCCTGCTGATAACATCAACAAAGCATTCACAATACATGGCATATTGCAATGTATGCACAGTCAGCAGTCACAACAAACCATCCATCACCACACTTCTATTGCAGCTGTCTTCCCTCACCTATGCCTTTTCTGTAAAACAAATGGTCTTTGAAGTTAGGAACGCCAGGCCTGACTTTGGCAAAACAGAAAGATAAAAACTAGAGCTTTAAAAAGCCCACACAGTCTTGCTAAGTTTCAACAAAGCACAATCTTTAAAACGTTTTTGTTTTTTTTTTAATATTGAAATGCCCATTTTATGTTGAAGATGAAGAAGCAACTTCACATTGGGCATGCAACTATTTCTCCAAATTTCCACTGGGTAAAACTTGTAGAAGGTTTATATGTGTGTGATAGTATTTCAAAACAAATAACTTTTATCACACGGTTTTATATTTCTGTGTCATTGTTGAGTGATCCAATAACTGCAATTCAGTCTTCTTTAGCTCTTACTTCAAGTTCATAAGAATTGGTTAATTTCTATCTCCTGCTTGTATTTTTGTTCATGTTATGAATATGAAAAGCATTACAATCCTAAATGTAGACTATAATTTTGTAGCATTAGCACTGAGGTTGAATGGTGGAAGTCCCGATGGTGGGGTAGGTGTGAGCATCCAGGTACCAATCCTAAATCCCCCTTCAATTACCAGCTTCATAATCTTGGCAATTCTCTTTCTGTGCCTCAGGAAAGAACAGGCCCTACTTCACATTGTTGTGGGAAGGTTTACACGTAAAGCACTCAGCAATGCTCCAACACATGCTCAACATGTATCAGCCATCGTTTTTACCCACATAACCTCTCGTACACATGGAATATTTGCACTGTGGGTAAGCGATTGTTTCCATGGCAACTTAACTTTCCTATTTCCAGATTCTTAACCCACTATTTTCTTTTTATCTTTAAAAGAGAAGTTTGTAGGCTATGATCTTCATTCTTAGCGCTGCATTAATAGAGTTTTCCCACTTATTGTCCTTATATTTGCATGTTTGTTTGGTTTGGTTGGTTTTACTATTTCGTGGCTCTGATATTTTTAATGAGTCCAAAGCACATTGTAGGCACATGCAGAGAGCAGCCCTGTTTTATATTTTCAGATACTGTTTTTTGGGGACATCTGTTTTGTTGTGTAGTGAGGAAAACATAGAGGGATACATAAAAGAAATAAAATCCTGTGAAATTGTACTATAAAGCTGAATTTTGGAAATTAATCATTTATCCTATCATCCAGGCAATGATTTGAAAAAAATCTTCTTAGATATTATTTTCTTAGAAAAGGAAATTTTAAAGCAATAAATTTGTATAAAATAAAAATTACCTAGATGCTAAAAGTTTTCACTTACAACATGAGTATTGGGTAATCTCTATGACTTAGAGCAGCATTGTCCAACAGAAATATACTGTGATGGGGCAGGAGGTGGACTAATGGATGCTAGTTTACAGTGAGATAGGGGCATGAAATTCTGGGGTGCTATTGCACAGAAAAGTGACTACAGATACCAATAATGTACTGTACATTTCCAAAAGTAGAAGAAAATATTTTAAAAGTTCCCCCATAAAGAAACAATAAATGAGGAGATAGATAGGTTTGCCCTGATTTAATCATCATGTATACATAATATTGAGACATTACATGATACCCCATTAATATGTACAATTTTTATGTATCTATGTGTCAGTTAAAATAATTTAAAGATACCTCTCACAGAAAAGTAATGAAGATGCCATGATGTTTAGCTACATATATATGTAATTTTTACTTCACTAGTAGCTACACTAAAACAAGTATAGAAAATGTAAAATTAATTTTGATAATATACATTTTTTTAATCTCATGAATTCCAAATACCATCATCCCAATATGTAACAAGTATTTTAAGTTGGTATATTTTATAATTTTCATACTAAGTTTTTAGATCCACTGTGCATTTTATACTTGTGCATCTATCAGTTTAAACTAGCCACATTCAAGTGCTCATACCACCTGTGGGTATCTAGCTGATATATCCCCTTTAATCCATCCAAGAATTAGGAGCTCTAGAATTTCAAGTCCCCACGTCAATCAACAGTCTATTCTGAGGAAGGGCACGGAACACTTTTTAATTCCGTAGATTAATTTGAATTGTGGGGTCAGAGCACATTTGGCCATATTTTCCAACACTCCAACAAATTAAGAAAAGAGGTTCAGGTCATCATTTGGCAGAAGGCCACCTTCCCAGACATCCAATGAAACACACAAAGGATTTTTCTGCCAAATAAAAATGAGGCTGATTGTTCTCAGTATCAAGGGAATGCCTGGCAGCTTAGCATTTGCAAAACATCTCTTTCAACTGTCCCATGGAAGAGCTGACATGACTTCCAAGCTGGAGATCCTCCAAGGGGTCTTAATCAGATGCTGAAGATGCAGGTGAGGGTTGTCCCTGCTCTGTGCAGCTGTCCTCTAAGGCTAGAGCTTCCTCACGAGGCCCCTCAGGAGGTTTTTTTCTTCCAAGTTTCATCAGTTTGTTCCAGACATTCTGCTTGCTGTTCTCTGTGGGATCCATTCATTCTTACAGCTTCTTTCACCTGATTTCCAAGATCACTGTCCTCAAGGTAACCCAGACTGCTGATTTTTATCACTGTCACTCATTATCAGCCAGAGAACCCAGGTTAGAAACCCTCTTTCTCCAAACCAAATCCATCTCCAGGTCATGGTCCCTTAATCTCTGAACTGCCCCTCAAATCCATCCCTCCTTGCCATTGGTTTACATTTCCTTATTGCTCACCCAGATTGCCGTACCAGCCTCTTCACTTATCTGCCACATTATTGCCAGGTTGAGCTTTCTAAAACACCAGATCCATGGGGTCACTTTTCTGAATTTTGCTGAATCCCCACTGTTACTTACACAGTGGATTCTAACCCTTTTGTATAAACAGAAGAACCCCAAATGTTTTTCAATATTTAAAAATTGAATGATCTAACAATCTCTAGGGTAGAAAACAGATACAATCTAAAGCTTCTCTGAGCAAAGCAGGGGCAGAGGACTCAACAGCCTTTCCTAAAGACTTCCAGTTCTCCCTGTTTCTGGAGCCCAAGGAAGTTCCAAGGAGTCCTAGAGAGCTCTTCTAGACCTAGCTGGAAATGCTGCCCCAGGGGAGGAAGCCCATGCTCCTTGGCTTGGCATTTGAGGCCCTACAGAATCTCAGTAGGCCCAGACCCTCTTTCTTGTCACCCCCCCATACCTCCACTACACAAACCACACACAACCTCAATATTGCAGGCATTTGGGGTTCCACACTTGCCATGCAGCCTCCTCAGCCAGCTGCATCTTTCTGCTCAGCCCTGACTGCAGAAATCCCCATTGTCCTCCCAGGTTTATCTCCAAAGTCATCCTTTACGAAGACTTCACTTATGAACAATCAAGATAGAACAAATCCCTCTCTCCCCTGGGGACTCAGTTAAGGTGACCATTTAACCACTTATCACATCTGTTACCTGGATGTTTTTTCTAGTGATGCCATCTTTCTAATCCTGGCCCAAAGTTCCAATCAATAGCGCTATAAAGTTAAGACTATGTCCTTTACTCCATCACCATAGTGGTGAACGAGCCATACATGATTTCATGACAAATTCTGAGAACCTTCAGAGGAAGCAAAAGACCAAAGAGCTCAGAGCTGAAATCTGAGCCTTTGGGGTCTAATTTTGGCTTTGTCTCAAACTAAGTCTTTGTTCAGCCCCACAGAACTATCATCTTTAGTGCTCTAGGCATAATGATAATGATTCCAGTGGCTAATTTTATAAGGCAGCTACAACATGCCAGGCATTCTTCTAAGCGTTTTTCATGGGTTAACTCATTTTGGCTTTACAGAACAAAATCTGAGGCATTTTATAGGTTAAACCCTTCTTCAGTTTCACTTGGGACTGAAAGAGCCTTTACTGGTTCATCTTCTGCAGTGATGAAGATGCTGAGACTCATGGTGAGATGACTGCTCAGTGACTTGGTGAAAGCAGAGTTGGCTGGTGGCCAATCTCCTGGCTCTTGGCGGGGGGAGATAGGGGGAATATGCCTTCACCCACTTAACACTGCTTCTCTGTGACAGGAAGTGGCCTGGGAATTGGCCAGAGCCACACTTCATGCAAAATGTTTTGCAAAGCTTCACCAGAGAGATATGTTGCTCAGCTATCAGCATAACTCAATTCATGCCCAAATATTTCCTAATTTACAAAAGCTAAATAATTCTATTTCAAATTTGGTTTAATGTTTTTAAATTTTCTATCTCCTTGTAAGAATTATAATCACATCGATTGATTGAATGAGTATGTGAGTGGCACCCACAGACACTGAGGATAGAAACTTCTTGTCCTCAGAGACGTAATGGCTGCTAGGGAGACATTGTCCAGGTAGAGCACCTCACTGCTCCATCACTGCAGTTAGGTATGCAAAGAGGCTTCAAGGTCATGGAGTCCATGGAGTCCATACACAAAATGTGTATTTTGTGATCTGCATCTTAAAAGCATGTCTCAATTAATAGTGCATTTCCTGAGAGGCAGAAAAATAAGTGAAGTTGAATTCAAAACTTCCACTGTTGACCAAATGGCCTTTGGAAAAATCAGTTAATATAGCCAAGTCTCAAAAATGGGAGTTCATAACCCACTTGAATCTAATGTATGAAATATGATATGTCAAGAGTTTTGTAATGTTTTGAACAACCAATAAAAAAAATATACCCAAGTCTCAGATTTATCCTGAGGAAAATGTTATCATTTCTATTGGGGTTGCTGTGAAACTCCAAGGAGATACGAGTGAAGAGAACTGGAGAGGGAAAATATTCATTTTTCTTCTTTAAGGTCACATTTGAAGAATGTTATCTATAATTTTTCCTTTTAGGTCTCCTGTCCATTCGGGTTCTATAACAAAATCTCATAGACTGAGTTGCATATAAGTATTTCTCACAATGCCAGAGGCAGAAAGTACAAGATCACCAAAGCCCTAGTAGACTTGGAGTCTGGTGGGGGCCCCTTTCTTGGTCCATAGACAGCCATCTTTTCACTGTGTCCTTGCATGGCAGAACAGATGAGGGAGTTGCTTGGAATCCTTTTATAAGGGTAGTATGGCTGTAGCCTGATGTATCTGCAGCCATCTTGAGTTGTAACCACCAAGATGGCTCCTGAATGACCCTGCTTGGTTTTCTCCAAATATTTTCCCAGCACACTATAAATGATCAAAACCATTAGAATAGTAATGTTGGGCTTTATAATCAGGGCCTGGTGACCTGAGCATTAGGTATGAGCCTGATGTCCTTAAGACAAACCAGGTACATTCTGACTTGGATGAAGTCACTCTTGTTCTGTCTGCTTTATAAACCCCCTACTTCTGACCCAGATTATAGGGGTGCATTCATCTTGCTGTTGCCCAGGACCACACTTCTATCAGAATTCCCCAATAAATTGTACTCTGTGAAATCCTGGATCTGACTACCTCTTTTTTCATTCTCACAACATCCTGGGGCTAGTTCTCATGGTTCTGGAACAAGGGCACTAATCCCATTTGTGAAGGATTCACCCATGACCTTCCAAAGTCTCCCACCTCTTAATACCATTATCAATGATTATTAAATTTCAACATATGAATTTTGGAAGGAAACAAACCATCAGACCATTGTAACCTCAGAGAAGGGAAATGACTTAACCAAGACCCAGTACAGTTTGGACAAAAAAGAGCCCAGGGGGGTTAGCCCTTTATAGCAGTTCTATTCCTATAACCACTCATCTTTTCTTAAGCTAAGAATCTGTAGAAGTTTTTGTCACCCCATATGTTAATTTGAGTTTTAAATTTTTAGCCGAAGCTTAGCAGGACATCAAAATAACATTTATTGAATGCATTATGGTGGCAAGCTTTCCATACAGTTTTACCTCATCATCCCAACAGCCCTATATTACAGGTATTATCAGCCCCATTCCCCCAATGGCAATGCACCTTTCCAGAACATGAGGGCAAATTGCCCAAGATCACAGGAGTTGAAAGTGACAGAAGAGTCAAGCTCAAGTTTTCCTAACCAAATTCAATGCTTTTTCCCATTAAGGGGGACAGGGGTGCCTCAGCAAGGACAAAGAATGGCACAAAACTGCAGAAAAATGACTAAACAAACAACAACAATAACTGTGATTTCTGCATGGTATTCACGGATACTTTTTCAGAAATGTATACACAACATTCGTGTTTTGACTAAAGCAGGAATTGCCATATTCGGGAAAAATCAGAATTGTCTTTTTCCTGTGCAGAAGTTTTAAACGTAAACATTAAAGCGTGTTTCGGCCTTGGTAATTCAAAAAGTAAAAGGGTGGTGCTGCATATTAATGTGCTTCCACAGCTGCTTAATTCGCACATCGTGACTCCCCACCCATTCTACAGCATTCTTTTCTGAGGGTGACGACTTCGGTCGAAGCTTTCTTAAAATTCAAGGTATGCAAGTTCAAGTTCCTGCCTGAAACACAGGTAGGGCTCACTATTCACCCTCAGCTTTAAAGGTCATCTCTGATTTCCTACAGACCTTCCTCCAACCAGCTCCTCTCAGCTCCCTGCCTCGGGCCTCGAGGAGCCGGCGGCGCCAGGCGCATTGTGAAGTGGCCCAGCGTCACAGGCGATTGGGAACCGCCCCCCCCCCCCCCCCCCCCCCCAGGATCCAAGGGTGGAGTGGGTGTCCGCAGCGCCTCCTGGAGGCCGCGGGACGCTCACGCAGACACTGGGCGCGCTGGGAGGGAACACGGAGGGCTTCCGCCACTTCTCCCCGAGGCGCTACAGGAACCTCTGGGACACCTCGCCGCCGGCCGCAGAGAGCAGGTCCCCCATGCGGCTGGATGGGCCCGAATCCAAACCGGCCTCGGGCCCCTGGGGCTGTAAGTCGGATTCGCGGAGTGAGGCGGCAGAGTCCCAGCTGCCTCCCGGGTGTTCGTTCACGCCGCGGCCTCGCAGGCGCTGGTACAACACCTCGCCGCTGGAAAGCCGCAGCCTGACTCGCTTGACCCGGAGGCCCCCAGACCGCGTCCGGAAGCACCGATTGGGCAGCCGGCGCCTAGATGAAGCCTGGGGGGAGGACGGGACCAAGCCCAGTTCGGCCTGGCAGCAGCAGCTCCATCTGCAACCCCAACAGACTCAGTCCTGCCAACGCTGTTCTTCCATCCAGACAGATTCGCCCCCGCGGTACCCCAGGGGAGCTTCCAATCCCCCGAGTGTGGCTTCTGGGGTAGGAAAGGCACCGAGTGAAGACCAGTGGGCAGTGCCGATCTGCAGCCACGTAGGTCGCTGGTCCTCTTCCTCTTTACACACAGACAAGTCCTCCGTGCCTTCCCAAGAGTTAAGGACCCAGTCGGCCTGTATGTACACCCAGCAAAGAGACTGTAACGATTTGATGGAGTCCTTAGCCAGTCAGTATCCCCAGCCCATGGTCTCCAGCAAAGACCCGCAGAACCAGATTCTCAAGTGCAAGCTGGAAGAGACGGTGATGTCCTCGAGGGACCAGAAGATCGTGTCCCTAGTGCTAAACCGGCTCCAGAAAGCCCAAAGAATGCGGGAGCTGCAGCAGCAGGCGGCAGTCGCTTGGGAGGAGCTGAAGCGCTCAGACCAAAAGGTCCAGATGACCCTGGAGAGAGAGCGCCGGCTGCTGCTGCGGCAGAGTCAAGAGCAGTGGCAGCAACGGAAGGAGCGCAAGAGTCGCCGGGGCCGCGAACATCACTACCGGCGGCGGGACGGCCACTCGAAGAACGCGATCCAGGAGGAGAGTTGGTGGGAGTCACAACTGCAGGACCCCGAGAACCAGCGTCTAGCGAGGATGGAGAGGGCGCGCGTGGAGGCCGAGCACCGCAAGCAGTGCCAAGCTCAGCGCCTGCGAGAGCAGGAGAGGTTATTGCAGAGCTTGCGGGAACTGAACAACCTGCAGCTGCGGAAGAGGCTGGAGGAGGCCTGTCACAAAAGGCAGTTGCACTCGATGGAGACCAAGAAGGTCCAGGAGACCAATCTGAGCTCCCTCGTCAATTATCAGGCCCGCAAGGTGCTCATGGACTGCCAAGCCAAGGCCGAGGAGCTCCTCAGAAACCTGTCGCTGGAGCAGAATTCCATGCGGTCCCAAGAGATCCACCAGGGCCTGCTGAAGGGGCAGTACCGACAGCTGAAGGAGAAGGCCCAGAAGGAGGAAGAGCAGTTCCAACAGGTCAAGTGTCACGCCGTAGAGTCGGAGGAGCAGAGGCAGATGCACAAGAGGATATTAATGGAGCTAGCGGAGCAGAAGAGCCAGCAGGATCGGAGTCACGCACACAGGACCCCCAGGGACAAGGCACAGCGCCTCCGGGAGCTCAACATCCTGCGGGAGAAGAATCATCACATTCTGAAGCTGAAAGCCGAAAAAGAGGAAAAGTGTGATGCCCACATTGAGGGCATCAAGGAAGCCGTTAAGAAAAAGGAGCAGAAAATGGAGCAGTTCTCCCGCGGGAAAGATCCCACCTTGTCAGAGTTTCAGAAGGCCTCTCTCCCCTCCAGGAGAGAGAATGGCAGAGGGCTTCCCATCAGCTGCTTTGACCAGAGGACATCAGAGGCCCAGCTGTGTGCCCATCAGCCGAGAGAGGGCTATTGAGAACTGAGGACAAAGAGCTTCAGCCCCAGCAGCCAGAGAGAGATGTGGCCAAGCGATTCGGGTTTATAATCTGATTATAATTATTGATTTTTAAAAGTATATAAAATAGCTGCAATTTCCTCTCATGAACTAGTTTATTGATTCACTTGGGTGGTTTAGAGGGTTGGGGAGAAAAATTTGGGGATGTGAAGAAAATTGCTTGGCTTTGTAAATTTTTATTTGAAGAGAAAATATTCATGTAGCTCTCAAAAAAATCTTAGAGGCATACATTAGGCATATCCTCCAGGAACCAGAATAATCTACATGTGGGGATACAGTTTGTGCCATGTATAAGTCTTTTCCTATCCCAGAACTTCCGAAAGAATAAAGCGTGAATGACCAGTCATAATTAAAATCTCCAAGAAAAAAAAAAAAGTGGGGTAGGAGAATTTCTGTGAATAAGTAGATTTGGGAATCTTGGATATTAAGTCCCCTCTTGAGAGTTTATAGTGCACTTTAAATTTTTAAAGGTTCTGAAAAGACTTGCAGTAATGAAACATTTGTTTAATTAGTGTTTTGTAACAAACTATGGACACCCCCCCCACAACACACACACTCCATGGGTCATTCCATGGAATGTGTTTTGTAGAATGTTCTATAAACTCTAGTTCCTCCCAGACTGAGAGCTGCTTTAGCCATCCCTCCCTGTGCTCCTGAACCTGATTATAATTCCAGCACAGTGTCTTGACTGTCCCATCTGAGAGATCACTGGAATATATTTGGTCTGATTTTTTTGTTGTTGTTGTTTCTATCCAGTCTTATGCAACAAAATTCTATTGGAATCCTCCTTTTCCCCTCTATTTCTCCTCTGCTTCTTTTGAAGGAGGTATGTGATGTCATTTCCATCTACCCACATTGTGTTTAATTAACTTAACCAGGCTCTGAATGACTGACTAAGCATGACTCAGTAACATGACATTTTTAAAATAAGGAGCCAGCAGCTAAATATATATTAACCCATGCACATCTCAAAGTCTCCATTGAAAAGCTCTGAATGTTTTTTCTTCAGAAAGACTCTAAGGTAACATTTGTTTTGAGGGAAGGAGAAGAAGGATGAAGGGGAAACAGAGATAGAGACAGACAGGGACAGAATTAATAAGCCCCAGAAGAATTTTTTTGTTTTATTAGTATTTTTTTTTGTACCTGGGATTGAACCCAGGGTGCTTATCCACTGAGCTACATCCCCAGCCCATTTTATTTTTTTGTTTATTTATTAGAGACAGTATCTTGCTAAGTTCCTTAGGGCCTCACTAAGTGGCTGAGGCTGACTTTGAACTTATGATCCTCCTGCCTCAGCCTCCTGAGCTACTGGGAATATAGGTATGTACCATGGTGCCGGTTTATTAGTAATTTTGAAATTACTAATATTATTTAGTTTTAATATTTGATTTAATATTAATTAAATTAAAGTTCACCTGACAAGGGACTTTGTGCAGAGGTCAATGTGTGACGTCCACTTTCTCAGCCTAGCTACTGGAAACCAGGTCATCTTCTCCATTATGTTTTCTTCCTCTACCCTAAGTCTCCTCTCCCTGATGCCCCCCACCCCGCAAAAAGGCTCACTGTAGAGCCCTCATTCCTTCCCTCAGAAATGTTCAGGGAGTCCCCTGCTAAAAAATGTGAGGGTTCACACATCATGCCTCAAATTCCAACCTTATTCTCTTCTACTTGCTCAGGGTAGTCAATTCCATCATCTAGAGAAATATTGCATGCAATCCAGGTAGTCTAGGGTTAACGCTTAATATATTTCAGACAGACCTGGGCATGAATCCTAGTGCTCCCTCCATACAATTATGTGATATTTGGAAAGTTGCTTCCCTGAACCTCAGTTTCCTCATCTGTAACGTGGGAAATAATTCATACTTCAATGGCACATTCCAAGGAATGATTAAATAACATAATAAGATATTTGGCATAATGCCCAGATTCTAATAATACCAGATAAATATAATGGTGGATTTTATTATTCATAATACTGACCTTGTACCTTTGTCATTTTATTCTCCCCATCTTGATGCCTTTTCACCAGCTTCCTTGTTCCACCATATCCAAGCCTGTTTTTTTTGTTGTTGTTGTTGTTTTCCCTGAGCTTAGTTCACATTCTGTTGCTTTTGTGAAATGTGAGACCTTTCTGGACACCCCCTCTTGAGTATCTTTTTGACAAACTGCATGTCTCATGAAAACTTAATAGTTATTGCTTTGTGTAGCATATGCATTTTGCAATCTACATCTTGGTTTCCTAACTGGACTGCAAGCAACCTGAGGCTACAGTCATTGTCTGGGACTTCTTTACATTTATGCATAACATGGGGTGGTCAATATACAGTCAAAAGCCTCTCATGGGGATATTTTGAATCCACATCCACATCCCGTGATTTTTATCCTATATTTTTATCTCTTTGCTCCAAGAGACTTAACATTCTTTTGTCCAGTCCTTTGTGAATGCTACTGGCAGAAATGATTTGTACAAACTAACACTGACAGAAGCAGAGTAGGCTTTTCCCTATCCTTCCCTTAAATACGACAAGAAACATGAACACTGTGTATGAAAGGTGAGGATAAATCAGAGTGACTGGAGACCTCAGGACTTAAGGAATCACACAGTAGTACATTTCCTAGGTTTTCTTTTTGCTTCACATATCCTAAACCTGGAGCTGAAGAAACTTACAACCCCCAAACACCAAGTACAGACTAAATCCCAATTTAAGCCTAATCTTTCCAGCCAAAACACTTGGGAAGGGCAACCTAACAAGGCAGAAATATTTTAGATGATAATCACTCTACTTCAGTCAAACACCACAGAAAAACCTGTGACCTCATCCTTACCCATGCCAGCAAAGACCCAGCCAGGAGTCTAGATTTCTACCCTCACCAGGTTGTAACAAGGAACTCCCTTCTGCTCCCTAGCAATGTCAGCAGAGACCACACAAAGCCTAGACTCTCAACCACTAGCTCCATAGACACCTCCCCACACTCCTGCAGGGTGTCACAGGAAGCCTGGTGAAGAGTTAAAAAGTTTTATTAGCATTAGTACACAAGTTGTCTAAGTTTCAACTGAAAATCCCTCCACCAAGAACCAAGAATATCTCAAATGGAATAAAAAAGAATCCATAAATGCTAACAGAAGAACAAGAAATGTTAGAATTACCTAAAAAACATTTTAAAACATCCTTAGTAAAAAAAAATGTAACAAGTAATTGTGAACATACTTAAAACCAAAAAGACAGTCTCAGGAAAGAAGCAAAATGTATAAAGAAAACCCAAATGGCAAATATGGAACTGGAAAATATAATTTTGGATTGACTTCACAACAGAGTAGGAAACAAGAAAGAATCCGTGATTGGAAGATAAAACCCCCCCAAAAAAATTCTGATCTGAGAAACAATAACTTATTGGAAAAAAACAGCAGAGCTTCTTGGACCTGTGGGTCTATAGCAAAAGATCTAACATTAATGGCACGGGAATCCCAGAAGGAAAGTAGGAAAAGGACAAGGATGGAAAAATCCTCAAGCAAATAAGACAAAAAACTTTCCAAATTCAGTAAGGAAGTTAAGCAAACCCCCAAAAGGGTAAACCAAAAATTCAATGGATAATCCATAAAGAGTAATCCATAGAAATTCATGATACACCATAGTCAAGGTTCTAAAACTAAAGACAAGGGAAAATTTTCTTAATCAACACAATAAAAATATAAACCATGGACTGAAAAAATTTTTTTTCAAAAAAGTGGCTATATTAATATCAGAAGTATTCAAAGAAAACTACCAGAGGCAAAGGAATGTAAACTTTATGATTCAATCCATCAAGAAGACATAGCAATTCTAAACATGTATATATCAAACAATAGAGTTACAAACTGCAAGAAGCAATAACTAAACTGAAATGAGAAATAGACGAACCATCCATTTGTACAGTTGGAGACTTCAATATCCCCTCTCAACAACTGATACCCCTACTAAACAAAATTAAGAAACATACAACTTAAGAATGCTCATCAACCAACAGGGTAGGGTCTATTCAACATTTATAGATGTATCCAACAACAGCAGAATATGCATTTTTCCCCCAGTCTTCATGGAGCACATTGCAAGATAGAACATACCTTGTCCCCTGTATCAAACTCTTCAAATTTGAAAGAATTGAAATCATACAAAACCATATAATCAATTCTAAATCAATAATGGAATGATAACAGGAAAACCTTCAACACATGAAAACTAAACAGAACCCTTCTGTGTAATCCATAAGTCAAAGAGGAAGTCTCAAGGGAAATTTAAAGATGCATTGTACTGTTGAGTACAATGGTGCACAGCTGTAATCCCTGAGGCTCAGGAGGCTGAGACAGGAGGATCTTGAGTTCAAAGCCAGCTTCAGCAACAGTACTAAGCAACTCAGTGAGACCTTGTCTCTAAACAAAATACCAAATAGGGCTGGGGATGTGGTTCAGTGGTTGAGTGCCTCTGAGTTCAATCCCTGGTACAAAAACAACAACAACAACAACAACAAAAAAAAAAAAACAACATTGCACTGAATGGAAATAAAATGTGCAATATGTGGGACATGGCTTAAACCATAGCAAGAGGAAAAATTATAGCATTAGCTACATACATTAGAAAAGAGGGAAAGTGTCAATTCAAAAATCCATGCTCCCACCTCAAGAACCTGGAAAAGAATAAAATAAATCCAAAACAAGCAGAAGAAAACAATAAGGACTAAAAATTAAAGTGAAAACAAAAATCAATAGAGCAAACTCTGTGAAACAAAGACCCTGTTCTTAGAAAGTTTTGATAAAATTGACAAACTTCTAGCAAAACTGACAAAAAAAGATGACCCAAATTACAAATATATAATATTTGTTCATAAATGAATGAATCAGGTATATTATTACAGAATCCTCAGACATTAAAAAAAGATAAGGAAGCAGGAGGATCTTAAATTCAAAGCCAGCCTCAGCCTCAGTCTTATAGAAGCCCTAAGCAACTTAGTGAGACCCTAAAAAGGGCTGGGAATGGAGGGGTGGGGTGGGGTGGGGTGTGGGGGAGGACTGAGGATGTGGCTCAGTGGCTAAACACCCTTGGGTTCAATCCCTGGTACAAATATATATACATAAACACTGTGAACAACTTTACACACACAAATTTGACAACCTAGAAGAATTAACCAACTCTTTGGAAAAAAAAAACTAATTCTCACAACTTACCCATTATAAAATAGATCATTTAAATAGACCCATAACTGTAATAAGATTAAGTTCATAATTGTAACCCCACTCCACAAAATCTCCAGCCCAGATAGTTTTGCTCAAGAATTTCGCAAACAATTAAGGATTAATATCAATTTTACACAGCCTTTTCCTGAGTAAGGAACACTTTCAAATTCATGTTATAAAGCTAGTATTATCCTAGTACCAAACCAAAGGTAAAGACAGCATGAAATAAAGAGAAACCAGACAAGTGTCCTTCATGAATGTAAGCATAAAAATCTTCAATAAATGTTAGCAAACTACATTCAGCAATATGTTAAAAACAATTATACACCACAACCAAATGGGGTTTATTCCAAGAAGCCAGGTGGATTCAATATTCTAAAATCAATCACTATGTTAATGTCATTATATTAACAGGCTAAAAAAGAAAAATCACATGAGCATATCACTTGACACCCATTCATAAATAATACTTTCAGAAAAATGGAAATAGAAGATAAATTCTTTAACTTGATAAAGAGCATCAACAAAAATCCTACAGCTAACTTCATCATAGTGAGAGCCAAAATGTTTTTCCTCAAACCCAGAAACAAAGCAAGTATTTTTACCACTCTTATTCAACAGTGCTGGGAGGCAAAATAATGATAAATACAGATGGACGGGAAGAAATAAACCTATTCTTCTTTGATAGAAATATAATTTTTGTAGAAAATCCAAGAAATCGACATACATACTCTAGAAATAATGATTTCAGTAAGAGAAAGAGGATACAAGATCAATATACAAAAATCAATAGTATTTCTATGTACTATTGATAAATACATGTCATTAAAATTTTAAAAACACCATACTGTTTATAATCAGAAAAAAATATCTAGATTTAATCTAACAAAACATGCATAAGACTTTTCTGCTGAAATGGAAGTAAAACTAAATAAATGGAGAGACATGCTGCTCATGGATTAGAAGGATCAACATAATAAAACTCAATTCTCCCCAAACCGAGATACAGATTTATTGTAATTCCTATCAAAATCCCAACCAGATTTTCTTTTTTTTGTAGCTACAGACAAGATTATTCTAAAATTTATCTGGAAAGGCAAAGGAACTAGAATAGCTAAAATGATTTCAAAAAAGAAAAGAGGGAGGAATTGGTCTATTCGATGTCCTGACTTACTAGACAGCTACAGTAATCAAGATGGTGTGGTCTTGATAAACGACCAGACGCGTACGTCAAAGGAAATGTGAAAGGAGAGTCAGAAACAGAGACACAGAAATGAGTCTGACTATAATTTTTGGCAAAGATGCAAAAGCAATTCAACAGAGAAGGATGATTCTTGCAACAAATAATGCTGGAGCAAGTAGATGGGGGGGGAATGGTGAAAGAAGTTGAGCCTAAGTCTCCCATCTTATACAAAAATTAGCTGAGGGGCTGGGGATGTGGGTCAAGTGGTAATGTGCTCGCCTGGCATGCATTGGGCGCTGGGTTCGATCCTCAGCACCACATACAAATAATATAAAGATGTTGTGTCCATCAAAAAACTGAAAAATAAATATTAAAAAATTCTCTCTCTCTCTCTCTCTCTCTCTCTCTCTCTCTCTCTCTCTAAAAAAATAGCTGAAAATGGATCCTAGACTTAAATATAAATTGTGATATTATAAAACTTTCAGGAGAAAATCTTCAGGATCTAGGGGCAGGGAGTTCTTAAACTTGACACCAAAAGCACAATCCATAAATGAAAAATTGATAAAGTGGACTTAACTAAAATTAAAATCTTCGCTCTTTGAAGGAGTCTTTTAAGAGGATGGGATGACAAGCTACAGAGCAGGAAGATGCAAATTGAAACCACAATGAGATATCATTATTCACCAACCAGAATGAGTAAAATAAGAAAGAGTGACAACACCAAATGCTGGCAAGGATGCAGAGAAACTCATCACTCCTATGTTGCTGCTGGGAAAATAAAATGACTTAAGCACTCTGAAAAGCTGTGTGGTCATTTCTTTAAAAAAATAAATAAATAAAGATGTAAAAGTGACACCACCCAGTAGTTGAACTTGTAGAATTTTACCAGAGAAATTTATGTTGATTTATGTTGAAACAAAAACCTGCACATGAATGTTTATAACTGCTTTATTCACAATAGCCTGAAAACAGGGTTAACTCAGATGTCCTTACATTGCTGAAAGATTAAACAAACTATGGTACAGCCTGACCACAGAATACTACACAGCAATGAAAAGAACCCAACTATTGTCACACACAATGATTTAATGAATCTCCAGGGAATTATGCAGAGTGAAAAAATTCAATCCTGAGGGATTACACAGTGTGTAGTTCTGTTTAAATATAACATTATTGAAATGACAAAATTGTAGAAATGGAGAACATATTGCAGACTATCAGGGACTACTGATGGACTAGAGATGGACAGATGTAGATGTGACATATGGAATTGAAATGTGAAGGATGCTCTTGGTGATAGAAATGTTCTGTATCTTGACTTTATCCTGTCAATATCCTGTTTGATCGAGTACTATAGTTTACAAGAAGTGATTATGGGGGGAAACAGGTAAAAGGCTTGCAGGATCTCACTGAATCATTTCTTCACACAGCATGTGAAACTGCAATGATCTCAAAATAAAATGTTTATAAAAACAAAATTCCCATTATTAAAACTGCACAATGTACATTGTTGGGAGAAAATGGCAAATAATTATAATAATAATAATAACAATATTTTATTCTTGAGAACTTCAAAAGTTGACTCTAGAAAAACTAGATTTGGTAGAAACTGAAGACAAAAATCAATCATTGCTAAAATCGCAAATAGTAACATGGTTATTGACCAAAATGTAATCATAGAATCAAACTTTCTTTATAACACTTAGACCTTGACCCAGGAAACATGAGCTGGGTAGAAATTATTCTCATAAAGGAAAGTCTACAATGGCAGAGAGTATAATTGGTCACATTTTATATTGCCAAAAACACAGATCAATAAATGCAATTGATCTCAAAGCAACTAATCTTTTGTTAGTAGAAAACAAAAAAAGAAAAAAGAAAAATTTCTAAACAGCAACTAGATACTTTAGAAAACTGATTACAGAACTGAATTGTCTTAAAGGAGTTTGTGTTGGAAAAGAGTCTCTCGACAAAAATATATTAACCTTGGTGTTCTGACTTAAACATTTGTATTTAAGTTCATATCAGATCTAAACAAGGGGATCAATGCATCATACTCTCTGATAGCCAGACCTTATCAAAAGCTTATTATATGCCAGACATACGGAACCCACTAGGCTCTTTCACATTAGTTTATCTCCTTTAATTTGATGAACACTCAATGACATATGTATTATGGTATTTCACAGATAAGGAACAAAGGCACAGAAGTGAGATTGGACAAGATTTCCAAGATGCTGCTACTAGTAAGTAATATAGCTGGAATTTGAACCCAAGTCTCCTTGCCTCCCCAATGTCATTTTCATGGCCTTTTAGCAATTAGGAGGAAATAGGGCCCAGTGGTTAGCCAGAGTGCCCATGTTCAAATCCAGACTCCTCTGCCGAACTGACAAGCAAACTTAGGCAAGGTTCTTAATCAATTCATGCATGTTTCTTTATCCATGAAAATAAAATAAAGTATATAACTCATAAAGTTGTGGTTATTAAATGGATGAATACACGCAAGAAATGTCGAGTATCTGACACATCATAAGAATTCATTTTGTTATGAAATATTGTCTTAGTCTAATGCTGGACAAATTCTTATTGCTAAAAATCTTTTTTCTAAAGTATACTCAGAATTTGGGAAGAATTAATGGCAAATTAACCTAACTCTTGTCAAATGATAAAATACACATATCTTTTACAGTAGAATTTTAAAGACTGGCAATGATCGTCAAAATAGAAGACTTCATGGGGCTGGGGTTGTGGCTCAGCGGTAGAGTGCTCACCTAGCATGAGTGAGGCCCTGGGTTCGATCCTCAGCACTGCATATAAATAAATAAAATAAAGATATTATGTCCAACTACAATAAATAAAAAAAAATAAATATGTAAAAAAATGGAAGACATCAGGAGTTTCAAAGAAGTTACTTGACTTTAGGGTTTTCTAAGTGTTTCTCTAATGACTGAATAATTGAATTAATTCCACATCTGGCCCACTTTTATTAGCATTCTCCCTTCTTTCTGATCCTGTAGAGATTCTGCATTGAGGGGAAAACTACTAACTCCATTGAGCATTCTCAGGCCTTAATCCTTTCTAGGTCTGGAATGATACTGAAGTGATATGGAGCCATATTCTTTTCCTTTTGTGTTATTCTCGCATAATCAAGAGTTTTTCAATAGTAGGCTTTAAAAAAAATCTTTTGGCAACATCGTGCACTTGCCAATTTGATTGATTTTGTCTTTTTCAAAAATCAGAAAGTTCTGGGAATTTTCCAATTCTATGTCTAGTTACACAGGACCCATTTCCTTTTTAATAGCACTTGAAACAGAATAGTTCTATTTCCAGTTAATTTTTCTGTGCTTCAAAAGGAGTTATTGTTTCACTCTGATATTGCAGATGTTCTAACTCAAAAGAGCTGATGGGTAGAATTTACTGGCAAGTTTGTATTTTTGAGGTTAAGCAGAGGCAAGCTAATTCTCAAAAAGATTTGCAGGGGACCACTCAAAAAAGTTCTGGATCTTATTTTCCTCATTGGCCTAATTGTCACTAGTGTTGGGTGGGTGATAGTCATTGCTAAAAGTCTTGGTTCTTTCACTGCCCTGTAAGTGACTAAAGGGGCAGAAGGTTTAGTCTCAGTGGTATCACAGTGAGGAAGTCTCCTCACGGATCCAGTCTGGATCCATATACTTCTGGTGACTAACCACACTTCTTTATAATTATATCATAAATATCTTCATTAGGCTTAGCTCAGAAATAGGTCCCTGTGTCAACCAAGCCTTGAGTCTGACTGTGTCTATGCGGAATGGAAGATGGAGGTCAAAAACCTCCAGTTTATGTGCATTTCATTTGAAATCCAAGAAAAGACACTTTGTTTTTGCCTCCGACATGGAAAATCTCAGAAGAAGGCTTGGAGTAGGCCAACCTGGGTCACAGGCCTTCTCTGAGCCCTATGAATGAGCATTATGACACTACAGCATACAGCATTATACTAGGTCCAACCTGCAGATTGGGCATTTGGGGGTTGTTAATTGAATAGTATAGAGTTGGCAAGAGTGTTCTTTGGATTCTAAAGAAAGGGTACCAGACCAGCTTCACATATATAAGATAGCCACAGGACAAATTATAAGATTCAGAAAAGTATATGCCACAAGCAATAACTAGAATTTATTGAAGACTGCTTAAATGACAATGAAACATTTCCACTTTTTTTCCTGGATTCTATACTCTTTCCCCTTTTTGTTAATGTAAAAACCAGTCCAAACTTCTCATAGTGCAAGAGACTAGTTTTTCTTTTCTTTCTGGTGCTGGGAACTGAACCCAAGGTGTTGCCCATGAGATGAGCCACATCCCCAGCCTGAAACTTGGTATCATGAGGGCCAGCCTGCTTCAAAGCAGGTATCTCCTTCACATATCTAATGTGTTTTTTTTTTGCATTTCTGGAATTATGGAATAAATAGAAGCCTCCACAGCATCACACACACACACACACGCACACATGAGCACACACAAAAATCAGTATGCACGAAGATATAATTAGTCTGAGGACAATTCCAAATAACATCACAGCAAGGAGGAGAAGATGACTCTGAAGTTCCCTAGTTTAGACTAGGCACTCTGGAAGGAGAAAATATCAGTCCAGGCTAATTGGGGCTTCATGATCCTGGTGGAAACAAACACAAATCTGTTCTGGAGGCAAGCAGGCTTAATTTAAGCTCTCAGGTTTTTCCACAAATTAAAATCAGTCAAATATGAGCTCACAAAGATCACTACACAAGGAAACAAATCACAATGAAAGATGATCAGCAGAAATAAAATAAACTAGGACCCATACAGACTTGAGCTATTTGAAATATCAGAATTAGAATAAAAAATAACCAATATAACATGTTTAAAAGAAGCAATGAAATTCTAAAAATGAATAAGTAGAAAGGAATAATATATATAACTAGACATATTTCAAAAAGAAATAGAACTTTTAAAAGTAAAAATATGTTTTTTGCTATTTAAAAAAACCCACAGAGGATAAGATAAATAGCATATTAAATACAACTGAAGAGAGAATTAGTGAATTTGATGATAGAGCTATTGGAATTTCCCAGAATGCAGCAAGGTAGCACAGAGAAACACAATATACCATGGAAAAAAAAGTTTAAGAAATATGGAAGATAAAGTGAGAAGCTGCAATATCAAACCACAGTTCAGGAGGATGGGATAGAGAAAATGGAGGATAAGGTAAAATAAACGATTATTTTTAGAACTCATGGAAGTCAAGAGCGAGGACACAGGAAACACAACAATATCCCAACAAAACAAGTAAATCAAAGCTAGGCACATTTAAAATAGCTTGCTGAGCACTAAAACCAGACAGCAGATCTTCAAATCCCTGAGAAACAAAATGAATCACATACAAAGAAACAACAATCACAATGGCAGCAACTTTCTCAACAGCAAAAGCCAAAGTCAAGAGACAGTGGAATATTATCTCCTAAAAGCCAAGAGAAAATAACAGTCATCCTAAGATTGTCCACCCAGCAAAAATATCTTCACTCACAAGAGTGAAATATACACATTTTCAATGAAACAGAAACAGAGTTTACTACAAACAGACCCAAGCCAAAGGAACTTGTAAAAGATGTACTGTTTCCAGGAGGAGGGAAAATAATCCTGCAAAACCATCCTGTAGTACAAAAAAAAAAAAAGTGAATAAGTAGGTTAAATGTTAAAAGATATTGTTTCTTAAAAAAAATAATAATATCTGATTTTCATGTTTTATTTATGGAAATAAAAACATTTAAAGCAACAAAATCAAATTACCAAAGGACAATAGTATGGAAGTTAAGAGAAGAAATGCTTCTGTGATTTGGCAAAAGTGTTGAGATACTCATATTAGAGTTTAGTAGGTTTGCATGGTAAATTTTCAGGAGAAACCATAAAAGAACAGAAATAGAATACAGTATAACTTCCAAACAAGTGAAAGGAAAAATGTAATAAGAAGCAAGAAAAAATGTAAAGTTTTAGTAGTCAAGAAGAGGAAATTGGGCATAGGAAAAATGTGGGTCAATAAGAAGCAAAAAGTGACAAATACTAGAAAGGAATACAGATATGTCAGTCATCACAATGAATGAAAAATGACTAAACTCACCACATAATAGACCAAGATTGTCTCACTAGATATTTCTAAATTTTAGTCATGTGATATTCACAAGGGACACATTTAAACATAAGGACAGGGAAAGGTTGGAAGTAAAAGATAATATTAATCAAAAGAAAGCCTTCTGCTGTCAGGAAATAGAGACTTTAGTATAGAAGAGCATAGTATAGAGAGAGGATATTAATAACAAAATGTTCAATTCATCTGGAAGATGCACTGATTCTAAAAATCTTACATATCCATAAAGCACAATGGTAGAACACATAGAGAAATCAAGGTCATCACTGGAATAAGATAAGTTCAAGATACCTCTTTTATTTTTTGATAGACAAAAAGTCAATTAGTAAGTTTGGTTTTTATACAAATATAGACCATATAACAATGGAATATTTACAAAAATTGACCTGGAATGGGCCATAAGAGAAATGTAAATAAAGACTATCAAAAAACAAGTATCATATGGACTGAGCTTTCAATTTACAATACAATTAAATTGGAACTCAAAAATATATACTTACAGGTGGCTCACGCCTGTAATCCCAGCAGCTCAGGAGGCTGAGGCAGGAGTTTAAAGCCAGCTTCAGCAAAAGTGAGGTGCTAAGCAACTCATTGAGACCCTATCTCTAAATAAAATACAAAATAGGGCTGGGGATGTGGTTCAGTGGTTGAGTCCCCCTGAGTTCAATCCCCGTATATATATTTATAGATAGATAGATAGATAGATAGATTTTTAAAATGCCACTTCTAAATACTTTATGGATTAAAAAATAATAACAATTTTAAAATATTTAGAACTAGACAATAATAAATTAATAAAAAGATATGAGAGGTCCAGTAGAGACTAAAATGGTAAAAGCATACTATAAAAGATATATGCCAAAGGATACACAAAGATGTAGAAACTTAGAAGAAATAAAGATATTTCTTAAAAAAAAAAAAACTAACAGTCCCAAATTCACAGACTCAATAGCCCATAACTGCTAAAAGAAGTCAATCAGTTCTTTAATTTTCCAACAAAGAGAATCATCATGCACAGACATGAGGTATCAAGCCTAATCAATAGGCCATATGTATTATTCTACTCTTATGCAAACTCCTTGAGAAAAAAAAATGAGACCACCAATAGTCTCAGCTACTTGGGAGGATAAGGCAGGTGAATTGTAAGTTCAAGGCCAGCCTGGGCAACTTAGGGAGACCCTGCTGCAAAATAAAATAATAAAAAGGGCCAGGGATGTAGTTCAGTGGTAGAGTGCCCCTGGGTTCCATCTGTAGTACCAAAGCAAAAAAATGAGGAAATAAAGAAAGAAAACTTATTCAATGAGTCCACTGTACCTTTGATACTAAAACTCAAAGAATACAATAGAGAAAATTCATAGGGAAACATTCATTCATGAACATAAAGACAATAATCCTACACAAATATTAGCAAAATGAATCCTGCTCTTTATGAAAAAAGATAATACATGACTAAGCTGAGTTTATTCCAGGAATGTAAAGCTTAACTTCAGAAAATCTGTAATTATCATTCACCTTATTAGCATATTAAAAGAACAAAAGCAATATGGTTATTTCAATAAGGAGAAAGCACATTTTATGAAATTCAAAATACCTATTTATGGTTTTGTTAAAAAAATTAACTAGCTCAGAATAGAAAGGGTTTTTTTTAATCTCATAAAAGGACTCTTAACAAAAAAACCTACATTATTTTTGATGATGAAACTGCAAAGGCTTTTAAAATCGAGAAGAAAATACAAAAGAAGTAAAAGGTTTGGAAAGAGAAAAACCTTAAACCTGTTATTATTCACAGATATGATTTTCACATAAACTATTTTAAAAGTTTATATGTTAGTAATAGTGTGTTTTGTAATAGCCAAAAATGGGAAACAATTTGAGATCCATCAATGATGAATGGGTGACTACATTCAGGCTACACAATGGCTTCCATAGCAACAGTGGAGTCCAGACAGCAGAGGGCATGAATGACACGGATGAATCTCACAACCTTAATGTTAAGTGGAAGGTGCCAGACACAAAAGAGCACATGCTCTAAAATGTGAAGATAGGCTCAATTAATCTTTGCTGCAGACAGGAGGGTGGTTTACCCTTGGATGGGGGCTAGGACAGAAGGGCGTGGTATGCACTATGGGATGTAGAGCCAGTCAGTGCTGGGTTTAAATGCTACTTTCCCAGTAGACTGACCTTCTGCAAGACTCAGTTTCCCCAACTGAAAAATGAGCATAATAAGGATACTTACGTCACTGGATTATCGTGAGGTGAATGAAATAATGTATGTGAAGCAGCTTGTTCTGGAAAATGACATTAGCAGTGTTACTGTTCGTGGGCCCCTTCAGTAGGAGTCTAGAGCAACAACCCATGTGACCAAAACACAAGAAACAAATAGAGCTGAGTTCAGCAGGCAGTCTTGTGTTTCTTCTAAGGCTGCTATGGAGATCCCCACCCAAGACTTGGCAGCCTGTACTGGTATTGCTTTGTTATTAAAACTCTCACCTAGCCAGGTGTGGTGGCCCATGCCTGTAATCCCAGCAGTTTAGGAATCTAAGGCAAGAGGATTGTGAGTTCAAAGCCAGCCTCAGCAGTGGTGAGGCCAAAAAAAATTCCTCTTACCAAGGTCATATGCATAGGGAGGGACTGAGTGCTTAGAAATGCTAAGTCAATTCGTATTTTAGTGCATTTATGCTTCCTACAAATCTCAGAACAACAACAACAAAAAAGTTTTCATTCTTACCTTTATGAGTTGCTTGAGTCTGCAGACATTTTGACTTGGAGTTGAGAGGCTACGGAACCCATTGCAATGCCTCTCCATCCACTCTATTAGGAGTTAGTCAGGCAGCCCCCCACCTCCACTTCACCCTGCCCTGTGGATGCATAGACATTTATCATGAAATGAATGCAGCACCTGCTTCCCCCCTGCCCCAAATTTCCTGCTTTTTGTAAAAGCTTCTGAAATAGATTTTGGATTGCCTGGTTGTCCTACAATGCTTGTTTTGCGAAGTGTTTCTTGAATAATTATTTATGCTTAGTGTTTGAAAAATAGCCTTGCTCAGAGAGAAGGAATATAATGTGCCTATTTCATATAACCAATATTAATGTGAGCACCCCTGAGCCAAACTGGAAGAGATGAAGAGGGGACACGTGAATGAGCAGCATTTGGATTTTGGCAGGGAGCCGCCAACGTGAGCAGCCAGACTCCCATAGAGTTTTACCAGTCAGTGTTCACTGAACGTCACTCATTAGACAGGGCAATTGAGGAACGCAGCAAATACACACAGGGGTGGGAATGCACACTCCAGGGGACAAAAGAATGGACGACTGTCCCAAGTATCTTCCCAGTGTGACTTTTGCTTCACCACAAGATGGATTTGAGGCTTTTAAAACAGTGTGAAAAATAGGCAATGTTCCTCCAATTCATGAAAGAAAGCAGGAAGGAGCTGGAAGTAGGCTGGGCCATGGTAGGGGTGCTACATAAAGCCCCAAATAGAAACAATGCCCCACAAGAAAAGCCACCCTACTCCTGCCCACAATAAAGAACACACCATCCAGAACATTAATTTGGCCACGATTTAGCACAGTCAGAGATTCCTGGCAGAAAAAGCCCTGGCAGGAGTGATTTTTTTTTTTTTTTTTTTTTTTTGCAGGTTGAACAAAAAAAAGAAACCTCTTTGGAGCAGAGAGGATCGAAGATAATAGATGTGAAAGCACTTGAGGAAGTTAAAGGGATTACACAAAGGTAAGAGATCATTGTTATTAGTGGTGTGTTTTGCTACGAAAATGCCAGAATATTTCTTCTCGATCAATGATCTTGACACCACAATGGCCAATTGTGTCAGAGTGGGGAGGGCATCATCCAGTCTGGAGCCAGCAGGCCTGGTCAAACACAGCTGTACTGCTGATTGACCTAACTACCAGTAAGCCCTTCTCTCTGGCCTCAGGCTTCCATATCTGTAAGTGGGGCATATCAACACCATGCTCCTAGAGTTGATGGGAAGTAATGAAGGTATAAGTGCCTACGACATGGAGTCCTTCATAACCAGTGACTGTTTAATGAGCTCTTCTTATTCTGCACCATACATTGCACAATGCTTTTGTGTCCACACTCTCCTTATTCTTTGCAAGAAACCTACCTGGTAAGGATTGTTATTTTCCTTTTACAATGGGGATCCAGAGGAGCTGAGACTGTGTGACGGGATTTCAGGGTCCAAACCCAGTGATTTCAGTCACAGGCTCTTCATTTTCTATCATGTTTCTTCAATAAATGTCGGTTGAATCCCAAATAGGTTGTCCATCTTTTGAAGGCAGGTACTGTTTGTATTTCCTGAACTCTCATCCCAGAGCATCTGTTCTGGTGCTAGCTGCCAGTAAATATTTACTGAAATGGAAATGTTTCAGCCTGGAGGAAAGGTCCCTGCTGGCCAGGTCAGACTCTCCGACAACTGTTTCATGAGCTCCATGTGACTCCCTGATCCAGGTGGGATGACCTCCGCACAAGGGAAACTCAGAGGCCATCGTACATGAAGCTTCTGAGGACAGCAGACCAGAGAACACACCCCACCCTGTGAAGAGGGAATCAGATCCAGATCCCTCCAGGTGGCTGGGCAGGTGTCTGAAGCCCTGGGACATCATCCAGCCCTGCCACAAGAATGTCTCAAAGCTTCAGAATCACTTATGAAGTAACAAGTGAGAGCACGTGGCTATTCTGTTCTGTAAATCTTGGCATGTTTTCAAAAGCTTGATGTAAAGACTGTATTGCAGAAAACACTGTACCACCAACAACTTCCAAATGGAAACTACTAAAGCGTACACAATGGAAAATGCACGTAGCATCTCAAATTAAGCCTTTCTAGCATACTGCCTCTTCATGCTTAAAGAGATGTGCCGAGCTTGATTTGATGTGATACCCACATACAATCAAAGTGGAATTTTGGAAATGCTAGTTATCTCTGAGTCAATGAAAAATTAATACCATTGTAAATATTCTTTAGGATCCCTTCTTCACACACCAGAGATAATAATGTTCTGATTTTCTCTTAAATGAAAGATTGGGCAATATTCCCTGAGGAACTGATTGGTGGATTCAATGAAGCTCCTCTTCTCAAGAAATCACAAATTTTCCTTTTCTCTCTTCCTTGGGTGTTTTCTTTAAAGCAAGACTCTTCATGCATTTGTCACCCTATGCAAGCATCTAGTTATGAGTTGGTTCCTTCAGGGTGCACGTAATACGAGAGGAGGACAATTATGACTATCATTCAAAACCCAAGGAAGAGCTCATGAATGAGCAGGAGGATACCAATTGTGTTGACAAACATGGGACACTAGCAGAGGGAGCCACTCACCTAGTTGGCACTGCATTCTGAATTAAACCAAAACTCACTTCTGTTTTGATTAGTGTAATTTTTCAGGGATGATTTGCCAGGCCAAAGTGTTGAATGGATTGGAACTTATGTCCCATGGCATCTCCATTCTCTAACATGAAGCACCTCTTAATTTTAATTGACTGTGGTCTCTTTCCAATATTAGACTCCTGCAAATTTGCTTCTGAAAGTACCTGTTGGTATAGTTTAGGTATAAAATGTCCCCCAAAGACCCATGTGTTAAAATCTTGGTCCCTAAGGTGGCACTATTAGGAGGTAGTAGAGCCTTTGAGAGGTGGGGCCTAATGCGAGGTCTTTAGGTCATTGGGGGGAGGGTGCTGTTCAAGAGGACTGTGGGACCTCAGCTGTGGGAAGCCATTCTCGCACGTGATTTGAGTTACCTCCCTGGCTGAGTGAGAGGCGCTTAGACACAACTGTGTCAGAGTCTTCCCCACCCTGTCCCAGGTGCGAGGGCTTGTCCGTGTGGAGGTGTGCCTGGCCACTGACCCGAAGACCAATCACTGGCCCTGACCTTGGAATGCTGCCCCTCCGACCTTCATTGGATGGAATTTTCCCTTGAATTTTTTGTTCCCCAATAAAAGCTCACTCCCTGGCATGTTTTCTCTCTTTCGCTAGCCTCTTGGGTAAACCTCTCCACTGCATTAGGTGGCTGGAGGCGGGAGCTAGGAGAAGCCGTCTCTGGAGCTGGGCATTAAAAGGTAAATAGAGTATGTCTCTTTAATTTTAGAACTCACTAGTTAATTCATATGCTTCGAACCTCTTTTATGAAGCTCGCGTGCTGGTCGTGTGGCAGACTCAGCCCTTTCCTTTTCTTGTTCTGTGACTTGTGGTATAAGTGTCTTTGCTCTGCCACATGTTTCCATCATGGTATGCTGCCTTGTCAGAGGCCCAAAGAAATAGAGCCAACTAATCATGGACTTAAATCTCCAAAACTATGAGCCAAAATAAACCTTTTCCCTTTATAAGTTGACTATCTTGGTCATTCATTATAGTACGGAAAGCTGACTATCACCTGTTCATGCACCAGGCAGTGGGTGCAGTCATCCTAGTTGATGTGTGGGCCATGGCCTGCCTCTTTCTTGCTCCTATTCTCCGGAAAGCCCAGATAAAAAGTGTCTGGCATTATCCAAGTGAACCCTTGTCCTCCTACACTGCCACTGCTACTAGGTTCAGATTTTACATCCCAGGGCACTGTGTTCCCAGAATATGCAGAATGAATGTCCCTGTCCCCCAGGGACTCTGATTTTTCATAGGAATACACATTCCTGTGGCTCATAGTCTTTCATGCAAGACAGATTCTTCAGCCTTTGCCTGCTGCCCCTGCTCCCTCTCCTTCATCCAAGAGCCTGGTACAAATCCCCCTCAGCCATGCTCAGAGGCCCACTTTGATTCAGATCTTGCAAACTGACTTCTCCCTTGGCCCAGCTCACCAGACAGTCTCAGACAGGTTCATTCTCAGTGAGGGCTCAGGAAGGACACTCACTACCGCATTTTTTGCAAGAATAAATGTAGTATCTCCCTACAGATATTTCTTAATTACAAAGTAACTATACCAAGCAAAGAGATGCTATTTTACAAAGGAACATTACTAGAAAGAAATTTGGCAAATACCATTCTTAACCAAATGATCAAAGTAAATATCACCAATCATAAGACAAAGGGACAGCAGGTGACCAAGATAATCAAGTTATAAAGGGAAAAGGTTTATTTTGGCTCATAGTTTTTTTTGGAGATTTAAGGGACAGCAGGTCTTTTCCAGGCTCACAGAAAAGACCACACCACTTCTGCAGCATTACCACTGAAAACACATGACCCAAATGCAACCATGAAGAAACACACCAACCCAGATTGAGGGACATTCTAAATAATACCCTGCCTATATTATAAAAAAATGTCAACATCAGGAATGTTAAAAAAAAAAAAAGATTTGATCACAGGTCTACATTCAGGGAAAACAAATAGGTATAACAACTGAACACACAGTCCTAGGTTTTCTATTGCTACAAAGGACGTTGTCAGGAAAAGGGGTGAAATCTGAAGAGAGTCTATGGGTTGGAAAATATTGATAGTCTTATCAATATATACAGTAGAAGAAAAAGGGATAAAACAAATGTAGTGAAATGTTAACATTTGGGTGTATTCGAGTGAAAATGTTTTGTACTATTCTTATAAATGTCTCTGTGAATTGAAAACTGTCAAAATTTGATTTAATTTTTTAAATTAAATTTGCTCAGATTGAGCAAATCTTTGAGATGTCTAAAGATATATTTGTTTGTTGTCAATCCAGGATCCATGGGGCATGTGGTTGCTATTTTCCGAGCAATAGCCAAGTCCAGATATAAGATCCCAGGTGGCTTCCCAGCACTTCAGTGAGCCAAAAAATCATCACATGAGCTCAGTTTGAGCCACTTCTGAACTTTTCAATGGCTGTTTCAAATTGCTTAGAAAAAAATTGAGGAAGCCATGAGCATGGTGATGGATAGTAGTTATATTACTAAAAGAACACATGCCTTGCACACTCCCACCCAGCTCCCACCCCCAGGGAGTTCTACTTGGCTTTTTTTTTTTTTTGTACCAGGGATTGAACTCAGGGGCACTCGACCACTGAACCACATCTCCAGCCCTATTTTATATTATATCTAGAGATAGGGTCTCAGTTGCTTAGCACCTCACCATTGCTGAGACTAGCCTTGAACTCATGAACCTCCTGTCTCAACCTCTTGAGCTGCTGGGATTACAGGCATGTGCCACTATGCCTGGCATCTACTTGGCTTCTGAGAGAGATAATCTGGAAAGTCAAGATCCCAGTGCTCCACAGTGATAAATTTCTCAGAGCCTGCTCCGTGCTGGCTGAGCTAGACTCCGCCATGGGAGCTGATTTCTTATGGCCCTAAATATAATTCAGAAGTAGCCTGAAGCTACAGACACATCAGACAGCCTGAGGGCTCCCTTGCTGGCTTTGAAGATCAGAGAAATCTAATTAAACTTTTCTCCACCTTCCCTCGTTCATCAGAGCATGGACTGATGGAGAACAAGCAACGAAAGTCAGGTTCAAGCTTGGGTGTCTCCTGAGTGGCCGTGATGGAGTCAGATCCCAGTGAGGGAGCATGGGAAGGTAGGAAGACCCTGAGATACTGGGAACCCTGAAGCTGATTTCCAGGAAGGACAGGCCCATTTTTTTCCCCTTTACATCAGAGACCACATGCTCCAAGTCCATGCATTTCTCCAAACCTGCTCAGTCACTGGTGAATCTAATACATAGAATCAAGGCAATATTCAATATCCATTTGAGGTAGGATAGAAGATACAAGGGCAGGTAGAAAGGAGACATGCAGGACAGAGCAAGAGTGGCCGTGGTGTCAAGTCCAGATTTAAAGTCCACTCCTACATACTTTGATCACAAACTACCCACAGGTCCATGAATAAACTCTCTTGATCTGGACCTAAAGAAAAAAAAAAACAGGTACAAGAATATTTTTCTCAACAAATACATATTTCTGTGATTTATATTTTTAGGATCTAATTATTTCATCTATAAGTCATGCTCTCGATCAAACCCTCAATGTTACACGAATGTAGTACTGTTTAAGTTCACAAAGCAGAACAATGAAACCCGATGAGGAAGTCAATAAACATTTTTCATCAAAAACAAAGAAATAAAGAAAGAAAACAACCCCTAGTAGGTAATGATTAACATGTCAAGTCACTAACACAAAGGACTAAAAATGCCCTCTTAGATCATGTCTTTGTGCTATAGATTTTACATACATAAATATGCCTTGCTAAAGGGAAGCTAGCCCATTCCTCTCCAATGCCTGCATTCTACCCTGTCTCTCAGAGTGTATTTTTGCTTTCTCTCAATAAAATCAATCTGTATCTCACTTTGACCTGTCCTTAAATTCCTTTCTGAGATGATGTCAAGGACCCTCATAGCCTGAAATGAGATCTACCTCTCTTTGGGGGACCTTCTTGGGACCTCTGTAGATACAAGGAGCATCTATTGTGTGCCAGCAATGTGCTAACTATCATAACAGATGATCTTCTTCAGTCCTTATAGAAACATATATCGCTAGTCTCTTTTAGAGTTGAGGATACTGAAGCCAGGAAAGGCAAAGCAGTTATTTTCTAGGTCATCTTTGAGAAACTGGGAGAGCAATTAGGAAGTTCACAATCACAACAGGAAGCCAAACATACCCACATGAAATATTAAACAGCAATAAAAGATCTGATGTTGATCTGATTTCTGTTACTGAGACAAAATGAATATGATCAACTTAAAAAGGAGGAAAGGTTTATTTTGGTGTGTAGTTTCAGAAGTTTCAGTTCATGGTGACTTGGCCCATTTGCTTTGGGTCTGCAGCAGCCCAGTATATGATGGTGGGTATTCATGACAGAGGAGGTCTATTCGCTTCAGGGAAGCCAGGAAGCAAAGAAAGACAGGAAGTGGCCAGGGTACCAATAATCACTTCAAGGGCACACTTCCAATGACATAACTTATTGCAATAAGGCCACACCTCCTAAAGCTTCCCCTGTTTTTCAATAGTGCCATAGGCTGTCGACCAAGGCTATAACAAATGGACCTTTGGAAGATATATAAGATCCAAGCCATAACAGAACCCTCTGGAAAAGGCATTCTCTATAGATTTTTTTGATGACCTCATCAAATCTCAGGCTCCATTCATCTCCTCCTTGAGGGGATCCTTAGATCCTCAGTCACTATCTTAGTCCAGCCACTCTACTTTGAGCTGTTGACTGCCATCTTTTCTGGGATGCCCTCTGTGGAGCTCACACTCAACCTGGTCAACACCCAGCTCACCATTACTTCTCTCTTTTTACCAAATGAATTCACATCTGGATGTCTCTATTTATTGCACTGTGACATCATTCTCTGAAGGGTTAAAGTTTGAAATCTTCAGCTTTTCCATTCCTGTTTCACTATATGCTCACCCATATATTTTTCCTCATTTCCCTTCTTCTTCTATGCTACCCCATCTCCTCACACACCTGTCTAAGATATCTGGACTCTTGGCAGCGAAATAGTATATCAATCCTTCCTTAGCCATCCCTTAGGGCACATTCTACAAATTGTCCAAGAAATAATTTTTGAAAGGTGATCAATCAGAAAAAAAAAAAAGTCAAGTCCTGGACACTGACTTTGTTTAGGTCTGATTTTAATGGTTTATACTGATTTTTTTATTCCCAAATGAAATGGAACAGAGTTAACAAATTAGCATTTCTTTAGAATCTATTATGAACTGAAACTTGGGCCAGTTACTTTCGTAAACATTATCTAACTTAATTATGATAACAATTTTTAAAGATAGATATTATAAAGCTCACTTGATACACAAGTTCACAATCAAGCTCAGCAGAGTTATAAGATGCTCAAGTCACACAGCTCCTAAGTTCATTTCTCCTTTATTACAATCTCTCCTTAAGTGATCTCCAGATTTAAAGCACTATCCTTAACCTAACCATGCCCAGATTCATATCTAAAGCTCAGTGTCAGACTCCACATGATCACCCACTCACATCTCCACTTAGATGGCCAGTCCACCTAGATGATTTAACAGGTCCAAACACAAGTCTTAGTTTTCCACTGTTCACTGAAATGGTTCCTCCCTGCTTCCCCATTTTCCTTACCCATTTAGTGAAACCATAGTTACTTGGACTAAAGACCCACAAGTTATTCTTTTAAAAAAAATTTTGTATTAGTGTATTATAGTGGGGCTCATTTTGACACAATCATACATGAAATATAATTTGCTCCATTTCGGTCCCTGGTGCTTCCCCTTTCCCTCCCTCCCTCCCTTCCCATCTTCCCCTTTCTCTACTTTACTGGTATTTCTATTTATTTATTTATTGTTAATTGGTATTTTATGGATACACAAACAGTGAAATTTATGCAGTGTGTTCATATGTGTACATAGAAGAATTTGGTCAATTGCTTTCTACTGTTTCTCACTTTTCACAACTCTTCTCCCTCCTCCAGTCCCCTTCCTCTACGCCACTGATCTCCCTTCTATTTTCATGGTAATCCCCCACCCCACATACACACTTTCCCCTTATTTCGCTCTAGTTTATGAATATGAGAGAAAAAAAATCAAAACTTGACTTTCTGTTTCTGGCTTATTTCCTAGCAGGGTGTTCTCCAATTCCACTCATTTACCAACAAATACCATAATTTCATTCTTCTTTCTGATTGAGTAAAACTCCATTATGTGTGTCTGTGTGTCTGTGTGCATGCTATATATATATATATACACACACACACACACATACATACCACATTTTCTTTATCCATTCATCTGTTGACAGACATCTGGGTTGGTTTCCTGCTTCACTATTGTGAATTGTGCTGCTATAAACATTGATGTGCCTGTAACACTCTCATATGCTGATTTTAGTTCTTTTGGATTAATACCAAGGAGTAGGACAGCTGGGTCACATGGTGATTCCATTCTTATTTTTTTATTCATTCATTCATTTTTTTATTCGACAAATATTTACTGGACACCTACCATGTGCCAATCACTATTCTATGAGCTCAGAAACACTAACTATACTGAAGAAGCAAAAAGGTATTTTATTTTTTTTGTATATTCACATGCTTTATTTTTTAAATTTTATTCAAATGTTATCTCTTTTATTGACTTTTTAAAAAAATAAATGACAGCAGAATGCATTACAATTCTTATTACACATATACAGCACAATTTTTTCATATCTCTGGTTGTATATAAAGTATGTTGACACCAAATCGTGTCATCATACATGTACTTTGGATAATGTTGCCTGTCATATTCCACCACCCTTGCTAATCCCCTGCCCCCTCCCTTTCCCTCCCACCCCTCTGCTTTGTCTAGAATTCATCTATTCCTCCCATGCTCCTCCTCCCTACCCCACTATGAGTCAGTCTCCTTATAGCAGAGAAAACATTTGGCATTTGTTTTTTGGGGATTGGCTAACTTCACTTAGCATTATCTTCTCAAATGCCATCCATTTACCTGCAAATGATTTGATTCTATTTTATTGCTGAGTAAAATTCCATTGTGTATATATACCACATTTTTTAAATCCATTCATCCACTGAAGGGCATCTAGGTTGGCTCCACAGTTTAGCTATTATGAATTGTGCTGCTATAAACATTGATGTGACTGTGTCCCTGTAGTATGCTGTTTTCAAGTCTTTGGGGTATAGACAAAGGAGAGGAATAACTGGGTCAAACTGTGGTTCCATTCCCAGATTTCCAAGGAATCTCCACACTGCTTTCCATAATGGCTACACCAATTTGCAGTCCCACCAGCAATGTATGAGTGTGCCTTTCTCCCCATATCCTTGTCAACACTTATTGTTGTTTGTCTTCATAATAGCTGCCATTCTGACTGGAGTGAGATGATATCTTAGATTAGTTTTGATTTGTATTTCTCTAATTGCTAGAGATAATGAACACTTTTTCATATATTTGTTGATTGATTGTATATCCTCTTCTGAGAAGTGTCTGTTCAGGTCCTTGGCCCATTTGTTGATTGGGTTATTTGTTTTTTTGATGCTTAGCTTTTTGAGTTATTTATATACCCTAGAGATTAGTGCTCTGTCTGATGTGTGAGGGGTAAAAATTTGCTCCCAGGGTGTAGGCTCTCTGTTCACCTCACAGATTTTCTTTACCACACATTTTCTTTATCCATTCATCTGTTGACAGGTATCTGGGTTGGTTTCACAACTTCACTATTATGAATTGTGCTGCTATAACAGTGTAGCACTCTCATATGCTGATTTTAGTTCTTTTGGATTAATACTAAGGAGTAGGACAGCTGGGTCACATGGTGGTTCCATTCCTGGGTTTTTTTTTTTTTTTTTTTTTTTTTTTGAGGAATTGCCATACTGCTTTAAAAAGTGATTGTATTAATTTGCAGTCCCACCAATATTGTATGAATGTACTTTCCCCCCCCACATCCTCACCAATATTTATTATTTGTATTCTTGATGATTGCCATTTTAACTAGAGTGAGATGAAATCTTGATGTAGTTTTGATTTATACTTTCCTGATTGCTAGGAATGCTGAACATATTTTAAATATTTATTGGGAATTTGTATTTCTTCTTTTGAGAAATGCCTATTTAGTTCTTTTGCCCATTTATTGATTTGTTCCTTTTTTTCTTTTCTTTCTTTTTTTTTTGGTTTTGTTTTCTGTTTTATGGTATTAAGTTTTTTTCTTTATATATTGTAGATATAATCCGAGAGTACTAACTAAAAAAGATTTTATCTCATTCTCTAGGCTCTCTCTTCACGTTTTTATTATTTCCTTTGCTTGATTTGCCTCTTTCCCTCCTCCACATACACTCAATCTATTAGGAAGTCTTGTGGGCTCCAGTTACGAAGTAGATCTTGGATTCCAATACTTTCCACATTTCCACAGCCAAAACTGTGGACCAAGCCCATAGGGTCTCTCAGCAGGTTGACTCCAGTGGTCTCGTCCAACTCTGCCTGTCTCTGTACTTGCTGTCCACCTTCCCTGACCATAACACATCCTCTCCCACATAGTGAGTGATTTTTTGAGAGAATTAATTAGACCCTGTTACCTTCCCTGCTCAAAACTGTTCAATGACTTCCCATCACCATGGTCCACGTGGCCCGCTGAACTTTCCTGTCTCATCTCTACCACGCCTTCCACCTTTCAGTAACACAGGCTGAGTCAGTTCCCTAAAATATATCCATCTCGTTCCTGCCTCCAGGAGCTTATCTTACCTGGGATATTCTTCTCCTAGATCTTCACCTGGCTTCTTTCTTTACATGACTCAGATCTCTCACCTCCTCCGAAAAGCTTCCATTCTCACTTTGCTGATGTGGCCAATTGGGCCCCTTCATTCTCTATCCTATGATTCCATCCCACTTTCTTCTTACCACATATCCATCTGTGAAACTATTTTTTAAAAAATTACTTTATTTTCCAGAGAAATTTTAGGTTCACAGCAAAATTGAACCAGAAGTACAGAGAATTTCCATATCTCCCCCGACCCTCACTTCCCCCTACTATTAACATCTCCCACCAGAGGGGTACATTTGCAATTAATGAACCTACGTGATCTCATGATTATTACTCAGAGCCCACAGTTTACATAGAATGGATGACACATGTATAATGATGTGTATTTACCATCGTACTATCATGCAGAATAGTTTCACTGCCCTAAAATTCCCCTGTGATACACCTAGGAATCCCTCCCTCTATCTCCTCTAACCCCTGGCAGCCACCAATCTTTTTATTGTCTCTGTAGTTTTGACTTTTCTAGGATGTCATTTCATTGGAATTACAACCCATAGCCATGTGGACTGGCTTCTTTCATTTAGTAATACGCATGTCCTCTCATGGCTGAATAGCAAGTTCCTAGGGATGTATCATTTCATTCCATCCTTTGTGGCCAATTTAATCTAAGATAAGCTAACATTGGTGGTGGGAAAGCAGTACAGGTCTGAGGACTACATAATGTTCCCTTCAATCCTACCTTGAAAGACCAATGAATCTCACCCCATGAAACCATGAGTATTGTGTTATGGTCCAAACCCCTAATTTTTCTGGCTGCCTTCCCAAAAGGTATTCCCTTCTTCCTAAGATGACAACTTTTTTTTGTGTATCTATCTTCCTTAGTTTGCCATGTCCTTTGGAGAAAGCTGGGCATATCCTTAGTCCCAAAAGTCTATATGTGTCTAAGTCAACATGGTGGTCCTTTTCCCCTTTCCTGTGGCTTAGGCATGAATATGGCATGCAATTCTGGACAAGGACACATGCTAGAGGTCTTCTATGCAAAATTATGACACTTGCCCAAAAGAGACACAAGGAAGGAAAATTTCTCCTCTTCCAAAGTAGTGATTGCTTCTTCATGTCTTTGAGTGTGACATCTGAAACTAAGGGAGTCACCTTGACCCAAGAACAAAGCTCACATTGTGAAGGGTGCAGAACAGAAGCAGGGAAAGAAGCTTGATGGCATGCTGAGCTGCTGAGTTAACCAGTCGCTGGAGTCCCTGCCTCCACATTTCTTTATGTGAAGGAATGCATCATCCTTGTCTGAACATTCTGAGTCAAGGTTTCTGTTCTTGCAGCCAAAAGCAGCCTCAAGGAGCCATCAACTCTTGAAGTCTTGTCAATCCATGTCCTGGCTTAGCCTCAGACCTGCATTAGTCACTAGTGAAAGCATGTTCCAAGTCAAGATTTTTACTGCTTTAAGCAATGAAGTGATCTGCATTTGGATTTCTTTAGTCTTGTACTTTTTTTAATATATGGAATCCTTCCAAACAGAAGGACAAAGTGAAATGCACAATTTTGACATATCTATTGCACTTTACTTTCTACAGAGCCTTCCATCTTTCCTTGAACAAGCCCTTCTTAATCACCTACTATGAGCTAATCAATGTTTAAAGTAAGGATGATGCATCAGTGAACAAAACAGCCAAGATCTCTGTCCTCAAGAAGCTTATGAGAAAACAAGTACAAATTGTGGTGAATGGACAGGAAGAAAATTATCAGGGAATGGAAAACAAAACAAAACAAAACAGGGAACTGGGGCAAGGAGACCTCTTTGGGAGGGTAGCCAGGGAGGGCCTCTCTGAGAAGGTAACATTTTTTTCTTTTTCATATGTAATTGCATCTAACTCCTTAAAATTTTATTGTAGTAAAATATACACAACATAACATAATAATATCACTTTAACCATTTGCAAGTGTACAGTTAAATGATATTAAGTATGTTCATATTGTTGATCAATCATCACCATCATCCACCTCCAGAACTTTTTTGTCTTTCCCAAACTGAAGTTCTATACCCATTAAACCCCAGTTCCTCAGACCGCCCCCCAGCCCCTGTAAACACCATTCTGTTGTCTGTCTATGTGCATTTAGATCTCCCATATAGACTTCTTGAGATATTCCATAATCATGGAATCACTTTTTCATGACTGCCTTATTTCACTTAGCATAATGCCTGCAAAGTCCATCCATGGTACTGAAATGGTGCCCCCTTTCTCCAGGAAAAGTCTTAACTGGGCTTCTCCAGAAATCTTCACCATAGCTGATTTTAGTACTGTCAGCAAAAGAGTCTCTACAATGTAGATAAACTTCCTATTTTTGTGTTGCCCTGTTTTACTTGGCCGCTAGCCTGGAAGAAATCGGCACTAAGGGCTGGGGTTGTTGCTCAGCAGTAGGGTGCTTGCCTTGCACATGAGAGACACTGGGTTTGATCCTCAGCACCACATAAAAATAAATGAATAAAATAAAGGTATCGTGTCCAACTACAACACTAATATATATATATATATATATATATATATATATATATATATATATATATGAAATCAGCACTCCAGGTGCTGGACACCCCCTTACTAGTTTTTCACAAACATATCCAGTATAGTAGTTTGTAGAAATATGCAAACAAGGCCTCTGGCCTTGAGCTGGGGCTTCACAGAGATGTCTACATTTCTAAGATAAGAGAAGTTACCAATTGGGCTCCTTGATGATAGCTGACAGGGGGAGGAAAGAAAGGGAAGAAGAAGCTCTCCCCTTCCCAGGTGTTGTCCTTGAAGGGTTAACTTGCCCAGAACAGTGAAAGAAAAAAACAACTGCTTTTATGTGAACTTCTGCAGACTGTGAACTTCTGAGCCCCTCCCCTTAACTGCTGGGTACAAAATTCTGAAACTACCTGAACTCGGGGTTCAGGGGATTGATTGATTACAGCAGAAGCTGTGCCCTCTGAACCTGGCTGCATCCAAATAAAACTGTTTCCTGCTATCTTCGGTGCCTTGCCTTGTCTGTCCTTACAACAGTATAGCATATATCAGAATTTACTTCCTTTTTGAAAACTGAACAATATTCCAGTGTGTGTGTGTGTATGTGTGTGTTACATTTTGCTTAACCAATCACCCATCAGAGAACACTTGGGTTAAAGAAGTGACATGTGAAATGATAGTTAAAGGACAAGAAGAACTGGCCACAAAAATTGCTGGGGTAGTGGTTTCCTAGTGAATGAAACAACAAAGACACAGGCGTGGGCAACTCCTAAGAATTACTTAAGCTCCAATTGCAATGTCAGTACATTAATCTCCAAAGTTTTCTCTCACTTCCCTGAGTTGCTGGTCACTCCCTGCCTGTACCTGCAAGGAACTTTGCCTGTATTTATCCCATCACACTGTTCTCTCCCCTACCAGGCTAACAAAACTTACAAAACCTTCTTAACAATGCTTTTTCTAACAGCTGCAAATAAACTGCAAAACTGGTGAATTTGAGCTGCCAACAAACTGTGAAAATGATGGATTTGAGTTTCCTTTTACTCTTAGTCCCATAAGGCAGAGGAGATAAGGAACAAGATGAAAAAGCAAATGCAGGCAGCAGAGGAAAATAAGCAAAGGGCTTGAGTCTGCTGCTAGTTAAGCCCTGATTTTAGAACCATTGCTTCCTGACACAGGAAGGGATATCGGAGATCACCTGGTATGATATTTGCTTTGCCCTGGGGTGAAATGCTTCATGCACACTTCTTAGACAAATGCAATTTGTTGGGGGCAGAGTAGGCTCTCAGCCATCCTGAGAGATGGTTGAAGTGAATTTTTGGTGCCACTCCATAAGTTCCTGGTTCCCCAACTGCTGGAGCATCTTATATCACTTGAAGATTGGATAGTGAGTTGATGGGCAAAGGGGTCCTTGCAGGATCCTGCAGCTTACCTCAACAAATGCTGCGAACAGCCCTGTGAGAACTGCTGTACTCTGGGCCTTTTCTGGGAGGTAGGAGGGAATCAGCAGCATCCAATACTGCCCCTGAGATTCTGGATCTGAAAGAGAGGTAGAGTTAGTCTATCTCCAAAGGGTACCATCCCAATGGCAGAAGCAAGCTGGGAGAGGGTTGCTAATGGTACTGGGGCCTCCTGGAGCATTCTGGTGGTAGGCAGAGGGACAATTGCAAGTGGTTCATCAAAACCCACCCTTGACTCCTCTCCATGGGCCTTAGCTTGCCAGAGCTGCCTCTGTGCTTTACATGAGCTTGATCCCCACAGCCCAAACCATCCTTCTCCAACTCTGTGCTGTGGCGAACTCCCAGACTCCTCCATTCCCTTTAAAAGCTATTTCCTTAACTTTACATGGGTCACCCTCTAAGTGGGGACAGAGTATACTAAATAATGCCGATGCTGAATTTTCAAAAAATAATGTCATTAAATTTGTGCTTATTAATAACTCACATAGAAATAAGAAGATATTTGGCATTCATTTTAGTACCTCATCAATTATCCGGAACCTATTATGTCCCTATAACTTGGCATTTTTGATGAGAAAGTACAGTGTAACACGGTCCTGGGCCTTTACAGAATCATTATCTTTCTTGGAATGACAAATATATGTAAAATGATGACAAAAATCAATGTTATGGTGTATGGTCCTGAATCACTGTGCATAACTTATGGGCGACTATCCATCTCTGGGAAGGGCTCCCTTTCTATGAAATGGGGCTCCCTTGAGATGTTTTTGAAGGTTAATTAGGTTACTATTCTTCCAAACATAGCTTTCCTTCCAAACACTGTAGCATATTAGAATATATTTGATCCACAAATGGTATTCTATAATCCTTATAGGAAATACCAAGTATAGACCCTGAGGATTTGGGAGTCATCTCTGTGACAGCTCATCACTTGAATCTGGAAAGACAAGGCTGCAGAGTCCCCACCTCTCCCCAGGCTTGGCCACCTTTCCTCTTTCCCACGGGATTTTCTATGTGCCAGTTCCGTGTCTCCCCAGACAGTGGTGGGCTGTGACTTTACCAGGCATGACCACTTCTTTCCCTGGAGCTGGACCTTGCAAACCTGACACCCTCATCCTATGGCCTACTGGGAATGTCCTTTTGGGTTTGTCCATCTGAGCCGCCTTCTCTTTGCAGTGGCCACTTGGATTTCTTCTTTTCCTCTCTTTTTATAAGAATCACCAAGCTTAGGAAAAATGGAAGCCATTCCTCTCCAAGAAATTATATAGATGGCTATCACTTCCCACATGTGACAAGGGCAATCGGAGCTAGCGATAAGTGCAAAGAAACCAGAAAAGGGAGACGTCAGTATGGGGTAAAGTGGGCTGAGAAGGCTGTAGGAGGTTGGTCTGATCCTTGGGGCATTGATATGATTGGAAAAGAAGGAAAGAGGGGGCCCCAGAAGAGTAAAGAGCTGGGGCCAACTGAGCAGGATACGTGGGGCCAGCTGAGCATGATTCCAGAAAGAGTGAGAGGAGGAGGTAAATAAAGTCCATCCAGCCACTAAAAGTGATATGATGGTTAGTTTTATGGGTCAACTTGGCTGACCTATGGCATGCCCAGATAGCTGGCAAAATATTTTTTCTGGGTGTCTATGAGGATGTTTCTGGAAGACATTAGCATTTGAATCTGTAGACAGAGTAAAGAAGATTGCTCTCACCAGGGAAGGGAAGCATCATCCAATTCCATTGAGGGACCAGGTAAGACAAACAAATTATCTTCCTCTCCTTAAGCTGGGACATCCTATTGGTTCTGTTCCCTAGAGAACCCTGGCTAATACAAATGAGCACCCACTATGTGTCAGGGCCTGGACAAGTAGCAGGGGATAAGATAAACACATCTCACTGCCCACTATATGAGAATTCAATGGAGCTGATGGCAGAGGCACACAACAAATAAGATAATAAGTACATTACATAGTACTTCAAATTCAAGAAGTGCTAGGGAAGAGAGTAAAGCAGAGAAGGTACAAGAGCAGGCTGAAGGGACAAGAAGGATCATAATGTACATATAATAGGTAGGGTAGGCCACAGGGACAAAAGTAGTATTTGGGCAAAGATTTGAAGGAGTTCATGGAGTGAACCATCTGAAGACCCAAAGGAAGACTAATCCAGGCAGAAGGACTAACAAGTACAAAAGTTCTGAGGTGTAAGACAATCTCCAGCTCTGCAGAATAGCAAAGAGGCCTACGTAGCTGGAGGGAAATAAGCAAGGGGGAAACAGTAGATCAAGTTACAGTGGTAATGGGGAGACAGGTTGTACAGGGTCTTATAGGCCATCAAGAGGACTTCCCTTGCCTTTTGCTCTGAGGAGAGATTTAACAGGCACTCCCTGGATACTAGGTTAGCACTAGGGAAGCAGCAAAGAGACCCAGAGAGGAAGAATGGTAAGTGATCATGATGGCTGAGATCAGCAGTGTAGCTGTGAAAGTGAGAACTATTCAATGTTGGGCACATTTTTCAGGTAATTTCAACAGATTGACTATATCCTAGGATAAAGCCTAGGGTGTAAGAGACAGAAATCACTCAAGGAAGACTCCATGGTTTTTGACCTAAGTGACTGGAAAGAAGGAGACTCCATCAATGAGATAGTTAGATGCAGGGTGGGAAGAGAACTTGGTGAGTGGGGAGAGAACTTGGCGAATGGGGGGTGGGTTAACTTTAGAAAGCAGATTTTGCCCTCTGGGCAACTGGAAGGATTTTAGACTCCAGAGCAGGTGAATTTGTGTTCACCATGACATTTGTGTGGTAAAAAGGGAAATAGGGCAGTCGGTTATAAGAGGAGCCTGTGCAGAGAAAGACAATAGACAAAGACAAGCTGAGAGACTTTGTCTTAATGTAGATATGGGAATGCAAAGAAATTGGTGGAAAAAAAATCCATGTACAATGCAAATGTGCAATGAAGTCATATTTGGGATTTAGTAAAATTAGATTCAATACTCTTCCATTCATGGAGGGTCCTATGCCCGCCCTGAAATTTCTATGTTTTCAACAGTTTACATCTGTAGGGCCATTTCTCATGTTATTCCTTTGAATTCCAGGGGCCGTACCTTCTCTGGGTCTCAAATGGAACACATCTTCCTGTTTTGGTTTTTCTCTCAAACCAAGGATGTATGAGAGTTGTTGTGTAATTAATTTTACTGAAGTTTTGTGGGGTCATGATGGTGGCCTAGTGGGTATAGAGAGTGACACTGCTACTATCAGAAAGCTTATAGACTTCTTGTTCTTAACAGCTTCTCCAAAGAAATACGAATGGCCAACAAATATGAAAAAATGTTCAATGTCATTAGCAATTAGGGAAATGTAAATCAAAACTATACTGAGATTTCACACCAGTCAGAATGGCAGTCATCAAGAAAAAAAAATAATTTTAAAAAAATGCTGGAGAGGATATGGAGAAGAAGGAACACTTTTACATTGTTGGTGGGACTGTAATTTAGTACAACCACTTTGAAAACTAGTAGGAAGGATCCTCAAAAACACTAGGCATGGAACCACCATACAGTCCAGCTATACCACTTCTTGGTATTTACCCAAAGGAAGTAAAGTCATCTTAATCCAATGATTCATGTATACCTATGTTTATAGCAGCAAAATTCACAATAGCCCAACTATGGAACCAGCCTAGGTGTCTATCAGTGGATAAATGGGTAAAGAAAATGTGGTATATATACATAATAGAGTTTTATTCAGCCATAAATAAAAATGAAATTATGTCATTTGTAGGAAAATGAATGGAACTAGAGAACTTCATGTTAAGCAAAATATGTCAAACTCAGAAAGTTAAGGGTTATATGTTTTCACTCATCTGTGGAAACTAGAGAGGAAAAGGAAAAGAAAGATGGGAATGGATTTCATGAAAATTAAAGGGATATCAAGAATACAAGTAACAGTAAATGTTGGCAAGGAGGTAGGCAAAAGGGTACACTCATCCATTGCTGGTGGAACTGCAAATTGGTGCAACCACTCTGAGAATGGTATGGCAATTCCTTAGAAAACTTGAATGGAACCATCATTCAACCCAGTTATCCCATTCCTAGGTTTATACCCAAAGGACTTAAAATCAGCATACCACAGTGACACAGCACATAAATGTTTATAGCAGCTCAATTCATAAAAGCCAAGTTATGAAACCAAACTAAGTGTTCTTCAACAGATGAACAAATGAAGAAATGTGGTTTATACACACAATGGAATATTCCTCAGCCATAAAGAAGAATGAAATTGTGGCATTTGCCAGTAAATCAATGGAACTGGAGAATATCATGTTAAATGAATTAAGCCAGTCCCCAAAAGCCAAAGGCTGAATATTCTTTCTGATATGTGAATGCTAACAAGGGAGGGTTGGGAAGGGAAAAACAGAAGTTCATTGGATTAGACAAAGGGGAATGAAGGGAAGGGAGGGGAATGGAAATAGGAAAGATAGTAGAATGAATTGGACATAACTTTCCTTTGCTTACATATGAACACATGACCTGTGTAACTCCACATTATGGACAACCACAAGAATGGGATCCTAAATAGAAGGGGTTGCACTTCATGTACGTATAATATGTCAAAATGCACTCTATTCTTCTTATGTATATCTAAAAACAACAAATAAGGACTTAAAAGGAAAAAATATGAAAATCAAAGGGAGATCAGTAGGGGAAAGGGACTAAGGTCATGAGTCTTCCATGGATCTGAGGCTGGTGTGGCCTCCAGGGTGTCAGGATTCAGGTTTTGCCACGTGTGGCCCTGGTGCCCAAGGTCTCTACATGGCACAGCTGGCTATTGAAAAGGGAAGGAGAAATGTCTTACTCCTCCCTGAGAGGCTGCTTCCCAGAAACTGCCCTGACCTGGCCACTCCCACTTATGTCCCCCTGGGCCTCCCTAGTTGTGAAGAGTACTGGCATTTAGTCCAGGAAGGCCTGTACCAGTGGAAAGTTAGGGGGTTTTTGTTTGTTTGACTGATTGATTGATTTTCCTCTAGTGTAATAAGGATAAAAGGAATAAGCCCCGCTTCTTGGAGCTATCTCAGCTCCCAGGACCTTCTCTCCCCGCCAACTCCCTCAACACCCAGGGAGTCTTGTTTTCCAAGCAGACACACCCTGAAAGTGAATTCCTAAACCACTCTTTCTTCCCTGAGAAGGGCTCCATGCCAGCCTCTTAAATGAAGGCTTTTCTCCCAACCTACCAAGAACAAAAAAAAAACAAAACAAACAAAAAACAAAAACAAGCATTTGAAGGAAGGATATTGAAAGGAAATACATTGGAATGACACATATATTCAAATAACAAGACTTGGTTATAAAGAGAGAACATTTAGGTTTCTGCCTTTCATAACAAGAAAAATAAGAGTTGTCCTATTGTAAATAGGGTGACTGGGAAAAAGGCAAGAGGGTAAATAAAAGCAGTAGTAGGAAGGTGGGATGGGGTTGGGAAGAGAATGTAGGTTAAAAGGACAGGATGACATGGGGATTGGGCACGATACCTTAGAGGTAAAATGGGCATTAATGTATTCTAGACTCTTGAAGACAGAAGAAAATGTCAGGTAAAAAGTTAGGCTCAAGAATGGACATAAACCCTGTGAGCCTGAGTTTGCTCACCTGCAAAGTGGGGGTGAAGAGACATGAGCACATGTTAGGGATGTAGATCAACTATGGCAGGGCCCAGCGCACAACAGGCTGAGTAAACTATTAGCTATTTTTGCTCTCATTATTCCCAAGTCACCAGCAGGCAAGCAGCAGGCAGGATGTGCTCACCTACAGACGGATGCTTCAGAAAGAAGGATTGGAAGTCCTTTCTTGGGGAGAGGAAGAAAAAACAAGAGCATCTGAGAGGCAGAAGATCCTGAGCAAGAGCAGGTAAGGGTAGGCAGTGGATATCACTTTCATCAAATGTGGCAGCCAGAAGGCAACGGGGACCAAGAGGGAGAATCATCATTGTATTCAATGAGCAAGAGCAAGTCATTAGTCCACCCTGAGAAGAAGTGCCATTGAAATATTGAAACCAGCAGCCAAGATGTTCAAGAACGAAGAAGAGATGCGTGGGAACAAAATGAAGGGCAAGAGCAGGTGCAGTGGCCTAACTGGCCACTAAAACACAAAAGATAGACTGGAGAAAGCCACAGAAATAAGACTGAGAGCTGCTCAGGTCTGTGGAAGAGGCAAACCAGCCTGGGATGGGACAACGAGGTTCTAGGCATGGCTGCCCCATCTCTAGGGAGACTCCACAGGGAAGGTTAGAAGATTGCCAAGCAGCAGGCTCCGGCTCACCTTCCAGCCCTCTCTGCATCTCTACCCTTCTCAATTCTATGATTAGGACAGTCTTGAAGGGTGGTCGGCTAGTCTCCTCCTTTATGGATGGTCCTGTGCCCTGTCCCTGTAGAGACGCTTCAGGAAAATGGATTTGAAATCGATTCTGCCTACAATGGTACCAGTAACTCATTCCCTTCCCAATTCCCTCACTATGTAGAGATTTGGAAATATGGTGAAGCAACCTGGCCAAAGACTTATATTATCTCTTTTCCTCTTTTTGTTATCTTCGGGGTGATGAATAAGAATCTGTCATACTATTTATGGCAAAATGCCATACACGCACTGTCTTTCACATTCAAATCTCGACTTAAATACTGTGAAACATGCATGCCCTCCTTAAAAGATGCCTCCCTGAAAGCACACAATTCACCGTTATCTCTTCACGACCAGGTGTATTCTGGGACCAGAAAATTCATTTTCCTATTTAAAACAATGAATGGGATTGAGATCCCGATTTATAAGGTAGCTGCTTTAGGCTGCCAACTCTAGATATTTTCATCTTTGATCCAGGCTGGTGTCTGCTTCAGAGCAAAAAAAAAAAACAGCCAGGAGCAGACAGAGAGAAAAACACATTCCAAGTGGGAACTTTGGCCAAGAGGGAAAATCTTATCTAATCCCTGTGGCACTAAGATGTGCTCGGCCAGCAGCCCCAGTCTGAGAACAGTTTTGAGGTCAAAGAGGAAGGCTGAAATGGCCTTGCCTCTGCTGTCACGACAGGTTGTCCCTGTCAAAAAGTTGTTCAGGATTGTCTTTATTTAGATTCTCTGAAAAGCAGATGCCAAGATGGCAAGAGATTTACAGGGGACCTGTCTGAAGGATGAAGGGAGGGGAGTAGGGAGAGGGAGGACAGCCTTCCAAACGTGATGCAGGTCTGGCCCTTGCAGAGGTGAGAAAAGGATTAACAATTGGGCTGGAAGGCTCTCAGACTTCAGCACTGTTCTCAGAGGGTTCAATGAGGTTAGTGGGGAGCCGCTGAAACAGAGTGCTTACCAAAAGAAGCCCTATCCTCCAGGAATGGGCTGATTTATCACCTCCACCTTGCTTAGTCATTGACTGGACCCACTCTAGGGCTGCCTGACCTTCAATATGGTGGTGGGTCCAGCTGGAGCATTAGTCAGTCTCGTAGGATCTCCTGCAGCGGAGATCTGGTAGCACATTTCCATGACCACCTCAAAGAGACTTTGCAAAAAGCCTATGTCTAAAACTCTGATAATGATTCTTAAGAACATGGCTCAGATACCAATATTAATGAATTCCACTCAAAGCAACAGCAATGAACTAAGGATGTTTCTGAAAGTCAAGGACAAAACACATAGGGATCGAGAAGAAACTGAAGCTGGCTCTAGGGCCCGCTGAGCCTCACATTATGAATGTTTTTTCCTGGACTACTTGCAGAGTAGGTGTGGGAGTTTTGCTCACACCAACTAATTCTCTAACTGTCCAGATATACCAGGTGTCCTGAATTTCAACTCAATTCTGATACTCATTACCTGGAGTTAGTGCAGACCCCACAAGTTAAGCTTCAGTACCACAGGACTTCCCCCACTTCAGATATCAGTCACAAGACTAGGACCTCAAACCAACTTCTGACCACTGGCTAAAAAGTTAGGGGTTTCCATGACCCGCACTTCTCACACTCAATAATTTGTTACTATATGCACAAAACTCAGACAACACTTTACTTATACTTACTGGTTTATCATAAAGGATGTAACTCAGAAACAGTCAAATGGAAGAGATGCATAGAGCAAGGCATGTGGGAAGTAGTGTGCACTTCCATCACCTCTTTGGATGCACTGCTCCCCCAGCACCTCCATGGGCTTACTAACCTGGAAGCTCTCAGAACCCCATCACTTACGAGTTTTTAATGGAGGTTCCATTATGTAGGCATAATTGACAATTAATTCCATCTCCAGCCTCTCCTTTTCCCAGAGGTTGGGAGTGTGACTGAAAGTTGCAACCCTCCAACTGTGGCTCGATCTTTTGGGTGGGAAGCCCCCATTTGGGGTTTCATTAGAATAAAAGATGCTCCTATCACCCAGGAAATCCCAAAGGATTTCAGAGCCCTGTGCCAGGAAATAGGGACAAGAAACAAATATGTGTGCCTAGTTATATCACACATACATAGGTGGAGTTCCACTGAGTTTTTTAGCAGTTATCATCATCATCATCATCATCATCATCATCAATGTAAACTCTAGAAAGAACAGAAATGGTTTCTCATACTTGTTGAATGTCATGTTTTAATGAGAGGAATAGGGCAATTAATCAGGAGGGGAGGGAAGGCTGGCAAGACAGAGAGGCATAAGAAAAGAGCAAACAACCATGAGTTCCACTGAGTTAGCAAGCACTACATGGCTGCCTCTGAACTGGACTCCTCATGTATTCATTATCTGAAATTTTTACCTCAGTCTTGAAAAAAAAATTTTTTTAATAATTTTTTTTTAAATTTCAAATTAAGAAAACAGACTCACCTGAAGTCATTCTACAGGTAGCAGGGCCCAAATCTGTCCCAAGTCCACCAGACTCCAAAACATTTCCTCCCACATTTTCTGAAACCATTTCAAGCAGCTGTGGAGCAACTCTGTCTGGAAGAAACTCTCTGACCTGGAATTCAAGACCCAGGCATGAAATTTGAGACACATTTCTATGACCCGCTAGTCCTCTTGAACTGCACTCATTGTGGATTCCTTTTCCAAAAATTCAGCCAGGGCTCCAACCTTCCTCTCTCCCACCCCTCCCTCCTACGCCCACCCTCCCCTGGCTTGCTTCCTAAGAGGAAGACTTAAGGCTTGTAGTCAGTTCACTGTAATATTAATTCAACCAATATTAATTGTGGCTCAGTGGTAGAGCGCTTGCCACACATGCATGAGGCCCTGGGTTTAATCCCGGCACCACATAAAAAGAAACAAAATAAAGGTACTATGTCCATCTACAACTAAAAAAAATTACTTAAAAAAATATTAATTCAACCAGTTGATTACTATTTAGTCTTTTGTATCTGCCAGGATCCTTTTAAACACTAACCAGTTCATCTTTACACTCTCTTTGTTCTTGCTCTGGATAGAGAACCATGCTGTGACTATACTTGATGTTCAATAAATATATATTGGCTAGCTCATCAATTCCGTGAACAGACACCTATCCAAATGCTGTTAAGTGCATTTGCAACACAGTGATTGCATCACAAAATCACCCTGGTTAGAAATCACCTTAAGCTAGAATGCTTCAATTATTAAACTGGTGTCTTTCAACTGAACTAGAACAAACTTAAGTACAGGGAGAAACGTAGAGTGAGCCACGATCACTTGTCTGCAGCTGTGGAATCCAAAAAGCCCTCAGAACAGAAGTGTTTTCTTCCACAAAGTTTTAGGCAAGCTCCCTAGGCGGCAAACCTTGACCTGAACTGATGTGAGACTATTTATAGTCTTTATTTATCCTCCCAGTATGAATATTCATATGTTTCACTGCACAAATATTAATGAGCTGATTGCAGATTGCTGCCCACATTCCACGTGTGGTGTTACATAATATGCAAGGAGCCGAGTTACCTTTCTTAAATTTGAAAAAATTCTGATTTAGAAACGTGCCTAACTCTAAGGATTTTGCATAAGGGATTAGAACTCCTGAATTCTGCATCAATCAGTATGTTTGCAGATGCAAGTAACTGATCATCCAACTCAAATTGGCTTAAATAATAAAAAGAATGCATTGTCACATGTAACTAAGTCTAGAAATCAAATTGTTTGGCATTATCTTATCCAAACATACACAAAGTTATTGGAGTCCTAAGTTCTCTACTTCTATTTTTCTTGTCTCTGCTCTCCTCTGTCTGTTGGATTTATCCTATGTTATCTTTACTCATTGTAGCAAAATAGTTGCATAAGTGCCAGGCCTCACATAGGCACCCTACAAAAGAAAAGAAAACACCTGTGTCCTGGCATTCCAAGAAAAAGTTAAGTTCCCGTGGCCACACCTGAATGACAACACCCTGTATGTTAGGGGAGGGAGGGAGAGGCAAATTGGACCTGTTAGTTTTTTTTTAGGTCAAGTATGCTATCTCTAGGGATAGCATAAAGTTAGTTGACCTAAAACCACAGGGACTTCCCAAAAAACATCAGGAGCAATTGGGAAGAGGACAGAGAAAATGAATATTGATGAGGTGACAACTACTTCATCTGTCTTACTGTATATTCAACACACTGCAGCCACATTAAAGAGACTCAACACATCCTGGTCTTTACTCAATTCAAATCTTATCCCCAGTGGTGAATAAGGGTCCTGCTTTCTTTACACCATTAATTTTTCTCCCTATTTCATGATGCCATGTAGCTCCCTGAAGGCTTATCTTATAATATTTATATTCTGTTCTGCCTCCCATCAGTCATTCATATACAAATCATCTATCTTACTGAATTCTAAGCTCCATTATACACGGTCTTGTTCGGCTCTGTGTCCCCCTCAGTATTTAGTGTATATGTCTTGCAATGGTAAACTGTCAATACGTCCTGGTTGAATGGAGTCTATTTCCCATGACAGATCATGGTGGCAGTGGAGAGAATTAAGCAAAGTGAAGATGGATGGAGAGAGAATGATGTTCTCTTTACATGTTTTTTGTTTCTTTGTTTGATATGGTGTTTTGTTGTTGTTTTGTTTTGTACCAGGGATTGAACCCAGGGATGTTTAACGACTGAGCCACATCTCCAATGCTTTTTTATATTTTAGTTTGAGACAGGGTTTCACTAAGTTGCTAAGGGCCTCGCTAAGTTGTTGAGGCTGGCTTTGAACTTGGGATCCTCCTGCCTCAACCTCCCGAGTTGCTGGGATTAAAGGCATGCACCTCTGTGCCCAGCTCTTTAACTGTTTTTCATTGGGAAACAACACCTAAATGCACCACACTTATCATACTAAGCAGGATGATTTGGGGAGCAAGAAATAAAGCCTAATTGAACTGCCTTGAAAACGCTGGTGATATGTTGGCTCGGAAACTGGAAATTCTTGAGCCAGGGCAGGCTTTAGAATTAATTGAAGTTCTCAGCCACTCAAAGGTGTCAATATAACCCCAGTTTCTTTCATCTCTACTTTCCACACTGTCTTCCCAAGATTTACTTGCTCATGGTATCCACATGGCTGCAGCAGTTCTGGGCATATCATTTACATACCAACTGTCTAGAGATAGAATTGCACCCATGAGATGAAAGGAGGCGGACGGGGTTGGAGTGTGCTGCATGCTGGTGGCCAGACAAGACACATGCTTGGGAATAGGGACTGGTTGGTCAGTTTTTTCCTAGGAATTTCACGGTGTGTTGGTTTACTAGGGCTATTATAACAAAGTACCATAAACTGGCGGCTTAACCAGAATTTACCAGCTCAGCATTCTGGAGACTAGAGGTTCAAAATCAAGGCGTGTTGACAGAATTGGCCCATTCCAGAGTCTCTTCCAGGCTTCTCTGCATGGCTTGTAGATAACTCTATTCTCCTTACATTTCCTCCTGACATCTTTCTTCTGTGCATATCTGATTCTGTGTCCTCATTTCTCCTTTTTATAAGGGTTGTCTCATGAAAGCCCATGTGTGAGACAATTGCAAAAAGCCTAGAGGTGAAATTATTAGGTTATGAGAGACTTAAACCAATCTATGAATTAATTCCCTGATGGGGGATAAACTGAGTGGTGACTAAAGACAAGTGGGATGTGACTGGAAGAGATGGGTCATTGCAGTTGTGCCTTCAATATTTTGTATATGATGAGTGGAGTCAGTCTCTCCCCCTCCCCTTCCCCCTCCCCCTCCCCCTCCCCTCCCCTCCCCCTCCCCTCCTCCCCCTCCTCCCTCCCTCCTTCCTGGAACCATGTTCCTAGTTGCTTTCCTTCTCTACACTCTTCTGCCATGATGTTCTGCCTCACCTAGAGCCCCAAGGAATGGAGTCAGCCATCTATGGACTGAGACGTCTGAAACTGTGAGCCCCAAATAAACCTTTCCTCCTTAAAGTTGTTCTTGGAAGGTCTTTGGTTCACAGCAGCAAAAAAAAAAAAAAAAAAAAAAAAGCTGACTAAACACCAGTCTTACTGGATTAGGGATTTACCCCACTCTAGGATGACCTCACTGGAATGTAATTCTTTACGTATTCAAAATCTTCAATAACCATATCTCCAAGTAAGTTCATATCCTGAGATACTTGGGGCTAAGCTTCAACATACTAATTTGGAGGGAGAACAATTCAAACCACAGCCTGTGAATGGGGAGTGGAGAGCTAAAAGAAACCTGGATTCTATTAGGAAGAAGACACGAGCAAACAACAACAACAACAAATGGATGCTGGGCCAGCAATCCCAAAGGTCTCTATAATGATCCCTTTTTCAGGAGGAAAAAGTATAGATGAGGCTTTTCATTGCAGCCATTGTGTAAAATCACTTTCCCTCCCTCTAGCTTATGGAAGATGACAGATAGGAAAACAATAAGGCCCAGGAGAGATTCTCTCATCACACTGTCACCCCCATCTGTGGTCCCACTGGGTAATCTCTCTATAGTAAGTCTGCAAAATTTAGCCCTTGAGGTCCTCCAATATTCTTTTGGAGTTAATCCTTCTGATGCCTGCTAGGGGACAGGACTTCACATAGAGAAGAAAGCCTTAAGGAGATTTGTGGTAGAAATTCCCAGAAAAGAAGATCCTGAGGCCTCCCCCACTGCCCCAGGCATTTCTCTCAGCCCAGAATATTCAGCACACACCAGATTAAAGACCATGTTTACAGCTTGGGTGGTGTCTGGCTGCCCTCCTGGGGAAAGATAACCTCAATGGAAGGGTCCATGGGACACTTCAATCCCTGGCACCCCAAAACAAAAAACAATAAAAATGACCCTCCAGACAAGGACAATCTCTCCTCAAACAGGGTTCTATGGGAGGCATGTGCTGGGAGGAAATGAGGGTCTCAGGAGAAACCAGGCCATCTAAAGGTGCCCAGAACATTCAGAGGAGCTTTTAAAACCCAGCAAAAACAAAACTCTACCATGCAGAGCCCAAGACATCTAAAGCATCTTTTGCAGAAAAACACAGATCAGCTCTGACAAAGTCTTACTTTTTCCTGTTAAAGAGGTCAAAATCCATTCTAGGCCAGGCATGGTGGAGCATGCCTGTAATCCCAGCTGCTCAGGAGGCTGACACAGGAGGATCACAAGTTCAAAGTCAGCCTCAGCAATATCAAGGCACTAAGCAACTCACTGAGACCCTGTCTCTAAATAAAATGCAAAAATAGGGCTGAGGATGTGGCTCAATGGCCGAGTGCCCCTGAGTTCAATCCCTGGCACCCCAAAACAAAAAATAATAAAAACAAAATTCCGTTCTAGGAAAAGTTGTGTGAAAGACACAGTATATTTTGTTTTGTTTTGTTTTAACAGCTTCATTGAGGTACAGTACGCTAAGTTGTCCTTATTTGAAATGTACAATTTGCTAATGTTTGACATACATATTTAATTGGGACACCATCACCATAATCAAGCTAATGAACATATATCTACCTCCCCACAGTCCTCTCCCCTTCTTGCCTACCACCATGCCTACCTCTAATCTCAGGCAACCACTGATCTCTGTCACGGTAGATTAGTTTTCTTTTTCTAGACTTCTATATAAATGAAATAGGAAAATATGTACTCTTTTGGGGGTCTGCCTTTTATCATTCAGCAGAACTGAACTTTATCTATGATGGCGTGTGCATCAATAATTGATTCCTTCTTATTGTTAAGAAGCAGTTCATTGTCTGCATATCTATTGACTCAATTTTTTTATTCATTCACCTGTTGATGGACATTTGAATTGTCTCCAGTTTCTAGCTATACTACATCAATTTGCTATGAAATGTAATGAGAATTTTCTGTTTGGACATGAGGCATGTAGTCAATGGTGGCTGCTATGGTTTGTATACATTTCCCCCAAAGCCCACATGTTAAAGGCATGTTCCCCACTATGGCACTCTTGGGAGGTAGTAGAACTTTTAAGAGGTAGGGCCAAATGGGAGGTCTTTAGGTCATTGGGGGTGTGTCTTTGAAAGGGGATTGTGAGACCATGGTCTCTTCCTCTACCTCTTTTTTATTTCCTGGTCACGAGGGGAGAGGTTTTGCTATGCCATGTGTTCCTACCATGATATACTAACACAGGCCCCAAGCAATGGAGTCAACCAATCTTGGACTAAAGCCTCTAAAATTGAGTCAAAAGAAATTTTTCTCTTTAAAAGAGGATTATATCAGCTATTTGTTATAGTAATGTAAAGCTAAAAAGTGGCATGTTTGGTGGGCATGATTTTACTTCCTTATGTGGATATGAAAGGCCAGCATAGAATGTTCAAAGCGATGGGTGGTTCTGGTAAGATCCTAGAGCAGGGTCCTCCTCAGGGGATTTTTCCCTGGATTGGGCTTTACCCTTCTTCCTTCCCCAGCCTCCTTTTACAACCATAATTAGTAACTGTTGAAGGCCACAGTCGAGTCAGGATGACGTGTGGCATTTTTGCCAGAAGTAGTGGTTGAGAGGTGACGCCAGCGAGCCATTAAGATGATGACTTTTGAGTTCTCCCAGAGTTCCTGTTGAGTTCCGGTTGAGCTCTTGCGGGGATTCCCGAAGAGTTGGCGTTGGTTGGTGAAGTTCCTGTGGTGGGAGTTCCGGTTGGTGTGTGGTGTGTTCCTGGAGGAGCTGCGTGGGTGGCGTTCAGGAGAGTTCCCGGGGAGTGTGCTGATGGAGTTTGGAAATAAAGTTTGTTCCTGCTTGAGTGGCTCGTGATTTGTGCCCAGCCAGACTGCGGCAAGTAACTAAACTGGGACTTAGGGGAAATGACCAGACCAGGAAGAAGTGACATAAAAGGATCTTGGATTTAATTTCTTAAAATCAACTCTAACTCCTCCATGATCAGCAAACAAACCAGCTGGCCTATACAAAACCACCCTCAGAGCTAGGCAAGAGGGACCACTGTCCTAGACTCTGTGATTGCCCTCCTTCAGCCACATCCTACCCATACCCACCCAGCACCCAAAGCGTAGGCCACCATCAGTCCTCACCCAACTCATGACCTCTGTGCCTGGAACCCTAGAACTGCTGGCTCAAATGACTTCAGCCTCTTTGGAGGACATCCTGGGGCTGACTCACAGATCTTAGCTGCCTGAAAAAGGTAGACAGCTGTGTGCTGAGAATGCTGTTGGAGCTTGCACGTATTCACAGGTGGATCTTCATGTGTGTTGATTACTGGAGTTCTAGGCCAGAGGCTATGAGTCCCAACAAATTAGGTCAAGCCACTCATCCCAAAAACCAAATGGGAAAAGGAATGTTGAAAAGCGGGAAAGGAACCTTGATCAACATGGCCTTACTGGGAAGGCAATAAGATCAAGTGTCTCAGTGCTGTCTTCAGGGCACTAACGTGAGCTTTAAGTTTAAACAGAGGAAGAATTGGGGCAGGAGGCTAGAGGTCTGCATAATTAAACATTCCTGGTCAAACTACAGTTTGGTTAATTATTATCTCATTTCTGGTTCTGAGAGGTAGCTCCAGAGAAGTCCTTATTACCCAAGGGGACGTCTCCATCGAAGTGTAGTGCTTCAACATCGAAACATCGAAGGATGTTTATCTATCAGACTTATGATCCTGGAAGGAGGTACAATTCGATTTCCATGAAATGATTGCTCCTGTTTGGGAGTGCAATCTCATTATGAGATGATCTGCCTACAAGATTCCAGTGTCCCTGGAAGGTGTAAGGCAATGACTGGAATCTTCCAGGCACCACTCCAGGGGTTCCAGAACGGGACATTTTAAAAGCTGGCAGTTGAATGTTCCTGCAAATCTTGAAAAACACTTTAGTTACTCATATCTTGGTATCTTCAGCCTTGAAAGAGGAGGATTACCAGTTTTGGATAAATACTCCTTAATGATTCACATGTCTAGATGCAGAATTGAGCAGGAATTTGACCTGAAGTTTAAGGTAATCAAGGAGACAGATGCAAAATGAAGGCAGAGGTGCCAAACTTTTATCCTGCTTTTAGTCATCCATCGAGCATCTGCAGGCCCTAGTGACAAAACAGTGCTTTTAGCAAAAGCATCCTCTAATTCCTTGTTATATATAAACACAAGGTTTCTTGTAGTGTGTTTTGGAGTCAGGAGGGAGAAGAGAAGGGAACAGAGTATGGGCCAGGCCTGGGTGTTAGGGGCCAGCTCTTTCCAAGTTCCTAGCACAGAACTTGAAAGAGGTCAAGAATTTTAAATTCAAGCCTGGCTCATATACTCTTAGGAAGGCTTATTTCTCAAGTAGGAGGTTAGATCATATTTCACCTCGTACTGCTCTGGCATGATTCAGAACATGTACATCTGTAAACATTTGTACATTTTCCTTGGACCCCTAAGATGTGAGTGATAGGCCAGGACCTCCCTCCTCCTGCTTCACATAGCTCTCAGGCTACCTGTTGGCTTTTGATGTTTTCTTTTCCCTTTGGGGGCTAGTCTTGATATTCATTTTAATCTTTTTTCAACAGCCTGCATATTGAGAGAAAGAAGTGTGAGTTGGGGGTGGGGCGTGCACACGGCACAATCTGTCCCCAGCCTGTGCATCTGGAGGCCAGGCTCTGCTGCAACTCTGGAGTAATGAGCTGCTGTTTCTTGTCGAGATTATGGAAATTAGGGTAGATTGCTTTGAAGTCAGGCAGCTTGGTTTTTCCACTAAAAAGCTACCTTGAGCACGGCTGAAGAAGACTGATTGCAGAATGGCTCTAATTGTCCACCCCTCCCCATCTCAATATGACTTTTCACCTCCTCCCATCAAGAGTTGGAGCCTGTCCCCATTCCTTGCTTGGATCAGGGACGCCCTGGCGACTTACTGGGACTGATAGGATGTGGCCGAATTGACAGGGTGCCAGGTCCAAACCTGGACCTCAAGAGGCTTTGTGTACTTTTACTCTCTCTCTCAGATCCCTGCTTATGCCACAAAATAAGGCTGAGCTGGACTGCTCTATGACCGGCCACAGGCAGCAGGGTCTGGACCCTCCCAGCTGAGGGTACACCAAGCCATCTGCCACCTGTCCACAGATATATGATTGAGCTCAGCTGAGGTGAGTTAAGCCTGGCCCAGGTCAGCAGAATCACTTACCCAACCTGTATGCAGAAATGTCAAAAAAAAAAAAAAAAAACCAACACAACAAATCCATACTTTCTCAAATTGTTTTTCATGTAATTTTACTAACCTCTACAATATTCTGTGAAATAACAAATGTTTTCATGTAAGTTTGGAAATTTCTAGGTTATCCTGGTTAAACCTGTTTCTTTCCTTTAGGACCTCTCAAAACTTTTAACACAGATCTGTCTAATACATATACCTATGCAATGCAGGCACAACTCATCAGATCTATAAGCAAAATCATGGTTAAAAAAAAAAGTTAAAGTCATTAATTAGGCCCTAAAATGTATATTGCCTGAAAAATGGATTAAAGTACATGATCATTTTTTGCTTCCTCAACCTATTCCTATTGGTATGGTCCAGCTATCAAAATGAAGCAATATTATCAAAAACAGAGGCAAAAATAAGGTCAAAATGGACCAATTAGACAAGATTTAAAACTTTTGTGCATTAAGGAACAAGATCCATAAAGTAAAAAAGCAACCTGAAGAATGGGAGAAAATATTTGAGAGAAACATATTGGGAGAAACATATCTGATATGGATTTAACATCCAGAATATATAAGGAATTCCTATAACTCAACGGCAAAATTAAAAAAAAAAACGGATTTAAAAATAGACAAGGGACTTGAATAGATATTTCTCCAAAGAAGATATAAAAATGGTCAAAGGCATATAAAAAGTTTCCATGTGAGTTAGTTACAAATTATTTTGACTCACAATTTGGGAGGTTTTAGTCCATGGTCACTTGGCTGTGTTACCTTTGAATCTCTAGTGAAGCACTACATCAATAGAGGGAGTATCTGGTGAAGTAAGCCTGAGAGAGAGAGAGGAAGTGGCTGCAGTCCCAATGTCTCCTTCAAGGATGCTCCTCCGATGACCTAACTGGATTTCAGACGGTCCCACATTCTAAATATTCCACCACCTCCCAATAATGCCATATTGGGAGGTCATCACCATGGTGGTGACCATGCCTTAACAAATGGGCCATTGGGGGACATTATCCAAACCCTAGCAGATTCTCAACATCACGAGTCATTAGGGAAATGCAAATAAAATTGAGAAGAAAGAAACAAAAGAATTCAGTGATGCCAAATGAACTATGTCAGCATGTTATCTCAAAACATCCACCTGCACCAGGAAAAAGAAATTAATGTTTTTGTGTCCCTATGTGCAAAATAAGAAACAAATGACTTTAAAGGGGTTGCAACGTTATCAGATCAAACTCAGGAAGTTACATATAAAGCCATGCAATTAATAACTAAAAGCCAAAATGCCTCAGTGGTATAATGGCTCATTTTATCCAGCTGCCAAAATTGTCAGCACTGTGTTTGGGACTGATGAAATAAAGGAAAAGGAGACACTTTTGAATAATGCTCTTGGTAAGTGCATCCTGTCATGGGGATGGGACCCGGCAAATTAATGAATCCAAATATCTCTGTTGCGAGTTGATGATCCACAGATGTTAATAACTGTGCTCAGTAATGGTATTGGTTAGAATCCCTGAAGAAAATGACTTAGACTCTTTATTCGTTCTGCAAAGAAGTAACTAAACAAAGCACAGGTGATGGAATATCAAAACAGAACAGAAACATTGAAACACATATTATCAGAGTTCTATATAAATCTGTGCACTGATGATATAACCTTGATGACATGAAAAAGCAAAGATATACATCAAGGCTTCGTTCCAAAAACCATGAAACACAAATAATACACAGCTTTGTTCACAGGGAAGTCCTCATGCAAATTTTGTATTGAATGATGCTATAAAAATGGTGAATCTAATGAAATACAAGCTGAACATTCCCTCTGTTTCCACCTTTATCTAAATCAATGGCATCACAATACCCATTTCTGACCTTCACACTGAAGTACATTGGCTGGCCAGAATTGTGTCAGCAATTTATGAATAAAAGGAAGAATTAATAATTATTTTATGAGTCATTCACACTATGCAGATATACTAAAGAACAGCTAATGATTTTTTAAATAGTTCAAACTGATAATTTTTGAGCATCTGGTTGAAGTTAATTAAAAATTAAAAGAATTGCATAAAAATACATAAATGTATATGGACAAAGTATATGCATTCAAAATGAAAATTTAACTTTGGATAAGTGGAGCTAATATGATTTACCACTAATATTAACTAGGACTAATATAGGAATCCTAAACATGATTAAAAACTAATGAAGGAGCATCTGTGTAGGATTAAGGAAAAGCTTTATCATTATTTAGAAATACTCAATATGATCAAGTCTGATTGCATGCTAGATCATACACATTATCATAAGACATTATATCTGCTAATAAAAGAAAAAGGTAAGCTGCTGGATTTAAAGAAGCATCTTACCCTTAAAATACAACTTAAAGAGATCAAATTATCGAAATTCTAACGGTGAAGAAGTTTCTGCCAGTTGAGGAATAAGAAATACCATTTTGCTTTTTGCTACCACATATGTGTCAAAGAAACTTTATTCCCAGGGCTGACTATTAAAATCCTGGTTGAGATTTATATGCAGCCACTTCAAATATAAAATCTGATATTAAAAAAGTAAAGTTTATGAAAACAAGCTCTTGCTTCTTGTTACAAATTATTTTGAAAAGCAAGACATTGTGTTTTATTTTCTAATCATGAGCATATAATATAAAGAAAAATGTAATATATGTAAATGTAAATCCTCTTCCGTTTGCTCCAGTGAGTCATAGAAATAGAGTATCATCATTTTCTGTGTGTGCAATGATGTCAAAACTGCTGGGAAGCAGTGTTTTAATATATTATTTGCAATGTGTATATTGAAAAGAGTACTACAGTACTTTACTTGGCCCAAACTTACTCAATCATAGAACTTTTCTTTCATGTAACACTGCTTAATGGCCTAGGGGACCCCAGTGCCCCATGGAACATAGCTTGGAGAAACTGATGCATTCTGAACCTCTCTGCACACAGATGAGGAACCTGGTGTCCAGAGAGAAAGAAAGCGAATTGCCCAAGGCCAAGGCTATGGGCAAAGCAAATTTCTTCTTACAAATCATTTGCTCTCTTAAACACCTTCTTCAAGGAGGCAATCAAAGTGGGATTTAGATAAATCCATGAACAAGTCTTTATTTTTTTTTCTTAACGATGAGCTCTCATCATTTTAACTTAAGCTCCATGGAAACTAGAGTTGCGTCTACTTTGTGATTTCCTGTCCTTTCTTTAGAACTGTCTAGCCTCATCTTTTATTATCAAGTTCTTTATTTCTATGACTGGTTTAGATTTATATTTCCTTGTTTTTCAATCATTTGGCTAATTGGTTAATCAGTGATAGTATTTTTTCAAAGAATTCATTCATCTTAAGTTCATCCAGAAATTGGAAATATGGATAACAGCATTACAGCATTCTTGAACTCTAAGATTCCATAACCCTGAGATGCAAGGTGAGGACCAGGGGCTTTAAGCTTCAAGTTTCCAATGCTTATTTTTAATTTTTTTCCCCTTACACTTTCTATAAAATTAAAAGAGAATCACATATTGCACCTCTTGGCCTATCATGTGACCAGAAAGCAGAGTAGTAAAAGGAAACTCATTGGGCCAACGTCCCAAAGAGAAGCCAAGGCAGGAAAGCCAGCCAGAGGGAGAAGCTGGGCTCAGATGTAGGTACAACAAAGGTATCAACCCAACCCCCAGGGAGGTTGCAGAGGTGGGACAGCCCTTCAGAGTTGTCCCCAGCTAAACAAGAGTCATAGACCTTTGTTCCCCTGCCTTACCCAGTCTTTGGATATAGACTAGCCCTGGGGGGGTAGGGGAATAAACCTAGGCCAGGCAGCTCTCTTCTGCTGAGGGAGATTCTCAGGCCTCAGCTGTCAACTGGCGGCAGCTGAGTCAATAAATCCTTCATTCTTAGAGGGGGCATTGGGCAGTGAAGAACAGCACCCAGCACAGCCATGTAATTCCTCTTGACCTGAGTCCAGCAGATCATCTCCTAATCAAGAAAGCACTAGTGAACGTTTGGACTCCCACACCACGGCCCAAGAAAACTAAGACCCGCCTTCCTCCCTAAGTAAAGGAAACTAGACCCACCATCTGGGTCTAGCTTATACCATTCAGTATAGTCAGAATTCAGGGGTTCTATGAAAATGGAATGCCTTATGTTGAACTGGCTGGTGTTACTTCCCTTGTCCCCTGCAATAGGACCTCATGTATTTCTAGAGATCCAGAGCTACCTGACTGGATCTGTTTCAGCTCCTTTTTCTAGAAACCATTGCATTCAATGGGCACAGCTATGGCCACCTCCAGAGTAATAAAACCTTCTACATGCAAAATAGCAGGCTATTCTCTGAATTCATGTACTGTAGATTACATGGGCTCTGATGAAGACCCCATGTTAATGTTCATAAAAGCATTTTTCAAACCATAACTCACTATTCTCTCTTCTTGCATTCACCCAAGAAAGATCCTAAACTTAAATTGTAATTCTTATAGTTGGGCACAAAAGTGCTTGTGTATGTGTCTACATATACATATACATATATATACACACACAAAGCTTGCATAGAATGAAAAGTGCAAATTTTAAGGGTATAACTTGGTGAATTTTTACATACACACCCACCTGTGTTATGATCATACTGATTGAGATATAGATCATGTTCAGCTTCCCTTATTATCTACCCACCTCCCTCAATATACCTTACACTCAACATCGTTGAGTAAAGAAGTAAATCATTTCTTATCCATTTTGCTATCGGTGGAGAGTAGAGTTGTTCCAAAGCATTTGGTTATTTTGAGTGAGATGATTATGAACATTCCAATTAGTTTGACTATTATGAATAAAGAGCTTATTCATGTTATTTAAGGGACACAAGCATTCATTTTTATTGGGTATATATGTAGGCATGAAATTGCTGAATCATGGATTATATCAATGTTCAGTTTTAGTTATGACTGTCAATATTTTTCCAAAGAGATTATAATGATTTAAATTCCCATTTATGAGGGCTGGGGTTATGGCTCAGCAATAGAGCACTTGCCTAGCATGTGTGAGACCCTGTATTCGATCTCCTCAGCACCACGTAAAAATAAATAAAATAAAGGTGTTGTGTCCAACTACAACTAAAAAATAAATATTTAATAAATAAATTCCCATTTATGAGAGTTCCAGTTTCTCCATATCATGACTGACACTTAACATTGCCAATTTTATGGTGGTTTTTAATTTGCATTTCTATGATAAGAAATGGTGTTGAGTACATTTCCTTATCCTTTTTTGTGAAGTACTCCTGAAAATCTTTTGCCTATATTTTTTAAAAAGTTACATTGAATTACCTTTGATTTTGAATTATAGAAGTTATTTAAATATTCTGCATGAGTTCTTAGTTAGATATTTATTCTATAAATACCACTACCAGTTTATGACTTATATTTTTTGGTCCTTTAATGGTAATGTTTTGAAGAACTCCTTCTCAGCACTAATCTTCTTTTTATGATTCACGCATTTTAAAAAATCTTGCTTGCCTACCCAAGATTATAAAAAAAATATTCTATGTTATCTTTCCAGAGACTGTATTGCTTTACCATTCATATTTCTATCTATGATCTATCTCAAATTATTTTTATTTTTTTCCACAGTTTTATTGTTGCATTATAGCTGTACATAATGGTAGGACTTGTTGTAACATATTTGTTCATGCACAAAATATAACAATTTGGCCAATATCAACCTCAGTATTTTCCCTTCTCTCCCATCCTCACTCTTCCTCATCCCTTTCCTCTATTCCACTGATCTCTCTTCAATTTTCATGAGAAAATGGGCACCGCCCATTTTCTTTTCCTTTTTCCTTTCTAGCTTCCACATTGAGAGAAAGTGTATGACCCTTCACATCGTGAGTTTGGTTTATTTTGCTTAATGTAATATTCTCAAGTTCCATCCATTTTCCTGCAAAAGACATAATTTCATTTTTTATGGCTGAGTAAAATCCCACTGTGTGTATATACCACATTTTTTTATCTACTCATCCATTGATGGACACTTGAACTAATTCCATAATTTGGCTAGTGTGAATTGTGCTGCTGCAAACATGGGTATGCATGTATCACTATAGTATGATGATTTTAATTCTTTAAGATTAAAGAATTGTGTTGGTTCCATAATTCTTCATATGGTGGTTCCATGCCTAGTCTTTTGAGAAACCTCCATACTGATTTCCACAGTGGTTGTACTAACTTACAATCCCATCAACAGTATAAAATTGTTCCTTTTTCTCCACATCCTCTCTAGCATTTATTTTTATTTGTATTTTTCATGACTGCCATTCTGACTGGTGTGGGATGAAATCTCAGTGTAGTTTTTATTTCCATTTCACTAATTACTAACAATGTTGAATTTTTTTCAGATATTGATTGGCCTATTTATTAATTTATTTAGAATTTTTAAATTGATTTTCTAAAAATAAATGCAAGCAGAATGCATTACAAATCTTATTACACATATACAGCACAATTTTTCATATATCTTGTTGTATATGAAGTATGTTAGAGAAGTGCCAGTTCAATCATTTGCCCATTTATTAATTTGTATTATTTGTTGTTGTTTTTTTTTTTTTTTTGGAGTTCAGTTGTTTGAGTTCTTTATATATTCTAGATATGAATCTTCTGCCAGAAGAATAGCTACAAAAATTATTATTCCATTCTGTAGGCATTTTCTTTGCATTCTTAATTGTTTCCTTTGTTGTGTGGAAGCTTTTTAATATGATGCCATCCCATTTATTAACTCTGGGCATTATTTCCTGAGCTTTAGATGTCTGCCTGAGAAAGCTGTTGCCTATGCCTGTAAGCTGAAGTATTGACCCTACCTTTTCTTCCAGGAGCTGCATAGTTTCTGTTTTAATTCCCAGGTCTTTGATCCATTTTGAGTTGATTTTTGTGCAGAGTGAGAGATAAGGGACTAGTCTCATTATTCTACATATGGATAACTGGTTTTCCCAGCACCATTTTCTTTTATTATTATTAAAGATTTATGGTGAGGCATAGTGATTGGGTTCATCCCAACAAACTCACACATGAATGGAAATCAATTAGATTGATGATCCTCCCTTTTTTCCGCCCCCATTTCCCTGCACCCCTCCCTGTCGTTTTTACCATTTATGTTTTTGGCAACTTTGTCAAGTATCGTATGACTGTAGATGTGTGGGTTTGTCTTAGTGTCTTCTATTCACCATTGGTCCTTGTGTTTTTATGCCAGTGCCATGCAACTTTTGTTACTATAGCTTGGTGGTATAATTTGAAGTTGGGTATTGTGAGGCCTCCAGCATCGTTTCTTTGGCTTAGAATTGTTTTGGCTATTATGGGTCTTTTATTCTTCCAAATGAATTTTAAGACTATTTTTTTCTAGCTATGTGAAGAATGTCCTTGGTATTTTGATGGGGATTACATTGAATCTGTCTGTTGTGTTTGGTAGCATGGACATTTTAACAATATGAATTCTGCTTATCCATGGATAGCCTTTTCCTCTTCTTATGTCTCCTTCAATTTCTTTTGTCAGTGTTCTGTAGTTTTCATTGTAGAGGTCTTTCACCTCCCTGGTTAGATTTTTTTCCTGGGTTGTTTTTTGTTTGTGTTTGTGGTTTTGAGGCTATTATTAATGGAATTATTTTCCTGAATTTTTTTTTCCTCAGCAGATTCATTGTTGGTGTATGGGACAACTATTGATTTTTGTATGTTGATTTGGTAACCTGCTACTTTGCTGAATTTGTTTATTAGCTCCAGCAGTCTTTTTGTATAGCTTTCTGGATCTTCTAAGTATGGGCTCATATCATCTTCAAATGGTGACAATTTGACTTCTTCCCTTTCTATTTTTTATCCCTTTTATTTTCTTCTCTTGCCCAATTGCTCTGGCTAGAATTTCTAGTATGTATTAAATAGGAGTGGTGAGAGTAGACATCCTTATCTTGACCCAGATGTTAAGGAAAATGCTTTCAGTTTTTCCCCATTGACTATGAGGTTGGCTTTGGATTTTTCACATATAGCCTTTATGATATTGAGGTAGGTTCCTTCGACCACTAGTTTCTTCAGCATTTTTATCATGAATGGCTGATGAATTTTTTCCAAGGTTTTTCTCTGCATCTATTGAGATAACTAAGTGATTTTTGCCCTTAATTCTATTTATGTGATGAATTACATGTGTTGGTTTGCACGTGCTGGGCTTTTCTTTGTTGGAAGGCTTTTTATTACTGCTTCTATTTCACTGCTAGTTATTGGTCTATTTGGATTTTCTGTCCTTTTGATTCAGTTTGATGGGTCATATATGCCTTGAAATGTATCTATTTCTTCTAGGTTTTCCAATTTATTGGAGTATAAATTATCAAAACAGTCCTTAATGATCCTCTGGCTGCCTACAGTGAAGTCTCAGCTTAACCTCCTTCAAGCTGTGTGACTTTGGATGGGTTCCTTACCCTTTTGGTTCATCATCCATGTAATGGAGACAATAAAAGTATAGCCTATAAGATTCTTTGAAAGACTAAATTACATAACAGACAAAAATTCCTGGCATAATGCCTTATGCTATAGTTTGGATCTGAAGCGATCCTAATAGCACCTATGTCCCATGCAAGACCATCCCTGACTCTTATCCGTGTCCCCTTCCTCTTCCTAAGGTGCCATTCTGGCCATCACTCACTCTGGCATCTCAGTGACTGTTGGCTCCTTATGGTTCCCTTCCATCTCCTCAGCTGTCTGGACCTTAGGGATCTTCTACCCAGTGTTTCTTCTCCCTCATTTCAGCTCCCTGTGGCTCATATGTTCAAAGACCCAAGAGATCCCCTGATTCCTCCCTCTCCTGCACACCAGTGCCCCAAATCACAGCCTCAAACATGCCCTCCACCCCCACCAAAGTTAATATTTTGAATCCTTCCCTAGTGCTGCCTGAATAAAGGGCAGACTCGCAGACTCCTTGGCTGGTGTCCAAGGCCTCCCAGGATGCCTTCAGCTTGCCTTTCTTATCAATTTCCCACTGTCCTCCTCTCTGCCCAAAATAGACCCCGCCTGTGTCCTTAGCCTGCCTCAACCTTTTTCTCCCTCTGCCTTTCGTCCATGCAGAGCCCTCCTCCTGGGAATCCCTGACCCATTCCTTCCTGTCCTTCCATGCATGCAGACTTTTCTTGGAATCCCTTCCTCAGTTCAACTAATGGGTTGGGATCTTTTTTTTATCATTAAACCATTACAATACTAAATTCATATCATTCCAAGGATATAAATGAAGTTTATCTTGAATTAAAAATGTTATTATGGAGTGGAATCCACGTTATCCTTGTCTTCTATCCAAGATCAACACACAAGCCACACAGAGTAGGTTCACAATGAACATCAGTCAGTTTGATCAGTAGAAAAGAAACGATGGCTGCTGAGGTGCACCCCAATCTCTGTAGTCATTAAGTCAAGGAACCATCAACAAAGGGCCTTAGAGTTCATGGGTAAGGGGCATTTTATTAGGAGGGCACAGTTGGTTGGAGACTTTGAACATTTAACTTGAAATACCAGAATTGTCACCTTAAGATTGGTATAATGGAAGGAGAATAAAAGAGTTCAGGCCGCTGACCCTTTCTACTGGCCACCATCACTACACAGCAAATGATCATAGCAAACGATTCCTTAGTGGGCTTACAGAGGCCCTCGTCAGTATTGTGTCACTTATATCTCCCCTTCCTTTGTGGGGAGAGCCCTGGAAGGCCTGAGGATGAGTCTCAGTGAACCTGCCCACACCTAGGGTCTGATTCTGCAAACCCAATGGGCACAACCCTTTCTTGTGCCCACCTGCAAATAAAATTGTGTCCTCCCTCGTGAATAAAATCATCTGTCTCTTTTGACATCAGGGCCATCACATCAGACTTGTCTCTAATTATTTTAACCATCACAAGATCCTCTTCAATAAAAGAACATAGCAATCAATTTTCCCTTATCTGAGGTGAGGCCATAATAGATTCCTCTAGGAAAGACAGGCTCTGGGTATTGGGAAAGAAAAAGGATTTTAGGACTCCACTGTCATCTCTAATCCTTCTCAAAGGAAGCTGGTTTTCTTGTCCACAAACAGGTATTTACTTGGAACTTGAAGTCATTGGAGCCCAGCGTCCTCAGGCAGAATTACAATGGTGGTAATTATTCGACTGCTCTTCAGGATAATTTACCGCTCCTCATAGTGTCTGCTTGCAGCCAGGCCTAGAATGCAAATGATATGATTGCTTTCATTAAATCATCTTTTTATGACTGTATAATTTCAGTAATTAAAACCTTTACTAATATATTCTATGAAGCAGGCAGAATGTTACACTAATGTATGGCCCTTATTAATTTTTGAAAAATAGGGGTGAAATTTGAATAACCTGCTTCTGCACACTTAAGAGCTCTGAAAAGAAAAAAAAGGAGAGCTGAATACAATTTTGATTAATGTAAACTAATTAGCATTCATTGTTTTTTATTCCCTTTTCCCCACCTGAAAAGCCACAATAGAGCATTATTAGCAGTGCCTACTGCATTAGTATTAGTATTAGCATTGCCTATTGCATATTTCAAGTTTTATCTTATTTCTGGTATAACATTGATTTTGTTACCAAAAAGGAAAGAGTGCATCTGTAGGTCTTTAATCATCATAATTACAGAGTGAGAAATCTAAACATCAGCTGTGACTCCCACGGCACTCAGGGCAGGGCAAATTCCCTAGCGCAGTTCAGCAACCCTGTCTTCTCAGAGAGGTCCAGCTAAACCTCACTATTGCTTAAAGAACGCTGGCTGTGCGTGAGTCTGCAACATACCTTTGGGTACATGATTTTTGCACGCACAGCCACCCACAAGCGTTCATAGGCTCAACCAAATGCAGAGATTCTTCATAGTTGTTGTACTGAAAGATCAGTAGAAGCTCAAATTTGGAATACAAAGGGTTTCTACTAGATCCAAAAGTAAGTCTCCTGAACTGTGTTCATCTTTCTCATGGCCAGAGAGGTCAGATGTTCCCACTGTATAGTGACAGCTTCAGAAAGCACATTGGGACATGTAGTGACAGCATGCCATTTAAGTCTTAACCTTAAAAAAAAAAAAAAAAAGTTTCGCTCTACAATGCAGCATTCTTTCTGAAAAAGAACAATTTCCAGTATGAAACTCAAATTCCACCACAAGCAAATTCAATGGGAATTTGATCCTCATCAAAATTTAATTAAGCCATTAGCTAGGGTTTACATATAGGTAATTTTGATATCTATATTGTATTTTGCTGGTGTGTGTTCTAATATACTACCCGTCATCCCTAATATAAGCTTTTTTCAACAATATTTTTTGAACTTTTAAATTTTTCAAAATTGCCAGGCTCCCTGCTGAGCTTAGGATCCAAAACCATCAGTGGCTCCCCATTCCCTACAAAAGAAGGTCCATTCTTGAAAATCCTCCAAGGTCTAGTTCCAAGCCTAGTTCTCCTAACACTACTTTCCAACATTTACCTTGAAGTATACTTACTCTTTTGTTTTCTTTTGTTTTGTTTTATTTGTTTGTTTATTTGTGGTGCTGGGGATTGAACCCAGGGCTTTGTGCATGCGAGGCATACTTACTGTTCTTACTGTGCACACGTTGTATTTAACCATCTCTGCTCATGCCAATGCCCTATCCTCCCTGATCCTGGTTTTTGCATGTCCAACATTTTTCCTCCTTAAGGCCCAGCATAAATATCATTTCCTCTTTAAGCCCTTCCCATACATAAGTGATCCATGTTGTCTGTCTCTTCATATCTGTGTCTCATAGGTACTTGTTGCACTTGAAAATAAAAGTTACTTACCAAGCAAATATTGAATCAGGAACTTATCCTAATAAAATTAGTTCCACTTGACCTTGATTAACACTGGGATTTACACTCCCCTCCAAAGTCTGCCTCTCAATCTTACCCTAATGGGAGGCCATCATAAATCCCTATGGTATATGCAAGATGATACAAATTGACTACAAAGTCAAATCTTGGGGAAGATGAGGAATTTCACGAAGTCAATGACAGTGACGTTGGATCTCATGCTAAGTCACCGGTCACTAGTAACTAAAGAGGAAAATATCAAAGAGGATGATAACTCCGAAGGGACTTTTAGAAGGCAGTGATTTAGACACCAAACAATTAGAGGAGGTTCTTGGAAAGTTAGTGAACCCCTTGAACATTTTTGGGAAAGAGACATCCTCTTTGGTGAGTCCATGATTATCAACCGGGAAGTGAAGGAGTTTGTCTTTTATAAAACTTAAGATAGTTTGGTCTGACAATTATACAAGAAAACTCCAATCAACCCTGGATTCAGCCTTTAATCATTCTAAAAATTGTAATTATAACATAAATTGCGTTACATCAAAGACAAAATAATCTTATTCATAATTTTTAGTTTGATTTTTTAAGACAAAGTCCCAATCAAATTGCTTTCACACTATTTGCTAGTAAATGCTCTCATTTTAGTGGCTTTTCTTAGAAACAATCATGCTTGGATAAAAAGAACCTCTTGGGTCACTATTCCAATGCCATCTCTTCCTCCTCTGAATACCTGCAGTCTTTTATTTGCACCTCTCACCTTTCAAATTACACCACAGCTGTTTCTGAATCAGTGGTGTCTTCCCGTTAGGTTGATGCAAGACCTGTGTCTTGTTTATTGGAGGCCAAGAGGGTCTTTGGGCCTCAGGCTCTCTACAGTGAAGCCTCAGTTTAACTTCCTTCAAGGTGTGTGACTTTGGATGGGTTCCTTACCCTTTTAGTTCCTTATCCGTGTAATGGAGACAATAAAAGTATAGCCTATAAGATTCTTTTATATAATTTAAAGACTAAATTATATAACAGACAAAAGTTCCTGGCATAATGTCTTTTACAGTTGTTTGGATCTGAAGTGTCCCCTAAAAACCCATGGATTAAAGGCTTAATCCTTAGACAGTGGAACCTTTAGGAGGTAGAGCCTAATGTGAAGAGGTTTTATCATTGGGGGCATAACCTCAAAGAGGATGTTGAGACCCCAGCCCCATTTTTTTTTTTTTTTTTTTTTTTTTTTGCTTTCCAGCTGCCATGAATTGATTGCTTTTTTTCACCATGTGTTCCCACCATGAGGTTCTGCCTCATCACAGGCCTCAAAACAATGTGCCAACCAGCCATGGACTAAAACCTCTAAAACTGAGCTGAAAGAAAACTTTCCTCCTTATAAGTTGATTATCTCGGGTGTTTTGTCACAGTAATGGAAAGCTGACTAACATACCTAGCAATTGTTATTTGCCAAATGATTTTAATTTTATTATTTATATATTCACTCCTTTGAAGTGGCTAGGGGAAAATAATTTTAACCTATTCCTGAAGGTATCATTCATGTGCAAATGTGAGACTCCTATCATTGCTCCCCATTTTTAATTTGCTTAACCCTAGGCAGGAGGAGATGTGACTTAATTTGGTAGTGGGTTGGGAAAGAATGAACTGGGCATGTTTCCTTTCTTGGGAGCCAGAGTGCTCAATGATATGGTACCAGCCCTTGTGGGGAGTAGGCCTGGGGGTATCCAGCACCTTCTGTGATGGGTGTTTAACAAGCCCAGTTACTCTCGCTCCAAGATACACTTTCGGTTAATCCTCCATCAGCACTAATTGTGATATTTTGGTCTCCATCTGCCTATTACATGTCTTACTTTTCAGTTAGTTCATAACTTTAATGGAAAAAAGAAAAAAAAAAAGCTCTTTACAGAGGGATAGGATCTCCTGGCTTGTATTTCAGTTAATGTTAGTTAGATTAATGAATAAATAAAGGCATAAATTCTAGATTCCAGTTTCATTTCCTGAAACATTATTTTTCAAGTGAAAAAAAAATGCTACAATACAGCAAACACAACCCTTATTATGTTTAGGGCCAATGAATCCAATTACAGAATTAGCAGACTGTCCATCAAACACACTCTTAGAGGCAGCACAGGATCACCAAAGGGAAAAATAATGATACTGAAAATATGTGGCTGGTTTCCAAGTCCCTCCTCCATTGCGATTTCAACTCAAAGACCTAAAGATTCCGAACCTCACCTATTGTTCCACGGATGACAGCTCTGAGCATACGGTACACCTCATCTCTGACCTTTCCTGGCAAGAAATTTGCTTTGTGAATAAAGAGGTGAAATGGTCAGCCCCTGCTCGTGATTTGACAGCTATTGATATTTTGTGTCTGTAAGAGTTCTTCTCCTTTCTGGAACTTTCCTTTTCCCTACTCCAGTTCTGTTTCTCCTCAGACGCTGTGCTGTGCTGTTCCTCATACACAATCCCCACCCAACCTGGTGCTTCTCATTGCCCTCTGTCCCGTGTCAGACTCCTGACACCCCAAAGCCTCGGCTGAGAAGAGCTCTTGGGTTGCTGCAGGCACCCATCATTTGTGTTGACAACCCCCGCCCCGTGCCCTACTTCTCCCATGAGCCTTGCTCTGGTTCTTTCTGGTTTTCTATCCCCTTCCTGGAACCACCCTTTACAAACTGGCCCACTGGACATCTAAACTCTATGCCTGCCCTGCCAGACCCAACCCTGACACCATGCCCATCTCCTTTGGCCTGCATTGCCCAAGATGCTTGGCCCTGGGGCCTACTGCTCTCTTGAGCTATCTGGCACCCTGCACAGCCCAGTACACCCATGCCCACTAGAAACCTTGTATGCATGGAGCTTTCTCCCCAGGTCAGATAGTTCCCTAAGCTCTGTGGTGCCTCTTGGTAGGTCCATCATATCTTCCTGTTTAATCATATCACCAGCCTCCCCTCCCACTTATCCTCAGATGTTTATAAGAGCAATAAGCTTCAGCCTCTTTGCTCTCCACCTGTGCTCAGCTTGACTGCGTAAATCTGGAACCCTGACCGGGACAGGAAGTTCACTAGCAACCTCATCCCTATCCATGGTGGACTCTAGCATTAGTCCTATGATCTCTAGCATTAGTCCTGCTCCCTCAAGACCTGGGTCTTAACTCAAGTGTTCTCAGAGTCACAGCCTCCCTCTCTCCAATCCTGTGTGGGCCTATCCCGCGATGACAGGTAAGTACATTTCTTAAGACAACTCTTTTTCAACAGTAGTGACTGCCTCAAATGGATTGTCAAGACCGTTTCTGAGATGAACATGAAAAAATACAAATGATTCATGACATCTACCCTGGGAGCAGCAGTGAGAAGGGGTGGTCTATATGCTGGTATTTGCCATCTATTTAACAGAGATTTTAACTCAGTTTCCCTAAATATCTCTGATTCTCTGCAGATTCAGTGTGATCTCTACCCCTCCTACTGGAGGCTCAAATCCTTTCCATCTCTCTTAGGGGAGGTGACCTGCTTGCCTATTCACCCTGGGCTAGGCTCCTACCTTCTAGGGACTGATCACTTGCAAGAATGCCATAGGCACTACCTTTTCACCTTCAAGTGTTCTAACATGATCAGCTTCTCCTGCCACCGTATCTTACCTGCAAAACTGGGGACTGTTCAAATCCATATTGAGATTCATATCCACTAGGAAAGTTAGAATCAGAAAGTACAGAGGTGCTAGAAGGAGTGTGGGAAAACATCCAGACTTCACACACTGCTGGTGGAAATTTGATCTACCAATTCTACTCCTGGATATATGCCCAAGAGAAATGGAAATATATGTCCACATAAAATCTTGTACACAAATATTGATAGTAGCACCATTCATACAAAAATGATGGAAAAACCCAGACGTCCATTGTCAACAAACAAATAAAAAATAGTATATCCCTAAAATGAAATATCATTTGCCTATGAGAGGAAAGAAAATACAGACCCATGCTATTGCCTAGGTGAACCTTGCATACATGAAGCTAAATGAAAGATACCAGTCACAAAATATCACATATTATATGATTCCATTTGTATGAAAATCAAAAATAGAGAAATCTACAGAGACAGAAAGTAGGTTAGTAGTTGCCCAAGGCTAGAGAGGGGACGAGAGGATGGGGGGTGGGTGTTGTTAGCTAAAGAGTGCATGGTTTCTCTTCATAGTGATGAAAATATCCTAAATTGACTGGTGATGGTTGTGCTTATCTATGACTATATATAATTGTAAGCCATTATTATATCTCATTAAATCTGTTAAAACAAATAAATAAATAAATAGGCCTTAGTGCCAGCACCTGCCTGAGCCAAGTCTGGGCTCCCTGTGGGCCCGTCTGCCCTGTGCAGGGTTGTATTTTCCATTTTCTAGCTCAGGGACGTTGAACCCAGCCCGGCCCAACTCCACCCTCATGCTTGGGAGTGAAAATGCAGACATGGTCTTAAAACACAAGCACACAGAGTGGAGAACTTAGCCGAGAACCATCAGAGTAGATGTCCACTGCTTCCAGTAAAGGCTGTGGGGAAGGCCAGGCACCCGCTGCCTCCCTGTTCCCAGCCATCTCCTGAGGCTCCCTCAGAGCCCCTGAGCTCCTGGCTCCTGATTCCCATCCTGTTTGTCTCAGAGAGGGACCACTCTGTCAGGATCCCTCATCTGGCCTCTTACCCTTTTCCTCTTTTACACAGGCACTGGCCAAGGATACCTGTCTTCATTAGGGCTACTGTGACTTGAAATCATGGGAAAAGAGTGGGGCATTGCAAGGATTTAGAGCTGTGTTTCTGTTTCATTATCACTCCCCTCAGCAACCATTGCAGATGTTTCTGTGTGATAATCGAGGTCCCTGACCCCCATCAAATCTGAAGACCATGATATGCTATGTATCTGTTTAGGGACTATGAACAGTGGGTCACAAACTGTAGTAATATCTAAGGTTTCTTTGCTTCTCAAGAATTAACTTTGCCTCCCAAGGGGCAACACCACCAGTGTTAAGAATGCAGGATACAATAGAGGGAGCTCATGATGGGGCTCAAGACCTTAGGGATCCTGGATCTCAGAAACAGGCCCTACCAAGAAAGGAAGGCATTTCCAGCTTTCTCCTCCTGCCCTACGTATCTTCTCTGTATCTCTCTCTCTATATATCTATCTTTATCTCACTCTCTCTTCCCTACATTCACTTTGCTGAAGAAACCAACAGAGATGGGAACAGCCTCCATCCCAAATGCTCACAGAAGAGAACTTCCCCCAGCCCAGGATGCAAAGGGTGCCCACTCCTGAGGTAGTCCATGAGGCCAGTGATCACGGTCATTTTGTACATAAGTGGCTGTAAGGGACCTATCACTGTTACCAAGTGGACAGAGAAGAACCATCACCCAAGGAGGGATATGACACTGCTTTAAAAGTCCCGTGACATTCATCTTTTTGTATCCCACCCCTACACCTGGCTCAGGCCCTGGCTTTGCTTCCTCCTTCCACTTTGGCCTTGATGTCTCGCTGACCTCCTGACGTCAGTTCATACTTCACAAGGGCCTGGAGAGCCACTGGCCCCGATACAAGCAGAACCCGGTCCTGTGCCTGACTTTGGCCAGCTGCCTGTCTTTCCTTTCTGCTAATGGTCAGTGCCATGATGTGGATTTCACACTCTCTCCATGCCCCGGTCAGATCTCTGGTCTGAGCTGTCCTCCTGGCAGCTCCTCAGATATTGGCTCTGACCTATCCTGATCCAGTCTACACAGGGCCCTTACGGGCAGCTGCTTTATATGCCTGGATATGTTATTTGCTTATTGCTATTGTCCTATCCACCTAACCACAGCTGTCCCTGCCTTCAGGATACAACTTGAAAGTAACCTCTCCCTCCTAGAAGTTTCCCCAGAGTTGTTGGGTCCACCTCCGCCTCCTCAGCAGCTCTGTAGTCAGACTCTAGTCCCCTTCTCCCTCTACTTGACTGTCCCTCTGAGGTGTGGTCCATGCCCAGCCCAGCTCCATGCCTCCATATACATGGTGTCCACTGCCCTGTGACCTTTCCCATTTGTTCTGACTCTTTCCAGGCATTGTTCTCTCCAAGGGGCCACAGCTGCTAGTGATTTGCAGAGAATTTGGGCAAAACATCCTTCAAGCCAGAAACTGGCAAGTTGCTAAGAAATGCAGGGACATGCATGAACAAATTAGTTCTTTCATCACAGAATAAATGTGGCATTTTAAACTCTTGCAACTTTGATCCCCAGGCAAATGTTGGTCTGGCCCAGGGAACTTGGAAAGGAAAAGATGGCCACCTCCCAGCAGGAGTACTGAGTCTCATCTTTTCCACGAGGCACGGCGAGTTCTTTACATTTGGTTTCCAGGAGCCTGATGAAGCTGAGAGGGGATGGGAGACCTGACCAATGCAATCATCTTTGGAATTAAGTTGCAGGAAAGGGTGGAGATCAGCTACACAACTCACATGTGCCAGCAGATTCACAGGCTGTTCTCATGTGAGGAGTGATGAGTGAAACCCGTGCACAATGATCTTATCAAGGACAGAAACACTTCTGTGGTGGCCACAGAGATTGGGATTCCAAAGACATGGGAAGGAACCCACCCTTGAACTTCATAGCTGAGGCTCCCCCTTTATTGTCCCTACCTCACTGTCTGCATGTGCTTCTCTCCATGCATTGGGGTTGTTCTCTTCCCTCCCTCTCTGCAAACAGCCTTCCTCTGCTCTGCCTCTATCCTGACTGCTCCAAGGCACCTCCCAAGGAACAACCAGGTCCAGAAAATTTTCTCTTCTCTGGAAAGACCCTTGAAACTCAGGAGTGAGCCCCCTATTGACCAGAGCTGATTGTCCAAAGGGTAAATTTCCATTCGATCTCAACCAGCCACTGTCTCCTGTAAATCTGAATTTAGAAAGGAGGGTCAAAACAACAGGGGTAGAATCACATACATTAGTAGCAGCCCAGGAGATGCTGCTGCTCAGTGTCTGAAGCTGTCTCCATTTCTTTTGTTCTCAGGAATTATGAATTCTAAGTTTTTGCTTAGATGAACCCAGGGTTTGATTCCACTGGCTGCAAAAAAAAAAAAAAAAAAAAAAAGATCTCTGAGGCTAACTGAATAATTTTCTCAGTGACTCTATTTCATATTTCCTAGAAAGAGAATCTGATTGGCTCTATCTCATCTCTGAGATGGTTTTTTCTGGATCCAGTGTCCACCCCATGGCCAATCAGTGTGGCTGGGTGGGGTCAGGGCAGGTGCAGGGCTCCTTAGAAACCTGGCTATAGCTTTCCCTACTCTTGGGAGTATTAGAGAACAGCTCAGTGCTGAGAAAAGAAGATACCTTCTGGATAAGATCCTGAGGCTAGGGTCTCCTGCCATAAGATTATACAGGTGGGGTGCTGGGGATATATCTTAGTTGGTAGAGGACTTGCCTCGCATGCACAAGGCCCTGGGTTCAATCCCCAGCACTGCAAGAAAAAAATAATAATAATAATACAGGAGAGCCCTGCCTGGACCTAGATAGTAAAGAATTGGACTTCCTGAGGCAAAGGATTTGTGATGGGAGCAGCCAGAGGCCAGCCTCCATTGAGTCTTACAGTCTCTCCGAGGCAGAACAAGTTTTCTAGCAATCTATCTGCCCTTAGCCGACCCCTCAAACCTTCTAGCCTGAGCCCTGTGGGGCTCGGACGTGTGTAATTTAAGGTAAAGGATAGAGAAACTGACTAGTATGTTTCCATAAGAAACAACTTATTGGTTATTCAAAGATCTGTCCAAAGTTGTGAGTCTAATTAGCTTTAATATCCTCTCTGCAGCAAAAACCTAACACGAAAACACAGACACGTGCAAGGAAAACGCATTTGGTTAATTAGCCTTATTTTGCTCCAGCTTCCAGGCCTTTTCTCTAGGTGGCCAGAGCCACAGCTTCCTGGAGACAGCCACTGCCTTGTCACTCTGATTACAAGAGCCCGGTGTGCCACTCTGTGGCTTCAGAGGATGGGGACTGGGCTGAGACTGTCAGAGGTGGGGGAGTCATAGAGCCAGGTCTGGATGGGCCTTTGGGAGGCACCTAGAAGAGTCCCCACATTTGCCTTAACCCTTTCTGTATGTCTGTCTATGTATCTATCATCTATCAATCATGTATTATAGTTTGGGTCTTGAATGTCCCCAACAGCCCATGTGTTAAAGGATTGGTCACCAGCCTGTGGCACTAGTGGGAGGTGAAGGAACCTTTAAGAGATAGGTCTTACCGGGTGGAAATTAGGTCACTGGGGAAGGGGAGTGTCCTCTAAGAGGTGATGGAATCCCAGCCCACCCTCCACCCTTACCCCCATTCCCAGCTGCCATGTGGTGACTAGGGCTCATCTGCCATGCATTTTCTGCCATGATATACCATGCTACCCCAAACCAAGCATCAGGGTCAAGTGACCATGGACTGAGACCATGGGCCAAGATAAATCCTTCCTCCTTCTAAGCTCTTTATCCCAGGTATTTTGTCACAGTGAGGGAGAGTTGACTAGCTAGCTAGCTTTATTGTGATAAAATGAATCTAACATAAAATTTAGCCTTTTGATCATTTTTTTAAGTGTACAGACAGTGGCATTAAGAGTATTCATGCTGCTGTGCGAACATCACCAGCATCCATTGCCAGAATTTTTACATCTTCTCAAACTGGAACTCTGTGCCCATTAAATACTAACTCCTCGTGACCCTCATGACCTTCTCCTGAAACTCCAGCCCCCATCACCCAACTATTATATTTCCTGTCTCTATGAACTTGCCTGTTCTGGGTATCACATGCAAGTAGAATCAGACAATATCTGTCCTTCAGTGAAGACTTACCTCACTCAGAATAACGCCTCCCAGGTTCACCCTGGTGGTAGCAGGAATCAGCATTTCCATCCTTTAAGGCTGTATGTGTACACCACACTTTGTTCATCCATTTATCTGTAGATGGACAGCTGGACTGTGTCCATCTTCTGCTATTGTGAATAATGCTGCAAGGAACTTTATAATAATGTTTTTAAGTACTGGGCCCCATACCTCAGAGGCACTCCCTTTCCCTGAACCATTCCCCACCCCCACAGCTGGCAGACGTTCCTAGGGCCCTGGCACAGTCTCCTAGACAGTTACCAAATTCCTCTCCCTCATATGGGTTTTCTCTTCAGCAACCCCACTTGGGCCTTTTACCCACAGATGAATTAGCTATCACAGATAGTATCCTCCATGCTCTCATCAGATACACCCAAGAGGAACTTCCAGTAGTGAATACAACTTAGGCTTAAACTGGGACTTCTGGGGTGTGTATATGTTATAAATGCACATTTCCACACCATACTACAATTCCAAATTATAAGAATGTTTTTAAATTGGCTGTTGGTTACCCAGGATACAATTTCCCCTAAGAGCGATGCTATAATTACTAGTGAGGCTTTCAGAAACCCATTTAATCCATAATACTGAGCCATAGTTTAATATTGACTTAGCATTATTAGTATTGATTTAGTATTGACTCCTGGGATCAGAAAGGCAGGAAAAGAAAGGAAGAAATGGGGAAAAAAGGAAGAGGGGGAGGGAGAAGAGAAAGAGGAGAGGGTAGGAGGAAGAGGAAGAGGAGCAGCAGGAAAAAGCTATTCCTGCTACCTGAGTCCCCCTCCATCTATACCTCATGTCCTATATGTTCTCATAGCAAAGCGTGGAAGTGTTCTGTATTTACTATCTCCGTTTTCTCAATTCCTGTTTCTTTTCAATCCACTTCAGTGAGCCTTGTATCTCCAGGACTCTGCCAGAACGAGATGCCCCCTTTTAAGGTCTCCAATGGCATCCAGCCTAATCCAACAGTCAAGTGCCTGTCCTCATCTTACTTGATCTCTCAGGGATATTTGAGGGGATTGACCACTGTGTCCTCCTGGAAGCTGTCCTCTCTGGCTTGCCATGGTCGATTGCTCTAGCAGGTGCCATTCTTCACTACTCCCCGCATGCACACCCTCTGCCATGATTTTGGAGCTCCTCCCACCAAATAGAAGGAGTCTATTTTCCTGGGCTTGACATTAGTTTCTGGTTGTGACTTCTTTTGGCCAATAGAAGTTTATCCAGTGGGATGTGACCAAAGGTTTGGAAAGTGCTTGTGTGATTAGGCTTGTTGTCTTGCATGGCTGCCATCACCAAGAGAATGTCCCTTGTGCCAGGGTTGGGGGGATGAAGGACATGTGCAGAGGAATAGGACTGCCCTAGATGAGCCAGCATGGAGGAGCTGCTCCCCAGTTGACCCACACAGTTTTAAGCTAAATAAATTCTTATTTTACACATCACAGAAGTTTGGGGATTGTTCGTTACACACCAAAAGTTGACAATTACACTTTCCATAAAACCACTCTCAACTCCTCTTTTACTTACTGCTTATTCTGAGAGTCCTTTTGGTCACCCCTAATCATACCCCACTCCACCAGGCCTCTAAATCTCAAGGAGCCCCAGGGCTCAGCTGTTGACTTTTCTTTATCCACAGTCTCTTCCCAAATGACTCATCCAGGGTCACAGCTTTCAATTGTATGCCAATGACTCTCAAAGTGATAGCCTAGTATCTTCCATGAACCCTAAATTAACATAGCCAACCATCTTCTTAACATCTTTAATTGTCCCTGTATTTAAGGGTGCAGGTATGGAAACAGAGGATGAGGGACAAGCACTCACCACACCACCCTTGGAGAGCAAGAGGGCCGCAGCCACCCCTACATATTCACCTTTTATCCTTCCAAATCCCCTAAGAGTCCCTGGGGCTTGGCCCAGTGCGAATCAGACCAAGCAGGTTAGTCACCTCCCTCCCCTTCTCCTGGGGAGGGAGTTGACTGAGAGAGAAGGAGGTGAGTACCTGGGGTCAGTGCCTGAAGCAGCCCTGCTGGGATTCTGCCCTCCTGGGAGCTAGTGTCCGTCCCTCTGCTATCCTGCTACCCTCAGCTCGCGCTCTCTCTCTCTCTCCATTTGTGGTCCCATATTGTCTCTAAAACTCAATATTTTCCCCACAACTCCCCAGACAGCAGCTTCACCTCCAGGCATCTTGCAGAATGTATGCATGTGATGTGTGGGATGTCTGTGTCAGGCATGTGCTGCGGTGTCACGGTGTGGTGTGCTTATGGTGCATTGTAAGAGTAGCATTGTGATGTGGGATGTTGTATGAGTTTGGCATAAACGAGTGTGTGTTGGAGGAGGGGTACATCTGTGAGGTGGTTGTGACAGGGGACTCCACACCAGCTCAGTGATAACCTTTTGCATATACAAGTCAGGTCTTGTGAGTCAGAAACTATGAGAAAAGAAAGGAGAGAAAAAGGGAAAATTGGTGATACCAATAACTTTCCTTATATGGATATCTGTTTGGCTTATTTACATGTTGTTTAGGCCTTAAGAGTTCTGAAAAACAAAATATGATATCAGGCCCAGTTAGATGCTTAATATGACTTTTATGATGACAAATGTCAGTGATGATAATGAGACAGCTCCCTCCACCTCCTCCTGCTCAGGGCGCCCTTGGCTCTTCACACTTGAAGTTCTCTTTGTAAGAAGCCTCAGTCTCCCCACAGGAGACATTTTTACAGGTAGGGCCTCCCCCAATCTTCTTATCTTTGGACACCTGCTCAGGTGCCCCCTCATATAGCAGGTGCTCATTTAATATTTCTATCTTTAACTCTTAGTGGCCAAGATGCTCCTGGAGGATGCTGCAATGGAGGCAGAAGACCTTTCTTCATGCCACTGTCCTCACTTCTACCAGACCCAAGAGTAGCTCCCTCTTTTTGGTGAAGCTCAGGACTTATGGACTTGCACAATGCCCAAGAGTTAAACAAAACATTTCTCTGTGTTCTTGCAAAATGTGTGTCAGATCCCATCCCTTCCCCAGGAGTAACCAGCACACGTAGAATAAAACACAGTCCCTCATGGCTGCTCCCTCCTTGCTTCACCTCCATCTTTCCTCAGGGGGCCCTTCTCCCCATCAACCTGTAAGTCCTGCATCTTACCTTGCCCTATTTGTCTTTGTACCACTCCCAAATTGCAGGGCATAGTCTCAACAATTAAGCTCCTGAGGATGGGTACTCTTTCTTTCTTATTTACCTTTAAACTGCAGGTTCAGCCAGGCATGGTAGCGCACACCTGAAATCCCAGCAGCTTGGGACACTGAGTCAGGAGGGTGGTGAGTTCAAAGCCAGCCTCAGCAAAATCGAGGTGCTAAGCAACTCAGTGAGACTCTGTCTCTAAATAAAATACAAAATAGGACTGGGGATGTGGCTCGGTGGTCGAGTGCCCCTGAGTTCAATCCCTCATACACCTCCCCCGCAAGAAAACCACAGGTTCAAATAGTGCATGACACGTAGTAAAATATGTGTGTGTGTGTGTGTGTGTGTGTGTGTGTGTGTGTGTGTATGAGTAAATAAATAAATGGGTGTGAAAGAACATACATTTTCAAGAACATATAAAGTCACTATCCTAAGGGCAAGATCCTCCTTTCCTAAAAAAAAAAATATACCCTGTTGCAATTATGGGGGTGGGAGAACCATCCAAGCCCCAGGAGGTCTTGGATTGTAAGAAGACCCCTCCTCTCCCTCTGTACCAGATATTATACCCAGCAGATTGACACACACGTACCCGGAGGACTGAAACACCTGGTTTGCATTTCTAAAACGATGAGGATTATTAATTACATGCATGTTGTTCTCATTCGCTGTCTTTTGGAGGGGACTATCAGCCCCAGAAGACTAGAAGCTGGAGAATCATGAAGTCATTATGACTGCCTCCCCCACACCCTTCTCCCTGTCACATCTGGTTGGACCCCTCCACTCAGATTCACCTTTGGTTTTCTCGACAGGTAGCTGTGTAGAAGCATCTTCCCCCTGCCCAGGTGTAGGGACTCCGTATGACCCACATCAAAGGCAAGAGGAGACAAAGCCCACAGCAGCTGGGCCAGGGACTTGAGATTCCTCACAAGCTGTCACAAGGATGGCTAAAACCTCACAGAGTCGTTTGCCTGCCAGACCCAGCCCCAGGCTTTTCTCTACAGCCCCTCCTCTTACTTCAACCCATCTCCACATCTGTTGGCACCACCCTGGGATGCCCAGGGCTTCCCACTACCCTCAGTCCCTCCTGCTACCTGGACACACCGACTGTATCTCTCTCTCCCTCATCATAGCTCATTCTTCACGCTCCTTCCACCGTGTTACCCTCTCCAGTTCACCTGGGCTCCCTATTTTGCATTGTTCCCAGTTTGTTACAGCGGCCATAACAGCACCCCAAACCAGGGACCTAAACAATAGGCACTTACCACCTCCAGTTCTGAAGGCTGGAAGTCTGCGATCAAGGTGTTGGTGTGGTTGAATCTCTACCATTCTCCTGCGTGCATACGCCTGCCTCCGAGTTGCCCCTTTTGAATAATGCCAGGTTGGATAAGGGCCCACCCTACCCAAGGATGACTCCACCCTCACTCGGCCCAAGTTCAAATAAGGTCACATCCTGGGCTAACCCAGACTTTAACACACGAATTTTGAAGGGACATAATTCAACCCATAACAGCAGCTATCTACAGAATAGCTTATGGCATTCAAGGCTTTCTCTAAACTTTTCGGATCCATGTTTCCAGCCGTCTCTCCCCTACTTCTTTCCTACCTGCACATACGGGTACTCTTTGACATAAAGGTGAGGTTTCTAAGATTAAGGACAGTAACGCTCACTGACTCTATTTAAATGCCGCACTTAGCAACAGAGCTTTTTCATCTACCTCATTTCCTATCGTCCTCACAACAATCATGTGTGATAGGCATTATGCCCATTTTACAGGTGAGGAAACAGAGGCTCTGCAGAGGAGAGCATCTCGATGATCACTTCCATGGACAAGGAAAGCTATGAACCACCTGAAACCTTCATGTGGTTCTCCAAAGCTTTGGCTCCTACCGCTGTGCAGGGTGGGAGAGGAGCCTCTGAGAAGGATGGAGACAGGAAGCAAGAGGCTGGGAGAAAGCCAGGCCAACAGACTGCAGTGAGCACAAAGCAAGAATAGAAGGCAGTGCTGGATGTTTGATAGTGATTCCCCACACAGAAGGGACATGTGGCTGGAAGAGTGGAGACCACCCAACATTGGTTCTCTGAGGAGGCAGGTCAGGAAGATGAGGAAGGCTGAGAACATTCCTACAAGGTGCGAAATTGCAGGAGAACTCTGCAATGTTTAGGCAGCTTCCAGAGGCCTGGGAATGCCCAAAGGGACTCTGTCACAGGACTGTGCCATCAGCAGCTCAGTCCCTGGAATGGGATGATTGGAGCTGGCTTTCTGGAGGCACGTTCCTGGTGGATGCCTTGACACAGGCAAAGAATGCTCCAGGGCATGTTATCAACACCTCTCAGAAGCCGCATGGGGCTTTTCAGGGAGTGAGAACCCTCATCAGTATAAACTGACTGACAGCAGAGTCTCAGAACCCGTATGTGGTCTTGTCAGGCACCTGGCAGAGGAGATTTTCAGATGGGGCTTTCAGGATGGCTCAGGATGATGTGACTGGGAACTGGGGTTCCCACACGGTGAATGCTATTTAAAGTGAAAGATACAGAAGTATTCATATTTCCCACTACTACCTTCCCAGGTCCCACATTTCAGGGGGATATTTTGCCAGCTCTCCGTTCCCTCCTGTAACTTCTTCAAAAGGGAGGTAACTTGAATCCTTCCTGAAAAGAAAAGAGAGGGCAGTGGCAATAGAGCTCACAACCAGGGGTTCACCATGGAATCCCTAGTCTTGGCCACATATTGGAATCACCTGGGAGCTTTAAAAGGCACTAAGGTCTGGGTGCACCAGAGAGTCTGACTTAATAGGACTCGAGGACAGTATTGGGCATTTTGTAAAGTTTCCATGATACCACTTCACACCCACTGTGTGATAGGATGACCACTATCCAAGAAATAGAAAATCACTAGTGTTGAGCAGGATGGAGAAGAATCGGGGCCCTTGTGCTCTGTTGGTGGGAATGTAAAATGGTACAGGCAGTATAGAAAACAGTACCACAGACCCTCAAAAAATTACACATTGAATGACCATTTGGTTCTGCAATTCTGTTTCCATTTACCCAAAAGAATTGAAAGCAGGGACTGAAACAGATGTGTGTACACCTATGTACACAGCTGGGCGATTCACCATAGCCAAAGAGGGGTGGACATAATCCAAATGTCCATTGACAAAAGAATGGATAAACACAATGCAGAAGACATATTCTGGAATAGTTTTCAGTCTTAAAAGAGAATAAAATTCTGACACATGCTTCAACATGAGTGAAACTTGTAGACATTGTACTAAGTGAAAGAAACCAGTACTGTAGTGTTCTGCACATCTGAGGTCTCTGGAATAGTCAAATTCAAATTCCTGTTGACAAAAAGTATAATGGGGCTGGAGAGAGTGGGACAGGGAGTTAATGTTTAGTGGTTTGAAGTTCCACTTGGAATAATGAAAACATTGTGGAGATGGGGGTGGTGGTGACGGCTATACACTAATGTGAATGCTTATTGCCACTGAACTATACACCTAAAAATGGCTAAAAGGGTAAATTTTATGTTATTGTATATTTTGCCATAATTTAAAAAAACAACTACAAAAAATAAAAATAAAATATGAAAATAAGATCCAAAGACCCTTGCAGTTTTTTCTCCAAAGGCCTCAGCAGTTGTTAAAAGAGAAGTTTCCCAGATAATTCCAACATGCAGCCAAGATTTAGAACCATTGGTCTTTGAGATAATTATCTTCATCCTTTCTTGGAGGAGAACCTTCCTCTTCTGTAAGCTGCCAAAGACAGCCCACACCATCTTGGGTCCTAATAAGGACCTCATGTGTATGAGCCAGCTCACCTACAGTACAGGGATCAAGAGCATGGACTGGGGCCACACTGCCTGGGCCAACCCTGCATGCACCCTCTGATTAAGTGACTTCAAGTAAGTTGCTTCACTTCTCCAAGATATCAGTGGGGCCAATCACAGTGCCTGCCCCTGAGGTTGTGTTACGGAGAACCACATGAAAGGAGCCTGTGTAAAATGCTCACCACGTAGAAAAAGCCCCCAATAAATGTTGGTGAATATTATAAGATTTCAAATCACCCAGGAGTGAATAATTCCTACTCTATTCCATTGGCCATGGCAGAGGAATACAAAGATTTGTCGGAGCTGCTTCCTCCCTCCAGGAGTTAACAGCTATGTGACTTTATGACTACATGTGCCATGGTAGAATAAGATGAACTAAATGCTGTGGGAATCCTAAAACAGAGACTCACTAGCCATGGAGTGGGGAATTAGGAAAAGCCTAAAGGTAATGGTGTTTGAGCTGGCTCTTGTTGGGATGTAAATATAAAACTGACCTCTGACATCTTCTCCTTTCCCAGGGAGATACCCAAACCTCAGAAGGGTTAGACACCCCCCCATAGGTCACAGAAAGTTAGTTAGAAAATCCCACTACCCTCCACATTCACACAAGAAAGCAAGACTTAAGAGTCCCATGACCCTCGGCACTGGACAGCACACTGAGACACCGAAGGACCTCCCTGGCCAAACGTGATTCCATCCACCTGTGCCTCCCCACCAGGCTCCAGGCCACAGGACAGCGTGTCCCAGCCACAAGCAGCTGTCCAAGCCCAGGCAGCTCCCTCCTGCCACAGCTTCAGAGGCTGCTCTGGGTAGTGCTCTCTGCTGAGGACTCTAAGCATGAACCACAAATGGAGGTGGCTGTGCTGGGTCACCAGCTGGGTGGAGGAAAGGAACTTGGTCACCCTTAGTTGTCCTGGTATGGAGCTTTCATAATGGAGAAGACTTCTCCAGAGTCTGCATTTTTCCTTACCTCAGAAGGAGCTTCTGGAATATGTTAAGGGGCAACTTGATCATTAGACAGAGTCCCTCTCTTCCTGTGGACCTCTTGGGGTCTGTGTCATTTAGGTTTTTATGGAACACCTGGGCTTTGGAAGCAGCTGGAGGAGTGCATCCAGGAATGAGTGGTAGAGCTGGGTCCGGACACTCTAAGCAGAATAAACTTCACCAGCTGAAGTTTATTCTGAGATGGAACAGCCCAGGGCACATTGGAAACCTGAGAAGAGTCTGTCGGTTCTGACTGGGCAGTGCCACACATGAAGGCTGGAGAGGAAAAACTGGAAAGATCAGAGTTGGTGTGAGGAGTGGGAGGGTTCATCCTTACTTCCAAAGATGATGGGGGACCATGGAAATTTCCAGAATAACAAGTAAAATGGATGACTGTGACTTCTTCATAATTTGTTGAATAAATGAACCAACAAACTAGCGTCTGAAGTGCACACAATAACTATATGGAAAACACTTGTTGCTGAAGAGCTTCACAGGTGGACTCTACTTCTGCGTGTACCATAGTTGTTTTTGTGGTTGGGTAGCCAATAGGAACTGTTGCACAAATTCGGAGTGCAAGAAAAGTCATATCTATTCTGTTTTTTTTTTTTTTTTAAAAATGAGCTCAAACCTACATATCAAGTTAATGAGAAGTCCAGAACTCTCTCCTGATGCTCCCCAGGGCCTTTCCTTGCTTTTTGATGCAATTGCTATAAACATTGGTCCTCTAATACAGGGCTGGAAGGCCACTGCCCCAGGCACAGACTTCCTTTGTCTCTAAGGGAAGGCAGCCCACTGTCTGGTACTACTCAGTCTCCACGGTTCTCTGTGCCTGGGGAACACAGGTCTCCACTCTGCCATTCCACCAAAGCTAACTATTCTAGAAGCGCTGGCAGAGAGTTGGCTGAGGTCTCCATCCTGTGTGACTCCACTTGCTCCCTTCCCTGGAGACCCAACCCAGAGGAGATGGGGCAACTTTTCCTTTCCTGGCCAAGGGATTCAGAGGAAAGCATCTTTTCAGGCAAAGTGGTCATCTTAAATATAGCCAGGAGCCCAAGAGCCTCCAAATAAAAATGGTATAAATGTAACTTTTTCTTCAAAGATAAAGTCACTTACTTTCTTCAGCAGAGACCTGGATCCTCTCCTGGGGACCCAATACCCCTCCCCTTCACGTACCTTTAGTACCTCAAAGATGACTTAATCCAACTAAGAAAAACTGTGGAAGCTCCCCAGTTCCTCTTCAGGAGCAAGAAGGGAGAAAGGGAGAGAAATTTCCCATTATATTTATATTATAACAATCTTCATACTATATTATTATTATTGTTGCTTTACTTGGTGTTTTTCTGAACATTGTATACCCTGCCTATGTTATAATCCCTAGCATAAGACATTTCTTTATTAAATATTTATTGAGAAGGAAAGAAGAGTGAACAGCAAAGTTGCAATGTGGAAACTAAGGTTCAATGGTACCTTCTGCAAGCACACAGTGATAGGCACTTTGCAAACATAGTTTGTACACAGTGATGCACATCTGTGATCCCAGCAAATCAGTGAGCCGAAGGCAGGATAATCACAAGTTCGGTGCCTCAGCAACTCAGCGAGACCCTAAGAAAATGAGCAAGATCTTGTTTCAAAATAAAAGTGAGCAAGTGGTATAGCTCAGTGGTAGAGCACCCCTGAGTTAAATACCCTCAGTACCTAAAACAAACAAACAACAACAACAAAAAAACATGGCTTTATTTAAGTTTTCTAACAACTTTATAAAGAAGGTATTATTATTATTTGTCTGGTTTTATGACCTAAAAAACAAAGAAGTAAATGAGATGATTAAATGAACAAATAGCCGTGCCATTTATCTCTCTCTTTACGTCACTCAAAGATGGCCTACTTTTCTGAATTGTAAAACCTTTTTCAAAGAGTCAGAGAACAAAAAATATGTAATAAAAAAACAGATGAAAGCAGTTATGATTTCTGAACCATTCAGCAAAGGATGAAAACAGCTTTGTTATCCAGAGCCTGCCTTCATAAAGTCGTTGTTATCGTAAGTTAGGGCCTGTATTAACTCAGGAAATTAAAATAATAGCCCCATCTGTGGTCAATTCTGAAGACACACTCGATGGTTTTCAGAGCACCTATTATTAGTCTCCTGCACTTTAGCTGGATCTGAATGATTTACAATAAGAGGAGCCAGTTGAACTGTTCTACTTCACAAAGAAAAAGAAATAAAATAGGATATCTCTGAAAAACCTCTTTTTGTATTAATTAGGACCAAAGTACAAATTCTAAAGTGATCAGAACAATGCTGGCGTTTGTGGAAGTTTTTATACGTGTTCCCCACAAGGTTTCCCAGCAGACAGTTCTGGGACCCCATGAGGAGACTTGGAACATTCTATGGAACAAGTTTATTTGCAGACTTTATTCCAGTGGATCCAAACAGCAGCAGCTGGGACAATACATTTTTAATCAAATCGAAAGGCAAACTTAGGAAAAGATAAACATTATTCAAAGAAGACACACAAAGCATTTGCTTAAAATATATTATTTCACTTTCTGAAAATGCATCTAAAATTATGCCATAAAAAACATTCTGAGGGGGTTAACGATCGTGTCTCCCTAGCAATCAAAGGTCTGGGAGGTTTATTCCTGTTCTACCCTTCGAGATGTATTGCACTCTCTATTTCTCTGCATCTGTTTCTAACATTCTGTTTGGGGCATCTCATTCTGATGGGTCCCTCTAGGGAATGAGCTTTCCAAGAGCTCACAGTTTTCAGCCCTGGGTTTAGACACCTGAGCTCTCATTCCGCTTGCTCTGCCTGGCCCTGTGAGGTGTTCCCTCTGTTGATTCAGTACTTAGGACATTTGCATTTTCCTGTTCTACCACTCAGAGGCCAGCGACCCTGGATATGAGCTGTTTGTATCACAGAAACAATGCTTTGAGTGAAGAAGAGAAGACTACAAATGAACAGGGATCCTTCTATATTGCTTAAGATATACCTTCCTCCAAGCTGCCTGAGGTCAGGTTTGATATCGTATCTCTCACAGCATTTGCAATCAAAAAAAAAAAAAAATGTCTTTACCCAACAAGATTGTTCAGCTGATTTGATTCACTGGACAGATGCTAGAAGATAGAAAAGGAGAGAGGGAAACCAAGGCAGGGAGGGAGGGAGGAAGAGAGAAAAGAAATCCCCAGAATCTCATAAAAAGTCCAAGCTATGAGAAGAGAGTTCTTTATAAACAGAGATCAAATACAAGACTACAGTAGCAGTGAACTATTTCCGTTCTCATTTACCTCTCATGGGAAAAGGGAACCCACACATATTGAAATATCACTTGCAGTAAAAAAGAATTCTTATTTCTACAAAAATTCTTTACCCAGCTGGGTGAAGTGGCTCACATCTGTAATCCCAGTGGCTTGGGAGGCTGAGGCAGAAGGATTGCAAGTTCAAAGCCAGCCTCAGCACTTTAGTGAGGCCCTGAGCAACTTAGCAAGACCCTGTTTCAAAATTTAAAAAACAGAAATTAAAAAAAAAAAAAAAAAAAAACTAAAAACCGGGATGTGGCTCAGTGATTAAGCACCCCTGGGTTCAATTCTTGTTACAGAAAAAAAAAATGTCTTTACCCAACAAGATTGTTCAGCTGATTTGATTCACCGGTGGTTCAAGAAAGACAAAACAACCACAACAAAAAAAAACACTCTCATCCTCTTCCCCCATCTACATACCAGAAAGCAGGGTTTAAGAATCCCATTGGCCAGGCACGGCAGCTCATGGCACATGCCTGTAGTCCCAGTGACTTAGGAAGCTGAGGTAGGAGGATTGTGAGTTCAAAGCCAGCCTCAGAAATTTAGCAAGTCCCTAAACAACTCAGCAAGACCCTGTGTGGATTGTGGCTCAGTGGTAGAGCGCTCACTTAGCATGGGCAGGACCTTGGTTCAATTCTTAGCACCACATAAAAAAATAAAGGCATTGTGTTGTGTCCATCCACAAAAAAGATTCTCTCTCTCTCTCTCTCTCTCTCTCTCTCTCTCTCTCTCTCCTTTAAAATAAAAAAAAGACCCTGTGTCCTGTGTCTAAATAAAATATGAAAAAGGGCTAGAAATGTGGCTCAGTGGTTAAGCCCCTCAAGGCTTAAGAAAAAAAAAAGAAGAATCCCATGGTCCTTGGCACTGGTCAGAGCTCTAGAGACTGATGGCCCCTCTGGCTGAATGTGACTCCATCTACCTGCAGCTCCTGACCACATGACTGTGTCCCGCCATAGGCAGCAAGGTTCTGTCAAAGCCCAGAACCCAGATGTGCACACCCCTGAGAGGCCACTATGGGTAGATAAGTCAGATTAAATTTCCTTCTCTGCTAAGCAGAGAGATTTGATCTCCCCCAAATGGAGAGGACTGTGCTGGGTCACCAGCTGGGTGGAGCAAGGGAGCATGGTTTGTATTCTGTCCATGGTCTTTCTTCACCCCTGGTTCTCCTTTGTATTTGAGTTTTTATGATGCTTTTTTAGGATGTCTTCTCCAGAGTCTGCATTTTTCCTTACCTTAAAACAAGCTTCTAGAATACTTTTGGGGGTGATTTGGTTATTTGAGCTTAGGAGAAAGAGGCCCTCTCTTCCTGTTGACTTCTTGGTGTTTGTGTCATTTAGCTTTCTGTTGCACACCTGGGCCTTGCAGGCGACTGGAGGAGTGCTCTAATGGATTTGAAGATTTGAAGTGGCCCAGAAGTGTCAAGAATCCAGGTGTACCTGGAACGTTAGCCATTTAAATGAAGGGATGGCAAATCAGGCCAACCCAGCCCTCAGCCTAATTTTGTACCTCCAGTAAAGTAAGAGTAGCTTTTACATTTTTAAAGGTTTGTAAAACAAATGAAAAAGAATTCGTGACAGACGTACATGGTCCACATGGCCTAAAATATTTACCCTCTAGCCCTTTGTACAGTAAGTTTGCCTGCCTCTGGTAAATGGAAGTGCTATAGACCATGAAATGTCCAAAGTTTACAAGAAAAAGTGAGGATCCAGAAGAATCCTTGAGGGCAAACATCCATTTCCAATTGGATGCAGACATCTTAGCAGGCTAAGGACTCCCTCTCAGCTGAACCCTGCCTGCTTATTATGGGATGTGGTTTGTTAAGGTGATGGGGCCAAAGTCTCCCAGGATTCAAATGAGCTAGAGATTGTACAATGTGGAGGGGGGGTGGTTAGTGTTATATCAAAGGCACCCAGATGCCTTGTCAAACACATCTGGATGTTGCTATAAAGGTGTTTCTAGATGAGATAACATTTAAATCAATAGGCTATGGTTTGAGTGTCCTTCGAGTCTTTGTCTTCATGTGTAGAGATTTAATCCCTATGGTGAGGTATTAAGAGAAGGAAATTTAATCTGACTATGGTGTTGAGAGGTAGGGCCTTTGATAGGTGATTAGGATTAGATAAGATTCTTAGGTGAAGCTCTATGGTTGAATTCTGGTGATCTTAGAAGAAAAGAGAGAGACCAGATATACACACACCTGCAAACTTCCTGACTCTTACCAGTTAGTGACCTGCACCACCTCAGGTCTCTGCCAGGAGGAAGGCCATCAACAGAGGTGGCCTCTTGCACCTTCAGAACCATGAGCCAAAATAAACATTTTCTCTTTATAACATTAGCCTGCCTCTGGTATTTCATGATTGTAACAATGATGTGGTGGATCTCATCTAAGAAGTCTTTACAAGAACAGAGTCTGACCTCCCCCAAGCAAGAGGGTATTCTGCCAACATATGGCCTCCAGATTTCTCAACTCTACAGCATCTACTCTTCCTAGGGGCTCCCACCTGTCAGCCTATGCTGCAGCTTTTGGACTGCCAAATAGAAAGATGATGGTGAGCAGAGCCAGACACCTACCAACTGCTCTGGGATCCTTAGATGCAAGCCCTGACTCTGAGCCCTCTTTCAAAGTCCTGGAGATGTGCACCAAAAAATAGTTGGAGTCCCTAGAAAGAGGGTGTTGCAGTTACCCAGATCCTGTTTCCTGCACATCCCCAGTCCCAAGGGGGACCTTGGGAAAAATAAAGAAAGCAGAGTCTAGTCTAACTTATAGACACCTTGGGCTCTTTATTGACCTGGATGCCCACTAGCATCACAGAAATTTGTATATGGTCCTGCCCCATGGACAAATGAGAAAGTCAAAGCCCATCCTGGAACAAGTATATACAACACTTTATATTAAATTCCTCTCTTATCAGCATCCTATTGATCTGTTTCTCTGGAGAATGCTGACTACTACAAAGGGCAGGACCATATACAAATCTTTGTGATACTAGTGGACATCTGGGTCAATAAAGAGCCCAAAGCAACCTCAAGTTAAACTAGACTTGGCCTTCTCTATTTTTCCCAAGGTCCCTTTGGGACTGGGGACACACAGGAAATAGACTCCCAGTAATTGCAACATTCTCTCGCAAAAGACTCTTTCCATTTTTTGTGCACATCTCCAAGGCTTCGAACGAGTGCTTGGGTGGGGCTCCTATCTAAGGGTCACAGTGTGGGTGGCGGGTCTCTGGCTCTGCTCACTGACATCCTCTTACGTAGCAGGCAGTGCAGTGATGTAGAGACCACAGTCTGTGAGCCATCCTAGCTCAGGCTCCCGGGAAGCAGATTCTGGGATGGAGCTTAGAAGCAGGAGGGTACTGGGCAGTGGTCTTGGACAAACACATTTGCTGGGTGAATGAGAGAAGCAAGGTTGGGCTAGGGAGTAGCTAAGCTGCCGTGCAGCCAACAGAGACATCTGACTGTCTAGAACTTGCCAAAAGAGTTGAAAAGCTCCCTCTTGTTCCATTGCCAGTGGGAGGCGGCCCACCCAGAAACTCTCCCAAAAGAATGATGACAACCCAGCTTAAAATGACATCAAACAAAGAAACTGGTGTCTTGCCATGGGGAATTTAACAGAGGGATAGAAGAAATGCTTTTCAAATTCACATTTTGAAGTTCCCCCACCTATACCTGGGTAACAGCCACAGCTCCACTGGTCACACCCTCAGTGTGGCCAGGACTGGTACCACAGCAAGGTGGGTCAGACGGATTCTTCCTCTTTTTGCTCTTCCCTTTTCGCTTTATGTACTTGTTCCAGCTTGACTTTCTCTTTTATAAAACAGAAATATTCCAGCCTTGACTATCAGAGCATAAACTTGGACATCAAATAGAAGGATGTCTGAGAAAAAATTTTGTACACTATAAATTACACAAAGGTAGGGTCTCCTTTTCTGGGCTGTGGTCTAACAGCCTCAGCCATACTGTCATTTCTGCATGCTGCTATTCTCTGTTCCTCAGCCTTGGCCTGTGCACCTCAGATAGAGACAGGGACCTGTATTGGCATCAACTGGGGTACAGCTATTAACACACCCACCCCCGAAACAAGATTCTGATATACCCTGGTGGCTTTGGAAAAAGCTCCCCATACAGTTTCAGCATGAACCTTCACTCTAAGCTCAACCTCCCTATTTTCCCCAAGGCCAACTCCTCCCAAGGAACCCAGTGAGAATCAATGACCCAGAAATTTCCATCACTTTTAGCTTGTTCAAAGTTTGCACCCAGCAAAAACCCATCAAACCTTCCTGAACAGTAAATGTCACAAGGCACACATCCCTCCCTCTCCCTTAGCGTCTTTGCTCCACAGCACATTCCTTCCTGTTCCGAGGCTGATGGCCCATCTGGAGACGGTCTCTGCTGGAGAGGCCTGTGGTGCAGCAAATGGTTTCTAAAGGTCCCTTCCAGCTCTGAAGTTTAAAGAAACACATCTTTCCTAAAGCTGTTCCACAAAGTAATAGTGCTTCCACTGGGAGGTAAAGAGCCTCCCTGGAAGCCATTAACCTTTCTGGATCACATGGGGTGTTAGGAAAGCAGTTTGGAAGGATGCCAAACCAAATCAGGAGCACAGGGAGCTTTGGGGTGAGTCTGGCAAGCCCACATTCCAAGAGTATACCTCAACCTATAACAAGGCCACTGCTGGCACCCAGATGGGGCTCCCAGCCTGGGGTGGGGAAGGGAGAAGGGAAGAGAGGAGTGGCTATCGTAAGCTGTGCATCTGCTGGGCCCCAGGGCAAGTCTTCCATGATGCATCTCTGAATCCTCACAATCACCTCAGAAGGTGGATTCTTTGTGAATCCGATTGACAGATAAGGAAGCCAAAGTTCAGAGAAAGCAAGAAACTGTCACTGAGAGCCAGCAAGGGTCAGAATGAGGATGTGACCCTGACTGTCCAACAAAGTCATTATACATGCAAAGAGAGGTTGGGGCAATAACTCTCAGAGAAAACCTGAATGAGGGGGAAGGGGATAAGGAAGATGTTGTTCAAGGGGGTCTAAAGTTATAGTCATACAAGTTGAGTAAGTTCCAGACATCTGTGCAACCTAGCATCCATCACTTTGTTAAGAGTAGATCTCATGTTAAATATTCTTACACAATAATCACAAAGAAATTCAGAGAATGTTTTGGCGGTGGTAGAGATGTCTATTACCTGAACACATACACTCCACAAATTGTACACATTAGCCCTGTGCAGTGTTTTGCAATCAATTATGCTTCCATATGGGATGTTCAGAATCCAGTCACCATGCTGCGAGAAGTCAATGTCACATGGAGAGCCAGGAGAGGGACTTGGGGTGATAGTTCTCACCTAGTACCTAATCAGACATCCAAGTGACTGTGAGCAGAAACTGCCAATCAGATGAGTGAGCCATTCAGGATGTCCAACCCAGTCAATCCTTCAGATGACCTAATCCCCAATTGACATTTAACATAAACCACAAGAAGAACCTCAAATGAGAATTACCAACCACAATCAAATACAGAACAGGAGAGTTGATTTGTAAAAATTATTTTAAGCCACTAAGTTTAGAGCAGTTTGTTACCAGAAGTAGGCAAATAGAACACTTGCTGAATTATACAAAAGACATTTGTGCATCGCATGATATGCAAATTTTACCTCAATAAAAATAAGGTTATAAGGGAGTATGTTGTATTAGGTTTAGTGACATATAACAAATAAAAAATAACAATGGGTCAAATAAATGACTGTATCCCCATAAAACTGCCAGGGGACAGGGGAATGAATGTCCTACTAGACAGAGAGCTTGGACCAGTTCCTTCTTTTGAGGTTTGGCATGCATAGAGTCAGTGGCCTCTGTGAGCTGGGAATGTGGGAGGAGAGAAACATCCCTTCCTGGTGGGCAAGCCTGCACATTGACCAGACTTTCTGTTGCTCCTTGAATTCTCAGGAAGCATCCCAGGTAGCCCATCTTTATCTCAGGGGAGCAGCCTGAGCTTCCACACCTCTTAAAGCACAGTGGAGCTGGCCTCTGCTTGTGTTGTCCTGTCTGTCCTGCCTTTCTAAGGATCCAGGAGAAGGGTGTCTTCATTTGAACTGAAAACAGCCTAGGCTCTTCAGGAGCATCCTGCAAGCCTAGGTGTGGGAGCGGTGGCCCAAAATGTGAAGGAGTGGGGAAGGCTGGATCCTGCCTTCCCTCCACACACTGGCCTGCTCAAGACAAGCAGTGTTTTTCCATTTATTTTTTTTTTCATTTCTTTTTTATTTTAAACACTAATGTTCCATAATAGCTGGTATTCTTCAGTGTTTGCACTCATCATTATAAAGCCTTTATTCCTTAAATATTTGCTTAATGTTTTTTTGTAGAGTGAAAGAGAAAGCTCTATGGGCCTATACAAACATCTGCTTCCCGAAGTGGAAGGAGGGATATGCTCAAGGGAACGTTAAATCCAAAGGGTTCATTGTCCCAGAGGCCATGGCTGAGCCCTGGGAAGCTTCTCCAGGCAACCAGAGAGCTGTGGCCCATTGTGGATGCTGCAGCATTGCTACCTTCAGAACCACTCATTGACTGACAAGGTGCTACAGGCTATGAAGCCTTTGGAGGCTCTTAGAGGAAAGGCTGTTTCACCTCTCACACAGCAGGACCACATGGGACTTACAGTGGCAGCAGCAGGGAAATCCAAGAGACCCATATCCCAGTTAGGCATCTGTGCTCCAGCTCGGCAGGCCAGAAGTTTCTTTGGAGAACTCTGAGAACAGGTCTAGCTCAGGAGTAGCCCACATGGCACCAGTAATGGCGCCATTTTGCAAGTGAGTAGGCACTGATGGTAGGGTTGGCCTACCATCCCTTGAATTCTAGGAGGATGTCCTGGTATCAGAAGCCAGGCCTTGTCACTGTGCACCAGTGGATTTTCCACCACACCACATGCCTCCATGCCTCCCTGCCTCCTGGGACACAGTCCTTGGCTCAGGTTTCTCCAGGGCAATTGCCCCATTCTCTAGCTCCTGAAGCAGAAAACTAGGTGTCACTCTGACTCCTCCTCTAGTCACCCTCCCACCCTTACCCATTCTACCCTAAAAATTTCTCCAGGTCATCCCCCCACCCCCACACTCTGTCCCTATGGTCCTTATTTCTTAAATGGCTGAATGAACATCCTTCACAGCATTCTGCACCTGACAGAGCACAATCCTGCTTATGATTCTTCCTGGGGAACCCTTCAGTGATTCCCCACAGTCATACCTGCCCTCCCCTGGATCCCAGCAGGAAGGCTCACAGGCACAAGGGCATCTAGTGTTGTGTTTTGTGAGAATCCTATGGAGATGTCCTTAAGGGAGGGCGGCACAGGATTATCAGAGAAAGCTTCCCAGAGGAGGCAGTGCCTTTGCTGAGTATGAAAAAAGGAATAGGGAGCTTCTAAATGAGAACAGAAGAAGAGAGCAGGTGCCCAGATCAGGTGGAAATCCTCAAAGACTCCCTTCCATCCACCGGACTCCTCATTCTCCCAGTGTCCTGCTGACTGCAAAGCAAACTACATTAAAGAAAGACACTTCCCTCCTCCAAGGGCTAAGGATTCACCAAAGAACTAATTAAGAAGAAAGACAGCATGAAAGAATCTCCGGAGGAGAAATCAGGTGACTCACACACTAAAAAGTGTGTTCTTGGCTCCCTTCCTGATCAGAACCACTACGGCAGGTGGCACACTGGGACACTGTGAGTGGGCACCTTCATTTCTCAGGCACGTGGTTTCTAGAGGAACAGGAGCATGCTGCCTTCAGGGAAACACAGCCACCCACACAGCTTAGGACAGGATTGATCCTCCAAACAGCCTGCAAAAGAGGCCTCAACTGATGCTGGACACTGGGATCTTTCGACCTGATGATGCTGAGAACAAAACTGAATGAGGGGAGTGAACGTGCAAACAAGGCTTTTATTGGGGCCTTCTATTTGCAAAGGGAGACAGCTCCAACAAAAAGATGTCAGGCTGGCTCTCTGAACAGAAAGAAGAAAGCTTCCCTTGTTGGTTCTTTGCAGGGATGGGAATGTGTATCGGCTGTAGGTGCGCTCAACTCAAGTATTTTGCCCTGTTCTAAAGATAAGTTACTACAGCTCTTCCAGAGAACACACACACAGAGCACCCTGACCTCAAGATACAAAGAGACATTGGCACACACCACACCTCCTGGGGTTTGCAGCCAAGCTGTGAGTTGCAGCCTGGAGTGCATTTGCCCTTTGTCCCCACCCCACAGCTACTTACTGCCATCATTCATATTTCCCCTGATGATCAAGTGATGATTTTCTGGAGGTGAAGACCTGTGTTCTCACCCCACCCTGCTTCTCTCCCTAAGATGTTCTGTGGGTGAGTCTGGGAGAGGTGACTTGGCAAGGGCCTTCCCCCACCCCTCTCTCGTCCCCCCCACTCCCTTTTCACTGCCTTCAAAGCTCTCCTCGACAGAGAGCTTTAAAGCCAGAATAATAGAGTCCCTCTTCAGGAACTTAAGGCTCCTGCACATATTATCTCATTTGTCTTCACAACATCTCTGTAAGGTGGAGAATTGATGGGAATAGTAGGAGGGGGAGTGGGGGGAATAAAGGACCTTCCTTGTGTATGTTCAGCACCAGAGCAGGGCAGCCCTGAGCGCCCATGGGATGGATGCTCCCAGAGAGCCCGCTGAGTCAGGCACATGGAATTCAGCAGCAGCAGCTCCACCCTTCCAATAAGCCTGGAAATGGGGTGCTTTCCAACTGGAAGGGACACCATGGAATCCATGTAAAGGAAGGAATGAACACTGCCCAGAGCATCTGCTCTGAATGACCATGTGACATTTATGCTCAGCCTTGAAGGATTGGTTGGACCTTGGAGGTAACTCAAGAGAGAACAGGAATGATCTGGGCAGACAGGCACCCATGTGTCCCTGGCTCATTGCAGGTGGATCATCAGGAACCCCACAGGGGAAGTGGTGGGAGAAGGAGGACTAGAGATCAGAGGGCAAGCTCAAACAGCAGTCTCCAGGAGAGCAGAGCCAGGGGAGGGTCGACCAAGCAGGAACCAGAGGCCTGTGATGAAGGCCTGATAAGTGACATAGGGAATGAACTAGAGGAAAGATGGAGGGGCCTCCAGGTCAGCTGCTGCTGAGGTGCATGAAATTTGATGAGGTGCTGGATTAGGGCAGGATCTGGAAATGAGAATCCCAGCAGTCTTACTCCACTACAGAGGGGATGTGGTTTGTGCTGTAGGCTGAGAGCATACAAGTGAGCTGAGACATGGCCTTGCCCAGGAGGAGCCCCATAATCTGATTGGACATGAGTAGACATTGACCAACTTGAAAGAAAATTGTCTTGGAGGATGGAGCCCTGGATCCACCTGAAATACAATGTTGGAGAAAGGACAGATCAAGTATGAACGAGATTTGCCCTAGAAGCCACGTGGGAGGGAGGGAGTTGAACTAAGAGGTGCATCGGAAGACATTTGGACTGGCAAAGAGGACAGGCACTCAGAAGGAGTGAGAGGGAGGTTGAGTGAAGGTCCTGAGCTGGGAGCAGGTAAGAGCTCTCCCATTCCCTGCCCTCCATTGCCCCATCATGACCCACATGCCTCTCTCTGTTGGTAATTTGCATAGACAATAAAGAAAGTCATTATATCCCCCTCTCTTTTATATGGAAAATCCACTGTGAGTCCTTTTTTGGGGGTGAAGAATAAATCTGCTCCCCCCGCACACCACAGAGGACCCCAGAGAGCTTGCAAGATATTGGTCCTCACAATGACTTATTGAATACATGAATGAATCAGATTCCAAGCTTTTTTTATTTCCTTTCCCCTGAGTGTTACGGGCAGCTCACTGTGTTCTGGCCTCAGAGCGTTGGAGCTGGGGGAGGAAGGTGCATGATATTTTTATAGAGAAAAAAGTGATGCTGATAATAACTGTCTCAAACTCAGGATGAAATGGAAATGACTCTGCCCCGGGCCACGGTTTCCTTGTTGATAATGTGGGGACTGATGATGCCTACAAGTCACTGGGGTTAATGTAAAAGTCAGTTGTGCCGATGGATAAGAAATTGACCTATAAATTAAAGTGCACACCCCACCTTCAAGGGGTTTTAATCTTGATCTGGACCTGTTATAGGGCCCTGCTTGTTTGTAGAATTGAAAATTTTCTATTGAAGCAGCATAAATTATTCCCTGCTTCAGGGATCATGCCTCAGTTGCTAGATAGATATGATTATAGTTATCACCCTGCTTCTAGCCTGCCATGCAGTGCAGACAACTCCTTTTAATTCTGTGTCCCTAAAATTCTGCACAGGCATTTAATGTGTGCATCTGAGTGAACAAATGATGCTCAACTCTGGCCAACTGTTCTACTTTAGGTGACTTCTTTATATCACTCCTCACTCCCTCAACAGCTCTGTGGCTTTGTTCTTCCAGATCCAGTGTCTAAGGAAGTGCAAGTTCAGAGAGGTTGTTAGTAATAGTATCAACGATTGCTGACCCTCACTAAGCACTGCTTATGGGCCAGGTACTATCCAAATGGCAAAGACAAATCATGCCATTTAATTCCCACAACAATGATACAGGGTAATGCTAATAGCATTCTCATCTTAAAGATGAGGAAACTGAGAAAGAGTTAATAATGCACCAAGTTCACACGATATGTAAATGAATGAAGGAGAGGTTAAATTTGCACTAAGAAAGCATGTGCAATCAACAACAATAGGAAATCACTTCCTTGCACAAAATTGTCACCTTGCACAGGACTGTCTCTGCAGCAGAGGTCAAGGGGACACAAGTAGACTTGGGCCTTGCCCCTTCTCCTGACTCCTCTAGAGGAACCAATGTGATTGTGCCACATGTCCTCTGTCCTCACACTATGGGCACGACCACCAATGCTGAGATATTGCTCTTCAAATGATAAAGGACTCTGGGAAGGGCTCCAGGGGAGAAGAATTAATTAGTTCACAGAAAATAGAGCAGGAGTCTGATTACTCCCACTGCAGGACATTGATGACTTGTGATAAAAGCAAAGCTGGCCCCAGAAAATTCTAGCCTTCTGTACCTGTACAGAATGATCCAGAGCTACCAACCCAACAGAGTAGGATTAAAGGAGACCCCTGAAGTCTCTCCAAACTGAAACCACTCCACCTGTCTTGGCTGGACTACAATACAAGGCCAGCAACCATCTTACACTCAGTAGAGTACAGAGTACAGAAGGCTGAGTTGGCAGGCAAGGCTGCTGGGCTTCTTGTTCCTGTTCAATTGGCTGGATATTCTGAAAGACTTGTTTGGCCTTTTCTAAGGTCCCAAGGTCCACCATTTATAGAGGGCAACAAGAACAGCCCAGGTCTGGAGAAAGATAGTCTTGGTTCGAATCTTGACACATTTATTTACTAGCTATGTGAACTTGGCTACACTTCTTAAATTCTCTGAACATCAATTTTCTTTTTTCTTTCTTTGATATTAGGGATTAAACACAGGGCCACTCAACCTCTGAGCCACATCCCCAGCCATTTTTTTTTTTTTTTTTGTATTTTACTTAGAGACAGGGTCTCACTGAGTTGCTTAGGGCCTTACCAAGTTGCTGAGGCTGCCTTTGAACTTGCAATCCTCCTGCCTCAACATCCCAAGCTATTTGGATTATAGGTGTGCACCACCAACCCCAGAACATCAATTTTCTTATTTAAAAAAAAGTAAAGAAGAACTAATTCTTGAGAACCCAATGGAATAGCATATATAAATTGCCCAACACATTACTCAAAAAACATTCATTCCCTTTCGATCTATAAAATGGGACGAATCTTGCCTTCATCTCTCTCCCTTACGGAGGCTAAATGCTGGTAAGATAAGGCATCTAATATGAAGATGATCTGAGACCCATTATTATGCGGAGCACAACTTTCCAGTCATTCTCATGGGGCATATATGACATTGACTTCCTCCTAGGTCTGCCTGGCACATCTAACTTCTAGTAAAGCTCAGGAGAGAAAAGGAGACAACACCTATGCCCTCGCAAGGAGGGACTAATGCCTAGGACAGCATCCCAGAAGACCAGGGTGTCAGAGCACAGAGTCAATAAACCAGACTGGAGCACAGAGGGAAAAGTCTGTCTAAAGGTCAAACATGCCCACCAGAGTTGGACAAAGTTGGAGGTCCCAACCTGCCTGTGGTGTGAGGCTGCAGGGTAGCTCCTGGCAGGTTTCCTAGCAGGTGAGAGACTACTGGGGAAAGGAGACAGCACACCTGTGTGCCTGGGCTCCCCTACTGCTGTAGCAGTAGACCCCTACTGCTGGGGTCCAGGGGCAAGTCCTTGGAAATCTGGTAAACACAGGCAGGCTCCAAGTGCAGTGGAATGATACCACCCGGGACCACACAGTTCCCAGACAGGACCTTGAGTGTGAAGACAGATGTCTGTTGAACAAGATAAAGGCTGGGGTAGGTGGGCAGGAGAGAGGCTGGCCATGAAGCACAGAGCAGAAACCAGAAAACCAGAAGCCCTGAGGCTAGAGCAAAACCAAGACCAGACACCTGAGGTGATTCCTGATCCTCTTTCTGGCTTCCCACACCCATGACCTTGGACAAAGGCACGCACCCATCCTTCTCAGTACCATTTTCTCATTAGAAAGCCAGAGAAAATAGTAATTATCTGCTTCACTTTCAGAAAGTCTTTAAATAATTAACATTTATGGGATGGCTTTGAACTTCTCAGATATGAGCTGCTGTGAAAATATTATTATTGTTTTAAAAAATAATATGTCTCCAGTCACAAGCTGTTGCTGAAGGGGCTGTTATCTTATCCTTGGGGGTAGCTGTTTGCAAGCTGATTAATTAGAACTCAATTTTTGCCGACTTTTTAATTTAGATGTTAATAAATTCAATAATTTTATCCATTTGTTGTTCTAGATAAGATCCTTTGGGAATAACTTCTCATTTACGATAGTGACCTGAGTGAGAAGGCTCATAAACTATATTATAAATGCCTCAGATATGAAATGATGAAAACCATACTCTGAATACAGCAATCTCTCTGGCCTTCAAATTGCCAGACCCACTCTTCAGGCCAAACACCATCATAGAGTTGAATTAATATTCCTATAAGGAATATAATACTTTCATAGCCTGACTTTTTTATTGGATTTTCAAACCAACTCTACTGACTTTTGCATTTAATTGACTTTACTTCAATCTTTGTTCAAAGGAAAAAAGATATAGAAACAGAGAGAAATGGCTTCAATTGTATCCTTTTCCCCTTCCCCTTTACTCTCTATCTCCTCTCTCAGGCTAAGAAACAGGTTGTCCAGAAAGAAAGACATAGCCTTCAGCCATTGCAGGCCTTGGGCACCTGTGCCGGAGGCAGAGAAGAGACAAATCTGACTCTCGTGTGAGATGGAGTGACTTTTCTCTGCATGAGGAGGCCCAGAGACGGTGCCCAGGAGTTAGGAATGGTCAAAGATTTGGGGAAGGTGGGGGCTTCTGCTAAATTCAAGAGAGCTGTCTATAAACTCCTTCCCTGGAAATCTCTCAAGGACTGGCTCAGTCTCAGAACCTGTCAGCAGCACAGATCCACCCTGGGCATTTTACATGAGGCATAATTTTTTCAAAGAATCCAACTTCAGATCTGTCCAGGTTTCTAGGCCCTTTCAGAGAGGACCCCAACCCTCCTCTGGTTATGGTTGTTGCTATAGTTTGGATTTGGAACGTCCCCCAAATGCCCATGTATTAAAATCTCAGTCTCCAGCTTGGCAGTATTGGGAGGTGGTGACAACTTTGAGACAGGGCTAGTGAGAGGTCTTTAGGTCACAGAGGGTGTGTTCTTGAAGAGGACACTGGGACCCCAATCTCTTCCTCTTTCTCTTTGCTTTCTGGCTATTACATAAGAGTTTTTGCCACAAACAACTGTGAAGTTTCTAAATCTCAGGGAGCCATGGCCTGGTCCTTCCATACCCTTGTTCCCAGGCTCCTCTTCTCCAGCCTGCTCCTCTGTCAACCTTCCTCTCTCACCTCTCACTAATCCGTGGCTCTCCTTGGTCAGTTTGACTCCATGTTCCTAGTAGGTCATAATTGTCTAATCAACAGTTAAGTTTTGCCAGCAGCTCTCAGGTACCCGCAGAGACTCCAAAGCCATAGGTGTTACTATTGTAATGTGTTGGGGGATGGTTTTATAATTATATAAACATAATTATATAATTATCTCAATATTATATGAAATATAAAATTTAATTATATGATTAAATATAAATTTATATTTATGAAATATAAAAATTTTAAATAAATTTAATTTAATGATATAATTAAATATAATTCTATAAAAGTTATTTAAAATTTTATAATTTAATTTTTGATCCACTCCCAATTATGCCTTTGTTAGGGAACTATTAAAATGAATCTCACTCTGTGAACATGGGCTGCTGGCTTGAGGTAGTTTTTCTGCAGGGCTAACAAGGACTGCAGGAAGACACTCCAAGTCCCCCCCTACGCCCCCACTGTGTGCAGAGGGATCATGGAGTCAGCTGTCCCCCATTAGGCTTTTTCTTAGCTCCAGTTTTAAAGGAGAGATACAAATAGCCCCAACATACCCAGGATCAGGTTGGATGAAGAGATTTTCCTTTGAAAGTGAGCAGTATAATCAGACCATCTGCTGAGAAGAGAAGATAAATCCCCTTGGACTTTAGACACAGAAAGAGTACTAAGTGTGTTTTGCCATAGGCTGTGCTGAATCCCAGTTGCATGACAGCTTCCTTCCAGCTGTGCAGACAGACAGAACCCGCTTCCTCACATTAGGGGTTGACCCTGATCCCTGCATCCCTGGGAAACCTCCCACTTCAGGTCCCCACAGGGCACATTGGGTCTCCCCAAAGCTCTGAGCTCACCTGCTTCCCATCTCAGTAGACATAAACATGCTACTTGGGAAGACTCCAGAATCTGCCATATATACTGCAAATTGTGTAGACAGGCAGAGAGGTGAGCACAGGTGGCCTTCTGTTCTGCTCTGTTCCCCTTTCCAATTAGCTCTTGCCATGGACTGCTAAGCACTTCCTGAACTAACTATGTCTCTGAACACTCCACTGCAACATTCCACTCAAGCCCTCTCTCTCATCTGCCCCTCTCCAGCCTGCCCCTTCCCTGCATCCCTTACCTAGCTAATTCCTACTTATCCTTCCAGATTTACGGGTGCCCTTTCCTCTTCCCATGACCCAGTCTCCTCAAGATTTCCCAAAAGTCCTGCAAGGGTTATTTTGTAGCTCTGAAACTCTTCTCCTTTTTCTCCCCCTCTCTCCAGTACAGTCTATGAGGACAGAGTCTATGTCTTCTTCTGATCTGCAACCCCAGAATCTGACACAGTGTAAGAACTCCTGGAAGGAACTCCAGAGCTCATAATGACTTTAATTCCCTCATCACCAAAGCAGAGAGAGACCTGGCCTGGCCAAGGAAACCCAGGTGAGTAGCAAGCAGTAAGTGGCAAGCAGTTGAGCCCAAGGGCTCTAGACCCAGATAGCATGGGCCCTATACCTGACTCTGCCACCTTGCAGCCAGGTAACTATGGGCAAGTTACTAACCCTCTCTATAAACTCATTGTTCCCCTCTCTAAAATGGAACTAATATAGCATCCATTACTACAATGGATTGTCACATGAATTAAATTAATTTATTTAAATATATATGGGTATGTCTATGTATATATATATGATATATATGTGTATATATATTATATAAACTATGATATCATATATATGATATAACTATATATACATATGTGTGTATGTATATATATAGATAGATTAGAATATATATATAGCTTAGAATATATATATAGCTTAGAATATATATATAGCTTAGAATATATATATATATATATATATATATATATATATATATATATATATATATATAGTTAGTGTCTAACCATAGTAAGTGCTTTGCAAGCATTTACTATCATTATTAATAGGGTATTTAACCCTTTGAATGTAAGATCTACATCCCCATATGTCCACACAGTTCCTGACACATAATAGCAAATTCTTCCTGTGTAAAGGCTTAGAAGAGATTCAAAACTGAATTCGAATCGTGGCTGTGTGATCTTGGATGAGTTATATATTAACAATGAAGCTTGGTCTTATTATCTGGAAAGCTTGCAAGTTTGATGTGAGATTTGGAATCCCTGATTAGGGATAAGGGATTTGTTTGTAAAGCCCTTAATAGCATAGTGCCCCCAGTAGACACTGGATAAATGAGGGCTGCAATCTTTATTATTATTGCAGAATGAATGAGGTGACAAGTGAGCGGCAGACCCTCCAGGGTTAGAATTACATCAGTAAATCTTCAGGAAACTGCGCCCCCATGGGCAGGTCTAGCTACATAAATCTCAGGGCTAGGAGCAAAATGAAAATGTGGACCCTGTGTCCAAAAATTATTCAGAATTTCAAGACGGTAACAGTGGAGCATTAAACCAAGCATAGACCCTCCTTAGTACACAGATCCTGCCCCCAGTATGTGAGCAGTGGAAGTTCAGCTGAAGGGGCCAAAGTCCTTTCATTTTGCAGACAAGAGTTCCCTGCCCAAAGAATTCAGGTGCCTTGTGTCGCTTTTCTTTTGAATCTCTCAGCAGGCAAATCCAAAAATTCAGAACTCTTGTTGCCAAGTCCAGCATCCCCAATGCTATCAGTTTCACAGTAGCAGCCCAACATTCCTTCCTGCTCTGCTAAGAACCTGGAGCACAATAACTGAACAACTTAAAGCCATCTTCATGATTGACCAAATTTGGGAACTAAAAAATTTGCATGGGACCTATATTTAGATTGAATTGTTGGTCCTAATTGTTCATTTTTTTCTCATAGTATTAGAACACCACATCTTGTTTATGACTTCACAGTGGTAAGTGTGCCACACCACCCCATGACTTTTTGTTTGTCCATGTTACTTCCTTTGGCCAACGGGAATGGTTGGACTTGTCCTCTTGCATGCCTGACTCACCATGGGAAGAAAATGTTCTGGATGTCCATTGTCTCAGGAGGATGAGAGATATGTGGAGTAGACCTAGACCCAACCTGCAGTCTACATTCAAGCCTAGCCAAATTCAAGCCTAGGTATATGAGCAAGACAAAAGTGCTTATTGCTTTAACCCACTAATTTTCAGGTAATTGGTTAAGCAAGATACTGTGACAAAAAACAACTAATGTCATATCTTGCAACCCAAAGAATCTATCACGTAAAACTCAGACACTTACCAAATAGCTATAATGTATCAGGCACAGTTTTGGGGGACTTAAAAATGAAACACACACATGCACAAACACATACAATGGTGATCTCTGTGAGGCCGTCTAGCAAATTATCAAAAGTAATATTTGGGGGAATTTGGGGGACCTCCTGAACTTGGAATTGGTGACAGAGTAAGGACAATCTGATGAACTGTCCTCTAACTTTGCAGATCTTGGAAAAATTCTCAGAAGGGCAAAGAAATAGATTCAGGACTGCCACCCCTAACTTAAAACAGAACTTCAAACTTATCTCTATACCTGTGGTCCCAAAGATCATAGTTATGGCTGCTACCCAGAGTCCGAAAACTTTAGATATCACTGTGGAGCTTTCCAAACAGCCCCAAGGCAGGAGACTGGCTGAGAGAGAGAAGCCTCTGGAAAACTCACACTAGCCAAAGCTCACACTCCTGCCGCCAAGCTGGATGGGAAGGAAAGGCTCTAACTTCTACTGTGGTTTACAAATCTAGGGCTGAGATGTCTCACTGACAGAATTAAATCTTACCCAGTGCTCTGCAAATTAAATAGTCTAGGAACAGGCTTCTAGGATTCCTGAAATAGGAAAGATCTCCAGGGGATGTAGGGACCTGTCCCCCATTGACTCACCTATAACTCTCCCAGAAAAATCTACTTTCCAATTCCAACTTCCAAGCCAGGTGCAGTGGTGCATGCCTGACCAACACAGGTGCATTTCTCATCTAATCTTCTAAGAAGGAAGATTCTTCTCTTCTGTGTGTATCACTTAGGATGCTTTTGGCTATAAGTATAGCTCAACCCAAATGGATTAGGCATCTATCATCTCACACATCAAGGATTCTAGAGATAGGAAGTTCTAAGTTTGGTTCATTCCATGGGATGAAGTCATCAAGGACCCATTTTCACCATGCCACTCTGCTGTCCTCAGGGTCAGCCTGGTCTTCTTGAGGAGGCAAAAGGTCACCAACCACGAGTCCTCTGGCAATCATATCAGAAAGAGGAACAACCTCTTGCATATTTCTTTTTGTTAGAGAGAGAATCTTTCCCAGAAGTTACCTAGAAAACTCAGGAGGCTGAGGCAGAAGGATTGAGAGTTCAAACCCAGCCTTAGCAACTTAGGGATTGCCCTAAGCAACTCAGCAAGGCCCTGTCTCTAATAAAACATATTTAAAAGGGCTGTGGATGTGGTTTGGTAGTTAAGCAACCCTGGGTTCAATCCCTGGTACCAAAAAAAAGTTTAATTTTAACTACCAAGCCTCTGATGCCCTTACTAAGGAGAGAGGTTTTAGAATACATGTGGCTGGATTTTGGAATGCTCCATGGTATGTTCTGTAAATGGCCTCCTTCCTTTGAATGCTGTGCTAGGAATTAAATATGTGCTAGGAATTATAGCCATGTTCAAGAGCCTGATATTCAGGTCTGAAATTACTAGAGAGATAAACTAAAGGATGAATATATGTTTACCAAACAGGATACCTGGTTTACATCATAATGTACTTTAATAGTAGGAATTTACAGATATTTAGCACTTGTCAAAACAGAAGAAACTACAAAGTGTTAGGCACTATAATTAGTTGAATACCAATTATGAATGCTGAGAAAGTATCTTGGAAACATGTATGAAATCAATGAAGAATTGTAATTTGCATCACACATTGTTTATATGAATGCATCTTCTTAGTAAAATAAGGCCTATCTGTAAATTATGGTATGACATGTATTGGTAAATTCTCCCCAGGTACCTGACAGATGCTGTTATGGTTTGGATCTGGAATGTCCCCTAAAGTCTCCTGTTCAGAGATAGGGCTTTGGGGAAGTGGTTGGATCAGAGGGCTCTGACCTCATCAGTGGATTAATCCATTTGTAGACTACTGGGAGATGGAATCTAATTGGAAGAAGTAGGTGACTGGGGAAGGATTTATCTTTTCTCCAATCCCTTTCCCTCTTTCCCCTCCCTCTCACCATTCCCTCTCCCTCTCCCCCTCCAGGCTGCCATGATCTGTTAGCTTTGCTCTGCCATGCCCTTCTGACAGGATATTCTGCCTTGCCTCAGGCCCAAAGAAATGGAGCCAGCTGACCATTTCAGCTGTCTGAAACCATAAGCCAAAATAAGGTATTCATCCTCTAAGTTGTTCTTCTCAGTATTTTGATCACGGCAACAAAGATCTGACTAACACAGGTGCATTTCTCATCTAATCTTCTAAGAAGAAAGATTCTTCTCTTCTGTGTGTATCACTTAGGATGCTTTTGGCTAAAAGTATAGCTCAACCCAAATGGATTAGGCATCTATCATCTCACACATCAAGGAAGTTCTAAGTTTGGTTCATTCCATGTGATGAAGTCATCAAGGACCCATTGCTTTTCATCATGCCATTCTCCTGTCCTCAGGGTCAGCCTGGTCTTCTTGAGGAGGCAAAAGGTCACCAACCACGAGTCCTCTGGCAATTATATCAGAAAGAGGAACAACCTCTTGCATATTTCTTTTTGTTAGAGAAAGATCTTTCCCAGAAATTACCTAGAAAACTTCCCTTGCTGGTTCCTTCATCAGGACTGGTTCCATGTGCGCTCCTCAGCTGCAAGGAAGCCCGATGGCATTTTCAGCCTCTATTGTATGTAGCATACTCAACCAGAGAGGAAGGAGAAGATTGGGAAAGACAATTGGTTCCATAAACAAGTATATCTACCCTAACGCTATGATTGCTCTCTCTCTCTTACAACTAGAGGCCAATGCTCTGTACATAGTTGGCTGGCGTTCAGTGAATGTAAACTAAGAAATAAAACATTCAAGAGACAATGGAGGCGGTGCTCACTCAACCCAATCTCAACTTCCTATAGGGCATTCACAACTTTGGTACAGGAGGCTCCTTCGCTGGCATCAAGTGGATTAAAATCCATCAGTGGATTAATCCATTCGTGATGGATTAATCCATTCATAAGTGGATTAATCTTACTATCCAGTAAGACTAATACAGGACACAAGTCAAGGCACATTTCTAGGTTTTGTCATCATCTTGTTCTCAAGTCATGCAAGAGACTTGCCCAAGAAGTGAAAACCTAGAGATCCCTGCAGAAGACCAGCTATTGACAGGACCAAAGCTCTCCCCACAGAGATGAGAGTCTTTCCTATGCTTGACCGCAGTACCGGAAATAAAAAAAAAAATCTTTATTCATGTTGCTGGAGAAATCAAGGAGAGTACTAGGACTCTTAAGTTAAAACAGATGCTTCATTCTGGTCCTTTAGAGGAGCTAAACCCAAATGGCTTTCAAGAAAAGAGGACAGTAGTTTCAAGGCAAACTAAATCAAACTATCAGAGAGCCCATCCCAAGCAGGGACCTATGGGTAGGAATACTCCCCTATCCGTCAAAATGTGGAGGGGACTTGTTAAAGTGTCAGAGCCTCTTTAACTTGCAGTGGTGGCAAAACCTCACAGATCTCAGTGGCCCTGTGGCCTCTTAACTGTATTCTTTCTGCGTGCTTCTAGCTTCTTCTAAGAAACCAGAGAAAAATTTAGAGACTTTGCCAGAGATCATGTCAAACAAGGAGATCAGAAGCAGATTTTGCCACTGACAATAGAGGTGAATACCAGGTGCCTCCCAGAGGACTGCAGAGCATCAGCCACGAGTACAAAAGATACTTGTTTCAGCCTGAAGGAAACTGAAGCCCAGAGACAGACACACAGGTACTTCAGCTCATTGGAGAGGCTAATGAGCCCAGTCTCCACTCCTAATTAGTTGTATAATCTTGGACAAGTTGATAACCACTTAGAATATTGGATTTTTCATCTGTAAAATGGAGTTAATAGCACTGACTCCACAGGGCTGCTGGGAGCATCAGACAAGTATGTGGGGGTAGCTCCTTCTGGACTGGGAAGTCTCCATGACCATCTCCCCTCCCACCTGCACTCCTCACTCTGCCTTGGGGTTCCTGGGGCAGCAAGGGACTGGATTTCATCACTAGATGACACTCTTCTCTCACCCCAACACAGCTCTGAGTCTGCCATCCCATTCACAACATCCCAAGAAGAAGACGTAGGCAGGGGACTCACACCCATGAGTCCCCACACTTGGGAGTGTGGCACCAGCCAGTGGATGGATGGTCAGGTGGAGAGGAGGCTGGTTGATAGAGCCCTCTGAGGGACTGTAGATACCCCACTTCCACCCCACACTTGCTTTGAGCCATCTTTTCTTTACCCCCATGGAAAGACCAAACCTTAGAGCCTCAAGGAAAATGGCAGCAGCTGCTGAGATCCAGGATTCATTTCTCCTGCCTCTTCCTTCCAAACCCACACTAGTCCTGCCCTCATGAAGCTGCAGGAACCACTTTCATATACAACAGCCTCCAGAACAGGGAGTCCCTGCCCTCAAGGACCAGGGACACTATCTCCACCTCTTTCCTTACTACCCCCAGGAGTGCCTGGACAGGACACACCTATTATCCCAATTATGCTACCAATTTCTGTACAGTGCATGATCATCTTAACAAGAGCAATATGGCTGGGGGCATAGCTAGTGATAGAATGTATTCTTAGGGTACACAAGCCCCTGGGTTCAATCCCCAATGCCATAAGTAAATTTTAAAATATAAACGAACAACAAATAAATCAATATCAAAGAACAGACCACATGGACCCTCCTGAAATTGCATCCTCAGGAAAATCATTGTTTGTAAAGAAGAATTCTTCTGCCCTATAGCTCCTACTAGGCTCCTGGCACAGGAGAGCCCTTAGGTGTCCTGGGCACTGTGCCCTAATCAAACTGTAGCAACCCTATGTTTAAAGTCTTTCTGTTCCCTGCGAATCTCCCATTTGAATTGGAAGTGTCTCCTTCAGAGGAAGCTTCCAGCACTAATAGAGATATCCAGAGCCTGTGGGCAGCCCTGAGGTGGCAGCTAGCATTCCTGCTAGTGACTTCTCATGGGACCTCAGCAAGTAGCATTGTGCCTCTAGATCCTCCAGAACTTCATGTGTAGACATGATCTCCTCACAAGGGACTTGTAAGGAGTAACTGAAGAGCAACTGTATTTTTAAAGTACTTTGCAAAGTTACTACATAAATAACTCCTCGTGTAAGTGATTGTCACATATATAAAATGCTGGAGATGACAGGAAAAAAAAAATATATCGCCAGAGGCAGAGACACACATCTCCATGCCAGAAAAGCAGGTCTCTGGGAGTGATGCACTTACAGTGTACTGAGAATTAAATGTCAGCCAAGATCTTTTCCCATTCCTCATTTCCCTGATGCTACATGCAGACAGCAAGAGATGTGTGTATGCATTTAAAAAATCATCAACAGTAAAATCCACTTAAAATATTAAAGCAACACTGATGTGGGGTATTTATGGTGACTTTGATTCTACTAATTACTGCCTTTAATACTCTGAAAAGTGTCTGAGAATAATGCATTAGCATTATTTTGCAGTCTTATCTGTGGTTGCTAATTCTTTACTAACTGAATACCTGTAAAGACTTCTAAAAGGAGGACTCATCCTTCCCCTAATAGTATGGTGTTAGTTAGATATCATTTATGAGAGTAGCTCAAGGCCAAATTCCCTCCTGTCCATCTCTCTCTCTCTCTCTCTCTCTCTCTCTCTCTCACACACACACACACACACACACCCACACACACACCCCTTTCTCTATTTCAGTAGAAAAATGTTGGGTTATCTTTAGTCTTAGTGTGAAAAGAAATGGAATACGATTATGTAAAAACACCCAATCCTCCAATCCTTTAGTGAACAACTTTAGTGTTCTAGCTATGAGTTGAAAACAAACAAAAACAGCCAAACATTGAATTTCATCCTGATGACTAAACAAGCTGTTTCAAAATGGAGCCAACAGAGAATATGGACAGACCAAAGTTTCAAAACATTGATAACAAAAGAGATAAGACCTGCCAGGCACAGTGGCACGTGCCTGTAATCCCCAGTGGCTCAGGAGGCTGAGGCAGGAGGATCACGAGTTCAAAGTCAGCCTCAGCCACAGCAAGGTGCTAAGCAACTCCGTGAGACCCTGTCTCTAAGTAAATACAAAATAGAGCTGGGTATATGGCTCAGTGGTCAAGGGCCCCTGAGTTCAATCCCCAGTACTAAAAAGAGAGAGAGAGAGAAAAAGAAATAAGTCCCTAAGAAAATTTGATTGAAGAAAAAGTATAAATAAAATAATGGAAATGAGAGAGGATATAATTCAAAACAACTGATATTTAAGCATTTTTTAGAAAACATTTGAACGAATTTGTGCCAATAAAGTTTAAAACCTAGATGAACAAAACAATTTCCAAAACAATTAAATTCATTGACTTAGAAAGAGAAGGCAGATTTCTGGGTGAAGACCATATATTGAACATATATGTCTAATATTCTTCCCTCCCTAAAGTCCACCATAGAGGACTTACATTTTTTTAAAAGGAAGTTGGAAATTAGGTGAATACGTGGTGATTACTTTAGCAGTTATGAGAAAAATGAATCTGGCTATTCCTAAACAGTGTCTCTCCTGAACTTAAAAACAGTTCTTCCCTGTACTGCTGCCCAGATATCCCCCTATCTGGTGATTGCTATTGAAGGACATATGAGGGGGGCTTCTCACTGTGGCCATGGCTTACTTGTGTTTGATGTCTCCCATAAGAGAGCTGGGGCATCCACCTCATGTTCTCTCCTAGTGCTCCCAAAGCCATAAGCTCCTCAAGGGCATAAGTAACACCACACTCTCTCCCATTCTCACCAAGCCATCCTCTACTAAGGAAAGGACCCTCTGCCACTTTGTATCACACTCCCTGTGCCTTTGCCATACTGATCCTCCTGAAGGCAGCTCTCTGTTTCCATCACAGGGCCAGGGTGAGGCTGGCACATCTTACTTTCCCTACACCAACATCAAATCCAATGCCCTGATGCCCCATTCTCTCCTGGATACTCTTGGAGAAAACACTCCTGCAAAGGGCTGCTGAAACTATCCAGCTACCTCCTGACAATTCACAACACACAGACCCACTGAAATACTACCACTGAGCACTTTAGGTCCCATTATAGGTCCCTGCTATTCATGCAATCTTATATTTTTAAATCTTCTATAGGTGTTAGGAAATAGAAAAATAGATTATGTCTAACTTGTTTGCACTCACAAGGATCGTATCTGATGAATTCAATGTAAATGTGTCCTTCCTCACACAATATTTTGAAATGTAATTAAATTTACTTCAAGTCATTTTAAATTCTCATTTTTTCAGTGGAGCCCTGAGCAACTGAATTCTTCAGCAAACTAGCATCTCTTAGCTTTTATTAGGTTATGATAAAATGAGCAAATTTCAGAGAATACAAGTCACCAACCATACCGTGACAAAGGTAGTTATTATATTTTTTAGAAATAAGTGTCCTCTGATATCAAGAAGGTAGAGAAATAATTTTTTAAGAATAAAAACATTTCTAAAATTTTGGAATGTCTTGTCAGTGTCCCACGTAGGCAATGGAAATGGGGTTCCCCTCGGTGAAATAAGCTGGCTGCAAAATAAAAGCTAAGAAAAATAGAATGATGAAAAAAAACCACAGGACATAGAATGTAGTTTCAAAATGGGGTGGTGGGGGCAGAACAGGCAAGCCAAGCAGATGGATGGAGCTTCTGTACTCTGGCAAAATAGGGCCCATGCTTGCTTTATTTATATCAGGGACATCAAAGGCAGGGATAAGGTTTCAAGGGCAGAGTCTTGCTTTGTGTTGACTTGCAGTCAGCAGGTTGATTGACATATTGGCAAGTCCCACCCATCTCAGGTGCTGTGTGGGATCTCTGGCAGAGCTTGAGGGGGAAGTTCACCTGCATCAAGTGATCAGTCCCTGTGGGGACACCATGGGAGGTTCCCAATGCCAGACTTATCCCCTCATTAGGCTACTATGCAAAACATAGTCCACACACAGCCCATGGATGGCTCATGACAGGAATGTGATTTTTGCTTTTAACACTAAGAAGAGCTATTGCTTATGGACTATCTCCTCTGAACCCAGGGTTGTACATGCATTAATTCATTTAATACTCATAGCAACTCTGGACCAGTTGACCACTAGTGGCCATTTTACAGATGAAAAAAGAGAGAGAGAGAGAGAGAGAGAGAGAGAGAGAGAGAGAGAGATGATGCAGTTATATTAACTTGTCCAGAGTCGTACATCTAGTAAATAAGTTCTTTCTGGAATTTTCTCTAAAATTCTCATTTCTCTTTCTCATTTCTACTGCCATTAATATTCATTTTATTGGGCTTGAGAAAACTAACTTATGCTCAGAATGAGAATGAATTCTCTATCCCTTCAGATGCTCATTCATTTCTTGGGTCAGAGTACAAACTTCTAGAAGTCAGTTTCTCTGCTGAGGTGAGAGTACCAAGGACTCAGGACTTGTGTCAAGTGCTGCCAGGAATAAAACCTGTGGCAACCTGGCCGCACCAGTATTGCTCTCCTAAGATGCCTACTCTAACAGTTTTTGTTTGCCCTAGAACAATATTGAGAAGAGCTTGTGATCCATGGTTTGACTGGTCCCTGGGTTCTGTCCACAAGGAGTTCCTCACTGACCTACAGAGATTGGGTGGTTCCTCTGGGCTCAGTCAGGACCCCCAAACCTCCACCACCAGAACACCCTTTTCTCATCCTTTCTGGGCACAGAGAAACCTTCTAGGTGTCCATATCCCATAGTTACCAAGTGGGATACCAATGGACTCCCCACCTTTGACTCCTTTAAAGAATCCTACATACTCCATTAAAAAAAAAAACACAGTTGTCAGCAACTTGAGCTCAAGACCTGCTGCAGGCTGTACCCCATTACCCACAACCACCCACTTTGTTCCTTCTTATCATCAGTTCCCCCTAATTCACTACTCTTCACTGCATACCTGGGCTCTGCCTTTTTCATCTGACTCCATGGTAACCTGGTCCTTAGGCCAACTATTCAACTCAATCCTTGGCCCCTTCAGACTCAGTTTCCATTCCCGCTCATTGGTTCCCCTAGGCCCCTCCTAATAGGGTCCCCCCACCCCCGCAAAGCTGTGTATTCCTCCCACAGGTCTGCCCTGCTGAGAGTTGTAGGTAGTCAGGGAAACCCACTGACAAGAGAGGAAGGAGCAGTCATAAAGGCCAAGACACTTTGCAATTGTCACTTAATCGTCACAACAACTTGCAACTTATTTATCCTCTATTCCAGAAATGAGTTAAGAAGTCATAGGAGACTACATAAAAGACCGACTTCGCATGAATTAGGAGCAGACAGCAAAAGGAGAAAGAGGCAACAGGGCACATAAACCAAGATTAAAGTGCAGAACATGCTACATAAATTCTTCAATTATGTGTGACCCATAACTTGACTCTGATGTTTCCAGTAGCTGAGAAAAGGAGAGCTGAGGGCTGGGGCTCTAGCTCCGTGGCAGAGTGGTTGCCTGGCATGTGTGAGGCACTGGGTTCGATCCTTAGCATCACATAAAAATAAACAAGTAAAATAAAGGCATTCTGTCCATCCACAACTATAAAAAAAAAATTAAAAAGGAGAGCTGAGCAGTTTTAGGAAGCAGGCACAATCATTTCTGGTTTACAGTTGAGGAAATAGACCCGAGGTCACACAGCTGAGAGGTGGTGAGTGAGGTTTCAATCCAGGTCTGCCCAAATAGAAGACACATTCTAAGTATTATATATAGACTTTCCTAAGCTCCCTGCTAGAAGAACACCCCCAGCTCTTATCTGGGCCAGAGCTTCTTCCTGGACCAGAAGCATCCATCAACTGTGGTCCTCCTCCAGCCACAGCAGCAGCATCTGAATGAGGAGAGAAAGGGCCACCTCAATGCTGTGGGCTTGTCTCTCCTGGGACCGTAGGAAGGTGTCAGGGTAGTGAGGAAAGTGGCCTCCTCTTTCTGTTCTGTCCTAGTGAGAAGCAGAAACCAATTAACCACTGGCACAAGGCAGCGCCAAGGGAGCTGCAGGCAGAAGGGGAAGCCCTTCAAGGAGTCCCACACTACTATGTGACTGTCCTGTTCCCTGCTTCAACCGAAGGCAGCACACAGCTAATAAGCTTGTCACCTGGAGAGAGAACATTAGCCTCATCATTACCATTTTACTAAATAAGTCATTTTAAATTAATTACACTGCACTCTGGAAAGAATTAGCTCTGGTTGACTTTTCCATTTCTACTGATTACCGAGTTGGCAGGATTCATTAGTCCTGTAGATAAACCAGAGTGTTTGTGTGTGCTCTGGATGTAGACAAGCACATGCTCCCAGATGGGTGTCAGGGGCAGGGAACCAACATACACTCAGGAAAGGGTGAGTCTGTGGTTGGGCAGCATGGTCTCAGGTCCTTCTGGGAAATTCTCCCTCAAGTGCAGTCAGGGGCCTCAGAGTCACTTCAGGCTGTAAATAGCCTTTTCATTGGTTGGTTTTGTCCTTTGCCTTTCTCATGGGTTCTATGGGGAATTCATGTGAATTAACACATCAACTGTTTTCCTTGGGGTTTGAGAGTCCTACAGAACAGCTGGGAGCCATGCTCCCAGGGCAAGGACAGGAGGAGGCTTCCTTCTGGGGCCTGGACCTTGTGCTGAGAAACAGGCCAGAGAGAACAGCGCTGGGAACAGGGAGGTGGAATATGGCATGTGGACAGTCATAGGCTTGAATTCCATGTTGGCCCCCCTCTTCGTAGCTTCTTTAAGCCTCAATTTTCTCAGCAGTAAGTGGAAATAATGGTACCTACCACCCAGTGTTAATAGCTAAATTTTAATGGAGTATTTAATGGAACACTGCTGAACACTATTCTGAACACATGGGCCAGTTCATTTAATCTGACCACATGTCTCTATGAAGTTGGTACAATAATTATTCCCATTTTCAGACTGAAAAAAAAAAACTTAAAAAACAGAATATCAAAATAACCACTTGGCCCCAGACCACACGGTCAACAACTGGCTAGGATCTGAAGCTAGATGGTTCCTTCCGCTCTCTGCACTTTGGCATTGTTGATTAAATGAGATGATGTATAAAATATTTAGTAGAAATTCCGGCACTTAGTAAAAACTCCACAACTATTAGCTATTATTGCAGTTAATTATGCATCAGTGGAATGGAAAGAAACATCAAATGGGGCAAAGTCACAAAACTTTGGTTAGAAGAGACTCTACTACCCAGTCTCTTTACTTCCTGTGTTCCCCACTTTTCTTCAGATCTCCATGCTGAAAGGGGCCATGGTTATGAACTCCATTTGGGAACTGTTCCCTTCATAGACACTAATAGTTTCTCCTAACCCAGAAAATTACTTTAGGAGGGCTAGAAAGGAAGCTGCACCACCATCTACCCAAGTCCCTCACACTACAATGAGTCCTGCTAAGGCCATTAAGCCAGTGGGGACAGATCCAGCAGGAACTGGATTCTCTGACACCTCAGGGGTTTTCCCTCAGGTCAAGGTAGATGCCTGACCAGTGCGGTCAAACTAGCAGGTTCCTGCAAGGGATGATGGGAGCTTGGAAGAAATAAGACTCACGAACTCAGAGTGTGAAATAGACAGCTGGGATTGGGTGGAGCGCTGCTCTCTGATGGAGAAGTAGGTCTAAAGAATTACACCAGCAACCTTTATTATATATGTCTCATTAATCAGATTAAAGACTATGCAAGCCTTATTCTTTGTATTCATGGAAGTTACAGAGTTAGCAACAGTATGCAGCTTATTCCTCAGTCACATTCTACAGTTGCAATGTGCAATGCTAGCATTATGCAGCTCTCAAGAAAGTTTGTTGTTTAAAGTTACTGTTATGGGGGCAGGTTCAGGAGCAGCAGAGTTGGTGAAACATTGTGGTTATCTAGAGAATTCCTTCATTCCCAGGAGCTGTGTGCCTGAGAGCAAGGTTGAGGCTGATAAGACTCTAGCACAGAGCCTCCCCAGGAAGGGCATTACTATAGCAACCGGGCATCCTGCACCTTTGCACAGAAACTTTCCCAGGCACCAAGCATGCCACAACCATGAAGTCATCAGGGACTCCAATCTCAGACACTGGTCTCCCAATCACTGTCACCGCTCTCCATAGGTAGATATTCTATACCCTATGTTTTGACAGTGCTGGGGATCAAACCCGGGGCCTTATGCATGGTAGGCAAGCACTGTACCACTGAGCTACACTCCAGCCCAATGTCCTGCACTCTTATTGCCCAGTACTTTCCATGCATGGGCATATTGGTCTCCAAAGACTGTATCCAAAATAAAACAAAAAAAAAATTGTGAACCATTCATTCAAACTTACTAATCAATACTCTTGTAGTGTGGAAGAGAGCCCCAGGCTATAAGGAAAGGGCTGCTAAGGGCCTGGGGAGAAGGATAGACGAGCAGGATGCAGGCTTCCTTGGTGCACATTGGGGGCTCTGGTGAAGGGAGCGAGTCACCCGATACCTAGCATGACCTAGTGGCTGCTATAGGAAACCATGGGAAGAAGCCCTTCACACTGCCCAGCTAGAACGTAGGCGCGTAACACAAATTTTTCTTCATGAGCCCTGAGGCCCTGAGAAGTATAGGGACTTCCCTAAAGTCACTGGATAGTCAACAACAGAGCCAGGATAAAGCTCACGTCTCTTGACCAGAAGTGCTACAATTATGGCAAGTTAAAGTTGCAACAAGCCTCCACTGAAGTGTGATCTGTTCCCTGGCTGGGCAGGAAGAGCCTCGGGATAGCCATCAAGTCTCCCTCATTGGCTCAGGGTGTCTCTCCTAAGGAACTGTCCCCTTGGAAAATCCAGAGGCCAGGAGGCCATGAGCATCTGGTCTCAAGGATAATAATTGCTGGTGTTGTATGGACACAACCTGGGTGGTCCCCTGGGGCATATACCTGGGACAGGCAGCCTCTGATCATGATCTGTCTAATCTGACAACATGGCTGGAGGTAGAACACAGATAAGGAGAGAAATAAAAGTTCTGCAGAACCCTGAATGGAAAATAGAAGTCAATGGAGTATCCTGACCCTAGCTAAGGGGAGAATACTAGGACTGGGGGCCCAGGAATACCTCAGCTCTCTCCTCAAGAGCCAAAGGAGGACCAGGGAAGGCTGAGAAAGAGAGAAGCACAAAGTTAGTTGGGCCCTGCCCCAGCTGGGAGAAGAGACCTGGGGAGTGGTCCTGAGAGCTTCAGTTAAAGAGAGGCTGGCCTGGGGATCCTGGAACACTGAGAACTCAGTAGAGCCTCTCTCTTGAGAGTCAAAGCTGAGGTCAGAGACAGCCTAGAAGATAATCCTTCAGTCTGCTGCTGTACTGCTGGCAGACTCGGCTAAATACGGGAACTTACTGGTTGATTTCATGCAAGGGTCTGCCCAGCACAGATCTCAGGGATGATAAAAAACAGGATACAAGACCATCTTTCTGGATGAGACTGGAACGGAAGCTGGGAATGTCAATGACTCAAGTCCAGACCCTGCAGACCCTTTCCTTCTGGTTGGGATCCTGGCCTTATCTCTCTGCCAGGTTAAGAGTTTCCAGCCAAATAGCTTGTGTGCATGTTGGCATGTTGGAAAAGAGGAAAGAGTCTCTCCCTACTCCTCTAGTGGGTGATGGAAGAGGTGGTGGCAGTGTGGGTGGGGCAATCATAGAGGGGAGAAGAGCAGAAGGAGCACACAGAAAGCACACTTGGTTGTTTTACTTAATACAAAATTTTATCAGGGTGATAAAAAACATAGCAATGAAACTGGAGGAGAATGTGGAAAGATGGCTGGAGATCCATCCAAGAAGGTTCTTGGGTATGATGCTAAGAAATCGAACATTCATTCTGCTGAAAATAGAACCCCACTGAAGGTTTTGAGAGAGAGAGATCCACGAGGTGCATTAGGAAGTAACTCCTAATGCAGGGGTCAAAGAGGCAAGTGTCTGAAAGGTAGTGAGATTTGTTAGATCTGGAAGTTGAAGGATTAAGGAGGCTGAGAAGAAAGAGACTGAAGACAGGTGAAAAATGAAAAAGAAAGCCCAGAAAAATGCAGAGTGGATGAAGGATGGACAAGCAGACAAGGCTTGGTAGCTACAGATGGAGAGGCCACTCATGAGGAGCCAGAGTCAAAAATAAAAACAAACAAAAAGTTTCTACTAGAAATGATGGGCAGATGTTGAGAAAGTGGAGCTTCAGGACATACACAGTCACTTTAAATCCCAGGGCCTATGTGGGAAGTAAGAATTTCTATGTTCATTTGGACTCTTGGATTGTTGGGAAAATGCAAATATTACAGATTATTCAGAAAAACAATTTATATACCTCAGAATATTATAACTTTGCATTGTTCAGACTAATCCTCTCTAAACTAATTAAAATCTTTTTCATCATTTTATAATCATAAATGACTGAAATATTAAAATCAAACAGCCAAACAAAAAGCCTTCAGTTCACGTCAGCCTGATTCTGCAGTTGTTTCAGCCAAAATTTTGTGGTTCTCTTTGACTCCTTTGTTCTGCTCATAACCCCTAACAGATCAGCAATTCTATAAGCTGTCTTTCCAAACCATGTCCAGATTCCAACCACTCCTCCCCACCTCTACAGCTGCAGAAGGGTCTACACACGGTCTCCTCTCACCAGGATTGTGGCCCCCAGCTCCTGACGTCTCTCTGCTATTCCTCAACCCAATGGCTAAAACAGTCCTGACAAAATGCATTTGGGACCTTGTCACTATTCAGCTCAAACCTTCTGAAGACTTTTATCTTCATTTGCTTTTGCTGCTACAACAAAATATCTGAGACTGGGTGATTTATAATTGAAATTTACTTCTCATGGAGGCTGGGAAGTCCACAATGAAGGTACCATACTCCCAATCTTTCCAGAACATTCTATTTGGAATTGAACTACCACACTACCACAATAACACAGTCTCTCTCTCTCTCTCTCTCTCTCTCTCTCTCTCTCTCTCTCTCTCTCTCTCTCTCCTTACACTATTCCCCACACTTGCTTTCTCTTCTTATAATAAGCTATCTATACTACATGATTTATTCATTTTTTATTCATTTATTTGTTTATTGTCTATTTTATTAATTAGAATGTAAGTCTGCCAAAACAGGGATTTTGTCTGTTTTGTTCGCAGATGGGTCTCCAAGCCTAGAAAAAAAAATGTCTAACAGTTTTTAGGTGCTCAAAAATCTCTAGTGAATGGCTGGATCTTCTCCATCCAGCTCACCGGATCTCTATCCAAATCCTGAAGCTCTACAGCTATGATGACTTGCTACATGACCACGCTCTGCCAACAGAGGATGAAAGCAGCAATTGAATCCACTGTAGTTTTTCCAACATGTGTAGATTCAGCCTCCTCCTGGCATAGCCTCTCCCTCCCCAAGACGCCAACTCCTTGGAGGTCTGAGTTGCAACTTGATGGAGTCTCTCCTTTAAGTTTCTAGATTTTGATAATCCCAACCGTAACTGGGCACAGTGACACACAGCTGTAGTCCTAGCTCCCCAGGAAGCTCAGGAGCATCATTTGAGCTCCAGAGTTCAGGACCAGCCTGGACAACATAGTGAGACCCTGTCTCTACCAACAATGATGATAATAATAACAGAAATTCCAATCCCTTCCCTTTGTTCACTCAGTTCCTATGATACCTTGAGCTACTCTTTTTTATCCATTTAGCTACTAGTTTCAGCTTTGTACCTAGTTAGATTTGTGACATTAAATTCTTTCTGTTCAAATAACTGGTGCAGTTTCTGGCTCCAGATGGACATGGAAAATATGACCCATCACTCAGGATAACCATTGCCTAGAGCCTCCCTACCTGACCTACCTATAACCCAATACTGAAGGGCAGCCAGGGCTTTCTGGTCCTCATGATCTAGGCAAGATTAGAGGCAGCTCCGGTTTCATGTTCTCCTGTTCCATGTGGCCTTACCTGAACCCCGAGACAGAGCTCGTGTCTCCTTGAACCCTCATGGCTCCCTATATTGGTCTCTACCACTGCTCCCAAAACCTCAAATCAAAACCACATACCTCCGTCTCCCTCTTCAGACACATGCAAAGGCAGGGCTCTCATCTTATTCAAATTCGTAGCCCTACTGTCTAGTGTAATCTCCCAGCACATAGTAGGTGCTTGATAATGTCCAATGAGACCAATAAACATTTCATAACCCAGACATTCCAACATGATATAAAAGCCCTCATTTGGGTGTGATGTCCAACCTGGAATCTTTTTTACTTTTTTAATTCCATGCAGCAGTTAAAACAAAACAGAAAAGAGGCAGAGAGAAACCGGAGACTGCTTTAATCACCACCATGCAAAATGGAACTTCCAGATGTGAAAACAGGGCCATCCCAGCAAGTCTCCCTCCTCATGATGTGGAGCTGTAATTATGTTTGCATCCAGTCTGCATGTTATTATTTACATTTCTGTGTTGGCGTTTGCACAGTTGACAGGGTTTCCAAGGAACTCCCTCCTATCTGAGCGCAGAGACACAGCTGCATATCTCCTGAAAGGATCACTGAGGTCCCGAGAAGTCAGCCTCACCCTGAGGATGGAGGGATCTTATCGGCAGACTTTTCTTCTCCATCTCCATCTGTCCATCTCTCTCCCTGTTTTCCTCCTTCCCTTTCTTCTCCTTCCTTCCCTTTTGCCCTCCCTGTCTCATTGCTGGTAGAGCAAGTATTAGAATCATTTGTGCAATAGATAATGACCCCGTTATAGCTGCTAGTGCTTCCCCTGTGTAATTAGGAAGTGCATTGTTGTGTAATTCAGGAATTAATTACCAGCAAATGTTTCAAGAATGCAGGTGGAAGTGGAAACCTACTGTGCTCCATCAGCCATGCAGCTGGATTGCTTTCTAGCTCCAGGGGAGCATTTCCGGGCTCACCCAGGGTCATTCCCCATAAAGAACACTATCCAGGTCCGTGAAGTTCTGGGGTATGGCCCCCTCTTCTTTTCCCCTCTGTGATAAAGATACAACTACAAAGGGCTAAACCTGAACACAGGTATTTTAGTCAGTGCTGTACAGTAGCCACCGAAGATATCTCTTAGTTACCCAGAGAGCTCTCAGGGCTCCAACCAAGAAGCGGATGGGGTAGATGTTGCCAAGCAACCTGAACCCTAGGGAGTCTAAGAATTCTCTATGTGTGGAGTAGCTTGAAATTATTTCCCACTGATGAAGTGGGGGAAAGTACCATGTTGCTTAACATAGGCAGGATCATCGTGCCCAAGACAGGAATAAGCAAGGAAGATGACTATATCCTGGTCCAGGCCGTCCTTCAAGGTGGCAGTGATGGCCTCAAAGACACAGGGAAGCTTTGAATTCTCTGGAAGAGCCCTGGCTTCTCCAGCTCCTCTTGCCTCTCTCATGCTCTTCCTTACATCTGGAATAGCTTTCCCTCTCACCAGTGCCTCACGTGACACCTAGAAGATGCCTGATGCTTAATAAATATTTACTGAATGGATGAATGAAGTTCCATCTGTCAAATTCCTACCCATCCTGCGTGAAACCTGCTCTGAAGCATCATTAACCTCCCTCTCCCCTTGGCTGGTCTGGCTTCTCTGTTTCTCTTTTACTGCCTCATGTCATGCTGCTTCAAATTATTATTTGTATACAGATCTGTCTCCCCCATTGGACAGAAGATTCTTGGAGGCAAAGATCTGACTTATATGACTTTGCACCCCTCTCTGCAATTCCCAGGGCAAGCACTGAGCCCTGATATGTGATCGGTGCTTAAGAAATATTTATTGATTGCATTATTGAGCAGAATTGAATGACTTAACCTCCTGAAAGCACCCCCCACTTCCCCTGGGATGGTGAAGGCATGCCACTTCAGGTAGGCAGAAGCAGCCAAGGGACTACACAGGAGCATTCCATGCCCCTTGGGAAGGTCTACTGTGCAAAACCATGTGTTAGTATCCATGATGCTCTGGAACAGACTCCCCAGCAATCCCCCGCCAGAGCAGAAGCAAAATAATTTTGACTACTGGATGATTTTGGCTTGAATTTCATCACCAGATCATGTCTTTCATCTCATTCGATTCAATGAGCCTAATTGAAGGCTTACAATAGGCACAGAACCTTCTACGGTCCTGGAGCCTTCCCATCTGCTTTCCTCTGTTTTTGCTTACATGAGAAATTGGAAGCAGGCTCACTTTGGCAGGGTCTCTCCTCTGGGCTTGGCATCTTCCAAGCCTCAGGAAAGGCCAGGGCAGGCACAGTCTGCACTGGTCAAAAGGAACATTCGGTGAGACCACTGAGAATATTGCTGAACTTCAGGCTCCTCTGTGTTGGACTTAAAACTGATCAAGATCAAAGGGAAACCCAGCAGGCAAGCCTCGAAGAATAAAAGAGAGTCAAACCTTGCCTCTAATAAAAACAAGCATGAAAACAATAGCAAACACTAATATTTATGGCGTATTTCCCAGGGAATGGGCACTGGTTTTGTGTTTTCATGCTGTAAAACATTGATATTCACAACCATCCTATATGATATGTATCTGTTAGCATCCCATGTCTCAGATAAGGAAGCTGAGGTGAGACAGGGACCACCACTGGAAGGAAAGATGAAAACCGGAGGCTGAGACCGCTGACCTGTTATCATACAGTTTGTGGAAAGGACAGAAAAATGCCCGAAAGACTTCAGCCCCTAAAAATTGGCATGCATTTTTTTCTTTACTTTGATCCTTCTCTTCCAGCTTTTTCAGAAAAGCCAAAATATTGGTGCCATAAGGTCTCTAAGAATAGACTAAATAACCACTGATCTGTATCTTCCACAAGGAAAAAAACTTCCTAAAAAAAACCACCACATCAATAAGAAATACCACCCCAGCAACTCAATACAAAGTTGGCCCGTTCCCTTGTCTGGGGAGCAGCCTCAGGTCTCTATCAGTGCTATCTCCCCTCTTTTTCAGGTAAAAATCCCCCAGTTAAAGCTTTGCCTCCTTAGCTTGTCCTCCCCCTAGTTTGTACTCCTTAGCTCTCTCTCATTTCTACTGTGGCTGGGTCAGAAGTTCCCGGCTCGGGAAGCAGAGGCCCAGAGGAACTGGCAAGATGACAGTCTAAGAGATTGTAGAAATCTGCTTGCAGATGGACAAGGGAGGGTGACTCATGTTTGAATGAATGAATGAGCGAATGATGTGAAATTCCAGCCCAGGGGAGCCCTTTTGGAGGGATCTGGAGCCCAACCTTTGCCTTACCTTCCCCTCTCAGCACCAGTGAGCTCCTCCTTTAGTATCATCATGATTCACTAAGGCCTCAAGTCTAGCTTGTTCTCCTTGTGATTTTCCTTCCCACAGCGATGGCCAGAAGGTGGTCAAGCTATGGGCTCTCTGGCTGTTATAGCTTGGATGTGAGGTGTCTCCCAAAAGCTCATGTGTGAGACAATGCAAGAAGTTTTAGAGGAGAAATGATTGGGTTATGACAGCCTTAGCCCAATTAAGAGCAGTTAATCCCTGATAGGGATTAACTGAGTGGTAACTGAAGGCAGGTGGCATATGGCTGGAGGAGGTGGGTCACTGGCTCCTACCTTTGGGTTGTATATTTTGTGTCTGGTGAGTGGAGTTTCTCTCTGCTGTCTGATCATCATCTGATCATCCTGTGAGCTGCTTTCCTCCACTATATTCTTCCACCATTGTATTCTGCCTCACCTCCAGCCCTAAGGAATGGAGTCGGCTATCTATGGGCTGAGACCTCTGAAACTGTGAGCCCCCAAATAAACTTTTCCTCCTCTATAATTGTTGTGGTCAGGTCTTTCAGTCACAGCAGTGAAAAGCTGACCAAAACACTGTCTTCAGTGGATGAATTCTCCCTCCCTTCCTTCCTTCCTTCCTTTCTTCTTTCTTTTTAGGGAGGTAGGGATCATACTGCTAGGATAGAACCCAGGGCATCCTAGGCTTGTGCTCTACCCCTGAGCTACACCCCAGCTCAGGGACTGACTTATGAGAAAACTAGGACTCCAGAAGGGAGCAAGGAGGAGTTAGGAGGAAGGTCACAAAAGGAGGGATTTCTAGAAGCCAGGAAGGACATGCCCCCCAGGATCCTGCTTCCCCACCCAGGGAAGTGCTCAGGCAAAGAATAAGACCTGATAGAAGTTAGGTGTGGGTGCTAGAAAGACATTCCCAGCCCAGACAGTCCTGAACCGCCAGGCCTGGGAGCAGGAGAGGCTGCTTCCAAAGATAGGCAGGCTTGGACAACACCCACAGCAGGATGAAAATTAGACTCCATTTTCCAGCCATGATGTATGGCCCTGGGGAGAGGGAGGAAGCTGGCTAGAAAGGAAACTCTGAGGGGAAACTTCTCAGTTAGACTGAGAAGCATGTAGAAACATTCACCATGCCAGTGTTCTTCTTTAAAGTCCAATTACTCATTAATCATTCAATGGCATGAAAAAAAGGGGAAGATGGCTATAGATTATAAAGAGCAAAATGAGGATCTTCTTTGAATCCCCATTCAAATAAACCAACTCTAAAAAATATTATGTTGAAGTCAATAGAGGAAATTTGAATATAGATTAGTTATGAGATGTGATTAAAGAATTATTGTTAATTCATTAGGTTGGATAATAGTGTTACAGCTGTGTAATAAAATGTCCTTTCATGGGGGATGCATAATATAAAACAAAATGTCATAATGCCTGTGACTTTCTTTAACAAAAAATTCTTCTGAAAACAGATTTGGCAAAACATTAAAAATTGTTCAATCTAGATGGTAATATATAAGGTTTCAGTATACTTTCTTAATTTTACTTATCATGACTTATATAAATATAAATACCAAATAAATATACAAATTGTATAAATATATAATTTTATTTTATTTACTATTATTTTACTTATCAAATATATATATATAAGTAAAATAATAATAAATATATATTTGATAAGTAAAATAATAGTAAATAAAATAATTTACATAGAAATGAATTTATAGGTACTGGGAGTATAGCTCAGTGGAAGAGCATGTACTTAACATGAGACTCTGGGTTTGATCATCAGCATCAAAAAAAAAAAAAGAAATGAATTTATAAAATATATACATGCAAGAATATATATATGTGGGTGTTTTCAAAAAAACAGGAAAATGTCAATAGACGGCAGTTAATTAAAGGATCCCTACTGCCTGCAGCCCTGGCTCAGCTCAGGGAAGTGGGAGACACATCATCAGCCTTCCGGAGACCTCAGGCGGCAGGGACAATGCCTCTGCCATATTTCCACCCCCCCATAAAGTCCTCTCATATTTAACTAGCACATACCTCCCCAAATTGGGAGGAGCCAGCATCTGTCTCCACAACTTGCAAACTCCAAATTATCTCTTGTTCTCCATTGCTGGGATCCCTTTTTCCATGCAGATGCCACTAGGAGTAACTATCATGATCCTTCCCAAAGACCAGAGCCATTCAACCAGGGCAAGCTCTGCATCAGACAAGATTGGAGGCAGAGAATATCCAGGATGCTTCTCTCCACCCTTTCTGTTTTAGTCCATTCAGGATGCTGTAACAAAATGCTACAGACCGGGTAACTTACAAAAACAGACATTTATTTCTCACAGTTTGGGAGACTGGGAGATCCAAGGTCAAGGTGCTGGCAGATTTGATGTGGAGTAAGGGTCCACTTCCTGGCTCACAGACAACGATCTTTTTGCTTTGTCTTCACCTGGCTGAAGGGACCAGGAAGTTCTTGGGTTATCCCTGTATAAGGGCACTATTGTATTCTCCATCCCTGGAGATCTACCCTCATGACTTAATCCCTTCCCAAAGGTTTCACCTCCCAGTAGCATCACATTTAACATGTGAATTTGGGGGAGGGGACACAAACCAGTCTATAGAGCCTGTTATACCACAAAAAAAATGGTCCCCATAGTCACATGGAACTAAATAATGGAGGAAAGCTGACAGACAAATCCCCCTTAAATGGGTTCTTCTGACACTGTCTTTTCTGAAGTGTGTAGAGAGATCAGTGGGAATCCTCATTATTCACCATCAATTCTGTGAACTCTCAAGCTCCACCACACCCATAACTCAAAGGAAATGGTTAAAGTCCAGAATGGAGACATTGATAGATGACTGGAGGCCACCATGGGAGATGAGCAGAGAAGGAGTGGGCTAAGGAAGAGGGGGACAGCCATGTCCTGGAGCCAGAGCTAGAAATGGTTGGTGTTCACAGGAAACTGAGACATCTGAAGCTGAAAAGACACTGGACATCTGAGAAGCAAAGCAGGTTAAACTGGAATCGAGAAGTCGGAGAGAGTGAGCCTCGTCAAGCAGAAAAAGCACAGCTGATGAAAGAAGAAAGACTTTGTTCCAGAGACCCACTGCCCCAACTCAGAGGAACAGCTGGCATTGAAAAGGAGCCAGGAGCCAGAAAGAGACCACCCAGGCCCGGGGAGGGGGGAGCCTCGCTGCTCCTTGTGATGGCTGGGATGCAGATCCGAAGAGCCAGGCTGCTGAGACCCCAACGTGGTCAGGACCTTGGCTGGGAAGAGCCTTCTGTAGCCTGTGGATGGACTGTCTGCCTGAATCTCCCAGCCGCGCTCCAAGCTGTTTCTGTGATTTTGTGTAATTACAAAAAGCCCTGCCTGGGCAGCGGATGTGAGGGGAAAGCTAATCTGTGATTCCCAGCAGGAAAGAGGGACTTGCTGAAATGGCCTCACTGCTGTGGAATGACACAGACTACTCAGTGCACTCTCACTACACATCAGCTTCCCTGTCCCGGGAGGTCTCAGATGAGTCTGGGGGTGGCACGGCAGCCCGTGTTTCCTCACATCAACTAATGAGGATGCAAACGAAGGAGAAACAAATTGGCTCCACGGGCCAGGAAGGGCTGGGGTGCATGAGACTCTGCCCGTGTCTCTCCAATCTGACTTAAGCTCCCCGTGAGCTGCTTTATTTTCACAGAAGATGAGAGAAAAACCAAGAGCTCCTAGGGACTCTGCACAAACAAAGACCTGCTGACCACAGTGGCCACAGCTTCCCCTGTACCTGGCATTGTGTAGATGGGGAGGAGCTTGGGGACGGAGCAGGTACCACATCTTTCCAGAGCCACATGGCCTTCACACCTAACAGAGGCCTGGCTTTCATGCATCCACATGTTAGCAGTATTCCCTCCTGTGGCTTCTGTTCCCATCCACTGCTGGGTCATCTGTGAAGGACTAGTGCAAACCCATCCCCTCTGCTAGAGAAAGTGAGTCACCCTTGTTTGCAAGAGGAAAGATATCATTTCACTCACTGAGTGTCCATCTGGGCCAAGTACAGTGCTAGGGTCTGGGAGAACAAGGAAAATACCATTTCTGCATCCACGACTATAGGACTGAAACAGGGAAGACAGGCAAGTCAACATGTTAACGCAACAAAGTTCACTGTGGGGTCTGACAGGGGAACTGCAGGATGCCGTGGGAGGAACTGATCTCTCTCAAGATGTGCCACATCCAGGACTGCCATAGGTTGACTATGGATAGTGTCTTCAAAAAGTCCATGTGTTAAAGGCTTGGTGCCGAGGGTGGTGCTATTGGGAAATGGTGGAACCTTTAGCAAGTGAGGTCTTATTAGAGGTCTTTAGGTCACTGTGATTGTGAAACCAGATGAGTCCTCTCACTCTGCTTCCTGGCTTATGATACAAGTGGTTTGTTCTACCATATGCTAAAGTCATAATATGCTACCATCACTTGAGGCCCCAAAATATGGGGCTGCCCAATCTTGGACTAGAATCTCCAAAACCTATAAACCTTTTCTCCTTATATGTTAATTGCCTTAGATGATTCATTATAGTCACAGAAAGCTAATACAAGGGGCAAGGAAGAGGCCACAACTAAAAGCAACATCTCTTACTGTTTTAATCTGAGGAAAGGTTGGGGAGATGGGAGTATAAAGCAAACTCTCAGATGTTTGAGTGGAAAACTCTGTAGTGCAGGGGTATTCAACCTGCTTCCTGACTGTATTGGGATCTGAGACCCTAAAGCAAATGTCATTTTTGTAATGAGACTATTTCATTACCAGACTATTTCCTAAAGTAGAGGAAGCCTGTAGGCTTAATACAAAATTAAACTACCTGTTGCAAGTTGACCATACTACAGATGGTCCCCAACTTACCATACCATTTACAACTTTTTTTGTTTTACAGTGGTGCAAAAACTATATACATTTGGTAGAAACCATGCTTCAAATTTTGAATTTTGATCTTTTCCTGGACAAGTAAGATGTAGTGTGCAGCTCCCAGTGAGTCACTCTGTCACAGGGGAAACAAGTGACATTTCATGGTATACAGTGTTGCCAGTGTGGTTTGGATACAGGTATTCGATAAGTTCCATAAGATATTCAACATTAATTATAAAGTAGATCTCTTATTAGATAATTTTGTCCATCTGTAGGCTAATGTGAGTATCCTGAGCACAATTAAGGTAGGCTGAATAAGCTACGATGTTCAGTAGGTTAGGTTATCAAATGCATGTTTGATTTATGATATTTTCAACTTATAGAGGGATTTATTGGGACACAGCCCCAATGTAAGTCGAGGTGCATTTGTACAGCACTTTAAATTTGGGACTTGGTTTGCAGCACTGTGTTTTTAAAGAATGAGGTGGGGTAAGGACTCTTCCTTACTGGATGGGCCTGGGAAGAACATCAGCCAGGCCCACAGTGGAGGCTTGGGGGTATCTCCAGGCAGCCGGAAGGTAGCTGGATTTGTGCCTGCTGGAAACTCTGGCCCTCCCCCACCTGTGCCCCTAAATGGATGAGAAAGGATCCCTTCTGGGACTCACAGGCCACTAAAACAAATATACCTCCTTCTCTACCATGAGATTAACTGAGCATTCCCTCCCTCTCCCCAGTGGGTGAGGCCCCAGAGCCTTGACCTCCCCTGTTCAGCGAAGGCCACCCACCCTGTCCATCCCTCTGTGTCCCAGAAGATGTGAAGGCAGCATGAAGGTTGACAGGTGTGTTGCCATCCTCCCAGGTCACATTCCTACAAGGAAAATTCATCTAGCCCCACTTCTGGAGGAGAAAATCAGTCCTTAATCAGACTAACACAGAGGCCAAGGCTTGTACGTGTGTTTCCCCCTCTGTGCCTCATTTCCAAAGGCAGTGTGTAAGAACCAGCTCCATCTTCATCTACCCAATGGGACACTGTGGTTGTGGCCTCAATTGTTCCAACCACCACACAATTGCTGTGTTCCTCTGTGAGCAGAAGCAGCCTGAACTGCATTTGTCTCTAGCTCTTTGTCAGATAATACATCCCTCTCAGCACAGCACAGCCACACCCCCTGCATGGAAGGAAGAAAGCTCTGGTCTCCCCTGAACCCCATCCTGCATCCTTCCCCCGGCAGGACTGGAGCTGGGTCTCTTTCCTAAAGGTGGCCCCTGGCAGCAGCTCCATATTCAGCAGGGCTCTCCTCCAGGAAATTAATCCACATGTTCAACCTTTTGGTAATTTGGTTCATGTCATTTTCCAAAACATCTTTTTTCCTACAGTGGGAAAAGCCCAAGATACAGTCTACACTTCATATCGCTAGAGAAAGGCAGAATCCACCCTGGCACACAACTTTTAATTGATTGCTTTCCCCCCACTGGGCTCTGGAATCAGCTTAAGTAACTCATGGCTCCAAGCTGTTGAATGAGACCCAGAGACCCCCAGCATGCTCTGGCAGGAAAGACCAGCATTCAAGGAATGAGGATAGGCTAGAACCATATGAATTTGAGTGTCACTTGAGGGTAAATGTTCATGAGATTGTAAAGAAGATGGGGGCAAAGAGGTTTGTGGAGAGGCTGGGAGTGCCATCGGTGTCCAAAGCACTGGGTCAGACCAGCACACAGCACAGCCACTGCAAAAGAAGAGACAGGGTGAGCTCACAGCTTCTAGGGAGCAAGTATCCTTCCACCACCATGTCTCCCAGCCCCACCTAGGCACGACTGTTTATATCCCCACTCTCTAGTGAGTGTCTTCCTCTATCACAGGAAGCCCTTAGCTAAGTCACAAGCTAGCCCCTTAGCCAAAGCACTAGAAAAATGTGGCTTAGAAAAAGCTCTAGACCCAAAGGGGACTTCCAAACATAGGGGTGTGTGTGTATGTGTACAGTTGTCCTTCCACATCCCCAAGTTCTGCCTTGATGGAGTCAACCAACCACAGGTTGAAAATATTCAAATAAAATTGCATTTGTATTAAACATGAACAGACTTTTTTCTTGTCATTATTCCCTAAATAATACAGTAGAACGACTATTTACATGGCATTAACATTTTACTAGGTATTATAAATAATCTAGAAATGATTTAAAATATACAGGAGGATATGCGTAGGTTATATGCAAATATTATGCCATTTTAAATATGGAACTTGAGCATCTGTGAATTTTGGTTTCTGAGGAAGGATATGGAACCAAGCCCCTGTGGATACCCAGGGACAACTCTGTGTGTGTGTATTTCTCATAATTTTTCTTATTTCTTATACTTCTTATATTTCTATATATGTATACATGTTGTTATATATGTTATCTATATTTTTCCTATTTTCCTGTATATGCATCTGTAATATATATATACACACACACACACATATACACACACACACTTCATTTTAGGTTCCACATTATTGCTTGGACATCTGTAGAAATATACAGGTATGTTGGAAGGAGGGCCTTTCCTAGATCTCAGAAAAGGGGTCAACAACATTTCCATTTCAGAGAAGAAAGAAATGTGGCTGGGCCAGGCAACTTGGCAGGGTCAGAAATAACCTGGTCCACTGCCTCAGAAGCAGGACCAGGGCTCATGCCTCCCCACTGACCTGAACCTTTAGGACATGTCAACACCTCCTGCTGCACCCTCAGGCCAGTTAAAGGCTTCTGCTGCCTGAGGCTACAGCTCTTGACTGGCAAGCAGTAGGGTGGTTTCTGCATAAAGCATTATGTAACTTGTACATGGCAAAGAAAAAAAGAACCACTCATTTATTTTGTATTTTCATTCTACCTTGTTGCAACTTCATTTCTTGCCTCTGATGTCCTTCTATATTTCAACCTGAGATAACTGGCCCTAGAGTCAGAGACTTCAAACTATTCCTACTACACACAATTCCATCCAAATTAACAAGAGCTTGCATCTTTGAAAGGATTTGAAAAGTAGTCATTGCTTTATCTTTAAGATAATAATATTAATAAATAACAATGTTTGAAAAACTTCATGATAGACAAACACATTCCTTCCCCTATGCTCACCTAGCCCATGCATGGTATTCATGTGGAAATAAGATGGTCAGTAGGAACAAACACCACCCAGCACTACACCGCCCAAGAATTTCCACGAATTTGCACCCTCAGCAATCAGTTCATCAAACCAGATCATTTACCTCAGCCAGAGAGAGCTGGACAATTCCATTCTGGTCCTTGTCCAAAAGCCTGAATAATTCTAAAAGAAGAATAAAATACCAGAGAAGAATAAAATTAGCCTGTTTCTGGTCTTTGGAACAGAGCCTTGCATCTGTCCAACCCGTCCCGACTTGGAAATCCCCTTTCTCTTACATCCCCCTCCCCTCCAGCTCTTACTTAGCCCCAAGAACCTCAAAAAGCTAGATCTAGGGCTAGTGGTGTAGCTCAATGTAGAACATTTGGCTAGTATACATGAGACCCTGGGTTAGTCTCCCAGTATCACCAAAAAAGAAAAAAATATTCAAGTTAGATCTAGACTTAGTACCCAGGGTGAGCTTTTTTGACAGTAGATGTCCTAAACGGATAAACCTAGTTATCAGTAGAGATGGTCCCTTTCACATCTCTACCCTCAAAAGCTTCGTCTCAGACACTTGCAATTATATTAGCAGGAGGTGAAGTAGTGGGTATCCAAGTCCCTTAGCTCTGTCTCTGACTACTTGATCATTTCTTCTTAAGACTTACCATTTCCCACCCTCCCCAGCCCACCCCCATGAAAGGAAAACTCCCTCTCTGGATGAAGCCTCTTATTGATTATAAAATAGCAGGCTCCCAAGGACCAAGGTGGCGGGAGAACACTTACTACTTTCCAGAGAGGACGCCATCCCTTCCCTGGATGGCTCCTAATATGACCCTCATGGAAGGGCAAATGTGTATAGATACTGAATGCCATCTAAGGACCATTTCTGAGATTCATTCCCCTTGACTAGTGACTGCACATAGTAGATGCTCAATATTCTAGATCACAGCTTTTCAAATCTCCAAGGAAAGGCAATCTCTGTCCTTGGGCCTGGCCAACAGGACCACCTTAGGCCCCTTTAGTGTCCACCTCCCCTTCCCCCAAGGGAGCCTCAGTTGTAGAAGCCCTGGCTATGATTTCTTAGAACCACTGGCCTCCCAAAGGCAATGTTTGGTCCTGCCCCTGTACTTCAGTCCTGTATATTTGAAAGAGAGAAGGACTTACTGAAAAGGGTCTCCAGGCGGATCATACAAGCAATGAAGCCATCAAAGTCAATGCCAAGCTTGCTACACGCATACCGCATGGCGATGGTCTGCTGCACTTGGTTGTTGAGGGTGAAACCTGAGGGCAGAGGAGACCTGAGTCACAGGTAGTGGAGGATTCAGAACTGTCCCTAGTAAAAACTCAAAGGGCTGACATTACACGGGCCCCTTCATGATTCTCTCTAAATTGGCAAACCAACTGACTCTGCCTCCCCCAGGGGCTCCCAGAAGATGTCCTGTCATCCAGTCTATCTTCTCTTAGATAAGCCTCATCAGTCCCTTCCCTGGTCCAACACTAGCTTCAGCCCTGTCTGAGGCAGGGTCCCATCAGCCATAGCAAGCAAAAGCAGAAAAGGTGAGGGACCGCCCGTGTGGCTGGGCCCCTCCCTGTCCCCTTCAGGGCCCCATTCTCTATAATGGCTGTCACCTTCCCAGTAGCACACAGTTCTTGGAACATTCTGAAGCTCTATGCTACCTAGAGTCCAGCAGCATCCTCTCCTTCCTGAACAGGAAGGGTACTTGACAAAGCTCTGTAGCCACACTGAGCTCCAACAGAAGATGGCCCAGTGATTGGGAACATTAACAGTCACCATTCTGAGAATAACTATTAAAACTGGGCACTTCTGGGTCTTAAGACCTTCTCTACAGGTACCGTCCTCACCTGCTTTCTTGAGTGCTGTCCTCATCTCGTGGGCATCCATGGTCCCTAAGTGGTTATAATCTGTTTCCCGATAGATCTCCTACAGCAGGACAGAAATTCCAGATAGAGAACAGCAGCCCCTGGCCCGCAACAACCATCTCCCTCCACTCTACTGCTCCCTTAGAAGGTGAGGGACATGCTCAAGAAGAGACCTCATTGACTCCTCCCATGAAGGTTCCAGAACAAAGAGAAGAGCTTGGGCTGAAGGCCAGTGCCAGCCCTCTTGCCCTCTGGATAGCACGGTCGGTGCAGGGGCTGGCCATTAGCATCTCTCATTGCTTCCGTGTTCCTTCCTGAACCAGGTGTCCAGGTTTGGGTGGTTTTGATCATGACTAAAGGTCTGGTCAAACTAGGGTCCAAAATAGACCAGGAATGAATGCCATGGAGGGTTAGAATGGAGGAAAGGGGCCAAGGCCCAGAGGCTACCCACAAGGGAGAGAAGAGTTACCAGATACTTGTGGATCTTCAGCCACAGCATCTTGAATTCCACCGGTCCCAAGGTGCCTGTCCCATGGCTCTAAGCATGTTAAAGGCCAACATGGTTGAGCCCCAAATCTAAATGCCCTAAGGATTTCTTTCTCTTGTGAGTGTGCAGGACAGCCATAAGCTCTGTGAACCTTCCAACAGAGTGATGGTGGGAAACAGATTTAAAGGCAGATTAAAAAGCCAGACACCCACCAAGGTCCTTCTTTGAAGCCAGACACAGAGGTAGGAATAAAGAACATATATCACCACCCTGAAGACCTCCTAACAATATCACTAATTAGCATCGACAGAGCTCCGTGGTCTGCAAATTCACTTCCAGATTTAAATTTCTGTGACTGGTCATTCAAATGACAGTTTGTTGGAATGTCAACATGTTATCAGAAAAATGTTATCAGAAAAATCATCAGGAGGCCCGGACCATGACTCTTAATCAAACAGTCTCCTCACCAGCCACTGCATAACTAAAGCAGGTGGGGAGCCATGCCTACTCTTCTGTGTCCAACGTGGGTTTTGTCCACCAGTGAACCCTGAATGCTGTGCCACCCTATGGGACTCAGTTCTGAACTGGACTTAACCTTGTGAAGTTTAGTCTCTTTGAAAGTCTACCTTTTTTTCACCACAACAAAATGAATAAACACCAGCATGTTAAAGCACTATGTTCAAATTCTAAAACAGACCACTGATCACTTCCTTAGCCAGCTAAAATTCTTGTAAAACTCACTGCTATAGATTGGATCTGGAATGTCCTCCTACTGTGTGTTAAAGCCTTGGTCTCTAGCTTGGTGTCATTGGAGGTGGTAGAATCATTAGAAGCAGGCCTAGTGGGAGACTCTAGGTCATTGGAAGCATGACCTTGAAGGGGTATTGGGACTTCAGCTTTCTTTCTCTCTCTCTTCCACCTTGGCTTCCATGAAATAAGTTGTTCTGCTCCACCTCATACTCACACCATGATGTGCTGCCTTACCACAGTCCCAAAGTAATAAGGCAAATAAATTATGGACTGGACCTCAAAAGCTGTGAGCCAAAATAAACCTTTCCTTTTTATAAATTGATCATTTCAGGTATTTGGTTACAGTAATGGACAGCTGACGAACACACACCCTTTAAGAAAGTCTATGTTCTTTTATCTATGATCAACACTGAATGTTGACCACAGCCTTCAAAGGCTTATTAATAATACAAACAACATATCTGAGGAGAGTACTATACACAGGAAGTTAACACCCTGTGTCTAGGCACTTCATGTACTTGCATCTCATTTCACCTTTATGATAGCCACACAAAGTAGATATTATTATCCCATTTTTCCAGGGTTGGGGGAGACTGAGGTTCAGAGCATTTAGCAACTTACCCAAATTTATACATCTAACAAGTGGTGGAGCCAGAATCCGGACTTTTGTCTGTTCCAAAGTCCTTGTGCCAGAAAACTAGTAGTTCTAAATTCCAGAGGAAATTGCCTATAGAGACCAGACCTCTAGGCAGGATCTCCGGGACTGAAACTCAGGCAACTGTATTTTCAAATCTCTATGGATAATGAAGTACTAATATATGCTATAGGACTTGAAACATCATGCTAATGAAAGGAGCCAATCACAAAGGACCAATATTCTATGACTCCATTTACATGAATGTCCACAACAGGCAAATTTATAGAGCCAATAGATTAGTGGTGGCCTAGGAATGGGAGAAGATGAGGAGTGAGTTCTAACATGAATACAAGGTTTCTTTTCAAAGCAATAAGATGTTTTAAATTGTGGTGATGGTTGTTGAAATGGCTAATTTGAATTGTCAACTTGATTGGATTAAGAGATGTCAAGGATTAAGATGATTATCGGGGTGTCCATGAGGGTCTAGGAATGATTGGCATGTGGGAATAGCCAACTGAAATGGAGACCCTCCCTAAGCATGGGAAGCATTGACCAATAGGATGATGGCTTGGATGGAATAAAGGTTGGAAGAACAAGGAAGCAGCAGCAGATGCAAGCTCCATTCTTCTTGAATGGGGCTTTGATAGCTGCTGTGATCATCTGAGGATATCAGACTTTCTCTTCTTCACTCTTCCAAAGCGGACTCTGATAGTGATTTACCAGAAGGCTTAGGTCTCAGACTAGGGTGATATCATTGATCCCTCTTGTTCTGGGGCTTCAACCTCTTGGACTGTGCAGCTACTGGTTGTCCCAGCTCTCCAGCCTGCAGATCGCCATTGTGGACTATGCAACTTCTAGTCATGTAAGCCAACCTAATAAATCCCTTTTTTAATAATTATTCTTCCTGTTGATTCTGTTCCTCTAGAGAATCCTGACTAATACAGTTGTACAACTCTGAATCTACCAAAAACCATTGAACTGGACACTTTAAGTGGCTACATTATTTGGAACATGAATTATATATTAACTAAGCTGTTCTTTTTTTTTTTTTAATCTACATGGGTGGTTCTGCTGCACACCATGATTCAGAACCACTGCCCTGTACTATCTAATCTGTGGAAGAAAAACTCTTGAAGAGTGACAGAATCACAGTCCTCTTGGAACTGTGAGAGATACAAATACCACTGGGACAATAAGGGGTTAACGACATAGTAACTCTAGGATTCGAATTAAAGTCCACAGGCAAGGTGTGATGAGAAAGATTCAGAAACTAAGGAACTATTTGTAGCAGAATAGATCAACCCTTAACAGTTCTCCATGGTCCATAAACTACTGGAAGGACACAGGGCTGAACAGCTCCAGCACTGTACAGGGAATAGTCTTCTGCCATTCTGGGACCACTAAATAGCACCATCTCTCCATCACTGATAACCCAGCAGTACATGAACTGCTCATGATGCACTGCATGAAAACTACACAAAGGAAAATCAGTCCTCCTGTCCCATCCCATTATTAGTGAAGAATCCTGCAGAAAAGGGCATCAGATCTCAGGATGGATGAGACCCTAAGAACTGAGGACAACCTCCCAAAGCTCTAAAGCTTCTCTATCGCCAACATTGTGGAGAATGGTAACCTGGAGCTGCCCAAGGCAAAACTTGAAATGATGAAATGATGTTGGACCATCCATGCTTAGCCTTAGCCTTCTCCATCCCTCCCTAAAGTTCCTACCCACTTGCTATAGACTGGGTGTTTTGTCCCCCCAAAATTCATATGTTGAAAGCTGATCCCAGTATGAGATAATTAGGCGGTAGGGCCTTTGGAAGAAATTAGGTCATGAGAGTGGAGCCTTCACAACCAAAATTAGTGTCCTTATAGAAAGGACCCCAGAAAACTCATTCCTTCCCCCTTCTGAAGTTATAGTCATGAACTAGGAAGCAGTTCCTCACCAAACACAAAAATCTGCCATGCCTTGATCCTGGACTTTCTAGCCTCCAGAATTTAATAAATAAATTTCTGGTGTTTTGTTTTGTTTTGGTGGAAGGTGGATACCTGGGATTGAACTCAGGGGCACTTGACTACTGAGCCACATCCCCAACCCTATTTTGTATTTTATTTAGAGACAGGGTCTCACTGAGTTGCTTAGCACCTCACTTTTGCTGAAGCTGGCTGTGAACTCATGATCCTCCTGCCTCAGTCTCCAGAGCCACTGAGATTATAGGCATGTGCCACTGCACCAGGCATTCCTGGTGTTTATAAACCACTCAGTTTATGACATTCTGTTATAGCAGCTGGAAAAGATTAAAACCATTCCTTGACAGGAAGAGAGTGTTAAATTAGATCAGACAGAAAATATCTTGTGTGATGATTGTATAGTATTGGTAGAGAAAGTCCAAAGACTATGCGAAGTTTCTGAAAAAAGTCTTCGTCATGATGGGCAGTGGATGGATGGTGGGACCAAAGGAGGAACACTGCAGTTCCCAATGTGGGTGGTGGAGGAGGGGCACAATACCACCCATTTGCTATCTTTAAATTGCATGATTTTAGACAAGCCACTTAAACACTGCCTGACTCTTTTTTTTTTTTAACCTGGAAAGCAGAGATAATATCAAGTTTATTGAGGAATATTCATGAAATGATACCTTTTTCTTTGAAACTCAACCATGATTCCTAATATATGCTCAATATATGCATGCTTCCCTTCTCATTTCCCCCTTTTCTACTCTGCCCTCCTTTCCTACTGGAAAAGGTGGAGGAATCTTTAAAAACAGTAAAAATAATGTGACATATAAAGGATACATCCAACAGACTGATCATTTCTCTGCAAGTATTGATGTTGAATCCATTGAATTTAATGTCTGTTCCTAAAGATTGAAATAGAAAAGAGGGTGAGAATGAGGATTGTTTGAAGATAAGGGAAATAAATAACCTCCACAGTAGGAGACCACCAAAGACACCAGCCAGACTATGGAGCTGAATGTGGGTCTCCACAAAAAAGTGAGAACATTGCGATGGGCTCATGGGCAGATACCCCCCAAACCTCCTGGATCACATACAGACATACAGACAAGCACCAGAATCAGAGTTCAATCTCTGAACCCCGAATTTGCTGCTCATCAGCATGGATTGGGCAGATTAATATCTGAAAGCTTAGTTTCCTTCTCCATCAGATGAGAATGATAATATTAATGCCAATACTTGCCCCAAGAACTGGTGAGCATTAATGAGATGATGTAAGTGAAGTGTTAACCCAGAGATTAGTATATAAATTCTAAATAAAACAGCCAACTTTTCACTAGCAAGATATTGTTCTAATCACTATACATCTACTCTTCCAAACCACCTGATTTGGTAGATGCCATCATTGTCCCCACTTTATAGATAAGAAAACGGAGGTCCAGCCAGGTTATACAGTTTGCTCAAGGTCACACCACCAGTAGAGGGCAGAGTTGGGGCTCCACCGCCTACACTTTTAATTACAATCTACAGTCACTCAATTGAGCACTGCTATTCATCCCTGGCCTCTAACATAACCTTCCTCACACCTGGGAGTCAAGGCAGGTGTCAAAGACCCTGCAGCCTTCTCCTCTTCTCTCCACTCTTCTCAACAATAGCAGCAGCAAGAGAGGAGCAGAGGATGAAGAGCCATCCTGAGCCAGGGCCTGGGCTCAGAGCCCTGGGGAGCTGCTCAGCTCTATGTCCATCTCCAGGAAGCCCCTGTTTCCTGTATTCTCATTCAGGGTGAAAGATAGCCTTTACTCCACCAACTGGAAGACTTAACCAGGCCCATCCCTGGACCAGAAGAGAAGGAGGCTCCATACCAACTCCCATGGTGCTGAGGTTTCCAGGGGAGGCATGAACTTCTCCTCCTGGGTGTAACTGAATGAACTCTGAGGAAGCCCCCAAGACTGGCTGAAGTCTGAAGATGGGGAACCTAGTACAGGCTAGGACAGTCAGAATCATCCCTTCTACCCTGCCTCCCCAGATGGCTACAGAAGAAGGTCCTTAATCTGCCATGTCTCATGGTACAACCATATTAAATGTGTGAGACAGTGTCACATAAGTCAATTGCAGCCCAGACTCCCAGGACTCAGCAAATGATTGCATTTGACATCACAGGTTATTGATCCATTGTGCAAGGTCTAGCTGATCTCCAGCACCTCCCTCACGCCCACCCAGTGCCTCCTCCTCACTGATCTCTCCTGCCTTATGGCTCCCATCTTGCTGGACCTGTGGAGTCAGAGGCCAAAGTCCCCCTTACAGTGATCCTGGCTAACTTCTGCCTGCCACCTCCCTCAGTCCCACCCCAGCATCTTTCTTAGGTGCCCACAGACTTTCTGAGAGGCCCCAGGGAGGAACTTACGTTTGGAAAACACCCCATTCAGAACTGTCTTGAGCTTATTGGCACCGATCTCAGAATCCTAGAAAGAGCAACCAATTGCAAATCATGTCAGCCCTGCCAAGCTACTTAAAGATGCTAAATTAATTCAGAGCTTTTTCCATGGTCAGACACCCAGCCCACCAGCCTTGTGATCTTAAAAGTATACGACAGCTTTAAAAACTCAAATTCTCCATTTCCTCTGGGGTCCCCAACAGCCCAGAAGGGGTGTGTGCTAACACTGTGAGCTTGGTGCCCACCACAGCAGAAGGCTGCCTGCCTCTGAGGCTCTTGCTGCCTTGCATGGGGCTTGCCTAAACAGAAAACAAAGTGTGACAAGTAGCAATAACAGGAGCCAGCTCAGATGCGCCCCACATATGATATGGGATAAACTTAAATCCATAACACAAGTGTGTTCCATGTTACAGTTAAAGAGCCATGGTTTTGTAAACTGCTAAATGCATGATGTCATTTGCCATTTTCATGGGATATGATGGCTTGAGGTTCACAGTTACCAAGTGGTGGAGCTAGGATTGTCTCATCCCAAAGTGCCACTTTGTTCCACTGCACCCGTGGGAATTGCTATTTCATGCAGAAGCCCATTTCAGACTGGGACTTGATATTTAGAGGAGCAGGATATACCCTGTATATTTCTGATAAACACTGAGCCAGAGGGAAGATTCATGCCTTAACCCTCTAATGGAAGACAGGATGATGACGGGGCACTGAACCGAGAGCTGGGATCCAATCTGAACCTCGCTCCTTATCCTGTGTCCTTGGCACAGTTACTTGCTCTCCTCCCCAGCCAGGCCTTGGCACTGGAAAAAGAGAAATCAGAGCCACACAAGGCAGTATTTCCTGTGAGGACAGCTGGCCTCACTGGGGCACAGGATGATCAGTCCCAATAATAACACCTGAGGTCCTTCTGAGAAGCCTCCAGGCCAGAATACAGCCCTCATTTGCCTGACAGGGAAGAAATGGAATGTTGAAAGTCTACATTTGAACCTTGGCCCTGTCTCTCGTGAGGCTTGATGCCCTCAACCAGCTCCTTAACTCCCTGTGCCTGTCATGTCCCCAGCAGAATGGGGAGAGTGGCCAGTGCCACCCTCCTCAGCAGAAGAAAGAAGAAAGATAGGTATAGGAAGAACTCTACACATATGAGCTTTTCTATCATTCTGGATGTTCTTCTAAATAAAACATGGCCCCTTGGTAAGCTTTTGTTAGTAAAAACATTGTCCTGAGCATCTAAAACATGAACTGACTTTTGGCAAGGATTTTTCTCCAATGGCAATGTAAAAGAACTGTTGGCAGGTTTTCTTTTCTGCAGAGATTTCTGATGCATTTTCTTCCATTGCATCATTTTTATTGTTATTATTCTTTTTTTAGATAGGGTCTTGATATGTTGCCCAGGCTGGCCTTAACTCTGGGGCTCAATTGATCCTCCTGCCTCAACCTCCCCAGTAGCTGGGACTACAGACACATGCTTCTGTGCTTAGCTTCCATTCCAGCCTGAAGTCTAAAAAGTCTTCCAGAGCTTTTCCAGGGCATGGAGAGCACTTCTTTTCCCTTTCTGAGGTCTTTTGGGCAGTTTATTATGCTCCAAAGAACAGGGTCAGTCACTCTGTATGGGGCCACCTGGGGCACTCTGAGTTCTGGGTAAGCTCTAATGACCAAAACAAACCTCGTCCTGCAGTGCAGAGAGGAAGAATCGGGGCAGCTCTATCTCTGCTTCAAGCACCCCGTTATCACGTTCGCACCCTGTCCAAGCTTGGGTTCTGCAGGCTGAGCACTCACTGCTGGTCTCTTGGGCCAGTGGGCCTAGCTGTGCCTCCAAGCCCAGGCTAGCTTAACTGAGCTGCCTCCTGCCTAGGCTGGGCAATCCCACCTCCAAAGGGCATCAATTTAGAGAGATTTTGCAGCCATGACTCTCTAGCCAGAAGCCCCCATCCGACCAGGCCAAATAACAACAGAATCTAGAGATTCCGCTTTTCTGTTTTCTCAAGTCAGCCAACGCAGGGAGAAAAAATGACCTCAAGATAATGATTACTCTCCCCCAGCAGTGTAGGAAGGGCCCTCTGTCCTCTGAGAGGATGAGGGGACAGGCACAGAAGCTGGGCACCCAGAGAACACGGCTTCATTTTCTGTGCTCCTTCAGACCCAAGGGAATAAAGACAAACCTGACCAGAGCATTCTTGAGTGTGTTCCTGACCATCTGGGAAGTTGCATCTGCCCTCCACTCACCTTCCCTGCAAATTCCTCAAACAGGCTCTGGATCTGCTTGTCTTCTTGATCCACCTCACTGGGATGTGGCTAAGAGGAAGGAAAGTTGCAAAGTCAAGATAGGAATCATAGGAAAAAAAATGAAAGACAAAGATTCGCTATTCATTCATTCATCCATTAGTATCTATTGTGCGTCAATCCTGTGTCAGGTTTTGGGTTAAGTGGGAATGAACAAGAGAGCCATCTGAGGTCCCTGCCTGAGAGGGCTTAAGATCCAGCAAGGATGTCCTGCCACAGCCCAGGGGATCCTCTCTGAGTGATGTGGGAATTGAACCCCCCCCACACACACACACACACAATTCCTGATTTCAACCCGGAAAGTGGTTCAGAGAACACCAAAACCCTGACATTGAGGAATCTCAGTCTAGGTCTGTGGACACAGGATCTATGGGATTCACTGATGACCTTCATAGGGACCTGTGAACTCCATAAATGGCATGAAAATTTTGAGTCATATTTATATGTATTTTCCTAGTTTTTATCAGATTCTCAAAGAACAATACTGTTATGATTTGGATCTAGAATGTCCCCCTCCCAAAGACTCACATATGGAAGGGTTGGTCCCCAGTGTAGCAGTGTCCAGAGGTGGGGCCTTTGGGAAGTGATTGGGATCCCGAGGGCTCTGTTTTCATCAGTGGATTAATTCATTGACAGCTGAATGGACTATTGGGAGGTGATGGAACTACAGGTGGTGGGGCATGGTCAGAGGAAATAGATCACTGGGAGTGTGCCCTGGAAAGGTATTTGTCTCTGGCCTCTCTGTTGTTTTTCCTGGATATTTGTCACAGTGACAAAAAGCTGACTAATACAAATATGATTAAAAAGTGGTTGAGAACACAGCCTAATTAGATACAGCAGAACTAAAAGCCAGAAGACCAGGGCTGAAATAGCACATTGGCCACTTACTGGATCCCATGTCAGGGCTCTGAATATCCATTTCCTCAACTCTAAATATTAAATTAACTTGAGCTGTTTCATAGGGTCATTTTGAAAATCAAATAAGCACTAATGTATGTCAAAGTCCTTTGAAAATCACAAACCATTATATGAATGCCTTTGACCAGAGACTTTCTGATATGATAATGGGCTCCATCCAAAATTAAACAATCCTCCAACTGTCACCACTAGACAGAAAAGTCACAGCTTCCCAGAGGGTTGGAAGAGCTTTCAGAGGGCCAGGTCAATGTCTTCCAAAACCATCAATAAGATAAATATAAAAGGCCCAATACAGCCTGACAGTTCTACACTAATATAAGAAACAACAGTAGGAATCAAAATTATTTTTGTTGAGTACTTGCTACCATGAAGTACTTTAAATGAATTATTTCATTTAACACTCATGACTATACTGTGAGGGGGTCTCATTACTACTCACACTTCACAGACAGAGAAATTTTTTAACTTCAAGAGTTAAGTAAGAGGACCAGATCACACAACCAGTAAATGATGGAACCAGGATTCAAACTCCAGCTACACACTTCTCCACCAACATCTAAGATGATAACCAGAGATTTCTGAATAAATGAGTGAACTGTGACTTGGAGACTTATAGGGGAAGAAAGCAGAGGTTCTGGAAAGCAATGACCTTTCCTGTCTCTGGCATCCTATTGCTCTCTGCATCCCATCCTTGGCCTGTCAGGGCTATTTCCTCACTCATCACGGGAGGATGTTAATGCCTACCATTACCAATAAGATGAGGAAGGGGTTGGGGTTGTGGCTCAGTGGTAGAGCGCTCGCCAAGCATGCATGAGGCACTGGGTTCCATCCTCAGCACCACATAAATGTAAAATAAAGATATTGTGTCCACCTAAAACTTAAAAATAAATAATAAGATGAGGAAGTCCAAAAACACACACATATATATTTTTAGAAGGAAAAAATGATAAACACTTCCTACCTCATACATATGATTTTAAAGTAGTTTTGCAGGAGGAAAAAAAGCCAAGGTTATATTGTTCATGTAATGTGGACCACTAGAACCTAGTGAGAAGTCTATAAATTCTAGACATGAAATAAAAGTCTATTATTCTGGGAAAATGTTTTACTAAAACCAGGGAATGGATATGAGCACCTACTGGCACGGAGCAGGCACTTGGCCACTAGGGGGATCATTGGACACAGTGGAATTTTGGGACACAGGGAATGAGAACTATGTGTTCATTATGATGGTAAAAACATAACTTAAGTTTGTTCATTCATTCAAAAAGGACTCGCTCAACACCTGGCACAAGTTGGGAACTGTCCATCATCTGTGTCTGAATGCATTGATGCATTGTTCTCAAGGAATTTATTATCATGGAATAGATATGTCCTCATAGAATATATGCAAAAAAACTTTGCAAATGATAAGGTGATATGGCAAACTCAAGGAACTAGTTCTTGTTATTATGTCACCTGTCAGTCAGTGACATCTTTACAGCCCTGCTCAATGTAACACGTCTAAGTTCCAATCTTTTGTTGGTTCACCCTCAATTTTTTCCCCTTTGCACATTCTAAGCAGGCTCTCAGGCCCTTTGAGCATCCAACTGTCCATGTCTTAGAGGTTTCTGGAGGGAGAAAGAGAAGTTCTGGAAGGCAATAACTCTTTCTGTCTCTTGTAAAGTCCTGAGTTCCCTGAACACAGTATCACTGAATTATGTGTGTACATGTATCCGTGTACTGTGTGTGTATGTGTGGTATGTGTATACATGTGGTGTTTGTATGTGTATTTGATATGTTTGTGTGTGGATGTATGTGGGGGTATGCATGTGAGGGGTATGATATGTGTATGTGTATGTGCATAGCATGTATGTAGTATATGTATGTAATTTATATGCTCAGTTTGTGTATGCTAGGTGTAGGGGGCAGGTGTTGGGGTGTGTAGTATGTGTGTGCTATGTGTATGTGCACCTGTGTGGTATATGTGTGCTGTGTGTGTGTGGTGTATATATGTGTGGGTATGTATGTGTGTTTTGTGTAGGGTGTGTATGTATTTGTGGTGTGTTTATGTAGTACGCATGTGTGATGTGTATATGTGGTGTGTGTATGTGTGTATGTAGTGTAGCATACGAGTATCAGGGGAAACTACCCCCAGAGAGAAAAAGTAGAGTTTCTATGATATCAAGGACACATTGGAAGTCCACAAGGTCTTGGAATACTAGGGACCTTTGTATGGCTCCATAGCCAAGCTCTGGGGACCCCAGAAGGCTGATCCCTGCTTGGGGGATCCTACTTCATCAAGCCACAGGCCAAGTGCAGAAACACAAAAGCTGTAATCTATGCAGGAAGCTAAGAGCTGACCATGGGCTGACCAATCTGCATCCATGGCCAGAAGAGGTGTTGCTTTGGGTCTTCAGAAAACCTCAAGACCATGGGAAATAAAGATGGGGAGTGATCACCAGGATTGAACTTCTGCCAGCCTTGTCCAAGGGAGGCTTAGAGTCGGTTTTAAGCTGATTTAGCAGAAACAAACAAACAAACAAAAAGACTCAGATCCCTACTCCACACTGGAGAACTGACTCTTCTAACATGCCTGGGTCTGACAGTAAGAGATGCCACTGAGAATGATCAGCTCCCTGGGGGCAGCAAGGAGGCTGAGCTGGCATCTGCGACTGGGGGGAGGTGAGAGTGGGAGGAAGAATTCTGACGGGCTAGGCCACTAGGAGCCACAGCACAGGAAGGACCCCTGGGGCCAGGCATTGCAGCTGACTTGAGGCACTATTGACAGTGGGTTGCAGTACTGGGCTCCAGGACCCAGGGGAGCAATCACATCAGAGCAGACTAACCCGAGTAGGAAAGGACAGACAGTGGGAGTGTGCTTTTCTATCTGATAGACTCCCAACAAAAACCTCCAGGACAGGATGGGTCCTTATTTGTCATTTTCTCATGCATCTTCAGAAATACAACCTTACAAATTTGATATATGTCCAGTAATAAAATATGCCTGTCCCCACCTCCATTCAGCCAAGGACAAACAGCTCAGCCCCTGGGGTGAAGATTGCTTTATGTGACATCTGCAGCCAGAGACACCTCAGACCATTTGGGTAGGTTGGAGGGGTGAAAGCTGGGCCCATGCCCCCATAAAGATAGTCCTGCCCCACCCCTGGGCCCTGCACCAGTGCCTGCACAGGGTGACCCTCACAGAGCAGCAGCATGGTAATGCCACACACATCTGAGAAAAAGGACAGGAAATTGAAGACACAGTGAGGGATAAAGGGAGGAGTTTGGTGAACCCACACTGAATACCACATATACTTCTTCCTCCAAAGGTGGCTCTGAACTCACTTCCTCCATGGGACCTTCCCAGAGTAAGTGCTAAACCAGCATCCCTAAATCCCTCCCCTTTGCTGCCCCAACCCTACACACATGCAAGCTTAGGGAAGGTGTGCACTTCCTTTTATCTTTTTCATATGCTTCCACCATTTGTCCTCCAGAACCCTGGAGATCAATCCAAGAACAGGGGACTCTCTCTATTTCTCCCATTGACTTCTTTATCCTGCACAGAACACTCAAGCACACAGTGAGCTCTCTAACTGAATGTGGCAGATGCTAAGACCTGTCCCTTAGGGAGTGGGGATGCATTACAAAGCCTGCATTCCAGTGCTATTTCTATCTCTCCTCTTCTCAGGAAGAGCCAGCACCTGGGAAAATATTGTGGACTTGATGAATAAGAAGTTGCCATCCTTAATATGTAAAAAACTCTGTTAAATCAACAAGAAACTCCCAACTACTGCTATACAATATGTCAAAACTTACAATAGTAAGAGACTGCATACCTCATGTGGATTTCCAGCCACAACATTTCCAATTTCCCTGAAACACAAAGAAAAAAAAAAAAACATGAGAAAGTTAAAAGCTCAGCTAATAACTAGGTTCTTATAGGAAGTTTTTGGCCCTTCTGAGGAACTGACTGACTGCCTGAGACCTGCAATTCCTACTAATAACTGCATAAACTGAATCTTCAACCAGAATCCCTCTCCTTGGCTGCCCCAACCCTCACCCCTCCCTAGATTTTTCATCAGAGACAAGAGCTTCAAGTTAAGTATTGTCTCTAATGGATTCTAGAAGATCTAGCCTGGTGATTTCTGGGGAGTTTTTCCATTACCTTACCCCAGTTATCACTCTTCTCCTTCCTTGGGAACCCGGTTACGTGAATCCCTGTTGAAATGACCTTACGGAGATGAGCCAGCAAGAGACCACAGCCCTATGTGCATGTATGTACCATGTACCTGTGGCCCCTGCACCTGGGTGCGGCCATTTCCCTTGGCTGGCCTGGCACTCAGGCAACCTTAGGCCCCACCTCGGAGCGAAAGGAGACTCACAGGGCCTTGGCCTTCTTCTCGGAGAACACCCTCAAGCAGAAGTCGCCGTCCTTGAAGGGCTCAAATGTGGACGGCACCACCAGGTACTCCCCAGGGGGCAGCCGAGCACGGCCAGACACCTCCCGCAGGTTGACATAGGTGCTGGAGCGAGTGGAGGGCTGGTGACCCAGGAAGAAGTCCCGGCCCAGGTGTATATCTGTGTGACTTTCCAGCTGTAAGCAATAGGCAGAATCAATTTCTTCCTAAATCCTGAAGATGAGAGCTAAGAGCTGGGTTTTATAGTGCTGATTTAGGGATCATTGATTTTTAACACCACTCTTGAGAATCAGAAAGCCTTGAATTCTGTCATGATCTCACTGTGTATCAATCATCAAATGTATTTGAAGCATCTTCTTGGTGCCAGGCCCTATTGGAGGCACTGACTTGACTGCTTGAGAGAGGCCGGACCTTTTCTCTCTGAACCTCCCCAAATTGAAAGGTTGAGCCCAGGACCTCTGGTGTGTGCTATTTGGATAACTTTCCTCCTAATTCCAATAGACTCTTACTCTGCAGTTATCCCTGTAGATGTGACAGTGACCTTCCCAGTACAGACCCAAGACTGGAGAGTGAGCTTTGATCTTGGTCCTTAAACACAAGCTGCCAGATGGGTCACTCACTCTTGGCTACCTGGGGAAATTACTCAGCAATGTGACTGTGGTGGTCAGGCTGGGGCCCAAAGAGGCAGCTCTAAAGGAGGCAGGCAGAGGAGGCAGCCACAGCCAGCCCAATTTGGGGTCCCTCTTGGCCTCTTCAGGGCCTAGTTCTCCTCCCAGAGGAGAAGATGCTCCCTAGGAACCCCTTACTTTTGTAGGGAAGGGAGAGGCTATTGGTTTGTGGCACAGGCTAATTAGTGGCTGCAGAAGGCTTCGAAAACACAGGTGCCACTGTTGTTATTGCTATAATTAAGCCTCCCATGGCACTGCATCTTTATGATCAATCTTCATCGTGATGTCTGTGACAGAGGGCAAGTGCTGATAAGCTGCAAAGGGCAAAGACTTCTGCGTGACCTGGATCTAGAATACCCACCCTGGAGTGGGCCGTGTCCATATGTGGTCACTTCTTGAACCACATGTCTGCTAAGCAGGGGAGGAAAGTAGAGCCACCTGTCCCCATTGCTCTGGCCAGGAATTCATAGGGATCCCGCAGGCAGCCCCTGCTGACCCAGCAGTCACAGTGCTTGATATTCCCACCGAAAATATTTACAGTCTGGGCATAAGAATGCTGGGAGCATGATCAACAAGGTCATGGCTAAGGCCTAAGTGTCATGAGTTACATGTGTGTTTGTGTGTGTGTGTGTGTGTGTGTGTTTCCCCAGTGTGGGAATGAAACCCAGGAACTCATGCATCTTAAGCAAGGGCTGTACCATTGAGCTACATCTCCAGCCCTAGTTAAATGTTATTCTTGCCATCCCTGAAAATAACAAGGGGAGAGAGAGAGAGGGCCCCTTCAGAAGAAATACTAAGTAATGTTGAAACGGGGAAGCAGTGGGGAATGAAATTGACCAAATTGTATTGTTCTGTTGTGTGCACTTACAAATAGGTAACAACGATTCCTGCTATTTTATTTAATTATAATGCACCAACTTAAAAAAGAAGAAGAAGGAAATGGAGAAGCAAACTCTAATTGGGTTGAGCTGGGAAGAAGGGAAGCTGAGTTCCAGGGTGGAGCAGCTTAGAGAAGCCCTGTTTGGGAAGTTGGGGTGGGAATTGGAGACACTAACACAAGAGCTGGATCCCCTCTTCCTACCAGGAACCCCCCACAAGCTAGGGCAACAACATCCCTGAACTTAAATATTCTCTCAACTTGACTCAGGAGCAAAGGGACAGGAATCCGGCAGGTTTAACTAATTGTGCTTCTCAAAGTGTGGGCGTAGACCAGAATCAGTATAAGAAATCTAGGGGCAATGCAAATTACTGGGCTGGACACCTACAAAACCAGAAACTACTGGAGTGAGGCTCAGCCACCTGTGCTTTAGCAAGCCCTCCAGGGGATTCTGAGGCAACTTCAAGTTTGATAACCATTGACCTAAAGACTCACTGACACTTGGAGAACACAAGATCCACAGGGTCACACTGAGGGAACCATGAAGTGCTATCGAGGAAAGTTCTACTGTGTGCACATATATGATCCCTCACTCATATTAATGGGGCATTTCTGATGGGAACCATCATCAACTTGATTTAACTCAGGTTTGGTTTTAATTTAAGTAGCAACGAGGTGTTTGCTCTGAATCATCCATATGCCCTTGTCTGTTCCCTCCATAATAAAATGCATTTGTGATCTAAGGGCAGGGTAGACCAGTAGTCTCTAACACTTTATAGGCCTGGGGTCTGTGAATATTGCTTTTGTTGGTATGTGTTACATCACTGGACAAGCCTGAGAACCTGAAAAGGCAGGAGGAAGGCTGCAACAGGGCAGGTACACTGCTACATAGTGAGTGCAGCTGACTCCAGAGTGGAATAGTGGGTCTCAGCCTTGGCTGTACATTGGAATCACATGGGTCATTCACAAATCTATGATGCCTGGATCCTCCACTCCCACCCTAGAGATTCTGATGCAGCTGAGCTTTGGTGTAGCCTGAGCATTGAGACTCTTGAAGGCTCTTCCAGTTATAACCCAGGAGTCCATCACTAGCATGTGTAAAGGCCTCGTTTTGCGCTCACTGCGTCTCACAATGAGTTATGCAGGTTTCCTCCCAGGAGTGCTGCCTGAGGCTCCTGCCTTCAACTAGCTGAGTGGATAGGATAGCTGGGTGAAGCCTGGGATGGCAGAGGACATTCCGGATAGAAGTGTGACACTGAAAACATGGCCCCCTAACCCAGCTGGAAATGACTGAGGCTTGGGAAAAGCAGAGAACTGAGAAGATAAAGTCAGTAATTCCTTTTCTTACCAGAAATCAGAAAGCATTTATTTCTGTTGTCCAGGTAAATAGGAATCTAAGTTGTACTAAAATCATCTTGTTTAGACCAGAACATCAGACACACAGGGGCAAAGATGGCCTCCATTCCCTTCCCGGGAATCCTGACAGGTGGGAATGGGCTCGTCTTTACCCATGGTGTCCATGATGAGGGCTACCAGCTCAGCGGATCAGTGAGTCCACAGGAGAACTGGCTTCCCTCATAGGAAGCAGATGGTGCTGGGTACCTGTCCCAAAGGCAGCCAAGCTCTTTCTTACCAAAGGAAGGATGTCTCGGTCAGTACAGTACTCACATACCTCCTTGGGAACCTACAGGACAGAAGATAAAAGCAGGTTACCTCAACCTAGATGCCCTTCAATAGATGAATGGATAAAGAAACTGTGGTGTCTACACACAATGGAATATTACTCAGCATTAAAAGATAATAAAATTATAACATTTGCAGGTAAACAGATGGAGTTGGAGAATATCATGCTAAGCAAAGTAAGCCAATCCCCAAAAAACCAAAGGCCAAATGTTTTCCCGAATAACTTGGGGGTGGGGGGTGGGGCAAGCATGAGCAAAGTGGGGGAGGGGAGGAGAGGGGGGCATGGGGATAGGAAAGATGGTGGAATAAGACGGACATCATCACCCTAGGTACATGTATGATTGCATGAATGGTGTGACTCTACTTCATGTACAACCAGAGAAATGAAAAACTGTGCTCCATTTGTGTACAATGAATTGAAGAGCATTCTGCTGTCATGTTAAACTGATTAGAACAAATAAAAAAATAATTTTAAAAAAGCAGGTTACTAAACAGTTTAAGGTCCTTCCTTTCTGCTTTTGCATTCCTTCCTGCATCTTATAGATGATACATTTTAGTAGCTTTAGTTGTTGCTTAAGTGAGGAAACTAGTTAGCATTTCTGAGTCTGGACAGTTTTTAATCAATTTCAAGGCCATTCATAAACTACTAAGTCCTAGAAATCTGGGGGTAGAGGGAAGGTTTTACTTTTTTACTTTATTTTCTTGTTGTATAATCTACCAAAGTCCTAGGTTCTTCAAGAGTTAATAAACTTCAGGGTTAAATAAGAGCTAACATCTTCTTATAAACCTACAGACCTGGCTTCCCAGATCAAGGTCCTGGTCAGAAAAGGGATCTCACTCAACTTGAGCCATAATTTATCTTTCCCTTGGTCATCACAAGTGGTCCAAGAATAGGCATGTGACCCAAGTTCGGTCTATCAAAAAATTCTCTAGGATTTTTGTCACTGGAACTGAGGAAAGGAGCCCCTTCCCTTATGCTGGTGATATTACAGGATAAAGACATCTAGTCTGGGAAAAGAGCACCAACAGTAAACAGGAGGTGTGGAGAGAAAGAGTCTTGGTAGCACCCAAGTCCCTTGTCCCAAGCATCCCTCTCTTTCCCTCAGTCTGGCCATGAGGTGATAAATTCCTTTCTTACAAGCTTAAGACTTCGGTTCTCTTATTTACAACTGCAAATGTTGACTCCCACAAGAGATGAGTCTCAGATCCAGAGTGGGAGCCTTGCCATGTCCACGGCTCCTGTGCTAGGCTAGAGAAGACTTCCATCCCCCACGTGTCCTTTTCCCTCCTTCTTCTCTATCACACAGGCTATTTGGACCAGAAGGGCAGGGTAGGCATTGTTGGTGGCTAAGGTCAGTGGGCAACTGCCTACAACTCTGAGAAACAACAAAATGAGGGAAAATTGGGACCAGCAGGCATCCATTTGTCATTGGCAACAGACATGGAACAGTCTGGGGTCACTGTTTCCTTCTTTAATTTTGAGTTCAAACCCAAATCATCCATGCAGAAGCCCTGACTGTCTGGGAAAGCAGAGCAGCCCCCCTCCCCCCACCATGGAAATCTCCCTCTCCACTCCAGGCCTGAAAGCAGGGGCATTTCCCTCCCCAGCAGGGGCTTCCCTAACCACTTTGGCAGTCTTTTCATAACAACTCGACCACTGCAGCTGCTATCAATATGCTCCAAATCCACCCCGCCAAGAGTCACTGGGCAGGAACTGAGCCAGGCAAGTGCAGCGAGACAGAAGAGAAGGCCTTAGCCGTTGCCCGTGGAGGGATAGGAAGAGACAGCTATCTAGGAAGTGCAGGATCCTGAGTGCAAATGACAGGCCAGCCTGGCAGGAGGCTGTTGTCACTGCAGGAAGATGAAAGGAGGAAAGACCAGACAAGCAGGGCTCTTTAGCCTTCAGGGATTCCTGGCTGCTTTTCAGGTTTTTAGCCTCAAACTAGACTCCAGTTTCAGACAGTTAAGGCCAGAGAAGGAAGATACATGGATAAGAGTATGGCATCCCTAAAACACCAGCTACTCTATAATCCCAGCTGCTCCCTGCAACCCCAGCTGCTCCCTATAGCCACGGCTACTCCCTACATTCATTCCCTCAATCTAATTTTAAAACTGCTTCTGTTCACAAATGTCAGGCCTTAAATTATGTGCCTCTTATAAGAAGAAAGACCATGGATCACACACATGAGAGTATTTCATAAGCAGCTATAATGTGATGCCTGAAGAACTGGCATGCTTTATGTATTATTTATGAATGCAAATGCTATATCACACAATGCTATCATGAAACGAATGACTATGTAAGGTAGACTCAATGGATGGAGAATTGGAAGCATTATCTCTGAGTAGCTAGCTCACCCTGCAGCCATGTCTGCTTACTCTTCTCTCTCCAGAACTCTGACTTTCAAGCCGTTGAGATGCACATGATATTCCCTCAGGCTAGAATGTTCTCCCTGCTGCACCTTTGAAATCTAGGAAATCTTTTGAGGCTCTGATCAAAGTTTCCTTCTGCATAAAGCTGAGGATCCCCCAGCCCACCATGTTGGTCACAATCATAGCTGATTAGACTTGCCCAGTGGTGTGCATCTGATTTTCCACACTAGATGGTAAGCACTCTGAGAGCAGTAACCGTGATATTCCTGTGTGTCCTCAATTTTCATCTCCACACAGGGTATATTGTAGATGCTCACTAAAGTTTGTGGTATTGGCATGCATATAAAAAGTATCTTCTTATGTTTTTATGCCTATAAGCAATGATTCTGGTTTTGTAATATTTACATTTTAGGTGAGGCTAGAAGAGCTGATCAGGAGTAAAATTATAATTTATTTATTTGCAATTCTTTATCTTGCCATTAAGCAGTAACTATTCCATATACCATCCCTCCAACATGTAACTAACTAACACACACACACACACACACACAGTGTAAGGCCCTAAGTTCTAGAATATGAAAGATTAAGGGGTGGAGGAGGATGGTATGAGTTTGGCAACTGCACTTTTCTTTACTGGTTACAGCACTTCTTTTTCTTGCATGTTGGGCCATTGGACTGCCTATCAGCTTTTTGATTAAAATTATTACTATGTTTTTATCCCAAGAAAATCATTTTTAACAAAATTATTTTAAAAAAAAACACAACAACACCACAACCACCATGAATCCCTCTGGAATTTGTTCTAAGGAGTCTTTGCCTGTATGAAGAAGCAGATTCCAATTTGTTCCTTGCTGGGTCATCAAGACCTAAACATTTTACTTTAACATATCTGTGAGGTTAAATTGGCAGAAGGGTGAAGGCCAAGAGCTGTACTGGTTGTGTTCCCCAATCTAGAGACATCAGAACCTAAAATGGCCGTGTGTCCCCAAGTCATGCTCTGTATGTTCCACAAATGTCTCCAGATTCCCCATGGTGAGAAGAAGGGGGTTTGTATCTTCAACTCCCATATCTAACCTTCTTCTCCTACCTAGTGATGCCTATCATCCACCTATGTCACCTCAAGTGCCTTTTGCCCCCATGTTCTTCTGTCTCTTAAGATGCCTATACTTGGAAAAGCATCTAATAAACATATTTTTACTGAGTTCTCAATTAACAGGCAAAGTTAAGGAATTGCACATCTCAGTGCTAATAACAGAGACTTGATCCATAGGAATGAATCTCTAATTATGGAACTCAGGCCTGTCAGTAAGGCCAATGGGAGAGGTATTTAGGGGAGCAAAGACAATGCTTGATTGGGAATATTTAAGCAATAGAATATGCAGTCCAATTATGGGTCAAGACATTCAGACCAAAGACATGAAGTTTACAGTAAATAAGAACCCAACTCTTCAATACCTGGTAGATAGCATAGCCGATGCTAAGCATGCCCTGCCCTAGCTTCTTCTGTCGCCTGCGATTTTTCTGCATCAGACCCAACAGCACCGTACAGCAGGGTTCACCAACTCCCTCCTCCTGGTCTTCATCTACCTCATCCAAATGGATTTTGAACTGTGGATTGGTCCAGTAAGTGGCTGGAAATTGCCCAGTAATGGTGGTTCCATTGTGGGGGGTAAGGAGATGGGAAAGAATAAAAAAAAAAAAAAAGAATCTTGATCATCCCATTGAAAGCATAACTGTGGCCAAGCCGTGCCTGGTGAGCAGGCCCCAGAAAATGTTCTTTAAAGGTGGTCAGGCACTTCTCCTCCCTCCTTCCCACACCACACATGAGCAGACTCATCCCATAGCACTAGGAAAGTTTGCACCTGTCAATTTCATCCTCCCAAGCACTCAATCAAAGCCAGCCCTGCTTGACTGGCAATATTCAAGTTCCCAGGATCCTGGGATTACCCTGGGCTGCGCTGGGAAATAACCTCCAAGTCCCACTGGGGAAATAGTTAATAGCTCCTTGTCCCCAGCTCCTGGACTATGGGGAAAAAATCCCAGAGGAAGGAAGATCTCATGAGAAAAGCATGTCTTAGACAGAAGAGGACAGAGTCCCAGAAGAGTCTGAGAACTCCCCTGAACAGCTAGAAAGCCCTCTGACTGATATATGTTCTCCTTCAGAGAAGACCCCAGCTTCAGACCACAGCCCAACGCAACCCGGAGAACAAATCCTCTGTCCACCAGCCCAAGGACCTCATGATGGTAACGGTGTTGCAGCCCATTGATAAAACACACTCCCTTCAAGAGAAAGTCATTTAATCATGCATGAGGAATCATGCAATTAAAAAGCATTTGTACACACCATCTATGGATATTTAAAAGGAATTCTTCATTTCAAAGATGAAGTTAATTTAAAACAAAAACAAAAAAACTCTGGTGACTGCACAAGCCAAGAGGCACAGAGAAGTGAAAAGGATCATCCAAAGGCACACAGCAGCAATTCTATGACAGTTCAGAGCAGAGGATAATTGAAAAGGATCAGCCTGACAGGTGTCTCTAGGCAAGGGCCTCAACAATTTCAATAATGATGTGCCCTGAGGGGACAAAGGAGTGGGAGAGGGTGATTGGTTTTTGAACTCTGTTTCGGTTTTATTGTTGTTGTTTAGATTTGGGTTTTTTGCATCCTCTAAGTGAGGAGCCAACTCCATGAAATAACAATAGCACTCCCAGGTGATCAAGAGCCACTGGTTATTTTTTTCTTAACAGTATTATTCAATGCCACCTTCCCGGAATCTCCACTTCCAGGTTTTTGATTTGAGGCACAAGTGTATGGATAAAGCCAATGATCTGTAGATTCCAGGGGAGATAGAAAATTCAGTAATCTTCTATACTTACATCGTTACCAAAGGGCAAGAACAATCCATCTCTTCCTGACAGCTAGTTGGCAGCACAGATGGGATTATGATTTGGTACAGACAGATACCTTGGGCACCCCCTACAGTTCTGAGCTCCCAAAATGATCCATGCGAATTTCCTCTACATTCTCTAAGAGCTTGCTAATGGTGAGCATATTTTAATTTCTCCCAAATGCAACATTACTGCAATCCCTACATTTTTTGTTTACTCCTTAACAGTACTGTAGGAAAAGAATGGGCCATAAAGATAATACATCCCATTTGTATGACGCTACACAGTTTACAAAGTGCTTCCTTACACATTCTGCTTTAAGATGCTCACTGAGACCCAAGTAAGGTCGAAAGTTAAGAATTATCACCCCATTCTGAGGATCAAAAAACTGAAGCTTAGGGAAGGGAAATGTCCCTCCCAGGAGTTCACAGCTGTTCAGCTAAGCAACAGGGTCAGGACTACAGACTCCCCTCATTCCTGTCTGCCCAGCATTCTGGTTTCTGCCACCAAAAAATAGGAACTCTGGTTGGATAAGGATGGAAGAGAGACCTTGTCAAGCCCCCAGACCATATCCACATGAGATTTTATGATAATGCCACTTCCGGCACTGAGCTGTGTGCTGAGAACAACATGACTGGCCCCACCCCTGAGCATACCCGCTGAGTCAATCAACCCAAATCAACTCATCAACAGCAAACTCGGCAGGGAGTGGGAAAGAGGGGGGTTGCAAAGTGAAGAGAGTAGGTTTAGCTTTCCTTCATTTCTCCTTAAGAGATGTGGAGTCATTTTTCAGAACTTCTTCATCAGGTGCTGCTTCAGCAGATTCAACCTAGGAGGAGCCTATGCATGTACATATTAATGATCTTTTGTGAACCAGGAAGACTACCCCCCTTTAATAAGATGAGGACCCAGGTTAGTGTGGAAGCAATGGTTTGCACCAGGCTCTCCCTGCAGGCCAGCCCCAGTGACTCCCATAGGAGTTCAAGGTGGCCACACGCATGCCCTGTGTGTGGCCACCCCTGACCTCCACTGTCTCGCCCTTCCAACTCTGACTCAGATGCCCACACAGAGCAAACCAGATACTCTGTGGGGTGCAGCCTATAGGAACAGCAGCTGTTGGGCCCCTGTTCCTCTAGCAGGGAAGCCCAGGAGAACAAAAGGTCTTAGCCAAGAGCAAGAAAGCGGTTAGTAAGAAGCACATTCTTTGGAGGCAGGAGCAGCTGGGCAAAGCAGGGCTGATTTGAACACACAGAAGCTGAGATCAGGCCACCCATCCTTGCTGCCCTGGCCTCTGAGCATGAAGACAACCAGAGCCTCTAGTCTACAGACATTATCCCAAGATTAACATATGAAGTCATCCAGCTCAGAGAGGACCAGACAGGCAGAGCTCCACCTTACCTGGGTAGTTCTGGCAGCCACCTGCGGTGGAACCCCGTGTCCAGCGGCCATTGAACAGCATCAGGTTCCATTTGTGCACCTCGTCACTGCTCAGAGAGTCTGGAGAAAGGTTGCAGATCTCCAGGCGGGAGAACTGCTTTAAGAAATCTGAAAATGACATCCTGGGGGGACAGAGGAACCGGAGGACTCTCAGTCAAGGGAGCTGGGCTGGAGGGGTGATTAAAGGGACACCCAGCAGCAGAGTCCTGTGAGTGGTCTCAGAGGCTAAGGGCTCAATGACTCTGTTCAACAGTCCACTGATAGGAACAGGCAAAGGTTACCATCCAAATTCCTCTTTGTGGTTAGCATCTCAGCTCTAGGAGAACCCCACTTGCAGACCTACCAGCCACACAGAGTCAGGGCATGAACTGGAAGAGCCCCTGCCTTTGTCTAGGCTGGGTTAAGTCTGAGTCCATAGGAATTTTCTTCCTATTTAATTCTCAGTGATGTACAACATAGAGATGTCCCCCTAACTCCTACCATAGAAGAAGGGGATCCTTTTCATCTTCCCTAGCCTCCAGCAAAGGAAGCCATCCTATTGTGATGGTAAGGCAAATCTTAGCTCTAAAAAACTAGAAGTAGAGCTCTCTGTTCATTGGAAAGGCAGACAGGCTTGTGGCTTAAGGCCCAGATATCTTGATCTGGGTGCTTTAGATACGTGAGTAAAGGTAGAATTATACTAGAGCAAAAAGGGGGTGAAGAATGAAAGACACCAAGCCAGGTGCAGTGGCGCATGCCTCTAATGCCTGCAGCTCAGGAGGCTGAGGCAGGAGAATTGTGAGTTCAAAGCCAGCCTCAGCAATGGCAAAGCTGAGCTGGGGATGTGGCTCAGTGGTGGAGTGCCCCTCAGTTCAATCCCCGGTATCAAAAAAAAGGAAGAAAGACACCAAGGCCAAGAACCTTGTCACTTTCCTAAGACCTGGAGATGGGCTGTGCCCACATCAGAACTTGGAATGGACTCACAACTAAGAGGTGGCTAAGCAGCCTCTTTTTTAAATATTTTATTAGTTATAAATAGACACAATGCCTTTATTTTTTAAATATATATTTATTTGTTAGTTGTGGGTGGACACACAATATCTTTATTTCATTTTTACGTGATGCTAAGGATTGAACCCAATGCCTCATGCATGCTAGGTGAGTACTCTACCTCTGAGCCACAACCCCAGCCCACAATACCTTTATTTTATTTGTTTATTGTTATCTGGTGCTGAGAATCAAACCCAGTGCCTCACACATGCTAGGCAAGTGCTCTGCCATGGAGCCACAGCCCCAGCCCACTAAGCAGCCTCTTACCAGAACTCGCCGTCGTCAGCTTTCCTGTCCAGCTCTTCCTTCTGCCTGGGATCTATATAGTTCCATTCAGGTGCACTGGAGGGTCAAGGGTGGAGCAGAAGTGGTCATTCCTGAGGGGCAAGCTATTTACTGCATCAAAAGAGCCCCCTAAGGGCCAGAAATGGGGTCCCAAAATACAGCAGGTAGATGGACAGGCTGGACCATAAGGGTGGAACTACAGTCTGGAGAGGACATGAGGCCAGAATATGGGCACCAGCAGGTGACCTTGAGCATACAACAGAAGCATTATGGGCCTGCTCTAACTGTCACTCTCTGAACAAGTTTTACAATTTCATATAGGATACCCAGGCCCCTGGTCACAAGAATGAGGAAGTCCAGGAGAGGAGATACAAGGGGTCCAGTGACAAGAAGGGCAGGCACTCTAGTATTCTTTAGTAAGTTGTCATTCTGGCTCATCTGTCAATCTGGGATTAATATATTCTAAGAAGGTCTGGCCAGCTTAGGGTACATAGATATGGTCCACTTTCTAAGCCTGCAAGAATAACTATCAGGCCCAGTTTCATGGCAGCTTCCCTGAAGGAGTGTCACCCTGTGAGGCCTCCTGCTGTTGACCTTTCCTTGGCAATATCCATATACTTTGTTTAAATGCCATTTCCAGTTTATCTGACATTTCCAAAGTCAAGTTTTCCTGAAATACATATGCAACATCTAAATAACTGAGCAGTATCAAGATCCACTTAAAACACACACACACACACACACACACACACACACACACACACACCCCTACCTCTTTCCTAAATATTTTCAGCAAAACCCAACCCCTACCTGCCCCAGCATAGAAGCTGAGGCACACCCAAGTTCAGCATCCCCCAGATCTGGCCTCCAATGCCCCAGGAATTAGCAGAAGAGTTTAGGAGAGTTCTTAAATTCATGGAAACTCTCATTTAATCAGAATAGATCTTGGAATGTGCCTGTTATAAATAAAGATTAGAAGACAAGTTGGAAATTTGCAGATCTAAATCTTCCAGTTGGTTTTTACAAACTGGGGAGAAGGGGGACAAAAATCTATCTAGACATTGCACTGAGTTTAGGAATGTCATTTCAGAGTTCCAGCACTCTCCGCCAACAGCCAGTATGTAAGTATCCCGAGCTGTGTCTAGCTGGTAGAGCCTCCGGGACTTGATTCCACCCACACCCACACCCACACCCACACCCACTCCAGCCCTTGAGACTTTCCCACCCTGTCAGGGATTGGGTGGCATCAGGGAGAGGAGATGAAGTCAAGCAAACCCTTTTGACATCTTTTGAATGGCTTTTGGTGAAAACGGATAAAACTTGAGGTTTCTATTTCATTCAGTCATGTCATCCTTTTAAGGCAGATGGCAGAATTGAAGTTTTGGGGTGTGCTCAATGTTAGGCAGTGGACTGGAAACTCTCATAGAGGAAGCCCATCTTGTGCCCCTTCCTGACAAAGGCCTGGAGGAAAGTTCTGTAGCTCTGAGAGATAATAAGCCATATTATCCTTAATTAAATGTGATAAAGCACTTTCCTAAGGCCCTGTGACATCACAGAATATGGACAGAGGGTACACTCAAGGCTAAAGGATGTATTGGGAGAGGGTAGGATGGTGACAATTCTCATTTCTAGTGGCTCTTTATTTAATAAGATTTGTGCATTGTAATTCATTCCCCAGCACCAGCCTTCCTCCCCTGGGCCAGCTGTGCTAACTTGACAGAAAGCACACCATGCCTTCCCCATCCTCCTGTGTCACAGAGACATCAATTCCAGGACACAGCTGTCCCAGGATATCACCATTTCTGAGTAACTTCCCCTCAAGCAGAAAGGCTGCCCTCCAGTCAATGATCAATACCCACCCAGGTCATGAGCTCATGGGGTGAGCAACACCCCCATTCATCAATGCCTGCCTGGGGCCATGACTTCCAAGATCAAGTTTCATTTTCTCAGCATCATCATTTCCTTTCATAGCTGAGGGGCTTGGCCTTTTGTCAAAGGAACCAGTGTTTGTGGAGTGGAAAGATCAGATTGTGAATGAGCGATTTGACCACCACGGTGTAGTAGGTAGAAAACAGGTAAACTGTTTGGCACTAAGCAAAATTCAATGGAGCTGCCCAATTCTCAAATGCCAAGTCAGAAATTCGGAATTACAGACTTTGCTTTTCCCAGCCTGGAACCAGTTAATACTCTTCTGAACAGGCTGAGTGATTTTTGGACAGTAAGTACTTCAGAACTCACTATGATGTTGGTCTCATTATTGTGCTTCACAAGACACTTCTCTGTGGAAGGAAGTAATACTGGGGGAAGTAAAGAGGAACCTACTCATCGCTCCAAGCTCCTGTCCACTCCACTTCGCCCCATGGATTCCTGAGTCTGATCAGCTTCTCTGGGCAGCCACGGAAATCCACCTGCAAGGTCCATACACACAAAAGCAATTACTGCCTGCCCTGCATTCATGTGTGCACCTGGAAGGATTTGCATGAAATTTTTCAAATGTCCCTAAATGACCACACTTTTACTTTCTTTTAACAGGTGCTTTCAGGCTTTGGCCAAGTGTTCTATTTTTCACAATTTGAATAAGTAAAGAGTGAGCCGAGTACAAAATCAAGTTCATGTCTTCTTTAACTTGGATTTAGATTTCATGGTTGACTAAGATTGACTCTGTTCTTAATATATGAGACATCACGGTACACCCTCTGAACGAATAGCACAGCAGTTAATATTCATTAAGTACATATGAACTAGGCACTGTGCTGAGCATTTCAAATGCATAATTGCCTCATTTAAACCTCAGAACAACCCTGTGAGGTGGGCACTATTATTATCTTCATTTTGCAATTCAAAAATCTGAGACATAGAGATGCTCAGTTTTCCAAGACTACTTAGCTATTAAGTGGTAGGTGCAAGATGAAAACCAGAAACTGTGTTGCCAAAGCCCAAGAGTGGGGATACCCACTGAATTTCTTTTTTTTTTCTTTTCAGAGGCCATTGGGAAATTCAAAGCAAAACCAATTTCTCAAAGATAACACTGTCTTTAGCCTAGGTGGATGTATCTTACCTTAGTTGCATGGTGTCTATATTTTTCATTGTAAACCCTCCAAATGTTTTTGGAAGTAGTCAGAAGATAAAAAATAAAATTAATGAAAATTATAGTCCAGGCTTTCAACTAATTGGGTTAGAGAACGAGAAACACCTGCTTGCCTTCTCATTATTATAGCCCACCCTAAAAATGGAAGTGGGAATTTATTTTTTTTCTTTTAGGGATCCTATGCATTTCCACTGTTTATACAAACAGACATCTTACAATGAGTATAGAACCTAACTGACAATCTCTACAACTCTCCTGGCCACATCTCAGAAGAGAAGTTAACTAGAACTCATAGAGATGCAGGTCAGAGGCGTTAAGTTACCCATCCACAAGAGTGTGAAAATCAGAAGGGCCTTCGTAATGAGCAAGAACTAAGGGCACATCTGTGACATCAAGGGCTCTGTGCAGCAAGGTGACCCCCTTCTCCAGCAGGGCAGGAAGCACCAAAGCCAACTCTAAACCTCTTAGGTGACCTCCTGTCTCTTCTCTCAGGTATGTTCTGGATTTGTGGTAACAGCATTTCACATTACCTTCCCCTCCTCCACCTAATTTTACCTCTTCAACTCCAGTAACAGAGTACGCATGACTCTTAACCAACTTCTGGCTGGTGATGGCTTCTGCTTCAGCTGCACTGGAGACCTGGGTTGAGGAGAAAGTCAGGTCAGGTAGCTAACCTGAACGCTTTGGTGTCATCCCTTTCCAAAGATACACTACAAAGCCAGAGGGCCCCAGTGTGGAACTAGCAAAGCAATGAGCCTCAGGTAAATACAGCCGTCTCCATTCAACACTCTTTAATTAAGCCAGGCAGGTGCTATGTGGCTGCCAAGCTGGGAATCTGACTTACCAGTCATTCAAATGCCAGCAGCATTTATTCTCTGTGAGTATCCCTCTGATGCCCAAAGAAAGCTATCCATTTTGGCAGCAAGAGAGAAAAGGAAAGTAGGTCTGTTCTCTTTGACCACCTTGAAAGTCCAAACAGGCAACCCTCCTGTCGGGGCATGATACCTACCTGGTTTCAGAACCTCTTTCCTTTTTCTTCAAGGATCTCCAAGTCCCTTAAGTATTATAAATCACATTCATTTTCCCAAATCTCAAGATGATTTAGCAAAAAGAGAGTAACAAAAAATAGAGTCTAGGATCCAGGGAGGAAGACTATGTTCTCGGGGCAATTCCTGCAGTACTAAAGAGGTTCTACCAGCAAGGGAGAAATCAGGGCTCCAATATGATGAACCCCAGTTTCTATCCATTACTTAGGTCTTAGCCAGCTCACATGTGCCATGGACACCAGACTTGCCCATTAAATCCCAGATACTGTCAAAGCTTTCCCAGGCCTCTCCCTCCCTATCCAGTCCCTTCTCGACCACACCCGGGTAGAGGTGACAAAGAAAAGTATCCTGGCTCACATCAATGGAGCAACCCAGGAGAGACCCCGCACGGAGGGCTTTTCTGATGATATGGTACAGATTGGTTGGTGGCTTCTTCAGGTCATAAAACTCGGAGATACCACCTGTGAAATCCTCAAACCCTTCCATTGTGGACCCTCCAGCAAGAGCCTCATAAGAACCATTGAGCCTGTTGGAAAAGAAAAAAAAAAAATGTGCACCATCCACAGCCATTTGCAACCCCAGCAGAGGACTACAAGGGTCGAGGGAAAAGATAATGTTTTGACATTGTGGTCTGGAAGGTCAAGGGGGGCCCTTTGCCAATTTTGACTCTGGGTCAGGAAGGGACTTAGGCCACTGTTTCACAAGGTCAGCTCAGCATTTCACTAGCAATGGACCTCACACAATTTCTCTCCAGGCTACACACTCTTTTACAAAGCCAAGGGCAACCCTTCCATGGGTGACCCCAACCGCTTAGTTTTCTGGAGGTTTCTAGGGACAAAGAGGACCCTCTGTAAAGACTGGAAGGCATCTGCTGAAGCTCACTTAGGGAACAGGACTGGAAATAGAACTGGGATTGCAGAAAAAGTTATCAGTAAATAAAATGAATTCAAAGAAGTAGTCTTTGAACAATGAATGCCAATGAGAACAACGGCTCCTGAGGAAATGGAAGAATTTTGGTACCTAAGTACGTTTATTTTCTTCTTCATCATCATCATTCTCTCTTTAAAAAGTCACATGGGACTGGGGTTGTATGTAACTCAGTGGCAGAGCGCTTGCCTAGCATGTGTGAGGCACTGGGGGTTCAATTCTCAGCATTGCATATAAATAAATAATTTTTTTAAAAAACTCACATTGCCCTAAAATTTACCTTGGGGTTTGAAAGAGAAAAAAGCTAAGACCCAGAGAGGCAATGCAGCAAGTTCATCATCCCCACATTCCCATGGGACAGAGCTGAGATTTTAAGCTCCCAGACCAAATTTCCATTTCTCTTCATCCCCGAGGGATGCTCCTCTGGACCTTGGAGATCCAAGTGCTGGGGAAGACTTGGCCATGACACCCTGAGTTTGGGGAGGGGAAACAGGTGTGGGAGAGGACAGGTGCCCCACTTACTTGGCATAGGCTTTCTCCAAAAGTGCGCTCCAGAATTCATTGCCTTCTTCAGAGTGTAGGAAGAGCAGCTGCCCGTTCTTGGTGGGCAGCCTGTCGTCAATGACCACCTCCACCCACTCTCCATACTGCCAGAACTGGGTGTGGGAAAGCACAATGGCTGTTCATACAAATAAAGAAAGGGAGTCCCTTTGGTGGCCCTCAGATGGGAACACTGTGCTGCCAGAGATCAAGTCTCAGGCGTTTCATGAACCCCAAGCTCCTGAAGAGCAGGATTTATGTCAGATGAGCCAGGAAATATCTAATTCAGTCTCTTGAGTTTGTGCTTAAGAGAACTTTCACAGCATCACCCAGTGTGACAATGGGTGACTCATTCACTCCTTTCCTGATCCTCAGTCCAAAGTGCCTTCCTCAAGGGGAGATGGGAAGGAGATAAAGGCCTGGATGATTAGATGGAGGTATTAAATAAATGGTTCTCCAGCTTAAGTATACATGCACTGGAATCACTGGGAGGGATTGTTAAGCATAGATTACTGGGTCCCACCCCCCAAAGTTTCTGATTCCATCTGAAGTGGAATCTAAGGATGTGGAAAGTAGTGACAAAGGCTAGGAGCAAAGCACAATACCTGAAAATGAAAGATGCCCGCATAGTTCTTCTGGAAGGTCTGGTCCCTGGGGACCACCCGGTAAAGCAGCTTTTCATTCAGGGTGAGAGAAGCAATGGCCGCCAGAAGCCAGCAATCACCTGCACAGCATCATGGAGGACACAGACTGGTCAGACGGGGTTGGTAGGGTCTCTGCTTTCTCTGACTCCCACTGCCCCAGTCACTCAGAGTCCACGTCTGTCTTAGTCTGTTCTTGCTGCTATAACAAAATACCTAAGACTGGGTCATTTATAAAGAACAAAAATTTAGTTCTCCTAGTTCTGGAAGCTGAGAAACTCAAGATCAAAGCACCAACAGATTCAGTGTCTGGTGACGGATTGCTCTCGGTTTCCAAGATAGCACTTCATCTCTGAGTCCTTACATGGCAGAAGAATGGAAGAGCAAAAGGGCCCATCCCCCTTCAAGCCCTATTATAAGGGCACCAATCCCTTTCGTGAGGGTGGAGTCCTCATGAATTAATCACTTCTGGAGGCCCCCACCTCTTAATACTGTCATAGGGGGGTCTTAAGTGAACTTCTCATCGTGTGAATGAATATTTCATCTTACTGGCCCAATGTTGCCTCTTTTCAGATTCACTACAGATCCCTAGCCTAGAAGTCTGGGTCTTAGGTTTCAGCATATGAATTTGTGGGGGACTCACACATTCAAACCACAGTGACATCACACAACTCCTTTCTAAGTCAGGTAGTCAGATTCTCTTCCTTTCACCCGAGACTCACATGTAGCAATCGGCTTCTGGGGCCTCACTGAGAGCTGTCTACACAGATGGGGAAATTCTCTGCTCCTTCCTATCACCACTCTCCTCCCACACATGCTGACTATTTCACATCTCCCAAGCACCCAACTAGTGCAGTGGGAAATGGAAAGAAAGCAAAAGGGAACAAAAATGAGTCCCTTTGGTCCCTTATTGGCAACTCTGATAAATTTGGTTGGCAGGGGACACTGAAGCTGTGTAGCTAGCCCATAATGTGTGCATGTGAGTGAGAGTGTGAGAGAGAGAGTGCGTTCCTTGCCCCTTGGGGCCTTGGGTTACAGGCACTGGCTCTGTGTGGTCCGTCTAGAGCACGGTCCTTTTATGTTTCAGAGTTCACCATGAAAGCGTTGATGGTTTCTTTTAATACTCTTGAGATATTGATTAGCATTAAATCATCATAATCTGAGGCAGAAAAAATAAAAGTCAAGAGAGGTTAAAAATCCTGGAGCTTGCTGTTTGTCACTTTGAATATTTAAGTAAACTCAAGAGCAAACAGAAAACCCCTTTCTGGGCAAGTCAGGACCTCCCAGGCCAATGGCCCTGAGTGGCACTTTCTGGGAAGGTGTAATTGTCCCTTCGTGTTGATTTCAAACAATTAAGAACAGGTGCCAGATGCTGATTGCTTACCTTAACATCCTATGGGGGACCTATCATCTTGCTCCTATTTATGAATATGCTTATTGCACACCAGCCTCTGGGTTCTCAATGTCCTTAAATGAACTTCTCATCGTGTAAATGAATATTTCATCTTACTGGCCCAATGTTGCCTCTTTTCAGATTCACTGCAGATCCCTAGCCCTAGAAGTCTGGGGTTTGGTGAATGAGTCCCTGTTTTGCCTATTTTCATTTGTCTCCACTGGCTCCAAAATCCAGTCCATGTATCTCAGCCTTCATCTTTTCCATGGAAAAAGTCTAAACCTTCTCTGTGTGTCTTCAGATAGAAGAAGACGGTTCAATGTTCTGGAGGCCATCCAGGTCCTTATCTAATCTACATTTTCTTTCAACCCTATGGCCAAAGTTGCATGCATGCTCCAGGTGAGGACAGAACTGGTTTTGTTCTGTTTCTCAGATTCAGGCTGTCTATGCAAGTAGTTAGTAAACCATGGCCCCAGGAGCCACTTCTGAGGATCCGCAAAATCTCCATCACCAGGTCATCCAAGAAATCCTTTTTCTATCTTACCTTATCTTTTTCATTGAAGTAGCTCATGATTTGACCCCAAACTAATTCCTTTCCCCCAACCAGTCTCATACCTTCAATCAATTTCCTTCCTCCTCCTCCTCCTTTTCTTCTCTTTCTTTCCCTCCTCTCTCTCTCTCTCTCTCTCTCTCTCTCTCTCACACACACACACACACACACACACAAACACACACACATTTAGTTTTTGAAGGATTTTCTGACCCAGGAAGCAACCTCCTCCTGCCTCTCTCTTCACCAGGTTTCTCTTTACCTGATGGCATCAGAGCTTCAAGGTAACCCTAGAGATAGAGTTGGCATAGATAACAACCATGGCTTCTGTTGCTTCTTACCACAGAAGCCTTGAGTAGGGCAGTACCTCATTAAAAAAAGCAACTTCTGCAGAGTGAATGAAATAACATAGTGTCCTCCTCCCTCCCCACTCCTCTCAACCCAGATTGCATCCTATGATCACCTATGAGCATGTCACTCCTCTGCTCAAAAACCTGCAACTGACCTCTACTGCTTAGGAACAAAATTAAAACCCCTGACAGGGCATCCAGACCCATCACAACACAACTCCACCTGCATCTCCAGTCCTTCTCCTTTATACCCCCAGCATGAATCTAATCTCCCAGTCAGCCTGGAATATGCACAGAAAGAGCCCTGGTTTTTTTGGCTGCCGTGGTTTTCCTCATTTGTTCCCTCTGTGTGCAAGGTCCTTGCTGCAACTCACCAGCTGAATCTTACCCATTATCCATGAGGCCTTCCCTGAAGCCTCCCACCCTCCAGATAAAAGCCACCTCTTATTTTTGTGTGTCCTAAAGACCTTATTTAACCTTCTGTTGCACATTTACCATGAACTGTCTCAGATGACAGTTAGTACCCAGACTGGACTCAAAACTCCATTCACATATCCACTCCTCACTGGTGAGTCCCTTGACCCTACCCTGGTTTTCCTTAATGGCCTCAAACCCTCCCTTGTCAGAGCTCCCCAGCACTTCCCAAGGTCAATGATGGCATCTGATCATTGCTTTCCCATTTCTTTCTGATCTCTTCTGCAAAGCAGGGATGTGAAGTCCATAATTGTAGCCTTCCCAGAAGGTGGCTGACATATAGTGGGGACCCTGTGAATACTTGATAAATTTTAAAAAATAAGCAAATGACCAAACAAATTGATGAATCATAACATATTTTGCAAATCTCCTACAGCTCCTTATATACATTTGCACCTGAATCTCCCAGGTCTAAGGTCCGGTGAGGACCTGCATTGAAACTGACAAGTTCTACCTCTCCAACATCAAGGTACTTTGGTGTCTAAAGCTCTGAGGCAAAGGGAGATAAATAAGGGAACATGAGTGCAGATGCACAGTCCTCTGGGCATGTTCAAGATGATGGCTCTACAACATCTCTGAAGCAAGTAGCTCCTCAAAGAGCCCACAGCAGCTGCAAGCCTTCTTTAATGGGTGTGGCCCTGGCTCCCTTCTGATGTGAACTTGATTCTCCCAGTCTGAGCTACTTCCAACAGCCCATCCAGAGCACTCTGGAGACATCATGATTCAAGATGCAGCACCAAAATATCCCTTGGATGCTGACATCAAACAAGGCTGCCCAGCCAGGGGAGAGGTTAATTTTCTCTTCATCTACCTCATTCCTGACATTTCACAGCCTTCACCAGGCTGCTGCTATAAGCAGAGGCCCTAAGGAGATGCTGTGGGTGTGTAGACATTTGGATCTCTGCCAGTTACTATGTAACGTGTGAGTGGATTGTTGGGACAAGATGCTTTTTCCAAGGAACATGTCCAGATGAATGTGTTCCCATTCAAAGGGTCTTCTTGGGACAATAAACACTTATTCTGTCGCTCAAACAGTTTAGAGACTTGTTTGAGGAACTGCTTCTAAGCTCATGGCACATTAGTGGGTTCTTCTCCAAGGGGAAATAGCCTTGATCTTTGAGCATAGTTTTACTTTCTGAAAGCAGGCAAGAGGATTTGGGATCCAAGTTTGGTGGCAAATAAGATAGACCAAAAAAATAGGAAATATGGACTAGTCTCTCCTCCCCAGACACCCCTCAGGTAGGGCTGGCCATGGGGTAGAGGTCTTACCCATGAGCTTTAAGCAGATATCTGAATTCAGGAAAAACATCTAATTTCCTGAGGAAGTGGGACAGACTAAGCTGATCAAGACATTTTGCCCATTACCCTTCCCCTTTCCTTCCACCTAAAAAGTCTGCCTTAGGCCTGGACATCACACAGCCACCTTGCAATCCCAAGGTTACATGTGCAGGATGACAGTCAACACACTCGGGAGACTAGAGTAGAAGTACAGTGTGAGCCAGGTCTCCAAGGACATGAGCTACATTAGCCCCGGGCTAAGCGCATATAGACTCCTTGTTATAAAAGAAAAATTAGCCCTCTATTTGTTCAAGCCACTAGCAGCTGGGTTGTATGCTGCTTGCAGCCAACATTTTCCTAACTGATCAAATGAGAATGACTATGAAGGGATTTGGTGTGCCCCATAAACAGATTCAGAGAAAAAATTCCACATAAGGAGCTCTTTCTAAAACACTGGAAATACGCCGGATACCATGGTGCGTGCCTGTAATCCCCACAGCTCAGGAGGCTGAGACAGGAGAATCACAAGTTCAAAACCAGCCTCTGCAACATCGAGGTGCTAAGTAACTCAGTGAGACCCTGTCTCTAAATAAAATACAAAATAGGGCTGAGGATGTGGCTCAGTGGTCAAGTGCCCCTGAGTTCAATCTCCAGTACCCCCCCCCAAAAAAAAAAGAAAAAAAAATGCTGGGAATGGCAGCAGTTGAAATACACACATTGTTCCATGCACTGGGTTGTATATGTTCTGGGGTTACTAGATCTGGCTGGGAATACCTGTATCTGCTCTCCAAAGAGGGAGGGTCACAGCATACAGCACTATAGAATATAAGCATTTGCATATGGGACCTCAAACAGCTGAAGTAGGGAAGAAGGCTGCCTAAGGAAATCCCAGGGCTCCCTCAACCCCAAAAAACATATGTATGCTTTGCAATACAGAAATGATGCTCTTCTAAAGGACACAGATGTCTTAGTTGTTTTGCTGTTGCTATAACAGAATACCTGAGACAGAGGAGTTTATAAAGGAGATGAGTTTATTTAGCTCGTGGTTCTGAAGGCTGGGAAGTTCAGATACCAGCAAGTATCTCATGCTGCTTCAACACATGGCAGAAAGAATAAGAGCAAGTGGGCACAGAAAGAGGAGAGAAAAGAAAGCCCATCTCCTGCAATAACAACTCATTCTCAAGAGAAAGCCATTAATCCTTCCCTCTTAACAACCTCTGAAAGGCCCCATCTCCCAACACTATTACACTGGCAAATAAATTTCAACAGGGGGCTTGGTGGGAACAAACCCTACCCAACCACAGCAGTTAGAAAGCAATTCTGAGCCTATATTGGTGTGGGGGGGGCGGGGGGGGCGGGTGCACAAGTGGGAAGGCACACAGTGTCAAGGAGAAGAGAAAGAGGAGTTTGGATTGGGGTATCTGGGATTCCTGTAGCCCATCTGGGTGGGTCTAACAGATGAGATGGAGCAGCAAAGACTGTTCTGTCCTTTACCCAACACAGACAGTGAGCTAGCGGCCCCTCGCACATGGCAAGAAGTAGCAGCTTGGATAGAAATAGAGGTTCCCTAGAAGGCACATTGGGGAGGACCTTTCTCAGCACTGTGGTCTACTGAAGCAAACTTCAGCTGCAAAGTTTTGGGAAAAGGAGCAAATGCCAGGAGCTGCTTTAGGAAAGGAGTGGGTTTCATCAGAGTCACAGGGGCAGGTACCCAAGGACACAGAGTTACCAGAGCAGGAACCCGAGGGCTCCAGTTGACTCTGCTCTGGTCATTGGTTAGGAAGAACTTTGTGTCGCATGGTAATTCTCAAAATCAAAATAGGAAAGCCATCCAGGTGTGACATTTGACAAAAGAGACCTAATGAAAGAAGAGGGTCAACAGAGAGGGAAACTGGTTGTAGGCAGCTTTGGGTCCCATGAAGAAAATAACTAGAGATAATAAATACTTCCCAAGATTTAGGGGTACTTTTTTGAAAGGGCAACAGAAAAAAAGGGACTTCTAGAACCTTTTCACAATGACTACAGTGAAGGGATTAATCCCATTAGAGGGAAAACAAGACAAGACAAGGTTATTTACCTTATCTTCTCAAGCTGTGTGAACTCAGGAAAAAATATGCTACCTCTCTGAACCTTAGTTTATAACCTATAATAGAAGCAACAATAATACCTCCTGTGAGGTATACTATGCCATCAAATGAGACCAGTGATGGACAGAACACAGTAGGTTCTCATTAAGTTACTGCTCTCAAAGTGAAGAAGACCAAGAAGAAACCACCAACAGCATAGGAGGCAAACACCATTCCAATGTGGGGCCCTGAACACCAAGGTTTATCATCTGGGTCAGAGTTTACACACAGATCCAAGAAGATGAAGACTGGGAACTGATCATTGGATTTAGCAGTGTGGAGGACATTAGTGACTACAGCAGAGAGACATTTACTCTTTACCATGTATCTAAGTGCTCTACATTTGTCCCAGCTCCCTTGCAGGGTGATGTGACTAGTTCTGGTCTTATACATAATGAAGAAAGAGTTTCATGCCTGGGCCAAAGCATTTAGAAGCCAGCACACAACCCTCCAGCCCTCTCGTGCCTGGAAGGTATCTATTCTAGATGGCATAGCTTCTTGGTGTGGGCTGCCTGGGTACCTGAGTCACTGCTTGGAAGACAGTTGCCTTGGAGAGTTCCAGAACCCAAAGTAAACCAAGGTAAGAAATAAATCTTTAGGTGCAAACACATTAAAAATAAATTATTGTTACCATCTTCTCATTAGTAGGATAATCATGGTGTCGAGTTTGGGCCACTCACAGAATCATTCATTGAGCAAGATTTAGGCCAACGAAAGTCAGCGTGAGGTCTTCTGGGTCACTGACCTCCCGGGAAGTTCTGAGAAAAATGTGAACTTTGTTCTTCCAACTGCTTACTCTGCTTATATGTGTAATGAGTTTAATATTAATTAAATTTTTAATAATTTTTTCTTCCCCTCAAATAAGAATCCCCTAGATCACCTCATACATTGTAGCAGGGAGCTGCAGGACTTCTGGTAAGGAGCAGACAGACCCTATTCACAACAATGAAGGTGTTTTTCTCCCCTGTTGGAAAAAAAACTTTACTATCTACCAAGAGACAATCATTCTGAATGAAGATTAACTTTTTTATAAAGAAATATCTTGGAATGTGATGGACATCAGTATCCAAAGTATGTGTTTGAAGACACGAATTGGTGTGAACATACTTAAATACAAAGAGATATGAAAAATTGTGCTGTATATGTATAATAAGAATTGTGATGAATTCCGCTGTCATTTATTTTTTAAAAAATCAATTTAAAAACTTTTTTAAAAATTAAATAAATAAAAAGGAAACATCTTAATTCAAATTTACACATTAAATTAAAACTTGAAGTCAGGCACAGTGGCATGTGCCTGTAGTCACAACTACTCAAGAGCCTGAGGCCGGAAGATCACTTGAGCCCAGGAGTTGGAGACAAGCCTAGGCAACAAAGAGAGGCTTCATCTTGAAAATAAATTTTAAAAACAAATAAATAAAACCAAAGCTTGAATATTTGAACATACCATGTTATTATAAATGGTGGGTGGCAAGAACTCTAGATAGAGCTCAAGAAAATTTCCCAAACACTACCATCTACCACCCAGTTGGGCTAGGGAAATGAGATTGGTTGCCAAGAGACCAAAGAAGTCACCAAGATGGGATATGAGATAAAGGGTTCATTGAGAAATGCTTACTGGGGAGGTCCAGAGGTAACGGGCAGGACAGGTGTATCTCTGCAGCACGCAGTGCCTCTGGCACCTCACCACAAACTAGCAGCTCCCATCCCTCTCCATGCTTTGCCCAGGGACAGCATTCATCCTCACCAGTCACACCAGAGAGGGGGTTTATAGGTTAGGTTACAGAAGTAGCAACCACTTAGCTTGATTTGTCCCCTTGTGTGACCAGTACCCCATGGAGCAACCTGGTGTACATGCAAGAAAGCAGCTCTCCACCAATAACACTAACTTGCCCTAATTTCCCAGCATGCATGAGAGTGAGCTGGTGTCCTGCTAGTTTATCTGGGCAATCCTGACCCACAACTGCTCTCCTTGTTTTCTTGATTCATCCAGGTTCCTGGGAAATAATGTAGCATTCCAGGGACATGGTGTCTTTCTGCCCTCCTCCTCTTTATGGAAGATAAACAAGTGGAATTGCTTCTGGGCCACAGGTGGAAGAAGAGAAAGAGGAAAGGAAAGAAAGAAAACATTGGAACCTCTGCAGAAGCCCTTCCCTTACCTCAAGGATGAATAATGACTAGAGTAGAAACAGCGGTAAAACTCCAGATGGTTTCAAGAGGAAGCTCAAGCAGGGAGCCCTTGTGCCCTACTACCCACAGAGGAATCCAGGAGCTGAACAGAAATGGCAATGTGAAGGAATGAGGCAGAGAGAAGGTGAAAGAAGATTTACAGCACCTCAAGTCTGCCTCAGCCATCATCTGATGACTGAGCAGAGAGCAGGGAAGAAAATGGTGGATTAATCCTTTTGCAGGGGCTGTGAGGTAGACTCCATGAGTCAAGCACTGAACAGAGAGGGTGATGTGTCATGTCGGCATCACTAATAAGCACTCAAGTTGGGGTGGATCAGCTAGGGATGGTCCACTGGACCATGACAAACCAGGAAAAAAGTTCACACAATACACCAGCCACATCAAGTCACACCAGTTAGCAAGGACCCAGGACAATACCAGGCTGCACATAGACCAGCTGCCCACTCGCCATTGCCAGAAGGACGTATATCCAGGCACCATCTTGGGGAAGCAGGGGGGCGGGGTAGAAATCCTTTAAGAAGTGAGCAACCCATATTAGCCCATGTGTGCTACTATTACAAAATATCAAACTGGATGTCTTATAACAACAGAAATTTATATCTCACAGTTTTGGAAGCTGGAAGTGCAAGATTAAGGTGCTGGTTCCTTGTGATAACCCACTTGGTAATTCATAGATGGCAACTTCTCACTCTGTCTTCACATAGTAGAAAGGATATAGTAACTCTCCATGTTGTCTTTTTTTTTGGAGTGGGGGACTGGGGATTGAACCCAGGGATGCTTAACCACTGAGCTACATCCCTAGTCCTTTTTTATATTTTATTTAGAGACAAGGTCTCACTGAGTTACTAAGTGCCTTGTTAATCTGCTGAGGCTGGCTTTGAACTCACAATCCTCCTGCCTCAGCCTCCTGAGTTGCTGGGATATTACAGGCATGCACCACTGTGCCCCGTATCCATGATGTCTTCTATAAGGGACCAATCCCATTTACAAGAGCTCCATCCTCATGTCCCAATCACCTCCCAAAAGCTCCACCTCCAAATTCACTGGATGTTGAAATTTAATAAATTAAATGGGAAAGCAACGTAAAAATTCCACTTACAACACCCTCAAAAATAGTAATAGAAGAAAGACTTCTTATCCAAAGGAGACAAAAACCTGAAACAGGCAGAGTCACAATACCTTAACAGGCAACTCTGTGTCTTCCTCCCACTCATGGCCAAAGGACATGGGGGGCCCTGGCAAGCTGAAAATAGTTGAGAAAAATAAAGAATCCTTCACTGATTGCACATCTGAATGTAACATAGAGATTTTGACCCTGTTAAAATAAATGCTTGTGTTTTTCTTAATCCATCTTCAATATTTTATCACAGCTAAGAAATCCTTTGCCTACTCTACGTGGTTTTATGCACAGGGCACTAATTTAGCTCTGCTAAGCAATCATAGAAAGCTCGTTCCCTCCCTCCTGTTGGTGAACAGCATTTAATTCAAGCCTTCAGCATTTAATTCATGCCATTTGGGCTGCATTAAAGCACAGGCATGTTTGGTTATTCTTGCTCAGCTAACACAATTCCCTTCTCTCTGACTAGACTGGAAGTTGGCTGGGGGCAGATGACAGATTTTATGCTTCTTATAGACCCCAGCACAAAATTTTTACTGAGTGAATTCACTTCAAGGTGAATGTGTCAGGAGTGATTTGAAAATTCATACCTCAGATACCAGCAAGAAAGTCTGATGATTTGATTTAGCCCCACAGAGTTGAATTGTGTCCATGTACTTGTGGTGGATATCTCAATCAGGGAAAGATACAGCTGCCTGTGTTAATACTGTGTATGACTAGAACCAGATTTAGAATTTAGAGCTCCTCTCTTGGTGCATAAAGCTGCAAGTCGATCCAGCTAGAACAGAATTTCTCAATCTCAGCCATCATGATGTTGTGGTATGACACATTGCTCACGTGTTCATGGTGGTGCTGGTGTAAACACACCTACTGCACCTACATATGCCAGTCATATGAAAATATAGCATTTAAAATTATGTACCGTACATACAGACAGACATAATACTTGACAATGATAAGAAATGTTCTCATTACTGGTTTATGTATTTGCTATCCTGTAATTTTTATTACAGGGTATGCTCTCTACTTATAAAAACAATTTATTGTGAAATAGCATCCCAAGTTATACTAGTAGAAGCTTCATACATCTTGTGTTTACTGCATCTCTCCATGGCATCACAAGGTCACATCGAGGGACTCACTTACACCAGGTTTGTGTAAGTGCACTCTGTGATGCTGGCCTATGGACAGATTTCTCAGAGCTCATCTCTGTCATTAAGGAGCACAAGGCTGTGTGTATGGTCTCCTGGTAGGTAGAGAGGACGCTGGGACATAAAAGATACACTTGAGTATATATGTAACAGTAGGCATAGTATTTTTGGAGCACCTCTTGAGTATCTTGATTAAGATTCCCTGTAAGTAAGTGAGCCTCTCTCTTTCTCCACCCCATCTGCCAATAAGATTCAGAGAAATGATACTGGAAATAGCAGGACGGGTAGGATTCTAAACTTCAGAGCAGGGAGGAGGTGCCTGTCTGGGTTGAAGTGGGCACAGAGGAACAAGGACCTCTTGGCCCCTTATCAACTGGGACTCAGAGAAAACAACTCTAGAGAGAAGTCCTGCATAGGCCCGGGCATCTTCCCACAGGGTTAGAAAAGTGGGAATCATGGCTGGACAGAGATACCAAGCTGGCTCTCCAGAAACCCCTCAGTTTCCCTGTGGCCTCAAAACAGGAAAAGAGCCGGGTGCAGTGGCACACGACTGTAGTCCCAGGGGCTCAGGAGGCTGAGGCAGGAGGATCACAAGTTCAAAACCAGCCTCAGCAAAACCAAGGTGTTAAGAAATTCTGTGAGACCCTGTCTCTAAATAAAATACAAAATAGGGCTGGGGATGTGACTCAGTGTTCTAGTGCACTGAGTTCATTCCCCAGTACACACACACACACACACACACACACACACACACACAAAGAAAAAGACAAGAAGTCACCCGTGTGATGACAGCAGGGGACACCAGCAGAAAGCCCAGAGTGGGAATTAGACCAAGCACACCTCCGCAGGCAGGGCCAGTCCTGCGGGTGGCTCCCCACATGCCCAGCACCATCTTGGGACCAGGAGGAGAAAGGCAGAGGGATATGGGATTCATACAGGACAATTATCCCAAAGGACCTGAGTTACTCTGAAATCCGTTTAAACTATTGAATTAGACAAAGTTGTAAACAGATTGGACTAAATTTAGTTTGCCACTTCCCTGGCCAGGGCTCCTAAGGAAGATGAAAGCAATTTTAGATCTCAGACCTGTGCTCCGTGCCAAAACCAGGGACTAGCGGACCTCACCGGAGATGTGCTTAAGTGACTTCAGTAAAGTCTCCCCCCAAAAGCAACCACCTCTCTGCTCATAATGGAAAATTTCTTGGCCTCCCCACATCCAGAGCAAAATAGGATCCTCAGCTCTTCCCAGAACCACAGATAGGGCTGCCGCCAGCACCTCAGGCTCTGCCTACAGAGGTCTCTTTACCCCCCTCCAACAGAAAACATGGAGCCAAAGGGAACACTTCTGTGAGCAGCAGCTCACAATTGCAAACGTGAGCCCCTGCTCTGGAGCCCTGCCCTGCCCTGAGCTGTCTACCCTGTTAACACCACCTACTGAGTCAGCTTTAAAGCACCAGCTCTCTGTGGCCTCCTTTAAGCCTGCAAATCTACTTCAGGTTAATGAACCACATCTAAAAGTTGCCCACATACAATAAATCCTGCTAAAGTAGAGTTTAAGTCAGTTAATCCAACGGTTTCTGGACAAGGTGAGTTCTACAAAAGGAAGATTGGGATGGGGCAGATATGTTCTAGGCTCAGCCTTCACCCTCCCAGAGTTTCCCTGAAATCACATCAGCCATCTGCACTTATTGTATTGAGCCTGCCTTCCTGTTCTGGACACAGGTAAAGCATGTTCTTAATACCCATTGCTTCATGAGTATAGCTGAGCCCCTAAGCATTCAAGTGACCACCCAAGGTCAGAAAGTCAGTGCCAGAGCCAGGACCAGTCCAGCAAGGTGACAAGTGGCTGCCTCACCCATACCCTGCAGGGCCACTCAGAAGCCAAAGTAAATGTGATCATCACCAGCTGAAAGACATGCCCTAATCCTCCCTGCAAGGGGAAACAAGAAATTCCAGGAATGGTCCTCATATCTTCCACCCACATGTGTCTTCTCAGCCTCTCCTCATCTTCACTTTCCAATTGCTTCTGAACATACCCTCTCCCCACCCCTCATTAACATTGGGCTCACCCTCTGACCTACCTCATATAATAGCATCTACTTAACATTACAGTAACTAAGACAGTCACTGCTTCTTAAAGTTGTTATGAAGATAAAAATTAGATAAGATGTATAAAATGCTTAGCTTAGTGCCTGCCACAGAGAAAGCCCTCAATAAACCTCCTCATAATTAGCTATTATCACCCGCCCACACAATTAACCCAAAACTCAGGGGGACACAAACAAGTGGATCAGCAAACATTTATTGTCTACTACCTTAAGAAAACAAAAACAACAATGATAGCAGGAAGCTGCCGGTGCCTTCTCTATGCCACCCACGTTTGGCATAAGAGCAGGACTGCTATCCTGTTCCCAGCCAGTACCCTCTGCCCAGGCCTCCCCCTCCAGCAGCCACACAATTGGTTTCTTGGTTGCTCAAGTCTAAGAGCCATTCTGATTCCTTCTCCCTTCAAATATCCAGTCGCTCCCCAAATGCTTTTGATTTTATTCCTAAATAGCTCCAGAATCCCATCCTTTCAGTCCAATACCATGGTCACTGTCTCCTCTCCCTCTGGGACTATAAGAGACATTCTTTCTCCAAATATTCATTATTCAGGAGATGTAATAGGAAGCTGCAGAAAGAAGCAAAGTTATCATGACATGAAAATATTCATGAGTTTGCAGTCCAACATCCTTTCCCACTTAACATTAGTAACTTGTAACTATCAACCATTCCTGCTGTACATGCAAATACAATGTAAATTGGTCAAAACGTGGCTGATATGGTTTGAATGCTTGTGTCCCTCCAAAATTCATGTTGAAACTTAATCCTCAATGCAACAGTATTAAAAGATGATTAAGCCACGAGAGCTGGGCCCTCACAAATGAGATTAGGTGCCTTTATAAAAGGGTTTGACAGAGGGAGTCTGACCTGCTTTTACCCTCTGCCTCCTGCCTTCATCCCCTCCACAGGACACAGCAACAAGGCACCATCTTGGAGGCAAAAACCAAACCAAACCAGCTGGCACCTTGGTCCTGGACTTCTCAGCCTTCAGAACTGTGAGAAATCAGTTTCTATGACTGACATATTACCCAGTTTGTGATTATTTGTTATAGCAGCACAAACAGAATAATTGTGACTCTGAAAATTTTGCTACATTTGCAGGATTTCATGAGTTGATGAAAGTGACATTGGAGTTGTGCTTCACTGCCACTGACCAAGGAGAACTTGACAGAATTAAAATGGTTACAGCTGAGGAAGAGAAAACAGCAAGACTACTGAGGATCTAGGCAGCATTGGTGATTGGCTTGAGCATCAAGGATAAGAGAGAGAGCTCCTTGGGAAAACTAATGAGTCTTTGAATATTTTCATGATTCTGCTTCAACAGTCAAAAGAGGAGGGTGCTGCATCCTGTTATCTTGTAATGTTTTCAAACCCAGTGTACCCATCCCTCAAAAAAGTGAAAAATTGATTCATCCTCTGTTCAAAGAGCTAGCCCAAACCAGTAATTATTACATAAGTTTGTCAAAATATACAAGATTTTTTTCAAATTTTCTTCTTTTTATTTTTGTACCAGGGATTGAACTCAGGGGCACTCAACAAATGAGCCACATCCCCAGATCTTTTTGTATTTTATTTAGAGACAGGGTCTCACTGAGTTGCTTAGGGCTTCGCTAAATTGCTGAGGCTAGCTTTGAACTCACAACCCTCCTGCCTCAGCCTCCCGAGCCACTGGGATTACAGATGTGCACCACTGCACCCAGCTCAAAATTTCTTGTATCATTTTTCAAAGTAATACACTAATCGAATATTTTTTTTAATTGCACACTAAGAAATGAGGTCTTCCATTTTACATTGAGTGCCCCCCCATACTGTTAGGGAACAGACAAATGAGGATGGTGGGAACATGAGGTTAAGAGAATAAATCTATAAAATGGGCCCATTGTGCTGACCCCCACATGCTTTCTTTTCCAAGAAGCAATTTAGCTGCAGCCCTGCCTGGCCTCAGTGGACAGGATATGTCACATTCCTCAACAAACTACCTGTTCACTGAAGAAGAAATGCAGGTCCAAAATAATGTTGATAAGAGGAACACAAGTTACCCTGAAGGAGGAGAATTTTGTGACCAGATCCTGAAACTCTGGGAGATAAGGATAGTTCCTCCTAACCATACAATCTGTAAGAATGTATAGTTAAGAATCTAATTAGAACTTGTCAGCATGGGCCAAGGTGGACCTAGAGTTGCCCTGACAGTGGGGATTTAAAAGTCCCCTGATGTTACCCTGCTGTCAGTCAAAAGTCAAAAGGTGGACCTGGGCAGGACTCTCTGGAAACTTCTCTGGGATCTCCAGTAAAACTAGAGTGCAAGGGAGGCACATTGTCTCTCTCCTGTCTGAAAGGATCCATTCTCTCCCTCGAGAGTATATTCTTTCCCCTTTCCTCTTCCTTCAATAAACTCATTCCTATTACTCTAAGTGACACGTCTGAAATCTTTCTAACTTGATTGCAAGAATTGGTGTTTGAAGAGGAGGTCTTCACAGTGTTTCAGTTTCTCAGAAGGGCCCAGCTCCATAGCAATACCAGTTATCCTCAAATAATGAGGGTGTTTTGGTAATGCAGCTGTGTCCTGCCTGGTGTTCCCAAGGTCTACGCAGCAGCAAACCTGGCTATATACACCCTGTCCTTGGCAATAAAATCCAAAATTCTTCACACAGCATCGGGGCCCCTAGTGATCTGCCTGCTGCCCCCTGCACCCTCAGTTTTGCAATCCCTGCCCCCTATTTGCTGCAGCCCTACTACCTCTTTGCAAGTCACCTTTGAGGACAGACTCTTTCTAGATGAAGGACTTTTATTCATATTTCTGCTGCATGGAACCCTTTCACCCAGCTCCACCAGGAGAAGAGAGACAGCACCTGTCTTTTGTCCACTGTTTCCAGCACAAGGAAGAAACTTAATCAATATTTAAATGATGAAGGAGCTGTGAAAGTTCTTCCTGATTCTGACAAATGAGTATGTCAGATAAACCACATGTTCCTTCACTCTTATAAGCATCTCACCACCAGCCTGGATCCCCTACCACTCGACACCTCCTGCTGGAGTTGTAAATGAGCTTAGCACACCTTACTGAAATGCCATCCTGATTTTATGGCTGCATTATAGCAAGATATCATTGTTCTAGAAGCAAGACATCAGAAGTCCAGAAACCCCAGAGGGCCCAGGTGCCATGGGCTTAGCAGGGAGTGAGGTATTGGGGTCACCCGGGGAGGAAAGTTACTGATACAGTTTCAAAGATAGCCCCAAGTATTACTGGTAATTTTCTGAGCAACGGCAGTGTGACTCACTTGCGGCAACTGTAATTTTTATATCCTCAAAATAACTCTTTCCAGCTGTACCACATATAATAAAGCACACTAAATAATCCACTCTGCTGCCCCCCACAGGTCTCCTTGCGCTGCCACTCCTGGTTCCCATGACGACCCAGAAGGGGCTTTTCAGACCTGACAGCAGACCCACAGCAGCAGGGGGGCAGCTCAGCACTGAGGGCCACTATCACACATCACATTTGCCAGAGGACAGTTCCAGGCCAGGGGGTCTTCTGTTTCCAGGAGCTGCAGAGCACCCCAGAGAGTTAATATGCTTCAGAGAGAGAAAGAGAGAGAATAAACAGGGAAAGTTGGCAGGCCACCTTTGAATCAGAGGCCATCTTGCTTTATCTTATAAGTCATCAGAGGGGAGAAAAAGGGGAAAAGAGCAAACAAGGAATTCGATTGTCTCAGATTGTTTCAGAGTTTCTCAGAGTTGCTCAGAAAGCCAGCCAGGCCAATTCTCATCTAATTTCCACTCTTGTTGAAGAAATCAGACTCAATGGCGTGAAACTGTTTTAGGACTTCCTGCTCTTTTCTTCCCACCCCACCCCAGCTTTAAATTAGAACTTCAATGCTACTTAGAGGGGAAAAAAAGATTCTTAGTAGATTGTTAAAAATGGAATTGATTCACCAGAGGAGGAAAAATAAAATCACTAAGTAAATACATTCAGGGCTTATGTAAATACATCTCAGAGCCAGTTTCAAGAGAAAGTGGCTTGCTTGCTTCTGAGTTTAATTGTAATGCCCTTTGGATTAAAAAATAAGACACTAGAAGCTAGGTGAAATGGAGAAAAAAATGAAAAGATGAGAAACACAACAGAAATGCATGTGATAAGATACAGAAAATGGTCCATTTACTGTCTGTGCTGGGGACAGCCTTGTTCAATGTCCCCCTCCAAAGATGTAAAGTGTGTGGCACACCCAAATCAGAGCTAGGGTCCTTGAGGCTTCCAAACATATGTGGGTCCTTAAAGTACATCAAATATTAAACACAGGGTAATAAAGAGTGTCCATGGAAAAATGAGGGTGGCCTTCCAACCTCAAATATACTACAAGATGAAGTGAAGTGAACTCAGGTGCAAAAATGCACATGAGAACAGAGTACCATGGGCTCCCCAGAGCCCTGAGGACTAGGATCTTGAGTCCCTGGTGCTCCATCAAATGCATGGCCTTCAGGTAGCCCCAGGTCTCCTTTAATTAGAGTGCATGGTGTTTTTAGGCTGGGAAAATATCTGAGCACAAGTGCATAAGAGCAAAAAGATGTGAAAGGATGTGTGGGCTCTCTCTCATCCAACGAGAAGGTCCACCGAACAGGGTAGAGGACAGTGTGGCTGCAGAGACACTAATCAAGACCTCCGGAGACCAAGCAGGAAGCAGTTCTGATTTTATTGTGCAGTTACCATATATATATACTCAGGCAGTAGCTAAGCAGATTACAGGCAGCCACCAATGCAATTTCTGGCCAACTATCCTTGCAGTGACCAATCGAGGAGTGGGCTGTGGAGCAAGTGCAGGGACTGCAACACGTGGCCTAAAGCCCAGGTCTGTGCCTATGGGGTAAGCGGTTTGCAGCTCACACGCCTAGCGCAGGGGAGTGGTTTGCCACTCAGACGCCCTTAATGTATACCATGTATGCAGTACTGCATGCACTTGTCCCCACAAAAGGAGACAGGAAGGAAGGAGACTTGGGTGGGAGGACTCTATCAAAACTCTTGATAGAGGGGACTTCGTCTAGCTCGGGAAGAGAGCAACTGGACAGAAAGTAATTTCAACTAGAAGCCAGTATAGAGGGGCCTTGGAGTGCATTCACCAAAGATCATTCCTCCAAAGACCATGAGTTGCAGCAACCCAAAGGCAGATCTGAAGGGGGAAAGCCAATTGGAATATAGAAAGTTCCAGAGTCAGTGCTAAACTCAGGCCAGTGTAGACTGAACTACAACAAACCAGTTAGAAGTGGCTTGCAGATCTATTCTGTTCGAGGTGTACAGTACCCACCTGCATGGTGATTTATGCATTTGAATTACAGGGGTTTCACATAAAAATCTAGATTTCTGGCTTATCTTGACTATGGCAAAACCTGATCAAAATTCCTCTATATATTCATTCTACAAGTATTTATTGAGCATCTCCTCTGCACCAAATATGATTCTATTCCTGTGTATACCATGATAGAAAAGAACATCCTAAATGTTATGGAGTGCACATTTTAGTAGCAAAAACAAACAATAAATAAATCCATGAGCCAGGTAGCGATAAATACAATAAAGAAAGCAAAGCAGGGTAAGGAACTAGGGAAGGGCTATTAAGTGTAGGGCAGTGAGGGAAGGTCTCCTGGCTCCTTCCTGGTGACCCGCAGATCAAGCCGAGTGATGGCTTTCGCCCTCACACAGGGAAACGCTCTAGTTCACCACAGTCCCCACTACTCCTTGCCTACCTCACTCATTTATGTGGCCTCTGTAGGCATTTGAGCTGTGGCCCCTGGAGTGAATCCTTCTCTAGGTCCTTCCAACTCTGGTGACCTAGAAGAAAAGTGATATTGGCCTCATGTTGATGAGGAGGCTATGTACAAGCAAATAGGAATTGAGTAGATAAGGCAAGGAAGACCCCAGTAAATAAGGTCCATGATCCCAAGCCAAGCCTGCTGAGGGCAACTCTTCAGGGACTGGTGGAGAAACATGATCCTTGAAACCTGAACAGGTCTACAGAAGGATGCCAAAATGCATGTAGGTCATTCCCAGCTCTCTTTCTCTTCATAGAGTAAAAGACTGGGGAACCAAGGTGCCAGAGCCTCAGGGATCAAGGTGAGGCAAGAATGCAAGCCAGTGACCAGCGTCATGAAGCCCAGAGCTGCACAGCCATCCTTGGACCACCAAGGAAGTTACGAAGAAGCCTCTTGAAGCAGATGAGAGAAGAAAAACCAAAGCGCAAAGTAGGGAGGGTCACACCCTCAACGAGCAGATAAGAGGGGATGGGGGTAGGTATAGAGTGGCTTTGTGCAATTCCCAAGCCAGCAGGAAACCCTACCTGTAACTTTAGAGGGAGTGACCGTGGGGTTGAGGGAGTCTTTGAAGAATGGACTATGCCCCTACATGGGGAACATCCCACCAGCTTCTGTTGGGTGTTCCCAAGATCACCCAGGGCAGCTGAGACGGCAACAGGGAGGTAACAGAAACTGAAGGGCAAGAGGAAACATCCAAAATGAAGCAGAATCTGTAAAGGGCTGGTGGGGTGGCATTTGTTTCCATTCATCAAATTGGTAGCCTCTCAGAAGGAAGGAAGCATCCATCCTTTCTCCTGTGAGCAGATGGTGTGCGTTTGCTTCCTGAAGAACCAGGCTCTTGTGGATTCTGCTTCTGGTCCTTGGATGGCAAGAATCAGCCTGTTAAGTGCTGAAGGTGTACATCTCTGGGCTGCAGCTCCAGATGCAGCTGGTCAGGCTTCCAATAAGGGCCCCTGGCTGTCTTGGATGTGACAGAGACCTGAACACAGCCTGTGATCTCATCGTGCCCGCCCTGCACCAGCCTGCTTCCACCTTTTCCTTCTGCAACATGGCCCTGAGTTAGCACCCGTAAGCTCCCTGGATCCCTCCATCAAACACACTCCCTTCAGGTAACCCCAGGTCTCCTTTAATTAGACCCTTTAACCAGCCCCATGTGCCAGACCTGATGACTAAAATGGGAGCAGCAGTATACCCCTACTACATCAAACAGAGCTACAGAAATCCAAGACTCACGGCTCATGTGTGATGAAGGTATCATCCTAGGTCCCTGGGTAGACTTCTTCAAAACCTAAGCTGCAGGCAGGAAGCTGATAGGCATGGAATCAGACCTTAAAAGTAGGGTCTGTAGAATATGTTAAAATAATTATCCCCTAAAAATGTAGCACTGGTGGATTCCCCTTTGAGTAGGAATCAGCCTCAATCTGAGATTTGGTTTTCCAGACCCAAACCTCAGGCTACTCAGCCAAGATGGGGCACAGAGAGCAGTGCCCTGGCCTGGGATCACCCACTACCTCTTCCTACGGTTAAGCAGCCTCGTTAAAGAGATGTCTCCCTGGGCAATCAGAGGTTCACCTGTACTTTTCACAGTTCTCTTACAAAGTGAGAGAAACTCAGGACCTAGTTCAATTTAAGTAGGTAAAACTGGAGCCCACTGGCAAAAATCCCCTTCCTGCAAAAGAAATCTCTGCCTGGAAGAAAGAGCCTCACAATCACACGGTGCAGAATTCTCAACCTCTCCTACGCATGGACCCCGCTGGCAGTTCAGCAAAGTCAGGGTCTGATCTCAGAATAATGTCTCTAAATGTGTAAAATAGAAACAAAGGCTACAAAAAACCAATTCCATTGAAAGTTATCAAAAATATTTTTAATTATAGTAATGTTTGTGTTTCTTTCTTAATGTCCTGTATAAAAGATTTGGAGAAGGGCCTAATAAACAGCATACTTATGAGGTACTGATGAGCAGAAGTGGCATTTTGGATATTTCTAACAACTGTTCTGTGATATGAAAATAATATGTGATTTACATTACTGGGCTTCATTGCCTGCATTCATAACAGAAGGAAATAAGATTGTTAAGGTTAGCAGAACTGATTGTTTAATGTAGAATTCTTTCATGCTCTTGAAATAATGCTCAATATATAAATCCTCTTGGAACCCACTGTCTCAAATTTGCATTTTGTCCTGGGCACCTTTGCTCAGAGTAGACAGGGCAGAGGAAGTAGTGGGACAGGACATGGGAGTACTGAGCACTAGGAACAAAGTTATAGGGAAAAGATAGAAGGATGAAATGGAGCCATCCTAGAGAGGGAAGGATCCCCTTAGCAAACCAAACTTCCCCCACATCACAATTAAGCCCACAGGGCTGCATGGAACTGTCATCTGCAGTTTTTCCTGCCTCCCAGAAGTCTGACCCTGTGCTCTCCAGAATCAATGAGCAGATTTGGCCCTTTATGTTCTCTGAGGCTTCCCTGATTGCTCATTAAAAGTAAGCAACCAGTCCTAGTGAATGAATTTACTTCACCCCAGTCCTTGAAGGATGCTACAGATCAAAACGTGTCTGGAAAAAAATGCTCTTAAGGATGCTGACACTACTCCCAATTACTAACGAGTGTGTGCACCAGGCCCGTTCCAGGAGTCCAGGCCCCGGCGCCATGGGGGGGCATCGGCTCACAGAGGAAAATCAATGTGAGAGATGCATACAAGAAGGCAATGAATTTAGGTCATTGCTGTTGGTTCTTTGTCTTTAGAGACTTATGAAATGGTCCATTCTTTTTTTCAAAACAGGTATGCGGAATATAAATTCTATTTAACAAATACAATAAAGATGAAAAAGACACCAACTCCACAGAGGTGAAGAGAAAAAGCAGATCAATAGCGAAAAAGGGATTTTTCGAAGAAATGAGCATACAGAAACACAAACACACTGACACAGGACTGGGAGTGAAAAATAGGTGGGGAAAGAAGGAAGGAAGGAAGGAAGGGAGGAAGGAGAGAGAGATGGAGGGAGGGAGGGAGGGAGGGAGGGAGAGAGGAAGAAAGAAAACAAGCCACCCAATAGATTCAAGGTTTAGATCACATGACAGCTTTTGCTCTCCAGAAAGCACTCCAATTTCTATCTACATTGTGGAAGTCTCTGGTCCTCATTTGTTAAATAAGAACATTTCCTATTCCTTGTTCCTGAAAGCAGCAAGCATCAAATTTCATTTTCCAGAGGCCAAGATCTTTTATGGTCATAGATTAACATCTCTTTTATGGCCTTTGGGTCCACTGATGTGAAGATGTTTCAAGTCTTGTTGCACTTCCACAACCACAGGCACAAATGACACTACATCTTGGTGTTTCCCCTCCTATGGATAACTGGAGGTAAGGACTGAATGTAGCCCAGGGCAGGTAGAGTTAGTGGTTACTAAGGAGCTTATGGGTGACTGGACAATTCTGAGAGTCCCAGTGGGGGCCACAGAAACCAGTGTGGCCACAGAAACTTCTCTGTGTGTGTGTGCCTTTCTCCAAAGCCACCAGCAGGGGCTTGGGGACAGCCTCATTTGTGGTCTGTTTCTGGAACATTTTTTATTGTTGAGGCTCAGCAAGCACCTTCAAACACCTCTATGTTCCCATCCAGCAATGTCGGCAAGCTGGGGACTGACAAGCAGAAAAGTTGCTTTGCAAAAACTTTGAAATCCTTTGAAAATCAGTACATATAGGCAATGTCAGGATGAGACTTTTATCGTCAGTGCCTGACCCAGCCCGATTGTCAAGAGGTACTGGTAAGGGAGAGAGGAAAACACAATTAGCCTCAGATTTAGGCTGTTTTAAAGTGTTCTAGTAATAACATAAGAAAGAATGTTCAGATCAACTGATCAAAAGTGCAACAAACCTTCTCTGAGCTCTGGTATGCACAGGGCACAGTGAACCCAGAGATGACTAATACGGTGCATACAGCACAGGCAGGACTCCCAGGGTTACTCACATCCACTCCACCCATGCCTACTTCCTAGAGCTTAAGGAACCAAGTGTTGATTCTCTGCTTATTACAACCCTCTGGCAAGTTGGTTTTGATTATATCCCCACTTCATAGTTGAAAAAACTGAGTGGGCAAAGCATGAAGACTCTGGTTTGTTTGGATTTGCTGAATTAGGCATGGCTAAGGACAGATCCAATAACAGAGGAGGGGCCCTCAGGAAAGGCATTTCAGGGAGTATTGCAAAGTAATGGATTGGAGGAGGGGGCGCATATCAAGGCCACTGGGCACAGAGGACAAAGATGATCAGGGAGAGGGAAAGCCTAGGCCAGGTCAGTCCTATTTATATGGTGAGATATACTTTCCTTATTCTATCTTCCCAGAGCCATTGTCTTTCCCTTTTGGAGGATTCTCCTTGTGGTTGGAAGGGAGGCTCCAGTCACTAAGGCTCCCAACCACAAGAGTGAGCCCATGACCCAGGTTGAATCAATCATATGGACCCTTGCCCCTTTACCTGCAGTAACTGGCTTAGGGAGTGGATGAAGAACCAGATCATCCCACCAGAGGCCTTTCCTAAATGCATAAAATCAAATCTGGTGTATGGTGTTGCTAGGATGAAGCTTGGAACCACTAGGAGTTGTGATTCCTGCCACATGGAGCCTGTCCGCCATGGAAGAGAATGAGGCCAACCCATAGAGTCAAGAGATAGGCAGAGAGTATTCCAGGAACATTAGGATCCCTGAGTCCAGGTTTCCCCAAGGCTAACACTACCGTCCTTTTCCATGGTCTACTTGGGTGAACCAAAAGATCCACCCCTCTTTTTCCTTAAGCTAGTTGGGTTGGACTTCTAAAGCTAGTGACCAAAGAAGTTCTGGTTGATACATAGGTATAACTTGTTGTGTGAGGTGCACAAAGCCAGAATGTGTACTTTACACATAGGACAGGGTCTAATCAAGCAGCCCCAAAGGCCACAATATGCTTTGGTGCATGCCTGGGCCAAAATGCAACGGAGAGACAGACTGTACTATTATGAGCAGCAGAGGGACCAGCTAGGTCCCTGCAGCTCCCTGAATGATCTATAACCATGATCATCCACTGAAAATGGACACCTGCAGATGTTGGAACTGCACACCTACAGCTCACTCCATCCCAACATGGGGTGGCCCTGAGATATCCTCTTACTCTAGTGGACACTATGTGTGGGTGGCCTTTGCGAGAGCTGGTGAGTATGGCCCCCACTGAAAAGATGAAGCAAGACAAGGATTGCAGAGGATAGCATCTTTGGAGAAGAACTCTCCACCTCGGTGTACCAGGAGGCATGGGGGTTCAGAAAGGGGTTTTGTTGGGGGGCTGTGTCATCAAAGGACACTCATTTAATGACTTATGTGGATGTAGAACCACACTATCTTCCTGCAAGGACTGAGCTATCCAAAGAAAAGTCACCTGCTACAGTAAGAATTGTTGGGGCAATTGGATCCTTAGCTTTCAGTTTCTACAATCTTTATTTTCTTTCTATTATCTCCAAAGAAAGCCAGGTCCTGGGCTCTATGTGAACATAAACTTGGATGAGAACCAAGAGACTCACACACTTAGGTTGGTCAGGAGGAAGGTTCTTTGGATGCCATACCGTGACAGCAGCCAGCTAGCTTCAGACAGACAAGACAATGTGTGATCAAGGAGAGTCACTGCAATACTCTATGATAGCAAGACAGAGAAAATAACAAGCATCTGTCAACAGGAGACAGGATAAACCCACTGAGGTACATCCATACAATGCAGTACCATACTCAACGGTTAAAAGATGAATGAAGTTCTTTACAGAATGATATGGAGTGATCTCCAAAATGGTTTTTTTTTTTAATTTTTTAGTTGTAGATGGACACAATACTTTCGTTTTGTTTATTTATTTTTTTATGTGGTGCTGAGGATTGAACCCAGTGCCTCACACATGTTAGGCAAGCGCTATACCACTGAGCCACAACCTCAGGCCCTCCAAGATGTTTTATTCAATGAAATAATGTCACGGTGTCAAACAGTGTTGATGATATGTCACCTTCAGCTCAAGAAAGGGTTAAAAATAAGAATATATATATATAGATTTGTTAGAATTTGCATTAAAAAATAGAAAGGTATTTGTTTTGTTCTTTTGTTTTTGTTTTTGTTTTTTGTGGTACTGGGGATTGAACCCAGGGGCTCTTAACCACCAAGCCACATCCCCCATCATATTTTTATATTTTATTTTAGATACGGGGTCTTGATGAGCTGCTTATGGCCTTGCTGTGGAGGCTGGCTTTGAACTCACAATCCTCCTTCCTGAGCCACTGGGATTACAAGCATGTGCTGCAACACCCAGCCAGAAAGGATTGTTTTAACAAGACAGTGAGTGATGGAGTAGAGGGAGACAGGTAGAAGACAGGTGAGAAGCACATTTCTCACAGCATAGCTTTCAGTTGTTTTAATTTTTGAACCATGTGTATTCAAAATAATGAAATAATAACACAATTCTAGGGAAAAGACATTTTTTGTTACACAGATGAACTGTTATAAAAATAATTTTTTTTAATCCCTAGAGCAGACACTGCTGTCCTGTATTGGACTCTGAAAAGCCAGCAAAGCATTAAACAAACATTAATCCACATCCCACCCTGGTTCAACAAGTGCTGACTGTGTGATACCTTCCCTGGCTCTTTTGGAATATGCTCTGTATCCTGGGTGGGATCTCTATAATCTTTTTTGTGTGTGTGTGTGTGTGTGTGTGTACCAGGGATTGAACTCAGGGGCACTGGGTCACTGAGCCACATCTCCAGCCCTATTTTGTATTTTATCTAGAGACAGGGTCTCACTGATTGCTTAGTGCCTTGCCATTGCTGAGACTGGCTTTGAACTCACGATCCTCCTGTCTCAGCCTCCAGAGCCACTGGTATTACAGACTTCTACCACTGCGCCCAGCTAGGATCTCTGGGTTTTTTTGTTTATCTTGCCGCTCTTTATCAAGTCTTAATCTCACCACAACTCACCCATTAGAGAGGGCAGCCCTGCCTCAAATTCCACAGGTCACTGCAGATTGCTGTACCAGCCACAGCCTCAGACCTGTGAGGCACCTACTGTTCTACTTGCTGAGGCTCAATCTGCTAAACCAAGCCTCAAACCCTTTCCCAAGCAACAGGCCCCTTTCAGGAGGTTGGACTCAACAGCCACTTCCTGTTCTGTTCATTTAAAATCCCCCACCACTACAGCTGTCCCATTTGTTTTGATGTGAGCCTGATTCTGAGATCCAGTTGCGTTCATTTCCTGCCCTTCCAATGCCTTGGTCTCCATCAGCCGCCATGGTAACGCTCCAGCCCCTTTTAGGAAACCCTCAAACGTCTTTGCTTTAAGCTATTCAAAGGACAATCCCCCCACGCCAATCGATGAAAAGACACTAATTAAATGCTTTTCCCAAGGTTAAAACATTTTTAACAAGGAGCAGTAAAGGCGCACATTCGAGGTTGCTTCCCTGAGACGCTTGCTAAATTAGGTTAAACATTCAGCTCCAAGTTAAAAGGTACAGAACACTTAACCAAGAGCAAGAAAAGGTCAGCAAGCCACCCCTCAGCGAGCCACACACAAGAGCCTGGGAGATACGGGCTGTGTTTTCAGGCAACAGGGCACGCACTTGTGTGCGGCACCCCAAATTGTTCTCCATGCTTTATAGTCACGCACCATGAGCTCAGGCTGAGGCAGATTTGCTATACTTATTAAAGGAGAGAACATTAGAGGCATTTAAAATAAAATGCCCTGCAATTTTCAAAATCATGATGGTTTCCAGCAGGCTGAAGAGAAAAGGTTTTCCTAGCTGGAATAAAGAAGGAAGAAAAAGAGAGGAAACTTCCTAAAATATAAAAGGTTATAGAGTCAGTATGGAGACTGAGGGTTTTTTGTTTATCTGGCTGCTTTTCATCAAGTAGAGTCTATTTCTTCTCTGCCTTTGTGTCCAAGTCTATATTTTGCAGTTGTCACCAGACAGTGGTTTGGAAGGCCAACAAATTCGATTCAGGCCATGTTGTCCCATAAAATGTTAAGTGTGGTCTACTCAATGCAGAAACTCCCGTCTGTGAGGCTTGGAGATTCTGAGGGTTTATGAGATCAACAAAGCTAATCTGCCATCTAGAAGAGCCTGCTTTTCTGACAACTGAGGCTAGAACTTAACAAAACAAAAAATGAAAGTACATCCTAAGCTCAACGGCACCTGACTTGAAAAGAATATAATAAGTTAGGCAATAAAGGGGAGTTTTGCTTGTTTGGTCATTTTGGTGCTGGGGATGGAATCCAGGGCTTCATGTGTGTGACACATGTGCTCCACCACTGAGCTCCATCCCCACCCCCTAAATGAAGTTTCTTGATTTACAAATCCCAGACCTATGAAAGAATATCTGGCTAGAAAGATGCAATACCAATTGTAAAAGGATCTATTCTGGCAGTCCATAATTACATGGACAGGGCCATTCCATAGATAACTATGACTGCTTAAAAGCAAATATTTTAAAAACATGGTACAGCATGGTTATCCACTCCATGTATATATAGATTCCTGGCTTGCTACTCCAGCATGAAAGGGAGTTGAAACGAGTTGGCAGAAAATCTCTTGTTAAGAGAAGCCAAAAAGGGTTGCAGCATTCAGATCCATAGTCAAGAAGACAATTTCTAAAGCACAAACCCATGTGGGCAAACCGTGTACATAATTTAGCTGGTCAAGACTAACAGTGTAATCAGACGTTGCTCATTACACACACTCACCTGCCCTCTCCCAAAGCAAACAGGACTCTCCCCAGTTACTCACCTAGACCACCCTGACGAATGTCTGTTCGCGTGGCTCCACCAACGATAAACTGAGGGTTGGGACATAATTCCTGAAAGTAATTTGGAACAGAACACAAGTCACAAGATGCCCAGTCATGGTGGTGGGAGCTCCAGTAAAGGAACATTAGAGGCATAGAATTCAGAACTGGAAGAGACCTAGGAGATTGTCTAGTACACATATATTTTGTTGTTAGGGACCCTGGAGGCCAGCTAAGGGAAGACACCTACCCAGAATCACACAGAGTAGGATCTGGAGCCCAAAGTCCCTGTTGTGACCAGTATTTTTATCACTATGCATATTGTGTGGGTGTGTGGGTGTGAAAAGGCACTGAGGCATATGGAGGTAGGAGAAAGGCACAGGCTGAGATAATAATGTGATGAAATGTGATCCCACCCATTCAGACAACACCCCTATTTACATAAAGAGAGGATTGAAGTAATGTTGGGCAAAATGCCAGGCACCCTGTGGACACTCCTTAAATACTTGACCTTGACAAAGTGATAATGACCCCATGCACTGATGGGAACACTGAGGTATGCGAGTACTATTTCCAGAGAGCAAAACTTAATTCAGATGCAGTCAAAGGTATCAGACCTGCCAAGCCTCCACTCTCCAACTAGCATCTGCCCCCAGGCAATGTCCCAGCCCTGAGCTCTGTTCAGGCCTCCCCACCCCCTTCCTCTCTATTTGCTTATCCAGCAAGGATTTTTGAGTCCCCATTCTATACCCTGTACTACCTACACAATAGCAGGCAGGGAGGGGGAGGGGGAGCATGGTGAAATGGAAAAAGAAAAGAAATAAAACACTTGGACCCAAAGTATTTTCCATCTACATGGGAACGCCAACCTAACATTATTTAGAAGAAAAAAAAAAGGCAGAGAAAAAGACTAGTGCATAAAATGAGAAATGCCCAGTAGGGATGACGGCTGAAGATTACCCGTGGGAGACCATATGCATGTTGTCAGGAAGGCAGACTTTAGGAGCAGTCTACAAGGAGGCCCCCAAAGAAGAGCTAGATCTTCCTGTCCACCTGGAGGGCAGATCACTGGGGAGCAAGGATGGGACTCAAAATACAAGAAAGAACTGGCACTACATTTAATCAGAGGCAATTAAATCAATGGGTTGGGCTACATCAAGAACTCTCTGGCTGTGGAAGTGTGAGAATCATTTCCCTTACTCCACAGACATGAATAAATGATAGGTCAAAAGGAGGAGGATGGGCTGAGGGAAGGGGCATGAATGGGGATTCTGAGATTTTTACTCTGAGAGATGGAAGCTTCTGAATAACAGTCCTACAATCCTTTATAAGGCTGTCAGCTCCTGCCTACATGACCAGAAACAGCTTTATTTCTCCAAGAATTTAAATTAAAAAAAAAAACTTATCAACTTGTTTTTTATTGAGAAAGTAATATGCCCACAGGAAAAAAAAATCCATCAGGAAATAATGGCATGAGTGGCATGAGACAAAAAAAAAAAAAAAATTCCTTCCACTTCAGTTCTTCACTATCAACAATTTTTCCCCCCTGTCAACAATTCTTATATATCCTTCCAGAAAACTGTTTTCCAGTATAAAGGCACATTTTCATGTATGTGTGTGTGTGTGTGTGTGTGTGTGTGTGTGAGCTTTCTATTGCTATAACAAAATACTTGGGATAATCAAGTAAAAAAAAAAGAGGAAAAGTTTCAGTCCGTGGTCTGTTAGCCCATTGCTTTTGGGCCTGTGGTGAGGCAGCACATCATAGTAGGAGCATGTGGTTGAAGAAGCCCATTCACCTCATGGTAGTCAGGAAGGAAAGGAAAGGAAGAGGAGGAGCCAGGGTACCATAATCTCCTTCAAAGGCATGCCCTCCACCCCTCAACCCTCCCACCCCCGTGACTTAACTTCCTTCCACTAGGCCTCACATCCTAAAGGTGTCATCACCTCCTAATAACACCACCCTGGGGACCAAGTCTTTACCAGATAGGTCTTTGGAGGACATTCCAGACACAAATGATAGCAGTGTCTGTGGGCATAGGTGTACTGTCACATATACCTTTTACATTTTTTCTTAGGACATAGAGAGGTTTGCAAATTCATTAAAATCCCTCAAATTATGTAGCCAGTCCTCTAGTGAGAGAATTTTAGTTTTTGTTTTAGTTTGGGTTGTTGTTTTTTTTCAATCTTTTGCAATCTCTGATGGTAATTAAAAGAGCGAAAAGGCACCAGCCAATCTCAGTGTTCTCAAGGGCAGCTACCACCGTGTTCCCAGGTACCCAAGAGTTCCCAGTCCTGGGGTGGCCATTTCTTGGTGAACAAAAAGTGAAAAGATGTGGAAAAACTAATAAATAAAAAGAAATGGACAAAAAAGCAATTCAAAATTTGTTTTTCAAAAGAATACAGATCACTTGATCAAGAAAGAAGGGAGGAGAGCTCTCAAGAGGGGTTCTCAAGAATCTCTTCCCTTAAACATTCTCTCAATGTAGTCTCCCATTCCCCATCACCCGTTCACCCATCACTGCCCACAAATCTGCCTTTCTCCTCCACACCTCCAGGAAATTAATCTCACCAAAGTCACCAGTAATCACAGAATGAACATTTTCTATTCCTGTGCTACTGACTGCTTCTTAACATGTGATATTCTTGTCTTTCTCTCCCTCAGAAAACTCTGTTTCCTTGATTTCCATATCCTTGCTAGCTCTTTTCTCCTCACCTCTCTAAATCTTTCTTTCTAGTTTCCTTGATGGGTTCCTTTGCTCAACTCTGCTCTACTCTCCTAATAATCTGGGAACCCCTGGGCCCCCTCCTCAACCTGCTTGCAATGGTCCCATTTGATACATCAATCACATGCCCCTAAGCATTCTCTCTTTGTGAAATCATTCAAACCCATGCCTTCAGCTACTGACTATGATGACGCTTCCAAAATAACTCCCTGAGCTGTATATTCAGTACCCCTCACACTCCTCATGTGATATTGGCACATTATATGAATATTTAATAGATCTCCTAAGCTCTTCTAAAATCAAGCATTCAGTCAAGTTTCTCAATAATCTAAGAAGGTATAGGTAGTATTATGGTTCCCATCTCATGAATAAGGAAACCGAGTCTTAGGGAGCTTAATAACTTATCCACAGTCACTCATTTAGTAAGTAGCCGATAAGGGACCAGAACCTTGATCCATCTGACACCCAAGCCCATTTCTTCACCACTCTTCTGCCTAACAGTCCTCTGCTTGTCCATGGGTCTCTCTCTGCAGCTCCACAAGGTCTCTCTCAGCCCTAATCCCTGCAGATAACAGCATGCAATAAATCGTGGCTGAATTAGAAACTCCAGGTTCACTAACCCAAGGGGGAGCAGCTAAAGAAAGAATGGAAGTTCAAAAAGGAGGCCTCTCCTGCTCATTCTTATTCTAACCTCCCCACAATTCAACTCCTCCTTTTGTCTCTTGAGTCCTTGTTATGCAGCTGATGTGGTCTCACTCCTATCTCTCTGTATTTCTTCTTAAGATCAATAAATTGCTTAATTGCCCCAAAATGGACACTTCAGAGAACAGTATCATTGACTAAGCCACACCAGGCCCACTCACACTGGGCATTCGTCAAACTGTAGGGGCCTGAGCTGGGCATTGACCCAGCACAGTGGGAAAACCAGAAACCAGGATGCAGAGAAGCAGCTGTTAAAAGCATTCCCTGATCGGCACAGCCAGACATTTCCTTTGTGATAGGATTGTTGCTCTTTCCCAATACCCTGAGAAAAAATTGCCTTAAGATTTTGAATAATAATTTTTAAAAAAAAAAGCAATTCATCCTGAAAACCCAAGTTAGACTTGAGACCTTCATCTAGGCAAACTTGTCTTTCCAACCCTTGGGACAAAATCCAGACAAACCTTTTGCTCAGCAACTTAAGAATAAGTAGAAACACTCAGCAGGGTGAAAACATCTACAGATCAGGATTTATTCATTATTGAGAGGGAAAAACATTTACATATGTGTTCAGTCCTTCTCATCTCCTTTCCGCAAAACTTAACATCCCTTTGGGAAACAGGATCATAAGAGCCACATCCGAGCAGTTGACTTAAGGTTTCTAAACTAAGCAAGAAAGTGAAAAGCACAGGAACAAACAGCCTGAGTAAAAATGTCAAAGAACTTGAACAGACATTTCTCCAAAAAAGATGGTCAATAAGCACATGAAAAGATTCAAAATCACTAGTCATTAGGGAAATGCAAATCAAAACCACAGTGAGAGAGCAACTCACATCCATTAGGATTACTATTATCCAAAAGTAATAACAACAATGTTGGTGAGAATGTGGAGACACTGGAATTCCAGAGAGCTATTGGCAGGAATGTGAAACTGCACAGCCACTGTGGAAAACAGTGTGGTGATTCCTCAAAAACTTGAAAACAGAATTACCATATGAATTATCATATGACCAACTTGACTTCTGGGTATATAACCAAAATAATTAAAATCAGAGTCTAAAAGAAATATTTGTGCATTTTTTTATGGCAGTATTATTCACAAGCACCAAAAGTGGAAACAACCCAAGTGTCCACTGTAGACGAATGGGTAAATAAAGCAGGGCATGTAGACACCAGGGAACCCTGCAACCATAAAAAGAAAGAAAACCCTGACCCATGCTACATCTGGATGAACCTGGAAGACATTTTGCTAAGTGAATTAAGTGAGTTACAAAACCACTGATACTGTGTGGTTCCACATATATGAGTAGTGAAGTTCGACCTAGAGTAGACAAATTCATAGAGACAGGTGATTGCCAGAAAATGGGGGAGAGGGGGATAGGAAGTTAGTGTTCAATGAGTATAGAGTTTTACTTTTGCTTGATAAAAAGAGTTCTGGTGATGGTTGCAGAATAATGTGAATGTGCTTAATGCCACTGAACTGTACACTTAAAATGGCTAAGATGGTAAATTATATGTTTTCTATATTTTACCACAACTTATAAGTAAATAAATAAATATTAGATAGGGAAGTAGATAAATTGATTCATTGATTGATCAATCGATCAATCAAGCAAACTTTAGCAAACCACATTTCTTGAACACTCCACTCTGCTTGCAGATTCCTGAGAGGCCTTTTGGGAGAAAAAGATAAAGCATTTAGGGAAAGGCCAATTTTCTCAGAACCCAAGACACATCCATCCCCAATAGAGATACAATCATCTTCATGAACTCAGGAGTCTATTGTTAAAACCTACAAGATCGTAGAGGATAAGGCTGTGTCCTCTAATATAGCTTTGTGGGATGTGAGCATGAGGGTGGCTGAAGGCAGCCATGTGATAACTCCCCCTTGTTAACTGGGGAGGAAGAGGTTAAATTCTGACATCATTTATTTTTTTGACATGCACTTGAACATCCCAAAAAGGAGTCTTTCAATTCCACATTAATCAGTTTCCACTGCCTCATTCTCTGATTTCCTTGCTTCCCTTGACAGGTACAAATCAGCACATCCAACCTAAAATTACTAAGTTGACACAGACAGTGACACCAGGTGAAGACACGGTCGGGGGGAGCAGACAATGTGGTTGAGGAGTTAGTTAAGGGCTTTAAGATTTTCAAAGGGGAGTTTCAAGATGGCGGACCAGAGGGAGGCAGCATTCTATGTTACTCTGTGATCCAGATCTCACCTAGTCGGAATACTGCATCTCTGAGAGAGTTAGAGGACCCCTATACAGCTGCTCTCTGCAGAAATCACCAGCGCTATGACCCCGCTCAGGGCTCTGGGCCTCAGTGTTCGAGCAGGACCCAAGGCCCGAAGTTCCAGGTCACACAAGACTTGGCAAGCATCTAAAAACACATCTGCAGACCACCAAGACTTCACCCCGCTCCCACGCAGGTCACTCAGCTGCTACCTACCCTCAGCACAACGCCATGGCCTGGCTCCCCCAACCTCACCAGACAGCCCGGAGATGAAAGCAGACCTTCCGCCATCTTGGCTCAACATTTTTGCCATATTAGGTGGGAGCAGTTCCCAGATTGGATCTCCAGGGGCCGTGGATTTTTGCAGAAATCACCAGCGCTGCAACCACCCGCGCAGAGACCACCGGTGCAGAAATAAGAGCCTCTGGGCTCGAGTAGTCTCCGGACCTGGACCCAAAGCCCACAGTTCTAGCCCATGCATGGCTCACAAGCAGCTTAGCAGAAACATCTGTCAGCACATCTACAGAACTCCAGACTGCGCTCCGCTCCCATGCAGGTCACTTGGCTGTTACCTATCCACAGCACAAGGCCATCGCCCAGCTCTCCCCACATCACCAGACACCCTGGCGTTGGAAGCAGACGGACTCCATGTTGGAAAACCTTCCTCGCCATTTTGTGGTGAGTGTGGCTATCAGATCAGGTCGCCATTTGAGCAGGTACCCGATTTCCAATTCTTCCTCCTCCCCAACAGCGTTAACGTGGCACAGTGGCCGCCTAACACAAGAACAGCTCTCAGTTGGACAGGAGTGCAATTTGAACAGGGCACCACCCACCTGGTATGAGCCTGGGGATGAGAGGTCCGCAATTGGGAACTGATAAATAAGAGAGGGGAGGGGACTAAAGTCTGGAGCAAAACAGAGAGATCAGGATTTGGGAAATCTCCAGGCAAGAGAGGGAGACAATACCGGGGGCTCAAGTCACAAAAAAAGACCCGTGAGGTGCTATTTCCCTGCTAGGACTGGTGGGCAGCACTCCCCGCTTCCAGATGCTCCACACCAGGTCCAGTCTTCACATCCTAGTTACCTACACCATCCTGAGGGTAGAGACACCAACTGGATGAGACGACCTCACCTACTGGATGAGAAGAGAAAGAAGTGGATCTCTAAGAGTATTTTTTTTTTCTCTTTTTCTTTCTCTTCTACCCTTCTATCCTCTGGCCCTCACATCCCCAACATATGTAAAACCAAGAACTTTACATGAAATAGGACTTTGAGGACTGAGTCAGCTGAATAATATAATATAGAGGAATTGCATAAGCCTTTTTTTTCTTTTTCTTTTTTTTTCTTTCTTCTTCTTCTTCTCTTTTTTCTTTCTTTCTTTCCCTTTTTCTCCTTCTTCCTTCACCCTCCAAATTATACTATTTTAACATCCTGTATTTTTCTAAAAACATATGTGTTTGTTTTATGTACTCTACTGTCTTCCCACATAATTGTCTACCCCAAATTACCTCCTATCTATTCTCCTGCTACTAATACTCTTCACTAGATTTCTTCTTCACATTTCCTAAGATATGTTAACTATATACCCTCATATCTTCTCTCCTCAACATATTGTCCTATGCCTGACCCCCAGTTTATTGTCCACTGCCAGAAACTGTAAACCTTTTTATGAAAATACTGATTATATTTTAAAAAATAATTGAATCCAACATTTCTGGACATTGAGACTAAACTGTAAATGTCTTAATAACAAAAATTTGTTCATAGGTGATGTATTGTTGATATTGGGATCTGCTAACATTGTCCTTCCCCACAAAGGAGAGATCTTGGAACCCTACAAGAGCACTACAAATCTATAGGGTAAAAACAATAACGCACCAGATCCACAGAGCTGGAAAGGAAGACACATGAGCAACATGAAAAGAAAAGGGAAGAAACACATCATCAGAAGCATTGGCAGTTATAGCAGAAAAAAATTACAGAGAAAGATTTCAGGATATACAAAATGTTTTGGGACCTCAAAGAAGACCAATGTGATCCTGCAATCTGTACATGTACCCCATTTGAATCAAATGTATGATATGTCAAGATCATTGTAATGTTTTGAGCAACTAATAAAAAAAACTTTAAAAAAAGACATAAAAGAACAAATACAGGCAGTGAAAGATCACTTCAACAATAAACAACATAAACAAATCCAAGAAGCAAAAGATCATCTCAACAGGGAGACAGAGGTTATACAAAAAAAAAAAACAAACAGAAATCCTTGAAATGAAAGAAATTATAAACCAAATTAAAAAATCAAATGAAAGCATCACCAACAGAGTAGAGCACTTAGAAGATAGGACAATGAAGATCAAATAAATCATCTTGCAAAGAATATAGTCCACACAGTGAAAATGATAAGAAACCACGAGCAGAACATTCAAGAAATATGGGATAGCATAAAAAGACCAAATTTAAGAGTTATTGGGATAGAGGAAGGTATAGAGGTCCAAACCAAAGAAATGAACAATGTATTCAATTAAATAACACCAGAAAACTTTCCAAACATGAAGAATGAATTGGAAATCCAAATTTAAGAAGCCTACAGGACACTAAATGTACAAAATCACAACAGACCCACACCAAGGCACATTATAATGAAAATGCTCAACATACAGAATAAGGAGAGAATTTTAAAAGCCATAAAAGAAAGAAATCAGATTACATATAAGAGAAAACCAATTAGGATAACAGCAGATTTTTTCAACCCAGACCCTGAAAGCTAAAAGATCCTGAAACAACATATATCAAGCTCTGAAAGATAATGGGGGCCAACCAAGAATCTTATATCCAGCAAAATTAAGCTTTAGATTTCAAGATGAAATAAAAACCTTCACGATAAACAAAAGTTAAAAGAATTCATAGCCAGAAAACCGGCACTACAAAATATCCTTGGCAAAATATTTCATGAAGAGGAAATGAAAATCAGCAGAGGGAGGTAGTACACTAAAGGAAAAAAACTGATCAAAGAGGAAAACCAATTCAAGTAAAATAACAAAAATAAACAAATATGGCCAGAAATACAGATTGTGTCTCAATAGTAACCCTAAATGTTAATGGCTTAAACTCACCAATCATAAGACATAGGCTAGCAGATTGGATTTACAAAAAAAAGAAGACCCAACAATATGCTGCCTCCAGGAGACTCATCTGATAGGAAAAGACATACACAGACTGAAGGTGGAAGGCTGGGACAAATCATTCCACTCACATGGACTGCAGAAGCAAGCAGGGGTTTCCATACTCATATCAAATAAAGTAGACTTCAAACCAAGTTTAATCAAAAGGGATAAATATGGACATTACATACTGCTAAAGGGAACCATACACCAACAAGCATAACAATCATAAATATATATGCCCCAACAATGGTGCAGCTATGTTCATCAAACAAACTCAAGTTCAACACAATAATCTTGGGTGACTTTAACACACCTCTCTCACCACTGGATATATCTTCCAAACAAAAGTGAATGAAGAAACTATAGAATTCAATAATACAATCAATAGCTTAGACTTAAATGACATATATAGAATATTTCAACCTGCATCACTTTCTTCTCAGAAGCACATGGATCCCTCACTAACATAGACCATATGCTATGCCATAAAACAACTCTTAGAAAATACAAAAAAGTACAAATACTACCATGCATTTTATCAGATCATAATGAAATAAAATTGGAAATCAACAACAAAATAAAAAATAAAAATTTCTCAATCACCTGGAGACTAAACAATATGCTACTGAATGAACAATGGGTCACAGAAGATATCAAGGAGGAGATTTAAAAAATTCTTAGAGGTAAATGAGAACATAGACATAACGTATCAAAATCTCTGGGACACTATGAAAGCAGTACTAAGAGGAAAATTCATTTCATGGAGTTCATTCCCTAAAAGAAGAAAAAGTCAACAAATAATGACCTCACACTACATCTCAAGCCCTAGAAAAAGAAGAACAAACTGGCAGCAAAAACAGTAGAATGCAAGAAATAATTAAAACTAGAGCTGAAATCAATGAAATCGAAACAAAAGAAACAATTGAAAAAATTGACAAAACAAAAACTTGGTTATTTGAAAAAATAAATAAAATTGACAGACCCTTATCCATGCTAACGAAGAGAAGGAGAGAGAGAGAACTGAAATCACCAGCATACGTGATGAAAAAAGATAATATCACAACTGACACTACAGAAATACAGAAGATAATCAGAAATTATTTTGAAATATTATACTACAATAAAAATAGAAGACATTGAAGGCATTGACACATTTCTTAAGTCATATGATTTGCCCAGATTGAGTCAGGAAGATATATACAATTTAAACAGACCAATATCAAGTGAGGAAATAGAAGAAGCCATCAAAACCTTACCAACCAAGAAAATCCCAGAACCAGATGAATACACAGCCAAGTTCTACAAGACCCTTAAAGAAAAACTAATACCAATACTCTTCAATTTATTCCAGGAAATAGAAAAAGAGGCAGTAATTCCAAACTCATTCTATGAGGCCAATATCACCCTGATCCAAAAACCAGGCAAAGACACATCAAAGAAAGACAACTTTGAACCAATGTCTCTAATGAATCTAGACGCAAAAATTCTCAAAAAAATTCTGGCAAATTGAATACGAAAACATCAAAGATTGTGCACCATGATCAAGTGGGATTCATCCCAGGGATGCAAGGTTGGTTCAACATATGGAAATCAATAAATGTAATTCATCACATCAATAGACTTAAAGATAAGAATCATATGATCATCTCAATTACCACAGAAAAAGCATTTGACAAAGGCTATCTACGTAAAGGCTATCTACGCTAAGCCTCAGGCCAACATTATTCTAAATGGAGAAAAATTGAAGGAATTCCCTCTAAAGACTAGAACAAGAGAGGGATGCCCTCTTTCACCACTTCTATAGTTCTTGAAACACTGGCCAGAGCAATTAGACAAGTGAAAGAAATCAAAAGGATATATATGGGAAAAGAAGAATTTAAATTAGCACTATTGGCTACCTAGAAGACCCAAAAACTCCACCAGAAAACTTCTAGAACTCATAAATGAATTCAACAATATAGCAGGATATAAAATCAACACCCATAAATCAAAGGCATTTCTGTATATCCGTGACAAAGCCTTTGAAATGAGGAAAACTACCCCATTCACAATAACCTCAAAAAAATAAAATAAGATACTTGGGAATCAACTTAATGAAAGAGGTGAAAGATCTATACAATGAAAACTACAAAACCCTAAAGATAGAAATCAAAGAAGACCTTACAAGGAGAGTAACTAAGATCAGAGTAGGGATGAAGAGCAGGAGAAGAAGATTAACATTTAACAGGGATGAGAGGTGGGAGGGAAAGGGAGAGAGAAGGGAAATTGCATGGTAATGGAAGGATACCCTCAGGGTTATACAGTGGAGGGGGTAGAGAGAGAGGAGGGGAGGGGAGGGGAGAGGTGGGGAGGGGGGAGGGTGGAGGATGGGAAAGGCAGCGGAGCACAACAGACACTAGTATGGCAATAGGTAAATCAATGGATGTGTAACTGATGTGATTCTGCAATCTGTGTATGGGGTGAAGGTGGGAGTTCATAACCCACTTAAATCAAAGTGTGGAATATGATATGTCAAGAAATTTGTAATGTTTTGAACAACCCACAATAAAAAATTTAAAAAAAAAAGAAATTAAAAAAAAGAAGACCTTACAAGATGGAAAGATCTACCTTGCTCTTGGATTGGCAGAATTAATATTATCAAAATGACCATACTACCAAAAGCACTATACAGATTTAATGCAATTCCAATCAAAATCCCAATGGCATTTCTCTTTTTTTTTTTTTTTTTTTTTTAATTTTTTATTGTTGGCTGTTCAAAACATTACATAGTTCTTGATATATCATATTTCACAATTTGATTCAAGTGGGTTATGAGCTCCCATTTTTACCCCATATACAGATTGCAGAATCACATCAGTTACACATCCATTGATTTACATATTGCCATACTAGTGTCTGTTGTATTCTGCTGTCTTTCCTATCCTCTACTATCCCCCCTCCCCTCCCCTCCCCTCCCCTCCCCTCTTCTCTCTCTGCCCCCTTTACTGACATTCGTTTGTCCCCCTTGTATTATTTTTCCCCTTCCCCTCACTTCCTCTTGTATGTACTTTTGTATACCTCTGAGGGTCTCCTTCCATTTCCATGCATTTTCCCTTCTCTCTCCCTTTCCCTCCCACCTCTCACCAATGGCATTTCTCATAGAAATAGAAAAAGCAATCATAAAATTCATCTGGAAAAATAAGAGACCCAGAATAGCTAAAGCAATCCTTAGCAGGAAGAGTGGAGCAGGTGGCATTGCTATACCAGACCTTAAACTATACTACAGAGCAATAGTAACAAAAACAGCATGGTATTGGCACCAAAACAGACTGCTAGACCAATGGTACAGAATAGAGGACACAGAAACTAATCCACAAAATTACAATTATCTTATGTTAGGCAAAGGTGCCAAAAACATGCACTGGAGAAAAGATAGCATTTTCAACAAATGGTGCTGGGAAAACTGGAAATCCTTATGCAACAAAATGAAATTAAACCCATATCTCTCACCATGCATAAAACTTAACTCAAAATGGGTCAAGAACCTAGGGATTAAACCAGAGACTCTGTATCCAATGGAAGAAAAAGTAGGTCCTAATCTCCATCATATAGGATTAGGCCTCAACTTCCTTAATAAGACTCCTTGATAAGAATTAAAACCAAGAATCAATAAGTGGGATGGCATCAAACTAAAAAGTTTTTTCTCAGCAAAAGAAACAATCTGTGAGCCGAACAGAGAGCCTACATCCTGGGAGCAAATCCTTACCCCTCGCACATCAGATAGAGCACTAATCTCTAGGGTATATAAAGAACTGAAAAAGTTAAACACACACAAAAAAAAACCCCACACAAATAACCCAATCAACAAATGGGCCAAGGACCTGAACAGACACTTCTCAAAAGAGAATATACAATCAATCAACAAATATATGAAAAAATGCTCATCATCTCTAGCAATCAAAGAAATGCAAATCAAAACTACTCTAAGATATCATCTCACTCTAGTCAGAATGGCAGCTATTATGAAGACAAACAATAATAAGTGTTGGAGAGGATATGGGGGAAAAGGTACACTCATACATTGCTGGTGGGGCTGCAAATTGGTGCACCAATATAGAAAGCAGTATGGAGATTCCTTAGAAATCTTGGAATGGAACCACCATTTGACCCAGCTATCCCTCTCCTCGGTCTATACCCAAAGGACTTAAAAACAGCATACTACAGGGACACAGCCACATCAATGTTTATAGCAGCACAATTCACAATAGCTAAACTGTGGAGCCAACCTAGATGCCCTTCAGTGGATGAATGGATAAAAAAAAATGTGGCATATATACACAATGGAATTTTACTCAGCAATAAAAGAATAAAAATCATGGCATTTGCAGGTAAATGGATGGCACTGGAGAAGATAATGCTAAGTGAAGTTAGCCAATCCCCAAAAAACAAGTGTGGAATGTTTTCTCTGCTATAAGGAGGCTGACTCATAGTGGGGTAGGGAGGGGGAACATGGGAGGGAAAATGAATTCTAAATAGGGAAGAGGGGAGGGAGGGAAAGGGAGGAGGCAGGGGATTAGCAAGGATGGTGGAATGTGATGGACATCATTATCCAAAGTACATGTCTGAAGATATGAATTGGTGTTAACCTACTTTATATACATAGATATGAAAAAATGTATTCTATATGTGTAATAAGAATTGTAATGCATTCTACTGTCATGTATTTAAAAAAATAAAATCAATTAAAAGAAGATTTTCAAAGGAAAGAGAAAAACTAGGCAAAGGGTAACTGACACCTGACTTTGGTCATGAAATGAAGTATTTCATGACCCCTCTCCATTCCCGCATCACCCCCTCCCCCAAGCCACCAGAATGTTTCCTCTTCCCTCAAGTCTCTCCATCATTCAGAGGTAACACCTCAGGTTCTACAATCTATCCTCTGTGCCTCTGCTGAGTACATGCTTCATTCTGTCCTGAGCATCACTTCTTGAAACTACAGTATAAAAGTGTAATCCCAGGCCTTGATTTTTTCCCAACATTCCAGGGTAAACTGAAGGTGTCAGCAAGGTAAAGGAAGAGAGGCCGTGGTGGGCAGGAGTTGCTGGGGGGGGGGGGGGGGGAACTATGGTACAAAACAGAAGGAATTGCTGGAGTTAAAATGATGATTTTGATCAATTAAATGATGAGAATAATTTTGAACTTTTCTTATGTTCCTTTTTCAGCCACTTCCAGGAATAGAAACTATGACTTGATCTCCTTATCATGTTTTAGAAGAAAAAAGGTGCCCTGAGCTAAGGGCTCCTGAGGATATCCATTTAATAGCCCTGAGACCATATCAGGTGCCAGACACTAAATAGAGCATTTCAATTCTCACAGCCATTCTTTTTGGATGGGGTTCTTTTCCCTGAGGTTAAATCCCCTTGACAATGGTCATACAGTGATGGGTTCCGGGCCTAATTTGGGAAGACAATTCTCCATCCTCTGCCTTTGAGTTTCTGCAGTTATCAGTGGCAGCATCCAGGAGCTGGGAGCCTTCTATCTGCATCCACAGAGGCATGGCTCCCACCTGTCCTCTCCACCTGTCAGCCCTGATAAAACAATGGCAATCCATGACCTTAAGCAACCTGCACCTTTCAGGAAAGCTGTTGTATCACTCACCCCAGGCTTCCTACATTTAGCATTGATTTCCTTTGGGCACTGGTCCAGGGGCCACTGTGCAATAATAACTACCATATATTCTGTGCCTCTTACATGATAGACACTATACTCAGATTTACCTCTAGTTCTTATATCAACACTGAAGACTAGTGCCAGGAGACCATTTTACAGATGAGAAAACTGAAACTCATAGAGGCTAAGTTATCTGCTCAAGGTCTGCACAGTCAGGATTCAAATCTAACCTGTTTACTTCCAAAGCCTGTGCACCCACTTTCTGGAATAACTCACTGCCTAAAAAAAAATGAAATATGGAATCCAAAAATTTATAATCCAAAGCCATGATTCTTCAACTCCTGACCAGATAGATGCAAGGTTCCTCAGCCCTATAAGACACTCCGCTACAACCTCACCCCTTACCGTGGGTCGCTTCCAAATGATGCCTTGAGTTTGGGGGGAACCTGGTCCAAGATCCTTGTAGCCCAAAGCTGATGGACATGCTGGGAACTCTGGGTCCTTAAATAGGGCTCCTGATTTTAAGCACTGTTGCCTCAGAGTCTCAAAGTCCTGGCCCAAGTATTTCACAGCGTTCTGGTTGGAGCCAAGACCCTCAGCCACCGCACGCTGCTTGGACATTCCTGCTGCCAGGGCCGCCATGACCATAGGCTCTGTGAGTGGACAGGAAGACAGAGATGCTCCTCACTCTCAGACTCCTGCCCCACTGGGAGGGGAGCTATAAGACAGCGCAGAGAGAGGTGGGGCAGGTAAACATTTCACCCAGGGCTCTGATCCAGAAGGAAGTGAGTCATGGCCAGGAACAAATATGTACCCAAGGTGCGAATGAGTCTGTCTCACAATCTCCTTTACCTTTCACAGACAATTCGGAGTCAGGGGACCTTCCAGTGCACATCCCAGGCTCTTAGCCTAAGAAATACACCAGGGCCTCTACCACTTCTCTTTGCAAAGCCTGCTCACCTCACACTGGACCCTTTGTAGATATGAGAAGGTTGTTAAAAATTCACCAAGGAATTGGAGACGTGGCTCTGAGTGGGTAGAGGGTAAGTGGTTAGAGCCATCTCCTTTTTCTCCAGGAAAGCTTGGTTTCATATTTTCTAGGAAGGCAAAAATACCAGCGAGATGATTCATGGAGCTGATTCAGAGTAACCCGACTGGAGGCGGTTCAACCTATGAACAAAGGTTTGGCCTCTGACTGCCTTGGTCTACCAGTAATTAATCTGGGCTCCACCAGTAATTAGCTATCACCTCAAGCCAGTTATTTAACCTCTTTCCCCTTAATTTTCTCAGCTGCAAAATGGCAGATAATCAGAAAATCTACCTCATAGGATTGTTTGGAAAAGTTGATGAAGTAGCACAGGGAATTTACATAGAATCCTACGTGGAAAGCATTTAGCAAATGTCAGATATCATTATTCCTCAGAGTGGGGACCAAAAAGAGAAGCCCAGAAATCAGGAATCTTGGTTCTAATCTCAGAAGTCAGTGACAGGCTGTATGTCCTTGGATTAGTCACATCTCTCTGGGTTCCAATTTCCTAGACCCCATCTACCCTAAGGATGCACACCTTATCAATGTCTCTCAAATTTCAGTGCATGTGGCAGGCTGTATAATGAACGCCCAAAGAGACCAGGTCCTAATCTTTGGAATCTGTAAGTGTTACCTTTTTCAGAAAAAAAGGATTTTTGCAGTTATGATTAAATTAAGGATCTTGAGATAAGGAGATTATCCTGTCCTAAATGCACAAATGTCCTTATAAAAGGCAAGCAGTGGGAGACCTGACAACAGACAAAAGACAAGTCAAGGTGATCAGGGAGGTGGAGGCTAGAGAGATCCTGCCACAGGTCAAGGAATGCTGCAGCCCCCAGACACTGGATGAGGGAAGGAATGGATTCTCCCCTAGCATCACTGGACGGAATGTGGCCCCACCAACACCTTAGTTTCAGCCCAAGGAGGCTGATTTAGGACTTCAAGCCTCCAGAACAGTAAGGGATTATGTTCCTGTTGTTATAAGCCACCACATTTGTGCTAATTTATTACAGCAGCCACAGGAAACTAATGCAACATGCATAAGAATCCCGTGGTGCACTGGCTTAAAATGGTGATTCCCTAGCAGGCCTTACTACTGCCCCCATTCGGAAAATAAGGAGTTCTGATTTGGTAGGTCTGAGGTAAGACCCAGAATCTGTAGTTTTTAAACCATTACCTCAAAGACAATGCAAATACCAGGTCCAAGGACCACACTCTAGAAATTCTGGACCAGCTTACCCCTAAGGCCTCCAGCAATGACCTTCAAGCAAGTGACCATCCATATGTTCAGCACTTAGCTAGGTGGGTGGGTCTGAGTGAGCAGAAAACAGGGTCTTCTTCCCAGGTATGCAGGAACAAAAAAATTGTGATATCTCAGGTTTCATCAGAAATTCAAGGTCAAAATGACCTTCAGAGGCTCAAGTTAATATCTGAAGGACTAAGTATGGCCCCTTGGGGGTTCCACTTCATTCCCTTAACATCCTTTTTACCTTGATCCGACATCTCCCCACTATTCAGCTGATCACCTGATTATTATATTTTCACAGCCCACAAAGTTGATTATCATCTTATATGATGGACCCAGCCTTCCTTAAAACCAGAACCACAACTCCATCCAATCCAGACAAAATCCCCTCAAGGATTTTGTTCTTATTTGGTAGATCTGAGGTAAGGATTCTAGGAGAAATCCAGCAACACTGCATGGGAAAGGAAAAAGGAATGTTCTTTTTTTTTTTTTAATCTACCACCTAATTATTTGAATCCTGGGATCAATGTCCATGAGCAGTTTCACTCTTCCCAGAGTGGACATTTCAAACACAAACCTGACCATGTCACTGTCATGCTAGAAAGCTCCCCAGTGGCTGCATACCACTCTTGGGAGAAGAACAAGGGAATTTTTGCACAGCCAGTTAGTCCAGGATCAGAGTGGCCCTGCCCACCTCTCCTCCTGTCTCCTGGGCCTCTCCTCCCTCCCAGTTCTCCCCTCCTGGCTTTCTTTCCAATCCTGGAAGATCATCTGGATTCCACCTGCTGTGCCCTTCATCTGAAATGTTCTTCTCTCACCCTCATCCTCTGCTCATTCTTCAGATGCCAGGTGCCCAGGAAAGGTTTCCCAGACCCCACTCCACACCAAGTTGTTTCTCCTTTTATGGGCTATCATATGCTCTCATAGCAACTGAAATACCCTACAGTCACTGAATGATTCCCCTCCACCCCGTTCAGCTCTGATCTCCACAAGGGCAACTACCAGCATTAATTTTGCTCAGCATTGTATCCCTGGATCCTAAATAGCTCCTGAAACAAAGGAGGGTCTCAGCAAATATTTGCTGCTCCCAGAGATCAAAGATGTCCACTGGCTGGATATGTCTAAACCAAATATAATGGACATGACACCTCCCGGCAGGGTTGTTAGTTGATGAATAAGGATCTCCTGGGATTGCTTTCCCATGCTGTTTCTTCACTATGCCTCCCCCAGAACATTCCCTTTAGACTGACAAAAATGAACAAGTCCTCCTCCAGCCAATTGCCGAATAAGCACAGCTGGTAATTTTCTTTCCCCACCAGAGAACTCCTTTGGGGTTAGCAATCTCCTTCCCACCCCACCTGCCTAAATTACCTCACTCCTGCATCCAGATGCTACACAAACAAGCCCTTTCTCATCTAGGCAGGCAGGTCTGAGCCACTGCAAATAGAGCCCTCATTTGCTCAGTCATGAAAAGAATAGCAAATGGAGTTGGGAGGTCTCTGATAAGCAGCCTCTTGTGAGCAGATAGCAAACATCTACCTGTTATCCCATCGGGAGCCCAGGAGGAGGCAGCCATGCCCACTGTCTCTGTCCACCTGGACAGATGTTATCTCCTCCCTCATGCCTCAGACACCTGCAAGAACCCGTGCCAGCTCCCTGCCAGGAAGCCTCAGGATCCATTACAGAGGTGATGAGGCTGTGCAGACACACGCCTGGCAGCACCTACCTAATAAGAACACCTCCTGGCAAACAGCCCAGGTAAATGTCGCTTCCTTCTCGGTGCATGTCAGGTGAGCCAGAACACTGAGTTTTAACCACAGGAAGGACCCAGGCAATAGAATCTCCTCAGCAGCAAAAAAGATAAATGACCCTGGTTGCACCCAAGAACTCAAGTGTGTTCCTCAGATAATTAAAGTTTGCAAAGCTTGTTTTCTTGCATAACTATAACTTTAGAAAAGGGAGAGGTGAACTCCAGCAGCATGTTTCTGCCTCTTGAGGCTCCCAAGTTCAGAAAGCTAAGGCAAGCAAGAGTTAAATTCAGTGTCAAGGGTATTACAGAGTCTCAATCCTTGCTGATAGAACATAAAGTGGTGTGGCTGTTTTGGAAAGCAGTCAGGAATTTCGTCAGGATGCCATGAGTTGTATGGTAACTCCCAGCGACATTCCCCATGTCACAAGAAATTGAAAGAGAATTGAAAATATATAGCCACACAAAAACTTGTACACAAATACACATAGTAGCTTTATTCACAGAAATCAAAAAGTGGAGACAACCCAAATACCCATCAATGGATTAGTGGATACACAAAATATAGTAGGCATATGCAATAGAAGAGGGAAATACTCTTCCATATTACAACATAGATGAACTTTGAAAACCTTATGCAAAGTAAGTTGAAGCTAGTCATGAAAGGACACATATTATATGGTCAAATGAAAAGTTATGAAATACCCAGAATTGGCAAACACCTACAGACAGAAAGTAAATTACTTTCTAGCGATTAGGCAAAAAGAGGAATCGGGATTAACTGAAAATAGGTAAAAGTTTCCTTTGGGGAGTGAGGGAAATATTATGGATTTAGCTAGTGGTGGTGGTTGCACAGCTAAAGATCACATTTTGAATGGATACTTGGAAATAGTGAATTTTATGCTATGTGAATTTTACCTCAATAAAAATTTAAATGGGGAGAGAGGGTATTGCAGAAGGAAAAAGCTGTAGTGATCCAAACATTCACCGGTGGTCTCTAAGGAAAAGATTGGCTTCCCATCTGCCCAGGACATCAAGTGCCCCATTCATGCCATGGAGTTCGGGGGCTGTAAGACTAAACCCTGTCTAACAGGCCCCAAGAAAACATAAAACTGGATGGATCCAGGTGCTGTAGGCTCATCTCTTTCCAGGTTTCTGGAATGGCTCATTGCATCTTGGGATCACACCTCAGGCCCTCCTTTCAGGCAAGAAAGTACTCAGGCAAGCCCAGCTGTAAGGCCAGTTAAGATTGCCCCCTAGTGGCCAACTCAGATTCTGCTGACCCAATATAACTGATATAAAACCCAACATGAGAATGGAATATTAGGTACACCTAGCTCTTTCAGGTCTGTAGTTAATTAGACCCAGAGCAAGTCCATTGTCAGGTTAGCCCAATGACACTCATGCAGCAAACTTGAACACAAGTCTTCTGAATTTAAATTCTATGTTTTTCCCATGAGATAAGACCTACACTTCCCAGGGGGAAACCCTCAGCTGGGAAATAGGCCATCATGAGGAATGGTGCCTGAAAGGGATCCAAAGACACACACCCCTTCCTCCCACAAGGCTCCTCTGTGCAAACACCATGGACTGGCATTCATAAGGGGTAGAAGGGTAAAATGACAAGCACTGTCTGCCCACAAGGAACTTCAGTGTCAAGGCAAGACGGGGCAGCACTCAGAGAAAGGAGAGGTGGCTTCTGAGGCTAAAGAGCAATAAGGAGAGCTTCTTATTAGAGAAGGTGGAGAAGGTGGCATTTCAGTGCTAAAGAATAGGGACTTGGAGGGTGATGAGGCCTTTTTAAAAAGACTGTGGGAAGGGGATGCTGAGATATGGAAAGGGCAGGAAACAGTAACCCTGCACACAGTACCAAGAGAACATCAGTGATCAGGGTGGCTCAGGAGCAGGAGGAGAGATGGAAGATGAAGAGACAGAGGACCCTTGAATGCCAACATATCAGGTGTGCAGTTTTTCACTCCAGTTAGGAGGCAGCTTGTTATGATTTAGATATGAGGTATCCCCCAAAAGCTCATATGCCCAATTAAAAAAATGGGGTAGGGGGAATAAATCTTGTACAAATTAAAAGAAAAAGAAAAGGGGTAGAACCACAGCCTCTGGGACAGGAGTCCCCTGTACTTCTCCCTTGCTAGTAAAACTATAAAACTTCTTTTTCCTTTTTTCCAAAAATAAATAAATTAGTTAAATTAAAAGAAAATAGTTTAATAAACTTTCTTTTAAAAGCTCATGTATGAGACAATGCAAGAACATTCAGAGGTTCAATGATTAGATTATGGGAGTTGGGACTTAACTACTGGATTAATCCACTGATAGGGATTAACCAGGTGGTAACTGTAGGCAGGTAGAGTGTGACTTGAGGAGGTGGGTCACTGTGGGCATACCTTTAGAGTTTGTCCCTGCTGAGAAGAGCTCTCTCTGCCTCCTGACTGCCATGTGCTGAACTGCTTTCCTCCTCCACACCCATCCACAGTAATGTTCTATCTTATCTAGGGCCCAGAACAATGGAGTTGGCCATCTATGGAATGAGATCTCAAAACTGAATAAAACTCCTCTAAAATTGTTCTTGTCAGGTCTTTTGGTCACAGTGATGAAAAAGATAACTAAAACACTGCTGATATGAACCAAGCAAGAATTGATGACAGCCTACATGGGGTAGTGGCAGTGAGGCTGGGCCGGTGGGGAAAAGAGTTCCCAAGGTTCTTCCTCTGTGAGTCCAGGGAGGCTGGCAGGAATTCACAACCAGGATATCTCCTGTGACACTGCAATAAAATAAAAATATTACTCAGTCTTAAAGAAGAATGAAATTTGGCATTTGCAGGTAAATGGATGGAGCTGGAGAATATCATGCTAAGTGAAATAAGCCAGTTCCAAACAACTGAAGGCCAAATGTTTTCTCTGATATTTGGACACTAATTCACAATAAGCAGGCGGGGGAGGGGGGAGCAGGGGAGGGAAGTATAGAGGTTCTTTGCTTTAGGCAGAGGGGAGTGAAGAGAGAGAAGGGGATATGGGGATAGGAAGGATAATAGAATGAATCAGATATTATCACCATGTGTACATATATGATTACATGACTGGTGTGATTCTACATCATGTACAACCAGAAGAATGAGAAGTTACACTCCATTTATGTATGATGTGTCAAATGCATTCTACTGTCACGTATAACTAATTAGAACAAATCAAAAAATGTTAGACTTTAAAAAAGGGTTGCAAAGCAACATATATAGCTGACCCAATTTATATGAAACAAATGCAAAGCAAACTACATTTTTTATGCATGAGAATGTGAAACATATTTACGTGAAATTGGCTACATGTATGTAAATTTCAATACATGAATACGCACAAAAATCTTAGACAACCAATTCAGTTCAGTTACTTCAAGAGAGAATGAGTTTGTATATTTGAAATGGAGAAATATTATTTTTTATTTTAAATAAGTTTTTATTTTGATTTATATATTTTTAAAGTACATTAAAATGAGAAATAAATATATTGACGATAACTTAGATAAACAACGGGGAAAAGAGGCATGATTTACTATCTTAAAGATATTAGTTTTTTGTTTTTTTATTTAGATTTGGGTTTTGAAGAACTCAGTTCTTTGAGAAACTAAAAAAAAAAAATGTGCTTTTTCTTTAATTCACTGTTGATTTAGATACATTCAGTCTTCACTTAGGCCTACAGGAAATAGGGCAAGTTTGATGGCTTTGTAAACTCAAACTTATGCTTCACTGCGTTATTCTGTTCTGTCCACTGTAGGAAAAGAGTTAGTAAGTTAATTACTGTTTTGATAACAATATGTCCTTCAATCTATCTTCTAATACTAAAAAACTAAGCACTTTTTTTTTTCCAAAAAACAAAATTGTAATCTGGTCTTCATTTCCACATTCTGACACAGAGCTCCTAAATCCCTTGGAATTTCCTGGTGGCAGGAGCATCTTTCATTCTAATGAGGTGACTCTTGATGGACTCTTAGACGGGGACTGGTCACCAGAAGAAGCAAACCATGATTCAGAGATTGGAACTTGCAGACCTCTCCCCATCCCATCCTCTGGGAAGGGAAGAAGAGCTGAAGACTGTGTTGATAATCAATCATGTCTGCATGATGAAACCCCCATGAAAATCCCTGAACTGTGTGGAGTTTGGAAAGGCTCCAGGTGGCTGAAACACATGGAGGTTCTGGGAGGTTCGTGCACCTGAAGAGGACGTAGAAGCTCTAAGCCCCTTCCCAATCCCTGGCCCTATGCTTATCTCCCATCTGGCTATTTCTGAGTAGCATCCCTCTCAAATAAACTAAGATTCTAGTAAGTATGTTTTGCCTGAGTTCTGTGAGCCTTCTAAGCAATGACCAAATGCAAGAAGACAGTTGGAGGAACTTCCAATTTGTAATCAAATCAGACAGAAGCAGCTACCCAGGCCCCACCATTGGTCATGAGATCTAAAGTGGTGGGCAGTCTTCAAAGAAGGAGCCCTTACTCTGTGGGGTCTGTGCAAACCCCAGACAGTTAGTGTCAGAACTGAGTTAAACCATGGGACACCATGCTGTTGTTGGGAAATTGATCAGCAGAGGAAAAAACACACATGGGTGGCATCAGAATTGAAGTGTGGTTTAAACACAGGAAAGCAGCCAAAGCCTCCTATATCTCTCTTCTGGCTGGCTGAGATCTTAACCTCACCCTCCCCACCAGCTGCCACAGTTCAGAATTCTGGATAAATAGGGAAGACTCCAGGAAAGAGGCAGGGCAAAGCCAGAGATTCTCCTGGTTTTGGAAAAGAAGCCCCTGAAATAGCAACTGTGTGCTTTTCAAGGCCAGTGTGAGATCAAGGGAGTTTCGAGTTTACAGAGATGCATGGAGATTATGCATAATCTGGGAGGCAATTACTTACACTTGAGGTTGTTCTTGTTGGGTTTGTCATCTTATCACACACTTGCCTGCCCTCAGTCCCTGTTGCCAAGTGGCCACCTGCAGCATCAGTTTTCTCCTTTACTGGGCCATTTCCTCTAGCAAGAAAACTTTTATAAATTCTAGTATCCTAAAAAACAAAATGTTTTTTAAGCCAGGTGTGGTGGTGCACATCTGTAATCCCAGTGACTTGGGAGGCTGAGGCACGAGGATCACAAGACACCAGTATTCTGCCCTCACCCCTCTGAGTCCTTTACTATCTTCACGTCACAGGCTCTGGTGTGAGTCCAGTCAAAGCAGCCAGTCCTGCTTGTTCTGTGGGAGGGTTGGACTGCTCTAGAGCTGTCATGGCCACTTTCACAGGGGTCACAGAAGACAGCCGGGGCTTTCTAACTAGGAATATTTGCCCCCCCCAGACTGTTTGGTGACATACTGGAGCATAAATGTGTTCTCTTGGATTGTCAGTTTTTTATCTGAAGTTTACATTTTATAAGAGGATTTTTTTAGGTTTTTAATAAAAACTGCTATATGTCTCCTTTGAGACACATAAAAGGACTCCAGACTCAATTTTCAAAAATGTATATTTGCTCTTCAAGTGTAGGGTTCTCCTCTTCCCTTTTTAGTGAGGCGATTGTGAATATAAATATATGAACTAGAACACATTTTAAAAGGAAAGATAAATACAAAGATCAGAATGGTGACCCCTTCCATCCTGGATTCGGGGATGGCAGCCCATAGAGAGATTTAAGTTTTAGATAATGTTTTAATGTTTAGTGAGGCCATGGAAACTGAAGGGTTCATTATACTATTAATAATAAATAAAGGAAATTAAGGAAAGCCAAATGTGGATGAATGATGAACGTGTCACAGATTAAAGATTATAATTCATCTAATTGGGAACATTATCAGTAAAAAAAAAAAAAAAAGAAAAAGAAAGAAAGAAATTCCCACAGCAGAGAGAAAGAGAAAGAGTTATGGGTTGGGAATCCTGCCCAAGGAGGGTCAAATCTAACAGGATCTGGAAGTGAAATCAAGTTGGAGGAAGGTGGCTGCAGGTGTCAATCATGTCCCTCTTGGCTACACTTTGAAACAGCCACACTTCCCATCTTCAGTTCCCCTCATCACTGGGACAATAAAAACACTGAATTCTCTGCTGGGATTTTTTTTCAAAGGAAAGGCAAAGGAAGAAAGAAACTTCAATAGAGTCTTATGACACTTCCATTGTGCAAGGAAATTTAGAGGGACACTCCGACCTGAACCTGTAATAGATAGGTGGCAATTAGTGCATATCATAGCAATTTCCCAACGTTGTCTCCAAAACATGACTGTAGATCCTTCCCTTGATTACTGATTGAGCACATGTCCTGCCCAGTCTTCCTCCTAAATGTCCCTTCAGTCACTTTTCTCCTCTCCTTCCCCACGGCCATTATTTAAATGCAATTCTTTATTCCTTCCAGTCTGGATCATAGCTAAAGCCTTCCAAATTTCTCCATCTGTAATCTCCCCATTCTTGTCCTGTAACTTCAAAGTATTCCAATGCTCCTCACCTAGCCTTCAAAGTGACATCCCACCTCCTTGGCACAGCACCATGACCCTAACTATCTGGCTCCTGTCCCAGCCCATCACCATCACAACTCTACCCTCCCATGGGTCTTCCACACAGAACTAGCTGTGGGCAGCTCCTCCACCCTCCCCACTTCTGCTGACCCCTCTAGCTCAGTTGACAGAAACTACTACTCTGCTCTCTCCCTGCTTCGCCATGACTCATCTTCCTGGATTAAGTTCAAATATCATTCCTCTAGAGAGAGCCCCAAGATAAATACTACCCTGTGCATCTGTTCTTGTCAGCTTTTTTGCTGCTGTAACTAAAGGATCTGACCAGAACAATTTTAGGGGAGAAAAAGTTTATTTGAGGGGCTCACGGTTTCAGAGGTCTTAGTCCATAGACAGCCAGCTGTTCCATTCCTCAGGTCTCGAGATTAGGCTGAACATCAAGGTGGAAGAGTGTGGCAGAGGGAAGCAGCTCACATGATGATCATGAAGCAGAGAGAGGGGTATCCACTTGCCAGACACAAATATATACCCCAAAGGCACGGCCCAATTCCCACCTCCTTCAGCCACACCCTACCACTCCAATTACCACTCAGTTAATCCTTATCAGGGGATTAATTCACTGATTGGGTTAAGATTCTCACAACCCAATCATTTCTCCTCTGAACATTCTTGCATTGTCTCACACGTGAGCTTCTGGGGAACACTTCATATCCAAACCATAATAGCATCACACCGAATTGTAATCATTAGTTGACTTCTCAGCCACCTCCACTCCTTCTGTTAGAGTTAGAATCCCTTGCATGCAGGAACTATATTTTTTCATTCATATGCCTTTATCTCCTTATTTCCTAGTACCTGACATATAATAGGTGCTTGATGGATTAGATATCCTAGATATGCAAGTCATATTAAAGTTTTGTATCTCATACCCTTGGGCTGACAAGAGACAGTACCATGAATCCCAGAATGGAAATAACTATAGATATTTAAGTACACATGCATCTTGAGGACTTTCATTTCATACTTGATTCTCTGAAAATGTTTGAAAGCATCAGTTACAACAAGACCACCCAAGAAGGATCAAGGGAAGTTCTGATTATCTAGAGAAAATAGCAATAGATGCAGCCAATAAGAGCCCAAACCAAGAGTCCAGAGATTGGGTTTCTGGCCTTGGTTTTGCTACATTATCTAGTTGCCTGGGGAAGTCACTTTAATCCTGGGTCTTCCTTTGCTCATCTGCCACAGAGGGTGTGAGAAGCCCAGAGAACAGCCCTGCTATGCGCTCAGTCTAGTTAAGCTTCTCTGAAGGGAGGGCTGCTACTTCAGTTCCCCTCATCACTGGGACAATAAAAACACTGAATTCTCTGCTGGAATTTTTTCAAAGGAAAGGCAAAGGGATACCTGGACAAAGCCACCAACCCAGAGCTGGACCAAACCTTATCACCACCACCACCACCACCACCACCCTGTTTCTGCAACAACACTCCTGTGCAACAGCAACTGTCATCAACCATGTTCCACAAGCAAGGAAACTGAGTTTCATCATAGCCACAGAAAAGAATTTGAACCCTGGTTGTTCCCAACTTAAACCCCCATGTCTGACCAAGGTGCTGTACTGACACTGTTAAAGTTATACATGATCACTTTATTATATGTAGACTGCATATTATGGAGACTGCTCCATATTATGCACAATATGGAAACTGCTTTTTTGTCACTGGAGTCCCCATGGTGGGGGTGGGGGGCTGGGTTCCTGCTGGCTATCCCAAGGGAGATACTCCTCACCTTCCAACAGCAGATAGTAAGGGCTTGGGGCACTGGAGGCAAACCCTGCCCCAGGGTTGGGACCTCTCAAATCAGCTGATATCCTAGTTAGCTGAAATTAGACTGTGAGCAGGATCAGTCAGCAGTAACAAATGTTTAAAGGAATCAAAGCCACAGTGTTCTGGCTCCGGCAGCTGGTGGTCTCTGCTGCCCCCTAGAATTCTATTTGCTCCCAACAGATCTGTGGCCTCTAAAACCAAGTGCCTGGTATAACATTATCTTGTAGCAACACCCTTTTTCAATCCTCAGAGGATGGATACTACCTGAGTTTTCTGAAAATACCTATGAATCTTATTTTAAGCACATTTTGAAGTAACTAGGGACTCTGAAAATTAGTAAAGGAAAAGAATCATACTTGAATCCTGCCTTTCCTGGGTGGACTGTGTTTTAAGGTAATTTAGTAATTGATAATGCAATGCTTTTCTCTATAGAAGAATTGCAGTGTAGGAGAACCAGTGGTAGAAGTCACCATTTTACAACCCTCGATGAAATAATGGAGGTAGGCAGTTGCCACCAATGGATGCTAACACGATTAAATGAAAGACTAATGAAGAGCTTTAAGATGGACAAAACAGACTGAAATACCTATACATACTTATGTACAGAACAGTATTTCCCTGTTATGTGATATAATAGGGTGCATCATACAGGCCCACCTGTGAAGAATTGTGTCCTCTCCCCAAGAACAAACTGAGTCCAGACCTTATTGCCAATCTAGAGAAAACAGGAGATTAAGCAGTGTTTCTCAACCATTGCATCACTGACATTGTGATCTGGATAACCACTAAAAGAATAGCAAAAAGAATATATAACTAAATAACCTTAACAGTGGAGTGAAATAATAAAAAAATAGTTAATACAAAAGAAAGCACAAAAAAAAGAAGAAAAGTGGATATAGAATAGATGAAACAAATAAAAAGCAAAAAGAAGGCAATAGGTTTAAATACTATTTCAGTATTCCATTAAGTCCAAATGACTACTGGAGAAAGATATTGGCCAAATTATATTGTTAGATCATGTGCATATAAAAATATGTAATAATGGCCAGATGCGGTAGCATACGCCTGTAATCCCAGAGGCTTAGGAGGCTGAGACAGGAGGATCAGGAGTTCAAAGCCAGCTTCAGCAAAAGCAAGGCACTAAGAAACTCAGCAAGACCCTATCTCTAAATAAAATACAAAATGGGGATGGGGATGTGCCTCAGTGATCAAGTGCCTCTGAGTTCAATCCCCAGCACCCCCTCAAAAAAAATATAGAAATATAAATCCCAGCATTACATATAATTATAATGCACCAGTAAAAATATGGGGATAACCCAAATAACTACACTTAGAAAACAAAAATTTGCTAGGGGTGTAGCCCCCATGGAAGTGTATGTGCTTAGCATGCTTAAAGCCCTGGGTGCAATCCCCAGCACCAAAAAGAAATTGATTAATTAATTAATTAATTAATTAATCTAATTAAACATCCACAGACCAACTAAAAACAACAACAAAGTGATACAGATTAATTATAAAGAAATAGAAAGGTTAAAAAGACAGGGGGAGGGGCTAGGGTTGTGGCTCAGTGGTAAAGAGCTTGCCTAGGATGTGCAAGGCCCTGGGTTCAGTCCTCAGAACCACATGAAAATAAGTAAATAAAATCAAGGTATTGCATCCAACTACAACTAAAAAATAAAATTAAAAAAAATTTTTTTTTAATTTTTTATTGTTGGCTGTTCAAAACATTACATAGTTCTTGATATATCATATTTCACACTTTGATTCAAGTGGGTTATGAGCTCCCATTTTTACCCCATATACAGATTGCAGAATCACATCAGTTACACATCCATTGATTTACGTATTGCCATACTAGTGTCTGTTGTGTTCTGCTGCCTTTCCTATCCTCTACTATCCCCCCTCCCCTCCCCTCCCCTCCCCTCTTCTCTCTCTGCCCCCTCTACTGACAAAAAAAAAAATTTTTTTTTAAAGACAGGGGAAAATGCATGCAAACACCAACAGTAAGCTGGGAAGACTGTACTATTATCACAAAAAGTACACCTTGAATTAAAATCTATATATTACTAGAGATAAGAAGAAAGTTTTCATCATAATAATAAAAAGTCAACTCATTGGAAATATATAGCAATCAGTATGTACTCGTACGCTCATCACAGCATAGCTTCAAAATATATAAAGTAATTATTGGCAGGATAAAACGGGAAAATAGTACTCTTAGAACAAACAGACAAAAATATCAATAAGGACACAGAAGATTGGAACAGTACAATTAGCAAACAGCCTTGCTGCCATTCAGAGAATGCTGTGCCTAACAGCAGCACAGCCTATGTTCTTTTCAAACACACATGGAGCGCTTACCAAATTTAACCACAACCTACACCCATAGTCCTGGTGGCTGGGTACTTTTTGCCCACACAAGGAACTGAAACTGACCCGACACAGGCCAATGAGTTCTTTCCTTGGGGTTTGGTTGGATCTGGTGACTGAAAGCTGTGAAAAGTTTGGATCTGGAACGTCCAAAACTCACATTTTGGAGACTTGGTCCCCAAAGCAGCAATGTCCAGAAGTAGGGCTTTTTAGGAAATAATTGAATCCTGAGTGCTCTAACCTCATTAGTGGACCAAACCATTTGATGCATTAATAATTTGAGTAGACTACTGGGAGGTGATGGAAACTATAACCAGATGGGATGTGGTTAAAGGAAGTAGGTCCCTGGGAGTGTACCCTTGGGGACTATTTCTTGGTCCTGGGCCCTTCCCCTGCCTTTCTCTCTCTCTCTCTCTCTCTCTCTCTCTCTCTCTCTCTCTCTCTCTCTCTCTCTCTCTGTCTTTGCTTCCTGCCTGCAATGGACTGACCAGTTTTTCTCCCAATGAATGAATATTTAATATTGGGCCTCCTATTGGCAAGACTCAGAAGCCCTGCTGTTATGGTTTAGATAGGAAGTATCCCCTCAAAGCTCATGTGTGAGACAATAAAAATTTCAGAGGTAAAATGATTAGATTATGAGAGCTGTAACCAAATCAGTGGATTAATTCACTCATGTGGATTAATTTTAGGAATGGTGTGGCTGGAGGAAATAGATCACTGGGGGCTTGCCTTTGGGGTTTATATTTTGTCCCTGGTGAACAGACCTCTATTTCTCTCTGCTTCCTGGCTGCCATGTTCCAATTGCTTCCCTCCATCACACCCTTCCACCATGATGCTCTGCCTCTCTCACGTTGGACCCATTTTCATGGCCCATGTTATTGAGCCATTTTCATATTGTACATCTACAGGCAGGTGCCATAGCTCTCCCACTGTCTGCCTAATATCCTCAACGAGCCCCTGGGTGGTGAGGATTCTGTTTAGGGTCTTGTACCATCAAAGCCTGGCAGAGAACTTCAGCTGTTTTGCCAGGTTCTTGGATTTATGTCATCAATCTGCAGTCATCACCCTATCAACATTTATTTTTGTTTTTGGTTTACTTTGAATTGGTTTCTGTTCCTTGTACTAAAAGAATCTCTGTACACAGTCTGCTAGTAATTTATTTTATTTTTTTAATATTTATTTATTTATTTTTTAGTTTTTGGCGGACACAACATCTTTGTTTGTATGTGGTGCTGAGGATCGAACCCAGGCCGGACACATGCCAGGCGAGCACGCTACCGCTTGAGCCACATCCCCAGCCCAGTAATTTATTTTTAACTTGTAGACTTTATAGAGAACAGTTTTAGGTTTGCAGAAAAGTTAAGGGCAACATACAGAGTTCACACAAACACACCCACATGCATGCACACACAAGTTTCTCTATGGTTAACATCTTGCACTATAGTGGTATATTTGTTACACTGATCAGCCCACATGGCTACATCATTGTCACCACAGTTTATATTAGGGCTCTCTCTTGGCATTGTACATTCTATGGGTTTGGACAAATGTATAATGACACTGCTAATATCTTACAGAGTAGTTTCCTTGTCCTAAACATCCTCCACACTCTATTATTCATCCCTCCCTCCCTCCCTCTCTCTCCATCAAACACCAGGCAATCATCTTTTCACTTTTCCCATAATTTTGCCTTTTCCAAAATGATATATGGTTGCATTTATATAGCATGTAGAATTTTCAAAACTGTTTCATTTACTTAATAAAATGCACTCAAGTTTCCTCCATGTCTTTTCAGAACCTGATAGCTCCTTGCTTGCTTTGGTTTTTATGTTTGTTTGTTTGTTTTTAACTATACAACAATGAGCCAGGTGCAGTGACAAAAACCTATAATCCCAGCATTCTGGAGGCTGAGGCAGTAGGATCGAGAGTTCAGAGCCAGTCTCAGCAATGGCAAGGAACTAAGCAATTCAGTGAGACCCTGTCTCTAAATAAAATACAAAATAGGTCTGGGGGTGTGGCTCAGTGGTCAAGTGCCCCTAATCCCCAGTACCAAAAAAAAAAAAAAAAAAAAAAAAAAAGATACAACAGTGTTCCAAGCTAAAGAAATTAAACCATGACCTATCTATCTGCTGGCTGTTGGAGGAAGCGTGAGGAGGCTGAAATACCCTGGAGGCTCTCAAGTCCCACCAAGTTCTCTTCCTCTCAGCCATCCTTCATCCTGTCTTCTTTTTTTATTATTTTTTTATTTGTTCTTTTTAGTTATACACGACAGTAGAATGTATTTTGACATATCATATGAACACGGTCATCTTCTTACCATTCCTCATGATTTACAGAATGACCCACTTTACTAATTTTTCTTCCCTTAAAGTTTATTGTCTGATATTAACATAATTGTGCCACATGGTTTATATTCTGATTTGAATTCACATGGTATAATTTTTTCCATTATTTCAGTTTCAATCTTTCTATGTCTCATTGATGTAGATCAGTCAATCAATTATTGAGTCCCTCCCTAATGTGAAACTAATGCTCGCTTCTTAGCATAGATCCCAGCTATTGGTTGGGATGTGTTTTCATATGTTTATAGCTAAATTCTGTTTGCTAACATTTTTTTGCTAACAGAAGAGAAAGTAAGATGACAGCCAGCCCTTGGGTAAGGTGAGGTGGCTCTCTGCACCTATGACAAACTCCAGAGGATCTGAGAGCTGGAACTTTCTACTCATCACGCTCCCCATAGTTGGCACAGCCCACATCCAATGACTGATAGAAGCAGGGAATAGGGACCCAGATGTTGTGGCATCTCTTATGGTCCTTATATGGGCCAGAATATCCCATGGAAATGGCCAGGACTTTGTCACACCTATGTCACTTTTTGACTTCTCCTTCTGCCCAAGATTACTCCCCATGCCCTTTCCCACCCACAGATGTTGATCTCTAATAAATACTCTGCACACCAAACTTCAACTCATCATCTACTTTTAGAGAACTAGCAACAGGGTTGGCAGGGCCTCAAGGGGCCTGTGCTTGGTTTAATGCTCTGCGATTGCAGTCCTGAAAGTATAGGTTTTAAACAGCCTAAAATAAACTTACGGAAAAATCAGTCAGAAAAATTTTATAATGAGTCAAGATATTTCATGAATAAAATAGTATTATTTATTACATTATATAAAAGGATAGTATAACAGTATATTTTTGCAACTTGCAAGTTTATGTTGTTACTTTTATATCATTATTTATCCTTATTACATTTTATAACTAAAAATAAATTTAAGGAAACAGTTTTATATCTCAATTTTTTCCAGTGCTGGGAATTGAACCCAGGGTCTTCCACATACTAGGCAAGAGCTCTACTACTGAGCTATATCCCCAACAATATTTTAATACTTTTAATGGCACTTTTTCTGCAAGATGGTCACGTTTTCATTTTGTGCCAAGCCCTACAAATTATACAAATCACATAGGCAACCCTGAGGGTAGACTCCTGCCAACATAGTTGTCCCATAAGCATCCAGAGGAGAACAGTAATATTTCATGCTATTCTCTGTTATATATTCCTTAGTGTGAATTAATCAGATACCTCCATGAAAGAAGATTTCTAAATCTGCAAAAGATATCCTAGGGGCACTGCATACTTGGAAAATAGAATATCATTAAGGTGGAAAAGGGTGATAAACTAGGGGACAGATGCCTAAAGACAAACTCCAAATTTGGCCCAGAATTTGGCTTTGTTAAAATCCTGTTCCTGAAAGAATGCAAATCACACAGCCACCTATTAAAAACTGAAAATTAAGATGTAATTTATATGAGTCATAAAAAAAGATCCCATTATCGTCAGAAGTGCGCTAACACCATATATAAAATAGAACATTCAGGGACATTGTGCAACCTCTTGTTTAAAACTGACTCTGAATGGCCCAGCTCTGGAGATTTGGAACTGCTTCTTATTATCTGAGGTCCTCTGGAGAAATATCCATTTCTCAGAATTCTAAATAGAAAAAAAAAATCTAGAGTTAATTAAAGTGGGCCAATATGGTCATTTTCCACTTGGAGTGGAAAGAACTAATGTGTAGTTAAGATAGCAGCAAAGGGCCAGTTCAAATAAATCACTGGTAAATTGAATGTATGACTCTTAGGAAGTGATTGAAACACAACTTATCTTATTTTTTACACTCACTTACATGTATACTTGGTATTTCCATTTGCATGACCACCTTGTGCAAAAATAAAGAACTTGTTTTTGTGTGAAAGAAATCTCCACAGTTAACAACATGCTAAGCGTCATGGGATCAATCAAGATGTTCTTGTTCTAAACATATTTTAAATTCAGAAAAAAATAAAAAAGAACTGATCTAAGAGACTTTGACCATAGCACTTCAAATATATATCCTCAGTAAAGATAAAAAGAACTGAAAACAAGGGGCTGGGATGTAGCTCAGTGGTAGAGCACTTGCCCAGCATGCAGAAGGCCCTGGGTTCCTCCCCAGCAATACAAAATAAAAACAAGGAAACTGTAAATAAAAGTTGAGCACTAGTTAGTAACTTTGATTTTCATAGTAGTACATATTAGTAATTCTGAAACTACTTTCTGCATGTTCTTGGATTAAATAAATGAATAATTATATCAACAAGGATAGGAGCTATGTTTTTCATTGTTAGAAAAGGGAATTACAAGGATGGAAAGAGAAAAATTTTAAATAAACCACATTTGGCTTTCTAGGTCAATATACACTTATGTAGCAAAGTAAAATTTTTAAAAGTGGAACTTTGTTTTACTTACTTATTTCCATAAACATAAAGTAGGCATTTTTATGATTTATTTATCTAATAATTGAGAGAACCAACCTGATGATAACACTGATTCAAAGAAAATTTGAGAGATTAAGTAAGGCACTGGATAAATAATGTTGAAATAGAAAAGAATGTAATGTTAAAATAGGACTTCTGGGTTGTATACAAAACTGATTGATGTCATATATGACAAGAAAACTAGAATAGAGCGTGGTGACGCACATCAGTAATCCCAGCAACTCAGGAAGATGAGGCAAGAGGATCACAAGTTCAAAGCCAGGCTTAGCAATTTAGCAAGGTCCTAAGCAATTTAGTGAGACCCTGGCTCAAATTAAAAAAAAAACTAGAACCTTTGGCATTTGAGAGTTTGGGATTTTATTTGTTTTGGTTTGGGAGTTTTGTTTTATTTTTCATTGCTTTATTTTTTTATCTAGCAGAAATTATTTGCATTTGGAGGAGATTTTTTAAAAACTATATGTTAATATTTTAACTTTATAGAGTCTCAGCCCCGTTCAATAGTGAATAACCAATCAAACAGAGGCAAATCCAACATTCCACTAGAGAATAAGAAAATCCTTGGTTGGATCTGTTAATTAGAGACTGGATAGAGTCCTCTCTCTTTAAAGGACAGAGATCTGACTGCCTTGAGGGCCAAGAAGCACCACTATTTCAGTACCAATAAGCCCTCAGACATTGGTTTGGAAAAACAATTCTCCACTAAAAGGAACCAAGGCTCCTTGAAGAAGAAGTTGATTCCAGAGCTGACATGAAAACCGGATAAGAAGAATCTGGAATATCTTTATGTGCCATAAAGTAAGGGAAAATGCTTGAGAAATGATGAGGATTTGTTAAAAGGACAGAGGCACTAATCACCTCCCGAAGGCCTCACCTCTAGGCACCATAGTAGATTGTTTCCACCCTCTTAACACTTCATAGTGAGGATTAAATTTCAGCACTTGAAGCCTTGTGGGGGTCACTCAAACCAAATCCAAACTATAGCATTTATGGAGCTAAAAATCCTCCTGCAAGAAATTCACAAAAAGTTTGGTATCTACCTCTATCACACTCCAGGGCAGGCTCTTGGATAGACTGGTGTGACAGTGCCAGGGTTGAGGTCCACACTTCCCAATCAGCTAACAGGGAACAACTGAGATTAGGTAAAGGGTCACTGTCTTTTCCTTTGGTATCACTAGGCAGAAATGGTCAGAGTGGCAGACAGCTGTCCAGCACATGAGAATCATTGGTCAATGGAATGGGGAAGGGCAGCCCCATGTCACCCAGTTACCCACACACACATAATAACACCAGTGGAGGGGAAGCTTGCTCCTCCAGCCCCTGACTCTACCTACATCCTAGGGCCAGATTATCTAAGACATACCTTACCCTGAGTGCTGTGATCCCTGGGCTTTTTATGAAAAGCATGAAGACCCGGAGGAGGAAAACATAGGTTGGCAGCTGCAGAGAATTCTCCTGCATGTTCTTATGAAAGAAAATAGTCTTGAATGTGAAACTTCTTAAGACATGGAACTGGAGGCTATGCTCATTACTTTTTGCTGAATGAGAAGGTATGCAGTTATTACAAGAGGGATAGTGATTGATGTACAAAAAGATACTAGGAAAAAAAAAAGATACTAGGAAAGAGATGTAATTCCTCTCACTGTAACTAGAAGACATGAGAATCTAAAATAACATCTAACAGCATTTTATGATTCTGCATTAGCTCATTGACCTTGGGAAAAAGTTATGAAAGTTGAAGAAGATGTTATTGAGAATGAAATAATGCAAGAAAACTGTACAGAGCGGGTGTCTTCAGGTGTCCAGGAAGCCGCCCCTGCCAAGGGCACCCCAGTGTAAGAGTGAGAATCTGTTGGGTCCTCTGATGAGCTCATAGTGTCATCATCATCTTTATTCCAAGTGTGGCCACCACATCTTCAAACATTCTAACAGCTCATTACCATCCGGACTATATCCTGACAGACTGACATGGTCTAAGCAGCTGCAAACTGAAAAAACAAAACAAAAAAAAAAAAAAACACACTATTTGCAATGTGCCCTGAAATCTTCCCTGTCCCTCTTATCATCTTAGAAGCCAGTGTGGACCAATCCCAACACATTCCAGAGCAAATATAGCATTCCAGGATGAGTTGAATGTCACTCACAGGTCTCTCTAGCATTTAAGCATCCCATGTAGGCCTCCTTGGAGTCCTGTCCATGAGCCTCCATGATCCAATCAGGGCCTGTAAGCCCCAAAGCCCCACCTCTGAAACTTGCTGTATTGGGAACCACACTTTCAAGTACATGAGTCTTTGGGGGACATTCCAGATCCAAACCCAAACAACCTGGATAATCAAGGATAAGCCTTAACTTAATCAAATCTGCAAAGTCCCTTATACCATGTGAAGTAACATAGCAGCAGGTTCCAAGGACTTGACTGCAGTCATTTGAAAGGAGCTGCTATTCAGGCCACCACAGCCACCAAGCCTCACCCAGTTGGAACATAAGCAACAGATTCTACTCAGATGTCCAACTTTAGCCCTAAATTAACTAAGACAGGGAGAGAAGTGGCACCATGGTAGAAGTATTTATTTTTTATTAAAACAAATATAACACAAATTTTAGCCTACTGACCATTTTTAAGTATACAGTTCAACAGTGTTAAGTACCTTTACGTTGTTGTGTAATAATTCCTCAAAATTTATCGCATCTTACAGATCTGAAACTCCATACCCATTGTCCTTCCCCTAAGCTCCAGCAACCATCATTCTACTTTTTGTCTCGGTGAAACTGACTACTCTGCTGGCCGTGGTGGCATTTTGGAAGCTGTATATGAATTATGGGTTTGTTTGAGCCAACTTAAGTCAGGGAAGCTGCTTTTCTGGGAACTGCTGGGTGAAATTCTCCAGTTTGAGAAAGTCCAGATCATACTGGCGTCCTGGCTCACAGCCTTAGGATCAAACACAGTCTCCTGGGGATGGGCGTCACCTGTCACACTGGAACAAGACCCCTCCCACACTGAAACCTTATCCCTGCTTTTGATGTACTTCCCCTTAAATAAAGAATTGGGGCCTTTTTCTGCCCTCCAGGTCCCTATCAGGGCTAGAAGAACCATCAGGTGCCCTGCTTTCTAAATCTAATCTCTGGCTTTGTCTTTATTTCTTACTGATTATGTCAGACTTTTTATTTTCCCAGGCAGCTCACACCTCCCAGGAGTATCAACTGCTCCGCCAGGTGCTGGTGACCTGGCAGTGGTCATACCTATAATTCTTTGTGGCAGAGGCCTGCCACAATGCTGAGGCACCTGCAGAGGCCCCCTGTTCACCAGTTCTTGCAATCATGCCATAAATATTTCAGACATGTCACTCACTTGTATGGCATGAGTTTATTGAAGGGATAGGAAACGGAAAGGGGGACACTCTCCAGGGAGAGAGTGGGTCCTCTCAGAGAGGACTTCTTGCCCTCCAGTTTTATTGGGGAACTCAGGGAAGTTTCCAGAGAATCCTGCCCAGCTTCATTTTTTGACATTTGACTAACAGCATAGAAACTGCAGAGACCTCCTAGAAGAGAGGATGGTATGGTGCTCACAGAGTTAGAGTTTTTAAGGAAATGGAGTCCCCCAGTTTTACCTCAATTTCCAGCCCCCTTAATTGGTTTATTGCCCTTTGAATAGCCCCTGAAAGCTTTTTTATTTTTTATTTTTTAATATAGAACGCTTCACGAATTTGCGTGTCATTCTTGCGCAGGGGCCATGCTAATCTTCTCTGTATCATTCCAATTTTAGTTATCTGTGCTGCTGAAGCGAGCACCCCCTGAAAGCTTTCTTTGTGAGGGTCTTGCTTTTTTGGCTGCCAAGGCATTGGTGTTGGAACACAGTTTTGATAAAGGATGGTCCAGGATGTGACTTGATTTTGAAACAATAACTTTTCTCAGAGGCATGTAAGATGGCTGGGGGACGTTTTTAACATTCTAGGCCCCCATCTTCCAGTTGCTTGCCCATCAGAGCTCCCTGTGGTTTTCAGTGGTCCTTCATTTTCCTTTCCCTGCTCACCCATCCATGAATGACTAGCTACCCAACACCAGCTACTCCAGAGACTGAGGCAGGAGAATTGCAAGTTCAAGGCAGCCTAAACAACTCAGCAAGTCCCTGCTCAAGATAAAAAAAAGTACTAAGGATGTAGCTCAATGGATTGAATCCCCAGGAACAGAAAGAAGGAAGGAAGGAAGGAAGGAAGGAAGGAAGGAAGGAAGGGAGGGAGGGAGGGAGGAAGAAAGACATACTTGACTATTCTAGGTACTTCATGTAAATGGGATCATATAGTATTTGCCTTTTTGTGACTGTCTTATTTCATTCAGTATAATGCCCTCCATGTTCATCTGTATTGAAGCATGTGTCAGAATTTCCTTCCTTTTCAAGCCTAAAAAATATCCCATCATATCTGTACCACATATACATTCATCACTCGTCTACCAGTGGATATTTGGGTTGCTTCCACCTTTTGGCTATTGTGAATAATGCTGCTGTGAACATGGATATATAAACAACCCTTCAAGCCAGGCATGGTGGCACACACCTATCATTCCAGCAGCTCAGAGGCTGAAGCAAGAGGATCACGAGTTCAAGGCCAGCCTCAGCAACTTAGCAAGACCTTGTCTCAAAATAAGAAATTAAAAAGTTGGGGATGTATCTCAGTGGTTAAATGCCCCTGAGTTTCATCCCTGGTACCAAAAAACAAACAAACAAAAAATCCCTTCAAGACCCTGCTTTTATTTCTTAGGGGTACATACCTAGAAGAGATATTGTTGGATTTAATTTTTTGAGGAATAGCCATACTATTTTCCATAATGAAAAGTTTAATATTAATGAAAGTCAAAACCAGAGATGTCTCAAAGAACATAGAATGACTGGAGGCAGGGACTGATGGAAACGTCAAGGGGAGCCCAAGCTGGTTGCTGTGACAACCTCTCAGCACACCTCCTCTCTGCCTCCTCACAATCTGGTTAGTCCGTGGCCTCCCTGGGTGCACGTCATCTCTCCTTTACTTTGTTAGTGTATAAGCACTTTTTTTTTATTCTAATAACTTCTGAAATAAGCAAAACACATGTGATTATATTTTCCATTAGAAAACCTTGCCAGATATATTTAGTTCACTGGAAGAATGAGGGAAATGGAGAGATTTGGTGTTTGCAAGATGATGGGGTTTGGAAAACACAGCTCAGAACATAACTTGAACTTTCTGGTCACCTGCCCCTACTGCAATGAAACTGCAATAATCAAATCCAGTGACCGCTGTCTATGTTGGCCTCTCAGCTTGACTTTTTCTCCTGGGAAACATCTCTTCCTCAGCTTTCATCAACATGTCTCTTCTGTGTGTCCTCCTTTCTCTTTAGTTGCTCATTCTCCATCTCTCTATCCGCTCCTTTTCCTCTGCCTAGTTCTTTAGTGGAAGTGATGTTCAAAGTTCTGATCTCATCTTCACAATCTCCCGCCATAAAGGTAGATGAACTCATGCTAGTGATTCCCAAATTCTCATCTCCTGCTCTCTTCAGAGATCCATACCCAGCTTTCCAAGTGTCCACTGGGTACTCACACCTGAGTATCTGCTTTAATCAGCTTTTGCATTGCTATGACCGATATACCTGACAAGAACAACTTAGAGGAGGAAAGGTTTATTTTGGCTTTCAACTTCAGAGGTTCAGTCATGGTCGGCCAACTCCATAGCTCTGGGCCCAAGATGAGGCTGTACATCATGGGAGAAGCATGTGGCAGTGGAAAGTAGCTCAGGACATGGCAATTGGGAAGCAGAGAAAGAGCTCTGCTCACCAGAGACAAAATACAAACCCTAAAGTCATATCCCCAGTGATCTGTTTCCTCCAGTCACACCCTACCTCCCTACAGTTAGCACCCAGTTAATTCATATCCATGGATTAACCCACTAATTAGGTTACAGCTCTCATGATCTAATCATTTCATCTCTGAACATTCTTGCATTGTCTCACAAATCATAACAATATCCCAGAAGCATCTCTCAACCTGTCCCAAGGGGAGAAAAAAAATATTACCATCTTCTTGTTTCCCTCCCCCATATTTCTACCCGCAACCTTCCCTAGCTCAGTAAATCACCTGTTTCTTAAGAAAGAACCCTGAGCATCATCCTGGACTCTAGGACATCCAGTCAAACACTGAGCCCTGTCTCTTCTGCTTCCTAAATCTCTCTCACATCTGTTCACTTCTATCAGCATAGTCACCCCTCTGCTGGTCCATTTGGATCATTGCAATAGCCTCCCGAGTGTCCTTCCTCCCCTTTAACCCACTTGCCACACTGAAGTTAAAAGCCGTGGATGAAACCCTATTGTCTTAGGCCACGCCCCTTCCCACAGCTCACACAGCCCTGTGTGTTCTGGCTCTTGTTCTCCTCTACAGCCTCCTCTCCCACCACCATCCCCATCTTGCATTCGATCCCCACCACTGTAAACCTCTCTCCACTTCCAGCCAGTATTACTCCATCAGTTTGGAACCCCCTCCCTTTCTTGTCCTCTCCCACCTGCCACCCACCCTTATCTGACGTGAACTCAGCTCTCAGGCCTTGGCTTATGGTTTCCTCAGTGAATGTCATGGGTGCATACAGCCAAATATCATTCCCCCTAAGAAGGAAATAAATCTTTCCACATTCTACATCATGGATAACCTTTTAAACATTATGCTAAGTGAAATAAGCCCAGATTCCCCAAGTTGAAATGAGCATTCCAATAATTAATTTGCCACCTTAGCATGTAACTGCCCATTTACTTGTTCATATCTTCTGTGAGAAAAGTGCTTTGTCATGTTCATGGTTGAAGCCACATTTTCTGGCATTCCATGTATGTGGCATATTGTACCTGGCACATACCTAGTCACAAATAATGGATGATAGATGATAGATGATGATGATGATGATGATGATAACAACATATAGCCAGGTGCAGTGGCACAGGCCTGTAATTCCAGCAACTCAGGAGGCAGGAGAATAACAAGTTCAAGGCCAGTCTCAGCAATGCAGTGAATCCCTAAGCAACTCAGCAAGACCCTGTCTCAAAGTAAAAGATTTTAAAAGAGTTGGGGATGCATCTCAGTGGTTAAGCACCCCTAGGTTGAATTCCCTGTGCCAAACAACAATGTTTATATATAAACACACACACATACATGATAGGTAGATTAGAAGATAGGTGAATGGGCAGAGAGATTACAAGACAAATAGACAGATGGAGGATGGATAGATGAAAAGAAAGAAAGAGGACTCAGTATCAGACTCCAGAAGGCTTTTGTATCAGGAGCAATGACTGATACATAGCAATATATTTTGCTAGCTTTAGTTGTTTATGCAGAAAACTATCAAAGGCCTTTTGAGGCAAAGATTTCCTTTTCCACAGCTCAGTAAGGATTTTTCTTGACTTGCAACAATACTGAGTTTTACCACATGGTGGAGCCAACGCAACATCAAAGAGGACTTCAGGGCCACCATTTTGCCTTCATCTGACCATTGTGATATCAGGGAGAGCATGACTTTGGCGGAAAGACTTTATTGTTTTGTTTTGTTTTTTTTTAAGAGAGAGTGAGAGAGGAGAGAGAGAGAATTTTTAATATTTATTTTTAGTTATCGGCGGATACAACATCTTTGTTTGTATGTGGTGCTGAGGATCGAACCCGGGCCGCACGCATGCCAGGCGAGCGCGCTACCGCTTGAGCCACATCCCCAGCCCCTTAGTAATCTTTAAAACTCTCCATACTCAAAGAAATCATCCCAGCTCCACAAATGGTGGAGAGGATTATTTGATCTGCAATGAGGGCTATCAGTCTAGGGGTGCAGAGATGCATGTGCACGTGGTCATTGTGACTGAGAGAACTGGGAGAAACCACAGAACATTATTGTCTTCTCCTGAGCCACCTTGAAGGGCAGACAGATGCCGGAGTAGGAAAGGGTGAGAGGTCTGCAATCCTGACCAGAGTGCTGCTTCTAGGAAAGAGCCTTCATTGCTTCAGGCATGCCTGCCCTGGGGCTCAAGCACCCTCTCCACCAGAGCTGCCTGGATCTTACCCCTTCCCTGACCAACCTGGCCACCATGCTCACATCTTTAACCCTCCAATTCATCACCCCCATCCTCCTCTCCCCCCCCACCCCCGTCTCCTTGTGAGGAACAAATAGATGAGGATAGTGGGAACACGAAGTTAAGAGAATAATTCTATAAAATGGGCCCACTGTGCTGACCCCCACATGTTTTCTTTGCAAAAAAAAGAAATCTGCCTGCAGCCCCACTTGGCCTGGGGGAACATGTAATGTCACTTTCCTCAACAAACTGGGGCAAGGGGTGGAAGACCAAGGCATCCAGTGTAGGTAATGAATGATGGGAGTTGAGAAGATGAGGGCTGGTTATCAAAGAAAAGACAATAGGTTGATAACACCTCTCAGGATCGCACTTCCAGGAATCTAGTTCTCTTGTAACAGGAATGATGCACTCATCCTGATAACACTGTGCAGCTCCTTCCTGCCCTTCAGCACCCAGCTCTGGGCCCTACTTCTCTCTAGAGAAGTCTGCTATCTCTGTCCCTTTCTTAAATAAAACTTGCTTTCTAAGCTTGCTTTGGTGTTTCTCCGGTGTTTAAACTTCAACATGGGGGAAATGAGGGCCCGCTCCTGATCTCCCAGATTCTATCACCCTGTTGCCCTTATAGAGCCCTACACCATCCGGTGCCTCACCTCTGACCTTCTCTGGCCCCTGAAGATTCTTTGCTTTACCAAACTTTGGTCAAGCCCTGAAAGTTCTAGACCCATCTGTGCACTCCCTTGTAAAATTCACTTTTAGCAAAGAATCCTGCTAAGTCAGTCTAGCAAGAATTCTTCATCCTCCATCCTCCATCTCTGGTCAGCCTTATTATCTATCTAATGGGGTTCCTCATCCTCCACCATTCTTCCAGGGATGTCACATCATCTTTACCTGTCTTCAGCAAGAATCCTGTTGGTGCATAGATGGAGAATGCCCCTTACCCCTGATGTTTCTTCTTTTGTTTTTTTTAATTTCTTGTTTTTAGTTGTAGATGGACATAATACCTTTCTTTTATTTGTTTTTATTTTTATGTGGTGCGGGGGATCTAACCCAGTCCCTCACGCATGCTAGGCAAGCGCTTTACCACTGAGCCACAATCCCAGCTCCCTTGATGTTTCTTCTTCTTTATGAATTTCCCATCCACTAATCCTAACCCTGCTCTTCCGTTATAAATTCCCACTTGATCATACCACATTCAGAGTTCAGTAAAAATCCCTATGCCTATCATGATGGTCCAAAAGAAAGTTTTTCTTATACTTTAACAAGCATCATTGAATATATTTTCTTTGACACCCCTTCGTCACAGTATCCCCTCCATCTTCAGCATCCTACTGCCATACTTTCATAGGTGATTACAGGAGTTCCTGGGGGTTCTCTGATTTCCAAGATTTTGTAGTTGGCCTTCAAATGTCCCTACAGATGGCAGTGGGGTGGAGAAGTCCTGTGGTGATGGTCAATTTGTTTTCAAGCAGACTCCCTGAAGATTTTCTGGGCTCCTCTCCTTGCTCCTCCAGACCAGCACCAGCACCAGCACCAGCTGTTTGAGCCAGTCCAGCCCCAGAGAGTGAGAGGAAGGAAGGAGTGACAGGAAATTCTTTCAGAGCCTTTGAGGAACATTCTTACCTTTCTCCTACAGACACAGCACCCCACCCTGAGAAAGGAATCTAGTTCTCTTGAAACAAGGGATGATGCACTCATCCTACTGTATACACAGAACGATCTTTCTGGGTATGAAATCTGGGCTCCTATTCAACTCTCGATCCAGGGGCCCCTGTAGCAGGACACAGGGCCCAAGCAGCCTTCCTCCCACCCAAACAACTATAATATTGGCACTAAAGATGCCAACAAGCTTTGCCTTGGAAAAGCTTTGTGCCTGTTATCCTTTATCCAATAAGCCTTTCCAAAGCACCCCCCAGGTGCCAGGCACTCTGCCAAAATCACAAAGGTGAATAAGACACAGCCTCTCCATTTCAGGAACTCACAGGCCAGACATGTAAATGTTTGTAGCACCAGGTGATAAGTGCTCGAACAGAAGTTACATAAAAACTGCTAAGTGACAGCTCTAATCATCCACTATTGTGCTTTTTGATTTATATTCAAGTCCACATCGCAGGATCCAAATTAACAAGCACTTAGTCTTGACATGACTTGCATTTTTGATCAGTCTGTAGACTGCTGGGGTGGAAAGAAATTGCTCTAAGGCACTCCCTTCTGAATATGAGACAGGAAGCGAGGCCTCCCCAGCATAACCGGGTCAGGCAGAGTGACTAGGCCTCCCTCCCGACACACCCAGCATCCAGGCAGACTGGGCCGAGCCTGAAAAGCAGCTGGCAGGAGGGACCCTTGCGGAAGGCCCAGCTGGCACCAACCCTCTCCTAGCACTCCTGGGCCCTGGGCTGTCACAGTCCCTCCTTCTCCACCATGGGCCACAACAGTGCTTAGACTAGAGGAGAGGAGGTGGTCCTGCCCTCCTTTACCACCCAGGAGCCTGTGCTTTTCTGATTCTCACTCTTGCCATTAAGAATTGAGGATTACGCAGCACTAAAAAATGACAAAATCATGGAATTTGCAGGGAAATGGATGGCACTAGAGCAGATTATGCTTAGTGAAGCTAGCCAATCCCTAAAAAACAAATACCAAATGTCTTCTTTGATATAATGAGAGCAACTAAGAACAAATCAGGGAGGAAGAGCAGGAAGAAAAGATTAACATTAAACAGATACATGAGGTGGGAAGGAAAGGGAGAGAAAAGGGAAATTGCACGGTAATGGAGGGAGACCCTCATGGTTATACAAAATTACAAATAAGAGGTTGTGAGGGGAATGGGAAAATAAACAAGGAGAGAAATGAATTACAGTAGATGGGATAGAGAGAGAAGATGGGAGGGGAGGGGAGGGGAGATAGTAGAGGATAGGAAAGGTAGCAGAATACAACAGTTACTAATAGGGCATTATGTAAAAATGTGGATGTGTAACCGATGTGATTCTGCAATCTGTATTTGGGGTAAAATTGGGAGTTCATAACCAACTTGAATCTAATGTATGAAATATGATATGTCAAGAGCTTTGTAATGTTTTGAACAACCAATAAAAATAAATTAAATTTAAAAAAAAAAAAGAATTGAGGAATCTTCACGCTCTGAGTCAAAAGCTGTGTGGCCGCATTGCTAAGGTGTGACTCAGACCCAAACTCAGCTCTGAAGCCCCACTTGGATTATTCCCTCCTTTGGCCCCAGCCAGGGTTTCCATCATCTCTCCCTGGAGTTGATAGGTCGCGCCTCTTTGTGAGCGAGGAAGGAGCTAAGAGGCCTAATGCTCAGTCTCATGCAGCCTTGAAGGGGCTCTGTACTTGATTGGCTCATCCTTAGGGGAGGGAGGCTGATGTGAAAGAATGTCTTTCTAGGAATCTAACTCCTATGGAGAATGACTGGGATAGCATCAAACTTCAACAAGCTGTGTCTGTGGTCCAGATTGATAATCTGAAAACCGGTATCTCTAAGTACATCAAAAGTCTCCCCGGTATATAAATGTATATATATTAAGGGAAAGGAAGAAACCATCAGCCAGTAGAAGCATCCTGGATATTCTACCCCAAGCCCTGGCTGCATATTTACAAGAGGCCCCTGTGATTGGAAGTTAGAAGCAGAGGAGGTGTTGCACCAGGCAGGTTTTGAGGCACAAAGAGGCAAGTTCACCTACACCAAGGGGCAGGCAGAGAAAGAAGAGCCAGGAAGGTGGGAAAGAATCTAGGCAGGGAGTATCCATGGAAGCAGAGGGAAGAAAGGTCTTCAAGGAGAAGAAAGGCACAGGGTCAGAGACGGCCACAAGACACAGAAGAAAGCACCAAGAGGACTTCACTGGAGTTAGAATCAGGGAAGTCATCAGTGACTGTGGCCACTGCAATGTTCACTGACAGATGACAATGTGTCCTTGTCTCTCTCCACTCTGCAAACTGCATTGCCTCCTGTTTAGGGCACAGGGGCCCGACTAAGCCTTGCATTCAAATCCCAACTCCACTATGCACTGGCTGGATGACCCTTGGGACATTACTGAATCTCTTGGTGCCTCAGTTTGCTCATCTGCAATTGTGGAAATGATGGCAAGATCTAGCTGGCTGGGCTATTGTGAGGATTAAGTGAATCAATATGTGTAAAGCCTTGTGATCAGGACATGTTCTCCCCAGGCTGCTAAAGCCAATGACTATAAAACAGAGGTTCTGGGCTGGCCATTGCTGCCCATGCAGACCTTGATGAGGCCACCTCTAAAATTCTATCCAGTCCTGGATTTGGCCATATGGATCTCAAATTGTGAAAAGTCACAGTAATTATACTGTGGGCTTAGTTCTACAGAAGGAAAACTCCAAGGACTCGCTTGCCTTCTGCCATCAACCTGAGCTATATTTATAAGTCTCAGCTGGGCAGTGGCCCATGCCTGTAATCCCAATGGCTGGGGAAGCTGAGACAGGAGGATCATGAGTTCAAAACCAGCCTCAGCAAAAGTGAGGCTCTAAGCAACTCAGTGAAACCCTGTCTCTAAATAAAATACAAAATAGGGCTGGGGATTTGGCTCAATAGTTTAGTGCCCCTGAGTTCAATCCCCAGTAACCTCCCCACCCCAAAAAATTTATATACATATATATAAGTCTCCTCCCATCTGAGAATTATGGAGCACTTTATTAGCACCAAGGATTTCATTATCCCTAATTTTAAGAAAAGACAAACTGAGACCTATAAAGACAAAGATACTTGACTCAGATCCACAGTTGAGCAAGTTCTTACTGCTGCCACTGAGCATGGTCACTTTGACATTGACGACCATGTTATCAGATACCAAAGGGGTCCACTGCTGAGGGAAGGAAAACAGGAAAAGTAGAATATAGGACCCCAGAACAAGTTGGCCCGCAGCAATGATGGGACGTCTCTGGGTTCAGCCCTGGGCCTGGAAGGAAGGTGGAGGTCAACTACAAGAAAATAGTATCTAACCCCAGATAGGATACAACATTGGATAGAGGAAATAAATACAGAAATATGTCCCATCTGTCATAAAACAAGGGAAACACCAAAACCCAACATGATTGGTGACTGTCAGGCTTTGCATTTTCTTTTTCAAGATTTTGGGTTCTTCTTTTATTATTACTGGCTAGAAAGACATTACATCTAAAAACAGCAAGGAATCCTCTGTACTTCTCAATATGCAATTATGAATTCTTGCCCTAGTGTAATGCTACTCCTTTTCTGGAAACTTCAGTTTTTTAGTTTTTTGTTGTTTGTTTGTTTGTTTGTTTGTTTTGAGACAGGGTCCTGCTAAGTTGCTTAGGGCCTCACTAAGTTACTGAGGCTGGCTTTGAACTTGCAATTCTCCTATCTCAGCTTCCTGAGCCACTGGGATTACAGGCGACCACTGGGTTTACCCAGGTTCTTCAAGAACACAATTAGGTGGTGCCCAGCTAGTTGTTGTATTCTTTTTTTGGTACAAGGACTTGAACTCAGTAGCACTCCATCACTGAGGCACATCCCCAGCCCTATTTTGTATTTCATTTAAAGACAGGGTCTCACTGAATTGCTTAGCACCTTGCTTTTGCTGAGGCTGGCTTTGAACTCGCGATCCTCCTGCCTCAGCCTCCAAGCCTCTAGGATTACAGGCTACAGGCGTGCACCACCACACCCAGCTAGTTGTTATATTCTTGGAGAGCCTGAACCATGAAGAGTTTGCCTAAGTTTTGGGCGGTGAACTTCATCCTGAGAACTTGAGAGTGAGTCATAATGTCCTCCAAGTTGTAAAATGATCTGGAATACTGCGATGAGCTGCAAATCCATCCTGGTAGGGGTCTGGGGTGGCTTAAGGATTTTGGACAGGTCTTCCTCAGGGAGTGGGTTCTCCTGTACTCTGATGTTACATATTCTCCTGCTGGTGATGCTGCTGATACTGATGTTTCTGATGCTGCTACTCACTGGCATTCCTCATGTGTGTGTTATATTTGGCTAGTCTGGCCTCATCTCAGCCACTCTGTCCATCAGCAACTGTATGTTCTTCCCCAAATGATTGCTACTAGTAAGGCTGAGCAATTCACACGTATCTTCAACAGTTGACTTTTTCTCAAGCTCCCACATTAGAAAATAGATCAGATATGAATTTTTAATTACAGTAAGTACTTCTTCAAACATGTGCTCAAAGGTGATATTTGCCTTTTCCAATGCTTCAGGAGGAAAATCCTTCTCTTTACAAACTTCCATCAGTTTAGGAGTCAGTCTGTATGCCTTTAGTGAGAGAGACCCTTTGGGGAGATTTTATAGGATTATAAATGAAAACAACAGATTCTTCAACAGCATGTTGGTAACTCAACTGAGAATCCGGAAACTCCAAGGTGAGGAATGAATAATAGTACATGAACTAGTGCCAGCCCAGGTGAAGATGATCAATGTTTACATGACAAAGGATCCACATCTTTTCCATCTGATACTGTCTATAATCCCAGAAGCTGAGGTAGGAGGATCACAAAATCAAAGCCAACCTCAGCAACTCAAAATAAAAAGTAAAAATGGCTGGGGATGTAGCTCACTTGTAGAATGTCCCTGGATTCAATTCCCAGTACTTCATCGAAATCAGCAGCATCCTCAGTGTGCTGGGGGAAAGGAAAGCAGTTGGTAGTTTCAGTCTGATCTTCTGTAACCAAGCTCAAAAGCACTCCTTGAACAACCGCAGTTCCTTGACCTTCTTCTTGACAATATTTGATTATCTTTTTTTTCTCTTTCCACATTTTATTGGTGCATTATAGTTGTACATAATGATGGGATTTTGTTACATATTCATACATGCACACAATAGTGTTAGGTTAACTTTAATACCACCGAGCCATCTATCTGTACTTGCTTCTCAGCTGAATCCCCAGGGCTGCCTTTGCCTTTGCCTTTCCATATCACACCAGCCACGGAGCTGGAAGAGGGAGCAGTAGAGACAGTGCCTTCCTTGTGGGATGCCATGTTTCCAGCCCCACAGGAAAAAAAGACTGCTTGGGATCTTTTTTTTTTTTTTTTTTTGGTGGGGGTTGAACGTACCAGGGATTGAACTCAGGAGCACTTAATCACTGAGCCACGTCCTCAGCACTATATTGTATTTTATTTAGAGACAGGGTCTCACTAAGTTGTTTAGTACCTTACTGTAGCTGAGGCTGGCTTTGAACTCATGATCCTCCTGCCTCAGCCTCCTGAGCCACTGGGATTCCAGGCATGTGCGCTGTACTCAGCTTGCTTTGGATCTTAAATGTTCCCCAAAGACCCAAATGCTAAAGGCTTTGTAGCCAATCTGTAGCATTTTGGGAGGTGGTGGAACTTTTAGGAGGTGGAGCCTAGTGAAAGGAAGTTAGATCACTGGGGGCTTGCCCTGCAAGAGGATCCTGGGACCCTGGCCCTGTCCTTCTCTTTCTTTTTCTGTTTCCTGGTGGCCATGAAGTGAATAGGCCTCCTCCCCCATATGTTCCCCTCACGATGTTCTTTGTCTCCTCAGGCCCAAGCTACAGGGCCAAGTGACCATGGACTGAAGCCTCTGAAATCATGAGCCCAAACAAACCTTTCCTCCTTATCAGTTGATAATCTCAGGAAAGCTGACTAACTGTCATCTGCAAAGAGCAGAATGGGTGGTGGCTGCCCCCAGCCCCTCCTGCCCCCTCACTGACCCCTCAACCCCTTCTCTGCAACCTCCATATTCTGCCTCCAGTCCATCCACTAAACAACTAGTGGTTAACTCAGCACAGACTTCCTGCCCCAGGGACAGCACTGTGTTTTCAATATCCCTCCCTGGTAACAATGACTGATCAAGAAAAGGAATGAACTGGATGAAGTAACAAAGAGATCTGGTAGAGCCATGCTTCTCAAAATGTGTTTCCCAAATCACAATTTAACAAGCCCCATGTTCCTGGCACTTGCTGAAGGCTGCTGAGCAGCACAGGGTCACCCATTTCTGCCACAGCTAGTGTGTTGGAGGAAATTACACACTGACCATGGAGACTGCAGACTCAGGTGGGCTGAGTGGCAGATGGCCACCTTGGCCTTGAGCATATATCTGGACAATTCTAGAACTTCTACATGGGAGGGACTTGGAGATGGAAAATACATGAATGGTAGATGGAGTTGGTGGGGTGGCTTTGGGACTTGTAGCTAGTTTTGCTTAGTAGGCATCTTCTTCTGACTTAGAAACTGTTTGTTTAGGGGATTTGGTGATGTTAGTAGTAGAAATTACTTGGCGAGGGCAACACCTCTTCGACACACTATTATGCTGACATTTGAGTTCATCATTTCCCATGGAAGGGAGATAAGTAAACGTCTTTACACTTTCTCCCTACATCAGGGAGTGTGGAAATAAGAAGGTTTGCTGGCACACCTCAAGGACTCACTTGTGTGCCCTTAGAAGAAAAGTGTCAACGCTAATGATGACAACAATGATAACACTGAAGATTGTGCAGTTCCACAAACAATTCTGCAAACATTTTGAGTTGACATTCTTTTTTTTTTTAAGAGAGAGAGAGAGAGAGAGAGGGAGAATTTTTTAATATTTATTTTTTAGTTTTCAGCAGACATAACATCTTTATTTGTATGTGGTGCTGAGGATCGAACCTAGCGCCGCAAGCGCAATACCGCTTGAGCCACATCCCCAGCCCTTGAGTTGACATTCTTAACCCCTCTGTGAACTCTGCAAAGAAGATGGCATTTCCTTTGCTGGTATTTGAAAATAGCAAGAAACCCCAGAAATACAAGATACAATTTATCACTAGCAAAGTCCTTGTTAGTGTTGTTAGTCACTCATAGCACCCCCAATGCTATGAAAATCCTGCCAGAGAATATTTGCTGGGTGAAGGGCAGCAGCTGGGCTCTGGCCTCTTGGCAAGGGTGGGATATAATGCCCTGGGCTCCAGCAGATGGGAAACACAGACAAAGGGCCCAGGAAACTGGTCTGCTTAAAGCTTTCCATCTAGAGTTTTCCTCTCACCTTCTGTGCCCTGCATTTCCAATGTTTTGCAACACCAGGGAGAAGCCTATCCTATCTCCTCTTCAGCCCTTGGGATCCCTCCAGAAGCCCCCTCTCTGCTTATTGGTGTTTAAGAGGCCAATATCACACCTCCCAGTCATAAAGAACGAATAAACCCTATAACTACTCTAAATGAAAAAGAAATTTCCTTGCAAGCACAACTGGGGTAGGGGATGTTTTGTTTTGTTGATTTGTTTTTCTAGTGGTGTTGGGGGGCCGTCAAACCCAGGGCTTCACACATGCTAGGCAAGCCCTCTACCACCAGTCCAAAACTATTTTTTATGACACTGTGGAATTCCTGTTCTCTCTGATCTTTGGATTCAGATCACAGACCTGAAACAGGGAGGGGAGGAAAGCCCAGGATTTCCTCAGTCTCCACTGGCCATTCCCTTTGTCCTCCTGAGCTGGAAGGGGAGAGACCCTGGGGACTGCAGTCTAGGCTTTCAGAGCCAGGCTCATTGTACCTTATGTTAGCTGCCACTCCCCAAGGCTTCCGTTTTTTCATCCCCCAAATGAGGAGATAAGATCTCCTTTGACCAGCTGTGAAGATTAAGTTTGCCAGTGTGTGTCCAGAGGTGCTTGTCCTAAAGTGGAACCTTCGATTAGTATCTCCTGGGCCTGCAGATTGTGCCTCTGATATATCCAGGCCCAAGGAGTTAGTATAGTCTTCACATTCCCTCTGAGATTCATACTCTGCCTCTCTCTCTCTCTCTCTCTCTCTGGCCAGGGTCCAGACTCTGGTGGTTTTGGATACTCCCAGCTGCTTCTGACTCCCCCACTGCCCTTAGGGCTGGATGACTCACTCCAGGACGGTTTTCCACTGAGGGTGTGTGTGTCCACCTTCACCTGTGTGTGCCTGTGAAAGGGATCATGTGGTCAGAGAAAGAGGAGACTTGGCCAGCTCTGTGAGATCATATCATGGGAGAGGCTTGGGAGCATAAAGAACAGTGTATACTCAGGTTAAAAATGGCCCTTATCCAGATGGTGAGGGCAATAATCATTGTGTGTGTTTCCAAACCGATTGCAGTGGCTGCAGACAGCCCAAGACATTAGGGAGTGGAGTCCTTTGCACAGTTGCCTAGAAGCTGGCAAGGTCAGCTACCAGGACTGCACCAGGGAGGGTACTATGTCCGCTGGGGAAGAGGAAGTTCAGGGTGAGTCAGGAAGCTCTTCTGCCCTAGGCTGTGCGAAGCTTCTGAGTTGACTAAAGGATGGGTCTAGTCTACCCAGTGATTTATTGCTAAAAGCCCTTGGGAGGGGACTATTCCCAGCTGTCTGAGAGGAGGCTCTTCCTTCAGAGTTAAGCAGTCCTTAAAGAAATCAATGGGAGAAGTCTGCCACACGGGGCAAGTGGACAAGCTTTCTCCCAAAAACCCAGAGCCCAGAGGAATCAGGGTGGGGCCAATAGAAATCAGACAGTGGAACAAATTAACAGCCTCTAGTCTAGGGCTGTCTCTTTTTTCTGTTCTCAGTTGTGATGATTTCATAAGTCCTTGTGCCAGAAACCTGTGAGCTAGCAATGATTGCCTGTGTCCCATCTCATCCAAGGGTACAGATGATGGAGCCTGGTGGCAGACAGCGTACCCCTCTGTCAGGCAGCATGCCGAGACTTACTAGCTGGAGGATGTCAACAGAAACAAACCTAGACTTAGGAGAGTTTCATTAGAGAGACGATTGCAGTGGAGAAAACATTCCAGCTCAGGAATTTACAGCATCTTAAAATCAAACAGAAAAAAAAGCAAAGAATTTTCTTTTGTATGGCAAAGGAGAAGCAAACAGAGATAAGCAGAATCTTTGGAGGGGAAGCTAGACAAACATGGGAAAATGACCACTGGGGCCAAACAGGAAAAAGTGTTCAGCCAATTCCCAAGAGAGCTTCAAGTAGGAGGGGGCATGCTGTACCTTTTGTATGAAGGCTCAGACTTGGGACAAGCAGAGTTCAGGGACCTGAAGGAAAGAGAGATACCTGAGTAAAGTCTGGTGGAGTAAAGCAGAGGTTAAGCCACAGGCCACTATGGATGCTTAGTTAAAGACAAGAATAGATAGGAACAGAGGGTTAATATTGGTATAGATAATTTTTTAAAGGTAAAATCATTACTCTCATATAGATATAAGATGAACACTCTCATGTAGCTATAAAATGATATATCTTTCATATAGATATAAAATGAACATTTAACACAATTAAATGAAGCAACTAGACAGATGCTTTAACTGGTTCAAAGAAGAAGTTAAAGAGGCACATATTTATATGGAGTAAAAGATATTGAAATGAATGTGCAAATAGACAAAAACTGGCTACTCCACAGGAGGGTAAAACAGTCTCTCCACTGGATAGAATTCATTTGCATATCTATAGAAAAAAATGATTTTTCATTGCTACAGTTACCTATACCTCAGAGCTACAAAATAACTCAAAATCAACGGGAGGCTGGAACCAGCTACCCTGGAAGGAGGTTCTAAACTAGAATTTCTGAGCCTCAGGGTTAGTGACATTCCAGATCATGGCATTCTTTTTTTAAAAGAGTGGTCCTGAACATTGTCAGATGTTTAGCAGCATCCCAGACTTCTACCCAACAGAGGCCAAATGTCCCCTGGAGTGGAATGGAGGGCAGTTGAGAATCACTGCTCTCAACAATGTGTGGTTTTCCACTGAAACACAAATTTTTCTACTTGCATAGGAGACACATGTGAGGGTGTCTTGTGTGCAAGCTGCAAATCAGATACTATCTCTCCAGAAGATTGTTACAGTGGCCACAGACACAGATACTCCTACTATCCTCAAGCTCCCCCAACATGAACACCATTAATTCTCCCAGTACAATCTAAGTTTCAGATGAACAGACTATTATTATAGGTATGCCCTGTGCAATGTTTGGAAGATATACATACCCAAAACATATTTCTCATTTACTTGAAATTCAAATTCAGCAAGGAGTACTGGTATTTTGTTTGCCAGATCGCATAACCCTACCTGTGATCAAATAGCTGACCAGTGATTACAATAGGCCTTGGTGGCTTAGAATCCCTGTTCTGCCTGTGACTAGTGCCACGCTAGGTCTAGTCATTTAGCCTCCTTGAGGCCCAGTATTCTCTGTAAACTGGGGGACAGCAGCAGCACCTTCTTGGCAGAATTGCTGGGAATTTAAACAAACCAACATAAGCAGAGCTGGCAGAGCCCTTAGGACAAGTGGCCCCGAGTGGTGGTAGCTAGTTTCGTCTCTGACTTCGCTCCCGGGTCCTCTGCTGACTCACCAGTGTTTCCTGGAGAGTCATTGCTGGGGTTCGCCCAACTTTCCTCCCTGTGAAGTTGGAAGTTAACAATCGGGTTTGGTTTCCAGCCCCAACCTTTGCACCCCTACACGCAAGTGCCTAGTGCCCAAGGCCACGCCATCCCGGGAGTGGTCCGCAGGTGGCAGCACCGGCCCCGCCGCCAGCCCGCTGTCCGGCCAGCGCTCTGCAGGCCCGGATCTGGCCGCGTACCCGGCCGGGCGCCGAGCAGGCCGGGAGCAGCGGAGGCCACACCCCGCGGGACCAGGCGCTTCCCGCCGGTGAATCATCGCCTGCAGCGGCGGCGCCCGCAGTCCGTTGCAGTGAGCCGGGCCCTGGCCGCGCCCCAGCCGAGCGCAGTGCTCCGAGTCCCCCCGATCTCGCTCCCGGCTTAGCGCGGGCTCCTGGGGCCACACCATGGCGGGCATCGCAGCCAAGCTGGCCAAGGACCGGGAGGCGGCCGAGGGGCTGGGCTCGCACGAGAAAGCCATCAAGTACCTCAACCAGGACTACGAGGAGCTGCGGAACCAGTGCCTGGAGGCCGGGGCGCTCTTTCAGGACCCCTCCTTCCCTGCTTTGCCGTCGTCCCTGGGCTTCAAGGAGTTGGGACCCTACTCCAGCAAAACTCGGGGCATCGAGTGGAAGCGACCCACGGTAGGAAGGCGGCGGGATGCCAATCAGGGTGGGGTGCAAGTCCACTAGGGATATAAGGGGACATGGTCCAGGGCCTGGGGTGGGGCAGACCCAAGCCAAAGCACTGAAGGCCCCAGGACCCCCTCTGTGCTGCCCTAGCCCTGGATTCCTGTAAAGAAGCTTCCCCGGGAACCACCCATACTTCTCAGGACGGGTTAGGGGCATGAAGGCCCCCAAGTCCCACTAGCATGACCTCTAGGCGAGCCGCCTTCAGACTTCACAAAAACTCAGAGTGAACTTTTATTAACTCTAGTAGAAAAATGCTGGGAAACAATATCCTACTAGAATAAAAAGTCAGTGTCTAACTCGGGTTCTCTCTGCTTGGGAGAGAGGCCTGGTCATTTCCTGACCAGGATGGTCTCATGCAGTCGTGGTGATTAGGTTTATCCAGTGAAGTTTCTTGTTTGCAAAGGGCTGCTAGCTGAAACCTCCCATAACATTGACACTGAAAACTAACAAAGGACACGGATGTGCTCAAGGAGCTGGTTCCTCTACATTCTACTAGCTGGGGAATCCTCACCTGGGAACCTCATAGGCCCTTCCAAATCATCCTGCGCCTCAAGGTCTGGGTTGGGTCCTCTTGCCTTCCCAAGCCTTGGGACAATTTCTGCTGTCTAATCTACTTGTCCATTCTGAACTCCTGGTGGTCCCCTCTTCTATGGGACACCTCATTAGACTTCCCCTACCACACCTAGAGGAAGCTTCCTAGAAAATCTAACTTCTGGATTCCTGTTATGAGAATAAGGCTTCCTGCTCTGCTCCCACACACCTGAGCCTCCCTGGTCACCTTCTATTATCATAAAGTCTACCCTTAATTATCAAGAACTGGAGGACCAGGACATGGAGCACTTGGGTTCTCCTGACCTCAAATTCCCAATCTTCCTGCTTCAGCCTCCTAAGTGACTGGAATTACAGGTGTGTACCACCGCATCCTGCTCGGGTTCTCATTCTTGCTAACCTGCTGGGTGACCTTGGGCAGTTCATTTAACCATGTTGTGCTTTCATCTGTCCCTTTATCTAAAACAAGCCTTGATGCTTTAAATATTATCTCTTCTTGGACCATCAGGTATAGAGAAGGGGCTTAGTTCTTTCCTACCTTGGGTCCTCTCACCTGCCAGGCATATTCTTTCCTGGGTTTTGGGAATCTGGCTCATTCACATTCTTTAGAACTTTGTCACATGTCCACTTCCCAAAGAGAACTTTCTTGCCCATTCTTAGCAGCCTCTTCCTCCATGATGTTACTCTGTATCACTTACCCTCTGCTGATTTCCTTCATAGCACATTCACGGTGTAGAGATGTAATTACAGGGCTAGGGCAGAGGTAGTGCACTTGCCTAGCATGCCTGAGGCCCTGGGTTTGATCCCCAACAACACACATACACACACAAAATGTAATTATATATATTTGCTTGTCCTCTTAATGAATTGCAGGGACCATGTGTATATTACTTACCAATATACCCACTAGTGCCTAGCATGAGTAGTGCCCCTTCACTACTTCATTCATTCATTCATTAATATTTATTCACTCATTTATTCATTCATTAATATTTATTGAGTGCCTATTATATGACAGGCACTGTCCCAAAGGCTTAGGATACATCAGCGAACAAAACAGTGATTACTTGTAGAATGAATGAACATAAGATTGGCAGGAGTTTCAAATGTATTCTAGTTGTCAAAGTGATACATAAGTAGAAAATATGTTCACTTTACTTTTGTATAGCACTTTATAGTGTACATAGCAAATCCACACACTCCTTCACTTATTATTTCACTCAGTAAGCATTTATTGAACATCTACTATATACCAGGCATAATACAAATAGTGCAGATAGTTTCTATCTCTACAGATTTTTAGCGGGGGAAGGCATATCTCCCAATACTTGGAAATGCGTGTGGGACTTTCAGGTAGGGAAATAGAGAGATCTAGAGCCATTCTAGGCAGTGGGCAGGCAGGCTGTGCACTGCACAACCAAGGGGGAGTGTGCTATGATTATTCTCATTAAGCACTTGAAGAATGGAGCCTTGGGAAGGTTACATACTTGCTCAGTCAACCAGGTGTGCAGGATGGAGCCAGGTCTAGCCTGTGCATGGGTAGAACCCACCCCTTACTGCTGCCCTCTCTGCTCCATCCTACCTTGTCGAACACTACAGTTGTTGGGCAAGGGGAACAAATCATTTCCACTGGATTTGGATATAAACAAGTCATTAATGACCATAGCAGAGTGGAAAGGTTGAGCAAAAGCCAGATCGCCGTAGACTCCAGAGTAAGGGGACTGGAAATGAAGAAGAATGTGGTTCATTAATTTAAGAAGGGTGTCTGCGAAGAGAAGGAAAGGGAGAGAGGGAGAGAGAGGGAGAGAAAGAAAATGGAAAGTAGTGTGAGATCTGGGATCTGAGAGGCTGTTTTTTCAGATGAGAGTAACTTGAATGTGTTGAGATGTTGAGTCACCAGAGAGGAAGGGATGAAAGATAAAGGTGGGAGGAGATAATGAAACAGGGTCCCTGAGGAAGTGAGAGTAGGGGAAGCCACAGGGCGGGGCAGAGCCCTGCAGAGCCTGGCAGAGGAGCGGTTAGTGCTGCAGAAAGAAGGGACCCACCGCTCTCTCTCTGAGGGGATTTCACAACACTGGCAAGAGAGTGACTCCAGATGGGAAGGGGATAAAGCAGAAAACAACTACAGTCCCAGTGAGGTCCAGAGCCAGTGTAGGCCACAGTGAGGAGAAAGCCAGCAACACCCAACGTGGGCACGCGAGATCCTCCCAGCAGCCAGTCAGAAGGAGCAAGGGCAGGTGCTGTCAGGCCCCATTTCTCCCTTAAGAGGCTTATGACTTGCTATATTCAGCTGGCTGAACTCAGCCTCAAACCTGCAGGTCCTATCTCCAAGTTCAGTGATATTATCAACTTCCTCTTCAACAATAATAATACCAGGTAACACGTAGGGAATGCTTACCAAAGAACCTTAACACAGTTATCTCATTTAGCTCTCAGAACAAGCTTTTGTGGCAGGTACCTTGGTCATCGTCATCCCCACTTACAGATGAGGAAACCGAGGGATTAAGAGTTTAACTTGGTCCCGCAGCTCAGGAGGCTGAGGCAGGAGGATCACAAATTCAAAGCCAGCCTCAGCAAAAAGTGAGATGCTTTTGCTGAGACACTGTCTTTAAATAAAATACAAAATAAGGCTGGGGATGTGGCTCAGCTGTCAAGTGCCCCTGATTAAATCCCTGATACTAAAAAAAAAAAAAGAGTTTAACTTGAGCTGGGGGTGGAGCTCAGTGGTAGAGTGCAGAAGGCCCTGAATTCAATTCCCAGCATCACCCCCACCCCAAAAGAGTAACTTTCCACTATCATAGGAGCTCCAGGATTCATAATCAGATTATCAGAGTCCATAACTGAAGCCCCCTACCCCTTTTTCTGATGGTTACGTCCCATATTTAATTCAACACCCCCACCTGCTGTGCACAGGGTTCTGTTTTCTGAAGCATCTCTAGGCTCCAAAGTCTGAACTTCTCTGGAGATGCCACCAATGGCATGAGAAAGCTTCTGAAACATAATGGGAAAATCCTTCTGGGACAAGTCCCTGGCACGTGGTGGATGATCAGCATGATTCTCTATAAAGATGTTCCTAGCTCCAAGTGCAGCCAGGGTCCATCCTCTGGAAAAGTGCTGGGCTGGCAGGTCTTGGGCAAAGTTGGCCTCATTTCCTTGGCAGAGAGCTTTCTCATTGTCCCTGTCATCCCCAAACAAACTGATGGAGAAGCATGAAAGGAATGTGCTCTATGCAAACTGTGCTTCTAGAAATGTCTCTACCATCTGAGCCAGGATGGCTATCCCATCTCACCCAGGGAAAGTTCCTGCTTGAGAAGGGTCCCTAGGGTCCTGGGGCAGGGCATATATGAGCAGCTCTCGTAGCAGATGTGAATCCTGCAAACTGAGGTTACCAGAGCCAAGAGAAGCTCAGATTTGGGCCCTGACTTCCTCTGTGGCTTTTGGGTGGAGCTTTTCATAAGCAGGAAACGTGCTCAGAGAGGGCTGCTGGAAGGGCCAGAATTGTTCAAGGCTGGCTTCCACCAAGCTGCTTGTGACAATCACCCTAAGTTTTTAACACTAATCAATTAGAGGCAGCAGAGGAGTGGAAAGAGTTTGAGCTTGAAACCAGTAAGTTCCAATCCCAGTGCCATTTGCCACTTTTGAGCTGTGTAACTTTGGACACATCACCTTACCTCCTTGAGCTATTTCCTTGCCTGTTAGATGGGGTTAATACCCATCTTGCATTCCCGTCAGGGCTACCTGACATAAAGCTGTATGCACAGTGTCTGGTACACAGCAGCTACAGAATATTGGATGCTCCAAGTATCATGGCCCTCTGGAGGAATTCAGGAGGGCTAGATCTAGTCCCCTGCCCTCCAGAGGCACACCCATGAGCACCACCAGAGAGTGCACAGTACAACTCTCAACTGCATAGTATAGAGACTCTGGGACAGGACTCAAGGGGATGGGGACCAATGGCCTATGAATCAGGGCTTCCTGGAGGGGATGGCAAAGAGCTCTGAAATCTGGGACAGTGTGGAAGATATGGTGGGAGAGAGGAATTCTTCTAAAAGTCAGACAATTTGCATGAAGAAACAGTAGAGGGCGCCAGCATGGCGGCTCAGGTGGCTCTAGAGTGTGTGGGGAGTGGGGAAGGGTGGGGTCTCAAGGCCTGGCATAGAAGGCTGGACTCCTTCTCTGCCATGGCCCAGTGAAGTAGGCTTCAGGCAGTTGGGACTGTGAGGGGTCCAATGACTGCCCTCCTCAACCAGGAGAATTCCCTACTAACCCCTGACCTGACCTATGGAGCTCAGGTCACAAGGACCCCACCACAGCCCAGAGCTCTGACTTGGACTACAAAACTTCCTTCCCTTCCCTTCTGTCCCTAATAACACCAGTGCCCACCTGTTAGGCTGACAGCACTTTGTGGGTCTCATTCCCAGGAGATCTGCGATGAACCCCAATTTATTGTTGGTGGAGCCACCCGCACAGACATCTGCCAAGGAGCCCTGGGTAAGTGATGGGGTTGGGCAAGCTACAGGGTGCTCTCTCCAAGGATGTGACTGGAAGGAGTGAGGGACCATGTGTGGCTTCTGTCTTCCCCTGCTGCTTGGTGATTTCCATTTCCAAAAACCTCCCTGGAATTTCTTGTCCCCATCCCCAACCCCAGGCAGAGGCACACAAATGGGACCCCATGTGGCCTCTGCACTAGGTGAGTTACTGAGGTTACAGAGATGCTGTCAGTGGGGAGCATCAAGGAGCTTCGGATTTCACCCCTTGGTCTCTGTCCCTCCTAGAGCCAATATTACCAGTGATGCATGAGGCTGGCTCTGGGCCAAGGGCTGAGTAAGAGGATTTCCCCAGGCCAGTGACACTGTAAGGTATCAGTTCTGTGAGGTTTAAGACAAGGGACTGACTCAGTACAAACGAAGAGGAAACACAAGAGCTCGCTGCTGAGAGGAAGCTGAAGGACCAGGGCACACTCAGTGTTTGCAAGACAGCTCACCATGGCAACATAACAGTGAGAAGCAGGGCTTATGGGATGTATGTTTACATAAAACTAACTGGAATAGCTGAGGGGTGAGGGTCTGAGACCTTGCTATCTGAGGCCAAATTTGGATCTAGCTCTGCTTATGTGCTTGCTGAGGATTGGAACCCTTGGGGTCCTCTGGCTTTATGGTGAGAGCTCCCTGGCCTTCTGTGAAGTCCCAGCAGTGGTACCTGGGACTGTGATTTTTATGATTCTCAGAGAATCCACCCTCAGTGGTTTTTTTGTTTTGTTTTGTTTTTTGTGGTGCTGGGGATTGAACTCAGGGCCTTGTGCATTCGAGGCAAGCACTCTACCAACTGAGCTATATCCCCAGCCCTCAGTGTTTTTTTAATTCATAATAAATATGGACCTATAATTATTGGAGCAGATTATTTGCTCTGCTAAACTAGAAACCTATTTCCTGACATCAGATTCCCCAAACAAGTCCATCAGTAGCAAAACTCATCAACTAGAATTTACCTCCTTTCCTTGCCCATCTCATGTAGGCTTGGGTTCTCCTAATAATAACAGCTAATATTTAGTGAGCATATACTACTTTCCAGACACTGAACTAGACTTGCAAAATCATCCCCATTTTATTGATGAGGATGCCCAGGTCACTCACAGTTGTAGTGGGGGCCTGATATGCAAATTCATGCAATCTGACCCCAGAGCCTGTGTGTTTAACCTCAAGCTAGCCTCCTGGGAAAGAGTCTGGAAAAATTTCAACCACTGAAGGGCGTCAAGGCCTGTGCAGATCATTAGGACAAGCATAGAATCTGGGGGAGAATGTGACTCAGGGCTGAGAGAATAAAACCTGATTAATCTGACCTTAGACCCTGTGTGCAGATTACGGAGATGCTGGAGCACATTGTGACCCCCCCATCTCCCACTTCTTTCCTTCACCAAATATAGAGGACCAGAGGTCCTTAGGCACCTAACGTGGGTTCTCCAGGAAAATCCACTGGTTGGAAAAAATGGAGATTAACAGGGCTGGAATTTGGTGGACACTTTGACCAACACTGAGAACTTTGAAAAATTCAGAGATAAACCCAGCAATTGCAAAGTACCATTTCTGGACTAAACATCTACTTCAAAAGTTTAATAACATCTTAAGGGCCAAATTGCAAGTAACCGGTACATGATTTAAGTCCTATTTAAATATCACCAGGCCATTTGGAGAGGAGACAGACAAAACTTACATTCCTGGGAGAAGTTGCCCTCTCTAGGCGCCAAATCAAATAAAAACAAGCTGAATTTTTTTTTTTAATTTCTTAGAGATCTTAATTTCTAAGGTAGTTTTTAATCCACATTAACCATTTGTTCCCTTGGTCTTTTCTGTTGAAGGACCCTAGTTAGATTACACAGTAAATTGTATTTTACTGAACTCTCACCCTGATTCTGTGTTCAGAATGGTGAAGGAGTGGTGACCATAACCAAGTCCCAACATGCTCAGAAACCACAGGAATAGGGACTGTGGCAATAACATGAAGCAACATCAGTATTTGAGGGACTGTGGCCGACTGATCACTCAGAACCTCTGTCTCTTCTGAAAATTGGAGGGTAGGAGGGTAAATTAGATAACCTCAGAGACTCCCTAAGGTGTGGCATTCAGCTCTTCTAAAGATGTTCCTGGTTCCCTGTTCCTTGGGCTAGAAAGTTAAGAGTTCCTTGAGATCATCTTTCATCTCACTTATGGAATAATATCTGTGACGGTCACCTGTGTAACAGTGAGCGACTTGTAGAGCTCTTTTCCATTACATTATCTCTTGTAATCATCCCAAGGCTGCCTCTGGATCGCCACCGTGCTGTGCTGAGCAGTGATGTTGCGTGAAATTCTTTGTGTGCGTTTTCTACCCTGAGACTCACTCAGCTGTCCCAGTGAACCTGGGCGGGGGGTGGAGGGTATCCTTAGACTTGTACACTCCCAATGCCTGGCTGCCTTCCCTGTGCTTCCCAGCAATGGTTAATCCAAAGAGGGCTCTCACTCTCTTTCCCAGACGTCTCAGCTTCAAAGCTTCCCCCCTCCAGTGATTCAAACTCTTTGCAGAGCTGTGTTGACAGTGAGCCACCTGCAGTGCAGAATTTGGCTGTTGGAGGAATAAACTCAGCAAAGAAAAATCTGCCTTTAAGGCTGAAAATGCAGACTGAGCCTCAGCCAGATGTTGTCCTTGGCCAAATATGGCTCTATAATTGCTGAAAGTGACCAAGTGCTTACAGGTGATTGCCAATGGGAATGGCCCCCCAGGGGCCCAGGAAATTCCCAAGTCTGGAGCTTCTTTTACTTCTGGTGGTTTTCACTGGGCCACTGTACAGATCACAGGTAAAGGCAGCTCCCCAGTCTGGAAGATTCAGGTCACTGTGCCCAGCAGGCCTCTATCTGCCTGGGAAAGAGACCAAGGCTGACAGTACTGTCACAGCTGTTGGAACAGCGTAGCCTTTCTCTGGGTCCCTCAGAGTTTGAGTCACCCTGTTAACCAACCCCAGGAATGACCTGGACTCCCAGAACAACTACAGGAAAGTATTTGGCCACAGGGTGCCCCTCTCTACAGCCCAGCTGTGCAGAGAGGTGGAAGGAGCCAGACAGATGGTGAAGTTTCCAGTCTTGCTCCTTATGAGCCTGTGTGTGACTCTGGGCAGGTTACCTAACCTTTCTGAGCCTCATTTATTCTTTTATATAATAGGAATATAGAAGTCTCTGTCTTAAAATAGTCAAGCTTACCATTTTCAGCTTTACTGTGGTGTGAAAACAATACCCATTCAGAAACAGTACTTTGAATTTTGATCTTTTCCTGAGTAGTGATGTGTGCGGCACGAGACTCTCTTGACCCTGGTAGTAACAGCAAGCTGCAACTCCCGGCCAACTACACAATCCTGAGGGGACACACCCCCCACAGTGTCCTACAGTGAACTTGATTCACTAAAACACATGAGGTGTGCCACGCATGGTGGCCAAGCATGCCTGTAATCCCAGTGGCACGGAGGAGAAAGTTCAAGGCCAGAAGGCAGGAGGATTGCAAGTTCAAGGCCAGCCTCAGCAATTTAGCAAGGCCCTAAGCAACTTTGTGAAACCCTGTCTCTAAGTAAAATATAAAAAGGGCCAGGCATGTGGCTCAGAGGTTGGATGCTCCTGGGTTCAAACCCCAGTGCCAAACAACAACAACAACAAACCAAGAGGTGTGTAACACTTTGTCCTAAAACAGGCTTTGTGTTTGATGACTTTGCCCAACTGTCAGCTCTGAGCACACTTAAGGGGCTCAGAACATACTTAAGGTAGGCTAGACTAAACTATGGTGTTTAGTAAGTTAGGTTTATTACATGCATTGTTTTTAACATAATTTACTATTTTGACCGATACATTAAAAAATATTAAATGTCTTTTGACTCAGGACATTTTCAAGTTACACTGGGCTTATGAGGGCATAACCCCATGGAAAGTCACCTATATCGAAAAGCTTTCCTTCCCAGAGCTGGAGAAAAGTGAGATTGATACAGGCAAACACACTTGGCTTACTGTAGAGTCCTGAGCCAATTCAAGGGATCATAGATTGTTACTGAGTCCAACTATGTGAAAAGTCCTTTTGCCAAATCATAAAAGAGAAAGAGGGTGGAGGAGAAAAGGAAAAAGGAGAAACAGGAAATAAGTTGGGCTGGGAGCCAAAGCCTTTGAAAAGCTCAAAAATCCAAGGAAGGAAGTATCAAGGTGGCAGAAGGCAAACCTGGGGTGTACACAGGTAGTAGCACTCAAAAGGGCAGAAAGATAAATGGGGAAGGCTGGGGCTGTAGCTCAGTGGCAGAGCACTTGCCTAGCATGTGTGAGGCACTGGGTTTGATCCTTAGCACTGCATAAAAATAAACAAATAAAATAAAGGCATGCTGTCCATCTATAACTACAAAAAAATTTTTTAAATTAAAAATAAGAAATATATGGGGAGAAAATAAACATAAATGGGGCAGATGCGCATGCTTTGGTTTTAGAAGTTGAATTTCTGACTCTTTTAAATAATTTTAAAATGATAAATTTTAAATTTACCTTTATAATTGGTTCCCTTAATAATTTTAACAAGCTTAACTTCATTCTTTTAGAATAGTTTTAGATTTATTTTTTAAAAAATAAACAATGATATGTCAGTACAGAAAATTCCATGTACTCCATACCCAGCTTCCCCTGCTATTAACATTTCACATTTGTATTGCTCCCTTGCTCCAGTTGATGAACCAGTATCAATACATTACCATTCAAGTCCATACTTTTTTAGATTTCCTTAGTTTTGTTTGTTTTTTTTTTTTTTATGTCCTTTTGCTGTCCCAGGGTCCCCTCCACTCCAGGATACCACATTACATGTCTTTGTCATGTCTCCCTGGACCCTTCTTGGTTGTGACAATTTCTCAGTCTTCTTGTTTTGATGACCTTGAGTACTGGCCAGGGACTTTGTAGGATGCCCCTCTGTTCAGATTTGGAGGTGCAGTTAAAGAAAACAAAAATGCATGTAGTTAAAAAAGAAGACTAGACCATAGGGGTCGGCTGGTTTGATGGAGAAAGTAAATCCATTGTTTTCTTTCTTAAAAATAATCATCACATTGGGCTGGGGTTGCGGCTCAGTGGTAGAGTGCTTGCCTAGCATGCATGAGGCCCTGTGTTCGATCCTCAGAACTACATAAATGTAAAATAAAGATACTGTGTCCACCTAAAACTTAAGAATAAACATTTGAAAAAAAAATCATCATCACCAGCCCTCGGCCCTCACAACACACTCACTCCCAGCTGCAACCCCCCCCCCCCCCACCTCCTGGGGCGGATGTAAGTGTCCCTGAGTCACCTTTTCCTCTCCTCTCTTCTGTTGTAAATTCTCTTTTGCAGCTTTTCTCCCCTGAGGCTGCCGTATCTAAGCTCACTCATGAACAGGGCAGGGATGAGCTGTTAACCCTGCTATTTTACTTGCAAGTCCCTGTCCTGTCCTGGCTGGCCCCAGCCTTGACTGTCAGATCTCACGGCAACAGCCTCATCCCAATGCCTACAGGACAGATGTGTCCTTGGCTTTGGAGTAGGGTGGTAGGACAGAGCTCCCCCATGAAATCACAGGTAACAAGGGTATTTCCAGGCTCCTGCCTGCTCCCATAGGCCTGTGGATCAGAATGTGACTTTTCCCTAGGCTGGGTGCTCCCTCAGCTTTTCCACTAGCTGCCAGTGGCCAGGAGCCAGGCCACACCCCTGTTGTCTCATTTCTAAGAGGGTTGGATCAGATTTTCCTAAAGCTCACTACTTAGGACTTTCTGTAACTCTAAAATCTCCGACCCTCCACTCACCACCCTACACACCTGCCTTAGGCTGACTGAGGTTTGTTTATAAGCAATATTAGCTCCACTCCAAGGTCCATGGATCCTTGTTCAGCATCAGTCCCCAGCAGTATCAGCCAGAGAGAGATCCCCACCTGGGATTTCAGAAATGAAGATCTGTGTGTTCCATGATATCTGCTTGGTCCTGGCCAACAACTCTACAATGGAGCCCCAGGAGAACGTGGTCAACACTGCCTCTGGTTGGCCAGCGAGTATACAGTGAGACAAGCTAGACCAGCACTGTTCAGTAGTGATTTTAGCAATGATGAAAATATCTATCTGCATTGCCCAATATGGCAGCCACTAGCCACATGTGGTTGTTGAGCAACTGAAATATGACTAATGCAACTGAGGGATTGATTTGTAAATTGTTTAATTTATATGTACATAGCCACATGTGCCCTGTGGCTGCTGCACTGGACAGCACAGCCAACAGTTGGAGCTTTGGGAGTAGGGTGGTAGAATAGAGCTCCTCTATGAAATCACAGGTAACAAGGGTGTTTCGGGCGGGGCTCCTGCCTGCTCCCCATGAGTCTGTGATCTTCCCATCCCACTCTTAGGGTTGGAAAGGTCCTTACAACAGAGCCAAGCAGGATACATATACATAGAAAACATTTGTAAACATCAGGGGCAAGAGCAAGGACTTGGGTATCCAGCAGTTAGACCCTGGTCTCTTAGTTCTGCCACATACTGGCTCTGCTACTTTGATTGAACCATTATCTTTGTCAAGCCTGAGTTTTCTCATTTATAAAATGGGGGTAATAATAGTGCCTACCTCAGAGGACAGTGAAGATGAAGTAATGCACATGAAGTTCAAAGTAGGAGAGACTGAGGCCAGAGGCCATTAGTGCCACATGACCTGGACTCTTTCCTCTCCCCACACAGGCACTTGCCTCTAGTGTCCGGTGATTTTCAACCACAAGCTCCCACATACCCATCTGTGAAATGGAAGATGATGCTTGAGTCCTTTTCCCTTTTCCCACAAGGGGCACATCTTAAGACTACATGACTGAAAGGGGTCCTGGGAACCCAGGGGCTCTGGGGCGGCTCCTCCATCTCTCTGGGCATTGGAATACGAGTGAGAAAATCTTGGTGGGCCAACCCTCAGGTGGTTGTTTTTCTTGCATTTTTCTGTCCCTGGCCCCAGTGAGACTTTTTACCTTTAGCTCAACACTGTGAATATGAAGAAGCAAGAAAAACAGATGTTGTCCTTCTGGTTCCTCCAAGAGGTGAGGAAAGAGAGTTCCTGAAAAGTGGGATTTGGGGACAGGATCTGCAACACAGGGTAGGGTTTCCCCTTCTCCCTTCTCCCATGGTTCTGGTTGGGGGGCAGCAGGACCATAGGAAGAAAAGGGTGAGCAGGCAGCCATGGTGCATGAGGATCCACCTCTCTGGGGTACTAGGACATAAATACTGTGGTATCAGCTAGTGACCATGGGAGCAATGGTCCATCAGGGTCAGAGCTGCAGGGAACAAGGGCACAAAGATGAGACTTCAACAGGTGTGTCCTCTTGTTCCAGGGTGTGGCTGAGAAAGGAAGGGGACTCATCAGGCTTCCAGAGTTGCTACCAAAATCCAAAGTGGGAATGTTATGCCCCAGCATCGCTGTCTCCTTCCAGTCTTGCGTTTTAGGGCCTCCCCTCCTGCAGAAGTGGGAATGAGAGTGAAGCAAAGGGTTTGCACCTCTCTTTCTTCCAACCATGATGTAAATGACAAGTGATTAGACATGTGTGGGGAACTGTGGTTTGGGGTATTCTTCTCTGGGCTGCTGTCAGGCTGTGAAATGAGTAACAAGAGGACTGGCCCATTATGACTCATGTCACCCTGTCACCCTGCCACAGGCCTGGCACTGGGCCGGGTGTGTCTCCTCTTGAGAATCCCCTTCTGATCAGCTCCAGATGGTCCTAAGTTGGCCCTTCAAGGGTTCCTTCTCCTTCTAAAGATAAGACCCACAGCTGCCTGAGAGCAGAGATTCTCCCTTCCTGGGCTACTTAGGACCCGGAGACCTTTGTCCCTTCCCTCCTTTTCAGGCAGGGTGACAGGTCTGCTGGGGACTTAAAATACTGTTGTCTCCGAAGAGTAAAATGTAGCCAGAAGCAGCCTTCAGTGTCTTGGTCTGTTCATCTTTTATCCAGCCATCAGCAAGGAAAGCAAAAAACAAAGCACAACAGAAATGAGACAAGCAAGATTGAAGCCAGGGCCCGGATTCTCAGCTTTGCACAATTGACATTTGGGGTGGGTAATTCTTCCGGGGGGAAGGGATGTCCTGTATATTGTAAGATGTTCAGCAGCATCCCTTGGCTTCTACCCACTAATGCCAGTAGCTCCTCTCAGTGTGTGACAATCAAAAATGTCTCCAGACATTGACAAATGTCCCCAGTGGAGGAAGATTGGGAATGCCCTCCGTTGGGAACCACTGGTGGAGAGGGAACAAAGAGAGAGAGATGTGGAAACATAAAGTCCCAGGGAGGTCACTGGACAGCAAAGCACAGAATGACATTTGGGAGCCTGGTGCACTGGAGTGGCCAACCGAAAAGGATCCCAATGGAATCCTTACCTGCCATCTCGCTTCGGTGGAGCATGGCCCCAGAGATGAGTAAACATTGCAGGCAGAACACTGAGCAGGCAGGGGCGGGGCAGAATCCTTGGGATATCTGAGCATGTGGGAGAGGAATGCCAAGCTTCCACAGCCCTGGGAGGATCCCAAAGGAGGAGAGGGGGCCCTCCCTACTTCCTGGAGGACTCTCTCATTTTTCCCGGCAGACCTGTCTGTCTCCTTGGTATCCTGGCCCAGGCACCCTTCCAAACCACACCTCGGGAGAGTGTGGAGCACATCTCAGGTCCAGGGTGCCCTGGGGGCTGCAGAGCAGGCGTCCTAGGCATCCTGACACAGGCATCTCAGTGTTGGCTTGATTCTCTTGCTGGCATACCTAGAGGTGAAGGCTTGCTCAGCAGAGCCATCTTCCTGCTTCTGGCATGCATCAAATTTCACACTCCAGGCACAGAGCTCAGGGACATCTTTGTACCTGTAGCTGGTATATCCCACCTCCCCAAAATGAACAATGAGAGTGAGTCATTTGATCATTCTTTTTTGTGGTTCTGAAGGATGACTGGGCTGAGTGAGGTGACTCCCCCAGGGTCCCTCAGGTGGTGAAGTCAGATGAAGACATGGATGGAGTCATCTGAAAGCCCCCTCTTGCCCACATGTCTGATGTGAGGGCTGAAGGCTGGATCAACTGGGGTCTCGAGGGCCTCTGTCTCTTATGTGGTCTCTCTAGTGTTGGGGGGATGAAAGTGGCTGAACTTCACACAATGATGTATGTCTCAAGAGGGAGCCAGGAAACTGTGTCATCTTTTATAACCCAGCCCCATAAGTCACATAGCATTGCTTCTGCCAAATCCTGTTCATTAAGATAGAAGAAAAGCTCACCGGGGTTCAAGGGGAGGGAGCAGAGGTCCACCCCTTGATGGGGTGTACAAGGTTCTGGAAGAGCATGTAAGGCTAGAGATATTTTTTGCTGCCATTTTAGAAGATACCATGGTTTCTCCTCCTTTTTGCCCTTTACCAGTGGAGACCCAAGACAGCTAGGGTACCAGCCTGTCAGGGTTTGAGGGTGTTTTCAGGTCTTCCCAATGTGCCAGGTGGCCGGGGACTCTAGCTGGGCTGATTTGGCAGCCTCTGGACTCCATTCACCCATCTCTGAGACACCCAGGGGCCCTGACTGCACAGGCCAGCCTCTGCCTCTCTGCTTCCAGTCAGCCAGATTACTGGGTTCCTGGCATAGAAAAAGCTCTGGACTGGGAGCTTCAGTAAAACAAGATAAAATAACCTCTATACATAAAGATTCTTTCTGCAGCCTTCCATCCCCACATCCAAGCAGTCCTTTCTGTTTTGGGTTCTCAATATGTCCCTAAACCTCCTTGTTCTCCTATTTCCCCATTATCCCAGGGCAGGCCTTAATTCTCTCCTAGATTCTTGCTGTAGGTGTCTCCCTGTCTTAAATTCATTTTGTCTTTAATTCATTGCTGCCAAAAGCTTCGTCCTCAGGTAGCTGATGGAAGTGGTAGAAGCAAATGATAAAGTAGATGAACTAAATGTAAGAGGTGATCATGCTTTGATAGGAGTCAGCTGGGATGTGGTGACCCTTACCATAAGGACATGAAAGGGGAACAGCAAGAGGTTAAGAGGGGCGTCCAAAGGATGAGTCCCCAAGGATGACTAAGGAGAGAGGTGGGGGGAGGGCCTTCGATGGCCCTGGTAAGGGAGCAGAGCGCACTTCCCCAGCAAGGAGAAAGCAAGTGCTTTCTGGAAGGAAAGGGTAAGAAGGAACCTTAGCTTAAATGCCCTCCAGGGTTAGTTCAGATTTCAAAGCTGCAGCCCTAGATGTCCACCCTAAACTCTCCAGCCTCAGCCCTCTCTACCCACCCAGCAGCCCATATTGCCTGCCTGTCCTGTCCGTGTCCCTTCCTCAAGCCTTTGGTGTCTGCATCCTTGACCGTCCGTCTCCCTGAAAATGCTTCCGCCCACCTCGTCCAGTCCCAGCTCCCCACCCCAATTCTGTAATCGAGTTTCCATGCCTGACCCCCACTGGCTCTGAGCTAGCTGCCTGGATGGGGCTGTCATGGAGGAGCGGATGAGCAGACGAGGAGCTTGAGACTAGATTGGAGGAAGAAGAGATACCCAACCTGAGTGGACAGGAGGAAGGACAGAGTCTGGCCACAGAGGAGAGAGGGAATCTTGAGTGCAGAGGCAGGTGGAGGGCTTCTGGGAGTGACACAGCTGGCACTGGCTTGGTTTCCCATCTGTATTCTCCAAGATGAGTAGCTTCTTAGGTTCAGCGTGTGTGTGTGTGTGTGTGTGTGTGTGTGTGTGTGTGTGTGTGTGGCTGTGTCTTACTTCACCAAACACAAGCTCCCCTCTGCAGACATGGGGACTGTTACTTAACTGTGGCTGGTGAGGTTGAATCAATAGATGGCCAGACACCACCCCTGTCCTTGAAGAACTTCCATTCCACTGGGACTGTCAACAGGTCATTGTGCTCTAGTGGGACAAAGCTGTGACAAGGATGGCTGAATCAGAAGCCTAGCATGTCCTGGATTCCCTGTAGGGCCTCCCAACTCTTCTTTGCTTTCCTGTTTGGGAAGGAAAGACAGCCACAGAGGAAGGGAAAGAAGAAAACAAGTATCATCCCCCCACCCCCGGGAAAACCCACCAAGCAGCCGCAAATCTGAGTAACCCAGCCCTGTCCTGCTCCCTGCAGTGGCCCAGGTGGCCGCAGCCTGTACACAGAATTGCTTCAGGATGCGGAGGTGGGGTGGGGGGAGGGGGAGTGCAGCTCTGGAAATTTACTGACATGGCCCTGGATGAATTTCTCTTTTCAGAAGAGGGCCCTGGAGCTTAAAGAAGCCATTCATAAGAGAGCTCTGTCCTCAGGGGAGGGTCTGGGCACGCCTTGGGTTACCAGGGTCCTGTTTGTGAGCCTAGGTGCAGAGGGAAGGGGTGCTCACAGCAGAGCCCCAAGAGGGCCAGCCCAGCTGGAGACAATTAGTCCTTTCATCCAGGTAGCCTGAGTGACCCTGCAAGGAGGGGGCAGCTGTGCTGTCTTAACATCCCAAACTCTACTTAGACCGCCTTCGCCAAACAAATTAGCAGGGGTAGGGGAAGTTTGGATTTGGAGGGCACTCCCTGGACTTGTCCTTGTGCAAATGTGGCTCAGGTGGTCTCAGCAGGTGCCTCAGAGTAGGCCAGAGAAAATGTCAGTAAATAGTTGTTGAATAAATGGAGAAATCAAGACTGGGATGCTCTCCTGCCTTAGACAGGAAGACAGTAATGGTTCCTTGGGAGCACCCACAACCCAGAGGCCTAGGGAGAGAATGGTGCTCATGACTACAGACTCAAAAGGAGGGGTTGGCTCCTAAAGTCCCCTCTTGCCTTGTGTTCTGTGATGGGCAAAGCAAACAAAGGACTATAAAGCTTGCTTCACCCCAGGTGGAGAAGAACACTGGATGGAAGAAAAGGGGGAGCTCCATAGTCCCAGCGGGAGCTCTGGGTCCAATTGGGGCCACCACCCTGCAGTGGTACTTCTGGGTCTTGAATAAATATATTTGTACCCAAGATCTCATCAGGACTCATTCTGTACCTTTATTTCCTCATTTGAACCCTATCCCTTTTTTTTTCTGAAAGTTTTTAGAGGCTCAGGAAGATGAAACATATGCTCTGTCTCTCAGGGGTCCCATCCTTCCCCCCACCCTCCCTCCTCACTCCCTCCTCAGCCACACCCCTCTCCACCCCTCACTAGCCACACCCTTTTCAGTACAACACTGCCAAATGTGGCAAGGTTTGCACATAATGAAAATAAAAACAGAAAATGCTTACAAACACTATTTTAAGTACTTTATATATTTTCTCCCGTTTATTTCTCTCCTGGGGAAGGCAGATTATTAGTATTAAATTCATGTTATATATAAGGAAACTGAGTAATGTCCCCAAGTCAGAGCCAAGACTTGAACTCCATGTTCTGACTGTAGCATTTCGTAATCTTTTGGAGTAGGATGAAGAAAGAAACCTGACTCCTTCCCCTAGAAAAATGCATATATTTGCATACAGGCAAAATGTGCACAAAATATTTGGGCTTCCAGATCCGCTTTTGCATCTGATCCTAGTAACCTTCTGAGGATGTGCCCTGTCATTATCCCTCTTCCACAGCTGAGAAACACAGGTCAGAGAAATTAAGAAATATAACCAAGTTCACATAATCCTAAACAGTAGGATCAGGACCCAAATCCAGGTCTTCTGGCCACAAATCCAGTTTTCATTCCCACCCACATCTAGTCAGGCTTCCTAGGTCTAGCTCAGAGGTCTTTCCACTGAGCTCCATTCTGGTTTGGGGGGGGGGTCACCTGAAGGTCCGGAGTGGACATGGGGTGCCTGTGGGGTGCCCTTGAAGCCATTTACCCAGTGCCTAGTAATGATGGGGGCCAGCCAAAGTCCAGGAGTGAGCACATCAGCCCCACTTACTTGGAACCCTCACCGTCTAGCACTGTCTGGCCTGGCTGTTCTGCACACCAAGTGTCCAAGGTTCTCAATCCATGATGTTAAGGACAGTCTGCCTATCTGATTGGCTCAGCACAATGCAGCAGAGAGGTGCCTAAGACAATGTGGAAAGGGCGGACTCAGCCCCGGAGAGGAAGGTACCAGGAAGGGAGATCCCAAGTGGCTTGGCGGGAAACAAAGCCAGCCACAGGGGAGGGAGAGGGCAGCCAAAGTCCTAGAACTTGAGGAACCCGGAGAGGGTGGAGTAGGGGCAGGTGTCTCCTGGTGCCCGGAGGCAAACCAGTGTCAGAGAAGATGATGGATGAAGTCAGAAGCCATAGACAGCCAGCAAGATCAGTGCTTCAGGAGAACAAGCATGAACCCAGCCCCCAGCCAGACTTGCCCTTCATGGGGATCCTGGAGATCCCAATGGGGAAGACAGGGAATCTCGGTGCTGACCTTAGCAAAAGATAAATGAGCAAGCCTGGCTTTGAGACTCTGGACCCCCTCCTCTGGGTAATTTCCTTCCAACCACACAGGTTCCGCATTCCCAGAACCTTGCCTCTCTCATCTTCTCCCTGAAACCCTGAGGTTTTAAATCCAAGGGTTCACTTTCCACAGTATTTGCAGCCCAAGTCTTATCCTGAATGTTGAGAGAGAGGCTTGTTTTTTTTGTTTTGTTTTGTTTTTGTTTGTTTTTTTCCCTGTTATAGAAACTAAGACTAGATGTTGTTGGACAGGAGGCCCCTGAATCCTGTGCTATAATAGGCAGCCCCTGCTTGACAAGCACAAGGTTGGTGGAACACTGACAGTCCTCCCAGCCCCTCAGCTCCAGGGTCTTCCAGGACAGCTCATCTCGGGTGGGGCAGTCTTAGTGAAGGAATGGCCAATTCTGTCCAGCTGCTGCCAGCACCTTGACTGGGGGACTGCGGAACCTCCAGGCAGGGTTGGCTTCTTTTAACCATGGCTACATCCAGCAGAGGCCTGCTAAAAGAGATATCACTGACACCAAACTTCCTCCCCTGGGAAGGCACAAATTCTGTCCAGTCGATGATAAATATCTACAGTGACCCTGCTCTGACCCTGCGTATGTCCAAGACACTGGACAGATGAATGCCAGCATCAGGATCCCAGGATGAAAAAATCAGACAAGAGATAGTGAGTCAGAGCTATATGGTGACGGAGGCAGAATTCCTGTTTACATGGGCCTCGTCTCATTCAAAGGGAATGCAAGGCCCAAACCAACCAAGCAACACAAAACAACCATGTAAAGAAAAGAAAAGCATCCAGTTCTAAAGAAAAGACAATTCAGAAAAAAGAGGGTGCCAGTCGAGGTAGCACATACCTGTAATCCCATCGACCTGGGAGGTTGAGACAGGAAGATCACAAGTTCAAGGTCATCCGCAGCAATTTAGCAAGACCTTGTCTCAAAAAATAAAAAAGAGCGGAGAGAGAAAACAAAAGGCATAGATACTGTCAGAAGCATCTAGGGTGGTGCAAGTGGGAATATCTGATTCTGAGCAGTTTAGCTTTCTGGGGAATCTGACAGGGTGAGCCAGATACACAATGTACCCTAAGTGATCCAGCATTTCCAGTGGACTCAATGGGGCACTGGCCATGTGAGATGTCAATAACAAGTTCCAGAGTCCAAGAAGGCATTTATTTTATGCCCTGCTCCCCTCCACCCATCTCAGGGAACGTCACCATGTGAATGTATTGAAAGAAGTCTCCATATTCCACCTGGTTAGCTTTGCCTTTCCCGAACTTATTTTGTCATAACACATAAAGTTTTCTCAAGGAATACCTGTTAACTTCTTTAGGAACTGATTTCTATAGAACACACTTTGGAGGGATACTGGGGTAAACCAGTTGATTGGTCATTTGTTGTCATCTCAGTATAGACCAACTATTATGGAAAACTTCTGCCAAAAAGTAATTTTCATTTTAGAATATCTAATGTTAAGCTATTCTTTTTAACTACAAGACTGATATAATCTCAATAGTCTTATCAATGGCAACAGACTAACTTTTATGATAATAAGACCATAATCTATGCATGCAGGGTACATATTGCTCTTTTATATAACAGATCATCCAAAAATAACTTCAGAGTGTACAGATTTGAGTTACCAAAGGTAACTGTGTTCCAGCATTTTTTTCTTTTTCCTTTTCCTATTTTTTTTTTCATTTCCCCCCCTTTTTTTTTGTTCTTTTTGTTATACATACTGTTCTGTATCTTGCTTTGTTTTGCTTACCATCTCTTGGAGATGATTTCATTCAACAGCACCTTTGCTCTGTTTTATGGCTGCATTTCATTGTAAAGATGAGCCATAATTTATTTCAGCAGTCCCCTCTGAATGGGCATTTAGGCTGTCCCCAATCTTGCTATTACAAGCAGTGTTGCATTGCACACACCATTTCTCATGTGAGTGTGTCTGGAGGGAAGATCACTGGAGATGGCTGCTGAGCACACTGATGATATTATTAGATGGCCTTTATAAAGATTGCCCCGATCTCTGCATTCACTGATGGGTTATGAGAGTGTTTATTTCCCTGCAGCCTCCTTAGGAAATCAAAATTTTTTTTTCCTTGCAATATTGGATATGGAACCCAGAGCCTCACATATGTTAGGCAAGGGCTCCCCTACTGAGCTACACCCCAGCCCTGAATCACACTTTTTAAATTTCCCAATCTGAAAGATTAAAAAAAAAATGATATCTCAGTATAGTTCTATGTTACATCTCTTCTATGATGAGTAAGGATGTGTATTTGTAATTTTTTTCTTTTTCCATTAACTCTGTTTATATCTTTGCCTAGTTTTCTATTGGATGTGGCCTTTTCTTCTTTATCTGCCAGAAAATTTTACCTTTGGCCTAGGATCTGAATAACAGATATTTCTGTGTTATTTTTTTCTACTTTGACTTTGTTTATTGTGGCTTTATGATGTATTTTTTTACCTTAATGTAGTTAAATTTATTTAAATATTATTAACTTATCATTTTTAAATCTGTGGCTTCCAGATTACAATCTTTAGGTACAATCTCTACTCTGAGATTGTAATAGAATTTTCTCACTGTCTCTTCTAGGATTTTTATGGTCTTCTGTAAATATAATGTTTATATTAAATATCATCATACTAAAATATGAATCAAGTATGATATAAATAAACATGTAGATAGTAAACATATAAATAAGTTTCTAGATTTACCATATTTATAGTTTATAATATACATATAAATATATTTATAATAGATAATATTAAATGCTTATATATAAATATTACTCATCAAGAATTAAGCCTGGCAGCTGCAGTTGTAGCTCAGTAGTAGCGCACTTGCATAGCTTGTGTGATTTTGATCCTCAGCACCACATAAAAAATAAATAGAGTATTATGTTAAAAATATATATATATATTTTTTTTTTTTTTAAGTTGAGCCTTATGACAAACTGAACTATAGCTTGATTGTTTTCTGGATGGCTACTCAGTTCTAGTTTCACTTGTGAATAATTTATCTTTATTAAACTTCAGTATTTGGGACTACTTCTGGACTTTGTGTTCTGTGTTACTTACCTATCTGTAGAGTCATGTACAAGTTCTGCACTATTTTAATTACATATCTTTATATGTGTTTTAATATCTGATGGAGCTTGATTCCCTTCCCTTTTAGATTTTTTTTTTCTGGTTATGCTTTATGTTTAAATTTTTCTTATAAACTTTAGAATCAGCCAAGTTAAAAAAAAAAACTTTTAAAAAATTCTATTCCTATTTTTATTGGGATCACATTAAATTTATAGAGTAATTTCAGAGGGAAAAGCACTTTTATGGTAATGAGTATTTGTAACAAAATATATGGGTTTCTTTATAAAATAGGGCAAGTGATTGGCTAAGCTCCTCCAGGCAGGCTTGCTGCACCCTTGGGGTTAATTAATAAAGGTGACAGCTGACCAGCGCCTCCCAAGTAGTCAGAGAAGTTCTGAACACTCTTAAGAGACAAGCAGCTTATATCTTGAGCCTTCTATAGTCAAAGGAGGAAGCAGAGCTGAGCTCCTCTCAGAAGAGGCCTGGAACTGTGAGTTGGGAGCAGTTGTCAGGATTCTAGAACCGGGAGTGGGTTGTATATAGTGCCTCCTGGAGGAAGCTGTGACCTACAGTCAAGGAACACAACTGGCTGGATCCAAACTCAGAGAAGGAGCCAAGGAAGACATGGTCCTAACCTTACCTTCCTTGCTTGGTCTCCACTGGCTAACCTCCCCCCCCCACCACCACACATACCCAGGAACTAGAGTTGCTGGGGCCCTGTGAGATCCACTGAGGAGGGCAGAATGAAGGGTGTCCAATAGACATAGAGAGGCAAGCAGAAGGTACCCACCAGGCACTCAATACCATCTGACCATGGTCCAATACTCAGGTCCCCAAGATAATTGTTTCTTCTTTGAGATAAATGGTGTAATTGGAGATCAAAAAGTTGTCAACAGGTAACCCAGCATAAACAGAGTACCTGTATAATAACTAGAAAGCCCACCAGGAGAGGAGGGTAGGGGTTTTGTTGTGCAAAATACTGTTCAGTGACAGTCCTCTGAGGTGGGCCATGATCTGGGTGGCCATCCCACCCTCCCTTCTGTCACAGTATATTCTTGTGTGATTGAAGAGCAGAACCCAAATAAATGAGCCTGAGGAATGCCCTATCTGTTAACGTCCAGAGTCTTTTAGGGATTCATATGTGAAAACCTTTGTAGAATCTCTTTCAAGCCCCAGCCATGTGGCAACATTCCAGGAGAGGCCTCAGTCATTGAAGGCACTCTCTGAGGCTTTCCTGGAGCTAAAACCAGCTGGAGCCATAAGCGGTTTATGAAGTATTTGAGTTAATCCAGTTATCAGGCCCCTCCCAAACTAGCTAGCCTTGTTCTGTCCAACCCAGATGTAACTGCTCCAAACAGGCTCTGCTATGTAGAGATTCCCTGGACTTCAACTAGGGTCCCTCTCCAGGGCCAAGTTGCCACAGGATTATTCAGAATAGAAGTGTTTCCATAAATTATTTTAGAGAACCCTCAGCAGGGAAGGCCAGTGTGAGGCCCTAAGCTGATGAGGTCATATAACAGGTGTGGCTGCAGGGAGAAACCTGGTAGATATGGGCCATCCAGGTGGAGTGAGCAGGAGGCCAGTGAGAGAAAAAACACTATGCAGATGCTGAAACATAATCAGGTCACCTCTCAAGGACAAAAGTCCCTAGACACTGTCCTTTGAATTAGGTGAATTCAGAATTGACACCAGCCTCTTTGCAAAGTAAACCATGCGGGTTATACATTAAACACTTCTAATGCTCAGGCCAACATAACAGGCACTCATTAACTGAAGCCTTGGGGTGAGCCACTCAACCCCCTTAAACCCCAGTTTCCTCAATTACGAAACAGAGGATAAAATTACCTATCCTGGACTGTTTGGTGACAATGAAATGAGATGATCATGTTGTAATACATGAGAAGCCTTTAGCCCAAGGCCTGGTGCAGAGTAAACCTTTGTGAATGTAAACTGTTGTCATCACTATGCAGATCTTGCAACTGAGGAAGCTCCTATGAGCAGATATTCAAAGAAATCAAAGGAATCCACTAGGTAATGAGCTTTTCAACTTCAAAGTGTTTTGCTTTGATTGGGCAAGGGAATGAGCTAGCTAAAGAATCAAGCATAAAATAGGATTGAATGCCTCCCCCTTATTAGAAGTCAAGATGTAGTTCTTGTGGGCCTCTGTGCCTCCCTTAACTCCAGAGTGTGGAAAATAGATGAAAAACTTTTTGAAATTTTGACTAAAATGCATGTAACTTGTTTCCTCTGGCCTTTGCTGTGATCTTAATGCCATTGTCTCAGCTGTGCAATGACAAATTGTCATGTTTGGGTGAATTACATTGTATTGAATAGGTGACATGTTTTACTAGTTAATGAACCAAGAGTATTGGGCTATTAAAGTATAGGACTTAAGGAAGCTTCTAATATGTGACCCTTAGTTTTAAATTTGAATTAACAGTTGGTTATTAATATTGGATTTCTTAAGTTACAGGAATCAGGTACTATTAACCAAAAGAAATTGCTAGCCAGGATCATTCTTAAACAAAATCCAAGATTCTGGTTTAGAGTTTTTACATGCAAGACCCTGCAATTATCTAATCTATAGACTTCCTAAATGTAAGTTTCTTCATCTTGAAAAGGGGATTATGATAATGATAATAATCTCCCAAGATTCATGTGAAGGTCAAAATGTGTAAGATGTTCTTTGTCAACTTTAAAATATACAAAATATTAGTGATTTGTTGGTTTTTTAATGTTTGCTAGTGGAAAGACAAGAAGTGAAGAGATCCAGGTACTGATCCTGGCTCTGCCCCTTCCAGGATATGTGACCTCAAGCAGGTAACTTAATCTAGAAATCCAGTTTCATCCCCTAGAAAACATTCTAGGATGAGAAGGATGGGAATCCTTTAGGAGGAGACAAATTAGCAAGGGATGAAGGAGAGAGACCTAACTCCCAGCAGGGTTGGCAGGAGAGATACTTCTGGGACATGAAGAAAGAAAACTGAAAGCCACAAAGCATGGCCACTGGTTTCCAGGATGTGACAAGAATACATCTGAAGTTCTGGTGTTAAGCAGTTTATCTGATAGGGGCATAGAACTAATCTGAGCCCTGGCCTAAATCTCTCTCTCTCTCTCTCTCTCTCTCTCTCTCTCTCTCTCTCTCTTTCTCTCTCTCTCTCTCACACACACACACACACACACACACACAAACACATAGTGCCACTACTGAAGCCAATCCTTCATGCATCCAGTCAGTCATATCCCTTGAATAGCAGCACAGTCAGCCATGACCAGTGAGATTGCAAAAGCAAGTGACCATCCCACAGACATGATTGTGTGTTGCCATACATGCGTGATGCAAAAGCATTGATTCCTGGGACCAAGGGGAATAGAACAAAAGGACATTGGTCCATCCATGGCTGGACTCAGACGGACCCAGGCAGCTCCTAGGAGGATGCTCATGGATTTAATAGGAAATTACACAGGAACTGGGGGAATAACTGGTCCAGGACTCCTGTTACCAGAATCCCTATGCTTGGTCCCATTTTACCCTCAAGCCTTTTCCCTCTGTGTGTTCCAGATAGATTCAAATCTAAGCAGTTTGCAAGATTCCTAGAAAATTCAAATACGCTCAATGAAAATGAAAATAACAGTCAACAGATATCTTCAGATTCCCAAGGAAGGACTAATGTCATGAAAAGATTCCATGGTAGAGGAAAGGAATAAACTGACCAAAAGGGGGTAGGGTCTCATGGCCCTAGAAATGACTGGCACGTGATGAACTGGTCCTTGGAGATGAAGAGTTTGATAAGGTTGGAGTGGAAGAGCATTGGATGCTTAGAAAAGGCCTAAAGGTCATCTGTCTACTTGATCACTGTGTCCGTACAAGGCACAACTGTGAAATTAGGCAAGAAAAGCCCCTCCAGGTAGATTTCCATCACTACCAATCAGGGACTCCTCAAGTGCTTACTCCTAGCTGGAGCTTAAAATAGTCACTGCTAAATTTCTCCCTAGGCTTCATATCCTCAACATGTCAGAGCGCTTTTAGTTTTGTTTACATAAAGGTCTCACTGACCTAAAAGTTTGCTTCTTAGATCTTCCAGCCCTTAAAACTATACCTTTTAAACTTTTATTTGTAGCTGTTTAAATTGCAATGCACATAAACTCTCTAAGGCTTGTGATACTCAGCTTTAACATGGAGGTAGAAATAATAGTGTCCTCAGAACTGTTGTGAGGAATAAATGGATAATGAACCTGAAGGTCCTAGAACACTGACCGGAACATAGGAAGGGCTCAATACAAAATGGTGTTTGCCCAAGGTCTCCTAGCAGTAGAGAAGCAGGAACTTGTAGCCCTGCATACCAGATGAGGAAACTGAGAAACTATCAGTTCACATAACTGAAAAGTCCAAGGCAGTCTGACTTCAGGTATAGCTTGATTCGGGGATTCAAGTGGTTTTCCGGGACCTGCTGTCTCTCTCTCTCCATCTCTCAGCTCCTGTTCTGCACTGGCCTCCTATGCAGACAGGCTGCTCCCCACCACAGAAGTAGCTTCAACAGCAGCATAATGTACATCTTCAAAGATTCAATGCAGAAAAAGTCACCTGCCCAGTCTCCCGGAAGCCCCAGGAAACTCTCCTGGCACATCATCTGCTCTGGCTGGGTCACAGCACATTCCTGACCCATCCACTGAAGCCAGGCAAATGTGCTGCATAGATTGCCTCAGGTCTCCTCTGGAATTGGGAACAGAGTTAGTGCTACCAAAACCTTGCAGATTGAAAAGGTAGGGAGGACAGGCTCTCAGGGTTACCAGGAGGGCAGCAAACAGTTGCTCAATGGAAAAGTACAGGTGAACCCACAGCCCTGCACCACCCACCTAATTTAAAGAGGATTTGTTTGACTTCCTTTGGTTATTGACGACTTAGGGAGGAACACGTCTCCATGTGCCATGGATCTGTCATATCCAGACCACAAAGAGTTATATACAGTCTATCTACACATCAATAGGATGGTCTAGTTCAGGAGCCTTGAGTGTACTAAGGAGTCAACCAGAAGTCAAAAAATTCAGTAAACTTCACTAACATTTCTAATAAACCTATCAACAAAAATAGATCGAACAATGAATTAAATTCATTTGAGGCTATTTCCTATAATTGTCATGGAAAATTTTAGGCAAGGGCATGTTCTCTTGCCTTGTCTCCGAACCCTCCTCCCAGGAGACATGCAACATTTGACCCTTTCCCATCTGTCAACACACTCTCACTCAAACTCCCCTTCAAAGCCTGTTTTTGCAGAAACCTCTTACTGCCAAGTTCTTTTCATTCACTCCACATAGTCATGGCACAGAGCTGGGTTCCCAGGACAGGGGAGCCATTACAGGATTCCGAGTCTTTGGGGGAATGAATTTTCCCCTCCCCACCCAATGCCAACCCAATAGTATCTCACCCTCAGCATTTCCCTCAAATTAGTACTCAAACCCTCAGACCTTAGATAAGGACTGTCTGAAATATCATTCCCTCTATTTGCAGGTCATCTTAGGCTTCAAACCCCCAGAGGTGGGGACCAGATTTTTAACCTCTTCCAGGTACTGAGATGCCTCTGTTAAGATCTCCTTGCACTGTGTTCTCAGGTGACTGCTGGCTGCTGGCTGCCATCGCCTCCCTTACCTTGAATGAAGAAATCCTGGCTCGAGTCGTCCCCCTAGACCAGAGCTTCCAGGAGAACTATGCAGGGATCTTCCGCTTCCAGGTCAGTTCATGATGGGCTTAGGCTTCTTTTTACCAAGTCCCAGTGCTTGTCACGATCCCTTAGCTTGGCTGGATTCTCCTGTCCATCACGTTAGCAGACTCCAAAGACCAGCACTGCTTTACAGAGGTGACAGTGAGCAGGAAGCTCCCAACCTGCTCATGACATGGGACCCTTCCAGGATGACCATGGCTGGGGGATGGGGGCGGGGGCAGAAGGCAGAGCTCCAAAAACTTTACAAGGAGGTGTACATCAGGGCATACAGGAAGTAATTCCCAAATTTTAAAAAATATAAATTTATTATCTGAGCTTGAGATAAAATGTCAAAGTTATTTCCCTTTTATATTGATTAATGAGAAATACTATTTTTAAAGAGATGGGTGTGGATTTGGAGGGATGGACAAGCCCATCAGTCCTTGCTTACTTCATGAGGACTTCCCTGCAGTAGGAAATGAAAGGGGCATCTCCTACTGGGATTGGCTGTGGAGCCTACAGCAAGGGACCGGGCAGCAGGAAGCCAGATGCAACTGAGCTTAGGGATCCCAGTGCTGCTACCAGCTCCTCCTTCAGCCCACCCCACACCTCTCCCTCCCTCCCCTTGTCTGCAGTTCTGGCAGTATGGCGAGTGGGTGGAGGTGGTAGTGGACGACAGGCTGCCCACCAAGGATGGAGAGCTGCTCTTTGTGCATTCAGCTGAGGGGAGTGAGTTCTGGAGCGCCCTGCTAGAGAAAGCCTATGCCAAGTAAGTGACCATGCCCTCTCCCAAAACCCTGTGGCCTGTCCCTATTGCCCTCCAAAACACAGGAGCTATTTAGGACTGTTTTGAGTAGACGTTCTCTTCTATAAAAAGGACTCCTTTGGCCCAAATTGGGTTCTAAATTCAAGGAGATAATGAACACACAGGGTGCTAGGCCACGTGGTAAAATGACAAATGATAGCTGTTGCCATTTTTAACCAAATGCACAGAAACAAGTCATGATGCTGAGTGTGCTGGTCTTGAGAAGGAACTTTGTTTCCTTGACAGATTCTATTACGTATTTGTCAACTAAAAATAGCAGGTTTTGCCAGTAGGCAAAACTACCTTTGCAAAAGTAGGAAAATTGTGGAAATTTGCCCAGACTAATGGTGTGGCTGATTTGAAGTGGTTTTCCATACTCCTCCCAGCTGCTTCCCATCCAGCTTGCCCAAAGTCAAGTTTGACCGGTACTCAGCCCTCCCCAAAAGGGCCTCAGCATGGCTATACTGCACAGGCTGAAGAGAGCAAGTAGATCTCTGTTCCTTTCAGCCTCATGCTGGGAAAGAGGGGGCTGGGTTCTGCTGATGGAACCTGAGTCTGAGCAATGCTTCTAAGTCCCAGAGCTTAAGTACTGGAGTTAGAGAAGCCACCAGACTCCAGCATGGGTAGTCAGGAGCAATAAGCCCACACAGACCCACTGCCTGTTTCTCCAGGAAGATGCTTTCATTATTGAATTGTTGTCATTTTTAAGCTCTAAATGCCAAACAGCCCATTAGCAGACCTCCCCTTTCCCTTCAAGATACAGAAAGAATCAATATGGGAGGCTGGATCAGATCATCAGTAAGGTCCTGCCAACTCGGGTTCTGTGAGATTTTCAAAATACTTCACAAAGTACCAGAGAAATACTGACTGTGGAGATGATAGCCGGACACTGAAGTTGGAGACGAAACCAAGAAGAATGAGAGCAGAGGGTCCCATGAGCATCAAACAAATGTGGGAGGGGGTCATGTCAGAGTACAAGTGGGGTGGCATTCTGAGGGATGAGGGATAGCGTCTCTTCCCTTCCTGTAGGATCAACGGGTGCTATGAAGCGCTCTCGGGAGGTGCCACCACTGAGGGCTTTGAGGACTTCACAGGAGGCATTGCTGAATGGTATGAGTTAAAGAAGGCCCCTCCCAACTTGTTCAAGATCATCCAGAAGGCTCTGCAGAAGGGTTCCCTCCTTGGATGCTCTATTGATGTAAGTTTAGTCCTCCTTCCCTAAACTCATTCCCGAGTCTGCTCTGGCTGAAGAGAGGTCCCAACAGTGCCCAAGAAAACCCACTGCCCCATACAACATTAATGTATCCCTGTCTACCATGTTTCTCATCATCAGGAAGACAGGGGTTGCTAGCAACAGCCAGACTTTCTGATGTGCAGTTGATGGAGTGATGGTGCCTCCAGCCCTTACCTCCCCAGCCCACTTCCCTTTCTCACCCTGCTCTTCATTTCACTTTCTCACCTCCATCCCCAAACCACAGGGTCCCTGAGAGCTTCCTGCCCTCTCTGGCTGCACCCAGAGCCCAAAAGCCTTCCTTCTCTCTGCTCCAGGGCTGATGGTACTGTAGGAAGACTTCAGAGGGCACAGGAAAGAACTGTTTCCTCTTAATAGCCTTGCTGGCAAACCTCACCAGTGGATGGGGAGGTGGGTGGATGTGCTGTCCCCAGGAGAATCCAGACAAAAGCTGTGCCCAACACCCAAGCCCTGACCCATTGGAGATCCTGGTCCCCTCTATGGATGCAGATAAGAAGCCCTGACTCTTGGCACCAAAATCTGTCAGACCCCAAAATACCCTCTCTGTTCTCAGTCTTTCTTCCTATTAACCAAGACAAAATTAACAACCTTCATCAGAATAGATGGGAAAGGAATTACCTCAAGGACTTTCTAATACAAGAGAAGTGAATTTGAACACAGGAGAGAAAAAACCGCCATAGTATTTAAACCATGTAGTTGGGCTGGGCTAGATCTGGGAGCATGGGGGATCAAAGCATCTGGGTCAGCGATGCTGGCTGACCTGAGCCATGATGCCACCACAGGCCCTCTCTCCAGGGTGGCCCTTTTGCGCCCTCCTCAGTTTACAGAAATCTGTGAATGCACCATTCACACGTGAATGCACGCGCTCGCCCTCACAGATGGTCGCAGGTCTCCTTCTCTGATAGTTCCTGGCGGGGCCGGGGGGGGGCGGTCCTCCAGATGTGGGTAGCGCAGCTCTGCGCCTCCTCCCTTGGCCTCCGTCCCTGTTGTCATAGGTTTCGGGCCGGTAGTATAGAAGGGGGGGGGGGGGGGAGAGATGAAAGGAGGCAGCACGGGTGCAGCAGCAGCTGATTGTCGGTGTTTGCAGATCACCAGCGCCGCGGATTCCGAGGCCATCACGTATCAGAAGCTCGTGAAGGGACACGCATACTCTGTCACCGGAGCCGAAGAGGTAACGTCCTGCGCCGAGGGGCAAGGCGCCTGTACTCCCTACTCAGTGGCCACAGGTGCATTTTGGCCAGTGGTTCCCTTGGGTGGGGCCCCCGCGTTTGCACAGGCCTGGTATTCTTGAAGTTCAGTCGGGACAAGGATATTCCCTGACCCCGCCCTTGCCAGCGACGTGCCATGCTGCCCCCTGCTGGCCGCTGCTCCACTCATTCTTCCTTTAGTTCGTGAGAACCTCATTCTCCAGGCCAGTGTAGAAAACAAAGAAAGAAAAAAAGATGCAAACAAAAAACTAGCACTTTGCATCCGTAGAGTGTTTTATACCCTTTTAAACGCTCTCACATTTGTTCAACAACACTGCTGTCCAAGTTCAAGCGAGACTCTGCCTCCTGCCAACTGCATGACCTGGGCAAATTACTTAAACTCCGTCTTTTCTTCAATGGAAATGGAAATAATAACAATACCCACTGGAAGATGGTGGTGGTGATTCAAATTAATATATGTAAAGTGCTAAGACAGTGCCTGACACACTATATAAGTGGCTGTCCTTGCTGTTCATACTATTGTTACTATAAACACAACTGAGCCACCCAAGTTCACTGTTAATGACCTGACCCAAGGTCTTGTGCATGTTCAATAATCTTTAACTTCTCTTTCTTTCTTTCTTTCGTCTTCCTTCCTTTCTTTCTTTTCCTTTATCTCTTCCCTTTCCTCTCCTCTCTTCCTCCCTTCTTTTCCTAGCACTGGGGATTAAACCCAGGGTCTTGCACCAAGCACACAGCTCATGAACTACACCTCCAGCCCCCTAACTTTGATTTTTTTTTAACTTCCCTCCATCTTTAATGTGCTGAAATTTTTCAAGTCTACAGAAAAGTTGAAGGAATGGTATAATAAACATCCAAACTTTACGCCCCTAGACTCAACAATCACTAGCATTTTGGCCACATCTTTTTTCTCAATGTGTGTGGACTTTTTTTTTTCCTAAGCCAGTTGCAAGTAACTTGCAGAGGTCATGACACTTTACTTACAAATACATCAGCATTTATCTCCTATTAATAAGGAATCCTCTTACATGAGCCCACTACTGACATGACCAAGAAATTAAACATTAATTCAATAACATCATCTAATATATTAGATGATTAGATTAGTTACACTTTTCCCAGTTGCCCAAAATGCCCTAAAAATTTCTAGTAAAAAATTCCCCACCACAGCCCGGATCCAGGACTCGATCAAGAGTCACACACTAGCTGGGTATGTTGTCTCACCTGTAGTCCCAACTACATAGGAGGCTGAGGCCCATGGATTGCTTAAACCGAGGAGTTTGAGGGCAGTCTGGGCAACATTGTGAGCCTCTGTCTCAAAACAAAGCAAAAAGATTCACATGCTGCGTCTGCTTGTTTCCCTCCATGTTCTTTCTCAATAAGTGTTAAAGTTTCTTTGAACACCTGTGAGAAAAGTGCATCCTTTTCCAGTTGGCTAAACAGGTTTTGCTGGAATGTGCCAACCCAGACCCTAGAACAAGTGTGTTTGTGCCTCAGGTTGACAACAAAAATTAAAGGGCCCCATTCTCCAGGAGCAGGATTCTGGAGCTTTAATTTCCATTTTCTAAATTTGGAGAGCATGAGGGACCTGGGGGTCAACACCTTCTACCTTTGATGATCCTCCCTCACAAACAACCTCCTTGGCTCAGGCCAAGAGCCTGAGGGTCTGTAGGAGCTTTGGGTCTGCATCCCTCCAGGTCTAGCTGGCACTCAACCTTTCCTTCCTCTCTCATCTGATCCTTCAGGTTGAAAGTGCAGGAAGCCTACAGAAACTGATCCGAATCCGAAATCCTTGGGGAGAAGTGGAGTGGACCGGGAAGTGGAATGACAAGTGAGGAGGTGTAGGGTTGGGGGTTCTGGGGGGGGGTGTGCATCCTGCTAGGAGGCCCTGCTGAGACACGGAGATTTGAAGACCCCATGCACTGCGCTGGGAAATAGACTCAAGGAGCACGGGCCACATTAAGAAGGCAGGGCCTGTGCACAGATGCCCTTTGAAGAGTGACTATACCAGGACACTGTCCCCAGCAGCCTGGGTGCCTTTCTCCAGGCCAAGGGCTCCTGTGATGCTAATTCTTTCACAATGTGGCTAATTCCTACCCTCACTCAAATTCACCCTACTATTGGGCCTTCAGGGGGGAAAGAAAGCACATCTCGTTCTACTGGTCCTTCTATTCCAAGGACTTGAACTTTGTGCTGAGACCATAGAGACAACCCTCTGTTAATCTCCAGGGCTTCCTGGAAGGCCTCTTAGACGTTCAACTATATGAAGTCAATGCTCAGTTGAGCCTCTCTCCCAGTTCTCCCTGCTCCTCCCCAGCCTGGCACCTCCAGTTCTTCCTCCTTTTCTCCAACTTGCCCCAGGCAACCTTGACCTTGGCAGAGAGACACCTGCCAAGAATTCCTTCCAGATCATCTGCAGAGGCCGAAATGAGGAGCTCCTTGTTGGTTTTTCAGTTGCCCCTAGAAGAGCTACCAGGCCCATCTCAGTTTGGGCAGCCAGGGCCCCTTCCCTACCTTCTGATGGGCTGTGTTCGTTTCCAGACTCCTCCTCACCCCATCTTCCAGAACAACTCCCCCTGCTTCCTTCTTTATACCTGCACTGGGTTCTCCACTCCCCTGAGAGCTTTATCAGTACTCAGGTGTGTCTGAGCCAGGTGGGGGCTACTTCCTCCCTTCCTGAGGTCTGGGTGAAAGTGGGTGTCCCTGCTCCTCAACCTGGGAGCCGTGGGGAGAAGTCCTTGTCATACATCTGTTCCTCAGGTCTCTCCCATTGCTTTGTTTTCCAGCTGCCCAAACTGGAACACTGTAGACCCAGAGGTGAGGGAAAGGCTCACCAGACAGCATGAGGATGGGGAGTTCTGGTAAGATCAGTAGAGGTTTTGGGGAAAGAGTTCATCACTGGAAAATGCCAAGGGCACACAACACAGGATCCTAATTTTGTTTTTTTAAATGAATTATAAAACCCTGAGCAAAAAACATATGAGGTGGCATATGCCTGTAATCCCAGTGGTTCGGGAGGCTGTGGCAGGACACAAGTTCAAAGCCAGCCTCAGCAATTTAGCAGGGCCCTAAGCAACTCAGTGAGACCCTGTCTCTAAATAAAATACTAAAAGGGGCTGGGGATGTGGCTCAGTGGTTGAGTGCCCCTGGGTTTAAAAAAAAAAAAACAACTTCTTCACCCTCTTCAATTGATCCATCTTTATGGTGGGATTTACAAGCTGAGCAGCTTCTCAGAGAAGACTGAGAGAGCCATTCCTTTAGTCATGTTTGGACCCCAAGAGAGAAAAGGGAGAGATGGGGCCTTTCTCTCCACCAGTTTCTGGAGATTCATCCAGTACCTGGTCCCTCAGTAATAGCAACGACCTGCAGGCTGTGTGTCTACGCCACTCTGAGGACCACTTATCATTGTAGACAACTTTCAGTTTACCAGAAGTGCCTGTGTGTTGTCTCATTTGCTATTGATGACTCCCATGTGTACCAAGGAGAGTTCTGAACTTCAGAGAGGTGAAGTGACTTGCTCAGAGTGACCCAGCTGTAACCTGGCAGTGCCAGAACTGGAGTTGGGACTTCTGATTCTGGACATGGTGTCTACTATTCAGCCCCCAGGTGCTTCTCTGCCTGTCCTTGACTGGCTGCAAGTCTGACCTTGGCATAAGGTCAAGGCTAATAACGAATATGTCCTCCTGTAACCCTGAATGCCCGTATCTCTGCTTTTCCAGGATGTCTCTCAGCGACTTCCTGAGGCACTATTCCCGCCTGGAGATCTGCAACCTGACCCCCGACACCCTCACCAGTGATTCCTACAAGAAGTGGAAACTCACCAAGATGGATGGGAACTGGAGGCGGGGCTCCACTGCAGGAGGCTGCAGGAATTACCCAAGTAAGGGCTGCTGCCACAAGAGGCCACCAGAGGCCCAGGCACCCCTCACCCTCCCTGATAGATGTACTTCTACCCAGCCTCGCAGCCTGGGGGAGGCAGCTCCTTCTCACTGGGACCCTCAGTCTCAACACCTTTCTCTGTTTTCTCAGTGCCATGACCTCCTGCACTCATTGGCCTCCAAAAAGACTAGCTGTTTCCTTGAAGTCCCCTCCAGGCCTAGATTCACGGTACCTGGACATTCTGCCAGGCCTACAAAAGCAGTGTTGAATCCCACGTCACCCATATGAGTAACTTTATCAACCCTAAGCCCAAATAACTGAGTCCTGAAAGGGAACCTCACCCACTAGGACTCCTGCACATCAGGCCCTTGCTGCCCATGGCCTGCTAATATGCCCAGTTCACTCTGCAAATGCTGATTGGGCCCTACTCAGATGGGATGAGGATTTCTCCTCTGGTCCAGACTTTGTCAATCCAATCCCCTCTTCTGCTTTGATGGTTCCATCCCTACTCCCCAACCCCCTTAGAAACTGTCCTTATCCTGATCCTGATGACATAGGCCAATTATGGAGCATATATTGGGTGCTAGGAACTGTCCTAATGTGCTTTATATATATATTATTTCACTTAATCTTTCTTTAAAACTTCTTGGTTATCTCTATCTTTAAGGTGAAGTTTCTGAGACTCAGAGAAGTGAAATGAATTTCCCCAAGCCACACAGCTTGCTGGAATTTGAACCTAGGCATTCTAACTATGGAGTCACTCTTTAAGTACTCTGGTAGCAGGTGGTGGTCATATATTGATTCTCTGTTACAAATGAGGAAACTGAGGCTCTTACATGGTATGCCAGGCTCATAGAGCAAGTAATAAGATTGGGATTAGCTGACCAGTATCTCCAGATCACATATGCAGTCACCAAGTGTCAGTCCCAAGTGCCACCACCTGGAAGGCCCCTTGCCATCCACAAAAATACTTCCCCTACCTACTAGATCAGGGATTGGCAAACACTTTCCAAAGGACCAAACAGTAAACACTTTGGCTGTGTCAGTCGTTGTCTACAGTACTTACTTAATTTTACTGTGGTAGCCCCAAGACAGCCACGCTTCAGTGAATGGACATGAATGTGTGCCAATAAAACTTAAATTGCAAAAATAAGCAGCAGCCTGTGCACAAGACCATGCCTTTAATTCCATCATTAGAATTGTACCCATTAGGTATGGGAAGGTAATCAACATAATTACCCTTGGAACATGAATAATTCTCAGATCCTTCTTGTGAATGGATTTTGGAAATGAAGAGGTTAGAGATACCACTGGGGTGGGCCAGGGGATAGGCCAAAGTCAAGGAACAGAAACTGAAACTGTGCACAGGTGCCCCAGGCCTCTGAGTTCACTGAGAGGTAAGGTGTGTTAGCAAGAATGTAAAGAAAAGACATGGGAGTCCCCTCAACCAGCCCCAAGGAATGTTCTAGGATCTCTCCCTCAGAGCTCTGTGTGGGAAAGCAACCACTAGGGGGAGCTACAGCTCTAACTACCCTCCCTTCTAGGGTGACAAAAATTCCCAAGAGGTAACCCTAGGGCAAGAGAGAAGTACAAGGGGGAGGTCCTAATTTAGGTCCAGCTAAGATCTAGGCAAGTGCAGACCACCCTCTCATGGAAGCCCACCTCTACCTGTCCCCACCCAGCCACCCTGCCCAGGCTCCACCCTGGTTCCTCTCCTTCTTCCAGCTCCCATCTCTTCCATCTCTCTCCCAGCAACCCCAGCCCCTGCGCATACCTGCTCCCCTAACCCCCAAGCACACCTGCTCAAGGCTGGGCTCCCCTCTCTGTTGCAGACACTTTCTGGATGAACCCTCAGTATCTGATCAAGCTGGAGGAGGAGGATGAGGATGAGGAGGATGGGGAGAGCGGCTGTACCTTCCTGGTGGGCCTCATCCAGAAGCATCGGCGTCGGCAGAGGAAGATGGGCGAGGACATGCACACCATTGGCTTTGGCATCTACGAGGTGCGGACAGTTTCCCTTTCCTTCTCCCTTGGCATGGACAGCTGATCCCAGAGGCAGTGTTGGGGAAGGGACAGTGAACAGGGATCTTAGTCAAGCAAAAACAAAGCCAGAGGCCCAGCCAGACTTAGAAGCAACTCACACAAGAAAATCCCTACTGGTGGTCTGCGTCACAGGGGCTTCCCAGCCCTTCTCTGGAGCCCCATAGCCAGTCTTCTAGGAGTTCTCCATGTCCCTCCTCACATCCCCCAGCCTCATGTTCTGGTTGGTCCACCAAGTTCCAGAGAACAGAGGAGACTTGAACTGAGAACAGAATATTCTGGGTCACATCAAGAAATATTGTGAGGGCTGGACTGAGCCAACAGGTCCAGCTGGTCAAAGCCCAGCAGAGTTCTTGGCTTGGACTGTGGAGGTCTCAGGACAGGAGAACAAATGGTCATTATACTCCCCAGGGCCATGCTGGCTGGATCCCTGCTCCCCACGACACCCACAGGTCCTTCTTTCATTCTCAGCCAAGCTGAAGAAAAGCCCCACTCAGACGCAGCCAGGGGGCAGCCTCTTCACTGCCGCTCCCCTTCAGGCTGAGGGCCTATCCCGGAGTGCGGGGTAGGGAGAACAGAGCCAACCTGGGGCCCCCGTCCCTACAACCACTCCCCACCCCTCCCCCCACCCTCAACACCCCCTTACCCCCACTTCTCCTCAGCACAGAGGGCTTTTCACAGCCTCAGGGGAACAGGGAAGGCTTTAGGGCAGCATTTTGGTTTGCTGAGTGGAACCCAGTGCTGCTGGATCACTCCTTCTGGCTCCCAAGTCTTGTCCCTGTCTCCCCTAGGTCCCATGTTGCACAAGGTTACTATGGCAGCCTGAAAATGGTCACAGGGGGAGTATTTACACCGTGGGAAATAGAAAATACTACCAGGCAGGGATTCTGCCTGGCCCCAGAGCCAGTTTCCAGCACATTCTGGAGGACCCAGACAAGGCTCTTTGCTCACCCATCACTGGCAGCTTGGCCATTCTAAAAATGCACCTAGTTCTACATCCCTCCGTCTCTGAAATGGAGCTGGGAACTTCTGGCCTGGAGCAGAATAGCTGCAAGGAAAATGCCAACAGAATTGCCCATAGCTGCCCCCGCTACCTCGTGCATTTGGGAATCCAGTGGGCTTTTGGAGTTGGGAAAGTCTTCTGTGATCTTTTGGCCCCATTTTAGAATTAAGGAAACTGAGACCCAAGACAGGAAGTGATTTGCTAAAGGAAATACTGTTGCTTCTTCTTATGAGCCTAGTCCTGCTTCCCTTGACTGGGAACCAGGTATGGGCTTTGCCACTACTAGGCTGGTGACCATAGACAAGTCATTTCACATCTCCAAGCCTCTATTCCATGCTCAGTAAATTGGGGGTGGGGGTAGGGACTCTCATCCACATTACTGTCATAAGAGGATTTTTGTTTGTCTGTTTGTTTTACAATTTCGCCAATGTGGAAACATTTTGAGTTCCTTGGAAAGCAATTACCATGTCAATGTAGGTGATATTGCTAAAGCTAGAGAAAAGCGGGTAGCAAAGGAGACATCCATAGTGCCTGCATTTTTATTTGTTGCTTTCCTAGAATCTGAATTGTGCTCCTTTATTTTGCAGGTTCCGGACGAGGTACGTCTGGCAAGCACCGGCCCCTGCCTCTGGGGACTCAGGTCCACCAACGTGCCTGAGGCTTAAACTGCAGAGCTCAGGGGGTGTGGTGAAGCATGAGTTGGGGCCGGAAGGATGGCTGCTGGTGCCCTCCCAAAGAAGTCGCTCCAGCTCTGCATCCCACTGGTCTGAGCTCAGGGCAAGATGTCCCAGAAAGCCTCTGTAGGGTTTGCTGACTGTGTGTGACCCAGTAGAGCTTGTGCAGGGTTTAGTTCTGGGTGGACAACCCACAATCCTCAGACTGCAGGAGGCTTGTTGGAGTCTTGTGTGGTTCTGGGAAAGAGTAGAAAGGGGAACGAGGAACCCTGTGGACTGTTCCTTAAGACAAGGCGGGAGCATAGGGAAGACCCCTTTCCCAGGATGTGTGACCTCAGACAGGTGACAGCCTCTCTGCTCTTCAGTTTCTATTACAGTGAAACTATTCAGCCATCTACCTCACCAGGCTATTATGGGCATGAATTAAATTATGCCAGAGTGCTAATCAAATGAGATAGGATGCAAAGAGGCTGTGTGTCTGTAAAGGCCATAATTATTAAAGTGGTCACACAGGGTGCCTGGACCCACCTGCTCTGCATTTGTCCCTGGGAAGGTGGCACTGACAGAGCACAGGGCTCTGTTGGATGGTGTGTGAGCTCTGCCCTAACAGCAGGACTTCTTTCTCAGCTCTTGGTTTTGTCTTTGCCTTAATTAGTGGGTCCTACACAGTGTAAAACTGAACCGGATTCCTGCTGTGGGGACTCTCACCCCATAGAGTCACCCTGCAGAAGGCTAAGGAACTCTGTGAGGAAAGGCAGGCATCTCTGCAGACAGAGTTGAGTCCTGCCTCTGTGGCCAATTGTTTTTAATAGAAAATTGGCTTTTTATCTTAGTAATTCAGACATTTTCACTGTAATCTCTTTATCCCAAAGAGCAATAATGACGTTTATTTGGCACTCTTCCCCCTCTCTTCCCTCCCCAACCTCATTTCTCTGTTTATTCATCAGTTAAGAGGGCAGACCAACATCCACCTCAGCAAAAAATTCTTCCTGACCACTCGAGCCAGGGAGCGGTCAGACACGTTCATCAACCTCCGGGAGGTTCTCAACCGCTTCAAGCTGCCCCCAGGAGAGTACATCCTCGTGCCCTCCACCTTTGAACCCAACAAGGACGGGGATTTCTGCGTCAGGGTGTTTTCTGAGAAGAAAGCTGACTACCAGTAGGTGGCTTGGTCCCTTCTTTGTGCCTGCCCCTTCCTGTTCCTAGCCACATTCTCTTTTTCGTTACTCTGAATGCTGGAGTCTCTTTCTATAAAATGTGGGAATTGACATACTGAAGAATTTTTAGTATTATACTCAGGTAAGCAAAGAAAAAAAATCTCCTTAGACTATTAGACTGTTTCTTGTTGGAAAGAGGTAATAGGAGAGTGACTTCACAATCTAACTTCACAGTTGCATTTCTGAATTATCTAGTTGTCACTTTCATCTTAAGGGCTTATATTAAACTATCTGTGAGCCTCCACCCTTCACTTGGAGAAAGCTGGGCAGTGCTGGCACAACCCTTGCTTTCCCAGGCCCCCAGCCCAGGAGAGCCACCAAGGTGTAAGTGACGATCTCAATGGTCCCCACCATAGTCAACAGGTCTCCAGGCCCTCCCCTTCCTCTTCAGGACCCAGCTCTTAGGAACCATTTTTGGTTGGTATCATAGTTCCCTGACATTGTTCATATGGCCTCAATTCACAGTGGTTTCTGCCACTTTGGCCACTGTCTCAACCATATATATTTGGTCGGTCACTTGATTGGCAGAGGATGGAATCAACCTGGTCAATTTAAATAAAAGGAAGTTTGCTGAAATGCTGTGGGGAACCCCAGCACTGATGGTGGGGGGAGACTGGGAAGAGCAGCAGCCAAGGGTGTGCTGGAGGACCCCAGAGCATGTGACCCCTCTGACCTTGTGCCCAAGGTCCAACAGGCCAGGCTCAGCTCAGCCACCGGGTCGGCTGGCTCCTGTAGAGGGAAGAGCTGCGGTGAGAGGGAGGCCAGGGAACTGCCTTTGCTCCAAGACAACACGGGACAGAGAAATAAGTTCCCATGAGAAAGGGAGAGAAAACGCAGCTGGACAGCTGCAAGCTAATAAGCGCCACTAGAGCGTGGCTGCAGCCCCCCTGCCACTGGCAGGCTCTCTTCTTTTGCCAGTGCTTGTCACGGGGCAGGGGCCTTTCCTCTCAGCTCAGCGTCCTTGGAGGAAGCTCTGTGTGTTTAACTTAGTCTCCACTGGCAAGGAAGTGAGGACATGGTCAGTGTCATTAGTTGGTATCATGACCCTGTCCTTTGTCAAACACTGCCCCTCCTCTCCCACCACAAGCCACTGTCCCAAAAAAGCAATGGCTCCCTCAGCTCTCTCCAGGATGAGCTACTACCCCTCAAAGCTGTCTGACTGCCCTGTTCCAGGATATCAATCCTGTTCCAGATCCCAGCTACAGGAAGGCCCCTGACCCTTTTTTCCTACAAGGCATTGACCCTGCACACAGGACTCTTGGGGGCCTAGCCGAAGATCCCAGGGGCCTAAGGAGGACCCTCCTACACTCTCTGCAGTGCAGAAGGACCTGGCTGTACACACAGGGACTGTGCACGGGCAAACCCTTCCCAGGCTGCAGTTGAAATTACACACAGCCACTGCCTGCCCCCTCCTCGACCTGAAGTTTAACACTTAGGCCATGGTGTTCAAGGCTCAGCACAAGGGCCTTGAAATGGCAGAGAGTTTCAATTAGAACTTAAAGACTGTCCTTAAGGCCAGGAGCTAAGTGAGTTGCTTAGTGTCCCAGCTGTCCCCTACATGGGAAGCCTGTGCTATTTGGTAAAGAACCAAACCTGACAGATTACTTCTGCCTCAGTTTCTGCTACTTAAGGGAGGTGTTATCACAGAAACCTGGGGCACAGAGACATTCCCCCACCCTCCTTGTGCTGGATTTAAATGTTGAACTTCCACTTTAGTAGTGATTGCACTGCCGGTTCACCTGCCTTCCAGTAACACATAATATCCTTTTATTTCCAGAGTTGTCGATGACGAAATCGAGGCCAACCTTGAAGAGGTACTTGTAATTTTTTTTAATTTTTCCTACTCTGTTCTGGACATCCAGAGAGCAGTGGAGCAAAAAATAATGTCAAGGGTTTGGGAGGCACCTTGGACTTTATGAACACAGATTGAAACTAAGGGTAATGGCCCTGTACTTGGAATCGAGTCTGCTTTCTGAGCCAGCCATGACCACACTGGGATCTGGGCCAGTCAGTCTCCTGCTCTCCAGTGGGGAATTCACCCACGTGCATAAGGAGGGTTATGTGGAGAAGGATAAGACACAAGTGCTGCACCGAGCAGGGACAGGCCCTTGTCACACCCCTTGCTGGGCCTTGCTCATTTATAAAATGGATGCACAAATGATAAGATTACTCAGGCTCCCACATTCTCAGAAAAAAATTTGATTCAGAGGTAAATCCTGGAGGGGTTTCAGGGATGTCACTTGGGAATTTCAAAAAAAGTCCCAACTTTAACAAATCCAAGTGGAAAAAGAATATCACAGAGGAAGGGGTTCTCCTCCCTCTCCAGGAAGAGGTCTGATGTGGCTCTGTAATCCCTTCAGCTGCTGGATTTCAATGCTTGTCTCTCATACCTAGGGGGAGACTGAACAATTTCGAAGAGCCTCCCAGACAATGGTCACTAGCCATTGCTGAAATCCTACTGGAACATTCCAGTCAGTCTTTGTAATTCCTAGACTCCATAAAGAAGATCATAAAAGGCCACTTGGGTTGGATATTAAAGATACCTGGATGAGAAATTAAAGTGGAGCTCCTTCCACAGAGTTTCTGTTTCCCTCACATGTGTTTAAACTAGAAAAAAAAATCCCAGTAGTTCTTCAAACTGTCTTTATCACAATCCCAACATCCTTAGCATTTGGGCCCAGAAGAGGGAGAGAAGCAGAGGGGGAGTGGGTGTCTTTCTGTCATTCTCAAATCTGACCCATTATTTCCATTTGTGCCTCACCTTGCAGATCGATGTCGGCGAGGAGGACATTGATGATGGATTCAGGAGGCTGTTTGCTCAGTTGGCAGGGGAGGTAGGTGTTGTCCCGAACTCGGTGTTGACGTAAAACAAAAGACAGTGTTTGTCCTCAAGGAGATATCAGTTGAAAAGGAGAGAGAAAACAAACTGAACAAAAGCCAAGAATAATTGTAAATATAGCTGGATTTCAGCTCACACCTCTTGTCCACGTCCTCCCCAAGACCTCTGCAGGCTGCCCGCGGCCTCTATTCTTGTGGCCAGCTCTCCTCTATGTTTGTCCTTCCTTAGGATTCTTGGATTCACCTTGAAGTTCTTTTATTTTCTTTGTTCCGTGCTGAGGCATGAAACTTAGCCCCTTATCCTTGATTTCTTAAACAAAGCATCGCTATGTGGGGGACTTGGGAGGATTTCAAGTCTCAAGGATAAAAGCAACTTTATAAGGGATGATTAGACTTCCTATTCTTAAAATAATTCCCCAGCCATGGAGGCCCACTATAAAGTTATCAACCAACCCTCTTTCTTCCGAACAACTCCCAAAACAAAATTTCCTCCCATGATGTGAAGGAATTTGGCTCTCTCCGGCATCCACCATCAAGCTCATCTAGTGCCCCTCTACCTAACCAAAGACTCTCATTAAAGTCCTAAAAACTATCATCTGTTCCGTGTTCCCACCTCCAGCCCCTCCCTCCTGGTTTCTCAAGGGAAGGGGCATTAAATTGAAGCACACGCATACACACCCAACACCCAGACAGGCAACCTTGGTTTTCAATGTTGGACTTGTCCCTCAGGTACACAAATATGTCTGACTGAACAGAGATACCTGAACCATGTCTGGAGAGCCATAGAGGAGGCACCAATTCTTGGAGACTGTGTTACCAGTTCTTGAAGCCTGAGGTTGAGTTTTAAAGCATGAAGAAGGCATGCTGGAAAGGAAGGAATAGTGTGCAAGAACTAGGTCAAAAAAGACCAGGAACATGATTCCTATAGCAAAAAAACAGTGACCTAGAGTGTGTTGTATAGTAAAATACCATCCAAAACAGGCTGGGCAGCTACTCAGTATAGATGGGGAATGCCGCACAGCCTCACCTGGGGCTGTTAGATGTGCAAACGAGACCTGCACAACGTGCTGCACTGGGCTTCGCCCAGCTCCCACAGGGAGCCAATAACATGCTCTGGTCACTTGTCCACAGGATGCAGAGATCTCTGCCTTTGAACTGCAGACCATCCTGAGGAGAGTTCTGGCAAAGCGTAAGTGTCCCTTCCTTGCAAATCCGTCATCTTCTCCTTCCCCTGTGGACACAAGAGACACCAGAATCCTGTCTCATGCATACAGTGGCAGCTCTGGCTAAAGCATCCATCTCTATTCCTATAGAAACATTGTTGCCATTCCCACCACCACCACTAAACAATTGAGTGGAGGAGGATTTGAGTGATGTGATTGAAAAAGGAAAAACGGTTTCCAGGGTCTAGAGATCAAAGAAGAAACCTACTTGTTTCCGCTGCTGCGTACTAGTTCTGTGATCTGAACCAAGTCATAACGCCTCTCTGATTTTCCTTTCCTTATCTGCAAAATAGACACATTAAGACTTGCTCTCTTACAAGTGGTCTTACATGAGGTAACATGTAGAAACTGCCTGGTGCAGAGCCAGCCCTCCATAGATGGTAGCTGTTATTACGTTTTTCTTACTGAAAGAGTGGAAACCAGAAAGCATTCTGGTGTTTCAGAATTCTCTGGATGATTCAGTGAGGAATCACTGGTTTAGTGACGACATCTCCTTGGGCCAGGATGGGAAAATAAATGGCCCGTCTTACATTCAAGTTAAGGAAAATGGATTATAAAGTCCCATCTCTCCATTTTGTATTTAAATGAGCTTCATCTAACCAGTTCCTTGCTGGGAGAAATGTCACTTCATTTGAGCCACTAAGCCAAGCAAATGACTTTAAGGCTCTGAAAATATCAGCCGTCAGCCCAGGCTAAAGGGCTTCTATAAAGAAAGAATAAAAAACTTGAGATACAGACTTAAGAATAAGATAGAGTTGTGGTTCCTAGACATCTTTTCAGCTTATTATTATTTCTTAGGGGAAAAATATAATCCAAGGATTGATTGTTCAGTTCCCCCTACTGTTGATCACCAATGGGGAAGAGGAAGAAATACGTCCCCACCCTGTCAAGCTATCCCCCATCAAATTATTAATAATTATGCTGTTTTCAATACAGTAGCAAAATAGACAACAGCGTTTTATACAATTTCACAAATTATAAATCTATAATTATAAATCATTAAAAAAGAATACATATATTTTCATATCCTGAACATCAGCCCTATGGATCATATCCAAATGTCTCATGGACTTCAAGGGTCATCATTCCCTCTGACAGCAGATTAGACGGCCACTTGCCTAACCCCATAAGATCAAAGTAAATCCTCCTTTTAGAGCCAGAGAAGGGTCCAGGGCCAGAAGGGTCTTCTGTCCCAATGTGTATGCACCTCCCAGGGACCATATAAACTGGCCCATGCCTTGTGTCCCCAGAACAAAAGGCCATTTTAGAGCATCTGTGATGCAGAGTGCTCACCAGGGAGAGCTGGGTGGCCAGAGCAGGGCTTCCCAAGGCTGGTCCCAGCCTATAGCCTCCCTCCTCCAATTTAGGGGGAGGACAAGAAGATGTGTTTATCCTTGAGGTTTTTGCCAGGCACAAGTGAGGTCACAGGGCTCTTCAGCTGTGTGGCTGTCATGAGCCCAAGGACACTGAAGCCTCATTGTTTCTGCACAGATGGAAGGCGGGAGGGATCAGGCCATGCTTGGTTCAGCCTGCCCCTGTCTGGGGAGCAGCATTTGCTCCACACGTGCCTCTAAGCCCAAGACCCTCCCCCTGCCTGCCTGGTGACTCCAGCCTCCTGCCCAAGGGCCCCACACACAGCCTTGTGCCCATACACAAGTAGGGGCTTGTGGCCAGGAGTGGCCACATCAAGACAGGTTAGGTTTCCAACATTTTACAAGGATATAACCCAAAGGTTGGTTCCTCCTCATGAAGTCTGTAAGGAACCAGAGTCATATTTGTGGCAAGGGTCTCATAGTGCCAACCACCAGTGAGACAGGACTCCCTTAGTAGGATGCAGTAGCTTCTGGAGAGCTTCCAGGTCCTCAGGTTTGTCGGCCAACTGGGGACACAGGCAGTCCATATATGGCCTGTAGCTGAACAGATGAAGCAACCCTCTTCCTCTCAGAGGTCACAGCCCACAGCAAACTCACATGCCCTCTGGATTTGGAGGCTTTTTCCCTGACCAGCAACCACAGGGGGCTTTCCATCTGTGTGCACTTTCCATCTATATGCTTCTTTTACTTACTTAAAAAGCACTTGAGGGCTGGGGCTGTAGCTCAGTGGTAGAGCACTTGCCTAGCACATGTGGGGCACTGGGTTCAATCCTCAGCACCATATAAAATAAATAAATAAAATAAAGGTATAAAAAATAAACAAGTCTATGTTCACAAAAATTCTTTTTTAAAATTTTTATTATTGGTTGTTCAAAACATTACATAGTTCTTGACATATCATATTTCATACATTTGATTCAAGTGGGTTATGAACTACCATTTTTACCCCGTTTACAGATTGCAGAATCACATCGGTTACACATCCACTGTTTTACATATTGCCATACTAGTGTCTGATGTATTCTGTTGCCTTTCCTATTCTCTACTATCCCCCCTCCCCTCCCATCTTCTCTTTCTACCCCATCTACTGTAATTCACAAAAATTCTTAAAAAAAAAGCACTTGAGCTAGACGTGGTGGTGTGCACCTGTAGTCCCAGCTACTTGAGAGGCTGAGGCAGGAGGATCATTTGGGTCCAGTTCTGGGCCAATGCAGAAACATAGTGAGACCCTGTCTGAAACCATTAAATAAAAATAAAAATAACAAGCACCTATTCAAACACCATTTTCCCACAGCAAATATACAGAGAAGTCTGCAGAAAAATATAACATAATCTCTGTATTGTCCCAGTATGGCAGCCACCTCCCACATGTACCCTCATGGAGTAATTTAAATGGCTATTGTGTGGGGGTCACAGAGAAAGGACATTTTCATTTTTGTGGAAAGTTCTGTTGTTGGACAGTGCTCTAAAAGATTTTGTTCATTTTGTCTTTTTAGGTCAAGATATCAAGTCAGATGGCTTCAGCATTGAGACTTGCAAAATCATGGTGGACATGCTGGATGTATCCTTTAAAGTGCCCCAAAGAACAGAGACTGGGAGTTAAAAATCTCACTCCAGAGATGTTCCAATGTATTACCTTCTCCCCATGCAAAATAGCCAGTCGCACCCTCCCAACTGGGGGGCTACAGTGGGACTGTCCTTAGCACTGAGCTGCCTTCCCAGGGAGACATGAAGAACCCCAGATGAAGGAAACTGAAGTGCCTCCCCTGCCTATCTCCATAAGCTCAGAGGGCGGTCAGCCAGTCTGTCCTGGGGCTGCTGCAGAGATCTCAACAGTACACCTGCCATACTCTGCCCAAGCAGCCTGGGTTGTTTCCTGAGTGACAGTATTCCCACTATTTCTCCTGGGAAAATGGTCCCTAAGCCATAATATTTCTGATATGAATCTATTTTCTTTGGTCAAGATTTTCTTCTAGATCTATAGATGAAGCCCACATCCAAAAGCATTCTCCTTCCCTTTTGATCTAGTTCCTTCCTAGGCCACCAAGAGCAATCCCAAGAGCAGACTAATCAGCTTCTCTACTTGTTTCTGAGCTTAGTGAGAATGATGGTAAGGTTCTGAAACATTTTATCTAGTACAATCATGGTGTGCACCCATTATGTAGTCCCCTCTCAAGAGGCCTCTTATAAATACTCCAAATAATGCTTTAAAAAAAAATGACAAGGGCTCAGCCATCTGAATCCATCTGCATATCATCCCATGGCTTATTTATAGCAGGATCTGGGGCCACCACAGTACCACCGGGTGAAAAGATCACCCAGGAGGTTTCTATCTTGCCCTTCCTCCAACCCTTTACATGGAGGGTTGGCAATGTGAAAAGCAGGAGAGGGATCCTTCTGCAAAACCTCTTTGTATATGTGCTGTGATAATCAGAAGATCCAGATAGGAGGACAAACCAGGTGACAGGATGCCCAAATGATGTCAGACTCCATGAGCTTTCCTTGACTGAAGGCAGTCGGATGGGAGTGGCAAGCTGGGGCTGAAGGAGTTCTACATTCTCTGGACGAAGATTCAGAAATACCAAGTATGATCCCAGGAGGGCTCCGGGAGGGCAGGAGGATCTGTGTCAGGGAACACTCTAGGCATATTCTTTAAGGTGCAACAACTCTTCTGGAGGGTAGAGGAATATCTCCAAGGGGTTGGGCCTTTATCTGTATGGAGGTCAGAAGGAGGACAGACTGGGCTGGACAAATGCAAAAAAACAAACAAACAAAACAAGGACTTTGCAAACTAAGTGGTCTATTCCAGCCTTGACTGGATTAGTGACAAGAAATGGGGTTGCCTAAAAGCCATTATCAAGGGTTTCCTGCAAAGGCTGTGTGGCCCTTTGTAGTTAGGCTTTGTGTCAGCTCAAGTACAAAAATTTCATGAGACAATGACCTGTGCCCATGATAATTGCCTAGCTAATTTGATGGGCATATTTCCAAACCTGCTCACAGAGAGAGGCAAAATACTATTAGCTATTTAAGGTACAAACATGGACAATTCTAGCAAGGCCAAACTAGAGGCCTGGAGAACTTCATCCCACTCTGTACATACTACAGTTTGCCACCTGTTTTTTGTTTTGGGTCATGGTTTTGATAACTATTTTCTTTCTTCCAGAAAATTTACCGGGAAATCGATGTTGACAGGTCTGGTACCATGAATTCCTACGAGATGAGGAAAGCACTAGAAGAAGCAGGTAACACTTCACAATCTAGCTCCTTCCCTTTGTTTTTTTCCACCTGTAGCATACTGAACATTTATATTACACCATGCAATATAAAGCTTGGTTGGTGAGTTATGACAAAAAGCAGGTTCGGGTCTAATACATACTCATCTGTTTCATTCTCCTCTTAAAAACTATTTGGTCAAATTAAATGCAGTCCCTGAGGCTCTGCCTTCAGTGCCTTTTGAATCCAGATTTCCTTCAAAGCAGTCTGGCAGGGCAAACAGGCAGGGCTAGCTCTTAACTGACCTGCCCCCATGCTCCTCCTTCCTGGGTAGAGTTGTTTAGGCAGAAATGGAATGTCTCAGCTCAACCCTTCCAAGAAGTCCCTAGTAGAACTAGACAGCAATAAATAGGACATAAGCTTGGGGTTAGACCAGCAGAATAGGAAACTGGTGTGCTTTAGGGACAAACATGACAAGAGGCTATGCACTCTGTTAACTGTGATGTAATGGTACAGGAGAGACTCCAAAGAACAGTGGTATAAATAAGATATACCTTTCCTTCAAGCCATCCAAGGCTGGGGTGGTGCCTTCTACTGTTAAGGCCCTTGGCTCTTCCTATCATGTTGCTTCATTAGCCACTAAGGCTCTAGGACACCTTGCTACCACAACCACAAACCACAAACAGCTTGGCAGAAGAGCTCTGTGCCTTTAAGGGCACACCCATCACTTCTGCTTACACATCCTATTGGCTAAAATTTAGTCACAAGGAAAGCTGGGAAATGCAGTCTTAATTCCAGGCAGCCATAGTCTCATTGAAAATGCATTTACTGTGGAACAAGGAAGAATTAATATTAGTTTACCACAAATTGTTTCTGCCACTTACATCCAGGATGAGACTGAGCTCCAAGCTGATTCAGAGCTAACTAAACAAACATGGAAAGGAAGCATGGTTCACAGCCTGTAGTAGCATGACAATGGAAAAAAGAGGCAAGAAAAATCTTATGCATTATTAAGGAAGCAAGCAAAACAACAGCAAACAGTTTGGAAACAAAAGAAACAAAGGTACTGGTTTTGCAAAGTAAAACCAGTCTCAGACTGGAGATGTAGCTCAGCGGTAGAGCACTTGCCTAGCACATGCACAAGGCCCTGGGTTCAATTCCCAGCACTGGGAAAAATAAATAAATAAGTCTCACATAAGAGCAAGCAGCCCAGAGACAAAAGTGATTGTAGTTGTAATTTGAAGTGTCATCTCAGTTCCATAACCTGTCTACAGAGCTACATGATGCAACCTAATATTTAGCAATGAGTTTGTTTGTTTGTTCACTTAACTTCAGGTTTCAAGATGCCCTGTCAACTTCACCAAGTGATCGTTGCTCGGTTTGCTGATGATCAGCTCATCATCGATTTTGATAATTTTGTACGGTGTTTGGTTCGGCTGGAAACGTTATTCAGTACGTGAACATTTGGGGAAATACTTATTTCAGTTCTTTGGGTACAAAAGCAGCTTTCTTTTCACCACAGTGCAGTCACCTGAACCAGAGACATGGTCTTTCCAGGGACTGAGAATAAAATTCCCTCTTTGTTAGCTTGGGGAAAGAGGAAAAAATGCTTGTGGCAGTCAATGAAATCAGCTGCCAAGTTGGGATGACTTGATCTCTGTCTTGGCTCACTTGCTTCTGACATCTCCTTTGTCTCCCTCCACAGAGATCTTTAAGCAGCTGGATCCCGAAAATACTGGAACGATAGAGCTCGACCTTATTTCTGTAAGTCAGCAGCTCACGCCAACCACCTCTCTCCTAAGGGGACTGGGGGAAGGCGGGAACAGAACGGCCTGTTCCTTGGATGACCTGCCTTTTAAAGTTTTATTATAAAAATTTTCTGGTCCTTTGGGGATAGGCCTGTAAATGGCTATCAATCAAATCCCACAGCGCACTGTTGTTATTGTTTCTCAACTGGCCTACTGATTTAGGAGTTCAAGAAAACACACCTGGCTCCCTCTTCCCATGAGCTTTGACTACAGCATAGCACAAGGTTAAGCTAAGAAGAGGGTGGCTGCCAGATCACTCTCAGAAAAAAGAACTGCTGATCCGTGTGTCTTAGAGAAGGTACTTATGTAAAGAAACCCTGTGGATGAAAGTTGCGTTTGGGGAAGACCTGTCATTCTCAGACCAGATCTATGTAAAATACTTTCCAAGAAAATTTTCTCTACTTCCTCCCCACTAAATTAAAGATTAAACTAGCAATAGTAAATAGGTTTGCCATGGATAATTATACATTGCTGGGTCTGGAACCCAGCAATGTCCATCTCTGAAACGAACATTAATCAAATTAAGTTGGTATGTCAATTTCACAAAAAGCAATGCCATCCTGATGATAGCTTTGAGGGAAAGAACCTTCTGTCCTCGGGATAGCTGAAGAAGCCAGGTGGGGTAACCATCCATTATCACAGGGCTCCAGTCTTCATTTCTCTGAACCTAGGGGAACAGAATCTGGAGTGGCACAGGCCCCAAAGGGATGTGGTGAGATGGCCAAGGTTGGGTGGGAATGGCACTGTCATCAATCCTATCCATGTGACAGAGAAGCAAAGTGTTACCAGGTCTAAGGGACGGGCAACCCGTCCCTTGAATTTTGAACTGTGGAAGAAGCCAGCAACCAAAGGGTTGTTTCACTGTGCTATAACGGATCATAAAGTGCCTTTATCCAACTGAAAATAGTTTAGCTGTTTACAAATCATGCCAACTTGCTTAAAACTCTATATTGCCTAGAAAATAACCCTGAGACTGTAAGTTAGAGAAGAGTAAATACGATTGTGACATAAACCATGCCATGTATTAGGTTCTGGAAACTTCTGGCCTCTTCTGGATATCCTGTTCTCCCCACCCCTGTCCACCTATCCTGGCCTGCCTCTTCAGTCCACTCCTTCCTCTTTCCTCTGAGCACATCTTACCCACTGGCTCTTATCCCTTCTCAAGAGATCCCTGGGGATCCCTGCCTCAGTAGTCTTGCCAAGGAGGAACTGTGTCCAGAAAACCTCCCTCTCATTTGCTGTGATTTTCAGCCTTGGCTGCAAGTTATGTCACTGAGGGGCTTTGTATATCCCAGACCATATCATCCCAATATAGACCTAAGGTTGAAAACCACTGGTTTCTGGATATCCACTCCCTGACAAACTAACTTCTGATGTGATGTTCCAAGACAGAGATGTAAAAATGCTAGTATAATATTTGCATTTCACTCAATGCATTTAGTCCATTCTGCAGTGACCATCTGATTCAAATAACACAGTCGCTGGACCTGTACAGAGCTGGCTAGATTCAAGAACTTAGGTAGAAAAATGTTAGTACACTGATATTTTAGTTCTTGCTCAGCTTTTCTGGTATAACAATCTTCAACAATAATCCAAAGGGCTTAAATAGCCTTTAAGTTTAAAAATGCTTAATGAAATAATTTGTTTTTCTTCTTCCCACAGTGGCTCTGTTTTTCAGTACTTTGAAGTCATAATTCATCTACCTGAAGACTTCTCATGGGAAAAAAAAATCAGCCAAGGACTACCAGACAAAAATTTTGTATCTGGACCTTGAAGTTATGGGAACATTTACTTAAACTGATGATTATAGCTGAAAAATACTATTTGAGATAGCAAAAACTTTCACATATCAAAGTAAAAGATTTGCATATCATTATCCTACAGGCAAGTGAGTCACTTAACCCTTGGTAAGCTAAAGGAAAGCTTTAAACTTGTAAATAGTATACACTTTTTACTTTTACACACTCTCCTGTTCATAGCAATATTAAATCAGGAAGAAAAGCAGCTGAGCAAACATAAGTCAATCTCAAAGGCCACAAGGCCCTTGCTGGAAATATTTAAAGCAACTTCAAGTTTTAAAATGCAGCTGTGCTATCTACCAAACAGCAGCCCAGAGCCTGCCATTTCCCTAGAGCGAACCAGATATAGGGTGCATCATGAAGTCGTATTTACTCTCGTGGCATCTAAAGACTCTAGGGGAAAAAGCTTACCTCCATCATTTGGGTTAAACAAGAGACAGGTTTTATATAATATTGATTGGTAACAGTGAGTCGTTCTTAAACTCAAGTCCTTGAGCATATTTGGCCTTAATTAAGGAGTTAGTCTTCTAAATACTGAAGGGATTCTCTACTCGTGACCATCTGAAGCAGTGTGCCAAAACCACGCATCCAGTTTGCAAACTGTCAACGATAAAGGACAAAACAAGCCGTTGGCCACCTCGAGAAAGTTTATGTACTTCATTGCTACTAGTATGTGCATCGGGTTAGGGAGGACCCTGCTGAGCAGCTCTTGTGGAAATGACGCAAGCTGGTTTCCTGGCTTTGGCCTCGGGAAAATGTTAGCAACATTATAAAAATATTGCCTCTGTTGCCTTATTGCCTTCCAAATGTCCTGTTAAATAAAGAGTTGCCCCATGCAGTCACACCATGCTGTTCCTTTTCCCTCCTGGAGGGTGGTCCTAGTGGAATGGGGTATGGACCTACATAATTATAGCTTGTTTCTGCTTAAGTGAGGAATATTACCTCTTGTAAATGCACATACTGAGAAGATATCTTACCTGTAATTAAATTGTAGAACTATACAATATTTTAAAAATCAGAAACTAATACTTTGACCATGAAGGGCAGCTCTAATTTCTACAGCTTGCTGGTCTTTTTTAAGGAGGCACAGACTTGTGTGCCTTTCTGGAAGTTCCCTGCATTAGCTGAAAGCCCAGTGTCACTGTGGCCAGCAGTGACTGGTGTAGGGAGCTGAGAAAATAGGCAGATTATATCACTGGTCAGCTGCCACGGATCCTTGGGAAAGATGTGCGATGACTCAATAGGCAAATGCCATCTAATACTTCCTGAAAAGGTGAGTCAATAGATTTCCCAAACTCAACTCCAATGCACTGAAGTTCTTCCTACTTGCCGAGTGGATCTTGCTGGCCACTTGGGGATTAGAAAACGTGGGTATAATCAAAATACACCAGGGTGTGTAGTTTTTCTGTTTAGCAGCACAGTTTTCAGGACAGAAATGATAGGGGAGGGGTCTTCTGATTAGGTACAGAGTGGGGCAGAGGGCAGGCCCCCACCAATCAGCAGAGGCTATACCAAACCTGGACTGTGATGGAGAACACGCCCCTCTTGCTGGACTTTCATCTGGAGAGCTGACCCAGTGGACTTTACCATTTTAGTTGCAATAAGAGATAAGGTTTAAAAAAGAAATAGGGCACGTGCTTATCATAGCCAACTTAGAAAAGACTAAAAATGGGGGCAAATTGACCAAGCATCCTGAGTTTTCTCACCTAAGATTTGTCAATTTTGTCTATTTTACAGGGGGGGAAATTATAAACAAAGTAAACCTTCCCTTTCTGACCCTGTACAAACTCACCCTGAATTAAACCCTCATTAATTGCAATACCAGGCCCACCTCAGCCCCGCCATCAACTACACTCGCTCCCTGTCTTCAGTTTCTTTTCCTACAGTAAACGCACCTATGTGCTTTCCACATCCCAAAGAACATAGCCTACTCCCACCCCTCCATCTTTCCTTCAAACAAGCATCCTGAGTGGTTGCCCATACTAGACCTAGTTCTCTAGTTGTTTCTCATCGATCCCTTCACCTGGTACAATGGGGCTAAATAGCCTTTCACTTTTTAAATCCACTTTTTTTTTTGCCTTTAAAAAAATTTATTCATTTTAGACAAATAAGACAGTAGATTATGTTTTGACATATTATACACACATGGAGTATAATTCTGACCATTTACTTCCTAATGTCAAATACTACAAACACCTACCAGTCCCCCATCTCTCTGGGCCTTTCTGCTACTTTTAACTCCATTCTCTATTCCCTGAATCGAGAATCTGTATTCTCCAGGTTTTCTTAATGTCTGCTTCTCTGGCTAACTCTGATGACTCCTTTCATGTGACAACACCAGGCCATCCTTCTCTGCCCCTAAGTAAAATTCCTCAATGGCTCCAAGGCCTTTAGGACCTAAGCATAATCTTTAGTTTATATATCCCCGCCCCCGCCCCCCCCCCCCCCGCAAGGCATGGTCCACTCTCCAGTTGGTTTACTCCTCACCATTTGCAAAAATCAAAAAATTCCACTATCATAAAAATATGACATTATAGTAAGACTATAATATATATGTATATTATTAATGTATAATAGTATACATTATTATATATCTGAAAAACATTGACACATGTTCATCAGATAATTGAATAAATTACACAATGGAGTATTATGTAGTCATTAAAAACCCTGTTGATACTTATACAATGTCAAGCATAAAACAAGACATAACTGCTTAACAGTATGCTCTCGATAATTCAAGAGAAAAAAAATTCATTGACAAGACTACAAAGAAACACAACCAAGTGCAATAGTGCCTCTAAAGTGGCCTTTCCCCCCTTTATAACTTTTCTATATTTTTTCTATACTTTGATATTTTTTAAAAATATTTTTTAGTTGTAGTTGGACACAATACCTTTACTTATTTATTTTTATGTGGTGCTGAGGATTGAACCCAGGGCCTCGCACGTGCTAGGCAAGTGCTCTACCGCTGAGCCACAATCCTAGCCCTATACTGATATATTTCTATAAGCTTCAATAAGGATACTTTGATAATAAATTAAAAACCAAAATCAGAAAATAAAACAAATGTTCTAAATTTAGGATTAAGGAATATAAAACTGAGATTATTATTGTTTCCTGGTTTTCACATCTTCCTTTTCCATACATTTGTATAATTCTTTTGGGGGTGGGTACCAGGGATTGAACCACTGAGCCACATCCCCAGCCCTTCTTTATATTTTATTTAGATATAGTGTCTTACTAAGTTGCTTAGAGCCTCACTAAATTGCTGAGGTTGACTTTGAACTTTAGATCCTCCTGTTTCAGCTTCCTGGGCTGCTGAGACTACAGGCATGCACCACTGCAGCTGGCTGCATAATTCTTTAGTTTACCAAGCACTTCTCATATAGTACTTGGTATGATTTCCCTTTCAGCTCTGAAGTATGCATGAGATAGGTGGGCTCTTGGAGAGACTGACTAGACCTTGGTAATGGAGACCCAGATCTTCAAGCATAATTAACCATGCATGTCTCTTTCACTAGATGAATAAAAGCTCCAGTGTATATCTGTATCAGATCAAGTAGGACAAAAACACAAATGTCACCAGATTCAAACACAATGTACCCACAACTGATTTATAGTTAGATTGTTTAACCAAAAGGAAACACTCTAAACTCCAAATAATAAATGGTTGACATGAGATCTGACTTTCACAAAAGCTTGCCTGAGAACCTGTACATTTCTTCCCAGGAAAATTATATATATTGTCAAGAGCTCAACCCTGGGCAGGTGACTTGTCTCAAGAGGTATGAGGCACCTGTGCCCTGCTTTTAGAGTGTGATACCTCTGCTCTCCTTTAATAAATTTTTGCTTGTGCCTTGCTTTTGATACATCCTGAAATTCTTTTCAGCAGCTGTCAGGAACCTGTCTCGGTTGAATCGAGGTCCCACTGCCTCCTCGAAGGGACCTCCTCAGACTCCTGTCAGTGACAATCAAAGGCAATGGCATTAAACTCCATTGTATCTATCAGGAAAATAAGGCACAGGATGATCAAGTGTCCTGGGCACGGTCATTTAATGGATTAGTTAAGTCCAGCAGCCCAGTTCTAGATTGCATGTTGAATTTATTTCCTATTGCTATAATAGCATTTAATACAAATTATTTTAAAAATAATAATAATGCACAGTTCTGTAGATCAGAAGTTCAACCCCAGTCCCATCAACACTTTCCTTCTGGAGGGATGGATTCATTTCCTGGCAGGCCTATGCAAGTTGGCAGAGTCCAATTCCATGTGGCTAAAGGACTGACCTTCCACATTCCCTAACTCATGATCCCTTTGAAGAGAAGGGTCTCTTCTTGGGAGACCCTTGGGACTCCTGGCTTCCTCTTCTACTTTCGATGGCTCATATGATTACACTGCCCATTGGAAAATTTACCTGGCTAATCACCCTATTTTAAGGTTAGCTGATTAATGAACTTATTTAAATCTGAAAAGTCCCTCACAACAGTACCTACATTGGTATTGGGTTGAATTACCAGGGGACTATGATGCTGGGGGAGGGGAGGCATTTTTAGAATTTTTGCCTACCATGTATATTTTAGAAGTTTAGTTCATGTTGTTATTTTTTTCTTCATTTCTCTGAAGGATGTGTGTGTATGGCTTTCATCTATTCCTTGTTAGAACTTAGCTATTCATAAAAAAATATTAAGAAAAATGACCATGGTTTTTCATTTGTGTCTTCTCTTTAATTATAGATCCAGTTGGGTATAATAACATATGCCTGTAATCCCAGAGACTTGGGAGGCTGAGGCAGGAGTTCACAAGTTCACAGCCAGTCTTGCAACTTAGTGAAGCCCTAAACAACTTGGAGAGGCCCTGTCTCAAAATAAAAAATAAAAATGGCCATGGATGTAGCTAAGTGGTAGAGCACCCCTAGGTTTAATCCTCATACCACACACACACAAAAATTTTTATTTATATATTTATCTCCTCTACGTAAAATGATTTCCAAAGCAACTCATGTATTTAGTAACATAGTAATACAACATAACTCTATAAAGAAAGTGAAATAAATGAGGGCACAGCATATCAGAGGCTCCAGGTCAAAAGTACCCATAGGCTTCTATCCCCAATGATCATCAAGATCATTAAAAAATTTCAGTTCTGTACCAAAGACCATCCAAACACAAAATGCAAAATAGTTTTCTGTAAGCAAAGAAATACTTCTTACATTAATCATATGGCTGATAAGTCTTATTACAGAACTTTTTTCACTTGGGTAAGAGATATTGAAATAATTTGTGACCTTTGGACAAAGCTGTTTAGGACATCTAAAATGAAAACCAGTAAAACAGCTTAGAGTCAAAAAGTTTAATTTTATTACAATGTTTTTAAAGTTAGCTATGATCTTGACAAATACTATGGGTAAGTCTATACCAACTCCAAGGTACAAAAGACAATAAATATAGACTCATATTCAGCCTAAAAACAAGATTCTAAATCTAATTTAGATTAGGTAGTGTAGTTTAGTTTCAATATTTAAAATCCATGTATAATTCTTAAGATGCTAGAAGAACTCATATATAATAGTTATTGCTCACTGACAAACAACCAGCAGTTCTTTGCTGACAATATACAAGTGTACAGCACATTCAAGCCCCCAAACGAGTCCGAGGCCTGCTGGTGCTAGAGGACTGGGGATGGTGCCGTGATGGCACTGGTCCTTCTGGGAGGAGGACTGGTACAGAACAGTGCCAAAAATGCCCACTAAACTGGACAGGAAGCCGATTTCACAAAAGCTCAAGGAATGGTCCTCTTTCTTGCAGAAAACGAGATTGTCACTGTGTCTTCCTGAATGTTCCGTGGAACAGCTGGGCCCAGCACAGTATGGTCTGCTGACTTAGAAGCTCCATTTCCTCATGCTGAGTGTCCCCCACTAGCAGTGAATTCTTCAATCCTTCATTTTCTTCCAGAGCACATTCTTCATTGCTTTCAAGCTACATTGTCATTAAAATAAGTCTTGTAAAATTTCTGCCAAAAACAGCTGTATTATTTCTTCTTGGTGATAATTAAGACTAATTCTTCATTAACTAAAATTCTGTTAAGTTTCAGGCCAAGCTCCTTTGTCTTGGTTTAATTCTCGGGTACAGCTGTAAGAAAGTTTAAAAAATATTTACATACTGTACATAGGTATGAGAGCAGAGTGAAACTTCATGAAACACTGGGAAGAGGGGCAGAAATATGACAGGAAAAAAAATCAAACTAAGCAGAGGTACCCAAGTGCACAAGGTTCACATTTAGCAATGTTCTCATCAGCCACTCCATGAAAGACATCAAAGGTCACAAGGGTCCATCAACTGTGACAATATCACAAAGCAATAAAAACCTTCAGCAGCTCTAGGCATTAACTCAATCTGCAATTTACTGAACTGTAAATGAAGTCAGGAAGACAAACTGCTGATGACAGTTTGCAATATGCTACTTACTCCAACATTTAGAGTTTTCATTACTATGGAAGAAAGATGAGAGATTAAAATCTCTTTTAATTTGATTCACAGTGGACATAACATTGTGTGATGGAACTTGAGACTGTCAAGAACAAAATGCCACAAAGTCTGCAGATGTAAGAAAGGCTAAGTGGAGTGTGGTTTTTATGTTTTCCAAAACAAAAGCTGAGAGGCAAAGGCTGCAAAGTACTGTCTTGAAGTCCAGAGCAAGTTCAACTAGTGATTCAACTAACAAACTAAACAAAAACCCTTCTCTCTGAAACAACAGAAAAACAGGTTTACTTGAAGAGATTCAGACTTCCAGCCCAAACTGAAAAACTGATGGGTCACTATTATTTAAGGATTATCATTCTTCTTTAGGAAAAGATATTCAATCAACATAATTTTCTAGACTCAGGCTGAGCCTCTGATTTAAAAAGTCAACTTTTACATACTTTCCTTTTTTAAAAAACATTAAAAATATTGTGCAGAGGACACTCGTATCTAAATTTGGAACTAAAATGAAAATCTTTAGTCAGGTCAGCTAATTTTAGAACCTTCTGAAGCTCTATAGAAGGCTCAACTTTGAACAACTGCTTCATACTTGGTAACAAATTCTCCCCCAACACACAGGATCTTTCTGATAAAACTGCTTTTAAAGAAAAAAAAAGTTTATTCTCACTGCACACACCAAAAATACTAATGACATGAGGTAAGTAATGCATGCTATTTTGATTTAACCATTCCACAATGTATACATATTTTTAAAGACCGTGTTACTAAATATATACAATCATTTGTCAATTTAAAGAAAAGAAAGACTATTAAAACAGAAGTTTAATAAGCACTTAGTTCTAAGTAGCACTTTTCCCAGATAAGAAACTACAATATGTAAACTGTGCTTATTCACTGTTGATGTTTTATTAGGCAAAGTAGCCATATGCAAGAGATTGACTTCTCTGGTGCTAAAGACTTTATAGAAGCGAATGTGAGTGCATGAAAGAGAACAGCTTTCTATTTTTACTTTCCTTTGGTAATTTGAAAGCTTTTTTTTTTTTTAACACAGCTCCACAGTCTGATTTTTTTTTTATTTTCATTATTCTTTATAATCTATATTATGATCACAAAAATAAATGCCACCTAAACCAACAAAATTTTATTTCATAGTAAATGCAGCCCTGGGAAGGCAGCAGTCCAGGTCTATCAAGTCATTTATATTGCACATTAAACAGGCAACACTGGGAAGGAACAGTCAGGAGAGGGACAGTGGTCAGAATCCAGAGAGCCAGGTCCCAGCAATAGAGTCATTTCAAGGAACTTCACCGAAAGTAATATCCCAGTTGTAGAATACTTGAGACAGAATCCTGCTCATGGCCTGGATGCCAGAGTAGGAGATTCAATGCAGGTAGAGACCATGTTTCTCTGACACTTGATGAAAATGCCTACAACAGTATCTCCCATTGCTCTATATTAGACTCCTGCATGATTCTCACAACAATCTTAGGAGGTAAGCTTCTCCGGCATCCCGACCTTCCTTCCACCACTCAGTTACCCAGATAATAAGTGCTCCAGGTAGACCTGAAGTGATGTTGAAGCCAGGGCTGGTGATCTACATGCCATATGCTGTTTACCACTAGTCGCTCTTTCTTCCCTCAAGTCTTTGCTACTTTCTCATCAAAAGCAGATTTTTCAAGCATTTTTACCTTTAAACTTTATTCAATCTCTCAATTATCCTCCTCATTTTTCTTTCATACACCCCACATATACCCTGTGCAAATATAACTATGTGAGAGTATACCTGAATCTGTGAGAGATCAATGCAAAGTTTTGAAGCATATCATTCTTGTTTTCTCTGGCAAAATTATAAATATGTTCCTGAGCATAAATAAATCATCAAAACTGTGGCTATAAGTCAAAATATAAGACTATCTGAAATTTAAAATTCCACGTGTAATTAACAAAGGGCAGTACGGTACACTGTATTCACAACAGTTTTTACAAAGTCCCTCTATGACACTCATAAAAACATCATGAAGTACTGGAATAACTTACTCCTAGCAAGTTGCGTGGAACGTATCCCTCCTTATCATTAAGGCGTGCCCACCACCATTCAATTTCATCTTCGTCCTCCCTGCGGATGATGGTCATGCAGTCTCCTTCTTTCATGGGCAGTTCATCATCATTCTGAGGCTCATAATCCCAAAGTGCATAAATGACTCCTTTATTCATTATGCCCATTTTCTCCTGAACTCCTATGATTGTGACAGAAAGACACAGCAAGGAAATATCACTCAGAGTATACCATTCTGAAGAACTTTTCTCTATAATGAAACAAAATGGCAAGAAATAGGCACAGGATGGAGTGTTAGAACTACTACATTAAATAGTTAATAAATAATTCTGCAAGGTCAGTGCAAAGAATGGGCCAGTGGCATTTATAAAAGATAAAAAAATAATCAGTTTTCATATCTAAAATAGCTTTAAAACCTAGCACTTTATAAGTATCTCTCAAAACTGGTCTTACTCAGAAAACAAAAACTTTTGCCAGCCCAGGAACTAAAAAAAGAATTGCTTGAGCCCAGGCTATTAAAAAAGTAAATGATATGCTTGTCAACTTTTGACCTATTTCTAAGTGTAAGGACCAAGGAACTATGAATACATCATTCATTCTTCATTACCTAAAACACAGAGCAGACAGAGAAAAAGATCAGAAATGCTTATTAAGGTGGTCTTTATCAATTCCCAAATGGGAAAAGAAAATACATTATTAAATACATTAGAAAGCAGAAATGTGGCACTTCAGACATGACATAAAAGTCTACAGTCAACTCCAAAATAACAAAAATCAGAATTCTGAAAGATGTTGAAATTCCATAAACTGGGGAGGGAAAAATCCTCAACACCCCACTTTTCACCAGTTCAAAATCAATTTGCAAATTAAATTTTGTCTTTCTCCATTTATCCTATATATTCCTATCCTAAAGGGCAACACTAATAAATAATTACTATCAAACAGTAGGTAATAGAAGAAGAAAGAAAACTGAAAAAGAAGGTTCTTAGCAATTCAGTTAATTATTATTTTTTAATTTAATTATTTTATTTTAATAATTATTTTTACAGTCGGAAAAATATCTGCTTGCTTTTGAATAGATTGTGAGCACTGCACTACTAATTACAAACTTAATATTTCTTATTAATTAATGTGTCGTAGAATACAGTATCTCTCTTCTGGGAAGAAATGAATCAAGAAATTAAACTGTTCCTTTCCACAGAAGGCTTTTGCCAATATAAAGGGACAGGTAAATTTCCAACTTTTGCCTATTTAAATAAGACATATAAAGTACAACAATAAAACTTGATGTATCTATAACCTCACGAAGTTTTAAAGTTGGTCAGATGTGTAAACTGTTTGGGACAAGGATGACAAAGAGGTAAGAGAGAAATTCCAGATATTTTAATATGCTCATAATAACAGCCTAAGTCCCAGTTTCTAAGAAATCATTCATGGAAAAAAATTTCTCGTTACTTTGCTATTATGAGATTAAGAGTTACAAAAATTTACAAAATTTTTGAGGGACCTCAAAACAAGCTCAACTTCATTGATAACTTTGGAAATGCAAACTAAAGCCACTATGAAATCCCATTCCAAATCCATCAAGGGTCATAAGATGTGGGGCAAAAGGAACCTTCCACTAGATGTGTGCCACTATAACCTGGTAGTTCCATTTGTAAATATAAACCAGAAAACAAATATAGAAAACAGGAAGGAAGGAGCTGAGGGTGTACTTCAGTGACAGGGGCTGTGCTTAGCATGCACAAGGCCCTGGGTTCAATCCCGAGCACCAAAACAAATAAACAAATTTAAAAATACATTTTTTTTTTTAAATGAAGGAAGGAGCCCACATGTCCTTCAAAAGTAGAATGGAAAGTTAAGCTGAGATTTAGTCATAAAAAAGAATAGTATGACACAATGAAAATAAACATAATACACAAGTGAATCTCAAAAACATAAAATGTTTAAAGAAAAAAGAAGCCTAGAGAATCACCAACACAATTTACTTTAAATTTTAAAAAAAGAATAGGCAAAACTAAAAACAACACTTAATAGGTTTCACACACAAAAATATATAACTATTTTTAAAAACAAGGAATGGTGAACTTCCAGAGTGTTTACCACAGGTGTGCGGGGAGCCACATCAAGGCAGTCCAGATGATGTCAGAAAGTGTTCATGTTCTGTTTTCCTAGGTCAGGAACACAGTTATCCACTATGTTCAACCCATTAGTGACCTAAACACTCATGGTATCCATGATATATTTAATAAATTTTTTTAAATCCCTGACCAAATGTCCCTAATGTTTGTAAAAAGCATATATAGTCCTGATGGCCAATAAAATGAATACAGCAAAATACATGTTAAGATACTATAATAATTTTAAAATAATGTCAATAAATCAAAATATCCTATGGCTCAGAGTTCAAAACATAAACAAAAAGTAATCTGAGTATCAACAATAAAAATTAAGGCAGGTGCAATAATGCATTCCTATAATCTCAGTAACTTGGGAGGCTGAGGTAGTAGGATCACAAGTTTGAGGCCAGCCTCAGTAATTTAGGAAGATGCTTATCTCAAAATGAAAACTATAAAGTGCTGTGGATGTAGCTCAGTGGTATAGCACCCTTGAGTTCAATCCCCATTACTATATACACACATCCCCAAAAACACCCTAACAGTTTAGGGGCTGGGGATGTGGCTCACTGATACAGCACTTGTAAGAATGAATGAGGCCCTGGGTTGGATCCCCAGTACAGAAAAGGGAGGAAATGGGGAGAGGAGAGAGAGAAAACAAACTAACAATTAAGGTCTAGGGTTCTCACTGACCCCTCTTCCTTCTCATGGAAAGCCTGAAAATAGACAAAAACACCAAGAGAAAGTCATCAAGCAGAGATGAAAGACATATGTCTTTAAACTCATGGGTCTCTCAATCAACAGGTAATGCTGCTTCTGAGTGTCTGCATAGTATGGAGTCCCGAGACTCTTTATTTTTCTGTTTTCCCTCCTTTCCACCTCCTCTTAAGTCATAAAGAGAAAAATTAACCTCAACAATGAAGCCTTGTAAAGTAAAAAAATTTTCCTTGTAAGTAAAAATGGTATGCATCTAAAACTTCAAGTCCATTTTTCTCTAGGTGCAGATCTGATGTTAGCAATTAGACTCAAACTCAAAATCAAGAAAACAAAACAAAGCCCCAAAATATGTGTTGCCTTTATTTAATGACAAGTTTGATTTGCAGGAAAACATAGGTTATTTGGAATCTTGTGTCAATGCTGTTTTTCTTATGATCATCTTGGAAGAATGAGGTTCTGTTCACTTATTTGCAAAGACATGCTAGCACTTGGTAAATGTTAAAGCCTTAACGGGGGTCTTTTGATGGTCAAAAGCCCTTTAATACCACTAGATCTTCTAGAAGCTGCATCACTGTCTTGGGTTGCTGAAGATTTCCCTGACAATAGTTGTTTCCAGGAATACACACAGAAGCTGTATTATTTGTGACCCAGTCTGTTCTATTTTCAGCGCCCAAGACAATGTAAAACACAAGAGACTTTCCTAAAATAAAAATACTTACTGAATTAAACCCCAGAGATAGACAGGTAAGTGAATGCAGTAATCAACACATTGATTCCACTGGCTACATACCATAAAGAAACTGAGAGCACTGTGTGTAGCCCTCCTCCATCTCCTCACACTTATCTGCGGCAGTCTGCATGTCACTGTAGGTCATGGCGAACACAGCTGCTCCTGACTCCACCAAAAACTTACACACCTGGACATTGTTACATGAGGCAGCACAATGCAATGGAGTCCTGTGAATAAGACACAGCAAGGGCTAAAAATGTGTTTTTCTCTTTTTTTTGGGGGTGGGGGAGGGGTATTGGGGATTAAACTCAGGGGTACTCAACCACTGAACCACATCCCTAGTCCTATTTTGTATTTTATTTAGAGACAGGGTCTCACTGAGTTGCTTAGTGCCTTGCAGTTGCTGAGGCTGGCTTTGAACTTGCAATTCTCCTGTCTCAGCCTCCCAAGCCGCTGTGATTATAGGGATGCACCACCACGCCCAGCCTAAAAACATGTTTCTAATTTGAAAGACACCTGCTCTGATAAGACACCTGTAAGAAAATTTCTTGAGTTTCTCATCTACCAAACCCTTTCTTCTGAAAAACTGAAACAGTTTTAAGGTCTGCAGATATAGCTCAGCTGGTAGAGTGCTTGCCTAGCATGCATAAGGTCCTGGGTTCAATCCCCAGCACCATTTAAAAAAAAAAAAGATTTTTTAGCTGGGCATAGTGGCACATGCCTATAATCCCTACAGCTCAGGAACCTGAGGCAGGAGGATCATGAGTTCATAAGCCAGCCTCAGCAACAACTGAGGCATTAAGCAACTCAGTGAGACCCTGTCTCTAAATAAAATACAAAATAGGCCTAGGGATGTGGTTCAATGGTCGAGTTTTTAAAAGCCAGTACAACACAGATGACTGAACTCACCAAAGAATTATACCCGCAAAGGTAAACACCAGACTAATGAACCACAGCTAAACTAGGAGCCAAGCAAAGAGTGAACAAAATCAAGAAAACATTCCATACAGTAATCTAACAAGAACAAGATAAAATGATTTCCTTCCATGTCTGGATCCCCAACTCTGGTTATTTCTGTCAAAGTAAAAGACCTACCAATCCTTAAATTATAGGCCTTCATGCAAAACATGTGCCTTTAAATATCCCTTTATCATCACCAATTTTGAAGGAACCAAGTTGTATATAAGCTACCTTTATAGTATTTTTTAAAACTTGTCAATTCAATTCAGACTAGAAAAATGACCATAAAACATTTCAATCTATTTTAACTAAGTGGTTAACAAGAACTTATCAATACCATTCAAGAGAATTTTTTCCCAGCATCTCAAAATGTTTTATGAAATATGATAAATTATCTTGAGTTAGCAGTAAAGGTTTAAGAGCTGGTACCATTGACCAAACTCCGAAATTGGGTTTGAGAATGTTAACTGGGTTCTGAAGTACATAAGGTTTAATTTCTTTACCCTTACCTCTCCCCTGTTTTATTTTATTGGGATACCCCCCACTCTCTCTTTTAATATTTTTAGTTATAGATGGATACAATACCTTTATTTATTTATTCTTATGTGATTCTGAGGATCAAACCCAGTGCTTCACATGTGTCAGGCAATCACTCTGCCACTAAGCTATAGCCCCAGCCCAGGATATATCATTTTTAAAAAGAAAAAAAAAATTATTTTCTGTCCCCCATTCCAGAATACTATTAACAATTTGGTGAATGTTACTACAATTTGGTGAATGTTACTAAGACTTTTCACTTGCATGGTTTTTTAATAATGAAAAATTATATGTAATCTAAACTCCCTAAATTTGGGAAACAAGGGATATTATAACATGGTAAAAAATTTGTTTTGCTTAAGCTACAATACTAAACCAAAACATTAGGCAAAAATATTATGTATAAAAAATACATGTTATGATTTTAACAACTTCTTTCTTTTTTTGTACTGGGGATTGAACCCAAGGGCACTTAACCACTAAGCCACATCCCCAGCCCTTTCTATATTTTATTTAAAGATAGGGTCTTGCTAAATTGCTTAGAGTCTCACTAAATTGTCAAAGCTGGCCTGAAGCTGGCCTTGAACTTTCGATCTTCCTGCCTCAGCCTCCCAAGCTGCAGTGATTACAGGTGTGCACCACCACGCCCGGCAGGTCTTAACTACATTTTTTTTAAAGTATATAAAAAATAGTTTGAGGGCTGGGCAAGGTAGGTAGAATGTATGCTTAAGATGCATGAGGCTGCAGGTTCAATCTCCAGCACCATCACCAACAACAAAAGAAGCTTAAAGGAAATATATTGAAATATTAATGGTGTTTATTTGCAGACTGCAGAGGTGCAGACAGCTTATTTTCCTCTTCTCATTTCTCTATTTTGTATATTTTCCACAGTGGGCACATATTTTTATATCATTCTTTTAAAAAATGCAACCAAAATGCTTCTCCAAGTATTATTTATAACATTAATGACAAAAAAAAAATTGCAAAACAATTTAAATGTCTAACAAGAGGAAGACAATCATAATAAATGAACACATGGTTACTTAAATCTCTTAATGGAATGATCTGAACCTAATTCAAATTTATATATATGTTCTGCATGCAATTTATACATGCATACTTAATACCATAAGCACACATGTATAAATTATATCCGCCTGCGCGCGCGCACACACACACACACATATATTAGTTGTTGTTGGCCTTTTATTTTATTTATTTATATTTGGTGCTGAGAATCGAACCCAGTGCCTCACAAATGCTAGGCAAGCACTCTTCCACTGAGCTATAAATCACTCCAGCCCCATAAATTACTTTTTTATAATAACTTGTTTTTGACATTAAAAGTCTTTAAAACTAAAATGCTACAGTAAATATGGGATGATATAACCTCTTAAAATCTTTTGTGATATTTCTTATCTTGATTATTTATTAAACTTTTAAAAACCCCATCTGCTTCCATTATTGGAATGAGATGACTGTTAATAAGGACATGCTTATTCCTCAAAAATAGCACATTTCTCCAGCAAATGACAATCAGCTATACAATATTGAGGAATGTAATTTTTGCCTTCCAACAGCACTAAAACAGTGCTTTTACCCCCAACTGTAGTTTGGAGTTTAAAGGAAAAATCTTACCATCCATCACTATCAGCAGCATTTACATTTACACCAAACTGTACCAGGAACTTAACGATTTCTGTGTGGCCTGCACATACAGCATTGTGGAGAGCTGTGATGCCTTCATCATTGGGCAGGCTAGGGTCATCAACCTGTAACGTCAACAAGAGGGGGAAGCATCACTCCAATGTATCTTGTCACGCTAACTGGCTCCTCAGGGTCAAGAGAACAGAAATAGACTTCTATGGGATTTTTTTTTAAATCCTAATTAAAACCTACAGGAGCCAAGAAATCTGTATTAAGAACAATTCTAGAAAAAAGAATAGCCACATAAGTAGGCACAGCACTCACTATAAAATAAAGTTTTTTAAAAAAACTGAAGAAGTACCAGAAACTATATCCTTATAGTCATTTTTGTTTATTTATAGTCCTAACTTCCCACCACAAATTAGTTTCTAAGTAGAAGCTACATTTGCTATGGAAAGAAAAAAAAAAGTGAACTAAAAATATTTTAAATAGTAGGCTTCTGAAAAGTAGGAACATCAGTAATTTAATACCATACAGTAAAAATCCATACATAATCAATTTTAAAGGAGAATAATGATCTCCCCAAGAAAGAAAAAGTACCCTAGAGAAAACAAGTGAAAATTGAACTTCTGCATTATCAAAATTTTAGTCATGCTTTTAAAACAGAATAGGCTATTTTAGAGCATACACTCAAAAGTTCTTCCCCAGAGCCCCAGTCTCAAAAAGGAAATTTAAAAATACGATTTCTCCATTGTAGCTTTCTATTTTGAGCTTTAAAACAAGTCACATTTAGGAAATTACTAATTATAGCCATACCTCATAAATAATTCTCTGTACAAGGTCAAACTCTCCCTCCAAAGATGAATCTAGGAGTAAAGCAAGAGGGTTGAATTTCACCCTCATTCCATGAGCAATCCTCTCTGAGCCAGTTTTACGTAAGTTTGTCCTTTTGCCCTGCAAAGGAAATGCATGGAAAATTAAGCAAGATACCACCACCAAAAGGGTAGAATGAGCTCAGCTGTATATGTATATATAAATATAAGCACATTTTATTCAAATATAACATTATTATTCAGGAAAGTACACCAATCAATATATATAGCTAAATAATTTTTCACAAAGTGTGAACACCTATGCAATAAAGTGGGAGGAACTTAACTATAAAACCTAATGGAAGCACATCTGTAAATATAACATGAACTCATAAACTAAGCACATAATCTGAAGAGGGTGACTTTCTTCAAGTTTCAAAACTAGCCAAGATTGGTCTCTTAATAGAGTACATCAAGACCCACACCCTTCAATTAGCAACAATGCAGCTCAGAAATATAATTGCTAACATATACATATATAAAAGGAAACTAAGGCACACAGGGAGCAAACAGCAGAGCTGGAATTCAAATCCAGGTAAGTTGGTTTTGCTGCAACCCTTCCCTTTTGTGTGTGTGTGTGTGTGTGTGTGTGTGTGTGTGTGTGGTGCTGGGGATTGAACCTAGGGGCTTGTGCATTCAAGGCAAGCACTCTACCAACTGAGCTATATCCCCAGCCCAAAACCCTTCCTCTTAATCATTTCATACCATAATGCCTCCTCAGGCAAAAGCCTATTAGTAAGCTAAATAATAAAGATTAATAGTTATTATACATACCAAGGAGGAATCCTACAAGTCTTAAAATATTTTAATAAGGACATTTTTTTAAAAAGGCATTTTAAAGACAAAAACCTAACATTCTGTAAAATAGGTTCCTTAAGCACATCCAACAAAGTGGAAATGTTTCCTCAGGTGTGATAAATATACTATACATACTTCTCTTTCATTTTATCTCAGATGTGGAAAACCACTGAGTTTTGAAAAACATAGGAGGCAAACGCTGTAACTCTCAAAAGTGTAATGGATAAATGTTGTTCTTTAAAATAAGTGTCACCAATATGACTTTGTAAATACCCTTCGTAAGTTGCACATTGCAAGTAGCTAGCTACCCACTTTTAAAGAATGGACAATACAGCAATATCTACTTCACTTAAAACAAGAAGAAAAGGGTAAGTCCCTTTCCTAGGAAGAAAATAACAATCTTCAAAAGAAGTATGATACTTTTACAAACTTTGGTTTCCTTTCTCTTTCTCAAAAATGTGAATTATACTGACACAACAACAATAAGGAGAGACATGACAAAAAGCTGGAGTATGGGTTGGTTGAGCTTCAATCTAGCTTAAATTTCCTCTTCCTTTTCTCACATTTAAAGCTCAAATGAGAATTGAGTCTTAGAAGTTTGAAGGTATAGGGTTGTTTAAAAAATGTTAACTTTTAATTTTTTATAACTTTTTTCTCCTAACCTCTATAGTAATAAAAAAAAGTTTACTATATTACATGTTTAAGCAAATATTTATTGTAAAGTAACTTTTGACAAAGCTTATCTTTGAATGCTATCACAGCTAAAAGAAATAATAAGGGATCAAACATAAAGAACACTTACAAAAAATCATTTTTAAATGTTATTTTGCTTTTAACCACATTTAAATTTATGGCTCAGCATCCTATTTCTTCTGTGCAAACAAAATGACTTCCAATTAAACTAGGAAAAAGAAAACTTTATTTAGACTTTTCTGGAACTGTTATTCTCTCTCACCTACTTCAAAGTGACAAGAAAACTTCCAAACAAAAGCTTAATATTTGGAAGGCATTTCTAAGCCAAAACAGAGTTTTAGAATAGCTTAAAAGAACCTAAGGATTCTGGTGTTTGTCAGGTTCTTAAACTATACTGAAAGAGAGAAAAAAGCTAAAGAGGTGGCCACCCACCCTCTCAGTTTCCTCACTTCATACAACCCTTCCAATCTTTTACTTTTAAGATGGAGGTTTTATCTAACATTTCATTAAATTTTTTTTTCACTGCCAAAAAAATAAAAGTTTGAATGAGTGATACTATAATGAGAAAGTTATACTGTCTGCCAGATCTCACAGAGCTAAGCCAGTGATCAAATTCAAATTTAGGTCTTTCCAGTCCAGTGTTTCTTCCCTAATATGTGGTATCAGCTACAGGAGAAATAGCATATGTGGTATCTGCAGGGATTAAAAAAAAAAAAAAAACTGTTTCCTTCACAAAGAAACAGGTTCTAAGACATTAAAATGTTCTTTATTCTTAACATATTGCATTTTGATAAGATCCATTTTGTACTAAGGGATTATAAAATTAAAAGGCAAATTGAAGAAAAATACAACCACCTAGAAGAGAGTGACAAGGTAAGACTCCCAAAATGGTCATGAGACACCACATTACTCACAGGAGGCAGAGAGACCTGCCCAGTGATCTCAGGTGGGCGCATGCTCACAGAGTCTTCTCCAAGCCCTTCGGGCTCCCCAGATGGGTAGGGCGGAGGTGGGTATGGGGGGTACTCCTCCAGATACACTTCAAGCAGATGGGGAGCCTCTGGGTTTGGTTCCTCCGCATTATTCTGGAGATTTGGGCTGCTGTCTGTGACTCCTTCAGGCACATAATCAAGGGCAGGGGAAGGAGATGGCATGTCACTGTTCTCTGTATTAGCACTCCCCACATCATCTGGGGATAATGCCTCAGGAACCAAAGAGACCACCTCCTTCTCTGGCTCCACATGTAAATATGGATTCGGAATTTCTGTGGGGCTTTCTGAGCCGGCAGTCACTGAGGTGGATGATTTAGATGGGTATGATGGGACAGAGATGGTCTCCATTGCAGCTATTGTGGTCCTCTGATACAAAAGTTTCTGAATATTTGGTCCATTAGGACCCTCTGGCTCTGTAATAGAGCTGCGTTTCTTTAGTGGTCTGGGTGCATTAGACAGTTTCTTTCGTAGGGCTTCTAAGTCAGCATCACTCTGGTTTCGGTAAGGATTAGATAAGAAAGGCAGTAATTTGGTTGGGCTGAGTGGTCGAGGAATTCTTTCATTTTCATGGTTCTCCTGAACTGAAGAAACAGGTTCTGTTTCAGGTTCAGGACTGCCAGGCTTGCCCTGGCTGTTGGAATAAATGTTCTCTGGATGCTGCTGTGGATTTTGGGCAGTGGCAATCACAGGCTTGCCATATACTAATGGAAAAGGAAAAAAATAAAAATCCTGGTTACTATTAATCACACAGAACTGGCAAGTAACAAATAACAAGTAGGCTGCTTTTAATTTCACAGTTACATTATATTCTCTCAAGCACAACTAATTTCTTTAAAGAACAAAAGACAAAACAAGGGTTTCATCTTTGCATAATAAACCTATTATAGAATCAAAATCCCCATTAACTATAACATGGACCATTATTTTACAAAACAGTAAGAAAGAAAATATGGCCAATTATAAGAAATCACTGACTGGCAGTCAAACCTAAAATATCAAAATGTGAAAAAAACTTAGAACCGATGAAAATCAGTAATCCTCTGTCCAAACTAACTCTAAACATATAATACCCCATCTTTCAAAAATGAACCAATGTGAAACATCATACTTACCTTAAAAAATTATTAAAGAACCACTGTGTTTACCAAAGATATTGCCCCTTTAACATACTATCAAATTTAGTTAATTCCCAAATTATCACATTAGCAGTCATCAACAAAGATTCATGATAAGAGTAAGACATAGCATATATACAGATTTTTGGCTAATTTTTGTTAGGACATCTTAGGCCACAATTACATGCTTATTTCATGACTAGAAAGCCATTTGCAATTAATTAAAACATGGTCAATTTTATTCTAGTCCTATAAATAATGATTTAGAAAGAATAAACAAATGTCCAGCTTGTGTATGTTTAACACAAACTATCTTATTTTGTTTTTATTTAGTTTATTTCCTTTTGGTACGGGGGTCTTGAATATGCTAGGCAAGGATTCTACAACTGAGCTACACTTCCAGTCCTTGTTATCTTTTTATATTTCATTAGTGGTGTGTCCTCATAAAAATAACTTTAAATACAGTAGTGTTTTTTAAAAACACAGTGTACGGGCTGGGGTTGTGGCACAGTGGTAGGGCACTTCCCTAACCTATGTGAGGCACTGGGTTCAATTCTCAGCACCACATATAAATAAAATTAAGGTCCACTGACAACTAAACAATAAAAATTAAAAATTTTAAAAACAGGGTAGTTGTGTCATCTTCAATCCACCAAAAGCATGTAGCCAGAGCTACAGTGAAGACACAACTTTCTGCATGCTCTCTCCTGTGTGTATATGTCTCCCACTCTCCTCTGAGCTCCTTCAGAACTAGGACTGCCCCTCTCATCTTCAGTGCCTAGTGCAGTAACTGACATATAGCAGTCACTCTGTTAAAACTCCCAATTAACAGTAGGAAACACAATTACAACTCAGAACACCAGAGTCAGTCAAAATAGAGACCAGTTATTTTACTGTATGCTGACAACTGGCAGCTCTGGTGGAGGATGTAAGCACAACATCTATGCAAGTGAAAATAAGACCAAGAACCTTACCACTTGCAAAGTGTGGGCCTCTGGTATGCGTCTTGGTCAGTGCACTCTGCACAGCCTGTTGGAAGTTTTTTCCTGGAGCCTGATGCTGTGTATACATGGAATATATAGAGCTGGCTGCCACAGTCTGAGGTTTTCTGAAGGCTGGAAGAAGGGTATCTTTGGAAGGCTGGGGAGTGAAGGGCCGGACGGCTGCAGCAGGTGGACTTTCTTGCTTAGATCCTGGAGAAAGGGTTTGATCTTGGCCAATTGAAGGTACGTTGGGAGACAGCAGCACCCTTGGCTGCTGCCCTGCTGGTTTGGGTTTACTTCCCATGGATGTAACAGCTGTTGGCAATTGTTGAGGATTTCCATCTGGCTTAATGTCAGAAGGTGATTGATTGGTTTGTCCAAAATAAGGCAAATTAATCTGTTTTGGTTTTGTAGGAACAGGAGGTGGTACTTTCACCACATTTTTATTTGCAGTCTGTAATGTGCACACACACACACAGCCAGTTAAAACATTGTAATAGCTGAGTACATATGATATTCTAGATAATCTAACTTTAGAAATATAAACATACACTGTAAAAATATTAACTCTACGTTTTAAGATCATTAAAAAGTTTTAAATCTGTATTTGATCATATTTAATAAGGGACCTAGAAATACAGTCCCACTCTCCATGACTTCCTTTTTATTTGGGCAACTGTAAGTGCCCACCTGAAAACTCTTACTTACCACCTTTCATATTCATAGGCTGAACCAAAAAATTAGTCATTCTTGTTCATAAGAACTACCTGCAATCTATGCTATTGTGGTTAAACAACACCCAACTTGCAGCATCCAATAACCTGCTTATCCAAGGTTAAGACCTATGGGGTTGCAGTAGATTCACCATAAAAGCACTTGATATAACCTCAGTTCCAAATTTCAAAGAAAGATACTTGAATTAAAAAAAAAAAAATGGTGTTCTTCAACACAATTATGATTTTATAAAGAATTACACAAAATATGACCCAAAAGTACATGTCAGCCATCCTACAATATACAGGGAGATCACAAATAATTCAAGCAATAGAATTTAAAAACCAGCATGCTCTATTTTAATACATTTTATTTCTTCTGCTTTCTCCTTCTTAAAAAACATGTTATAGAATTACCATTAAGTTTTAAAAAAACAGAACATTCCTAAGTACCTGAGCATCCCGCAAGATATCTTCACTGCTCTGGTTTTTCCTCAGTGTGCCAAAGGGGGGTGGGGCAGCACACTGGTCCACTGTGTCAAACATTGAGAAAGGACGCACTTTCTTCTCTTTTTCCCTCAGTGGAACTTCCCCATCATCAGCTGAAGACAGAAAAAATACATGGTGATCTTCAAACTGTTAGCAATAAATGTGCTAATAAGTATCTATTGCCTAGATTTCTCTGAAATTCTATACCCACTAAATGCTTTCCTATTTTAAGTTGATAGAAGAATAAACTGATCACTACAATGATAGTATCTTGGTTTCTCAGTTAAATGATGGTATCTGGAAATAAACTAATTACTGTTAAAAGTGTCCCTTCTCACAATGCGAGAAAATGAACCATCTAGGAAAAAACACAGTACCTTTGACATGACCAAAACATAATGTTCAAGAGCAACAGAAATAAACTTTCTACAACTCTTTCATTTTTTTCCTTCCATTACAAAACTCTGGCATGCACCTCCCCAGGTATCTGGGGACTACACAGAATGCAAAGATTATTAATACAAGAAGATTATTAATGCTAGTTTTACTTTTAACCAGCATGTTTACCTTGGTCCAGGGCATTCCCAGCACTTTGAGGTACAGAAGAGCCTTGGCTCAGGAAAAGATCTGCATTTGAAGGGCTCCAATCAGGGCCAGCTGAATGGATTTTAGAGCCTAGAATGTACAAAAGCAACTACAAATAACTCCACATTCTAAAAACACTTTTACTGCTATGAGTTTTAATCTCTAAAAACAGCTTTAAATTCCAGACTCAAAACATTCCAGTAAATTTCTTCAGATAGTATTGCATTAGACTTTATATTTCTAATTTGAGCTTTTCCCACCTTACTCAAGCAATTTAAAATTAGTTACAGCAAATAAACAGTCTACTTGAATCAGCAAGGACTCATTATTTTTTAATGAGGTAAGAAAACATCATCATCACTGAGAAGCCAATTTCCAATCCAGCAACATAAATTCACCTTATAGGCAATATCTTAAGTGATTTGTGCACAACAGAAAGGCAAAAATATGGACTTTTAACCAATGACTTCAACCAGTTTTTCTCAAATCAGTGTATTCAAGTTCCTCTACACTGACTGGCATTTAAATTTCAAATGCCATGGCTTTTATTGTTTCTTATAGAAACAAAACAAAATAAATATAACTCTTCCTACAATAAAATCCAGAGTACCTGGCACTATTGCTTCATAGCAGTAATTACAGCAAAATAATCAATAATTATAGATACTGTTTGCATATAACAAAGGTTAGAGGAAAATAAAAGACAACACTGGTTATTGCTTTTTGCTTCCATGTATCTGAATGATAAAGATGAAGGATGTTTTTAATCCTACTTCCAACAACTCTGTTCATTTTTTCCTTTCATTATAAAACTCTGGCTTGTACCTCCCATGTGTCATAAGAACTACACAGAATGCAAAGATTACTAAAGCAAGGAGTCTTGTTATTTTTATTTTTGAACTCCCACTGTGTTTACCTTCTAAAAACTATCAGCAGGCAAATACCCATGCAAAAGCACATATGGACATCTAACACCATTCACCAAGAGAATGAATTCACAATCTCAAATTCTATAAAGATGACAATAGCATTTTTATATATGACAGTTTGCCTTGAAAAAAAAAAAGTTTTTGAGTTATTAACATCTGATCAAAATTTCCTCAGTAACATGAAGGAACTTCCCAAAACAATTCTAGATGTTATTTTATTTCATTTCCTGAATAGAACTATATTGTTTATGGTTTAAAAAAAAAAAAAAACGTACTGCACTAGAAAAGAATACAAAGGGATTTTCAAACACGAACAAGGATATAGACAATTCTTTTTTTTAAACTTTGGAAAAACAAGAGTGGTGATGGGGAAGAGCTAAGTTGTGTAAGAACTTGGAAATCATCCACTTTTACCTTTAGTTTGTGACGAGGTCCCAGATCTCATATTGGGCAGCGTCTGTATCTTCATTGGCCCCTCTGAAGCCTGCATGGCCAAGGAACCATCAGGAAGGGCTGGCTTCACAAGCAGTTCAGGCCTTGAGGGCATCCGTGGCATGGTAGAGGACTGGATGTATGGACCTACTGCAGCCACTCGACTCGGGGCTGACACCGCTTGCTGAGGAAGATTTCCGTCAGATGAAACCTTAAGGAAAAAAGCACAGGCGTTTCAGTATTAGTATCACATGGATCAAACTCAGAAAAAGCTGTGGAATTTTCCTAGTTTTTCTAAACGAGCCCTCTCAGAATTTGGCCATAGAGTCTACAAGAATGTCATAAACAAAAATACTCCACAATGAACTATCACCACATTTTATTAGAAGTATTAGCGGGAAAAGCAAGATACACAGGTAAAAATGTTAAAAAGTAAAAAAGCAACGGATTATCTTTTAGGAATCCAAGAATACCATCTCTTTTCTGAGGACACACTGTGGAATAATTCCGAAGAAGTTGCTTATGAAAAACTGACCTCTCTTGCCTGGTCATCTTTCTCCTCCTCCCCCAGCCCACGTCCCAACAGCCACTCACTGGTAGATTTTCTTTCTGCTGCAGTGCTGCCTTCTTCTTCCACAGCCGGTCCCTCAGCTCATTAACACGCTTATCCATGACTGCCACTTCTGAGTTGCGCTTATTCAAACACTCCCTCTGTTGTTGCAGCTTGGCATTCTGCTCTTGATTCAATTTGTTCCTTAACTGAATAAAACACAGAGGAAAAATACAGACAGACAAGGAATAGAAGAAAATTTCTCCAACAGGTAATCACATGGTTAACTATTATATAATTTCTAAAAATGTAAGGTCCTCCACTTCATCTCCTGGTTTAAAATTAAGTGACATCTGTGCTAGACCACTGGCTGTGGTTATGCCTCAAGTTTCCTGTCTGAGGTACCATAAAGTTTATTCTGGATTCTTTGGGGTTTAGGTCCCCCTCCTCCCCTGACTTAAGGAAAGCAGCTAAAATCTAACACTTCCTGCCACTTCTATAGACAACTCTGTTTCTGGAAAGGAGCTCATACTGCATTTAGTAAGCAGCTATGGTGTACCTGCAGTTCCTTGTAGAGGCGATCCAGCTCAGCCACAGCTGACTGGTTGTCATGGTGGCCATCAATCCTGCCACTCTTGAGCATCTCCAGCTGCCTTGTAAGTTCCTCTACTTTTGACACTGCTAGAACGAGTTCCCTCTGTTTTTGCTGGAACAGACTGTTCATTTGTTCAATTTCCTCCACTAGGAAGAGAACAATAATCAGAGTTGAAAAGAAAAAGAATGGACAACTTCCCAGGCAATCAGTCTTTACAATAAATTTTGTAACAGTAAGTAATCTTTCAAAATGCCCTAAAATCAACCTATTTCTTTTCGAAAGCCACCAAAATCAACACAGACAACTCTAAAAGGTCTATGCTTCTATCTCAGTGCAGACATTTGTAGAATTTGCAGACTTCGGGACTTTTATTCTCAACTTCATAATAGTAGATGAAGCTACTGGACCACAAACATTTTAATTAAAATTGTATAGTAATAGATAGAGCTATTATATAAATAAAATTCCTGACCTTCAACAAATTATTTTTTTTTCATCAAATTCTTAGTCAAGAAATAAAGAAAAAAATTACCATATTTTCCAGAGGTAATTTAAAAACTTTATTGATAACATCCAGTGCTGGATTCAATTGAGAGGAGCTTGCAATATCAAAACTGAAGTGAATTATGCTTTAAAAAAAAAAAATTTCCTTTTAAGGTTATCTACAAAGATTCATTTACTACAAATGTAAGTAAACTTTTTACACCAAATTGATTTCTTACGCTGAAACAGCTTAACATGTAGCCTTTGGTATTAAAGCAAACCTACTGTAAACAACTCACCAAGTTTCCCATTGCTTAGCCTCTTCTGTTCCACGTGGCCTTTAAGTGCTCTCACTTTTTTTAGCTTGGCTTCCTGACTCTCAGCTATTTCTTTTAGCCTCTTTAGTTTCTCCTGCTCCGCAGCTTGTTGCTGTTGACGCTGATCTTGTTGTTTTAAAAACTTCAAGCGCTGTTCCTAATGATTGAAAAAAAAAACAACAATCAGGCATATCATTTTAAACAGGTATGCCACTAACTTCAAAATCATCTAACCACAATCCTTGGATGCTGAGATTAAGGTGTACCTATAACACTGTTCTACCCTTACTATGTAAACTATATGCTGCCATCAAAATCACCCTGGAGGTTTGTTCAACACGGACACTCTTGAACCCACCTCAGAATCTCTAAAAACAACATTTTTTAACCAAGTGGCTCTAATATAGCAAACAAGCAGTAATCTTTGAACTAGTTTTCATAAAGTTTTGTTACAACTTTAAGAAGAAACTCATGCTGAATGGGAAGGCACTAAAAGAAAGCAGTTAAATGCACAGGATGTGGATTTGAGTTTAGATTCAAACCCAAGCTTAGCCATATTACCTGGGCAAATTATATAGCTTCACCAAGAAAACAAATCTGTTTCTTTCTTTATATAATGGATATGATAGATAGTAACTAGTTACTGTACTGAGGATTAAATGAAATAGAAAATGTACATTTTTTGACAATTGCCTTGAAGAATCCCTGGCTAGCTGGGCACAACAGCACATGCCCATAATGCCAGCACTTTAGGAGGCTAAAGAAGAAAAATTACAAGGCTAGTTTGGGCAACTTGCAAGACCTTGTTCTGAATAAAAAAACAAAAAGGGCATAGATGTGTATCAGTGGTAGAGCACCCCTGGATTCAATCCCTAGCACTGCAAAAGCAAAGAAAAAATTCCTGACCAGGGCTGGGGATATAGCACAGTGGTAGAGAGCTTGCCTAGCATGTGCAAGGCGCTGCATTCAAATCCTGCACTTTGGGGAGAAAAAAAATCCTTATTACTTCAAAGCCTACCAGGTAACCTTTCATGTCAAACTACCAACTATCTACTTCAGTCACTGAAAGACCGGCTGGCTAAGGATACTGAGTGTTTAGACCAGGGGTTTGCAAACTACAGCCTAATGGCCAAATTCAGCTTGCTATTTTTGTAAGTGAAATTTTACTGGAACACAGCCACACCCATTTGTGGCTGCTTGAATAGCAAAGTTGAGTAACTAGTACAGAGGCAGCCATAGCTTACAAAGCCTAAGATATTTAACTATGTAGCTCTTTTTTTTTCTTTTTGGGTATCAGGGATTGAACTCCAGGGCACTCGAACTCTGAGCCATGTCCCCAGCCTTATTTTGTATTTTCATTAGAGACAGGGTCTCACTAAGTTGCTTAGCACCTTGCTTTTGCTGAGGCTGGCTTTGAACTTGTGATCCTCCTGCCTCAGCCTCCCCAGCCGCTGGGATTACAGGCATGTACCACCGCACCTGGCTTAACTATATAGCTCTTTAACAAGAAAAGTTTGATGGTATCTGGTTTAGACTAGAAGCCTGTGCAGGAGAAGCAACAGTGAAAATGGTTTTGATGGTAATGAAGAAACTTCTTAAAATAATTTTCCTCATTCAAGGACAGGACTAAGATTAGTTTGTGGGTAATGTCCCCAAATTAAGGAAGCAGTCTCTTATTGGTGCCAAGCAGCATAAGGGGACAGTGTCAGCATCTGTAAAACTTACTCCTGCTACAGGCCAGGTTAGATCCTAGTGGCAAGGTGAAAAGCTCTTTATGACTTTCCTATGTTACTGAAACCCACACAAGATGGTTAACTTTGATCAAAATTAGGGATTAGGAAGATCTTTAATAACAGGGATGACACAAAGACTTCTGCAAAATGAAACACTTTGGATTTAACAGACCACAAGCAGCTTTTCATACACATTAACAATAGTAACCTATTAGATCTTTGAAAATAAGACATTACCTTCGTAGCCAGCATTTGTTGCTGAGCCTCAATCTGTTGCTGCTGTCGAGATGCCATTTCTTGAAGTTCAGCAAGAGTCAGGTCCATTCTAGGACTATGAACCTACAAATACATATAATCCAAATTACTATTAGATGATCACAAAGAGTCCTCCCCAAACATCTATTTATAAGCTTCATCTGAACCAATCATGACAATATCAGTTAGCCATTTTTTTCATAATGTTAAACAGACCATTAATTTTTACATTCATATTCACCACAATGACTTAAGATGTAAGGCATACTAATATACATACCAACAATCTTTTAAGTTAGGAAAATAAATGGAAAAATTTAGAATTACTTGTTCTATAGTTAATTTATATTAGGATTGTAATGTTTGCTCATTTTAAACACAGTACTGGGACAATGGCAGCAAACCTAGAATACAATCATCAGAACATCACTTAAAAATATATTAGCACTAAAAAAAATCCAAGATACAATGGGTTATCACTAGGTATCACTAGGTTATCTTTAGGTAACTTATCATGTCAAACTACCAACTATTTGGTAGTTGGAAATCCACTCTCTATTCAACACTACCCTATAGTATCTAGCCAGTGCAATAAAAATGAGAAATAAACCGAATCCTGATTGGTAAGGAAGAAGTTTAACTGCTTTTACTGACAGACAATATTGAAAAAATTTAAATATCATTTACAGTAACTTCAAAATGAAGTATACAGGGATACATTTAACAGATGTACAAGACTTAAACAATCTTAAACAATAAAAAATTTCAACGCACTGCTGAAAGACCTAAAAAAATGGATATACATGTTTATAAACTGAAACATTCAGTATTATCAATATGGCAATTCTTTACAATTTTTTTTTTCTTTGCTATACTGGAGACTGATCCCAGGAATACTCTACCACTGACCTATATCTCCAAACTTTTGTACTTTTTATTCTGAGGCAGAGTCTCCCTAAGTTCCCCAGGCTGGCCTTGAATTTGAACTTGCAATCCTCCTGCCTCAGCATCCATAGTTACTGGGTTTTATAGATGCATATAACTGTGCCTGGCCCCAAACTGATCTTTAGAGCAACCGAATTCCAATCCACATGCCAGCAAGCATTTTTGTAAAAGTTGATAAACTGATTCTAAAATTCATATGGAAGTGCAAAGTACCTAGGATAGCCAAAACAAATTGGTAAGTAGGTTGGAGAACTTACACTACCCAATTTGAATACTTATGAAGTACCAATAACCAATAGAACTAATGTCAAGACAGACAAGTAAATCAATGAAACAAATACAAAGAACAAAACAGAACCACAAATTCCTGGGGCAACTGATAAAGGTCCAAAAGCAAATAAGAAAGGCTTTTCAAAAAATATTGCTTGTACAACTGAATATCCATATGCAAAAAGCAAATGAACACTGATGCTCATTCAAATATTAATTTTAAAGTGATAATAGATTTAAACATGAAATCTAAAAGTACAAAACTTCTAGAAGAAAACAAAAGAAAAATAACTGTAACCTTGCTTAGGTAAAGAGTAGATACAACATCAAAAGTATGCTCCATTTAAAAAAAAAAAAAAAAGCGAGGCACTTTGGTAGGCCTATAATCCCAGCAGCTCAGGAGGCTGAGGCAGGGGGATCGCAAGTCCAAAGCCATCCTCAGCAATTTAGCAAGGCCCTAAGCAACTTAGCAAGGCCCTGTCTCAAAATAAAACATAACAATGGCTGGGCATGTGGCTTGGAAGCGCCCCTGGGTTCAATTCCTGCTACAAAAAAAAGAAAGGAAATCAACTGTACTTCACCAAAATTAAGAACTTCTGTTCTTCAACAAGGCACTGGGAGTTTTTTTGTTGTTGTTGTTTGTTTAAAAAAAAAAAAAAGACAAACCACCATGCTGGCATGCCTCTGCCGTCCCAGTTACTTGGGAAGCTAAAGTGGGAGGATCATTTAAATCCAGAGTTCAAGACTAGCCTGGGCAATAGCATAAGATCCCACCCCAGCCTCAAAAGGGGGACAGGAGGGCACAAATATCTGGGTTTGATCAGCAAGCAGCATTGTGAGGAGTGGGGAGAGGGAGGACAAGTCACTTGCTGGAAAAAAAAAATTGAAAACCAAACATCTGATAAAAATTTTGGATCTAGACTATAAAGAACTCTCAAACTCAACAAGAATGTAAACAACTCAATAAGGAAAACAAATGAATAAAAGAATTTAACAAATATTTCATCAAAGAAGATCTAAGGAGGGCAAATAAGCATATGAAAATATGCCCAAAATCATTATTCTTTAGAGAAATATAAATTAAAACCACAATGCAATACTATTACACATATATTAGAATGGTTAAAATTAAAAAGACTGATGATACCATTGGTTGGAATGTAACAAAATACAATCACTTTTGAGAACAATTTGGCACTTTCTTAGAAAGTTAATATACACCTACTATACGATTAACTATTCCACTAAGTATTTATTCAAAAGAATTAAAAGCATTTGTCACATAAAGACTTATACCCAAATATTCACAGCAGCTTCATGTAAAATAGCCCAAAACTGGAACAATCCAAAAGGGTAAAAGAATTGTGCTATATCCAGACAACAGAATACCACCTCTCAGCAAGAAAGAGGAATTAACTATTGCTACATGCAACAATGTGAATAAACCTAAATTATGCTGAGTGAAATAAAAAAGAGTAGATACCAGATGATTCCATTTGATAAAATTAATTTGTAGTGACAATAAACTGACCCACTAAAATTTCTTGAAGACTGAGATGGAAGCATAAGGAATGAATTATAAAAAGATATGAAGAAACTTTTGGGGGTGCTGGATACTTTCATTATCATCATTCTAGTGATGGCTTCATAGGTAATATGTATGCCACAACTTAAATTATGCACTTTTTTCAGCAGTACTGGGGACTGAATCTGGCGTCTAACACATCAAATTGTACACTTCAAATATGTGCAGTTTATTGCGTGTCAATTATACTTTAACAGAGTTTTAAAATAATTTTTACATAATCTACATTCTAATGTAAATTTGCTATAAAGTGGAGAAAGGTAATTTTAGCTAATCCCTAATGGAATTAAAATTTTTGAGCTCTAAAAAGAAACATCTTCCAGGTATACTGAGATACTCGCTTAAATTCATAAACAATAGCCAGAGCATTCTCATAAATTTTCTACTTTTCCAAAAGTGATTTTTAGCAACAACAACAACAAAAAAAAAAAAAAAAAAATCAAAGGAAAAAAATACTTCCTTGAACTTGTTCTGCATTTATTTTGTTACAAATTTACAATATATTCAGCATCTAACTTATATGATAGCCATGTAGAAATCATTAAAAATTTCCATAAAATTTAAAATAACCTTTAAAAAGGCCCATTCTTAACCACTATTAACAAAGTAACAGTGATTAAGATTTAAAGGTTAAAAAAGTAATACTGTTGCATATATTATTTGTATAAAAACAACCACTTACGCCATTCTCCTTTCTTCGATGTTCAGCAGGAATTTTTACACCATTTCTTTTCAGACTTGGATCCTGAGATCTTGGTCCGCTCACTAAGCACAAAATTCAAAAACCATGCATTAACACTAGTTGACAAATACTCTTTTGTCAGTATTTCATTTGAGAGTTCTGTTATTGTTGTTCTTTGATACTTAAGTTGAATGAACACTTAAAATATATTCTAATAACAATGGAGTTAAGATTTTACACCAGCCTACTTTGGAAAATCAATTACATAGAACTGTGAATAATTACTAGCACTAAGGAGTATCACACCTATTCACAAGACGAACAGTGGAAAAATAGATAAAATTAACATGCTTCAGACTATGGGTCATTCATGTCAACTGCTGATAGTTACTCATCTACTTCTCAATTTAGCTACTCAGTAGTGAAATCAAAAAGGGCTTCATTCAAAGAAATAACTAAAAATTAAACTGATCCATCTTTGTACCTTAACAGTATTTATAACTCATGTTATAAGAATGCATCATAAAAGGAAAAATAATTAATTCATGTTATAAGAAATAAGATCAAAAAAGAGAACTTTTAAATAAATTAAGCTATACCTGTAATTCCCTGAATTAGAAAAATTATTAAATTTTAAAAATTATTAAATTTTATTCCAAGAATTCATATTTCTTTGAATCAAATGTCTTTTGCCAAAAAGCTTAGCAAAAATTCTCATGTCAAAACATAAACATATTCATCCTCAGAGTCAAGTATCACACACACACATAACTCTAACATATTAGCTTTATTTTTTAAATATTGCTGATTCTCTAATGGAATAGCTCAGATAATCTATCACAATATTTCTGCAAGAAAAAATCAAATACAATTTAAGAATAATTACTTTCTTTGCTGCCTCAAAGAAGAAAGTACTTAACCAGTTTTTCCTTAACATAAGCAGTTGTGTAATTAAAGTTAAAGCAAGAGCTTTAAAACTAATTTCATACACATTATAAGTCATAGGTCCAAGTTCAATTGAAAAAATAATAAACAATAGCCATAAACATGGTAACAGTTTCCTAATCTTTAGTCTAGAAGTCTGGACTAAACAGGGTAAATTAACACCTTCTTACAGGAGAATGAAAAGCAATCCTGCTTTATCCCAATCTAAACACTGTGTGGCACTGGTGTTTTGCAACAAAGTGAAACATCTCTTTTATCTTCAGATTGCATGTCTCACATTACACACCATGCTGAAATTGCATATTGCACTATTGGGAGACTATTTAATAATTTACTCGGTACTACACAGCAAAATATTTCAACTGGAAGATGAACAGACAAAATTCGACTTATTAACTAGAAAAGGATGTATGTAGTAATGTAAATAAAGAATGAAAAATAAGATTCAAATGCCAATTAAAAAAAAAAAAAAGCTTAAAGAAAAAAACATGCATACAGATACCACTGAAAGGCACGTAAGTCAGCCTGGTCAAGGTGACTCAGGTTCCACTCCTGGCTCTGCCTCTAGGTGTGTAGTCTCTGACGTCACTTAACCCCTAAGTATCAGCACTTCTCATCCAGAGTAGAGAAGACCTAGGTCAATTCTGTGCCCTCCTCTAAATTTAATCATTTTTAATAGTCAGGTGCCATATGGACACTTATATTAAAACAACAGTCCACTAATTAACATATTACCTACATCCTTAATCCCAAGAAAATTGTCCTTAACTTTCCATTTTTGTAAATTCTACCATTTTTGGAAATACTTAGTAATCCGGCTTTTACCCATGGATTCCCACTGAGAACAGTACTGCCTGATGATCCCAGAACTGAAGCTGCTTCTTTTTCCACAACCTACAAGACCTCCAAGGTCCTAGGGATGGCCATGCCTTCAATGTCTAGGACTATTTCCAGCTCATATCTCTCTACCCAATGTATTATCTTCTACCCTCTCCTTCTTACTATCATCTGTAAACCCTGGTCACAACCCTTGGTCAGTAAGTGATCACCTGACTCCACTTTCTTTCTAGCTTCAAGTCCTGCCTTTATTCTGGAACATTCTACTACCCCAAAACTAGCCTCTCAGTTCTATAGCCAAAATTTTTTCCATTCTAATTCAGGCTCATTTCAGGGTCCAACCGGAGATGATTTCACCTAAAAGTGTTGTACCTTTGAAATTTTAAATTCAAACTTTCTACCCATCTCGATTCCTTTTACTATGCCAGCTCATTAATCAAATTGAGACTTTCGATCTCTGGGCCCCATCTACTCTTTCCCCACTGCCCCTCCTATCTTCACCTCTTCCCCACCCAGGTTAGATGTCACCTTGCCAATACCACATTCTCCCTTGTCCCATGAACTTCCATTGAGTTTGTCTGGCAAAACCCCAAATTTGGAACAATCCAACTGTCTTTTCCTCTCGTAAACCACTTGAGTTTTAAAGTACAACTAGAGAAAAACCACACATGGTCTCAGCATCTCTCATTTCAGTGGGCCTCAGGGCTGGTTTCCCAAGTAAACACACTTTTCTCTTCTCCACAATAGCTTCAATTGCTGCCCTAGGTCCACCACTGTCACTTTCAGGTGACTTTACTTCTCATCACAGAGAAAACCCATTTTCAAGATGAGAAACCCCTTCATTTGCTCCCCCAAAATGCATAAATTTAACTGCAGCTGCCCCAGTTTTCTTTCTATTAGTGTTCAAGGGATCCTTCCTCTTGCCTAAGAGGAGTCTCTCCAGCAGCGCTTGGAAGCACCTCCTCAGAAGTCTTACTACCAGCTACTCCATCCCTCTCAGAACTTCAACCTCCTGCTCAACTGCCTCCTTCTCATGCAACCTAAAAAACAATAGTCAAATTTCTCCCACCTTCAAACAAAACCATATCCTTTTGTCTCCCCACTCACAGGTCTTAGAAAAACAGTCTATCCCCACTATTTCAACTTTCTTTTCTTTTCCCCCTTTTTTTTTATTGGTTGTTCAAAACATTACAAAGCTCTTGACATATCATATTTCATACATTAGATTCAAGTGGGTTATGAACTCCCATTTTTACCCCAAATAGAGATTGCAGAATCACATCGGTTACACATCCACATTTTTACATAATGCCATATTAGTACTACTGTTGTATTCTGCTACCTTTCCTATCCTCTACTATCCCCCCCCCTCCCCTCCCATCTTCTCTCTCTACTCCATCTACTGTAACTCATTTCTCTCCTTGTTTTTTTCCCATTCCCTCACAACCTCTTAAATGTAATTTTGTGTAACAATGAGGGTCTCCTTCCATTTCCATATTTCAACTTTCTAACCTTTCCTTCATCTCTCAAATTACCTGGCTTCCCATCACGTGTCACCTCTCCCCCAGCTACTGCAATGCACAAAACACATGCTCAAATATCTGTTATGGTTCACAGAACGCTACCTACCCACATCCCTGCCAGGGTGGCGTTCGTGACGAAGGAAGAAACGAACTTCACTTCTCTGACTTCCAAATCGTTGAAGAACATCAAACATTCTCTCATTATCAGCAACTGGACGTTCTAAAAGAAATGAGAAATCACATTTCTACAATTAAAATAAAGATAAAACATACTATATATCATTGATACAAACTATACATTACCTATATAGGAAATACTTAGTATCCTCAGACATTTTTTTCTTTCAGAAGCTCTTCGAAAATAAAGCTTCATAGATTTTCTACACTTACAATCAGTCAAGCCAAGGTGAAAGACTAGAAAGAGGAAGGTATTAAGCCAGCTATCAAGAGCTTCAGTCTAATCCAGCAAGCTCTTATTCATTGTAGCCATGCCATTTAACCTCTGTGGATTTTGAACATTTCTGTAACCTATTAGAACAGGGTCCCTCCTAACATTAATGTTTTGATTTCCTAAGTATACAAAGGTAAAATTTAGAAGCAACTTTCTAAAAAGCCTAGTCTTATTTTTTCAATTACAGTCTTTAATACAGGCTACTTCTAATTATAATTTAATGTAAAAAAGTCAGATCCATTTTCAAATAAAGGATATTCATTATGGTGAAAATATATCTATTTGGACCCTCTACTAGTGAGAATGCCAGTTTTCAGAACTTTTCTGGAAGCTTCCAGAGAACCCATCTGAGTTCAACTCAAAAAATCTTCACATCTCAGGAAAGGAAGCTGGATTAAAAAAGCAAATGCAGAGTTTGAAAAGACAACTGCTTACAAATCAATGGCAATATAATTAAATATAAGAATGCTGAAATAGCCTAAAAAACTACACACACTTATCAGTAATCAAAGACAGTATCTCAGTGCCTTAAATAAATAACATGGACAGAGAATGGGGCAGCCAAGCATTCAGCAGCCAATTTTGTGAATAAACCCTGAACTTAATCAGCCTGGTTGGAAAAAACAACATGTAGTTCTAGTTTTACTTTCAGTAATGAAACATACCGAGTTGACACAGATAATCCCCTTCTAGAAACTATATAAATTCTAAGAGGAAAACACCCACATCTGAGAAGAATGCCTCCAAAAGAAATTCTGAGTAGACTCTCCACTCTCCATCACAAAACACACACACACACACACACACACACACACACACACCCCACACACACACCTCTTAAGAAAGGAAGGAAAATCTTCAGGTCCCTAGAGCAAAGAGAGAACTCAGAGAAGTTAAATTAACTTCCAGGCCATATAGTACTGCCCTGGAGGATAAGGCCTCTTTTATGAGCTACGGGAACAAAGGTTCTGGTAGCCCTGTGACAGCAAAAGATCAGGTGCTAACCTGCCCAAACTAATAGAAACTTCAAAGGTTCTCAAAACTCCCTATGAACATCTTTCACTCTATCTCCTATCTTTGACATTTCCGCCTGTGTGACACTGGACATGCTATTCCTGACATGTCCCTGACACCCTGTTCAACAGATGGAGCACACCCATTTTGGCAGTTATTGAAATGTAATACAACTGTCATCTGATACTTCTTTCTTCTTCTGCACCATAAGACACTCAAAGGCAGAAACTTTCATCTCTATATCTCTCAAAATTGAACATACAATAGGTATTGAAGAAATGCTCACTAATATATGAGTGAATAGTAAGAAAATGGAAAGAGAAAGAAGGAATCAAGAAGGGAGAGTAGGAGCTTTAACACTTACAGAATAAAATAATAGAATACCTTTACAAATTTGGAGTAAGAGATGTTTACTTCAAATCAAACACAAAAAAGCCTGAGATCAAAAATAGTTTTTTCCTTAAAGCCTACAATCAAGAAGGAAAGGCAAAAGCCAAAGGAATTATGAGCAAAGTATATAAAGAACCAATATGAAAAAAAGAGAAACCCAAATGGCCAATAAACAAATGAAAAGATGGGCAACCTTACTGGTAATCAGAAAAATGCAAATTTAAACCAAGGACTAGTTTTCAGCTATCAGAAAAAATTAAAATATTGTAAATGTTGATGAGGAATAATTTTGAAAATAAGTGGAAAGAATATTCATGGAGGGAAATACAGTAATATATATTTCTTTGTTAAATATGTGAACCTTTAACCCAATAATTCCACTTCTTGGTATTCACCCTAGAGAAAAACTGGCACACGATCAAAAGAGTCTATTAAAAGGATTTTCACTGCAGCGTGTATAAAAACAAGAATAAAATTAACATAAATGTTCATGAATAAAGAAACAGAGCAACTGTAGTTTATGAAAATTATGGAAAATTATGTGATAAAATAATGATATAAATTTATACATACTAATCTGAAAAGATCTTCCTGGCTATGTTATAAGGTAAAATAATATGCTAATACGTATCTACAAATGCTTATTTACATTAAAAAATAGAAACAACACAAAATTATTTCTAAAGTTACTTAATAAATGCAGAAAAAGGGTCTGAAAAGCTATCTGCTAAATCCTAAGTGATTACATCAAGCGAGCAGGGAGTAGGCTTGGGAGAACAGACATCCATTCTCTCTGTTCATTTTTCTCTTCTTATAAACAGAACACAGTCAGGTGTTCTCATTAAATTGTTTTAAATTAGGGTTGGGGCTAGGGCTCTGTGGTAGAGCACTACATAGAATGCATGAGGTCCTGGGTTTCAACCCCAGCACTGCCCCCACAAAAACTCTTAAATTTTTGTTAAAAAAAAATTAATTAAAAAGTTATGAAAAAGAAGAACTTTACACATCAACATCACATAGCTATAGGTTACTCAACTCAACTGAGCAAGGCACCAGAGAAGAAAGGGAATAAGTAGGTGGAATTGAGAGCTTCCCCCAATACTTTGGAACAGAGAACACTTCTTCCCCTAAGATGTGAAGAAAAGGCGGGCACACGTTCAGATAAAATCTGATATACCGAGGAAGGATGGTTTCAATTATCTCAGTAAAGCATACAGCAAGGTTAAGGAAAAAAAAAAAAGGTATAAAGCAGCTGGGTGTGGTGGAGCACATCTGTAATCCCAGCAGCTCAGGAGGCTAAGGCAGAAGGATCATGAGTTCAAAGCCAGCCTCAGCAATTTAGTGAGGTCCTAAGCAGACCCTGTCTCTAAATAAAATTCAAAAAGGGCTGAGTGGTTAAATACCCCTGGGTTCAATTCCCAGTATCAAAAAAAAAGAGTAATGTAAGGAGGTTAACCAAGAGCAGTTAGAACTTCATTTACTCGATTAAAATATATTTAATGTGCTCCTACTAGGTGCCATGCATTCCCCTGGAGCAGGAGAAAAAGCAAAGAATAAGATAAACCAGGTCTCTCTTCTCCAGGTAGTTGATACTCTAATATGTTTGGGGCTACAGAGATTATTAAGACAATAGACCAATACATACACACAAAAACTCAGACTGACATGAATTCTTTTTTTGGGGGGAAGAGTACCAGGGATTGAACTCAGGGGCACTCAACCACTGAGTCACATCCCTAGCCCTATGTTCTGTATTTTATTTAGAGACAGGGACTCACTCAGATGCTTAGTGCCTTGCTTTTGCGAAGGCTGGTTTTGATCTCATGATCCTCCTGCTTCAGCTTTCCATGCAGCTGGGATTACAGGCATGCGCTACCATGCCCAGCATGAATTCTTCATATTAAATTAGAATGATATAACAGAGAACTAACTTCAAGGCTATTTTAACAGGATGTTCAGGAAAAGCCACTCAGAGGACGTCAACATTTTAGCTGGAATCAAAATGGCCAGCAGAAGCCAGCAATGGCAAAATTGAGAGTAAGAGCAATAATGATGGTGGGCAATACAGGCACTTGGAGCCTACTGCCACTGGCTCTAAGGTGGAATGGAGTTTACCTTCAAAGAGTATTTGAAAAGCTGCACGAGGGGACAAGAAAGGAAATGGCACCAGATGACAGCAAAGACAACAAATTCATAGGTCTTTACAATCTCAAGATAGAATTTGGATTTCATTCCAAGTGGAAAAGAAGAGACTAAAGAGCTTTAAGCAGGAATATGGTTTTTAGTGGGGAGATGGGGGAGGTACTGCTGAGGATCAAATTCAGTGACTTGAACCCAAGGCCTGTTGCACACTAGACAAGTGCTCTACCACTGAGCTACACCCCGCTCCCAACTGTTATTTTAATAAGAGATCACTTGGTCTTCTTTATGCAAATTGTCTATCTGGCTTCTATGTATAGGGGAAAAAAATGTAATTCAGAGAGAGGGCAGAAAGGCTTTTAGAACATGCAAATGTAGAAAAGTCAACCAAAGATGAATAAAAGGTCCTGCCTAATAAGAAGAGATGGCTAGGATGAATTCAGAGGCCATGAATGGAACAAACTCAATTAACACAGTGTGTACCTCACTCCGAGGACACCTGGCACCCCAAATAGGAGGAAAAGAAAAACCATGAGTGTTGACCAGGACTGTGTAGGAACAAGGCAAATGAGGGAAAATTATTCCCATGTTTACAAATTCCTATGGGGCCAAAAGAAGGAAGGATGCCCCATTTTAGAACTCCAAAGAACTACCCTGAAGGATTGATTTCAAGGCTTACAATACTGCCTACGAGATCATCACTGCATCCTGCTCTACAGTTCCTCAGCACTGAATAGCTTTCCTAAAAATGAAAGAGAGGGCAAGATAATCAAGAAGTCTCAAATGTCTAAGTAAAGCCTAAACATGCAAAAATTACTTCTGAACACCATACATTTGACCAGAACATCCCAGAAGCTTTCACCTAGCACGTCAGCCATCTGTCCTATGACCTGTTAATTTTGTACTACAGTGTCTTCATCTTACTGCAGAAAAAGAAAATTTCAAAAATTTCACAACAAAGCTGGATGGAGAACACTACACCCAGAAGGACATGCTCTTCTACAGTTTATCTATGCATGAATGTAAGTGTTCACACAGTGCCACTCCTAGAACCCCAAAATAGTAGACAGCAGAACTAAAGCACAAAGTTGGTCTCATACCGGAGCCACACCACACTTCAGCCAAATGGCAGTCGCTCTCGCCAGGCTCTTTGCACAGATCCACCACATCTCTGCATGTCGTCTCTGGAGTAACTGGAACTTCTGTGAAGTGCTGCTCATTGTTACTAAGGTACACTGTCAGAAACATCTGAAAATAGAAACACAATAGTCACCAGTACTATCTACATGGGTGGGATTCACCTTAGAGTCCTTCTCTGAACAAATCCCAGTTGGAAGCACAAATATGCAGCACAGCAGTCTGGCTGCTCCTTTGCCAAAGTAGGGTGGGGATCTGACATGGTCAACTGGATCCCCACCCTTCCACAGCAGTGCCTGCAGAACTCCTGGAACCCCAGATATAGTCAAAGCAATTCACACAAAACTTCAAATCAAATCTCTTCTGACAGTTCTATTTATACTAAATTGTTTACCCAATAATTAGATTCTGGAATGCCCCCGAACCATACTAAAAATAAATATTTTCATCAATTCTTTCAGAGTTGATTAGAAAATATCATACCTATATTTATTTATGTGCCTCTCTCTGGAAGAATACATTAGAATATATATAATATGTGCTGCTTCTGAAGGGAAGAATAGAAAACAGAAGACAGCCAGAGGAAAATCTAATCTTCCTATTATGTGCATGTATTACCTATCCAAAAAAATTTTAAACTTAACTGTTTTAATCAAATTAAATACCTACTCTGAAGTATTAAGATTTCATTCATAAGTAGAAATGATGAGCTAATTATGCTTACTTGACCTTGTATATAAACATTCAGGCCAACAGATGATTACACTTATTAAAAATCTTTCTTCAAGCAAAAATAAACACTGTATCTTTAAAACAATGCTACTAAACAATTATTTTCATACCTACTAAATCATCACAAATTTTAAAAAAACTCGTTAATTCCCAATGCTGAAGAAACTAAGTGAAACATCAAATAAGCTTTTGATGGCAATTAATAAACCCTATGTTCATTCAATTCCATGAGTACCTACACTTCATGAAAACCAATATGTATCAGGATTAAAAAAATATATTTTTTTTGAAAGAATTATCCCATGGTGAGAATTTATCCTGTAAAAATAATTATAATCAAAGAAAGGAATGCAAAGGCTATGGAATATAAACTTGATGGGCAGGACATGGTCTTTTAAAATAATTAATGAGACTATGATAGACATTGGGGAATGTGGGGCTTTTATGACTGCAAAAAAAGAAAAAAAAGAATGAGTAGGATCTGCAATATGCTCATAATGACACAAGGATAATATATAGCAGTCACAGCATCTGCCAACAGTCACTCAATACCCCTCTGCCACCTTAAACTTCTCTACCCATTACTGAGAACTGAGAAAGCTGTGTTAGGCACTTCTTTATGAAATAGCAGTATCCAAGTAGGGATGATGATGAAAGAAACTATCCAAAACATCTGACTGGGGCCACAAGATAAGGTAAGAATAGAAGAAGACATGTCCCAGAGAAAAGCTAACATCTGTGGGTTTGGAACTCCTCCTTACACTAAAACCAAGTTTTCTTAAGGTGGTTTGAGTCTCCACTTTTTGTAACCAAATCTCCTCCATGCACACAAACATCTGTAACATACAAGGTAACCCAGAAAAATTAAGTAAATAGCATTACAACAAAAAATACAAAATAAAGAAGAAAAGCTAGAGACTCCCATTGTGAAAGGCTTTCATGCCAATTATCTCAGGTTTTTCACATTCTAATAAACTGTACTACATAGAGATACATAGTTCCAGGTCCTTCATTTAGCCAACAAGGCAGAACTTAAAACTGCTACACAAAAAAATCATAAACCCTTGATAATATCACTTGAAAAACTAAAGATTAACTAAGCTCACAGAATTCCACCCCTGCTGCTCCCCTGGCCAAAATACTTGGCATACCTAATGATGGAGACAAATAATTTACACATTGGTATCTAATAATACTTCTTCATACTCCCCAGCCACACCAAACTTTCTTTGAAGTTTATCACTCCAAAAATAGAAACTGTTTTCATTGTAAATATGAGACTTGAAGATGTTTATTAAATTACAGAAATACTGGACACTTAGTCCAAATACTAAACACGCTGTATAACAAATAAAAGGCTATTATGTAATATAATAGCCCCTTACCTTTGTATACTTCATCTTTCAGAGTACTTTCACACACAGTCTTGCAAACTTACATCAACTCTCAGATAAACAGAGCAGGTATTATTTTCTCTTTAGAAATGAAGAAAAAGACTGAGAGAAGTGATCTCCCTAGCTACTGAAATGAAGAGGTCAGGGTACAATTCTGTTTTTCTGATCTTTCCTCTATTCTTTTCCCTTACAGCAGGAAATATTAGCCACAGTAATTCAGACCCTAACAGACATCTGGTCTTTTACTTTTTGGAAAACAAACAGCTTCATTTATTTAAAAGTATAATTACAAATAAGAATGAGAGATGCCATCCTACTTAAGGGTCCATTTCCCCATAGGATTAATACTGTTATGAACAGCAAGTGCATGAGCTGACCCGATTTCTTCTTTCATGTATGACGACTAGCTCTGTAATGATTTTAGTAATTACACTGAAGTCTTCAATATAAGGCCAATAATGTGACATTTCTGTAGATTCCTAGGCAGATCTGATTCGAACCTCAAATTTGTTCATAATTTGACTGCCTCAGGGAAGTAAGATCACCTAAATAAGGCCACCACTCTGAAAGTCTTTAAGACTTTTTCAGAGTCTTTTAAGTTCCCTAATAGTTACCATTTAGTAAGTGTTTACCAGGTTCCAGGGTCAAGGCAACATTACAAGGTCTACAACAGACCCATGGGGTCTGTCCACATCTGTTCACACCTGTGGCTGCCCCCCCCCCATTATCTTTCCCATTCCCACTCTGCTCTACCAGTGTGCTTCTTGCTGTTCCACAAATATGCCAAGCATGTTCCCACCTTGGAGCTCTGCACTTGCTGTTCCTATCTGGAATGCTCTTCCCTGCATGCCAGCAGAGCTCACTTCCTTATTTGTCTCATGTCATTACACAAATGTTACCCTCTCAGTTAAGGCTTCCCTGCTTGCTTACCTAAAATTCCAGCACCACCACCACCCAAACACACACATCCTAGTTCACTCTGATTTCTCTGCTTGACACAGTCACAAACATACCACGTAATTTATTTATTTAACTCATTTTTCTAATGTGTCTCCCCTACTACAGTATAAGCCCCATACAAAGGTCAAGGACTTCTTTGTTAAGTACTGGATCTTCAGCATCTAGAACTACCTGACATATAATAAACACACAACATGTAAAGCCTGTAGACAGCATTGCATTTTACAGATGAAGACAATGAAGCACAAAGAGATTAAGTGACTTACCCAGGTCACATAGTCATTAAATGGCAAAGCCAAGATTCAAACCCAAGTCTGATTTCCTCCATGGCCTGAGCTCTCAACCACTATTTTATCTTACCATCCTCTTCCTTGACAGCATACAGGCAAGGACTTTTCCAAATTCGGAGCACACAGTGCTAAGTGTGTCACTGCTACTAGTTCTGTCTTTAGGGTAACATTTTTGCCCAGTACATCATCTTATCTCTTTTCATTATAAGTTTTCTTTCAGGTATTGCTAAATGGTCTAGCATACAGTCTACAGCAAAGCTATATACTCTGAAATCAGAGCATGTCCTCTAGTTTCTTCATGTTATACCCTGCTAGTTATTTTGCTTCTATTCAATGTTTTTTCATTAATTTAATATTTATAAATTATCTACTGCACAGTAGATAATTTTTGCTAAACAGCTAACACAGTGGAAAATCCAAAAAGAGAGAGCTATGTGGAGGAGGGATGCAGTGAACACAGACAGAAGAGCCAGGGGAATAAACAGCCCAACCTGGCTGCTTCTCTCTCATATCCCCCTCCTACTCCCCACTGAGCAAATCTGAGGTAAAGCCAGATGGCAAGGGAGCACAGATGCAGTTTATAGAAGTCATCCTCCTGAGGCACAAGGCAAGGAAGGTAGATGAAGGTGGAAAGTAAATATGGAGAAGAAAAAAAAAAAATCAAAAAGTCTGCACAAAAGCCCTCCTCTCTGTACTATGCAGAAAGGGCTCTTGAGCAATGTGCAACCATCTAAATGAAATCATGGCACAAGCCCTGCTAAGTTATGGGAGAATAATGCATCAAGCAGAGGGAACAAACATGTAAAGGCCCTGAGAAGGGAAAAAGTTTGTCACGTTTGTGGAAGAGGAAGGTCAGTGCAGAGGGAACAAGAGAAAAGGTTTACAGGCGATTAATTCAATGAGGCAGGCGGAAATCAGACCATGCAAGTCTTTATCAACCAAAGGTTCTCCAACTTTGGCAAGGACAGAAGGTTACTGAGCACAGACTGTAGGCCCCACCCTGAGAGGGTCTGATTGGGCAGGTCTGGGACAGGATCTAAGAATTCTCCATTTCTAACAAGCTTTCAGGTGCTGCTGGCATTGCTGGTCCAGAAACCATGCACTGAGAACCACTGTCTACGCCACAGCAATGAATTTGAAATTTAATATATAAGGCCACTGAAGGTAAATCATCAGAGACAGAAAGTCATTTTGTGGTTGACAGGGGCTTCAGGAAGGGGAAACAGGAATAACTGCTAATGAGCACAGGGATACTTTTTTAAAGTGATGAAAATGTTCTGGAAATAATGACAGTCACAGAACTCTGTGAATACATGAAAAGTCACTTAGTTGCATACTTCAAAATGGTGAATTTTATAACATGTGGATTATAACTCAATTTTAAAAGAGGTTACTGGAACATTTAACAATATAGTGAAGGGATTCACATCATTAAAAAAAAAAAAAACACTCTGACTACTGCAGTAAGACTACAGGATGAGAGGCAGGGAAAACCAATTAAGGGGCAAATATAGCACACAGCATGAGTTAGGATGGAATCCTGGGAAGAACGAAAATATGAAAAAGGGTAAGTCTGAGTTACATTTGAAGGTTGAGCCAATAAGAATCACTTGAGGAATAAGATGCGCGATATGAAAGTAGAAATTAAAGAGAATTTGGGTTTATTGCCTAATGAGTAAAAAATGGTCCAATTTACTGATGAGGAAGGAGGAATACACCAGAAAAGGGCCCACAAGACAGGGGCCTCCATCTCAACTTTGAGATGCCTGCCTATCAGACATTATGTAGAGGAATTTAAAGCCACAGTCCAGATGAGAGCAGCTGGGAATAGCTTGGAAAGGAAAAGAAAGCTGAGTTCAGTGCCTTGAGCTAGTCAACACCCCCAGAGGTCCCAGAGATAAGGATCCATCAATTAAAATGGAGAGAGAGAGAGAAGCCCAAAGAATGGTGTACCAAAACCAATAAAGAAAATGTTTCAGGAAAGAAGACACAATCAGCTGAGTCCAATGAGATTTAGGGATCTACAAAATGAGGAAGAATATTGGTGATTAGATCTGGCGAGCTGAAGGATGTCAACTGCCTTGACAAGCACTGAATAATGGGGATAAAAGTCAGATAGGAACAAGCTGGAGGACCTGAGGGGAAAGGAGACACAGTACAGATAACACTTCCAAGGAGTTCTGTTTTAATGCAAGTCAGAGAAAGTGGAGGCATACATGGAAGGAGATACACAGCAAAAGGAGTGTTTTGTTTTTATCAAGATGGAAGTTTCTACAGAATGTTTTAATGGGTGGGAATGACCAATAGAGAGAAAAAAGTGTTGATGGTACTGAATCACATTATCTACCTCTTGTGTTCTAAATGGGTTTTTATTAACTGTCCAGTGCTGATACCTATCTGGAGAACCCACAAACACTTCACAGTTAGTTGAACCCACAAACACTTCACGGTTGCATGGCCAAATGGTCACCAACCCACCTCACTTTTTTTTATTACAGTGATTAGTCTACTTTTTTTTTTTAATTACAAGGATAATTTATCAATTGTGATAATTTCTTGATTGGACACTATAACACAATGGCAACAATATGGTTAGAAAAGGTATCTGTAAGATGAGGCTATAACATTTCACACAAAACTGAGGGGCAAAGTTCCACCTGTCCATACCACAGGAGGAAGTGGGGTAGAAAAGGGCCCCGTAGTGTTCCAAACTGATCAGTGGATTACAGTATCCGTAACTGCTACTTCTCCCCCCAGAGACATATGATAAGAACAAAATGAAGGCATTACACCTTTTGAAACAGACTTTTAAAACTCATTTCATATACTCTTTAAGTTTATAGACATAAATATGTCCTCAAGAAAGGTTAAATAAAGCTTACTTCAGATCTTTTAATTTATAATCTAGCTACAATAGTAGATTTTCATGTAGTAACTTAAAAATTATTTACAATTTTATGGAGAAAGTGAAACATGAATTTTTCCCCCAATAAATATCAATCCCCTTCTCCTTCCATTAATTGGAAGAAAACAAAAAAGGTAAAGAAGAAAAAAGAGAGAATTGATTAAACTAAAGAGAACATGCAAGCATATGTTCTTTACATTGCTTCTTTTATGTTTTGTTTCATAAATCAGCTCTCCAAATGGTAAAGAAATTCTTCAAAACTGCAATTTAATTCCCTGAATAACAAAAATAAAAGCAAGAGGAGCAGCTCCTTCTTTTGGGTGAAGTAGTTTTATTGGAATATTGAAAATTTTAATTTATTTAAAGGAAATTTTAGGCTACTCTATTAACTAAGTCCTTCAGAAAACAACAATCTTGGCCTAGAAACATGACCTCTAATAATAAAAATAAACTAAACAATATCCATTATCTGACACCAAAACACTTCACAAGGAAAAAACAAACACCAAAACTTTCAAAAATGTATCAGTTTTGTTAAGATATGGTACTCATCATATCCTGCTATGCAAATGAAAAAGAACACAGAAAAGAGACATACACACACATTTATATATTCAACAAAAAATATAGAACTCATATATGTAATACATGTAGAAAAAAGCCCGAAGCTATAACCATCAAATTAATAATTGTTATGCTTTAGTGGTGAGATTATAAAGTGAATTTTTTAAAGTTTTTATGCTTAAATATTCTAGAATGACTACATACTACTATTTTTATGATCAAATTGATTTTTTTAATATTTACTTTTTAGTTATAGGTGGACACAATATCTTTATTTTATTTTTATGTGGTGCTAAGGATCGAACCCAATACCTCATGCATACTAGGCAAGTGCTCTACATCTGAGCCACAACCCCAGCCCATCAAATTGATTGTTTTAATCAATCAGTGATAAAAACACTAAGATAAATATAAGGTGTCATTTTTATTCACACACATTACTACTTACCTGGATCTTTGTTGTCAGGCAAATATTTGATAGTGCTTTTTCTGGGTTACCTTGCTGCCTCCACTTTAGTTAGGGCCAATAAAAATAAGCAATCAAGAAATGTATCTTCAAAATACACTACTTTAGAATGTAATGAAAGTCATTACAAGGTATGAAGTACTGATACATGCTATAACACGAATCTTGAAAACACTGTACTATGTGATAGAAACCAGGCAAAGACTACATAGTTTGTGATTCCATTTATGTGCAATAACCAGCACATGCAAATCCAAGGATACAAAAAAAAAGATTAATGACTGTCAGAAGCTGAAAGGCAGGGGAAGAAAAGGAGTGATTAGTAAAAAGTGTGAGTTTTTAGGAGGTGATGAAAATGTTCTAGACTGAGGTTTCAACCAAGAGGAATAAACTAATGGAGAGCATAAAATAATATTTTTTAAAAATCTGTAGTAACCTTACTTCCAAAATGCCATCTTGTCTTGATATTTTATATTTTTTTAAGTGGCATATTCTCAAGAAAATAAAAATGACATCAGTAGCTGCTTTTCCACATGGAAACAAGCAAAATGGGGCTCCCTAGAGTTAAATCCTCTAAAATGCTGTGGCGAGAAATTTATTCTGTCTCAAACCACAAAAGTGCTTCTGAAAACCCATGAGGTAAATTATTTCTTCAAGAGTGCAGCAACCAAAGGTCAAAACAGCACATCAGTCTTTATAGATGCACCCAGACTACAATGACAATAAGTTGCTGGGACATCTGAAAATGCTTCCAATGTCTAGCTTAGATAGCAACAAAGAGACAGCTTTTCTTCCCTTTAATAGCAGCAGTGGATGTCAGATCAGCTCTTCTCCATAACCATATAAACCAGGGGGAGGCATGGGAAAAATGGAGGAACTCTGATTGGGCAAAGGGGAGGGAGAGTTGGGAGGGTGGTGCATGGTGGCAGGAAAGATGGTGGAATGAGATGGACATCATTACCCTAGGTACACATATGTATGACTGCACATACCGTGTGACTTACAGTGTGCACAACCATAGAAGTGCAAAGTTGTGCTGCAACTGTTGTCAATGAATCAAAATGCATTCTGCTGTCATATACCTAATTAAAATAAATTAATTAATTTGAAAAAATAAGTAAATAAACCATATATACATTAAAATATTAACTTCTTTCCAAATTGTAAATTAGGAATGTCTTTTTCTTTTTCCCCCCATTCTTGGTACCAGAAATTGAACCCAAGGGCACTTAACCATTGAGCCACATCCCCAGCCCTTTGTATTTTTTATTTTGAGACAGGGTCTCAGCTAAGTTGCTTAGGGCTTCTCTAAATTGCTGAGGCTGGCCTTAAACCTGCCATCCTCCTACCTCAGCCTCCCAAGTCACTAAGATTACACGCCCAGTAGGAATGTCATTTTTTATAGTATGGTCCACAAGGAAAAGAGATTAATCAATAAACAATAAACTCTAAAGCATATTTCAGAGCAGTAGAGATAAAAGAGATCACACAGACAATACAAATGGAAAAATATGGGGAGGAGATGTAAATTAAAACAAGGTACCACTCACAACTATTATCTTCAACTGAAAGATTAGATTAAAGCAACATAGGTGAAGTTTTAGGAAAGTGATTCACTCAAAGATACAATGGATAGTACTATAAACTGTTAAAAATTCAATTCAGAAAATGAAATGAACTATGTAACAAAAGCTACAAATTATGTAGCTTTTCCAGGAAATTTATCCCAAAGAAATACTGAAGTGAAGAAAAATTCTAAAGGCCTTAAATTTTCACTACAGTGTTAGATCTATAAACAATAAAGTGGAAAAGTAAATGTCCAGCAACATGGAACAGAGTAAGTTAAAATACATGTACTGGCAAGAATGGAATGACCCAGCTACCAATTACTGTAAGTATAAAAAGACAGATAAAGTTACATAACACAGTATTAAACTGTAGATTATAGCCCTTTAAAACAGATGTACATATGAAATGATGTGAATGGAAAAAACAAAAATTAAATCAGTAGTATAGGAAAGCAACTGAAGTCACTTTTAAATTTTTTCAAATTTCAAAGCTGAAATACATTTACAATAATTTATAACCTAAAAGTCTACTTAACATAATGATTACTACTTATTTCTACCTTACAGTGATCAATTTTGAAAGAAAGAAAACTAAGGTAAAGAAAAGGCAACCCCTACACATACTGCACAGTAATTCATGCCAGTCACATCCAAATGTAGACTTGCCCTTCCAAAAAACCAAGGACACAGACAATTTTTATTTAAAAAGAATGGGTTATAGATTTATTTTTAAGCACTCTATTGTTATAGAGTAAGTATTCACTGTAACTGTTATGTCATTGACATAAGAATGATTCTTTTTCAAAGAAGAGTTATTTTAGATTAAAATTTGAATGACCTTTTCAAGAGGAAATTAAAAAAATGGCTAGGGCTTTTTTACAAGAAATTTGCTTTGTCAGAGGCTTAATTATTCAATTGATTTTTTAAAAAATCATGTGAAGTTCCATAGAAAAAAGAAAGGAACCAGGAGTGTAACATGTTCCTTATCAGAGACAGGAAATTAAAGCTCTGCAGTAACACCTTCAGCTTTCTAATTTACAAAAATTCAAATCCCCTAGGTTTGCCTAAGAGAAAAAAGGGCATAAGGCGAAAAAAGTATCCTTTAAAGAAAAATGAACTATCTGTAAAAAGAGCAACAAATTCTCAAATATCACAACTCACAGGCAACTCCCCACAGATTGGCCAGCTAATTATCCTAGTAATGAAATTAGAGAAACATCTGAAGGGTTTCTGGATTTGATAATTCCTCTGTGGAGAAATAAATGTGAACTATTTCTTCATTTTGATATTTTATTGTAAACACTCGTGCAGGAAGGCCCCAGTACACTTCTGGAAGAGAAGGAAGCCACCAAGTTTCCTTTAACCTGAGCAAGCAAAAACAACATCAACCAAAGCCTCTCTGAATCTCAAACTCACACATTTAGCCCAACCATGACTTACTTATAAGGCTGAAGGGGCTTAGAAACAAGATGCAAATCATTCTAATCTTCTGGGATATTGTGCCTGCTGCTCCATACAGACCTGGCTATATGCTCTGATGGCCACTCTGATGGCAGACAATGCACATAGGGATGAGATGGTCAGTTTCGCTCTCTAATTCAGTCATTCTTGACCCTAGTTGTGGGCTAAGATGCCATCCTTCTGCACACTTGTGCTGCTCAATACCTCAGCCTGGACTGTCCCACATCTCCCCAACTGCTTTCTGACAGAGCATCTCACAGGGTCTCTGTGAAGCCCGCCTCTCAGGAGCTCCAGTACTTTACCCCAGAGATACTCCCCAGCCTCCCAGATGGTATGTTCCAACTTTATTAGTTATCAGAAGATAACTGCTTACAAAGGCCTTATATGATTTCTAAGCTGTTTCTCCCACCTAGAGTTAACTCTTGGGGTCATTAAACTTTTACAAATCTTCCATCAATTACCATGAGTTATGTCTACCAATGTTCTATTAAGGCCCAATGATAACTTCTACACCAAGTGTATCACTTTTTATTATGGCATTAGCCCATTAGCCATTATCAGTCAAATCTGAGTTAAAGCAAAAATCCTAAAATCATATCCAATGGGATTCTTTTTTACATCACAAACTATTTCTTTGGTCACTTTTAGCAAATTGGAATTTGGATATCAAAGAAGTCTCAGTATCAATTTCAACAATATTCTGCTAAAAAAGTTGATCACACATGGAATATTCTGGTCATTCATTCAGTAACATCTAGAATCAATCATTATCTAACATAATCAATATTCTGGGGAAAAAGGATACAGCAAAAAATAATTGTGGGGGAAATTGTTTGCACATTAAAAAAAGTGTTCTAACAGCAAGTAACCTCTGGTCTTAGCTGTCTGATAACATAACCACTTCATATGTGGTAACAGAAGCAACTGTCACTTCTACACTGTGACTTACAGGCATAATGTCTTATCAATGTCAGTTACTAATAAAGTTGCTCCTGGTTCCATGTCTTCCTCTCAATCCCAACTCTTTGCTGACATTAATGTCTTTGATTCACGCAACCATTAATATTTACTGAGTGCCTATTATGCAAGCACAGTTTATGTAATAGGAATAGTGATGAAAAAGCTTGCATTCCTTTGGGCACAGAGAGGAGACTGATAATGGCTAATTATGATTAAGGAGAAGCCAGCACTTGAATCATCTTGAATACATTCTACGAAAAGGCCCTGAGGTAGGGATGAGCTTAGTCTGTTGCATGACCAGAAAGAGCAACACATCAGGAACAGTCACATACCAATGAAGGCAGAGAGGGAACCAGGTCCTAGCTCCTATAGGGCATTGTAGATCAGAATGAGGGTGGGCTTTATTACAAAGGAAAAGTAACTAAAGTACTGATTCTTAAAGCATGGTCTCCAGACCAAGAACATCAGCATCACCTGGGAACCTGTCGGAAGCACAAAATCCAGGCCCCAACCCAAACCCCCTGAATTAGAATCCCACCCATGCAAGCACACTTAAGCTTGAAAACTACTTCATTAGAGGATTTTATGTAAGCGACTAACATAAAATTATGTTTCTGAGTAAAACAGTAATAATACTGTTCAGACAGTATTATTGGCTTGATAGATAACAGCAGTGTGTGTGTGTATTTTGGGAGGCAGTGTACCAGAGATTAAACTCAGTGGCACTCAACAAATGAGCCACATCCCCAGCCCTATTTTGTACTTTATTTAGAGACAGGGTCTCACTGAGTTGCTTAGCACCTCACTTTTTGCTGAGGCTGGTTTTGAACTCTCAATCCTCCTGTCTCAGCCTCCCAAGACGAACAACAGTACGTATAAATGATATCAAATATAAGCTATTATAATGTCTATAGTTATCTCAATAACAATATCAAAACATCACAATCCACATCCACTTGTACTTATCTTTGCATTTCTGAATTTCAGAGAATTCCAATTCAATTATAAGAAACATAGAATGGGGAGCTGGGGTTGTGGCTCAGTGGTAGTGCACTTGCCTAGCATGTGTGAGGCAGTGGGTTCAATTCTCGGCACCGCATATATATAAAGGAATAAAATAAAGGTTCATCAACATCTAAAAAATATTTTTTAAAAAAAGAAATATGAGTTTCCCTTATCAAAAATGCTTGGGCTGGGCACAGTGGTGCACACCTGTAATCACACCAGCTCGGGAGGCGGAGACAGGAGGATTGAGAGTTCAAAACCAGCCTCAGCAAAAAGTGAGGTGCTAAGCAACTCAGTGAGATCCTGTCTCTAAGTAAAAATAGGGCTGGGGATGTGGCAATGCTTGGGACCAAAAGTTATTTCTGATTTAGGGGAATTTTTTGGGTTTTGTTTGTTTGTTTGTTTGTTTGTTTGTTTAAATATCTGCACATATATGTGGGAAATCTTAGAATCAGTACCCCAAGTCTAAACACAAAATTCATATGCTTCATATATATATATACCTTATACACACAGCCTGAAGGTAATTTTATACAATAATTCTAGAGCACCTGTGTTTTTACTTCAACCCATCACATAAGGTCAGGTGTGAAATTTTTTCTCTTTTGGTATCACAAGATATGCTGCAAAAACTTTTAATTTATAAAACTTGCTTTACACACACACATACACATACCCACACACACACACCAAAAAAAAAAAAAATCAAAAAAGTTTCAGGTTTTGGAACTTTTGGGTCAGGGATGTTCAGCCTGTACTAAGAACATATATTTTAAATTATATGTTCCATGTATAATTGGAACATATAATTTCCTCCTCCTCAAATCACCAAATAAGAAATCCCAAAAAACATATTTTTCCTCACTTCTCACATCAGAATAGGTTCCCTGCTTCCTAGACCCTGTCCCTTAGTGTTGAAGTCATCCCCATTCTTCTAGAATAATTCAAAGAGCATAAAACTTGCCCTAGTCCAGGTCAGAATGAGGGTTGGCTTTATTGCAAAGGAAAGGTCATTACAGTTCTGAGGCAAGAAGACCACAGAACACCCAACACTTCCAGCAGAAGTAAGTTTTTTCTTTGCCACTCTGCAATCACTCCCACATAGGTGTCTGTATCTGTCTTATCTATCCTACTGGTCTAAAAATTTCTTCAAGACAAAGGTTTGGGTTTTGAAATACTTCCCGTTTTTCTCCTCCACTATTATCCCTCACTCTCCAAAGAGCACTCTGATTTTACACACAGTATATATGCAACACATACCTGTTCAAGTAAACCAATGATACTATAAGTCGGGGATGCAAAGTTCCATGGAAGAAGGGAACAAGAACAGGAGACTAGAACATGACAATCAGTACATTCACATCAAGAAACATTCATTTATCCATTAAACACATGGCATAACTTCAGAGCATGCTTTTTCAAAAGGCAGACAATGTCTGGAATGAAAAAAGACAAAGCATTCTGCTAATCTGGGGAAAGTTAAGAAATCTCTCCTTTTCAACTGTGCCTACAGCTAAATTTAGACAGATTTCAAATTCCAAACACATTTCCCAAAGCAACTCACCTTGAGGCTACTTCTACTTTCAAGAGTTTTCATAAACAATCAACAAATAAATTAAAAGAACTAAAAATATACTTAGTTAATTCTTCCCCTCTGCCCTTCTCCTTATAAAATTAAATTTTTTAAGTTTAATATTGGTAGGCTTTCTCCTAAAATTATCATCACTGCTTTGTGGGCCTGTGACTCATTTTATATAAAGATAATGTTATATATTTCACTCTTTTTTAAAAATTTTTATTCTCTAAGCACTCTATTTATTTTTAAGACCATCCATGATGCTACGAGTACAGCCAATCCATTGCTTCTAGTTCTTTCCTTTCTACCTCCCACTTTGCTATTTAGTGTAGGCAAGACCTATCCTCACCGCAGAAATATAAAAATATTTATTCATTCACAAAAAGTCCAATGCTGTGCTAAGTGCGAGAAACACAGATGGAAAGGCATGGTGCCTACACCCTCAAGGAGGTTTACAGAACAAGGAAGAAGCACTGCAAACATTGACTCCCAAATGAGAGAACTTCCTAGTGGAGGTACATTTAAGGTCCAATGAGAACAGGGGGGAAAAAAGCCCTTCAGGGAGAAGATGACTTCACAACAGGTCTACTGAGCTGAAAACTGAAGCATGCACAAGACAAGCAGGAAGAGGACCATGCAGATAGTGAAACACATATAAAGGCACAGAGACAAGAGAAAAACCCAGCTTCTGTCTTAAGCAATCCTCAATCCACGAGCCACAAATGTGCTGCAAAAATTTTAAATGTATAAAATTTGTTTTACACACACACAAACACTCTCACACTGTTGGCAAAGTCCAATGGAGCAGAGTAGGTTGTGGAGAGCAGGATACAACAGGGTACAACTCACTGTGAGCAAGAGGAAACCCTAACATAAGCATAGGATCCTAATGGGATCCCCTGAGGACCCTAGAGGGGGAAATAAACAGATCTTCCTGAGCGGCAACACAACTCCAAGGAAAGCAGGGGAAATGCCGGTGACCAGGGGCAAGGCACACACACTACTCCTCTGCCCTGGCCACTGCAGCACTTTAATCGCTAACACTGGTGTTTTAAGTCTTTTTTGATCACTTCCGCTGTGTGGCTACAATTTCTGGGGAAATGTATTACTGACACAAAAAGGCTGAAATCCACTAGCTTAGACAACAAAGGAACTTGATACCTAAGCTAAGGAGTTTGTATTTAACGCTATAACAGAAGTCCATCTTGAGGAATTCCAGGGAAGGAAAAGACAGTGCTGCTCAGAGAGACAACCAGGGAAGCAGAGTGTTGAATGAAAACACTAAAGGCAAGAAACCTAGCCAGCCATGGTGGCGCATACATGGAATCCCAGTAACTAGGGAAGAAGACCAGCCTTGGCAACTTGACAAGATCTGTCTTAAAATAAATTTTAAAAAGAGTTGAGGATATGGCTCAGTGGGAGAGTCTTATCTAGCATATACAAAGCCCTAGGTTCCATGTCTGGGATCACTCTCTGATAAGATGGAAAGTTGTTTCTCTTCAGTCTCCGAGGAAGGAACTTAGGGATATGGCAGAGACGTTCCACTATTCTTGCCTCTCTTACTTGCAACCCTGGGTAAGTGCTACTGTTTTTTCTCTCACCTTTGGAGATTCCAAATTGTCACTCAGACCAAGTTAGGTAAGCAAGTGGCAAACTCAGTTGATTTGAATCCACCACCAGTTCCTACTATCAGCTGGCCCTGAATGTAATTAAACAACTCTTTTACTCTTTTTTGGCATCTATCTGCAGACTTTCCTGTGGTGGAGTTCTAAGGAGCAGGGGTGGAGGATACTGGGGACTGAACTCAGAAGTGTTCTACCTCTCAACTACCTCCCCAGCCCTTTTGTATTTTTTCATTTTTGAGACAGGGTCTCAGGAAGTTGCCTAGGCTGGCCTCAAACTTGAGATCCTCTTTCCTCAGCCTTCCCAGTATTGAGGATTACATGTATACATCACCATACCTAGCTCCTTTGACAGAGTTCTAAACCTTCGTACACTTCCCACCTATCCAAATCTTTATTGGCAGCACCTCTAAGATCCATTCTCCATACAGCAACAAAACCAATGTTTCTAGTTAATCAAATTATGCCATTTTTACTACCTAAAACTCAACTGGCTACCACATCCCTTCTCACACCACTTACTCTTGCCCCTAGCCCAGGAAAATCTATATGCTATCAAGTTTTCTCACTTCAATTCTTGCCATTCTCCTAACTGCCCACTAAGTAATGGCCTGCAGGGCTTCCTCCAGGTCTCTGAAGGAGTCCCTAGGAATTGTGCCCATTTGAAATGTCAGTCTTAGGTATAAGCACATAAATTCCTAGGATGCTTCCTTGCCCACAAGGCGGCAAACACATCCATCTTATTTGAACCTTGATAAAAGACTGTTCATTCTTTTTATCCAGTTTGGATTTCAACAGGGAAAGATGTTTTTCATTTTCTACTCCAAAAATAATTATTCTCTAAATGGCAATATCTGAATTTACCATTAGCCAAAAGAATATTATGACTACTGTATGTCCAATCGAGTATATAAAAATATTATAACCTAGACATTTGCAATCTTGAACAAAACAGGTATTTGTACATGAACCTGGTCCAAATCTCATTTCTCTGGAATGACCAGGAGCAAATTACTTAAACCCGCTGAGCCCCAAAGTCCTTATCTGCTGAATGAGAATGGGAAGATCAACTTCACAGTATAATAAGGGTGTAAGATAGGATGAGGAGCCTAAATTACTGGGCACTGTTAGAGTGAGGAGTTCTCAGTAAAATCTTTTTGTCTGCCCTAGAAGGAAAGTAAGACAGTAGAGCTTCCAATCCCCTGGGTTTTTATATAAACTGCTCCTTCTACAGTGGAAAAAAATGTTAATCGCCTTTATCATTTTTTATTATCACCACTAACAGTTTAAATTAGTGTTCTACAATAGTTTATTCATTATGGTTTTCTACTAACTTTTCTACGCTTTCGTACCCTAAAAATGACCACAGTTGCTAAGTCTGTGAAACTAGTTTTCCTAACCATCATCTAACAATGTGTGAATTTCCATTTCTTTGATAAGACAGTTTTCCTCTGATAAGGTAATATGCTATTTGTTTTAAGAATCTGCCTCAATATTTCATGCTCTCTAAAAGGGCCTTCCAGTAACCAAGACTGCCCCATTTTACTCCAGTAAAATGGAGGATTTTAAGGTTTCACCTACCACAACTTAAGTATATGCTCATGCCTACTCATATTACCTATTGTTTTCTTTTCTCAATTCCAACTAAGAAAATGTTCTGTTAAATACCTAGCACATCATCAAAACACAAATATTTAAATAATGTTCAGCTTGATTAAATGGAAAGAATTGAAAGGAACACTCTGGATTCCTAAATCTTTATACCTCAATCTTCTTATTCTTTGAGATACTCCTTAGTAGAGAAAACTGGGGAAAAGTTTATAATGCACGACAAACCATACTAGCATGTGTTGGTATGCAATTATTCTATCTTAGCTGAAAAGAGATTGGAAAACATGAAGGCTTCAAGAATGGGTCGGGGGTTAAATTAGCTTTAGAAAGACTTTTGGAGGAGTGCCACACACTATGGTAGATAACCAAAAGAGATAAAGGTCTACCTTATTCCTTAAAAGCTCCAGAAGAGAAAAGTTTGTTTTATTGTTTTCACTGCTGGTAGGAGAAGGGAATGAAGAGTAAGGAAAGTAGTTCTTCCTAGAAGTAGAATTTAATAAATGACCCTCAGGGGTCCCATCCAGATAAATCTCTTTACTTTTTAAAATATAAGCAGGCGTATACTTGTACAAGTTTCTTTATAAAGTCTAAACCTGGTTTCTCCAAACCAGGCAAAAATACAGAAAATTCCAATGTCTTTTCATTAATATAACCAAAATCACAAGGCAACTAAATTACCTATATAGCACATGAAATGTGAGATGTTTTGCACATTTTTTAAAAATAGATGTTCTGCCTAACAGCCTTTCGGAATTACAATCTATAAAGACAGGAACCAGTCTTTAAGAATCTAATCTAAACTTGATTCTGGAATCAAATCTGATCTAAGTTAAGTTACCACATTATTACTCAATAGAAAGGAATTTTTTCAGAACATAGTATATCATATAAATCTAATGTTCCACAGCTATAGCTTCAAAAATTTTTAGTTTCAAAACACAATTTCAGATTGGAAAATATGTGCAAACAAAACTAGATAATACTAAGTAATAACATTAATACAGGCAATAATTTGATTCATCAAGTGTAAAACTGTTAAAGAAGATACTGCAATATCCTATTTATTTGTCCTAGATGCACAAAATCAGAAGCTTAAACAATCAGATTTTATTTTACAGTATTACAAAATAACTAGAAATAATTATAATGTCTCTATAGCACTGAAAGATAAAATACCGTTAAGTTCAAAAACTAACACATGATCATTTCAATAGAACTTTTAAAAATTATTGTTTTCTTGACATATTACCTGCATGGGCCTAAGGGTACAGTTCAGTGGTAGACCATGTGCTTAGTATGTACAAAGTCATAGATTCAATTCCCAGTACTCCTTCCCCCCAAAAAGAAAAACCATATATTATTTGTAATCTATATAAAGCCTAAGTGATAACTTTGGTTTGACTGCACTTCAGTAGCCATCAGGAACATACATGTAACTATTTAAACATAATTAAAACTAAATAATTATTTTTTAAAGTTCAGTTCTCGGTCCCATAAGCCACATTCAAAGTTCAGTAGCCACATGTGCCTGGTGACTACCATACTAGACAATACGGATACAGGACATTTCTATTGTAGCTGGACAAATACACCAAATATGAAGTGGCAACACTTACCACTAAGTGACACAGGCAAAGTCAAGCACTCTGGCCTTAATGTGGCACTGCCAAATAGTGTGTGTGGTTTTGGTATGTAGTTTTTTGTTTTGTTTTGACCATTTCAGCAGTAGGTACAGAAATTTTTATAAAACTGTTATCTGAAAAGAGCAGCAAATGCTTTTAGAGTTAGCCAAGCTCTTTCAAAAAAATTTGAATATAACACTTCACAAATGAAAGTAGTCAATAAAAGATACCTAATGTGGTTTTAAAATGGTTAGAATTTTTGCTTTCGATAACTGACTCAATTCGACAATCAAATACAATGAGTGGATCACTAAAAAGCCAGTCTCTCCAAGTGCAAATAACCTATTTTTTAATAAAGAAAAATAAGAATGTTTTAAGTACAAAAGATTAATCAGTTTTCTCCTCACCAACTTGTAGAAATATCATAGAAACATAGATATTAGCCATGGCAGGTATCTCAAAATGAGAGTAATTATCACTCCAATTTCTGCAGTACCCTATCATTATCTCTGTGATTCTCAGTGCTTGCCTGTTTATTTTTAGTTAGCCTACTAAACCCATCTTCCACTTCTGGTTGGGACCAATTATCACTTCATGTCCCACATAAAAGAAAACCACTTGATTCTGTACCATTTGGTGAGAAAACACATGAAACCTATTTATCTGCACATTTTTAATATAATGCAGTCTAAGAAGCAAAGTTATCTTTAGAATGCCCTTAAGAGCATATCAAGGAATGTACTGTATGCCACAGAAACAATTTAACACTTAATGGTTATAATGATAAATTTTAAGTTATGTACATTTTACCACAATAAAAAAGTATATCAAGGCAACTGTCTACATTCTGATTATCCATTTTTATATTATTAGGCATTATAATTTTTCCTGAAAAAAAATGGTTATAAATTTCCAAAGTAATAAAAAACAACATGGGGCTGGGGTTGTGGCAAAGTGGTAGAGCGCTCACCTTGCATGTGTGAGACCCTGGGTTCGATTCTCAGCACCACATAAAAAAATAAATAAGTGAAATAAAGGTATTGTGTCCAACTATATCTAAAAAAATTTTTTTAATTAAAATAAAATACAACAAATCTTACTCATGTTGGAATAAAAATCCAAGCATATTAAAAGCTAAAGATGAAGAACACTTTTTAAGTTTTAAAAATACTTTTTAAGTAAAAACACTTTTTAAGATATCACAGTGATGGACTGAGGTTGTGGCTCATCAGGAGAGTGCTTGCCTAGCATGTGCGAGGCACTGGGTTCGATCCTCGGCACGACATAAAAATGAATCGATAAAATAAAGATACTGTGTCCATCTACAACTAAAAAGACATCACATGGGGCTACTAAATGAAAATTTTTTTCATTTGTTTATGTATCTCAAGTTTAAGGGTCTTCTGTTTACTCAATATCACAAAATCAGTAGTAGCTTTTATCTTGCACCTCTTACAAGCTAGGCACTGTACTATTGGCTTGAATCACAAACAGTAACTCTAATCCTGAAAAACATTCTAAGAGCTGGATATCATTATCATCCCCATTTTACAGATGATGAAACTGAGAGACAATTTTTTTAAGTGACTTGTGATCACTAAAAGTGGTAGCTAAGCAAACACTGAAGGGTTAGTCTGATTTCAAAGTTGGTACACATGCATCATACAGTCTGTGAAAGATAATCAGAGGAACCACACCTGCTAAACTGAATGTAATCACAAGAGCACATAACTTTTAAGAATTCTGATTATCTAGTATGTACGTGGGAGAAGGGAAAACTCTCTACGTTTTGTAGAAACCCCAAAGGATACCTTGACATAAAATTAATCTTTAATAAAGAGACCATATTGCAACAACCAACACCTTGTCTCTTTACTTCTGTGTTCAGGAAAAAACAAAGACACCTGCAAAAATTACTTAAAGACAAAGAAATGTAAATCCAAGGAATAAAAATCTTAAAATCCTTCACCCTTATCCACAATACATATTTTAATACAGGACATTCACATTACAAACCTAACTTCATAAATAAATATCAAACTAAAATCAGATGCAAAATGCTATTAACATTTCCAATTCCTTGAATTCTGGCAGGACAACCTATCCAAGCCATCTAAACCCAATTAAGCAAACTGCTATGTTTGTTCAGTATGTGCAAGTTTCAGGCGTCCTCCAGGAAACAAGTAAGGGGTCAGGGGACAGCATATTATATTCTGCGTGTGTAACTTCAGCAAACAAATTGTTATCACTTCATTCTTCAGGTTTTGCAAAAGCAAAAGAAAGGTTGTTCCTTTGTTTCAACAAATGAAGCATAAGAACAAGGGATGACTGCAAGATGGTCCCGCTTCAGTGGGAGAGGAGCAAATACAACTTTCAGGAGGCCATGCCACATGCCTACGGAGCTCCCAAAGAACCAGCTAATCCTCTCCAGAGGTCTTGCTTGAACAATCTGTGGGAAACAGAGGGAGCCGGGCACAGACGTTTTCCTGCGATCTAAAACTTTTGAGGTTGTATTTACTAAAACCCGATTCCACAAAGAGATAAGAGTGACTTAGTTCTATCGCAGACATCAAGCTCGAAATTCCATTAAAAATAAAGCCAAAGTACCCTTTTCAAAGTGTGTTATGTTCCAATCTGGTAAAAAGTTTGAACAATCAAAAACAGAAAGACAAAGCAAAAAAACAAGGTTCCCAGTTTCCCTAGTCTTGACCTTCAAAGAATCGCAAAAAAGTCAGGTCCCAAAAAGTAAAAGTTTCGAGCGGCGGCCCCACCAGCTGCTCAACTAACTCCGGAGCAGGTGAGGGACCCCTCCTGGCAGGGAGGGTGTCCTCAGGCCCCAGGCTGGGGGCTGGGAGGATGGAGTTCGGACCCTCCCGACACCTCCAGAGGCTCGGGTGGCCGGGCCCGCGAGGCTGAGCTCCAGACCCACAAGCGGCGCGGACGCCCCCGCCCGCGACCCCGCACACTTCCGGCCCCGACGCCCCGCGCCCCCCGCACGTCTACCCACTTACCGGCATCATTTTGGACCCGAACCGCATCGAAGCGGGTGGCCAGATTGCAGCCCCGGCAAAGCGGAGGCGCTCCGGGGGTCGCGGGCACCCAGGAGCAGAGCGGAGCGGAGGGCGAGGCCGCCAGCGAGGCGGCGGACCTGTTGAAAGGCGGGGGCGCGCGGGTGCCCCCCGCAGTGCAGGGGCGCCACCGAACCGCGGGCCCACCCCACCCCCGGCCGGTCCCCGGACGCGGCTTTGTCTCCTCTGTGCTCGCGGTGGCCCGAACGCCCTCCTCCGCTCCGAAACCAACTAATCCCCGGCCTGGCCCCTGAGCCCGAGCCCGCCCCGCCCCCGAGCCCGAGCCCGAGCCCGCCCCGCCCCCGAGCCCGCGTCCGCCCCGCCCGCGACGCGCCGGACGGCCGGGGGGAGGGGAGGCGCGGGGCCGGCAGCGGCGCGCGCCTGCGCGGACCCGCGGGGCGGGGCGCGCCCCGGGCGGCAGAGCCAAAGACCTTTTCTTTTCTCGCCTCTGGTCGAAAGTGCAGTCGGGGACGCGCGGCGGAGCGGCTCGAGAGCGCGCCTCCTGGCGGAGCCGCGGGTGTTGGGAGGCGGTGCCTCCGGAAACAATAAACGTGAAAAACTTGCAGCGAGACGGAGGGCTGTGGCTCGCACCTGCTCTGCGGCTCGGAGCAAGAGTCCAACCCTCTGCCTTTCGGGAACGTGGGCCCGAGGTTCGACGCCTGGGCCGGGCGGAGAGGGGCGGCCCGTCCCGACAAAATGCAGATCCGCGTGTCGCCTGGGTCCGCAGCACAATCCGAAAGTTCCTCGACTTCTTCACCCCTGGTCTCCTTTATGATTGTCCAGACCCTAATTTAAACTCCTGTGATACTTGCTATAATGTTTAAAAAAAAAAAAAAAAAAAAAGGAGGGGGGGACTTAAATATGACAAAGGCAGACTTTATGCTATGTATATTTTGCCACAATCAAAATGAATAATTCAAAATATAAAAGCAGCCAGGAACCTGCGACTGGACTCGCAAGGGTAACGCAGGAGGATCGCGAGTTCGAGGCCAGCATGGGCAACACAAATAAAATAAAAAATATAAAAAGAGCTGTCGCTGGCTGGGGTTGTGGCTCAGCGGTAGAGGGCTCACCTTGCACGTGCAAGGCCCTGGGTTCCATCCTCAGCACCACATAAAAACAAATAAATAAAACAAAGGTATCCGGTCCAACTACAACTAATAAATAAGTCTTTAAAAAAAAGAAGAAGAGCTGTCTTAAAATTAAAAAAAAAAAAAAACTGTAGATATAATTCAACGGTAGAGTAGTTGCCTAGCACGCTGGAGGCTCTAGGTTCCATCCCCAACACTGTGAAAGGGAAAAGGGGGAAAAAAAAATGTCAAGCAGCATTCTGAAGAGCTTTTCGGCTTGTAACACCCTACAAACCGCCTCATGGAGAGAGAGAATCTTTTTGTAGGCAGGGAAGCAAAGGCTTAGGAAAATTGCAGTGGCTTACTTTAAAAGAAAAACAACTGAACAGTTACCCCCTTCCACATTCTAAGAAGTCCTTTAATTTCTCCTTAAGTTGTCCGCTTAAACCCCAAATCACTTTCCTCTGTCATTATACATGACTATTCAGTGGAACACACCTAGGTTTATGTAGCTCCAAGAATGGATGGCTTTTTATTAGTCTAGCATATCCTTTACCAGAATGTCCATTAAACTCCCTATTGCACCACCCCAGCTACTATATCTGGAAATATCGTTATGATTGTAACAGGGGTCTACTTCATGCTTTGAACATAATCCTTGCTGCTTTGCCACTGCAGTATATTTTAAAACTGGTGGATTTTTTTTTTCTTACTCTTCTTCCTTTCCCCTCTTAGGGCGATTTATCTGTCCTTCAGCTCAGAGACCAGCAGAATGAAGGAGTCCATACTTCAGAATTGACACCTACAAATCTAAGAAATGGCTGTCTTTCAAGGATACAAATGAATTATGGCTCCTGACAGGGCAAAGCTGGAGAGTAGCCTTTGAATTACCTCTTTAAAAGCCTTCTGTTCCCCTTCACAGAATCATAGCCCCTGGGACAGGAGTCCCCTGTGTTTCTCCTTTACAAGCAAAGCAACAAAACTTCTTTTTGTTTTTATCAAAACCTAGTTCTCTTTATTCTATTGGCATTGGGACAAGAATCAAGCTTTCAGTTTCATGACCAATTGAAGTGGAATTAAGCTGTCTCAAAAAATAAAATGTAAAGTCTAGTTATTTGAATAAAATTTTCTTTCCAGGCATGGTGGTCCACACCTGTAGTCCCAGTCAGTCAGGAGGCTGAAGCAGGGGGATCACAAATTGGAGGTCAGCCTGGGAAACTTAAGGAGACCCTGTCTCAAAATAAAAATTGGAATAAGGGAGATTGAGGATGTAGCAGCTCAGTGGTAGACTGCCCCTTGGTTAAATCCCTAGTAATCAATGCCCACCCCACGCCACCCCACCCCCCCAAAAAAGAGAGTTTTCTTTACTAAAATAAGGGAAATTCATCCTTTCATTCATTTGGTAAATATTCATCAAACACTTATCATGGGCTGGTTGTTCCTTACTGGAGATCCATTAATGAAGAGAATAAAGCTCAATGGACAATAAAGCCAAAAGTTTAGTATTTTAACAATTAATATAAACTAATTATAGTCGTTGGAAAAAAAGTAGAAGATGGTAAGGGGATGAAGCTTACAAGTACAATAAGGTCATGTTTGAGCACAGACTTATAGGAAATCAACAAGTGACCTACATGAATATGTGAGAAAAGACTTCCAGGGAGAGGGAACAGCCAATGCTGAGATGGGAATCTGCACCATCTCACCCATCTGCAACAACAAGGAGGGCAAGATTGCTGGCAAAGACTGAATGAGAAAGAAATTAGTAGAAACGACAGGAAGGGTAAGATAATGCAAAGCCTTGTGGACTGTTATGGTACGGACTTTGGCTTTTACTCTGAAATGGGATCCATGGAAAGATTTTAAACAGAGGAATGCTGTGAGCTGACTTATACTTTAGTAAAGTCACTCCTGCTGTTGTAGAAAACAAAATGAATTTAGAGAACCCAAAGGAAGCTCTCTTTCAATAATCTAGATGAAAGTAGGGGCTGGGGATGTGGCTCAGTCGTAGAGTGTTGCTTAGCATACACAAGGCCCTGGGTTCAATCCCCAGCAACACACACACACAAATGAAAATGGCTTAGGCAAGTGTGTAACCATGGCTGTAATGATTACAAAATTGGTTAGGTTTTGAATGTATTTTGGACAGCTGAATATATAAAATTTCCCAAAAGATTAGATATGGAATATGAGAGAAAGAAGTCAAAGATAAGTCCAAGATTTTTCACCTGATAAATGAAATTATTCACAAACCAAACTGGATAAGACCCTGAGTGGAACAGTTACACGAAATAGGAGCTCTGTTAACTTTTAGAATTTTAACAAAACTAAGAGAAACTCTGATCCTGAAGTCTATACATTTGTGGAAGGCAAAAAAAAAAAAATCTTTCTGGGAATTTGCAGTTCATAAAGAAACAAATTTGTACCAAAAAAAAAAAAAAACTGCCTAGGATAGCATGGTCCACAGTCATCTAGATAAAGAATTTTGAACTTCAGTCTCTAACTCTCCAGTTACCCCTCCCCACCAGAAAACTGCTCACACAAAATAGTAAATTATCTTTAGTATGAGCATTGGCATCCCTGGATTAACAAAAATATTATTACAATGGAACAGGAAACAAGGAGAGAAGAATTGGAATAAAACATTTCTGTTCTATTTCTTCACTGCCTGTTTTCATAAATGTCCTGCCCAAGGGAAGGGAGGGGAAAAGGGACAGCAGCTGGCAATTTGTCCTGAAACTCACTTCCAGCCAATTGAGAATTCTCAGCTGCCAAATAGCAGGTATGTTTATTTTAAGGTCTGTTTTGTTTTGTTTGCTTATTTGTTTTTTAATCACAGAAGCATAAAATCAAAGAAAACTTTTCTTTGCTCTTTTCCTCAAATTCTGTACCACTCACATATGGCTCTCAGATGGGTTGTCAGTTCCCTTCTAAGCTTCACTTTTTCTTTACTTCCACCCTCACCTACTTATTTTTTAAAGAGTCTCTACTTGGTTCTCCCCACCCTATAATTCTGTATTCCACTCCAAGAAAGATAAGTCAAATTACCACAAACTGTGTGGGGAGAAACTGTCTTCTCTCTTAGATCTCACCCCACCCCTAGGCACAGTACAATTAATGATATGTTTGGCTGGAGTTCAAATGTTCAAGTTCCCAACTTCTTCCCCATGTTACTCTTTCCCATTTCCCACAGATGTTCCAAATCCAGAATCCTCCTCCTACCCCCCAGAAGATGAACTCTCATCTTTCTTAGTTAATAAAATAAAGACAACTGAGCTTGCACTCAATCCTTGAGGCATTCCTCCAAAGCCATGAAGGATCAGTGCCAGGACCAATCAGATACTAATATCTGCAGATGTTCAAGTCTTTTATGCAAAATAGTATAGTATTTGCATATAATCTGTGTTCATCATCCTGTGTACTTTTTGTTGTTGGTGGTGGTAGTGGTGGTTGTATCAGGGATTGAACCCAACCACTTCACCACTGAGCCACATCCCCAACTCTTTCTTTTACATAGAGACAGGGTCTTGATAAGTTGCTTAGGGCCTTACTAAATTGCAGGGGCTGGCTTTGAACTCTTAATCCTCCTGCCTCAGCCTCTGGGACTGCTGGGATTACAGGCATGTGCCACCAGGCCCAGCCATTTTGTATACTTTAAAGAATCTCTTGATCACTTACACTACCTGAAACATTGTAAATACTTTGCAAGCTGTTATACTGTATAACGCTTGTTACATTGTATTGTTTAGAGAATAATGACAAGGGAAAAAGTCTGAACAGGTTCAGTTCAGACACATTTTTTTTTTCTGAACATTTGATTGAAATAAATTGGCTGAATCTGCCTATGTGGAGCCCACAGATATGGAAGACCAACTGTGCTCTTGTGACCTATGTTTTGTCAGAGACTGTTCTAGACTCTAGAAGCAACAAAGACTCATCCTTGAAGCTTATATTTTAGTTGGGAAGCTAGACAATAAGCAAATGAATGAGGTAATAATAAATGCTATGAAGGAAAAATCAAAAAGCAACCAAGTAAACCTAAAAGAGTAATGTCTATTTTAGAAAGGGTGGCCAGAGAACATCTCCCAGGAATGAAGCAGGGGAAGGAATCAGACTCTAGGCATTTGGAAGAAGGGCAAAGGGCCTGAAATAGTCTTGTGTTGACATCTTAAAGAAATAGCAAAAAGGCTAATGTGCCTGGAGCCAAATGGCCAAGGAGGAGAGTAATGAGAGACGTGGCGGATGTAACCAGAGCCTGGAGCATGCAGCACCATTTAATGTGCCAATTATCTTCCCCAGATACTTCTTCTTTGAGCTTTATTTTTAAATTTTTTAAAAATTTTTAACTCACATATAATAATTGTACATTTTTATAGGATACAGTATGATATTTCAATGTATGTATACAATGTGTAATGAATGATCCAATCAGGGTACTTGGTATTACTTGGTATATCCATTATCTTGGACATTTATCATTCCTTTGTGATAGGAATATTCAAAATTCTCTCTACTGGCTACTTTGAAATATGTAATTAATTACTGTCAACTATCATTATTTTGGGCTTTCTTAGGCTACAAATGTATTCACTTCTCTCCTGCATTCCCCTCAAGTTAGTAGTAATCAGGAAAAAAGAGATGGAGGAGAAGCTCGTTTTTCGTGCCTTAAATACCTTTCCTCCTTAAGGTATGTGGCAAAATTCTACTCATCTTTCAAGTTCCTACCTAAGTCATGTTTGATATTTCTCAAGCAGAACTAATCAATACCTCATCTACATTCTATGTTGCCCTGTTGCCACATGGTACCATATGACATAGAAATAAAAGACATTGCCGGGCAAGGTGGTGCACCAATCCCAGTGGCTTGGGAGGCTGAGGCAAGAGGATCTGGAGTTCAAAACCAGCCTCAGCAAAAGTGAGGCACTAAGCAACTCAGTGAGACCCTGTCTCTAAATAAAATACAAAATAGGGCTGGGGATGTGGCTCCATGGTCAAGTGCTCCTGAGTAATCCCCAGTACCCAACCCCCAACAAAAAATCTCTCCAACGAGATTTAATGACAAAAATGACTTCTTATTCATTTGTGTACCTTCAGTCCTAACACTGTGCCTAGGGCAAAGGTACCCAATAAATGCAAAATTGGCAGTACGCAATAAATGTTTACTATGCTCTCTTCTCTTTGCTAGGTTTGTGAGGTTTGGCTTCTGACTCCTGCAACAGCTTTGGGCAGTTCTTCCTTCGTCTTCTCCTTCCAAAGCACTCTCTAAATTCACCTAGGGATTGGCAAACTAGAGGCCAAATCTGGACCTCTGCCTGTTTTTGTATTGCCTATGAGCAAAAATGATTGACATTTTTTTAATCATGAAGAAGGAAAATCAAAAGCAGCAGTAGATTTTGTGACACATAAAAATTCCATGAAATCCATATTTCAGAGTTTATAAATAAGATTTTACTGGAACACAGCCACACTTGCTTATTTACATATTGTATTGTCTGGGGCTGCTTTCTGGCTATAACAGCAGAATTTATCAGTTTTTTGTTTGTTTGTTGTTATTGTTGTTTGGGGATTTAACCCAGAGCACTCTACTACTGAGCTACATCCCCAGTCCTATTTTATTTATTTATTTATTTGTTTGTTTGTTTATTTTTAAATTTTGAGACAGAGTCTCACTAAGTTACTGAGGGTCTCACTACCCAGGCAAGCCTTGAACTTGCAATCCTCCTAACTCATCCTGACACCTGGCATGAATTAAGCCATGGTGACAGAACCCGAGATCTTTGTTATTTGTCCTGGAGCTATGGCTCTTGTTTGTAGTCAAAGCTACAAGGCTGAGGGAGGAAAATCACTTGAGAACCTCCTGTGCAACATAGGGAGATGCCAATCAAAACAAAGTCAAAAAAGTATACATTTATTTTCTGGAAGTTTGCTGTTGTATTTGCTCTATCCAGCAGCAAGAATAATCTGTTCAGCACACAAGTAATCATGACACCCCCATGCTTCCAACTCTTTAGTCAAAGTGGAGGAGATGTAGATGGGGCAGGACTGAAGGTTGAAGGATATGAAAGCCAGGTGAGTAGTACATAGACACATACACTTTTCCATCTTCTTGTGTATACTCTAAATTATAATAACAAGTCTTTTAAAAAAGAAAGGCCATCATTTGCTCTCTGTTGGATTTCTTTTTTTTTTTTTTTTTTTGTACAAGGGATTGAACCCAGGGGCACTTAATCACTGAGCTACATCCCAGCCTCACTAAGTTGCTAAGGCTGGCTTTGAATTTATGATCCTTCTATATCTGCCTCCCGAGCCTCTGGGATTATAGGCTCATGATTTCTCATCTGCTTTAAAAAAAAAATTAGTTGTAGATGGACACAATGCCTTTATTTATTTTTATGTGGTGCTGAGGATTGAACCCAGTGCCTCACATGGGCTAGGCAAGCACTCCACCACTGAGCCACAACCCCAGCTCCATATTGTCTTATCTTCTATTGTCAGCCCTCTCCCTGGTACCCCACCTCCCCCTCACTCATAATGCACCATTCAGGTTTCACTATTGACAAGCAAGAGAAGTCTACCCTAAAATACTGAAAACAGTCCAAGGCTTCCCAAAAACCTGTTGGTCACCAACTGAGTCTGCTGCAGCTTCCATTTTCCCTGGTACAATGAGGAATGTACATGTATTTCTTCCTGGACTCTGTTAAAACACACTGTGAATGTGTCTGAAGAACTTTGTTCTAATCATTTTTTCAACTATTTTTAAACCTGGGGTTTAAACAATTATTTTTCAAGAGTACTGATATAGTTTGGATCTTAAAAGTCTCTCAAAGGCCCATGTGTTAAAAGTTCAGTCCCCAGCCTGTGTTGCTACTGAAAGGTGATGGAACATTTAGTAAGTGGGGCCTACTGAGAGGGGGTTAGTTCATGAGTAGTGTGCCATTGAATGGGGTTATTGGGACCCTCTCTGTTTCCTGGGCGCCATGAAGTGAGCAACTTTTTCCATGATGTGCTTCTGCCATGTTATGCTGCTTCACCACAGGCTCAAAAGCAATGGTGCCAATCAACGATTGATCAAAAGCTCCAAAATTTCTTTTACGTTTATTATCTCAGGTATTTTGTCACAGTGACTGAAAGCAGGCTAATACAAATACCTATGAAAAATACATAGGTTCTATAAAAAGTGGCCAAAATTCACTGGGGCAAAGGCCTAATTCTTAAAGTTCTTGATATTCCCTGTAGCCTAGAATACAGTGTTTCACTATCAATTGATTATTAAATGAATGTAATCATGTTGCTGCTTTGAAAAGTTTTTTTTTTCAAATAGCTAAAGAAAAACAGAGAAGAAAGAAGTTAATCATATAGTCTTCTATACTATCATTTAAATCTTACTTATGTGGAGTTCATAACTCACTTCTAATAGCTGTTATGTGTAACATTTAAGTTAGTTATTACTTGACAGTTTAGAATAATCCACCGCAACCCCATTATTGCCCAATGTGTGTTGAAGAAGAGTAACATCTCTAAAAGTCTTGGATGAACACAAATTTTATTTCTCTAGTTAAAGCCCAGAGGGAGCTTTAAAAAGGTCCTCAGAGAAGGCAAATTTAGAAGACTACAAAATCAAAACAACAGAGTAGTATCTGTTAGGAAAGAATTTTCACTTAAAAATATTGAGTCCCTGAGCTGTAACCTGTGAAAGCTTTTGCTATTTTTTCCCCCTTAGAGAAATTTGTTTTCTGAAAGTGTTTCTCAATAGATTTGGGGGAGAGCATAAACCTAATCTCAAACATACTTCACATTTACCACAGCTAATAAAAGGATATGGAATTGAAAAAAATCAAAATCAATTAAAGCATGTTTATACACATTACATGTGTATGTGACAAGATGACTTATGTAAAGTAAAATAAGCAACAAGAGAAATATATTTTCTTCCATTCATTATGTTAAATATATATGTTAAAATAGGAAATATATTTTTCTAAATTTTTTATTTGTTCTTTTTAGTTATACATGACAGTGGAATGTATTTTGATGTATTATACACACATGGAGTATAACTTCCCATTCTTGCGGTTGTACATGATGTGGAGTTATACTGGTTGTGTATTCTAGATATGCTGACTTAATTGATTGATTCAATAAATTCTAAAGTACTTATTTTGCATGTTCCAGGTACAATTCTAAGCTCTAGGGACACCATGGTGGAAAAGACAGATAAGTTCCTGCTCTGCTCATTAAAAGTTTTTATTCTTTCTGAGATGAAAGGTGATAAGAAAAGTTTTTATTCTAATTGGGATTAAGGTGATAAGTGAATAAGACAAATGCTAAGAAAAAACAAATTAAGATAGTGTTGTAGAGACTGGGGATGGGCATTTTGGAAAGAGTGGTCAAGAAAGTCCTATCCAAAGAGATGGCATTTGAACTGAGATCTGAATGACAGGAAGAACAGTCCTCAGAAGAAGTGGATACAGGGGGACAGCAAATGCAAAGACACTGAGAGCGGTATGGTTGACATGTTTGAGGAACAGAAGACAAGCCAGAATGGCTAGAACAGAGAGCCTAACCCCAAATCACACAACTAATAAATAACAGAGAAGATGTTCAAATCCACATCTGCCTAAGACATTTGCCCATATTCTACCACTGTGCAACACTACCTTAAAGAACAGAAAGATGACTCAGCTTTCATCTCCTTATGGCTTGGATGTGAAAAATCTCCCAAAGTCTTATGGATTCAGAGGAAGGGCTTTCGGGGTGTGATTGGGTCATAAGGGCTCTGACCGCATCAGTGGAAAATACATTGCTGGATGGATGGACTAGTGGGAAGTGGGACCTAGTTGGAGGAAGTAAGTCACTTACTTGGGGCATGCACTCGAAGGATTTATCTTCTCCCCAGTCCTCTCCTGTTTTTTTGTGATCCTCCTGACTCAGCCTCCTGAGTTGCTGGGATTGCAGGCATATACCACCACACTCAGCACTGAGTGTGTTTTGAAGTTAACTTGAGCAACATATAAAGAAAGCATGAAATAAAAGAGGCAAGTCTCACAAGCAGAAAGTCTTCCTCCAAGATAGGAGATACACAGACGAATAAATCATGGCATCGCACCAGCTGTATCAAACCCAGCTTCACCTAACCCTCATCGTCTCAGCCTCAACCCATGATGCATTCTCACGTCTTATCTTAGTCTGGAATGCAGCTCTGATGCTTTAGATTAGGGGATCAGATAAGCCGCATGTCAAAGATTCTTGTAGCTTCTCACAGATGCTGGCAAAGAACTATTCAGTCTGAAGAATCTGTACTTCTGGTGCCAGTGAGCAGTTCTTCAGAAGACAGTGCAGCGTTGGCTAGTGAAACTGTGATTAAACTGGTGTTCATATGAAAAAGGGTGGTAAGTTCAGACAGGAGTTGTTACTGAGATAGTAATCATAGGTAAGTGGCAGATGACCAAATTGTGGGCAGGGCAGGCTCAAGTTGCCAGACAAGCTGTCATAAACAAGGAGGACAGAAACCTTAGCGAAATGTAACACCACAGATGAATCCAAGAGAGACATTTTGTTCTGGTGCTTACCTGGATCAAATATACCCATTTTAACTCAAGCCAGCCTGGATTTAAGTGAATAGCCGTGTCCCAAATAAATTTTATTTAAATTATATTTTATTTAAAAAGCCAAGCTTCTTCCTATATCTGGGCATACAGGGGAATAAAGTATAACTCCATTTCCCAGCTGCTAATTGCCACAAAAGAAGATAATTTTCTAGAATGTGATATTATAATTTGGATCTGAAATGTCACCCAAAGGCTGAATGTTAAAGGCTTGATCTGCAGAGTGGCACAACTGGGGGAGCTAGAAACTTTAATAAGAGGTGGAGCCTTAATGGAAGGAGGTTAAATCACCTCTTTCTCTCTGCTTCCCTGCACCATGAGGTAAGCAGATCACTCTGCCATGTGCTCCCACCATGATGTGCTGCCTCACCACAGGTTCAAGAGCAAATGGGCTGAAAGGATCAAGGACTGAAACCTCCAACACTGTGAGCCAAAACAAACTTTTCCTCTTTTGAAGTTGGTTTTTACAGCAATGGACAGCAGCAACTTGTACATTACATGTGTAACTTGTACATGCTACCTATGTGTTATGTGGGTGGTGGGAAAGGGGTACATTTTGCCCTTAGATCTGTAGAAGCAGCTCCTCTAAACTATTCAGATGAATTATGAGCCAAATTCTTTCATGATATGATTAGGGGAAATCCGTGAATATTAGTAATAAGAACTACCTTTGATTTTTAAGTTTCATGCCAAAACATGAAATTGTACAACATGTAAATACACCAAAAGTACAAAATTAATATTCCCTTTTATAAAAAATTTGGACTTTGATAAGTAACTTGTGCAAAGTCACATATTGATAAGAAATAGTGACAGGTCACCCTGATGCAAAAATTTTTGAGTTTTATTTTCTATATCAACTTTTTTAGGTATAATAACATACAATATAATGGGTCTTAAGGGTATGTCCTGCTAGCTGGCGGGGTTGACAAGATGAGCTGGGTCCAAAGGAGCTGGCGGCAACAACAAACTAAGAAAACTGCGAAGAAACCACGCAACACATGAACATGAGTTTTGAGGGTGGGACTGCTCTGTGACCCCAAGGGTCAGATCCACACTAGATAGCTCTGAAAGGAGCAAGAGAGAAAGCGCACTCGGAACCCCTCTATTTATTGGAGAAAAGACATTCAATAGAATATTCCACCCAAATAAGGCAAGGGATAGGGTTCCGAAAGGTGGAGTCTTGCTTGGTGATGTCTTGTGGTCAGCAGATCCATCGACATCTTGGCAAGTCACGCCCATCTCAGAGGAGAGGCACACTTACCTTGCAAAGCCCCATAAGCATGCAACGCCCGACCAGTCCCCTCATATTCTCAAATGCGCGTAGCTCACGCACACAGCCCTAGGATGGCTTGTGACAGGCATGGTTATTTGAGACTTGCCAAATACATAAACTCTCTCAAATACCACTGAATCAAGCTATGTGACATTCTGTTCACCCTTATGCCTGTTGTACCAATCTTTCCTACTCTGGAAACTACTGGCTTGATATCTGACACTAAAGAGTAATATTTGCCTGTTCTATAGTGTTATATAAATAAAATCAAATGGTATGCATTCTTTTGTGTTTGACTTATTTTGCTCAGCATAGTGGTTTTGTCATTGTATTCTTGAGGGAGTTATACTTTGGCATACTGTACTCTGCACTGATAACCTCAGTGAGTACAAAATTCAAAAGAAAGATTTCAACTTTCAGTCTCATTTTTATATACAATTTTTAAAAAGTAGTATTTTTTAATAAGATGAAATTTCATTTATATTGTATATAAATAGATGAAATTTCATTTATATTGTGTTTACATCTTACATTACCTTTTTTTTTAATTTGTGAGGTTCCTCCAGCTTTACTGAGACATAACTGACAAAATTGTACGATTTAAGGTGGTCACCATGATGCTTTGATACTTATATATGTTGTGAAATGATTATCATGATCAAGTTAGTTAACACATTGATCACCTCACTTAGTTACCATTTTTGCATTTATATAGTGAGAACATTTAAGATCTACTCTTTTAGCAAATTTCACATCATCAGTATCTTTTTGAGATTGATTCATATTATTGTAATATATCAATATATTTTACTTGTTATTGCTATGTAGCATCCCCATTGTTTATGTGTACCACAATTCCTCTCTCCATTCACCTGCTGATAGATAGTTGGGTTCTATCCTATTTCTGGCTATTACGAGTAAACATGATACAAACATTTATATAAAAGTCTTGTAAAAAATATTTATTTATTTATTTTTAGTTGTAGTTGGACACACTACCTTTATTTTATTTTTTTATATGTGGTGTTGAGGATCAAACCCAGGGCTTCACACGTGCTAGGTGAGTGCTCTACTGCTGAGCCACAAACCCAGCCTATATAAAAGCCTTTTTGTGAACATATTTTCATCCCTGCTCCCTCATGTGGTACTGGGGATTGAACCCAGGGGTTACTTTACCTATGAATCACATCCCCAGTCCTTTCTTTTGTTTATTTTTTATTTTGAGACAGATTATCACTAAATTACTCACACTGGCCTCAAACACGATCCTCCTGCCTCAGCCACCAAGTTGCTGGGCTTATAACTGTGCATCACTGAGCCTAGCTTATTTATCTTTGACAAATACCTAGTGACAAGAATTGCTGGGTCAATTCATTGGTCAATTATTTATAAAAAACTGCCAGGCTGTTTTTAAAAATGGTTGTACATTTTATACTCTCACTGGCAATGCGTGAAAAAGTTCCAGTTCTCCACACACTCATAAACACTTGGTATCTGATGACTTATGATAAGCATCTTTTCATGTGCTTATTGGTCATTCAGATATTTATTTTTATGAAGCCTTTAGCCCATTTTTAATTGAGTCATTTGCCTTATTATTGAATTGTAAGTATTTTAAAATATATTTTGGGAAGCTGTGCACAATGGTATACACCTGTAATCCCAGCAACTTGGGCGGCTGGGGCAAGAGGATTGCAAGTTCAAGACCAGCCTCAGCAACTTAGAGATCCTGTCTCAAAATTTTAAAAAATAATAGTAAAAATGGTTGAGGAAAATAATAATAGCTCAATGGTTGAGTGCTCCTGGGTTTACTCCCCAGTACCACACACACACACACACACACACACACACACACACACGTATACATATATAAACACAAGTATATGCATGTATACATATATATTCCCATTTGTGTATGTGTGTACATATACATACATATGTATATGCCTACATATATATGTATATTCGGGGGGAAATTTCCTTTGACAGATATGTGTATCGAGAATATTTTCTCCCATAGGTGTCTTGTCTTTTCATTTTCTTAACATGAGTTAAACATTCCTAGTCCAAAAATCTAAAGCATGAAAATCTCCAAAATCCAAAAGTTTCTGAGTGCTGACATGACACCCAAGTGAAAAGTTCCATATCTCACCTCATGTCACATACCACAGTCAATACAGATGAACTAAAAATATTATATAAAATTACCTTCAGGTTATGTGCACAATGTGTACATGAAACATAAATGAATTTCATCCACAAGATATATCATTATGTGTATGCAAATATTCCCAAATCCAATAACATCTGAAATCCAAAACACTTATGGCTACAATAATTTCATATGTCATACTCAACCTGTGGTATCTTTCAAAAAGAAGCAATTGTAATTTTGATGAAGTTAAATTTATCATCTTTTCTTTTGTGCTTTTTACATCCTATGAAATCTTGCTCAACCCAAAGTATCAAAGGTTTTCTCCCAGGTATTCTTCTAGCACTTTTATAATTTTAGGTCTATGATCCATTTTTAGTTACTTTGTGTGTATGTTTGAAAGTGTCAAAAAAATTTTTTTTCTTACCTGAAGATCCAGTTTTCCCATGATAATTTGTGAAATACTCTATCCTTTCCCTCACTTAATTGTCTTGGTTCCTTTATTAAAAATCAGTGCTAACATGACATACAAGTGAAAAATTCCATATCTCACCTATGTAAACAGACCACAGTCAACACAAATGAACTGAAAATATTATATAAGATTAACTTCAGGTAATCATAAAATTTATATATATTTATATATATTATGATTATATATTTTATTTATATATAAATATTAATTATATATGTATATATATAATTTATTTTTGGTTCTCCATTATGTCCCATTCAGTTATATGTCTTGCAAAGTGTTCCCTTTTCTCTACTGTACTGCCCCACAGATTCAATCCAGTTCAACAGCCCCAAACTCTCATCTCTGTCTCCTCCTCATTTCAGAGAGACTCCCCTCCCACAAACTCTGAGCTCTACCTAGTGATGACATAGTCTAGAAATTGTTCCCAGGTCAAGAGCCAGGGTCAGAGATGCTCATCCGTCAGCTTCCATTTCTCCAAGGATCATCTGTGCTCTGTTGCTAAATGCCTGAAAATAGCTATCTCATATTTTGTCTAGTGTTCTACTTGTTTGTGGCAGGAAGGCTAGCACTGTACCAATTACTCCATCTTGATGGAAGTAGAAGTAAAGGCTTCTCCTCCTAACCCTAAGTTATAGTGCCTCCCAAACCTGGAAAAAAAAAAAAAAAAAAGAACCCTGGAAGAACACCTTACCACTGCAATTGGCAGCAATTTCAGCAGCAGCTATAACTCTCTGCAGCTACAAATCCCCTGTAGCAACTAAATGTGTCCCTATTGGCAGTATGCTCACTGCCAAAATTGAAGTGAGCCATTAAGATGCAGTAGATGCACTGAAAACCCTCAAGAAGGGATTCATTTGTGTCTGAGAATTACATGAAGACTGGAAGAGGTTTCAAAGGTCAACTTAGCAGGTTCTTTAGACACAAATGTGTAGGTGTCCACTAACTAGTAGATTTCTTCCACTAATTCAAGGCCACCAAAAAAGTCTAGGCATAAAGTGGGTTACAAACCACTGTGTCCCAAGATGAGCCTAAATATATCACAGGGATCTAAATGTCCCAGCAAGGACACACATGCAACGAACAAAGAGTACCTTCTTGGGCTTTAAGCTAGCTAAGAAGATCCAGATAACAACCTATACCTGGTGGTAGCAAGGTTGAGATGAACTGGGCCCTCATAGATATATCCAAAAGCAGCAAGCAGGTTAGTATAATCACCTCTGGGGATGTATGTGGGGGTTTGGAGAAGACAATATTGACAAGCAGCCTGTGAGAGAGGGAGCTAAAGATAACTGAAGCTAAAAATTAAACCAGGGTAAGTTAGACCTGTGAAACCCAAACCGATTGAACCTAAAGATGACAGGACACATTTCCAGATCTTGGTGGAGAGTGATAAGGTAAATGGTTCCTTTTGGATAATTCCAATACCCTCAACCATGAATTTTAAGTAAGTCTAAGAATAAATTTTGAAAAACAAAAACAAAATGAACAGAAGGATTTTCCAACAGGCTGAAATAAAACTTCTACCAAGTATGTTTGTTCTTGGGTGCCAAGAACTGGAGGACAGCAACTTCTGTCAAGAGATTAAACACTTGCTGAGTCTTTGTTAATAAACATTTCTCAGACACAAGCAGAAGAAAATTGGTCCCTACCTTTAACTAGGGACCAATTACCAAGTGTCTAACTATGCCCCTGAAATAAACTCTATTTGATGTTCAAGAAATTCAGTCCCAAAAGTATATATATATATATAATAGAGTAATTAAAATCATGGACTTGCAATGTCACACAAAACTGCATTGGAAGCCAACCCTGTCACATAGTGGCTGTGTGGCACTGGACAATTTATTTAATCTTTGGACGCCTCAGTTTCCACATCGGCAAAATAAAGGAAACAATACCTAGCTCTCAAGTGACTATGAAAATTAAGAGAGATAGTGTATAGAAAACATTTAGCCCAGAGCCCAGCCCATGCCTCCATAAGAAGTAGGGGCAATTATTATCACACAATGTCAAAGTCATTTTCCCCAACTTGTCCACTTACTGTTGGTGTGGATTATATAATGAAAATCCTCTGGAAAAGTCTGAATCTCTCTAACCAAGATCATACTCTCACTTGGGTCAGAGATCCAAGTTCCCATGATCTTCTTCTTTAGACTCTATTCTCCAAGCAAAGGAACTGTCTAGTTTTACCTCCATCTGCTGTAGTTTGAATGTGTCTTCCAAAGTTCAGATATCAAAATGGAATCACAAATGCAATAGTATTATGAGGTGGAGTGAGTGGGATTAGCAATCTTATGAAAGGATTGGAAGGAACTAGTGTTTACCCTTTTGTCCTGTTCCTTTTGCCATTTATCCCCTTCAGAGGATGCAGCAACAAGATGCCATTTTGGAAGCAGAGAGACTTGAATCTCACTAGACAATGAACCTGTTGGTCCCTTGATCTTGGACTTCCCAGTATTTAGAACTGTGAGAAATAAATTGCTGTTGTTTATAAATTACCAGTCTCTGGTATTTTGTTATAGCAGCACAAACAGGATCTTTGACTCAAGTCATTTCTTTACAGGTCTTTGGTTCTTCAAAGCCCTACTTGACTATTCACCAGTCTCAGTCTTATCTTTGTGGATAATCACAGAATTGCCTGGAGGTCAGAATATATATGTTAGTGAAACCTCACAGAGAACATGAGCTTTAGCTCAAAATAACTGACTCAACCCAAGAACCAGCAGCTGGTGAGACATGGGAAAGAATGAAAGAATGCTTTTTCAGGAAAGAGCAAGTGAGTGAGCAAAATTCAGTGAGGAGGCTGGCCACCTGTCATAGCATTGGAAAAGAAAACAGAACCTAGTTTCCAACCACCAAAGAGGCCCGAGACTAAGATAGGATGTGTAGGATGTGGTCAGCTTTGAATCAGGACTGAAGCAGTTAGCCATAAGGTGGAGAATGAGATCACCTGCTGCTCACTTGCTGTACCTCAGAGCAGAGGTGCTTTCTCCACTAGAGGGGCTGCAAAGAGGGCAGACAGAATCTCTGGATGTAGGTATCATAGCTGCAAATGACATGTCACTCAGACCCTTCAAGCAGCAGTAGCTACATCACATATCAACGTAATCTGGGAGCATCCAGGCCACCCCACAGAGAGCTGACTGCAAAGAGGGATGTCAAGATGTACAGGACATGAAAGTTTGCAAAACAACCCTAGGGAATAAAAGAATTACTATTCTATCACAGGGAAATGACTGCTCCATTTGTGAGAATGTTGCAAATTATATAAGATTATACAAATAACTCTAAGGAGGTTATCAAAGTTGAATTGACAATTAACTTGTAACTTAAATATTTGCAAAACTAAGCTTTTATTGAATTAAAAAGTGACATGTTTTCATGACTTGTTGGGGAATTCTGAAAAAAGGCACTTGGTTTTTAAATTTTTACATTATTGTTTTGCAAGCCTGAATAAAATTTGTATCACTTACCAAAGTGCACATGGTTCCTAAGCTTTCCAAGTGAGACTGTTTCTATAATTATTTTATGCACTACAGTTATCACATAGGCAACTTTGAAGGTGAATCCATATACCCTTCTTCTGAGTATCTGTTGTTTTTAAAAATTGTGAGAAAAGTTCCCTTTATGTAAATCACTTTTCCTTAAAAAAGATCAGATGGCAACCAAACTATCACTTCTGAGTAAGTTATTGGATAGTTGGTGACATCATACAATTATTGAAAATTTAAGAATATAAATATTGTTGTAGTTATATTTTAAGTCCTTATCTTCTAGATATCAAAAAATACATGATATGAGATATAGAATTTGCTTCAAAATAATACTGAATGGAGGATTTATACAAGGGTGTAAATGAAATGAGATTGGTCTGGGTTTTTGAAAGTGAGTGATGGGACCCAGGGGCACATTATATTATTCTCTCTCTTTTTTTTTTTTTTGTATATGTTTAAAATTTCCCATAGTAAAATGTTAAGAAAAAACAGGACATGACTTCAAATATTTAAAGGATCATTCTATATATAGAAGAGGGCTTTGATTCAATGAGTAGAAATATCAGGAGGAAGTTTGGTTGAATTAATCAAAGAGGAAATGTTCTGCCTTGTGAGACCAGCACCAGGAGGTGATGATGACCTAATGGTTCTAGGCCATGATCATTGATGGTTGCCCACGTCACAGAGTGACAAACAGATATTATATACCTCCTGACAGAAATATGCAACACTGCCTGTGATGCAATGTCTTTTAAAGCTTTATGGAGTAGTTTTAGTTTTCTATTGCTGCAGTAACAAACGACCATAAACTTAACTACACCACAATCATCATTTTACCGTTCTGTGGGTCAGAACCCCAGTATGGGCCTTATTGGATTAATATTAAGAGGTCATCAGGTTAGGTTCTATTCTGAAGATTAAAAAAGACAATCTATTTCCTTGCTAACTTCGGTGTTGGTAGAATTCAGTCCATTGTAGATGTAGAGCCAAAGTCGTGTTTTCTTGCCAGTTGTAAAATGTAGCTGTTCCCAGCTTCTAGACACTGCTGTATCCCTTCACTCATGGCCCCCACTTTCAAATCCACCTCCAATGGTCCCATTTCTTTAAAAAGGACATTGCAAAGAAAAAAGAGAGAAGAGAGAAGGAGAACCTTTAGATCAAGAGACTTAAAAACGTATCAACCAATTGCAATGTATGTGTTTTATAAGAATCCTGATTTGAATACCACACTATAGAGGGGGAGAAGGGAAATGGAGAAATTTAAACACAAATATACAATGACTGTAAAATTTAATACACAAATACTTTCATTGAAAATTTACCAAAGGATAGAAAAGAAAAAAGGTGAAATGTAGAAAATGAAAAGTAAGAGTAAACAGAGAGATTGGTAATAGATGTAGATAAAAAACATTTAACATTGATGATCAATTAATTATAATAATAGTTTTTGCATGTCTAAAAACAATCTAAAATATCAGTATCAAGCTAAGTATGGAAGTATGTTTGGAAGGAAATTGAAATGCACTAAATTCTCACCTCATTCAGGAGGGGCTATAAATGCTAATTAAGTTTAACTTTGTAAGAAAAAAGGTGTGCATGTTAAAAATTTAGGGTAGCCACCAAAATATTGCATCTAGAATTATAGTAGGAAGAATTTAAAAAATATTGATTCAATGGAGGGCAAGAAAAAAAGGCATTTTTTAGAAAGCATGGAAAAAAGAAAACACAAAATTAGATAGTAATGACAAATCTAAATATATTAATAATCACAGTAAATGTAAATGGTAAAATGCACCAATTTAAAAAAAAGACTCTTAGATCAGAGTTTGAATTCCAACTAAATGTTCTAAGGTATATATACCTTACCATCTATTAAAAATTAATATCAGAATAAAAATATAAAATTTAAGGAAATAACAATGAAAGAAATAAAGAGGCTATTACTTAATTCACTAATATAACAAAAACTGTCCTAGAAAATGCTCATAGAAATTATACTCAAGAGATTCTTTCCTATAGACATCATTTTCTTCATAGCTGTGTACACTTCTTTTAACAGTTTTAGATTTTATATTTCAAGTGTCTTTATGTATTTAAATAGTGCAGTACCAAAACATCTACTGGCACAATAGTCATTTAGGTACTTTGAGGAACCAATACTAGGAAAGACAAATGGAAGTTAAGCAAAGCCAATGAGCTCTTAACTCTTCAGAGAAAAAAGCAAAGAATCATAGCAATTCCCACGAATGTATAATGAGTTTATTGTCATAAAGGGCCATGAAGTGCCGAGGAAGGAGGCTACTCTCACCAGAAAGAGTTGGAACAGACTTTCTAGAAGAGATGGTATGGCAGGCAGAATTCCAAGAGCGATTCCCAATATCCTCTCACCCTTTCATAATCTCTTCCCCTTCGGGTGGATGGAACCTATAAATATGAAGTGATGTTATTCCCATTATCATGTTGGGCCCAGTCTAGTTACATGAGCCCTTTCAGACTGTTTTCTCCACCTAGTGGTAGATGAAGTCAAGGAAACTCAAAGCACAAGGAGACTTCTTCAGAGAGGCTATCTGGTGCTAAGATGGAAAGGGCCCCTGGAAAGACTTGAGAGCAAGCAACCCCTAACCAACAGCCAATAAGAAGACAAGGACCTCATTTCTACCACCACACAGAACTGAATTTGACCAACAATCTATGTGATCTTAGAAGATTCTTCCCCAGAGTCTCTGGATAATCTCCCATTCCAGCTGGCACCTTGATAGAGAAATAGAGGGCACCTGGCCCTCTATTTCTACCTTGTGTGACCCTGAGCAGAGAATCAGTTGAGCATGCTCAGACGTCTGACCTGCACAACTATGAGGTAACAAATGGCTGTTCATTTGAGAGAATGTATTAGTCCATTTGGGTTGCTATAACAGAATACTTGAGACTGAGTAATTTATAACAAACAAATTCAATGACTCACATTTATGGAGAAGTGGAAATTTAAGGTCAGAGCACTGGCAGATTCTGTATCTACTGAGGCCATTTTCTTTTTTCCAAGATGGCCTCTTTCAGGGTGCATCCTCCAGAGGGGAGAAAGGTTGGATGCTCACATGGCAGAAAGTGGGAGGGCCACGAGAGAAAGCATACTCCCCAAAGCCCTATAATTAAGGGATTAAACCTGCCAATGAAGATGGAGCCCTTGTGGTCCAGTCACTCTTAAGACCTATCTTCCAATACCACTACATCAGTGATTAAACTTCAACGTGAGCTTTAGAGGAGACAAACATTCAAGCCACAGCAACCACTATATTTGTGGCAATTTGTTAAACAGCAATAGAAAGCTAAATCGGGAGGCTTTTGAACTGTACTTTGAAGGATGGATAGGATTTCAAATTCTAGAGAAGAGGAAGAGGAAAGTCTTCAGGCAGAGGGGCGAGTGTAGCCAAATGTGGAGCTGGGAATGCAGGGGAGCATTTAGGGAGCAGGCGGTGATGCTGGCTAACTGGGTTTCCTATAAAATTTAAGAGTTTGAAATAAACTCACAGGACCTGGAGTGTCAGCCCAAGGAATTCAGCTTTTCTGCAGGATATCATGAAGATATATCGAAGACTTTCAAGCACAAGAATTACAACAAGAGCTGTGCTTTAGGAAGATGAAGTTGACATTAGATGTAGGAAGGATTGGAGCCAGAGATAAAGGAATAGGAAGACTTATTAGAAAGCTACCAGTTTCCCAATATACCAGACACTGAAGCAGTGCCAGCCTCACATTCCCTCAGCCTACCTGTGATTCCAGGTGACATACAGTGGTCTTTCAGTGGACTGCCACAGGGCTTCTCTAGGACTCTGCAGACCTACTAGGTCACAGGGCAAGTGCAGCTCAGAAGCACAAGGTTCCCCTCAACCTATTCAATAGACACCAGTATTGAATAAATGTCTGCCATTCTTTTCAATTCATCTGTTCTGGAAGCCATTCTGTACTCTTCTTGAAAGATCCCAGTGCAGTCACATCTCCACTGCCCCAAGCAATTTGGATCCTCAGTAATTCACCCAGGTGATGACTTTTCCTCCTTCTCCATCTCCCTCTCCCCATTCTCTCACTCCTGCTTCCTGTACCCAGGTCCTATTTGAGACTCTGCTTTGGGGGAAAATCCACACTAATCCATTCTGCCAAGAGAGCCCAACCTAGGCTGGTAGTGTGGATAAGAAAGAGATAGAAATGCTGCTTTGGTATACTGGGCAGGGGACAGGGGACAAAAAGGGAAGAGCCCAAGAGGACACCAAGGTTTCAAATCCAAGGGTTATTAGCAGAAAAAGGCAAGTATTGAGTGGAGGTATATTTTGTACAGTACTTAAACTAACATTTACCCGAACATTAACAATATTTTTGCAGATTTGTTTCATTGAGTTATGCATCAAAACCATTAATTCATATTCTATGTTCTATATCCCCTTGTCCTTTGTCACAAAATACCAAGTAATAGTTGCCAATTGGTATTTGTGTAAAAAGCAGCTCAGAAAAACATCCCCAATGGTGACCCCCAGCTCTTACAATATCACATGCCCTTATGGGTCCCCTTGGTGGCTTTGTGTCTGAGGGACACAGGCCTTTGGCAAAGGCACCCACTGTCACATGTTCAACAAGACTTTGCATGCTAATATGCCCTGCACCTGAGTGTTCAAAACCTACAATGCATAGTTTGCTTTCTGGGTAGAAAGGTGCAAGAGTTCACCTTATATTACCAGCAACCACACAAACTATATTTTCTGAGCTTCTAGAAAAACTATAATATTCATAACTTAATCTCCAAAACTATAAGATTAAGTTATTACTTAATCTCAAAAATGTGGAAATAAAACCAAAATCTAGGAACCACGATTCTAATAGAACTAAAGAAGAGATTCCAAGATACATCAAATATCTTTTCTCCTACTTGACTAAAAAACCAAAATGACACCATTCTGTCTTCTAAACATCAAGGACTTCACTTATTGAGTGCTTATCATTTATTGGGCACATCTACAAAATAGCTTCTTTAAATTCTCACAACACTATGAAGTAGTTATTATGTCTCCATTTTTTTTTTTACACAGGAAAAAAAAAATCCAGATTCTCAAAAAGGCAAAATAATCTGAGCCAAGTAAGTGGAGAAATTGTAATTAAAATCTGAGTTGGCTTAATTCCAAAGCCCACTCTTTCTATTGTGTAATCCTGACCTACTTGGGGGCTTGATAGCCAAAGAGTGACATTCCACAGAGAAGATGACAGGTTAGCACCATTTCCTTTGGGTCAACAACCCTTAATCTCTTACCTCATTGTTGTGATTACATCGGGTTTTCCATATTGATTTTCCAGAACAGAGCCAAATGATTAAATCATTGGGGATCGATATTAATTTAACTCTAAAACAAGTGTTCACAGTGTGACACTACCTCCCATCTCCACCCATGTATTATGTTTCCTAAAATAATTCGTCCTATCTGGTCCTCACTGGTGGATCAACCTATCAATAACCATGAAGTCATTCATTCACCCTGAGCTGTATCAATTTCCACTTGAAAGATCTTCTGCCTCTGTGTGTAAACATTGCAGGCTCACTCTTTGGCACTTGTGAGGGACTGAAAGGGGATTTCCACCATGTGATTTCCAGCGTTTTCTTGGTGAACACACACACACACACACACACACACAATTCCTGCAACATAGTGTCATGCTGGAAGTAGTTTCAGATGTCAGGAGTTAAATGATTCACAATGAAAGCAGTTGTCAAGGAGCTGGGGGTGTAGCTAACACAGAGAGCCCTTGCTGGCTAATTCTTGATTACAAAGTTACCTATTCCTTCCATGAAGGAAGAAATTGGAAATCAACAAAAGGGAATGCAAGGTGTGCTGTGGGAGTTGTGTAGACTACAGAGTGTTTCATCTGTGTGACCTACCCCTCCTTATTATAGCTGCAGAAAATAGTCAGGGCTGCTGGGAAAGGGAGTTGTGTGGATTTCCCAACATAAATAACAGACTAATCAACTTGGAAAAATTCAGAGAAGCTGAAATCTTTCCCAAACTTCTGCTTCAGTAAACACTATCAGCTGAGATACTAATCCATCTCTAAAATTCTGGGAAATCTGACTATGTCATCAACCAGGCCAACAGAAATAACCCTTGATTGTGGTATTAGTCAGCGATACTAAAGCCACCTAAAGAAAGAATGTGTCATAGAGGAACAGTTCTGGGGAGAATGGGTGAAGGGAGACAAAAGTAGCCAAAAGCATCTAGCCCCTTGCATTCAAGACCTTGCATCAGAGGTCATTGAACAGAAAGCACAGTCACTGGAGAAGCATCCTATGATGAGAAGAGTTGTTTTTTTTTTTTTTTTTTTTTAATCAGCTGCACAGGAATAAAAGTGTCATGTACCTCACAGCACAATGCTCTCCTTGTCCAGGTTCTAGGCTTAACAAAGAGCCTTCTGATTTAATAACATAGCCTCTAAAGATCCTTTCACTAGAAATGATGGGAGCACTCCTTCTAAGACGTGGACTGGAGACCCAGGTACTCTGGTCCCTGGAAATGGAAACCTCCTATTACAAACCATTCTCCTGAAACTCTAAAGAACATGTCAATCATGAGTTAGCTCAGTAGGCGTGAGTGCATCACCAGGTCGTCGGAGAAAATCCAGGTGCTGGACCCAAAATTCTAAAGACTAACTAAACCCCAAGCTCAGAAGCCCCTCAGAGGTGCAGCTTGAAGACCCACTGGATTGTGACCCACTGGATTCCCCTCATTGACAATATTCCTTCAACAAAAGTCCTTTACACACCAGAATGCTAGAAATTATACTTGTGTTATAATGATACCATTCGTAAAGTCCTTCTTGGAAATCATTTTAAAATATTTGGTTGGCCACAATATACCTTTTTTTTTTTCTGCTATCCACAATGAACATAGTATATAACATAAAAAACTACACACATTCTTTCTGTCTTCTTCCTTATCACCTCTTTTTACATTTTTCCACATCTGGACCCAGAGTTGGGTGCTCAGACTATCAACCATAGTCTCTACCATAATTCATTTATATTGGCATTAGTTAAACAAAAAAAAAATTGCAGACCAAGTTCCAGATGATTCAAATGAGACCTTGTCAAGGTCTTTCCTATTCTCAAGTTTGCAGGTCACTGCTGTCAGGATCAGGCCCCTGTTCCATCCTCAGCTCATCCTTTGGAGTTGGTATCTGTGTATCTATTAGCCTCCTGGGCATGCTTTTGCTTCCTGATAATCAGGCTGTCAGCCCATTCCAGTAACACATCCTGCTGCTTCCTGGCTTAACCAGGATGTGGCTCAAACCCTTCCTGGCTTGAACCCTAACCCAGCACCAGGGAAATTTCCCACTCCTTTTTCTTTCTCACATTGTACTTGTGGCTTGGTGGAATTAAGAGCCATAGACTCTAAGTACCTATAAAATATGAATTCTGTACTTCCTGGGAGGGTGATGGTAATCAGCTGTGACTACAATAAGTATTCTAGGCATCCAAGACCCTCCAAAGCTGCCAAAGTCATGGGGCCAGGGATCATTGTCACACAGCTTCCAGAATGATCTTCCCAGCACAAATCAGAGATGCATTGAAAGGAGTCTTACTGCCCTCAGGAAGAAAGAAATGACCAAAGTACCTTGCTGGATATTCAAGGTCCTGCATGATTTCATGCCAAACTATTATCCACATATTATAGGTCCTGGTTCCCCTTTGTACCATTGATGACCAAGCCAAGTGTTACTCAGCGATCCCAAAACAGATCCTTTTCTCAGACCTTTATTCATAGGCTCCTTTCTCTTGGAGTGGTCAGATAGTAGTTTTCATATGAAGCTGGTCCCTTGAGGATACCTACTGTGCACTAAACAGTAGCAGAGACAAGCAATCACAAACAGCCCCGACAATCCTATTGCCTATCTGTTGGTCATATCTAGGGTCATTCCTTCAGCCACTCTTTGATAGCACACCCTCAACTGTCCCAGCTGCTACCAGTAAGCATCTTCTTGTTTTCCCTTTTTAAATTTTTGATTTTTATAGAAAACTTCCATTCTTGGCTTGGGCTCCACATTTTTTACTTCTCTTCTACTCTGCCTATCTGATCTTCAATACGGGACATTCCCAGCTGCCACTGGCACTGAGAGTTATGACAGGAATTCCTGTTCCTTGATTTCACATGTCTAAGTTCTTCCCACCCTTCTGGGACCTGCTCAGATACTGTCTCTGCACAAATTCTTTCCAAATTTTTTAAGATAGGAGAAGCTCTTCCTCATCTGGGTCCCCAGTACACTTGATTTATTCCTCTCTGGACACTTCAACTTTGTTTCCATAGCTTTCTGTGTGCTTGGCTTAACCCTTTTTAGATATGAAAATTCAAGTTTAGCAAACCTAAGTTTTACTTTTAATTTATATTTCTTTCCTTCCCAACCTAGAAGCACAGTACATTAATCACAAGAAATTCTAAATATTTTGTTGAATGAATGAATGAACAATCCTCTTAGTTTGGAGTCAAATTTCAAGTCGCCATTTACTTTTTACCAGTCACAGATGGGTGGCCCAATCTTTCAAGAGTAAGTCCATGAAGAGTCATGCAGTTATTTAAATGCAATTTAAATCACCAAAAGATTTGGGCTATTTTTGATTGTTGAGCTCATCAGAATGCTAGTTTGTGTTTTATGTAGATCTAGGTGGGAGGAAATTTTGATCCCAGAAATTTGAATCCAGCCTGGGCAACACAAGAACTTGTGTGTGTGTGTGTGTGTGTGTGTGTAATTTTTTTTAGTTGTTGATGGACCTTTATTTTATTTATTTATTTATATGTGGTGCTGAGAATTGAATCCAGTGCCTTGTACATATGAGGCAAGTGTTCTACTGCTGAGCCACAACCCCAGCCTTATATATAATTTTTTTTTGTAACTTTCCCCCTAATTATGCAAGACAGAATGGTAATCCAGAATCTCCCTTTTTAAAGATATCAATTGTCAGTATAAGTAAACATGCTACACTCCAAGTGAAATATAATATTCACATAAATGAGATAGTTTATGTCCACTTAAATGGAGAACCCTATATATCAAAATACCTTTGTCTGACTAATGATTAGGTGGAAAGAGACCAATTTCAGTGGCTGCCTTCCATATCAGCAAAAGACCACTAAAGCTGGTCTCCAAAATAAAGGTTGGTGTGCAGAGGTTGAGGAACTGCAATCCCAGCAACACCTTCGCACTAGCTCATCCACCTCCAAGGTCCCTTTCTACTCTTTAGTCTGGAAACCAACATCAACTTTTTAAAGACCATGCAAGGGTGACAAGAAAATGCGATTGATAACTTCCTTGATCCCCTACATCTGGGATCTCACATTTGTTTGGCAGGGTAACTTTCTGTCATAACAAATATTCTTTTAACTGGAAATCATATATTTTTGTTTGCTTGTTTTGTAACTGGCTTATTGGGATTGCAACTCAGGCCTTAATCAAACTCTTGAAAAAAAGACAAAACCTGGGGCTAGGATTGTGGCTCAGTGGTAGAGCGCTTGCCTCGCATGTGTGAGGCACTGAGTTCAATCCTCAGCACCACATAAAAACGAATAAGCAAAATAAAGGTGTTGTGTCCACTTACAACTAAAAAAAATATTTAAAAAAGACACAACCTTGTGGTTTGGGGGTGAGAGGTAGAAAGAGGTCTAATACTAAATCCAAGCTTAAATTACTTTATAGCTGGCCAAGAATAAGAAGAGGCCACATATGCCACTAAACAAAGACTCCTTTAGTGGCCATAAACTAATTTAATGGTTTGTGAAGAAGTGACCAAGATTCCAAGGTTCTAAATCAGAGAGCAGTGCCAAAATGGTTTTGACCTAGAAAGTTATTTTTTTAAGACCTAGAAAGTTTTATTTTTTAATGTTTCCTGTGGAACATTTGGTTTCAAGCAACATAGTTTTCAGAGCATCTATCAGTATGAATTAGAAGGAAAATATCATGTCTGTGGGCAAAAGAACCTTGGAAAACCTTTGGCAATTTCTTCCACATCTGAACTCATGCATACCCAATGACCAAGCAATTTCACTCCTAGGTATATGCCCAATGGAAATGCAAATATATATTCACAAAATGCATGTGCAAGAATATTCATAGCAGCGCCATTTCTGATAAAAAAAAATGGAAAGAACCCAAATTCTCAGCAACAGTAGAACAAAAGGGAAACACTGTAGCCTGCCGAATTAGCATGGCCAGCTATGTCACAGACCCAACATAATGTTGCAAAACCCGGCAGACAGCAGTGCCTACTGCATTATTCCATTTATATGAAGTTAAAAAAACAAAGGAAAAGCTAATCCATAGCTTTCAAAGTTGGAAGAAGTAGTCACCCATGTAGGGATGGAAAATAAAAGGGAGGGAACAAGAGGAAAGGCTCCCATGACAGCTAATTCTCTCTTTCTTGATCCATGTGGTGACCACATGGAGGTAAATTAATAATGGCTACAGTTTTCTGTATGTATGTTATGCTTCAATAAAAATTTTACTGTAAGACACACACTCCCACCCAAATAATAATCTGTTCTATGGTGATCACAGAAATTACATTTCTAAAAATATCCACAAAACATTGTGTTTTTTTTAATGTTTATTTTAATTTTGTATGCTTTTTTTTAAGAGAGAGAGAGAGAGAATTTTAATATTTATTTTTTAGTTTTCGGCGGACACAACATCTTTGTTTGTATGTGGTGCTGAGGATCGAACCCAGACCGCAAGCATGCCAGGCGAGCGTGCTACCGCTTGAGCCACATCCCCAGCCCCTACAAAACATTGTTTTAATCTTTGATTCTAAATTCTTATTTCTGACAATAATCCCAGAGCAGAACAAATTGTTTAGAAGACGACCTCTGGCTTGTGACAATAAAACTGCCCCTCTAGCGTATAGGAAGGTCCTCCATGAGAAGAATGAGAACAAATATCTCAAGCATCTGAATGCAGTATCTAATACCTAATCCCCTATGATGGTACTAAAGCCACCTGCCAGGAGGACTTGATTTCCCCAGGCTTTAAAATGAGTCTGTGATGAGACAGTGGTACAGACACATGGAATAGCTCAGATAAGCTTCACGTGATACACCTGTTGGGCCCTGATTCCTTTATGTCTTGCAGGCCTCCTCTGACCCATTCCCAGGACAGAGCTCCTTCCCCATACACCTGTTCCCAGCTGTGAGAACCTGTCTTCCTTCCCATCCCTGGGACCCTGTTGTTGATGCTGTTGTCATCCTGATTCCACCAAGACTAGAGCCCTGCCTTGTTGCTATTTTTCTTGTAGTTCTTTGTAATGATCTTTCTCTCTCTCTCTCTATTACTCATCTGTTAAATTTTATTCCTGGCGCCAGTTGGATGTGAAAAAAATTGTTAAAGTACTTTTAAAAAATGTGAAATAAATTCTCTGTAATCTTAACATATGACACAAAATCCAAATCCTGTTTTAAAATCACTAATAAATAACATTTAAAAATCTATTTCATAACCACACAAAGGATTTTATTCAAATAAGTTACTAACATAATGCAGCATTAATAGGACATATTTTAAAGACAGAAAGAATGGGGAAGAAATATTGAGCTTGACCTAGTAGATTTATTGTCAATAGTGGCATTGATGCTACAGGTCCAAAACTATTTTGTGTGAACTACAGTAAAAAGCAATAAGCAAATTAACTGGAACAAGGCTTTCAGCAGAGAATTGGGAGAAGTGGGGAAGAAATATCTTGTGTCAGGTTTGAATAGGAATGTTGTATGTATTTGATTTTATGCCTTTTAATTCTGCAGGGAAAAGTAATGAACACAAAAGATGAGAGAAATGCTGCAGAGAATATTTATAACACACATGACAAAGAGATAATTATCTTAATATGTAAATACCTTCTGTATCCTAACAAACCTAACAATCTAACAAAGCACAGAGGATCTGAACAGATATTTTTTTAGAAGAGGAAAAAAAAAAGATGGCTTATTTTTTGTTTGTTTGTTTTTTGTTTTGTTTCTGAGGTACTGGGGATTGAACCCAAGGCCTTGCACATGCTAGGCAACTGCTGTACCACTAAACTATACCCCCGGCCATTTTGAAATTGTATTTTGAGACAGGGGCTCCCTTAGTTGCCCAGGCTGACCTTGAACTTGTGAGCCTTCTGCCTCAGCTTCTTGAATAGCTAGCATTACAGGTGTGCACCATCATGCCCAGCCACATGGATTCTTATATCAAAATAGCTTGACCTGAAAAGAATAAGATACCACTACACACCTATTAGAATGGCCCAAATTTAAATACCACAACACCAAATGTGGGCGAAGATTTAGAACAACAGTCACTCTCACTGTGCTGGTGGGAAGGCAAAATGTATAGCTGCCTTAGAAGACCCTTTGGTGGTGTCTTATAAAACTAAACATACTCTTACCACACAATCCAGCAATCACACCCCTTTGTATTTACTCAGAGGAGTTAAACCTAAGATCCACACAAAAACCTACACATGGATGTTTTTTGCAGCTTTATTCTTAGAACTTAGAAACAGGCAAGATACCCTTCCATAGCTGAGTGGATAAACGGTGGTAGAACTTGCAGTCCTCCTGTTTCAGCTTTCCAAAGCACGGGGATTCCAGGCATGCACCACCACACCCAACTGATACTCAGACTTGATGTATATGGGCATGTTAGTCAGCTTTTATTACTGTAACAAATACCTGAGATAATCAGCTTATAAAGAGGAAAGGTTTACTTTGACTCACAGTTTTGGAAGTTTCAGTCTATGGTTAATTGGTCCCCTTGCTTTTGGGCCCGTGATGAGGCAGCAAATCATGGTGGGAAATGCATGGTGGAGCAAAGCTGCTCACTTCATGGCCAAGATGAGAAAGAGTAAGAAAAAAGGGGTCAGAGTTCCACACTATCCCCTTCAAGGGTTTGCCTCCAATGATCTGAAAACCTCCCACCAAGGCCCATCTCTTAAAGCTCCCAACACTTCCCAATACCACCACAATGGACACCAAACTTTTAATACAATGGGTCTTTGGAAGTGATTTCTATATTAAAACTACAGGGAGTGGTCAGAATTGTTAAGTAGTTTTCAGAAAAGTCAGTCTAATCAGGTAATCATTGCAGAGGGAAGCTAAGTCCTGTTACTACTGAAAGAAACATCAAAAGCCATTATACTACTGAAAATAAAAACTGATGAAACTTGGAGCTTTTCAAACGGTTCTATTCATTTGGATGGTGTGTGAGCACCTTTTCCAACAATGTTGATACATATCTGCTGAAATACATTAAAATACAACTTGCTCTTTCAAAAGGAGCAAGTTCACAGGTCCACTGAGTAATGAAGAAGTAAGTGGCACAAGAAGAGGAAAGAGGGAGGGAGGAACTTTACAACTTATCAAGATACTAAAAGTAGAACATCAAACGGTAGATGAACCCTTGTGACAATTATATAAAGTCTATGCAAAGACATCATGGAAGGCAGAAAACTAATCTGAAGGTGCTAAGGGTTTGACTCAGTGGTAGATCATTTGCTTTGTATGTGCAAGGTCCTGGGTTTAATCTCCAGCACTGCAAAAAAAATACCAAAAAAAAGTGGAGAGGAAATTATTTATAATGAAGTATTCATTAGGCTTTGCATGAATGGTTGTTTAAGAGAAGAACATACGCATCTGGCAGGCATTACAACAAAACAAGGAGGACCAGATGGTCATAGTAATAGGTCAGTACAGAAGAAAGAATACCTAGGGTTGGATTGATTACTGATGGCCCACCTCTGAGGCCCAGGGCAGTCCTCGTCCCATGAGTACCCCAGGGAATTAAAGGCCACCTGGTGGTTATACCAGAGAATTACAGTTCCTATAATTGCTGGAGGTCAACAGCAGCAAGAAACCCTTAACAGAATCTGATCACAATTTATTGGTTAGCTTCACCTACACAAAAAAGTATTTTTGACTGGCTCCTGGTTTTGCATCACTACTTCCTATGATATTCCTACTTCCTCTCTCTCTGCCAGGGTCCGCAGTCATGCCTTTTCTTACCCTCAATCAACATAATTTCTCCTTTTATTGTCTCTCCTCTGAAAATGCCATGTTGCATAATATATTCCTGCTGCGTGTGAGTGATAAAAATTTGGCATTGAAATAGTTAAAAACTATCTCTCCACTCTAGTACACTCTTTAGTTCTTCTCCAGAAAAAAACAACAAAATGTTGTGTTCATAAGCAATAGCAATAATAAAATTGCTTCATTTACAAGGACAAATGCATATTATACTTAGCTATCCTTTTATAAGTGGTTCATTCATTATAGAACAGTATTCCCACCATTCAGTCAAATCTTAATTATCTTTTAAGATAGTTTGGGTAATTAAAATAGCAGCATTTAATTTCTGGTCTATTTTTCAGAGAATTATTATTAACGCCTCAACAAAAAAACCTATCTGCCCAAAAAGACTCCCAGATAAGAAGTCCCAGTGTGATGGTAAAATGCCATTTAAAAAGGTAGGAAACATCTTTTTGGAAAGGAACCTTTGGATGCTGACACCTCACTCCTTTGACTTTTGTTTAGTTCCTTTTCTGTTGACCTCAATTTCCTGTTTACTCAGTGGACCTGTGAACATTCCTTATTTATTTGTCATAAAAGCATGATCATAGCAGGAGTTCAATAAACATCCTTCTCTTCTCTTTTTATCCTTTTGGACCGGCATGTTTGTGTAAAGGCTGGAAATTGACACAGGATGGCAAGTGCCAATCATATAGTTAGAATGCAGGATATGAAGTGGGTATAGGAATCCAGGGGATCCGAGTTTTCCTTTTAATCTTTGGGTCCAACTGTGGTCTTGGGAAATCCTGGGGCCAGAGTGCACTCTGCTATGCCGGTCATCTTGACATCTGCCATTCATCCCTTCAGTCCGTTTCTCCCAACCAAGGCCTTCTAGGCTTAGTCAGGAAGTGTTGCAAATCCGTTGTCTTTAAATCCTTCTTGCCACAGCACTACAAATGTTTGCTGTCCATCAAACTAATAAAAAAAAATTAGAAGGTGTGCACAAAAAGAAATTTAAAAAGAGTGATTTGGGGAAAAAAAAACTTCAAAAATCCTTCGACTTAACTATATTCCAACATGTTGGTTATTCTTTGTTCCTCCAGTCTGACTCCATCAGTGATTGAAATGTCTGAAAATAATGAACATCACCATTAGAGAGATGAAATGACAGTATGAATTTTTCAAGGTAAGTTACCAAGGAGGGCTACACTCACCAAAAATGTACAACCCAAATCCAATTATGAGGAAATAAACCCAAATTGTGAGGTATTCTAAAAGACTCCTGACCTATACCCTTTTTTAAAAAAAATATTTTTAACTGTAGATGGACACACAACCTCTTTGTTTATTAATTTATTTTATAAATGGTGCTATGGATCGAACCCAGTGCCTCACACATACTAGGCAAGTGCTCTGCCACTGAACTACAGCCCCAGTCTCGGGCCTACACTCTTAAACAGTAAGGAAGTGAAAGCTAAGCAAAGACTGATGAGTTGTTACAGGTTAAAGTACACTAAAGAGTCATCTCAAAGACATTATTGAGAAAAGTGGGAAATCTTGAATATAGATTATATATTAGATATAGATTAGTATAATGTTACTATAGCAAGTTTATTTAAATTTCCTGAATTTTATACTTAAATGATGGTTATACAAAAGAAATTTCTTGTGCCTAGGAGATTTCTGCTAAACTATTTGAGTAGAAGTGGGCCAATTGTTTAGGGAAAAAAAAAGTAAAATGAATGTATAGAAACTTATAGTATAGGAAACAATAAAGTAAATGTGGCAAAATATTAATATTCAGGGTAAACTGAAATGTGGAAATTCTTTGAAGTATTCTTTTAACTCATAAATTTGAAATTATTTCTGAAAAAAGAAAGGGAAAACCCAAAAATAGAAGAACCTTCAAGAATCAGGCCCTCTTCTGCTTTTGGTAGACTTCAAGCGAGTAATTTGCCTAGAACTCTTACATCAGTTCCCCCACCTCAACCCCTGGGTACTAAGGATTGAACTCAAGGGCACTTAACCACTGAGCCACAAATCCCCAGCCCTTTTTATTTTTTATTTTGAGATAGGGTCTTGCTAAGTTGTTTAGGGCATTGTTAAGTTTCTAAGGCTGGCTTTGAACTTGTGATCCTCTTGCCTCAGCCTCCCAAACTGCTGGGATTATAGGCATGTGCCACCAAACTGGCTATCAGTTGCATTTTTAAGTTGAATAGTAATATTGATTCTGGGGAATTAGGTTATTTTCTATGTGGATCTAGCAAGGTTATTTTCAGGGAGAGGGCACCAATTTGCCTTATAGCTTTCCTAATTAATCCTCAAGTACTCTCCCCATCTAGTTCAAGGGAGGGTTTGCTGCTCTATGATCACAAATAATAATTGTTTATGCATATCAAGTGCTTATGGGTGAAGTACTATGCTCTCCTTTTTTAAATTTATTTTTTAATTGTAGTTGGACACAATACCTTTATTTATTTTTTTATGTGGTGCTGAGGATCGAACCCAGGGCACGCACAGGCTAGGCGAGTGCTCTACCACTGACCCACAGCCCCAGCCGCTATACTGTCCTTTTGATAGTTCTAAGACGTTAAATTCTCTCACAACACTCCTATCAGCCATGTACTTTATTATACCCATTTTTACAAATGAGGAAACTAAGACACAGAGAGGGTGAAGAAATTTCATGAGGTCACAAAGCTACTTGGTAAAGGAGCCAGGAATTTAAATCAGGTCCATCTGGCTCCACCAGAGATACTCTTAAATCTTGATGCCACTACCAGTCTTAAGGAGCCAAGCTAAGCCAGCATTTTGTCTGGAGCTGCATTTGCCTAGGGTGGCTCCTCTTAGCACTAGGATTGGATACTATCTAACTAACTGCATGCCAGAGATGGTTATAAAGTCTTTAAGAACAGAGGTAAGTTCTTCCCCATTCACCACCTTCTGCCATCTATATATTCCACCAACTGAAGGAGGTCTTTAACTCAAGGCTTATAAAGACAAACAACATGATGAATGTGCCCATGCTATGGAAGGAGAAGTACATAAAGTTTTCCATAGGTGAATTTTGATGTTGATGTGGGTCCATCTGGATTTTTTCTCCCTGCTTTGCCTGATTCTGCACACCTCCTTCCTCTTTCTTGCCATTTCTTTATCCCCCATGCAATCTTCAGCAAGGGATAAACATTCACTTTCATCCTAGTTCTCCTGTTTCACTTTGTTCCACACCAACTCCAAGCTCAACTTAGGTCCAATATGGGATGTTCACTTCCCTCACACACACCATTCAAAATGCACACAGCAGTTTCAACTTCCAACCTTCTGCTCTGAGTATTTCTTTCTATGAGAATTCCCTGGCAGTGATCTTTGTGCTCAGCTGTCCTATTCTTTGTTTGGCCCTCATTGCAGCAATGGGAGGGGTATTTTACGTTCTGCTTTTGGCAGGAAAAGTAAATTACATAAGGCAGGGGTCCACACGGAAAACAGATTTCTATGTCAGAGAGAAAGATGGATGCCTACAGCACTCTGGGTCACACCATTCAAAATCCAATCTTGTTATACAAACCTGTAAACAAAGGGTGGGGAGTAGGTATGGAGTGGGAGAGATAGGGGAGACCAGATCCCCTCAACTTCCCAGAGAAAGGGAATTTTTGTAATGATCTGGAAATAATAAAACTATTGGAAGCATGAGAAATCAGTCTTATAGAGAGTTTACTATTTCTTAAGATGTGGTTCTCTTTGTACCGCAATGTCACAGAACCCACAAACCATTCACCAACATAGACAATATAGACTTAACACTGCCCCTCTGGTATTCTTTATTCTCATATGATTATTATCTCATATTCTCATGTTCATGTTCAGGGGTCCACTGGCTATTTTGAGTGCTAGCACTCCAACATGATAGGCAGATCTGGGCTGAGCCTGTCTGTGGGCTGTAGCAGGTGCTTGAGGAATAAACAGGAGCAGGTGATACATTTGGCCTAAGAGAAGTCTCCAAGAAAGGCAAAACAATGACTCAGGCAGCATGCAAGCCACAACTACTATCCATGGACTAACATATGTCTCGATGCCCTGTGACGCAGGTGAAGCCCTACCTATAATACTCAGAAATCCAGGTAGTTATCATCAGATAACTGTTATCTGGTTTCAGGGCATCAATCATTAGGTCATGGCTCTTGGGCAGACTCTGATTTTTGGAAATAGGTTGATACTTGTGGGAAGAAGGCAAATGCCCAGGTTTGGATGTGGTGAGTACTAGGCAGACACATCAAGACCACAACAAGCCAGTGATCAGAACCAGCTCACAGGCTCAGCATAGGCTAGAAGGAAGAGTGAGTTGGGGATAGTCCTAGAATGTTGATCTACGTATAAGGTCAAATGCCCTTGTCCAGGTCAAGATTTGTTTTAGAGACCAAGGCCTGCAGGTCACACATGTCAAGGTTCCTAAACCTAAGGAGGTGGTTTCAATTTGGGTTCCCAATGTCAAGCAGAGATCCTTCATTCATGTAGTAAATATTTTCCCAGCACTCAGTTTGAGCCAGTGGCTGGTTCACAAAAGAGAGCAGTCCCTGCCTTCAAGGAGCCTGAGACACAGACTCATTGGACCATGGTGAGGAGTCATGGAAGCAGGATTCTTTGCAGCACATCTGGCACAATCATCACAGACTGGAGACCAGCCTCCATATAAGACTGCAGACATGTTTTGTTATGCCCCGCAGAGCACAATACATACACAGTAAAGTGTGCAAGTCTTAAGGGAACAGCTTGAGGCCGTTATATACTGAGCAGCAGTATATAAATAATAAACTGAATAAACAGGGGAGGAAGGTAAATTTGAAGATGGCCTAATAACCCCTCCAAACTATCTTCATCCTAATCCCAGAACCTAAGAATATATTTCCTGACACAGTGAGAAGGACTTTGCAGATTTGAAGTGGAGAGATTGTCTTGGTTTGTCTAGATGAGCCAATCTAATTGCGTGGTCTTCAAAACCAGGAAATCTTTCTTGACTGAGCTCACACTGAGAGAGAGATGAGACTATAGAAGACTGGTCAGGGAGATGTGACATTGTTGGTTTTACAAGTAGTGGAAGGAAATATGAACCAAAAAATTCTAGCAGCCTCTAAGTGTTTGAAAAGAAAACAGTTCTCCCCACACCTTTCAGAAAGCCACAGAGCCTTGCAATACCTTGAATTTAGCCCAGTAAGCATATATTGAACTGGAGGCCTACAGAATTGTGAAGCAATAAAACTGTGTTGGTTTAAGCAACTAAGCTTGTGGTCATTTGTTACAGCAGCTATAGGAAAACTAATACAGTGGGTCATATGCCCAATTTTATAAAGCTAAAAATATTAGCTGTTATCTTTCTATTCCTATTACCCAAAATTTGCTATATCCTCATCTATCATAACAGAAAATTAGCAGTGTCCAAATGAATACATAAAATTATAGTTTAATATATTCTTCACTCATGGAAGCAAATACCAGAAAAATGTCTAAAAGAAATGAAAGTGGTATCTTTAAGGAGTGAGACTACAATGTGGAGCAGCAGTCTACTGTTTTTAGTGTTATTAGAGTTATTTTTAAAAATCAAAGTGCATTAAAACTTGGATTTAAAAAACGCTAAGGCAATGTAATTAGACAAGTATCATCCTTGTTTAAGAGCAGTTATTAACTAGAGCAGTGCTGCTCTATATAGTATCCACTAGCTATAAATGGCTTTTATATTTTAAATTAAAATCAAATTAAATTGAAATTTTAGGGGCTGGAATAGTGGCTCCATGGTAGAGAGCTTGCCTAGCATGTGTGAGGCACTGGGTTCCATACGCAGCACTACATAAAAATAAATAAATAAAATAAAGTTATTGTGTCCACCTACAACTAAAAAATAAAAACAAAAAAGTTGAAATTTTAGTTTCTCAGCCACACTAACCACCTTATATGTGCTGGAGATTATATTGGAGAGTACAGATTTACTACTTTTCGCCAAAACATTCCAATAAGAGTACCGATCTTTCCTGTACTCTGCTCTAAATACCCTCACCATCATTTGGGTTTGTGACTCCTGCTTAGAAGAAAGACAAGTCCAGAGATGTGAAGTATGTAAGAGACCACAGGCCAGTTAAAGAATTACACCTGCCAGCCAGGATAAAGCAAAATGGGACCAAGAAAGGAATGGACTGGCTCAGTTCCAGTTATGTAGGGCTTAGTAACAAGCCATCTGTCCATCCTAGTTGAACTGACTGGGTGGTAACTGTAGGCAGGTGGGGCACATCTGGAGGAGGTGGCCCACTGGAGTTGTGCTCTGGAAGGATTCATATTCCTTTCCTACCCCTCAACTCCCTATCCAATCCCATTTCCTGGCCGCCATGAATGGAGCAGCACTCCTCCACCATGCCCTTCCGCCATGATGTTCTGCCTGACCTTGGACCAGAGCAATGGAAGCCATCTGTGAACTGAAACTTCGGAAACAGGGAGCTCCAAATAAACTTTTCCTCCTCTAAGTTGTTCCTGTTGGGTATTTTGGTCACAGTAATGCAAAGCTGACTAAAACACCACCTCAAAATGTATGCATCCCAGAATAACCATTTGTACTTACAAAATTTGTAGGACAGAAAATGGCAGGGTATGGTGGGGGGGGGGTGTTGTCTCTATTCCAGAACACCTGGGGCCTCAATCTAGAGATTCACTGACGGGGGCTTGTATCATCTGAAGTCAAGTCTTCTGACACATCTGTCTATTGCCTGGGAACTCAGGCTGGAAACAGGCTGGAACATCACGTGGTCTTTTTGTGTGGTCTAGGGTTCTTCTCTGCATGGTGGTTGAGGTTCAAGACAGAAAATTCAAGAGATGGGAAATGGAAGGTTCTTAAAGGCTGGACCTGGAGACTGGTCCCTATTCATTTCTACTACAGTTTGTTTTGTCAAGTAATCCAAAGCCCAGGTTTAGGGAGAGGGGACATCATGGACCCCACTTCTCAATGGGAGAAGTATCAAAGAATTTTAGGGTCATGTTTAAAATTTCTGCAGCTTATAATTCTCCTACCTCCCTTATCAATGCCTGTTTTTTTTGTTTTGTTTTTGTTTGTTTTTTTGTTTTTTTTTTTGCTTTTAAAATGCAGTACTGTGAACCCAGAAATACTTTATCACTGAGGTATATCCCCAGCCCTTTTTATTATTTATATTTTGAGACAGGGTCTCACTAAGTTGTTCAGGCTGTCCTGGAACTTGCAATCCTCCTTCCTCAGCCTCCCAAGTGGCTAAGATTACAGGCATGAACCACAGCTACAAACTCAATGCCTTCTTTTCAAAGGGGAGAAGTTTTTGTTTGTTTCTCATATAACAAGATTTTTAAAAACCGTTATAAATGCAAAAATCTTCACAACTTGTGTTCATTTAGTATTTTAAAGATATAAAATGCCCTATTATTTGTCAAATAGTATAGACTATTGCCTTTTTGAGTTATGATGTGAAGGAGAAAATTTTAAAAATGCAATGTGGAGAAAGCTTTTTTTTTTTTTTTCCCAGATGGAAGAATATTTGCACATGTTTATAGGTCAAGGGGAAGAAGAATGTTGTAGATATAGAAAAAGAATCCAGATCTGGGAAGAGAAGGGAGGTTTGGATGAAGAGCCCCAGGGAAGGAATTTACATAAGACTACAGAAGCCTTGCAGGTCCTGTGTCCCTTTCAAAACTATTTCCAACCTTACTTCCAATGGTGCTATACATTTCTCCCTCTGAACACTTAAAAGCACATTTGGACAGAACAGTGTGTGGTCTTAGCAGAAAAACCCAAGGGATACCAAATGCCATTATTTCTATCCCCCAATACAGAAGAAGAGAAGTCTGTGTGTGTGTGTGTGGGTGTGCGTGTGCGCGCGCACGCATGCATGTCTATTAAATTGTTCCTTCCTTGTTATTCCATGAAGCAAAGACACTAGGTAGCTGCAATGCGCTCTCGAAGCAATTCTGATTTTCCGGGAGTTGCAAATATTTTCCTTGTTCTGTGAGGTTTGGCTTCTATATTCAAGAAAAGAACCTTTTACCACTTTCCAACTTTCTTACCTGGAGAGGCCAATTCCAAATCCATAAATGCAAACAAGGGATTCATTAAATGTCTAAATCATCCAGAGTATAATCATCAGATCAGTTTGGTATATGGTTGCACAATTGTCAATATTGTCATTCTTGATATTGATCAAAGCCATTTTATTCTGCAGTTTTTTGACTGTTGTCAATGATTTTTGGTTTTTAAATAGGCCATGTGATTTTCTAAAACTACCAACAAAGTTTTCTGGATTTTTTTCCCCCCAGTATTGGGGATTGAACCCAGTGCCTTGTTGATGCTAGGCCCATGCTCTATCACTGAGCTACACCCCAAGATCTCACTTTCTGATTTTTTAGAAATATGTGGACATTTATAGACAGTACATTTAGTTACCAATGGGAATCAAATCTAAAAACCATGCAAAATCAAATGGACTAGATTGTGAACCTGTGCTTCTTTCTTGTGTCTATTCCTATCTGTTGGATTAGAACTGTCAACAGTCCACAGTAATAAATTCATGGCATTCCAGCTCTCTGAATGAATTTCTATTTGCATTTTAATGAATATCTACAAAGCACCTGTTATATATCAGCATTGCAGAAAAGACCAAATATGAGGAAGAAAGTGGTCAATGTGAGCAAGGGAGCAAGAACTGAACTAAAGAATCCAAGAGGAGAACTCTTCTAAGTCCAGTGACGATGTGGGAAAGAGAACAGAAAATTCTTATTTGGACATGAAGTTTATATAAACATGAGTGGACAACCGGAGGACAGAACTGAATACGGGACGCCAAGTTAAGACAATGAATTCTAAGCCATTATTTTTTGAAAGGACAGTTCTGTGGCGAGTTCCCCACTGTGTCACTGCTGAGGAAACAAAGGAAGGGATGAAAGCTGAGAAGAAAAAGAGGGCTAATCCAGGGCCCCACCTCCCTGGGTAAACCTGACTGTCAATGCCCAAGTTAGACACAGGAGGAGAAAGGGTGTTTTCCCAGGCTCCTGTTTGTGTTATCTGAGGCTTTCTTTTTTCTGAACAATCTAATGTATCCAGTATCTGATTAAAAGACAGATCCATCGACTCATTTATAGACTCATTTATAGACTCATTTATAGACTCATTTCTACTAATATTTGTTAACTGTTGCTTGACTTCATTCATAGCTTATTTTTCTTAGTTATGCGTGAAAAGTCTTTAAATATTTTCTTTTTTAAAGGGGCAGATATGTTTCATTTAGTGTTTGCAAGAAGTATTCTAGCCATAGGACTTTGGCACTTTTGCTACATGAAGGGAATCCTGAATGAATCAAAGTCAATTGTCTCTGTGTGTGTGTGTGTGTGTGTGTGTGTGTGACTCAGTTTATTTATTATGAACTTTTTAAAAAATTTTACTTGTTATATATGATAACAGCATGCATTACAATTCATATTATACATATAGAGCACAATTTTTCATATCTCTGATAGTACACAAATTATAGTCATATCCTTTGTGTCTTCATATATGTACTTAGAGTAACAATGACCATCACATTCCACTGTCTTGTCTTTTTTAATTCACACAAACATTGAGGAACCTAGGAAAGAGGCTGGGGGCAGGGGATGAGATATAAAGTCAGGTTTGGAAGGGGGCTTGAATGGTGAATAGCAAAGTCTGGCATATTGATTCTAAAGTGCCCAGTGGCAAAGAGCATGTGCTAAGCAATCACCAAAGTGTCAGGGAGCATTCTTTGTGTTTTCTTTATGAAGCATGCTAGATACATCTCAGACCCATAACTGGAAATTCTGTGGCTATTATTATTATTGTTATTACTTTCTTGACAATAAAAGTCATGAGATTTTTGGATTTTTTTTTTAAACTCCAATAATGTGCTGTGCAGAATATAAACTAAGACACAAAGGAGAGAGACTTTTTATTAAGTCTGTTTTTCAAGCTCTTGGCTCATAACATACAAAATCATATGAATCAAAGCAAAAGCTCATGGGTCAATATATGAAAAGATAATAGGTCCCAATTGCTTCAGAAGTCTAATTCTAAAGGAAATTCAATTATGTTTGTAAGAAACAAATTACCAAAAGTAAACAATGAGTGTGTTCTCACTGCCCAGAAAACCCCTCATACCACCTTTCTGGCAGGATCCTGAAGTAAAAGATGAAAGTGTAAGGAAGTTGCAACCTAAGCCAACTGCTGACCATTCCTCCATGCAGGAAGTTGATATATGACAACTCCAGTGCAATGCACTCATTCCCAATCGGTCCCGCAAGGGTAGTTTTGCTTCAGTCCTAAGGACTTGACTCCTCACATGGACTATGAGGAAGTCCTGGGGTAGCACCAACAGATCTAAATCAGGGTGGGAATGATCAGTCCTTGAGGGCTTCATGAGATGAATTCCTGATCACCTTGCTGGGAATGGCCCAACTCAATTCACAGGTAACGCATCATTCCACACAGTTTGGAAAGCACATAGACCTCTAAGACACTCACTTTGGAAATGTCCCTGACAGCTGTGGCTTTTACTATGTTTTGCATGAAAAACTCGCCCCCCTCCCACCGTGTGTGTGTGTGTGTGTGTGTGTGTGTGTGTGTGTAAGAGAGAGAGAGATGCTGGGAATCACACCCAGGGCTAGGCATGCTTTCTACCATTAAGCTACATCCCCAGCCCATGACATGGGCTGGAAATTCTGTGGCTATTATTATTAATGTCCTTGTTCTTGGGCACACATTGGTTGTAGTTTTGCAGAAAATAAGCTGCATGTGACTGTGATCTTTTTTAGCAACACTATTGTTCCTTTCTTCTTCTTTCTTTCTCTCTCTCTCTCTCTCTTTTTTTGTGTGTGTGGTGCTAAGAATTGAACCCAGGGCCTGTGCATGCAAGGCAAGCCTTCTACCAACTGAGTTATATGCCTAGCCCTCATTTTTTTTTTTTTTCTTTTTAAATGTCATCTTGAAAGTGAGAAAGCCCTTTTCAGGGCTTGATCATTTCTGAGGGTAATTTTTTTAACTTTTTATTACTTAATTTTCAAGCTTAGTGATGAACCTTTCTCATGAAAAAATTCCCAGAAATATAAAAATTTATTCCAAGTAACAGCATACACCAAGTCTCACAAATCACCACCAAATTACATCTTAAATTCTGATCATGCACAGTAGATGAAAGGCTGAGGGCTCCACTGGAATTCATTTTCCACTTGCAGACACTATCTGGATAAATTTTTACACAGAAAAGGAGCACCATCTCTGTCCCAAAAGCAAGATGATCTCTAATAGTGTATCAGCTCTCTGTAGCTCTGTTCCTGCATCAGTAATTGACACACATAGTTGCACAAATGCCCTAGTACTGGTTTTTAAAGTATGTTACCAGCTGGGCACAGAGGCACACGCCTGTAATCCCAGCTACACAGGAGGTTTAGGCAGGACAATGGATCACTTGAGCTCAGGAATTCTGGGCCAGCCTGGGCAACACAGCAAGATCCCATTTCAGAAAAGTTTACTACTCATATTAAGGAAAATTTGAATCTGATACCTGGTATGTTCAATTAGAATGTTATCATTTTTCTATTGAATATGTTATTATTGAATACGTAAACCGAAACTGCTTTGCAGAGTACCACTGGGTTAATCCTTTATAGAAGCAAGAAACACCAGGATGAGTTTAACTGGAAACCAATTCTTAAGTGCTTTCCAATTCCTAAGTGTCTAGGTTGCTTATAAATTCTTTTGGGAGAATCTTTAAGAAAAGAAATTCAGTTTCACGAAACAGCTCAGGCTTCCAGTGAGGTTATTACTCAGAAGAGTTAAATCAAATAACCTCCCAAAGTTTTTCCAACAAAGGTTTCATGGTTTTTCTTTTTTCTTTTCTTCTTCCTCTCCTTATGCTTCTGTTTCTGCCTCTCTTTCTTTTTTTTTTTTTTTTTTTGTCTTATGCTTTTCCCTCTCTTTCATCTCAAAGATAATCATGAAGCCTCCTAAGATAAGGTTATTATATTCAGGTCTTGCCAAAAAAAAAAAAAAAAAAAGTAAGAAAAGAAACTCCTATTTGATTGGATCAAGAGGAATAATTATACTTCCTAAAAATAAATCGAGGCTAAGCTAAGAAAATGAAAAGGTTTATGAAGAAGGTCAGTTCTTCTCTTTCGGTCTCCTTTCATCACTATGTGATTTACTTTAATAGTAGCCTGTCATTTCTAACTTGATGACTCAGTGGCCTGGTCACAGCTTACAGAACATTCATCTGTGGTCACCCATCCTGCCTAGGAAGAAATGAATATTTAGTCACTACAGGGAAGTGTTACTGATTATTATTCTGCACTGTAACCTCCTGACCCTTGCCCAATCAAAAAGATTGGTGCCAGTCTGCTTTAATCTATCCAGAGAAAAAGGAGAAGATTAGATACGACCTTGATATTGGGAGATGGTGGTTCATTTCTGATAGTAAAATAGAAAAAGGTATTTCAAATTTTGCCTCTTCAGTTCCTAAATCTGCAACATGAGCTTTTATAATCACAACTGTCTCTTATCTCTCTCCAAAAAATGAAATTGCTCTCCGCAATAAAAATTTAAGGGAATGAGTTAATTGGTGTTTTGGGTTTTGTTTGTTTGGATTTTTTTGCTGTGCAAGGGATTGGATCTAGAGTCTCACGCAAGCACTCTGCCACTGAGCTACGTGCCCAGACCTAATTGATGTTTTTAGCCAAGTATTATGAGATCATCATACAATTTTTTCTTTCCATTGTTAATTAGAAGGAATTATGGCATACTCAGAGCTATTTTCTAATTAGGTCAGCAGACCCTACCAAGAACATGATCCCTTCTCTGTGTAGATAATCATAGTGACAAGTGATTTTTGGGTTTAAGCCCTTGTGCTCCTGGATTTCTGATATGCCCCAGAAGGAGGTTCCCCATCCCAGCATTTTGAGTGCTGGCCCTGGGGCCTGGCTCCCCTGCCTGCTTGAATTTGGGAATTTTACCTCCCTCTTAACTTGTGACTCCCCCCCACCCTGGGTTCTGACCTATTTTTTTTTTTTTTTTTACCTCTAGCAACAGCATGCTCCTAACACTTGCTCCGCATGCATAGAACCTTGCCTTTTGCTTATTTCCAATATTTTGGACTCTAGGACCAAACCACTCCATACAAACTGGGAAGAAGGGAGACAGATTGAAAGAACCAAGCCCAGAGTTCGTGATTAATGAAGATGGACCACCCCAGGAGTGAATGACCATACACATGTTCACATGGAGGACATATGCTTTGCTATAAGGCCTTAGATTTCATACATGTGAGGTTCATATGTTATAACTAGCATTGGGAGTCTAGCAAGTGACAGATTTTTCAAACCTAGGTCACAACATAGAGCATAGCCCTCAAAATGCATGTTGACTCACAGGGCAAAAATATCTAGTCACATTCAGGTCACTATTGCTGGGCCAACTATGTTAGTTGTGTCCCAAGGACAAGAAGCTCAGTGTTCGTTTAAGGCCTGAGCACTGAGAGGCCACAGAACTGTACTAGTTTAAGGAAGGTCTTCATCCTTTACAAATACAAATGCATAATATGTAAAATTATGTACATTTCTCTGGGGGAAATTCTTATTCTACATGTTCAGATGCATTAGGGTATTATTTGGATATATGTTGTCTCCCAAACTTTTCTGTTAAAGCAAAAATATTCAGAGGTAAATCATGGGCTTATGAAAGCTAGGATAGCCTCATTAGTTTATCCTAGTTTGAATGGACTAAGTGGTAAATGTTGGTAGACAGGGTGTGGCTGGAGGAGATGGGTCACTAGGGGCATGCCCTGAAAGGGCTGTTCTTCTTACAATCCTTTTCTTTCTCTTTCTTGCTCTCTGCTTCTTGAACCTGCCATGAACTGAGAAGCCTTCCTCCACCAGGCCCTTTTCTCATGATGTATTGTCTTATTTTGGGCCCAGAAAAATGGAGTCAGCCATCTATGAATTGAGACCTTGGAAATTGTGAGCCCCAAATAAACTTTTCCTTCTCTAAGTTGTTGTTGTTCTTCTTCTTCTTTTAATATGGTGTCATTTTTTAAATACCCTTATTTTGTTTATTTATTTACTTATTTTTATGTAGTGCTGGGAACCAAACCCAGTGCCTCAGGCATGCTGGGCAAGCGCTCTACCACTGAGGCACAATCCCAGCCCTCGAAGTTGTTCTTGTTGGGTATTTTGGTCACAATGACAAAAAGCTTACTAAAACATGTATTTAAAAAAATTAAAGTAATTTGGACAATAAAAGCCTAGTGTGAACTACAAGGACTGCTCAGTGGAGCTTTAGGAGGCTTGGTTGGAGAACTTGCTCAGGCACTGATCAGCTGGCTCTCAAATTCTTTGTAAAAAATAACAAAGGTGGGGCTGGGGTTGTGGCTCAGTGGTAAAGTACTCACCTAGCATGCATGAGACACTGGGTTCAATCCTTAGCACCACAAAAAAATAAAATAAAGGTATAAAAAAAGAAGGTGTTTTTGTTTTGTTTTTCTTTGCTTTTTTGGTACCAGGGATTGAACCCAAGGGCCACATCCCTGCCCTTTTTATTTTTTGTTTTAAGACAGAGTGTCACTAGGTTGCTTATAGCCCCACTATGTTGCTGAAGCTTGCTTCAAACCTGCAATCCTCCTGTCTTGGCTCCCTGAGCCACTGAGATTACAGTCATGTGCCACGATACCCAGCCAATGAAGGTGTTTCTAAATCACATTATAGCCCTTTCATCTCTAAATAATTATTTGACCCTGAAAAAAGAATCAGAGGATTGGAAAGGACTTTAGAAACTACTTAATTTGTGAGGGAAGAAGATGGAATAACAGATCTAGGCAGCAACCCCTGACCCCTTCACAGCCCAGAAAGGAAGCTGTGAAAGAACAGCTGACCAGAGAGAGCATTGCTACCATTTAATACCTAGATTAGAGGAATGGCAGAGAACATCATCAACACATTTTTGGTTTTCCTGAGGTTGATTATTATGAAACTTTGCCCTGAAGTAACTATAGTAAATAGAGTTTAACATCTTCCATCAAAGTGGTGCTGATACTGAGAACAGCAGAGAACACACATTGGGTGAAAGTATCAATACTGGATGTTTGCCCTGCCTGGGGCTCTTAAGAGAAAGAAGCTCGCTAAACAGTCCCTTGAATAAAAGTAAAAGCAATAATCATCCCAGCAGATGAGTAGACATACAATCAGGATGAAAAAACAAGGGAACAAACCACCCCAAATGGTTCAATAACTGATCCCATTGACACTGCAGTGGAGGAAATGTTAGAGAAAAAATCTAGAAAGTTCATAGCTAAAATGTGAAATGAGCTAAAAGAAAATGTAAGGAATGAATTTAGAAAATGCAGGAAGAAAAAGATCATTTCAATAAAGTGAGAAAGATTCTGAAAAAGAACCAAACAGAAATCCTGGAAATGACTCAATGAATCAAGTTTAAAATTCAGTGGAAAGCATCATCAATAGATTAGACCACTCTGAAGACAGATTCTCAAGCCTTGAATACTAATTATATAATGTTGAAAATAAAGTCAACAAAGAAAAGATGTTAAGAGACCATGACCAGAATATTTAAGAAATCTGGGATAACATAAGAGATCAAATCCAAGGATCATTGATGCAGATGAAGGCACTCAAATACAAACTATGGAATACACCACATTTCAAAGAAATAATATCAGAAAATTTCCCAAAATATAATATTTTTCATTTTATATTTTTATTTGTTTTTTTTTCTTTATTGGTACTGGGGATTGAACTCAGGGATACTCAACCACTGAGCCACAATCCCAGCCCTATTTTTTTTTTTTTGTATTTTATTTATAGACAGGGTCTCAGTTGCTTAGCACCTCACTGTTGCTGAGGCTGGCTTTGAACCCATGATCCTCTTATATCAGCCTCCCGAGCCACTGAGATTACAGGTATGCACCACCACACCCGGCTATTTGTTCTTTTTTGACATACATGACAGTAGAATGTATTTTGACATGTTATACACACATGGCATATAACTTATTCTAATTAAGATTTCATTCTTATGATTGAACATGATGTGGAGTTACACTTGTCTTGTATTCATGTAAGAACATAGAAAAGTTACGTCCAATTCATTCTAGTGTCTTTCCTAGTCCCATCTCCCCTCCCTCCTTTCATTTCCCTTTAACTAATCCAATGAACTTCTATTCTTCTGCCACACCCTATTGTGTGTTAGCATCTGCATATCAAACATTTTGCCTTTGGTATTTTGAAATTTCCCAAATTTTAGAAATGAGATGAAAATCCAAATACAAAATGCATATAAAACCCCAAATAGGCAAGATCAAAAAAGTTATGCTCCAGTACATATTATAACTGAAATGCCTAAAATACAGAATAAAAATAGAATTTTTAAACTGCAAAAGAAAATAGCAGGTCACATTAAAATTAAGCTTGAAGTTTGGACTTCAATTGATTTCTCAACCCAGATTCTAAGAGCCAAGAGAGCTTAAAATGATATATCCTAAGGTCTGAAAGAAAACATGTGCCAATCAAGATTACTATATCCAGCAAAACTATCCTTCAGAATTGAAGATGAAAAAACTTTTCCATGATAAGCAGAAATTAAAAGAATTTATAACTACTAGCCTACATTATAAAATGTACTCAAAGAAATATTTCATGCAGAAGAAATTAAAAAAAACAGCATATGGATGAACTACATTAGAAGAGTAGTCAAAGGGGAACCAAGTCTCAATTAAATATGAGAAATAAAATGGCAGGAAATTAAAATCTATAATAACATTAAATGTAAATGGACTAAACTCTCCAATCAAAAGACATAGATTGGCAGATTGGATTAAAAACAAGATCAAGTCATATGTTGTTTACAGGAGATTTGCCTTATAGGCAAGGACATCCTCAGACTAAAGATGAAAGGATGGGAAGAGAAACACCATGAAAATGGAGACCAAAAGCAAGGGGGTAGATACTCTAAAATCAGCCCACGTAGACTTTAAGCCAAAATTAACCAGAAAAGATGAAGAAGGTCACTTCATACTGGTTAAGGGACTCATCTAACAATAAGATATAATCATTGGAAATATTTCTGACCCCAAAATGATGTACCCACATATATAAAACAAACTTCTCAATATGAAAAATAAAATAGACCCCAATACAATAACACTGGGTGATTTCACCATACCCCTCTCAGCATTAGATAGGTTATCCAGACATAAACTAAGTAAAGACTCTTCAGAACTAAAAAATACTATTAATCAAATGAATCTAATAGACATCTATAGAATATTCATCCATCAATAACTGAATTCATTTTCTTTTTAGTGGCAGATAGAAATTTCTCCAAAATGGATCGTATTTTAGAGTATAAAGCAAATATTAGCAAATATAAAAAATAGAGATAACTCCTTACAATCATATTAGATCATAATGGAATTATCTTAGAAATCAATGACAAGATAAAAACAGAAACCATTTTAATATTGGAGATTAAATAGTACACTTCTGAGTGAGAACTGGATCACAGAAGAAATCATGGGAGAAAATTTTTTAAATTCTTCAACACAAATGAGAATAGAGATATGACATATCAAAATCTCTGGGACAGGGGCTGGGGTTGTGGCTCAGTGGTAGAGCACTCGCCTAGCACGTGTAAGGCACTGGGTTCGATCATCAGCACCACACTAAAGTAAATAAATAACATAAAGATATTGTGTCTGACTACAACTAAAAAAATATTTTTAAAAAAATCTCTGGGACAGTATGAAGGTAGTAGCAGTTCTAAGAGGAAAGTTCATAGCACTGAGTTCCTACATTACAAAAATAGAAATATGCCAAGTAAATAATATAATGTTATACTTCAAAGCCTTGGAAAAAGAAGAACAAACTAATTCCTAGATCAGTAGAAGACAGAAAATAATTAAGATCAGAGCCAAAATTATTGAAATTGAGCATTAAAAAATTCAAAGGATCAATGAAACATAGAGTTGTTCTTTGAAAAGATAAATAAGATTGATAAACCCTTAGCCAAAATAACCAAAAGAAAGAAGACTGAAATCAACAAAATTGGACATGAAAAAAGGAGAGATATCACCACAGACACTTCTGAAATACAGAGGATCATTAGAAACTATTTTGAAAATGTATACCCCAATAAACTAGAAAATTTTGAAGATACTGACAAATTTCTAGATACATGTGACCTACCCAAATTGAAACATGAGAATATAGAAAACTTAAACAGATCACTATGAAACAATTAAAACTTCAGACCATTATTCCCGATAAACATAGATCAAAAATCCCTACTAAAATATTGGCAAACAACATTCAAAAACACATTAAAAAATAGGACACCATAATCAAGTGGGTTTCACTCAGGGAAGCAAGTTTGGTTCAACATACACAAATCAATAAGTGTAATTCACCATATAAATAGAGTTAAGGACAAGAATCACACTATTATCTCAATAGATGCAAAAAAAAAAAAAAAGCATTTGACAAAGTTCAGCACCCATTCATGTTTAAAACACTGAAGAAACTAAGGTTAAAAGGAACTTTCCTTAACACTGTAAAGGCTTATATAGGACATATCCAAGGCCAATATCATACTGAATGGAGAAAAACAGGAAGTATTTTCTCTAAAATCAGGAACAGGACAGGATATCCATTCTCACCATAGTCTTTGAAACTCTAACCAGAGCAATCAGGAAAGAGGAGGAAATTAACAATTGGTGCTGGAAAACTGGATAACCATATGTAAAGGATGAAATTGGATCCCTATTTCTTACTCTGCACAAAAGCCATCAAAGTAGATCAAAGACCTAGAAAATACACAAGAAACTTTGCAACTGCTAGAAGAAAACTTAGGCTCAACACTCCAACAAATTGGCAAAGGCACCAACTTCCATAACAAGACCTCTAATATGCAAGACATAAAACCAAGAATCAATGAGTGGGACAGCATAAAATTAAAAAGCTACTGCACAGCTAAGGAAACAATTAAAAGTGTAAAAAGAGAGCCCACAGAATGGAAGAAAATCTTTGCCATCTGCTCCTCAGGTAGGGGATTAACATCCAGAATATATAAAGAACTCAAAAAACTTAACCCCCGAAAAACCAAGCCAATTAAAAATTGGGCAAGGGCAAAGGAACTAAATAGACATTTCTCAAAAAAAGAAATCCAAATGGCCAACGATTAAAAAAAAAATGTTCAACATCTCTAGCAACCAGGAAAATGCAAATCAAAACAATTTTAAATTGAGATTTCATCTCACTTCAGTCAGAATGGCAATTATTAAGAACATAAATAATAATAAATGCTGGTGAGGATGTGGGATCAAAGATACACTCATACATCATTGGTGGAACTGAAAATTAGTATAGCCACCCTGAAAAGCAGTATGGAGATTCCTCAAAAAATTTGGAATGGAAACAACATATGACCCAATACCTCACTTCTTGGTATTTGTCCCCAAAAACGAACATCATCATACTATAGAGATACAGCAATTCACGACTACCAAATTATGGAACCAGCCAAGATGCTCATAAATAGATGACTGGATCAAGAAAATGTGGTATGTATATACAATGGATATATTCCCAGCCGTTTAAAAAAAATGAAATTATGGCAATTGCTGGGAAATAGATAAAGCTGGAGAAAATCATGCGAAGTGAAATAAGCCAGACTCAGAAAGTCAAGGGTTGAATATTTTTTCTCATATGCAGAAGCTAGGACCAAAATAAGGGAAAAGGGATGGGACTCACAAAAATAGAAGAAAGGTCAGTGGAGTAGGGGAAGGAGATTGAAGAGGAGGAAGGAGGGACGGGAAAACAGAGGAAGAGTGAAATGAAATTGACCAAACTCTCCTGTGTGAAAATATACGAATAAACCACAACATGTATCTATAAAACACTAATTTTAAAACTATAAATAAATAGAAGAAAGACCAGTAGAGTAGAGGAAAGGGAGCAGGGGAAGGGAGGAAGGGAGGGAAAACAGGAATGACTGAAGACTGAATTGGAGTAAAATACATTCCATGCTCAAATGATGACATCAAAATGAACTCTAATATCATGTATAACTCTAATATGCTAATTTTAAAAAAGAAATTACTTAATTCAGCCACTAATTCTTCAGACACAAAGAGATAGGGAGAAAGAGCAGCTTCCTGAATACCAGCCCAATACCAGCTCCTTGGGGAGCTCTTAGCAGAAAGGTCTTTTTGATCTGGAACTGCCACTCTCTTCTCTATACTGTCTACCATTAGTTCAAATTCTCACCTCCCAGACAATATCATCCAAATTTAGTCCTCCACCCATATGATGGCTCATTATATTCCCCTCTTATATTCTCAGTCTCAAACGAAGCATTGTTAGATGTTTCAAAATCCCTCATACGTTGAAGTTTTAAGTCCCATCTCTAAAGTGAAGGCACTTTTGTCTGTTTGTTTTAAGATGAGATCATCCTTGTTGAAGTACAGGATAGGGAATCCCAGGGTATCCACAGACAAATACCAAGGACACAGAGAATATACCCCTCTCCCCTGCTCTGAGCATTATATTTCTATACTTTTAGTATATAAACTAGTATACTACATAAGAATTAGCATTTGAAAGACAGTCATATCACATCCATAAATTACATTGATATCATAGTCTTTTCCCATGTGTGGGCATTAAGCAATACCTCTACTATTTTGGGTTGTTTTAAAGGAGACTTTCCCCACGTATAAAACCTTACAGTTTATCTCTGTTGGATTTCATCTTGATAGTTGTTGGAAAATCCTTTAAGAAAAGACCAGGGCAAAAGGGAATCAGTAATGGGCCTTCAAGGAAAAAGGAATAAGAAATGGGCCCAGGGAAGCAAAGAGTTAGATAGGGAGACTCACCATGGGACTATTAACAGGGCAGACTATATTTGCTTCCTCTTAACTGCCCCCCCCCCATCAATAAATAGATTGATACAATCGTGATTTTTTTTAAAGATACAAATTCACAAAGTAAAAGGGAATGGAAAGGACCATGACAGGACAAAATTTTGGAATTTAAAAAAACTGAATGGTGCCAGGTGCTCTGGTACCTGCCTGTAGTTCCAGCTACTCAGGAGGCTGAGGCAAGAGGTTCATAAATTGGGAAATCTGCCTTGGCAACTTAGCAAGACTCTGTCTCAGGATAGCATTTTTATTCTTAAAAAATCAGGAAGTGGTTGGGCATGTAACTCAGTGGTAGAGCACTTGACCAGTATGTGTGAGGCCCCGGATTCCACATCCAGCATTACAAAAAGAAGGAGGAAGAGGAAAAGGAGAAGGGGGATCTATTAAATCCCAGAGCCACTTCCCTGCCTCTGTAGTAGGAGGTATATTATCTGGACAATAAGGATCTGATGATGGTTGGGATACTGTTTTCTGGAGATTAAAGGGAATATATTCAGCTCAGCCTCTTTCCTACAAAGTATTAAAAGGATCATTGTCTAGAGAATTCAGCAGTCCAAGAAGAAAGACCTAAGAATTCAGTCTTGAAGGGCACCTCAATAACAGAGAAGCCTACAAACAAGCCCCAACCACTATACAAACAGGCTACAGGGTGCCTCCCCCAAACATGAGTAGACAGCTAAGATTCCCCAGGTCAGGAGGAAAATCTTCAGCTGGAAAACAAATCCCAAAGAACAAAGAGAAGAAAGAAACATTTAGAAAAGACACAATAAAACTATAATTAACAACTTCAGAAAGATAAGAAAATGCTGCATTCATGAAATAGGAGTACTTTAGAGACCATTAGTAGAAATGAAAGTCTCAATAAAAGATTTGGAAGATACTATTGAAGAAATTTCCCAGAAAGGAAAGAAAAATGACAATTAGGAGAATGTCTAATGCTTGAATATTAAGAGTTCTATAAAGAAAGAATAGGGAAAATGTAGGGGAGGAAATTATCAAAGAAATAATTCAAGAAAATTCCCCAGAACTAAAAGGCTTGTTTTCAGATGGAAAGGATCCATTTAATTCCAGCACAATATTTGAAAATGAAACCACAGAAAAACATATATATATATATATATATATATATATATATATATATATATATGAATGACATTTAAGAATAGTTCTGGGGTTGTGTTCAGTTGTAGAGTGCTTGCCTGGCATTTGTGAGGCGCTGGATTGATTCCCAGCACCACATATAAATAAATAATAAAATAAAGGTCTATCAACAACTAAAAAAAGAAATGGTTACTTAAAAAAAAGAAAGACTAGTTTAGTGGTAGAGAACTTGCCTAACATGTGTGGGGGTCTGGGTTCAATTCTTTTTTTTTTTTTTTTTTTTTGAAAGCTTTACCTGCCTTTCAAAAGACACCATAGGTATTGCTTAAGTGTATCCTTAGTTGTAATGAACACTATAATGGGATACTGAATAATACCCCAAATCAAAATGAAAATTACAGAAAAAGTTCATAATACAAATACATTTATCCACACACACACACACACACACACACACAATTTCCACTCACCACCTCTACCCTACATCCTAATCCTAATCAACATCAATTCTCCTCTAGACTACTGCAATAGTCTCCTAGTGAGCTCCCAGCTTTGAATCTTGCATCATTATAGCCAGAACAAGCCTTTCAAAACATAAAGCAGATCCTATTAATCTGCTCAGAATATCCCAGTGGCTTCCCATCATATTGGAGATAATATAACATTCCTCACTATGGCCTCCAAAGTCCTTTGTGATGTGGACCCTCAACCTCTTGGAAATCAGCCATTCCTACATCCTCCATCACACATTGTTCACCAGCAATCAGCTGCTTGCTAACCCTCAAACATGCTGAGCACACATTCTCAAACATGCTAAGCATACATTCTTAGGGACTATGGGAATATCCTCTTCAACCCCTGGACTATTTTTTCCCATGTGGGAGAAGAGAGCTCACTCCCTGGACTCTTCAAATCTCTAATTAAATATCACCAAAGGGCCACACATACAGCAAAACTGCCCACTGCCATTCTCTTTTCTTTCTTTTTTTTTTTTTTTTTTTTTTTTAGAGTTTTTTTTTTTGTTTTTTTTTTAATTTTTTATTGTGGGTTGTTCAAAACATTACAAATTTCTTGACATATCATATTCCACACTTTGATTCAAGTGGGTTATGAACTCCCACCTTCACCCCATACACAGATTGCAGAATCACATCAGTTACACATCCATTGATTTACAAATTGCCATACTAGTGTCTGTTGTGCTCCGCTGCCTTTCCCATCCTCCCCCCTCCCCCCTCCCCACCTCTCCCCTCCCCTCCCCTCCTCTCTCTCTACCTCCTCCACTGTATAACCCTGAGGGTCTCCTTCCATTACCATGCAATTTCCCTTCTCTCTCCCTTTCCCTCCCACCTCTCATCCCTGTTAAATGTTAATCTTCTTCTCCTGTTCTTCGTCCCTACACTGTTCTTAGTTACTCTCCTTATATCAAAGAAGACATTTGGCATTTGTTTTTTAGGGATTGGCTAGCTTCACTTAGCATAATCTGCTCTAATACCATCCATTTCCCTGTAAATTCTATGATTTTGTCATTTTTTAATGCAGAGTAATACTCCATTGTGTATAAATGCCACATTTTTTTTATCCATTCGTCTATTGAAGGGCATCTAGGTTGGTTCCACAGTCTTGCTATTGTGAACTGTGCTGCTATGAACATCGATGTAGCAGTGTCCCTGTAGCATGCTCTTTTTAGGTCTTTAGGGAATAGACCAAGAAGGGGAATAGCTGGGTCAAATGGTGGCTCCATTCCCAGCTTTCCAAGAAATCTCCATACTGCTTTCCAAATTGGCTGCACCAATCTGCAGTCCCACCAGCAATGTACAAGTGTACCCTTTTCCCCACATCCTCGCCAGCACTTGTTGTTGTTTGACTTCATAATGGCTGCCAATCTAACTGGAGTGAGATGGTATCTTAGGGTGGTTTTGATTTGCATTTCTCTGACTGCTAGAGATGGTGAGCATTTTTTCATGTACTTGTTGATTGATTGTATGTCCTCCTCTGAGAAGTGTCTGTTCAGGTCCTTGGCCCATTTGTTGATTGGGTTGTTTGTTCTCTTATTGTCTAATTTTTTGAGTTCTTTGTATACTCTGGATATTAGGGCTCTATCTGAAGTGTAAGGAGTAAAGATTTGTTCCCAGGGTGTAGGCTCCCTATTTACCTCTCTTATTGTTTCTTTTGCTGAGAAAAAACTTTTTAGTTTGAGTAAGTCCCATTTGTTGATTCTAGTTATTAACTTTTGTGCTATGGGTGTCCTATTGAGGAATTTGGAGCCCGACCCCACCGACTGTAGATCGTAGCCAACTTTTTCTTCTATCAGACGGCGCGTCTCTGATTTGATATCAAGCTCCTTGATCCATTTTGAATTCACTTTTGTGCATGGCGAGAGAAAGGGATTCAGTTTCATTTTGTTGCATATGGATTTCCAGTTTTCCCAGCACCATTTGTTGAAGATGCTATCCTTCCTCCATTGCATGCTTTTAGCCCCTTTATCAAATATAAGATAGTTGTAGTTTTGTGGATTGGTTTCTGTGTCCTCTATTCTGTACCATTGGTCCACCCGCCTGTTTTGGTACCAGTACCATGCTGTTTTTGTTACTATTGCTCTGTAGTATAGTTTGAAGTCTGGTATCGCTATACCGCCTGATTCACACTTCCTACTTAGCATTGTTTTTGCTATTCTGGGTCTTTTATTTTTCCATATGAATTTCATGATTGCTTTCTCTATTTCTATAAGAAATGCGGATGGGATTTTGATTGGCATTGCATTAAACCTATAGAGAACTTTTGGTAATATCGCCATTTTGATGATGTTAGTTCTGCCTATCCATGAACAGGGTATATTTTTCCATCTTCTAAGATCTTCTTCTATTTCTCTCTTTAGGGTTCTGTAGTTTTCATTGTATAAGTCTTTCACCTCTTTTGTTAGGTTGATTCCCAAGTATTTTATTTTTTTTGAAGATATTTTGAATGGAGTGGTTGTCCTCATTTCCATTTCAGAGGATTTGTCGCTGATATACAGGAATGCCTTTGATTTATGCGTGTTGATTTTATATCCTGCCACTTTGCTGAATTCATTTATTAGCTCTAATAGTTTCTTTGTAGAGCCTTTTGGGTCTGCTAGGTATAGAATCATATCATCTGCAAATAGTGATAATTTAAGTTCTTCTTTTCCTATTTTTATGCCTTTAATTTCTTTCGTCTGTCTAATTGCTCTGGCCAGTGTTTCGAGAACTATGTTGAACAGAAGTGGAGAGAGAGGGCATCCCTGTCTAGTTCCAGATTTTAGAGGGAATGCCTTCAGTTTTTCTCCATTCAGAATGATGCTAGCCTGAGGCTTAGCATAGATTGCTTTTACAATATTGAGGTATGTTCCTGTTATCCCTAGTTTTTCTAGAGTTTTGAACATAAAGGGATGCTGTACTTTGTCGAATGCTTTTTCCGCATCTATCGAGATGATCATATGGTTCTTATTTTTAAGTCTATTGATGTGGTGAATAACATTTATTGATTTCCGTATATTGAACCAGCCTTGCATCCCAGGGATGAATCCTACTTGATCATGGTGTACAATTTTTTTGATATGTTTTTGTATCCGATTCGCCAGAATTTTATTGAGGATTTTTGCATCTAGGTTCATTAGAGATATTGGTCTGTAGTTTTCTTTCTTTGAAGTGTCTTTGTCTGGTTTAGGTATCAGGGTGATGTTGGCCTCATAGAATGAATTTGGAAGTTCTCCCTCCTTTTCTATTTCCTGAAGTAGCTTGAAAAGTATTGGTATTAGTTCTTCTTTAAAGGTTTTGTAAAATTCTGCTGTATACCCATCTGGACCTGGGCTTTTCTTAGTTGGTAGTCTTTTTATGGTTTCTTCTATTTCCTCAATTGATATTGGTCTGTTTAGGTTTTCTATATCCTCCTGACTCAATCTGGGCAGATCATATGACTTAAGAAATTTATCTATGCCTTCACTATCTTCTAATTTATTGGAGTATAAGGATTCAAAATAGTTTTTGATTATCTTCTGTATTTCTGAAGTGTCTGTTGTGATATTGCCTTTTTCATCCCGTATGCTAGTAATTTGAGTTCTCTCTCTTCTTCTCTTCGCTAGCATCGCTAAGGGTCTGTCGATTTTGTTTATTTTTTCAAAGAACCAACTTTTAGTTTTGTCAATTTTTTCAATTGTTTCTTTTGTTTCGATTTCATTAATTTCAGCTCTGATTTTAATTATTTCTTGCCTTCTACTTCTTTTGCTGTTGTTTTGCTCTTCATTTTCAAGGATTTTGAGATGAAGTATGAGATCATTTATTTGTTGGTTTTTTCTTTTTTTAAGGAATGAACTCCAAGCAATGAATTTTCCTCTTAGAACTGCTTTCAATGTGTCCCATAGATTCCGATATGTTGTGTCTGTGTTTTCATTTATCTCTAAGAATTTTTTGATTTCCTTCTTGATGTCTTCTATAACCCATTGATCGTTCAGTAACCTATTGTTCATTCTCCAAGTGATGTATGCTTTTTCCTTCCTTCTTTTATCGTTGATTTTCAGTTTCATTCCATTATGATCAGATAAGATGCATGGTATTATCTCTACTCCTTTATATTGTCTAAGAGTTGCCCTGTGACATAATATATGATCTATTTTTGAGAAGGATCCATGTGCTGCTGAGAAAAAAGTGTAACTGCTTGATGTTGGGTGGTATATTCTATATATGTCAATTAGGTCTAGGTTATTAATAGTGTTATTGAGTTCTATAGTTTCCTTATTCAACTTTTGTTTGGAAGATCTGTCCAGTGGCGAGAGAGGTGTGTTGAAGTCTCCCATGATTATGGTCATGCAATGCTGGGAAAGTGCTCAAACACAGCTACATCCCCACCCCAAGATAAATCCTTTTTAAAGGGCTGGTTGATAATAAGATGGACCCATCAAAAATCTTTAGGATAATGAAATTCAGTTTCGGCCACTAGAAGTACCTGCATGTTGTCCTGAAGTTAAAAGCCACTTCAGCTACACATTTGATGTCTTGAGGTTAAAGAGTGTTTAAAGTCTACAATACAACAAACCATGCTACTAACCCAACATTTTTTTAAAGGAATAATTTTAATATATCTTTGCAATCTTAATTTGTGTTAGTGTGCAAACTTTACCATGCTAAGACATTAGTAAATTCACGTATAAATTTTTTAAACAGCTTCAATGCAAACAATGTTTTAGCAATGGTATTTTGGCTAACATAAATCTACAAAACACCCACTGTTGATGTTTATGGAATGAGGCTTTTCACAGCATTTTTTTAAAAGTCATTAGTCAAAATAGTTATACAGTGAATGTACTGGGGAAATGTAAAAGGGCAGGAATGAAATCTTTTGATTATGTTGATCCTATACCTCCTGCCATTACTGTAGTAATCACATATTTTGATGATGGCTCTCTGGCCCAGGAAAGGGATCTCTGAATCAGAAGCCATTCTTAAAATGCTCAAAATTGTTCTTGAGATAGTGTTTCCTACAAGGGTAACAATGTCCAAATGAACTAAGAGTCATTTGTGTACGAAATTTTCTTCCACAATAATGTTTTTAGATTATTTAGTATCAAAGAATGTTCCATTTCCATTTGATTTGCTGTGACTTTGAGAGCGATACAAGAATAAAGCTGTTTTTCTAATTCTTCACGAATTTCACTTGGAGCACCACGCAATAGGTAGTCTTTGAGTAACTGACAGGCTTTTGCCAAGTTTGGTTGTATTACTTCTGAAGTACATTTCATTGTATTCTGATCACAGCTAGTTCTACAATCCGTGCCATAGACACAGTCCAGATCAGATTCACAGTGACGATCCTTAATAAGTTCTTTCAGGTTTGTCTCTGGCACAATTTTTCTCATATCCACCATTTTCAAATCATACTTTTCATTATATCCTAGATTTTTGGCACTAGTATCACACATGAGGAAGTTTCCATAGGGGCCATGGAAAACATCTTCCACAAATTCTAGAAGTCCTATGGCTATTTTAGCCTTTCTGGGCCATGATGGTGTGAATAATTGATCCATACTTCTTCTGAACCCAGATGGAATAAAAAGTTCAATGACCCATGGAAGGCTTACTCCATAAAGAGAGGTATATTCAACACTTTCCATCACATAAAGGTCACCACAGAATCCCATTAGTTTGGGGGTATGTTCTTTATCTTGAAGTATCACCATGAGAAGAAATTCATTTAACTGAAGAAGTGCCCATGCTGACTTTGCTTCTCCTAAGGAAACCTGGCCATCTTTGTCTCCATCAGCCACTGTTAGGATGAGATTAACCAGTTCAGAAAGGTTTCCTTGGTCACCCAATTTTGCCTTAAATAGACTGTAGACCATCTCTTTGAATTTCTGTACAGTAGTTCCCCTAGTTGGCTTATCAAATAGAACTATTTCTTTTCTTGGCTCCAACTCAGTTCCAAAATCAAGATGAAGAGCTTGTTCCATCTGACATTTCACAACACCTGGTAGATTATCCCAAATCCCTAAATACATCTTTGTGAAAAAGAATGACAAGAGATGTATCACACTAAGTAGAAAACTCTAAAACATATACTATTATATTTTTTAAAATGTTTTTTTTTTTTAGTTGTTGGTGGACACATGCCTTTATTTTTATTTATAGGCTCGAACCCAGTGCCTCACCCACGCTAGGCGAGTGCTCTACTGCTGAGCCACAACCCCAGCCCTATACCAGTATATTTTTAAGGTCTTCTTCCTCTGATTGTTGGGCTTGGTAGATAAACATTTTCCAAAATAAAGCGTTTCCGTAACACAGAGGCTATTACATGCGGGCCCATCGATAACTCCAGTCTTGTACTTGTCACATATTATTTTCTTACCATCCTTTCCTCTGCATAGTTCTGTATAGGTAGAATACTGCACATATATAATCCAGCTTCCAACAAAAACCACCAACCAGGAAAAGAAAAGATATTTCATCCGCACATATGAGAAGCGAGCCTGGAGATAACAAGGTTTCCTTAGCCAGGCCCCCGGACAGAGACTCCTCGCCATGGTAATCACACATCGCCCCGCCGCGCCGCAGTCCTGGGTTCAATTCTTAGCACCGAAAGAGAGAGATACAGACAGACAAGAACACTGGAGACAAAGGAAAGAGTATAAAGATTTCTAAAAACAGGCCATATGTAAAGCATCAGGAATCATAATGCCTTGAAACCAGGGGGAGAAAAATGAAACATTGCTTTCAAAATTCAGAGGGAAATTTTTTTTCCAGCCCCAAATTCTACAACATATTTCAATTAAGTACAAAGGCAAAAATGGAGACATTTTAAGACATGAATTATCTAATGAACTTAACTCCTGTGCATAGTTCCCCAGGAAGTTTCTGAAGGATGTATACCACCAAAACAAGAGAAGAATAAAGGGAAAGGACGACACAAGAAGGGAAAATCCTGATGCAAGAGATGTGCAAAGGATTTCCCTAGCATAACACTGAAAAGATGTCTTGGGAAGACAGCTGAGCAGCAGGCAGAGAGCAGCCAAGTCAGCCCTGGGCAAGTCGAAAAGCTCAGGGAGAGATTCTCCAAAAAGATGAAGAGGGAGAGCTCATGATGATGAGTTTGAAAGTGTTCAAAGGAGATTTAGACAACCTTGGAGAGCTTGTGGTTGAATCAATCAGACTATAGTGAAAACTAAAGGGGGGAGAAAACACAATTATTAACATTAGAGAAAATTACAAGTTGTACACTGAAGGGTAAATAGTCATAGCAAACCACAAAGCTCATGTACAAATGGTGTCTCCACAGTTATTACAATGAAAACATGGAATCTTGCCCTCACTAGAATAGGATGGAGCAACGGTAAGTGTGAGAGAATTCAATCTTTGTCTATCATGGTAGAAAGTCAATTGATAATGTCTAATACTGAAATGACAAGAAGTAACAGTAGAAGTATATTATTTAGTTGTGGCTCAGCTGTAGAGCTCATGTTTAGCATGTGTGAGGCCCTGGGTTTGATCCCCAACACCACAGAAAGAAAAATAAATAAATAAAGGGAAGGAAAAGAAAAAAAGAAGCAAATTTAAAATATTTAAAGATTTGAAATTTAAAGATTTGAAAATTGTTGCCTCTGAGGAAAGAAACAGGGTGGAGGATAAAGCAATGTATTTTGTAACAAGACTTGGAGGGTGCACAATATGTGCACAATATCTGGGAATAAAAATAAAGACTAATTGGAAACAAGAATGAATAAATGCACGAAGAAAGCAACCAAGAAACCTATTTAGCCCTGCTGAGAAAATCCTATGGTGGTGAGTGAGGAAGGAACAGAACTAGTCCAACACTTCAAAGCCAAGTGGGAAAGGGACCAGCAATGAAGCCTAGGAGGAAAGACCACTGCTTGAATGTATAATTAGGTTTGTGGGAAGAAGGAAACATGGGTGAACCACCAGCACTATAAATTTCACCTTCTGGCTATTTCCTGATTCCATTCACTTCTCTCCAACTCCATAACTGCCATCTCAAGGCAACCAGTACCACTCTCTTATGTGAATTCAACAGCCTCCTGCCTTTATTCCCTCCCAGTCCGCTGTCCACAGCAGCCAGATTGCCCTTTCTGGTTATATCATTCATATGGCTTAATGACTTTCCATTGACTTCAGCATAAACCAAGTGATGTGACAGGAACTACACGTTTTTAAATAATCTCTACATCTTATCGTCCCTTCACTACCCCATTAGCACAAAAGGACAGGGCCATAAGCAAACTTCACGGACCAGCTCAGCTCTTTTATTCAGGAATGAAGTTTCCTGCAGGGATGGGGTGACGCGCTTCTGATGGACCCACTTTCCTGGTGGAAAATGAGCCACTGGCCAAAGGAGGAGTCTGGGCTTATATAGGTTCTACAGAGAGGTGATTTAGTGAGTGTCAGTTTGGGTACTCAGGAATTGGAGGTTGGGGGTTGTGACCGCTTGAGAGGATTTATCTTGGAAGAGATTAATGTTTCCTAGAGACTATCATTCTAGGTTTGATGAAACACTTTCTCCCCACCTGTGGCCAGCATCTGAAAAGGATTTATCTTGAAAGAGATTAAAACTGTCAATGTATGGCTTTCCCAGGCCTCACTATCTTGGGGTTTTTCGTTTTCCATATCTAACATACCCCACCATGTGAACATGGTGTCCTTCCTCTATTTTGCCGTGCTCATTCTCCACTGAATCTTCCCAACCTTGCCCTTTCCATCTGCCTAATTATTACATATTCTTCAAGATGTGACTCTGCAAAACCTTCCCTGACCTCCTAACCAGAATGGTTACCCTTCTGAGAATTCTGTAACACCCCATCATACAACGGAGCATGCTAGACCTCTCCCCTAGACAGCAAGTTCTAACAAAACTGAGACAATGCCAGTCTTAATCTCTCTATTGGCCATGATTCAACTGGTCACAAATGTTAGCTCTTCACTCACACAGGTGGGAACTGATTAGCTCTTAGTGTCCAGGAGTGGAGGCAGTCCCACCTGTGGCCAGGGCCATCAGCTCTCTCTCTTCCCCTACCAGGTCTGATTTTCTCTGTGAATTAATCTTACTCTCTCCTATGACACACAGACTTCCTCCACCATCAGTTCTTATTCTTCCAACCTTGGGATTCAAAATAGCAAGGAAGTCTTCCTTACCTGATCTGGAAGAAGAGTCCTGGGAAAGACAGATTCACTTTGCTGGAGGCTGTGCCAGTCCCTCAACAAAGGAACAAGGAACTTGGGGGCAGCCTTGAGTTCTCAGGGAAAAACAGATGGATTGGGCAGTCTCACTGTCCAGGTATGGGTCTGTTACCAGAAGATGGAAAGGACATCCATGATTGGAAAAATACCTACCACATTCACCTTATATTCCCAGTGCTCAATAGGTGGCGGCTGACCCTATAATGTTCAAAGGATTATTTGTTGAATACACCCACATATACCCTGAGTGCATGATACCACATCTGTTCTCTTTACTGGGGAAAATGTAGTGAAAGTGTGGGATTGCTGCAGCTAATTAGTCAGAAGAAAACAACAATAATAGAAAATGCTTATGTAACTCCGATGGAGCTGTTCCAAGTGCGTTGATATACATCAAGCCACAACAACAGATACTCCTTGGTAATTTGGAGGTTGAAGAGGTGGGAGGAGCAGATAATAGTTGATACCAAAATTAGGCCTCATGAGGGAACTGGGTTGTCCTTGTCCAGAAGTTGCTGCAGGACTGGGAAGTGGCTGGACTCTCTGGAGGGCTTCTAAGGGAATAATAAATACTAAGACCATGATCAGGTCATCCAGGCTTGTTCTTAGGAACCAGATCCTTGTCAAGCAAACAAAGCCTCCCCACACAACAATTCTCCCTGCACCTCTTATTCTTCCATGTCTTGACAACACTTTGCTCTGGGTTATAGAAGAACTGCAAGTGAGTGTCCAAAAACTGAACCCCTCTTCCCACTTCTAACCAAGGTCATAGGAAAAATGAGACAGAATAGTAGGAAGAGGGAGATTGAAATAGACAGTGAATGGAAATAAAGCAATTACATTTAATTTTTCATTATAGCCAATTAACATTATTTATGTATTTATTCATTCATTCAACAAATACTTATTCAGTTCCCACCATGTACAGGTACTGTATAAGATGGGAGTGAAACAACAATGACAAGATATTCCCCATCCTCGATAAGCCCAATCTGTTGGAAGTCTGCTTTCTTCATCTTTTATTTTTTCAGAATGTTGTCATTTTAGAAATGGGGGACAAAGAGATGGGTGCAGAATACAGTGTCTAAATGGCCAGAGAATTCTATTGGGTGACACAAACTCCACTGAACTTGGCTCTGGGCAGCTCTCCTGTGAGTATTGTGTACTTTCAAGCCTATCATCTTTACCCAAGGAATGACTTCAGCCATACAGAGATGGCTAGTGATAAAATTCAGCACAAAATAGAAATTCAACAAGCTGAGATGAAGGGCAACTAAAAATGAAACCTCAAAGGATTCTAATTCTGTAACATTTGGGGAAATTCCTGATCTTATTAAGGGAACATGATATGGTAGAAAGAAAGAAAGATGCCCAAACTGATGGTAAGCAGGGAAACATAACAATTTCAATAACTGTCTAAGCCTGGAACAAAAATCTTTCATTGGCTCTTGGTTTACTCAAAAATAGGATGTTTACATACATACATGTTCCTATAAATTTCTTGGAGAGTTCATCCTTACACCACAATTAGTTTGTTTACTTATTTGTTAGCTTGTGTGTTTAGAACTTCCTTTTTCCAAGAAAGATTTCAGGTTGCAGCTACTGTAATGCCTTCAAACAGAAATTGAACCAATCTATGTGGTTTTCTTAACCTTCATAAAAAGGGATTTCTACTGAGTGGAGAAAAAGTTATCCCAATAGCAAAGAAGTACAATAGGCTAGTCTGCAAAAATAACATTCAGAAGTCCTCTGAGTCAAACAAATGATATTCAAAATGTGCATATTAAAGCCTGGTGTGGTGGTGCATGCCTGCAATCCAGTGACTCAGGAGACCGGGCAGAAGGGTTGCCATTTCAAAGCCAGCCTCAGCAACTTAGAGATGCCCTAAGCAACTTAGTAAGATCTTGTCTCTAAATAAAAGAAAAAAAAAAGGCTGAGGATGTGGCTCAGTGGTTAAGCATCCCTGGGTTTAATCCCTGGTACCAATGTGTGTGTGTGTATACAGAAATCACAGTTTTGTAAAGAATACTGTGCCTATGTAAATTCTTAGAGGGAGTTGGATTATTATTTTTCAAGCTATAAAGTGATACTGTCAAAGCTGTCAAAGATACTGCTGTGATACAAGAGCATGTCAAGCTTTATGGCAGGAACCATTTATTACAAGACTTTAGAATGTGACCATGAAATAACCCATTAATAGTGTACCCCTGACCAACAATTGGCACTAGATAATGATAAAAGCACATTATTTTTCACTAGAAAAGATGATTCTTTTTCTATCTGGATAAGTGTACTAACAACTTTTTTAGAAAAACTTTATTATTGTAAATCTCTTTCACTCAGAACATTACACTGATAGATTTTGAGGCTTCTTATAGAGATAATGGTCACTGCCATGGGGACAGGCTAGAAACCATGTCCTTAAATGACAGCAGCCCTTCACTGCCAACCCAAATTTCAAGCTTCAATGGCATTTCAGAGGACATAGGAAATGTTAAATGTAAATAAGAAGAAAAATAGCTTAGGTTTTAACACTTCTAACCCTATTGCAAGTTTTTCTGAAAGATGATAGAAATCTCAACTTCAATTTTCAACATTTGGGTTTTGTTCAAAGATAATATTACAGATGATTTCACTAAACCCTGAGTATCCTTTTGTCCTCCACCAACCTATGCAGGTGGAAATGGACTGGTAGAAATGGACCTGAAGGTCAATTATCTATTCCATGAATACTTATGGAGGAACAACTGTATAATGCCATACTAAATGCCAGTATTTCAAAGTCCCAGCTGTTAAGGTGCCTCCACGCCTAGGAAAATAAGATAATGTTATGTGCAAAATGAAATAAGAGTATGGGGCTATGTGTTACTAAATGATAAATGGGGAAAGCATTAATAGCTGCTAACTTTCTGAGAAGGAAGGTAAGTCTAGAGAACAGAGAGGCATTGTTACCTGGTAGAGCCCAATTGCCTGCATTTAAATCCCAATTTGACCTTTGCCAGTCCTTTGACCTCAAGCAAGTTACTTTAATTCTCTCTGCCTCAATGTCCTGATCTGTAATGAGCAAAGAGGATGCAGGGAGATAATGTAGAAGCAAAAACTGACACTTGGCCTTGTTTCCATGTGACTAAGGTTTTACATTCCATAATCAGGGGGAAAAAATCCAGTACCTTGTGATTCATAGATAAATCTAAAATAACAATCACCCTGATTCTCTTTCCATGAATAATTAAGTCCTCCATAGTTCTCATAAACTCCCTTTTATCTCTAAAAAAAAAAAACTTATCTCTTTTTTGTTGTTGTTATGTTGGTATCTGAACATGTCATAACTTTTTGTGAAAATGATAATCATGTGGGAAAGTTGTTGCTTTTTCACCCTAAAAAAATATGTTAATTCTAAAGCCAGGCACAGTGGCACACACCTGTAATTCCAGTGGCTCAGGAGGCTGAGACAGGAGGATCACGAGTTCAAAGCCAGCCTCAGCAAAAGCAAGACACTAAGCAACTCAGTGAGACCCTGTCTCTAAGAGAATACAAAATAGGGCTGGGGATGTGGCTCAGTGGTGGAGTGCCCCTGTGTTCAAATCCCTGGTAAACACCCGCACCCACCCCCTTGCCCGAAAAAAAAAGATATATCAATTCTATAATCTTAACAATTTTTAGGTTTGGGCCCTTTAAATCCTTCTGTATGTATTTGGCAAACAGGGCTTCTGAAGCCTGACTCTCCCACATTCTTTGCAAGTCAATTTTCTGTTTCCTTTTCTAGATGTTCTGTCTGGGTCTCTTTTTGGCAGTAATAATACCTACCTCCTAAAGCTGTTGGAAGGATTAGCTGAGTAAATATTTATAAAGCACTTAGCACAGTATGAGGCTTTTGTTAAGTCATGAAATGGCACAGTATGAGAAGACTTCCCAGAGAAGGGCAAACTTGACTTGGTGGAGGGAAATCATTTAGAGGGAGAGAGGAACTGGTATGAGGGTAAAGATGTGAAGAAGCAATTGAAGAGCAGAGAGGCCACCTCCTTGGATGGGAACAAAAGACCGTGTGGAGAGAGAGAGAGAGAGAGAGAGAGAGAGAGAGAGAGCACCCAAGGGAGTGTCCGGTTTTGAATCATACATCGAAGGGCCTGTTCTTGTTGAGGAAAATAATAGAGAGTCAGGGACACTTTTATACTCAGTGTCACAACATGGCCACAACTCTGCCAGAAGAAATCTTTTCTTCCAAAAATGCCTTCAAGGCCAGCACCACCATTATCATGAATCACTGAAGCTTAGCTTTTCTCTTGCCAGTTGCCTACTGCTGCTGCTGCTGCTGAAAATGGATCTCAGCGTGGCTTCCGGCCCACTCCGCCAACCCCGCTAATGTCAGGGGCTGCTGGTCTGCTTGGAGGCCACAACTGAAGTTATTTTGTAAACAAATTAGAGAAGCTACAGTGAGCTTCTTTAGTATGTCCTAATGGCTTTTTGTTTCTGCCCATCCTATTTGAGGTGAAGCCACTTCAGATCAGCAAATAATTGCTACTAGCACACTGTGTAGTGTCCAGCCTTTCTTCAGTTCCTTTAGAACTCCCCCTTCAGAACTCCTTCTAGATCATGAATCTAGAAGTGGAATGTGTGATCTAGAAGAACAAGAACAAAGCTCGAAGCCTCACCCTACCTGGTAGGATTTGCATGAGAGACCACAAAGGCCCATGTGTCAAAGGTTTGGTCCCCAGGGTGTTAATTAGGAGGTGATGGAACCTTCAAGAGGTGAAACCTGTTGGATGTCTTCTGGTCACATGAAGGTGTGCCCTCCAAGGGGATATTTGGACCCTAACCCTCTTCTCTATTTTCACTTCACCTCACTGCCATGAGGTGATCAGCTTCCTCCATCACACAGTCCCGCCATGATGTACTTTCTCATCACAGGTCCAAAAGCAATGGGCCAATTGACCATGAACTAAAACCTCCAAACTTGTGAACCAAAGCAAACCTTTTCTTTTTGCACTGATTATATCAGGTATTTTGTTATAGTAATACAAAGCAGATTAGCATACTATGTAACTTCAAAATATACTACAAAGCATAGTAATGACAACATACATGGTACTGGCATAATAACCAACACGTGGACCAATGGATCTACATTGAGAGCCTACAAATAAACCTGCACATTTATGGTAAATTGATTTTCAAAACAGGTATTAAGAAAACAATGGGTAAAAGGATAACCTGTTTAATAAATAGTAATGGGAAAACTGGATATCTACATGCAGAAGGATCTCTTTTCATACACAGAGATCAACTCAAAATGGATCAAAGACTCTAACATCTGTCTAGGCAATGATTATTTGGATATGTCTCCAAAAAAACACAGGCAATAAAAACAAAAATAGAGAAATTGGATTATATCAAACAAAAAAAAAAACCTTCTACACAGCAAAGGAAACAATCAACAGAGTGAAAGATAGCCAGTAGAAAGGGAGAATATATTTGTAAAACATCTGATAAGTGGTTAATATCCAACATATATAAAAAACTCAGACAATTCAATAGCAAGAAAACATAACTTATTGTTTTAATAGGCATAATATCTGAATTGATATTTTTCAAAAAAGACATACAGAGGCTGGGGTTGTGGCTCAGCGGTACAACGCTCACCTAGCATGTATGAGGCCCTGGGTTTAATCCTCAGCACCACATAAAAATAAGTAAGTTAAAAAAGACATACAGCTAGGCTCAGTAGTGCATGCCTATAATCCAAGCTACTTGGGAGGCTGAGGCAGGAGGATTGCAAGTTCAAGACCAGCCTGGGCAACTTCACAAGACCCTGTGTCAAAATAAAAATAAATAAAAGGGCTGGGAATATAATTCAGTGGTAAAGCACCCTTGAGTTCAGGTATTAAGAAAATGCACACACACACACACACACACAGCCAAAAGATATATCAAAAAATGTTCAATATCACTAATCATCAAGAAAATTCAAATTAAAGCTATAATGAAAAACCATCTCACAGCTGTTAGGTTGGCATTATCAAACTGATGAAAAAAATCTAATAGTCCCATATCTTAGCCATGTTATAAATTTTGTGTTCTTTTTGCTGTAGAAAAAAAAAAAAGGATGAAGGATAACAAGTGTTGATGAGGATGTGAATAAAAGGGAACACTAGTATACTGTTGCTGGGAACATCAATTAGTATGGCCATTTTGGAAAAGAGTATAGAGGTTCTTCAAAAAGTTAAAAATAGAACCACAATATGATCAAATAATCCCACTATTGAATATCCAAGAAAATGAAATCAATGTGTTAAAGACATATCTACCCTTCCATGTTCATTGCATGCTACTCACAATAGACAAAGAATCAACTTAAGTGTCCATCAACTGATGAATAGATAAAAGAAAATATAGACTATATGCACAATGGAATACTAGTCAGCCTTTAAAAAGGAGCTTCTGTCATTTGTCATGAATGGACTGGGAAGACAATATGCTAAGTGAAATAAAGCCAGACACAGAAAGATAAATACCATACGATCTCATTTATATATGAGATCTAATAGCATTGAAGTGGAGAGTATAATGGTGGTTACAAGGATTCAGAGTTTGGGGGCCAGGAAGATATTAATCAAAGGATACAAGATTTCGTGCAGATAGGAAGAATAAGTCCAAGAGATCTATTATATAACAAGGTGACCAAAATTAAAATCAATGTGTTGTATTTTGAAAATTGCTGAAAATAGATTTTGAATGCTCTTACCACAAATAATGATAAATCCCTCACAATGGACCCATTTCACAACATATACATATTTCAAAACTGCACGTTGTATACCATAAATATGCACAATTTTATTTGGGAATTTAGCAAAAAAGGTATTTTTTTGGAATTGATTTATGGACCATTCAGAGAGTATTACAAACGTTTTGCAAACATTGGTTTGACACCTAATTCCCCTTTGCCTTTATATTTTCTATCCCCTTGATTCTATACTACCATCTAACTTTTAAAAAATCAATGGAACATGTGCAGGAAATCAAAAGATTTTATAATTTTCCTGCCAGTTAGAAGAACTGTCTGCCAAAATCTTTCATTCCCACCAGAATCTTCTAATCTCAATTTTTTTCTGCATCTGCAAAGGAGTCCATAGTTTTGTGGTTGTGCTTTAGGGAATGTTACTATTTACCTATAGCAGTTCCAATTGCTAGATTAAATCATTTAATTGGCCTGGTGCTGGGAAAAGAGCATTGGTTTCTTATCCTGACCTCAACTCATGGCATGCTCTCAAATAAGATCTACACTCGCTGAATTTGATTTTTCTCACCTGTAAAACAGGAGGGTAGAACTTGTATAGATAATATTTAAGGTTCTTTCCAGCATTAAAATTCCATAACCTATTATCTCACGTGTATCTAATCAATCAAGGTGCCCTAAGACTTCCATCTCACTCCAGTCAGAATGGCAGTTATCAAGAATACAAACAACAATAAATGTTAGTGAGGAGGTGGGGGAAAAGGTACACTCATACATTGCTGGTGGGACTGCAAATTGGTGCAGCCATTATGGAAAGCAGTATGGAGATTCCTCAGAAAACTTGGAAGGGAACCACCATTTGACCCAGCTGTCCCACTCCTTGGTCTATACTCAAAGGACTTAAAATCAGCATACTATGTTTATAGCAGCTCAATTCACAATAGCTAAATTATAGAACCAACCTAAGTGCCCTTCAGCAGATGGATACATAAATATATATAAATATAAATATATACCTATACACACACACACATTTGAATATTACTAAGCCTTAAAAAGAATGAAATCATGGCATTTACAGGTAAATGAGTGGAGCTGGAGAATATCATGCTAAGTGAAATAAGCCAATCCCAAAAAACCAAAGGCTGAATGTTTTCTCTGATATGTGATGTTGATCCATAATGGGGAGGGGCTAAAGAAGAATGGAAGAACTTTGGATTGGGCAGAAAGGAGTGAGGGGAGGGGAGAGCATAAAGGGGTGGGAAGGATGGTGGAATGAGTCAGACATTATTACCCTATGTGCATGTATGATTGCATGATTCTGCATCTTGTACAGCCAGAGGAATGAGAATCTGTGCTTCATTTGTGTACCTAATGTCAAAATGCATTCTGCCAGCATGTATGACTAATTAGGACAAATTTTTAAAAATAGTTATTTTGAAACAAACTCATTAAAGGATATCTTAAGTATTTTTAAAAAATGCCCTAAGTCACCAAACTCTGTGGACTAAACTGATTGTGGTAGAAAACCCCTGATTTGAATCCCAATGTCCCTCACCTCCCTCCTGTGTCCATGCTCTTATGTAATCTCCTCCCTTTCAATGTGGGCTGGACCCAGCATCTTGTTTCTAACTGATAGAATACAACAAAAGCAATGAGATGTCACTTTGCTAATTAGGTGCAAGGCTGCAAAACTAAGTGATTCTAACCTGATGCTAAACCACCTGGAGTTAAAGCAGACACATAGATTTAAGGACACAGTCCCCAACAATATCTGCACATCAGAAACCAGACCCAAGTTTTGGGGATTCCCCAGGCCACTGGCATTTTGAAGCAACTATCTACAAATTTGGGGAGTTTTCACAGTCTCCTCAGGTTAAAAAGTCCACTAGAACAACTCATAACTCAGGAAAATGCAATACTTACAAATTATAGCTTTATTGTAAAGGATACAAATTAGGACCACCAAATGCAGAAACACATAGGGCAAGATTGGGAAGGGTCCCACAAGCATAGTTTCCATGTCCTCTCCCTGTGGAGTCAAGACACACCATGCTCCTGACACATCAATATGTTCACCAACGAGGAAGTATATACAAACTTCAATGTCCAGAGACTTTATTGACATTTCAATATGTAGGTAAGATTGGATGAATCATTGGTCATGTGATATGATTGAATTCAATCTCCAACCTCATCCACTCCCCAGAGGTCAAGTTAGAAGTTCCAACCCTCTAATCACATGGTTGGTTTTTCAAGCATAGCAACCACTATCCTGAAACTGTATAAACCCCATCATGAGTCATCATGTTAACACAAACTCAGGTGTGGTTGAGGGGCTAATGATGAATAACAAACACATTCCTATGACCCAGGAAATTCCAAGGATTTAGAGGTTATTTCCCCGGAACCAGAAGCAAAATCAAGACAAATTCTGCACCTTTCAACATTAAAACATTACCAGACTGTGACCTTTGTCTTGCTAGTAGAATGCCCCTCATATTGACCTTGATGAAGCAAGTGAGATGGTGCTGAAGAGCTCAGGTGAAAATGCTAGAGGAGCTGAATCTCCTCAATAACTCCATGAGTTATGTTGGAAGTGGCTCTTTCCCCAGTTGAGCCTTCAGATGAGGAATTCTGCAGCTTTATGAGGAATTCTGAGGCAGAGAGCCCAGCCTAGCTCATCCTGTGTCCCTAAATCATGGTAACTGTGAAATCATGAGCATAAATTGTTTTAATCTGCTAAATTAAATATGTAGTCTATTACATAACAACACACACACACACACACACAACTAAAGTATTGACTATATTATGACCAAAAGCCAGTGATGTCCTGAACACAGATAACCTAGAAGATTAACCAATGGATCTCCTATAGTATTATTTAGTAAATGATAAAATGAAATGGATATGTTAAGGAGAAAACTATTACCAATCTGAACTTCTGGTCTTAGAAACAAAGTTTGAATTGCTTGGCAATAAATCCTAAAAGCTTACAATTAGTTTATTTTAAACTGTGTGCCAGGCATGGTTCTAAGTATTTTGTTTATAGTCTCTCATTTAATTCTCACAGAAATTCTATAAAGGAGTCATCGTTATTAATCCTACTGTAGATAAGGAAACTGAGGCACAGAATTAAATGGCTTAATTTAGCTCAGGTAGGAAATTAATAGAGTGAAGATTTGAACCCTCAGTGGTCAGAACACAACCAATGCATTAAAACACTACCATACCATATTCCCTCCAATAAAAACTCAAACTGTAAAAAGTGAATTGCCTGTTAAATTGGTTAAGGGTCCATATTCTTATTAAAAAGAATTGCTCCCCCTCAAGTTTTTAACTACTTATTATGTGACATTGTTTACAAAGATATTATAAAGTATCAAATTATTCTATAATACCCCATGATATCTTATAATCAAAATAAAACCAAGGACTAAATCAAAATAAAGAAAACATAAAGATAGAGGGAAAAAAAGAATGAAGCTTGGAACAAAGTGAGAGCTACAAAGTCTTTTTTTATTGGGCAACAATGAAAACCACAAACTTAACTCTGAATGTTCAAAGTTCCAGTACAAAGAAAAAGTATATATGGTCAATTTTACATGATCCATAGTCATCTCAAAAGATTAAAGCAATTAGTTGCATAGGGCAAGAATAATCATTCCTACTTGAAAACCAAAGGAAAATGTTCCTGTATGCTCTCACAAAGGAAATACTATGCAATATAGTTCTGACCTGCCACAGCACATAGGAGGCTAAACAGTGCTCCTCAGCTTTCTGCTGACGGCTCAGCTCATGCACAGATTAACTAGAAATGCCTCGCCTCTCCTTTTATCTTTTTTTTTTTAATTTCTCAAAATAATTTTTTTAGTTCCTCCTACTCTCTGGTACCTTCTCTTCTGTCATTAGAACATGGTGAAAAGACCGAAATTCAGAGCTGAAAGTGAAGACCAAATACAAAATCACTCTTACAATTATGGTTCTCATAAACAGGGAGAGGAGAGGGATGGAAAAGAGGACCTAGTGCCCTATATAAATAAATTGCTTCCTTCATATTGACAGCTAACTCTCCTCCATAGTTATAGGCCCTGTGTTCTGCTATCCTGCCAGTCAAGTTTTAAATTTGCTCTTACGATACAATAGATTCCAGCATGTATCTTCTCCTTTTACAGTTGCAATAAGATTCTTTTTAATCTCTTTGCTGTGAAATCTTAATCCTCCAACACTATCCTCAACAGCCGAGCTGGGAAACATCCTACCCTGTGCAGCTATTTGAAGTCTCTGGCCAACCTATTTGAATGCTCATTATTTCCTGGATCCCAATGACCTTATAAATGAAGCTATTATATGATTATGGGAGAACTGTTAAAAATAATATCAGGAAGCCAGGGGATATAAAACAAAGACATGAATAATTGTTTTGGTCTGTGATCGTTAAATGTTTGGTATCCATAAAAGGCAAAGCACTTAAAGTGGGGCAGGATGAGGCAAAACACTACCCAACTTCTTCCCAGAGTCCCTTTTGCAGATTGGTGCATATGGTTAGCCTTCTGATTTGCATGTGATTATTAGACTAGACAAGTGATTCTCAAAGGTAAGTTTTGTTTTATTTTGGGGTTTTTTTTTGGGGGGGGGTACTGAAACCACTGACCCAGCCCTTTTTTATATTTTTCTTAGAGACAGGATCTCCTTAAGTTGCTTAGGACCTCACTAAATTACTGAAGCTGGCTTTAAACCCACAATCCTCCTGCCTCAACCTCCCGAGCTACTGGGGTTACAGGCATGCACCACTGCATCCAGCTCAAGGGTAAGGATTATCCCTCTCTCCACCTGAGAGGGATTTATCAGAATCTAGAGAAGTGAACTCTGGAAATCACATTACATTATAATATTTTGCATTGGGGAAAAAGGAAAATGCTTATTTTAATTGCCAAAACTTATAAAAGTAGTGCTCAACAAGATCCTATTGGCTGCAGAGAATATGGAGAATTGGTGATTCTCAAGAGCACTAATCTCTAGAGTATATAAAGAATTCAAAAAGCTAAACACCAAAAAAAAAAAAAAAAACAAACAAATAACCCTATCAATAAATGGGCCAAGGACCTGAACAGACACTTCACAGAAGAAGAGATATAAATAGTCAACAAATATGTGAAAAAAAATGTTCATCATTGCTACCAGTTAGAGAAATGCAAATCAAAACTACTCTAAGATTTCATCTCACTCAAGTAAGAATGGCAGCTATTTTTAGTACAAACAACAATAAGTGCTGGTGTGGATGTGGGGGAAAAGGCACACTCATACATTGTTGGTGGGACTGAAATTGGTGCAGCCAATATGGAAAGCAGTATGGAGATTCCTTGGAAAATTGGAAATGGAACCACCATTTGACCCAGCTATCCCATTCCTCGGTCTATACCCAAATGACTAAAAAACAGCATACTACAGAGACACAGCCACATCAATGTTTATAGCAGCACAATTCACAATAGCTAAACTGTGGAACCAACCAAGATGCCCTTCAGTAGATGAATGATAAAAAGAAATATGGCATTCATACACAATGGAATATTACTCAGCAATAAAAGAGAATAAAATCATGACATTTGCAGGTAAATGGATGGAGTTGGAGGAGATAATGTTAAGTTAGCCAATTCCAAAAAAAACCAAATGCTGAATGTATTCTCTGATATAAGGAGGCTCATTCATAGTGGGGTAGGGAGGGGGAGCATGGGAGAAATAGACAAACTCTAGATAGGGCAGAGGGGTGGGAGGGGAACGGAAGGGGCATGGGTTAGAAGTGATGGTCATCATTATCTGAAGTAAATGTGTGAAGACATGAATTGGTGTGAATATACTTTCTATACAAAAAATGTTTAATAATCATGGTAACAGGGAAAATCAAATTAAAAATTTGCCATAAATATAAAAAAAAGAAAACCATTATATCAGACAATGGACTGCCTAATTCAGTTTTTATTCTCCCAGTATTTATGATTTCTTTTGTATAATCTCTAGGACAAATAAATCTAATACATGGTGATGGAATAATATTAAGTGGTTGCTTGGGACAGGGGGTGGGAAATGAAGATCAACCGGAAAGGGGCACAAGGGACCCTTTAGGGGAAATGGAAGTGTTCTTTATCTTGTTTGGGGTGGCATGAGCATATATATTTAATATCACATATCACACTACCCAATTAAAATGTGTGCATTTTGTTATATGCAAATTATACGCCCATAAAGTTTATTTCAAAAGGAAATGTAACATGTTAAAAACTGAATTCGTGGTGCCCTTCACACCAAAATCACTCCTCCTGGGCTTCCCTACCTCAGAAAATGTCAACTCCGTCCTTTCATTTGTGCAGATCTTAAAGTCATCTTTGATTCCTCTCTTCATCTTGTCTATAATTCCTTTATTTTCATCTACGTATGATGCTTGTGTGTCTCCTCTGCTCAGAACCCTGTTAACAGTGTCCTTGATCATTCAGGATAAATTCCAAAGTGCTTACACAGCCTCCAGGACACTCCATGATCTTTCCCCAGCCCTCTTCCCACATAGAAATAGTCTCCCTTCTCTACACACACATGCCTGCCTTTTGCTTTTACACTTACCCTCCTCACTCACTAGGCTCCAGGCCCACTCTCCTCTATGCTGTGTTTGTGTTGTTTTGTTTTGGGATACCAGGGGTCGAACCCAGGGATACTTAACCACTGTGCCACATCCCTGGCCCTTTTTATTTTTTATTTTGAGATAGGTTCTTGCTAAGTTGTTGAGGCTGGCCTTGAATTTATAATCCTCCTGCCTCGGCCTCCCATGCACACACTTCTCCCTCAGGAGCTTTGACTTGTTCCTTTGCCTTCGATTGACATTCTTCCAAATATCCTAAAGCCTCATCAGAAAGGCCATCACTGATTACCCTATAGAATAGCGTTCCCTGTCAATCTTTATCACTTGATCCTACTATTTTCCTCATTATAATAATCACCACCATCTTACATATTATACTTTGGGGTTCTTTTCCTCTCCTAACTAGAATCTATTTTTTTTTTAATATTTTAGTCACTGATATATTCTAAGAGCCTAGAACAATACCCGGGATGTTTAAAATGATCAATACACTTCTGCCCAAGGAGTCCATTTTTCTTTCCTTTCAAGTCTGAAATCAATCTTAAAATTGACATGACTTGGGTTGGGAATGTAGTTCAGTGGCAGATCACTTGCCTAGCATGTGTGAGGCACTGGGTTCGATCCTTAGCACCACATAAAGATAAATAAAATAAAGGCATCCTGTCCATCTACCACTACAAAACAAAATTGTTTTAAAAATTGACATGACTTGTCCATCCCTTAGTCTCTCCTCATTAAATGGCCTCATCAGTCACCTATTGCTCCCAAACCTAGGAATCAGCTTTGATTCCTCTCCTTACCTCATCTCTCACACTCAATCCATCAATCCTTTTAGATCCATCTCCAAAATATAACCTTAATCCATCTATTTCTCTTATATTTCTACTGCCACCATCCTAGTCCAAAACAACATTATCTCTGCCCTGAATTATTAAAAGAGTCACTTGAATGCAAGTAGTACTAATGTCCATGTTCCCACTCCTACTATATCACTTTCTCTAGCTTGCACCTAGGACCTCATGGGGAGTTCCCTAAGATCATTAAGCAGAGAAAGACAAAATTCAGGCCTAGTTTATCTCTGGTTCTGCATGAATAAGTGGATAGCAACAGCATTATACACTCTTTCTAGGATATCCCCAGGGGACAGAGGTGAAGGAAGATGCAGAACTTCAAATTATATGCCAGCCTGTACACTTTGCTAAAGAAGAAATGGCTAAAAAAAAAAAAAAAAAAAGAAGAAATGGCTAGACCTACAATATATAATGATATATATAATGATATATATATATATATATATATAATGAGATATATAATGATATATCTCATTATATATACCTATATATGTATATGTATGTATGTATGTATGTATGTATGTATATATATATATATATATATATATATATATCTCCAATGATTTGGCTAGTTGATCAAGAACTTGGCAAGAATATGATGGGAAAATTGGTGCAAGGAATATTGGGAAAGAGGTATGTGAATAGACTTTTCTGAATGGACCAAAAAGAAAAAAAGTGGAGATATTGTGTTCCATGGGAATGTTCACCAAAAATTGACTTCAACAAAGGAAAATTTTAATAATCAAGAGGATAGGTTGACTCGTTCTGTGGCCACAAGTTGGTCTCTTTTCCCAGTCACCCTGTCATTGCTCAGTGGGCTCATGAACAAAGTATGCATGTCAGCAGGGGTAGAAGTTATGCCTGAGCTCAGCAAGTGGGACTTGCTTTCACCAAGGCTGTCCTGGTTATCGCCACTGCTGAGTGCCCAATCTGCCAACAGTGGAGACAACACTGAATCCCTGATATGGCACCATTCCCCGGGGTGACCAGCCAGTGGCCTGGTGGTAGGTTGATTATATTGGACCACTTTCATCAGAGGAGCAACAGTATTTTTTTTTTCTTATCAGAAAAGACACTTACACTGAATATGAATTTCCCTTTGGGTCACAGTGCAACTTTACCTCTTCATTACCACCCTCCAAGATCAGATAATATGAATTACACTTCACATGCATCTTGTTACATTCAATGTCATTGCTATCTAAAATTACCTCCATTCATTTGTACAATCATATACTGTCCATTTTGTTCCACGATAAGTTTCATAAGAACTCTTATTTTTGCTCCCTACTGCCCCTTGACTAGAACTGCTTAGTAACTTTTTTATATCTTTATTTTATTTTGTTATTTTTATATGGTGCTGAGGATCAAAAAGTTACTAAGCAGTTATAGGAGCCGGGTTTGTAGCTCAGTGATAGAGTGCTTGCCTCACACAAACCTGGCTCCTATAACTGCTTAATAACTTTATATAAGAGGTACTCACAGGGGCTGGGGTTGTTACTCAGCACTGGGTTCAATCCTCAGCACCACATAAAAATAAAATAAAGGTATTGTATCCAACAACAACTAAAAACAAACATTTAAATACAGAGGTACTCACAAAATAATTATCACAAAAATAAAGGAAAATGCACTTTAAAATATAAAGAGATGGAGGAGATTTATTTTGGAAACTTTGCAAGCATTTTTAAATGAAACTAATAGCTGGGTAGAGTGGTGTACACCTGTAATCCCAACTACTTGGGAAGCTGAGGCAGGAGAATGGCAAGTTTAAGGCCAACCTCAGCAACTTAGCAAGACCCTGCCTCAAAAGAGAAAATAAAAAGAGCTGGGAATATAGCTCAATGGTAGCATCACTGGGTTAAACCCCCACTACAAAAGAAAGAAAAGAAGGAAGGAAAGGAGGAAGAGAAAGAGGAAGGAAGAGGAAAATGACAAAAAATAAAAACTAGTTGACTGATTTCCAGCAGGGGTAAAATATTTTGCATTTCAATATTAACCATTTGACCTTAAAAAGTTCAAACTCTTTGATTCATTAGTATCATGCCTGAGGAATCATTGAAAAAAAATTACAGTAAAATGTCTAAGTATAAACTCTTTACTGCATTGTCTATACGGTAACAAAAAATTAAAAACCCCTCTGTGTTAAACATTTGGTAAATGGCTAGGCAAGTTGTAGACATTTAACATTAAAATTACCAACTGTCATGGTCTAAATGTTTGGGTCCCTTTAAAAGTCATATGCTGAGGGGCTGGGATTGTAGCTCAGTGGTAGAATACTTGCCTCCCACATGTGAGGCACTGGGTTCAATCCTCAGCACCAAATAAAAATAAATAAATAAATAAATAAAGATATTGTGTCCATCTACAACCAAAAAAAGAAAAATTTTAAAAAGTCATATGTTGGGCTGGGGATGTGGCTCAAGCGGTAGCACGCTCAGCTGGCATGCGTGCGACCCGGGTTCGATCCTTAGCACCACATACAAACAAAGATGTTGTGTCTGCCGAAAACTAAAAAATAAATATTAAAAATTCTCTCTTAAAAAAAAAGTCATATGTTGAAACCTAATCTTCAAAGTATTAAGTATTTGGGAGTTTTAAGAGGTAATTAGGTCATGAGGGTAGAGCCCTCATGAGCAGCATTAGTAGTCTTATAAAAGAGACCCAAGAGAACTCATTTGTCCTTTTCACTGTGTGAGAACACAGAAAGACGGCATCATCTATGAAATAGAATAAGCTGTCCCCAGACCCTGAATCTGCTGACATCTTGATCTTGGAATTTTGAGCCTCTGAAACTATGAGCAACAAGTTTCTGTTGTTTATAAACCACCCAGTTTATGGTACGTTAGTTATAACAGCCTGAATGGACTAAGTTACCAACCTTATATGATATCAAGGGGAAAATGTTTCTGGTATGTTGTGTTTTTAAAAAGCAGAATCTAAATTTATATATTACAAATATGTAAAATATGAGTTTAGCACATAAAGAATTGCAGAAAAGGGAAACATCTATATTAGAATGGCAGAAATATAGGGAACTTATGTTTTTAAATTTTTCTTTCATGCTGATTCATAAATTTTTATAAGAAAAATTTTGTACCAAACAAAATGATGTATTTTCTCAGATTTGGAGGCCACTATTCAACCTGAAGACAATTTTCCAGAACTTCTGGTACATAAGAATTTCTTGACATTCAAGATAAGTTCCCTGGACCCACCCCAGCCAAATCCACTGAATCCAAATCTCCAGGGAGGTACCCAAGAATCTTTTAATAAGCACAGATGAGTTAACAACCACTAATTTAGGGCAACAAATGACGTCATTGTGACTTAAAAGAGTCAATGTAATTTTCAGTTCACCAATTGATTTGCTCCCATAAGTACATGTTTCTCGTTCCTCCTTATTCCCTCTTATTAAAAGCCTCGACCTAGTTCTTGCAAAAGCTCACAAGGTAGCAATGTTCTCAAGTAATGCATGGTAACAGAAAAGAAATCTGGAGCCTGACCTGGGTTACTCAGTGAATTACAGGTAGAGAGTAGACCAAGATATTGTTTATGCAACCTGGAGGCAGAAAGAAGGAAACTAAATTTTTTAAGCAGCATTAAAGTGATTGCAATGATACATTGGGGAGAGGGCAATGATTGAAGAAGGAAGTAGGTAAGAATACAAATTTTATTTTCAAAGGTGACAGTTGCTTCTTTCTTTCAGAGACGACAATGTCTCAAGAAGCTCAGAAGCTGAGCAGGAGGGTGTGCATCTAGCTCTTTAAAGGCCTCCCTTCTCTAATCTATATGCACATCTGAGCCACAGTTGTTAACTCCAGAGCCCCATTTTTCATTCAGAAATATTTCAGACACCTCAGGTCTACAGCCCTTGTCATTTCATTTTCTCTGATCACTTGTCTCATTCTATGGCTCCAGTTCTGCAATCCACCCTTCAGCTCTTTGCATCTCCTATTGTGACATGTGATGAATTGGCTTTGCTTGACTCTGCCTTCACAGCCTAATCTGGCTCTCATGTGCTCCTGTTGCACCTGCTTACAATACTGATGTCTTAAAACAAGCCCCCTCCAGGGGGTACAGGACAATGACCAATGGACAGGAAAGACATTGGAAATGCTATTTGCAGGCTTATCGTCACTTTAAAGCTGCAGATTCATTTTGGTCTATTATTTATGGCTTAGAACCCCAAACCCTTATGTCACATTTAGATGAAAGCAAGAAAAAAAATAAAGAATTTTTTAATGAGATTTATTATCTCCAGGACCACGATTTTTATCAAAAACTCCACAGGCAGTAGTGTCTAGTGAGTCTTAAATCAGAAACACTTGTGATCCTGAGGCTGTGTCGATTAGAAGAATTTAACTTGGGGAATAATATCTTTCAGACTATAGATCATCTGTCGCTCACACTGCTGACAGCTCCTCTATCACTGGCCAACCTGTGACGATGGAAGGTGCTGCTGCTGCATCTGCCATTGCTGAAGAGCTGAACACCCATCCCCATCCCATTCCAGACCAATGACTAATAAATCCAAACATGTCCCACTGTGTGCCATCATCACTTTAGCTAATTCACTAGATATTCGGAAGCATCAACTATGTCAATGTACCATGCCACATACTTGAGGAATACAAAGATAAATGAGTCAAGTTCAAGTTCTTAAGAAGTACAAATCCAAATTTAGAGAGAAAAAGAAATCAAACACTTATTTATCAAAAACATTTAGACTTATTTATCCCCACAAAGCTTCATAAAAATCACTGAAGTAGAGGCCAGTGCCTGAAAGCAAGAAGAAAATGGTTGTTAAAAAAGTTCTTAAGTAGTTAACTATTAGTTAACTACTCAGAAAATCTGAGTTCTCATGTTACTATGAACTTGAGTACAAAATTATGCAATCTAAAAACAACAGCTTCCTCACTGATTGTGGGGGAGGTGAAGAACATATAAAACCAGAAATTCAGATGCTGTAGAATGCCTAAGGAACAAGTTTGGGGCTTATTTATAACAGAGATTCTCAGAGTTTCCAATATAATAGATCTTGTGTAGGGCCTGAAAACCATAATTTTAAATGAGCACTCCAGATGCTTCTACAAGTTTCCACAGTGTCGAGAAATACCAAACTTTAGTAATAGGAGACAGGGGCAGATCATGCCACATTGATCTGAAACTAAATTGGGATATTGAGATTCAAATACCCAAATGCCCTGGATCTGTCAATTTGTCATCTCTCACTCTCCTCCATTAAAATGTTCTTAGCACTGTAAGAAATAGGTCTCTTGTTTTTCATTAATTACCTAGTCTTGGGTATTCCATTATAGCAGCACAAAAAGGAGTGATAAACATTCAATAAATTGGAGCTATTACTATAATTCTCTTTAAACAGAAGCTTCACAGACACTTAACCCCAATATGCCCAAAATCAAGCTCATTGTTTTTTCTACTCTCACACCCAGTCTGCTCCTTTCCCTGCAACCCCAACCTCCGTCAGTGGCACATCTAGTTATCCCACTGTTCAGTTTCCATAGCAGTATCAGCTTTATATTCTTCTAATATCCTATCCTCAACATCCAGTGAGTATTAAGTACTGTCAATTTCTTTTAGTTCTGTCAATTTTAACATGTATGTGTGTGTGTCTGTGTGTGTGTGTGTGTGTGTGTGTGTGTGTGGTGTTGGGGACTGAATGCAGAGCCTCATGCATGTTAAATACATGCTATACCACTGAGTTACACACAGCCCAATTTTAACATTTTAAAACTCTCCATCCATACCTCTTTTTTTGTTCTAATTCAGGCCCAAAGTCTTCTTTTTCTTTGAGTACTATATACTAACTTCCTAACTGATATCCCTAACCACCAACTCTACTTTCCAGGAGAGTCTTTCCATCCTTACTAGAATGATTTTTCTAAAACACAGAACTGATCAAGCTCTTCCACTAAATGGCTCCAAATTGTCCATAGCAACAATTTTCAAGTGTTCTATAGAGCCCTGGGGTTTTGAGAAGCAGCCTTAGAGAGGAAAAAAAAAAAAAAAAGGCTGAATGAGGTAAGGCTTGGGCCTTCCACCCAATAGAGATCTGCACTTATCTGTTCTATATAGTAGAGTTCTTAAGATTATTTTTTGCTAAAAATAAAAAAGATTTCCTAACCAAATAAATCTGGGTCCAAACAAGAGAAAGAAATAATACAATAATTTGAACAGGAAAAGCTTACTATAAAGATTTATTAACTATACCAAGGGATTGAAACGATGAGTGATGAACTAATAAGAAGATACCTCTGAAGAATATAGGAAGAGCAAATTATAAGGAGCAGTCATATCCTTTGAGCTGGGATACAGCACCCAAGGAAGAAGTTCCTGCAGGGCTGAGTCCCAGATCTTGTTGGAGGACACGCTACATGGCAGAGAAGTCACTGCGGCACTGTGCTGGCAGAACTTGCTGGAAATCTCCTCCAGTACCTCAAGGAAAATTTCATGGGGAGGAGTATCATCACAACACCATGCAAGGGAGGAGGAGATGCAAGGGCACTTGCTGGCCAGTGGCTACTGCTGACTGCCATGCAGTGCAGGAGGTACTGCCCAAGAAACCGCCCACACGCCCTTGTGCTGTAAAAGCCTGCCAGTCAAGCATATAGGAACTAGGAAGCAAGATCTTTCCTTCCTACAATGTCTCTCCGGAGCCCTCTACTGACATGGCTTAACACTATGCTAGCTAATAAAGGGGAACTATTTCAAGGGCCCAAATGTATTTTCACAAAGCAGACAACAAGGGTGAATTTAGATCTCAAAAGAAATGAATTGATAATTGTCACAGCTTTTTTTAAAAAGCATGAAAGCAAAAACGACCACTGTGGCTTGCAGAATTAAAGTCCAAAATCCTGAGCATACACTCATTTCTTCCAAATCTGAATGTTTATATCATTTATGCCATTTACACTGTTATTTTGCTTGAAATATCTGCACGTCCATCTTTGCCTTTTAATTAAGAAAGCCTCTGGGGCTGGAGTTTTAGCTCAGTGGTAAAGTGCTTGCCTTAACCACTTAAACTCTCCATCCCAGTGCATGTGTGAGGCACTGGGTTGGATCCTCAGCACCACATAAAAATAAATAAATAAAGGTATTGTGTCCATATACTAACATATATATATATATATATATATATATATATATATATATTTATTTATTTATTTATCGAGAAAGAAAGAAAGCCCCTGCTAGGATCCTCTGCTAGGATCCTGCTATAGTTTGGATATTAAATATCCCTCAACAGCCCATGTGTAAAAGGCCTGCTTGCCAGCCTTTGGTGCTATTTGGAAGTAGTGGAAACTTTTTAAGAGGTGGGACCTAGTGGAAGGAAGTTAGGTCATTGAGGGCATGCCCTTGAAGGGAATATTGAGACGCTGGTCTCTTCCAGACTCTCTCCTTGCTTCCTAGCCTCCATGAGGTAAGCAATTTTGTTCTGAAACACGTTTCCACCACAGGCTCAAAGCCAAGGGACTATGGATGGAAAACCCTGGAACCATGAATCAAAATAAATCTTTTCTCTTTTTAAGTTGGTTATCTTGGGTATTTTGTCACAGTAACCGAAAGCTAACGTAGATCCCACGGCACCATCATTCTAGGACAAGGTCAACTATAACCTCCTCTGTGAAATGTTTCCTAATTTTTCAAAACAGAATTAACTGCTTCTACTTATATGTTCCTGTAATTTGTGTTTATGCACCTTTCTTAGGGCTGAGAACACTGCTAGCTAAATCACTTCTTCTAAAGAACAGCCCAGGAAATTAAGCTTTTCTTTCTGAATATACAATTTTAGGAAGACTTCAGGGATTAAAGAGATACCAGTCAATCTTGCCAGGACAGTGGGATCAACTCAGTGGATCCACATGGTGACTGATAGTGTTGTCAGACTCACAATCTCCTGAGGATGGGAAACATTTCTTAGCATCTTTCCTGTATTTTACTCATTTAGCAGCCAATAGACACTGAATTAGAAGTTTAATGAACTACTTTCTCTGGAATCAAAGCTTCAAATTTAATTTTATATATTTATGGATATATATGAGAGTTCCCACAATCTATTTACAACATGGTTCCATATATATATATATGTATGTATATATGTATCCTCATATGTATCTAATAATAGAATTTTAGACATTAGCCAAGATAGTAAACTTCTTGTCTGGTCAAAAGATGGGTCTTTTAAAATATAGGTAATTATAATTCATAGAAACTCTGAGCCTCTTATTGTTTAGGATATGAGCTCATCACTCATTCTTTCTGAATATATTACAAATCTGCTAACAAACAGAAAAAAACAATGTCTGGTTTTAGTTTCCTCTTTTACATATATAAAGCTTTTCTTCATCCAAGAAATTTCTTGCTGTCATCCAAGAAATTAGATCACCTCTCATCCTACCCGACCACACCCAGCCCCCTAACACACATGTGGATCAGGAAGCGAAGGATAGGGGGCCCAGGATGACATATTATCTACACTACAGTATACTAGCTTTAACACTTTTAATCAGAGGAATTGAAGACTCTACACCTTTGCTGCCTCAGTTCATCTTTATACTGAGTGAGATAAAAGAAGGTAATATTATTTATTCTCTTTTACCAATATAAAACTAGAAACACATAGACCTTAAGAAGTATGTGCCTAGCCATACTTGAAACTGCTGTCTTGCAGTAGTTTGCTGGGATACAACTACAGTTGGAACTCAGAACTCCTCCTAAGGGCTCAAATATTTATTATAGTTAGAAATATTTGTTTTGGTTGGAAAGCATATCTAAAACAAGCATTGATTTTAATAACTGAAACAACGCAGCCATTTGCTTTGAAATTCTCTTTATTAAAAAAGTATAGGAAACACAAGGGTAGAGATCCAGTATATATAAACAGAGAACAATTTGAATGAGCTGACTGGCAGGAACTGGTTTGAATTGTTCCCATAGTTGTACTCTGTTATTTATATTAAGAGATCTGGATGTTAACTAGTTGGCCGCCCGTGGAGAGATAAGGGAGTAGGAATGCTTTTTCACAAGACCACTTCAAACAAACAACTGCATGTAATGATTGGATTTACAAAATAGATGAATTAAATTAAATAATAATGATTCAAGTTTAAAAGGACTTTCTTTAATTGAGAGTTCCCATAATCTTTTTACAACATGGTTCCATTTATAGACATTCTAGTTCAATCTAACCTATCATGAAAGCATCTAACTTTAATAAAACAAGGTAGAAAATGAATTCAATTTACAATAAATATAATAGGTTCTCTGAAGAGATAGCAATAACCTAAGTAGAAAAGTGATATTACAATCTATTAGGGGAGATAAAACTAACACATTATAAATATGCAAACATCTCAGGAACAGTTAGACATAAAGCATATATTGAATGCAAAACCACTCTGCTATAGTCGGATATGGTTTGAGTATATCCATCAAGGATTCCTCTATTGGAAGCTTGATCCTCATTGCAGTGACATTGTAAGGTGGTAGAACCTTTAAGAAATGGAGCCTACTGGAAGGTGATTCAGCCATTGGGGGCACTACCCTTGAAAGGGATTAAATAGTTCTCATGAGACCCAGTTAGTTTCTAGGAGTGTGAGTTTTTATAAAAAGATCAAGACTGGTCCCTTCCTGTTTGGGGGCTTCCAATATCATCATTTTATGTTTCCCTCTCCCAAGTGTTCCTACCATGATGCCATTCACCATGATGTGACACAGCCAAGGGACCCTCACCAGAGGTTGAATGAATAAGGTAGTCCTATCTTAGACCTTTGGCCTCCAAAACTGGAGCCAAATAAAATTCTTTTCTTTACACATTATTCAACCTCAGGAATTGTTTTATATCAGTGAAAAATGGACTATTACAAACCCCAGCATAAGAGAATCAAAGAAATAATCAGAGGGGTATGGTGGTATATGCTTGTGATTCCAGCTACTCTGAGACAGAAGGACAGCAAGTTCAAGGCTAAAGGTGTTAGCAACCTAGTAAGACCCTGTCTCAAAAAATAACTAAATAAATAAAAAGGACTGGGGGTATAGTTCAGTGGTAAAGCACTCCTGGATTGAATCCCCAGTACTCTTCCAACACACACACACAAACAAGTTCAAAAGTTTTGCAACAATTATAGGTAAAATGACTAATTGTTTACATGCCCAGTGAATAGGGAAAGTTCAATCTGACAAGCTCACCACCACCAATACTTCCAATTAATTTTCTCACTTTAGTTATCCCCATATTGGCTTTCCCTTAACCGTTAATCATGCTTAGCTTTTTCTGCAGTTTTCATACCTACGGTGCAACAATTGGATTCCAAAACAAAGCTGGAAAAGAAAGGACAATTGGATACTTTAAGATGAAGACCCAGAACCAAGGAACAGAAAGATTCAAAATTTGGTAATTTAGGTACCTTTATCTTTGTCATAGGAGGATAGAAAGTTGTGGAAATATTAAGCAAAATTTAAATTTTTTTATTCTGAAATAATTAAAAAATAGGGCAAGGACTTTCAAATTTGCTCTGCACCCAAGTTCACATATTATTAACCTCTTGCTATATTTGCCTTATTAATCTCATTCTATTTGAACAATTTGAGAGTAAATAGAGATATCATTCTCCTTTTTCCCTAGATACTTCAATATGTATTTCTTAGGAACAAGGACATTGCCTTAAAAAAACACAATATAATTATCCAAATCAGATTATTTTTTTCAGTACTGTGGGCTGAACCCACGGGTACTTATCACTGAGCTACAGCCTCAGCCCTTTAGATATTTTTAAAAATATTTTTTTAGTTATGGATGGACACAATATCTTTATTTTTTAATTAATTTATTTTTATGTGGTGCTGAGGATCAAACCCAGTGCCTCATGCGTGCAAGGCAAGTGCTCTACCACTGAGCTACAGCCCCAGCCCTTGAGCCCTTTATATTTTTAAGACAGGGTCTCGCTAAATGGCCAAGGTTACAGCATGGGTCACCGTGCCAGGCCCAAATCAGAAAAATCTGATGATTAAATATTAAAGTCAATTGACATAATGTCCTTTATAGCTATTTTCCCCCTACACCAGGAACCAATCCAAGATCACCATGGATTTAATTGCTATGTCCTTTTAATCTGAGACAATTTCTTAGTCTTTGTGTTTCATGACATTTTTTTGAAGAACATGAGCCAGTCATCTAGATTTGTCTATCTCAACTACAGATTATGCATTATTGTGTAGGAATATTACATTAAGTTGTGTTATTCTCATGTTGAGGAACATGATGTCAGTTCTTCCCATAACTTGTGATATTAGTCTTGATCATTTTGCTACAACAGTGTCTGTTAAATTTCTCTATTGTAAACATTTTTCATCTTTGTAATTAATATATAATGTGTGGAGTTATTTTTATGTAAGTTTTTTTATTTATATATGACAGCAGAATGCATTACAATTCTTATTACATAAATAGAGCACAATTTTTCATATCTCTGGTTGTATACATAGCATATTCACACCAATTTGTGTCTTCATACATGTACTTTGGATAATAATGATCATCACTTTCCACCATTATGAATTACCCCATGCCCTCTCCCTTCCCCTCCAACCCCTCCGCCCTATCTAGAGTTCATCTGTTCCTCCCATGTTCCTGCTCCCTATCCCACTATGAATCACCCTCCTTAAATCAAAGAAAACATTCAGCACTTAGTTTTTTGGGATTAGCTAACTTCACTTAGCATTATCTTCTCTAACTCCATCCATTTACCTGCAAATGCCATGATTTTATTCTCTTTTATTGCTGAGTAAAATTCCATTGTGTATAAATGCCATATTTTCTTTAGCCATTCATCTATTGAAGGGCATCTAGGTTGGTTCCACAGTTTAGCTATTGTGAATTGTGCTGCTATAAACATTCATGTGGCTGTGTCCCTGTAGCATGCTGTTTTTAAGTCTTTTGGGTATAAATTGAGGAGAGGGACAGCTGGGTCAAATGTTGGTTCTATTCTCAATTTTCCAAGAAATCTCCATACTGCTTTCCATATTGGCTGCACCAATTTGCAGTCCTACCAGCAGTGTATGAGTGTACCTTTTTCCCCACATCCTCGCCAACACTTATTGTTGTTTATATGCATAATAGCTGCCATTCTGCCTGGAGTGAGATGAAATCTTAGAGTGGTTTTAACTTGCATTTCTCTAATTGCTAGTGATGATGAACATTTTTTCATGTATTTGTTGATTGATTATACATCATCTTCTGAGAAGTGTCTGTTCAGATCCTTGGCCCATTTATTGATTGGGTTATTTGGGTTTTTTTTTGGGGGGGGTGTTTAGTTTTTTGAGTTCTTTATATACCCTAGTGATTAGTCCTCTATCTGATTTGTGTGGGGTTAAAGATTTGCTTCCAAATATAGGCTCTCTATTCACCTCACAGATTGTTTCTTTTGCTGAGAAGAAACTTTTTAGTTTGAGTCCATCTCATTTATTGATTCTTTTTTTTTTTTTTAATTTTTTATTGTTGGCTGTTCAAAACATTACATAGTTCTTGATATATCATATTTCACAATTTGATTCAAGTGGGTTATGAGCTCCCATTTTTACCCCATATACAGATTGCAGAATCACATCAGTTACACATCCATTGATTTACATATTGCCATACTAGTGTCTGTTGTATTCTGCTGTCTTTCCTATCCTCTACTATCCCCCCTCCCCTCCCCTCCCCTCCCCTCCCCTCCCCTCTTCTCTCTCTGCCCCCTTTACTGACATTCGTTTGTCCCCCTTGTATTATTTTTCCCCTTCCCCTCACTTCCTCTTGTATGTACTTTTGTATACCTCTGAGGGTCTCCTTCCATTTCCATGCATTTTCCCTTCTCTCTCCCTTTCCCTCCCACCTCTCATCCCTGTTTAATGTTAATCTTCTTCTCATGCTCTTCGACCCTACTCTGTTCTTAGCTACTCTCCTTATATCAAAGAAGACATTTGGCATTTGTTTTTTAGGGATTGGCTAGCTTCACTTAGCATAATCTGCTCTAATGCCATCCATTTCCCTGTAAATTCTATGATTTTGTCATTTTTTAATGCAGAGTAATACTCCATTGTGTATAAATGCCACATTTTTTTTATCCATTCATCCATTGAAGGACATCTGGGTTGGTTCCACAGTCTAGCTATTGTGAATTGTGCTGCTATGAACATCGATGTAGCAGTGTCCCTGTAGCATGCTCTTTTTAGGTCTTTAGGGAATAGACCGAGAAGGGGAATAGCTGGGTCAAATGGTGGCTCCATTCCCAGCTTTCCAAGAAATCTCCATACTGCTTTCCAAATTGGCTGCACCAATTTGCAGTCCCACCAGCAATGTACAAGTGTACCCTTTTCCCCACATCCTCGCCAGCACTTGTTGTTGTTTGACTTCATAATGGCTGCCAATCTAACTGGAGTGAGATGGTATCTTAGGGTGGTTTTGATTTGCATTTCTCTGACTGCTAGAGATGGTGAGCATTTTTTCATGTACTTGTTGATTGACTGTATGTCCTCCTCTGAGAAGTGTCTGTTCAGGTCCTTGGCCCATTTGTTGATTGGGTTGTTTGTTCTCTTATTGTCTAATTTTTTGAGCTCTTTGTATACTCTGGATATTAGGGCTCTATCTGAAGTGTGAGGAGTAAAGATTTGTTCCCAGGATGTAGGCTCTCTATTTACCTCTCTTATTGTATCTTTTGCTGAGAAAAAACTTTTTAGTTTGAGTAAGTCCCATTTGTTGATTCTAGTTATTAACTTTTGTGCTATGGGTGTCCTATTGAGGAATTTGGAGCCCGACCCCACCGACTGTAGATCGTAGCCAACTTTTTCTTCTATCAGACGGCGCGGGAAATCAATAAATGTTATTCACCACATCAATAGACTTAAAAATAAGAACCATATGATCATCTCGATAGATGCGGAAAAAGCATTCGACAAAGTACAGCATCCCTTTATGTTCAAAACTCTAGAAAAACTAGGGATAACAGGAACATACCTCAATATTGTAAAAGCAATCTATGCTAAGCCTCAGGCTAGCATCATTCTGAATGGAGAAAAATTGAAGGCATTCCCTCTAAAATCTGGAACAAGACAGGGATGCCCTCTCTCACCACTTCTGTTCAACATAGTTTTCGAAACACTGGCCAGAGCAATTAGACAGACGAAAGAAATTAAAGGCATCAAAATAGGAAAAGAAGAACTTAAATTATCACTATTTGCAGATGACATGATTCTATACCTAGCAGACCCAAAAGGGTCTACAAAGAAACTATTAGAGCTAATAAATGAATTCAGCAAAGTGGCAGGATATAAAATCAACACGCATAAATCAAAGGCATTCCTGTATATCAGCGACAAATCCTCTGAAATGGAAATGAGGACAACCACTCCATTCACAATATCTTCAAAAAAAATAAAATACTTAGGAATCAACCTAACAAAAGAGGTGAAAGACTTATACAATGAAAACTACAGAACCCTAAAGAGAGAAATAGAAGAAGATCTTAGAAGATGGAAAAATATACCCTGTTCATGGATAGGCAGAACTAACATCATCAAAATGGCGATATTACCAAAAGTTCTCTATAGGTTTAATGCAATGCCAATCAAAATCCCAACGGCATTTCTTGTAGAAATAGAGAAAGCAATCATGAAATTCATATGGAAAAATAAAAGACCCAGAATAGCAAAAACAATGCTAAGCAGGAAGTGTGAATCAGGCGGTATAGCGATACCAGACTTCAAACTATATTACAGAGCGATAGTAACAAAAACAGCATGGTACTGGTACCAAAACAGGCGGGTGGACCAATGGTACAGAATAGAGGACACAGAAACCAATCCACAAAACTACAACTATCTTATATTTGATAAAGGGTCTAAAAGCATGCAATGGAGGAAGGATAGCATCTTCAACAAATGGTGCTGGGAAAACTGGAAATCCATATGCAACAAAATGAAACTGAATCCCTTTCTCTCGCCATGCACAAAAGTTAATTCAAAATGGATCAAGGAGCTTGATATCAAATCATTTATTGATTCTTGATTTTAATTCTTGTGTCACAGGAGTCTTATTAAGGAAGTTGGGGTCTAATCTCACATGATGGAGATTAGGGCCTACTTTTTCTTCTATTCAACGCAGGGTCTCTGGTTGTATTCCTAAGTCCTTGATCCATATTGAGTTAAGTTTTGTGCATGGTGAGAGATAGGGGTTTAATCTCATTTTGTTGCATATGGATTTCTAGTTTTCCCAGCACCATTTGTTGAAAAGGCTATTTTTTCTCCAATGCGTGTTCTTGGCAGATTTTTCTAATATAAGATAATTGTAGTTTTATGGGTTAGTCTCTGTGTCCTCTGTTCTACACTATTGGTCTACCAGTCTGTTTTGGTGCCAATACCATGCTTTTTTTGTTACTATTGCTCTGTAGTATAGTTTAAGGTCTGGTATAGTGATGCCACCTGCTTCACTCTTCCTGCTAAGGATTGCTATAGCTATTCTGGGTCTATTATTTTTCCAGATGAATTTCATGATTGCTTTTTCTATTTCTATGAGGAATGTCATTGGAATTCTGATTGGAAATGCATTAAATCTGTATAGTGCTTTCGGAAGTATGGTGTGTGGAGTTATTTTGAGACACTAAATGTTATGTTCATCATCACTTTTTCTTCTAGTTTTAGCATCTTTTGATAATTCTAGCCTAAAATTAATTGTTTTGCTGGAAAATAATTAGTGTATAATAAAAATTAATAGTAGCTATTATGAAGACAAACAACAATAAATGTTGGTGAGGATGTGGGGAAAAGGGTACACTCATACATTGCTGGTAGAACTGCAAATTGGTGCAGCCAATATGGAAAGCAGTATGGAAATTCCTTGGAAATCTGGGAATGGAACCACCACTTGACCCAGCTATCCGTCTCCTCAATCTATACCCAAAAGACTTAAAAACTGCATACTACAGGGACACAGCCACATCAATGTTTATAGCAGCACAATTCACAATAGCTAAACTGTGGAACCAACATAGATGCCCTTCAGTGGATGAATGGATAAAAAAAGTGTGGCATATAGACACAATGGAATTTTACTCAGCAATAAAAGAGAACAAAATCATGGCATTTGCAGGTAAATGGATAGCATTGGAGAAAATAATGCTAAGTAAAGTTAGCCAATCCCCAAAAAACAAATGCCGAATGTTTTCTCTGATATAAGGAGGCTGACTCATGGTGGGGTAAGGAGGGGGAGCATGGGAGGAATAGATGAATTCTAGATAGGGCAGAGGGGTGGGAGGGAAAGGGAGGAGGCAGGGGATTAGCAAGGATGGTGGAATGGATAGTTATCATTATCCAAAGTACATGCATGAAGACACGAATTGGTGTCAACATACTTTATATACAACCAGAAATATGAAAAATTGTGCTGTATACATGTAATAAGAATTGTAATGTATTGCACTGTCATTTATTTTTTTAATCAATAAAAATTCATTATCTTAAGTTACACAATTCATTATTTTTAGTATATTCACAAGTTGTGCAACCATCATCACTATAAATTCCATTTCATCCAAAAATATACTGTGCACACTACCGTTGTTTCTCTTCCATACTTCTCCAGACCTGTGGCAAATACTAATCTACTTTTAAGTCTTCAGCTACTTTATTTAAATGGAATTATATAATAAATGGTCCTTTGTGCTTCTCTTCTTTCACTGAATATTTTTTAAGGCTTGCCGCAGTCCGGCTGGCTGCAGCAAAATAACCGGGGGGTGACGAATAACTTGTGTACGTTGATACAGCAGGAGTGGGAGCCGTTTATTGCAGGACAGGAGCAGTATTTATACATTCCACATAGCTTATCTAATTAGCATAAACTAGATACATCAGTCAACCAATCAGGAATCTCTACACTTAATGGCTTGTTTTTGTTACTTTTCAAACCACTCCCTCTGGCATTTTGCCAGGCACCATCCAGACTTGTTTACGAACTCTAACATTCCCCTGGCAAAATGCCAGGTGTTATTTTGACTTATTTACAGACTCTAACAAAGGCTCGTCTTTGCAGTAGTTTTACCGATAATTTTATTCTTTTTTGTTTGCCTAAATCAATTTATTACCATGATTCTGGGAAAATGGTAATATTCTAACTACATTATTATTTTATTATCAATATTTTTATTATTATCAATATTTTTATTGTCTTCTGTGAGGAAATTCTTCAAGAAAACTGTACCAGTGAAGTTCATCTTAATAGCTAGGATTCCCTTGCTCTCAAGTGGTTTCCAATCTTAGATAAAAGAGTCTAGGACGACCACCTTTCTTGAGGTTTTCCAGCTCTTTCCTCATTTCCACTTGAACAAACACCAAGCCTGCATCTCTTTCCGCCTGTCACTCCAGAGCTCCTCCCTCTCCCCTAGGTGCCCCCTCCCCGCGGTTGCAGGAGGAGGAAGTGACGCGCCGGAAGTATCCCCGTTCCCCTTACAGTGGGGGAAGGAATCAAACTCCCAAGATGGCGGCGGCGTCGGAGGAGCGGATGGCTGAGGAAGGAGGCGGCGGCCACGGCGACGGCGGCTCCTCTTCGGCCGCCGGCTCTGCTCAGCGACAGCTCCCACCGCCTCCGCCACAGCCTCCGCAGCCGGGGTCCCAGGCACCCCCAGTGCCGGCGCTGGCTCCGGACCAGCTGCCTCAAAACAACACTCTGGTGGCGCTGCCCATCGTAGCTATCGAGAACATCCTCAGCTTTATGTCCTACGACGAAATTAGCCAGCTTCGTCTGGTGAGGCCCCTGGGGACCCGGCCGCCCTCTCCTCTGGGCTGATTTCTGGGGAGGGGAGGCGCGGGGATTGCGTTCCCGGGGAGGGAGCCCTCCTGGAGTCCCAGCCGGTGCGAGATCCCGGAGCTCGCCCCTCCCCGTCTCGAACTGTCTCTTGGCGTCCGTCAGCGGGAGTGGGCTCGTTCCTGATTGCGCCGTGGCTGCGGGATCGGGGGCTACTTCCCGAGAGAACTTGGCCCCTAGTCGGGAAGCCGGACCGCGGGTGAAGAGGAGTTGGGCTTTCCACGTATCTGTCCGGAGCGTGGACCCCCCCCCCCCCAGGGGTCTTGTTTCCTGTCTCTTACATACCGCCTCCCAGCCCCTGGCCCGAGTTGGCAGGCAAAACTCAGAAGTGGGCTGATCCCAGCCAGACCTGGTTGTCTTGCAAGAATAACGAAGGTATTGTTCCCCCCAATCACTCAAAGCTTCCTTGTTGGAGAAGATGAAGTAGGGGTCGTCGATTCTCCCCAAACCCCGGTAGAGATAGTGAAAAATTGGAACGTGTTTTCGTGGCTTTAACCCAAACGTCCTGCTTGACCACTAAAGTAGAGCCCTGGGAAATGACCATTCTGGCCCCTCCTCACCCTGACACTTCCCCTCCGAAGTGAAGTAACTTGCCCTTTGACAGTTTCTCCCCCGCCCCCCTTTTGCAATTCATTTTTAAACTGGTGCTTTACTTCCACCCTCCAGCTTTAGGAGAGGTTTATTTATACTTTAAAATCACAGTTGTTCTGTCCAGGATATTTTAAAACAAAAAATTTGCCATTGGAATTTTATTTCACCCCAGTGATTTGACTGAAGATTTGATGAATGTCTTAGTTCAGTCAGATATTTTGCTTCCTTTCAGCGAATTTATCTTTAAGTGGTCAGGAAATTGAAGGAGGTGGACATTTTGAAGTGATTGCAAGCCGATTCTGTGTAGAAGCTATATCTGCTTGGGATTGTTTTTAAGAGGACAAAGACATTTTGTAAATGTGCTGTGTATAAGCATTTCTTATTAATCAATATGCCGTATTTTAGGCTTAGGCCTCCAGTCTGAATTGGTTATAATTGCATTTTTCAAAGGAAATAATATTTTTAAAAGAAAGCTTGTAAATAATCACACTGATGGCCAATTTTTTCGTAGTCAACACAGCAGTTCAATCATGCCAGTCTGCAGGATGGAAAATTTCTTCAGTTGAAAATAGACATTTTAAAATTTATTGTCCCTGATTTTCAAAGCATTTCATCCTAGAATTTTGTTTAGAATCTTAAATATTTCTTCAGATTTTTACAGACTGGTGTTTGATCCAAATTTACACTATATGCACATGGTGTCTGGAAATTGAACTGAACATTTGATTGAATTGAGCTATTCAGCCAGACAATGGCTCTGTGAAGCTTGAAGTGTTCACAGTTGTGTTTCATTATAAATGTAGAGGAAAACTGTGGGTTTTGTTAGCTTATTTGTTAGTCATTTTACTGTTTTAAAGTTAGAACATTCTTAAGGGGGGAGGGACAGCCCATCTTAGAGAACAAGAGTTAAACACATTCCACAGTTTATTAATAAGTAATAATCTCTTTCAAGTGATATATTCAGCTGCATGCTTAATTTTTAAGCAGTTGTTGTTTTTTTTTTTTTTTTTTTTTTTGGTCTTTTAAGGTTACAAATTTATCATTTCAGACATTTTCTGAAGGAGTCCCTTTAGTACCAACTCCCACTCCCACCCCCAGGAAAAGATTTTGTAGCCAGTTTTACATCTGCAAATAAGTTTTTTTGTTTTGTTTTGTTTTTGTTTTGTAATGAAGATTTTTTTTTCTTTCAGGTTAATGGATAATTCTTAAATAGATTAAATGGATAATCTTTTGTGGGAATTTAGAGGTGTCTTTGGTTTTAGAGACATTGGTTTGATTTCGGAAGGTACATTTCATCATAAAAGAAAGATGTTCTTTCTTGCCACTAGGTGTCAGCGTTAATTTAATTATGTTTTTTAATGAAATTAAGACAGTGCCTGGTTAGGTACATTCCTTTTCAATTTAAGTGGTTATTTATATTTAAATAACCACTATATCTAAGGAATTGTTTACCAAAAAAGAAATCTTGAGACTTAAGTATTGGTACCTCCTGTATGTATTGCAAAATTTCTTTCATTTTAAGAATTTTTTTTAAGTAGAATTAAAGCTGGATATGCTTGAAAGAGAATAATATTGAGAACAGAATTCATTTCTGTAAAGCCAAATGGAAAATTCATTTCCATTAGCTATTTGGTGGAATGATGAGCTAGCTTATGCATTGTGTGGGTGTTTTGTTTTGTTTGGACTTTTTTTCTTCCTTCCTATTTTCCTTACTTACCTTATCCTATATGACCTCACTCATAGCCACTGTTAGCACTAACTTAGAGGACAAGTGTACAGTCCATGTGCTTATTTTCTTTGAAAAATTTCCTCTAAGTAGAAATTGCTTAGAATAATGTTTTTTCGATTATTTGTGCAGGTTAGTTGATAAGTCTTTGTCTCCAGTTACCATGAATAATTGAAATTTGACTCCAGTTCACTGATTTCCAAGGGACTGTCTGAATGCCTTATTAAATTGGATCTTTTTCTGCCATTGATATTGTTCCAAACATGTACCTAAAACCTGCAAATCCTGATTACACAGAAATAGTTTTATATTTAACTCTTCTAAATGTATTTAAAATTATTTGGATGAACACAGCTTTTGAAATGACAAAACATGTACTTTGTTACTCCAATAAAACAAATTTTTGCCGGTGCTACATTAGTGTGTCACCTAGGCCCCCTTAGGTACATGAGAGACTTTGAAACAAGTGCCAAAAGTCCCCTACCCTTAGAGAACAGGTCAAAGGTAACTTTGAGCCTGTAACTTTGGCTCATAAGCACAGTATTCTTAATCTGCTGAAAAATAAGTACTGGAGGCTTTTAAGAGATGTTTTAGAGAGGCACTATCAAAAGTATTTCCCTGTGATTCAAGTGGAACCATTAGTGGTTCAGAACACAATTTAATGATAATTCTTATTTATTATCTGGAATGAAATTTTCTAGTCAGCAACAAAATGTATAGAAACACACTTTGTCCTAAGACATTTTTCTAGAGTGCTCTAAGTAGTTCAGTCTGCTACCTGTGTATAATTCTTTCACATCTTCAAATGTTAGAAGAGTTTTGTTAACCATATTTCACTGCATAGTTGTTGAGCTGATTTTATGCCAAAATTTTCCCCAAAAGCAGGGTGCAACCGTTATGTGAGACTTAAAAATTGTGCCAGTATTACTTAAAAATCATTTATTACTAAACTGTCTTTGGTACAAGATGAGGATGCATGTAATAGTTGTGAATATATGTTAAAATTGAATAGTCCAAATTGGTGCACATCATTTCTTCATGACAGTTAAGTGAACATTTGTATTAACATTAGTTATTGATTTGTGACTACTAGTCAAAATATTACACTTGGGAAAATTTAGTATGATTCTGTGAAGTATGGACTTACAGAATTAACTCTGTCTGAAGACTCTATGCCACTATCATTGGTTTTATTATCTGACACAAATGCCCCACCCCAGTCCTCAGTGCCACTCTTATTAGATGTGTTTATGGTTAGTGCTGCAGCACTGTAAAAAAACCACACCAGTTCCACTTTGGGAAATAAATACTGACAATGCACATGGGCTGAAGAAGACAAACGTGCATCCATATAACACTGGTGAATGCATTGCTGCTCTGTTTACCTTTTAAGTGGCATGAGGAACAGTATTATACCATGCTATAATTATATGATGAAAAGTTATAAGCCAATTTTTGGACTGAAAAAAACAGGCTGTTATGTAGTGGCAACCATTTATGCAGGATAAAGTAGGTTGGTTGGTAGAAAACGTGAAGGAAAATGGGGGAAATTACTTCTTTTAAAACAGGAAGGTTTTGTTGTTGTTTTTTGGTACTGGGCATTGAACTCCGAGGAACTCGACCACTGAGCCACATCCCCAGCCCTATTTTGTATTTTATGTAGAGACAGGGTTCACTGAGGCTGGTTTTGAACTGATAGTCCTGCCTCAGCCTCCTGAGTGGCTGGTATTACAGGCTTGCACCGCCACACCCAGCTAAAGCAAAACAAAAGTTTTGGTTTAAAGTATGGCACTCTCTGCCTTGTATTGCCCAATGTATACCAAGAGTTCTCAAGTTTTTCTTTCATTCAAGCATTATAATTATACATAGTATTTGGGTTTCTTTTTGACAAAATTATACATATAAGGAATTTGCTTTCAGTTCCCATTTCTTCTCCCTTTTCTCCCTTTCTCCATTCCCCTTTTCTCCCTCCTCTACTTAACTGAGCTTCCCTTCACTCCTTTGTTTATTTTTGATTGGTACTTTTTACGTATACATAAACGAGTATTCCCTTTGGTACATTTTTATATCTATAAAACATAATTCTGGGTCTGGGGCTATAGCTCAGTGGCAGAGCACTTGCCTAGCATGTGTGAGGCTCTGGGTTCAATCTTCAGCACCACATAAAAATAAACATATAAAATAAAGTTGTCCATGCACAACTACAAAAAAATTAAAAAACATAATTCTGTTGTAGATTCATTCCATATTTCTCTCCCCTCCAACCTCATGCCCTCTCATTCTCCTGCTCTACCACTCCCCTCCCCGGCTGCCTTCTTTCCCTTATTTTGCTTTAGCTTCCACATATGAGAAAAAACATTTGACTGTTGATTTTCTGAGCCTTGCTTATTTCACTTAGCATGATTTTCTCCCCTGTACAGTCTAAAAAGTTATTGGAAGTCCTAAGAATTTACCTTAAAAAATTCTTGAAAACACAGAAATGCCCAACATATGCCATTAGCTGCCAGAACAGTAATATCATCATTGTCTTATTGCCTTTAGAAAATGATGCTTGGATACTTGTTAGAAAATAAGTAAAAAGTCAAATAACTTCTTAGCATTATGAGAATAGTTTGATCTTACAGATTTACAGAAAGTATCCTTTGAATCCCCGGAGTCCCCATACCCCACCTTAAGAATCATTGCTCTGTACTGTGTTCTATAGAGAATATACTCTGTTGGCAAATTTTTATAGAGTTTTTTCCCTCCCACATCTCTTCCTCAGGCTTTTGATCTTCTTAATTGGTACTTAAGAGTAGGTAAGAAATTATAATCGCTTAGGGACAGTTTATTCTTCCTGGCTAATTTTCACAAAATAAAGGGGCTCAGTCAGTGTAATCATGGAGACATAATGTATACCCTTCCTTGAGCATATTTACAAAGCACCAGAATAACAGATGCAAAGATAGTAAATACACGAATGTTCGGTTAACCAGGAGACTTTCTCAAGATAATGAGTTCTTAATCAGTAAAAATGGAAGAAAATTCCCAGCAGAAAAAAGTGACATATAATGATGAAATTGGAGAAGAGTTATAAAAGGATTGATGAGCTTAAATTTGAAGTATATTAAATATTCTGGATTATTGGTCAGTCTTCCCTCAGCCTTGAACTTTTTTATCTCACAAACCAGTCAAATGTAAGAAACCAGGCTGAGATAGCGTTTATAGGGGGAGCAAAAAGGATATTAAAAAAAATTTTTTTTGTCTTTTAATATCATAATTATTTCATAAGAGTGACTAGATATATCTGCATACTCTGTGCTATTATTTGGATCTGGACTGTCCTTTCAAATGCCTAGATTATTTAAAGATTTGGTCCCAAGCTTGTTACTCTTGAGAGGTGATGGAATTGTTTTTAAGTGGAGCCTAGTGGGAGGTCTAAGTCATTCATGTGTGTCCTGGAAGAGGACTATTGAACTCCAGTTTATTTTTCTCTCCCATGCTTCCTGCCACAAAGTGAACAGTTTTGCTCTGACACACACTCCTATCATGACCTACTATCTCTGCCCTTCAGTTGCCTAAAAGCAATGTCAGCCCAGTCATGGACTGGAACCTCCAAAACTGTGAGCCAAAATAAACCTTTCCATTTGTAAGCTGTTTATCTCAGGTGTTTGTTGCAGTAAAAGAAAGTTTACACACCCTGATAAGTTCCATGTGATACAGATTCTTAAAATATTAAAGAAGGTACTGTATTAAAAGAGTGATCTGTGCATTGTGCATGTAAATCCAATTTCGTGATTTGGAGATTAGAAGCAAAGAGAACATTTAGTAGAGGTTTCTCCCAACCACCTGCTTTCACCATGAAAGATTAAATGAAACAAACATGAGGTTGTTTACTTTCCCCAATATCTCAGGCCTCTCGGAGCACCTACTTCTGTTTTCCTTCTCCTGTGCCTTTCAGCACCTCAAGCATTTATACTCAGCAAAGCCTTCCATGATTCTTTTTCCACCTGAAACAGAATTGAACCCAGGCCCTGGAACATACTAGGCAAGTACTCTACTGCCAAACAACATCCTAAGCTCCAGCCTTGTGTGATTCTTATCTGAACTTAGCCAATATGTCTTTAAGTTCCCTTTACATCATTATTATAATTTTGGAATTATTTTTGGAAGAGCTTGTTTTCCATGAGGTATAAGCTCCATGGGGGTGAGAACATACCTCTTTTCATCATGAATCTGAAGGCCTTAGACAGTCTGTGATTCGATATAAGCACTTCATATCTGTTGAATAAGTAAAAGTCCTTTAAATATTTCACTCCTCTAAGTATACAATAGAAAATCTGTCATTGTGAAGTGTTTTCTGCATAAATTATAATAGTGTTAAAAATTGCTGCTTAATACCTCCAATAGAGGTTAGAAGTTCTTTTTAATTTTTTAGTTCACCTAAGATCTTTAACAGATTATAAGGCCATTTTAAGAAAATGGTGACTCAAGAAAATTCTTACTAGAATAAAAATTGATAGGGTAATTTGCAGTGAGTATATAATGAGCAGATAGCCATTTATAATAGTGCATCAGATCTTCTTCATTTTAATCAACACTCAAGTCTTTATATTAATGAGGAGAATAGGCTGGACATGGTGGCACACACCTGTACTCCTAGCAGTTTGGGAGGCTGAGACATGATGAGCCAGCCTTAGCAACGGCGAGGCACTAAGGAATTCAGTGTCTGAATAAAATATAAAATAGGGGTAGGGATGTGGCTCAGTGGTTGATTGACCATGAGTTCAATACCTAGCCACCCCCCCCAGAAAAAGAAAGAATAATAACACATAATAAAAAACAATAATCAGAATAGGTGTTCTCTTTATAGAGTGCATTATAGGAATTCTGGAAACAGACTTCTTAATTGTTTTTCTCAGGCCAGTGTTAAAATGAATTTATATTTTCTTTCCAAGTGAATAATCTAGATGAGATACCTAGAAAATGTAAAATTTGTTGTAATTCTACCTGTAGACATTTGAGGATTACATATGTGTGTGTGTGTGTGTGTGTGTGTGTGTGTGTGTGTGTTAGTTATATACATACCCACAATATAGTAACAAAATAATCTTAGGAAATCATGCAAGGTAGGTGGATTTTTTTTTTATAAAGGATTACAGTATTATGCAAGAGGTGGCAAGTTGTAGCCATATTTAAGTGAGGGAAAATAAGATGAATTCATAGTAAGAGGAAATAGGACAAAAGAAGATCCAGAATGGTTGTGATTCATTCATTATTCATTTCTAAATGATTTTTTCAATTGTCATTAACTTTTGGCACATTTGCTTTCTTTCACTTGTATTCATTCTTTCTCTAAATATATATATGCACACATGTGCACATACATAGCAGACAAGGATATATGTATCTCACATATACATTTATTAAATCATTTGAGATATGCAAATATAATTATATGTTCCCCCTAAATACCTCTCTTCCATAATCACAATATCATCACTTTCAAGAAATTTAACATTGCAGATTATATTCAGATTTCTCAGTTACCACCAAAATGTCCTTTATAGCTCTTGTGGGAGGTGGGATATTTTGAATCTAATAAAGGAAGGATTCAACTCTAGAACACTCCCCACCTCCCTCCCTCCCTCTCCCCCCTCCTCTCTCTCTCTCTCTTTCTCTCTCACACACACACACACACACACACACACTCTTTTTCATTCTTTCTCTGCATTGACATATTTGAAGAGTCTAGCCTACCACTTGGCTTGTGTAAAATGTTGAGAACTGTAGGGCACCAAATGAATACCTTTTTTAAAAATTGGGTTACATTACAGTATATTCCTCTAATATTCCTCTAAGATATAAATAGTTTTATATTTTAACTTTTTTTTTTTTTTTTTTTGGTCTTCCTTTTAGGAACTGGGGATTGAACCCAGGACTTTCACACATATGAGGCACATACTTTGCCACTAAACTACATTCCAGCCCACATTTTGGTATTTTTGAAATAGGAATGTATCTTGATTCACTTTTGTATATATTATTGTAGCATTATTTCTTGGATTTGTCCCCCCCCCCCCCCCGAAGACCTTTGATTAAATTGATCATATGTCTTTGTCCCTGTGGTATCTTAAAATTAAAGAAGTCCAGCATACTGTTTTTCATGTCAACTAAGTTATGTGAGAGAACAATGATATGAATTATGATTATAAGACATATATTGTAAGTCTCAGTGTCAGCTATTTAAAAACATTCATCTTTAACTCAGTTATCATTAGATATTAAAAGAAAACAGCATGTCTTACATTAGTAACAAGGGCCATTTTGGCATAGTAAATCTAAAAAAGATTTCTAAACAAATACAAGAAATATTTGTCTTACTGAACACTTAAATTAGAAAGTGAAAAAAGGATAAACATGGCATTTTAAGTCCTGAATTAACAAACTAAGAAAAACTGCATCTATTATTCAGCAAGTAGCAAGAACTTCAGCTAAATATCAGTATCAAACCAATAATTTTTCCTATTAATTGCCTTTGGGGGTATATTTTTTAGTGTTTTATAGTTTATATTTTTCCTAATCTTCAAGTGCCCTGATATTTGGGGGGAGGGGGCTTTTTTGTACTTTAAAATTTTTAATGAAGCCAGGCATGCTGGCATATGCCTGTAATCCCAGTGGCTCAGGAGGCTGAGGCAGAAGGATTTCAAGTTCAGAGCCAGCCTCAGCGACTTAATGAGGCTCCATGTAACTTAGGGAGACTCTGTCTCAAAAAATAAAAATAAAATAGGCTGGGGATGTGGCTGAGTGGTGAAGCACCCTGGGTTCAATACCTGGTACTAAAAAAAAAATTGTAGTGACATCTAAAGCTTTTTATTTTCATAAAGTATATTAATTTTAAGAGCATATTATTGATGTGAATGCCTATATTGCATTGAGTTTGCCATCTCAAGACTATAAACATCTTGTTAATTAACATATATACATCTGTTATCTTTGCTATTCCTATGGTTTTGCAACTATCATACTATGTAAATTGATTATAGCTTTTTAAATAAAAAGACAAGGGTAATAGTGAAGGCTGTTTCCTATAACATCATTTACATTTTTTTTTAATGGTCAACCTTTTTTTTTTTTTTTAACTGATACGTAAGTATCATCTAGATTTATTTATTTATTTGTTTGGTACTGAGGCTTGTACTCAGGGGCACTCCACCACTGAGCCACATCCCAGCCCTGTTTTGTATTTTATTTAGAGAAGGTCTCACTGACTTGACTAGTGTCTTGCTTTTGCTGAGGCTGGTTTTAAACTTGTGATCCTTCTACCTTAGCCTCCTGAGCCGCTGGAATTACAGGCCTCAGCCACCGTGCCCAGCAATCCATGCAGATTTTTGAGGTGCCATGTGATGTTTCCACATATTACACATTATTTAATGTTCTAATCCTGGTAAACATCTATCTCTTCAAACCTTTATCATTTCTTTATAGTGAATACTGCATTTAAAATCCTTTTATTTATCTTTTTAAAAATTTATCTTTATCCTTATCTGTAGTTACTATTCTGGGCAATAGCATAGCAGAACTTCTTAGTCCTATTTAATTGTAACTTAGTACCCATTGATCACCCTCTCCCAATCCCTCCCAGCCTCTGCTAAGCTCCATTCTCCTTTCAGTATCTATGAGCCCTGATGATTTTTCTACTTGGTCATCATCTGCATTATCTTCTGGGGTCTTATTTTACTGTCATATTGCTAGGATTTTTAAAATTTAATACACAATATTTCTTTCTTTTAGCCTTAGAAAATTATTAACATAACAACATAACCTTAAATTTGGAGCTATACATTTTGGGGGGCGGGGGGCGGCAGGGGATTCCAGGGATTGAACTCAGGGACACTCAACCACTGAGCCACATCCCCAGCCCTTTTTTGTATTTTGAGACGGGGTCTCACTGAGTTGCTTAGCACCTTACAGTTGCTGAGGCTGGTTTTGAACTGGTGATCCTCCTACCTCAGCCTTCTGAGCCAGGGGGATTACAGGCATGCACCACTGCACCCAACTGGAGCTATACTTTAAATGAGACAATTTTTTGTTGTTGTTTGGGTTTTTTTATTTGTTTGTTTTGTGTGTGTGTGTGTGTGTGTGTGTGTGTGTTGCTAGGGATTGAACCCAGGGCCTCAGGCTTTTGCACTCTCTGGATTGAGACATAGCCCCATCCCTAAATGAGATACTTTTACTTGCAAGTTAGCATATACTTCTAACAGTGATCATTAAATTCCTGGCCTTGGGGAAATTCTGTGTATTTCTGTTTTCCTGTGGTCATTTTGTTTCTTTTTGAATTCTAACCAAAGATGTATGCACGTTCTTTCCAGTTCTTGTGTTGACAATCAGTGTTTACGGAACGTGAAAGGAGGACAGTGTTGACTAATGTTTCACATATATTCACTTTGTCTCTTGTGGTGATATTTTAATTTCTTTGTGAGCTCTTTTCTTTTTTTCTTCAACCAGCTTCAAACTACAAATGCCAGTTGAAGTTTCATTTGTAGGCATTTACTTTTTTTTAATACAATTTTTAGAATTATTTTTTAGTTGTACTTGGACACACTATCTTTATTTTATTTATTTTTATGTGGTGCTGAGGATCGAACCCAGGGCCTCACACATGCTAGGCAAGCGCTCTACCACTGAGCCACAATCCCAGCCCTGGCATTTACTTTTTTATCTTTGACTACTTCTCTTGGAGTTTATCTACATTGACTTCAGCTATCTCCAGAGAAATTTCCAGAACCATATTTTTAGTCCTAATATTCCAGGGCTTACAGAAAATAACTAACCAACTATCCTAGTATGAGATCTTTCAAAAATGAGTGATCTTTTCTTTTTTCAAGTGATTTCTTATTATCATCTGATCTCCCTGCTCAAAACACAGAAAATTCTATTCTCATTTTTGTCCAAACTAATCAATACTAATATCCAGTTGAATTTCAAGATGATTAGTGAAAGACAGGTAAGCCCTAGCACTAGCTAGATTCAGTGCAGCAAAATTCAAAATAATTTCAGCAATACCTTGAAAAAAATTTTAATAGTAATTGACCTTTGTTGTTTTTCTCTGTTGTTTTCACTGCTGAGAAACTATTTCATCTCTGACCTTAACTGCATTATGAATGTAATTGTAATGTCTGTGGAGACTACAAGGTTATGTTAGAGGGTACATAACAGGTCTTTCTTTTTAATAACTCTTTCCATCTTATGATGTAAAGCATCAAGTAGTTTTGACAACAAAAATTAGTTTTTGCAGTCCCCAACTTTTACTTTCCGTAGGTACCACTTTCAAGTTCTTTGGCTGATCTTCTATTGATTTTCTACTATGAAAGAAGAGAGGTTAGCCCTCTTTGTATCCCATATTTTACACACAAAAACACACTGCCATTTCCTTCCTCCAATAATACAGTAAAAGTTTATTTTCTGCTGGGCACAGTGGCACATGCCTGTGATCCCAGCAGCTCAGGAGACTAAAGCAGGAGGAATGCAAGTTTAAAGCCAACCTAAGCAACTTAAATGAGACCCTGTCTCAAAATAAATTTTTAAAAGGGCTAGGGATGTGGCCATTGGATTCATTCCCTAGTCACAAAGTATTTTCTTCTCACATAAAACATGGTACTAGTGTCTGTGACAATGTGGTTATTCAGGATTAGTATACTGATTGTCAAAGTATGGTCCAGGGAACCAACAGCGATTCCCAGGATCTTTCCAGGGGTCCATAAAATCTAAAATATTTTTGTTAAATAATATTAAGATATTTGTGTTTTTGACTCTTCTTTCACAGCTATAGAGTGGCAGTTTTCCAATAGTTGTGTGAAATGGAATGATGTCTATATAGTGACAGTAAATAAAACGTGTGCTTATGTGTTCTTATGTTTTTTAAAAGGTTTCTAAGTTCTCAACTTTTCAAAAATGTAATATAATGTCACTATATTTTGTTTTGGAAGTAAGAGTTATTTTTCATTAAAAACTGTTAAATGTTAACTTGTTTGCTGGATTTTTTTTTCAGTGATACTGAACAAATATTGATAACTGGTTTCATTTAATTAGAAATAGATTCTACCACATTTTAAAATAACGTTCGTTAGAAATTACTCTGGGTACTTACATTTTATTATGTTTTAATTTATTATGAGGTGAAAAGAACTGTTTTTCTTAATACTTTTCACATGGCATGCTGTAGTATAGGAACTATCTAGTATTAATATTAGAATAGTAAGGCCTTCATGAACTTCATCCCAGTTTGCCAGAATGATTTTTCTTCCTATATTTTCAGGAGGAAACAAGTAGATTGCTTCATCAGCATTTCATTTCAACAAATATATTTCAAGCATTTGTGCTTAGATACTAAGAGAAAGATAGAAGCATAAGATAAATTGTGTGTAATTGACCTGGCCGAGTCAGAAATTTATTTCAGTGTCTTAAGTACCCATCCCTATCCAGTAATCAACATTCAGGTTGATGACTGAATTGCTGCAGAATTCTCCACAATCAAAAACCAAACAGATATTATATATTAGGTTTAATTAAGATACAAAAGATAGGAGCCGGGGTTATGGCTCAGTGGTGGAGCGCTTTCCTAGCATGTGTGAGGCCCTGGGCTCAATCCTCAGCACCACATAAAAATAAATAAATAAAATAAAGATATTGTGTGCAACTAAGGAATAAATATTTTAAAAAAAAAGATACAAAAGATGCTAGGATATCTCAGAAATATAACAAATATGCGGGGAAAAGTTTTTTAATTAGCGTTACCAAATGATTTAGCATGTATTATTTTAATGATACCCCTATAACTAAAAATACTGTTCACAGTGTATTGATGGCTGTCTCAGGTGCTCAAATGATAGCTGACATGCACAAAATACATACAGATTGGGTTTCAGATGAGCTGTTTTGACTTCTGATCTTTTGCTTTTACTTAAACACCATGTTCCTTGAGAGTTCGAAATAGTTCTTTCTCCTACACTTGAAGATATTTTGGAAGATATAGCAGAAATTAGTCTAAAGGCTTCGACTCCTTATTCTCTATAGTTAAATTACTAGAATAAATAAAAATTCTCATTTGCTTATAATTGATATAAATTTTGTGAGAGGTTTGAAGTTTGAATGTACTTTTTTTGGCTATCGGAAATTTTCTTGTTTCATGCTATTAAAAATCTTCAAATACATTGTTTTACTGATCTTAATAACTAGTCTCTGAGAACATTCAGTTGACACTTAAATGATATTCATTTGCCCACAATGTAATATTAGTAATGAGATGCCATAGAAATTACATAGATTAAGGGATTTACCCATTGCCACTAATAAGAGATTCAGACACCAATTGGTGAACAAGTAGAGAGAACTTTTGGTCATCAGTTAATTGTCTATTAATAATTTAGTTATTAATTTTGTTTTTATTCTGCCTCCCCTGTCCTCATAGGTTTGTAAAAGAATGGACTTGGTCTGCCAGAGAATGTTGAATCAGGGATTTCTGAAAGTGGAAAGGTACCATAATCTATGTCAGAAACAAGTTAAAGCACAACTTCCAAGGTATGATATGGCAAACAATGGAATTAATTTATAGTTGGGGGTATTTTTGTTTCTTGTTTCGGAGGCTTTTGTTTGTTTTTATTTTTGTAAGGATAGTCTTTATTTGTTTATTTATTTAGAGACAGGATCTTGATGTACTGCTTGGGCTGGCCTTGAACTTGCAATCCTCTTGGATTATAAGCATGCATCACTGTACCTGGCTAGACTTTTAGTGTTTTCAGTAATGCTGCTAGGAAAACCAGGTATCTTCATGTAAATCAATGAATTTTTTTTTTGGACCCCTTCCTCAGACTGTATACAAAAGGACCATAGATCCAAGTGTAGATTGTCAGCCCAATACTCTAAAATCCTTAGAAGAAAACTTAAATAATAAATCTTCATGAATTTGGATTGGGCAATGGTTTCTTCTACATGACAACAAAAACATAAATGGTAAAAAAATAAAGTAGGCAAGTTAATGTCAAAATTTTACAAAGTTTTGTGGCTTAAAGGATACCATCAAGAAAGTGAAAAAAAAAAAAAAAAAAAACCCATAGAGAAAATTGTGTGAATCATATTTGATAAGTGACTTGTATTTAAATTATGTGAGAAACTTTGACAACTCATAAAACAACCAAATTCAAAGTGGACAAATAATCTCTTTCTCCAGAAAAGATATGCTCATATCTGGTAAGCATATGAAAGATGGAAGATGTTCAGTATCAATTGTTATAAGGGAAATGTGACTAAAACCATTACAAGGGGCTGGGGATATATCTCAATTGGTTGAGTGTTTGCCTTGCATGCACAAGGCCCTGGGTTCAATCCCCAGCACCACCAAAAAAAATTAAAAAAAAAAATTATTATGAGATAACACTTTCCATCTTCTTGGGTGGTGAAATAAGAAACCAAAAATGTTGAGTGAAATGTGGACATATTGGAGCCTTCTTTTATTACCATTGAAATATAAGACAGAACAGCCACTTTTAAAAACAGTTTGGCTGTTTTTAAAAAGTTAAATAGACTTACCATATGACCCAGCAGTTTTACTCCTAAAGAGAAACTAAAACGTGTTCACACAAAATCTTATGGGTGGGAGTAGGGGATGTAACTTAGCAGTAAAGTACTTATCTAACATACATGAGGCCCTGCCTCAGTCCCCAGCATGGCTAAAGTATCAAAAACTTGTGTATAAATGTTATTGGCAGCATTATTTATAATAACCAAAAAGTAGAAACAACCCAATTATACATTAGCTAATAACTAGATATAGTGATGATATATGATAGAATGTTCAGCAATAAACAGGTACATGCTGGAATATGAATAAACCATGAGAACTATGTTAATGAAAGAAACCAGACCCAAAAACACATACTGTGATTCCTTTTATTACAAACATGTTCAGAATAAACAAATGTATAGAAATAGAAAATAGATTAGTATTGGCAGAAGGAAGAGTGTTAATGGTTACATGTCCTTCATCAGTGTCCTTCATCTATGATTAAAATGTTCTGTAATTAGGTGGTGATAATTGTACAACGCTGAATATATTAAACACTAAATTATACACTTTAAAATAGTGAAGTTTATATGTGTTAATTCCTTCTGAACAAAATTGTTGAAAAGTTTGAAGGAAGTAAATTTCATTTTAATTTTTGTGGTACGTGGGATTGAAACAGGAACCTTGCACATGCTAGGCAAGTGCTCTACAGATAAGCTGTCCCCGGCTCAGGAAGTAAATTTTATGAGCAAAAATATGTAGTCTCTTACCTAAGGGTCCCAATATATTTATTTCATTTACCTAATTTCTCTGATTCGCATAGCCATTAGAGTGATAATAGCCAAGAAAACAAGTCAGAGATTGAAATTAAGTGTAAAAAAAATATATATATATATTTTTTGTAGTGCTATGGCCTTAACTCAGGGCTTCTTGCATTCTAGGCAACTGCTCTATCACTGAACGGTATTCCCAGTCCTAATTCTTTTTTAATATGAAGTTATTTTTTTCCCCAAAATATTTGTCAGTAAGTGCTAGTCCTCAGGAAGGATTCCTGTGCATTATAATTAAATTATGACCCAAATGTAGATTTCTAAGTTGATAATGAAAATTGATAATTTTATTAAGGCATTTTAATTGTTTAACATTTTAGTTCACAGTTATGCTTTAATTATCATTTATTTTTGTATCATTATTTTAGGAGAGAGTCAGAAAGGAGAAACCATTCTTTAGCTCGTCATGCAGACATCCTTGCTGCTGTGGAAACAAGGCTGTCACTATTAAATATGACTTTTATGAAGTATGTAGATTCCAATCTCTGCTGCTTCATCCCAGGAAAGGTAAAATACAACTGCTTGTCCAAAATAGCTTGATTGTCCTGTGTAAATTTTAAATTATTATAAACTTATTATTAAAATTATTATATATTTTAAATTATTATAAACTTATTAAAATTATTATAAGTGATTTTTGAGATGTTAGAATTGTTCTTCTGAATAAGTTTCTATGAATGTCTTTGTTGTATAGTTATCAATAAAGATATGTATGTGTGATGTTTATATTTAAAATTCCAATTATGAAATTCACAGTAGAAGCTCTGGTAGTCTGTAAAAAGCTTGTTAAGTGTTCATATGCAAGCTTGGCACAGTGACACATGCCTGTAATCTCAGTGACTCTGGAGGCTGAGGCAGGAGGACTGCAAGTTCAAAGCCAGTCTCAGCAACTTAGCAAGGCCCTGACAATTTAGTGAGACACTGTCTCAAAATAATAAAATTTTTAAAAAAGGACTAACTCAATGGTTAAGTGTCCGTGGGTTCAATTCCTGGTACCAAAAGGAAAAAAGAATTCATACTCAAGAAAAAATACTGAATTTTTACTTTCATTAAATGCCTAAGATACTGCAATGAATAAGAGATGGGTTATCCTGCTTTCAAGATTTTGTAATTTGGGGGAGGTGGAGAAAGACAAGTTTGTTTTGTTTTGTTGGAGAAATGTTTTATAATGATAACCTTATAAACTTTCCGATTTGACCAGAATACATAATTGCCACATAACAACACAATCAGAGCTAAGTAATGGTCCTCTTTAGTATAGAAATAAGTATATTTTGGTATATTTACCTTTAATAAATTAATGAAAATCCCAGCATACCACATGCTTCTTAATGAACTGTAAATCCAGTTGAGATATAGAAGCAGTAGAGAAGTACTTAAGTCATTTTGACACCTGGTTGATGCTTGGAAAAGATCTTAAAATGGTTGTAATGTTGTATTTTTGTTATTTCCATAGATAATTTATATTGTCAATACCATATATGTACTATCTTTTTTTTAGTTTTCTATGACATTTATTCTGAGGGACAGTCCTACAACTTATAATTTCTTTTAAACAATGAACACATCTTCTTATAGGGTTTGGGTTTTGGTGTTTTCTTGTTTTTGTTTTTGTTTTAGTAGAGGGACACAATACCTCTATTTTATTTATTTACTCTTAAATATTGTGTTGAGGATCGAACCCGGTACCTCACACATGCTAGATAACCCCCCAGCCCCTACTTATAATTTTATTGAAATATTCTTTGGTATATATCACTTTTCTTATATTACCTACAAAGGCTTTTATAGTTACTATAAGAGTATAAGAGGATGACTAACTAGAAGCTTTAGATTCTGATTTTTTTTTTTGTTTTGTTTCTAGAGATTGAATCCCAGAGTGCTTTACCACTGACCTACATCCCCAGCCCTTTATATGTTTTATTTTAAAATGGGATCTTGCTAAATTGCTGAAGCTGGCCTAGAATTTGTAATCCTCCTGCTTTAGCCTCCCAAGTTGCTGGGATTATAGGCATGTGCCACTGTGCTTGGCATAGATTCTGATTCTTATGCCAGATTTTATCTGAATCTGATTTATTAAATCCTTAACTCGTAGTGTTACTTTTGAGTCAGTACAGGTTGTCCCCTCCAGCTTCATAATTTTTATTGCACGTCTCATTTTTAGAGTATGAACATTTAAGAAGACATTTACAGTTTTCAGAATTTCAGACAGTTCAGGTAGCTGTTAAACTAACAGAGTGGAGTAATTTGTGGCCAAGTTCATGGGTCTGCAGAAATTAAAATATTTACTATTTGACTTTTACAGAAGAAGATGCCAGTCAGTAATGGGGATTTTTGCTATATAAGAAGCAAAAGAGCTCAAGTCCATTTGAGTCCTGTTTTTTTTGGGGGGGGGTGGTGGTGGGGGGTGGGAATACCTGTTGGCTTCTCACTTTAAATTCTAATTCCCAAATAAAAGAACAAAATTAAGTTGCAGCCACAGAGGACATCTGTAGTTTCCAAGATACAATAGATCCTACTATCCCTATTTCATTGATAAGAAAACTAAGGCCTAGAGAAGTTGATTTGACAAAAGCTATACTTCAGTCTTTTGATTTCTCAATTGCTTTTTTTTTTTTACTTTTATCGTCCATTTTTCTTTACTAGCACCCATTTCTTCACGAGAATTTATGCTATTTTTTTCTCCTACAAGCTCCTATCAAAAAATAACACACTTTTTGTGTTTATTCAGATATGTGTACCATCATACTTAATTCAGCTTGAATTATTTTTGTTCCTAAAAGTACCTTCTTTATAGCTTATATTTTTCCTAAAACAACAGTATGTATACTCAGAATTTTTATTATTTGTGTTGCTGATTTTTTTTTTTTTTTAATAAATGACCCAACTTCTCACAAAGTCACACCACTTAAAGGTTCCACCTCTTCCCAACAATGCCCAGCTCAGGACCAAGCCTTCAACAGATTAGCATTTGGGGAACATTCCAGATATATATTATAGCAAATATTATACGAATAATTTTCTTTCTGCCCTATATAATTTTGATTCTCTGGTGATTTATTCCTGTTATCCCTCTGAATGTGCTCCTGGATTATAATAGTTCAGGAGCTTTTATACTTTGCAAGAGAACTCATTTTGTGAATAAGATTGTGTATCCATTTTGTTAAAATTTGGATCTACTATCAGCATTTTATTTCACACGTGAATCTAGGCAGTAATAATGTAGTTTAAATTAGATTGCCAGAATTGTACCACAATTTTGAGAGTTTGCTGCTATTATCTAAGGCAGGGACCAAGAAACGTTTCTGGTAAATATTTTTGGCTTTATGGACCATGTGGTCTCTATTATAACCAATGGACTTGGAGAAATAACCATGGACAACATATAGTTCTAGTAAAATTTAATTTGTAAAAACTGGCACAGACCAAATAGAAAAATATTTGGACCACACTGACATCCCATTCATCTTCTCTCAGAACTGTTGTTATACATGGTTGACTTTCTCAAATCTTAGATTATATAAATCTGACACATGGAAGTTGTACTTTTTATACTAATCTCATGTCCACAGCAGGAGTTCCCACTAAAAATTAGTGCTGTATGTGAGTGGTGGACAGCTAACCATTCTGGAACATATAGTAATGCAATACGACATGATAGTCCCTGCTCTTGATCATTATTAGTAGCCCTGGTAAATCTTGTGTTCTCATGGAAATACAGTGTTGTCCAAATACAGGTTTCCCCAATGTGAGTGTATGTCTTAAAGCTGTCCCTAAACAGATGTAAACTCTATATATTAATGTGACTGGTTTGTTTTTAATGTTTTGGGAAAGAAAACTAGTGTTGTTGTATTTTGTTATCCAGAGCCAAAAGTTACACACCTTTTTTCCTGTTTGTTTTTACATTTTATCTATATTTGTCTTTTTCCCCCTGAATAATTTGAAAATAAGTTGGAAACATTATGATCCTTAAATTTTTGTGTTTCTTAAATATTTCAGTACATTTCCTAAGACACTCACTTAACCACAATACAAATAGAAAAATTGGAAAATTTAACACTGATATAACAACAAATTTCATTACTTTTGTGAGGGGATGGGCTTACTGGGGATTTAACCCAAGGGCACTCTAACACTGAGCTATATCCCTAACCCTTTTTATTTTTTTACTTTGAGCAAGAGTCTCACTAAGTTGCTGAGGCTAGCTTCTAACTAATAATCCTCTTGTCTCAACCTCTCAAGTCACCAGGGTTACAGGCATGTACCACCATGCCAGCAGATTTCATAACATCTCAATAATACTTGTCCTAACAGGTTTTTTTCCTCATTCCAGAATCTAATCTTAGGACCATATGTGGATTCTAATCTTGAATCTGAAACAGTTTCCTAGTCTGTTTTTGTATCTCTTGATTTTCACTTTTTTGAACAGCATAGGTTAGATATTTTGAGGGATGTCTTTCAGTTTAAGTTTTTATAATGTTTCCTGGTTTCATTTATTTTATAATTTTTAAAAAAAATTTTTAGTTGTAGATGGACAATATCTTTATTTATTTATTTCTATGTGGTACTGAGAATCAAATCCAGACCCTCATGCATGTGAGGCAAGCACTCTACCACTGAGCTTTATAATTGATTTTAATGTGAATATGCTCGTAAAAATCAAGATTAGTTGGGAGCTTTTCTTTGTTTTACTGTGAATGCCCTAAAATATACATAACTATAAGCTTTTAAAATGAAAAAAAAGAAAATTGGTCTATTTTCCTATTGAGTTGTTAAATCCCTCCTCCACCCCCATCTTCCTGATCAGCTTTTTCTGTGCAGCAGCCTTAAATACAAACAGTGCAGAGAATCACCAGACTGATATATATCAAAACAGGCACTTCTGTAATCCCAGCAGCTTGGGAGGCTGAGGCAGGAGGATCACAAGTCATTTGAGGAAACCATGTAAGGGGTAGAAAATTTAAGAGGCTATAATACTTGAAACTATATTCAAATACATGCTGTACAAGAAATATTCAAAAAGTTTTAAATGCACTTAAAATTTTTAATATGAAAAAAATTTAAGTTAAATAAAATAGGTGGAAGGAGAAGTTAAGGAAATCTCAAGTAAAATAAAAAGACAAAGAAAGTGAGGAAAAATGAGGTCATACAGTCAATATTCAAATAAGCTTTGTTTGCTAAACAGATTAAAAAAGAGATGTTCTCTCACCCAAAAAGCCTAACCACTTAATATGTCATTTATTACTATGCCAATGTAAACAGAAATGAGATTGGCGAACTTTGTGTATTAGAAATGCAACAGTAGTTCAACACATTTGGCTTGTACCATACTTTTTTAAAACTTAAAAATATTTTTTATTACTTACTACTTTTACCTGAAGCCTGTGTAGGCTTTAGTGTGTGGCATATTATTTGAACGGCATAGAAAAAACCATTAGGTGGTCTTTCCACTGGACTCAACGTAATTTATAGAAAATGACCATACCTACTCAGAAAATGAACGACTTTTCAGATGTGGTGAGTCTTGTATATGCCTTTAAAAGCCATTGTAGCCACCAATAAATCTGAATGGAAGGTGTGTGGTTCTTTCATAGTGTTGTTTTGGTGTTGAGAGCCACAGCCGAAGGGGCCCCAGCAAACTTCCAGCTGCCAGCAATCCAGCTGCCGGCTGATGATTGGCTCACAGCGGCCCCAGCAACATCTAGCTGATTGGCTCCTCGGCCCCAGCAACATCTAGCTGATTGGCTCCTCTGCGGTGATGCTCATTGGACTGTTTCCCTGCCCTTTCAGACCACGGAGCTGCTCATTGGGGGACTTTTTTGGCTCTGCCCACGTGACCCAGCCAATCGGCCTCAAGAGCAGGAGGATTGTGGGAGGTGGGGAGAAGCTTGTGGGGGGAGAGAGAGAGGCTTGAAAAAAGCCGGTGGTGGCAGTTGAGGCTCTGAGGATTTTTCCTGAGGAGCTGTTTTGTTTGGTGTGTGGTTCTAAAAATAAAGTTAGTTTCTTTTGACAAGTGGCTCCTGATTGTGCCCAGCCAGACTGCGGCATTTTGGTTCATCAGGTTTTTTTTGGTTTGGTGTCCTTCATCTTGTCCTTTGCTTCCCACTATCTAAACATTATAAGCAACTATTTTAAATCTTATTGAAAATGTGAATTATCCCACTTGATTTAAATCTATATATAGTAAGATTTGAAAATATTACCTTTCCTAATAAGATATTTAAGCAAATGCAAAGAGATACTTTGTGTTCATACTATCTTTAGAAGACTAAATACTAAAGAATATTTCATAACTTCTTTTATAGATGTACTTTTAGTATCAGCATCCCTGTGGGATATTTTTATTTTATTTTTTTTTTTTATTTTTTTTTTTTTAATTTTTTTTATTGGTTGTTAAAAACATTATAAAGCTCTTGGCATATCAAATTTCATACATTGGATTCAAGTTGGTTATGAACTCCCAATTTTACCCCAAATACAGATTGCAGAATCACATCGGTTACACATCCACATTTTTACATAATGCCCTATTAGTAACTGTTGTATTCTGCTACCTTTCCTATCCTCTACCATCCCCCCTCCTGTGGGATATTTTGACATGAAAATTTCTGAAGAATAGTGATTATGGAAAAGATCGATTAAAATACACCCTAGAATAAATGCCTGGTGGACAGTAGTACTACAAAATGTTGATTTCTTCTTGTCACCTGTCCATCCACATCATCTACCTGCCCCTTTGTCTGTTCTCCCTTCCCTTACCTGTTGAAGTTGCACATACTCCTTGTTATCATGTTCTCATTAGACCTACCCAGTTCTCTGAAACAGATCTTATCTCTACTTTCTTTATTTTCACGTAGTACTTTGCTTGTACAGTGAGTGTATTCCAGTCTGTCTGACTTATGCTTTGCTGTTGGGTCTTTCATGACGTCATTATGTTCCACTGATAGGACCTGTGTCTTTTCATGCCTGAACCTTTACAACAATCATTCCTAGTAGTTCAAACATACTGTTAATATTCTTCTACTGTATTTTTGTACAAACATAATTTCTAGAGATTTATTAATAAAGCTATGATAAACATATAAGTACAATTTTAAGGGGGTTTTTTTGTTTTTTTGTTTTGTTTTTAGAAATTCTGTTAACTTTGGCTTTTATTATTCTAAAAACTGTGCTCTTGGGATTGGGGATATAGCTCAGTTGGTAGAGTGCTTGCCTCACATGCATAAGGCTCTGGGTTCAGTCCCCCAGAACCACAAAAAACAAAACTGTATTCTTGTATTGAATTTAACTCTCTAACTTTTCCCTAAACAGTTTTGCTTAGGTATGTTGATATTAAGCAGTTAAACTATTTGATCATCATTATCCCTGATTTAAGAAACACTTATCAAATATCTGCCATATGCCAGACTCTGGTAGGCTCTAGAGATCTGACAGTAAAACTAGCTAGCTCTGATCTCTTCTGTCAGAGCTTACTGTATTATAATGAAGACAAATTAACAGAAAGATGTACTTGTATATTGTGAAGGGAAAATAAAAGATTTGATGACGTTGTTAACATGATTTATACTGGAGGAAGGTTCAGAGAACACAACTCTCAGAAAGTGAAATGTTATTGAGGCCTCAAGAATGAGTAAGGAATTTGATGTGGAGGAGATATACAAGAAAAATATTACAGAAAAAGGGGTCAGAATGTGCAGAAGCCCTCAGGCAAGAAAATTGGGGTTTTATTTAGTTCATAGAGTTAATGACCAATTTTTGGCTATAGATGCAAATATACTAGCCGAACATTATAAAAATAGTGGAGTATTGTGGTGCTTTTCTTACTTATAACCCACATGTACAACTTTATCCTGGCACTAGCAAAACATAAAATTAGTCAATGAACAACCTTTTAAAAAAATACTCTGCTCTGGGCTGGGGCTGGGGCTGAGCAGTAGTGCACTTGCCTGGCATGTGTGAGACACTGGGTTCGATTCTCAGCACTGCAGATAGATAGATCGATCGATAGACAGACAGACAGACTGACTGACTGACTGACTGACTCTTCTAAAATGAGTTTCTTACGGAGTAGAAATGCCAGAAGTGAAAACATCACTAACCACTAGTGCCTTAGACTTTGCCTTTGACTATCTTGTTCTGCATGTTCTCCCTTGTTACTCTCACTCCCTCTTATTCTATTGGCTACTGAAGTCTCACCATCATCTGCAGTTTCTCTCCTGACACCTGCATGTCCCATGTAATTCAAAACCAGAATATCTTATCTCCCATTACATCTGCCTATGTACAAACCACCACAGCCCAAGCCAGTTCTTGTTCATTTCTCCAAACCCACAAACCCTTTTCTGTGAAGTCTTCCTTGAGTTTATAATAAGGACAAATTCAAACAGTTTAGTTTTTCCTAAATTTATTAGGCACATGTCATTCTAGATTAACAAGGATCATTACATTGAAAGTCTAGAAAACATTAAGAACTACGAATGTTTCCAGGTACTATTCTGATAGATAATGTTTTTCTAATAGTCTGCAGCAGCCTGAGTAGAGAGAAGAAGACAGATTACAAAATTTTATCCAGAGTTGGAAACTGACTGGATAAATGCAGTAACAGGAATGTCTAGGATTCCAGGTTGTTTGGAATTTTGGTGACAGAATAATTTTGGTTTATTAGTCCACAATTCTCATGAGATAAAAATCGTTTTGAATAGACATTAGCTGGACTGGGGTCTTCAGAGATGTGAATTATTATATTCAATTCTGTGCTGAAGCTATGGAAAGTATTAAGAACACCCTCACAGGGGTGTAAGAATATCATTTCTTCTTCATGTATTAGCTGTGCCTTGTCTTTCTCCATTGCATTTACCACTAAAACAAAAAAGGATCTTTTGCTATACTTTGGTGATGGCAAGAAAATGTGTTCTGAGGAAACCTCATTCCAATCCATGATAGCTTGTAGAGAAATAAAACTTCATAGGGAAGTGCAAAAGAGAAAAGGAACTGAGTTCCTGGGACTTGGGGAATAGAAGGGGTTTGGAGAATTAATATAATATGGGTTTGGGTAATGTCCCATCCTGTATCTACTCCCAAAAAGGATTTAATTTCTTGGTTTAGTCCTCTGGTTTCTTTAGCAACTTATATAGCCATCTTTGTTGTGTGTGTGTGTGTGTGTGTGTGTGTGTGTGTGTATCCCCAGAAATCTGTGATTTCCTTCAGGGCAGGAGCTATATTTTGATGGGCAGGGGAAGTGCCAGACATTGAACGCAGGCACTCAATCACTGAACCACGTTCACAGCCCTATTTTGTATTTTAGAGACAGGGTCTCACTGAGTTGTTCAGTGCCTCGCTTTTGCTGCAGCTGTCTTTTAACTCCAAGGCCTCCTTGGATTACAGGCATGCACCATCACACCCAGAGCTGTATTTTATTTGTCCTCCTTCTTAGCCCCCCCAGCACAGTACCTGGTAAACATAAAAGATCCTTAATAAATCTAAGTATAAAGTATTATACAAGACCAAAACCTATGTATGGCAGATGGTAATATTATCCATAACTTGTATATCAGCTAAGTCACCCTCTAGGTCTTTATTAGAAATTGCAAAACATGCAATTACATCTGCTTATTTAGCACTTTTCTTCAAAAAAGAAAAAATCTGAAATACTAATAAGAATTTGTTTTTTTAGGTGATTGATGAGATTTATCGTGTGTTGAGATATGTCAATTCTACCAGAGCCCCTCAGCGAGCTCATGAAGTACTACAAGAGTTAAGGGATATTTCCTCCATGGCAATGGAATACTTTGATGAGAAGATTGTTCCAATTCTAAAAAGGAAGTTGCCAGGATCAGATGTGTCTGGAAGACTTATGGGCTCTCCTCCAGGTATTTCTTATTTATAATATCTTCAGTTTATAATAACATTCATACATAGTTTTATAACTTGTCTTTTTCCCCCATAACCATATATTTTGAATTTTTCTGCTAGCAAATATTTATCCACAACATAATTTTTACTGATATATTGAATAACAGATCATATGTAACTTGTATAACTGATCTACTTTTAAGGTATATTTGTAGTTTATGATTTTCTTTTCTTTTTTGGTGCTGGGATTGAACCCAGGATCTCACACACAAGTATGTACATGCTATGTACATACTCTGTCTACCATTGAGCTACATGCTCAACTTTCTGTTTCAAGTTTTTCAATTAAATTATACTGTATAGAATGTACTTATGGCTAAATCTTTGCACATATCCACAACTGCTGACTTACAATAAATTTTGTTGAAGTAGCATTGCTACTCAGGAAGCTGAAGCAGGAGGATTGCAAATTCAAGGCCAGCCTCAGCAATTTAGTGATACCCTGCTTTAAAATTAAAGAGGGTTAGGGATATAGCTTAGCGGTAGAGTTCCCTTGGGTTCAGTCTCTAGTACCCTACCCCCCAAAAAAAAAAATTTTTTTTTTTTTTTTGAGAACAGAATCTAGCATACCAAATAAAACCCAAAAATTTCTTTATGGGAAGAATGGAATCCAGTGAACTGTTTCAGCCATCAAAACATCTGGCTTCTTATCTACTGAAAAGCTGAATTGTTTAATTTCCTCAACTCTTATAAATACTTTAAATTAGGGGAAAACATTTATTAAACCTTTTTGTTTTGTTCAGATTAGTTAGCTCCCTGTAGTACTCAGTGGGATACCTGAGTGGATCTCTAATTTAATAAAAAAGCCTACAGTATCTCAGCATTAATGTATGTATTATTTATTAAGTACCTATTATATGTACAGCACTATACTGTATGAAGAATAAAAAGAAGTGTAATACATGGTGTCTTCTCTCAAGAACCTTACTGTTTTAAAAGGTAAGACGTGTCCAGACTCAAAGTGAAATCATCATAAGCAAGAGAAATATTTAAGACACTGTCTACTTATATACCAAATGAAGCAGAGACAGAATCTTTAGGAAGATAAAATCACTATTGGGGCTGGGGTTGTGGCTCAGTAATAGAGTACTTGTGAGGCCTTAGATTCGATTCTCAGCACTGCATATGAATAAAATAAGATTCGTCAACAACGTAAAAAAAAAAAAAAAAGATTTTTTAAAATCAGTATTGGCTGGTCTCACTGAGATGTCAGGAAAGGTAAGAATTGTCTTGAGTCTTGATGTAAAAGCAAGGGGTTGTGGTTGTAGCTCAGTGGAAGACATGTGAGGCACTAGGTTCGATCCTCAGCACCACATAAAATAAATAAAATAAAAAGTATTGTGTCCATCTACAACTAAAATAAATAATTTTTTAAAAAAAGAGTAAAAGCAAGGATAAGCAGAGAGGGAAGGAAGACTATACTTCAACCAAGGAAAATATTGTGATTATTTAGATGTGCAAGGAGAAAAATAGTTCAATGGATATAGGTAGGAATAGATCCATCTAGTTCTTTTTGAAAAAGATCTTCAGGGTAAGGTTTTTAAAAATTAGGTAATTAGCTTAAAATAGTGAATTCTATGCCTATGTTATAATTTATTTACTCCTAAAAGGGAATAGTTCCAAAGCCTTCCTATGCCATGTTATGTGTGATATAACCTGCTCTTTGATGTAGTTCCTGCTCTGTGGCTAAGTTGAAGCCTTTGCATTTATTTAAGTGCTGGTGAACTTAAAAACATGATAGATCTAAACTTCTCACTTGAAAGTTTGTGTTTGTTTATGTAAAATTAGAAACCATTTTCTAATTTTAATACTTGTATTTTCTTACTAGGTCCTAAAAATGTTGAGCAGTATTTTATTTTATTTATATAATTTTATTTGTTTAGCTGTAGATATTTATTTTATTTATTTATCTTTATGTGTTGCTGAGGATTGAAACCAGTGTCTCACATGTGCTAGACAAGAGCTCTACCACTGAGCTACAACTCCAGCCCCAGCAGTATTTTAAATCTAAGTGTATGCAGGAGAATGAGAATTCAAATTCATTCATAGTTAAAACAATGTGTCTGATTAATCTGTAGAACAAATATATTGGAAAGAATAAATTCTCAGAAGAGATAGGAGGATATTCCATTCTAAAATAAGTTTGTTACTGATAGTGAAATATGTATTAAGTAGTTGACCCTTTCAAACAATTTCTCCACAGTGCCAGGACCCTCTGCAGCCCTAACAACAATGCAGCTCTTCTCCAAGCAAAACCCTTCAAGACAAGAGGTTACCAAACTCCAGCAGCAGGTTAAAACCAATGGTGCTGGCGTGACTGTTCTCAGGCGTGAAATTTCTGAGCTTCGCACCAAAGTGCAAGAACAGCAGAAGCAGCTTCAAGACCAAGACCAGAAACTGCTAGAGCAAACCCAAATCATAGGTGAACAGAATGCACGTTTGGCAGAGCTGGAACGCAAACTACGAGAAGTAATGGAAAGTGCAGTAGGAAATTCCTCCGGGTCTGGGCAGAATGAGGAGTCTCCTCGGAAACGAAGAAAGGCAGCAGAAGCTATAGACTCTCTTAGAAAATCTAAACGTCTTCGGAATAGAAAGTGAATTGAAATATGGTTCTAGCTCCAGAGGAATACACAGCTTGGTAGCTTAAGCAGTTATGCATATCAGGATACTGGGAGCAACATGGTGTCTGTCCCTTGGGCTTCTAGGTTTTCAGAACACAAACTTGAACTCTATGATTGGGACATTTTTTTCCCACTTCTGGTGGAACTGATGCACAGAATCTTTTTACTTTGCAATAGATTTGTACTAACCAGACCCGTTCTATCATGTTTTGGGGAGTTAACTTTTTTCTGTGCAAATAATAAGGAAGTTTGTTTCTGCATATATGCACATGACATAAGGATCTTAAACAAAATCCAGTCTTGACAAGAGTTAAGTTTAATACAGAAAATGTCCTGTTCACTTGAAAGAAAAAAACCTACTTTTTAAATGGACACTATGTTGTTTAAAAAAAAAAGCAAAAACAAAAACAAAAAACGTTGACTTTTTGTTATAAGTGACCTTTGTCTGGAATGTCTGAAAAATAGTTAATGCTTTTTGGTATTGAAGTGATGGGTAACTGAAAGGATTTCCATAGTATTGACTGTAGAAGGAGCCTCTACAGTATTGACTATATATTTTTATAAACTACTGGCAAGGGACGTATCCAGTTGTTATTATATACATGTTTTCAGTTCTTTTGGGGGCCATGTCCTACATTTGCATGGATGGATGCATGCATTGCCTAGTCAACTCACTTAAAAAGCTCTTGCACTGGTATCGATCTTGAACCTCTATACTTCCTTCTCCACTTTTTAGAGCAGCGTCTTCATTGATCTAAGCACTTAACATCTTCCACCACAACAGTTTGCCTCTAGAGAGAGAATTGTTAGTCCATTTGTCCTCCAGTTTTATAGGAACAAGACTATTAAAGCCCATTGCTTTATCTATTCTCTGTAGGGTTCAGGTACACTGGTTAAGGCAAAGTCCAAATTCCAAGGCTGTTTCTGTCAAGATCAGACCTCCGGGAGCTAGCAAAGATCCTAGCTCTTCGCTATGTGCTCATGGATCATATTGGTGACTGAATAGGGGACCTAATTGTGGATGCAGTTTGCCACTGAAGGAAAGTTTATTGAAGAAAATTGTACCATGAAAAAGCAATTCGATCATTTCATTTCTGGGAGATGACCCGAGGGAAGCTTTTTAATATTAATTTCAAGCCTTCCTTATCCTATAACAAAAGCTTTAATTTTTTTTTTTTTTTTGCACTTCTGTTTTTAGCTTGTAACTGGAAAAGCATGTCTTGCACTGTTCAACCTTTGAGTGGTCACTTTAACAATCTCCAGATTGTGTACAGTGGTTCTTTTGCCCAGTTGTATATTTTTGAGACATTCAACGATCACTGTCCAAGTTTTATTTTAATGTACTAAATTATGTAGTTATTTGTCAAGTTTTTAAACAACTGTTGCCTTGGGCTTCAGTTATTTAAAATAAATTTAGGTGTAATATAGAAAACTATCCCTTTCCAATAGTTTGATACCTGTATACAATCTAAGGTTTTGGTAAGTACCTTAGTTGAATAAAAGCACAAGGTTATCACCTTTTTTATCCGTCCAACATGACATGGTTTTTGCATTCTTTAGGTTAACTTTTTCCTATCTTTTTTTAGTATTGTCCTTTCATAATATTGTCCTTAGATTTTGATCAATTATATGTCTACCTTTGAAACTCCATTTACAATGTAGTATGTTTTCAATGAAAAAACATAAAGTAACATCCAAGTGTTTATGGTTTGTTGGGAAGGTAATTTTAAAATAAACAGTTTCCTAAAAACATTTGTCAGCCAAGGTCATCCATAAAAGTCCCCGTCTGGAACTCATTTTCTCAGCAGGTCTCATTTTGTAATCATAGGATTTAGCCATATTATCATAACTTTGGAGGAGGCCTACTGGAATACTCATGGCCTTTACTATTATGCTTTTTCTGGTAATAGGAAACCTTTTTTAAGTATCAGAGTACTGGTTTACAAACTATGATCCTTATGCATCAAAGGGATATAGCCTCAGCTTTTTGGTTTTTTGGTTTTGGCAGTACTGGGAATGGAACGCAGGGCCTTGTGCATGTTAGGCAAATACTATAACCACTAAGCTACACCCCCAGTCCTCAGATTATTTCTGTAATAGTTATTGAATTACTAAAGTTTCCTGAATTTCTTTTTAAACTACATCAAAATAGCCTAAATATATCTGTAGTCTTCCACTAGTTATGAGTATATGGCTTTCAGAGTAAGCATTCACACTGTTAGGAGGTAAATTTTTTGTTTCCAAATTCAAATTTCTACAATGTATACTTATAATCCCTGTCCATAAGATTGAGTTGCACTTGTTAATGCATGAGTGTTTCATAATTAGAATAAAGCACTACAGTTGTTTTATGTTGTAGACTAGCTAAAACAGGTTATGGTATTGTCTTCAACATTTATTAGAATAGTTATTGGGTAACTGTTAAACTTGCTTTTGGATAGCATAGTAGCGTTTAGGGTTCTATAAATACATCTAAACTTGACATGTTACAGGAATTTTATAAATTAGTCTCAGAACCTTCTTGCTCTGCATTTTATGCCAGTAATTTAAATGCTGTATGTTTTAATAGTACAGCATTCCATGAAGTATTGCCATCATCTTCCTTGGCGGAAGAGACTTCCCTGTTTTAATGGGTCATTCCCACACATAAACTATGGTACAACACTACATACATGGATAAAAATGTGAAAAGACATGGATAGGAAATTAAGAGGACTGGCCTCAACCCTCACCCCAGCCAGATCCTCAGCTTAGCTTTCGTGTGGACACGGTTTTCTTACATTCTGAGGTTATAGAAACTGCTGTTTTTCAGAATTCTCTTTTGATGTTCAGAGCCTGGAAATAATGGGGCAAATGCAAATGTATTCAGAGTAATCCAACTGTTTTTAAAGACTATTGGGGTGCCATCAGGTCTAAAGCCGCTGGTTTTGGAAGCAACTTTTGTAAAATGTGTTTTTTGGAGTACTGAACTTTACAGAGGCTTGCCTTAATCTCTATTTAGTAGTTTCAAGATGTATGCGCTATTGTTCTACATGTTCAAATGTTAAAATATTCTATGTAGCCCCAGAAGTGGGTAAAACAGAGTATAAGTAATGCCTAAATAAATAAGCTAAAAGGTGTCACTACAGCTGAGTTTTTCAGAGAAAGTGGACATATAAAAATAGGCTATGCGTCATAAAAATAATGGCACCTTAGGATTGCACTATTTTATGCATTATTTTATATGCCATTTCATAGCCTGCACTTTAATCTCCAAAGAAATGATGTATGATATCCCAGTTGTTCCTTATTATTAATAAACTTTTTCCTAAGACAGGGCACTTAATTCTATTTTACTATACTGAATTAGTTTCTTGGAAGTGGATTCTTCTTTTGGGTTCTCTATTTCCTTAGCCATAATATTTTCTAGGATCTGGGAACTCCCTCTTTTGTCTATTTCCAACAGTATATAATTTTAATTTAATGTAATATAAATCTCATACCGGTGATCAGCACATTCTTATATTCTCTTCTAGCAGTGAGTACCCATTTGTTACATTTATCAAACCCCTAAAAATACGTGCTTTAAAATTTGAAGGCAGGAATGAAAGGTATCCTGATGCAGTCACTAGCAAAGAAAGCTAATTGTAATAGGAAACCCAATTTGATGTGCTGTCCAATTCTTTGACTTGGCATTTATCTGAATTCCTTTAACTAGCAAACAAAAGGTAAAGTTAGAACTACTTAAAAGTAAACTTTCAGCCTGCCATCTTCGGTGAGTTATTTTCAGAAAATACTTAATCTACAAAATGAGACTAGTCATTAGTTGATTGCTGCCTGCCATAATCTCATTTTGAATAGCAATACAGTTATATTGATGATAAATATGACAGGCTGAAGTAAATTAGTTGGCCTTTTGCACCTTCCTAAGAATCCTGGTTAAATTTCTGAAGTTCAGAAATTAAATCTAAATTTTTCCTGTTGTGTCTGAAGAAAACCATGAGGTTTAGAAGCATTATTGGTAATCTGCTGAGTTTGCCAAAGTCTAGTGGTCCAAATTCAAAACTACCAAAAGGTTAGAGTGTTTAAAATTCCTTTATGTGGTACCATGTCTGTTTACCTATGCTTATGAGCAACAATAAATCACTAGTTTACCTTCTGGAATTTTAATTGTTAAAACCTAATCAACTATTGGAAAGTAAAAAACACCTCCCAGTTACACAACAGGGTACGTAAATAAATGTGTTATTACCAGTGCTACTTGTTTTCTTTGTATTTCATGCACAAGTTTGGAGCTCCATTGCTAATGGGTACCATATTAGTAAGTATTGTCTCATGAAGCACTATACTGTGTTTTTACACATAGTTCTTCACAGCCACCTTATCAAGCAAGTTTTACTCCACGTGTGGTCATTGGACTTTGGTTAAGGAACAGGTCTGAAGTGTTAGACAGGTAAGTGACTTTTTAGGAGTTGACCCAGACTGCCTCTGAAGGGTTGTACTTCTTGCTACACTGCCACATTGAGACACTAGACTTCCTGTGTGAGTGATCATGCTGTACATCACACAAAGCAGCCAGTGCACAACATCACTAATGCTAAAAGTAGTATATAGAACTTGAATCAAGTATAAGCTGATCTGAGGAGGGACTGTTACACCAAAGGTTTTTTTTTAGCAATGGGTTCACTCTTAAGAGTGTAAATAGAAGAGATAAATGTCAAGTTTTTTAATTAATTTCATGTTTCTTAAAGATGTGACAGATAGGGAATTGCTGACAAGAAAATTCTCCAAGGAAAGACAAACTTCCTACATAGTTAGTGCTTACTCCCCTTCCCCAGCTCATCCACAAGGTTGACAAAGTGAGATCACAGATAATGTGATGCTGAAAGGTGAGGGTGACAGTAGAGTCAGTTGTCCCAGTAGTACTACTGCATTCTGATCACCCTGATAACAGCTTAGAAAAATAAAACCTGCTGCTGTGTATCCCAGTGTTCAGAAGTGGAACACAGTGGAAATCTATCTATCTATAAATTCTCAGTGGCTCAGTTGTGTAATAGTTTCCTGATGTTAGAAAAAAAAACAAGGATCTTGACCAGTATTAATTAAGTCCATTAAACACTGCATATTATGTTTTACTTGCTGGTATACATTCCTCTGGTTTTTGGTGAGTCATTCTCAGAGCAAAATGAAGGGTAAATTGTAAGAAGACAAAACAGGAGTGGTGGGTGTTTGAGCCAAAAGCAGAAATTATGTCTAGAAAGAAAATATAAATCAAGGTTGAACTTTTCAAAATTAAAGATTTCATTCACAGAAACAAGGTACGGGTGACAATGGAATCAGTTGCCCCAGCACTGTACCTCTATTTCTGTAATATCTAAATAGGTTCAGCTTCTGTGTTTTAAATCCCCCCGCCTTCCTTGGAATTGAATAAACCTGAGTTTATAATTAACAGATTTGGTAAAAAGTCTGTGAAGCAGCATTATAAATGGTAAATTTAACCCTGGGAATGAAGACCTAAGGTATACCGCTGTGCTGAGACTAGAACACAACTCACCCTTCTCGAGGCCAAGTGAAGGCCAACTTGTTCTTCCTTTGTAGGTTTGGAGCAAGCTTACTTGCACAAGCTCTTAAAACAGTTTCCATGACCCTAGGTACTGCCATAGCAGCTGCCCTCCATTCCCAAAGCAGTGGTGAAATGCAGTAATTGTAGTCTGCCCAGGAAGACAATGAAGGAATGAGTGTCAGGGATGAGCTAACAGTGCCTAGTATATAGTAAACATGCAATAAATAGTTGTGACGTATATTTAGACATGATTACACAAATAGAGGTACAGCTATTTTGGAAACACATGTATCTTCTTTAGGTGGAATGACATGTCTGATTGGTCGTCTCCAAAAGTAAGGAGCTTATGTTATGCATTAGCCCCAACATGAGTTTATATTAGTCCTTGTATGGAGTACATGTGAAATGCATACACACACTTGTATTTAGCACAGAAAACAATATTACTACACTTAGCCTTCTGAGAAAATTTATTTTCAGCCTATCTTAGCTTTGTCATATCTTAGAATCCTAGAACAGAAAGGAAACTTGGAGCTGATTTAAATTGGCAACTTTTTCATCCATGAAGTCACAGTGATTTGCACAAGGCCACCTGCTCTCAAATGGCAACTCGGGGTATTTGTTCATAGGACTTTCTGCACTGCCTCACTTTGCCTCCTCTAGAGCGGCAGGAGAGAAAACAAGTTCTTCACCTTAGGCTTAGAATCAGGACAAGGAAAGTGGTCCTTGGGTTACAATGGTAGAAGATAGGAACCTCTCCAAAACTCCTTACACCGTAAGATGCAACTTAGAGGTAAAGGCCAAGTGCACTTGTTCTGGAATTGATAAAGGAGCTTTCAAACAGCTCTCCCAGTCACCAGCATGGGTACCTAAGATCTCTGAGGCTCAGTATTAGTATTTGTAAAATAAATCCTATCTCCTAAGGTTGTTGCAAAAATTAAAGAATTCAAGTAAACTATCAGACCTGGAACCTGGCATATAGGCTTCATAAATGAATTGTTCTTAGAAATGGTGAAGGCCAATGTCATACAGCTTGCACAAAGCAGCTCAGTGAGTTTCATGCTATATTTCTTTCTGAAAAAAGCACAGAAATTCTCTATAGGTCATTGCCCCTCCCCTTCAAGTATCGCTGGAACAACAGCCTGAGATATCTAGGAGCTGCTCTGAAATGTAGGCTCTCTCTGCATTTTAACAAGATCACTAAATAATGAACATTAGAATTTGAGGAGTGCTAGTGCTGGACACTCCTGCTATTTTGAAACTAAACCCTAACCAACTCTCAGCTCCCCATCTGTGCAGCAATCAAAAAGAAAGTTGGGGCAGGGTGGAGAAGGTTTGGAAGAAATCATAAATTAAGTGTCGACCAGGGTCAGCTTTTACTCTGAGACCAGCAGAGGTCATGACAATCAGCCAACCCAAACATTTGGAAACAGTTTCATCACCTTTAGTGTCATAAAAGAAATTTGATTTAAAATTTCTCCCCAGTATCAGACCAGTCACCTCAATTTGAGAATAAAGAAACTATTAAAAAAAATCACAATATCCATAAACAAGGGTCTGGTAAATACTAGGCAGCTGTAAAGTGAGAAATTTCTTTATACACTAATAAGGAAAGGTCTCCAGACAACTAAGGAAAACAGCCAAGTACAGAACAGTATTATAGTATACATATAGTATAGTATATGCTGTAAAATAACAACTTTGTTTTAAAGGAAATTTTTAAAAAATAGTTTTTTGGATTTTTTTCTGAGCCAAATATGAGTGCTTGTGCTAGGGAAGACAGTTACCCTGAATGATGTGTTCTGAAGTAGAAGAGGTTACATAAACTTTTATAGACAAAGATCAAAGAGTCATAAATCAATACATTTAACAAATACACTGGTGGGAGCATTAAGTAGACAGCTACAGCAAGATGGGAATCTCTCCTGTAGGTACAAGATGTTACAGCATTCTTAGTCTCAGGGTTGGTGGAAGCTAGGTTTACCTAAGAATGGCAAGAACATTAAGTCAAAGGATAAAAGTAAATGGCTATCTTTCTAAAGGGCCTAAGATATCCCAAGATCATTTTGGCTCTTGACCTGCAGTACTCCACCTCTCTACAATCACCATGTTCTACCCAGCCAGAGTGAAACTGTCCTCAGGATCTTTAATATCCATGTGGCTTCTTAAGAGAACTTAAGCTTTACACTGTTTATTAAGGAATGCAGTAATATGATATGCATCCATTTTTAATCAACAGTTCTTTAAGTTTTACAAATGTCATCTACCCATGTCACCATCAGCATGATCAGGAAACAGAATGCTCTCAACTAATAGAGTCACTCTGATCCTTCCTAGTGGATCTCCAGGCCCGCCCCACCCCCACCCCAGCCTCAGACAACCACTGAACTGCTTTTCATCACTATAGATTAGACTTGCTTTTCTTCATGTGCATATGAAAGAAGTCAGATAGCCTGTATTCTCTGGAGTAAATTGTTCCTTTTGTTCCATATATTTTTTGAGATTCAAGCATGTGGATGCATCTCATCACTAAGTAGTTTTCTATCAGATGGATACGATGGATCAGAATTTGTTTAACCCCATCACCTACTGATAGACACCTATGTTGCTGCTAGCTTTGGTATATAAATACATAAATATTATAAATAGTATACAAATAAATCTGCCATGAACAGTCACATACAAATATTTGCACAAACATTGTTTTCATTTCTCTAAGGAAAATACCTTGAAGGGGAATGGCTGTGCCCCCTCACATGGGAAGTAAGTATATGCTAACCTTCATAAGAAACAGCACCAGACTCTTTTCTAAAATGATTAATAACATTTTACCATCCTGTCACACATGTATGAGCGTTCCAGTTATTCCACATTCTCACCAATATTTAATATTTAATCAGGTTTTTGTTGGTTTTTTTTTGTTGTTGTTGTTTGTTTTTCAAATGAGGTGATTTATTTTCCCCCCCTCAGAAACAAGTGCATTTTTTATTTTTATTTTTTTGCAGTACTGGGTTCCACAATGCTCTCCACTGAACTACATTCCCAGTCCTTTTTATTGTGAGACATAATCTTGATAAGTTGCCCAGGCTGGCCTTGAACTTGGATCCTCCAGTCTCAGCCTCCTGAGTTGCTGGGGTGACTGGCGTGCACCACCGTTCGCCAGGAGTCTATCTGGTACTTGGTTCAACACTGGCTTGGCAATCACAGCAAACACGGAGCCATCTCAATAGTGTTGATCTGGAGGACAGTCTGTGGGACCACAGTGATTCTTTTCCTCCTGAAGTTTTTCCTTTTCTAGAATTTCATGTTGACTTTAGGCCATGATTCTCTTCTCAATGACGGTGGCTTCCACTTGAACGAGAACTTTTCCAAGGAGTGGCTCGCCAACAAGTGGGAAGCTGTCCACCCCAACCAGCAGGACCCGTGTGGTGTCTGGACTCCTCAACTGGGTCTGGCAGAACGTCTTCTGGCCATGGTGGTGAACTCAGAGACGTTTCAGGAACGTACCCTCATGTCAGGATGGGCCTATGCCAGCCGCCCCAGGGGGCCGTGAGGCTGTGGCTACTACATCTTCGCGTCTCAAATGAATGACTTATTAACCCAGCAAGGTTTGTTCTAATGTTTGTTATCAGCAGCTGCCTCTTGTCTGCCTTTCTGTACACATTTCTTTGTCCCTGGGTATCCATTTGTGGTCCCCATGTTGGTCCTTTCCCACTATTTCCAGGAGTATCTGGCAGACCACAATTTTCTCTCTCTCTCTCTCTCTCTCTCTCTCTCACACACACACACACACACACACACACACACACACTCTTACTCTCTCTTCTTTTTATTCCATTACAATACTTTTTTGAAAACCAGTAGACCATATGCCTGCAATCTATTTATAGACTGTTTTGTTCCACTGATGTATCTACTTTTTTTTTCCTTGTGGTAAAATACACAAAAAACACAAAACATAACATTTACCATCTTAACCATTTTGAAGCATACAATGCAGTAGTTTTGAGTACATTCACATTGTTGTGCAGCCATCACGACCAGGCCACATTCTTGATGACTTGGCTGAAGTGGCTGGGCGTGATGCCATTTCTCTGATCTTTCCTTTAGAATGTAGTCATGGAGCCAACTCTTGCACCACCCCCAGAGGTCCAGGTGTCCTGATATGGAAACAGCTGATGTGAAGAACCAATTCTTATTATAGGGAACAAGTTGTTTGTGCTTGGCCAGCTGGACTCTGTCCACCCACTCGAGGACCTTCAGCTTCCTGGATTTTTAAAGAAAGGCTGCCAGAACTCTGATGAACTCTTGCTGGTTTACATCTTTTACAGGAATTCTAAGTTTCACGTGCTTTCTGGACTACTGACCAGGGGAAAGGGCATCAACTTTTGTTTTTTTTTAAGCCAGTATAGAGGATATAAGATAGTATTTCATTGTGGTTTAAATTTGCACTTCTCTGATGACAAATGATGCTAAGCAGCTTCTCGTGTGCTTGCTAGATACTTTCATATCTTCTTTAGTGGAGTATCTTCAAATCTTTAGTTTATATTTGGAAATTATATCTTTTTATTGAACAGGAGTTCTATCTATATTCTACATATAAGGCCTTTGTCATATATATACATTGAAAATAATTTCCCACAATCTACAGCTTCCTTTATTTTCATAACAGTGTGTTTTGAAAAGTAGCAGTACTTAATTTTGATAAAGTTCAGTCTTTCAAGTTTTTTTCTTTTTTTAATATTTTTTTTAGTTGTAGTTGGACACAATACCTTTATTTTATTTATTTATTTTTATGTGGTGCTGAGGATTGAACCCAGCCCCTAGCACAAGTTAGGTGAGCACTCTACTGCTGAGCCATAATCCCATTCCCTCGTTTTTCTTTTATAATTTCTATTTTTCTTCATTCTAAGAAATCTTACCCCAAGATCACCAAGGTTTTTCTCTTAGGCCTTCTACTAATAATTTCATAGGGTTTGAATCATATTTTCTAAGGTTTAAACATGCTTTGATCAATTTTTTGTGTATTGTGTAAGAAATAATAGGTTTTATTGTTTTTCTATATAAATGTCCATTTGTTCCAGAAACATCATTGAAAAACACCTTTTTTCTATTCAATTTCATTGTCCGTTTGTCAAAAACAAATGGGCCACTTACAAATTCTATTCTGTTCAGTTGATCTGTGTGTCTATATTTACACTATACCATTCTGTCAAATTACATTAGCTTTTAAAAGATTTATTATAATTTAAAAATTTAGCATGATACATCTTCCAACTTCTTTCTCAAAACTGTCTTGTCTAGTTTAGATCCTTTGCATTCCTTTCCAATTTTTAGAATCAGTTTGACAGTTTCTGGAATGTTCAGTGGAATCACATTCAATCTAAGTGCATTTGATATTTAATATCTTAATAATTCCATGAGCAATGGTATATCTTCCCATCTATTTAGGTCTTCTTTAATTTATTCCAACTATACTATGAATTTTCACATACAGGTCTTGCACATATTGCGTTAGACTTACGACTAAGCATTTCATGCTTTTGATGCTGTCATAAATGGCTTTTAACTTCAATTTCCAATGGCTTGTTGCTACCTTTGACTGTTGCCATTGATTTTTGTATTTTGGCCTTTTATTCAATGACCTTGCCAAACTCATTTACATTTACAGAGTAGGAGTCTTTATAGATTCCTTACAATTTCTAAGTCATTTTAACATAACATTTTACAATTTCCTTTCCCATCTGTATACTTTTATGTGTCTTTTTCCTTACTGCACTGGCTAAAATTCCTATACAATGTTGAATGGAAATAGAGTGAACTTTCTTGCGTTGTTCTTGATTTTTAAGGGAATGCATTCATTCTTTCCTGCTAGCTGGTGGGGGGGGGGAGTGCGGAACACTGTATTATTGCCTTACTGTGTGACAGGAAAACCTCTTGTCATCATCCGGTTTCCTCCCTATTTTGTTTATTTTATAAATTCTGAGCTCCAAGTCTGTGAGCCTATTGCTCAAAATATTTAAAGGCAACCCTCAAAAATATCCTTAACATTTAGATGACATACTGGTGGAAAACATCCCATTTATAATAGCAAAATAATAATAAAATTTGGTAAAGGGAATTTTCAGGTGAGCTTTCCACATCTGAGGATTAGTATTTATTTCAGACCAGCAGAAAACGTGGACCAGAACCCAGGTCACAGCCTCCCAGTATGCTGTCAGAAGTCACCATTATCCAGACCCTGGTCCTTTGCAGGCTGGCTGCCCTGATGTGGTCTTATCTGAGACTACTTTGGGGGCATCAGCCTAGTTCCATTTTCTGGTCTCTTTCTGTCTCCCCACATTACCAAAACCCATTTTAGCTTCCATATTATCAGGTAGAGGTTCTTTATGGGTACTGTGAAAAGTTAATATTTTCCTACAATTAAAAGAGAAAGAGGAGCACTGAGGGTTTAGCTCAGTGGTAGAACATATGCTAGCTTGCCCTGGGTTCAGTCTCCAGAACAACAACAACAAAAAAGAATCCATGTGCTGCTCTGAAATTTTAGCAATTGTCATGAAAACATTACCCTTAAGTGCTGTCCTTTCCACCTTGATTATAGATTAAGGGCTCTTTCTACATAGCTATCCATTTTGCCTGAGCCAATCACATTCCTGGTAAACATTTAGACCCTATCAGAATCCCTTCTGCTTCGAGGAAGAAGTTTCACTTTTTAAGACATTCTTATCAACAAATGTGAACAATACAGTGTTCTCCTCTCCACCTCCGGCCTTCATCCTGGATATCTGCCCAGAACATTCAGAGAATCCTATTGAACTCTTTCAAATTCAGTCTTCTGTCCCAGTTTTCTACTGCTTTAAAATCAGCAAAGACCTCAGAAAGCTTTTAGCACTTTCCCACAAGGTTAAGGCCTTAGCTGCAAGATGGTTTGATTTTCTAATTTCAGTCTAGGAATTTTTTTAGTGAGCCAATAGTGCAGACATTTATTGTACAAAATAAAATTTTTATAAAATTTATTCTTTTTAAATGTATTGTGAAATATAGTATAGCATATATAATATTATTTCCTCTCATACTAATTTTTACAAAGGTATTTTTTTTAGTTGTTGATAGACCTTTATTTATTTATATGTGGTGCTGAAAATCGAACCCAGTGCCTCACACATGCCAGGCAAGTGTGCTACCACTGAGCCACAGACTCAGCCCTCATACTAATTTTTTAAAAAAACTTTTTACTTAGTTGTAGTTGGACACAATAACTTTATTTTATTTATTTATTTTTATATGGTGTTGAGGATCGAACCCAGCGCCTTGCACGTGCTAGACAAGTGCTCTACCGCTGAGCCACAACCCCAGCCCCTCATAGTAATTTTTACATTTAATTAATTGTGAAAGGTAGCAAAGTAGTGTATGAAAATTTATATTTACAGAGTAAAAAATAACAAGTAAAACAAACACTGCATGCTAAAGAAGAAACCAACCCTTTATACATAATAAAACTCAGCTTAAAGGTTAAAATGCTGATAACAATAACAAAATCTTTATCTACAACCATCATGACCCTTTCATCCTTTGCCTTCTTCTGATTGAATAGTGTGACTTCCCTTGTTGATATATATATGTTTGAATATATTCTCAAATGTTCTGGCCCTTTGAACTTTGTTAATGATGAGCACAAGGCCCTCCCTGTTGTGTGGATCCCAAAGCAGTTCTAGGAAGAGGTATGTATAGTTAGGGGAAGGAATTGTAGGTGGTTAAAGGAAGAAACTGATGTCCAGCCTTGAGATGTTCTGGTCCCTGGACTTACTGGTTGGTCCCCTCATTTCTTTCTGCATACAGATCTCTAATAAGTGACAAACACACATTTCAAAAATGTGAGTTTGTGGTCTTTTGTACAACTGCATGTACTGCTCTGTCCACGGAGGAGAAATGATTAACCCCAGAAGCCCTGTGTGTTCCTCAGAAATTATGTCCCTTCCAGTGGCCCTATGGTTTGCATCTATCCCCCAAATTTCATGTGTTGGAAACTCAATCTCCCAATTCAAATTTTAATGGTATTTGGAGGTGAGCCTTTGGGGAGGTGATTGGGTCATGATGGCACTGCCCACATTAGTGAATTCACTGACATATGGATTAATGGGTTACTGAGAGAGAGAAAGCAATCACTTTCTGACTTGGTGGCTCTGTTCCACCAGGTGATGCCCTCTACCATGTTATGATGCAGAAAGAAAGACTCTCACCAGATGCTGAGTATATACCTGTGCCATGCTCTTGGACTTCCCAGCCTCACAACTGTGAGCTAAATAAACATATATTCTTTATAAATTATCCAGTCTATAGTATTCAGTTATAGTAACAGAAATTGAAGTAAGACAAGTGGTAACCAATATTCTGAGTTTGGTATAGTCATTTCCACATTTTTCTTTAGATCTTTTCCTATCTACGTGCTAGACAGATATACATTCAATGGTGGGCTGGCAAATGTTCTACAACAAACTTGCATGGGAGGAAGAAGCCATGATGTATAGTAACTGCAGATTTCTATGCTTAAATACTCCTATGGTGGTCAATTTCAAGGGACCAATGTGACATCAACTGACTCACAAGTTTGTAATGATTTAACTTTCAGTACTTGCATACTGGCCCTAATACATCACTGTTAATGGCTTCAAGATGATATATAATCCATTGTCTATATATACCACATTAAGTAGTCATATTTTGATGGACACATAGGCTGAATCCATAGTTTGACTATTGTGAAAGTGCTGCTATAAACATGAGTGTGCATGTATTGCTCTAGTATGATGACTTTCATTCGTTAGGATAAATACTGAAGAGTATTACAGCTGGGTCACATAGTCGTTCCATGCCTGGCCTTTTGAAGAACTTCCATGTTGATTTCCACAGTGGTTGTACTCATTTACAATCCCACCAACAGTGTAAAAATGTTCCTTTTTCTCTATATCCTTTCCAGCATTTATTATTATTTGTTTTCTTGATATTCTTGATGACTGCCATTCTGACTGTGTGAGATGAAATCTCAGTGTAGTTTTTTTTTTTTTGGAGGGGGTACCAGGGATTGAACCCAGGGGTACTCAATCACTGAGCCTCGTCCCCAGCCCTATTTTGCATTTTATTTAAAAACAGAGTCTCACTGAGTTGTTTAGGGCCTCACTTTTGCTGAGGCTGGCTTTAAACTTGTGATCCTCCTGTCTCAGCCTCCAAGCCCCTGGGATTACAGAAGTGCCTGGCAATCTCAGTGTAGTTTTGACTTGAATTTCCCTCATTGCTAATGGTTTGAACATTTTTTTCATATATTTGTTGGCCATTTGTATTTCTTCTTTTGAGAAGCATCTGTTTAGTTCATTTGTCCATTTATTTATAGGCTTAATAGGGTTGTTTGTTTGGGTTTTTTGGTGTTAAGATTTTATATATTCTAAATATTAATTCTCTGCCAGAAGAATAGCTAGCAAAAATTCTCTCCCATTCTGTAGGTTCTCTCTTCAAATTCCTAATTGTTTCCTTTGGTGCATAAATGTTTTTAATTTGATGCTATCTCACTTATTAACTCTCGACATTATTTCCTGAGCTTCAGGGGTCCTGTTGAGAAAGTTGTTTCCTGTGCCTATATGCTGCAGTGTTGACCCTACATTTTTTTCTAGAAGTTGCATAGTTCTGATCTAATTCCTAGGTCTCTGATCTATTTTGAGTTGAATTTTGTACATGGTGAATAATGATCTAGTCTCATTCTGAATCTATGAATAACCAGTTTTCCCGGTACCATTTGCTAAAAGGGCTGTCTTTTCTTCAAGATATATTTTTGGCAGCTTTGTCAAGAATCAGATGATTGTAGATGTCTAGGATTTGTCTCTGTGTCTTATTCTGTATCATTGGTCTATGTGTCTGTTTTTATGCTGGTATCATGCAATTTCTGTTACTATAGCTCTGTAGTATTTGAAGTGAGGTATTGTGTTGCCTCCAGCGTTGCTTTTTTTGGCTTAGAATTGTTTTGGTTATTTTATTCTTCCAAATGAATTTTAGGACTGTTTTGTCTAATTCTGTGAAGAATGCCAATTGGTATCTTGATGGAGATTGGTAGAATGACCAGCTTAACAATATTAATTCTGCCTATCCATGAACATGGGAGGTCTTTCCATTTTCTGAGATCTTTTTCAATGTCTCTTCAATGTTCTATAGTTTTCATTGTAGAGGACTTTCACCTCCTTAGTTGATGGTGTAGCCAGAACCACAGAAGACCAGGTTCCTGCTAGGAGGTGTGAGCTGCCTGGGAAAATAAAAAGTCTGAAATAATCAGTAAGAAAGACAAATCCAAAGATTAGATTTAGGAAGTGGGGCACCTGATGGGTCTTCTAGCCTTGACAGCAACTGGAACTGAAGGACTGAAAAAGGCCCCAATTCTTTATTTAAGGGGAGGTACATCAAAGCCAGGGATAAGGTTTCAGTTTGGGAGGAGTCTTGTTTACATGCTTGGCAGGTTACTCCTATCTCTGGGCGGCTGTGAGGTAAGGCAGGGTGCCTGCATGATCTGGGCTTTCTCAAACCCAAGAGTATTTCCCAAGAGTTCCCAGAAAAGCAGCTTCCCTGCCTTATGTTTGCTCAAACAAACCCAAAATTCATATATGGTTCCAACACTTAGTTAAGATTTATTCCTAGGTGGTTTCCTAGGCAGCATACAGATGGTTGCCTCCTTGTATGCTCACATAGACTTTCTTCACTCTGTGTGTGGGGGGCGGGTGTGGATAGAGCTCTTATAACTCTTCTTTTTCTGATGAGGACACTAATTCCATTGAGGTGGCTTCACCCTCATGACCTCATCTAATCCTAATTACTTTTCAAAGACCTCACCACCAAGCCTGGCTAGATATAAAATTCTTGATTGACAAGGTTTTATTTCAGCACATTTAATTGCCTATTGTCTGCTGATAATGACACAATACAACACATTGGGTAAATTACAAAGAAAGGGGTTTAATTTGGCTCATGCTTCTAGTTGAAGGTCTAAGAGCTTTGTGTGAATCAGCTTTCTGTTACTGTAACAAATAAACTGATAAGGAGGAAAGTTTTATTTGGGCTCACTGTTTTGGAGATTTCATTCCACGGTCAGTTGGCTGATTGCATTTGGACCTGTGGCAAGGCAGCACATTCTGGTGGGAGCATGTGATGGAAGAAGTTGCTCACCTCTTGGTGGTCAGGAAGCAAAGATAGAAGAAGAGAAAGGACTGTAATTCTACTGTCTTCTTCAAGGGCTCACCCCTGTGATCTAACTTCTTTCCACTAGGCCCCATCTCCTAAAGTTTCCACCACATCTCAGTAGCACCACAGGGTGGGGACAAAGCCTTTAACAGATAGACCTTGGCGGACATTCAAGATCCAAACTATAGCAGGCCACATCCAGTAATGGCCTTCTTATTGTGAGGCAGCACAGGGCTTTGTATGGTGAGAAACAGGGAGCACATGTGTATGTGCCTCCTTTAGTCCATTTCCTTCTTTTTAATTAGCCGCCATGGGGGATACGTCCTGGTGACATTACCTAATCCTAATCTCCTCCCAGAGGGACCACCCATAAATCCTATAGTCAGATTGGATTTCTACCCTCTTAATACCTTGCAATGGGGTAAGTTTTGGAGGAGTCAAATCATATTTAAACCATAGTACTGTATCACTGCCTTCTAGCCTTCATTGTTTCTGATGAGTCAGCTGTGAATCTTATTGGGGTCTTCTTATCAGTGGTGTAATTTTTTTCCCCTTGGTGCTTTAAGATTTCATCTTGGTCTTTGGCCTTCAGCCTTTGATTATGTTGTGTCTGGGTACAGACCTCTCTTTTGTGTTCATCATACTTGGAGTTCACTGAATTTGTGAGATGTACAGATTAATGTTTTTAATCAAATATAGTTTACACCTACTTTTTCTTTCAATTTTTGTTCTGCTCCTTCTGTCCTCCATGTCTGGTACTCTCATTACATGTATGTTGATGAGCCTGATGAAGTTCCACACTTCTTTAAGGTGTTATTTTTGTTGTTTAGTTTTGCCAACACAGGATTTTACTATGTTGCCCAGGCTGGCCCCAAACTCATGGGCTCAAGCAGTCTTCCTATCAGTAGCTAAGACTACAAGCATGTACCACCACACCTGGCTCATTTTTTTTAAATTGTGGCAAAATATATATAACAAAGTTTACCATTTTGACCATTTTTAAGCACAGGAGTCAGTGGCACTAGGTGTATTCACAAAGTTGCACAATGTCACCATCTATTTCCAGAATTTCTTCATAATCCCAACAGAAACTCTGTATCCATTAAAAAAAAAAACCCTCATCACTCCCCTCATCTAGTTCCTATTAACATTTATTATTCTTTCTGTCTCTACATCTGGTCAATTTTTATATTTTAATCACAAGAATTCTCTTTCTATCAGGTTTTCATAGAGTATAGAAGGGAAAATTCTTTGGTTTAAAATATAATTTGAAGAAAATAGGTGCTTAGGAGAAAGAAAAGAAAGTCCTTCCACAGGTGAGGATAGAGAGGGTGATGATTCCTTATGTTTTTATTGTCATTAATGGGATTAGTACCCTTTAAAATAGCTCCTAGAGAGGTGACTACCTGCTTCCACCATGTGTAAGGACACAGTGAGAAGATGCCCATCCATGAAGCAGGAAATAGGTCCTCACCAGACTTTGAATCTGCCAGTAGTTTGATTTTGGACTTTCCAGCTTCCAGAAATGTGACAAACAAATGTTACCTAGTTAATGGTATTTTGTTATACCAGCCCAAACAGACTAAGACACCTAGCATGCTCTACATAAACCATCTTGCTCCTGCTGTTCAATTTTTGGAGCCTCTGATCAAACTTCAGAACAAAAAGAAAAATCAAGCTTCTATCCAGTTGTGATATAATTAGTTTTGTACTTTCATGCTTGCCACCTGAAATTTTTCTCATGAAACCATACATTCCACAAGTTTGAATTCCTTTTGATATCCTATGTGCAAATAAACAAATAAGATTAACACTGCTTCCTGCATACACTAAAAATGCATCTGTAGTTTTGTGAGATCAGACCAATGAGAAGCATAGGTGTCTGGCTCCTCAGCAGAAGGAAGTGAAAGATCACTCACCACATTGTCCACTACAGTAGGAGTCAGAATTATGCCCCCAGACCCTTCTCCGAAGACTGCCTCCTGACTCAGATATTTTGCTTTGGTTTATAAGCTGGATGTCTTTAATTCATCTAGGAGTAATTGAAATACATGTGGGAAATATAAGAATGGCCTTTTCTACCATTCGGCTTTGTCAACAATTTTACAACATGAATGGCTTCTTTCAAAAGTATTTTTCCACAGAGAAGTATAACTTAAACTCTATTTAACAAATGGTGATACATTAAAAGATGATGCACACAAATCTGTTTTACATCTTCTGTACTACGCATGGACTCATCACGGGCAAGTATTTTTTGTTCACTATACTATCACTTCAAAGATGGCAACTGCTGCCACCCCGGCCCCAAATTGGATGTCCTATTACCTGAGTTCAGAATTCCTGTTTATTGCTGAATCAAGTTTTATGTTAAAAAATTTTCAGACTTATTTGGAAATCCTAGCAGCTGATGACAAATGGGTGCATACATTCGTTTTCTGGGGGCAAACCCATAAACTGGGTAGCTTAAATAACAGAAATTTACTGTTTCACAGTTCTAGAACCTAGGAGTTTGAAATCAAGGGGTTAGTGACTTGTGGATGGCTGTGACTTGTGGACGGCTATCTTCATGTCCATATGACATTTTCCTTGTATGTGCTCATTTATGTTTCTTTGTATTTTAAAACTATTCTTTAATGAGTTGCATCATCTCTGAGTTTGACAGTGTGTCAGGTCAAATCCACTATGGAGCCTCCCTAGTGAGTTTGGCATTTCAGTTATTGTACTTTTCAACTCCAGAATGTCCCTCTGGTTCTTTCTTTTCTTTTTTTTTAAGAATTTTCTTTTTATTGACATTCTCTATTTGATGAGAGATGTGAACATAACTTCCTTTATTCCTTTTGCCTGGTTTTCTTTAAACGTATTTAAACTGGCTGCTCTAGAGACTTTTTAAAATCTGAAATCAGGGCCTTCTCAGAGTGTTCTACCACCTCTTCCCACTCCTGCTGCCCAATTTCTTTGGATGTCTGCTATTTTTTTTCTCAGTACACAACTTAGATAACATATTGTAGCAATCTTCACCTCCAGTTTGTGTGATTTCAGATAGCTTGATTTTTCAGTGCAGGGGCACTCTACCACTGAGCTACATCTCTATTACCTCCCCCTTAATTTGAGAGGGGGGTCTCACTAAGTTGCTAAGACTGGCCTTTGAATTTGTGATCCTCCTGTCTTAGCGTCTTGGGTCGTTGGAATTATAGGCATATGCCACTATACCTGGCACTTGATTATTTTTATTAGGTGACTTGCCTGGACTATTTTAGTGAATCCTGTATCCCCCTCAATGTGACCTCTCAGACACTGCTCCCCAGGGGGCCTTGGCCATGCTCCAAGTAATCCTGAGATAACAGTAGGCTCTTCGATTACTCCTTCCCTTGGTCTGTTAAGAGGGCTTTTTCTGCAGGTATAACACTGAGTTAGTTGGGCTCCTCTAATTGCAGGCTAATTGCTCTATTGTTTTTGACAATATTCTGGATCATAAATTGTCCCACAATCCGATCCAATAAATTTGAGCTATTTTCCAGGAATACTTTTTGAGGCCAGTCTTTGAAATTTGTTCTGACCCTTGGAGGGCTCTTTATTGTTATTACTGGAAATTGAATCTAGGAGGTACATCCCCACCCTCTTTTAATTATGAGACAGGATCTTGGTAAATTGCTGAGGCCCCAAACTTTAGATCCTCCTGCCTCACCCTCCTGAGTCACTGGGATTAAAAGCATGCACCACTGTGCACAGCCCCTGGAGGACTTCTCTTAGCAGACTCTTTCCCTAGTTTTCTATGGTAACCTAGTTGGTGCAGGGTTTAGTTTGTTGCTCTTATGGATCTGCCAACTCCTTCTTTATTGCCTACCACGATATGCCCATTAATTTTTCATGCATCCTTAGGCTTGAATTTCCCCACCTTCTGTCCTAAATAGGACCAGTTCCATAGGGACAGCGTAGGAGCTCTCTTTTCTTGTGGCCTCCCTCTTCCATTCTCCACTGGCAAATCACTCCAGAATTGAAGACTGGACAGTTGCTTGCTTCACTCTTTAAGGACACCCTGGCTTTATAAGCAAGGTGCTAAGCCAGGCTGGCCACCTCTGGTCTTCTTGGCATGGCATTTCTATTGTGAAACATCCCTTTATAGAAAGTGAGGTGAAGGTAATGGTGTAGGAGCCTCCACTTTTGAATGAGTCAGAAATGGGAAGGTGAACGAAGCCCTTGACTATGTGGCTTCACTCCCCTGTAATTTAACCTCTGTGACACAGAGCATGTAGACTGGATGAAAAATGCTGGCAACCCATCCCGTTAGGGAGACTCTGTGGTCCCTGATAGGGAGCTGAGGAGATAAGGAGCTTTATCTTTTAGGTCACACCTGCCTGGTGTCATGCCAAGCTGGAGTTGAGGGGAGAGACAGCAGCTAATCTGGGGCTGAGGGACAGAGAGAGCCATAGACCTTGCTGCTGTTACCAAAATTTAGGTTTTCTTGGATAAAATTTTTTTTTAAAGATAGACTTTATTCAGAGAGAGAGAGAGAGAGAGAGAGAGAGAGAGAGAATTTTTCAATATTTATTTTTTAGTTTTCGGTGGACACAACATCTTTATTTTTATGTGGTGCTGAGGATCGAACCCAGAGCCCCGTGCATGCCAGGCAAGCGCGTTACCGTTTGAGCCATATCCCCAGCCCAATAAATATTTCTTTATTTGCTATATACCCTTAGGACAAATTATAGAGACTTTAAGTAGTTGTTGTAGCAGTTTTGTAAAGTATTCACCAGTTAAGATGGGTCCACAAAGCTACTCACTCCTCCATTCTGGAAGTGAGAATTTCTGTAATAGTATTATATTGTGGATTTTATTTACATGTCTGCTATAATTTGAATCTCGAATGTAACACAAAGGCACATGTGGCTTGGTCTCCCAGCCTGTGGTACTGTTGTGAGGTGGTGGAACCTTCTGGAGGTTTTGCCTAGTTGGAAGAAGTTAGGTCACGGGGGGGGGGGGGGGGGGTGCTTTGGAAGGGGATATGGGACATTGGCTTCTTACTCTCTTTTTGCTTTCTGGCTAATGAAGTGAACGATCCTCCACCATGCACTCCCACTATAATGTACTGAGATGCCACAAACCCAAAGCACCAAGGTCAACCAGGGACTACAACCTCTGATATCATGAGTCAAACATTTCCTCCTTTTAAGTAGCTTTATCTCAGATATTTGTAAAATAACAGAAAGTTGACTAACACAGTGTTCTTGATAAGTAACACTTTTCCCCACTACACCATCCTGGGCCATTTGCACCAGTTCACACCTATTTTCCCTCCCTGCACTGTCCCCTGTGAGTTATTTTCTAGGCTCTTATGCTAGCTGGATTCTGGCTGACTCTGGCCAATGGGAGATACTGAAGGAAGAAGAAAGGGAGAAGTCAGTGATTTCTCCCTTCCTTTGTCTACCTTAGGCTTCACCAATTGCAGTTTCTGCTCCAGTTCTGGCCAGGCCAGGCCAGGCCAAGCCTCTATGGCTTCCACTTTCACTGGGTAATGCAGTACATTCTCCTACCTGAGAAGGCCTTCCAACTGAGGGATTAAGAGTGGCTTCCCACATTGTCCTTCCTGTCCCTATTACCTCTCAACTCTTGTCCCCTATCTAACCAGTGCCCTGCAATAAACTCCTTCTGTTACAAATACCTAGAATGGTGTCTATTTTCTGGTTAGACCTTGACCAAGACACCATAGTACTTCCTTTTCTCTTCAATCCTTTATTTATTCTGCTATTTTCTATTTTTCCTTTTTGGGGGGGATCGGGGGGTGGGGATGGAACCCAGTACCTCTTAGCTACATATATCTCCAGCCTCTTTTTCTTCTTATTCTAAAGTTCTTCATATCCTTTAAGCACTAACCCTTTATTAATTTTTTTTTGGTAGTTGTAGATGGGCATCATGCTTTTATTTATTTATTTTTGCAGGCGGTGCTAAGGATTGAACCCAGTGTCTCACACATGTTAGGCAGGTGCTCTGCCACTGAGCCACAACTCCAGCCCATAACCCTTTATTGATTTTATGTCCTGGGAATATCTTCTCTTAAGTTTGTTATTTGTCTTTTCATTCTTCTTTATGTTGCATTTTGATGAACAGTCCTTTAATTACATAATTTAGTTTTCAAATTCTCTTTCTTGATGGTTTGTGCTCTTTACACCTTAAGAAATCCTCCCCTGAACTTCCCTCAAGAACATATTCTCCTAAATTCAAAAGTTTCTTAGTTTCATCTTATACATTTAAGTCATAAAATAACTTGAATTTACACAAGGTAGGTCCAATTTCATGTGAAAAGTCTTCCTTCTCTTTATAGATCTTCTAGTTCTACAGACTTACAGGCTTTATTTCTGGACCCTATTCTGTCCTATTACTATATTCTTTGTTCCTGAATTACTGTTTTGCTAGCTGCTATAGACTAAGAGTTTGTGCTGCCACCACAATTCATGTGTTGAAGTCTAATTCCTAATGTGATGGTATTAGGAAGTGGAATGCTTAAGAAGTGATTACATCATGAGGGTAGAACCCCCATGCATAGGTGGTGAAGGCATTCCTCTACCCACTGTCTGAAAGGGTCACAGCATGGGGGATGCTGTGGCAGGGCCGCACAATCTGGAAACCAGAACCATGGGGAATGTTAAGTGTTTTGTTTATGATACTCATGATATGGATAATAGGGCATATGTCAATCAATAATAAGAGTACGTATTGCCTGAGATTGCAGGAAAATTCCCAGAATGAAACTAAGGATACAATTAAGACATGCCACAAGGTGTGTTTCAATATCTCTCAGGATACAATCAATAGTGTTATTCCTCAAGAAATTTACGGGAAAAAGATTGCAAATCGAGGTTCCTGAGGAAAGCTTAACAATTTACATTAAGCCCCCAATTCTAAAGCCACAACCTCTGCAACATACACCCCCCCCCCCAAGACGGTCCTTTGCTTTACACAGGAATTTATGATGAAAATGGGAAACACACAGTTAATATAAATAACAAATGGGTTGAGGTGCAAAGCCTGCCCTTTAGTTAAAGATTACAAAGACATAAGAATTGGTGTGCTTTGACCAAGGATCAAGGAAACTCGGTAAGAAAGCAGTAAAATAGGTCATATGAAAAAAGGAAATTACCTTGGAAATTAAAAATAAAATAATGTAAAATTAACATAGATATATTTTAGAGGCACTTCAGAATAGTAGGCTTTTAAAGTAATAGACTTTCACTATTTTAAGTGTGTTTTACTGGGATTTTAGTTTAGAAGTAAGAAAGTTTACCAACAATCATAAGTATGTTTTAAAGTTAAAGGTTAATGAAACAAAGTATGCTTAAAGTGAATAATAGGTCAGGAGACATGTAGTCTTGTTGCCTAGTCTAACACCTAGTGATTGAGGTAAAAACGTAAAAGCTTAATCATGATTGGCTAAGATTATAGAAAAATATTTTGAGGGGCTAGGGTTGTGGCTCAGTGGTGGAGTGCTTGCCTAGCATGCTCGGGGCACTGGGTTCTATCCTTAGCACCACATAAATGTAAAATAAAGATACTGTGTCCACCTAAAACTAAAAAATAAATATTTTTTAAAAAGAAAAATATTTTGAACAATGTACTCACTATCAATGTATGTCAGAAAAGATTGTAACTCTTGAAAATTATGTAAATCAAATAAGTTTAGGGCTTTGAAGGTCTTCATTAAAAAAAAACACTTGTAAAAAAGATATAAAAATATATTCTTCTTTCGCCAACGTCACTCCTCCTTCAGGACCCCTGGATCCCCCGCCGGGGCTGGACCCTGGCACATAGGATTAGTGCCCTTATGAAAGAGACTACACAGAGATGTCTCCTGCATTCCACCTCAGGAGGACAGGGTAAGAAAATGCCAGGAAGAGTCTTACCAGACACAGAAACTGCCAGTGCCTTCATCACACACTTGTTGGCTTCCAGAACTGTAAGAATACATTTCTTTTGTCTATCAGCCACCCCCAGTCTATGGCAATGTATTAGAAGAGCCTGGACAGACTAAGACACTGTCTATATTATAAATTAAAGCTCTACACAAACCTTAGTATTTGGCAGGGTAAACCCTCTTACCTTGTTTTGTCCTAGATTTGTCTTAGGGGTTCTTGATCCTTTCATTCTTCCATATCTGCCCTGATACGTGTGTGTGTGTGTGTGTGTGTGTGTGTGTGTGTATACACATTTATATATATAATTTGATCTTGAAGGTCTCATATATCTTAGATTTGTTTCTAGGTACATTTTTATGTTATTATAAGTGCCTTCTTTCTAATTAAATCTTTGAACTGGTTGTTGCTGGTATATTAAATTACAAATTTTTTGTACATTAATTTTCCAGCTAACAACCTTGTGAAATTCTCTCATTTTATTCCAAGACTTCAGTTCTACTGGATCTTCTACCCAGTTGTTGCCAATAGACATTAAATTTTATCAAACCTTTTTCCTGCTTCTTTTGAGACCACCACACAATTTCCTCCTGCCACCTGTGCTTCTACCAATATTGCATTCCTGGTAAGTTGAGACACAGGCAGGCAAAAGGTATGGTTGCCTGCCTGGCTCTCTTGGTATAACCAGAGAGCATAAAGTCTCAAAGGGTAGCCCTGTTTGCAGTGCATTTAAGCAGTACATTAACAATCAATAAGGGAAATGTCTAACTGATAAGCCTGAGGACAATCCCACAGAATCCTGCAGAACCCCTCATGGATAAGGAACTCAGCTGAGGGTGAGTATCCCTCCAAAGAAGGGAGGCCCAGAGTCCTGAGAAGGCCGTGTACTGGAAGGACAGGGACCTCGAGGAGACAGGCCCAGATTAGACTCTGAGAGTAAAGACCACATGGGACTAAAGATGCTAGCAGTAAGTGGGAGTACACAATGTCCCCTGCTACAGAGTGAGACCAGCAGGACAGAGAACAGACAGGCAAGGTGGAGTGTATTTCCTATTACACTAACTCCACTTTAGTTAAAAACAAATCTGTGAATGTTTTAATTGCAAAATCAAATGTGCTAATTTTATAATCCAATAATACATTTTAAAATATGTAAGAAAAGATATAAGTTGGCAACTAACTGCTGACTGGGTTACTTGATGTCCAGAAAAAGATGATATATTATTATTGTGGTTCAGGTTTGTTCATAGTGAATAAAGGATGTTTAATTTCTCTTCTATAAATATGACAAAGCTTCCTGTGGCTACTACCTTTCAACATCATTACTAGATCTCAATTAAATCATTATTGAAATGGTCATAAAGATTATTTGCGTATTCAAAGATTAAGCAAATGGAAAAGAAAACAACTGTGTAGAAAAATGTGTCAATTTCAAAAGTGTGTTGCTCTCATCTGAAATTTCCTAATGTCATCTGAAACTATTCAGATTTACCACAGCTTTGAAAAGTAGACTGGACAGTTCTTTCCAGAATAACTGGTATGATTGCCTCACTGAAAATTACTTGACAAAAGTAAGGAAAAGATGTGAGAGCCAGATAATGTATTAAAAATCTTAAAACTCCAAAGCATTGTATTTGTATTCAGTTACCTTTTTGATTGTGCTTACACATTAAGAAATTTTAAAAATGAAAACTAAAGCATGCCTAGATGTTAAGTAACTGTCAATCCCTACAACAATTCTATAGCTCAAAATCTCTCCTTTTTCTACGAATGTCAAAAATCCACATTATTTTTTCACTTCAAATGTGACAAAGTATTCAGTGGGGAAAAAATCCCTTCCACACTCTCTCCCCTACTTACTTACTCTACCACAAAGTAATCATTTCTTGTTTGTCCTGATAAACATTTTATGCATATCAAAGGAAACACGTATTATATATACACACCCCTCCCTTCATACCTGCTGTTTTGCAATTTAACAGTATATTTTGTAGCTCAATTCATATAAATATATAAAGAAATGGTACATAGTCGTGTCTTGCATTACATTGTATGGTTAATTACATGTACCATAATTCAGTTGTAGTTTAGTTTTTCTTTTCTGGTATGAATCTGTAAGCAATAAAAGCTCTTTAAAGATGCAATAACCATAATGCTATCATCACGCTTAAAAGTTAATAATTTCTTAATTCACCTATCCAATTGATATTCAATGTTTGCATATCAAACTTTTAAAAATGATTATTTGAGTCAGAATCTAAGTGAAGTCAACATATTGCAATGGGTTGATTCATCTTTTAAGTCCCAGTTAATTTGTAGGTTTCCTTTCTTTTATTTATTTAAAAACCAAGGAGTCTTGCTATAGGGTTCCCCAGTCAGATCTTGCTGATTTGGATTCCTGTGGTGTGGTTTAACATGTTCATCGGTTCTTTCCAGCTTCTATACATTAACAGTCCAATTTAGGGACCTGATCAGATTTGGATTGTATATGCTCTGGTATGTGTATGGGTGGGGCGTGAGTGTGGTTTGTACGTGTGTTATGTGTTCACAGTGTGTTCTTTAATTAGGAGGCACACCACGTCTGGTTATCTTTGTAATCTTAGTACAATATTTTTTTCCTTGTTTTCTTTTCTTTCTTTCTTTTTTTAAGTGCTGGGGCTTGAAGGTTTGAACACAGGGCTTTTCGCTGTGCTAATGCGAAAAGCCCCCAAAGTTTCTTTTTTGATGGAGAAGTGGTAACTAATTTTAAAACAGAATGTCCTGTCTTTCAGGAAGAGGTTGTGGTTGATGACTTCAGTGATACACAGGTGCAAGGTTGAGCAATTACTTTGTAATGGAAATAACATTAGAATGACAAATTCCATACCCTTTTCCCCCTCAAAAATTGAACTTTCTACTCGATCAATTTCTAATTGCCACACACTTCACATTTCCCTCGACGTATCATTTCCAGAACGCAACAACAACAACAAAAACACACACACACACACACACCTCAGTGGATAATTTAGTATTAAATATCAAACAAAACTTGTCCCAGCAGCCAATTATTAACGCCAAAGGGCCTCAGGTCGCGGTGGAGCTGCAGCACCTTGGGGTACTTACCCACCCCCACCCCCACCGGCGCTAAAGCAGCAGCCTCGTCTAACTGGAGCTTTATTCTTCCTTTTTCACCTTTTCCTGAGTGCGGACGTGGGCACCTGCAGGGATTCGAAGTGCTCCGCGAGTCCCAGAACCTCAGAAGCCGGCGGCCAAGAACCGTGGAATCCCGGTTCCGCGTAGGGGCCTCGGAGTACGGCGCCCGGAGGCAGCCTCTCCCCGAGAGGCCGGGGTCGGGCCGGGGCGGGCCGGGGCGGGGTCTCGGGGCTCCGCCCCTGGTCGCGTCTTGGACGCTGCGCCTGCCGCCCTCAGACACAAGCCTAGGAGCTGCCGCCAGCGCAGTCGCTTCGACAGATCCCGGCGGGGAGCGAGAGCCGAGACCGGGCCCGTGAGTCGCCGCTGCCGCCGCCATGGGGAGCCGCGTGTCCCGGGAAGACTTCGAGTGGGTCTACACCGACCAGCCCCACGCTGACCGGCGCCAGGAGATCCTGGGTGAGGACCCGGCGCCCCGTTATGTGCGTGCACGGCCTTCCGCGCGGGCCCTGCGCGGCCGAGGGCGCCCGAGGCCCGTTACCAGCCCGCTTCCCGCGCGTCCCGCCGAAGCTCCGGCTTCCTGCTCTTCCGCTCGCGCTGGAGAGGCCGGGGTGAGGCGCCGGGCCGGGCTGCGGGCCCGGGAGCGCCGGGAGGCAGGGGGTCCCGCGCGTCGCCGGTGCCTTTCCGAGAAGAGGCGCGGGCGCGTCCCCGAGCGCAGGCGCCCACGCGGGACCCCAGCGGACCCGTTGGGGCCAAGGGCCCCAGGGCCACCCCTGGCCATCCCTCCAGCGTGAAGATCATGTGCCCTCTGTGGGCGCCGTTGCTGCCGCTTGCTCCCGGGCGAAGCCGGCGTGTGCGGTGTAGGGCGTGGTCCTGCGGCATCCCGGGGCCACTTGAACCAAGTCACGTGGTCCAGTGCCGAGGGCCGTCAGGGCGAGGGACCGGCACCTGACCCTATCACCCAGGGTCTTCTCGGATCGCATGGGACCCCTTGTGCTTTTCCCGCAAGAAGGGTAGAATTCATAAGACGTTTTTCATGCATCCCGATTTTGTGGATGAAAAGACTGAAATATGGAAGACTTGCCAAATAAACAAGATGTGCAGCTTATCCTGCTGGTTTCCCAAATGATTGCTAATTTAGGCCTTTTAGGCCAAACTAACTAGGCCTTACCCAACTCTCTGGAGTATTTGGGCCTTCTGTGTAAACATTTTTTCTTATCCCTTGCAGGCTGCTCTTAATGATATGTTAGGCACTGGGTTAAATGCTTTACAAAAATGAAAAACTGGAGTTTAATCCTCTCTCAGAAATTTGGCTAGGTCTGTAGTTTAAGTGATGAGTTAATGCAAAAAGGAGGATTCTAATCCGGTTTAGATTACCTCCAAAGAATATGTTTTTTAATTTTTAATAATTCTTGAACTAATGGTTGGAGAATTCTCTCATATATACATATTTCTCTCGTTTTACTTTTGCCCAGTGAAAAGAAAAAAATCAAGATCCTTATTTTTGCAGGAGTATCTGAAGTTAGATATTTGAGGTTTTCACAGATAAGTGTTGGTAAATCCCATTGAAATGGTTTTTGTTTTTCCCCCCTTCCCTTCCTGGTAATCAGACTCAGCTAGGCAAGCACTACCACTAAGCTACAGCCCCAGCCCCTACAATAGATTTTAAAAATTGAGTCACTGATTAGGAGCTGAACTTTTGAATTTTTTTGTAGTTATAGATGGACAGCATGCCTTTATTATATTTGTTTTTTTATGTGGTACTAAGGATCGAACCAAGTGCTTCACACATGCTAATCAAGCGCTCTACCACTGTGCTATAGCCTCACTCTGGGAGCTGAATTTTTACAGTTGCTTATTAAGGGTAGTTCTTTAAGTAACTGAGTTTTTAGATTTCTTTCTTTTTTTTAAATTAAAATGTATATTTCTCAAATAACTTACAATACTTGATATGAGAATGCATATGTTACATTTTTTCTGTGCCTTATCTAAATGTCTCATAGGAATTAAAAAAAAAAAAAGGACGGTGGCTGTGGCTCAGTGATAGAGCACTTGCCTTGCATGTGGGGCACTGGGTTCTCCACTCAGTATTGCATAAAAATAAAATAATGGTCCATCAACAACTAAAAAAATATTTTTTAAAAATGACTCCCAAATACTGGAATTTAGTTATCTATTCAATAGTCAGAAAATCAAGGAAGCAAGAAGGTGCAAGTTGATGCAAATTTCAACCAAAAGCTTTTTTTGTTCCCCACAAAATTACTATCATTTGAATCTTTTCAGTTGAAAGGACTACATATTTCTCAATGAAAATTCATTTCCAAGCAGGTGATTGGAAATTCTTCAAGGGTGGGAGATGGAATAAGCTTAGGAAAAATAAGAATCTGGGGATTAGTTTAAACTTTTGTTTAAATGAAAAGAGATATTTCTACAATTTCAGGGTTTGAGGGGGTAGGGAAAAGCATATTAGACCATAGACATATTTAACAATCACCTCTCTATAGTTTAAATTTATATTTAGAGGGCTGAAGATGTTACCTCAGTGGTAGAGTACTTGCCTAGCTTGCAAGAGGCCCTGGGTTCAGTTTCTAATACCTCAAAAACAAAACAAAATCCTGAAGGCTCGGGACTAGATCATTATCAGTGGGTCAAATAAGAATAAGTCACAAGTAATGCCTTCTTTACTTTTTGTACTTTCATAGGGAAGCAATTTTTTAACAAATTTATTGAAATATAAATCACATAAATTCACCCATTTAAAGAATAAAATTCATTTTTTTAGTATACAGTTATGAAATTCTCCCTGTCATCTAATTTTAGAACATTTCATTATCCCAGAAGAGGCTCTGAACCCATAAGCAGTCCACATCTGTTTCTACTCCTTTCTCCAGTAGAAAGCAATTTACTTCTGTCTTGATTGATTTACCTAATTGGGACCTTTCTTATAAATGAAATCATACAATGCTTGATCTTCTCTGAGTGACTTCTTTCACTTCCTTTAATATTTTTGGACAGTACATCATCCTCTTTGTAGCTAAATAATTGTCTTTTTAGGGATATACCACTTTTTACTTAAGTTGCTAGGTGTTTGGGCTGTTTCCCTTCTTCAGCTATTTCATATAATGCTGTGAACATTGATGTGCAAGTTATTGAATGGATATGTTTTCATTTCTTTGGGGTAGATATGTAGGACTGGAGTTGCTGGGCCATTAGTCATTTTGAAAACTGCCAAAAGGTTCTCCAATTTACACCATTTTATATTCCCACCAGGAGTGTATGAAATTTCTAGTTATGGGCTGGGATTGTGGCTCAGTGGTAGAGTGCTTGCCTAGCATGTGTGCGGTACTGTGTTCCATCCTCAGCACCACATAAAAATAAATAAATAAATAAAGGTATTTTGTCCATTTGCAACTAAAAAAAGAAAAACTTAAAAAAAAATAGTTCCAGTTTCTCCATATCCTCATTATTGCCTCTTTTTATTTTAACCATTCTAGTGGGTGTGAAGTTGAATTCTGTAGTTTGTTTCTGTTTTTCCTACTAATTATGTTAAAATCTTTCACCTGCTTATTAGCCTTTTGCATGTTTTTTAATTTTGTTTGGTTGCCATGCTGGGGATCAAACCCAACGCCTTGCCCATGGCAGGCAAGCACTGTAGCACTGAGCTATACCCCTAGCCAAGTTTTTTTATATTCTGAATACAGTTCACCTATGAGATAAATGATTTGCAAACATGATTTCCCATTCTGTGGCTTGTCTTATCATTTTTTTGATGATATCATTTTCAACAGAAGCGATTTTGATATAGTCCAGTGTATCTATTTTTTTCTTTTGTCACTTGTGCTTTTGTTTTAGTATGTAAGAAACCATGAAAGTTGAGAAGATTTACTTCAACGACTTCTTTTGAGTTTGACCGTTTTCTTATAGTTAGATCTGTGATCCACTTTTAGCTAATTGTTACGTATGGCCTAAGGAAGGGTCCAACTTCATTCTCTTGCGTGTTGATTCCAGTTGTTCCACCATCATCTGTTGAAAAGATTATTCTTTCTCTCCATTTCCTTATTTGGCTTCCTTATACTACTTTTTTTTTAAAAAAAATATTCTTAGTTGGAGATGGATACAATACCTTTATTTTTTTTATTTTTTTATGTGGTGCTGGGGATTGAACCCAGTGCCTCACACATGCTAGGCAAGTGTTCTACCACTGAGCATAATCCCAGCCCAGAACTAACTGACTTTTATATACTATTACAGCTTTGTGAAATTTCATTACAGAATTACTTGGGGTTATTTGAGAGAAATGTGAAACTAAGTTTCATGGTTTTAAAATACCTACAGAATGTATATTATGTTCTATCCTTTGTCAAATGTTGATTTATTTTATAAGGTTAAGATGCTGAAGATCTGTATAACATAGATAAAATATTTAATACAAATGAATACATCTATATTTAGGAGTAATTTTTCTTGCATGAATATTAAGTTGTTGTGTCAGTATTTTAAACTTTACTATCAGAATATACTCTTTCCTTGTAGTAGGTAAACATTTGGTAAAGTCTTGAATAGAGGGAATATTATCATTTGGAAGTGAAAATGTCTAGTTAATGTGTTAATTATAATTCATGAGTAACTAGGTACTTTTCTACATTCCTGATTTTTTTTTTTTCTTACAGCAAAGTATCCAGAGATAAAATCCTTGATGAAACCTGATTCCAACTTGATATGGATTATAATTATGATGGTTCTCACCCAGTTGGTTGCATTTTACTTAGTAAAAGACTTGGACTGGAAATGGGTCATATTTTGGGCCTACGTCTTTGGCAGCTGCATTAACCACTCAATGACTCTGGCTATTCATGAGATTTCCCACAATTTTGCCTTTGGCCACCACAAGGCACTGTGGAATCGCTGGTTTGGAATGTTTGCCAATCTTCCTATTGGGGTTCCATATTCGATTTCCTTTAAGAGGTATCACATGGATCATCATCGATATCTTGGAGCTGACGGTATCGATGTGGATATTCCTACTGATTTTGAGGGCTGGTTCTTCTGTACCACTTTCAGAAAGTTTCTATGGGTTATTCTTCAGCCTCTCTTTTATGCTTTTCGACCTCTGCTCATCAACCCCAAACCAATTTCTCATCTGGAAATTATCAATACTGTGGCCCAGATCATTTTTGACATTATAGTTTACTACATTTTTGGAATTAAATCTTTAGTCTACATGTTGGCAGCATCCCTGCTTGGTCTGGGTTTGCACCCAATTTCTGGACATTTCATAGCTGAACATTACATGTTCTTAAAGGGACATGAAACTTACTCATATTATGGGCCTCTGAATTTACTCACCTTCAATGTGGGTTACCACAATGAACATCATGACTTTCCCAATGTTCCTGGAAAAAACCTCCCACTGGTAAGTAAAGGACTTGATGCATATTCTGATTTCTGATTAGTGTGTAAGAAAATCAGTTTGACTTGCTTATTTTAAAGAGTCCACTATATTTTATCAATCTAAGCTGCTCATCAAAGAAGGGGGAGAAAAGGGAAAGATGTAAATCCTGTGTCTGCCAGCTTAATTCTACAAAGAGTTAACTATCCTAATGCTTAATTTCTGAATTTAGGGTTCAGAAATGTTGAAAGATATATACATATATATAAAAAAGTAATTTGGAGATAGAAAACTAAGTCCCTTGTGATCATGATCACCATTATACCAGTGCTAAGACTTATTTAATTTATGATGAACAGATAATCTGCATAATTGGTCTGCAAAATTAATGAACAACAGTTTCCAATACCATAATCTTTCTTAATCAGGAACTCTTTCTTTTGACCAAAGATTTTGTATAATGTATTTTTACTGTAATACTGTGGTTTTGTAGGAAAATGTCGATTGGTGATACATGTTGAAATATCTAGGGATGATAATATTAGGGCTAAGTTGTCACATAATTTCTCCACCTTACAAAAAGTTCAGAAAAGAACAAAGTGTGTAGGTTTATTAGATATAATACAGTTTTCATAGTACACAGAGAGAAAGCAGATTCATAGAGTTAATCAGTGGTAAAATAGGTGAGGGCACATTAGTGTTCATTTTATACTTTTTGACTTTTGAATAGGTTTTACATTTTCAGAATAAAATGCATGGGAAAAAAATTAGCACACAACTGCCTGAAGACAGTTTGAGCCTGTGCTGCGATGCAGTGTCATGCAGATGTCATGCTGACCATATGGTGGCCTGAACAGAGTGTGCAGCCTTTGTTTGCCTTTTCTGTGACTAAGAAAGTGATTATTATATAACTTGTTAAAAGGAATGTGGTTTAAGAAGAAAGCCAGTCACCCTTTGAATAGAGGGGGTTTTTTTCAACATAACTGATAACTTTCATTTTTCTAGAACAGTTCCAGAATTGAAAACTTAGTTCAGTCATCTCTTGACTTAAGGCCCAAAGTACATCTCTGACTATTTACTTCCCTCTCCCTTCCATGTTGTCTTCTTATTCAGTTATCCCTAGAGTTCCCTTGTCTTGCCTTTCCTATTCTATGCTGTGTATTGAGGAATATCTTCTTTCCTCAATAACTACCTGATATTTGCTACATAAATTATAGTAGTTACACTATATATAACTATTGTATGGTTAGTAAGTATGCAATATGGAGTGTTTTTTTTTTTTTAACATCTATATTAAAATCACTCATATCATTTCCCCCACTTAAAGTATACATTTCAGAGATTTTTAGTATAATCAGAGTTGTGCAGCTATCACTATAATTAATTTTTAAAAGTTGTTATAGTAAGATTTTTAATTTAATATCTTCATTTTTTTTAAGTTTAATTTTCCCTTATTTTTGGTGAGCTTTGCATGTTTTTCCATTCTCTCACAACTCTGTAGAACACATACATAGAAAGACATCCAGAGATTTATTTTGTTAGCATTTGAATATAACTAGACACATTGGCTAATAAATTCTCAGGTTTTTTAACTCCTAATATTAAAGAATTTATTGATTTTTCTCTTCATGTCTTTGAAACATTTACAAATTATCAACTTTTTATTTTCATTATAATCATAATATTTCAATATGATTTGTTTGATTGCAGTGTTTGTATTCAGAGTCTAAATTGGCAGTCATTTTACATTTTTGGAAAGATGGTATCTTTCTGTTCTATTTGATGGTATCTTTCTGATCTAGCCAGTAGTGATCACTAAAATTTATTGACATAAATTCACTGTGGATTATGATCAAGGTTTATTTATACATATGTGTGGACTGTAGATCATCCTTGTTTATGAAAGAATTTTAGGAAGTTTGGAAGGACTAGGATCAAAGTTACCTCCCCTTGGAGGGGGATTTGATATTTCATCCTTTTCTGTTTGTGTCAGACATTCACCAATCATCCTTGATAGGCCCTAGTGTAACACTTGCTATCATCTTGCTGTATTTTGTCCCTTCCAGGTGAGGAAAATAGCAGCTGAATACTATGACAATCTCCCCCAGTACAATTCCTGGGTGAGAGTACTGTACGATTTTGTGATGGATGATACAATAAGTCCCTACTCAAGAATGAAGAGGCATCCAAAAGGGAAGGAGATACTGGAGTAAATATCACCACAGCCAAAGGAATTCCTCTCTGAAGCTTTAAATAGCTGACAAAGTGGAATTTTCGCTGAAAACTGAAGATCAGTGATGCTTAGAAGCTGTCATGACACAATTTCAAACTAGGATCTTCCTGCTGTTAAGAAACTAATCTGGGGCTGGGGATGTATCTCAGTGATGGAGCACTTGCCTGCAACATGCCTGAGGCCCTGGGTTCAGTCCCTGCCATCAAGAGACAATAGAAGCAGCAGCAGCAGCAGCAGCAGCGACTCAGGCTTCAACAGGCAGCCTTACCCCTTCATGCTCAGCTTTGCTCACTCACTGTATTGTCGTACCTGGAGGATCTTCACCCATTTCTGTCATTTTGTAAACATATCATAAAGAGTATTTCTAGTATATTATTTTCACTGTAAGGTTTTATTTTATTAAAATAGCTAATGAACTGAGCTATTAATCACAGTATATTAGTATTTGTTGCATTTTTGTATTTTTCTGTCTTTATAATATGGTTACCTGGGTATTAGGGGCAACTTTCTTTAAAATTTCACTCCAAAAATAATAATTTAAAAAGGCTGCAAGTTAATACAGTATAAATGATTGAGACAGAAATGTTGCCAAACTACTTAAATTTTTTACTGTTGTACATGAGACCTCAGTTAGATTCTGCTGAATTCTGTACAGCCTACTCATGAATAAAGTACTTACTGAACTTAATCATGACCAGCATCCAACTTCCTTTCAGATGTACTGACACTCTCACACATTAGTAACGGCTTAACTGATAGTCTTCCATGATCTTCATTCCAGGGGAAACTGATTGTAGGCTGATGGCAGGTATTTAGTATAAGGAGCCAGTATCATGGGCTATTAGACCAGCAGTCCTGGTTTTCTCAGATGGGTCACTTGGGGTGAATATGGTATAATATGGGAAACTATTATTAAAATATATCAGCTAATTATGGTTTCATGTAGTGGCAGGCAAATCCCAGGCAGCTAAGTGTGAAGAGCAGAATCTTCCAGGGACTGGCAAATGTGCTTTACAGTTTCAGCCCACAGTGCTTTGCTTTGCTTTCCTTTCCTGAGTCCCTAGCAAGGGAAATTCCTAGTAACATTGAATCTGCTGCTTAAATAACCATTGATCTAAAGTATAGAAGGATAATAGAACCAATTTTGCAAATCAGATTTATTCTGTCACTAAAAAGGTATTTGTGAAATATATCCATGGATTTACTACTACTTTTAAACAGACTGTATTTTTTTGCCCCTTTGATTCCTCTCACCTGTAGAACTCTAGCCTAAAACTCCCAAATCTCCTCTGAATTCCACTACCTACTAGATATAAAGTACATGATCATCCCTCCCCATAATTTCTGTTTCCTGCTGGGAGCCATTAGCCAAGTAGGTATGACAATTTCCTTGCCAGCGTACCCCATGTTGCTGACATGTTGCAGCGACATTGAATGTAGGTGACCTTGCTCAAGGACCAAGGCAGATTAGGGTGTTCCCGGTTTTAAGATAATCGTGTTTAGGGCGTTCCCAGTTTAGGTTCCAGGTTTAAGGTTTAAGATTATTCCTGCTGGGAATAGGGCGTATCCTGCTGCCTGAGTTCCCCTTGAGTTCTCACGGGATTCAGACAGTATATTTTGGAGATAGAAGCCCAGTGGGTGTGGATTTGGGCAGAGAACGTGGATTTGGGCAGAGAACGTGGATTTCCCCAGAACGTGATTGTAGACGGCTGGTGTGAGTTCGGGAATAAAGAGTTGCTGTTTGAATCTACAAGCTGTGTGGTGGCTCGTGATTTTGTGCCCAGCCAGACTGTGGCATTTGGCGGCTCGTACGGGGAACTTCTAAAGCTTGGAGGTAAGTGAAATTGCTCGCCGCTGAGGAAGAGCGAAAGAATGGGTGACCAATTCAAAAAACAATGTGTTATTGTTTTAATTTATCTTGTTTTTGTTTCAAGCTGCCTATCCCTAGAAATTTCTCAGGCAAACTGGAAAAAATGGTTGACTAAAGGTTTGAAGTTTGTCGGCCCTGAGGAAGAGAAAATTGATACAATGATTTTTTATTCCGTTTTTGTTTCATTCAGTTTCGGTTTTGTTTTGTGTTATCTTATTGGGTTGCGTTATCTTTATAGTAGATTAGAAATTAGTAAAAAACAAACCGAAAAGATGTTAAGTAAATTGTTAGAGGTTCAGACCATGGAGAAAGACATTTTAGATCAAGCAAAAGAGAAGGTCTCTCGAGCTAGTCAGACAGAGGAAGAAAATTTAAAGGAAAAGGGGTTGTTAGGAAAAAGGCCACAACAGGAGGCTGTTACTAACTCCGTTTTATCACAAGAGGGCGTAATTCAACCAACAGCCCCGCCGATGGAGACAGCTGAGTGGCCCTCAAACCCCGTAGTTGATAAATGGGATCCTGAGACAGGACCTCAAAGATTAGCATGCCCTGTACTTGAACAGGCAGGAGGGCAGCGAATTCACCGTGCTTTAGATTTTAAAACAGTGAAGCAGTTAAAGGAGGCTGTAACAACCTATGGCCCCCAAGCTCCCTTCACGGTAAGCATGGTCGAGTCCATTACTAACTTGGACATGACGCCAGCAGATTGGGCTAGCATGTGTAAATCTGTACTAAATGGAGGACAATATTTGTTATGGAAGGTTGCCAATGAGGAATTTTGCGCGGAGACAGCTAGGCGAAATGCAGCAGCCGGTTACCCTCAAAGAAATCTAGATATGTTGTTAGGAAAAGGACCTTATGAGGGTCAACGGCAACAAATTGAATATGATCCTGCTATATATGCACAAATTGCTGCAGACGCAGTTAGGGCATGGAAGACTTTACAAGGACATGGAGATTTACAAGGTCAGCTATCTAAGGTAATACAGAGAGCTAATGAACCTTACGCTGACTTTGTAGATAGGCTAATTCAAACGGCTGCCAAAATTTTTGGGGATACAGAACAAGCAATGCCATTAATAAAACAACTGGCTTATGACCAAGCAAATCGTTGCTGCAGAGAGGTTATTAGACCATGGAGACATGAAGATTTAAACACATATATTAAATTATGTAGAGATATTAATGAACAAGGGCAGGTCTTGGCAGCTGCAGTACAACAGGCTTTAGATGCCAGGCCAAAAACATGCTATGATTGTGAACAAACAGGACATTTTAAAAGGAATTGCCCCATAGGAGGAGGGTTTAACAAAAGTAGGTATCAAAGGTATAGAATACCGGGTATTTGCCCACGATGCCGTAGAGGGAGACATTGGGCTAATGAATGCCGTTCTCAAACCACCATAGAAGGTACTCCCTTATCAAAAAACGGACAAAGAACAGGTATTTATCCACGATATCGTGGAGAAAGGCATCAGGCTCCATTGCCAAAAAACGGACAGGGGGGCCCAATGCTCCGGGGCCCACAAGCACAAATCTACGGGGCAGTGGAGGAACCCAGCAACACCATCAGGCTAGTGCCCAGGACACATTGTCCATTAAATCCCTCATCAGACAAACCCGAGGGAGCGCAGGGTTGGACATCTGCACCTCTGCCAGAGCAGTATTAACTCCAGAGATGGGAGTTCAAATCATTCCCACAGGAGTAAAAGGACCTCTTCCCCAAGGAACAGTAGGCTTATTATTGGGACGTAGTTCATCTACATTAAAAGGACTTATGATAAGTCCTGGGGTAATTGATCCCGATTATGTAGGTGAAATAAAAATTATAGCTAGTTCTCCAAGAGGTATATCAGTAATTTCACCTGGAGATAGAATAGCACAGTTGTTAATAATACCCAGCCTACATAATAAATTTCCTAGTCATAGTGTAGAAAGAGGTTCCAGGGGATTAGGCTCCACAGGTGTAGATTGGGCTATGTTGTCTTTAAATTTAGATTCTCGCCCAATGCTAAAACTAAATATTCAAGGTCATGAGTTTAATGGGCTACTGGACACAGGAGCTGACCTTAGCATCATATCTCGTCAAGAATGGCCAAAACATTGGCCATTACAACAAGCCACTCAAACGCTTCGAGGCCTAGGAGTGGCGACTAATCCCCATAGAAGTTCTATGATATTAGATTGGAAGGATCCTGAAGGATGTGAAGGAACTATACATCTTCCTATAAATTTATGGGGACGAGATGTCCTAGATCAATTAGGTTTGACGTTAACAAATAACATCAATCCTAATGCGCCCACTACTAGGGCTAGACAAGGCTTTAGGAAAGAAAAAAGATTAGGAAAACAAGGGCAAGGTATAGCAGCACCAGTACAAATAGATCAAGGAACAGACAGACATGGGTTGGATTTTCAGAAAGGGCCACTGAGACAATCAAAATTACTTGGAAATCAGAAAGACCAGTGTGGGTTCCTCAGTGGCCCCTGACTAAAGAAAAGAAACAGGTAGCCCATGATCTGGTCAAACAACAATTAGCGGAAGGACATATACAACCTTCCATATCTCCCCATAATACTCCCATTTTTGTCATCAAAAAGAAATCTGGTAAATGGAGATTATTGCAAGATTTAAGAGCCATTAATAATGAGATGGTTATTATGGGACCTGCTCAATCAGGGATTCCTCAATTGTCTGCTTTGCCAAAAACCTGGCATGTTTTAGCTATAGATATTAAAGATTGTTTTTTTTCAATTCCAATTCATCCCGAGGATAGTCCACGTTTTGCATTTACTATCCCTGCATTAAATCATGAAGGTCCTGATCAGAGATATGAATGGAAAGTACTCCCTCAAGGGATGGCTAACAGTCCAACTATGTGTCAAATATATGTTAACAAAGCAATCCAGCCACTTAGAAATCAAAATCCTGAACTACAAATATTTCACTATATGGATGATGTATTATTGGCACATAAAGATAAAAACATATTGCTGGAATGTTATGCCACACTTACAAACTTATTAAAAAATTATAATCTAGAGATAGCAATAGATAAAGTACAATTAAATTTTCCAATTAATTATTTAGGAGTTCTATTATCCTCAACCATGGTCTGTCCACCAAAAATTCAAATACGAGTAGATCAACTCAAATCACTTAACGACTTTCAAAAGTTATTGGGAGACATAAATTGGATAAGGCCTTATCTAGGTATACCAACAGGAGAGTTGGGACCTTTATTTGATATTCTAAAAGGTCCATCAGATCCAAATTCACCCCGCATGTTAACTCCTAAAGCAAGAAAGGCATTAAAAATTATTGAAACATATATGGAAAATATGCATTTGGATAGAATTGATATAAGTTTGCCTTTATTATTTATTGTACTACCAACAAAAAATATTCCTACAGGAGTATTTTGGCAAGAAGGTCCATTATTATGGATACATTTATCTTATTCTCCTAACACTATTCTTACTAGGTATCCTGAGGCTGTAGGACAATTAATACTCAAAGGAATAAAAGCAGCGAAGGGAGTGTTTGGAATTTCTCCCAATAAAATTATTACTCCATATACTATGGATCAAATTGATGAGTTAGCTAATGAGTTAAATACTTGGGCAATAATCATGTGTAAATCTAATGTTTCATTTGATAATCATTTACCATCTAATCCTTTGTTGTCTTTTTGGTCTAAGCATCCTGTAGTTTTTCCTAAAATGACAAGAAAAACACCTATCATGAATGCTCCAAATATATTCACTGATGGGTCAAATAATGGTACAGCAGCAGTAGTTACCCCAGATCGAACTTTTACATTTTTAGTACCGAAACAATCAGCTCAAAAGGTAGAGCTTAATGCAGTTTTACAAGCTTTTTTGATGTTTAAAGATTCTGTATTTAATTTATTTTCTGATAGTCAGTATGTAGTTAATGCTATAGTATCTCTTGAAGATGCTGGTAGGATTTCCCCTTCTTCTACTGTTTTCTCTTTGTTTTCCACTATACAAAGTCTAATCTGGGACAGAAAAGATCCATTCTTCATAGGACATATTAGGGCACATACAGGATTGCCTGGAGCCCTTAGTTTAGGCAATGATTTAGCAGATAAAACTACACATGACATACATATTTTCTCTACATTTGAAGAAGCTACAAATTTTCATAAAAGGTTTCATGTTAATGCTAATACTTTACAAAAGCGTTTTAAAATAACTAAGGAACAAGCCAGACATATAATAAAACAATGTCAAAATTGTGTGACATTTTTACCACAAGTTAATCTTGGAGTCAATCCTAGAGGACTGATACCTAACCATATTTGGCAGATGGACGTCACACACTTGCCACAATTTGGAAAATTAAAATATTTACACGTTACAGTCGATACTTCTTCTGGATTTTTGATGGGCTCCCTTCATGCCGGAGAAAAAACTAAAGATGTTATAGCTCATTGCTTACAAAATTTTGCCACTGTGGGCGTTCCTAAACAGTTAAAAACCGATAATGGTCCTGGCTATACCTCTACCTCTTTTAAACAATTTTGCTCATCATTTGGTATTACTCATATAACAGGAATCCCATACAATCCACAGGGATAAGGCATAGTTGAAAGAGCTCATCAAACTATTAAAACATACTTATTAAAGCAAAAAGAGGGAATTGGAAGGGGGTATATATCCCCCAAAGATAAACTTAAAATAACGCTTTTTACTCTAAACTTTTTAAATTTGGATTCATCAGGACTTAGTGCTGCGGAAAGGCATATGTATCCAAAAAATGTACATAAGCCTAAAGTACTTTGGAAAGATATTCTAACAGGACAATGGAAAGGTCCTGACCCAGTGATTGTCTGGAGTCGGGGGTCTGTTTGTGTTTTTCCACAGGGAGAACAGCAGCCCATTTGGATTCCAGAGAGATTAACTAAAACAGTTTCTACAGATCGAAAAGAAGATGATTTGACTCAAATCCATAACAGCTGATATCCAGAACTCCAGCTTGGCCATTCTTACATCTGCGACAGTGATTAACCAGGATGCTTTTTTCAATAGCTATTTTATTATTGCATTTTTCCACATCATAAGGTTCTATTTTATTTTTTGAGCTCATACAAACCTAGGTTAATGTTTTTCTGATCAGTTTTATTTTTTAACTGTGGAGTTTTTAAACATTGCAATGGAGATTTCACCCAGGTAAAGCTACAAGGCCTTTACTATTTTCTTATGTGTTGTACGTTTGTGTACACTCTTGTGTTTTGTGTTGTATGTCTGTATGTGCGTATGTCCATATTTCTTATATGAGGAGCGCTCATGAAAAAATGGATCCGAATTATTATTATTTTTTTTTATTCACGTGATTTAAATGGTTTAATTTAAATTAGGTAAACAGCTGTTAAAGATTGTTTTTAAAGTAGGTTAACAGATCTGTTTGTTTACTTTCACCTTTCCTTTTCATTATATTTAATAATTCTTTTCAGGATAATGTCTCTTTAGCATCATTGCCAGAATTCCTATCTCCATCCCAGTGCCGGTGAAGAACTCAACAAGTAATGCTCAATCAAAGAGTCAACTTACTTTGGGAGGAAACGGATTTTGGAAGGAAATGGACATATTGATAGATTCCTCTGCTTTGAACTGCTTGCAGAACTTGCCTGGACTATGTAACTATCGTTTGGTGCAGCGAATTGTGGTAATGCTGGCATATCTTTGCTGATGGTGTCACTAGTGATGCAATTTTTATTTCCTTGCCAGCGCACCCCATGTTAATTGTGGTAGTGCTGACATATCTTTGCTGATGGTGTCACCAGTGATGCAATTTTTTCCCAAGGAGCCGTCAATTGGCTTGGTGTCGTGGCATTTCTGTATCCTCCTCCCTTCTGCTAGTGATGGTCTAAAATTTGGGGGCCAATGGCTTATGCTGGACCGGTAGTCAGTGACGGGTATGATCCAATTGCAGTGGTATCAACCTAAGACAGGAGGCTGACGCCTAAAGGTCAGTTTTCCGATGACGGGTAAGAACCATATGTTGAATTGGACAACCTACCAGGCACGGTCCATAAGCCACATTAACCTCACTCCCCCACTGGCACCAAGGCCAAATTTGGGGGCCAAAAGAGGTGAGGCAAAGAACCTCACCCCCCCACTGGTGCATAGACCTATCCACAAGTATGGCTGTATGCTGGACCGGTAGTCAGTGACGGGTATGATTCAATTGCAGTGGTATCAACCTAAGACAGGAGGCTGACGCCTAAAGGTCAGTTTTCCGATGACGGGTAAGAACCATATGTTGAATTGGACAACCTACCAGGCACGGTCCTTAAGCCACATTGCTTGTTGTTTAATTAATCAGAAGGGGGGAGATGCTGGGAGCCATTAGCCAAGTAGGTATGACAATTTCCTTGCCAGCGTACCCCATGTTGCTGACATGTTGCAGCGACATTGAATGTAGGTGACCTTGCTCAAGGACCAAGGCAGATTAGGGTGTTCCCGGTTTTAAGATAATCGTGTTTAGGGCGTTCCCAGTTTAGGTTCCAGGTTTAAGGTTTAAGATTATTCCTGCTGGGAATAGGGCGTATCCTGCTGCCTGAGTTCCCCTTGCGTTCTCACGGGATTCAGACAGTATATTTTGGAGATAGAAGCCCAGTGGGTGTGGATTTGGGCAGAGAACATGGATTTGGGCAGAGAACGTGGATTTCCCCAGAACGTGATTGTAGACGGCTGGTGTGAGTTCGGGAATAAAGAGTTGCTGTTTGAATCTACAAGCTGTGTGGTGGCTCGTGATTTTGTGCCCAGCCAGACTGTGGCATTTGTGCCCAGCCAGACTGTGGAAGTTTCCCTTACATTATCACTTTTTGCTGGTTAGACATTTCACAGTTGTAGCAGGCCTACCTAGTCTGGCTCCCATGCCAGCTCATCCATTCTTTAAGAGATCTGCCATTTGGGGCAGCAGGAAGGTTAAGTCCTGAAACCTTCAAGAAAGTAAGCTTGAGGAATCATGCTTTCACATGCTTCACACTAGCTCGCAGTTCTGTCTCATATTCCTTCACTTTTCTGGTCTGATAATCTTGTCTCAAGGCTCCAAGGCCTTCCCTGGACCATCTCCACCCTAGAGCAGGTACCACTTTTTTGGACCCTGAGGACCAATGATTACCTCCTCCTCATCTTGTCTCCAACCACACTGTTTTGTAAATAGACAGTTTGTTTTCCGCCCCCCTGAGGTTTCAACTCTTCAAGGGCTGAGGGATCTTCTGTAGTTATGTTCTTAAAGCTCACATGATCAGTGCTGGCCTTGGAGTAATTGCTTGATAAAGGAATAAGACCAGCAGAGAATCTTTGAACTTGAGAAGCTTTATCTAAAACAGCCAAAACAGGGTTTGTAAAACCTTCAGGTAAGTATGATATTTTAAAAACAACAGACATTTCTTGGGAATTCTTACTTTTCACCTACACCAAGTGTTTACCTGCATAATCTTATTGAAGTCTCAACAATTCTATGATGTATTAATATCTTCATTTTGTAGATGAGAAAACCAAGGCTAAGAGAGATTATGTAACTGGTCCAAGGTCACACTGAGTACATTGCAGAAACAGAATCTAAAAATCACACCGTGACTCCAAAATCAAAACTCTTGACCAGGCTCCCCATGGCTTGTGTGGCGAGCCTGCCCAGGGAGTAGCAAAGACAATCTAAAACATGTGTTCCATTACCAAATAGGTGCTCAGTCCACTTTTATGTTCGGGAGAGATGTCTCTGGTTTTAACAATGTTTACTAAATCCTAATATGAAACATTCATGTTTAAATCCATAGCAAAGTTGCATTTATTCATTTTGTAGATTCTTTATCAAATGTTGCATTAGAAAATGAGGACTCAAAGTAGGATCCCAAACCAAGGAGCTGGGCAATGCATATCCCATTCAGCAGAATTCAGTAATAAGGGACTTCACAAAATAGGATTGAAACATGGCTGGAACCAGTGCTTTGTCAGTCAGTACGTACAGAATGATAGATAGTATTCTAATCCTCCAGCCTGACAAGCTAGCTATTACCTCCACACTTTCTATGTGGAGATATTGCTGAAAACTCAGTCCTTGTCCCTAATGCCAATCCAATAACGAGAACACACTATTGTCATGTATGAAAAAGAAAAGTTTCATTGCTAGCAAAGGAGAAACACAGAGGACTCCTGTTCCAAAGACTGATTCTGCCCATCAGCAGGAAGGGGTCAAAGAGATGATTAAGAGAAAATGAGGTTAGGGAGGAGAGATCAGGAATAGAAGATTAGGGAAAAGAAGATCAAGGAGGAGAAGGTTAGGGAAAAGATGAGGCAGAAGAAGTTTGGGAAAAAGAAAAAAAAGTTTCAAAGCCACAAGTGGACCCCTATTATGGAGGAACTGAATGTCCATGTACTGGGGATTAACCTGAAGCCACCTCTGTCAAAGCTTACTCTGTTTTGCTATAATACTTGTCCCACTGACTTGAGCTTTCACTGGACAAGAAAATGTGCTGTTTCTTATTAGGCAAATCTTCCTGGAGCGTCAGTCATTTGGAATGAAGCAAGAACAGTCTGATGACCTAAGGCTGGGAAGGCCCTGAGAAAACTACCCTCAGAAACCCAAGAGTGTTAAGGTACTTTCCATACTCAGTTCTGAGGACCAGCATGGCTAAAGCCTGTAGAGGAAAGAGCAGGCAGTGAACCATCAGGAGGTGAGGCCTGAGGCTGACGAGCTGAAAGCCCTGAAGTGGCTACAGTGTCAGCAGTGAGTGAATGGATAATTATTCCACTATTGCCATGTATCAAATAAATAAATAAAAAGAATCTGGGACATCATCCAAAAGGGACACCTTTGCTTCTGCCAAGTTTCATCTGTATTGACAGATGGCTCAGGAAGCCAGTAACTGGACTCCACCCAGGGGAAGTTTCAGGTGGCACTGAGTGGACACCTCATTGTATTTCTGAAGGCAGTGGCTCTCACAAACGTGAATTGACGAAAAGACCCAATGCGAAGGCAAAGTTCAGTTAGGGCATCCTGGGGAACTGTGGCTGGGTGGGGCTGCTTGTATAAACAGCACCTTCTAGGAAGGAAGGTGGAACCCAAGGAAACACAAGGTGCCCTTATATCACAAGCAGACCACTGGTTAGTAAGCACACATCTCTATCCTTGCAGTTCCTGGGGGAAAGGACTGAATGGATGCTGTGTGAAAGATGGAGGAATCCAACTGCCAACAGTGAGATGATAAATCCTTGTGGAGCTGCAATCTCCAATCTAAGCAGGGCCTCTGTAATCCCCTCCCCTGTGAGCTTATTCTCAAAGGCTGCCCCAACAGACCTTTGGGGAGAGTTTCATAAGACCCAGAATGACCCTTCATTTGTCCAGGTAGTGGTGTGAGCCTCAAATGAGCAGCCGAGAATTCTTTTGGCTTAAGAGGGTGTCACCCTCTCCACCCCACCCCCTTTTCCCTTCCCACGCTGAACAGTAATCCCGCTCTTGGCCATAACCACACACTGAGAAACCTGTTTCCCCTCCAGGCTGGGCATTCCATAAGCCAGAAAGTGGGTTCCTTTCTATCTTCTTCAGAAGAAACACACTCATGTGATCTCTCCTATTTTTAAGCTCATGTCTGCTTCAGCACCAATAAGGAGAAGGCCCTGCCTACTCACACAGCCCTATTAGAGGCCTCCCTGTCCACACTCACTGAACTCTGAATCCCCACCTCTCAGGGCTGAGTTCTTCCCTCTGCACCCACCTCTGCCTCCCAGAGTGGGGTCCCTGGGGAATTTTCCTTACACCTTCACTATCCAAGGATTCTCAACCCAAGGGGTCAGAGGCCTCAGGGAAGTACCCGGGATCATGAGGGGATTACTTTACAGAGACATGATCATACATCAGTCTGGCATCTCCTCACAATACCCGCCACATACACTTTGAAGACCCTTTTCAAGTGAAAAGAACAACTTCAGATTCTAATTTAATTCTACCACCTTCAATTTTGTAATAGCAATTCTTTATTTCCTGTTACCTTCTCAAAAATACATATGTGAAAACAAGTCAGGTCATCAAAAATCAAGACCAAATGACAAACTCAACCCATGTGAACATTGCCACTCAGGCCTCATATCCCTGATGTTTTCTGTGTGCACAGGTTTGCTTTCCCTTAGAGCACCTGTTTCTGTCCTTGCTCAGTCCCATCCCAGCCCTGGGGCCATCAGGGGAGATCTCTTTGACTGCTTAAAGCAGTCTGCAGCCCTTTGTTTCCACTAGGAGTCGGGGTGGGGCAGAGGAGAGGGTTAAAGGAAAATTTCAGAAACCTCAGTCCTTTGGGAAGTGAGTTGGCCATTAGCTCCTCAGCCTGGACACCCAGGAAAGCCCCTAAGCACTTTGTATTAAAACATCCATATTCCTTTGATTCCTGTGTTACTTTTTCACAGGCTCAGGAACAAGATGTCTTAGGAAAATAACCTTCCTATTTCAATCCAATTTAGTATCTTTATCTCCTTTTAAAATGCACAAGGTTAAGTACATAATCATATTACCATTTAAAGGAAGAGAAAACTGAGACTCCAAGATGTTAGGTTACTTGCCTTGAGTTGACCAGCTTGATCTCAGGTGGAGGCCTAAGCAAAACCTGAACTGAACCACCCCTATCCTAAGTCTAAGCACTGGCCACCACCCCCTTACAGCATCTTCAATTTGTGGTCCACAAAGAACTTCTATTTATATATGCAGTGTGGGGTTGGGCAATAATGTGTCCAGGTGGGAATTAAGAAGTCTAAAGTTTCAGTCAGAGATGGTATAATTGGGAAAATATTTTGTGGTGAGGGCTGGGCCCCTTCACTCCTGTTGTCTCCCCACTGTCCAGGAGACACAGTGAGCTATTTCTTGCAACCAGCTGAAGCTCATGGCTGCAATAGAGGAGAAGCAGTGACATTGCTCCAGGCCTGTTTAGACTTGGCTGCCCTGAGGTTACCTTGGCTTTGGAAAAGTTTGCTGAGTAAATTAATAACATAAGCAAGGGTGTAGAGAGAACTTTAACCTACCTCACAGACTTATACAATTAAGAAGACAGACTATTTTAGGACTAAAAGACTATGTACACAAGTGTGCCAGCTTATCCTCAGAGAACCGTAACGGGGGACTAATGAGCCTGATGGGGTTGCTGCCCTGTGTCAGGCACTGTGCTAGTCTTCTTTAACTTTTCAAGCTTTATTTTTTTTAATTTTTGTATTTTTTATAAAGAACAGAAATTTATTCCCTCATAGCTCAGGAGACTGAGAAGTCAAGCTTTATTTAAGTGCAATGATCCAGGAAGGATATTAGATCTCATTAAAGACAGCCACCTCTGTGGGCAACACATAGTCCTCAAAAGGTGTGATCTGCTCCAACTTCATCATTTTCACCATCTCCTTCTGAACCACTCCCAGGAATAAGGGCAGCAGGCCAGCCATGGCTCTCAGCAAGGGTGAGAGTGTGTCACGGGGTATGCAGTCAACTCCCCAAGCTCTTTCCACACTCAATTGCTCAGAAAATGCTGAATCAGAAGCTAGGTCAGGAGCTTGTGGCCTGGAGCTCACATTTAACTAAACATTTTCAGATCTAGCCTAGACACATGGGTTTTCCAAACTCCACAGGTCTGCAAAGCCAAGTTTCCATCATCCAATTGCCATGCTAGGAAAAGAGGCCAAACCAGGGAGGCCCAGGTTGTCAGCAAGAAAGAAAGGTGGACATCTGTACATTGTGAGATCCTAAATCAGATGACTCCTTATGACCAGGAGGATGATTAGCTGCTGTTTAACAAGCCTCAGCAGTCAAACCCAGTCACAGGGCACAGGAAGAGCTCTGGTCTGTGAGTGCAGTCGGAGGCAGAGCAGCCATGGGGATGAAAGACAGGATCTGCATGGCCTGTGTGACTGGAGCAGGTAGGTTCTCTGAGTTTATCTGCCAGCCTACTCCCAGGCTGTGCCTGGCTTGGAGATCACAGGAGAAAGACACAGTTCTTTCTCCCCTGGGTGGGCTTTAGTTGTGCTGGTTCTCATTGCCAGGGGATATTGGAGCTGTCATTTGGGACAGGTCCAGCAGCAAGTGGTTAGGTCACAATAGTTCCAAACTATAGCAGTTAATGCTTAATGTCCAAACTTTGGTCTGAGTTTTTTTGCGGTGTGTCATTTTTTTTACTTTTTAAATTTTTTTATTTTTAATTTTTTTATTTTTTAAATAAAATTGTGGTAGAATATTCAAAGCATAAATTATACCATTGCCACACTTTTTTGTTTTTTTATATATAGATGACAGTAGAGTCTATTTTGACATATCATTCACACATGGAGTATAACTTATTCTAAATAGGATCCCATTCTTGTGATTATACATGATGTGGGGTTTCACTGGTCATATATTCACAAATGAACACAGGTAAGTTATGCCCAATTCATTTTACTGTCTTTCCTATTCCCATCCTCTCTCCTTTCCCTTCATTCCCCTTTGACTAATTCAGTGAACTTCTATTCTTCTCTCCCCTTCTCCCCATTGTGTGTTAGCATTCATATATCAGAATATTCAGCCTTTACTTTTTTGGGGGACTGATAGTCTCCAATTCCATTCATTTACCAGCAAATGCCAAAAATCCATTCTTATTTATGGATAAGTAATATTCCATTGTGTTTATATACCACTTTATGGATAAGTAATATTCCATTATGTTTATATACCACATTTTCTTTACCCCTTCTTCTGTTGAAGGGCACCTAGGTTGATTGCATAACTTAGCTATTGTAAGTTGAAGGACTATAAACATTGAAGTGGCAGCAACACTATAGAATGCTGATTTTAAGTCCTTTGGGTATACATCAAGGAGTGGAATAAATGGGTCAAATGGTGGTTCCATTCCAAGTTTTCTGAGGAATCTCCATACTACTTTCCAGAGTGGTTGTTCCAATTTGCAGTCCCACCAGAAATGTATGAGTAGAACTTTTTCCCCACATCCTCACCAATATTTATTGTTACTTGTATTCTTGATATCTGCCATTCTGACTGAAGTAAGATGGGATCTTAGAGTAGTTTTGATTTACATTTCTCTAATTGCTAGAGATGTTGAACATTTTTTCATATATTTGTTGACCATTTGTATCTCTTCTGTGAAGTGCCTGTTCAATTCTTTTGACTATTTGTTGATTGGGTTATTTGTGGCTTTTTGGTATTAAGTTTTTTAAGTCTTTATATATCCTGGAGATATATTTCTCCCATTCTGTAGGTTCTCTCTTCACATTCCAGAAGATTTCTTTGTTGTAAAGAAGCTTTTTAGTTTGATACTATCCCATTTATTAATTCTTGATTTTACTTTTTGCATTTTAGGAATCTTATTGAGGAAGTCAGTTCCTAAGCCAAAATGATGAAGAGTTGGGTCTACATTTTTTTCTAGTAGGTGCAGGGTCTCTAGTCTAATGCCTAGTTCTTGATCCACTTTGAGTTGAGTTTAGTGCAGGGTGAGAGAGAAGGATTTAATTTCATTTTGCTACATATGGATTTCCAGTTTTCCCAGTACCATTCGTTGAAGAGGCTATTTTCAATGTATGCTTATGGTGCTTTTGTCTAGTATGAGATAACTGTATCTATGTGGATTTGTCTCTGTGTCTTCTATTCTGTTCCATTGTTCTTCATGTCTGTTCTTATGCCAACACCATAGCATTTTTGTTACTGTAGGTCTGTAGTATAGTTTAAGGTCTGGTATTGTGATGCTTTCTGTTTCACTTATCTCACTAAGGATTGTTTTTGCTATTCGGGGCCTCTGATTTTTCCAAATGAATTTAATGACTGCTTTTTCTATTTCCATGAAGAATGAAATTAGAATTTCACTAGAAATTGCATTAAATCTACATAATACTTTTGGTAGTATGGCCATTTTGACAATATTAATTCTGCCTATCCAAGAACATGGGAGATCTTTCCATCTTCTAAGGTCTTCTTCAATTTCTTTCTTTAGTGTTCTGTAGTTCTTATTATAGAGATTTTTCATCTCTTCTGTTAGATTGATTCCCAAGTATTTTATTTTTTGAGGCTACTGTGAATGGGATTGTTTTTCTAACTTCTCTTTCAGTTGCTTCATCTTGGCATATAAGAACACAACTGATTTATGATGTTAATTTTATATCCTGCTACTCTGCCATTGCTAGACCTCAAAGTGTAATAGAGTAGTATTAAAGGTACTCACACTATTGTGCAACCAATCACCAAGACATTTTCATGCTGTAAATTTGAAACTTTGTACCCGTAAGTATTTCTCCATCCCCTCCACCAGCACCTGGAAACCATTTAACTTTTTTTTTTTTTTTTGACATTTTCAGAAACTCTGTTTCTATATATTTCCATGAATTTGACTACAGGATTTTTTTAAAAAAATACATATTTATTTTTTATTTGTAGTTGGACGCAATACCTTTATTTTATTTATTTATATGTGGTGCTGATGATCGAACCCAGGGCCTCGCACATGCTAGGCAAGTGCTCTACTGCTGAGCCACAACCCCGGCCCTCACTAGAGGATTTTTAATCTGGCAAAACTCTTTTAATTTTTCCCATCAATATACACTTCAGAGCGGCCTGCCGGCAGGGTAGACACGTCACCCCAATTGGAGTAGGCGCAGAGCAGAGCCGCTGCCCGCGCCCACAAGGTAGGCAGACCACGCGACCTGGAGAAGGGGCCCAGTGGCCCGCCGGCATGATAGACAGATCACCCCAATTGGAAGAGGAGCACAGCCGCCGCCCGCCCCTGCAAGGGAGACTTTGCAACTATACAAGAGCAATATAAATATATAGGGGGAAAATTCAATAACACAACAGTTTCACCAAGCAGAAAGAAACGCGAGCAGTATGAAAAGACAAGGAAAGAAAGGACCACAAGCAATGCAGGTCAACTCAACTTTAGAAGAGGTAATAGCTGCAGCAGATGGAATGTCAGATAAAGAATTCAGGATTTACATGCTTCAGATGATCTGGAGTATCAAGGAAGACATTAGACAGCAAAATTAGACAATGAAAGATCACTTTGACAATGAATTACATAAACAAAACCAAGAAGCAAAAGATCAACTAAACAGGGAGATAGAGGTTATAAAAAACAAACAGAAATCCTAGAAATGCAGGAAGCAATAAACCAACTTAAAACCTCAAATGAGAATATTACCAGCAGAGTAGAACACTTAGAAGATAGAACATCAGACAATGAAGACAAAGTATTTCAACTTAAAAAGAACATAGACAGCTCAGCGAGACTCTTTAAGAAACCATGAGCAGAACATCCAAGAAATATGGGATAACATAAAGAGACCAAACTTAAGAGTCATTGGGATACAGGAAGGATAGAGGTCCAAACCAAAGGAATGAGCAATCTGTTCAACGAAATAATACAAGAAAACTTCCCAGACATGAAGAATGAGACAGAATCCCAAATCCTAGAAGCCTACAGGACGCCGAATGTGCAAAATCATAAGAGACCCACACCTAGACACATTATAATGAAGATGCCCAACATACAGAATAAGGAGAGAATTTTAAAAGCTTCAAGAGAAAGGAAGCAGATTACATTTAGGGGTAAACCAATCAGGATAACAGCTGATCTTTCAACACAGACTCTGAAAGTTAGAAGATCCTGGAACAACATATTTCAAATGCTGAAAGAAAATGGGTTCCAACCAAGAATTGTGTATCCAGCGAAATTAAGCTTCAGGATGGAAGACGAAATTAAAACCTTCCACGATAAACAAAAGCTAAAAGAATTTGCAGCTAGAAAACCATCTCTTCAAAACATCCTTGGGAAAACATTACAGGAAGAGGAAATGGAAAATAACAATGAAAACCAACAGTGGGAGGTAGTACAGTAAAGGGAAAAAATAATCAAAGAGGAAAAACAAACCATGTTAAGTAACATAAATAAACAAATATGGCTGGAAGAACAATCCATATCTCAATAATAACCCTAAATGTTAATGGCTTAAACTCACCAATTAAGAGACACAGGCTAGTAGAATGGATCAAAAAAAAGATCCAACAATATGCTGCCTACAGGAGACACATTTGATAGGAAAAGACATACATAGACTGAAGGTGAAATGTTGGGAAAAATCATATCACTCATATGGACTTCGGAAACAAGCAGGAGTGTCCATACTCATATCAAATAAAATAGATTTCAAGCCAAAGTTAATCAAAAGGGATACAGAGGGACACTACATACTGCTCAAGGGAACCATACACCAACAAGACATAACAATCATAAATATATATGCCCCAAACAATGGTGCAGCTATGTTCATCAAACAAACTCTTCTCAAGTTCAAGAGTCTAATAGACCACCATACAATAATTATGGGAGACTTCAACACACCTCTCTCACCACTGGACAGATCTTCCAAACAAAAGTTGAATAAAGAAACTATAGAACTCAATAATACAATTAATAACCTAGACTTAATTGACATATATAGAATATACCACCCAACATCAAGCAGTTACACTTTTTTCTCAGCAGCACATGGATCCTTCTCAAAAATAGATCATATATTATGTCACAGGACAACTCTTAGACATTATAAAGGAGTAGAGATAATACCATGCATCTTATCTGATCATAATGGAATGAAACTGGAAATCAACAATAAAAGAAGGAAGGAAAAATCATGCATCACTTGGAGAATGAACAATAGGTTACTGAATGATCAATGGGTTATAGAAGACATCAAGGAGGAAATTTAAAAATTCTTAGAGATAAATGAAAACACAGACACAACATATCGGAATCTATGGGACACAATGAAAGCAGTGCTAAGAGGAAAATTCATTGCCTGGAGTTCATTCCTTAAAAAAAGGAAAAACCAACAAATAAATGATCTCACACTTCATCTCAAAATCCTAGAAAAAGAAGAGCAAAACAACAGCAAAAGAAGTAGAAGGCAAGAAATAATTAAAATCAGAGCTGAAATTAATGAAATCAAAACAAAAGAAACAATTGAAAAAATTGACAAAACTAAAAGTTGGTTCTTTGAAAAAATAAATAAGATCGACAGACCCTTAGCCATGCTAACGAAGAGAAGAAGAGAGAGAACTCAAATTACTAGCATACAGGATGAAAAAGGCAATATCACAACAGACACTTCAGAAATACAGAAGATAATTAGAAATTATTTTGAATCCTTATACTCCAATAAAATAGAAGATAGTGAAGGCATCGATAAATTTCTTAAGTCATATGATCTACCCAGATTGAGTCAGAAGGATATACACAACCTAAACAGACCAATATCAATTGAGGAAATAGAAGAAACCATCAAAAGACTACCAACTAAGAAAAGCCCAGGACCGGATGGGTATACAGCAGAGTTTTACAAAACCTTTAAAGAAGAACTAATACCAATACTTTTCAAGCTATTCTAGGAAATAGAAAAAGAGGGAGAACTTCCAAATTCATTCTACAAGGCCAACATCACCCTGATTCCTTAACCAGACAAAGACAATTCAAAGAAAGAAAACTACAGACCAATATCTCTAATGAATCTAGATGCAAAAATCCTCAATAAAATTCTGGCGAATCGGATACAAAAACATCAAAAAAATTGTGCACCACGATCAAGTAGGATTCATCCCGGGATGCAAGGCTGGTTCAATATACGGAAATCAATAAATGTTATTCACCACATCAATAGACTTAAAGATAAGAACCATATGATCATCTCGATAGATGCAGAAAAAGCATTCGACAAAGTACAGCATCCCTTTATGTTCAAAACTCAAGAAAAACTAGGGATAACAGGAACATACCTCAATATTGTAAAAGCTATCTATGCTAAGCCTCAGGCTAGCATCATTCTGAATGGAGAAAAATTGAAGGCATTCCCTCTAAAATCTGGAACAAGACAGGGATGCCCTCTCTCACCACTTCTGTTCAACATAGTTCTCGAAACACTGGCCAGAGCAATTAGACAGACGAAAGAAATTAAAGGCATAAAAATAGGAAAAGAAGAACTTAAATTATCACTATTTGCAGAAGACATGATTATATACCTAGCAGACCCAAAAGGGTCTACAAAGAAACTATTAGAGCTAATAAATGAATTCAGCAAAGTGGCAGGATATAAAATCAACACGCATAAATCAAAGGCATTCCTGCATATCAGCGACAAATCTTCTGAAATGGAAATGAGGACAACCACTCCATTCACAAGATCCCCCCAAAAAATAAAATACTTGGGAATCAACCTAACAAAAGAGGTGAAAGACTTATACAATGAAAACTACAGAACCCTAAAGAGAGAAATAGAAGATCTTAGAAGATGGAAAAATATACCCTGTTCATGGATAGGCAGAACTAACATCATCAAAATGGCGATATTACCAAAAGTTCTCTATAGGTTTAATGCAATGCCAATCAAAATCCCAAAGGCATTTCTTGTAGAAATAGATGAAGCAATCATGAAATTCATATGGAAAAATAAAAGACCCAGAATAGCAAAAACAACTCTAAGCAGGAAGTGTGAATCAGGCGGTATAGCGATACCAGACTTCAAACTATACTACAGAGCAATAGTAACAAAAACAGCATGGTACTGGTACCAAAACAGGTGGGTGGACCAATGGTGCAGAATAGAGGACACAGAAACCAATCCACAATATTAAAGCTATCTTATATTTGATAAAGGGGCTAAAAGCATGCAATGGAGGAAGGATAGCATCTTCAACAAATGGTGCTGGGAAAACAGGAAATCCATATGCAACAAAATGAAACTGAATCCCTTTCTCTCGCTATGCACAAAAGTTAACTCAAAATGGATCAAGGAGCTTGATATCAAATCAGAGACACGCCGTCTGATAGAAGAAAAACTTGGCTACGATCTACATACTGTGGGGTCGGGCTCCAAATTCCTCAATAGGACACCCATAGAACAAGAGTTAATAATTAGAATCAACAAATGGGACTTACTCAAACTAAAAAGTTTTTTCTCAGCAAAAGAAACAATAAGAGAGGTAAATAGGGAGCCTACATTCTGGGAACAAATCTTTACTCCTCACACTTCAGATAAAACCCTAATATCCAGAGTATACAAAGAACTCAAAAAATTAAACAATAAGAAAACAAATAACCCAATCAACAAATGGGCCAAGGACCTGAACAGACACTTCTCAGAGGAGGACATACAATCAATCCACAAGTACATGAAAAAATGCTCACCATCTCTAGCAGTCAGAGAAATGCAAATCAAAACCACCCTAAGATACCATCTCACTCCAGTAAGATTGGCAGCCATTATGAAGTCAAACAACAACAAGTGCTGGCGAGGATGTGGGGAAAAGGGTACACTTGTACATTGCTGGTGGGACTGCAAATTGGTGCAGCCAATTTGGAAAGCAGTATGGAGATTTCTTGGAAAGCTGGGAATGGTACCACCATTTGACCCAGCTATTCCCCTTCTCCATCTATTCCCTAAAGACCTAAAAAGAGCATGCTACAGGGACACTGCTACATCGATGTTCATAGCAGCACAATTCACAATAGCAAGACTGTGGAACCAACCTAGATGCCCTTCAATAGATGAATGGATAAAAAAATGTGGCATTTATACACAATGGAATATCACTCTGCATTAAAAAAAATGACAAAATCATAGAATTTGCAGGGAAATGGATGGCATTAGAGCAGATTATGCTAAGTGAAGCTAGTCCTAAAAAACAAATGCCAAATGTCTTCTTTGATATAAGGAGAGTAACTAAGAACAGAGTAGGGACGAAAAGCATGAGAAGAAGATTAACATTAAACAGGGATGAGAGGTGGGAGGGAAAGGGATAGAGAAGGGAAACTGCATGGAAATGGAAGGAGACCCTCAGGGTTTTATAAAATTACATACAAGAGGAAGTGAGGGGAAAGGGAAAAAAAACAAGGGGGAGAAATGATTTACAGTAGATGGGGTAGAGAGAGAAGAGGGGATGGGAGGGGAGGGGGGATAGTAGAGGATAGGAAAGGCAGCAGAATACAACAGACACTAGTATGGCAATAGGTAAATCAATGGATGTGTAACCGATGTGATTCTGCAATCTGTATACAGGGTAAAAATGGGAGTTCATAACCCACTTGAATCAAAGTGTGAAATGATATATCAAGAACTATGTAATGTTTTGAACAACCAACAATAAAAATTAAAAAAAAATATATACACTTCAGTCCATAGAAGGCCTATTTCACACACACACAGTAGCAAAGACAAATATTACTCATGGGTGGAGTCACAGACTCCCCTGCCTTAGACGGGCTCCGTTGAACACCCTGATTCACCATCTGCTGGAAGTTGGAGAGACCTGTGGGCTGGCTGCAGGTGCTGCTGATGGGGTTGGCAGGAGGCGCTCAGCTCACAGGGCCCTACTCTGCAGCTACACCCACCCTCCCCATGCCTCCCTTTCAGTGGAGCTTCAGGCCATGAGCTTTGGCAATGGGAGCTGGGCTTCCATAATCAGCCAACATGACAGTCATTAGAGCTGGATCCAGGCAATTCAACCTGCGCATTTCCTGGAGCCCATGTGGACAGGATTTGGTCTTTTAACTGCTTGATCTGCACAGACACTTGTCCAGGACTGGAATGGCCACATGAAATGGGTTTTCAAAACTGAACCTCCCATGAGTGAGAGGGCGATGTGTCAGGAGGCAGTGGGGTGGTGAGAAGGAAAGAGGAAGAGAGGCCTTTCCTGCCACGTCCCACAGGATGGGAAGCCATGAGGACCTGGCTCCTGCCTGTCTCTCCCATGTGCCTGCCCCTCCCCACACAGTGTCCTAGCAAGGCAGGCTGCTTTTCTGTTGTGTACACACTCAAGACCACTGAGAGTCAGGAACTCCACAGCTCCCTCCATGAGGACCCCTGCACAGCAGCTCCGTCCCCACACTCAGCTCTCAACACCTATCTTTGTCCTCAGCAACTGGCTGAATTTCAGCTTTACCAGAAAGTGTTCACTTAGACAACCACTGGGTAGTGACTTCTTTGGAAGATATCCCAAGACAAGGGTTAAGGAGTGGGAAGAAGTCAGAAGAGGTGGGTCTGTAAAGGAGCAGGTAACCATGGGACAACCAGTCATCTAGACACCAAGTCCTGGAACAAGACACCCTGTCAGCAAGGGGGGACACTGAGGGGAATGCACCTCACAACAGTCCCACCAATGGTTATGCAAGTGTCACCTTAGAGTACTTCATGGGGCTGCACATTTGCTTTGTGTATTATCGTGTATCAGCACTTTACAAGATTCTTTAAAAAGTCCTGAGGAGTGACGAAGGCTAGGTGTATACTCACCAACCCTGTCCATCTTTGTTAAGAGCCACTGTGGGGACACTTCTGGTCTGCTGGGTGGGGGTACAGGGAAATCCCTTAGGCAAGGAGACCCAGGAAGGCCTTTGCACAAAGAGTCACTATCCTTCGAGGAGAGAAAGCCCTGCAGATCTGCTGTGCCACTTCCTGGTGTCACACCCACCTCTCCTGTGCCTTTCTGTGAGTCCTAGAGGCCTAAGCTTCAGGGTCCCTCACTGTCCCTGGGATGGAGGTGTCACTAACCTCCTGTTTGCCCACTGACAAAGTGATACTAAGCAGTGAAAGGAACCTGCCCAGAGCTAGAGAGGCAGAGTAAGTACGGCTAGTCCTACCCCTGAAGCCCTTTCTTTAAGGAAACAGAGCACAATGATGAAAAGGTTAGAGGTTTAAGTCTTACACAATACCCCCTGTGTGGCACAAGGCAGAAGTGGGTGTCCCTTGAAAGGAGAGAGGACTTAAATGCTCTTAATGACAGGTTTTGGTTAGTACAGAAAGAAGTGCAAGGAGCCAGGGACAGGTTGCCAGTTTAGGTTCTAGAAAACAGTCTGTTAGTCTGCTCGGGAGCAAGGGTTCACTTCATTTTTCAGTTGCTAAAGTAACTCGTCAAATTCACAGAAAGGTAGCAAACAGGTGTACAGGTCATTGAGAATCCCACGGCTGCAAGACCACGACTCTGAATGCTTTTGTAACATTTGCCTTGAAGCTTTTCACAGGTCAGATCCTTTGGTGTTTTTTTTTTTTTTTAAAAACACAGGGCTTCACTCTGCTGCCCAGTCTGGCCCTCTATATCTGGACTCAAGCCATCTTCTGGCCTCAGCCTCCCAGTTAGCTGTGCCCCACTGCACTCTGCTCAGCTGGGGTGACTTTCGTCTGTCATCAAAGGTGGTGGTGAAGGAGGTCTTTCTGGAACCCCTCTCTTGGCCCCCGCTCCCAGGTGCTCACTCTGATTGTAAAATCACCACCTCATGAGGAGAAAGGGCACCAAGGTGGAAAGCTCTGGACAGATGCCAACGGCTGGATCCCCTCCCAGCTGTGCCACTTTCCCTTAGCCTTCCCACCAGCTGCTTCATCAGAACCACATAAAAAATACTGGTACCTGGCCCGCCCCCACCTTGTGCAAGGGTGACATGCAGCTCCCTGACCTTCCTTTCAAGCCTGTCACAGGCCAGCATGGTGGTCTATAACTGCAGCTCTGTCCTCTTCACTGTACTGGAGACATCTCCCTGGTGGGACCTTGCCACTCACTGCCCAGCATTCAAGTTCTTGGCTCCTGTGGGTCACAGTGAAGGGCAGATGAGGGATGGTGGCTGAATGATACTCCATGTGTCAGTCACCTAGGGGTTACTGTAACCAAGGGAGAGAAATAAACCCTCATCTTCTCTTGCTTTTATTTGTTTTACTTCCAATTTTAGAGGTCACATGGCTAAGCAATGTACTCTCATTAAAGCTTTGCTGTAGATAGCACTTCTGAAGTGTTGGTCAGGAAGGTAACAGCTGCCTGAGTTGCTTTTCAGGAACTTGGAGGTAGCTCAAGCCAGTTGAAACCACCCACCTCTCACACAGGTGTCCAAAGAGTCACTTGTGAAATTAAAGGGCTGGAAACTCCATCATCAGAGCCCACAAGGCGCCATCTTCTGTTCAGGTGTTCAAGGAAAACAGCTGAGCTTGACCATGCATGCGCAGAACACTTTCTGCCAATCATTTCCCCAACAAATTCTCCACAGTTCCCTAATGCTTCATTCCAAAAATGCTGGAGATTGGATTTTCAGGGAGGTGTTTTGAAACCTGGGGCTCCCATCTTCTCACGTTTGATCACCTGCTGAATAAACCCTTTCTCTTTGCAAAATTTGCTCCTTCAGAGTATAGGTCTCATCACAGCAGGCCTGCCCAGCCTCCTTTAGTAACATTACTTTAACAAATGCCTGAGATAAATCAACTTGAAAAAAGGAAAGGTGTATTTTTGAGAGTGCTGGGTATTTCAGGGCTCCACTGATCTACCCCATTGCATTGGGCCTTGGCTCTACAGTACAGCATCGGGGTGGTGCTCCAGGGGCTCCAGGCGCTAGGCGCCCATTCACCTCACTGCTATCCTCCCCCTTGAAAAAGGAGAGAGGATGGAACGGGGGTCCCACAATCCCCTTTGAGGGCATGTCCCCAGTGACCTAACCTCTTCCCATGGGGCCCCATCTCCCAGGGTTCCACCATCTCCCAGTAGTGCCATGGGATGGGGAAAATGCCTCCAAAAACATGAGCTTTGGGGGGCCTTTCAGATCCATATTATGGCACCCCATATCTGTGTCTGTGCAGAGTGTCTAGTGGTTAGCCCTTGCTGTTTCCTCTGCCCAGTACACTCAGCCACAAGAGTTGCATAATATTCTTCCACTTCCTTCAGATATCATCTTGCCAGAGGACTGTCCTGACCACTCTCTGTAAAATAACCACCACTACTCACACACGCAGCCCTCTCCAAAGCCTAAGCACATGTCCTACATATGGTTATAATGACTCACCCTTCTCCTTCTCTCTCCTCCCACAAGGAAGGGACTTTGGTTTGGCACATAGCTCAATTGCCACCAACCAGCTCAGGTGCCAGTCAATAAATATTTGTTGAACAGATTAATGAAATTTCTCCTCCCACGTACAATAATGTTCTTCCAGTTTCTAATTTCAAGGTACAGGTGGACGCTGAACTGTAAATTACCATACTGTGACCTGATGCTAATTTTAAAAATCACTAGAACCACTTGAAATGAATACTGCTTAATTTTAACTGCTACCAAACACATTCCAGGTTCCAGGGGGAAGCAAATACAGAATTCTTCAAGATTGAGACCTTAAGTAATTCCTAAGTAGTTTTTTCTCCACATTTATTACATGCTAAGCAGAAGTAAGGAGGGTTCCTGGAATTTGTTCCTTATCCTCTTGAGTCTTAATCACACAATGCTTCCTATTCAGGCCAATCCCCATTGCTGCCCGACTTCAACCTTCAAAATATCTCAATCCAGTCCTTCTGTGAGTGGGGGTGGGGTCCATGTGAACAACACTGGAGAAAAGTTTAATTTTAGCGTGCTGACTCACCAAATAGCCAGCTGATTGCATGTAGCTAAAGGGCAAGGAAAAGGAGAAGGAAGGAAAGGTGCAAAGCGTGGGGACAAAGGCTTCTGTTTTCAGATTTTCTTTCTTACCTCTGACAAGTCTTAGAATGCATTTTGGGTTGAGACGGACGTGAGCACAAATGCTTGTCTGAATTATACATACCATGAAGGTGGAGTCATTTGCTCAGTGAGTCAAGTTTGGCAGGAATCCAAGGCCTGGCATTTGCTTTCTGCTAGATGAGCTGAAGCTGTCAGCCACTCACATAAAACCATCTAGACAATTCAGAACATAACCACTTCTGCCTCAGCCAATTATTTCAGTAAAAAAGCACTTCCCAACTTTTAAAAAAACTTATTGTGAAATATAAATACAGAAAAGAGTACTAAATACATATGTACAGCTTAGAAGATAAATAAAGTGAACCCCGTTTGCCTATCATGGATTAAGAAAAAGAACAAGCACTTTCAAATGAAGACCCCTGGGTGCACTCCATCATATGCCTTTTCCCACCAGACACAAGTGACCACTATCCGGACCTTGGTGTTACTTCCTTGATTTCTTCTTAATTATCTTCCTTATAAGCAAATCTCCAAAAACATTATTTAGTTCTGAGAAGCTGAACAGGAAGCATAGACCTAGCTTGTTCAAAGAAGGGCAATTGCGCCCTGCTAGGTACAAGCTCCCAGCAGATGAGCTGAGCAGAGGTAGGGGCTCCAGCTCTTCTCAGTTCTCCAGAGGCCCTCTGGGGAGTGGGCAACAGGGAGGATGTGAATGAGGTGCTGCTTGTCCAGCAAAAGCAGTCAAAGGGCAATGGCTGCTGTGGAGTTTTTGCCTTGATTCACAACAGTGGCAGTAGAATGAAGCTATATGCCCAGAAGGGACACAAGTGTCCCTAGGTGCTCTGAGAAGCAGGATGTGTAGTGGGCTGGGTGCACCTGAGCATTTTGTCTTCACATACCAATAAAGCTGGTTGCTCTGTGGTCATAATTTGAGTTATGTCTGTCTCCGGATTCAGCCCCAGCTGCCCTCTGTGGGGGAGCACAGCCATTCTCTCCCAGGTTCCTGTAACCCCTCTCTGGAGATATCTTCCTTTTTCCTTGGTTGACTTCCTCATTTTGATGAGACACATCCTCCCTTAGTTTCCTGAGAATGGGTGGAAGGATGTAGACAGACAAGGCTGCCTAGAGGCTATCAGCTGGGATTCCAGGTGTCTCAGAGAAGCCACTAAAGGCCTCTGGACTCAGCAGAAACCATCAAAGTGGATGGAGTCTAAGAAAACTAGAAGAGTCACGAATTGATCCTGTATGAACTTAGGTCAGCAATGGCCTGCCCTTGGGATGCCCCCAGGAAGGCAGGAATGGGAAGCCTGCAGGCCCTGCAGCGCAGACACAGATATAGGGAGTCCATCTAATGCTAGTGGCAAGCATCCAGGACTAGAATCTGTACATTATGCCTGGGCTGGGTGCTCCCCAGTGTGGGAGACCAACCTAGCATGTGACTTGAGTTAACTCCCCTGCTGCTAGACTGCCCAGCTCTTCTAGGGTTTGAGTGACTTGTGTCTTCCTGCCCAGGCTTCCTACAGCCCCATGGGTGGAGCTACGCTCACCTGTTCCTTTGTAATATAACCTCTTGCTCTGTTTAGGATAGAATCTTCCATGGAAGTGCCTTCTGTATGTCCCCTTCTCTTACTGTATCCTTGGGTGTGGCCTACCTAGATGTCAGTCAACCTGCTGACAGTGGACATCATGAAGATAGACTCAGCCCCCTGAAATCTGACCCCTTGCCTCATTTGAATAGCTTCTCCTCAATAAAAGGGGTCAGTGTGCGTGTGTGCATGAGCTCGCGCCCTCTCTCTCTCTCTCTCTCTCTCTCTCTCTCCTCTCTCTCTCTCTCTCTCTCTCTCTCTCTCTCTCTCTCTCTCTCTCTCTCTCTCTCTCTTCCTGTGGACCCTTAAGGTCAGAGAAGCCATCACAGCGACCCCAAAGAAAAAGGTATTTGTGTCTCTTGTGTGTTACTTTGCGCAGCCCAGTCAGCCCAGTTTACCTGGAGTGACCCCTGAGCCTTTTAGTTGCGAGAACAGAATCCCGGCACCCCAGCAGGAATATCAGAGCCTCACATGGTCTTGTAAGATGTTTCTGAGTGCTAAGGACACTGAGGAGAGGAGAGGCAGCAATCCCACACCACTGCTCCCCACCTGGCAATCTTCTCCCTGTCCACTGGCTAAAAGACACGGCTCTCTGGCAGTCAGTGTGTGAGATTTGAGGGGGGCATCAGGAGTCACACCCCACGTATCTGGATTCATCATGGGCACTACCCACTTGTTCCTTTGGGAGGACAACAAAGCAAAAGCAATCTGAAATTGAATCCAAGTCATCATATGCCCCCCTATTCACCCCTGTCCTGAGATCCAAGGCAGGTTATTGTTGGGCCCTGGGTAAAGATCCTTATCTCTAAACTGGACGAGTGGATCCTCTGGAATTCTCTGTCATGGGACATGGGAATCTCATGAGGAGACCAAAAATGCTGAGGCCACACTGCCCCAGCTGGAGACTCTAATATAAGGTTCTGCAGCAAGGTGCAGGGAGTGTCGTTTTGAACCCTAGCTAAATCCTGTATCATCCAGTTAAGACAGATGTTTAAGGCCTTTTGTGGCATTCAATCATCAGTTTAAGGAGATAGCCAGAGGTAATATTTTGCAAAATAAACTCTAATGGTAACTAACTTGGGGCATGTAGTCTTGTGAAAGAAATATTCGTTGTTCTCTAGAATCTATAAGATTAGAAACTACAAAGCCAGCTCTGGCTACTAACTATGCCTGAGAAGAGATGTGAGCATTTACTACTGTCCCTAGAATTACAGATTTGCCCATTTTGTAAAATTTTTTACTCCTGAGACTGAACAATAGGATTAGGTTATTTCTTCACCTTCCACCCTACACATTTAAAAATAACTTGTTTAAAATACATGAGTTAGGGAAGGGAGGTAGAAGTGCTGGGAAATATATTGGCCAAATTATACTGTTATAATGTGTATTGTGTGCAAGTATGAATATGTAACAACAAATCCCATGGGTGTGTATAACTATAATGTATCAATTTTAAAAATGGGGAAAAAGAATTTTAAATACACGCACACACACAGAGAGAGAGAGAGAGAACTTTGCATGTAGTGGGATGCATAAAACCTGTGGGGGCATGATAGCCCTTTGAAGAAAGCCTAGAATAAATATCCACATTATTCTTCAAAAATAAAATAATATGGATTAAGCAATACCTTGTCTGGGATTTGCTTCCAAACAAGCCAGGATGAGGTGTAGTAAGGAAGAAAGAGATGAAACAAGAGATGTGTGTAAGATGAAACAAGATGTGTGTAAGGTGGTCATTGGTAAAGCTGGGTGACAAGGCACATGGGGGAATCATATTTAGCTGAACCTGACACTGATCTTTTTTTTTTTTTTTGGAACTGAGGATTGAATACAGGGGTGCTTAACCACTGGGCAACATACCCCAGCCTTTTTGTTTGTTTGTTTTTTTGAGATAGGGTCTCATTTAGCAGAATAGTGTTTTATATATATTTGAAAACATCGGTAATAGTTAAATCATGCATTCAGTTTTGGTGTACTTTTAAGTTGATGTTCACAAATCCAGTTTTGACAATGATAAGCTAGAAAAACCTCCTGAAGTTTGAAAAGATGACCTATTATCTGCTTACAAGGCTCAGGATCAGCCAGAGTAGAAGAGCAGGTTTTGCTGTCTGTACAAAAGAAGTTAGTTAGAATGTCAGTTGTAATAAATATCTACAATTTTCTCTTTCAAGCTGTCTGTTTTACAGAATGCTTATGTAGGTAAGGATCTTAGAAACACTTTCTTTTGAATATTCTGACCATCACAGGCCCATAGACCCCACAGCACAATAGAATTGCTACTGCTGTTCCAACCGGCAATGACTAACATCAGAGGAAGCTTCTCCAAAATCTGGCTAGCTTCTCTTCAGGCAGCCTTAAGATGCCAGTTTCATCAAATCTCTCCAATATTAACCACTTTGTGCCTCAGGATTAACTGATTCTGTTTTCTAATTAAAAAACAACTTCATTCTATTGTCAACTGCTACAGATATACAAAAACGCAGGGACCCTGCCAATAAGAGTCTCAATCTTGTGCTTAAAATAGCCGACATATAGGAGTGGTGAGGTCAGCACAAAATGCAGATTGCGCAGAAAGCAGAGGGACAGGGCAAAGTTTCTCAGGTGATGATATTTTAGTGAAAGCTGGCCCTGTGGCTGGTAAGGAGGAGGCATTCTGGGAAGAGGAAACTTAATGAGCAAAAGCCCAGATGTGAAAGAACATGGTGTTTTAAAGGAAAGGCAATAAATCTAGTCAAGGAAGGAGGAGGGACAGGTGCCAAAGGTGGGCTGATGGCGGTTACAAAGTCCATGTGCCATCAGATGATGAACTCAAGACGCTGAGGGCTATTCAGGAGACAGTGACATCATCCGTTTATATTTAGGAAAGGCAACCTGATGTCAGTGTGCAGGAGACTGGCTGAGATGAGCTGGGAGCCACAGTGGGAGTCGTGAAAGGTGGTGACAGCCTATGCTAGGGTGGTGCTGTGAGAACCAAGGGGATGGATTTCAGGAACATTTCTAAATAATCGGTGACTGAGGACCAATCAATAGTACTGAAGATCTCTACCTGGGTGACGTGGATGTGAAAGCAGAGCAGCTGTGCAGATGGAGGTGGAGGAAAGCTCCTGAAGTCCATCTGGTTTTCCCATCCTGACACTGTGGACTTGGAAGACTGAATGACTGTGATGTCACATGGATTTTTTAGTTTCACTTCTAAGGAAGAGTTCTCTGGAACAAACCTTGCTGTGTCATTCCTTTTTCCCGTCAGGGGCAAGGCTTACTTGGAAGACGGAGCAGATTGCACATTGTCACATGCTATCTAAAGAACATTCCAGAAGGTGACATTTACCCAGGTAACCTTGCAGGATGCATAAGTCTTTGAAGTTCATGTTCACAAATGGAGTTTGCCCATGAAGAGAGAATGGCATTTGAAGCAGGCCAATCCAATTAACAACATCCAACCACTGCTTGCTCCCCCGACCTCATTTTCTCACTGCTATCAAGGTGCAGGATAATATAATAGCATGCCTGACACTGGGGGTGGAGGGAAGGGGGAGGAATGCTGCCTAGTTTAGCCTCTAACGTGCTTTGTAGTGTTCTTTACTTTTAAGAAACCTAAAATTTCAACTCGGACATTCCTGTCACTTTTGACTCTTTTTTCAAAATCAGTGGAAGAATCAAGAGTTGTACATACTACCATACCTGGCTTCAGTTTTTTACCTTTTTTTAAATGCTACAGAACATACTTGCAGAAAAGAGCACAGATGAGCCTCTGGCACCAAGAACTCTCATGAAGGAAGCATGCAAGTCCAACCATCACTGATCAGGAAAGTGCAGCCAGTACTCCAGGAGCCATTTCACATGTGCTCCCTTCCAAAAATAACCATCCACCTGGTTTCTAATGGTGATGATTAGTTTTCTGCCTTCTTGGAATGTATACAGATGATGTTCTTTCACTTATGATGGGGTTTTATCCCAAGAAATACACCTGAAATTGAAAATAGAGATAGGAAATACATTTAATACACTTAACTTACTAAACATGTTGGCTTAGCAGGATAGGACACTGTAGAGTACTGCTTGTTTACTTTGGTGATAGCTGGCCTGACTGGGAGCTGTGGCTCACTGCTGCTTCCAGCATCCTAGGAGAGTACTGTCCACTATCGGTTGGCCAAGAAGAGATTAAAATTCAAAAATCGAAGTATGGTTTCTATTGAATGTGTGTCATTTTCACAGCATGGAAAATTTGAAAAATCTTAAGCTGGGGACCGTCTGTATTATTAAGTAGACTCATACAGGATGATCCTGGGGTCTGGCTTCTTTTCAGCACTGGTGAGCATCAACTCTGATGTTGCGTACAGTCTGTCATTGCTGGGTCATATTCTAGGGCAGGAAAACATCACATTGATCCATCCCACTTTTGATGGATGTTTGGGTTAGGTTGAGTCCAGTTTTGCTCTGTGACTTTTTAACAACACACTCAGAGCCTTTGCTTATGGGTTATGATCGATGAGTGCTGCTCCACGTTAATGACTCTGATTTATAGTCCAACTCTATTTTTGTAGGCACTGGGGATTGAGACCAGGGGTGTCTACCACTGAGCTGCATTCCCAGATCTCTCTCTTTTTTAAGACAAGGTTTCATCAAGTTGACCCAGCTGGCCTTAAACTTGTGATCCTCCTGCCTCAGCCTCCCAAGTCGCTGGAATTACCAGCATAATGAGCCACTGGCCCAGTCAATTCTCCTCAACAGACTTTAAGCACATGACCAAAAGCTTCATGCATTGCGCCTGTGCGCATCACACCAGCCAGACCTTCATTACTCTTCTAGCAATCAAATCCCTTCACACCAAAAGGGAGAAGGAAGAATGGGTATTGTGGGACAATTAGTTGTGTCTGCCACACATACCAAACTTGGCAGGAAGTTCTGAGTTCATTTACCATTATATCAGAGGTGCTTGCACACACACACACACACACACAAATGCTTTGATAATGAAGCTTTGATAATGCTAGAATAGCAGATATAGTTCCAGATATTTCTGAACACAGGATTGGGTCTTTTTCACAAGAGAAAGGTTAAACAGCTGAAGACTAGAATTTAGATTGCTCTTGGATTAGCAAGTCACCTTGAACTAGCTCAACCTTGTGTTTTTGATAAAACGCAGATGATGCTGTATGATCCTTTATATGAGTCGGGAGCATTACATAAAACACGTAACAGTGTCTAGTAGCACACAGAGCATGCTCAAAAATTATCTTCTCTTGAATTTGGAAAAGTGCTGGCAATATCCATTGTGACATTAACTGGTCCTTTTTCTGCCCAATAACTGCCTGCGGTTCAAGCTGCACAACTGCTGATTTGCAGAACTGTTGGACATGAAAATTAGGTAATCCAACGCATTTAATCCCTTATGCACTCTACATCTATGTCTAGACTAAGCAAAACTACCAGAAATTTGCTACTTAGACCTAACATTCACTTGTCAGGAAGATTTTGGCTTTATCTTTGGTAAGCCAGTCTGTATTTTGATCTGGATGATACCAACCACAGAGTAAAATTTGTTATTCAAATTTAATACTACTTAAGACATTCTGGCATGTACTTCTGATTTTCCCTTCAGTCTTTTTTTTTTTTTTCCCGGTACCAGGGATTGAATCCAGGGGCGCTTCACCACTGAGCCACATCCCCAGCCCTTTTTAATATTTTATTTAGAGACAGGGTCTCACTGAGTTGCTTAGGGCCTCACTTATTTGCTGAGGCTGGCTTTGAACTCACTATCCTCCTGCCTCAGCCTTCTGTGCCACTGGGATTACAGGCGTGCGCCTCCACACCCAGCTCCCTTCATTCTTAATCATCTATCTCTTTTACATGATCCTGGTTTCCTGGCTTATTCGTTTTTTTCTTTCTGGTGCTGTTTCTTCTGGGGTTCTATAGTACCCTTTCATTGAGTATTGAATACTCTGTCTAGATATCTGTATTCTTCATCCTCAAAAAAAGGACTGTTCCTTATTGACCTTTGTAACCCTGATTTGCTTTTCTTTATTCATATTTTCTCCATTTTAGCAATTATGTTCTTAAAAGTTGCCTAAAATGTTTTGTAGAATGAAGTGGAATAAAAACTCAGAAGAAAATTAGTTATCCCAACCCATATGTATTACAGCCTCAGAATATATTGTAAGCAACACTAAATGGGTAAAATATAACCCTATAGTATAAGAAATCTGGCAGAAGCACCTGAATCAATGGATCAGAGTGCAGGAACAGATCAAGTCACCTGACAAGACACAGGAAACACGCATTACTTCAAAATAATCCTCATAAAGATGCATAATTTGAGTCCAATCAGGAGAAAACATCACAGAAGTGCACACTGCAGGCATTCTGCAAAGTAATTGGCCTATGACCTTCAAAAGTCATAGGCCAAAAGAGAATCCAGAAGAATTCTTCCACATCACAAGGGGCCCGAACAGCCTCAGCAACTCACTGGAATGGCTAATTTTAATTCTAAACTGGATTCTTTTGCTATATGGCTTCTCATTAGGACAGCTGGAGAAACTCGAATGGGGCCCGAAAATGAGATAGCAAGGTGTCAATGTTAATTTCCTGAATTTGATGGTTGGTTATGCAGAATATCCTGGTGTGTAGGAAATCTACATGAATGTATTTGGGAATGAGGGGACATGAGATTGGCCACTTACTCTCAAGGAAAAAATTTCTTTGTAACTTTTGTGTATGGTCAAGATGGTTTAAAATAAAAAATTTATTTGAATAAAGTATTATTTTGGCAGTTTTAAAAATTTCTTTGTCTTAAAGTAGGGAATTTTCCCACAAGGTCATCCAGATGAGAAGAATCTTCAGCTCTAGATTGACTTCATTAATTTCAAAATCAAATGCTTACATGAGACCACATCTGTGTCAAGCTGAAACTGAACACCTCAGGGCAGGTGGTCTTTTCTGCTGGCTTGATGGCTGGACTTCTCCAAGCCAGCTGCTGGATATGTCACTGGCTGAGGGAGCGATGCAGAGCTTCCCTACATAATTTGACCCTGAGAGAAGGGGAGAAAACAGAATATAGACCTGATCACAGTTGGTTGTATTTTGAGGAGTGTTCCCCTCAGATGTGTAGGTTGAAATCCTAACCCCAAGACCTCAGAGTGTGTCTGTATTTGGAGACAGGGTCCTTAAGGGGGTTATTAAGGTAAAATAAGTTTACATAGGCAGGCCCTAACACAAATGACTGGTGTCTTTGTAAGAAAAAGGAAGTTAAGACATAGATGTGCACAGAGGGAAGTCCACATGAAGACACAGGAGAAGAAGCCATCTGCAAGGGCAGAGGCCACAGCAAAACCAATTCTGATAACATCTTGACCTCAGACATGGTCTCCAGAATTGTGAGAATATACAAATTCTGTTGTTCAAGCCCCTTAGTCTGTGAGAGCCCAACTCACCTCCCTGTATCTAGATCCTACATGGGCTCCACCTCAGGGAATGTCCATGCCTCTCACTGTTGTCCACTAAACTTTGCCTTGAAAAAATCAACCAAGAGATTCTTATGCCTATATCTAATTAGTAAAGCAAGCACAATCTAAACTATCATGATTCCAGATGGAAACACAGGCAAAAGCAAAGGCTTCTTAATGTATATTTACATTTCCAAGACATTGCCAGAATGTTTTCCATTGTACTTGTACCATTTGTGTTTATAAGCAATGATGTATGAGACTTCTAGTTACTTCATATCCTTACCACTGTCTGGTGCTGCCACTCTTTTCAATTTTGGTCATTCTGGCAGGTGTGTAGCAAAATTTCACTGAGGTTACATTGACCTTTAAATGCTGGGTGGCAATTCCCCTCCAATATATTTATCCCAAGGAAATAACTGCAGTATGATTTGTTTGTTTTCAGGCCCTTTAAAAATCTGTATTAAAAATAAAATTCCACTTCAGACATGGTAGCACACACTTGTAAATGTGTTTTTAATAACCAGCAGCTCGGGAGGCTGAGGCAGGAGGATTGCAAATTAAGGAAAGCCCCAGCAATTTAACCTTAATCTTGGCCTTCTTAGACTCCAGAAGAAATAAATGTGTGTTGTTTATAAGCCATCTAGCTATGGTATTTTTGATATAGCAGCCCTGACAAACTGAGAGCAGGGAAAAAGCCCATACAAAACACAAAATCATTTCCTGGAAGAGGTAAACTTAAACTTTTCAAGTACCTTTCAGCTTCAAAAGCGGACATAAAACGTATTAGTGAAACACTGAACTAACTCTGAAATAAAATAAAATAGGGCCTCTGTTTCTTACCATCAAAGCTAGATGACAAAGTAAAGATAGCTTAAGCATGTTTTGTTTATGGTATGCCAAGAAAGGAAAAAAGTCTCTTGACCTTGACATTATTCCTTATTTTTTGAAAGATCTAACACAGAGTCAGCTTGGTAGTCTGCTTTATAATATTTATTAAAAATTAGCAGCCACATCGATGTAGCAGCTCAATTCACAATAGCTAAACTATGGAACCAACCTAGATGCCCTTCAACAGATGAATGGATAAAGAAAACATGGTTCATATACACAATGGAATATCACTTAGCCTTTAAGAGGAATGAAATTGTGGCATTTGTAGGTGAATGGATGGAACTAGAGAATATCATGCTAAGTGAAATAAAGCCAATCCCAAAACACCAAAAGCTGAATGTTGTCTCTGATTAGCAGATGCTGATCCATAGTGGGATGGGGGATAGGGAAGAATGAAAGAACTTTGGTTTGTGTAGAGGTGAGTGAGGGAGGGGTGGGGCTGTGGGGATAGGAAGGGTAGAATGAGACAGACACTATTACCCTATATACATGTATGATTACATTACTGGAGTGACTCTGCACCATGTACAGCCACAGGAATGAGAAGCTGTGATCCATTTGTGTACAATATGTCAAAATGCATTGTACTGTAAATAAATTTTAAAAATTAGTATTATGTCATTACCAAAAAACCAAATAATAGCTCCTTATTCATATTTTTTTCAGAAATTAAATATGTAAAGTGTAAAGACATGACCCTCAAAGATATTACAAAAATATAATGGAATAAAGTTGTTTCCCTAGGACATACATGTATCCTTCCAAGGGGATGTTCCTAAATTCTGCCACATGACCTACAGGGTCAATGCAATCCCAGTCAAGAGTCCATCACCCACCAGACCTACCCTCCACCCCAGTACTAAGGATTGAATTCTACCACTGAGCTACATCCCAGATCTTCTTTTAAATTTTATTTTAAGACATGTTCGTGATAAATTGCCCAGGCCAGCCTCCTGTATCAGCCTTCCAAGTAGCTGGGACTACAAGTGTTCATTATATGACCAAAACAGCAGGCTTTTTTCTGTATTAATTGATATGCTGATTGTAAATGTTTAATTAAATGTTTAATGAAAATGCAAAGGGCCAAAAATAAAATAAACAAAACAAAACAAAAAAAAAACAGGAGGGGGATACAAATTTAGAGCACTTATGTTATCTGATTCTGTAATCATCAGCATAATGGCAAAAGGACACAGTAGCATTAAGAATAGATATAAAGATGAATGAACAGAATAGAGTGATAAAAATTCATGCACATACAATCAATTGTCTTTCAAGAGGATAGAAACTTTTTAATAACCAGAGCCAGAGTAAATACTGCATGGATAAAAAATAACTACAATCCCTACTTGACATCAAACAAACAAAAAAATTATGCCCCATCTCTTTTCCTTAGATTCCTCATCCATGGATTCAACCAACTGAAGATAAAAAATATTCTAGAAAAAAAAGTGCATCTATACTGAACATGTACAAACATTTTCTCCTTTCATTAGTCCCTAAATGATACAGTTTAACAATTATTTACATTGACATGTGTGTTGTATTAGTTAATATGTATAATCTAAAACCAAGTTAGAATATATGGAAGGACTTGAATGAGTTATATGCAAAGACTATGCCAATTCATAAGACATAAGTATCCATGATTTTGGTATCCATGGGGGTCCTGAAACCAATTCCCCACACATAATGAGAGAGGACTGTAAAATGGATCACAGACTCCAATATGAAAGCTAAAACTACAATACTTACAAAGAAGAATGAAGGAAAACACAGTAAAAAAAATTGCAAGCTTGGGATAGGCAAAATTTCTTATGACAAAAATACACAAAACAGTAAAAATAAACAATAGTCAGGCATAGTGGTGCATGCCTGTAATCCCAGCAACTCAGGAGGCTGAGGCAGTAAGATAGGAAGTTCAAGGCCAACCTTGGCAGTTTAGCAAGACTCTAAGCAATTTAGTGAGACCCTGTCTCAAACTAAAAATTATAAAGGGCTATGGATGTAGCTCAGTGGTAAAGCACCCCTGGCATCAATCCCTGGTACCAAAAAAAAAAAGTGGAGGGTGGGGAGACAGAAACATAAATGATAAATTGACTATATGTCAATTTATCATTTTAAAAAAAACACCTGTTTTTAAAAATTTAAAAAAAAACACCTGTTCTTCAAAAGGTGCTTTTAATGTATAAAATACTAAATCACAGATTAGGAGGACATATCCTCAATATGTATATTTGATAAAAGAAATTCAATCTAGGAACAAATAAGAATTTATATTAAAATTCAATAATAAGGGAAGAAGCAATTTTTTAAAAATTTAAAAAGAGCAAAAGATGAGGACATAAAATAAGATACCTGTTTCAGTCAGCTTTTTCACTGCTGTGATGAAAAGACTCTACCAGAACAACTGTAGAGGAGGAAAAGTTGATTTGGGGGCTCACAGTATTAGAGGTATCAGTCCATAGGCAGCTGGCTTCATTCCTTAGGGCTTGAGATGAGGCAGAACATAATGGCAGAAGGGTGTGGTAGAGAGAAGCAGCTCACGATGATGATCAGGAAGCAGAGAGAAAGACTTTTACTCTCCAGATACAAATATATACCCTACAGGCGCACCTCTAATGACCCACCTCCTCCAGCCACACTCCACCCGCCTTCAGCTCCCACTTGGTTAATCCCATCAGGGGAGCTATTCACTGATTGAGTTAAGGTTCTCATAATGCAATCATTTCTTCTCTATACCATCTTACATTGTCTCATGCATGTCTCACACCTCACATCTAAACCACAACAATATCCAAGTGATCAATAAGCATGTGAAAATATGCTCCACATTTCAATCAAGAGGGAAATGGAATTTTAAACCACAATGTAATACTAGATATTTCCATTCAGTAGAATGGCTAAATGGCTAAAATTAAAGACTCACTGTATCCAAGTGTTAGTGAGAAAGGGGAACAACTAGAATGCTTGAAAAATGTAAAATGGAACAGCCACTGTGGAATACAGGCCATCAGTTTACTTTAAAGGGTATGTATAAAAACATACACTCACGACATGACCTAGCAATTCCTCGCCTACTTTTATACTTGAAGAAAATAAAAGCATGTGTTCACACAAAGAGGGAGTGTGTGTGTGTGTGTGTGTGTGTGTGCGCCCGCGCGCACAGAATATCCACAGCAACTTTATTCATAAAAGCCACATCTGGAAACAACCCAAGCGTCCACTAGTAGGTGAAAGGATAAGAAAACTTGAGGCATATTTATACAAAGGCATACTTCTCAGCAGCAGAATGGACTCAACTACTGAAAAACAGAACAACAAAGAAGAATCTCAGAACATCACACTGAGTGAAAGAAGCCAGACAGGACTATTGGCTGTTGGGGATGCAAATCAAGTCAAGATGGGGCCTGGCATTTTGCCAGAAGGAGTGGTTTGTGAAGTAACGCCATCGAGCCATTAAGATGATGAGGATTCCTTATTGGCTGACTGCTGTATCTAGATGATGTTAATTAAGTTAAGCTGTGTGTAATTAGTTGAGTATATGTACCTCTGCTGTCCGGCAGAGAGGCGGCTCCTGCTACCTTGGGTGCCTGCTACTTTGAGTTCTCGCTCAGTTCCCGCTGAGTTCACTCGCAATAAAGTAGTTCCCATTTCAACCTTCAAGTCGCTTGTCACCTCCCAGTTATTTGTGCCCAGCCGGACTGCGGCAATTGGCTTTACGATCCCATCTATAAAATGTCTAAGACAGGCAAAGTGAGAGTATGGTGGCAGAATCAGATCAGTGGTTGGTTATGGAGTTGGGTTTTGTCTACAAAAGAACACAGAAGTTTCTGCACTGATGGAAATGTTCTGTACTTTGACACTAGTGCTGGTAACAATGTCCAAGACTCAAGGAATGGTACAATTAAGCTTGTACACTATTGTATATGAATTAAATTTCAATGTAAAAAGTAAGGCTAGAGCTGAAGAGTGACAAATGTGGAGCTAAGTCATATGTCCTAACAATTTGACAACTAAAACTCAGTTCCAAAGTAAAAAATAATTTCCACTAAAATAAAAAAAAAATTATACCATCAAATCTTCTCAAGGACAATTATATCCCTAGTCTTGAGGGAGATGCAGAAGGGCTTAGGCAGCCAGGGAAGGATGGAAAGTGAGGAGGTTGGGGGCAGAGCCAGACAAAGGAGCATGGAGAGGGTCTTCTGATGAGGTCAACTTCCTACTTGATGAAAGCACTCGTGGACACAAGCGAGGACCCAGTCAGACAGACACTTCTGTACTAGTGCTCCTAAGTAGGGGATCCGGTAGAAATACTAAAACACACACGTAGACAGAGGGGACACCAAACAGTAATACTGAGGAGAATATGGACAGGGGAGGAGAGAAGGAAAGGAGGCATTCCAGAGACCATAAAAAGAACAGGCCAAAACTTCCCCACTGGATTCCCAGCTCTGGGGCTCCTTCTCTTCAGGGAAATCTATTTCTGTTGATTTTGCAATAAACCTGATGCTCGCTTGCTATTTCTGTGTTCTGTTCTTCAATTCTTTGCTGGATGGAGACAAAGAAACGAGTATCCCTAGACAATAACAGTCACTTGTTGATCAGAATGTAAAGGGCCAACAGTATTACCAGCAAAACTGATTCTGATTAAAATTAATAAGACTATATTTTACTCAAGGAATTACAGTTAAAAAACAAATTCCCTAGTACACAAGATGCTGAGAATTCAAGGCAGACTTGCTTTCCAGACATGGTGAAAGACTAGTCCAGGTGAAGCCTGTTCTTCCTTATTCCAGCTGAAAAAGTCATGTGCCCACAAGATACCACACCAGCCCAAACCCTTAACAGGCTACTCACTATAGTAAAGTGATAAGAAGGTCAACTAACACAACACGTGGACCACAGGGCACTGAAACACAGCATCTCAATTCATGCAACTGCTTTGACTCAATAATCATAATGAGAATGGCTAAACTTGGTGATAAATAGTTAATGATTTAAAAGAAGTTAACAGCCAGCAAACAGGTTTTCATGGCTAAAGCAGATTCCGGAAACAGTTATGAATCCCAAGTAAACAAATAATAATAGGGTTAGATATTTTTATTTCAACCCTCAGTAGTCACCACAATAATCTAATTTCATTTATAGCAACCATTTTAACTTATTGTAAATAGAAAGCCTGATTACAGTAGGAGATATGTATAACCTGGCATTTATGTAAGGAAAAATCAGAGTGTTTATTTTTAAACTCTCTTCCTACCTTCTAGTGAAAGTATTTTACTCCCTTTAAATGTATAGCTAAATCTCTACATCTTAGTTTTAGTACAGTCTAGCTCCAAGAACATAAGAAACCATCTGTCAAAAAGGGTGGAGTAGGTCAAATAATACTTGAATGAGATTGATTAATAATTCTGAGATTGCGGCCAGGTGTGTGTGTGCAGACTGTAATCCCAACGATCTGGGAGGCTGAGTCGGGGACGGCAAATTCCAGGTCAGCCTCAGCAACTTAATGAGACCCAGTCTCAAAATTAAATAAATAAATAAAAAAGACTACGGATGAGGCTCAGTGACAAAACACCCAATACTCAAAATAAAGCAACAACAACAACAAAGATAGATTGTGAAAACACACACAAGTAACTGTTCTACCAGTGCCCAAGACACATGCAAAATTAAAATCTCAAGAACACTCTCATGAAGGACAAATGTGGCTTATTTTCAGGTCAAAACATACCAGGAAATTTCTTTAGAAAGTAGAAATGGTTTAGAAGACACTATCTGTAAAATTGAATTTTATGGTTCATGAATAGCTGTCACTTCTAATGCCCTTTTCTAGGTGCTAAAGAGTGTTCCTTACCTTTCCTGACATAGATGGTTTCACTTTCTTGAAAGCTTCTACAAAGTATGACTAATCTTGAGTTGACCTGTGGAGAAATTCACAAATAGACACACCTCAATAGAGTCCATTGACCATAGATTATTAGTTTGTCTTGAAGGGTGTTCAAGGCTTCAAGGGAAAACTGAGGAGATGAGTAACGAAATGAGCTCTTTTCCAGAAGAATATTCAAGCATGATATATTCTGCTCATCAATTTTTTGTTTGTTTTTTTTTCAGTACTAGGCCTCGTACATGCTAGGCAAGTGCTCTACCACTGAGCTACATCCCTATCCCTGCTTATTAGATTTTAATCCAGTGCTGACCAAGGAGAGTTACCATACAAAAACAGTTAACACTTTGTAGGACTTTCTTGTGCTGTTTAATTCAACTCAATAATGATGTTTATGAAGAATCTGAACTTTTTTTTTTTTAGGATACTTCAAATAAATTTAACTGGGGATGGATAGTAGAATCCCATTTAAGACTGCATAACATAATTAGATACTAAGAAGTTAAAATATTATGACATATTTTATATTATATAAAATAGCACAATACTGGATCAGATGAGGATTATATTTCTTTATAAGTTTAGGGGCCATTCACAAGTAACTGAAATAAAGGAGCTAAACGTTAAACATGGCTTAGTTTAGAATGTTAATATGACAATTTACATGATAACAAGTTATACTTAAAATATAAAACTTTCTATTCAGATACTACAGTATATTTACCTAAAAGTAAAATAAAATACATTGTTGAATATATCAAATGAATCTGGATAATATTATTGATTTTGGCTTCATAAGATACTAGTACAAAGTCCCTAAAGGCCAGGTAGCTAGAAATGAAAACTGTAGCAAAACAGGGATGTCAGAATTTGTTATATGTAAGACAACACCCAAACAAAATTATTAATAGAAACCCAATATATATGCTGGGGTCTGTTAATTTTATTTACTAAACATACATCAGAAAGGCAATTCAGCTCTTGGGTAGTATACCTGATTTTTATTTTACAAGATATTCTTATTTTGCTTATTAATATATCACCTACTTCTAAAAGGCATGGAATGTAGCTTATAATAAATGAAGTTCAGATCAGTGAAACGTAAAGTTAACCACAAAACAAAACACCTGGGGACTTCATAATGAAGATGTGTGTTGACACATCTAGGCAAAGCATGTGTTGCTATAACTGTAAACAAACTTAGCTCTAAGATTTTTGGTAGCCAAAGAAAAATGGAAAGAACAGTACAAATATAAAAGGACATCTTTTGAATAAAAGGAGAGCACTACAGAATTAAAGTGCACATAAATACATGTATTTTGGTTTGTTTATGTTTTTGTGGTGCTGGGATGGACCTCAGGGCCTTATGCATGCTAGCCAGCCCATTTTTGTATTTTGAAAAGAAAGACTCAATATATGGAAAGTTACTCAATTTTCACTTCTTGCATGTGTTTCTAACCTCTCTAATTTAGGTTGCTTTTTAACAGGCAAGAAGATAACACTTTAGATGAGTGCTTCCAGAATGGATAAGTGGAACAATCATGATGGAGACAGTGAATGGACCTATCTGCCCCTACTTAATCACTTGTGTATGATAAGATATAATTCTGTTGATTTTAGAGAGGCACTGATTAACTTTGCTATTATTATACTGTCAATAACATAGGTTATATAATATTCCAGAACAGCTTCTAAAGGTCTCATTTTAAAACGTAAGCTTTATTATCACAGAAAATAGATCCTAGAAAATAGTCATTTTCCAGTACACTTGTGGTTTTAACTATTCAAAGTGATACATTAAATTAAGAGATTGTGGAGAGAATTGTACCTTTTCCATTTCCCTCATCAGTCTTGCTAGTTCCAATCTCAGTGCAGAGAGAAGCTTCTTCTACCAAAGCAGAGAGGTCTGCACTCCTGAAATGAAATAAGTGTTCTTGTTTTATTTATTCTTAGATACTGCAAAAGCCCAGGAAGAAATCAGGTGGCAATTTTATATTGTCATATATTAAACAATCAGGAACCAAACTGATGACCAATAAAGTTGGGACAAACTGATGAGGACCAGTAAGAAAGAACATTTAGCTTTCACTTAAAATGTTTCTAATCTTTAGAAAAAGGAGAAGCATGCAGGAAGCAATGCAATGAGAAATAAACCTTTTCATCCTAAGTGCCACAGAAACTAAGGTTCATATAAACTTTCCACTAGAAGGACTGGAAATGTGATGGCTGGAGCCTCTTGGACTAAACATGGAAATCAAATATATGGATGTTTGAGCAACGATAGAGAAAAAGCCAGAATTTCTGACACCCAACAGCAGTATTTTCCATGGACTGCTTATATCTGGACTATTATACAAGGGAGAAATAAACTGCTATCTTCTTTAATATACTGTTGTTGTTGTTACTAAGCTGTGTTTTTACTAATGAAATTTGGATAGTTTAGGGATGAATAAGCCTATGTTGAACCTATGCCATGTGCCCCTACTGTATATAACCTGCAAGAAACGAGCATCTCCTCCTCTCTTCCCAGTACACTAATCTGTTTGCAGAGCACAGTGAGAATCTAAAGCCCAGGACATGAAGGATAATTAGTTTTTCAGGAGAAAAATCTATGCTGACACAGATTGATATTAAGTTTTGTTTGTTTGTTTTTGGTACTGGGTATTGAACCCAGGGGTGCTTTACCACCAAATTACATCTCTCAGTTCCTTTTATTTATTTTTTTGTTTTGAGACAGGGTCTCACTGAGTTGCTGAGACTGACCTCAAACTTACGATCTTCCTGCTTCAGCCTCCGAAATCACTGGGATTACAGACGTTGCATCACGGCACCCAGCAGTATTAAGTTATTATCTGTCGAGTTAAAGGGCTTTGCTTGTGCTATTGGCAAATATGGGAAAATGAGATGCTATGTAATGATAATTATAAATGGAAGAATGCCAGTTTCTCAGCAAAACATAATAAAAAAGTAAAAAATCCAGCCAATAAAAACTTACATGCAATTTATTGTAGCATTTTCCCTTATAAGAGCTGTGCTAAAGTGATGAGTAGCACCTTTGTATGTTACATAATGCCTAAAGTAAGGTTATATAAAAAATCATTGAGATGGCTCCAAGTGGAAAAGGGGAAAACAAAGCCTAGAAAGTCTTTGAAGCACTTGATTCAGCTCAAGTTTCATGGAAACACCATAACAGGCCTTCATTTATGTAATTAATTCACGTAACAGCAGCGAGTCAGCACAGCATGAGGTCAATGAAAAACATTGGTGTTGATAGGTTTTGCAACATTACAGCTTTAAAATGATTCATAAAGGTTCTTTGAGAGAGAGTTTGAATTTTGCAATTAAAAACATTTCATTTCTGGACACTGAACTTATTTATTATACAATTCACACAATATATAACGTTCGAGACTAATAGAGCTTAACTTACTAACCAAATACAACATTTCCGTTGGCTAATGCTGGGAGCCATTAGCCAAGTAGGTATGACAATTTCCTTGCCAGCGTACCCCATGTTGCAGTGACATTGAATGCAGGTGACCTTGCTCAAGGACCAAGGCGGATTAGGGCGTTCCCGGTTTAGGTTCCAGGTTTAAGGTTTAAGATTATTCCTGCTGGGAATAGGGCGTATCCTGCTGCCTGAGTTCCCCCTTGAGTTCTCACGGGATTCAGACAGTATATTTTGGAGATAGAAGCCCAGTGGAGGTGGATTTGGGCAGAGAACGTGGATTTCCCCAGAACGTGTTTGTAGATGGCTGGTGTGAGTTCGGGAATAAAGAGTTGCTGTTTGAATCTACAAGCTGTGTGGTGGCTCGTGATTGTGTGCCCAGCCAGACTGCGGCATTTGGCGTCCCGTGCGGGGAACTTCTGAAGCTTAGAGGTAAGTGAAATTTCTCACCCTTGAAGTAGAGCGAAAGAATGGGTGACCAATTCAAAAAACAATATGCTCTTGTTTTGATTTATTTTGTTTTTATTTCAAGTTGCCTGTTCCTAGAACTTTCTCAGGCAAACCGGGGAAAATGGTTGACTCAAGGTTTGAAGTTATTCGCCTCCGAGCAAGAGAAATTGTTAGAGGAAGGAGGCACCCCAGTGAGACCAAGAACAATTAGGGCATATGTTGATACAATACAAAAATGTAGCCCATGGCTTTTTAAAGACGAGTTATTAAGTATATCAATGGGACCATCATGGTATCCTGTAGAAGGATTTTTCTTCAAGAAAGAGATGGCTAGTTCTGTTTACTACATTTGTCTAAGATCTTGGTATTTACAGACATCTAATTAATTTACAAAGCTAAAGTGTTAAAATATCAACCACTAAATATAAGATCAAGTACTCTTTACTTATTAAGTTCCATAAGGTAATATATTTAAACATTATGTGTGTTTTCATAAATTGGTAAATGGAAAAAAGGTTTAATATTGCTTTGTGTCCGTCTTTGCTAAAACAAGGTTACTAAGTGTTAAGATTCTATCATGTGTAATTTATATACAAAGAGTAGAAAAATTTTCAGTTGGGTTTCAATTATAGTATTATAGTATCATAAAAAACATGAAAGTCTTTCATCTTATTAAAGTGGAGTAATTTGTCTAAATCAGAAATTTTATAAGAGTTGTTTCAGAATGTAAATTTATAAAAAGGGTTAACAGTTAAAAAAGATATAAAAAGATTCAAGATGTGGAAATATATTTTAATATGAAAGGTTAAAGGAGAAAGAAATGTTTCTAGATGAGATAATCTCTGTGTGGTAAAGTAAAAAGTTGTAAAATGCCATTTAAAAAGATTTTGAGGAAACTAGACTTACTTTAAAAGCTTGAGAAAGGAAGAAAGAAGAAAAAGGTATTTGTACATGGCAGATTGAGACAAAGCTTCTCAATGGAGTTAAAAAAAAAAAAAGCCTTTGGTTGAAGGGCAGCCATGTAAACTAACATTGAAGCGATTTAAACAAAATCTAAGCCTCATTTAAAAGAGTGAAGTTGTAGGTGGTGAAAAAGTACATTTAAAAGTACAGTATAGATGATAATTAAAAGGCTTTAAAAGGTTAAATTGAAGGTGGTCGAGATACCTTCATGGCGGAAAAAAGATTGCTTTATTGCATCATTCGAAGCCTAGTTAATCTTAAAGGCATTACTTTAAAAAAAATGGGAAGATAATAGGATAAAAGATACTTAGATAAAGAAGATTAAAAATTTAAAGTGAAAAACTTTAAAGACAGAAGTATAGAAAGTTAAAAAGAAAAAAGATAAAGAAGATGTAGAAAGATAAAAAAAATGTAGGAAGACAATAATTTTAAACCCACAAAATAGGAAACAAGAAAACAAAGAGGAAAAAAAAGCAACTAAGGGTAAATATACAAACCTTAGAAAAAAAACTAGAAGATAGAAATAAGATAGAAAATGGTTGAAAATGTCAAGTAAAGGTATTTCAGATAGAAAATGCAAGAAGCTAAGACAACTATTAGATACAGACATATACTTATTAAAGCAAAAAAGAGGGAATTGGAAAGGGGTATATATCCCCCAAAGATAAACTTAAAATAACCCTTTTTACTCTAAACTTTTTAAATTTGGATTCATCAGGACTTAGTGCTGCGGAAAGACATATGTATCCAAAAAATGTACATAAGCCTAAGGTACTTTGGAAAGATATTCTAACAGGACAATGGAAAGGTCCTGACCCAGTGATTGTCTGGAGTCGGGGCTCTGTTTGTGTTTTTCCACAGGGAGAACAGCAGCCCATTTGGATTCCAGAGAGACTAACTAAAACAATTTCTACAGATCCAAAAGAAGATGATTTGACTCAAATCCATAACAGCTGATATCCAGAGCTCCAGCTTGGCCATTCTTACATCTGCGACAGTGATTAACCAGTGATGCAATTTTTATTTCCTTGCCAGCGCACCCCATGTTAATTGTGGTAGTGCTGACATATCTTTGCTGATGGTGTCACCAGTGATGCAATTTTTCCCAAGGAGCCGTCAATTGGCTTGGTGTCATGGCATTTCTGTATCCTCCTCCCTTCTGCTAGTGATGGTCTAAAATTTGGGGGCCAATGAATGGCTTATGCTGGACCGGTAGTCAGTGACGGGTATGATCCAATTGCAGTGGTATCAACCTAAGACAGGAGGCTGACGCCTAAAGGTCAGTTTTCCGATGACGGGTAAGAACCATATGTTGAATTGGACAACCTACCAGGCACGGTCCTTAAGCCACAGTAACCTCACTCCCCCACTGGCACCAAGGCCAAATTTGGGGGCCAACAGAGGTGAGGCAAAGAACCTCACCACCCCCCCCCCACTGGTACATAGACCTATCCACAAGTATGGCTGTATGCTGGACCGGTAGTCAGTGACGGGTATGATTCAATTGCAGTGGTATCAACCTAAGACAGGAGGCTGACGCCTAAAGGTCAGTTTTCCGATGACGGGTAAGAACCATATGTTGAATTGGACAACCTACCAGGCACGGTCCTTAAGCCACATTGCTTGTTGTTTAATTAATCAGAAGGGGGGAGATGCTGGGAGCCATTAGCCAAGTAGGTATGACAATTTCCTTGCCAGCGTACCCCATGTTGCAGTGACATTGAATGTAGGTGACCTTGCTCAAGGACCAAGGCGGATTAGGGCGTTCCCGGTTTAGGTTCCAGGTTTAAGGTTTAAGATTATTCCTGCTGGGAATAGGGCGATCCTGCTGCCTGAGTTCTCCTTGAGTTCTCACGGGATTCAGACAGTATATTTTGGAGATAGAAGCCCAGTGGAGGTGGATTTGGGCAGAGAACGTGGATTTGGGCAGAGAACGTGGATTTCCCCAGAACGTGTTTGTAGATGGCTGGTGTGAGTTCGGGAATAAAGAGTTGCTGTTTGAATCTACAAGCTGTGTGGTGGCTCGTGATTTTGTGCCCAGCCAGACTGCGGCATTTGTGCCCAGCCAGACTGCGGCAGGCTAAGTGTGAGATTATTATATTATTGAAGAATTATGACCAGATAGTGCACAGGGGTTCATGCCTGTAATCCCACTACCTAGGGAGCTGAGGCAAGAGGATCACAAGTTTTAGGTCAGCTTCAGCAACTTAGTGAGACCCTAAGCAACTTAGCAAGACTCTCTTAAAATGAAAAAATAAGGCTCAGGTTCGGTCCTGTCGCCCATGTCCCGCAGGGTGGTGGGTGCACTGCGACCTCTGGTGCAGACCGCAATGCCCACCATCCCCTGAGCCGCCTGAGCTGGACGTGAAGCAACCCTTCCTGTTCCAGGAGTCGCTGAGTGGCCAGGCCTTGGGCCGACCTTTGGTCGCCTGCGTGGGCCTCAATGTACCTGCTTCTGTTTGTTATTCCCACACGGATGTCAAAGTGCCTGATTTCTCTATCATCACTCCGAAGTGTTAGATAGCACAAAGTCTTCAAAAGAGAGCAGCCAGGCTAGAAAAGGTTTCTCCTATTTGGTGACTGCAACAGCTACTGTGGGTGTTGCATATGCCGCCAAGAATGTTGTCTCCCAGTTTGTTTCCAGCATGAGTGCTTCTGCTGATGGATTGGCCATGTAGAAAATTGAAATCAAGTTATCCGATATTACAGAAGCCAAGGACATGGCTTTCAACTGGAGAGGCAAACCCCTCTTTGTGCGCCACAGAACCAAGAAGGAGATTGACCAGGAAGCTGCTATTGAAGTGTCCCAATGGCGGGACCCACAGCAGGATTTGGATGCAGTGAAGAAACCTGAATGGGTTATCCTAATAGGCGTTTGTACTCATCTTGGTTATGTACCCATTGCAAATGCAGGAGATTTTGGTGGTTATTACTGCCCTTGCCATGGGTCACACTATGATGCATCAGGCAGGATCAGGAAGGGGCCTGCGCCTCTCAGCCTTGAAGTTCTCTCCTATGAGTTCACCAGTGATGATATAGTGATTGTTGGTTAGAGATTTTGAACTAAAGTCCTAGGCTGCCTTCATTTTTCACATCACCTCAGAAGAGTTGAGGGCAAGCTTCCTGTACTTCTAAGTTGGTTGATTTGAAATATTTAAGAATTGTTAATAGTGTACTTGCAAATATGAAGTAAATTGAATTTAATATTGAATGCTTACAAGCATTCACTTAATAAAGCTACTGTTAAACATTGTTAAAAAAATAAAATATAAAAAGGGCTGTGGCTGTGTGCTTCAGGTTTCAATCCTTAGTACCTTCCCCCCCCAAAAAAATCATCCTGGGGTATTTGTACCTCCCGTAATATTAAAGTTAATATTGGTGCAGACACTATTAACTAAGGCAAACAGGTAGCTGAAGCCTGTGGTAGTAAAATGCCTCTCAAAGAGTGATGACAATAATAGTAAAATTCAAAATTTGTATCATCAACTTTAACCCTACCCTCTTTATGAACTGACACCCCATTTGGTATAATCCTCAAGACTTGGCACAGGGTAATTTCTGACATCAAAACTGCCTCAGTCACTCACAGAAAACTACAAACAACTCGTTTAAATCTTCTCCTACTCAAAGAAGTGAGATCATTTAATCAAAGACTGCTATTGTAACAAGGACTTAGAGGCTGCTTTTGCTAAAAGCACTGACTCCTGAATTTATTTGGATGCCTGATGGTTAACTGGAAACAGGATACAAACTTGGCATCTCTGCCTCCATTTTGCATCTGTCTCCTTTTCTCTGAGTCATTCTCTCCCACAGTAACTTTGGCTTCCAGGAATAACAGGTCTGCTGGATAAATATCTTGTGACAAGAGTTTAAACTACCTCTAGGCAAGAGCAATTTTTCTACCTCAGACAAGGCCCCACTGACCAATCCTGAGATAATAATCAACCAGACCAAGTTTGCTTGATTATATACTTCTGCCTACTCCCTGCCCCCCACTATCCCAGTCTTGCCATATAACCTGGCAGCTCCTGGGATGCCTACTTCTGCTTGTCTTCCTGATAGAGCTACACTGATAACAGTCCTTTCCTGACTTGCACTGCTTGTCTCTTCCATTGGCATCTTGGTACAGATGGTAGAACCTAGTCCATGGGGACCCCAGAAGCAGTGCATTCATTCTAAAACTCCCATAACAATTAGGGAGTGGGAAAGTGGGCATGGTGATACAAGCCTGTTAATTCCAGCAACTCTGCAGTCTGAGGCAGGAGAATTGTGAGTTCAAGGCCGCTTCAGCAACTGAGCAAGGCTCTAAGCAACTTAGTGAGACTCTGTGACAAAATAAAAACAAAAGGGCTGGGGATGGTGCTCAGTGGTTAAGCACCCTGGGGTTCAATCCCCAGTACCAAAAAAGAAAAAAGAAAGAAAGCAAAATAAAACAACTAAGGGGTGAGATGTATTCTCCTTCATTTACATAAACCCCACACAACCCCTGCCGGAGAACTTACCATTTCCCATTCATTGGATGAATGGATAAAAAAAATGTGGCATTTATACACAATGGAGTATTACTCTGCATTAAAAAATGACAAAATCATAGAATTTACAGGGAAATGGATGGCATTAGAGCAGATTATGCTAAGTGAAGCTAGCCAATCCCTAAAAAACAAATGCCAAATGTCTTCTTTGATATAAGGAGAGTAACTAAGAACAGAGTAGGGTCGAAGAGCATGAGAAGAAGATTAACATTAAACAGGGATGAGAGGTGGGAGGGAAAGGGAGAGAGAAGGGAAAATGCATGGAAATGGAAGGAGACCCTCAGAGTTATACAAAAGTACATACAAGAGGAAGTGAGGGGAAGGGGAAAAATAATACAAGGGGGACAAACGAATGTCAGTAGAGGGGGCAGAGAGAGAAGAGGGGAGGGGAGGGGAGGGGAGGGGGGATAGTAGAGGATAGGAAAGGCAGCAGAATACAACAGACACTATTATGGCAATATGTAAATCAATGGATGTGTAACTGATGTGATTCTGCAATATGTATATGGGGTAAAAATGGGAGCTCATAACCCACTTGAATCAAATTGTGAAATATGATATATCAAGTACTATGTAATGTTTTGAACAGCCAACAATAAAAAATTAAGAACAAAAAAAAAAAGAAAATTGCTCACTGCCTTTTACCAAGACATGACTGCTGGCCACCATGTATTATGTCTCTCAGGATCATTGGGGTGGCAGAACCACTGAGATTCCCTATTCTAGACGACCATATATAAAAGAAGTGGAGATTAAATTTTGTATCCTACCACATTTCCCCCAAATCATCTGCATGTTCTCAAGTGGAAATATCTGAATAAGAGAGGGTTAGATGAAATTCCACAATAGGAACAGAAATAACTCGGAACCTTAATTACTACTAGTGGATATGCCATTCGATTCAAATTTACGCTGCTGAAAAACAGATCCCCCAAAACTCTCAAAGATAAAGACATAGACTACTGGCTTGCCTTGCCCTAGAGGTATAACCTGAAACCAACATATCAGGGACAATCAATGGGCTGGGCTGGGGGGGGGGGAATGTCTTTGTTAAAACATGTCTTCCACTTCCTTCATTGTGTCCCCAAATTGGGAAAGTTAACAAACAAATTTACTTAAAAATATATGAAGAGGCCTGGGGTTGTGGCTCAGAGGTAGAGGGCTTACCTAGCATGCGTGAGGCACTGGATGTATGATCCTCAGCACCACATAAAAATAAAATAAAGATATTGTGTTCACCTATAACTAGAAAATAAATATTTAAAAAACAATATATGAAGAGCTGGGTACAGTGGCACACACCTGTAACCTCAGCAGCTCAGGTGGCTGAGGCAGATGGATCACAAGTTCAAGGCTAGCATCAGTATCTTAATGAAGCCCTAAGCAACTTAGCCAGACTCTGTCTCAAAAGGTCAAGGAGACAGGCAAGGATGTAGCTTAGCGATTTAGGGGGCAAGAAAGTGCTCCTTATGTTTAATTCCTATTTCTCCAAACACAGAAAGATACATATTTGTCTGTTCCCCAAACTACAACAACCATATGAAAGCTGAGGCACATGTGTCAGATTTCCTGCTGTGACTGCAGGCTGTGTGGCTGTGAGAGGTGTGTTGACAAAATGCATTCTGTGGTTGTGCAGAATGGAGAATGTAGCACTTATATATTAGTCACTTCCAAAGGCACCTGGATAATTTGGCAGCCAGTCATGAGTATAATATCTGTTCAAATAGTCTTAAAGCACAATGTATGACGGACAGCAATGTGGTTGGGGAAGTTTCAGTACCAAGAGGCAACATGTGACCTGAATACCCCATTCCCAGGAATTCTATGAAGAAGAAGCAAGACCAGCCAGACCCTACATCAGAAGCTTCAGAGGACATGTCATTAACCTTCCCAATAACCTGGGAGATGGGCATCATTCCCCTCCTTCTGCACGTGAAGAAACTGAGCCCCACAGAGTTACTGACTTGAGATTTAAATACTTACGTATAGCAATCACAGCGAAGATCACCAGCAATTGCTTCCAAATTTACATCTGCATCCAGGGGAGGTTTGGTGCCATCTGAAGAAGACAGAAACAAGAGCTTTCATTGGGGCTTTAAAGACCCTTATGCATCCACATCACAGGCTCTTATGGAAGAGGAGTAGCTGCTGAACTCAATGAAGATAGTCAATTCCCAAACCAATTTTACTCCCAAACCAGTGTGCCACAAGTTTCAATTCTGAGAAATGAAGGTAAGGAGCAGACTCCAAATGTGGGAAAGCTAGAGGAAAGCCATTTATGCTTATGAAGTTTCAAGAGTTCATGTGCACTCCTAGTAAAACCACCTCCCAAACAAGAAGAAGAAAACCCAGCAACTCAACCTCTCCACAGGTAAAGTAGTACTTCCGTTCCCTGATTAACCGTGGTGGTCGCTGGAGCAGTGCTGAATTCCGGTCTGAGGCTGGCTGTGATGGGAGAATAATACTGAACCCAGGCAGGTGGGAATGATCACTAACCCACCTGCTCTCCACTGAAAGCCCCAAGGCCTCTGTGCCCAATACACTCTTTCTTGATCCTGTATCATAAACAACCCTGACTTTGGAGCCAATTCCCATTCAGCCCTTATCAAGAACTTCTAGAAATGACATGGATCAGAACATCTCAGCATTAACACTTAGCAAAGCACCATGTTACACAACATATTCAAAAACATTGTTTGTAGCTTACACAACAAAGTAAACAAAACACAGTTTTAAATGACTTATAATGTATAACAGCTAGATGATATGCTCCTCAGTGTTGGCTCATTGTTCTGATAACATCTATATTGTACACTTTCTTTCCTTTCTAGCATATATTAACTCGTGAAATAAATATTGTGAGACGAATCATACACCCAAGTGCATTAATATGACATTAAGTTATCTTAGTGTGAAATATCAGCCCTGCTGGGGATTCTGTCAGAAAGCCAGGTCAGGGGTGGAGTCATCACCTTGTCCAATCACCAGCCTTTCAGGGCCCCCCAGCAGGGCCTGTTCAAGACCTGCATGGCACACCTATCCACTGCTATGTGAGGCCTCATCTATATCAGGAAAGTGTTCGTTGCCCACTCAATCCCTTTTGGGAAACAAACTCTCTCTGTACTGAGGTGAAGGATGCTGTGCTAAAGGGTCAAACCACATGAGCCCTAAGCATTTTTTTAGTGTAAATGATTTCCAGTTTAGTCAGGCTAGAGAGTAACCCTGCAAAGGGTAGGGGTGTAATAGTGATGGAAGGAAGCAAAAGGGAGCTTTTGTGGATCTGGTAATGCTTTCTATTTTTTAATATGTGGTCAATGTACATAACATACAATTGTACCATCTAACCATTTTAAGCATTCCATTCAGTGGCATTTGATATGCCCACATTGGTGAGCAACCATCAACACTCTCCATTTCCAGAACTTTTTTCTGTCTTCCATAAATGAAATTTTGTCCCTATTAAACACTAGGTCACCTCTCACTCTGGCCCCTGTCCCCAGTCCCTGGCAACCACCATTCTACTGTGTCTTTCCATGAACATCCTTTCTTGATCTAGAGGCTTCCTTTGTAACAATTTATAAAGCTGGACACTTAATGTTCACTTTTCCCCATGTCCATTGTGCCTCAATAAAGAAGACCTAAAATGCAGAAATTATATTGGACTTGGCATCAGAAATTTGAGTTCTGAGTTTCAGCTGAATGCATCTTTGGTAAATCCCTTAATTTTTATTATTTTTAAAATGTTTTGATTGTTGAAGGAGATAGTACTTTATCTCCAATCGAGTGCATATAATTTCATGTTATATTTTGGGGAGACGTGGGGAACTGCTTTGAACAGTGATGGTGAACATATCACAGGGATTATTGCAGTGGAGAAGAGCTGAGACCTTCCAAGCAATTACTGAGATAGAAAGTTCTGCTTTGCTGGAAAACAACTCATTGATCATCTCCAGCCACCACTGGAGGAGGTGTGGAGTGAGGGGGTGGGTGCTATCTAGGAAGGCATGAGCTGTTATGAGGGGTTTAATGTTCATAAAATCTTTCAGCCTTACCTTGACTATCACATAGCACACGGTTCTTTCCAATGCATATTCCATGTGCTGTCTGCTGCCTTATTTAATCAAAAGTTCAATCACAAGAAATAAGTTCACCAGGGATAATTCTTCTGTTCTCCTCAATATAAATTCTACTCCTAGGTTGAGCACTAAACTTTCACAAAGCCTTGTGTCCCTTCAGAGAGCATTTCTCTGGCCTTTCATAACATTGTTGTGTACGAACTGGCTTTGGGTCATGTCTTCACAGTTTACATAAGAGAATGATCCGGCTCAATCCGAGGGATTGAGGATCTTCAGAGATATTGTCAAAGACACTGTACATAGCATTTTCACATGCTCTTCAGGAAAATCCAGAGGAGGAATTTTTCTTTACCATTTGCATACTGAGAGCAGCTATGAGTTTTCAATACTTAGGGTACCCTTTGTTTAAGTAAAATATTTTTCCAAAGAAAGCTCAATATATAAAGAGACATCATAAATAAATGAGATGGGTTTTGAACTTTTTAAGAAAACTACTTATCAATTTAGACATTCTTGGAATTTTTCTAATTCATAGCAAATTAATCATTTAGACAAACAAATAGTTTGAAAAATACCCTCACTTAAAAGAAAGTAACAAACTGCCCTATCTTGGAAGCATGAGGGATGGTCTACATGCCACACCTCCAAAAGTTTCCAAAGCAACATTATTTTCTCGTTAGTAGAAATAAGGGCTGGAAATCTTTTTTTTTTTTTTGTACCAGGATTGAACGGGTGCTTATCCATATCCCCAGACATTTTTATGTTTTATTTTTGAGACAGGGTCTCAATAAATTGCTGAGGGCCTCACTAAATTGCTGAGGCTGGCTTTGAACTTAAAATCCTCCAGCCTCAGCCTCCTGAGTTGCTGGGATTACAGGCATGAATCACCATGAAGTGCTGAAGAATCTTTGTGTCATTAAAATCTAAATAATCTTAATTGAAATGTGGCAATGTTTCCAAACTGTAATAAGAAGGAATAAAACAAATGAATTCTACTTATTCTCCAGTGAGGGCAATCAGAAAAAATTTTAACGTCATATTTAAAAGTTTATAGGGCTAGTGCCTAAAATCCCAGCAGCTCAAGAGGCTGGGGCAGGAGGATCACAAGTTCAAAGCCAATCTTAACAATTTAGCAAGTCCCTAAGCAACTCAGTGAGACCCTGTCTCTAAATAAAATATAAAAAAGAGCTAGGGATGTGGCTCAGTGGTTAAGCACCCCTGGGTTCAATCCCCAGTACCAAAATTTTTTTAATTTTTTTTAAGTTTGTAAGTATTTTGGGGAAATAGTTATGGTATTAGAATATGAAATATTAAGAACTTTTTGTGATAACTTGGTTTTCCTTCACTATTTGTTTTACTATATATATTTTAATAAAGGCTCTAATGACATTTCAAGTTGGGGACTACATAAAGCTGAGCCAAAGGAATTGTAAGAAGAAGAAAATAGTCTTTTGGTAAGTATGGTCCAAAAATATTATATGAGTCTACTTGTCTGGGGTGCATTGAGAAGGCAAATTCAGAGACACAAATGCCAAATAAAATATCTGAAAGAGTAGAAATGTCACCCTTGTTCTTCTTGAAGAAAGTTAGATTCAAAACATACTCTCACCCATAGGTCTTTCAGACTTTAAAGACTGAATCTTGGTGGGACTGCAAATTGGTGCAACCAATCTGGAAAGCAGTGTGGAGATTCCTTAGAAAACTTGGAAAGGAACCACCATTTGACCCAGCTATCCCACTCCTCGGTTTATATCCAAAGATCTTAAAATCAGCATAGTACAGTGACACAGCCACATCAATGTTTATACCAACACAATTCACAAAAGCTAAACTGTGGAACCAACCTAGATGCCCTTCAGTAGATGAATGGATAAAGAAACTGTGGTATATATACACAATGGGATATTAGTCAGCAAATAAAAGAGAATAAAATCATGGCATTTGCAGGTAAATAGATGGAGTTGAAGAATATCATGCTAAGTGAAGTAAGCCAATCCCCCAAAAAACCAAAGGCTGAATGTTTTCTCTGATAAGTGGATACTGATCCATAGTGGGCGGGGGTTGGGGGTGGGGAGGGGACCTGTAGGAATGGAGGGAGGAACTTTGGATGGGGCAAAGGGGAGGGAGGGGAAGGGAGAGGACCTGGGGGTAAGAAAGATGGTGGAATAAGATGGACATCATTATCCTACGTACATGTATGAAGACACTAATGGTATGACTCTACTTTGTGTACAACTAGAGAAATGAAAAATTATGCTTCATATGTTTACTATGAATCAAAATTCATTCTGCTGTCATGTATAACAAATTAGAATAAATAAATTAATAAGAATTTTATTCTACTCCCTCTGTAATATTTTAGATATTAATAGAAAAAGGGAAAATAACATAAAATAATGTGGGGAGTGTTAACATAAAAAGATGGAAAACATTGAAACCAAAGGGTTTAAACATTGAAAAGGCCAATTCTTCTCATTTTTGTTTGATTCACAAAGAATGTACATGAACAGAAACCTGACTTATGGGCTGTCCCCTTGGAATGACATCTTCTCTTTCCTCTACCTGTGCCATGCTTTAGCCATCAGAGATCTTTAAACAAAAGCATTTGTGGCCTCTGGAGGGAGGAGGGTAGATGAGAATGTAGCTGCAGTGTAAGCCACTCTCCTCAGAGGCACCAGGGCCAGGTAGGGCAGGAGGTGTGGCTAGGTATGTGTCCTGTGCCTCCTGAGCAGTTCTGTCTAGTGGGGTCCTAAGGGTAAAAACATCTGGATTTTTTTTTTCTTGAATAGGGATTGAACCCAGGGGCATCCTACCACTGAGCTACATTTCTAGTTCTTTTTATTTTGAGACAGAGTCTTGCTAGGTTGCCCAGGCTGACCTTGAACTGTGCTCCTCCTGCCTCAGCCTCCCAAGTATCTGGAATTACAGGTGTGTACCACTGTGCCTGGCTACACATGGAATTTAAGCATTAAAACAACAACAACAACAAAAACACTCTAAAGTAAAAGAGAAAAAATTCTCCAGAACCCACACGTGGTTATCACACACAGATGTTGAGACTGAGAAGGGCCTAAGCCACAATGCTACAGAAGTTGCTTTCAAAGCCAAATTGATTTTCTATGAAAATGTCTCTTTGGGGTTTTTCCTTCCTTCATATTCAAAACTCTGTGGTTGGAGGCTGTAGGCCTTTTCCATCTAATTCTCAGCTCCTCTCTAACCTCCACATTTATGCCAGGTGATTCTTCTTGCAAACAAACAGAATATGCACATACATGCTCAGGATAGAAAATCTAGAAACATAAAGCAGCTGAGAAAGAGAAAAGCAGCCCCCAACATCCAGCAAATGGCCTGAGATGATCAGGTGGGCCCTGCTGGTGCTCTAGGCTGGCTGTGCCCTCACAGGCAAACTGTGGCATCCCACTGACTGGAAATAATCCCTCAAAACATGACTTCAGACAAGGCCACCATGTGACCCTGATGGATCAAGACAACAAGACCACTCTGTAATGTCTGAGCATGGACACAAAAGATAGAAATGACCAAACAATCCCCCACCGTAGCCAACAGAAAGAACTGCTCTTTCTTTACCAATCACAGGTCTTTCTCCCTTCTAGGTAACTTAAGAGGATACCAACCCACAGAATGACAGCTGCTTTCTGACAACAATTCAGAGCAAGGCCCCATAATAAACCCTCCCCAAATCTAACATAAACCCCAACCATTTAAGTCCTTTCTAACATGCTCTTACTCAAATGCCTCTTCCCCGGTTCTCTTGGAGTGTGTTCACCCTCTTGTAACAATAGGCCTCACATGCTCAACTATGTTCCTAGTGCTCATTGGTTGGACAACACGGACACAGCCAAAAACAAAAACAAAAACAAAAACAAAAAACGCCTATAATCCCATCCAAACAGCAAGCACAATTAATATTTCAGTGTATTTTCTTCTTGACTTTTTTCTTTATACTTCTACAATAGAATTGAAATTTCCTATATTAATCCATGTTTACTATGAATTAATATGTCTGCTGTTGTTTCATTCATATGATTTTTTTTCATCTGAAAGCAAGCTCCTTATTGCTAAGGACTATGTCTTATGTTTCTTGGTCTGCTCAATGGTACACACAGAATCAAGGATATACTGAATTTTTAGTGAGCACTTGTTGATTGACTAAAACAGTACTCATATTAGATAAGTATTCTATTATCTTTTTTTTTCATTTTATCTTTTTTTTAATCTTTATTTTTTTTATGTGGTGCTGAGAATCGAACCCAGTACCTCATGCATGCTAGGCGAGTGTGCTACCACTTGAGCCACATCCCCACCCCCTCATTTTATCTTTGATGTACATACTTTGTGCATTCACCCCTTGTGTGAGGACTGACAATTTTGGCAAGTAGCACTGAAATATCCTTACAGATGAACGAAGTATAAAGTTGCTTCATGGGGTGAGTACTACTGAGGAAATGAAATGTATTTGTAAGTATGAGATGATCATACTTTGGGGTCCAAATCTGTACGGCTTGAAATAGCACAGGCCTCTCCTTTGGCATGTGTAGAAATGGACAGCACTCTATTGGTTCTCTTTAACTGGTGATGTCCTGCAGGCAAGTGTGTCATCTTCATTATGTTATCATGACTACAGGAATTTCATAGGAACAAACTGGGAGTGTGTGTTTGTGTGCTTACTTGTATAAGCATGCATTATATACACATACATTAACCAATGCAAACAAAATCTCATTACCAAAGTTCCCAATGACAGAGCCAGGGAAAGGGAGAGAGGAATGCCAGGATGCATTGCTCATCAAACTTGCTTGATACAGAGAAACAAGTATGCACAAGAAAAGCAGGCTTTGTTGAACTTGGCATTATTAGCACTTTGGATTGAGTCATTCTGTGGGTTGTGTTGGCTCTCCTATGCATTATAGGATGATTCAAAGCAGTACCACTCCCCTTTCTAGTGACAAACTAATATCCCCGGACAGAACCAAATGTTTCCGAGCATGTGAAGTGGGATGATATTACAGTTTGAATCTAGAGATTCCAAAAGTTCTCATGTTTTGAAAAGTTCTCCTGTTTTAAAAACATATTCTCTAATACAGAAAGGTTCAAAGGTAGGTTTTTAGGTAATGATTAAGTCAGAAGCGCTGTTATCTTTGCAGTGGATTAATCCATTTGATGGGTCAATAATTTGAATGGATTACTGGGTGATAACTGTAGGCAAATGGGGCATGGTTGGAGGAAGAAAGTCATGGGGGGGGGGTGGCGGGTGTGCCTTGGAGATTATATTTTGTCTCTGGCTCTCCTCTCCCTCATTCCCTCTTTCCCTCTCCCTCTCTCTCTCTGGTTCCTGGCTGCTATTAGCTGATCAGTTTTCCTGTGCCATGCCCTTTTACCATGATTTTTTGTCTCATCTTAGGCTCAGAGCAACAGAGTTGGACTGAAACCACAGAGCCCAAATACACTTTTCCTCCCTAAGTTTTTCTTCTCAGATACTTTGGTCACAGTGATGCAAAGCTGACTAACACAGACGGTGATAAACTGTCCTGACAAATAGTGAATAAAGCAACCTGTTCTTATGGCTTAGACTACCTACCAGCAATGTGGTGATGACAGGAAAAATTATAATCCAACCAGAGGACTCTCCCGATCTTTTAGCCATGGAGCCAACCTCCTGTTAGACATCATCACTTGGGTAATATTCATGCTTCTGAAACTCCAGTAGCTTATCTTGCAGATCTCTGATCCTGGTGGACACAACTCTCAGTCATCCAAGCTGAGAATTTACCTGCCTTCTTCTCCTCCTTCAACTCAACACTTTATCCAATGTCCTATTAATCAAAACCTTTAAACAGTTTCCGTCTGAGTCCCTTTTGCTAATCTCTGACACTGCCTTAGTTCTGATATGCTGAATTTCAGTTTGGGGTTGCACCATCTTGTCCTCCATTAGTGGGAGCTTTTTAACCCACAAAGCTGATCAGCCTTCTCATCTGTCCTCCCTTCTCTTGGAGATTGTTATGAACACGATTACATGCAGTTTTAGGTTATGATGGCCCATGAAAATTGGATCATAGTCTTCCCTTGCCAACACCCAAAGAACTAAAAAGTTAAAAAAAAAAATTTACCCCAAGCAACCAAATAAAGAAAGGGGAAAATCTACATGTTGCAAATGTTGAAAGAGGAGGGGAATAAAAAGAGAAACTTAGGGGATGGCTCATAACCAAGCCTCCATCCCTGGAAAGAACACTGTGGAAAGAGAGTAAAGTAGCAAAATCTTGTGACTGTCCACTGATATTCAAATATGAAGAGAAGCAGCCTGAGGAGAAGATATCCCTAGGAAGGTTAAAGAAAGTTCTCAGACACACCCATCACGGGATTTCAACAGAATCAGGAGGAATTACCAAGTTATAACATTCCCCATGGCGTTGTGCAACCATGGAGCACAGTGCCAGATGAGTGAGATCACCAGAGTGGGGCAGGCATAAGACCTCTGTAACATGGGCAATGGCCAGCCTCTCATTGGGGGGTTCTTCTTCCTGCCCAGGAAGATGTAAGCCACCCTAAAATTTAAAGTCTCAAGTAATTAGTGAATAACACATATAGCCAGGAATATATTTACAAAAGGCGAAGCCCCTGAATAGATCTAGTCCACATGGGGGCTGGAACTTGGAAAGATGGCTCAGATGGTTTATTGAAGGGGATACATCAAAGACAAGGGTAAGGTTTCAAGCGTAGAGTCTTGCTCCACGATGTCTAGTAGTGAGCAAGTTGATTGGCATCTTCTCAGGTCCCACCCATCTCAGGTGCTTTGTGGGATCTTTGGCAGAGCTTGAGGGGGATGTTCCCCTGCATCACGCAGTCAATCCCTGTGGGGGGTTCCACGGGAAGTTCCCAATGCCAGACTTATCCCTCACGAGGCTACAATGCATAACATAGTCCACACACAGCCCATGGACATCTCATGACACCTCTCAAGGGGTATCTCTCAGAAGACAATAAGCTCAGGCCTCTTCCAAAGGGGTTACCTGAGCAGCTGTGCTCCCTTTCCTGTCCCAAGCCTATAAAGATGAGGATGAAAAGCAGTTAGCCAGGCCTTAAACCATAATGTCTGAGCAATAGGAAAACTATTTCCAAACAGTGATGAATGGGACCAGAGAACTCATTCACTCCCTATTAGGACAAAGAAGGTCTGAATGGAGTAACTGCAAAGATAAAAAGGGAATGGGAAAACCCATTAACAGAAAGAAGCATGGCAATGGAAGGAAGGAAGGAAGAAAGGGAGGGAGGGACGGGTGGAAGAAGACCAGCTGTTCATAATGCAGTAGGAAAGGACAAAAATTAAAACCTATAGACAAAAAACGTAGAGCGTCAACAGGATCTAATATAAGAACAACTGGTGACCTTGCACAAGTAAACTCAGTATATGAGTAAAAGAACATTCAATTCAGAAAATTTTCCCTGGTACGAAGGAAGAATCAAATCTACAAAATAAAAAGAAGCACCAGATGTTAGCTCCCCACCACTCTAAATAAAACACCACCACCAGAAACAACAACATAAAGTACCTGGCACTGACATGTCTTTCTTTAGTCATTACACTTCAAATATAAGAATATTGTGGGGATCTCAGTAGAAAAAGCAAGTCACTGACCAAGAGGAAAAGAAAGCTCAGACTGGCCTCAGACATCTTTATAGACACAAAATCCAAAAATAACACTGCAATATTCACAAAGGCAATAGGAAAGATTGTGTGACCAAACAAAAATTATTCCCAACTAATCTGTTGTTCAAGTATAAAAACAACAGACAGATGTGTTTAATCATGGAAAGAACTCAAGTAATAAAATTGAATACACTTTTTTTTTTTTTTTTTTTTTTGTACTGAGGATTTAACCCAGGAGCACTTTACTACTGAGCTACATCTCCACCTTCTTCTTCGTGACACAGGGTCTTGCTAAGTTGCTTTTGGCCTCACTAAATTGCTAAGGTTGGCTTTGAACTTGGTGTCCTCCTTCCTCAGCCTCCTGAGTAGACTGGGATTACAGGCATTTGCCACCATACCAGGATGAATACACTGTTCATAAACAGAATAAATCTAATGAGCAAATAGAACCAGAAGTTGAACCAAAATAAAGAAAATAGAAAAAAATTAAAACTATGCAAAAGAGCTACCAAGGGTACAGGATCTATTCAAATATGAAGTTAAGATTATTGCAACAGACCAAAAAACAAATGTGACTAACTGGAAATATATATATATATATATATGTGTGTGTGTGTGTGTGTGTGTATATGTTATATATGTATGTTATATATATACATTACATGTATGTATACATGTGTGTATATATATGTACACATGAGATCATGTGTATATACATATATGTCCATGTAATATATACACATATGTATATGTGTTGATGCATGTATATACATGTATATATGCAAATATTATACATATATATGTTATATATATATATATATATATATATATATATATACACACATGGAACAAAATCTGGGCACTGGAAGAAGTGAAGTACAAGAATGCTGATTATCTGATTAATTGAACTAATGTCCATTAAAAAAATATGTGCCAAAAAATTATGTCTTTATCTGTTCATTGGCTTTCTTAATTTTTTTTAAAGAGAGAGAGAGAGAGAGAGAGAATTTTTTAATATTTATTTTTCAGTTCTGGGCGGACACAACATCTTTGTTTGTATGTGGTGCTGAGGATCGAACCCGGGCCGCACGCATGCCAGGCGAGCGCGCCACCGCCTGAGCCACATCCTCAGCCCTCTTAATTTTTTTTTAATCTTTAGAGTGTTACTTTAGAAATGTGAATCTGTTGGGGCTGGAGTTGTGGCTCAGTGGTAGAGCACTTGCCTAGCATGTGTGAGGCACTGGGTTCAATTCACAGCACCATATATAAAAAAATGAATAAAATAAAGGTCCACCAACATCTAAAAAAATATATTAAAAAAAGAAATGTGAATCTGTTGTTGAAAAGAGACATTTACCAGAAGTTTAATAATCTCTTTCATTTTGTTCTTTTAATTTTCAAATCAAATTAACTTTATTTAAATAATGTGTTTAAGTTTATTCCCCCTCCTCACTCACTCAGCCATCCCCATCCACTAACCCTGCTCATGGAGATGTTTACAAAGGTGTTGTCCTAAATATCGAGATACATTATTTTGCAGTGTTGCAATCTAGGGTGCTTTGCTTCCTTCTTTGTATCTTGCATGCATTGCTTATTATTTTTTTAAACCAAACCTGTATAGGCATCTTCAAAATTGGCATATGGCAAATTAGAGAATAGAATTCAACATGGGGGTTTCAAAATTCAGTTTTTCCTCTGATGCTTTTAATGGGCCTATATCTATTTACTTTCCAGCTGCAAAAGTTTGTATTCAATTTCAAATATTATCTGGTGATAATTCTTCTAAAGCAACAAATATTAAAGGAATATGTGATCAGAATGATCTTTCAAATATAGTAGTTGAGTATTTAATTTCAAATATCCTTCTGCTAGGGGTTTAGATCTGGAATGCCTCCCATCAGCCAAAGCTCATATGTTAGGCAATACAGCAATGTTCACAGATGAAAAGATTAGACTATGAGAGTTCTGACCTCATTAGTGGATTAATAATTTGAATAGACTACTGGGTGGTATCTATAAGTGTGTGAGGCATGACTGGAAGAAGTAGGGCACTGGGGGAATGGCCTTGTGGACTGAATCTGTACCTAGCCCCTTCCTCCCTGGTTTTCTCTCTTCCCCTGCTCTCCATCTGCCATGAGCTGAGCATCTTTTCCCCACCACATCCTTCCACCATGATGCTCTGCCTTGACTCAGGTCTAGATCAGGGATGGAGATCTCTGAAACCATGAAACTTTTCTTCCTCTAAGTTGTTCTTGTCAGGTATTTTGGTCATAGTGATGAAAAGCTGACTAACACACCTTCATTTAATTTACCTTTTTATTGACTAAACAAAGATAAAAATGGACAGTGTCTTCACAACAGTTCATCTTCATTGGGAGATATAAATATTGGATTTGGCCAAGGATGAGTCTGTCAACCTCTCCCTAGACTTTTTTTTTTTTTTTTTTTTTGTGCTAGGGATTGAACCCAAGGCCTTGTGCATGCAAGGCAAGCACTCAACCAACTGAGCTATATCCCCAGCCCCTAAATTGGATAAATATTAAGAACTACAGAAAAGAAAGAATTTACTTATCTGAATTCCTACCTGTTATAACTGTAGCTATCTAGAGAAACATATCTGAAAATATGCCCTCTCCTTTACTCACTTTTGTGTTTTAAGATGGCAAGACAGTCTGCTAGGGATAGCAAACCCACAAAGAGTGTTTTAACCAGCTGATCTAGGCACAGAATGCCAGAATCAACGACATCTGGTGAATGGAGGGGAAAAAACTTATATAAATGAAATAGAATAGTTTTAAAATGTAATTAACATGAGATGGGAAGAGCCCTTTTTTAAAAAAAAATAAAAAATTGACAAAGTGGATGTTATTAAAATTCCAAGCTTTTTGCTCATGAAAAGTTCTAGCCTCAAACCTGCTCTTCCTCCAGGATTCCCAGTTTCAAAATCCCAACCCCACCCCAAAACAGCAGACTGGTTTCTCCCTTCCCTCTAAACAGGTACAAGTTCCATCAAGTCTGTCTCTGATTACCTCAACCATCCGTTCAAGAAAACGCAAGTCCTTTAACTGGTCCAGCTTGTAAACCTCCCCTATCTGGGTCCCCTTATAATGCTGCCAAGGTTATCTGCCTAAAGCACAAGTCCATTCTTTCAACTCCTGCTCCTTCCTGCAAAATGGACGCTACATTTCTAACCAGGGCAGGAAAGCCCTTAGGACCTCACCATCTTCCTTTCTAGTTTGATTTCTCCCCAAAACACTAGTTATCAGATGTCTTGCTGTTCCCTAAAAGATCCAGAAGCTTCAAGCCTCCTTCTCTGTGCTCTCAGTTCTGTCTTCCTCTGAAATGCCCTCCCCCATTCATATCTATTGCAGTTCTCAAAGGACACTGCCTTCTTTCCTGAGGCTCCTCAAAGAAAGTCTCCTGCCTTCTTTTGTGCTTGGTCTCTGGGTGCCAGCAGCACTGCAAGCCTCACACCATGCCTGACAAGAGGCTCCTTATGAACATTCCTGACTTCTCTACAGAGACTCCATTTTTTAGCTAAATCATTTCCAACAGTTAATTTAAGCGTGAAATTGAGAGCTCTTATAAGACACAAAGGTAAAACCACTGTTCATATACAAACCTAACTAGAAATAATGAAATTCATGTTTCTAATAAATATATTGCAACTTAAACAATAATTTCCTCCTCCACAAAGAGATAAATTAGTACTTTTTTGATCTGAAATTCCAGGGTAATGTGGATCGAACCCAGGGGTTCTTAACCACTAAGCCCTATCTCCAGTCCTTTTTATTTTGAGCCTGGGTCTCACTAAGTTGCTGAGGGCCTTGCTGAATTCCTGAGGCTGGCTTTGAACTTGCAATCCTCCTGTCTCCACCTTCAGAGCTCCTGGGATTACAGGTGTTCACCACCACACTCCGCAAGATAATGAATTCTTATCAAAGTGGAAAAACATTTCTAGCAGAGAAAAAAAAAAAGGGCAAAGTAATGAAGAGATTAGAGAGGGGTGACACATAGGAATTAGGACGAGCTTAAATTTGAAAATGTAAAGTTTAAAATGTTCTGGATTATTGGTCCATCTTCCCTTTACCCTTGACTCTCTTATTTTACATATCAATCAAATGTAAGAAACTGCTTTTGAGAACCTCCAGGGTTGGCAAATTTTGATGGAGGGTGCAAATAAAAAACCCAAACAACTTTTGTTTCTTAGCATTGACATCGATTCATAAAAGAAACCAGCCAGGGGCTGGGGATGTGGCTCAAGCGGTAGCGCGCTCGCCTGGCATGCGTGGGGCCCCAGTTCGATCCTCAGCACCACATACAAACAAAGATGTTGTGTCCACCGAAAACTAAAAAAAAAATAAAATAAATATTAAAAAAATTCTCTCTCTCGCTCTCTCTAAAAAAAAAAAAAAAAGAAAGAAAAAGAAACCAGCCATATCATCCTGTGCTATAGTTTGGATCTGAAGTGTCCCCCAAAGACCCAGGTGTTAAAGGCTTTTCCTCAGCCTGGTGCTATTATTAGTAGGTGGTAGGACCTTTAACAGGCGTGGCCTAGTGGGAGGTCTTAGTTCATTGGGGGTGTGGCCTGAAAGGGCCTATGAGACCCTAGTCTCTTTCTCCCTGTTTTGCTTTCCCGCCCTGAGCCCTGATGTAAATAGTTCTGCTGTGCCACCCTCTCCTGCCAGGATGTGTGGCTCCCAGAACTCCCCGCTCCACTGGCCATCAGCAGCCTAAAAACAATAGATCAGGCCAGCAATGGACTGGAAACTCCAAAATGGTGAATAAAAATAAACCTTTACCTTCCGAAGTTGATTATTTCAGGTGTTTGTGACAGTAATAGAAAGATGATAAACTCTGGTATAAATTGAAAGATATACTGTATTAAATGGAAGGTCTACACATATAAATCCTATTTCGTAATTTTTGAGTCTAGGAGCCAAAGATAACAGTTGAAGAGAGGTTCCTCCCAACCACCTGCTTGTAGCATCTTGCATTTAAGACTGTGTGAAACAAACATGAGGTTGTTGAGCTTCCCAACCATCGTAGGCCTTCTAGAGTACCTATTTTCTCTCGTGTTTTCCTCTCCTATGAAACATCTGCACTTTCAACATACACCTCAAGTGCTGAAACCTCAGGAAAGCCTTCTATGTTTCTTACCTAAGTTCCCTTTGCATCATTATTGTACTTAACGATATTGGAATTATTTTTGGAAGAGCTTATACACCTTCTTTCATCATGAATCCTTAAGGCCTTAGTAGTCTGTGGTACAATGTAAGCACTTTATCTGTTGAATGAATGAAAGTTCTTAAAACAGTTCACTCCTCTAAGTATACAATAGAAAATACATTATGGTAAAATGAAAGTGTTTTCTGTAAAAATTATAATAGTGCTGAAAATTGGTGCTTATTATTTACCTTTGAGATTAGAAAGTTTTTTTAATTTTTAAGTTTTTTAATTGATTTTTTTAAAAAAATAAATGATAGCACAATGCATTACAATTCTTACTACACATCTACAGCACAATTTTTCATATCTCTGGTTGTATATAAAGTATGTTGATTCCAATTCGTGTCTTCCTACATGTACTTTGGATAATGATGTCTATCACATTCCACCGTCCCTGCCCCCTCCCTTTACCTCCCACCCTTCTGCTCTATCTAGAATTCATCTATTCCTCCCATTCTTCCCATGCTCCCCCTCCCAACCCCACTATGAATCAGCCTCCTTATATCAGAGAAAACATTTGGCATTTGGTTTTTGGGGATTGGCTAACTTCACTTAGCATTATCTTCTCTAACTCCATCCATTTACCTGCAAATGCCATGATTTTATTCTCTTTTATTGCTGAGTAAAATTCCATTGTGTATATATGCCACTTTTTTTTTTATCCATTCATCCACTGAGGGGCTTCTAGGTTGGCTTCACAATTTAGCTATTGTGAATTGTGCTGCTATAAACATTGATGTGGCTGTGTCCCTGTGGTATGCTGTTTTTAAGTCTTTTGGGTATAGACTGAGGAGAGGGATAGCTGGGTCAAATGGTGGTTCCATTCCCAGATTTCCAAGGAATCTCCACACTGCTTTCCATATTGGCTGCACCAATTTGCATCCCACCAGCAATGTATGAGTGTACCTTTTCCCCCACATCCTCGCCAACACTTATTGTTGTTTGTCTTCATAATAGTTGCCATTCTGACTGGAGTGAGATAATATCTTAGAGTCATTTTGATTTGCAGTTCTCTAATTGCTAGAGATGATGAGCATTTTTCATATATTTATTGATAGATTGTACATCCTCTTCTAAGAAGTGTCTGTTCAGGTCCTTGGCCCATTTTTGATTGGGTTATTTGTTTTTTTGGTGCTTAGCTTTTTGAGTTCTTTATGTACTCTAGAGATTAGTGCTCTCTGATGTGTGAAGGGTAAAAATCTGCTCCCAGGATATAGGCTCTCTATTCACCTCACAGATTGTTTCTTTTGCTGAGAAGAAACTTTTTAGTTTGATTCCATCCCATTTATTGATTCTTAGCTTTAATTCTTGCACTACAGGAGTCTTATAAAGGAAGTTGGGGCTTAATCCCACATGATGAAGATTAGGGCCTACTTTTTCTTCTATTAGACACAGAGTCCCTGGTTTAATTCCTAGGTCCTTGATCCACTTTGAGTTGAGTTTTGTGCATGGTGAGAGATAGGGGTTTAATTTCATTTTGTTGCATATGGATTTCCAGTTTTACTAGCACCATTTGTTGAAGAAGCTATCTTTTCTCCAATGCATATTTTTGGCACCTTTGTCTAATATAAGATAATTATAATTTTGTGGGTTAGTCTCTGTGTCCTCTATTCTATACTATTGGTTTACCAGTCTGTTTTGGTGCCAATACCATGCTGTTTTGTTACTATTGCTCTGTAGTATAATTTAAGGTCTGGTATAGTGATGCCACCTGCTTCACTCTTCCTGCTAAGGATTGCTTTAGCTATTCTGGGTCTATTATTTTTCCAGATAAATTTCATGATTGCTTTTTCTATTTCTATGAGGAATGCCATTGGGATTTTGATTGGAATTGCATTAAATCTGTATAGTGCTTTTGGTAGTGTGGTCATTTTGAGAATATTAATTCTGCCTATCCAAGTGCAAGATAGATCTTTCTATCTTCTAAGGTCTTCTTTGATTTCTTTCTTTAGAGTTCTGTAGTTTTCATTGTATAGATCTTTCACCTCTTTTGTTTTTTGATTTCCAAGTATCTTATTTTTTTTTTGAGGTTATTGTAAATGGGGTAGTTTTCCTTATTTACTTCTCAGAGCATTTGCCACTGATATACAGAAATGCCTTTGATTTATGGGTATTGATTTTATATACTGCTACTTTGCTGAATTCATTTAGCAGTTTTAGAAGTTTTCTGGTGGAGCTTTTTGAGTCTTCTCGGTATAGAATCATATTCATCAGCAAATAGGGCTAATTTGAGTTCTTCTTTTCCTATCTATGTCCCTTTAATTTCTTTCATCTGTCTAATTGACAAAACAAAAAGTTGGTTCTTTGAAAAAATAAATAAAGTTGACAGACCCTTAGCTTCGCTAATGAACAGAAGGAGAGAGAGAAAATTCAAATTACCATATGTGATGAAAAAGGTAATATCACAACAGACACTAGAGAAATAAAGAGGATAATTAGAAATTATTTTGAAAACTTATACTCCAATAAAATAGAAGACATTGAAGGCATCGACAGATTTCTTAAGTCATATGATTTGCCCAGATGCCATCAGAAGCTTACCAGCCAAGAAAAGTCTAGGACCAGATGGATACACAGCTGAGTTCTACAAGACCTTTAAAGAAGAACTAATACCAATACTCTACAATTTATTTTCAGGAAATATAAAAAGAGGCAGCACTTCCAAACTCATTCTATGAGGCCAATATCACCCTGATCCCAAAACCAGGCAAAGACACATCAAAGAAAGAATACTTCAGACCAATATCTCTAATAAACATATATGCAAAAATTCTCAATAAATCAAATACAAAAATATATCACAAAGACTATGCACCATGATCAAGAGGGATTCATCCCAGGGATGCAAGGTTGGTTCAACATATGGAAATCAATAAATGTAACTGATCACATCAATAGACTCAAAGAGAAGAATCATATGATCATCTCAATAGATGCATTTGACGAAATACAGCACCTTTACATGTTCAAAACACTAGAAAAACTTGGGATAATAGGAACGTATCTCAACATCAAAAAGGCTATCTATGCTAAGACTCAGGCCAACATCATTCTAGATGGAGAAAATTTAAAGTCATTCCCTCTAAAAACTGGAACAAGACAGGGATGCCCTCTTTCACCACTTCTATTCAACATAGTTCTTGAAACACTAGCCAGAGCAATTAAACAGATGAAAGAAATTAAAGGGATATGTATAGGAAAAGAAAACCTTAAATTAGCACTATTTGCTGATGATGATTCTATACCTAGAAGACCCAAAAAGCTCCACCAGAAAACTTTTAAGTTTTTAGTTCACCTCATGTCTTTTACAGATTATAAGGACATTTTAAGAAAATGAGTGATTCAAGAAAACTCTTAAAAATTGATAAAATGATCTGAAGTAAGCATATGATGAACCAGGATAACTATTTATAATAGAGCATCAGGTCTTCTTCATTTTAATCAACATTCAATCTCTATATTAATGAGGAAAATAATAATGCAAATAATAAAAAACACAATAATCAAAATAGTTATTCTCTTTATAGGGTGCATTACAGGAGTTCCGGGAACAGACTTTTCTTTCTGTTTTTCTCAGGCTAATGTTAAATGAATTTATGTTTTTTTCCCAAGAAAATATCCTGGTCAGATACACAAAGAATGTAAAATTTGTTGTAATTGTACCTGCAGATAATTGAAGATTACATATACACACCCACAATATAGTAACAAACTAATCTTAGTTATCCATACAAGGTAGATAGAATTTTTTATGAAGCATTAAAGTATTCTTACGCAAGGGCTGGAGTTGTGGCTCAGTAGTAGAGCACTTGCCTAGCACATGTGAAGCACTGGCAAGTGCCTCAGCACCATATAATTAATTAATTAATTAAGAAAGAAAGAAAGAAAGGCATTATGTCCATCTACAACTGAAAAAAAATTGTTTTTTAAAATTATTCTTATGTAAGAGGTGGCAAAGTACGATGTTAAAATCTGGGTAAATGTATCTATCTCCTCAAATTGTCACCATAAGGGGTTTGAGGTCCCTCTCAAGGCAGAAAATACCTCTCCTGGGAACTTTCAGGCTTTTCAAATGTCACAGCAAAGAATATAAGGATGAGTCAGGCTTTAGCAAAGAAGGACTTAGAAAGTGAGAGGTGAAGATATATTTTCAGGGCAGAATGTGGTCTATATGGAGAGCACAAAGCAGCACTTTTGGGGTCCCAATCTCTTCTTTTAAAGGAGAATTTGTAAGGGGTGGGCCTGGGAAGGATTGTGGGGATGGCATCAGCCTGGTGATCACAAGGCAGTGTGTGCAGGTCTGATCTTCTTCCTGGATCATCAGGTTGACATGTCTCATCCATCTAGATAACGTCTGGAATGTGCCTGTTACAATAGATTTTGTAAAATTCATCCCCCTTTGCTTTATCTAATCTGAAAACACATTGTATAAGCGAACTAACTGGGCTCATAAGCATTAAAACAAGGTAATTTCCCATAGATGAGAGAACTTACAGAAACTTTTAAGATTTATAGATTTCTCAAGAATTTGGGAGTGACTGGGCAGGAAGGAGGACAGGCCTGGGGAGTAAAGGTGTGAGTACCCTTGATCCTGGGGCTTCTAGATTTACAGCTGCAGTCTCTCTTCCTTCCCTTTGTCTTCCTTCTACACATCTTTTATTTCTTTTCTACCTCAAAACTTTCATCATTTCTATATAACGAAAAGATTTCAAATAATTTCTGGCCATTTTTTTGAAATGTACAGTACATTATTGTTACTGATATTTACGCTACTGTGCAATAGCATCCCAAACATTCGTTCTCCAGCTGTAATTTGGTGCCCACTGATAACCTTTTCCCATTTCTCCTTGCTTTTTCTCTCCCCAGCTCCGCTTAGCACCATTGTGAGCCCTGATAGTTTTTTACAGCCATCATCTTTATTACCAAGCTCTGGATTTTTATCTTACCATCTTGAGTAAACTGTCAAATTGCCAGGATGTTTGTTTTGTTTTAACAACCAGAGAAATAAGATCTCTTCCCACTAGCCTTGAGGATTTATTTTAAAATACCCTTAAACTTAAAACTGACCATTAAATGGGATATTTTTGAGTTGCAAGTTATCATACATCTCCAGCACTGGTTACTAATTGTTGGGGAAATTCAGTGGATTTCTATTCCTGTGGTCACTTTCTTTTTGAATCCTAAACAAACTCTTTTGAGTCTTTGTGTTTGTGCTGTCAATCAGTGTTTCCTGAACATCCATGAAAGGAGGAGGACCACAGTGAAAGCTGTGTTTGTTTGACAGTATTGACTGTTGCTTTGCATATTTTATATTGGCCTTTGGGACGCTATTTTAATTGTCTTTGGGACCTTCTCTTTTCTGGTTTGCTTTGAACTGGTTTCAAAAATGAGAGCAAAAATAAACAAAATAGAGCCTAACAGAATAGAATACTAAAGATCAATGGAAGGTTGAGGGATATAACTCAGTAGTAAGATGGCTATGCAAGCCTCAGGTTAGAATCTTTGTACTCTCAAAAAAAATCACTGGAACAAAAAGTTTATATATTGAAAGGTGACAAAACATTAGCTAAACTAACCAAGAAACAGACAAGACCCAAATAAATAAAATCAGAAATAAAACAGGAGACATCATAGCTGATACCACAGAAATGCACAGGATCATTAAGGATCATTAAGGATTACTATGAAAAACTATATACTAACAAACTAGAAACCTAGAAGAAATTGATAAATTTCTGGACACATGTGATCTAGCAAATTGAATAAGGATATAAAGACCTGGATAGACCAATTACAAGTAATGAGATTGAATCAGTAACATAAAGTCTCCCAACAGAGAAAAACCTCAGTATCAGATGACTTCATTGCTGAATTTTACTAAACTTCTAAAAAAGAACTAATGCCAATTTTTAAAAACTATTTCAAAGAATTGAAAAGGAAGGAACCCTTCCAAACTCATTCTGTAAGGCCAGCATTACCCTATTATGAAAACAAGAAAAGGATACAACAACAACAAAATAAAACTGGAGACCAATATCCCTAATGAACATAGATATAAAACTCTCAACAAAACTAAATCCTAGGGAGTCTAATTCAACATGCATCAAAAAGATCATTCACAGGCTGGGGATATAGCTCAGTTGGTAGAGTGCTTGCCTGGCATGCATAAGGCTCTGGGTACAATCCCCAGCACCACACACACACACACACAAAAAAAAAAAAAAAGATCACCATGATTGAGATGATTTCATCCTAGTAATGAAAAGGTGGTTTGACATATGCAAATCAGTAAACACAATGCATCACATCAAAAGAATGGGGGGATAGTAGAGGATAGGAAAGGCAGCAGAATACAACAGACACTAGTATGGCAATATGTAAATCAATGGATGTGTAACTGATGTGATTCTGCAATCTGTATACGGGGTAAAAATGGGAGTTCATAACCCACTTGAATCAAAGTGTGAAATATGATATATCGAGAACTATGTAATGTTTTGAACAACCAACAATAAAAATTAAAAAAAAAAATGAAGGACAAAAAAAAAAAAAAAAACAAGAGTATCCCAACAGAGGCAGAGAAAGCATTTGATAAAATTCAGCATCCCTTCATGATAAAAGGCCTAAACAAATGAGGTATAGAAGAGTCAGACCTTAACATAATAAGGGAATACATGACAAACACATAGCCTTTGTCGTATTGAATGGGGAAAAGCTAAAAAAATTTCCTTTAAGATCAGAAACAAGATAAGAGTGTTACTGTCACTGCTCTTGTTCAATAAAGTACTAAAAAACTGGTCAAAAATAAAGAAAAAGAAATACAATATAAACAAATAAGAACAGTAGAAGTCAAATTATCCCTATTTGCCAGTGGTAGGATTCTATACATAGAACAGCCTAAAGACTCCAAAGACTGTTAGAACCCATCGACAAATGCAGTAAAGTAGCAGGATACAAAATCATATTTAAAAAAATCAGGAGTTGGGAGCTGGGGTTGTGGCTCAGTGGTAGAGCACTTCCTACCTCGTGTGAGGCACTGAGTTCAAGGCACCACATAAAATAAATAAATAAAATAAAGGTATTCGGATTGGAGTGAGATGAAATCTTAAAGTAGTTTTGATTTGCATTTCTCTAATTTCTAGAGATGTTCAACATTTTTTCATATATTTGTTAATTATTTTTATATTTTCTTCTGAGAAGTGTCTGTTCATTTCCCTAGCTTATTTATTGATTGGGTTATTATTATTATTTTTTTTTGGTGTTAAGTTTTTTGGGTTCTTTATATATTCTGGAAATTAGTGCTGTATGTGATGTGTGTGTGTAGAAAAGATGTTCTCCCACTACATGGGCACTCTCTTCACATTATTGATCATTTCTTTTGCTAAGAAGAAGTTTTTTTAGTTTGAATCCATCCCATTTATTGATACTTTTTTTTGTCATCTCACTCTAGTCCGAATGACAGTTATCAAGAATACAAGCAACAATAAGTGTTGGTGAGGATGCGGGGAAAAAGGGACACTCACACATAGTTGGTGGCACTGCAAATTGGTACAACCACTCTGGAAAGCAGTATGGAGATTCCTTAGAACACTTAGAATGGAACCACCATTTGACCCAACTATCCTGCTCCTCATGTACAATTGCTCCTCAGTCTATACCCACAGGACTTAAAATCAGCATACTATAGTGATACAGCCTCATCAATATTTATAGCAGCTCAATTCACAATAGCTAAACTGTGGAACCAACCTAGATGAATGGATAAAGAAACTGTTGTGTATATACACAATGGAATATTACTCAGCATTAAAACAGAATAAAATTATGGCATTTGCAGGTAAATGGAGAATATCATGCTTAAGCAAAGTAAGCCAATTCCCAAAAACCGAAGGCCGAATGTTCTTTCTGATAAGAAGATACTGATCCATAATGGAGGGTGGGGGCAAGGGAAGAATGGAGGAACTTTGGATTTGACAAAGGGGAGGGGGAGGAGGGGGCATGTGGGTAGGAAAGATAGTGGAATGAGAAGGACATTATTACTCTAAGGTACATGTACAATTGCACAAATGGTGCGATTCTACATTGTGTACAACCAGAGAAATGAAAAGTTGTGCTCCATTTGTGTAGAATGAAACAAATGCATTCTGCTGTCATGTATAACTAATTTAAACAAAATAATAAAATTTTAAAAATAATAAAATAAAATAAAGGTATTGTGTCCATCTACAACTATTTTTTTTTTTAATCAGGAGCTTTTTAGCTGGGTGTGATGGCTCATGAGTATAGTGGCTGGAGGCTCTAAAGTCTGAGTCAGAAGGATCAAGAACAGCTTGGGCAACATAACAAAAAAAATCAGTAGCTTTTTTATATACCAACAATGAATTTGATAAGAAAGAAAATATGAAAGCAATTCTATTCATCTTGCTATAAAAAGTTAAATACTTAATAATAAAATTAACCAGGGAAATAAAAGACCTCAACAGTGAAAATTACAAAACACTGATATAAGAAATTTAAGAAGATACCAAAAAAAATGAAAAGACCAAAAAGGAAAAAAGCCTAAAATGAGACCCATCTTACTTGTTAGACTTGCTATTATAAAAATATATATATGCTATTTTTAAAAAAAATTCTGGCAAGGATATGGAAAAAAGGAAATCTTATACACTGCTGTCGAGATTGTAAATTAGTACAGGTATTATGGAGGATAGTATGGAGATGTCTTAAAGAACTAAAACTAGATCTAGCATAGGATCCAACTATCTCACTGAGTATATATCCAAAGGAAATGAAATCAGCATACCAAAGAGATACCTGTACACCACGATTATCATGATATTATTCACAATAGCTAAGATATGGAATTAATTTAGGTTCCCATCAACAGATGAATGAATAAAGAAAATGTGGAATATATGCACAATAGAATATTCTTCAGCCACAAGCAAGAAAGAATCTGTGCCATTTGTATAAAATGGATGGAATTGGAGAATTAGATTAAGTGAAATTGGTAGCTGTAGAAAGAGAAGTGTGGGGGTATGTGTAAGTATACACATGTGTGTATGTGTATGTTTTACTTATTTTTTCAATGAAATATCAAAACTACCACTCAGAACCATCAGTTTTATACTTAGAAATTTCATTTAATTTGTCTATACTTAATTAATTCTTAGGTTGTGAGAATGTTTAGGTATACCTTTCATGCTTTGTGTTTTTGTTTCCCCTCATTACATGTCTTAGTCCATGCATAGGTAATTACAAGTTTTTTTTTAAATAATCTACATGACACTATGCATTTCTTTTTATAGTTCTGTACTAGTTTCATACATTGATATCTCATGTACATTGTCTCTTTTTGCTCAAGGATAGAGGTGTCACCTAAAAGATACTCAAGAACATTTTGTAAATGAATAAACTAATTATACGCCTTCATTATACCACACAGTGCCTCACATATTATAAGACTCAATAAATATTTACTGACTGATAAATTGGCAAAAGGTGAGTCGTCTTCTCAAGAGATGCACACTTAATCTCTCAGGTATTATTACATCCTTGTATCATTTGAAAATACTGAGCTGTTTTGCAATGGCTATAAATGTCAGCAGTAAACTAGGATGGGAGGGGAAAAAGAACTCAAAGGGCATTTGTTTGATAATAGTAAGGGCTAGGGACTAGACCATTATTAGTGGGTAAAAGAAGAATAAATCATAAGAGAGCTGGGGATGTGACTCAGTGGTAAAGTGCTTGCCTGGCATGTAGATGTAAGACGCTGAGTTCAATTCCCCAGTAACCCGCCCCCCCAAAAAAAGAATGAATCACAATATTTCCCTTACTGCTATACTTTCACAGAGAAATAGAATGTTTTTAACAGCCTTATTGAAATATAAGTCACGTATAAAATTCACCTACTTAAAAGTTTACAATTTGCTGGGTTTTAGTATAGTCACAGAATTTTTAGAGTATCACCACCATCTAATTTTATTTATACTTTTTCCATCTTTTTGTTGATTCATTTTAGTTAAACATAACATTAGGCTTTATTGTGGTATAATTATAAAAGCATGGACTATAATTTGCTCTAATTTCAGTCCCCAGTATGTCCTTTTCCCCTCCCTTTATTCTCTTCTAGAAGGTAGGTTTTCTCTATTTTGCACAGGTTGTCCCTGAACTCCTGGGCTGAAGTGATCCCCCTGCTTCAGTCTTCAAAGCAAGTGGGAATTCTGGCATGCACCACAGCACCAGGCCAAAATGTGTTCTTAAACAATTGATTTGCATTTTAATTCTCTTCCATTGAATTTTAGAACATTTTGTTATCTTTAAAAAAAAAAAAAAAACTTCTGAACCCATTAGCAGTTCTCATATCCCTCTACTACCACTTGCCAGCCTTAGGGAACAACAAATCTACTTTCTCTCTATGGATTTGCCTGTTGTAGACATATAAACAAAATCATACAATATGTAGTCTAAGTTTCATTTGTGTTCTAGTATGTGTCAGGATGTCATCCATTTTGTGGTCAAATATTAATTCTTTTGTATGGCTGTACACATTTCACTTATTCTCAGACATTTGGGTTGTTTGCTCTCTGAGGCTACTATGAACATTCATGTGGAAGGTATTGAATGGATGTATGTTCTCATTTTTCTTGGGTAGGTATCTAGGAGTGGAATTACTGAGCAATTGGTAATTCTATGCTTAACATTTTAAAGAACTGCCAAATTATGTTCCAAAGCAGCTGTATTTCCAATTTTCAATTTTTGTTGTAGTGCTGGATCAAACCCAAGGCCTTGTGCTACAGAAGTGCTCTACTACTGACATTTAACCCCAATCCAGCTGCACCACTTTACATTCTTACGGGCAATTGGGAAGGTTCCAGTTTCTCCCCATCCTTGTTATTGCCTGTCTTCTTTTTATTCTAGCCATTCTAATGGGTGTGAAATTGAATCTGTGGTTTCAATTTCTGTTTTCCTAATGACTAATGATGTTAAATATCTTTCATGTGATTATGAACCATGTATATGGCTTTTATGGAGAAATGTCATTTGGATACTTTGCATGTTTTTAAGCTGGTTTATTAATTGTAAAATTTTAAGACTACTTTGTATATTCTGGACACAATTCCCTTGTGAGATAAATGATTATTCAAGCAAAATCTCTTATTCTGTGGATTGTATTTTCAGTTTTAGGATGTATGTGTTTATGTTTGTGTGTGGGGGGGGGGGCGGTACTGGGGACTGAATCCAAGGATACTCTACCACTTGGTTATATCCCCAGCCCTTTTTTATTTCAAATTGTGTGTGTGTGTGTGTGTGTGTGTGTGTGTGTGTGTAGTGTATACCAGGGATTGAACTCAGGGGCACTCAACCACTGAGCCACATCTTCAGCCTACTTTGTATTTTATTTAGAGACAGGGTCTCACCGAGTTGCTTAGTGCCTCTTTTTTGCTGAGGCTGGCTTTGAACTTGCGATCCTCCTGCCTCAGCCTCCAGAGCTGCTGGGATTGCAAGCATGCACCACCATGCCCGGCCTTATTTTAAATTTTGAGATAGGCCCTCTCTAAATTGCCCTGGCTGGACTCAAACTTGGAATCCCCCTGCCTCAGCCTCCTGAGTACTGGGATTACAGGTGTGTGCCACCCACTACACCCAGCTGGCCCCATTCTTTAAAATTCTTTACCGGGCATTTCATCCTTATTGATTTCTTTGGAATCTGTTGCTAGAAAACTGCATTATTTTGGAGATATTATATTACCTGATACCTGACTCTCTTCACTTTTTTGATGGTATCATTTATAACAGCAGAGATTTTGATACACTTTATCTACTTTTCTATTTCATCACTTGTGTTTTTGATATAATATATAAGAAACCATGAAAGCTATGAAGATGTACTTCAATGTTTTCTTTAGAGATTTATAGCTTTCTTCAGTTTAGGTCTATGATTCATTTTGAGTAATTGTTTCATATGATCTAAGGAAGGCATCCAACTTCATTCTCTTGCAATGTTCATAACCAGTTGTTCCAGCATCATTTGTTGAAAAGATTGTTCTTTCTCCATTTCATTATAATGGCTTCCTTGTACTACTGACTTTTATATACTGTTATTGCTTGTGAAATTTCACTACAGAATTGCTTGGGGTGATTTGTCTGAGAGAACTATAAAAATATAAGTTTCATAGTCTTAAAAATACCTGTAGAATATATATTGTGTTCTATCCTTTGTCACATGTGTTGATTTAATCATGTTTTACATAAGATAAATATGCTGGAGATATAACCAAAGGTAAGACGTGTTTTAATACATTAGAATGTAGCACTTCTATATTTGGGGGCTAATTTTTCTTGCATGAATATCAAGTTGTGATGTCATAGTATTTTACAAACCTTACTATCAGAATACAATCCTTCCCTGTAGTAGGTAAACATAGAGGGAATATTGTCATTTGGAGATGAAAAAGCCTAGTTAATGTGTTATTATAATTCATGAGTAACTAGGTACTTTTCTACATTCCTGATTTTTTTTTTCTTACAGCAAAGTATCCAGAGATAAAATCCTTGATGAAACCTGATTCCAACTTGATATGGATTATAATTATAATGGTTCTCACCCAGCTGGTTGCATTTTACTTAGTAAAAGACTTGGATTGGAAATGGGTCATATTTTGGGCCTACGTCTTTGGCAGTGACTCTGGCTATTCATGAGATTTCCCACAATTTTGCCTTTGGCCACCACAAGGCACTGTGGAATCGCTGGTTTGGAATGTTTATCAATCTTCCTGTTGGGGTTCCATATTCGATTTCCTTTAAGAGGTATCACATGGATCATCATCGATATCTTGGAGCTGACGGCATCGATGTGGATATTCCTACTGATTTTGAGGGCTGGTTCTTCTGTACCACTTTCAGAAAGTTTCTATGGGTTATTCTTCAGCCTCTCTTTTATGCTTTTCGACCTCTGCTCATCAACCCCGAACCAATTTCTCATCTGGAAATTATCAATACTGTGGCCCAGATCACTTTTGACATTATAGTTTACTACGTTTTTGGAATTAAATCTTTAGTCTACATGTTGGCAGCATCCCTGCTTGGTCTGGGTTTGTACCCAATTTCTGGACATTTCATAGCTTAACATTACATGTTCTTAAAGGGGCATGAAACTTACTTCTATTATGGGCCTCTGAATTCACTCACCTTCAATGTGGGTTACCACAATGAACATCATGACTTCCCCAATGTTCCTGGAAAAATCCTCCCACCGGTAAATAAAAGATTTGATGCATATTTTGATTTCTGATGGGTATGTAAGAAAATTAGTTTTGACTGACTCATTTTAAAGAATCTAGTGTATTTTGTCAGTTTAAACTACTGGTCTACAAAAAAGAAAAAAAGGGGAGTTGGGCTGGTATGTAGCTCATTGGCAAAGCACTTCCCTAGCATGTGTGAGACCCTAGGTTCAATCCGCAATACTGCAAAGATAAACAAATAAAAAGTAAAAACATAAATCCTGTGTCTGGGGCTGTGGCTGTGGCTCACTGGCAGAGAGCTTGCCTAGCATGTGTGAGGCACTGGATTCGATCCTCAGCACCACATATAAATAAATAAAATAAAGGTCCACTGACAACTAAAAAGGAAAAATATTAAAAAAATAATCCTGTGTCTGAGCTGGGCATAGTGGCACACACCTGTAATCCCAGCAGCTTGGGAGGCTGAGGCAGGAGGATTACAAGTTCAAAGCCAGCCTCAGCAATGGTGAGGTGCTAAGTAACTCAGTGAGACCCTGTCTCTAAATAAAATACAAAATAAGGCTGGAGATGTGGCTCAGTGGTTGAGTGCCCCTGAGTTCAATCCCTGGTACACCCCCTCCCCCGCAAAAAAAATCCTGGGTCTGCCAGCCTAATGTTTTTTTAACATTTTTTAGTTGGTCCCAATATCTTTGTTTTATTTATCTATATTTTTTATGTGGTGCTAAGGGTCGAACCCAGTGCCTCACGCATGCGAGGCAAGCGCCAACCACTGAGCTACAACCCTAGCCCCGCCAGCCTAATTTTACAAAGGCTTCACTCTCATGGATCCTTAAAATTCATGGTACAAAAATGTTGAAGGATATATAAAATCTATTATCTGGTAAAATAATTCAGAAAACCTCTTCAAAGTAGGCACAGTTCATGGAACCTTCATTGCTATTAATCCTATATGCTTTGCTAAGAGTTATATATTGGTTTATGATAAAGTACAGAAACCTGTCTGGCATGGTTGCACATGCCTATAATCCCAGCAGCTCAGGAGGCCGAGGCAAGAGAATCATGAGTTCAAAGCCAGCCTCAACAACTTAGCGAGGTCCTAAGCAACTCAGGGAGACCCTATATTAAATAAAATAATAAAAAGGGTTGGTGATGTGGCTCAGTGGTTGAGAGCCCCTGGGTTAAAACCACAGTACCAAAGGGGAAAAAAAGTACAGTTATTCTGCATAATTGATCTGCAAAATTAATCGATAGCAGTTTCCAATACTATAAATTTCCCCAGGCAGGGACTATCTCTTTACCTTGACAACAGACTTAGTATATTGTACTTTTATTGTAATGGTGTTTGTTGTGCTTTTTTGGAGAATGCTATTAGGGATACATGTTGAAATATTTAGGGGTGAAATATTAGAGGTAAGTTGTCACATAATGTCTGCAATTTACCTTCAAAAGATTTAGAAAGGAGGAAAAAGTGTGTGTGTTTTTATAAATGATATAGTATACATAGAGAGAAAGCATGTCACCAGGTTAATCATTAGTAAAATGGGTGAGGGCATATGAGTTCATTATACTATTCTTTAAACTTTTCAGTAGGTTTTATATTTTCAGAATAAAAATGGAAAAAAACAGCACCCTACTGTCTGAAATGATGATGGCAGCTCCCAGCTCCTGGGTATCATTTTGCTCTGAAGTGAGAATGTAGCCTTTGTTTGCCTCCTCTGTGACTGGAGAAGTGAATTTTTTTTATCATTTTTTCAGGGGATCATGGTTTAAAGAGAAGGCCAGTAACCCTTAAAACAAAACAATTTTTTTCCATTATAAACCACATACTCTTACTTGTAATTTCTGGAACATTCCCAAAAGCAAAAACTTAGTTCCATCCACATCACTTGGCTTAAGTTACATGGTACATCAATGAAGACTTCCCTACCTCTTCCATGGTCTCTTATTCCTTTGTTAGTTTATAACAAACAGTGGTAAAGTTGCTAATTCTGCCTTTCCAGATCTTTCTGTGCAGTGTTTCAAGGAACATCTTGTTTTGTTTCCTCAGTTACTGCCCTGTGTTTATTGCATAGTTAAATTATAGTAGTCACATTGTATATAGCTATTACATCATTAATAGATACACATAATAAAGTGGTTTCTTAACAGGTATACTGAATTATAACTGAGTATTATAACAATCTACCCATTAATAGTATATAATTCAGTGGTTTTTAGCATATGCAAACTTAAGCAAATATTACTTATCAATTGTGGAACATTTTTATCACTGTCTTTCATTTAATATTCTCATTTTTAAAGTTAATTTTTTTGCTTATTTTTACTGAGCATTGCTATTCACAAAACATTCTAAGTGTTTATCTTCCCATTTTCTCACAATTTTGTGAAGTACAGAAACAGGAATTTATTATCAATGTTTAAATTCTATACATGGCAGATAAATTCCTTAGGGTTTCTAACTCTTAGTATTAGTATTTATTGATTTTTCACTTCATGTCTTTGAAATACAAACTATCAAATTTTAATTTTCATTATGATCATAGTATTGCAGTATGATTTTAGTGTTCAGGAGTATCTCGACTAGTGTTTATTCAGGGTCTAAACTGTCACTGTCATTTTACATTTTTGGAAAAATGGTATCTTTCTGTTCTAGCATTTAAACTGATCACTTATGGCTTTGACATAAGTTCACTATGGATTATGATCAAAGTGTTCTTATATGTGTATGGACTGTAGATCATCCTTATTTATAAAAGAATTTTAGGAAGTTTGGAAGGAATAGGATCAAAGTTACCTCCCCTTGGAGGGGGGTTTGATATTTCATCCTTTTCTGTTTGTGTCAGACATTCACCAATAATCCTTGATAGGCCCCAGTGTAATACTTGCTATTATCTGGCTGTATTTTGTCCCTTCCAGGTGAGGAAAATAGCAGCTGAATACTACGACACCCCCCCCCCCCAGTACAATTCCTGAGTGAGAGTACTGTACGATTTTGTGATGGATGATACAATAAGTCTCCACTCAAGAATGAAGAAGCATCCAAAAGGGAAGGAGGTACTGGAGTAAATATCAACACAGCCCAAGGAATTCCTCTCTGAAGCTTTAAAATAGCTGACAGAGTGGAATTTTTTGCTGAAAACTGAAGATCAGTGATGCTTAGAAGCTATCATGACACAATTTCAAACTAGGATCTTCTATTGTTCAGAAACTAATCTGGGGCTGGGGATGTATCTCAGTGATGGAGCACTTGCCTGCAGCATGCCTGAGGCCCTGGGTTCAGACCCTGCCATCAAGAGACAAAAGCAGCAGCAGCAGCAGCAGCAGCAGCTACTCAGGCTTCAACAGGCAGCCTTACCCCTTCATGCTCAGCTTTACTCACTCACTGTATTGTCGTACCTGGAGGGTCTTCACCCATTTTTGTCATTTTGTAAACATATCATAAAGAGTATTTCTAGTATGTTATTTTCACTATAAAGTTTTACTTTATTAAAACAGCGAATGAATTATTAATCACAGTATATTAGTATTTGTTGCATTTTTGTATTTCAGTGTCTTTATAAAATGGTTACCTGGGTATTAGGGGAAACTTTCTTTAAAATTTCACTCCAGAGAAATTATACCTCAATTGATTCAAATGTATGAACTGCCAAGATCATTGTAATGTCATGTGTAGCTAATAAAAAAAAATTTCACTCCAAAAAGAAAAAAGCAATAATTTCAGAAAGGCCCAAGTTAATATAGTATAAAAGATTGAGATGGAAATGTCTTAAGCAATAAGATGAGCTACTTATTTTTTATTGATTTTTTAAAAATGACAGCAGAATGCATTACAATTACATTACAATGTATGCAGCACAATTTTCATATCTCTCTATATAAAGTATGTTGAAACTAATTCGTTTCTTCATACATGTACTTTGGATAATGATGTCTATCATATTCCACCATCCTTGCTAATCCCCTTCTCCCTCCCTTTCCCTCCCACCCCTCTGCTCTGTCTAGAATTCATCTATTCCTTTCTGCTCCCCCTCCCCACCCCACTATGAGTCAGCTTCCTTATATCAGAGAAAACATTTGGCATTTGTTTTTTTGGGGATTGGCTAACTTCACTTAGCTTTATCTTCTCCAATGCCATCCATTTACCTGAAAATGCCATGATTTTATTCTTTTTTATCGCTGAGTAAAATTCCATTGTGTATTATGCCACACTTTTTTAATCCATTCATCCACTGAAGGACCTGAACAGACACTTCTCAGAAAAGGATATACAATCAATCAACAAATATATGAAAAAGTGTTCATCATCTCTAGCAATTAGAGAAATGCAAACCAAAACTACTCTAAGATATCATCTCATTCCAGTCAGAATGGCAGCTATTATGAAGACAAACAATAATAAGTGTTGGCGAGGATGCAGGGGGTGGGGGGAAAGGTGCACTCATACATTGCTGGTGGGACTGCAAATTGGTGCAGCCAATATGGAAAGCAGTATGGAGATTCCTTGGAAATCTGGGAATGGAACCACCATTTGACCCAGCTATCCCACTCTTCGGTCTATCCCAAAGGACTTAAAAACAGCATACTACAGGGACACAGTCACATCAATGTTTAGAGCAGCACAATTCACAATACCTAAACTATGGAGCCAACCTAGATGAGCTACTTATTTTAAATTTTTCACTGTTGTACATGAAACCTAAGTTAGATTCTGCTGAATTCTGCACAGTCTAACTCATGAATAAAGTACTTACTGAACTTAATCATGGCTAGCATCCAACTTCCTTTCAGATGTACCGACACTCTTACACATTAGTAACGGCTTAACTGATAGAATTCCATGATCTTCATTCCAGAGGAAACTGATTGTAGGCTGATGGCAGGTATTTAGTTTAAGGAGCCAGTATCATGGGCTATTAGACCAGCAGTCCTGGTTTTCTCAGATGGGTCACTTGGGTAAATATAGTAAATATGGGAAACTATTGTTAAAATATATCAGCTAGGGCTGAGATTGTGGCTCATGATAGAGCACTTACCTAGCATGTGCAAGGCCCTGGGTTCAATCCTCAACACCACATAAAAGTAAATAAAATAAAGGTATTTTGTCCAACTACAACTAAAAAGTAAATATTAAGAAAAAAAATATATATATATCAGCTAATTGTGGTTTCCTGTAGTGGCAGACAACTCCCAGGCAGCTGAGTGTGAAGAGTAGAATCCTCCAGGGACTAGCAAACCTGCTTTACATGACCAGTTTCAGCCCAAGTGCTTTGCTTTCCTTTCCTGACTCCCTAGCCTAGGGAAATTCCTAGCAACACTGAGTCTTAAATAACCATTGATCTAAAGTATAGAAGATTAATAGAACCAACTTTGCAATTCAGATTTACTCTGTCACTAAAAAGGTATCTGTGAAACATATCCATGGATTTACTACTACATTTAAACAGATCGTATTCTCCCCTACCCCTCAATTCCCCTCAACTATAAAACTCTAGTCAATGGCAACAACTGCCGTATTTCTGTGTGCTGAAAACTCCCAAATCTCTCTGAATTCCACCACCTGCTAGGTACATAGTGTACGTTAGAATACCTGCTCATAATTTCTTTTCCCCTTACATTATCACTCTTGATGGGTGGAAGTTTCAGAGTTCCTCCCAGGTCTAACTAGTTTGGATCCCATGCCAACTCAAGTCTGCCAGTTGGGGCAGTGAGAAGGCTGGGCCCTGACACCTTTAAGGAACAAGGCTTGAGAAATCATGCAGTGGCTGTACACTAGTGCTCCCTTCTGTCTCAGCTTCATTCCCCATTTCTGGTTTGATTATCTTGTCTCAAGCCTCAAGGCCTTCCCTGGTCCATCTCCACCATACAGCAGGTGCCACTTTTTTGGACCCTGAGGACAATGTTTACATCCCTTTTGTCTTGTCTTCAACCCCACTTTCTGTAAATAGACATTGTTTGTTTTCCCCTGAGGTTGTAACTCCTCAAGGGCAGGAAGGATCTTCTGTTTCTCTATTTCGAAACCTCACAAGGTCAGTGCTGGATTTGGAGTAATTGCTTGATAAATGATTGAGACCACCAGAGAGAGTCCTTGAACTTGAGAAGCTCTATCTAAAACAGTCCAAACAGAGGGTATATGTATATATTAAAAACAACAGAGATTTCTGGAGAATCCTTACTTTTCACCTATACCAAGTGATTACCTGCATAATCTTATTGAAGTCTCAACAATTCTATGATGAATTAATATTTTCATTTTGTAGATGTGAAAAACCAAGGCTAAGAGAGATTAATAAGTAACTGGTCCAAGGTCACACTGAGTACATCAGATTCTGCAGAAACAGAATCTGAAAAATCACACTGAGACCCAGAATTAAAACTGTTGACCAGGCTCCCCATGGCTTGTCTGGTTAGCCCAGGGAATGGAAAAGAGAATCAAAACCTCATGTTCTGTTACTAAATAGGTGCTCACTCCCACTGCCTTGCTGACCACTGTAATCCCAGCAAGTATGAGATAGGAAGATCAAATTTTCGAGGCCAGCCTCAGTGACTTAGCTATGTTCTCAGCAACTTAATGAGACCCTGTCTCAAAATAAAAAAGGCTGAGGATGTAGCTCAGTGATAGAGAACCCCTGGGTTCAATTCTAAGCCCCAAACAAAAGAGAAAGACGATCAAACACATTCCCCACTATCAAACAGGTACTCAGTCCACTGACTTCCCATAGAAAAACATTTCTGTATAGATGTCTGTTTTTTTCCCCAATGCTTAACAATGTTGTAAGCAAAAATAACCAAAACAGTTTCGATACCATAATGAAAGCACAAATAACCAAGACAGGAGCAGACTTCATGGATCAGCAATGCCTTTTATTCATCAGCAGAGTCAGACATCAGAGGGGCTCACTTTCTGGGTAGAAAATGGCCCCTGGTTACAGAAGGGGTCTGGGTTTTCATGGGTTACACTGAGAGTTAATCTTAGCAGATTTAGTTACACTAAACAGTGTAACTTAATCATTAGAGACTGCAGACATGCAATTAGGCAGTCAGGAATAGTTGTGCAGATTAAAAATTTAACTCAGGAAAACAACTATAAAAGCTTGAAATTTATTGTCCCTGGGGTAAAAATTTAGAGCCCAGAGTTCATTTGTTTGCCTTCCCTTCAGGACTCAATGTTACTGGGAAAGAATAAAAGCCCAGAGCATGAAGCTCATTGCTTATCTTCTTCCTTTGGGATCCATTGTTACCCAGAGCTTCACTATTTGGTTTTCTCCTTCCAGGACTCATCAGCAATGGGAAAGGGTGAGAGTTCAGGGCCCAGTGTTCAATATTCACCTCCTTCCTTCAGGACTCATCGTCAATGGGAAGGGATGAATATTTGTGTTCACCACCCCCCCTCCTCCCAGGCCACAATGTCCTCCTTTCTCTCTGGGAGTTGTCTTTGGGGATGTTATTTTAATATCCTTCAAATATAAAATTCAACTATGAAATAGTCATGTTTGAATCCATAGTAAAAGCACATCCATCCATTCATTCATTTTGTATATTCCTCACCAAATATTGCACTAGAGAATGAGAACATAAAGGGGGTGCCAAACAAAGGAGCTGGGAAATGCATGTCCTGTTCAGAATTCAGCAATAAGGGACTTCACGAAAAAGGGAGAGATGACATGTGGCTATGATGGGGTGGAGGGTGCATATCTGGACCTAGTTCTCTGCCAGCCAGTACATATAGATTAACATTCTAACTCCTGTCAGACTAATAAGCTAACTCCACACTTTCCATTTAAAGAAACTGAAGCTCTATGGACAGGTGATTAGCCTGAGGACACAGGATGACAGCCAGGGCAAGAACCCATGTCCGGCAAACCTTACACTCCTCTTCTATGCTACCTGCCCTGCTGACTTGGAAGGACTTTCATTGTACAAGGAAATGTGCTGTTTCTTGTTAGGCAAATCTTCCTGGAGCTTCAATAATTTGTAATGAAGCAAGAACAGTCTGATGACCTAAGGCTGGGAAGAAACCCATAAGTGCTACGATCACCTTAGATCCTTTCTGTATTCAGTTCTGAGACTAAGGACCAGCCTGCAGAAGCCTGTAGAGGGAAGAGAGGGCACTGAACCACCTGGAGGTGAGGCCTGAGGCTGATTAGCTAAGAGCCCTGCAGTGGCTATAGTGTCAGCAGTGAGTGGGGAGCATTAGCAATGGAAAATTAGGACAGCTGGGGATTCCTGACTAGGGAAGAGGTGTAGGACTGGACAATATGTGGATATACAGGTCAGATCAGGGAGGTACTGTTTGCTTGGAAAGCTACTAATAACACAGGAACAAGAATTGGGAGTATCATCCAAAAAGGGACAGCTTTAATTCTGCCAAGTTTCAACTGTTTTGACAGATGGCTCAGGAAGCCAGTAACTGGACTCCACCAACGGGAGGTTTCAGGTGGCACTGAGTGGACACCTCACTGTAGTTTTGAAGGCAGTGGCTCTCACAAACGTGAATTGGCGACAAGACCCAATGCGAAGGCTAAGTACAATTAGGAGATCCTCGGGAACTGTGGCTGGGTGGGGCTGCTAGTATAAACAGCACCTTCTGGGAAGGAAGGTGGAACTCAAGGAAACACAAGGTGCCCTTATATCACAAGCAGACCACTGGTTAGTAGGCACACATCTCTATCCTTGCAGTTCCTGGGGGAAAGGACTGAATGGATGCTGTGTGAAAGATGGAGGAATCCAACTGCCAACAGTGAGATGATAAATCCTTGTGGAGCTGCAATCTCCAATCTAAGCAGGGCCTCTGTAATCCCCTCCCCTGTGAGCTTATTCTCAAAGGCTGCCCCAACAGACCTTTGGGGAGAGTTTCATAAGACCCAGAATGACCCTTCATTTGTCCAGGTAGTGGTGTGAGCCTCACATGAGCAGCCGAGAATTCTTTTGGCATAAGAGGGTGTCACCCTCTCCACCCCACCCCCTTTTCCCTTCCCATGCTGAACAGTAATCCCCCTCTTGGCCATAACCACACACTGAGAAACCTATTTCCCCTCCAGGCTGGGCATTCCATATGCCAGAAAGTGGGTTCCTTTCTATCTTCTTCAGAAGAAACACACTCATGTGATCTCTCCTATTTTTAAGCTCATGTCTGCTTCAGCACCAATAAGGAGAAGGCCCTGCCTACTCACACAGCCCTATTAGAGGCCTCCCTGTCCACACTCACTGAACTCTGAATCCCCACCTCTCAGGGCTGAGTTCTTCCCTCTGCACCCACCTCTGCTTCCCAGAGTGGAGTCCCTGGGGAATCTTCCTTACACTTCACTATCCAAGGATTCTCAACCCAAGGGGTCAGAGGCCTCAGGGAAGTACCCCAGATCATGAGGGGATTACTTTACAGAGACATGATCATACATCAGTCTGGCATCTCCTCACAATCCCTGCCACAAACACTTTGAGAACTCTTTTCGAGTGAAAAGAACAACTTCAGATTCTAATTCAATTCTAACACCCTTCAATTTTATAATAGCAATTCTTTATTTCCTGTTACCTTCTCAAAAGTACATATGTGAAAACAAGTCAGGTCATCAAAAATCAAGACCAAATGACAAACTCAACCCACATGAACATTGCCCCTCAGGCCTCATATCCCTGCTGCATGATGTTTTCTGTGTGCCCAGGTATGCTTTCCCTCAGAGCACCTGCTTCTGTTCTTCCTCAGCTCCAGCCCAGCCCTGGGACCATCAGGGGAGATTTTGACTGCTTAAAGCAGTCTGCAGCCCTTTGTTTCCATTAGGAGTTGGGGCTGGGCAGAGGAGAGGGTTATAGGAAAATCTCAGAAACCTCAGTCCTTTGGGAAGTGAGTTGGCTCTTAGCAAATCAGCTTGGAGTTACCTGACTATGTGTTTCTGGACACACTCAAGCCATAACCCCCTGGACACTTTGGAAAAGCTCCCTGAGTTGACCATAGGAGAACCATATGGATACATCCCTTTGATTCCTCTGTTGTCTCCTTTTTCACAGATTCAGACAGGTGTAATCATATATAGGAAAATGACCATCCTATTTCAATCCAATTTAGCACCATTATGTCCTTTTAATTTACATAATAGAAAATAAATTATCTTATCCCCTTTTAAAGAAAGAATCCAAGAATTTGTTACTTGCCAAAAGGTGACTAGTTTGATCTGACGCTGGAGGCAGAATCCTAACATGAAGTGAACCACCCTGTTCTAAGCCCAAGCCCTTGCCAATACTCTCTTATATCCCCCTTCAACTGCATCTACAAAGAACCTCTGTCTGTTCATGTATGCAGTGAGGAGTTGGGCAATACTGTATCCATGTGGGAATCCATAAGTTTCAGTCAGAAATGGTACAATTGGGAGAATATTCTGTAGTGAGGGCTGGGCCCCTTCACTCCTGTTTGTCTTCCCACAGTCCAGGAGATACAGTGAGCTATTCCCTGTAACCAGCTCAAGCTCATGGCTGCAATGGAGGAAAAACAGTGACATTGCTCCAGGCCTGTTTGGACTTGGCTGCCCTGAAGGTTACCTTGGCTCTGGGAAACTTTGCTGAGTAAATTCATACATAAACAAGGGTGTAGAGAGAACTTTAGCCTACCTCACAGAATTATATATTAAGGATCCAAACTATTTTAACTAAAGCACTAGGTACAGAAATGTGCAGCTTATCTTCAAAGAACTGGGAACTCAAGTACCTCACTTCTACCCTGTGCCAACCACTGTGTCAAGTCTACCTATGGTCTGTTTAACCCTCACACAGGTATTATCCTCATTATGCAGCAGAAGAAAATAATAGGAAAGAATAAGCAACCTGTCTAAAGCAAAACAGCTAAAATTCAAATTCAGGGTCAAAATTTTAACTCCGTTAATTTGCAGAAAGGATCCGACAATGAACATTTTCCTCAAATTCAGAGTATTCTTCCTAAAAACTCCAGCACATGTGAATTTTGTAGTCATAGTATCAGTTCCACCATTCCCAGGAATAAGGGCAGCAGGCCATCCATGGCTCTCAGCAAGGGTGAGAGTGTATCACGGGTTGTGCAGTCAACTCCCCAAGCTCTTTCCACACTCAACTGCAAGAAAATACAGAATCAGAAGTCAGATCAGGAGCTTGTGGCCTGGAGCTCACATTTAACTAAACATTTTCAGATCTAGCCTAGACACATGGGTTTTCCAAACTCCACAGGTCTGCAAAGCCAAGTTTCCATCATCCAATTGCCATGCTAGGAAAAGAGGCCAAACCAGGGAGGCCCAGGTTGTCAGCAAGAAAGAAAGGTGGACATCTGTACATTGTGAGATCCTAAATCAGATGACTCCTTATGACCAGGAGGATGACTAGCTGCTGTTTAACAAGCCTCAGCAGTCAAACCCAGTCACAGGGCACAGGAAGAGCTCTGGTCTGTGAGTGCAGTCGGAGGCAGAGCAGCCATGGAGATGAAAGACGGGATCTACATGGCCTGTGTGACTGGAGCAGGTAGGTTCTCTGAGTTTATCTGCCAGCCTACTCCCAGGCTGTGTCCTGGCTTGGAGATCACAGGAGAAAGACACAGTTCTTTCTCCCCTGGGTGGGCTTTAGTTGTGCTGGTTCTCATTGCCAGGGGATATTGGAGCTGTCATTTGGGACAGTCCAGCAGCAAGTGGTTAGGTCACAATGGTTCCAAACTATAGCAGTTAATGCTTGATGTCCAAACTTTGATCTGAATAATTTTGGAGGTTTTTTTTCTTTTTTTATAATATTGTGGTAGAATACACGAAACATAAATTATACCATTGCTACACTTTACTTATTTTCATTTTTTTTAAAGATATAGATGACAGTAGAGTGCATTTTGATACATTATTGATACATGGACTATAACTTGTTCTAATTAGAATCCCATTCTTGTGATTGTACATGATGTGGAGTTTCACTGGTCATGTATTCATATATAAACATATATATGTCCAATCATTCTATTGTCATTCCTATTCTCATTCCCCCTCCTTCCCTTTGACTAATTCAATTAACTTCTGTTCTTCCCTCCCCTTTCCCCCATTGTGTGTTAGCATCCACATATCGGAAAGAACATTTGGCATTCAGATTTTTGGGACTGGCTTATTTCACTTAGCATGATAGTCCCCAGTTCCATCCATTTACAGGCAAATGGCATAATTTCATTCTTCTTTATGGATGAGTAATATTCCATTTGTATATATACCACATTTTCTATACCCATTCATCTGTTGATAGGCATCTAGGTTGGTTTCATAGTTTACCTAATGTGAATTGAGCTATTATAAACATTGATGTGGAAGCAATATTGTAGTATGCTACTTTTAAGTCCCTTGGGTGGGGCTGGGGCTATAGCTCAGCGATAGAGTACTTACCTAGCACATGTAAGGCCCTGGGTTTGATCCTCAGCACCACATACAAATGAATAAATAGAATAAAGGTGTTTTTTTAAAAAGTCTCTTGGGTATATACCAAGGAGTGCAATAAATGGGTAAAATAGTGGTTCCATTCCAAGTTTTCTGAGGAATTTCCATATTGCTTTCCAGAGTGACTGTACCAATTTGCAGACCCAGCAGCAATATATGAGTGTGCCTTTTCTCTGACATCCTCTCCAACATTATTGTTACTTGTATTCTTTTTTAAATATGTATATTTCTTAGTTGTGGAAGAACCTTATTTTTAATTTCTTATTTGTATGTGATGCTGAGAATCAAACCCAGTGCCTCACACATGACAGGCAAGCGCTCTACCACTGAGCCACAACCACAGGCCTGTTACTTGTATTCTTGATAACTTCCATTCTGACTGGAGTGTGATGAAATCTCAGTGTAGTTTCCATTTGCATTTCTCTAATTGCTAGAGATATTGAAATTTTTTTCACATATTTCTTGACCATTTGTATCTATTCTGTGAAGTGTCTGTTCAGTTTCTTTTGCCTATATATTGATTGGGCTATTTGGATTTTTTTGGTATTAAATTTTTTGAGTTTTTTATATATCTTGGAGATTAATGCTCTATGTGAGGTGAAGGCAGCAAAGATTTTCTCCCATTCTGTAGACTTTCTCTTTACGTTCATGATTGTTTCCTTTGCTGTGAAGAAGCTTTTTAGTTTGATACCATCCTATTTATTGAGTCTTGATTTTACTTCTTGCACTTTAGGAGTCTTATTGAAAAAGTCAGTTCCTAAGTCAATATGATGAAGAGTAGGGCCTATATTTTCTTCTAGTAGGCACAGGGTCTCTGGTTTAATGCCTAGATCCTAGACCCACTTTGAGTTTTGTGCAGAGTGAGATATATGGGTTCAATTTCATTCATATGGATTTCCAGTTTTCCCAGCACCATTTGTTAAAGAGGGATCTTTTCTCCAATGTATTTTCACGGCACCTTTGTCTAGTATGATACCTGCGTTTATGTGTTTGTCTCGGTGTCTTCTATTTTGTTCCATTAGTCTTCATGTCTTTTTATACCAATAGCATGCCATTTCTGTTACAATAGCTCCGTAGTATAATTTAAGTGGATGCCTCCTGCTCCACTTTTCTCACTGAGGATTTCTTTAGCTATTCTGGGCCTCTTATTTTTCCAAATGAATTTCATGACTGCTTTTTTATTTCCATGAAGAATGACATCAGAATTCCACTAGAAATTGCATCATATCTGCATAGTGCTTTTGGCAGGATGGCCATTTGGCAATATTAATGCTGCCCACCCAAGAATGGGAGGTCTTTCCATTTTCTAAGATCTTCTTCAATTTCTTTCTTTAGTGTTCTGTAGCTTTTATTATAGAGGTCTTTCACCTCTTTAGTTAGATTGATTCCCAAGTATTTTATTTTTTGAGGCTACCATGAATGGGATAGTTTTCCTAATTTGTTTTTCAGTTGCTTCATCATTGGCATATGGGAACAAAACTGATTTACTGGTGTTAATTTTATATCCTGCTACTCTGCCACTGCTACAGTTTATAGTGTACAGCTCAGTAGTATTAAATGTATTCACACTATTGTACAACCAATCACTGAGTTTTTCATGCTGTAAATCTGAAACTTTGTACCCATTAAATACTTCTCCGTCCCCTCCCCCAGCACCTAGAAACCATTTCACTTTTTTTTTTTTTTTTACATTTACAGAAATGTATTTCCCATAAATTCGACTAGAGGATTTTTAATACGGTAAAACTCTCTAATTTTTCCTATTAATATACACAACAAACAGTCCATAGAAGGCCTATTTCACACACACACAGTAGCAAAGACAAATATTACTCATGGGTGGAGTCACAGCCTCCCCTGCCTTAGACGGGCTCACGTTCAACACCCTGATTCACTGTTTGCTGGAAGTTGGAGAGACCTGTGGGCTGGCTACAGGTGCTGCTGAGGGGGCTGGCAGGAGGCGCTCAGCTCACAGGGCCCTACTCTGCAGCTACACCCACCCTCCCCATGCCTCCCCTCAGTGGAGCTTCAGGCCATGAGCTTTGGCAATGGGAGCTGGGCTTCCATGATCAGCCAACATGACAGACATTAGAGCTGGATCCAGGCAATTCAACCTGCGCATTTACTGAAGCCCATGTGGACAGGATTTGGTCTTTTCACTGCTTGATCTGCACAGACACTTGTCCAGGACTGGAATGGCCACATGAAATGAGTTTCCAAAACTGAACCTTCTGGGTGGTGAGAAGGAAAGAGGAAGAGAGGCCTTTCCTGCCACAGGATGCACACATCCCACAGGATGGGAAGCCCCAAGGACCTGGCTCCTGCCTGCCTCTCCCATGTGCCTGCCCCTCCCCACACAGTGTTCTAGCAAGGAAGGCTTCTTTTTCTGTTGTGTACACACTCAAGACCACTGAGAGTCAGGAACTCCACAGCTCCCTCCCCACACTCAGCTCTCAACATCTATCTTTGAAAGACGGTTTGAACTTCAGCTTTACCAGAAAGTGTTCACTGAGACAACCACTGGGTACAGTGACTTCTTTGGAAGATATCCCAAGACAAGGGTTAGGGAGTGGGAAGAAGTCAGAAGAGGTGGGTCAGTAAAGGAGCAGGTAACCATGGGGCAACCAGTCATCTAGACACCAAGTCCTAGAACAAGACACCCTGTCGGCAAGGGGGGATACTGAGGGGAATGCACCTCACAACAGTCCCACCAATGGTTATGCAAGTGTCACCTTAGAGTACTTCATGGGGCTGCACATTTGCTTTGTGTATTATCGTGTATCAGCACTTTACAAGATTCTTAAAAAAGTCCTGAGGAGTGAGGAAGGCTAGGTGCACACTCACCAACTCCTGTCCATCTTTGTTGAGAGCCACTGTGGGGACACTTCTGGCAGGGAAAGTCCTTAGGCAACAAGACCCAGGAAGGCCTCTGCACAAGGGTCACTATCCTAGATGGACAGAAGGCCCTGTAGATCTGCTGTGCCACTCCCGGATGTCACACCCACCTCTCTTGTGCCTTTCTGAGAGTCCTAGGGGCCTAAACTTCAGGGTCCCTCACTGTCCCAGGGACGGAGGTGTCACTAACCTCCTGTTTGCCCACTGACAAAGTGACATGTAAGCAATGAAAGGAACCTGCCCAGAGCTAGAGAGACAGAGTAGGGCTAGTCCTACCACTGAAGCCCTTTCTTTAAGGAAACAGAGCACAATGATGAAAAGGTTAGAGGTTTAAGTCTTACACAATACCCCCTGTGTGGCCCAAGGCAGAAGTGGGTGACCCTTGAAAGGAGAGAGGACTTAAATGCATATATATATTTTATTTATCTATGTGGTGCTCAGTATTAAACTCAGGGCCTCTCACATTCGAGTCGAGCACTCTACCGCTGAGCCACAACCCCAGCCCCCAGACTTAAATGCGCTTAATGACAGGTTTTGGTTAGTACAGAAAGAAGTGCAAGGAGCCAGGGACAGGTTGCCAATTTAGGTTCCAGAGAACAGTCTGTTAGTCTCCTCAGGAGCAAGGGTTCACTTCATTTTTAAGTTACTAAAGTAACTCATCATATTCACAGAAAGGTAGCAAACAGGTGTACAAGTCATTGAGAATCCCACGGCTGCAAGACCACCACTCTGAATGCTTTTGTAACATTTGCCTTGAAGCTTTTCAGAGGTCAGATGCTTTGAGTGTTTTTTTTTAAAACAAAAAAAACACAGGGCTTCACTCTGCTGCCCAGTCTGGCCCTCTATATCTGGACTCAAGCCATCTTCCGGCCTCAGCCTGCCAGTTAGCTGTGCCCCACTGCACTCTGCTCAGCTGGGGTGACTTTTGTCTGTCATCAAAGTTGGCGGTGAAGGAGGTCTTTCTGGAACCCCTCTCTTGTCCCCCGCTCCCAGGTGCTCACTCTGATTGCAAAATCACCACCTCATGAGGAGAAAGGGCACCAAGGTGGAAAGCTCTGGACAGATGCCAACGGCTGGATCCCCTCCCAGCTGTGCCACTTTCCCTTAGCCTTCCCACCAGCTGCTTCATCAGAACCACATAAAAAATACTGGTACCTGGCCTGCCCCCACCTTGTGCAAGGGTGACGTGCAGCTCCCTGACCTTCCTTTCAAGCCTGTCACAGGCCAGCATGTTGGTCTATAACTGCAGCTCTGTCCTCCTCACTGTACTGGAGACATCTCCCTGGTGGGACCTTGCCACTCACTGCCCAGCATTCAAGTTCTTGGCTCCTGTGGGTCACAGTGAAGGGCAGATGAGGAATGGTGGCTGAATGATACTGCATATGTCAGTCACCTAGGTGATACTGTAAATGAAGGGAAAAAATCAGAAATTCTTAAGCTTCATTTGCTTTTAGTTATTTGCTTTGTTGTCAAGTTTAGAGGTCAGACAGTTATGCAACGTAGTCCCACTGCTTTACTACAGACAATATCTTTCATGGGTCAAGATGGTAACAGTTGTCCAACTTTTTATCAGGAACTTAGAAGTATCTCAAACTGACTGAAACCACCCACCTCTCACACAGGTGTCCAAAGGGTCACTTTTGAAGTTAGAAACTGAATATTCCACCCTGAAAGCACATAAACACACCATTTTCTGTGGATGTGTCCCAGGAAGATGCCCACACTTGATTACTCATATGCAGAACACTGATTACATCACTTTCCCCTATTGCCAATCACTTCTCTCCACAACTCAGACCACCCTGCTGCTTTATATCACAAATACCTGAAACTGTATCCTTGGGAGGTGTTTTGGAAACCTGGGACTACCATCTTCTAACATTTGACCACCTTGTGAATAAATATTCTATTCTTACTGTATCAGGGTAGAGCATACAACATACAAAAGGGATTCCATTCCTTAATAGTATAACAAATACCTAAGATATAGCAATTTGAAAAGAGGAAAGGTAGTTTTTTTTGCTTGTTTTGCCCTGTTGCTTTCAGTCTGTGGAGGCTCAGTACATCATAGGTTGAATTGACATACATCCATTCACTCCATGGCTGCTATGAAAGTAAAGAGGAAAGGGTAGGATCCCACAATCCCTTTTAAGGACCTCCCCTATATCTGACTTTTTCCAGGTAGGCCCACATCTTACAAGTTTTACCATTTCCTAATAGCCAAACATATGTACATGTGTGTATATATTACATACATATATATAGACTGTACATGCTGAGGCAATTTATGTGACTAACACAGAAGAAATTCTTAGTGTGCTGACTCATCAAACAGCCAGCTAATTGGACTTGATTACAGGGGAAGAAGGAAACATGCAAAGCATGGGGACAAAAGGTATCAGTTTTTAGTTTTTCTTTTGTACTTCTTACATTTACCAAATGTATTTCATATTGAAATTGAGGTGAGCACAAATGCTTGTCTGAACTGCACTTGGGGGTGGGGGCTGGAGTACTGAGGATTGAATCCAGGGGATACATTACCACTGAGCTACATCTTCAGACCTCTTTTTCTTTCTTTCTCTCTCTCTCTTTTTCTTTTAATTAAGACAGGGTATTGCTAAATTACTGAGGCTGGCCTCAAACTTGTGATCCTCTTGCCTCGGCCTCCAAGGTGTGTGCCATGCCTGACTAAACTGCACATATTCCTGAAGGCAAATTCATTTGCTCAGTGAGTCAACAGTGGCAGAAATCCAAGGCTTACAGGACTGATGACTGCTTTCTGCTAGTTGAGCTGAGCTAAAGCTGTCAGAGGCTCACATGAAACCATCTACACAATTAAATCACTTCTGCCTCAGCCAATTATTTCAGTAGAAATAATTATTTGTATTTATTCTTCCAAAAGCAATATTCAACTTTTAAAAATTGCTTTTATTGTGAGACATAAATACAAAAAAAGAGTACAAAATACAAATGTACAGCTTAGAGAAGTAAACCCCATTTGCCTACCACAGTTTCAGAAAAAGAACATTTCTTTAAATGTTATTGTATTTTTTATACCTTTATTTATCTTTATGTGGTGCTGAGGATCGAACCAGTGCCTCACACATGCTAGGTAAGCACTCTACCACTAGGCTACAACCTCAGCCTCAAGAACAATCATTTTTAAAGAAAAAAATCACATGCCTCTTCCTACTCACCACAAGTGACCACTATCCAGATGTTACTTTCTTGCATTTCTTCTTAATTATCTTCCTTATAAGCAAATCTTCAAAAACACTGTTGAGTTTTGAGAAGCTGAGCAGCAATCACAGACCTGGCTTGGTCAAGGAAGGGCAATTATGCTCCCACTAGGTACAAGCTCCCAGAAGACGAGCTGAGCACAGGTGCGGGCTTCAGCTCTTCTCATGTCTCTGGAGACCTTCTGGGAGTGCCAACAGCGAGGGTGTGATGAGGTATTGCTTATCCAGCAAAAATGTGGTCAAAGGGCAGTGGCCACTGTGGATTTTTTGCCTGGAAGGAATATCAATGTCCCCAGGTACTCTTGAGAAGCAGGGTATGTAGTGGACTTGGTACACCTGGGCATTTTGTCTTCAAATACCAAAGCAGTTGGATCCTCCGTGGTCATAATCTTAAATGAGTCTGTCTCCTGAGACAGCACAGCCTGGAATGGCGGTCCTCTGGGGAAAATACTGCTATCCTCTGTCAAGCTTCCTTATCATCTCATCTCTCTGGAGATGTCTTTCTTTTCCCTTCACTGACTTTCTCATTTTAGTGGAGGCACTTCCTCCCATAGTTTCCTGGGGATGGTGGAAGGAGGTAGATAGATGAGGCTACCTGTATGCCCTGGATGGAAGGCTTCAACTACTTCAGACCACTTTTCTAAGGGCCTGTTGACTCCACAGAACCCATCAAAATGAATGAATTCTCAGAAAAGAAGGAAGGGCCGAAAATTAGGTGAGTCAAGAGTTAACTTTAGGTTAGCACTTCCCTACTCTTGGGTAAGAGTAGAAAGATAGAAATGGAAAACCTGGGCTTTGCAGTGCAGATGCAAAAAAGGGGAATTTGGTGCAGCAAAAGTTTCCAGGCTAAGGATCTGGACATTAGGCCTGAGTTCCATGAAAATAGAAGGAAAAATTTAATAAGTCCTTCAGTCTCACTTGATTCCAGGTTCTTGCTTCTATTGTCAATTTTACAGATCATACAGCTAAACAACATACTCCCACTAACTTTAGGCATGCTATAGGTTAATACCTCTGATATATGGGTCTCAGTAATAATAGGTGCCTAAGTTCCTTTTCAGGAACTTCAAGGCTGCTTTTGTCTATTTTAAATAGACAAAATAACCAAATCCTCACTTAGGCCTGTGTGGGTATCTGGTAGGTTACTCTTAGAATTCAGAGGACCAGAACACCCCATTATCAGAGTACACTAATACTGTCCCCCACCCCTTTTGTTACTGGGGATTGAACCCAGAGGTGCTCTACTATTGAGCTACATCCACACCTTTTTTAATTTTGAAACAGAGTCTCATTAAGTTGCTTAAGGCCTTGCTAAGTTACTGAAGCTGGCCTCCTGGCAATCCTCCTACCTCACCTCCTGAGAGCCACAGCAGGAATCTTGAAAGGTAATGACAGCCTATGTTAGGGTGGTGCTGTGAGAACCAATGGGATGGATTTCAGGAACATTTCTAAATAATCAGTGTCTGAAGACAATAAGAGAAGCACTGAAGCTCTCCACTGGATGGATGTGGGAGGAGGATGTGGGAGAAGAGCCGCTGTGCAGATGAAAGTGGAGAGAAGCTCCTGAAAGTCCACTTACTTTTCCCATCCTGACATTTACCTTGGTCTTGAAAGACTGTCTGTAATATAACATGGGCATCCACTTCTAGGTCAGTGATGGAGCATGTGCTTAAAATGTATGAAGTCCAAATAAAGAAAATAGGTATGTGGGGGTGTGTGTGTATGCAAATGTCAAGGTAGAGGAATGCTTCCACATTATAAGACCAGAGAGACTCAACAACTCACTCAGATAGCTAGAGAAACTTGAGTAGGGCCTGAAGATTAGATGGCAGCAAACTGCTAATGCTAATATCCTGATTTTGATGGTTGGTTATGTAGAATATCCTAGTGGTTAGGAAGTCTACATGAATGTACTTGACGAGGAGGGGCATGGGCTGGACATGTACTTTCAGGGAATTCGGGGGAAAAAATGTGTAGCTTTTGGGTATACTGATTCAAAATAAAAATTTCATTTGAATAAAGTTTTATTTTGGCAGTTTTAAAAAAATTTCTTTGTCTTAAAGAGAAAATAGAGAATATTCCCACAAGATTGGAACAGATGAGAAGAATCTTCAGCTCTAGCTTCAGTTCATTAATTTGAAAAATGCTTACATGAGACCACATCTGGGTCAAACTGAAAGTGGGTACTTCAGAGCAGGTATTTTTCTCTGCTAGCTTGATGTCTGGACTCCTCTAAGCAACTGCTTAATATGTCACCGGCTGAGGGAGCGATGAAGAGCTTCATACATCATTTGATCCTGAGAGGAGGAGAGAAACAGAATATAGAGCTGACCACAAATGGTTATATGCTGAATGGTGTACCCCTCAAATTCACAGGTTCAAGCCCTAACACTCAGGACCTCAGAATGTATCTGTATTCAACATGACTCTCATCACTGTCTACTAAGCTTTGCCTTGAAAAATCAATCAAGAGGGGCCGGGGTTGTGGATGGGTGGTAGAGTGCTTGCCTAGTACTTGTAAGGCACTGGGTTTGATCCTCAGCACCATATAAAAACAAATTAAAAATAAAGCTAAAATAAACAAACAAAGAGATTCTTATGCCCATATCTAATTAGTAAAACAGGTATAATTCTAAAGTATCACAAATCCAGACGGAAACACAAGGCAAAAGTAGAAAATTCTTAAAGTGTAATTTACATTTCCAAGAAAGTACGAATGTTTTTCAATGTGGTTGAACCATTTTATGTTTATAAGTAACAATCTAGTTGCCTAACATCTTGGTACTGTTTGGTGCTGCCAATCTGTAAAATTTTATTTCACTCTGAAAGGTGTGTGATGGAATCTCTTAATCTCTTAAGCTGGGTGGTAATTCTACTCCTATATATTTATCTGAAAGAAACACTTGCTGCATGTTTTTGTTTGTATCCTGGCCCTTTAAAATCTATTTTAAAAGGCAACTGTGTTAAAGTTTTCATCTGGATAAGTATATAATATTTATAAGATTTAAAAATATATAAAAATATGAATGGAAAAAGACTCTCCTATACTTCCCTCCCCTACAACCAATGTAATTTATCTTTTCAGATTCTCCTTCTACATATATAAGCAAATGTTATAATTTATTATTTTACCCTTTTTTTGGTACAAAAAATACTACAGTACTTTCTAAATACAATTCCTAAATTTTTTATTTAATGATATATTTGGGAGATATTCTTTAGGTTTTAGAAAAGTTATATCATAATTCATAACACAAATACTTAAAGTTTTAATCTTTACTATATTTTCTTGAGGATAAATTAACAGAAAGCTGGGTCATGTATTGTTATAATTGTGATTTTGGCAGGCAAGCCAAACTGCTATCCATAAGGGCTGGAATGATGGATAACCCACCAACTGAGTAAGAGTATGTCTATTTCCTTACACCATAGCCAAATGCTTGTTGTTTATAAGCCAACAAGTTTATGGTATTTTTGAGACAGCAGCACTGACAGTCTGAGACAGAGACAGAGTAAATATTTCATTCAAAATAGAAAACCATTTCCTGGAAGAAGTAAATTTTTCAAGTAACTTCCAAATTGTTCCAGAGGGAACTAAGAAAATACTGATTTAACTCTTAAATAGGACTAAAGGGCCTTTGTTTCTCAACATCACCACTAAATAACATAGTAAAGTTATCTTAAGTGTCTTTTGTTTAATCAGACTAAAAAAATTCCTTTTTTACAAGTAACTGTATTACAAAACTATGTCTATACTGGGTGCGGTGGTGCACGTCTATAATCCCAGCAGCTCGGGAGGCTGAGACAGGAGAATTGTCAGTTCAAAGTCAGCCACAGCAACAGCGAGGTGCTAAGCAACTCAGTGAGACCTGTCTCTAAATAAAATACAAACTAGGGCTGGGGATGTGGCTTAATGGTCAAGTGCCCATGAGTTCAGTTCCTGATTCACCCCAACCCCCCAAATCTATTACAAACATATTAGAAAACACAGAACAACAGAAATAAAAATAATCCTTCCCAGAAATAACTCTCATTACCTTGGTCTCCTTCAACTTACAACTGTGTTTTTTTAAAATTGTGATTTTAAAATATGAAATGTCATCCTCCACTCACTCAGTCTCCCTCCCCATGAGCAACCATTATGACTACTCTGAGAAGGATCTTTAAGATTAGTTAAGTAAGCCAAACAAGGAAAGAAGACTCTTGACCTTGATGATACTTCTTATTTTTAAAGGTTCAAACAATAATAATCCATTTAAGTTATCTTCTTTACATTATTCACTCAAAATTAATACTATGCCTTTTTCAAAATAAATAAATAAATAGTAGATCCTTACTCACTTGATGCTTTCCAAAACAATATGTAAAGTGTAAGACATATTCCCCAAAGATAGCGAAAAAACAACAGAAGCAAGTCACGTTTTACTAGAACATACATATACCCTTCCAGGGGATGTTCCTAAGTTCTTGCAACTGATCTACAGATTCGATAAAATGTCATTCAATATCCCATCAGGTTTTTTTCTATAAAAATTGATAGGCCAATTGTCAACATTATATGGAAATACAAAGGACCTAAAATAGATAAGGAAAAAAGGTGGGAGTACAAACTTGGGGCATGTACTCAACCTACTTTCAAGACTTATTATGAATCTGTAATGACACAGACAATGGCAAAAAGACCTAGTGGTATAGAGATGAAGATCAATGAACAGAAGAAATAGTGCCAAAATAAATTCATACATATACATATGTGATCAATAAATAGAGAGCATGATAGTTCACTGAAGGACAGAATCATCTTTTTACCAGAGCCAGAGTAGATAGCTATGTGGGAAAAAGTAACTACCATCCCTACCTGATATCAAATACAAATACTATATCTCACCCCGCAAAAAAAGGAGTCTGTACGACATATGAACATATAAGTTCCTTAACTATACACTGCAACATCTATTTACATAGCATTTTGTAATATAAATGTTCTAGATTTGATTTACAATATATGGAAGGGTGGTACACAGTTTACAAACAGTCATTTTATATAACAAACTTGATTTTGGTACCTATGGGGGTCTTCCCCCACACATACTGATGGATGAATGTAATTTGAAATGGAAATACATACAAATGTAAAGCTAAAACTATACTATTTCTTTTTTTTTTTTTTCACAATACCTTTATTTATTTATTTTTATGTGGTGCTGAGGATCAAACCCAGGGCCTCACACCTGTTAGGAGAGCACTCTACCGCTGAGGCACAACCCCAGCCCCTAAAACTATAGTATTTCTAAAGGAAAAAAAAAATACAGGATTAAAAATTTTAACCATTTGGGATAGCAGAGATTTCTTATGACATAAGAGATTTCTTAATACATAAGCCATGCAAAACAAATAAAAATTGGACAGCATTCAAACAATAAAAATCCTGTTTTTCAAAGGTACCTTTAAAGTATAAAGATAAACCACATGTTAGGAAAAAATGTCCTCAATGTGTATTTGATAAAAGACTTCAACCTGGGAAAAATTAAGAATCTATCTACACTTCAGATAGAGCCCTAATATCCAGAGTATACAAAGAACTCAAAAAATTAAACAATAAGAAAACAAACAACCCAATCAACAAATGGGCCAAGGACCTGAACAGACACTTCTCAAAGGAGGATATACAATCAATCAACAAGTACATGAAAAAATGCTCACCATCTCTAGCAGTCAGAGAAATGCAAATCAAAACCACCCTAAGATACCATCTCACTCCAGTAAGATTGGCAGCCATTATGAAGTCAAACAACAAGTGCTGGCGAGGATGTGGGGAAAAGGGTACACTTGTACATTGCTGGTGGGACTGCAAATTGGTGCAGCCAATTTGGAAAGCAGTATGGAGATTCCTGGGAAATCTGGGAATGGAACCACCATTTGACCCAGCTATTCCCCTTCTCGGTCTATTCCCTAAAGACTTAAAAGAACCTACTATAGGGATACTGCTACATCGATGTTCATAGCAGCGCAATTCACAATAGCTAGACTGTGGAACCAACCTAGATGCCCTTCAATAGATGAACGGATTAAAAAAATGTGGCATTTATACACAATGGAGTATTACTCTGCACTTAAAAATGACAAAATCATGGAATTTGCAGGGAAATGGATGGCATTAGAGCAGATTATGCTAAGTGAAGCTAGCCAATCCCTAAAAAACAAATGCCAAATGTCTTCTTTGATATAAGGAGAACAACTAAGAACAGAGCAGGGAGGAAGAGCATGAGAAGAAGATTAACATTAAACAGGAACGAGAGGTGGGAGGGAAAGGGAGAGAGAAGGGAAATTGCATGGAAATGGAAGGAGACCCTCACTGTTATACAAAATTACATATAAGAGGAAGTGAGGGGAAAGGGAAAAAAAACAAGGGGGAGAAATGAATGACAGTAGATGGGGTAGAGAGAGAAGATGGTGGGGGAGGGGAGGGGGGATAGAAGAGGATAGGAAAGGCAACAGAACACAACAGACACTAGTATGGCAGTATGTAAAAACGTGGATGTGTAACCAATGTGATTCTGCAATCTGTATATGGGGTAAAAATGGGAGTTCATAACCCACTTGAATCAAATGTATGAAATATGATATGTCAAGAACTATGTAATGTTTTGAACAACTAATAATAAAAATTTTAAAAAATTTAAAAATAAAAAATAAATAAAACATGTCTGAAACTGGAAAAAAAAGAATCTATCTACAATTCATTAAGAAAAAAAATCTAATTTTTTAAAAAGAGCAAAAGATGAGAAAACAAAATAAGATATACAAATGATCAATAAGCATGAAAATATGCTCCACAATTTAAATGAAAATTTAAATCACAATTTGATACTAGATCTTTCCATTCAGTAGAATGGCTAATCAGTTAAAATTAAAGATTCACTGTATCTAACTCTTAGTGAGAAAGAAAAGCAAATTGAAAGCTCCAAAAATATAAAATGGAACAGCCACTGTGAAAAACAGGCTGATGTTTACTTTAAAGTGTATGTATAAAAACACACACTTACTACTTGCCCCAGCGATTCCATCTAGTTTTTTTACTTTAAGGAAATAAAAACACATATTCGTGTAAATAGGTGTGTGTGTGTGTGTGTAGGTATGTGTGTGTGCAGAATATCCACAGCTGCTTTATTCATAAAGGCCACATCTGGAAACAACCCAAGTGTCCACTAATAGGTGAAAGGATAGGAAAACTTGTGACATATTTATACAAAGGCATATTGCTCAGCAGCAGAATGGACTCAACTACTGAAAAACAGAACAACAGACAAGAATCTCAGAACATCACACTGAGTGAAAGAAGCCAGACAGGACTATTGTTTTTACCATTCCATCTAAAAAATGTTCTAAGACAGGCAAAGTGAGAGTATGGTGGCAGAATCAGATCAGTGGTTGGTTATGGAGTTGGTTTTGACAATAAAAGAACACAGAAGTTTCTGAACGGATGAAAATGTTCTGTACTTTGACAGTAGTGCCGGTGACAAAGTCCAAGACTCAAGGAATGGTACAATTAAGCTTGTACAATTTCAATGTAGAAAGTAAGGCTAGAGCTGAAGAGTGACAAATGTGGAGCTAAGTCATATGTTCTAACAATGTGACAACTAAAATGCAGGATCAAAGTAAAAAATAATTTCCATTAAAAGAAAAAAATGTACACCATCAAATCTTTACAAGAAAAATTGTGATCTACTCTCTTGTAGATCAGAATGAAAAGGGCCAACAATATCCCCTACAAAACTGATTCTAATTAGTAAGACTATATTTTACTGAAGGATTTTCAGTAAAAGAAAAACATTTTCTCTAGTACCCAAGATGCTGAGAATTCAAAGCAGACTGTTGTTTTCTAGCCATGGTGAAAGTCTCAGTCCAGGTGAGGTCAGTTCTTACTCCAGCTGAAAAGTCATATGCCCATAAGATACCACACCAGCGCAAACCCTTAACAGGTTACTCACTTCAGTTAAAGCTATAAGATGGTCAACTAAGATAACACGTAGAACATGGGGCATGAAACATAGCACCTCAATTCATACAATTGCTTTGAACCCTGATGTAAAAAGAGTTTCAATCAACAATCATAATGAGAATTGCTGAATCTGGGGTGATAAATGGCCAATGATTTAAGGGGAGTTTTAATACAGTCAAAAAACAGGTCCTCATGACTAAAGCAGATTCTGGAAACTTATGAATCCCAAGTGAACAAATAAAACATCACAACTGTGTCCAATTCAGACATTTCTTAGGGTTAGACATTTTCATTCCAACCTTCTATAATCACCACAATAACCTAATTTCACTTATAGCAACCATTTTAGTTTACTGCAGATAGAAAACCTGAATATAGGACGAAACATGTAAAACCTGGCACTTTATGGAAGAAGTCAGAGTGATTTTTTTTAACACTTTTTCTCCTTGTGGTGAATGTATTTCCACCTGCCTGAAATATAAGGGTAATCTCTATGGGTTACTTTGGGTACAGTCCATCTCCAAGAAGATAAAAAACTATTTGTCGAAAATGGTGGGGTAACTGGGCATGGTGGCGTATGCCTGTAATCCCAGTGACTCCCGAGGCTGAGGAAGGAGGCTCTTGAGTTCAAAGCCACCCTCAGCAATTTAGTGAGGTCCTAAGCAACTCAGGGAGACCCTAATAAAACATTAAAAAAAAAAAAAGGACTGAGGATGTGCATCAGTGGTTAAGTGCCCCTGGGTTTTTTTTAAAAAAGGGGGAAGGTGGGTAGATCAAATAATATTTGAATATCAATGAGTAAGAATTATGAGACTGTGGGAGCATACATGAGTACTCATTATCTCTGAAATAAACAGGGGCTGGACATCTAATGTGTAGAACTATGATTCAGTAAAAATTAAAATTTCCCCAAACATAAAGGTCATTATTTAGCTTGTTTCCAGGTCAAAATTTAATATGCAATTTCTTTCAGAAGAAATGATCTATAAAATACTTTATGAATCACGAGTTCAGGTTTACTGCTTTGACCTCAAATCTTTTTTTAAGATACAGAAGAATGTTTCTTACCTTTACTGATATAGATGGTTTCACTTTCTTGAAAGCTTCTTCAAAGTGTGTATGATTAATCTTGAGCTCACCTGTGAAGCAAATGCACAAATATATACTTCTCAGTAAAGAATACTAACTGTGAGTTAAAACTTAGTTTCTCTTGAAAAATGTCAGCTTTCAAAGAAAACTGACGACAATGAATGAGGAGATGGGTTCTATTCTTTACCCAAAGAGTATTCAAGCAAGAAATATTCTACTCATCAGTTTATAATGCAGTGCCAACCAAAGAGACTAATTACTCATAAATAATCCTTTGTTGGCCATCCTTGCTCTGCTTAACTCAACTCAATGTTGACATTTATAAAGAAGGAGCAAAACTATTCTCTTTCAGGATGATTCAAATATATTTGACTAGAAAAGGAAAGTAGAATGTCATAATATTTAAGAGTGCAGGGCTGGGGATGTGGCTCAAGCGGTAACACGCTCGCCTGGCATGTGCGGAGCACTAGGTTCGATCCTCAGCACCACATAAAATAAAATAAAGATGCTGTGTCCACCAAAAACTGAAAAATAAATATTTAAAAATCTCTTTCCTCTCTCTCTCTCTTTAAAAAAATAAAAGAGTGCACAACATAGTATGATGTGACTTGAAAAATCATTTATATTTAAATACATATACCAAAGTATCAAAATACTGAATTACACACATTAAATAAGGAAATGAAATAAAATACATAATGTTAAAATACAGTTTTGTTTCTAATGTTAATATGATAACTCGTGTGACAATTTATAATTAAAAATAACAAGTTTTCTCCATAGAATTAGGATAGAATTATTACCTAAACAAAAAGTAAAATGTGTTGCTGAGGGGCTGGGGTTGTGGCTCAGTGGTAGAGCTCTTGCCTAGCGCATGCGAGGTCCTGGGTTCGATTCTCAGCAACATATAAAAATAAATAAATAAAATAAAGGTATTGTGTCTGACTACAACTAAAAAAATTTAAAAAAAATTTTCATAAACATACATAAAATAAGATACAAACAAAATTAATACTAGCAGCACCAATATATGTGCTAGGGTCTGTTAGTCTTTAGTGACCAAATACACACCAAGAAAATGATCAGATTCATTTTTCAGATAGAATACTGATTTTTCATGTTACAAAATATTCTAATTATCTGGGTGTGGTGGTTCATAGCTGTAATCCTACCAGCTCAGGAGGCTAAGGCTGGAGAATCACAAATTCTGCTAAGCAATTCAGTGAGACCCTGTCTCTAAATAAAATAACAAACAGGGCTGGGATGTGGCTCAGTTCAATCCCTGGAAACTCCCCCATCCCCTCCCAAAATTCTAATTTTGCTCATTGATATATTACCTATTTCCAAAATGAAATTTTAAAAATTCAGGGGCTGGGATTGTGGCTCAGCGGTAGAGCGCTCGCCTCACATGTGCGAGGCCCCGGGTCCGATCGTCAGCACCACATAAAAATAAATAAATAAATAAAAGTATTGTGTCCAACTAAACTAAAAAATAAACACTTTAAAAAAAGAAATTCAGATAAATCGTTTCCTTTTCTTTTTTGGGGGGGGGGCGGGGAGGTGGTACACTGGGTAATGAACACCGAGATGCTCTACCACAAAGCTGCACCCTCAGTCCTCATTTATTTTTAATTTTGAGACAGGGTGTTGGTATGTTGTTAAGGCTGGTCTTGAACTTGTGGTCCTCCTGCCTCAGCCCTCTGAGTACCTGGGTATACAGGTGTGTGCCACTACACATGACTAGATAATTTCATCTTAATGAAGATATGTGTGTTGTCAAATCTAATCTAAGTATGTGCTGCTTTAGCCATAAAAATAACTCAGCTTTGAGATTCTTGCAATGCAAGAAAAAAGAAAAATCAATATAAATGCATAAAGACATTTTTTAAAAATCTACAGGCAGGCATGCAATACACACTGGACATTCCCATGAAAGTACAAGTACAGAGGACAAAATACCTCTTGTGAACAAAGGTATTCTGCAAAATTGCAGAAACACTCATAAACTGCAACTGGCCAAACTACTGTTCACAGCAGACAAGCAAAGTAAAGAGTACATGGCATGGTTGGAATGAAGGTCACAAAACTTTTCATCCATAACACACTTTTGTCAAAAGTGAAGGATGCTGCAAAGCTGTTGAAATGTTCCCAAATGAATGCATAGTGGACTACATGGATTGATTAGTAACAGTAGGTTTTCATTTTGTTTGTTTTTTTGATGCTGGGATATAGTGCTGGATGAAATGTAGGGTCTATGTGCAAGCTAGACAAGGGCTCTACCCTGAGCTATACGCCCAGCCCATCTTGTATTTTGAAAGGAAAGTCCCAATATGGAAAGGTCTCTAATTTCCACAACTCACATATATTTCTAACCTTTGCAATTTAGGCTGCATTTTTTTTCTTTCCTACATTGTATTTTAACAGGAAAGGAGATGATACTTCAGCAAAAGGATGAGGGCTTCCAGAATTGATATGTGGAACATTCATAATGGAGAGAGTGAATAGACTTGCTTCTACTTAATCACTTGTGTATGATGATAAAATATAATTCTACTGATTTTAGAGAGACAATGATTAATTTGTTATTATTACATTATCAAAAACAGAGGTTATATAATATTACAGAATAGCTTCTAAAGGTTCATTAGAGAATATAAGCATTATTGTAACAGAAAATAGATACTAAAAGCTGGTCATTTTCCAGGGCAACAGTGGTTTTAACTATTCAGTGATAAATTGAAATATTGTGGTGAGAATCATACATTTTCCATTTCCACTCTTCTGTCTTGCCATTTCCTGTCTCAGGGCACAGAGAGAAGCTTCTCGTACCAAAGCAGAGAGATCTGCACCCCTGTAATAAAAGAAGTGTTCTTATTTATTTATTCTTAGATACTCCAAAAACCCCTAAAGGAGAAGGTGACAATTTTCTAAGGCCACATATTAAGCAATTAGGAAAGACACTGTTTTTATAACTGTATGGAGTACGCAATCCAATGAGAAATAAACATTCCTAAGAGCCACAAGCAAATATTAATATAAAAGACCTTGTCAGAAGAAATTCACATATATTTACCATAGTACTTTTACTTATAAGGGCTATGTAACTAGCCCTTATAAACTCATATATTATATAATATCTAAAGTAAGCTTATATAAAAAGTCAATTATGAGCCAGGAATAGTAGTGCAACCCTATAATCCCAACTACTTGGAAAGCAAAGACAGAAGGATCCCAAATTGAAGGCCAGCTTGAATAACTTAACCAAACCCTATCTCAACAATAAAAAATAAAGGGGCTGGGGATGTGGCTCAAGAGGTAGCGCGCTTGCTTGGCATGCGTGCGGCCCGGGTTCGATCCTCAGCACCACATACAAACAAAGATGTCGTGTCCGCCGAAAACTAAAAATAAATATTTAAAAAATTCTCTTTCTCTTTAAAAAATAAAATAAAATAAAAAGGACTCTAGATACAGCTCAATGGTAGAGCAACCTCAGGGTTCAATCCCTAGTAGTGCAAAAAAATAAAGAAAGAAAAAAGAAAAAAAAATCCATGATTCCAAGTTGAAAAGGGGGAAACACAAAGCCTAGTCTTTCACGTGATTCAATGTCAAGCTGAGTGAAAACATCATAACAATACCTCATTTATGTGATTATTCCGTGGAATAATATGCTTACTTAGCACATTTACAGGATAAAAAGCATTGGTGTTAGGATTTTACCACATTCAAAGCTTCCTTTCTTTGTGTTTTGTTTTGGTACTGAACATTGAACTCAGAGGCACTTTATCACAGAGCTACATCCTCAGTCCTTTTTGAGACAGAATTTCACTAAATTGCCAAGGCTGGTCTGAAACTTACAATTGTCCTGCATCAGATTCCTGAGTCACTGGGATGACAGGCATATACCATGGTCCATGGCCCATTATAGCATTAAAATAATTTATAAAGAATCTTTGAGAAAAAGCATAAATTTCATAATTTAAAACCTCATTTCCAGACACAATCTTTATTTATTATATGATACACAGAACACATGAACCTAAAGACCACCAGAGGTTAAATTACTAACCATATACAATGTGTTGCTTGGCTAAGTGTGAGGTTTTAACATTATTTGAGAATAATATATATCCTGGGGTATACATTCTTGTCCTCTAATGTTAAATCTACATTGGTCAACTGATGCAAACAGATAACTGGAGGCAACAATAGTAAAGTCTCTTTCAAAAAGTGATAAATATTATAATACCAGGTGTGGTGGCACATGCCTGTAATCAAAGAAGCTCAAGAGGCTGAAGCAGGAGGATTGTAAATTAAAAAAAAACCAAAAAACTCAGTAGTTATGCAGCCCTACGTTTAATCTCCAGTATCAAAAAACAAAAAACAAAACTAAAATAAATAAATAAATTAATAGATAAGTAAGCAAATAAATAAGTAACAAAGAAAAAGTGATGCTAGGGGGCTGGGGTTGTGACTCAGCGGTACAGCGCTTGCCTACCACGTGCGAGGTCCTGGGTTCAATCCTCAGCACCACATAAAAACAAACAAACAAAATAAAGGTATTGTGTACAACTAAAAAATAAATTTAAAAAATATTTTAAAAAATAGAAAAAAGAAAAAGTGATGATAGTACCACTAAAATCCAAAATGTTAACTCATGAAAACCAGCCTCTTTATAACCCGATATCCTATTTGATGTAATCCACAAGAACTTTCTGGGGTAAATTCTGCCATGAAAACTGTGTTTATCATTCACTACTTGTTTAAATCTTTTCTCCTCTCAAAGAAGCAACATCATGTACTAAAACAACATTATAGGTATGATTGTAATTAGACGGTGAGATGCATCCTACCTCAGTGGAGGGAGACCATTTATAACCCCACACAACCCCTGCCTGAGACTCTTACCATTTCCCTTCACTGTGAATCATTGTCTTTCACTCTATGAGACATGATTGCTGGCCACCATGTATTATGTCTCTTAGGATCACTGGGTTGGCAGAATCACTGAGATTCCCTGTCCTAGATAACCATACATGAAAAGACTGGAGATTAAACTGTGTATCCTGACCACACTCCCCAAAATCATCAGCATAATCTCAAGTAGAAATATCTGAATAAGAGAAGATTACATGAAATTCCACAATTAGAACTAGAACAACTGGGCACAATAATCACTACCAGTGGATATGCTATTAGACATAAATTTACACTGCTGAATAACAGATCCCAGAAATCTTCGAAGATGAAGACACAGCCTGCCTTACATGGCTGGGAAAACCCCACATTTTGGCCATGCCTTAGAGATATGTCCTAAAACCAAGCATATCAGGGACAATCAACGGGCTAACAGGTGGGGGCAATGTCTCTGTTAAAACATGTGTGCCATTTCCTTCCCTGTGTCCCCAATTGGGAAAGTTAACAAATTTACTTTAAACATATGAAGATCAGGCTGGGCACAGTGGTGCACACTAGCAACATCAGCAGCTCAGGAGGCTGAGGCAGATGGATCAGAAGTTCAAAGCCAGACTTAGCAACTTAGTGAGGCCCCAGGCAACTTAGCAAGATCCTGTCTCAAAATAAAACAAAAAAGAGATAGGGATGTGACTCACTGCTAGACCCTCTGGGTTCAATCACTGGTACCAAAAGAAAATGAAAAGAAAAACCTCAAAATTACCAAAACCATAAGCATACGAAAGCTGAGGCAGAAATGTCATGATTTTCTGATGGTATGGCAGGCTATGTAGCTATGAAGAGGTAAGCTGACAAAATGCTTTCTGTGGTTCTGCAGCATGAAGAATGTGGCACTTGTATATTAGTCACTTCCAAAGGCACCTGGATAATTTGGCAATCAGTCATGAGTATAATATCTGCTCAAATAGTCTTAAAGCACAATGTGTGACGGACAGCAATATGGTTGGCACTGAAACTTGCCAAAAGGCAACATATGACCTGATTCCCCATTCCCAGAAATTCTATGAAGAAGAAGCAAGGACCAGCCAGACCCTACATTAGAAGCTTCATAGGACATCTCATTAACCTTCCCAATAACTGGGAGATGGGCATCATTCCCCTCCTTCTGCAGGTGAAGAAATTGAGCCCCACAGAGTCTACTGACTTGAGATTTAAATACTTACGTATAGCAATCACAGCGAAGATCACCAGCAATTGCTTCCAAATTTACATCTGCATCCAGGGGAGGTTTGGTGCCATTCTGAAGAAGACAGAAACATGAGCTTTCATTGGGGCTTTAAAGACCCTTATGCATCCACATCACAGGCTCTTATGGAAGAGGAGTAGCTGCTGAACTCAATGAAGAGAATCAACTCCCAAACCAATTTTACTCCCAAACCAGTGTGCCACAAGTTTCAATTCTGAGAAATGAAGGTAAGGAGCAGACTCCAAATGTGGGAAAGCTAGAGGAAAGCCATTTATGCTTATGAAGTTTCAAGAGTTCATATGCACTCCTAGGAAAACCACCTCCCAAACAAGAACAACAAAACCCAGCAACTCAACCTCTCCACAGGTAAAGCAACACTTCCATCCCCTGATTAAACACCCATTTCACAGGTGAAGCAGTACTTCCACTTCCAGTCACTGGAGAAGTGCTGACTTCCGGTCTGAGGCTGGCTGTAATGGGAGAATAATACTGAACCCAGGCAGGTGGGAATGATCACTAACCCACCTGCTCTCCACGGAAAGCCCCAAGGCCTCTGTGCACAATATGTTCTCTCTTGATCCTGTATGGAAAACAACCCTGACTTTGGAACCAATTCCCATTCAGCTCATATCAAGAGATGCTAGAAATGACAAGGATCAGAATATCTCAGCATTAACACTTAGCAAAGTACCATGTACACAATAGTACATATTCAAAAATATTTTTGTAGGTTACATGACAAAGTAAACAAACACAATTTTAAATGATTTATAATGTATGGCAGCTAGATAGTATGCTCCTCAGTGTTGGCTCATTGTTCTGATTCATAACTAACATCTATATTGTACACATTCTTTCCTTTGTAGCATATATCAACTTGTGAAATAACTATTGTGAGAAGAATCAAGAATACATTTAAGTGCATAAAACATGCCATTAAGGTTATTTTAGTGTGAAGTATGAAATATCAGCCCTGCAGATGCTCCCAACGTGGCTCTGATTCTATCAGAGCCAGGAGGCCAGGTGTGGAGGCATCACCTTGTGCATTCACCAGTCACTCTGCCCACTCACACACAGGCCTCTCAGGGTTTCTGAGCAGGGCCTGTTCATGACTTGCAAAATCCATAGCTCTGGTAGTTGCTGTGATCTGATAAAACATGAAGCTTCTTGTATATCTACAATGGTGGGCAATCAACATTCTCCATTTCCAGAACTTTTTCATGTCTTCCCAAAACGAAACTTTGCCTCCATTAGACATTAGTTCACCATCCCTCCTGCTCTGGCCCCTGTCAACTACCATTCTAATGTCTCCCTCCATGAACACGAAGGGCAATATTCTTTCTTGATATGAAGGCTTTCTTTGTAACAATTCGTGGAGCTATACACTTAATGATATGTCCACTTTTCCATATTTCCATTGTGCCTCAATAGAGAAGATCAAAACCACAGAGATAGCATTGGACCAGGCATCAGAAACCTGAGTTACAAGGTTCAGATTTGCAACTGAATGCATCCTTGGGAAGTTCCTTAATCTCTATTATTTTTCAAATGTTTTGATCATCTTATTTCATGCTACACATGGGAAGGGAGGGGGGAAATGGTTTAAATAGTGATGGTGAACATATCACAGGGGAACTGCAATGGAGAAGAACTGGGACTTTCCCAACAGTTACTGCGCTAGAAAGGTCTTGCTAGAACACACCTCATTGAGCATCTCTAGCCACCACTGGAGGAGGTATGGGGTGAAGGGTGGGTGCTATCAAGGAAGACATGAGCTATTATGAAGGATTTAATGTTCAAAGAACCTCTCAGCCTTTCCTAGACTATCACATAGCACATGGTTCTTCTAATGTATATGCCATGTGCTGTTGGAGATATTTCCCTCAAACTATCTACTGCCTTGTTTAATCAAAAGGCCAATCAAAAGAAATAAATTCACCAAGGATTACCTGAGCACAATTCACTTATTCTTCTCAACATCTAAATGAACTGTCACATCCTCATAGCTTACATAAGAGAATGATCTGGTTCATTCTGGCTCAATCTGAAAGGATTCTGTGTTTACTTCAGGGATTCTGTTGAAGACATAGTCATCACATGTTTGTGAGCTCTCCATGAGAACTCAGAGAAGGAATTTTCTACCATCTGTATATTGAGAACAGCTATAAGCTTTCAATAATTAGGGTCTCTTTTAAGTAAACTCTTTTTATGAAAGAAAGCTCAATAGACAATGAGTCATAATAACTAAATGAGATGGTTTATGAACTTTTTAGAAAACCAACTATTATCTATTTAAACAAACACAAGCTTTCTAATTCTTAGCAAATTAACCTTTAAAAAAATATCCTCACAAAGTAATCAACTGCCTTTTTCTAGGACCATGAGATGTGGTCTACACAGTATACCTCCAAAAGTTTCCGAACTAACATTATTTTCCCATTATTAGAAAAAGGGGCTGATGAATCATGTTTTCTAATGACTTATATGAGCTATTTAGAGTAGGCAAATTCAGAAAAACAAAGTAGAATGGTGGTTGCCATGAACTGCCATGGGGAGTCCAGTTTCAGTTTGGGAGGATGAGATGGTCCATGGATGGTAGTGATGGTTGCACAACAACATGGATGTGTTCAATGCCACAGAACCACATATTAGAAAACAGTAAATTTTATGTATATTGTACCACAATTTAGAGAAAAAGAATTAGTTACTTTCCACTAATACTTTCTATAATTCTGAATAAAGCGATGTGTTATGGAATCACATGTACAAAAAGTAATTAAAGATATAATACTACTTTTATTATTTTTAATTTGGTTACACAAATCTACTCTTAGTTACAGAGAATCTAGAATCAGTGATTAATTTTATTTACATAGCAGACTAAAAAACTGAAGAAGAAAAAATTAACAGGTCACATCTTCATAACATAATAATAGTAATTCTGCATTTTCTTCAGCCTTTGAACATACACATAAAACACAATTTTGTATCCTATTTTTTTGGCTATAGTTTGCCTATCAGTAAAATATTTAAGTATTCAAACACTTCAAAGGGTACAAAGTGTAAGCATATTCATAGATTAAAGTAAAAACAATACCAAAAGAAGAATAAATACTTAATAAATGCTAGTTAATATTACATCAGGTTTTTAATAAGAAACTATTACACCAGTCATAAGAATTTAATAGATAACATTTAGGTGAAATGTTAATACATGTTTTAGTTTTGAGATGATGGAGTTTTTTCTGTTCATTGAGACAGGGTCTCCCCAAAGGCTGGCCTTCAACTCCTTAGCTCAAGGAATTTTCCTCCCTCAACTTTCGGAGTAGTTGTAACTATAAAAGAATGCCACTACCTAGCAGAAGTATGTTTAAAAAAATACATCATTTTGTGAATACGGCTTTTTAGTGATATTTTTATCATGACTTTAAAGCCTATATGCTTTCTCTCAAAGTATTTGTAGACATTAAATAACCTTTGTGGTTTTCTGAAATAAGAGTAAGTTTTAGGGGCTGGGGTTGTAGCTCAGTGGTATGAGCACTTGCCTCATATGCATGAGACCCTAGGTTCAATCCCTAGCACCACATAAAAATAAACAAATAAAAATAAAGGTATCGCTATACCGCCTGATTCACACTTCCTGCTTAGAGTTGCTTTTGCTATTCTGGGTCTTTTATTTTTCCATATGAATTTCATGATTGCTTTATCTACTTCTACAAGAAATGCCGTTGGGATTTTGATTGGCATTGCATTAAACCTATAGAGAACTTTTGGTAATATCGCCATTTTGATGATGTTAGTTCTGCCTATCCATGAACAGGGTACATTTTTCCATCTTCTAAGATCTTCTTCTATTTCTCTCTTTAGGGTTCTTAGTTTTTATTGTATAAATCTTTCACCTGTTTCGTTAGGTTGATTCCCAAGTATTTTATTTTTTTTTTGAGGATATTGTGAATGGGGTGTTTTTCCTCATTTCCGTTTCAGAAGTTTTGTCGCTGATATACAGAAATGCCTTTGATTTATGCGTGTTGATTTTATATCCTGCCACTTTGCTGAATTCATTTATTAGTTCTAGTAGTTTTTTTGTAGACCGTTTTGGGTCTTCTAGGTATAGAATCATGTCTTCTGCAAATAGTGATAATTTAAGTTCTTCTTTTCCTATTTTTATGCCTTTAATTTCTTTCGTCTGTCTAATTGCTCTGGCCAGTGTTTCGAGAACAATATTGAATAGAAGTGGTGATAGAGGGCATCCCTGTCTTGTTCCAGATTTTAGAGGAAATGCCTTCAATTTTTCTCCATTCAGAATGATGCTAGCCTGAGGCTTAGCATAGATAGCTTTTACAATGTTGAGGTAAGTTCCTGTTATCCCTAGTTTTTCTAATGTTTTGAACATAAAGGGATGCTGTACTTTGTCAAATGCTTTTTCTGCATCTATCGAGATGATCATATGGTTCTTATCTTTAAGTCTATTGATGTGGTGAATAACATTTATTGATTTCCGTATATTGAACCAGCCTTGCATCCCAGGGATGAATCCTACTTGATCATGGTGCACAATTTTTTTGATGTGTTTTTGTATCCGATTCGCCAGAATTTTACTGAGGATTTTTGCATCTAGGTTCATTAGAGATATTGGTCTGTAGTTTTCTTTCTTTGAGGTGTCTTTGTCTGGTTTCGGAATCAGGGTGATGTTGGCCTCATAGAATGAATTTGGAAGAGCTCCCTCTTTTTCTATTTCCTGAAATAACTTGAAAAGTATTGGTATTAATTCTTCTTTAAAGGTTTTGTAAAACTCTGCTGTATACCCATCCGGTCCTGGGCTTTTCTTGGTTGGTAGTCTTTTGATTGCTTCTTCGATCCTCAGCACCACATACAAACAAAGATGTTGTGTCCACCGAAAATTTAAAAATAAATATTAAAAATTCTCTCTCTCTTTCTCTTTAAAAAAAAAAAAATCATCATGGCCAAAAAAATGACTGTGAATTAGGGAGAAATGAAAATTGAACTACCTTGAACATATATTATTTTACACTTGAGGTAAAATTGCATATGTATATGGTCTTCTTTAAGAATTAAAATAACCCACATAATTCACTTCTCTAGTGGAATCTATGAAGCTATGGTGAAATACATAAAAATTTTATAATTCTTTAATTTCAATATGGAAGAAACAAGTGATTCTTATTTTTATGAATAGTCTTTACTTTTTAACACTTTCCATTTAAAAATATGTTCAAACTTCCCTTTACTGTATGTCCAATACAAATCTTATGTGGAAAAAAACCGAAAATCATCACCAGAAAATATCTACAAAGACTAGAATGTCATCCTTGTCCTTCCTAAAGAAACTCAGATTCTAAAAGATACCAAGAAGTTGATCCAATCCACAAATCATTTCATATTTTTAAGACTACACAATTTTAGTCCACTCTCTCAGATATTAATAGAGAAAAAACTATATAAGACAATCTAGAGAATTAAAGTCAAAAGTCAGGAACTTTAAAACAGATTAAGCACTGAAAGATGTTTTTAAAAATGATATTGCTTTTTCTCTCACTCTCACACACAAACATGCACATACACACATTTATTTATTTTGTGATGCTGGTGATCAAACCTGCAGCCTTGCACATACAAGGCTAGTGTGTTAACTAAGCTATATGTTCAGTCCATGAAAAACCAATCTGTATCACTTTCTGTTGATATACCGAGAATATATGTGGACCTCTGTCCACATATGAATTATCCCTCTGGATGAGATATCTTCCTTCCTCTACTTGTGCCCTGCTTTTAGCTATCATCACATTCTTTTTTAGGACTGAGGGGCATTCAACCACTAAGGCACATCCCCAGCCCTTTTTTGTATTTTATTTAGAGACAAGGACTCACTGAGTTGCTTAGCACCTCACCATTGCTGAGTCTGGCTTGAACTCGCGATTCTCCTGCCTCAGCCTCAGCCTCCTGAGCTGCTAAGTCAACATATTCTTTAAATAAACTCAATCATGAATTCTGGAGGGAGGAGGGAAGATGGGAATGTGGAGCCATTCTCCTTAGAGGCACTAGGAAGATGGGGGCCAGCAGGGCAAAAAGGATGGCTGGATGAGGCTTCTGCTCCTCCTGAGCAGGTCTGTTCAGCAAGGTTCCAAGGCTGAGAACAGGGCACACCCAGGAAGTAAGTAAAAATACACTCTAAAGTAAAAGAGAATAAACTCCCCGAACCCAGCCTATGTTTAGCACACATATATGCTGAGACTGAGAAGGGCCTAAGCCACAATGCTATAAAAGTTGCTTTCAAAGTCAAATTGTTTTTCTATAAAAATGTCTCTTTTGGATTTTTCCTTCCTTCCATATTCATAACTCTGTGCTCAGAGGCTATAGGCCTTTTCCATCTAATTCTCAGCTCCTCTCTAACCTCCACATTTATACCAGATGATTCTTCTTGCAAACAGACAGAATATACAATACAGGGTCAAGATAGAAAAATCTACAAATGTAAAGCAGGTGAGAAAAAGAAAAGGAGACCCTAACATGTAGCATGTGGCCTGAGATAATTAGGTGGACCCTGATGGTGCTCTAGGCTGGCTGGGCCCTCACAGGAAAGCTGTGGCATTCCTTACAGGGAAGCTGCTGCTAAACAAAAATAATCTCTTAGAACGCAGATTTCAGACAAGGACACTATGTGACTGTGATGGATTAAGACAAAAAGGCTACTCTGTAATGTCCGAGCACGGATAGAGCATGAACACTGTCCAAGAGAGAAATGACCAAACAATCCCCCAACCTAAGCAACAGAAAGAACTGCTGTTTCTTTAACAATCACAGGTCTTTCTCCCTTCTAGGTAATTTAAGAGGATACCAACCCACAGAATGACAGCTGCTTTCTAACAACAATTGAGAGCAAGGCTCCATAATAAACCTTTCCCAAATCTAACATAAACCCCAAACACTTAGTCCTTTCTTACACCCTCTTACTTAAATGCCCCCTTCCCCAGTTATCTTGGAGTGCATTCTCCCTAACAACAGGCCTCACCTGCTTAACTGTATTCCTGGGGCTCATTGGCTGGACTACACTAACATAGCCAAAAAATTCTATAATCCCACCTCCACAGCAAGCACAATTAATATTTCAGTGTATTTTCTTCATTTTTGTTTTTTGAGAGCGGGAATTTTAATATTTATTTTTTTAGTTTTCGGCAGACACAACATCTTTTTTGTATGTGGTGCTGAGGATTGAACCCGGGCCGCACACATGCCAGGAGAGCACGCTACCGCTTGAGCCACATCCCCAGCCCTTCTTTTTTCTTTATACTTCTATGATAGAATTGGAATTGCTAAGGTACTTACTTTCCTTTTTTTCCCCTCCTCAGGAGTGGATTAATATGTCTGTTGTTTCATAAACATTCATATATCTGAAGGCAAGCTCCTTACTGCTAAAGACTGGGTCTTACGTTTCTTGGTCTGCTCAATAGTACCCACAGAATCCCAAGGATAGAATTAATTTTTAGTGAGTACTTGTTGACTAAGTAAAAGAGTGCTGGGGGCTGAGGCTGTAGCTCAGTGGAAGAGCACATGTGAGGCACTCAGTTCGATTCTCAGCACATGAGTTCGATTCTCAGCACCACATAAAAATAAACAAATAAAATAAAGGCATGCTGTCCATCTACAACCAAAGACACAAATTTTTAAAAAAAAGAGTACTAATTTTAGGTAAATATTGAATTACATTATTTCCTTTATCATTTTATTCTTGAAGCAAATATGTAGAAACATTCAAACCTTAGTATGAGGGTTCATAATTTTTGGAATGGTGATGAAATTCTAGAAAAAGAAAGTGTAAAGTTGCTCCAAGTTGTGGGTATCATATGGGAATGAACCAGTATCTGAAATGATGAGGTGATCATTCTTTTGGATCCAAATTTGTAAGGCTCCAAACAAATTTGTAAGCCTCTCATCTAGAAACGGACAGCACTCTATTCATTTCCTTTTGTTGGTGATATCCCACATGCAAGTGTGTTATTTTCATTTGTCACCATGACTATAGGAAATTCATATGAAGAAACTAGGAGAGTGTGTGTATAGACTTACTTATATACACATGTATCTAAATACATACTAACCAAAATGAACAAAATCTCATTACTGAAGTTCTTAATGATGGAGCCAAGGAAATGGAAGGAAAATGCTTGGTACAGATAACAAGTATATACGAATAAAGCAAGCTTTGTTAGCCTTGGGATATTGGCATTTTGTGTTAGATAAATCTTTGGGTAGTGTGTTTGGTTTTCCTGTTTGCTGTAGGATATTTGACAGCAGCAACACTCCCTTTCCTAGAGACAAACATCTCACAGACAATTAAAAAATGTGGAGTGGGGTGGCGGTAAAACTGTCTTGACAAACAGTGAGCTAAGCAATACGTTTTCACAGCTTTCACCAGTAATATGACGATGACAGACAAAGCTATAACTCAACCAGAGGACTCTTCTGAACTCCCAGCCATGAATCCAACTTCCTGTTAGACATCATCACTTGGGTAATGCTCATGCAGAGAATTTACCTGCCTTCATGTTCTCCCTCAACTCTACAGTAATCCAATGTCCCATTAATTAAAAACTTTAAACAATTTCCATCTGAGTCCCTTTTGTTATTCTCTGATATTGCCTTAGTTCTGGTATGCTGAATTTCAGTTTTTGGTTGAACCATCTTGTCTTCCACCCCGTCCTTCATTAGTGGGAGCTTTTTAACCCACAAAGCCCCATCAGCCTTCTTTTCTCATCTGTTCCTCCCTCCTTTTGGAGACAGTTATGAATATTACCCAATGCAGTTTTAAGTTATGATGGCCTGTGAAAGTTGGATCATGATCTTCCTTTGTTATCATCCAAAGAATCTATTTTAAAAAGTTAAAAGTTTAAAAATCTACTCAAAGCAACCAAATAAAGAAAGGAGAAAACCTGCATGTTGCAAATGTTGAAAGTGGAGGGGAATGGAAAGAGAAACTTTTGGGGTGGCTCATAATCAAGCCTACATTGCCAGGAAGGAGCACTGAGGAAAGGTAAGGTGACAAAATCTTATGATGTCCACTGATACTCAAATATTAAGAGAAGTAGCCTGTGGAGAGGATATCCTTAGAGAATGTTAAAGAAAGTCCTCAGACACACTAATCAAGGGATTTCAGCAGAATCAGGAGGAATTACAAAGTTACACCATTTCTCATGGTGCTCTGTATTCCTGGAACATGGCACCAGGTGAGTGAGATCAACGGACAGGCCTCAAACATCTTTATAGACACATTCAGAATTAAAAAAAAAAAAAAAAAATTACACTGCAATATTTACAAAGACAATAGGGAAAACTGTGACCAATCAAAAATTATTTCCAGCTAACCTGTTATCCAGATATAAAGACAACAGACAGATATATTTAATCATGGAAAGAATTCAAGGAATAAAGTAGAATATACTTAATAAACAGAATAAGAGAATAAAGTTAATAAGGAAATACAGATAAAAAGATGAATCAAATTAAATAGAAAAAACTTGTGAAATTGCTGTTGTGAGTACTAGATTTATTTAAATATTAAGCTAAGATTATGACTGCTGGACATAATGTAAGTGTTATAAAACTGGCCACAGACATATATACACGCAACAAAAACTGTGCAGTGGTGGAAGGGAAGATAAGAATGTTAATTACCTTGTTAACTTGATTTTTCTAAAATGAAATCTGTACTTAAAAAATAATAACTTGGGCTGGGGTTGTGGCTCAGTGGCAGAGCGCTTGCCTCACACATGTGTGGTGCTGGGTTCGATCTTCAGCACCACATAAAAAAAATAAATAAACAAAATAAAGATATTGTGTCCATCTGTAACAATAATAATAATAATAATAATAATAATGACTTCCTCTGCTTTCTCAGTTTTCTAATCTTTTTTTCCTTTTAACTCTCAGAGCAATGTTAGGAAAGAAAACCTTTTATAACAAAGAAACATTATAAGAAGTTAATCTCTTTCAATTTGTTCTTTTAATTCTCAAATAAAATTAACTTTCTTTAAATAATGTATTACGTTTATTCCCCCTTTTTCATTCACTCTATCACTTATCAACCCTACTGCATAGAGAGGTTTGCAATGTCTGCACTAAATGTCAATATACATCATTTGGCCATAGTACAATCTGGGATGACTTGCCTCCTCCTTTTTATTTTGTGTCCAATTCTTATTAGTTTTTTTTTTTTAAACAGAAAAATCAATTCTGTATAGGCATCTTTTTTCTTTTTTGGGATCCTGAGGATGGAACTCAGGGGCACTCAATCACTGAGCCACGTCCCTAGCCCTACTTTGTATTTTATTTAGAGACAGGGTCTCACTAGTTGCTTAGCGCCTCGTTTCTCTTGAGGCATTCTGAACTTGCAATCCTCCTGCCTCAGTCTCCCCAGGCACTGGTGTGTGCCACCTTGCCTACCTCTGCACAGGCATCTTAAAAGCTGGAAAACATATATAGCAACAGTTTTTTACTAGATGTGTTTATACTTACATTTGGGTCAAAAGTCAAGCCACTGTAATTTATGATTAAAATAATTCTTAAATATTGTACAGAGAAAATATTGTACAGAGAAAAACATCGGAGGATATTGCTCCCCACTTACTGAAAAATATTATATTCTGCTAAAAATATTGAGTAAAAATGCATGTTATTTAATTTGAAAATCACTGAGGAAATAGGATATGGTAGGTCCAAATAAGTCATTCATACCTATTATTCTGAGGGAAACTTGGGGAGGATGTGGGAAAATTGTACTCTCATTCATTGTTGGTGAGTCTGCAAATTAGTAAAACCGCTTTGGGAATCAGTATGGAGTCTTCTTAAAATACTAGGAATGGAACTACCATGTGACCCAGTTATCGCATTTCTTGGTATTTATCCAAAAGAACTATAATCAGCATTCTATAGGGATACATGCAGGGCTGGGGATGTGGCTCAAGCGGTAGCGCTCTCGCCTGGCATGCGTGTGGCCAGGGTTCGATCCTCAACACCACATACAAATAAAGATGCTGTGTTTGCCGAAAACTAAAAAATAAATATTAAAATTCTCTCTCTCTCTCTCTCTCTCTCTCTCTCTCTCTCTCTTTAAAAAAAAAAAAAAATTCCTCATAATAGGGATACATGCAGACCAATGTTTATAACAGCACATTTCACAATAGCCAAGTTATGGAACAAGTCTAGGAGCCTGTCAACAGATGAATAGATGAAGAAATTATGGTATTTACTCAGCAATAAAGAAGAATGAAATATATAATTTGCAGGTGAATGGGTAGAACTGGTACAGCACATCTTGCTAAGGAAAATAAGCCAGACGCAAAAGGCAAAGACCCAAAAGTTTTCTCCCCTATGCAGAAAGTGGAGAGAAGTAAGGATTTTAAAAATCAAAAAAACTCATGAAACTGGGAGAACAGTGGAACACAGAGGAAGGGGACTGAGGAAAGGGGTAAGGATGGGAAAGGAAAGAAACTGTAGAATAAAATTATAGTATGTGCAGGTATGAATAACAGTTGCAATGAATTTAACTTTTACATAACTATAATACACAAATTAATAAAATGATAAATACATAGAAGACAGAGCAGAGGAAGGGGATCTAGGGGAGGGGAAAGGGGAAGAACAAGGGATTGAATTGGAACAAACTAAGTTATATGTGGTTATAAATATGTCAAAATGAACCTGCTATTTTGTATAACTATAATACATTAATACAATTTTTTTAAGTTGAAATACATAAACGTGGAGGACAAAATTCAATATGGTGTTATCAAAACTGAATTTTTCTCTGGATGTTTACGTTGGACCTACATCTATTTACTTTTCATCTCCAAATGTTTCTATTCCATTTCAAACATGAACTAATGTTAATTCTTCTAAAAGTAACAATCACACATCTAAAAGAATGGAAAATGTGATGTCAGTGATATGTCTAATATATTAATTGAACATCTCCAAATATCCCTCTGCTTTTTCAGTTTTCTAATCTATTTAAGTTGCCTTCACTTTAAGCAACTAAAAATAAAAATGGAGAGGATTTTCAATGATAAAATAAAAGTTCATCTTCCTTTGTGGGAGATCTAGACTGGACAAATATTTAGAGTAAAGAAAGTATTCAGTCATCCTGAATTAATACCCGTTGTAACTATAGTTACTGAGAGAAACACATCCAAAAATATTCCATTTCCTTTACTCACTTTTGTGATAGTTTTTAAGATGGCAAGACGGTCTGCTGGGGGTGGCATACCCACAAAGAGTGTTTTGTCCAGCCGACCTGGGCGCAGAATGGCAGGGTCGATGATATCTGGAGAAGGGAGAACAAGTCTTAAATAAATGAAACAGAATAGATTTTTTTAAAAATTGAAAAATCCATCCCACCTTCTAGCCCCAAACCTGCTCTTTCTCCAGGATTCCCAATCACACATAATGAACCCCCACCCCAAAACACCAGACTGGTTTCTCCCCTTCCCTCTAAACAGGTACAAGTTCCATCAAGTCTGTCTCTGATTACCTTAACCATCAGTTCAAGAAAATATAAGTCCTTAACTGGTCTAGCTTGTAAACCTCCCCTTATAATGCTGCCAAGGTTATCTGCCTAAAACACAAGTCCATTGTTTCAACTCCTGCTCCTTCCTGCACAATGGACGCTACATTTCTAACCAGGGCAGGAAAGCCCTTAGGACCTCACCATCTTCCTTTCTAGTTTGATTTCTCCCCAAAACACTAGTTATCAGATGTCTTGCTGTTCCCTAAAAGATCCAGAAGCTTCAAGCCTCCTTCTCTGTGCTCTCAGTTCTGTCTTCCTCTGAAATGCCCTCCCCCATTCATATCTATTGCAGTTCTCAAAGGACACTGCCTTCTTTCCTGAGGCTCCTCAAAGAAAGTCTCCTGCCTTCTTTTGTGCTTGGTCTCTGGGTGCCAGCAGCACTGCAAGCCTCACACCATGCCTGACAGGAGGCTCCTTATGAACATTCCTGACTTCTCTACAGAGACTCCATTTTTTAGCTAAACCATTTCCAACAGTTAATTTAAGCGTGAAATTGAGAGCTATTATAAGACACAAAGGTAAGACCACTGCATATACAAACCTAACTAGAAATAATGAAATTCATGTTTCTAATAAATATATTGCAACTTAAACAATATTTTCCTCCTCCACAAAGACGCACAATTAGTCCTCTTTGCAGCTGACATTCCATCTGTTAGTATTACTGTTGAACCACCAAATGGAAACTGTATCTTTATTCAATGCTTTTATGAATTTTCAACTACTGTTGGAATTTCTCTTGGGATGGCAAAATGCACCATTTGAAAACGAGTTAAAATATGTATGTGTGTGTGTGTGTGTGTGTGTACACAAACCTGCCTAGTGGTCATCTTGTCTATAGTATAGAAGTTCTTAAACATTTTGGTCTCAGCATCCCTTTGCATTCTTAAAAATTACTGAGTTTCTCCTTCCTAAGTTTTCTTAGCTACCCTTCCCATTCCTAGGTATATATCTCCAAGAGAAATTAAACCAAATTAAAGCAAAAACTTGCACATGAATATTCATAGCAGCATTATTCATAATGTCCATCAATTGGTAAATAAAAACTTGTATAACTATAAAATGAATTATTATCTGGAAATAAAAAGGGATGACGTACTGAGACATTGTATAGCATGGATGAACCTTGAGAATCTTACATTAAGTAAAAGAACAGACAAAAAAGCCCTCATTATATGACTTCTTTTATGTAAAATATATAGAATAGGCAAATTTATAGATACAGTAAGTTAGTGGTTACCTAGAACTGAACATGAGGTAAGGAGAATGAATGCTGAAAAGTATAAGATTTCTTTTTAAGAATGGAAATATTCTAAAATTAAATTGTGATGGCTGCATAACTCTGCAAATATACTAAAAATCATTAGAATGCAGGCCTAAAATGGATAAAATTTTTAAAAACCTAAACAAAGATGGAAAACAGAATGAGGTATCTTCTTATGATTGATTAAACAATTATGAGTCTACTACATACCAGCTTACCTACAAATCAGGGCCCAAGTTAATTTTTAAAAAAAGTAGTACTCTGTCAAAGGGCAAGGTATACAGGCCTGACCACAGCATGTGTTCGACTGCCTCCAAGAAGCATTCAACCTTGATACAAGACCAGTCAGACTAGAAGTGAGGGAACAGGTCTGTTTAACTTAGACCTTTAGTGTCTAAATATCTTACTGTAAGAAAATAAACAGCTTCTTTTTAGTCCTCTATTCTTTTATCTGCTAAATAATTATTTAGGGCTTAGAATGAACAAAATACTTTGAACCAGAAAGTCTCAAATGTAAAAGTGCAGACCTAATTCTTGTCCAGATGGAAGCTTATTTGCTTATTTTTTCAGCTGTGCCATATCTAGAGGGCAGAAACTTTTTTCTGCTACAGGTAGGAAACAGACACCATCAAGTAGAAGAGAATGTTAAGAAGCTGGTTTGGCTATATGGGTTTCAAAGTCTACATACTCTACGCACGAGTATCTTTTTTATTTTTTTTAAACAAGTTACACAGTGCACTGAGTGCGAACAGGTAATTCTCCTACTGAGAATTAGGAGGGCTGGCATTTGAAGAAAGAAATACAAGTGTGCAGAACAGACTCAAACTAGGGTATCAGTGGCCTAGCAGTACAAGGAGCTGCATCTTCTCTAGCTAAGTACAGGCAGCTGGTTTAACTGCAGCTATACCACACATGCGAAGAGGGTTCAGAATAATCTGAGATGGAATAGTGGATAGTGCTAAGAGCCAAGTATATGATGCATGGCATTTTTGGTAGAAAGGTGACGCCAGCTAGCCATTGAGATGATATGATTATGTTAAGATTTGCATTCATATGGATATTGGACTCCTGCTGTTCACCTAGGCCAGGTACGGGACTCCTGGAGAGTTCCCATTGGTTGGGGAAGTACAGTAGGAGGGAGTTCCGGGGGAGGAGCTCTCTCTGCGGTTCCGAGAGGAGGCCGTGTGGGTGGAAAAAATCTTCCCGGGCGGTACCGGACATTGGCGGCAGTTTCAAAAAATAAACTTTGTTCCTGCTTGAGTGGCTCGTGATTTTGTGCCCAGCCAGACTGCGGCAACTGGCGGCCCGCACGGGGAACGCCTGAAGCTTGGAGGTGAGTAAAATTGCTCGCCCCTGAGGGAAGGCAACAAAATGGGTGACCATTTCAAAAAACAATGTGTTCTCGTTTTGATTTATCTTGTTTTTGTTTCAAGCTGCCTATCCCTAGAATTTTCTCAGGCAAACTGGGAAAAATGGTTGGCTCAAGGTTTGAAGTTGTTCGGCCCTGAGAAAGAGAAAATTGATACAACTATTCTTTGTTCGGTTTTTGTTTCATTCTGTTTCGGTTTTGTTTTATGCTATCTTATTGGGTTGCGTTACCTTTATAGTAGATTAGAAACTAGTAGAAAACAAACCGAAAGACTGTTAAGTAAATTGTTAGAGGTCCAGACTATGGTAGAAAACATGTTAGGTCAAGCGAAAGAGAAGGTAGTCAGACAGAGGAAGATTTGAAGAAAGAAAGCTTAGAGGAAAAACAACCATCAGGCGGGGAATTACAACAGGAGGCTGCTACTAACCCCGTTCTATCACCAGAGGGCGTAATTCAACCAACAGCTCCATCTACAGCTGAGCAGCCCTCAACTCCCATAGTTGATGGACGGAATCCTGAGGCAGGACCCCAAAGATTGGCATGCCCTGTACTTGAGCAGGCAGGAGGGCAACGAATTCACCGTGCTTTAGATTTCAAAACAGTGAAGCAATTAAAGGAGGCTGTAACAACCTACGGGCCACAAGCACCCTTCACTGTGAGCATGGTCGAATCCATTACCAACTTAGACATGACGCCAGCAGACTGGGCTAACATGTGTCGATCTGTGCTAAATGGAGGACAATATTTGTTATGGAAGGTTGCCAATGAGGAATTTTGCATGGAAACAGCTAGGCGAAACGCAGCAGCCGGTTACCCTCAAAGAAATCTAGATATGTTATTAGGAAAAGGACCTTATGAGGGTCAACGGCAACAAATTGAATATGATCCTGGCGTATACGCACAAATTGCTGTAGATGCAATTAAGGCATGGAAAACTTTACAGGGGCATGGAGATTTACAAGGACAATTATCTAAGGTAATACAAGGAGCTAATGAACCTTACGCTGAATTTGTAGATAGGCATATTCAGACAGCATCTAGAGTATTTGGAGATACAAAACAGGCAATGCCATTTATAAAACAACTGGCTTATGACCAAGCAAATCGTTGCTGTAGAGAGGTCATCAGACCATGGAAACATGAAGATTTAAACACATATATTAAATTATGTAGAGACATTAATGAACAAGGGCAAGTCTTAGCAGCAGTACAACAGGCTTTAAATGCCAGGCCAAAAACATGCTATAATTGTGATCAAACAGGACATTTTAAAAGGAGTTGCCCCATAGGAGGAGGGTTTAACAAGGCTAGGTATCAAAGGAATAGAATACCGGGTATTTGCCCACGATGCCGTAGAGGGAAACATTGGGCTAATGAATGCCGTTCTCAAACCACCATAGAAGGTATTCCGTTATCAAAAAACAGACAAGGACCAAGTGTTTACCCACGATATCGTGGAGAAAGACATCAGGCTCCATTGCCAAAAAACGGACTGGAGGGCCCAATGCTCCGGGGCCCAAAACCACAAATATACGGGGCAGTGGAGGAACCCAGCAACACCATCAAGGTAGTGCCCAGGACGCATTATCCATTAAATCCCTCATCAGACAAACTAGAGGGAGCGCAGGGTTGGACATCTGTGCCTCTGCCAGAACAGTACTAACTCCAGAGATGGGAGTTCAAATCATTCCCACAGGAGTAAAAGGACCTCTTCCCCAAGGAACAGTAGGCTTATTATTGGGACGCAGTTCTTCAACACTAAAAGGACTTATGATAAGTCCTGGGTTAATTGATCCCGATTATGAAGGTGAAATAAAAATTATAGCTAGTTCTCCAAGAGGTATATCAGTAATTTCACCAGGAGATAGAATAGCACAGTTATTAATAATACCCAGCCTACATGATAAATTTTCCAGTCATACTGTAGAAAGAGGTTCCAGGGGATTAGGCTCCACAGGTATAGATTGGGCTATGCTGTCTTTAAATCTAGATTCTCGCCCAATGCTAAAACTAAATATTCAAGGACATGACTTTAATGGGCTACTTGATACAGGTGCAGACCTTAGCATCATATCTCATCAAGAATGGCCGAAACATTGGCCATTACAACAAGCCACTCAAACTCTTCGAGGCCTAGGAGTGGCAACTAATCCCCATAGAAGTGCAATGGTATTAGATTGGAAGGATCCTGAAGGATGTGAAGGAACTATACAGCCCTATGTATTGGATCATCTTCCTATAAATTTATGGGGACGAGATGTCCTAGATCAATTAGGTTTGACATTAACAAATAACATCAATCCTAATGCGCCCACTACTAGGGCTAGACAAGGCTTTAGGAAAGAAGAAAGATTAAGAGAACAAGAACAAGGTATGACAGCACCAATTCAAATAGATCAAAAAACAAATAGACATGGATTGGGTTTTCAGAAAGGGCCACTGAGACAATCAAAATTACTTGGAAATCAGAAAGACCAGTGTGGGTTCCTCAGTGGCCCCTGACTAAAGAAAAGATACAAATAGCCCATGACCTGGTCAAACAACAATTAGCGGAGGGACATATACAACCTTCCGTATCTCCCCATAATACTCCCATTTTTGTCATTAAAAAGAAATCTGGTAAATGGAGATTATTACAAGATTTAAGAGCCATTAATAATGAGATGGTTATTATGGGACCTGCTCAATCAGGGATTCCCCAATTGTCTGCTTTACCAAAAACCTGGCATGTTTTAGCTATAGATATTAAAGATTGTTTTTTTTCAATTCCAATTCATCCCGAGGATAGTCCACATTTTGCATTTATTATCCCTGCACTAAATCATGAAGGTCCTGATCAGAGATATGAATGGAAAGTACTCCCTCAAGGGATGGCTAATAGTCCAACTATGTGTCAAATTTATATTAACAAAGCAATCCAGCCACTTAGAAATCAAAATCCTGAACTACAAATATTTCACTATATGGATGATGTGTTATTGGCACATAAAGATAAAAACACATTGCTAGAATGTTATGCCACACTTACAAATTTATTAAAAAATTATAATCTAGAGATAGCAATAGATAAAGTACAATTAAATCTTCCAATTAATTATTTAGGGGTTTTATTATCCTCAACCATGGTCCGTCCACCCAAAATTCAAATACGAGTAGATCAACTCAAATCACTTAACGACTTTCAAAAGTTATTAGGAGACATAAATTGGATAAGGCCTTATCTAGGCATACCAACAGGAGAGTTGGGACCTTTATTTGATATTCTAAAAGGTCCATCAGATCCAAATTCACCCCGCATGTTGACGCCTGAAGCAAGAAAGGCATTAAATATCATTGAAACATATATGGAAAATATGCATTTGGATAGAATTGATATAAGTTTGCCTTTATTATTTATTGTACTGCCAACAAAAAATATTCCTACAGGAGTATTCTGGCAAGAAGGTCCATTATTGTGGATACATTTATCTTATTCTCCTAACACTATTCTTACTAGGTATCCTGAGGCTGTAGGACAATTAATACTCAAAGGAATAAAAGCAGCCAAGGGAGTGTTTGGAATTTCTCCCAATAAAATTATTACTCCATATACTATAGATCAAATTGATGAGTTAGCTAATGAGTTAAATACTTGGGCAATAATCATGTGTAAATCTAATGTTTCATTTGATAATCACTTACCGTCTAATCCTTTGTTGTCTTTTTGGTCTAAACATCCTGTAGTTTTTCCGAAGATGACAAAAAAATCCCCTATCATAAATGCTCCAAATATATTCACTGATGGGTCAAATTATGGTACAGCAGCAGTAGTTACCCCTGATCAAACTTTTACATTTTTAGTACCCAAACAATCAGCTCAAAAGGTAGAGCTTAATGCAGTATTACAAGCTTTTATGATGTTTAAAGATTCTGTATTTAATTTATTTTCTGATAGTCAGTATGTAGTTAATGCTATAGTATCCCTTGAAGATGCTGGTAGGATTTCCCCTTCTTCTACTGTTTTCTCTTTGTTTTCTACTATACAAAGTCTAATCTGGGACAGAAAAGATCCATTCTTTATAGGACATATCAGGGCACATACAGGATTGCCTGGAGCCCTTAGTTTGGGCAATGAGATAGCAGATAAATCTACACATGACATACATATTTTCTCCACAATAGAAGAAGCTATAAATTTTCATAAAAGGTTCCATGTCAATGCTAATACTTTACAAAAGCGTTTTAAAATAACTAAAGAACAACCCCAACATATAATAAAACAATGTCAAAATTGTGTGACATTTTTACCACAAGTTAATCTTGGAGTCAATCCTAGAGGACTGATACCTAACCATATTTGGCAGATGGACGTCACACACTTGCCACAATTTGGAAAATTAAAATATTTACATGTTACAGTTGATACTTCTTCCGGATTTCTGATGGGCTCCCTTCATGCCGGAGAAAAAACTAAAGATGTTATAGCTCATTGCTTACAAAATTTTGCCACTGTGGGCGTTCCAAAACAGTTAAAAACCGATAATGGTCCTGGTTATACGTCCACCTCTTTTAAACAATTTTGCTCATCATTTGGCATTACTCACATAACAGGAATTCCATACAATCCACAAGGACAAGGCATAGTTGAAAGACCTCATCAAACTATTAAAATGTACTTATTAAAACAAAAGGAGGGAATTGGAAAGGGGTATATATCCCCCAAAGATAAACTTAAAATAACCCTTTTTACTCTAAACTTTTTAAATTTGGATTCATCAGGGCTTAGTGCTGCGGAAAGACATTTGTATCCAAAAAATGTACATAAGCCTAAGGTACTTTGGAAAGATATTCTAACAGGACAATGGAAAGGTCCTGACCCAGTGATAGTCTGGAGTCGGGGTTCTGTTTGTGTTTTTCCACAGGAAGAACAGCAGCCGATTTGGATTCCAGAGAGACTAACTAAAACAGTTCCTACAGACCAAAAGGAAGATGATTCCACTCAAATCCATAACAGCTGATATCCAGATCTCCAGCTTGGCTATTCTTACATCTGCGACAGTGATTAACCAGGATGTTTTTTTCAATATCTATTTTATTATTGCTTTTTCCCACATCATAAAGTTCTATTTTATTTTTGAGCTCATACAGACCTAGGTTAATGTTTTTTCTGATCAGTTTTATATTTTGACTGTGGAGTTTTTGAACATTGCAATGGAGATTTCACCTAGGTAAAGCTACAAGGCCTTTACTATTGTCTTATGTGTTATATGTTACGTGTGCACACTTCTGTTTTGTGTTGTATGTCTGTATGTGCGTATGTCCATATATCACATATGAGGGGCGCTCATGCAGATGGATCCAAAAAAATTTTTTTTTATTATTCACGTGATTTTAATAGTTTAATTTAATTTGGGTAAACAGCTGTTGAGGATTGTTCTAATATATGAACAAATAGAAGGTTAACAAATCTGTTTGTTTACTTTCACCTTTCCTTTTCATTATATTTAATAATTCTGTTCAGGATAATGTAAATTGTTCTAAATATTGTTTTCTTAGTACCTGTTGAAATGTTACATATTTTTTTTTAGCATCATTGTTAAAATTCCTATTTTCATCCCAGTGCCGGTGAAGACAAAGATAAAACCAAACTACAACTTCTTCGAGAGTTATCACAACAAACCGTGTAAGCTGATACATCAATGATTTATAACTCAACAAGTAATGCTCAATCAATGAGTCGATTTATTTTGGAAGGATATGGACATATTGATAGATTCCTCTACTTTGAACTGCTTACAGAACTTGCCTGGACTATGTATCACTTGTATGCTTTGTGATCTATTTGTTGATGCAGCGAATTATGGTAGTGCTAGCGTATCTTTGCTGATGTGTCACCAGTGATGTAATTTTTCCTAGGAGCCGTTAATTGACTTGGTGTCATGACATTTCTGTATCCTCCTCCCTTCTACTAGTGATGGTCTAATTTTGGGGGCCAACAGAGGTGAGGTAAAGAACCTCACCCCCCCACCGGCACCAAGGCCAAATTTGGGGGCCAACAGAGGTGAGGCAAAAAACATCACCCCCCCACTGGTACATAGGCCTATCCACAAGTATGGCTATATGCTGGACCGGTAGTCAGTGACGGGTATGATCCAATTGAAGTGGTATCAACCTAAGACAGGAGGCTGACGCCTAAAAGTTAGTTTTCCGATGACGGGTAAGAACCATATGTTGAATTGGACAAACCTAACAGGCACGGTCCCTAGCCAGATTGCTTGTTACTTAAACAGAAGGGGGGAGATGCTAAGAGCCAAGTATATGATGCATGGCATTTTTGGTAGAAAGGTGACGCCAGCTAGCCATTGAGATGATATGATTATGTTAAGATTTGCATTCATATGGATATTGGACTCCTGCTGTTCACCTAGGCCAGCGGGACTCCTGGAGAGTTCCCATTGGTTGGGGAAGTACAGTAGGAGGGAGTTCCGGGGGAGGAGCTCTCTCTGCGGTTCCGAGAGGAGGCCGTGTGGGTGGAAAAAATCTTCCCGGGCGGTACCGGACATTGGCGGCAGTTTCAAAAAATAAACTTTGTTCCTGCTTGAGTGGCTCGTGATTTTGTGCCCAGCCAGACTGCGGCAGGATAGTACTTTCAAAAAAGTAATAGCTGAGGAGTTGGGATTGTGGATCAGTGGTAGAGTACTTGCCTAGCATGTATGAGGCTCTGGGTTCAATTCTCAGCACCATATAACAATAAATAAATATAGATCCAAGATGGTGGGCCAAGAGAGGCAGCATTCCGTGTCACTCCATGACCTAGGACTCAAGTAGTGAGAATACTGCTTCTCTGTAGTGATATTCCTGCTCCTAGGCAGGAATCACGATTACTGTGCCCTTCCAGGGCTCCAGGCCTCAGTGTCAGGATGCCGCTCCCACGCATGACACCTGGCAGCTTCCCACATGCAGGAACTCTAGCTGCCACTCCCATGTGGACCCCCATCTACCCCCATGGGGCTCCCCTGGTTGCTGCCATCTTGGGACGCTGCAGCAGCAGATAGTCCCCTACACATAGTAGCTGCCTACACCAGGGAACTTCACACAGGCTCTGAATAAGCTGACAGCCACATACTGCAAGCCAGAGCTGTCTCTGAACTCCTTGTCCAATGCCATCACTCGGCTCCCCCCACTGACCCGACACCCAAACAATGAAAGCAGGCGCCTCCATCTTGGGTCACCTTCATCACTTTCAGTGGGAGCAAATCCCAATTTGGAACTCTGGCTGGCCAGGTACTCAGTTTCTAACTACCCCCTCTCCCCAGCACCTGCCACCCTGGCACAGTGACACCCTGGTTACCTTCACCATCCTGAGGGCAGAGATACTATCTAACAACAGATGACCCCACCTATTAGATAAAAAGGAAAGCAGGAAAGATACTGATCTCCAACTAAAAGAATCCCTGTTTCTTCCTTCAAGTTCTTTTTTTCCTCTCCCTCTATATTCTCCCGCACTCACATCCATATGTGAAACCAAGTATTTTGCATGAATTAGGATTTTGAAGACTGGGACTTTTTAAAAAATTTTTTTCCCACCAATTTCTACTATTTTAACATTTTTTATTTTTCTAAATATATATTTATATTTGTTTTATGTACTCTACTGTCTTCCCACTTACTTGTCTACTCAAAATTACTTTCTCTCCCTTCTCCTGCTACTAACCTTCCTTGTTAGATTTCTCTTTCACACTTCCTAAGAAGTGTGAAATACAGATCCAAGATGGTGGGCCTCCTACCTCCTCCTTAGCATATCATCCTACTCCTCACCTCTGGTTCTTTATCCACCATTAGAAACTGTAAACACTTTTAAAAACCTACTGAGTATATTGTAGCTAATAACTGAATTCACCATTTCTGTACATTTTGACCAAACTATAAACGTCTTAACAGCAAACATTTGTTTTTAGGGTGTATATTGGTTATATTGGAATCTGTTACCATTGTCCTTCACCTCAAAGGAGAGGTATTAGATCCCTACAGGGGCACTATAAGCCTCGGATCCACAGTGCTAGAAGGGAAGACAGATAAGCAATATGAAAAGACAAGGGAAGAAAGTGCCCCAAACATATCAAGATATCACATTATTAGAATCCATGGCCAGCACAGCAGAAGAAATGACAGAGACGGAGTTCAGGATGTACATGATAAAAATGTTCTGTGAATTAAAGAATGATATAAGAGAGCAAATACAGGCAGCAAAAGATCATTTTGACAGAGTTACATAAACAAATAAAGGAAGCAAAAGATTACTTCAACAGAGAGACAGAGGTTCTAAAAAAAAAAAAAAACAGAAATCCTTGAAATGAAAGAAACAATAAACCAAATTAAAAGTTCAATTGAAAGCATTACAAACAGATTAAACCACTTGGAAGAAAGGACCTCAGACAATGAAGACAAAATATATAATCTTGAAAAGAATGTAGCCCACACAGTGAAGATGGTAAGAAACCATGAGCAAAACATTCAAGAAATATGGGATAGCATAAAAACACTAAATTTAAGAGTTATTGGGATAAAGGAAAGCATAGAATTCCAAACTAAAGGAATGAGCAATCTACTCAATGAAATAATATCAGAAAAGTTTCCAAACATGAAGAATGAATTGGAAAACCAAATTCTGGAGGGTGACAGGGTGCCAAATGTACAAAATCACAACAGATCCACACCAAGACACATAATAAAAATGGCTAACATACAGAATAAGGAGAGAATATTAAAAGCCATGAGAGAAAGGAATAAGATTACATGTAGAGGAAAATCAATTAGATGTGCAGATTTTTCAACCCAGACCCTGAAAGCTGGAAGATACTGGAACAATATATATCAAGCTCTGAAAGAAAACAGATGCCAACCAAGTATGTTATGTCCAGCAAAATTAAACTTTAGATTTGATGATGAAATAAAAAACCTTCCACAAATTTGATCATGAAGTAAAAAAACCTTCCATGATAAGCAAAAGTTAAAAGAATTTATAACTCGAAAGCTTGCACTACCCAACAGCCTTAGCGAAATATTCCATAAAGAGGAATTGAAAAACAACAATGAAAATCAGCAAAGGGAGGTATTACAGTAAAGGAAAAACTACTAATGAATGGAGAAACCAAGTTAGTTTAATACTAAAAATAAACAAAAATGCTGGGAATAAAAATCATGTTTCAATAATAACCCTGAATGTTAATGGCCTAAACTCACCAATCAAAAGATACACACAGGCAGATTGGATAAAAACAAAAACAAACAAAAAAACCAGACCCAACAATATGCTGCCTCCAAGAGACTCATCTCATAGAAAAAGACATCCACAGACTGAAGGTGAAAGGTTGGAAAAAATCAAAACACTCATATGGACTGCGGAAGCAAGCCAGGGTTTCTATCCTCACATCAAATAAAGTAGACTTCAAGCCAATGTTAATCAAAAGGGATAAAGAAGGATATTTCATACTGCTTAAGGGAACCATTCATCAATAAGACATATCAATGAAAAATTTATATGCCCCAAACAATGGAGCATCTACGTTCATCAAACTCTTCTCAAGTTCAAGAGTCAAATAGACTACAACACAATAATTCTGGGTAACTTTAACACACTTCTATCACCACTGGATAGATCATCCAAACAAAAGCTGAACAAAGAAATTACAGAACTCAATAATACAATCAATAGGGCTGGGGTTGTGGCTCAGTGGTAGAGCACTTACCTTGCATGTGTGAAGGTCTGGGTTCGATTCCCAGCAACACATAAAAGTAAATAAATTAAATAAAGGTATCGTGTCCATCTACAACTAAAAAAAATTTAAGAAAAAAAACCTAATACGATCGATAACATAGACTTAACTGACATATATAGAATATTTCATCCTTCAATTAATGAATCCACTTTCTTCTCACAGCACGTGGATCCTTCTCTAAAATAGACCATATATTATGCCACAAAGCAACTCTTAGCAAATATAAAAAATTAGAGATACTACCCTGCATTCTATCAGATCACAATGGAATAAAATTAGAAATCAATGATAAAATAAAAAATAAAAGCTACTCCAAAACCTGGAGACTAAACAATATGGTACTGAATGAACAATGGGTTGCAAAAGACATCAAGGAGGAGATTAAAAATTCTTAGAGGTGAATGAGAACACAGATAGTATGTATTGAAATCTCTGGGGCACTACGAAGGCCGTACTACCAGGAAACTTCACTGCATGGAGTTCATTCCTTAAAAGAAGAAAAAGTTAACAAATAAATGACTTAACATTATATCTAAAAGCCCTAGAAAAAAAAAAGAACAAATTAACACCAAAAGCAGAAGACAAGAAATAATTGAAATCAGAGCTGAAATCAATGAAATTGAAACAAAAGAAATAACTGAAAAAATTGACAGAACAAAAAGTTGGTTCTTTGAAAAAATAAATAAAATTGACAAACCCTTTGTCATGCTAACGTAGAGGAGAAGAAAACCAAAACTACTAATATATGTGATGAAAAAGGAAATATCACAACAGACCCTACAGAAATACAGAAGATAATTAGAAATTATTTTGAAAACTTGTACTCCAATAAAATGGAAAATATCGAAGGCATTGACAAATTTCTAGAGTCATAAGACTTGCCCAAATTGAATCCAGATGATATACACAATTTAAACAGATCAATTTCAAGCAATGAAATAGAAGACGCCATCAGAAGCCTACCAACCAAGAAAAGCCCAGGACCAGATGGATACATAGCCAAGTTCGACAAGACCTTTAAAGAACTAATACTAATACTCTACAATTTATTTCAGGAAATGGAAAAAGAGGAAGCACTTCCAAACTCATTCTATGAGGCCAATATCACCCTGATTCCAAAACCAGGAAGAAGAGACCACATCAAAGAAAGAAAACTTCAGACCAATATCTCTAATGAACACAGATGCAAAACTTCTCAATAAAATTCTGGCAAATCAAATACAATCAGATTAGGCCCCTACTTCCTTAATAAGACTCCTAAAGCACAGAATTAATAAATGCGATGGGTTCAAACTAAAAGCTTCTTCTCAGTGAGGTGAATAGAGAGCCTACAGCTTGGGAGCAAATTTTTACAACTTGCACTTCAGATAAAGCACTAATCTCTAGGGTATATAAAGAACTCAAAAAGCTGTAACACTAAAAAATCAAATAATCCAATCAATAAATGGTTTAAGAAACTGAACACTTCTCAAAAGAGGGTATACAATCAATCAACAAATATATTAAAAAAAAATGTTCAACATCTCTAGCAATTAGAGAAATGCAAATCAAAACTACTCTAAGATATCATCTCACTCCAGTCAGAATGGCAGCTATTAAGAATACAAACAACAATAAGTGATGGCGAGAATGTTGGGAAAAAGGCACAGTCCTACACTGCTGGTAGGACTGCAATTTGGCACAGCCAATAAGGAAAGGAGTATGGAGATTCCTTGGAAAACTGAGAATGGAACCACCTTTACCCACCTATCCTATCCCACTCCTCGGTCTATACCCAAAGGACTTAAAAACAGCATACTACAGGGACACAGCCACATCAATTCACAATTGCTGAACTGTAGAACCAATCCAAATGTCCTTCAGTAGATGAATTGATAAAGAAAATGTGGTATATATACACAATAAAATACTACTCAGCAATAAAAGAGAGTAAACTCATGGCATTTGCCGGTAAATGGATGGAGTTAGAGAAGATAATGCTAGGGGCCAGGGTTATGGCTCAGTGGTAGAGCACTTGCCTAGCATGCGTGAGGCACTGGGTTCGATCCCTAGCACCACATGAAAATAAACAAATAAAATGAAGGTTTTGTGTCCATCTACAACTAAAAAAAAAAAAATTTAAAAAAAAAAGAGAAGATAATGCTAAATGAAGTTAGCCAATCCCAAAAATCCAAATGCCAAATGTTTTCTCTGATATAAGGAGGCTGATTCATAGTGGGGTTGGGAGTATGAGAGGATTAGATGAACTCTAGATACGGCAAAGGGGTGGGAAGGGAAGGGGCATGGGGGTAGAAAAGATGGTGCAATGAGATGGCTATCATTACCCTAAGTATATGTATGAAGACATAAATGGTGTGAATATACTTGGTATACAACCAGAGATATGAATAATTATGTTCTATATGTGTAATATAAATTGTAATGCAGTCTGGTGTCTACAAATTAGAATTTAAAAATTAAAATAAATAAATAAAAATAATAATTCATCCACAACCAAAAAAGTAATAGCTGAAAAATAAGGGGGGAAAATGAAGAGAAAAGGTGGGAAATGGGAGAAAAAATTCTGAGGTAAGCACATCAATAAACCAAAAATCCACATAAAAAGGATCAGATGTGACTCAGTGGATTGCCTGAGTGCACTCTCTGGTAAAAAAAAAAAAAAAAGCTTTAAAAATAAGTGAGTAAATGTGGGATGGTGGGGGGCATAAGATTAGTAACAAGAGGGTAAACAGTAAAAGAAAGCCCTGAAATAAGAACTGTTTATAACACAGGCCTAGACCAAGAAATCCAGTTTGGAGTAGGCTGGAAAGCCCCAGAAGGAATGTCCCAAGATACAATCAATAGCTGGGTGAGATGTAACCCCGCCTACTTGGCAGGCTGAGACAGGAGGCTCACAAGTAAAGATTCAAATCTCTGAGATTATTCTGGGCAACTTGGTGAGACCCTGTCTCAAAAATAATTAAAAAAAAATTATATTGTGTATTTTGAGCATGTAATAAAAAATCCAATCAATAATGTAAAACTATAATGCATCAATTTAAAAAAGTGGGAAAAAATAAAAAGGGTTGGGGATGTAACTCATTGGTAGAATGCACTTGGGCTCAAATAGAAGGATAAAGAAAGGACAGAAAGAAAGAGAAAAGGACAGAAGGAGAAAGAAAGAGAGTGAGAATAAGAGAAAGAGATAAAGAAAAATACAACCAAACAAATAACCAAAAGGAATGAATACATCATCTGGATAAATAATATTGACAGTTCTACAGCATATGTGAGAACATGAGCATGGAAAACAAAGAAACAAAGAAAAAGTTACTGAATTCAAGTCTAAAAAGTTATATGAAAAAGGAAACCTAATCAGTGTCATGCTTGGGTATCCAGAGAGAAATACTTATAGTCATAGTAATGTGGACACTTGACTAGTGGCTTTATCAAAAGTTCTGATAAAACTACAATATTGGAAGGATGGAGAAGAGGACAGACAGTGTGGGTGAGACAGTGGGGGTGAATGTGGAGTCAGGGTGCATGTGAGACACCAAATCTTCATCTTCCTTCAAAGGAAGTCAGCTAAAACTGATAAGAAATATCAGTATGAATATATATTACTTGAAAATGTAGAGGAGACAAAGGGCAAAATAGTTCAGGAATTGATCTCTGGGGCAGAAGATGAAAAACTACAGTTTTTGTTATAAGCTTTTCATGCTCTCTCATTTTTAAAATGATGTCTCCCTCTATGGCTTTCCCTTTTTCATACCATTTACTAATCAGATCTACAAACATGGAGACTTGATTCTGACCACTCTCTTTTGCAGTTTGTCAATTTATAGAACCCAAGCAATAAAAAACAGATTCTGCTCACAAGTGAACACATAACAAATTCCATTATGTGAAGGAGACTATGGTACAGAATATAAAGGAAATGAACACATGCCTTTGAGCAAGTTCAATTCAGTAGATTCCTGGGGCCACCTGATAATGACAAATTACTTAACTCCTCTGGGGGGAAAAGCAATTAGAACCTATTTCAGAATTTTTCTGTGAGGATTAAATGAATGACATAACATGGGAAGTACTTATTGTAGTAGTTAGAACACTGGAGTCAGACAGACTGAGATTCAAATCTCTGCTCCACCACTTATCAGTTATGTACCTTTTCTTGGCAAATTATTTAATCTAACTGATCTTTAATTTCTGCAACACTAATGTTTACATGAACCTTTCTCACAGAATTACTGTGAGGTTAACATGGTAAAGTACTTAACAAAACATAACATTTGGTAGGTGCTCTAGGAACCTTGTTCTCACTATTGATGAGTTTTTAATATGAGTTTTCAAAAAAAACTGAATAGCATCTCCTTGAAGTTATTTTTATAGCTAAAAATAAACTTATCCCTCGTCCAGTCTTTCCTATCTCAGTGACAAAACTTTTTACCCAGTTTTGTTGGCCAAAAATCTAACTGTAAGTACTACTTATTTACTTCCTTTTCATATCCCACATCTAATTCCAGCAACTGTTATTAATTTAGCCTTCAAAATATATGCAAATTTTACCACTTCTGACCTTTTTTTTTTTTTTTTTTTTTTAGTATTGGGGATCGAACCCACGGACATTTTACCACTGAACTACATCTCCAGTCCTTTTGTTTTCTATTTTGAGACCAGGTCTCACTAAGTTGCTCAGGGCCTCGCTAAGTTGCTGAGGCTGGCCTCGAACTTGTGATCCTCTTGACTCAGCCTCCCAAGGTGCTGGGATTATAAGTGAGGGCCAGCACCACCTCTTACTTCTTCCACCAAGCCCCCACCAATTCTTCTCTGGACCATTTTTCTTCTAATTCAGGATCTTTTTAAAAGGACTTCTTTTAAAATAGTAAAGTTTATGAAATATTTTTCAAATATTTTTAAACACATAAAAGGAAAATATGTACAAATGGTATAATATCTACTGTATCCAAAGAAAAGCTACAAAGACATATACTTAAACATACAGATACATCAAAATAGTATTCTAAAAAATGTTCCAATAATCCACATTAAAACAGATAAAAGAAAAATGAGGATGAAAAACTGAACAGGAAACAAAATGACAATCTAAAGCCCTAATATATCATATGTACAATAAATGTACTGGTATAAACAAACCAGTTAAAAGAGAGAAATTGGTACAGTGGATTAAAATAAATGACCAAAAAAAAAAAAATTCTTATTTACAAAGAAAATCAATTCTATATAATTTTGTAAGTGTAGGCTGAAAGTAAAAGAATGAAAAAAGGTATACCATATAAACATTTATCAAAAGAAAGCAGGTGTGGCTATATTAAAAGCAGATAAAATGTACTTCAAAGGAATGAAGACATTCAGGAACAAAAAGAAATATGAATAATCAATCCACAAGGAAGGCAACAATTCTAAACAGGTATGTACAACAGAACAGAAAATGTGTGAAGCAAAACTGACCGAAATGAAAAAAGGAACTGAAAAATTCACAATTATAGTTGGAGACTATATGATAAAAATTTGTTTAGTTTTGTTTAAAAAATCTGACACACTGTCTTCCAAAGTAGCTGAAACATTTTGCATGTCTACCAGCAACGAAAGGGAAGTTCCTGTTGCTCCATATTCTTGCATTCTGAGTCATCTGTATTTTGGAAATTGAGCCATTCTAATAGTTATGTAATGCTATCTCTTGTTTTAATTTGCAATTTCCTAATGACATATAATATTGATCATTAGCATAAGCTTATTTACTATCCATCTTCTTGGGTGAGGTTAGAATTTTGGCCCATTTTTAAAATGGTTTTAGAGATCTTTGTATATTTTGACTTTTTAAAAAAATATTTTTAGATGGACACAGTATCTTTATTTTTTTATGTGGTGTGAGAATGGAAACCCAGAGCCTCACACATGCTAGGCAAGAGCTCTACCACTGAACCACAACTGCAGTCCTATTTTGACGTTTACAGATGCTTTGCAAATATTTCCTCCTAGTTGGTGGCTTTTTTTTTTTTTAATTCTCCTAATCATGCCTTTTGTAGAGCATAAGTTAACCAACTGTAATGAAGTACAATGTATCAATATTTTCATTCACAAACTTCATTTCTGGTGTTGCATCTAAAAGTTATTAACAAAGCCAATGTCACTTAGGTAGCCCACGTTACCTTCTAAGAGTATTGTTTTTCATTGCACACTTAGGTCTGTGATCCATTTGGAGTTAGTTTTTGTGAAAGGTGTAAGGTCTGTGTGTAGATTATTACTTTTCTTTTGCATGTGGGTGTGCAGTTGCTCCAGCACCATAAAACTATCTTTTCTCCACTGAATTGCTTTTGTTCCTTCGCCAAAGATCAGTTGACTATATTTGTGTGGGTCTATATCTGGCCTCTATTCTTTTCTTGATCTATTTTTCCAAACTATCTTGATTACAGTACCTTATGTACTAAGTCTTAAAGTTGGGTAACATCAATCTTCCAACTTTGTATTACTTAAACAATGTGTTGGCTATCCTAGGTCTCTTACCTTTCCACATAAACTTTAGAATGTTTGTCAATACCACAAAATAACTTGTTGGAACTTTGGTTAGGATTGTTTTCAATCTATAGATTGTTGGGAAGTATTGATATCTTGACATTACTGAGTCTTCCCACCCAAGAACACTGAATATCTTATCATTTATTTGTCTCCTCTGATCTCTTTCATCAGTTTTATAGATTTTCATCAATTTTATAGATTTATAGAAAATCTATAAAACTGATGGGTATATATTTTGCTAGATATAGGCCTAAATTTTTCTCTTTCCCTCCTTCTCTAGCCTTCACTCCCACTACTGCTACTGCAAATGGTATTGTACCTTGAACTTCAATTATTCATTCTGGTATATACCAAGTGCTTTTTGACAAAGGTATAAAAATAGTATGTTGAAGGAAGAATAGTCTTTTTAACAAATGATGATGGAATAGTTGAATAAAAATTGGCCCCAAAATAAACTTTAATCTAAACCTCACATAAGTCAACTAAAGTACACCACAGATTTAAAAATATTAAGATGTAAAAACCAGGGGATGAGCTTGTGGCTCAGTGGTAGAACGCTTGCCTAGCACATGTGAGGCACTGAGTTTGAACCTCAGCACCACATAAATAAATAAATGAATAAATAAAATAAAGGTGTTGTGTTCATCTATAACTAAAAATATATTTTTTAAAAAATGCAAACCATGAAATTTGTAGAAGAAAACACTGGAGAAAAACCACTGAGACATAAGGTTTGGTGAACCATTCCTCAACATGAAACTAAAAGCATAATATATAAAAGAAAAACCTCAAAAATTGGATCTCTTCGGTCAAGAGGATGAAAAGATGAACTATATACTGGGATAAAATACTGCAAATCACATATCTGACATAGGAGTTATATCTAAAATATATATAAAAACTCTCAAGGGGCTGGGGTGGTAGCTCAGTGGTAGAGAGCTCACCTAGCAGTGTGAGGCATGGGGTTTGATCCTCAGTACCACATAAAAATAAAGGTACTGCGTCCACCTACAACTAGAAAATATTAAAATTAAAGAACTCTCAAAACTCAGTGACTCCAGCATACAGCCACAGCAACAACTTTCTCAACAGGACCCTTTAAAGTTCCGGAAATAATGCCAGGAGTTAATGGAATGACACCAAATTAAATAGCTTTTGCACAGTGAATGAAACAATGAAGAATGTAAGGAGAGAACATACAGAATGGGAGGAAATTTTGCTAGCTACTCTTCTGACAGAATTGATATCTAAAATATATAAAGAACTCAAAAACCTTACAAAAAAATTTAAAATCCCACTTAATAAATGGGCAAATGGACAAAACAGATATTTTCTCAAAAGAAATAATACAAATGGCCAGCAAATAAATGAAAAATGTTCAACATCACTAGCAATTAGGGAGATGCAAATCAAAACTACACTGAGGGCTGGGGTTGTGGCTCAGTGGTAGAGCGCTCACCTAGCGCTTATGAGGCCCTGGGTTTGATCCTCAGCACCACATAAATATAAAGGTATTGTGTCCAACTACAAAACTAAAAAATAAATATTAAAAAAAAAAAAAAACTACACTGAAATTTCATCTCATAACTAGTCAGAATGGCATTCATCAAGAATACAATAATAATAAATGCTGGAGAGGACATGGAGAAAAAGGAACATTTTTACACTGTTCATAGGATTATAAATGAGTACAAAATAGGGCTGAGGATGTGACTCAGTGGTCAACTGTCCCTGAGTTTAATCCCTAGTACCAAAAAAAAACAAACAAACAAAAAAAATGTGGGGTAAAAAACCAAAACAACAGTAAAGGGTTGGTGGCACCCACCTATGATCCCAGCAACTCAGGAGGCTGAGGCAGGAGGATTCCAAGTTCATGAAGTTCAAGGCCAGAATCAGCAACTTAGCAAAGCCTTGTCTCAAAAAATAAAAAGAGGTGGGAATGTAGATCAGTTATAAAGCATTCCTGGGTTCAATACCCAGTACCAAAACAAAAACACAACAACAAAAAACCTCAACAGTGAAAAATATATGCAGCTTAATTTTAGAAAGCAAGTAAAGGACATTAAGTGACATTTCACCAAAGAGAACATAAGGATGGCAAATAAATACATGAAAGAAGTTCAATCTCATTAGCCACTAGAGAGATATAAATTAAAACCAGGATGTTTTTATTCACTATACAGCTTTTAAAACAGCTAAGGTAAAATACAGTGATGACATAAAACACTGGTGAAGATGCAAAGAAATTGGAGCTCTTCTACCATTACTAATAGGAAATATAAAATGGCACAGCCACTTTGCTAACCTCTTTTTAAAATTAAACATAATTACCATACAATCTAGTAATTATGCTCTTGAGTATTTACCTCAGAGAAATGAATTGCAGGTCTACATAAGAAACTATCCACGGATGTTCCTAGTAGCTTTATTTGTAAGTCAAAAACTGAAGTTTTGTTGCCAATGAGTTAATCAAATCCACATCCAGAAGCAAATCCACATTCCTTACTGTGGCCTATACATCCCTTGCATCTGTCTCTTCATAACTTTTCCCCTCACCTACTTCACTTTGGGCACACTGGTTTACTTCCTGGTAAGAAACCCACAAGCAAAGATAAAGTATATATGTATTTTGAAGGAGAGGTTTTAGGGAAAATCTAGTGACAACCAAAAATCTATTCTCTAATCTACTGAGATTAAATTAAAAGACAAAATTCTTTACAATAAACAAACATACATAACAAACCCACCCAGAAAACTCGGGTCACCAAATCTTGATTACACTTCCCAGTAGGTGAATACACTGATTTACGGGAAGGGTGACACACATTCTGATGCCATAGGGTGGAACATGGAAGTTCAATGCTCCTTTCAGACAACACCCTATGTATATGCTTTATAATGAAACTATAACTGTAAATATAGCTCTTTCGTGAGATCTATAAATTGTCCTAGTGAATTATTGAAACTGCGAGAGTCATGGGAATCTCCAAACTTGGAGCAGGCTGATCAGAATTGCAGGTATCCCAAGAAGACCACTGGCACGTAAAGTCTTCCAAAGGATTCTCATTAACTGATGAAACTGACACAACTCCACTAGTGACAGAATTCAACTGTAGCCTTCCTAGTTGGTGTTAGACCAGTTGGGGTTGAAACACAACAGTTAATAAGATATAAAATGGGGGACTGGGGTTGTGGCTCAGGGGTAGAGTGCTTGCCTTGCATGTATGAGGCACTGGGTTCCATCCTCAGCACCAAATACATACATACATACATACATACATACATACATACATAAAGGTACTGTGTTACGTACAATTTAAAAAAAAGATATAAAATGCTACAGCCAGGACTAAAACCCTGTTCTGTCAGATCCAAAGACAGCTTTTCATTATTACCAGGGTCAAACTATTCCAATTCTCAATTTTTCATCATAAAATGGTAGCAAATTCATGAGTTTCTATAGTAACTTACAGGAGAGGAAAATATTACACCAGCTTAACAACTGGTATTGTTTAAATCCATTTAAACAACTAATGTACCTTATCATTACTAACAGACACGGTTACTACAAACATCATAGTAGGAACATCTATGAAAGAGTGGCTTATACCAAGGGCAAAGCATTAAGAAACATGAAGAGTATTTAGGATAAAAATAAAAGATATATTTGGAACTTTTGAAGTCTTGAGCATTGTTCTATTTCCCTCATAGAATGCTAAAGATTGAAAACAATTTTAAATCATAATGCAGGATAAGTATAGAAACATGACTTCAGTTTAAAATCTTTTTTTTTTTTTTCAATTTTTTTCAGTTTAAAATCTTAAAAACCTATTTTCAACTTTATAGTGAGTGTGTAGTTCTGATTTTCTATAAGCTTGAGAGAAACCACAGGACAAACTTTTAGAATGCTTTTGGGGTTAAAAATGTGTTTCAAGAAACAATAATAAATGCTGGAGAGGATGTGAGAAAAAAGTACACTCATAAATTGTTGGGAGGTCTGCAAATTAGTATAACCACTATGGCAAGCAGTGTGGAGAACCCTCAAAAAACTAGGACTGGAACCCAGCTATCCCACTCCTCGGTATTTATCCAAAAGAACTAAAATCGTCATATAATACATATGAAGCCACTTCAATATTTATAGCAGCACAATTCACAATAACCAAATTATGAGATAAACCCAGATGCCCATCAATAGATGAATGGCTCAAGAAAATGTGCTGTGTGCATACACAAACACACACACACACACACATAACAGAGTTTTACTCAGCCCTAAAGAAGAATGAAATAATGGTATTTGCTAGTAAATGGATGGAGATGGAGAAAATCATTCTAAGTGAATTAAGCCAGACTGAGAAAATCAAAAGCCAAATGTTTTCTCTCATGTGTGGAAGCTATAGCAAAATGAGGAAAGATGAATACATGAAATGAAGAAGACTGAATACATAAAGATATAAGGCAGATCAGTAGAGTAGAAGAACAACAAGAGGTAGGGAGGAAGAAGGGAAAGGGATTGAAATATGGAATGAATTTAACAACAGCATGTCATATACATATATAAATGTACCAAAAAGAATTTCACCTGTTTATATATACATAGAAAATATCAATAAAAAATAAATAAATAGTTGGGCATGGTGGCACACACCTATAACCCCAGTGACTCAAGAGGCTGAGGCAGAAGGACTGCAAGTTCAAAGCCAGCATCAGCAATTTATTGAGGCCCTTAGCAACATAGTGAGACCCCATCTCAAAATAAAACTAAAAAATAAGACTGGGGAGATATAGCTCAGTGGTTAAGCACCCCTGGATTCAATCTCTGGCACCAAAAATGAATGAATGAATGAATGAATAAATAAATAAATAAAATATTAATAGAGGAGAGAGAATAGGGGGAGGGAGGAGGGATGCAAAAGGGAAGATGGGAATTAAAATCAAATTCCTGGCAGTGAAATGTGATGGACATCATTATCCAAAGTACATGTATAAAGAATTGAACTGTGTGTCAACATACTGTATATATAAACAGAGATATGAAAAATTGTGGTGTATTTGTGTAATAAGAATTGTAATGCAAAAAAAAAGTACATGTATAAAGGCATGAATTGGCATGAACATATTCTATACAAAGATATGAAAAACTGAACTCTATGTGTAGTAAGAATTGTAATGCATTCCGCTGTCGTGTATTTAAAAAAAATAAAATCAATAAAACTAAAAAAAAAAAAATCAAATTCCTTCCTTGCATGTATTTTGTCAAATGAACTCAAATACTATGTATAATTATAAAGCTCTAATTTTAAAAAACAATGTGTATTTCAAGTGTTCTGCCAGCAAAACAACTTTCTGAGCACTAACAGAGAAAAACAATCTCATAGAATCTAGGCAATAATACTGTGGTTTACTGTAGCTTATAAAAAAGCTTTCTAAGGTTTTATTTCAACCTATGAACCAAAAGGGAATTGCTAAAATTTAAATATTCCTTTACTAAGATGTACATAAAGTAAACTGTAAACAAATGCTGTGAGTTTTGAGACTCATTTGTGTGATGTTCTTCTTTCTTACCTGGCCTATTAGTGGCTGCCATAATAAAAACCTGCTGACGTGCTTCCAGACCATCCATCTCTGTAAGCAGCTGATTCACCACCCGAACACTTGCACCTGTCTAAAAAATAAATAAATAAATCAAGTCGCTCTGCTTCCTGATTATCATATCATGAGCTGCTTTCCTCCAATACACCTCTTGTGTCATGATGTTCTGCCTCACCTGGGGCCTAGAGCAATGGAGTTGGCCGTCTACAGACTGAGATCTCTGAAACCCTGCCCTAGGGCACACCTCTCATACACTGATGAATAATGTCAGAGACTGTGAACATTTGGCTGTGTTCCTGATCTTATTGAAAATGCCTCTATTGTTTCCTCATGGAATAAAACACTGGCTTTAGAACTAAGATGAATAGTGTGATTTACTTACTACTGACACTCTCATACTGAGTCCCATCAGAGAGGCCAAGGCTTTATGACCTTGGAAATAACACGAGCCATCACTGTAGCACTTCTAGCCTCAAACCAAGGAATGTACATTTTGGAGTATATCAGCAGCACAAGACAGAATTGTTCTTAGATGTATTTCTAAGCATATCTCTTTTCATAACCCTCAAAATTCTCACTGCAAAGAGCACAGAAATATACAAATAGAAGGAAAAAAAATTTAAATAGCCAACCAACCAATTAAACATTGTGAAATATGAATTCTCATAATATAAAAGAATAACTTTGTTGGGAAGCTTATAGAAGAAGATTCATAAGACTTCATCATAAAATTATTTCTATTTTCCTGTGCCTTTGCTCTGTCTCTAGGGAGGATAGACCATTTTCTGCATGGAGGTAAGATGGTGGGAGAACAATGGATGGTGGGAAATCCTAGAACATCCTAACTTCTGAGATGTAAATCATACAACTGATACAAATCCAGAGATCATTCCTACCATACAGATATTGTTTGCAAAATCTCTACTAATTACAAAAGCCATGCTTTCTATCCAAAAACTATACCAATAAAAGTGTAGCTGTAAGTAAAGTTAGTTTTCAACTTTAAGAAAGAAAGAATAGTTCCATTGGCCCTCAATACAAAGAAAGGACAATTTTTCTGTACAAAATAATACATTTGCTAATCTGAATGAAGGCTTTTGATGACATATAATAATGGCTGGGCACAGTGGCATGTGCCTATAGTCCCAGCTACGCTGGGGGCAGGGCTGAGGCAGGAAGACCACTTGAGACCAAGAGTTGGGGCCAGCCTGGGCAATATATTGAGACTTTTTCTCCTTAACTGGACGCAGTAGTTTATGCTCATCTGGAATACCAGCTGTAATCCCAGACACTAGGGAAGCTAAAGCAGGAAGATGGCAACTTCAGAGCCAGCTTGGGCAATTTAGTGAGACCCTGTCTCACAATGAAAAATAAAAAGGGCTGGGATGTAGCTCAATCCTCAGTTTCAAGAGAGAAAAAGAGAAAGAGAACAATGACCACTTCAATATATGGCAACATGGTATAAAACGGGTTGTAATCAGTGGACTCCCTAGCAATCCTGTTATTATTCACAAGCTAGATGAGGAAACAGAAGCTTAGAGAATTTCTCCAAAGTCTCATCACTAGATAAGGGGAGACATAAAACTTATTCAAAGATCTAACAGGCACAATAAATGTGTTTGGGCAAAAGTAAACTCAGCTTCTAAACTCCAGATTCCCCAGTACATCACATGTTCTAAATCTTTCAACACAATACAGAGAGGAGCATATAGGGCACTAAAGTTTTTTCCTCTTTTTCTTGAAGCAAACAGCAGTAAGGCTATTCAGGGCAATAATCCAAGAGAAAGGTTAAGGGAAAAATCACCTAAACATAGAAACAAATAAACAACAACAACAACAACAAAAAACCATGTATGATGGTGGAAATGAGAAAAAATGGTGCTGTTTCATTTTGTCAGTACTGCTTTTTTTCAATATAACTTATGCACACAGGTGGTAGCTGGTTTAACCACTGATTATTCTAGAAGGAAATATTTGGTAAGCCTGCTTTTCATTCATTCCTTGGTGACATAATAATTAAAATATGAATAGAGTCATAGTCTAGACTCAAAAATATTAAGTGGTACTAGGTAAGAATAAAACCTAACATTGTCCTTTTTAAAAAATTTTCTCTATTTTTTTATTGGTGCATTATGACTATAAATAATGGTGAGATTTGTTGTTACATATTCATAGGTACACACAATATAACTTGGCTAGTATCATTCCCTAGTATTTCCCTTTTCCCTCTCTTCTTCCCTCCCAACATTGTTCTTCTTAAGCAAGAGAAAAATATCAGAATCAATATACAATGGGGCTGGGGTTGTAACTCGGTGGTAGAGCACTTGTCTAGCACACGTGAAGCACTGAGTTCTATCCTCAGCACCACATAAATTTTTAAAAAATAAAGGTATTGTGTCCATCTACAAGTAAAAAAAAAAAAAAATCCTTAAAAAAAAGAATCAATATAAGAATGGTTGATAGTTTATTAAAATTATTATATTCTATAGAAAAAAATTAAGATAAATGAAAAGACTGGGGTAAATGGTATCAGTACACATAACTGGACAAAGGACTAACACCATTATACATAAAAAGCTCTACTAAATTGCCAGGTACCAGTGGCAAATATCTATAATCCTAGCGACACAAGAGTTACAGCAAGAGGATCACAAGTTTGAGGCCAGCCCAGCTTCAGCAATTTAATGAGACCCTAAGCAAATTACCAAGACCATCTCAAAATAAAAAGTAGAAAGGGCTGAGGATGTAACTCAGTGGTAAATTGCCCTTGGGTTCAATCTTTAATACCAAAACAAAAAGCTCTAATAAATCAATTTTAAAAATTCCAGGGCTGGGGTAGTAGCTCAGTGGTAGAGCGCTTGCCTACCACTAGGTATGTGAGGTACTGGGTTCAATTCTCAGCACCACATATAAATAAGTAAAAATAAATAAATAAAATTCCATCAACAACTAAAAAATAATTTCAACAGCAAAAGGGTCAAAAGATATATAATAAGATTAATGTATAAAAGATGAAATGCAAATTTATTGAAAATTATTAACCTCCCTGGTAATCAGGGACATGCATACTAAAGTTTAGTGTTTTGCCAGTAAAACTGACAAAAAAAATAAAGATCCTTTGTTAAAAAAAGTATGGGAAATGGTTATTTTCATGCAACAGTTGGTTGGCATATGTGACTGTAGTTTTGTGAAAGATGACAAAATATTTGTTATATTTTAAAATTTAACTCATATACATCTTCAACCATGATTTACACTTCTCAAACTCCATCACACATATTCATACATGTATACACAAATATATAATACAAACATTTAATAGTTCTGTCTGTAAAAGAAACAACCAGACACCCATGTAAATGTCTAAAATAATTAAGTAAATTCTATAATAAAGTTATTAAGTACATAGGAAAATAATCAAGATAGAATAACTACATTTACACAAAAAGTGAATTTATGGAAAAGGTTCTAGTTAAGGATATGTTTACCCTTAACACTGAATAATTAGCAGTAGCAACCTCCAAGAAAAGCAATAAGGAGAACAGAAAGGAAGGACTTCTTCCCTGCTCCCCACTTCTGTTTTTGGTACTGGGGATCAAACCATGGGGCACTTTACCATGGAGCTACCTCTCCAGCCCTTTTTATTTTATTTTGAGACAGGGTCTTGCTAAGTTGTTTAGGGTCTTGCTAAATTGTTAAGCTGGCCTCAAACTTGCCCTCCTCATGCCTTAGCCCCCTGAGTTGCTGAGATTACAGGCATGCACCACTGGCATCTATCTGACTTTTACTCTTCAGACAAAGTTGTTACAAGTATGTATTCATGTATAATTAATAAAATTTAAAAGGAATACATTCAAATTTGAAATGTTTTTAGAATCCCTTCAGGGGAAAATGTTGAAAAAGCAACCATATACACATCAGAGTACAGAAATGTATGACAGCAGATATCCAATAGATAACCTAGAAATTAGAAATCCTAATTTACACTTTATGTGGCTACAGAATTCTTTTGAGAATAGTAATTGCCAATAAACCTTTCCAAATTTAGATTTACCAGCTGGTAATAGCTGCAAACCATTGAAAGGCAATGGACAAATGAAATATTTATTTACACTAAAAGAGCAAAGAATAAACAGGAGCAAAATCCAGAGCAAATCAAGCCTTAACGAGCTGGACATATATCAGGGAACCATGAAAAAACTATAAGATGACCTGTTATGGTACTGATGATTATTGAATGAGGAGAAAAAATTGTTACATGAGTTAAAATCATATTAGTCAACTTTTGTTTTTCCAACTTTTGAATGCTTTTGAAGATTTTTAGTGAAATGAGGTATTTAATGTTTCACAATCTAAGAAAACACAGAATAACTATTTGAAATTAAATCACAAAGATGTCCCAGGTTTTAGAAGGGCAGTCACTTCCTCAGTGATCATGAAATAAATGTATTTATTAATAGTTGTTTGCTTGTTTCAAAAGGTTATATATTCTTATTCTATGTTTTACTAAGCTTCAAATTCTTAAATTATAGTACTCCTGATAACAAGTGCTTCCTCTACTCTCTGTAGCGAAGTGTGAAAGAACTGTGATTCAGTGTGGTTTACACAAGTAGTATTCAATGCAGGTCACTTATCTTCCCCAGATGGTAATGGTGTTCAGTCTTAAAAATTAATAATGAGACACTATTTTAAGTGTATGACGTCTTAAATTATATGTTGTCTCAAGAACCAATATAACTGAAGAGTACCATAATTACAAGATTCAAGGCAAAGTATCCAAGGCTACTATCACTTCCATTCCCAACTACTCATTTGTGTGAATTGGGATTACTATACACTGTGCAACCAAAAGAATATACATCATAGGGAAAAAAATTATTATGGAATATAACTGTTATCTCTAAACTCTGATTTCAAATTATTAAGTTTCTTCATTTAAAGAATTGCAATGTTCCCAAGCAATGACTTCATAAAAAGTACCTGACTTGGAAACTAAAAAATATTTATGGTATGTAAAAGAAAAAATCTGCAAACCAACAATCTATGATACTTACCTCTTGGTCTGATCTTCGAGGACATAAAGCATCTACTTCATCAAAGAATATCACACAGGGTGCTGAGTTCTTAGCACGCTGAAAAACCTGTCGTACAGCACGTTCACTCTCACCAACATACTAAACATACACAAAAAGAAAATAAAATGCAGCACTGTTCAACTTGGGGTTTGGGCCAAATGATAGTAAAAGTAGTTACAAATGACACTGCTCCAAAAAAATTGTCCAAAAAAATTATTAGACTAAACATATGCAAATGTTGATATTAAACCACTGTTGACCTATAAAAATAACCAAATTCATAAAGTTCAACTTCTTACTAAAATTAACTGTTATTTAAGTTTATTAGGAATTTCCTCATTCATAAAATGAAGACTAAGTAGGATGCAAGGTTTTCTCTAGCTCAAAAAATCCTTTGTATTCTACTGTATTTTAGAACTGATCTCCTATGCTTTGCGCATATAAAATACCCAGCAATAATTTTCATTAATTCAACAGTATTTTAAACACCCAAGTCAATTACTGTTCTATTCTTTTATATATATATATATATATATATATATATTTTTTTTTTTTTTTTTAGTTGGACACAATATCTTTATTTATTTATTTTTATGTGGTGCTGAGGATCAAACCCAGGGACTCACATGTGCAAGGCGAGCACTCTACCGCTGAGCCACGACCCCAGCCCTCTATTCTTATTTCTATACATCTTGCTAAAAAAAGGGAAAAGATGTCCTATAGCAACAGAGAAGTCAAAGTGAATCAGTTAGGCTTCTCACAGGTTTCACAATGTCTTAGTGTATGTTAAAACTAAATCAAAATATAAAGGTCAAGAAATAAGGCTGGGGATGTGGCTCAAGCAGTAGCGCACTCGCCTGGCATGCGTGTGGCCCGGGTTCGATCCTCAGCACCACATACAAACAAAGATGTTGTGTCCGCCGAAAAAACTAAAAAATAAATATTAAAATTCTCTCTCTAAAAAAAAAGAAATAGAGCAATTCACAAGTAGCAATAATATTTGGACTAATTAATATACAAGTTATACATAAGTATATGGTTTCAGTTTTTAGTTAGACATAAGAACTTGTTCTTGTACAACCACAAGAATGGGAAGTTATACTCCAATCTATGTATGATATGTCAAAATACACTCTACGTTATGTATAACTAAAAAGACAAATAAAAAAAGTAAGAGGAAAAAAAAGAACTTGTTCTCATAGGGCTATGAGTGTAGCTCAGTGGTAGAGTACTTGGGTTCAGTCCCCAGGATCATTATTAAAAAAAAAAAAGCAGCAGCAGCAGCCTATAAGTCAAATACCATTAATTTCTTCTTTGTCTGTATATATTACAAACATTGAATGAGAGTTTTATACTTACATAGGAATGGACTAGAAATAATAAATTCAAAATCTCTTAAATTTGAGGCATAAACTGCTTAAATGTAGAAAGAAGATGTCACTTTAGTGACTTCTTTCCCCTGAAGTACTTTTATTTACTAATACTTAACTTATTTGAGTCACACAAGAATAGGATAGGGAAGCATATCAGGAACCAGACAACCTGGGTTCAAATCTCACTTCTACTATCGTCCTTCCTAGCTGCCACCCTTTGGCAAGATACATCAGCATTCCGAGGTTTCCTTATTCAGAACAAAGAATACGTCATATCACAGGATTTTTCAAGAATGATAAATGTGAAGCATATGACAAATACTTGGTGCTAGGTAAACACATGAAAATGTCAATAACTGTAATAAATTATTTCTCTCTGTAGGTATGAGGATTCAGGGTCAGAGAGGTTATCAGATTCAATCAAGGAAGCATTTATGGGTTGGGGTTGTGGCTCAGTGGTAGGGTGCTCACCTAGCACATGCAAGGCATTGAGTTCGAGTTTTAGTACCACATAAAGAATAAATAAGTAAAATAAAGATATTTTTTTAAAAATCATTTAAAAAAAAAGCATTTATACACTCCTAGTAGTGAGCAAAGCTAAATCACCTCATTCCTATAGCAGTGATTAAGAGCTGAGGGGGTTTCATACTGTAATTTTCCCAATTAAAATAATGGCTAATGCCAATGACTTACCATATTTAGTAATTCAGGGCCTTTGACTGATATAAAATTCAGTCCAGACTCATTTGCCACAGCCTAGAAGAAGAAACAAAAAGACATCACCAAAAAGACAAATACTCAAAAGAGTAATAATAATTTGGCTTTAACTGTATTTCTTCCTTTTTATAGTTGCTTATTTCTCATCAGAAGGAAAAGAGAAAAATGGGAAAAGGAAAAATACAAAAGGAAAACCAAAGAAAGTAAATGTTAGCCTACAACTTTCTAAGAATTGCTAAGACAACTACAAATCAAATGGGAATAACAAAAATATTTATGAATATATTGTTTGTATAAACATGCTTTACGACACTGTAAATAAAAGTATTTAGAGTCCTAGCTTAGAATGTCAGTGAGATCTCAAGCTTTGCACTTAAGAAATGCCTTGTGCAATGAAAGCAATCACCCATGAATCTACAAACCAAAATATAGAAAAACCTCAGTATGATCAAGGGACTGAGAAAGTAACATCACAAAGCTCTGTCAGATTGGGCAACTTGGCAAGACCCTATCTCAAAATAAAAATAAAAGAGTTGGGGGGCATAGCAGAGTGGTACATCCCTGAGTTCAATCCCCTGTATCATGATTAAAAACAAAAACAAAAACAAACAAACAAAAAAACCCTTAGAATCAGTCTTTACTGAGAAACACATATGTGTAGAAGAATCTAAGAATAAATAAGATAAAACTAGAATAAATCACTCACTGCAACTTCAAAATGACCACGAAACAGTTCTTTTTTATTCCTAGATCCTGGAATCTAAAATCTGAGCTCCAGATCTATATTCAGCATCTCTACTCCAATCACACAAGTATTCAAACCTATCATTTACACAACAGAAATCCTGTTTTTTTCTCTCCCAATTTCCTCCAAAACTCACCTGCAAACTCTTATACCTCATCTCAGTAAATATAATTTTGGGGCCAAACCCTTGGTATTCCCCTGGTCTCATGTCTTGCTTATCATGTTACCCCAACCATCTGTTAGTTCTATTAGCTATAATGCTAAAATATACATGGGTCTGATACATTTTCTACATCTCTACATCACCACCCTCATCTAGACCACCCACCATCCTTTCTTGCTGGAACCGATTAGAAAACCCTTAACTGGTTTTCTTTCATTCTTGCTTTCCTCCAATCTATTTACTACACAGCAGTTAAGAGTACTCCGCTAAAGAGCTGGGCTTGATGGTGCATGCCTGTAATCCCAGTAGCTCACGAGACTGGGGCAGGAAGATCCTGAGTTCAAAGCCAGCCTCAGCAACTCAGCAAGGCCCTAAGCAACTCAGTGACACTCTGTCTCTAAATAAAATATAAAAAAGGGCTGGAGATGTGGCTCAGTGCCCCTGGGTTCAATTTCTGGTACCAAAAAGAAAAAAGAAAGAAAGAAAAGAAAAAAAGAGTACTCTAGTAAAAATGCACATGAGATCATATTATTTTACTACATGTCCCATTCATCTTCAATTACAATTTGAAATATTTACCATGGCTCCTGAGCTTGCATCTTGGGACATGACATCTCCTTAGTCTAACTACTTATTCCTTCCCTGTTTCTCAAACTCATCAAGTCCTTAACCACCTTACGGCTTCTATAACTGTTCTTCCTTCTATCTGAAAAACTATTCCCCTACTTTGCCTGCCTCTTCATGCTGGTTCTTTCACACTGTTAAATGTCACCATTTATTGAACACCATTATCTAAAGTAGCTACCAATCATTAATCACAACACTATTTCCATAATAACTTAGTGAACCTGAAATTTTATTGTTCTACTTGTTTACTGTTATTCTCTTCCAAGTAGACAGCAAATTTCATTAGAAAAGTCATCTTAACTAGTTTATCCCTAGTACCTCAAACAATTTCTGACAAAGAACAGGATTAACAGATTCCTGGTGAACCAATGACATGCATGAATGCTCTGCTATAACAAAGGCTGTTCAATACATGGATTATCTACATCTCTCAATCCTTCTCTTGTCTTCTGCCAGTTTCATAACTTTCCTATCTCTTGCTCAAAACTATAAGTAAAACAGGATACACATCTAGCAACTCATGCATAGTAGGTTTTCAACACCTATATGCCAGCTAACTTGGGTTAAAACCATTGAAACCCCAAATAATTCCTGATATTGGTGGAAATCTGTTCTAAATGAAATATAGTGAACAAAAATGTTTTTCACTATGATGAATTCTGCACATAATGAATCCTGCACTATGGTGTCAGCAGGTCTCTGCTTCCATGTTATATATCTCCAGACAACTAAATGGTTCCTACTATTTATTCTCTTTTCTATTTCCCTTTCATCACTCATTAATTTCCAGGGTGCTGGCTCCAGCAATTGCATGCCTTTACTTTATGCTATTTACTTACTTATACATGCTGATGCTTTGGAAAATTATATCATTTTATTGTTAAGACTATACAAAACAACCAAGATCAGCCAACAACGTAATTTTATATTCAACACTTAAGTTACCAAGTAATGACTCATAGATGGTTCCATAATTTTACTATAGGTAACATTTTGTCTCTCCCATTCAAGAAAATTTTCTATTATTCGTTGACTTTCTGGCATATGGTTATTCACTCCTTGGAGAATCTAATGAATGTTGTAACCATTCTTTCCCAGAAATAACACACATACATACTGACTGGGCTTATGGACAAACTGAAGCTTTGAGTCTATCCATGGAATCCTAGGTAAAATTCACTGCTCTGTAAAGTCAGGTATTAAGAATATGACTAAACAAAGTGGTATCAAATTGTTGGTCATTTGGTATAGGGAAAAGAGAGGAAAATTTGGATCTTTGATATTTTCTGTGACTTTCAAATTATACACACCTCTCCAGTCTTGCTGTGAACAAGACTAATTAAAGAGATGTAACCATGACATGAATGACTTCCTTTCTAGCTGTTATTCTGAAATTGTGAAAAATGTAAATACTGAATTGTTTTCTTTTTTTCTCCTCTGCCCCTACCTCCTGACAGGAATACTGTAAGAGTAATGAGAATATTAGGCAAGGAAATTTAGTAATATAAGTAAAAACAAGTTTTGTACATGGGACAATGGGTATTTGATATATAATAAAGAATCAAAAAAATTATTGAGCTGCTGTGGTACTTGCTTAAAATGTTATTAATCCCTAAGATGCTTAGGGCCTTGCTAAATTGCTGAGGCTAGCTTTGAATTTGCAATTCTCCTACCTCAGCCTACTGAGCCACTGGGATTACAGGCATGCACTACTGCACCCAGCAAAACTGTTATTATTTTTTATGTCTTGTTTGTGATCTTGAAAGAAAAAAAAAAAATCACATAAATTTGCCCACACAGGGGCTGGAGTTGTGGCTCAGTGGTAGTGCACTCTCTTAGCACATGTGAGGCACTGGGTTCAATCTTCAGCACCATGTAACAATAAATAAGTAAAGATATTGTGTCCAACTACAACTAAAAAATAAATCTTTTTTTAAAAATTTGGCCAAATAAAAATGAAATAGGGGATGCAGATCAGTTGTGGAGTACTTGGCTAGTATGCACAAGACCCTAGGTTTGATCTTTAGTGCTGGAAAGGAAGGAAGGAAGGAAGGAAGGAAAAAAAGAAGGAAGGAAAGAAGAAAGGGAGAGAGGGAGGAGGAGAGGGAGGGGGAGAGGGGGAGGGGGGAGAGAGAGAGAAAGAAAGAAAAGTGAAATAAACAAGAAAAACCAATGTGTCAAAACATGACTAATAAAGTTAAAAAAGTAAAAATGAACTGAAAAACATATTTACAAATACAACAGATCTTAAAATATAGTGCTTCTAGAAGAATCATAGCCATGATAAGAATTATACCAGTAGAAGAATAGGTAAATGGTATTAATAGACCATTCAGGAAAAAAAATAAACCAATAAATATAATTTTTGAAATGCAATTTAAAAACTCTACGATATCACTTTTATACATCAGATTGTCAAATACTAAAAGCAATTTTCATGACTGTTGCATATTTAGAATATGGGGAAAAGAGTACTCATACCTTATTGACATATGGATCTGGTACAAACTTTTAGGAAGACTACACTATTTGTCTGTACCTTGATAATAGAGTTCAGCTAGGCAAGCAGCACATGGTTATAATCCCAGCTATTCTGAAGGCTGTAGGAGGGCTGCAAGTTGAGAGCAACCCTAGGTAATTTATCAAGATCCTGTCTCAAAACTTTTAAGAAAAGGGCCTGGGGACACTGTTCAGTAGTAAAGCACTTGCGTAGCTTGACCAAGGAACTGGATTCAAACCCTGTAAACACACATACACACAAAGCTTTTAAAACGTGCATTCTAAGCTGGGCATGGTGGCACACACCTGTAATCCCAGCAATTTGGGAGGCTGAGGCAGGAAGATCATGAGTTCAAAGCCAGTCTCAGCTACTTAGCAAGGCACTTAGCAACTCTGCAAGACCCTGTCTCGTGGCTCAGTGGCTAAGTGGTTAAGCACTCCTGGGTTCAAACCCCATACCAAAAAAAGAAAAAAAAGTGCATTTTAGCCAGGTGCAGTGGTGCATACCTGTAGTCCCAGGGCTTGGGAGCTGAGCTAGGAGGATCACAGGTTCAAAGTCAGCTTCAGTAATTTAGTGAGGCTGAGACTCTGAGACAGAGTGAGACTCAAAATTTTAAAAAAATATAAAAAGGGAGCTAGGGATGTGGCTCAGTGATTAAGTGTCCCTGGGTTAAATCCTTGGTACAAAAAAAAAAAAAAAAAAATTGTGCATTTTGCTGGGTGTGGGAGCACATGCCTGTAGTCCTAGCTACTCAGGAGGCTGAGGCAAGAGGATCAAAACTTGAGGACCAACCTGGACAACACAGTAAGACCCTGTATCAAAATAAAAACTAAAAGAAGGACTGTAGAATGCTTCTGGGTTCCATTCCCAGTCCTGGAAAAAGAAAAAAAATTCATTTTTCTTAACTGAAAAATATTTAGAAATGCATTATTTTTTCTTAAATATTTATTTTTTAGTTATAGGTAGACACAATATCTTTATTTTATTTTTATGTGGTGCTGAGGATCGAACCCAGTGCCTCAAACATGCTGGGTGAGCACTCTGCCTCTGAGCCACAACCCCAACCTAGGAATGCATTCTAATAAAATTATTAGCCTGGAGTACAAAAATGTAGGCAAAGATTATATAAGGTAGTGTTCTAATGCAGAATCATTATCATAAATTATAAAACATCTTTTATGGTAGAATATTATCCAAGCACTAAAAATGTAGAACAGGCTTGGTGGCACATACCTATACTCCCAGTGGCTTGGGTGGGTGAGGCAGGAGGATTGCGAATTCAAAGCCAGCCTCAGCAAATTAGTGAGGCCCTAAGCAACTCAGCAAGACCCTATCTCTAAATAAAATTTTAAAAAGGGCTGGGGACGTGGCTCAGTGATTAAGCACCCCTGGATTCAATCCCTGGTACCAAAAAAAAAATTGATGTGTAACTATATTGACATGGGAAGATGTTCAGAAAATATTGCTAAATGAGAAAAGCATATCTAAAAACCTTCTATTTGTAAAAACCAATATATATTATCTTTTATATACTCTTTAGATATGTATGTATAAAAAAATATGTGGAAGGACTGACACCAAAAGGAAACAGTAGTTGGTAGAAGGTATTAGTGGAAGAACTATAAACAATGCTTTTCCCGTTTGTTTATTTATATTTCCTTCTATGAATAAAAATTTTAAAAATAACTTATAAGATACATACAGGATTATAGTAAAATACTTACCTACACCATAGTAGAAAACAAAGTTGGCTATAAAGTACAGTTATGTAAAAATACTTACTAAAAAGCTAGAATAGATGAGGTACAATGGCACACACCTATAATTCTGCCATTGGGGAGGCTGAACAGGAGGATTGCAAGTTAGAGGCTAGTCTAGACAACGTGGTAAGACTGTCTCAAAACAAACGATAAGGATATAGTACACTCAATATCCCCCTGCAAAATACTAGAATATTATACACAGAAATATGATAAATGATGTGTGAAAACTGGTGAGGTTATAATTGATTTAAACATTTTTCTTTCTTTTTTTTTTTTAAATATTTATATTTTAGTTTTAGGTGGACACAATATCTTTATTTTATTTTTATGTGGTGCTGAGTTCAAACCTGAGTTACAAGTAACTTTTTAAAAAATTATTTATTTTTTAGTTTTAGGTGGACACAATATCTTTATTTTTATGTGGTGCTGAGAATCGAACCTAGTGCCTCATGCATGCTAGGCAAGCGCACTACCACTTGAGCCACATCCCCAGCCCCCAACATTTTTCATTGATTTAACTTTTGTAAAACTTCCCTGAGAAAAGTTACCATCTTTGCTAAAATGAATTTCTAACAGAAATTATGCAAAAGATTTATCTCATGGTAACATTTAAAGTTAAATTCATACCATACCTTTGCCAGCAGAGTTTTCCCACAGCCAGGAGGACCAGCAAGAAGGACTCCTGCTGGAGTCACCAATCCAAGAGCTTTGAACTGGTCTGGGTTACGTACTGGTGCCTGGAAAGAGTAATGCAGAGACCCATGATGGCTTTCTCTTTCATACTATATGTTCAAATTCACCTCCAGACATGTATTTTCAACACTGACTATGAGGCCTGAAGATAAGAGCAGTATCTGGCTTAACTGTTTCAAACATGAGTTTCATGATGATAAACAGAAGTTATTACTCTTGAGAAATTTTCACTTAAGTGTTACATTCTAAGAACATTTTATAAATAAAGATACAATATTTCAACTGGCTCACGCCTATAATCATAGCTACTCAGAAGGCCAACACAGAAGGATCTTAAGCTCAAAGCCAGCCTGGGCAACTTAGTGAGATCCTATCTCAAATTAAAAAGAAAAAGTGCTGGGGATATAGATTAGTGGTAGAATGCCCGTCTAGAGTGTGCCAAGGGCAGAGCACCGTGGCAGAAGACATCAAGAATGTGCCTTTTTACGCATAAAGTTGAACATCTTTTTATGTTACCAGTCACTGTTTTTTCCTCTTCTATGAAATGTATATTCATTTTGCTATTGGTTCATGTGTCTTTTTATTATTGTTTTAAAATTATACAAAATACTAACTTTTTTTTGTTTTAACCAATGTGTTAGAAATCTATATTCTTCTAGTTTGTAAATGCCCCTTCTGACCTAGACACAGTGGTACACACCTGTAATCCCAGGTACTCGGAGGAGGCTAAGGCCGGAAGATCATAAGTTTGAGGTCAGTCTCAACAGCTTAGCAAGATTTCTCTCATAAAAAGGGTTGAGGATGTAGCTCACAAATAGAATACTATTGGGTTCAATCCCAATACTCAGAAAACACAGAAAATGAATACCCCTTGTGACAGCCACTTCCCCGCACAGAACCTCACCAGGAACTGCTGGCAGAACTACCTGAATTTCTACTGCCGTGATAAGGGAGTGATAGCATGATCTCTGTATGAGTGGTACCAAAACTTGTGCAAGTCCCTCTGCCCTCCTGGGGTCTCAACCTGAGATAACTGCCAGACACAAAGTTGTTTCCTGGGAAAATATGAACTGGCTCCATCCCACTGCCCCCATCCTCTTACCTTTACAGGTGGTAAAAGTGTTCATGGTGATCCCTATCCTGGGACTATGAATCAGAATTTAACTAATAATAAAACTCATTGGAAAAGTAGGAAAAAAGAAAGAGAACATATAATCCAAGTCACTTTAGACATACAACCTGGTCAACATGCATGTAGCTTTATGTCCCTCAACTTATCAAACATACCAATAGCATTTAGCAGCTGATATACCTACCAATATTGCCATCGTGAGCTCTTCTCTAATATCTTCTAGGGCACCAATATCTGCCCATGTCACATTTGGGACAGTGACAAAGCCTTCTCTTTTGGCAGACGGTTGGACTGAAGCTAGAGCCACAATGAAATCATTCAATTCAATGCAAAGTCCTTGCATCTGCTCCTTTGAAAGGGGATCTTGGTCTCTTAATAACCCCAGAAGCCTTTGCAAGTCATCCTTAAAAGGAACAACAGGGGTGGGGGGGTGGAGGGGATATGTTATAAGGTTTTGTCACAGTTTGTTAAAAAGTTACAAATTATACTTTTAAAAATTATTACTCCAATATTCTGTAAGTTACAGTGAACTTCATAAATAACTTTCTCGCTTTGACAGAAGACATGTTCATTTATTCTAAACAGATCAAGTAAAGGTAAATCAACTATAATCAAATATAAGAATAATTTCCATGTACTATACTAGGGTTAGATATAGCAATCACAAGCAGTTGGCAAATATCCATTTCACCAATCATGATATTTCCCATTTCATTTATAAATATTCATGAAGCAACTAAATTTTGATGAAATTAAAGCAAAGTTATTTACTCTGGTGACAGTATAATTTCATTATATAGTTCCCTGATGTTTTATCAACTAAATATAGAGCAGACTATTTTCCTAGTATTATGAATCTTGAACTTCAATGGCAGGATTCTTGATTTGGAAAAGTACATGAAAGGATAAATGTAAAAAAATGAGTAAATCTAGGGAATTCAATTTTTAAAATTCTAACTTTGAGTGGGGTGCAGTGGTGCACACCTGTAATCCCAGTGGCTTAGGAAGCTGAGGCAAGAGGATCATGAATTTGAAGCCAGCCTCAGCAACTTAATGATGCCTTAAGCAACTTAGAGAGACCCTGTCTCAAAACAAACAAACAAATAAACAAAAAAGAGCTGGAGATGTGGTTCACTCGTGAGTTCAATCCAGGGTACAAAAAAAAATTCTAACTTTGAGATAAAAAATCCTAACTAACATGCAATATTATAAAAAAAATGAACTTGTTGTGATTTTTAACAAAAACAATGTTAATTTCAAATATGCAAGGGAAAAAACAAATGATTTAAATAGGAAAGGCCTGGATTTAAGTCTCTGCTTTATAAAGCAGAGGCTATGTAGCCTGGGGCAAGTCATAACATATTAAGCTTAGTGTCTTGGATGATAAAATGAGGAAAATAATATTTTCTTCACAAGATTATACAGATCAAATTATATCTAGAAGTCATCTGTGCAAAGTATAAAAATGATATATATATTACACTAAGATTTTACTCAAAAGTGTAACACTGATCTTGGACTGATAAATATTCCTCTCATATTCACAAAATTGGTCTCCAGAGCTGAGAGCAGCTAGAAACAAGGATTTGGTTATGTCAGAAAACTATCATTAGTTCACCTACCGAAAAGTTAACTAGGAAATATATGTCAATGTCCTAACATAAGCTGGCAAACTTTTTCTGCAAAGAACTAAATCTCATCTATACTAACACGTACTTGAATTTAATATAACACAAACATTTATAAGTACCTGAGTTTCAGATATGGGTTCAGTTCCCAATCTTTCTTCTTGGCCTCCTTCAGATGACAAACATTCAATCTCAGGATCTTTCTTCTGCTGTTCATGTAGCTTCATCAAGACCCTGTTGACTGCACACATAGCTGCCTCTCGGCAGAGTGCCATCAGATCAGCACCAACAAAGCCTGGCGTTAAGTGTGCTAAGTGACAAAAGTTAAAAGTCTCAGGAAGTCTTAGTTTTCGGCACAAAGTTTGAAGTATCCTATAGAAAGGACAAAGAACAAATTTCAGATTCATAACCTAACAGAAAAGAAAGTAATCAAATGTATTTATTTGAAGTCCTTTATCATGTTAAATTCGGTAAACAGTATCATAACAAGTAGTAATATCAAGTAATTCCTTCATTTAACAAATGCTAAATCACTACTACATGTCTGATATTATTCCAGAAAGAATTATGGTAATATCTACTTGCTAAGAACTATCCTAAGTGTTGTGAGGAATACAAAGACTTTTAGAATATTTTTCTTTTAGAATTTTACAGTATAACAGAGGGAATAAGATAAATAACTTCTGGGGATACTTATAGAGTAGACTAAATGGGCATCTACCAGATATCAGATATAAAAGCCTCCACACACTCCAATAAAACATTACTTCTATTTATCAATAAAAGTTATCTCTTTTTTTAAATTATTTTTTTTAGTTGTAGATGAAAACAATACCTTTATTTTATTTATTTATATGTGGTGCTGAGGATCTAACCCAGGGCCTCACATGTACTAGGCAAGCTCTCTACCACTAAGCCACAACCCCAAACTATAAAATGATATATATATTACAACTAAAAGTTATCTTTTTTTTTAAAGTTATAGGTGGAAATAATGTCTTCATTTTACTTTATGTGGTGCTGAGGATCGAACCAGAGCCTCACGCGTGCCAGGCAAGCACTCTACCTCTGAAACACAACCCCAGCCCCTAAAAGTTATCTTTTTTTTTTTTTTTAAATATTTATTTTTTTAGGTGTAGATGGACATAACACAATGCCTTTATTTTTATGTGGTGCTGAGGATTGAACCCAGGTCCCACCCATGCTAGGCGAGCGCTCTACCGCTGAGCCACAATCCCAGCCCCTTTAAAAGTTATCTTAACATATACTTTAACATCCAATTTTACATTAAAACAGTTACTTTTCCAATTTTACCTTTATCAACTGTTCATTTCTTGTATTCATGTGTTAAAATTTTTGTTCAACCCAAGTGGCAAGATGGTATGTGTCAAATAATATCTGGACTCCTAGATAATTATTATTAAAGGAATATCTTAAAACTTCTGATAAGACATACTAGATAAGAATTTAAAACAAGTAAAGACACTCAGGATGACAGATCTAAAGCCAACTGTATGAACTTGATACCAGTTCTGTCACTCTTTATAACCTGGGTCACTTTTTGCCTCTGTGCCTTGATTTTCTCATTTGTTAAATATGCACTAATCATAGCACTTTCTCATAAGATTATTGTTATAAATGCATACATGCAAAATACTTAGAAGAGTGGTTGATTAACATTGTCCAATGTTAATTATTAGTTATACACTGTGATGTTATATATTAAGTGGGATAAGTAAATGTAATGAAAAATTTTGAAACTTGTATGGGAGACTATTATTTTCAAATGTTAAGCTAATACAGACGAAATTATGAAAAATTATTTGGGATCATGCAAATAAACAGAATAGAAGCAGAAAAACATTACTGACAAATGAAAAATAATTTACTTAGATACTCTAAAAGACGGGAACCAAAAAGATTCCATTATATACCTATTTCTAAAAGACATAAACCCAAGTTGCTATTGGATAGGAGTACTAAGAAAATTTTACATGATATAAAAAAATGGCTAACAATATAAATAGCATCCTTTCTTAGTTATAATCTAAAGAGACAAGAACAAGGAAAGAAGCATAAACTCCACAGATAATCTATAGCCTTTACTTCCCCTAGTCTATTCTGGAAATACTACAGAAAATGTACGTCAAGAAGAGTGAAGCAGGTAACATCACTATACCAGACCTTAAACTATACTACAGAGTAATAGTAACAAAAACAGCATGGTATTGGCACCAAAACAGACTGGTAGACCAATGGTACAGAATAGAGGACACAGTACAAAATTACATTATATTAGACAAAGGTGCCCAAAACATGCACTGGAGAAAAGATAGCATTTTCAACAAGCGGTGCTGGGAAAACTGGAAATCCATATGCAACAAAATGAAATTAAACCCGTATCTCTCACCATACACAAAACTTAATTCAAAATGGATCAAGGACCTAGGAATTAAACCAGAGACTCTGCATCTAATAGAAGAAAAAGTAGGCCCTAATCTTCATCATGTGGGATTAGGCGCCAACTTCCTTAATAAGACTCCTATAGCACAAGAATTAAAACCAACAATCAATAAATGGGATGACATCAAACTAAAAAGTTTCTTCTCAGCAAAAGAAACAATCTGTGAGGTGAACAGAGAGCCTACATCCTGGGAACAAATCTTTACCCTTCACACATCATATAGAGCATTAATCTCTAGGGTATATAAAGAACTCAGAAAGCTAAGCACTGGAAAAAAAAAAATAACCCAACCAACAAATGGGCCAAGGACCTGAAACAGACACTTCTCAGAAGAGGATATACAATCAATCAACAAATATATGAAAAAATGTTCATCATCTCTAGCAATTAGAGAAATGCAAATCAAAACCACTCTAAGATATCATCTCACTCCAGTCAGAATGGCAGCTATCATGCAGACAAACAACAATAAGTGTTGGCGAGGATGTGGGGGAAAAGGTACACTCATACATTGCTGGTGGCACTGCAAATTGGTGCAGTCAATATGGAAAGCAGTATGGAGATTCCTTGGAAAGCTGGGAATGGAACCACCATTTGACACAGCTATCCCTCTCCTCAGTCTATACCCAAAAGACTTAAAAAGACCATACTACAGGGACACAGCCACATTAATGTTTATAGCAGCATAATTCACAATAGCTAAACTGTGGAGCCAACTTAGATGCCCCTCAGTGGATGAATGGATTAAAAAATGTGGCATATATACACAATGGAATTTTACTCAGCAATAAAAGAGAATAAAATCATGTCATTTGTAGGTAAATAGATGGCGTTGGAGAAGATAATGCTAAGTGAAATTATTCAATCCCAAAAAACCAAATGCCAAATGTTTTCTCTGATATAAGGAGGCTGACTCATAGTGGGAGTGGGGTGGGGGGGAATGGGAGGAATAGATGTATTCTAGATAGGGCAGAGGGGTAGGAGGTAAAGGGAGGGGGCAGGGGATTAGCAAGGATGGTGGAATGTGATGGACATCATTATCCAAAATACATGTATGAAGACACGAATTGTGTGTCAACCTACTGTATATACAGAGATATGAAAAATTGTGGTATATATGTGTAATAAGAATCGTAATGCAAAAAAAAAACCCAAGTACATGTATAAAGACATGAATTGGCGTGAACATACTTTATATAAAGATATGAAAAACTACTCTATATGTGTATAAGAATTGTAATACATTCCGTTGTCGTGTATTTTTTAAAAAATTAATTAAAAGAAGGATATGCATATATGCATTATTTGTAAAGATATAGATATATATGTCTTGCTAAGTCACCCAGGTTGTTCCCTAATTCCTGGACTCAAGCAATCCTCTAGCCTTAACCTCCTGAGTAGTTGAGACAACAAGTTGGCACCACTGTGCCAAGCTTCTAATCTTTAGTTTTTGAGACAGGCTCTTGCTATTTTGTCCCAGGCTGGCTAGTCCATAATATTAAGAGGTCTTTAAGCTACTAACATTATCTCAGATGGCACTAAATAGAGAGGTGTTTTATACTGATATCAGATACTCCAGGAAACACATATTATGAGGGTCCTCATATATGCACATTTTACTTTGACCTTCAGTCTTTTCATGTCATCTCTAGATGATGTGCTAAATACTAGAAACACCAAGAAAAGTTCAAAATATACGGATTTCTAAGCCTAGATGTCCATTAACAATAAATGAGGAAGTTAAAGGTTAGAGTCTCAGGCGCGTGCTGGGAAACGAGGAGATAGCGACGCAGGGATACAGCGCTGCAGTTTCTGCCAGCGGTGCAAGCACCGTACTCAGTGCTGAATTCTGGGCTCGAGACGGGGGAAGGAAGCGGTCCAATTCGGTTCTCCACGCCAGTCAGACCACAGAGGAGGCCAGTGGCCACCATCTTGGAGAGCTGACGTCACCATCCCTGTTTTCGACTGATCGCAGCTCATTCAGCCATACAACAGGTAATTTCAGGCTGCCATTTGCCTGCAGCTTGCAGACAAATTACTCAGGCTCAGTGCTAAATAACCCGCGGAAACTGCTTCTTGGAGCCTGCTCTTATCAGAGCATACACCGAGCACGGAGCGGCCGAGTTCCGGCTCCCAGAACTGCTCAGGCCCAGGGCTAAGGAGCCCGCGGAAACTGCTTCTCGGTCCGGGTCCTGCTGAGTACTGTGGAGGTAAATACCAACCCAGCCTTCGTGGGCAGTGGCAACAGGACTGAGACGGGGCCTGTGAGGGCCGGTCAGGACTCACCAGTTGCTTTTGGTCACCCGGCAAAGGGAAAGAAATGCTGCCATTCGCATAGGATACCAACATGGCAGAGATCTGATGTCATCAGAAAGCGGCGGAGGAGAGAACTTCATCAATACCAGCGGCGACAGAAACAGTTGGTCTCCTGGTAGGGAGGGTGAGTCACAGACACCCGAGTCTCTCTCGCTTTGTCGTCGAGCCAGAGGGGAGGAGCCGGGCCGCAACCCAAGGCCCGGAGCAGGCCTAGCGGCTCGCCGGCGTAGTGGTCGTGTGACCCCAATTGGAGAGGGGGCGGAGCGGAGCCACCACCCGCGCCCGCAAGGTGGGCAGACCTGCAACCTACCGGAAGAAAAGGCCCAGTGGTCCGCGGGCGTGGTAGGAGGGGCAGGGCAAAGCTGCCGCACGCGCCTGCAAGGTAGGCAGACCTGCGACAGACTGGCGGATCAGGCCCAGCGGCCTGCCGGCGTGGTACACACGTCACCCCAATTGGAGAAGGGGCAGAGCAGAGCCGCCGCCCGCGCCAGGAACAGGCCCAGCGACCTGCCGGCGTGGTAGTCATGACACCCCAATTGGAGTAGGGGCAGAGCAGAGCCGCCGCCCGCGCCAGGAACAGGCCCAGCGACCCGCAGGCGTGGTAGTCATGACACCCCAATTGGAGTAGGAGCAGAGCAGAGCCTTAGCCCGCGCCCGGAACAGGCCCAGCGGTCCGCGGGTGTGGTAGACAAGTCACACCAATTGGAGGGGGAGCAGAGCAGAGCCGCCGCCTGCGCCTGCAGGGTACGCAGACCTGCAACCGACCGGCGGACCAGGCCCGGTGGCCTGCCGGCGTGGTACACACATCACCCCAATTGGAGTAGGGGCAGAGCAGAGCCGCCGCCCGCGCCCAGAACAGGCCCAGTGATCTGCCGGCGTGGTAGTCACATCACCTCAATTGGAGTAAGGGCAGAGAAGAGCCGCCGCCCGCGCCTGCAAGGTAGGCAGACCTGAGACTGACCGGCAGAACAGGCCCAGGGGTCCGCGGGCGTGGTAAACAACTGACACCAATTGGAGGAGGGGCAGAGCAGAGCCGCCGCCCGCGCCTCCAAGGTAGGCAGACCGCCACCCAACCCTGCAAGAGAGACTTTTCAACTATACAAGAGTAATATAAATATATAGGGGGAAAAAATTTTCAAAAACACAACAGTTTCACCAAGCAGAAAGAAATGCAAACAGTATGAAAAGACAAGGAAAGAAAGGACCACAAGCAATGCAGGTCAACTCAACTTTAGAAGAGGTAACAGCTGCAGCAGATGGAATGTCAGATAAAGAATTCAGGATATACATGCTTCAGATGATCTGGAGTCTCAAGGAAGACATTAGACAGCAAAATCAGACAATGAAAGATCACTTCGACAATGAATTACACAAACAAATCCAGGAAGCAAAAGATCAACTATACAGGGAGATAGAGGTTATAAAAAACAAACAAACAGAAATCCTAGAAATGCAGGAAGCAATAAACCAACTTAAAAACTCAATGGAGAATACTACCAGCAGAGTAGAACACTTAGAAGATAGAACATCAGACAATGAAGACAAAGTATTTCAACTTGAAAAGAACATAGACAGCTCAGCAAGACTGTTAAGAAACCATGAGCAGAACATCCAAGAAATATGGGATAACATAAAGAGACCAAACTTAAGAGTCACTGGGATACAGGAAGGTATAGAGCTCCAAACCAAAGGAATGAGCAATCTATTCAATGAAATAATACGAGAAAACATCCCAGACGTGAAGAATGAGACAGAATCCCAAATCCTAGAAGCCTACAGGACGCCGAATGTGCAAAAACATAAGAGATCCACACCTAGACACATTATAATGAAGATGCCCAACATACAGAATAAGGAAAAAATTTTAAAAGCTACAAGAGAAAGGAAGCAGATTACATTTAGGAGTAAGCCAATCAGGATAACAGCTGATCTTTCAACACAGACTCTGAAAGCTAGAAGATCCTGGAATAACATATTTCAAACACTGAAAGAAAATGGGTTCCAACCAAGAATTGTGTATCCAGCGAAATTAAGCTTCAGGATGGAAGATGCAATTAAAACCTTCCATGATAAACAAAAGTTAAAAGAATTTGCAGCTAGAAAACCATCTCTTCAAAACATCCTCGGCAAAACATTACAGGAAGAGGAAATGGAAAATAACAATGAAAACCAACAGTGGGAGGTAGGACAGTAAAGGGGGGGAAAATAATCAAAGAGGAAAACAAACCATGTTTAGTAACAGAAATAAACAAATATGGCTGGAAGAACAACCCATATCTCAATAATAACCCTAAATGTTAATGGCTTAAACTCACCAATTAAGAGACACAGGCTAGTAGAATGGATCACAAAACAAGACCCAACAATATGCTGCCTATAGGAGACGCATTTGATAGGAAAAGACATACACAGGCTGAAGGTGAAAGGTTGGGAAAAATCATATCACTCATATGGACTTCGGAAACAAGCAGGAGTGTCCATACTCATATCAAATAAAATAGATTTCAAGCCAAAGATAATCAAAAGGGATAAAGAGGGTCACTACATACTGCTTAAGGGAACCATACACCAACAAGACATAACAATCATAAATTAATATGCCCCAAACAATGATGCAGCTATGTTCATCAAACAAACTCTTCTCAAGTTCAAGAGTCTAATAGACCACCATACAATAATCATGGGAGACTTCAACACACCTCTCTCGCCACTGGACAGATCTTCCAAACAAAAGTTGAATAAGGAAACTATAGAACTCAATAACACAATTAATAACCTAGACTTAATTGACATATATAGAATATACCACCCAACATCAAGCAGTTACACTTTTTTCTCAGCAGCACATGGATCCTTCTCAAAAATAGATCATATATTATGTCACAGGGCAACTCTTAGACAATATAAAGGAGTAGAGATAATACCATGCATCTTATCTGATCATAATGGAATGAAACTGAAAATCAACGATAAAAGAAGGAAGGAAAAAGCATACATCACTTGGAGAATGAAAAATAGGTTACTGAATGATCAATGGGTTATAGAAGACATCAAGGAGGAAATTAAAAAATTCTTAGAGATAAAGGAAAACACAGACACAACATATCGGAATCTATGGGACACATTGAAAGCAGTTCTAAGAGGAAAATTCATTGCTTGGAGTTCATTCCTTAAAAAAAGAAAAAAACAACAAATAAATGATCTCATACTTCATCTCAAAATCCTAGAAAAAGAAGAGCAAAACAACAGCAAAAGAAGTAGAAGGCAAGAAATAATTAAAATCAGAGCTGAAATTAATGAAATCGAAACAAAAGAAACAATTGAAAAAATTGACAAAACTAAAAGTTGGTTCTTTGAAACAATAAACAAAATCGACAGACCCTTAGCCATGCTAGCGAAGAGAAGAAGAGAGAGAACTCAAATTACTAGCGTACGGGATGAAAAAGGCAATATCACAACAGACACTTCAGAAATACAGAAGATAATCAAAAATTATTTTGAATCCTTATACTCCAATAAATTAGAAGATAGTGAAGGCATCGATAAATTTCTTAAGTCATATGATCTGCCCAGATTGAGTCAGGAGGATATAGACAACCTAAACAGACCAATATCAATTGAGGAAATAGAAGAAACCATCAAAAGACTACCAACTAAGAAAAGCCCAGGACCGGATGGGTATACAGCAGAGTTTTACAAAACCTTTAAAGAGGAACTAATACCAATACTTTTCAAGCTACTTCAGGAAATAGAAAAAGAGGGAGAACTTCCAAATTCATTCTACGAGGCCAACATCACCCTGATACCTAAACCAGACAAAGACACTTCAAAGAAAGAAAACTACAGACCAATATCTCTAATGAACCTAGATGCAAAAATCCTCAATAAAATTCTGGCCACTCGGATACAAAAACATATCAAAAAAATTGTGCACCATGATCAAGTAGGATTCATCCCTGGGATGCAAGCTGGTTCAATATACGGAAATCAATAAATGTTATTCACCACATCAATAGACTTAAAAATAAGAACCATATGATCATCTCGATAGATGCGGAAAAAGCATTCGACAAAGTACAGCATCCCTTTATGTTCAAAACTCTAGAAAAACTAGGGATAACAGGAACATACCTCAATATTGTAAAAGCAATCTATGCTAAGCCTCAGGCTAGCATCATTCTGAATGGAGAAAAATTGAAGGCATTCCCTCTAAAATCTGGAACAAGACAGGGATGCCCTCTCTCACCACTTCTGTTCAACATAGTTCTCGAAACACTGGACAGAGCAATTAGACAGACGAAAGAAATTAAAGGCATCAAAATAGGAAAAGAAGAACTTAAATTATCACTATTTGCAGAAGACATGATTATATACCTAGCAGACCCAAAAGGGTCTACAAAGAAACTATTAGAGCTAATAAATGAATTCAGCAAAGTGGCAGGATATAAAATCAACATGCATAAATCAAAGGCGTTCCTGTATATCAGCGACAAATCCTCTGAAATGGAAATGAGGACAACCACTCCATTCACAAGATCCTCAAAAAAAATAAAATACTTGGGAATCAACCTAACAAAAGAGGTGAAAGACTTATACAATGAAAATTACAGAACCCTAAAGAGAGAAATAGAAGAAGATCTTAGAAGATGGAAAAATATACCCTGTTCATGAATAGGCAGAACTAACATCATCAAAATGGCGATATTACCAAAAGTTCTCTATAGGTTTAATGCAATGCCAATCAAAATCCCAACGGCATTTCTTGCAGAAATAGAGAAAGCAATCATGAAATTCATATGGAAAAATAAAAGACCCAGAATAGCAAAAACAATGCTAAGCAGGAAGTGTGAATCAGGAGGTATAGCGATACCAGACTTCAAACTATACTACAGAGCAATAGTAACAAAAACAGCATGGTACTGGTACCAAAACAGGCGGGTAGACCAATGGTACAGAATAGAGGACACAGAAACCAATCCACAAAACTACAACTATCTTATATTTGATAAAGGGGCTAAAAGCATGAAATGGAGGAAGGATAGCATCTTCAACAAATGGTGCTGGGAAAACTGGAAATCCATATGCAACAAAATGAAACTGAATCCCTTTCTCTCGCCATGCACAAAAGTTAATTCAAAATGGATCAAGGAGCTTGATATCAAATCAGAGACACGCCGTCTGATAGAAGAAAAAGTTGGCTACGATCTACATACTGTGGGGTCGGGCTCCACATTCCTCAATAGGACACGCATAGAACAAGAGTTAGTAACTAGAATCAACAAATGGGACTTACTCAAACTAAAGTTTTTTCTCAGCAAAAGAAACAATAAGAGAGGTAAATAGGGAGCCTACATCCTGGGAACAAATCTTTACTCCTCACACTTCAGATAGAGCCCTAATATCCAGAGTATAGAAAGAACTCAAAAAATTAGACAATAAGATAACAAACAACCCAATCAACAAATGGGCCAAGGACCTGAACAGACACTTCTCAAACGAGGATATACAGTCAATCAACAAGTACATGAAAAAATGCTCACCATCTCTAGCAGTCAGAGAAATGCAAATCAAAACCACCCTAAGATACCATCTCACTCCAGTAAGATTGGCAGCCATTATGAAGTCAAACAACAACAAGTGCTGGCGAGGATGTGGGGAAAAGGGTACACTTGTACACTGCTGGTGGGACTGCAAATTGGTGCAGCCAATTTGGAAAGCAGTATGGAGATTTCTTGGAAAGCTGGGAAAGGAGCCACCATTTGACCCAGCTATTCCCCTTCTCGGTCTATTCCCTAAAGACCTAAAAAGAGCATGCTACAGGGACACTGCTACATCGATGTTCATAGCAGCACAATTCACAATAGCAAGACTGTGGAACCAACCTAGATGCCCTTCAATAGACGAATGGATAAAAAAAAATGTGGCATTTATACACAATGGAGTATTACTCTGCATTAAAAAATGACAAAATCATAGAATTTGCAGGGAAATGGATGGCATTAGAGCAGATTATGCTAAGTGAAGCTAGCCAATCCCTAAAAAACAAATGCCAAATGTCTTCTTTGATATAAGGAGAGTAACTAAGAACAGAGTAGGGACGAAGAGCAGGAGAAGAAGATTAACATTAAATAGGAATGAGAGGTGGGAGGGAAAGGGAGAGAGAAGGGAAATTGCATGGAAATGGAAGGAGACCCTCAGGGTTATACAAAAGTACATACAAGAGGAAGTGAGGGGAAAGGGAAAAATAATACAAGGGGGAGAAATGAATGACAGTAGAGGGGGTAGAGAGAGAAGAGGGGAGGGGAGGGGAGGGGAGGGGGGATAGTAGAGGGTAAGAAAGGCAGCAGAACACAACAAACACTAGTATGGCAATATGTAAATCAATGGATGTGTAACTGATGTGATTCTGTAATCTGTATATGGGGTAAAAATGGGAGTTCATAACCCACTTGAATCAAAGTGTGAAATACGATATATCAAGAACTATGTAATGTTTTGAACAACCAACAATAAAAAATTAAAAAAAAAAAAGAAAGAAGTTAAACCATTTGAGGTTTAAACCATTTGAGCATATTTCTTTTATTTGAAGGTGATGATATTTAAACTTGCCACATTTGTGATGTTCTGCTAAAGCTGGGAAAGATTTCAGTACAATGGCTGATTATTTTAGAGTTATATTTTTTCAAACACAGTACTGATGTCTGATACTAAGAGTCATTTTATATATAATACTTTGTACTCTTATGCTGACTGACATGTTTTATGTTTTCAGGTTTTATTTTGTTAATTCTTAAAGATAAGTTTTCATGAATACATGTAAATATTCTAGTTGAAAATTAACAAAATTGAAATTCTTCAGGAAATATATATCCATATATAATATACATGTGAAATGACATATATTTTATTGGTAAACATAAGAAAATATTCCTTTTGATGACAAAACAAAAATGTAAACCAAAAATGGGATTTGAATTATTATTTATTAGCAGACATAAAAAAAATAGAATACTGGAGATATTGTATTACTAGTGGGAGAAATTTTATAGCTTCTTTGGAAAATAATCTGACAATATAGAGAAAGGATCTTTTAAATTTCCAAGTTTGAGACAGGTAATTCTAAATCTGGGAATCTATCCAAGGAAAATCATCTTAAGGACAGAGAAATTTTGCATACAAATGTACTTATTGTAGTACTTTTTAGAATAGAAAGGAAAACAAATTGTTGAACAATAAAAGAAATTCAAGTAAATAATTGCATATCCACGGTAGGACTATGAATGTAGATATTAAATATGCTAATGATTAATTGTAGTAATAGGTTATAATACTTAGTAAAAGAAGCACTGCATAAAATTTATATATATATGCGCATCATGTATGCATATATACATATGTGGCATAAAACTATGTAAAAGCAATGCTTAGGAAAAACACTAAAATACAGTAAAATATTAATTAAAAAAACCAATAAGTGAATAAAGAAAATGTGCTATATGGAATAATGGAGTTGTATTCAGCCTTAAAGTATGAAATTATGTCATTTATAGAAAAATAGAACTAGAGAATATCATATTAAGTAAAATAAGCAAGACTCAGAAAGTCAAAGGTCTTGTGTTTTCTCTCAGATGTGGAAGCTAAAGACAAAAAGGGGAAAAGAACACCTCAAAAAAAAACAAAACAGAAGATCAGTACAGTAGAGAAGAGAAAAAGAGGAAGAAAAGGGGACATATTGTAGAATGAAATTGACCACATTATGCTATGTACATTTATGAATATATCACAATAAAACCCACTATTATGTATATTTATAATAAATCAAAAAATTTTAATTAGGTTTCCCAAATTAAATAATTGGTTTTTTAATTTATTTAACAAGATGAATTTTAACTACATTTTTTAATAAACTTTTAGTTTACAAACTTATTGTAAAGACAGTACAGAAAATTCTGTATACCCCAAACTCCTCTTTTATTATTAAGGATAGTTTTTAGAATTATTGGTCCAATATTTTATAGAATGTCCTTCAACTGGGATTTGTCTGATATTTTTCTCATGACTAGACTAGGCTAAGGTATTTTGGGAAGAAGACCACAGAGGTAAAGTGGCATTCTTATCATATCACATTAAGAACACATACTGATTTATCATTGTGGATGTAACTGCCTGGTTTCAGATAATGTTTGAAAGATTTTCTGACTGCTGGGCCTGGCAGCACATGCCAATAACCCCAGCAACTCCAGAGGTTGAGGCAGGAGGATCACAAGTTTAAGGGCAACCTCAGCCACTTAGTAAGACCTTGTCTCAAAATAAAAAGGGCTGTGAGGTAGCTCAGTAGTAGAGTGCTCCTAGGTTCAATCCTCAGTTGGAGGAGTGGGGCGGATGAGAAGAGAAGAGGTAAGGAGAGGCAAAGAAAGTCAAGGCAAAACAAGGCGAAAGGAAGCAAAGCAAAGGCAGGCCACTATAAAGTTACTCTTCCCTCCCAACCTTCCCAAACTATATACTCTTTAAAAAGAAGTCACTATGAATAGCTTATAGTTAATAAGTAAGGAGTTATAAACCACATACTCCAAAGAGATGAATCTACAAAATTTATTTTAAATTCTTCTTCTTCTTCTTCTTATTTTTTTTTTTTTGAGAGAGAGAGAGAGAGAGAATTTTAATATTCATTTTTTAGTTTTCGGTAGTCACAACATCTTTCTTTGTATGTGGTGCTGAGGATCAAACTCAAGCACGCTTGAGCCACATCCCCAGCCCCTATTTTAAATTCTTCTGAACCAGATATTCTCAATCACTTATTTATTTACTTATATCACTATAAACTAACAGACATTTGATTAACTGTAATCCTGAACCACAGATTATAAAGAGTATGGAGAATGGTAAATGACCTAGCAGAGGGAACCAAGTGAAAATTAACCTTCCACAAAGAGATGCACTAATAAGACACAGATATTTGCTTGATGTAACTCCAAAGACTCAGAACTAGAGAAATCAATGTTAAACTACAGAAAGAAAAACCAAGGAAAGGAAACAAAAACACAAAAATTATCTGAAAATTGCAAAAGAAGTACCAAGGTGGCTGGGGATATAGCACAGTTGGAAAAGTGCTTGCCTTGCATGCGCAAGGCTATGGGTTCAATCCCCAGCACCACAAATAGATAGATATCTTTCAAATAGATAGATAGACAGACAGATAGATAAATTGTTATTGAAAAGAAAAATTCATTAAGAAAAAAAATTAAGGGCTGGGGATGTGGCTCAAGCGGTAGCGCGCTCGCCTGGCATGTAGGCGGCCTGGGTTCGATCCTCAGCACCACATACAAACAAAGATGTTGTGTCCGCCGAAAACTAAAAAATAAATAAATAAAAAAAAAGAAAAAAGAAAAAAAATTAAGATCCCACATGCTCTGCACACTTTCAACCAACAGAACACCAGAAATTTGCTCTTGTATATAACTTAACCAGTTAAGGGATGCTCCAGGTTTGTGGACCATAAAATCAACTCCATCAGGAAAATAGGTCTAAGTCTAATGTATCATGTATATAACTCTTTAGCCTCCTCCCCTTGCACATATCAGAAGACCAGTAGTTAGATTTATAGTCCCATAGTATTGTCTGAAGATACTTTTCTGAAAATTCTGAACTGACCTAACACAAAATGTCTACAGAAACTGATATTTTAAGTTTTCCATCTAAAACTGATATTTTAAGTTTTCCATCTAAAAGTTAGCTGGTTATCAGACTGCTTTATAATAACATTCACCCTACAACAAAGCAGCTTGTATTACAGATGTCTAATCAGCCTTTTACAATATGGAGAGCAAGGACTGCCAACATGAGAAAAGCCACCAAAAAGATGTAACAATAATCATAACAGTGGTTAATTATCAAGACTTATTACACACCAAGTAATGCAGTTTGACTTTACATTTTGTCTCTCACTGCTTCTCAATAGAATGAAATATACAAGACAGACCAAAACAAACATACACACATGCAGTGGGGAAAAAAGAAACTCAGGAAATTAAGAGAATGCAGAAAACAAAAAGCAACAGAAATACAAATTTATAAACATGGAAAAGACAAAAAAACTAGAGAATACAAAGTCCAGAACTGGAATAAGAGGAATTTCCAAAAGAGCAAATAGAAAAAAGTGTATGGAGGAAATTATTAAGACACTGTGTTTGATCCCCAGGACTGTAAAAAACAAACCAAAATAATAGTAATTAAAAGAAAAAATTAGGATTAAAAACAATCTGAAAAACTCCCAGAAAGGAAATCACATTATTACACAGTAGGACACTGGATTTCTCAATATTGACAATGAAGCAATGAAACTTTGCTGTCAAAATGATTAAAGAAAATTATTTTTGACAGTTTTTCTAGGCAGGGAATTCTACATTAAGCAAGTGAAAATAAAGGGAGAAAGAAAGGAGAGAAGAAAAGAAGGGGGAAAAAAAGAAAGAACAGAACTTTTTGCACACAAAAGGTCCCACAATTTGGGCTGGGGCTGTAGCTCAGTGGTAGAGCACTTGCCTAGCTTGTGAGAGGCACTGGGTTTGATCCTCAGCACCACAAATAAATAAGTAAAGGTATTATGGAAAAAAATTATTAAGAAAAATCCCACATTTTATCTTCACACATCATATCGCATTAATAAAGATGTACTCTGGCAAAAAAAAAAAAAATGGAATAAACTAGAAAAAAAAAAAAAAGACTAATATGGGTTGTAGGAAATAAGTAAACCAAGATAGAAAACAGACCAGTGGAATTCCTTGAATGACAGTCAGATATCAGGACAATTACTGAGGTCCAGTGAGCTATCACTCCAGACTAAACACAAAAACAAAAGCATTCTCCTAGGGATGTCTCCAAGAGGGAAAAATGGAACCTGTAGTGGGTTAGTCAGCTTTCTGTCACTAAAACAAACACTTGAGATAATTAGCTGATAAAAGAGAAAAGGTTATTTTAGTTCACAGATTCAGTCTATGATGAGGTGGACAAAGTGCTTTCAGGCCTTTGATGTGTGGCAGAGCACATCATGGCAAGAGCATGTAGTACAGGAAAACTGCTTCCCTAGGGCCATGAAACAAAAACTAGGAAGGAGGAGGGGAAAAGACCAGGATCCCACATTCCCATGTGAGGGCACTCCCTAAATGACCTGAAGACCTCAAACTAGCCCCCACCTCTTAAAGTTTCTACAACCTCCCAAAAGCACCAAGCTAGGGATCAAGCATTTAACAAATGGGCCTCTTGGGAACATTCCATATCCAAATTGTATCACTGAAAATTATGATAAGTTTGACCAGGCAAAAAATAAAATGAATTGATATTTAATAGCAGAACAAGAACATCAGAGAATAAAATAAACAAAGGACAATCATGAATTCTAGAAAAAAGGTGAAGAGAGGGAATGCAGTCAGAATATTTTACTTGAATCTTTAGTAAACAATTACATAGATGAGAAATGAAAATGCAAAATGTGGGTATAGTCAAAATTCATAAAATATTTGAAAAAGGGGGGAAAAAAGGCTATATTTTGAAAAGGTAAGCTGTTCACGTAACTTAACGGAAAACCAATGGGAAACAGCTAATGTTACTGGACAACAAGAAAAATGACCAGAAGGTATAACTTTGAAGTGATTAATTCTGTGGTACAATATTAGAAGAAGGAAGCAGGTAGGGAACTATTGTGTTTTGTTAAAAGTTTATTTTCACTGTTTGGCTTTTGACTAAGTAAAATAAGTACCTTCATTTTCCAAACAGTAAGTGTTGGCGAGGATGTGGGGGAAAAGGCACACTCATACATTGCTGGTGGGACTACAAATTGGTACAGCCAATATGGAAAGCAGTATGGAGATTCCTTGAAAAACTGTGAATGGAACCATTATTCGACCCAGCTATCCCACTCCTTGGTCTATACCCAAAGGACTTAAAAACAGCATACTACAAGGGATACCACCACATCAATGTTTACAATTCAGAACAGCTAAACTGTGGAACCAACCTAGATGCCCTTCAGTAGATGAACGTATAACGAAAATGTGGTATATACACACAATGGAATATTACTGCTGAATAGTATTAAAAGAGAATAAAACAAGGAATTTGCAGATAAATGGATGGAGTTGGAGAATATAATGCTAAGTAAAGTTAACTAATCCCAAAAAACAAAATGCCGAATGTTTTCTCTGATATAAGGATGCTGATTCATAATGGGGTTGGGGCAGAGGAGCATGGGAGGATTAGACAAACTCTAATGGTGGAATGAGATGGACATCATTACCCTAAGTACATGTATGAAGACACGAATGATGTGACTCTATTTTGTGTACAAACCAGAGATATGAAAAATTGTGCTCTATATATGTAATATGAACTGCAATGCATTCTGCTGTCATACATAACAAATTAGAATAAAATTTTTTTTTAAAGTACCTTCATTTACAAAATATCAATTAAGGAAAAAAAAACTGTAAGAAAAAATATATTTTTATATGAAGCCTGATTGAAAAATAACAACCCTTGTCCCTAATTCAATAAATATGAAACAAGAATTAACTATGTGCTAAATGTTGGGCCAAGTGAAGATGAGAAAAGCATGGTTTCTATATGAGACTCACATTCTAGTTCCACTGTAAAAGAGGGAATGGCAAATTTTGCATTAAATGTTAATATTAGCTTAATACTAAGGAAATACTACAAACACCAACTTTAAAACCTCTTCAAACTTAAGGAACATGAAAATATTACCCTCTCTTAAACTAATTGAACATTGCCAAGAATGAGCCAAGTGATTCTTTACCATGCAGTCTACAAAGTTCAGGGAAAATAAACTCAAAACAGATTATAAATACATTAGGAGTAATTTTTAAGTGTAAGTTTGGAGTATCAGCTTATCTTGAACCACTGTTGGTCTAGGGTCTCAAAATATCCAGATCCAGAAATGAGAATTTCTCAGATTTCCAAAATGTGGCTTGAAATAAGATTCACCAAAAAGGAATTCCAAGACTTCTTTACATTTTACTTTACATTTACTATACAAAAGACTGGTTAACGAAAAAGAAACCAAAGGACTCAAATATTTAAAACCATAATCCGAACTAAGGTCACTAAATGCATGAGAACAGACTACTTCTGACATGATTCACAGGAAATACCAGTAGCACCTAAGGAAGATTGTTGCTAAAAGAACAAAGCTTCATCTAACCAAACCCTTGTATTTAACGTCCAGTTTGTAGGAAAAACAAGAATAGAAGAACAGGTTAAATGACATATTAACGATACAATGAAGGGCTGGCTGGCATTGTGGCTCCACGGTAAAGCACTGGCCTAGCACATTCAAGGCCCTGTGTTTGATCCTCAGAACCACATAAAAATAAATAAGTAAAATAAAGGTATAAAAAAATATTTAAAAAAAAAAAGGATACAATGAGCCAAATCCAGAAAGTAGGAAATTCTACAGAATAAGGACCTGTTTCTTCTATAAATAAAATGGTAAGGAAAATAGAAAGGGAGAAAGTACTAATTCTATTGTAAAAACAAAACCAGGCATAGTGGCACACACCAGCAGCTCTGGAGGCTGAGATAGAAGGATTCTAAGTTCAAGGCCAGGTCAGCAATTTAGTGAGGTCCTAGATAATTAAATGAGACCCTTTCTCAAAATTTTTAAAAAATAGCTGAGGATGCAGCTCAGTGAAAAATTGCCCTGTGTTAAATATCCAGTCCAAAAATAAAAGAAAGAAAGAAAACAATTAAAGATCAAACAGTATACTATAAGACTGTGGAAAAACAGACAATCCTGTTCAGTAATAGTCAATAATAGTGGAAATGTAAAGATGGCCAGGTTCATAGTGCACACCTATAATCCCAACAACTAGGGAGGCTGAAACCAGAGGTTGACAAGTCCAAGACCAACCTCAGCAACTTGGTGATTCTTTCACAAAATTAAAAATTAAAAGGGCTGGAGATGTTGTTCTGTGGTAAAGCGCCCCGGCTTCAATACCCAGTACCACTTAAAAAAATAAATAAATAAAAATGGCACAAACCTATTGGGAAATAAGGTGCTATCTACCAAAATTACATATACATCTGTCTTTGACTCATTAATTTTGCTTTAAGAATCTATTCCAAAAATATACTCACAAAACTACAAAAAGATGCATCAGAAGATCAATGAATTAAGTAAAAATCTGGAAGTCCTGAACAAGAATTGAAAGAATCAGTATAAACTCCTCTTGTATTTTATTAAATATATACACATTTCACACATATTTTTTAACACTTCTATGAATGTGTGTTTCCTACCTCATTCACTGAATGGTGTACAAAAAATGACTAAGTTCAAAGTAACAAGCATCCCTAGTGCCCAGATTATGATTACAAAGTACCACTTCAAACACAAAACAAAACATACACCCCCCCTCCAAAGTACCACTTCCTATTAAAAGGAACCAATACCCTTAAGAACTATGTCTAATACCAAGTCTGGCACAGAAAATACTTAAGTCTGGATCTTCTTGTTCATTTTGATTCTTCTTATAGTTCATAAAGACTGTAAAAATGTTAATTGTTGAAATTGGATAGTAAATACATGGGGGTTTCATTATTGTAATGGTTTTTTAAAGCATGTCCACTAATAAAAAAAATGTTGATCCACATTTTATTATGACAGAGGGTCTGTGTATCTTCCCCTTGAATTTGGGCTGACTTTAGTGACTAATCAACCATCTAATATGGTGGAAGTGATGGTATATGATTTCTAAGGCTAGGTTTAAAAAAGCAATGCCACTTTGGCCTAGTCAATGAAACCCTCAAACTATAGCCCCAAGCTGTCATGTAATCACCCTACCACACTGAGAATACCTGGCTGTTAGGAAGCCCAAATTAGGCATGAGAAGCCCTAAATTGACAAGAAAAAAAAAAGGAGAGAATCACAGTCTCTGGGACAGGAGTTCCCTATTTTTCTCCTTTACTAGAAGAGCAATAAGCCTTCTTTTTCTAAAAAAGAAGAAGAAGGGGGTAGGGGGAGCAATTAGATAGGTACACAGATAAAAAATGGGTTGAATAAATAGGTAGATAGATCAATGAATATAAAACCATGGCTCTGATACCCCAATATTCTATCTCTAACTACCAGAACCATATAATACCAGACAGAATAAGCCTCTGACTGAGGCTTTTTAAAATTCTTGACATACAGAAATTATGAAATACAATGAAATGACTATTATTTTAAGCCATTAAGTTTTGGAATAGTTTATTTTGGAACAATAACAACTAGGCTGGGTATGTGGCACACACCTATAATCCCAGAGGCACAAGAAACTGAGGCAGGAGAATAATGAATTCAAAGCCAGCCTCAGCAACTTAGTAAGGCATTAAGCAACTCAGTGTCTCTAAGTAAAATACAAAAAAGGACTGGGGATGTGGCTCAGTGGTTAAGCAGCCCTGGGTTCAATCCTGGGTACCAAAAAAAAAAAGAAACTAGAACAATTATATGAATCTCCTTTTATGTGCACTGAAAATTTTCCATAATAAAAATGCTTTTAAAGTTCAGAAGAAAAAGCCAGATGTGGTGGCACAGGCCTATAATCCAAGCAACTCTGAAGGCTGAGGCAGGAAGATCACAAGTTTGAGGCCAGGCTCAGCAAAACCCTAAGCAACACAGTGAGAACCTGTTTTAAAATAAAATTAAGGGGGGAAAAAAAGTGGGGGGAGGGGGGCTGGGGATGCAGCATAGTGGTAAAGTGCCTCTTTAGTACCCGTTCCCCACACTAAAAAAAGTTCAGAAAAATATTAACAGCGCCCTTAAACATTTTTTCTAGGCCTGAAGGTGAAGTTCAGTGGTAAAGTGCTTGCTTACTATATGTGAGGGCCTGAGTTCAATTCCCAGGACCTGCCAAAAAAAAAAAAAAGATGTGCGAGGTTACATTAATTCTATACTCATAAGAAACCTTTAAGCTAAGGTATTATTACCATCTTACAGATAAATTATTATTACTGTAATACAAATAAATAAACTAAAGCTTAGAAATGTTTAATAGCTAGAACAAAGATACCATGAGGCAGAGCTGGGATAACTTCCAGCACTGACTCAAAGTCCTGGCACCTACTCACCGACACTCCACTCAGTTATGCCCAGTCCACTATTTCCCACTTCATTTACTCTCAGTTACACCTCAACCTTATCATCACCTGGATCTGGCTAACCCCTACAATCACTATTTAAAATACCTTAGTCTGTCCAGAGTAGTCCCTACCCTCTAGCTTATGTGCTCCATTACTCCCACTCACCTGTTCTTGGACCTCACAAGGTTCTTTGGTTTACAGCCTCATCAAATACTATTTTTACAGTTTGGAGTCCACAATCTTTTCTTTTCTTCTTCTTCTTCTTCTTTTTTTTAATCTAAACCCTAAATCTCTATTTCTCCTTGCCTGGACCTAGATTGTTCAGCATCACAGGTAAAGAAAAATCACAAATCTGCCTACTGGTACCATTCTATACTTTAATCCTGAACAAGGCCAGGCAATCTTATCATTATTCTAGTCAACTAATCTCAATTTTCCAAAAATAATTTCAGATCTTTTTTTTTGGTACCAGGGATTGAATTCAGGGGCGCTTAATCATTGAGCTACACGCAATTATTTTTATTTTTATTTTGAGACAGGGTCTCACTAAGTTGCTTGGGGCCTCTCTAAATTACCGAGACTGGCTTTGAATTTACAATCCTCCTGCCTCAGACTACCAAGATGCTAGGATTATAGGCATGTGCCACCATGCCTGGCTACTCAGATCTTTATACTCTGCAAACTTCTAACTCATCCACTATGTATCTTTCCTTCATCAGACAATATCACTCTTTTAACTCAGAGGAAACACCCTCAGTTTTCCAGTACAATATTGATAAACCTACGTATTTCATATCCTTCCTTCTTCCCTTTTGTAAGGCCAATAGAATGTACAAGCACTGAATCCCCAAGCCTCCCATCTGCTCCTTCCAATCAACATTTCAATATACTCAAGTTTTTACTACTCTAAAAAGAAATTCCTCTTTATACATCCCATTGTCTACAAGGAATTGTTTTTCCTAGGAAATGGAATTGAATGTTGATAGAGCAAATATCAAACAGACATCCACCGATAAACAAAAGGCTTCTTACAAGCTCCTTATTTCTCTCACTGTGTTGTAAGCACCTTGAAAGCAAGGACTTAAAACTCTTTATATACGCACAATACTTGCCAAGGTAGTATATAGACTTACTATACCTTTATACATGTTTACTGAATAAATATGAGCAACTTAAATATTAAATATTATTTTGCCTCAGATATAATAAACATGTTAGTAAACAAAGCCAAGTGGCTGATTAACTGTTTAAACAGTGTATGTGTGTACAAGAGGGTGGCCGAATGCAATTAGCATATGTAGATATAACAGCTTAAGAAGAAAGTGCCAAAAAAATCCTTGGCGAACAAGTACTGGGAAGAAGTGGAGGATGGCAGGGCCCCCTCCAAGCCTTTCTCCTACCCACAGTGCTTTCTGATCACTTCTTCCATCCTTCCCCTTCTTCACTGTTCCTATGACCATTTTCTTTCACTATTTACCACTTTTTCCTAAAAGAGCCTAGTAACACGTATACCAATTTTTAGTGTCATTAACTTAAGGCAAAGCCATTATAAATGTGACACTTCAGAACATTTCTTCACTAGACTCCAAATGTACTTCTTGAGATATTTTTGTTTATTGATGGACATTTATCTATTTGCTCTGTGGACATTCCACCCCTACTAGTGGGAAAGGCTGACCCTGCAGCAAACACAGACAACGTTCAACTAACTCTCTGGCTGCCATTTCATTTTTTTGTCATGGGACCATGGTCTAAGTCAGGTTACTATTAAGGGTTAAAGCACTATACTCAATGTGAACTAGATGGCACTGCTCTATTCCATAGCTCAAGACACTGTCCCTAAGCTGGTCAGCAAAAGACACAAGCCATCATTAACAAGACTAGACAAATGAATATGAATATGTAAATTCATCATTACTACTGAAAAACAACCTGAAACAATATCCTACTGATTAATCAGTAAGTTGTATTCTTAACCATAATTTGATGTGGGATTTTTTTTTTCTTTTTTCTTTTCTTTTGTGGTGCTGGGGATTGAACCCAGGGCCTTGTGCATGTAAGGCAAGCACTTTACCAACTTAGCTATAACCTCAACCCGAGATTTTTTTCTTAACAAATCAATTTCACTGACAGAGAGAGAGAGAGATAAGGCTACATAGTATTTCTCACCCCTTACTTTCAAAGAATTTAATATGTAGATGACATAGTGGCATACAAACATCATTCTATAAGAATATACCTTTCTCTGGATGCTTCATCAGGGATACCTAGGCATATTTCTCGGTCGAACCTTCCTGCACGTCTCAAAGCAGGGTCTAACGAATCTGGTCGATTAGTAGCTCCAATAACCAGGACTTGAGCTGTAGCAGCCACGTTATTCAAATCTAATAAGAACCAGACACAAAACAGTGGTGACAAAGACATCTATCACATTACACAAATCATTTAATGGTTAGAGATGAAGTATTACACACTTAAATGTGTAATATGTCTCATAGAGACAGACATTATTACCCTATATACATGTATGATTACATTACTGGAATGACTCTGGACCATGTATAGCCAGAGGAATGAGAAGTTGTGCTCTATTTGTGTACAATATGTCAAAATGCATTCTACTGTCATGTATAATAATTAAAAAACTTTTTTAAATTAAAAAAAAGTTTAGAGATAAAAAATGTCTTATATCTAAAAAGTATCTTAGCAATTCATAATGTATTCAGAAATATTAAGTGTATAATTAAGAATACAGGCTGTAAGCCAAGTTTTATGAAATATAATTATTGGTAGTATAAATGAAACACCACAGTAAAACAAAAAAGATATTGTGAATTCCAACTGAGGAATAAGGGAGGGTTTGTGAAAGAGGTAATATTTCAGGAAACACCAAAGGTGAATATGATGTTAAATTTAAAAGCAGAGATAGATGCTAATTAAATTCTATGGAGAAGAAAAAGCTTGAGTGACAACACAGAGTTGGAAATTGCATGGTACATTTAGGCAAGGTCATCAATCTAACCACAGGGAGTCTGGGGAGGTCAGTAACATGGATTTCCGGGGATGAACAGAATGTAGGCCTTAAAGTTTATCATTCCTAAGTTTATTTCTCTAAATTGAACCAGGATTGAACAGCAAGGAGTCAGGTTATTCTCCCTCACAAGAAATAAGAAGGTAGTAAGATACTAATTAAATCATGAGTTTATGCAGTATATTCTTTAGCTAGCAGAAAAGTAATGAAGGACTTTTCTCAGAACACAAACCTCAAAAACACAGCAGAAAAATTTTAGATATATATAAAATAGAATAATAAGCAACTTGCAACCTAGAATGGCAAGGAACACAAAACATGTACTACTTCAAATTTTCTTGTGTACACAAAACATGTGCTGTTTCAAAGTAGGCAGACTCTACTTTCAAAAGCTCTAGTTGATTCTTATGTAATGCTAGTGGAAATAAAAATTGCAAAGTCTTATGGAATGTAATATGCATGAAAAACTAAAAATATATAATTTTCAATTACCAATTCTACTTCTAGTATTTATCATGGAAATCTACATGTGCACCAAAAAGACTCTTTTAATGATATTCTCCCTAACTTACTGCAAAAAATTGAAAACAAACATTCATTAATGTGGGAATGTTTAAGTACAATATAGTAAATCTATCTTAAGAATATCATGGCATCAGTTAAAAAAAGATTAAAATGGGAACATTTCTTAAGATGAACTGTTAAGGAACAAATGGTAAGTTGAAGAATGTCTATGGTGCAATCTCAGAATTATAAAAAGCAAAATATGCTAGCATATATATGTAAACACATTAAAAATAACGATAATATATACTTTAAGTTAAATTAACGCTATAATCTTTTGTGATAAAGATTTCTTAATTTACACTATGAGATTTATGGTTTAAATATTTTATCTTTGTGTATGACTTAAACTATTTTAAGAAATTTATTATCTTAAAATGAATTCATTATTTCAAACTGACCATCCATGCAGGTTAGGAGCTGGGCTACAATTCTTCGTTCCATATCTTTTGAAGCAACTTCTCTTTTGGGAGTAATAGCATCAATTTCATCGATGAAAACAATACAGGGTGCATTTGACTAGAAATAAAAATATCACAAAAAGATGACTATGAATACATTTCCTATATTGATGCATAGTTAAATACATACATCTTTTCTTTCTTTTTTGAAGTACTGGGGATTGAATTCAGAGGCATTCTACCACTAAGCTATATTCCCAAGGCTTATTTGTTTTGTAGTACTAGGGATTAAACTCAGGGGTGCTCTACCACTGAGTTACATTCCAGTTCTTTTTTATTTGTTTTTTAATTTAGAGACAGGGTTTCACTAGACTAGGCTAGCCTAAAACTTGTGATCCTTCTACTTTAGCCCCCAAATAGGCAGGATTATAGGCATGAATCTATATATAATTTTTAAAATCTTAGAGTTCAAGGACCATTCACCAAATGAATAATCACCCCTCAAGAAGGCAGTTCACAGTGTTATTTCTGACTTATCTATCTGAAGATAACCACAATATTTAAAAGAGGACAATAAATGACTACAGATCTGGTAGCACATTTATAGTCTTCATCAATTCATGTTTTGTGCCAAATTTACTGAAATTCTTTTATAAATCAGACATGTGTGCTATGCTATGAAACATAAACAGTAAGTCTAAAAGGTTTAAATTAGAAAACCCAACTTTATTAAGTGTTTTATGTTTCTACCAATATAAAAATGTCCAAGCTTTTCTTTCAAATCTGCTATAAGAGGAAGTTGAGAAGCAGCAGAGCCAGGTGGCACATGCCTGAAATCCCAGCTATTTGGGAGGCTAAAGTAGTAGAAGAATCAAATTCAAGGCCAACTTAGGTAACTTAGTGAGACCCTGTCTCTAAATTAAGGAGTAAAAAAAAAAAAAAAAAAAGGCTGGGGATGCAGCTCAGTGGTAAAGTGCCCCCAGGTTGAATCCCCAGTACCACCAAAATCTAAAATCAAACAAACATACAAAACACCCAGATAGGGTTCAGACTGAATAAGTTAGGAAATAAGCTAGTTACCGAATGTCAAATTCATTAAGGCCTAAGTTAGAATGTTTGTAGAATTGCAGGTAACAGGGGAATGGGGAATTATTGTTTATCAGATACAGCGTTTCAGTTTGGAAAGAAGAAAAAGTTCTGGAGGTAGATACTAGTGACAATTTACACAAAAATGTAAATGTACTTCATGCTACTGAATTGTACACTTAATAACGGCTAAAATGATAAATTTTATTATGTATATCTTAACACAAAAAAGGAGACATAAACATTAGTTAAAATGAAAAATTTAAATAAAAATATCTAGATGTTCAATCTAAATCATTCTCAATTATTTAATCCTGAAGGGTAACATTGACTATGCTCAATCAGACTATCAGTCTGGCTAAAACATCTCAAAACCACATGATAGAATCATTCCTAGCTGGCTCTCTTCCCCAATCCTTGTCATGACAATGTCTGCAAAACATCATCTAAGACAACTGGAAACGTTATCCAGTTACAAAAGAGTAAAGTTACAGAGAGCAAAATTCTCAGAAAATAAACACATACGTATTTGCCAGTGACCTAGAAAATTGGGAGAAAAGGAAGAATATGAGAAGGTCATCAGAATTAGCCTTTAAAGCAGCATATAGTTTTCTGCAAAGAACCACCTGATGTGATTTGAATCTGTTCTCTAAACCACATACTTTATTGTACTCACTTTCACTACGAAAGAGGAGACCAGGGAAAGGTGGTATGTATAGTGTTATACCATACATTCTCTGAACACATACTGTCAGACATCATACTGGTTCAATACTGGTTTACAAAGAAACTTTTAACACAACAATCTACATGCAATTTACTACCGTCCTTTGGCTCTACATGCCAAATCAAAAACTGAATCAGGCAGGTTTTGGAAAGCAGGTGACATCTGAAAGAATTAGCTGTGCAGACTGCCTTTCTATCCTTTCTTTGCATCTTCCTTGTGCTGCCCATACCTTTTTCATTGTCAGTTAACAAACCAAGCAAACAGCCTCTGCATTCTTGCCATTTTAAAATACTTTTCTCAATGACTATTGAAATACAATTTTTCTTCTAATTTCACATCAGCATCTAGTAGTTGTATTGGTCATGTTCAGCCATCATACACTTTGAATATAAATAAAGACATAAAATTAAACCTTTCATCACTTTTTAGTTTTAGCTACAATGACTTATGTTTGCTCCAGTGTACATAATAGATGTCTAATATTTACAGGGCTCTTGTGTATGTGCACAAAGCATTACATTAAAGGTTTTAAAAGAATTTTCAAGTGGACAGTGGTGGCTTATATCTATAATCCCTGTGACTCAGGAGGCTGGAGCAGGAGGATCACAAGTTCAAAGCCAGCCTCAGCAATTTAGCAAAGTTATGAGCAATTTAGAAAGACCCTGTCTCAAAATAAAAAGGGCTGGGGATGTGGTAAAACACTCCTGGGCTCAATCTTTAGTACCAAAAAAAGAGGGAGTGGCAAAGAAGAATTCTCTCATTTAATACTCTCAACAACTCCATGAAATTAAGGTATTATTATTACCCTATTTTACTAGTAAATAAATAGATGGTAGAGTGGTTAAATCTCTAGCTCAATATCACATATAATAGCTAATAGCACAGGACTTGAAGTCATCTTCCTCACTGAAAGAACAGACATATAACTACTATCCCATCTGAAAATAAAGCTTTAATAGGATGTAAATATCATCATCCAAATTTTAACAACACAAATTACACTTCGGAAAAATCAAATCTGAAATTTCTCTCTCTGGTAAAAGAATTTTCTTTTCAGAGCTTTCATATACAAATAGAGAGGAGTTTATCCTGCCATGTTTATGGCTGCTTTTATAATATAGTAATTCTAAATATAACAATTTTCATATTTCTTAGTAATTGTTTGGTATAACCAAAGTTGGGAAAAGTATGTTAATGAAAATATCATAAGGATAATATATTTTCAATATATGACTACTGGGTATGAAAGCCCAAAACTTCCCATCAATTATCTTTATTTAATTTCAGATGAAATAGATTTTTTATCCAATAGTCTATATCATTAAATCCATTTCAAGTATCTAGCCAACATGCATAACAAATTTCTAAGCTTATAAAATAAGAGCCAGTGAATGAGTAACAAGTACCAGCATCAGAAAAGCAGGATCTTTAAATATAAGTTTATAAGATCTGACAATGATGTTAGTCATTAGCTGACTCACCACAGCTTGCTCAAATAAATCTCTGAGCTTCTGCTCGGACTCCCCAGAAACTCCCGACACAATCTCTGGAGCAGCTACTTTCAAAATTGGCAGGTCAAGTTCCTGTGCACAAACACATAAAAGAATAACCAAAGGCAAAGGGCTGGAGATGTGGTTCAGTGGTCAAGTGCCCCTGAGTTCAATCCCTGATACCAAAAAAACAGAATAACCAAATATTCACATTGTAACCTCCCAACTTTTTCCTCATGTTCTCTACTTAATCAAAATCACATTTTCAAAATGACCATTTTCCTGAGGAACTTCATCTTTGTGTGTGAGCCTTATAAAAACACTATTGAAAAATCTATGGATTTATGCAAGCACATTAAGCAGATATTTTCTACTTGTTTTCACTTTACAGATGTCAGTATAAAACTCTTTTCTCTCTTGAATCTCAAGCCCTCCACCTTAGGGCTGAATCAAAACAATTGTATCTATCATTTACCTACTGGACAGGAAATAGCAAGAGCTGTAACACAGTTGCTTTCCATATATTCAGCTAGCATTCCTCTACTTGCTAACCCAGAGAACCACTTACTACTAGTCAGAAGAGGCAGACTTTTTAAGAAACAGAAGAAAAACTATTGTTGTTCCATCAATATGATTGACAACAAATCTGGCTAACTTGTACTCTTTCTTCTGGCTATGAAAATTTCACTTCTTCAACAATATATTCTTTGACTCCAGTTATAACTTAGGTATCCCAATGGTCTACACAACATTCTGCACTTCTTTCTACCACTTTATAGAATTGTTACTATGTACAACATTTATTCATCTGAATAACTTTAATGTCTCTCTCATATTAAAACTAGATTTGTGATACTTATCACTATATAACAAAGTCTGCCATGCAGGAATTATACAAAAGAAATACTCAACAAAAATGAGGCAAACAATCAAGTTCCCCTTTAAAAATGATTTTGTTTCACAAAGTATAAATTTGTTAATGATTAGTATGCTATTCTATTAACTGAAGTTACCTGGATATTTTGCATTTTACTACCCAATATAGTTTCTGAAATGTCTGACAGGACTAAAATAAGATTGCTAACTTTTATTTTGCAAAGCAAGTGTCTTTCATGATCATCAGAAAGAATATTTTCATACTACAAATCATATAAGAACATGACTCAATGGAAATTTTGAATTAAATGTACCTCTATTAAAAAAAATCAATACTATGCTTAGCTGGTTTGTTTTGTTTTGTTTTGTTTTTGTTATTGGAGATTGAACTCAGAGGCACGCAAACACTGAACCACATCCTCAGGCCTGTTTTTTTTTAATATTGATTTTTTTAGTTGTTGATAGACCTTTATTTATTTATATGTGGTGCTGAGAATCAAACCCAGTGCCTCACACATGTCAGGCAAGTACACTATGGCTAAGCCACAGATCCAGACTGGGCCCTATTTTTGTACATTGTATTTAGAAACAGGGTCTCACTGAGGTGCTTAGTGCCTCATCATTGCTGGGGCTGGCTTTGAACTCTGGATCCTCCTGCCTCAGCCTCCTGAGCCACTGGGATTACAGGCATGTATCACCGTACCTGGCTATTTTACTGTTCTTAAGAACTATCAAGTTAAAGTGAAGGAGAAATAACTAAAGCCTAAATTACATATTTAAAAAAGGGGTTTATTTGCTTCCGACCCAACTTTTATCACATATACAATAAATGTATTCACCTGTCTTACATTTTAGTTTTAGTTGTAGATGGACACAATACCTTTATTTGTGTTATTATTTGGGTTCAATACCCAGTACCACCAAAAAAAAGTGGGGGGTATCATTTTTCATTGATCATATTCTCTTTCAAAGAGATACCAGGCCTGGCTGAAGTTGATCAAAGAGGAAAAAACAAATAATAACAAAAACAGCAAAAGCAAACGAGTGTCAGAAACCTCACCCCAGCAATTGCATGTGCAAGCAATGTCTTCCCACAGCCTGGTGGTCCATGAAGAAGAACTCCACGTGGGGGCACAACACCCAAGTGCTGGTACACTTCTGGATGACGCATGTGAATGAGCATCTTGCAGACCTCCTAGCAGGGAAAAAGAACAAAAGATGTCTTCTTTTGCCCAAGACAGAAAGAATCAAAGTACAATGAAATGTCATAGTCTTAAGACCAGCAAAATACAGTAGATAAGAGAACAAGTTTTAGGTCTTTACATTTGAATCCTGGCTCTGATACATACTGCATGACTTCAGCAATGGCCTCTTGGGCCACTATTTCCTAAGCTTTAAAAATACCTACCTCTAAGATATAACAAAAAGAAATTAGCATAGTAACTGGAAAAGAGAAGACACTAAAACAGTAAACCTAATTATTAGTACTATTAAAGAATATTATTTATAAAACATGACTCTTACGTACAATCTAATTTTAAAAGGTGATAAGATAAAGGATAGTATGCTTCTTTTCTCTCTCAATACCCTAAAAGGTGTAAGCCATGTCTGCCATTCTTACCTTCCCAATCTCCTTTTCTATTCCCAGTTCATATCAGAAACAAAGAGGTAGGCTTTGTTTGTACAAGTGATTAGTAATATACCCACTTGAGGTAAAATTCTGAATTTGACCTAACTTTTAATGTAGTATCATTGCCTCCAACATCTTCAAACTTCACACTGGATATCTGCAGTTCTAGCGCCCTGGCTTTGGCTGGTAAACAAAAAGAGAGGAGATGAAAAGATTAATGATTGTATATAAACTAATAATTAAAGGTCAATTAGACAAATATTTTCCCATAAGTGTTTCTGCACACAGAAGGTCTCCTAAGCAAAACAGCTTGGGGAGAAGAGTGATGACTCTCTCAAAGCAAACATAACTTCTGCTACCCACAGGATATGCATTTCACCTTTCTTTTGCAGGACAGCTTCTATTTCTCCATCCACTTCCTGAAGATCTTCCTTCTTTCTTTTGTTTCCTTTGCCTTTTAGCCTACCCTTCCTTTTATTATCACTCTCCAGGAAAGAAGACTCTTTTGAATCCTAGAGAGAAAATAAATTTAAATATGCCATACTTTCAATCACAATGCATATTGAGAAGGGATTTAAGGCTAGTGGTAGCTTGGTGGTACAACACTTGCCTAGCATGAGCAGGGCTCTGTGTTTGATTCCCAGGACCACAAAAAAGTCCATTCCTGCCTTCATGATGTAGTATTTTTCTGTTAATGATTCCCAATCTCACTGCTTAAGGATGCTATCTGCTGGTGATGGCCTTCTTTCCCATAACCTTACAGATAGGTTTAAATCCTAACATTGGAAAACCTTCTTTCCATATTCTTTTAATTACATTTAATCTCTTCCTTACACTCCCAGAATATGGTGTTTGTAACTATATTACAGGCTACCATAATCAGTTTTGTATTTGAGTGATTAATTTGTCTATGACTTGTTCCTGAATTGTGAGCTCCTTGTTTTGACACTAAAATCATCTTTTATTCTCACTGAGTCTCCTTATAGTTGTAAGCCATGTTTGCCATTCTTACCTTCCCCAAAAATTCCATTCCTGCCTTCATGATGTAGCACTGATTCATCCATGAATGAATAAAGTGAAGACATTTGGAAAAGGCACATTAATAAGTCAAAGTGAAATGTTTTCCCCAAATCAGTGGCTGTGTGTTTGGAAACCAATTAATGCAACACAGTCCAAGAGAAATATAAAGCAAGCCACATACATAATTTTGTATAATTTAGTAGCCACATTAAAAATGGAGCTAGGTGGGGCAGTGCATGCCTGTAATCCCAGTGACTCACAAGGCTGAGGCAAGACAACTGATTGCAAGTTTGAAGCCATCCCCGGCAACTTAGTGAGACCCTGTCTCAAAATTATATAAAGGAAAATAGAACTATGTCAAATTCACTTAATAATTTTTTTTTTTTTTGGGTGCTAAGGATGGAACCCAAGACCTTGTACATAAAGCACTGGCTCTATCACTGAGCTATACCCCCAGACAATAATCTATTTTATTTAACTCAGTATATACCAAACAATCTCATTTCAACACAGATTTAACATAAAAAATTATTAATGAGATGTTTTACATTCTGTTTTATAGTAAGCAACAAAATATAATGTGTACTTTTATGGCACATCTCAACTTTTGACACTAAATTTTCAAAGGAAACACTTGATTTGTACTTTATAAAATTTACCCCTAAAATAGATTGAAATACCTACATTGTTTCAAAAATATTTAGAGACTTCCCAAAAACCAAATTAACTATAATTTTAACTTTAAATTTACATTTAAATTAAAAATTCACTTCCTCATTTGCACTAGTCATGCCTCAAGGGCTCAATAGCCACATGTGGCTACTAGTACTACTTATACACCCAGTCACTATATCATGGGATAGTTACTTTAAACCCTCTCTCATTCTACTATGCATTAAAATAATCATTAAGAAAGGAAGAAAGGGAGCTGGGGTTGTAGCTCAGTGGTAGAGCACCTGCATCACATGAGTGAGACACTGGATTCAATCCTCAGAACCACATAAAAAATAAATAAAAAAGAAAGGAAGAAAGGTACCCAATGTGTTCATTTTGTGATAATTATGCATTTTTTAAGTTTCATTTCAAAACTTTTTAAAAAGATATCTGCCTACCAGATGCAGTGGCACATGCTTCTAATCCCAGCCACTGAAAAGGTTAAGGCAGCAGGATCTCAAGTTCAAGACCAGCCTGGGCAACTTAGCATGACCCTGCCTCAAAATAAAAAATAAAAAGGGCTACACATGTAGTTCAGTGGTAGAGTGCCTATGGATTAAGACAGAAATAAAAATGAACAAACAAAAAAACCAAAAACAAAATAAAGGCACTTGCCTAGTCTACATATTTTCACATACATCTACTTATTAGGATTTAAGGTGTTATCCTGAACTGAACTGAACATAAACCACATTGCTCTTTCAGCAGTAATCATCCCTTCTTCCTAAATTTATCACCTGTGCAACATATAACCAAAGCACTTATTTTTAAACTCTCACTAGTAAATGTATGTTGGGAAGTTCATTTGGCACTATTAATTCAATAAACTGACTGGCTATCATATGATAGACATAATTTAGCCAGGGACACAGTACTAAATAAAACAAAGTCCTTACTCTCCAGGAACTTACATTCTAGTGAAGGAAAACAAAAGGGTGAGTTTAAAAAAATAAAAATCACACAAGCTAAAATGACTTTGACTTTAGGTAGTTAGTAAGTAAGTAAGTAAATAAAATAAGGAAACAGTACTTAACAATGAGCTATCTCCTGTGTGAAAAAAGACCTCTCTACAAAGATTACATGAGAGGGGCTGGGGATGTGGCTCAAGCGGTAATGCGCTCGCCTGGCATGCGTGCGGCCCGGGTTCGATCCTCAGCACCACATACAAACAAATGTTGTGTCCGCCGAAAAACTAAAAAATAAATATTAAAATTCTCTCTTTAAAAAATAAAAAAAAGATTACATGAGAAAAGAGATGTGAAGAAGTGATGAAGTGAACCATAGAAATCTGAAAGTTTTTGATAGAAAGTGCAAATGCTAATGCCCAAACAGAAGATGACTTAGTGTGCTCTAGAAACAACAAGAGGCCACTGTTGCCAAAGTAAAGCAGGGAAGTGAGGGAAGACAATGGTAGAAGATGAGATTAAGAGACAGCAGGACACCCCAATAATACAGAGCTTTATTTTTGGGTTTGAAAGAAGCAACTGAAGGGTTGTAAAAGAAGAGTGGCAATGACCTGACTTAACTCAAAGAAGGTATCTCTGCGTGAAGAATAAACCAAGGGGAACAAGAATGGATGGATTTCAGTTGCCTGTGCAATATATAACCAAAGCATTTATTTCAATAATTAAGGCTAGAAAGATGCTCAGGCTAAGAGGGCAATGACAGCAGAAGTGCAAAGTATACTCCGTGCATTACAAAGTTCCTAAGACCCATAAAACACAAGTGTCTCCTTAATAATTCAATGAAAAGACTGAAACATATTCCAACTACATAGGGCTAAAAAGTTCACTATGAAAATACCTGGATATCAGATACTGGCTTCTTATGGTTACTTTTATTATCTGATAGGTCCAAGAAAAAACTGTCTCTTTTTCCATATGGGGTTGTATCAATAAACCATCCTCCCTCAGATTCTCTTGCAGGAGTCTTCAAAGGAATGGAACTTGTTTTAGTTAGTCGTGGTGCTGAAGCAGTAGTTTCTCTTTGCTCCACCTCCAGAGTATTTGAGACAGAATCAGGATTTCCTTTCCGATATAAAGAGAGCAGCGAACTGTTCATGTGATTTGCTGACTGGCAGAAACATGATTTTACCATTATTTACTCAGGTATTCATGAAAAGTTCCATTAACCATACTAATAAGGTTTCTACATTTTGCTTTCACCAACTTCTGACATTTATAGTCAGAACAAATGGGTGTTCACAATAAGATGATTCACAAACAAGCATTTAATATTCAAAAATATGCACACCCACCACCACTCCAAGTTAATGGAGGGCCAGTTCATAATTGATGATTAAATAAAATAAGCATGGTTACTTTTAAAAATATAACAGAACCAAGTATGGAAATGAACAGGTGGTCACTGGGAGTCACTACTATTCCATCAATTCAAAGAAGGATCAAATATAATTGTGTGTCATAATTTCTTGGTTAATATATCCAAAAACTGATTTATCAAGGGAAAAAACAGAAGGCAAATTATGACTAATTTGATGTATTACCTTCATATCTCCTTAGTCAAGCCCATTCACTGGTAAATCCTAGACAGAAAATATATTCTTTGCTCCAATTTTACGATTAATTCTCTTTCTATTTGTTTGCCCTTATTTCTGGCTACTCCCTTCTTTTTCTCTTTATAACTAACTATAAACACAAACACTGGTAGGATGGGTTAATCCATCATCAACAGAATATGTAACACGTATTTTATTATTTATTGATAAAGATGTCCAAAATCTCTTTTTCCACTTTTTTAATCATTTTTTTTCCCTTAAAAAGTCTCATAATTTTAAGGAAAAAGAATCACAGTGAGCCTGTTAAATGTCTGGCTTACCTGTGGATCTGGGTAATCTTCCACAATTGAATCATCTTCAGAATAGCTTTCAGTATACCTCAGCAAAAAGAGGGAAAATGTTTTAAATGCTTTTCTCCTAAAAAATTACTACCCAAAGCAAGTTAAATATACTATGATAACATATTATGGTGGTAAAGAGTTCAAGTTTTTGGGCTGGGTTGCGGCTCAGTGGTAGAGCACTTGCCTAGCATGCATGAGACACTGGGTTCAATCCTCAGCATCACATTAAAAAAAAAAAAAAAGGGGGGGCTGGGATGTGGCTCAAGCGGTAACGCATTCGCCTGGCATGCGCGGGGCACTGGGTTCGATCCTCAGCACCACATAAAAATAAAATAAAGTTGTTGTGTCCGCCGAAAACTGAAAAATAAATATTAAAGAAAAAAACAACCTAAAAAAAAACAAAATAAAGGTATTGTGTCCATCTACAATTTAAAAAAAAAAATTTAAAAAAGAGTTCAAGTTTTAAAATCAGAGAAACTGGGATACAAAAATCTAGAATAACCAGTTAGTAGACTATATGTACTAATGTCTCTAAGGATCAGTTTATCTATAAAATAATAAATAACATCCATCTCAAAATTCTTAGTACATAGTAAAGGCTAAATAAATTGCAGTTATCTTTATTCCAGCAACAAATAAAAGTGAAATACAAATTCCCATCAGACCCAAGGGCCTCTTTTTAAGAATCTCAAACTCAGCAAGCTAATTAAGCACTTCGAATAACAAATTCACAATTCAAGCCATGTAACCAATTGCAACTTTGTGTTTGTTCAGAAGGGAAGTCATGAAGAAATTTTTCATACAATATATCAAACTAGTTTAGCTCCTAATAACTACAAACTGAGAATATAGTCTCAGTTCATTATAACTGAAAATTGATATCTAATAGTTTCTGCTTCTATTTAATGGTTTCTCTTTTTAAAAATATTTTTAGTTGTAGATGGACATAATACCTTTATTTTATTCATTTATTTTAATGTGGTGCTGAGGATCGAACCCAGTGCCTCACATATGCTAGGCAAGCGCTCTACCATTTAGCTACAACCCCAGAATGGTTGGTTTCTTTCTTTCTTCTTTCTTTCTTTCTTTCTTTCCTTCTCTCTCTCTCTCTCTCTTTCTTTCTTTTAATTTTTTTTTTGTTGTAGTTGGACACAATACCTCTATTTTGTTTATTTTTATGTGGTGCTGAGGATGGAATCCAGGCCCTGCACGTGGGAGGCAAGTGCTCTATTGCTGAGCCACAACCCCAGCCTCCTCAGCATGGTTTCTCTAGATGCTATTTAAATTAACAAAAAGACTATTCCTACTGGGCATGGTGGCCACATCTGTAATTCCAGTGACTATGAAGGCTGAAATGTGAGGATCTCAAGTTTAAAGCCAAGCTCAGTAACTCAGGAAGACCCTCAGCAACTTAGTGAGACCCTAATAAAAACAAAAAGGACTGGGGATGTAGTCCAGTGGTAAAGCGCCCCTGGATTCAGTCCCTAGTACCAAAGGAGTTCAGAGCCAGCCTCAGCAACTTGGCAAGGCCCTAATCAACTCAATGAAATCCTGTCCTTAAATAAATACAAAAAAGGGCTGGGAATGTGGCTCAGTGGTTGAGTGCATCTGGGTTCAATTCCTGGTACCAAAAAAATAAGGCTGAGTGGTAAAGTGTTTGCCTAGCACGCACAAGGTTGTAGGTAGTATTTCCAGCACCAAGAAAAGAGAGAGAATAAGAATAAACTGCAAAGCATTATACCAATAAATTCTACACTTCAGATGAAAGGACAAATTTATTTAAAAACACAACTCACAGGGTATGGTAGTGCCTGCCATTATCCCAGCTACTTGGGAGGTTGAGATGAGAGGACTGCAAGTGTTAGGTTAGCCTCAGCAATTTAGTGAGACCCCGTCTCACAATAAAAAATAAAAAGGCCTGGGGATATAGCTCAGTGGTAGAACATTTCTGGGTTCAATTCCCAATACCACTCAAAAAAAAAAAAAAAAAAAATCACCAAAATTGACATTTAAGAAGAAAAAGGGGGCTGGGGTTGTGGCTCAGCAGTAGAGCACTCAGAAAGCACATGCGAGGCACTGGGTTTGATCCTTAGCACCACATAAAAATAAATAAATAAAATAAAGGTATTGTGTCCAACCACAACTAAGAAAAAAATTTTTTTTAATTTTTTTAATGTAAATTTTTTAAAATGTATATGACAGCAGAATGCATTACAATTCTTATTACATATATAGAGCACAATTTTTCATATCTCTGGTTGTATACATAGTATACTCACACCAATTCGTGTCTTCATACCTGTACTTTGGGTAATAATGTCCATCACATTCCACCATCATTTCTAATCCCCCACCACCTCCCTTTCCCTCCAACCTCTCTGCCCCATCTAGAGTTGTCTCCCATGCTCCCCCTCCCCATCCCACTATGAATCAGCCTCCTTATATCAGAAAAAACATTCAGCATTTGGTTTTTGGGGATTGGCTAACTTCACTTAGCATTATCTTCTCTAACTCCATCCATTTACCTGCAAATGCCATGATTTTATTCTCTTTTATTGCTGAGTAATATTCCATTGTGTGTGTGTGTGTGTGTCTGTGTGTGTGTGTATATATATATATACACCACATTTTAATCCATCATCTATTGAAGGACATTTAGGTTGGTCCCACAGTTTAGCTATTGTGAATTGTGCTGCTATAAACACTGATGTGGCTGTGTCCCTGTAGTATGTTGTTTTTAAGTCCTTTGGGAATAGACCGAGGAGGGGGATAGTTGGGTCAAATGGTGGTTCCATTCCCAATTTTCCAAGAAAACTCCATAATGCTTTCCATATTGGCTGTACCAATTTGCAGTCCCACCATCAGTGTATGAGTGTACCTTTTTCCGCACATTCTCACCAACACTTATTGTTGTTTGTATGCATAATAGCTGCCATTCTGACTAGAGTGAGTGATTAGAGTGGTTTTGATCTGCATTTCTCTAATTATTAGTGGTGATGAAAAAAAGTCACCAAAATTGACATTTAAGAGGAAAAGGGGTCTGGGGTTGTGGCTCAGCAATAGGGCATTCACCTAGCACGTGCGAGGCACTGGGTTTGATCCTTAACACCACATAAAAATAAATAAGTAAAATAAAGGTATTGTGTCCAAACACAACTAAGAAAAAAAAAATTTTAATAAAAAAAAGAAGAAAAAGAATTGAGAAACCATATCTATTAAAATTTATAAAAATTCTTCATAAAAGGAAAACTCTAAGCCTAGATGAATTCTAACATTCAAGAAAATAATTTTCACAGTTCTTTTTCATAAAACCGAGAATAACAGAACAGTTTCCAATTAATATCATGACAGACAGGAAACAAATCAGTGGCTGCTTGGAAACAGGAATGGAAGGAAAAGTGAATTATAAATGAGGAGCCAGAAAACTTTTGAAGTTAATGGGCAATTTTGGCATCTTGCTTATGGTGATGGTTTAGTGAGACAAACATGTCAAAACAAAACAAACACTTTTAAAATATACAACTTATTCTATCTCAATGATAACTTAAATTACTTTAAAGCACTCAACATTATTTCTTCCTTCTTTTTATTTATTTATTGATTGATTGCAGTAAAGGGGTTTGAACTCAGGGACCACACTAAAACTGAGCCACAAGCTGAGCATGATGGTGCACATCTATAATCCCAAAAGCATGGGAAGCTGAGGCAGGAGGATTGTAAAAGCCAGGATCTAAGCAACTCAGTGAGACCCTGTCTCTAAATAAAATACAAAATAAGGCTGGGGATGTGGCTCAGTGATCAAGTGCCCCTAAGTTCAATCCCAGGTACCCAAAAAAATATAAAACAAACAAACAAACAACAACAAAAAAAAAAAATTGGGCAACATCCCCAGACCTTTTCTTACTTTATTTTGAGACAGGGTCTGGCTAAACTGCCCAGGTTGACCTTGAACTAGGCAATCCTCCTACTTCTGCCTTCTAAGTCACTAGAATCATAAGCATACCCACATGCATGGCCTTGACATTATTTCTTAAGTGATAAAATTAACTGACAACTTTTAATATATCTGGCATTATATTTGGGCAGAGAAAAGCAAAAGTAACAAAAGACAGCTCTGTTGATAATGCTAAAAGGTACTCAAATAATTTGAACGCAATACGATATACTAATGATTATAATAAGTATCTATAACCAGGAGATAAGGAAACATTAAAGAGTGTTTAAGAATGCCAGGCATGGTGGCACACAACTGTAATCCCAGAAACTTGGGAGGCCAAGACAGAAAAATCACAAGGATAGCCTGGGCAACTTAATAAGACCCTATCACAGAATTTAAAAAATAAATAAAAAGGGCTATGGGTGTAGATCAGTGATAAAGTACCCCTGTGTTCAATCTCTAGAACCCTCCCAAAAAAGATTGTTTTAAGAACATCTTGCTGGGTATGGTGGCACACACCTATAATCCCAGCAGCTTGGGAGGCTGAGCAGGAGAATCATGAGTTCCAAGCCAGCAAAAGCGAGGAGCTAAGCAACTCTCTGTCTCTAAATAAAAATACAAAATAGGGCTGGGAATGTGGCTCAGTGGTCAAGTGCCCCTGAGTTCAATCCCTGTGCCACCCCCCCCCCAAAAAAAGAAACAAAAAATCGTTTCAACCGCTCCCCTCCCCCCTCCTTTTTTACAATACTGGGGATCAAAGCCAGGATTTCACATATATTAGGCAAGTGCTCTACCACAAAGCTACATCCCCAGTCTCCCTTATAAAGATTATAAAACAGACTTGACAAATTGCCATGGCTAGCCTCAAACTTGTGATCCTCCTTCTCAACCTTCAGAATAGCTGGGATTACAGTTGTGTACCATTGCACCTAGCTTCAACTGACTCTTCAAGCTGAGTGGGAACTTATGAAAGGAAAATGAATACCACACAGAAAATCACCCTAAAAAAGCACAAAAAAGATATGTGAAGTCTTTGGGGAGCTGTAAGCATCCGATAAAACTAGAAGATAAGGTATGGAGAGATAAGTTAAGTATTATGCAGGGCCAGACTGGCAATGAAGTGCCAATAAAAGTTTTACAAGTATGGATATGACAATTCAAGGGGAAAAAAATCCTCCATTTTATAATACATACTCATTATCCTCTTCACCTTGCCTTGCTCTTTTTGCCAGATGTTCATCTTCTAATTCTGCCAGATTCTTCACTTCTTTCTCATTACTGATTATGCTGAATACTGAAAGAAAAAACAAAATGCCATGAGCCAAAACAGTTCTAATAACTATTGATTTAGCTCTAACAAGAAAAGACTCACCTTTTTCTACCTGAATCCTAAAAGCATTTCTTTTTCTTCGACCATAGTCTATACTAAAAAAAAAAAAAAAAAAAAAAAAGTTTAGTACAGTGGTCTCCATCAATATTTTTTTCATTGAGCTCAATCTAAATGGTCACATGATTTTGCATAAATATTTAATCATGCCACTCTTCACATTGCCATGAACCAATTTTTAAAGAATTTTTAAGTTCATATTTTTACACTGCATTCTCTCAGTATTATTCTGTACTTACTAGTTGATTTTCTTTGAATATTTTTAGTTTGCGATTTCAAACATCCCAAAATTTTGAAAGAATGTAATGAATATCCATATAATCTTTACCTAAAGTAAATCTTCACTTTGCTACATTTACTTTATTTCTCTCTGCACTGACAGAATTTTTTTGACAGAATCATTTGAAAATTAGTTACTGGCATTACACCTCAAAAATCAGTATGCCTCTTTGTAAAAAAGGACATTTAACTACATAACCATAGTAAAATTAGCACACACAAGAAATTTAATATTGGGACTGGTTGTAGCTCAGTGGTATATCGCTTGCCTTGCATGCGTGAGGCACTGGGTTCAAATCTCAGCACTACAAAAAATAAATAAATAAAAATACTGTGTCCATCTACAACTAAAAAATATTTTAAAATGAAATTTAATACTAATAAAATATTATTTAATAAAGTCTATATTAAAATTTTTCAAACTGCTCCCCCAAGATGTTCTTAGATGGCTGGGCGCAGTGGTGCACGCCTGTAATCCCAGAGGCTCAGGAGGTTGAGGCAGGAGGACTGCAAGTTCAAAGCCAGCCTCAGCAAAGATGAGGCACTAAGCAACTCAGTAAGACCCTGTCTCTAAATAAAAGTAGGGCTGGAGATGTACCCTGAGTTCAATCCCTGGTACCAAAACCAAAAACAAGCTGTTCTTGGATTTTTATTTTCTTTTAATTAGGGTCTAATCAAGGTTCATACATTCACTTTGTTCTCTTTAGACTCATTTAAATTATAATCATCTTTTCTTTGACAGATGTTTTTATTATTTTTTTTCTCTTTCACCTTTTTTATTGGTACATTATACTTGTATATATAATGAAATTGTTACATGTCCATACATGCACACAATATAACAATGTTATTTGGAATCACTCACTCCTCAGCACTTCCCCCACTTCTTCCCTACCTCCCACCCCCTATCTTTTTTCCCTACTGATGCCCCTTTTGATCTTCATGAGATCACCTTTCTTTTTCTTTTTCCTCTCTAGCTTCCACATACAAAAGAAAACATATGTCCCCTGATCTTCTGAGTTTGACTTATTATGCTTAACATAATGGTCTCCAGTTCCATTCATTTTCCTGCAAATGACATAATTTCATTTTTCTTTATGGCTAAATAAAACTCTATTATCTATATATATACACCACATTTTCTTTATCCATTATCCACTGATGAATACCCAGGCTGGTTACATAGTTTGGCTATCATGAATTGTGCTGCTATAAACATGGGTAAGCATGTATCACTGTAGTATGACCGCTTTAATTCTTCAGGATAAATATTGAGGAGTAGGAAAACTAGGTCATGTGGTGGTTCCACGCGTAGTCTTTTGAGGAACCTCTGAACTAATTTCCAATAGTGGTTATACTCAATTTCAATCCAACCTATAGTGTAAAGTTGGATTTTTTTTTTCAACACTTTTTTCTCCAACATTTATTATTATTTGAATTCTTAATGACTGCCATTCTGATAGGTGTGAGATGAAATCTCTAAAGTTTTGATTTGCAATTCCCTAATTGCTAATGATGTTCAACATTTTCTCATATATTTGTTGGACATTTGTATTTTTTCTTTTGAAAAGTGTGTGTTTAATTCATTTGCCCATTCATTAATTGGGTTATTTAATTTTTTGGTGAAAAAAAATTGAGTTCTTCATATGTTCTAGATATTAATCCTCTGCCAGAAGAGTAGCTAGATTTTCTTCCATTCTGTAGGCTTTCTCTTCACATTCTTAATTGTTTCCTTTGCTGTGCCGAAGCTATTTAATTGGATGCCATCCCATTTATTAACTCTTGGCATTATTTCCTGAGCTTTAGGGATTCTTGAGAAAGTTGTTGACTGTGCATATATGCTGCAGTGTTGACCCTACACTTTCTTTGATCCATTTTGAGTTGACTTTTGTGCAGGATGAGAGATAGGGGTCACGTTTCATTCTTCTACATATGGATAACCAGTTTTCCCAGCACCATTTGTTAAAAGGGTTAAAAGGGTTGTCTTTTCTCCAATGTGTTTTTAGCACCTTTCTCAACAGATCAGATGACTTTAGATGTGTAGGGTTTTTATCTCTGTGTCTTCTATTCTTTACCACTGGTCTATATGTCTGTTTTTTATGCCCGTTCATGCAGTTTTTATTACCATAGCCCTGAAATATAATTTGAAGTCTGGTATTACGATGCCTCTAGTATTGCTATTTTGGCTTAGAATTGCTTTATCTATTCTGGGTATTCTTCCAAATTAATTTCAGGATTGTTTTCTAGTTCTGTGAAGAATGTCATTGATATTTTGATTGGGACTACATTGAATCTGTATGTTGCTTTTGGTAGTATGGTCATTTTAATAATATTAATTCTGTCTATCCATGAACATGGGAGGTCTTTCTATCTTCTGAGGTCTTCAATTTCTTTCTTCAGGATTTTATAGTTTTCACTATAGAAGTCTTTCACCTCCTTGGTTAGATTCATTCCTAGGGTTTTTTTGTTTGTTTGTTTTGTTTTTGTTTTGAGGCTATTATCAATGAAATGGTTTCTTGATTTATTTTTTAGCAGATTCATTGTTGCTATATAGGAAATATGTTGCCTACTACCTTGCCAAATTTGTTTATTAGCTCTAGCAGTTTTTTGGTGGAGTTTTTTTGATCTTCTGCAGACAGACGCTGACATTTTTGAAAGGCTCAGACCAGTTAATTCATAAAATTTCCTGTAATCTAGATTTATTTTGTATTTCTTCACTATTAAATTCAAGCTAAGCATTTCTAGCAAGATCATATAGTAAAGATGACCGATGAAAGCTTGATAAGGAAAAGAATATTTATATAACTTCAGAGTAAATTCTTAAAAATTATATATATATGCATGTGCTGGGGGAAAGGGAAATGCAGAAAAATCCAAATGTAGGGATTTAAAATATAAAAACTATGTTGTAATCTTCAAGTGTCAAAATCATGAAAAACAAGGAAAAGCTGAGCAACCAGTACAGATTAAAGGAGACTAAAAAGACAAAACAACCAAGTATGATCTTGGATTGCATTTTGGTGTAGGGAAAAAACCCACAAAACAATAAAAGACATTAATGGGACAATAGGCAAAATATAAATACAAATTAGATAATATTATCATATAACCATTATTTTTTCTAGTTTTAATTAATGAACTACAGTTATGTAATAGAAAGTCTTTATACTGTGGTAGTAGAAGCAAATGTGACTCCATTTTGTTTTATGACTTCATCCTGTAAAACAACCATGCGAAGTAAAAGAGTCATGACTAGGGCAAGATGTTCTTTTCCTTTTGCTATAGAAACCTTTAAGAACCCGGAACTACCTAATGGGGTATTGTTTCTGTAACTAGAGTAATGAGGCTCTGTTTCTGTAACTGGGGTGACTGGGATAACTGTGATTGGTTAGGCTTCCCTACGCTTGACTGCACTGTCCCGCTTCTGTAACCTGGCTTGCTTGCATTGACTAGACCCCCAGCCCCCAAACATCCCTTTTGCGGTTTTCAGGCTTATAAGGAGTGCCCTTGCAAATGTTCGGGGCTGATCAGGGGAACAGCTTTATGTTCTGGTCAGCCGCCACCGGTGTGCTTCAATAAAGGCTTGATTCGATTATACATGAGTGGTCTGGAAGTCAGTTTATGAAACCCTGGGACGAAGCTTTGACTATAACAGTTCTACTAGAGGCACAGACCAGCTACTTTGCTGGTTGAAGCAGAAGGATCCACATTTGAGGCTAGCAACTTAGCGAGACTACGTCTCAAAAAATTTTAAAAAGGCTACAAAGTGTAGGTCATTAACGTGTTTGCCTAGCAAACTGGAGGTCCTGGATTCAATTCCATATTACCCCCCCACACACACATACACAAATCTTTGTTCTTTTGAAAACAGACAATAGGTAAGGAATACATGGGTTTTCTTTGTATAAGCTATTCTTTCAACTTTTCTTTAAGTTTACTATTCTTTCAATTTTTTTTTAAGTTTGAAAATATATCAAAATAAAAAGCTTTAAATAAAGCAAATATTGTACTAAATCATGGCCATTTAAAAAAGCAATTTTTGGCAAGGAGCAGTGGTGTACACCTTTATTCCCAGAAGCTGGGAAGGCTGAGGCAGGAGGTTTGCAAGTTCAAGACCAGCCTCAGCAACTTACAGGGCCCTAAGCAACTTGGACCGTCAAAAAATATATATAAATAAAAAGGATTGGGGATGTGATTCAATGGTTAAGGGATCCTGAGTTCAATACCTGATGTAAAAAAAAAAAAAAAAAAAGGGCAATTTATCGGTTGGATTGTAACTCAGCAGTACAGCACCTGCCTACCATGTATGAAGCCCTAGGTTCAATCTGGAGTAATGCAAAAATAAATAAATTAATTTAAAAAGCAACTTTTTTTTTTTTTTTATATTGCAAACCACCTTATAATTTTTATTTTCCTCCCTTGCAATTTTTCACTCCTTTTGATTCTGGAAGACAACAGAAACATTGTTTACTTGTAATAATACAATGTCATCAAGGTCTTGATCTCCCAATGTGTGTTATTTGCTAGGGCTGCCTTTAACAAGATGCCATACGCTGAGTAGCTGATTTCTCATAGTTCTGGAGGCTGGAGTCCAAGATCAGGTGCCAGCAGGGTTGAAGTCCTCCAAGACCTCTGTCCTGGGCTTGCAGAGGGCCACCTAGCTGTATGGCTGACTCCCTGGACCAGGCACATCCCTAGTCCATTTCTTCTAATCACATGGGTCCCTTTGGATTTGTGTGTACCCCAATAGCCTCAATTAACTTAATCACACCCATTTCCAAATATGTAAAAAGCAACTTAATTGGGAGGCTGAGGCAGAAAAATCACAAATCTGAAAGCCTGGATAACTCAGTGAGACCATATCTCAGAAAATAAAAAACTCAATGGAAAAGGAACTTGAGCAAAATATGTTAAAGTAATACGAATATATCAATACAAAGTTTTTCCTTCCAAACAGGTTTATACTTTTAAAAATCAATTAACTAATTTAAATGGGGAATGGGCTATAAACCATTAAGTTGAAATACTTCTATTAGCAGCAAATCATATGAAAATTTGAGAAAACTGAAAACACAAACCTTAAGACAATAAAAAAGACTAATAATAGTCACCTACTAAACCTTATATTAAGGAAAAAACACCTACCAAGTGACAGTCAATATTCAGAACACTAATCCTTACCTCTTTCAACAGAATTACTCTTCTGAACTGAACTTAATAAAACTCAATCAAAAGCATCTAGCAATCAACATATACCTAACACTAAAAAGAGAACTGGAAAATGATTGTAACTAAAAACACAAGGTACAACCATGAATCTAAAACAAAAGATCTAAAACAAAACCATTTTACTAACCTAATTTAAAAAAACAACTAAGAATATATATAGATAGCATAATTTATAGTACTGCTTATGTGATATTCAAATATCAAAAACTAAGGATTATATATTGATACACAAAGTTTTTTTTCCCTTCAATCCCCAAGACCAAAAAAAAAAAAAAGTCTCCTCCATGCTGTCATAGAACTTAATCCATGGGCCTAACCTTTGTTTTATAGTTACTGGTGACTGTTTATCTTCCTCCACTTCTGGACTGTGAATTTCTGATTTACATTTATTTTCATATCTACTATAGCATATGAAACTGCCCTTATATAAAACAGGCAATTAATAAGTATCTGTTATAATATGAAAAATCAAAAGCTCCTGATATCTGATAGGAATGCTACAGTATAAAATGGAAAAATCTGCATGACTCACAATCTGGTATAAATCATATATTATTCTGCTATATCTCACTAAATATAATCACTAACATGAGACAAAGCAATTTCAATGTCTCTGAAAATGAGCTAGATTATTCTGCTTCTAAATGAAGATCCAAGAATCTACTTCTATTTTTGGCACACATTTTTCAACCTATCAGAATAAAATCTTGGTATGATTTGAATGACAAAGACGAAAGAAAAAGCACTTTCCATACTGAAATTAGCAATAATGGCTCTAATGTCTTTGAGATCCCATTTTTGAAAAGCCATAAATCAAGCATGTAATTCTACACCCTACTGGCTCAGCAAATTTTTACTTATAAATTATTCATAGTAGGTGAGCATAATTTCAGAACTATGTAAATATATTATCTGGTAATAAAAAAAGGAAAGAAATGAAAGTACTAAAGAAAAACTTAAATGACTAAGTAAGGGCACAAGAATTCCTTACAAATGAGTACTTCAAATGCTCTCTCCAAAGCCACTGTGCTATCTTACAATATTAACATGAAGTTCCTCAATAAACCTCTCCATCAGACCCCTTACCGTTCCCTGAAAAGAACTAATCTTGTCCCCTCTTTTGATAATTTCACTTTGATAATTAAGCTGTCTAGGAACTGACAGTTATTTATTCACTCAGTCACTTATTCATTCAACTCCTCTGATTTTATCAACAAACAGAGTGTTGACCTCCCTTGGAGAACTAGCCAAGAGCCTAGAACCCAAAGAAGATACTATTCAGGCACTATAAAAACTCTGCCTTTATGCAGGGCACTGTGGTGTGCAACCTGTCAACATATCCTAGCAACTCCACAGGCTGAGGCAAGAAGATCTCAATCTGGCAACTTTGTAAGACCTTATCGCAAAACACAAAATTTAAAAAACAAAGGACTAGGGATGTAGCTAAGTGGTAAAGCACCAAAAATAAAAATAACTCTTCCTAGTTGGACAAACATATTACACACACATATTATGGTGACATGCAATAACAGAAAGCAATCATGACAATTATGGGGTATGTATATATAAGAAAGAGAGGAGAGACAGAGAGAATGTGTGTGTGTGTGTGTGTGTGTGTGTGAGAGAAAAAGAGAGAGATTACAAATTGTTATTAGATATTACAGGCACATGTAATACAAGGCAGGCAAACAGGAAGAACTAGATCATGAGACCTTTTGTTTTTTCTTTCTCTTTTTTGGTACTGGGGATTGAACTCAGGGGCACTCGACAACTGAGCACATCCCCACCACTGTTTTGTATTTTATTTAGAGACAGGGTCTCATTGAGTTACTTAGTGCCTCAGTGTTGCTCAGACTAGCTCTGAACCCCCGATTCTCCTGTCTCAGCCTCCCCAGCTGCTGGGATTACAGCCCGGCCAGATCATGAGACCTTTAAGCAGTTGGAAAAAAAAAAAAAAAAAATCACTGGTACATACAAAAGACAAGTGAAGGCTCTGAAGGCTTATAAAATAGGGGCATAACAAGGTTGAATAAGCACTCTAAAGAGATTACTTTGAGACCAATGTGATTCTGCAACCTGTACACTCAGAAAAATGAGAAATTATATCCCATCTGATTTAAATGTATGATATGTCAAGGTCATTGTACTGTCATGTGTAACTAATTAAAACACATAAAATTTTTTTTAAAAAATTAAAAAATTTTTAAAAAGAGATTACTTTGATAGCTGTGGTGTGGCTGGTTTAGAAGAGTAGTTTTCAGTGGAGGTGGTAACACATCTAGAAGACATTTTGAAAATCAGAGGGGTGATTTAAGTGTCACATGTTGGGGAATAGTATGGCAATTTAGTGAGTGTGGTCATTAATTGCTGGATACTCTATGTGCTAAACAATCCCACACTTCTTCATGACTTTCAGTTGTTCTACCAAATATTTGTGATGGTGCAAAACTTGTTTATATAGTTCACTGAGACCACCAAGAACATTGTGGTCATGGAATCTGAGATGCCCACGGAACACATTTATATCAGTCTGCACTTGTTGTTATCATAGTCATACTTATTCTATCAATAAACTCAATCTTCTGACTGCCATTATATTTTCTATTGTCGCAATAGGCCTGAGCACCTATGGATTTGAGAACCAGTGTATTAAAGCAGGGGCCAGCAAACTCTGTAAAAGGGCCAGATGGCAAATATTTAGGCTTTAACGGCCATATTGTCACTGATGAAACTACTGAATTCTACCTTTATAGCACAAAAGCAAAAACATAAAAAATAAACAAAACCACTTAATTAATGGACACAATTTTCATGTATCCTAAAATATTCTGAAACATTTTTTCAACCATTTAAAAATGTAAAACCGGGCTGGGGATGTGGCTCAAGAGGTAGCGCGCTCGCCTGGCATGCGTGTGGCCTGGATTTGATCCTCAGCACCACATACAAACAAAGATGTTGTGTCTGCTGAATACTAAAAAATAAATATTAAAAAAAATATATTCTCTCTCTCTCTCTAATAAATAAATAAATAAATAAAAATGTAAAACCAAATCCAAATGCAGTTACACATGCCTATAATACCAATTACTCAGAAGCTGAGGCAGGAGGGTCACAGTTACAAGGCCAAACTCAGCAACTTAGCAGGACCCTATCTCAAAATACGAAATGAAAAGGGGTAAGGATGTGGTTCAGTTGTAAAGAGCCCCTGAGTTCAATCTCTAGTACAATAAAAAAATTTTAAAATAAATACAGTAAAACCATTCTTAGTGCATTAAAAACATGGCAGGCTGGTCTGGCATAAAGGGCCATAGTTTGGTAACAATGAATTAGAGAGGAAGGCAAGCTAAATGTATAAGAAGTTGAAGCCAGGCACATGCTGGTAATCCCAGCAACTCGGGAGGCTAAGGCAGGTGGATCACGAATTCAAAGTCAGCTTCAGCAACTTAGCAAGGCCCTAAGCAACTTAGAGACACACTGTCTCAAAATGAAACACAAAAAGGGCTGGGGATGTGGATCAGTGGTTAAGTGCCCCTGGGTTCAATCCCTGGCATTAAAAAAAAAAAAAAAAAAAAGCATGAGAGGTTGAAACGAAGTCTAAACAAGAAATATAGAGGCTCTGAATTAAACCAATAATGGGTGGAGAAGAGGGAGAAAAGCCACCATCAAATATTTAAAAGATAATAGGAAGGCTTGGTGACTTACTGTAGATGTGCATGTAAGAGAGGATGGCTAGATAGAAACAGGAAGACAAAACAAGGTATTTAACCTGAGTGATTAAGTGAGTGACTGTACTATCAACTAATTAAAAAGAAAAAAAAAAAAGAGTTACCTGGGAGCGAAGGTAACATTCATGATCTGCTCTCTTTTGCTGATACTCCAAACTCTGCCCCTTTATGCCCTCTCCCAGTGACACCACCTGCTTTTTTAGATCCACTCCCTCACTCCCATCTCTAGTTAAAAAAAAAAAAGTCTTTATTAAAAAAAAAAAAAAGTGGCAAGGCAATTCATACATTTCATTGAATGAATGGTGGAAACAGCAGCAAGCTTAAACCACTCATGAAATAAATTTTGATGAAAAAAAGAAGAGATATTGAGCAAAATCAAAAGTGGAGTATATAAATTTTTTAAAAAGTCTTTTTAGTTATCTTCTTTTCATACTTCTTAAAACAAGAGTTGGTACTGGGAAGCCTGCCTTCCTCTCTAATTCAGTTACCAAACTATGACCCTTATGCCAAACCAGCCTATCACATTTGTAATGCACTAAGAATGGTTTTACTGTATTTATTTTTTAATTTTTTTTATTATACTAGGGATTGAATTCAGGGGCACTTTACTACTGAGCCACATCCTCACCTCTTTTCATTTTGGACTTTGAGATAGGGTCCTGCTAAGTTGCTACTGTTAACAAATATCTAAAAACGTAGAAATGGCTTTGGGACTGGGCAAAGGGTAGACGCTACAAGAATTTTGAGGCATATGTTAGGAAAAAAACCTAGAATGCTGACCAGGCACAGTGGCACATGCCTGTAATCCCAGCTACTCAGGAGGCTGAGGCAGAAGGATCACAAATTCAAGGCCAGCATGGGCAACTTAGTGAGACCCCATATCAAAATAAAATTGCAAAAGAGCTGGGGATGTAGCTCAGTGATAAATCAGCCCTGGGGTCAATCCATAGTATCAAAAGAAAGCCCAGAAGAACAGAATTTGAGGAATAACATGAAGAACTTGTGCAATGAGTTGAACGGGTATCTCCCACAAACTCATACGTTGAAGAACATAAATGTACTTGAGAACATAAATGTACTGGAGACAGAGCATTTAGAAGTGATTAAGATAACATGAGGTCACATGGATGGGCTACAATTCATTGTGATTGGTGTGCTTATAAGAAAAGATTAGGACACAGATAGGTATTCACAGAGGAAAGTCCATGTGAAGACAAAGAAACAAACCCTACTGATGTCTTCATCTTGGACTTCTAGCCTCCAGAACTGTGAGCAATTAAACTTATTATTTAAGTCATCTAGTCAATATACTTTGTTACAGCAGCCTATAGCAAACAAATTCATAGACTAAGGAGGAAAAGAAAATAAAGACACTGAAAACAAAGCAGAGTCAATGAAAAATAAGACAGAGAAGATGTGGGATTAAAAACAAAAAAGAATTTAATCTTCAGTGGAAAGTCTAAGTGAGTGATATATTTCTAGATTAAAACACTGAAGGAGGGCTGGGGTTGTGGCTCAGAGGTACAGTGCTTTCCTAGAACACTTGAGGCACTGGATTCGATCCCCAGCACCACTTAAAAAAACTAACTAAATAAAGATATTGTGAACATTTGCAACTAAAAATATTTTTAAAAACCACCACCACCACCAACAACAACAACAAAAAAAAAAACTGAAGGAGATAATTACTGATAGTTTTGCTTTTCTAATGAAGCCGGAAAGAAAGTAATATCTCTATCTCCTGACCAGACAGTGTCAGAGGCTGAAAGGTAAAAAGTAGCCATCACCCCTAGTGAAAAGGACAGCTCACTGCATATAATAGATGCTTACAGACTTCATATAACATGAATTGAATTCCAGAGCATATGGATTAAAGAGGTAATGCTACCAGTCATTGATGTCAACTGGAAATTTAAGCGGGATGGAAACTTTTACAATGGTATAAGTGGGGAAGAAAGGATCTAGAAACTACATTTTTTTACCTGTACATTCTTTGCAAATCAGATGCTAAGATTCCAGTGTCCACATATTTGCCACATCTATTACTGGTGAGGTACTAAAACAGAAAATATGAAAAACATAAAACACTCAATATTTCAAGAAACAAGAGACCAAGCTATTAAAACATTATACTTTAAATTCTTCATTAATAAAGTATACCAAAATAATTTTTTAAAAATCACCAAATAATTGTCAATTTGAAATCAGAATTTAATCAACAATATTAATCACCATTACAACACAAGAATATTAATAACTAGACAGCTTTATAGTAGTGAGTGTGGGCTTACTATAACCAATGTTCCCAAATACAACAGAATACAGCAGTAAACTGTTGAGAATGAGAAAGACAGTAGAATGAATCAGACATAACTTTCCTATGTTCATATATGAATACACAACCATTGTAACTCCATATTATGAACAAACAACAAGAATGGGAAGTTATACTCCATGTATATATGATATGCCAAATACATTCTACTGTAAAGTATAACTTAAAAGAACAAATTTTAAAAAAATTTTTTTTTTAAAGCCAGCCTCAGCAACATAGCAAGGCTCTAGGCAACTCAGCAAGACCTTGTTTCTAAATAAAATATCAAAAAGGGCTGGGAATATGGCTTAGTGGTTAAGTGCTCCTGGGTTCAATCCCAAGGCTACTCTCTCCCCCCAAAAAATAACTGATTATTTAAGAATGAAATATAAATATATTAATTTTCATTTGATTTTTGTATATTGTTTTTCAAAAAGTTAATAAAGTTATTTGGACTAACTTCTTACTAAGTTACTTGAACATCACTACTTAACAGACAGATTTCCTATTATTGGTGACCGAGGGGTATTATGAAAAAACTATTGAGACCCTAAAGTCCATGTGAACCAAAAGAGTTTGGGAACCTCTAACTTAGGCACTGTTCTCAGGCCTTTTAGTTTCTCTTAAAACACTCTTATGAGGTAGATATTAGCCTCCACATTTTATAGGTAAAAAAGTTTAAATGAGGCTTAAAAAGTTTAATTACTTGTCAAGCAGCATATAATATATTGAAGGGGCAGAATTTAAGTTAGACTGTCTATCAGCCTATGTATTTCAATATTTGCTAATATCCAGTCTGACTTTCTCACTTCATACAACTTTTTTTCCAAGCACATGGCAACAGATTCAGTACCCCAAACTGGATCATTCTAGCTCATCTTGCCCTTTTCTGGCCTCCTACAGCATGTTGCCATTTGCTACAGTTATTTTAAATTATACTTAATTATGTGTATCTCATAGCTGCTGTAAAAAAAAAAAAAAGTAGCTGGGATGTAGCTCAGTGTATAGCACTTACCTACAATCTGAGAGGACCTGGATTTGATCCCTAGCACCACAAAATATAAGTCTAATTTCCATTAAAAAAAAAAAAAAAGAGAGAGAGAAAGAAAGAAACAGAGGGGCTGGGGTTGTGGCTCAGTGGTAGAGTGCTCGCTCACCCAGCACGAGCAGGGCACTAGGTTTGATCCTCATCAGCACATAAAAATAAATAAATAAATAAAATAAAGGTATTGTGTCCAACTAAAACTAAAACTTAAAAACATTTTTTTAAAAAAGGAAAGAAACAGAATAGAAAGATGTCTAAAATACACCACTAAGTGGAAAAAAAAATCAAGCAGAAGAAAATGTCTTATTAAAAAAAAGAATAAATATATAAGTATGTATAGGCATACAAAATCTTTAGAAAATACAATAGAAACTCTCCATGGTCACCACTAGAAAGAACACAGATGATAGGACTTCTTTTCATTTTAAGTCCATCTGTCCCTTTTTTGTTTTGTTTGAAAGATGGAATCTCACTACATTGCCCAGTCTGGCCCAAAACTCCTAGGTTCAAATGATCTTCCTGCCTCAACATGGTGAGTAGCTGCTACAACAGGCCTGGACCACTACACCCAGCTTTGCACCTTTCATTTTAAGCCATAAGACCTATTATTTTTACAGTGAATCAAAGTGAAAACTATAAAGTTGATAATGTCAAGAGTTGAAAAGCAGTCAACTGTGGGCAGGACTGAGAAAAGACCACTTGATTCAACAGTGTTCAGTGACCTGAATACAGTGAAGTAGTCTAAGTAGTGGGACTATCTATAGGAAGAGTAATTCAAGAGTGAGTAAACAGCAAGAACAAAGGTCTTGTGCTTGGCATCTATAAGAAAGTCAATGTGGTTACGACTGAGTAAATAAGGGAGAGAGCAAATGGAAACTATTGGGACAGAAAAATAGAGGCACTTTTTTAGATTGGATTTTACTCCAGGTGTCCCAAACCCCATTAAAGCATTTTGTTTTGTTTTGTTTTTGGTACCAGGGATTGAACCCAGGGGCACTTAACCACTGAGCTATATCCCCAGTCCTTTTTTATATTTTATTTAGAGACAGGGTCTCTCTAAGTTGCTTAGGCCCTTGCTAAATTGCTGAGGCTGGCTTTGAACTCACAATCCTCATGCCTCAGCCTCCTGAGCTGCTGGGATTACAGACATACACCATTGCACATGGCTTATTGAATGGTTTTCAGCAGAGCTCTGACAAGCTCCAATTTAGCCTTTAAAACAATCTCTGGCTGCTCTGTGGGGAATAGATTTTAGGTAAAAGAAGAATCAAAGACATCAGTTAGATGGCTATTTCAATTATATAACAAGGAGATTGGTGGTTTGGAATTGCATGGTTGGAAGAAGAGATTGTAAGTGCTTGGATTTGGAATATACACTAATTTAAAGGTAAAGCCAACCAAATTGTTGATGAATTGGATATGGGAGTGAAAGAAAGGAGTTAGAATGATCCTTAAGGTTTTTGTTAACAAATGGGATGGAGGGTGCAGTCATTTCCTGAAATCCAGAACACTTACATACATTTGGAGGAAAAATCAAAAGATTGGTTCAGACATGTTAAGTTGGAGATAGCTATTGGACAGACATTCAAGAAAAGAATCAACTAGGCAACTGGATATACCAATCTGGAATCCAAGATTAAAACCTGGACTGTAGATACAAATTTAAGAATCATGAATATGTAGATAATATTTGAAGGTATAAAACTGGATGAGATAACCACGAAGTAGAGAAGTAGAGAAAGATAAGTGAGGAGAATGTGGAAAGAGAGGTAAGAAACCAGAGTGCAATGAGAAGCTGAGGAAGGAGGCCGGAGGTTCAAGGAACCAGAGGCTGGGGCCACTTCCAACATTTCGAGGCGGGTAGAAAAGGATCCAAAAAGGAGATTGCAGAATGACTGACAAGGTAAAGGCAAAACAAATTAAGTATATAGATCACAAACTCTGATGTGAAAGAATATATCTCCCTTCTTTTAACTCAGATTGTTTGCTGACCATACCATTTGCCACATATTGCTTTCTACTAATGGTAATAAAAATGAAAAAAAAAAGTGGGAAGGGAAGAGAGGCGGCATGGGGTTTGAAATGATAGTGGAATGTGATGGACATTATTATCCAAAGTACACGTATGAAGACACGAATTGGTGTGAATATACTTTGTAACAACCAGAGATGTGAAAAATTGTGCTCTATATGTGTAATAAGAATTGCAATGCATTCCGCTGTCACATATGAAAAAAAAATATTTTTAAAAGTAAATAAAAATAAAAAAGCCAAGTAAGGAACCTATTATAATCGTCTAACCCGTGCTTCCTTTTTTACTGTTTCACAATTTGACAGCTACCTCTCTGAGAACCGCTCATTAACGTTTTCTTTATGACCCTCTGAGGGCGTCAGAAGAAAAGTTTGTGTACAAGACGTGGTGGTATCACTGTCAGGCGAATTCCACTCTTCCCCCCACCGTAGTGAGAGAAAGCCATGTCTCACCCTCAAAGGAGTAGAGCTGTCGACAGACTCCATGCCCGAACCCAAACTAGGAGGGAATAAGGCAGGAAGCTAGTCGAGTTCGCCCTTAAAAAGAAAAGCAACGCCCTGGGGTGGAGACTAGAGACCGCTGCGAGGCACAAACAAGCAAAATACACACCTGGATGATTCGCTGCTTCAGTTTATTATCCACGAACGATGCGGGTCTGGGCTTCATTACGTCTATCTGGAGGCCTCGGTTCCGGCCGCCAGTACCACATGAACCGGGGGCCTTCTCGAGGCTGTCCGCAGCAATCGCCGTCCTCGCCGCACCCGAAATGTTCCCCGCCTGGCCTAAACTGCGTCGTTTTCCTCAAGACAAGAGTACTACGAGTGAGGTGGGTGAGGACTACTATGGAAAAGAAAACGAAAACCTCAGGGAGTTCGTAATATTATTTTTTTCAGGCTTATCCAACACGCCTTGGACGATTAGGCCCCCTTTGAATATGCTCAACTTTATTGGTTCCCACCTAGGTGGACAAAGACCCGCGGCTGCGGAGGAGTGATTCCATCCTAGGCCCACCGAGATTCTCGCAGCTGGTGGTTAATTTGGTTTCTTTTGTCATGTCCAGCCTTCCCAGCCACACCCTTTTCGAATACAGAATTAGTCTTAGGGGAGAACTTGAACAAAACCAAAGATACCATGGATGGTTAAGTTAGGATAAAAGAGTCTGGGTGTAAAAAGGAAAGGAGCTGGGGCGCGGTGGTGTACGCCTGTAATCCCAAATGTTTCAGGTCTTATTTGATTTAAGCAATATTAAGTGCTGCCTATTATGTTTGTCACTAGGAAAGCTGAGACAGGAGTATCGAAAGTTTGCGGGACCTCTCCGAGTTCGAGACTAGCCTCAGCAATTAACGAGATCCTGCCTCAAAATCTAAAAAATAAAAAGAGATTGGGATGTATCTCCACTGGTAAAGCTCCTCTGAGATAAATCTCCACTACCAAAAAAGGAAAGGACTAGTTTACCAAGATAATTAGGGATTTGGCTTTGGTGGTTTTTAAATTAGGTAGATTTATAGATAGATATAGAGATATATTTTGTAGTTGAACACAATACCTTTATTTTACTTATGTTTATGTGGTGCTGAGGATCGAACCCAGGGCATGCACGTGCTAGGCGAGCATTCTACCGCTGAGCCATAAGAGTGCATAAGAATTCCAATTACTCAATATCCTTGCCAACACTGATTATTTTCTGTTTTTTTTTTTTTAAATACTAGTCAACCTAAGTGGTATAAAATGTTATCTCATAGATTTTATTTTCATTTCCCTAATGATTGTCAATTTTGAACAACTTTTCATGTGCTTATGGGCCATTTGTATATCTTTGGAGAAAAGTCTATTCAAGTTTTTGTCTATGTTTGAATTAGCTGTTTTCATTATTGTTGAGTTTGGGAGTTCACTGTATGTTGAAAGGACTGTCTTTCCCCCACTGAATGGTCTTGGCATTCTTGTCAAAAATCATTTGACTAACTAGACATAGTGGTGCACACCTGTAATCCCAGCTGAAGCCAGATTTAAAGTTAGGTAGTCAGTGTAGTTAGGTAAATCGGGTCTAATATGGGTCTAATATCAGTGAAATCTAAAATGGAGGCCGTTCGGAGAATGACTCAGGGAAAACACAGGACAACTCATGGAATGTTAATGAAGTCCTGAAAAGGCCCTAGGCCAAAGTCCACCTCAAAGAAATGTCAATGAACAGCCCCAAGCAAAAAGGTGCTGACTCAGAAGTCCTTCCTGACCAGATTACTTCTTTGGCCCACCTGTGTCCCACCCCTCGGGCCTTCCCACCTACATTCCATCACTGAAAGAACTATAAAAAGGGGAGACAACATCCCTTCCACGGATTCCACCTATTGGGTCCCCTTCTTCCTCCAGGAGAAGTCTTTTCTGCTGTCCTTTAATAAACTTCTAATTTCTACTCTGACCTTGCCTCGGCGTGCTTCTTTGGTGTTATTCTTCAACATTGGGGAAGCAAGAACTCGTCACCGGTCAACAGCGGTAACACAGCTACTCAGGAGACTGAGGCAGGAAGTCCAATTAAGTTCAAGGGCAGCCTCAGCAACTTAGCCTTGTCACAAGAGCATATCTCCAAAGAAGTGTCCAAGGAGTTTCCAGAGAGGGGTGGGGAACTTGACTCAGGATGGACCAGCTTATGTGACTGAAAGAACTTCAGCAAGTGTCCGTCAAAGACATTATTAGAAGTTTATTTAGGAAGTAAATACCTGTTTAAAGAAGAAAGGGGACAATCTCAAGAGAGAGGCCTTTGGGGTTAAAAGAAGAATGTGAGGCTGAGGCTGTAGCTCAGTGGTAGAGCACTCGCTTTGCATGTGTGAGGTGCTGGGTTCGATCCTCAGTACCACATAAAAATAAAGTAAAGGTATTATTTCCATCTACAACTAAAAAAAATTGAAGAAGGAGAAAGAGAAGAAGGAGAATAATAATAATAATAATAATGATGATGGTTATCTCCAGAGGAAGAGACAGCAACCCCTCTGGTGTGGGGTGTTAATGCTTACTGGGCTAGAGGTGGAGGCAGTGTGAAGCTACACACTTCATGCCAGTTTCCTTGTGCTTGCACTTTGCCCACAAGGGCATGGGTCAAGGGAACTGGCCTAGGTCGTGTAACTCAGGAGTTATAATTATTTGTGGATGCTTTCTACATTTCAGTCACTTATGGGCACTTCCTTTGAGACTTAGTATCTTTCCCTTTATTCTCAAATTCCTATCTCAACCCTGTCTCAAAAAATAAAATATCACTGTGTGTAGCTTGGGTAGAACCAAGTTCAATCCCCGTTATCACAAAAACAAACAATCATTTGACTATATAGGTAAGGGAACTTTTCTAGGCTCTTTATTCTTTTCCATTGGTCTATATATTTTTATTTATATAGACCAATATAAATAAATGTTTTAATTATTGTAGCTTTGTAGTAAGCTAAAAATCAACAACTGAATCCTCCAGGTTTTTTTCTATTTCAAGATTGGTTTGACTATTTTATACAAAAAAAAAAACTTTGCGATTTTTGATAAGTTATGCATTGAATCTATAGAACACTTTAGGTAATATTGATATCCTATAACAACATAAAGGCTTCCAATCCAAGAACATAGGATTTGTTTCCATTTAGTTATATCTTTCAATGATATTTTGTAGTTTTCATAGTATAGATTTTGGCCTCCTTGGCTAATTCCTGAGTATTTTTATGCTATTCTAAATAGAATTCTTTTCTTAATTTCTTTTTTAGACTGTTCATTGTTGGTGTATAGAAATGCAATTAATTTTCATGTGTTGGCTTTAAATCCTGCAATTTTGATGAATTCTTTTATGAGGTCTAATGTTTGTTATGGAATCTTTAGAGTTTTCTTTATATAGTCAGGCACAGTGGTACATGTATGTGATTCCAGCAACTCTGGATGCTAAGGCAGGCATATTGCAAGTTTGAGGCCAGCCTCAACCACATAGTGAGACCCTGTCTAAAATTAAAAAAAGAAAAGGGATGGGGATATAGTTCAGAGGCAGAGTGCCTCTGGATTCAATCCCCAGTAACTGAAAAAAAAAATCATACATGAACAGAGATAGTTTTATTTCTTCTTTTCTAATTTTAATGCCTTTTACTTATTTTTCCTTGCCAACCACTGCAGCTAAAACTTCCACTCTTATATTGAATAAAAGTGGTGAAAGTGGGAATAGTTGGCTTGTTCCTGATTTTAGAGAAGTTAACTTTTCATCATTGAATTTGATAGTTGCTGTGATTTTTTTCATATCTAACTTTTTGTTATTGTTGTTTCGCAGATTGAACCCAGGAGCACTTAACCACTGAGCCACATCCCCATGCTTTTTATTTTGTTTTGTTTTTGTTTTTGTTTTTGGTACTGGAGATTGAACTCGGGCACTCAACCACTGAACCACATCCCCAGCCCTATTTTGTATTTTATTTAGAGACAGGGTCTCACTGAGTTGCTTAGCACCTCACCGTTGCTGAGGCTGGCTTTGAACTTGCAATCTTCCTACCTTAACTTCCTGAGCTGCTGGGATTATAGGCCTGAGCCACTGCACCTGGCTTTATTTTGTATTTTGAGACCTTGTCTTGATAAGTTACTTAGGGCCTTGCTAAATTGCTGAGGCTGGCTTTAAACTTGTGATCCTCCTTTCTTAACCTCCCCAGTTGCAGGGATTACAGTCATGCACTACCACACTTGGCTCATATCTGACTTTTATTATGTTGATGCAATTTCTTTCTGGTCCTAATTTGTTGAATATCTTTATTGTGAAAGGATGTTGAATTTGTCAAATGTTTTTCTCCATTAATTGAGATGATAATGAAATTTTCCTCCATTCATCCTATCATATGGTATATTACATTGGTCAAGTTTTATATCTCAAACCATCCTTGCATTCCAGGAATAAGTTCCATTGCTGTATAATTTTTTTTCAATATCCCTTTTAGTTGTAGTTGGACAAATATCTTTATTTATTTGTTTATTTTTTACGTGGTGCTGAGGATCAAACCCAGCACCCCGCATGTGCTAGGCGAGCTATATATGCTGAGCCACAACCCCAGTCCCTTTTGTTTGTTTTTTTTTTTTAGTTGTAGTTGTACACAATACATTTATTTTTATTTATTTATTTATTGTGATGCTAAGGATCCAACCTAGTCCCTCACACGTGCTAAGTGAGTGCTCTACCACTGAGCCACAACCCAAGCCCTGTATAATCTTTTTAATATGCTGCTAAATTCATTTTGCTAATTTTTTAAAGAATTTTTTTTACCAGAGAGATTGAACTCAAGGGTGTTACTGAGCCACATCACCAGCCCTTTTTATACACACACACACACACACACACACACACACAAAGAATATATATATTCCTTTTTTTTAACTTGTCAATGGACTTTATTTATTTGTACGTGGTGCTGAGAATCAAACCCAGTGCCTCACACATACTAAGGCAAGCACTCTACCACTGAGCCAGCCCTTTATTTTTTATTTTGAGACAGGGTCTTGTTAAGTTGCTAAAGGCCTCACTAAGTTGCTGAGCCTGGCTTTGAACTTGTGATCCTCCTTCCTTAGCCTACTGAGCCACTAGATTACAGGCATGCTCCACTGCTCCAGGCTAAATATAGTATTCTAGATTGAAAGGTTTTTTTAAAAAAAATTTTTTAGTTGTTGATGTTTATTTATTTTATTTTTTTGTTTGTGGTGCTGAGAATTGAACCCAATGCCTCATACATGCCAGGCAAATGTGCTACCACTGAGCCCCAGCCCCCGCCCTAGATAGAAAGTTTTTGTTTGTATACGTTTGTGGTTCTAGAGATTGAACCCAGGGATGCGCTACCACTGAGCTATATCCTCAACCCTTTTTATTTTCTTTTTTTAAATATTAAGATAAGAGCTTGCCACATTACTAAGACTGCTCTTGAACTTGCAGTCCTCCTGCCTCAACCCCCTTAGTTGCTGATGTTTGCTTCTACCCTTAACTAGGCTATTTTCCCCCCAACACTTTGAATATATAAACCTAGTATCTTCTGACTTCCATAGTTTCTGATAAGAAATTTGTTAAATATTTTTAAAAATATTTTTGTTGGAGATTGACACAATACCTTTATTTTATTTATTTATATGTGGTGCTGAGGATTGAACCCAATACTAGGCAAGCGCTCTACCACTGAGCCAAAACCTCAGCCAGAAATCTGCTAAATATCTTATTGAGGATCCCTTGTGTGTGATGAGTCTCTTCTCTATTGCCACTCTTTTTCTTTAGAAAGTTTGACTACGATGTTTTTTGGTGTGGGTCTCATTGGAATTCCTTGAGCTTCTTGGTTGTGTGTATTCATGTGTTTAATCATATATGGAAAAATTTCAGCCATTATTTTTTAAAATATTTCCTCTGCACCTTTCTCCTCTGCCCCTCTTTTTCCTCAAGGATTCCCACAAAGAATATGGTGATTTGTTCAGTGCTGTTACATGGATGGGTCCCTTAGGCTTTTTCACTTGTTTCAATCTTTTTTTCTTTCTATTCCTCACACTCAGCAACTTCCATTGTCTTAGTTTCAACTTCTCTGATTCTTTTTTCTGCTTGCATGAATCCACCTTTGTATTCCTTAAGTGAATTTTCATTCGGTGGTTGTACTTTTTAGCTCCTATTTGGAGTCTTTTGAGTATTTATATCTGTTGATATTTTCATTTTGCTCATACATAATTTTGACTTTCTCTAATCCTTTGAACATGTTTAACACAGTTGTAGGTCTATTCCTGATAGATAAGCTATGAGGTCTTATTCAGGGACAGTTTCTGTTCATTTACTTTGTTTCCTTTGAATGGGTCATACTTTCCTATTTCTTTGTGACTTTGATAAAAACTGGATGTTTTAACCTAATAATGTGGTAACTGTGGAAATCAAAATTTTTTGCTCCCCAGTTTGCTGGTATTTGTTTTTTGTTTGCTTTTTTATTTTGTTTGTAATTGTTGTAGGCTGTCTACATGCCCAGAATCATTTGAGATGTACAATTAAGGTCTTCTCAAGTCTATTCTGAGGTTACAGCATGTGTAATCACTTTCTACTTTTCTCCATATATATAATTGCTTTTAGATGTCCTACTTTAATTTCTGGCTCCCGAAAGGGGAGAAAAAGAAATAGGGGGAACAAAAAGCGACACTGGACCTTTAAATTTCCTGGAAGTCACTTGATAATGAGTAGTGGTTATTGTACTAAGAACTGAAATTGACATAAATTTCAAAATTTATTGCTCAAGTCTTCCCCTGGAAGTGCAATCCTTCAATAGACTTCAGTGTTCCAAAATACTGGTAGTGTGAGTGTGGTCTAGGTGGGGAGACAGTCCTGGTACTTCCTATTCTTTCATCTTCCCCAAATCCTCCTCCATATGTCCTCTGCTTTTAGCTTAGAAGCATTACCTGCATTTAGTCAACAGGTATTTATTAAAGGCCTACTGTGCCATAGGCACTAGGAAGAGCTATGAAGAAAGAGAACAGACTCCTGTACTCATTGGGCTTATGGTTTTATTGGAAGATAATAATAGTAAATAATTTTTTAAAAAATACACAACACTTTAATTTACTGATATTTCTTTTTGACTATAGTGCCCTTCCTGATCATCCTATGACATTCAGAATCTTAGCTAGCCATATCCCTTTCAACATTTCCTGATGTTTTCCTTTGATAAAAATCTCCATCTATTGAACACTTCTTATACTCATTTGAAGAGTATCTATTGAGTACTTACCAATTCCATTTCCTGCCTTGCCCTTTAGTCTTGTGAGGAAAAGCAGAATAATTGAGAATAACTATAATTGTGCCTTGTGTGTGTGTGTGTGTGTATGTGGCACTGGAAATTGATCCCAAGGCCTTGCACATGCTAAGCATATGCTCTACCACTGAGAAATATCTCTAGCTTCTCTAATTGTAACTTAGTAAAACATCATTTTTATTAGCTTATATATTATGTTCTTAACTATATTATACATTAGAAAAGATTCCCTTCAGCAAAAAGCACAAATATAACAAATACCTAGTAATTTTTTAAAATGTAATTTAATTTTGTGCATTTCAAGGTACCATATAGATAAAAACACAAGTAAGAGGCTGATACCATCACAGTATATGCCAAGCAATAGTTTCTACAATTTTTAATTGGCTACTATCCTACACTTAGAATTGACTTCATGGATATGTGACCTAGGCATTCACACTGGGTCATATGCCCAGAAAGGCATACACTTGGTTTAAGACTATCAACATCTTAAAATACTTAATACTTTTTGAACAAGAGGCCGCCTCTTAATTTCATTTTTCACTTGTAAATTTTGTAATGACTCCTTCCCACATGGACTTGAAATTCTCTGGAGTGCCTGCTTCTCAAAGGCAGGAGAGTGGGATTTTTGTTTGTTTTTATCTTGTAACTCCATTAAGAGCAGTAGGAAACAATTGAGAGTGATTTAAAAATAGATACCAAAAAGCTGGGTGCAGTGGTGTAGTATGCCTATAATCCCAGTGACATGAAAGGCTGTCAGACTGAGGGTAAGGCTTAAGCCTGGGAAGCAAGGATCAGGGATCCAGAATTTGAAAGACTATGCAAGGCACAGGTTAGAATATTGGTCATCCTTTATTCAGAGGCAGCAATAGCCCATAGCCAATCCCCAGCCATTTCCACAGGTCTTTTTTATATGCAGGCCAAACAAAGGAGGCACAGTGCCAACAGGTTACATAAGTGGGCATATGCTCGAAAGCAAACATTTATAACCTTGAGTACATATGTGGAATCCTGGTGTTCATTACATTACTACACACTGACCATAACATGGCGAATTCATGGCTTCAATCACACGTTAAAAACATAACACAATCTCAGCAAAGGAACTTAGCTGTGGACATTTGGGACCTGCCCCAACAGAGGCTGAAGCAGGAGGCGCACAAGTTCAAAGCCAGCCTCAGCAACTTAGTGAGACTCTATCTCAAAAAATAGAAAGGATTAGCTGGGTGCAGTGGCTCATGCCTATAATCCCAGCAGCTCAGGAGGCTGAGGCAGGAAAATCGCAAGTTCAAAGCCAGCTTCAGCAAAGGCTTAGCAACTCAGTGAGACCCTGTCTCTAAGTAAGATACAAAATAAGGCTCTTGTCAAGCGTCCCTGAGTTCAATCCCCAGTACCTACCCCACCAAAAAAATACAAAGGACTGGGATGTGGCTGTATAGTTTAAGTGCTCCTGGGTTCAATCCCTGGTATCAATAAATAATAAGAGATACCAACAATAAAATGCTTTAACATTTAATATTGAAATTATTTCTAGCAATTATTGCCCTGAAGATAATTTCACATTATTTCCAATGTTCAGATTTACAGTACCATACATCTAAACCAGAAAGGTGATTGAATTGTAACCTATACACCTCACTTACTACAGTTATTGAAATGGTGTTGGTTCTTTAATAGTGCAACCCCACCTAGTGGTAGTGGCACATTTCACCTTCTATTCATACTTCTAAACTTTGTAATTACTAGCAAACTGCCTTTTGTTTACTTGTATTTTATAATTAGGATGAACTATGTCCCAATTTTCTCAGTAAAGTCCTGATTTTTGCCTTATTTTACTCCCAGCATAATTATTAGTAGTATACTCTGTAGAAATAAATGAAAAACAACCTGATGGGAACAGGCACAGATAGAAAAGTTAAAATTATAATTGTTCTGCTTTCCCCCATAAGACTATTTTCTATAGTAATAAAGTCAGTTATCATCACTTGGATTTTGGCAGTGACTCAAAAGCAGGCAGAGAAGTGGGAATGCTTTATAGGGAGAAAATGAACGTTTTCAGGTGTCTGTAGTTGAAGAATATTGGCTAGATATGGTTAACTAGAAGCAAGACACCCTAGATTTTTGGTTAGAGATGAATACTTGCTCATATGTTTGGAACAGGGACAAAAATTAAGGAAACTATCAGTTATTAATGGAGTCTAGGCCCTTTTGGGCCAATGGATATAAGGGATACCGTTTGGCCTGTTACCAGTGATAGTGGTCTGACTTCAACATGTCTGATAGTAGTTTGGCTTTGCGGGCTGGTTACTATAGATAACAGGTTGGTTTGCTGGGATGGCTACTGCAGATTGTGAGTCTGAATTCTGTTTTTACATATGGTCTGGCTTTTATTCACTTATATATTCAGTATCTTGCCTTTCTTTCTCAAGAGTTTCCAGTTTGGGCAAATAAATTATATGGCCACCCTATGTATAAAATGAATCTGAGAAAAAAAAAAAGAGGAGAGTGTACATGCCAGAGGTTCCTTACTGAAGTTTAAAAACAAGGTTGCCTCCTTGCTGGAAGGTAGATACAGAGTCATTGTCATCTTCTCCTTCTTCCTGTTAATTCTATTCAGGGATCCTCTCTCACTTAGGTATATTCCCAATCCTTTCAATTTTTTGTTTGAGATAGGATCTTGCTAATTGCCCAAGTGATATTCCTGTCTCAGCCTCTTGAATAGCTGGGATTATAGGCATGTGCCATCTCACCCAGCTAGAGATATGAGTTTTCTTTTAAAAAAAACAAAACAAAACATTTTTTTAGTTGTAGATGGACACACAATATCTTTGTTTATTAATTTATTTTTTATATGGTGCTGAGGCTTGAACCCAGTGCCTCATACCTGCAAAGCAAGCGCTCTACCACCAATCCATATTCCCATATATGAGTTTTCTAAGGTTAAAAAAAGAATCTTTGAGGGCTGGGGTTGTGGCTCAGTGGTAGAGAGCTTGCCTTGAATACGTGAGTCACTGGGTTCAATTCTCAACACCACATATAAATAAAAAATAAAGGTCCATCAACAACTAAAAATAAATAATTTTTTAAAAAAATCTTTGATTTATTTAACTTGTTAAAGGGCACCAATTTCTTTTTTTATCAAATTTGTTATTATTTGTGAGGGTTGCCTTATTCACATCCCTTTCCTAAATAGAATTAAAATTATACTTCTATCTTAGCATGTTATACATTCATTCTACAAATATTTATTGTCTGTCATGTGCCAGTTACTATGCTGAAGTCAGGAAACAGAAAGTGATCAAAACATATGGTCTTTGAATTTATATTCTAGTGACAGGAATAGGACTGATGAGGCAATAAACATTTATTATAATTATGAGAATACATGGGCTGGGGGTGTTGCCCAGTGGTAGAACCCAGTGGGGTTCTGAATTCTGTCCCAAGCACCACAGTAACTAGAAGAAGGAATTAAGATTTCATTGCCCATAGAATAGAATCTTTCACATAGAAGATTTTCAGTAGGTAATTATTGTGAAAATTATGAAGTGAATTATCTGGGTACTCTGTTTGAAAATAACAAAGGGAACCTACCTCAGCCCAAATGGACAGGGGAGGTCTGTCTGAGAATGTGATGGTAAGGACCATCAGGACAGCAGAAGCCAGTTGTAAGAGAGAAAGGAAGAGGGTTTCAGGTATAGAAAGAAGCACATGTGCAAAGATCATAATGCAAGGGGAAAAACTGACCTATTCTAGGAACAGAAAAAGATAAAAAGGAATTCTTTGTTTTTATTTTGTTTTTGCTGTGCTGGGGATTAAACCCAGGACTTTACACGTTCTAGGCAAGCACTCTATCATGAGCTACATCCCAAATGTTTTTATTTTATTTCGAGACCTGATCTCACCAAGTTACCCAGACTACCTTGAATTTGAATCCTCCTTCCTTAGCCTTCTGAGTAGCTGGCCATACAGACATGAGCCACCATGCCAGCTTATTTGTTGTTTAAAACATTATTTGAGGCCAGGTGCGGTGTTGCATACCTGTAATTCAAACAGCTCAGGAGGCTGAGAGAGGAGGATGGCAAGTTCAAAGCCAGCCTCAGCAAGGCAAGGTGCTAAGCAACCCAGTGAGACCCTGTCTCTAAATAAAATACAAAATAGGGCTGGGGTTGTGGTCAAGTGCCCTAACGTCAATCCCCCATACCCCCCAAATAAAACAAAAACATTATTTGAGATCTCTGTCACTAAAACAATATAAATTTTAACAAATTTAGGTTATTTGGAAGAATTTCAATATGTGAGCCTGAGAAAGGAAAGGGACAAGAAGAGCCCAAGTATTTGTAAATAAGAACCTTATGTTTTTACTATTTTTTTAAACTATGGAGGTGTAATTTATCTCTATTAAAAGGCATCCTTTTTAAGTGTATAATTAAATTATAATTTTATTTATTTATTTATATATTCATTTTTGGTACCAGACATTGAACCCAGGGGTGCTAAATCACTGAGCCACATCCACAGTGCTTTTTATTTACTTTTAAAATTTTGAGACAGGGTCTCACTAAATTGCTTAAGCCTTGCTAAATTGCTGAGGCTAGCTTTGAGCTTGTAGTCCTTTTGCCACAGCCTCCCAAGCCACTGGGATTATAGGTGTGCACCACCCTGCCTGGCAATTATTATTTTAAATTGATGAAAAGTTTATTGCCACAGTCTGGCTGGGCACAAATGCTGCAGTCTGGCTGGGCACACAATCACGAGCCACCACACAGCTTGTAGATTCAAACAGCAACTCTTTATTCCCGAACTCACACCAGCCGTCTACAATCACGTTCTGGGGAAATCCACGTTCTCTGCCCAAATCCAAATCCACTGGGCTTCTATCTCCAAAATATACTGTCTGAATCCCGTGAGAACTCAAGGGGAACTCAGGCAGCAGGATACGCCCTATTCCCAGCAGGAATAATCTTAAACCTTAAACCTGGAACCTAAACCGGGAACGCCCTAATCCGCCTTGGTCCTTGAGCAAGGTCACCTACATTCAATGTCACTGCAACATGGGGTATGCTGGCAAGGAAATTGTCATACCTACTTACTTGGCTAATGGCTCCCAGCATCTCCCCACTTCTGATTAATTAAACAACAAGCAATGTGGCTTAAGGACCGTGCCTGGTAGGTTGTCCAATTCAACATATGGTTCTTACCCGTCATCGGAAAACTGACCTTTAGGCGTCAGCCTCCTGTCTTAGGTTGATACCACTGCAATTGAATCATACCCGTCACTGACTACCGGTCCAGCATACAGCCATACTTGTGGATAGGTCTATGCACCAGTGGGGGGGTGAGGTTCTTTGCCTCACCTCTGTTGGCCCCCAAATTTGGCCTTGGTGCCAGTGGGGGAGTGAGGTTAATGTGGCTTGAGGACCGTGCCTGGTAGGTTGTCCAATTCAACATATGGTTCTTACCCGTCATCGGAAAACTGACCTTTAGGCGTCAGCCTCCTGTCTTAGGTTGATACCACTGCAATTGGATCATACCCGTCACTGACTACCGGTCCAGCATAAGCCATTGGCCCCCAAATTTTAGACCATCACTAGCAGAAGGGAGGAGGATACAGAAATGCCACGACACCAAGCCAATTGGCGGCTCCTTCGGAAAAATTGCATCACTGGTGACACCATCAGCAAAGATATGCCAGCACTACCACAGTTAACATGGGGTGCGCTGGCAAGGAAATAAAAATTGCATCACTGGTTAATCACTGTCGCAGATGTAAGAATGGCCAAGCTGGAGTTCTGGATATCAGCTGTTATGGATTTGAGTCAAATCATCTTCTTTTCGATCTGTAGAAATTGTTTAGTTAATCTCTCTGAAATCCAAATCGGCTGCTGTTCTTCCTGTGGAAACACACAAACAAAACCCCGACTCCAGACAATCACTGGGTCAGGACCTTTCCATTGTCCAGTTAGAATATCTTTCCAAAGTACCTTAGGTTTATGTACATTTTTTGGATACATATGCCTTTCCGCAGCACTAAGTCCTGATGAATCCAAATTTAAAAAGTTTAGAGTAAAAAGCGTTATTTTAAGTTTATCTTTGGGGGATATATACCCCCTTCCAATTCCCTCTTTTTGCTTTAATAAGTATATGTCTGTATTTAATAGTTGTCTTAGCTTTTTGCATTTTCTATCTGAAATACCTTACTTGACATTTTCAACCATTTTTTATCTTATTTCTATCTTCTAGTTTTTTTCCCCCCTAAGGTTTGTACATTCACCCTTAGTTGCTTTTTTTCCTCTTTGGTTTTTTTTTTTTTCTATTTTGTGGGTTTAAAATTATTGTCTTCCTACATCTTTTCTATCTTCCTATATCTTTTTTTATCTTTCTACATCTTCTCTCTTTTTTTACCTTTCTGTACTTTTGTCTTTAAAGTTTTTCACTTTAAATTTTTAATCTTCTTTATCTAAATATCTTTTATCCTATTATCTTCCCATTTTTTTTAAGTAATGCCTTTACAATTAACTAGGCTTCAAATGACACAATCTTTTCTCCGTCATGAAGGCATTTTAACCACCTTCAATTTAACCTTTTAAAGCCTTTTAATATCATCTATACTGTACTTTTAAATGTACTTTTTCACCACCTACAGCTTCACTCTTTTAAACGAGGCTGAGATTCTGTTTAAATCTCTTTAATGTTAGTTTACATGGCTGCCCTTCAACCAAAGGCTTTTTTTTTTTTTAAACTCCATTGAGAAGCTTTGTCTCAATCTGCCATGTACAAATACCTTTTTCTTCTTTCTTCCTTTCTCAAGCTTTTAAAGTAAGTCTAATTTCCTCAAAATCTTTTTAAATGGCATTTTACAACTTTTTACTTTACCACACAGAGATTATGTCATCTAGAAACATTTCTTTTTCCTTTAACCTTTTATATTAAAATATATTTCCACATCTTGAATCTTTTTCTTCTTCTTTTTTAACCGTTAACCCTTTTTATAAATTCACATTTTGAAACAACTCATAAAATTTCTGATTTAGACAAATTACTCCACTTTAATAAGATGAAATACTTTCATGTTTTTTATGATACTATAATTGAAACCCAACTGAAAATTTTTCTACTCTTTGTATATAAATTACACATAATAGAATCTTAACTCTTAGTAACCTTGTTTTAGCAAAGACACAGACACAAAGCAATATTAAACATTTTTCCATTTACCAATTTATGAAAACACACATAATGTTTAAATATATTACCTTATGGAACTTAATAAGTAAAGAGTGGTTGCTGTTTCAACACTTTAGCTTTGTAAATTAATCAGAACTTTGTAGAAACCAAGATCTTAGACAAGTGTAGCAAACAGAACTAGCCCTCTCTTTCTTGTTGAAGAAAAATCTTTCTACAGGATACCATGATGGTCCCATTGATATACTTAATAACTTGTCTTTAAAAAGCCATGGGCTACATTTTTGTATTGTATCAACATATGCCCTAATTGTTCTTGGTCTCACTGGGGTGCCTCCTTCCTCTAACAATTTCTCTTGCTCGGAGGCGAACAACTTCAAACCTTGAGTCAACCATTTTCCCCAGTTTGCCTGAGAAATTTCTAGGGATAGGCAGCTTGAAACAAAAACAAGATAAATCAAAACAATAACACATTGTTTTTTGAATTGGTCACCCATTCTTTCGCTCTTCCTCAGAGGCCAGCAATTTCACTTACCTCCAAGCTTCAGAAGTTCCCCGTACGGGCCACCAAATGCCACAGTCTGGCTGGGCACAAATGCTGCAGTCTGGCTGGGCACACAATCACGAGCCACCACACAGCTTGTAGATTCAAACAGCAACTCTTTATTCCCGAACTCACACCAGCCGTCTACAATCACGTTCTGGGGAAATCCACGTTCTCTGCCCAAATCCAAATCCACTGGGCTTCTATCTCCAAAATATACTGTCTGAATCCCGTGAGAACTCAAGGGGAACTCAGGCAGCAGGATACGCCCTATTCCCAGCAGGAATAATCTTAAACCTTAAACCTGGAACCTAAACCGGGAACGCCCTAATCCGCCTTGGTCCTTGAGCAAGGTCACCTACATTCAATGTCACTGCAACATGGGGTATGCTGGCAAGGAAATTGTCATACCTACTTACTTGGCTAATGGCTCCCAGCAGTTTATATATAAAATTCTCCATTTTAATCATTTTAAAATATAAAGTTCAGTGACTTTCAGTACACTTACAGTGTTGTATAAGCATTACCACTATATAGCTACAGGACATTTCACTTGTATCTGTGGTCTTAAGAGTGGGAGTGCCACTACAAATTCCCAAATACCAGATCTACCACCTCACTAGCTTCAGTGCTGAACAGGTCCTCACACATTTCATGGGTGGCTTCCAGAGTGGCTTCCTGCCGCCTTGCTAAGGTTATTAAATTGCTGAAGCTGGCCTCAAACTTGAGATCCTCTAATTTTTCTAAAAGTCTATATTTTTTGTCTTGTTTGGCCACTGCCTCCATCTCCTGTCTTGCTGGAATTACAGGCATGTGCCACCACATCTGGCCTTTCTAACCCTTTCTTTCTTCTCCTTTTTTTCTTAGATTCCTATTGTACACATGTGGCTACTTTGTGTCCCAAAAGCCTCATATACTCTTGATTTTTTTTTTTTTTGGTACTGGAAATTACCCAGATATTTACCACTGTACTATATCCCAATCCTTTTTTTTTTTTTTTTTTTTTTTTTTGAGACAGATTTTGCTAAATTGCTTAGGGCATTACCAAATTCTTGAGGTTGAAATTAACTTGCAATTCTCCATCTTAGCCTCTTAAGTCACTGGAATTACAGGCCTGTAATTCTGCAATTCCAGGACCTGTCTCTCGACATTTTTATTCATTCTTTTTTCTTTCTGCTTGTTAGACTAGAAAATTGATCTATTTTCAGGTTTGCAGATTCTTTTGCCAGATCTCATCTACGGTTGAAATCCTCTAGTGAATTTTTCATCTTAGTCATGCTTTTTACATCCTGCATTTCTATCGGATTCCTTCTTATAATTTCTCTTTATTAATTTATCTGTTTGGTGGGGCATTATTCTCACAATGTCCTTTATTTCTTTGCACATGGTCTTCTTTAGCTCTTTGAGCATATTTAAAATAATTTATTTAGATTTTTTTGTCCAACAAATCCATTATCTGGGATTCCTTAGGGACAATTTATATTACTTTTCATCCTGTGAATGAGCCATGCTTTCTTATTTCTTTGCAGTTTTTTTATTGTTGTGGAAAACTGGACATTTTGAATATTGTAATATGATAACTCCCTCCACAGTTTCTAATGTCAATGCTGGTTATAGTTATCAATTCTTTTTGGTTACTTTTCTGAACTAATTTTCAAGAAGTCTACAGTTTTTGTCTTGTTTGGCCACTGAAGTCTCTGTTCCTTTAACTGGGCAGCTAGTGTTTCTAGATTTCCTTGAATGTTGAGATTCAGCTGTTTTTCTCCATTAAGCAAATTTGCCTTGGTGCTGTAATCTTTTGATTCATTTCCAAAGCTCTGATAAAGTTGATTCTGATGGTTGTTCCTAGCTTGTTGTAAAGAAAAGACTCTTGGAATTCTTTACTCCACCATCTTCAATGATATCAGTTCAATCTTATTAGTTTTTATAATACATATAATCCTGCAAAAGCAACAACAAGATGTAGAACATTTCCATTAACTCTGAAATATTGTCTTGTGCCATTTCCCGGTCTATCTACCATCCTCTATGCTTAGGCAACAATTGACAAACTTTCACTTACTATATATATGATTTTAAATTGTCAGCTTTCGTGTAATAGAATCAGATAATATGTTCTCTTTTATTTCTAGTTTCCTTTGTTCAATATAATATCTTTCGGATATATCCTTGTTTTGCACATATCAGAAGTTTATTTTTATATTGCCAGGTAGTATTTCATTGCATGGTTATATCATAATGTGTTTACTCTATTTGCCTGTTCGTAATTGTTGGGTAAATTCCAGTTGAGATTTTCTCCACTGTTTATATTTTATTATTTATGGTGCTGGGAAATGAAACCAGGTATATAGAATGCTAGGCAAGTGCTCTACCACTGAACTACATCACTAACCCTTTTTATTTTACTTTGAGACAGGTCTCACTAAGTTGCCTAGTATAACCTCAAATTTGTAGTCCTGACTATACTGGGATTATAGTCGTGCACTACCATACCCTGCCTGATTATTGTAGCTTTTAGTACATCATGAAATCAGGGAATGTGAGTCTTTCAACTTTTGTTTTTTATTTTTAAAATTGTCTTGTTTTAATTCCTTTGCATTTTCTATAAATTTTATCTTACTTTATTTATTTTTTTGTGTGTGTTTGGGATTGAATTCTTAGCCTTGCCTATTCTAACTACATGCTTTATCACTGTAATATACCCTCAGCGATGGGGGGGGTCCATGCTAGCGTCTCATGGGGGGGTTCTTCTTCCTGCCCAGGGGAATCTAAGCCATCCTAAAACTTAAGATCTTAAATCATTAGTGAATAACAAAACATAAATACTTGGAAACATATTTACAAAAAGCAAAGCCCCTGATCTAGTCTACTTGGGTTCTGGAACTAGACAGAGATGACTCCAGTTGTTTATTTAAGAGAGTACATCAAAGGCAGGGGATAAAGTTTCAAGGGTAGAGTGTTGCTTTGTGTTGATTTGCAGTCAGCAGATTGATTGACATCTGGTCAGGTCACACCCATCTCAGGTGCTGTGTGGGATCTTTGGCAGAGCTTGAGAGGGATGTTCACCTGCATCAGGCAGTTAATCCCTGTGGGGGGTGCCATGGGAAGTTCCCAATGCCAGACTTATTCCCTCATGAGGTTACTATGTACAACAGTCCACACACAGCCCATGGACAGCTTGTGACACTCAGACTCCATATAAAATTTAGAATAAACTTCAGAGTTCTTAAAAAAAAAAGATGCTACTATGGTAGCATAGTAAGATGCTACTATGGATTTGGATTGCATGAAACCTAAAGATCAGTTTGGGAAGAATTGATATCTTAACAATATCGAGTTTTCTAACCCACAAACATAGCATAGCTCTCCTTGTTATTTAGGTTTTTGATTTATTTCATCAGTGTTTTGTAATTATCACATACATATCCTGAAGATTTTTTATTCAATTTATTCACAGGTATTTCATGATTACTGGGGATATTGTTAGTGGCATTGTGGTTTTAAAATTTTGATTTCTGCCAGATGCCATGATGTACCTGTAGTTCCAGCTGCTTGGGAGACTGAGGCGGGAGGATTACTTGAGCCCAGAAATTTGAGACTAGCCTGGGCATCAAAGCAAGATCACATCTTTTTTTTTTTTTAAAAATAAGCACTCTACTGACTAAGCTATATTCTCAGCCCTGATCTGTAATCTTTTTTTTTTTTTAAATATTTTATTTACATTTTAGTTTTCGGCAGACACAACATCTTTGTTTGTATGTGGTGCTGAGGATGGAACCCGGGCCGCACCCATGCCAGAGGAGCGCGCTACCGCTTGAGCCATATCCCCAGCCCTGAAAGATCATATCTTAAAACTAATTAACTAATTAACCAATTCATTCATTCATTTCCCTTTTTTCTTTTCTTTTTTCCCCCTGATATGGGCCTGAACCCAGGGAAACTCTACCACTAAGCTACATCCCCAGTCCCTTTTATTTTTTAAGACAGGATCTCTCTAAATTGCCAAGGCTGGCCATGAACTTGTGATAGCCTTGCTGACAAACTTGCTCCTAATTTAATCCACCAAACCATCAAAATGATATTTTCAAGATGTAAATCAACTACGTATAATGGCACATGTCTGTAATCCAAGTGACTCTCAAGGCTAAGGCAGGAGGGTTGCAAGTTCAAGGGCAGCCTCAGCAATTTAGTCTCAGCAAAGTACTTTAAAAAGTAAATCAGATCAAGGTCTTTTCTTGCTTAAAATTCTCCAGTAGTTCCTCATCATATTAGAAGAAAATTTAAACTCTTTGCTAAGGGTCTATATGCCCCCACCGTATGACCTTGCCCTACCTACTGCTGACTTCTCAAAATTCTCTTATCACTGATTCATTGTGTAATAGCCACAATAACTTTTTTTTTTTTTTTTTACTGTTTTTTAAGGATATCAAACTTCTACTGTAATTGGGCCTTTGCAATCATTGTCTGAAACACTGCATGCAAATCTTCAAATTGCTGTTATTCAGATTTCTGTGTAAATGTGTTTCTCAGCTTGGCCTTCTCCTAAGTATTTCCCCATCCCCTTCAATCAATCTCCTTCAAGGTACTTATAACTGCTTTTTCCCTCCTCCTCCTCCTCCTCCTCCTCCTCCTCCTCCTCCTCCTCCTCCTCCTCCTCCTCCTCCCTCTCTCTCTCCCTCTCTTGGTACCAGGTCTGAACCCTGGCACTTAACCACTGAGTCATATCCCTAGTCTTTTTTATTTTTTTGAGACGGGGTCTCCCTAAATTGTTTAGGGCCTTGCTAAGTTGCTGAGACTGGTCTTGAACTTGCAGTCCCTGCTTCAGCTGAAATTACAGGCTGTGCCACTGTGGATGGCCTTATAACTGCTTTTTTTTAAAATATATTTTTAATTGTAAATGGATCTTTTATTTTTTTTTTATTTATATGTGGTGCTGAGGATCGAACCCAGGGCCTCACACATAACAGGCAAGTGCTTTACTACTGAGCTACAACTCTAGCCCCAGAACTGCTTTTTTTTTTTTTTTTTAAAGAGAGAGTGTGAGAGAGAGAGGGAGAAGAGAGAGAATTTTTCAATATTTATTTTCTAGTTTTCGGCGGACACAACATCTTTGTTTGTATGTGGTGCTGAGGATCGAACCTGGGCCGCACGCATGCCAGGTGAGCGCGCTACCGCTTGAGCCACATCCCCAGCCCCATAACTGCTTTTAATTAATAGATTTGTTTTGTCTTCTGCCTCCCCCACTGTTATGCAAGATATAGACTTGTAGAGATTTTTCTTCTGTTGTTCATTTGTATTCCTAAGGTTTAAAACATATAAGAGCTGTTCAGAAAATATTGGTTGAGACTCAGGAGTCTGAGGCAGGATCACAAGTTCAAAGTCAGCCTCAGCAATTTAGGGAGACCCTGTCTGAAAATAAAAAATCAAAAGGGCTGTAGGTGTAGCTCAGTGGTAAAGCATCCCTGGATTCTGATACCAAAAAGAAAGAAAAAAAAAAAGGAAAGAAAGAAAAAGAAAATACTGGTTGAATGAATGAGTGGAGGAGTGAATTTATTTATTTATTTATTTGATTCTGTGAATTGAACCCAGGTGCTATACCACTGAGCTACACCCCTATGTCTCTCCCTTTTCATACCTGGGGATTAAATATAGGGATGCTTAACCACTAAGCTACATCCCCAGTCCTTTTGATTTTTTATTTTCAGACAGGGTCTCGCTAATTTGTTTAGGGCCTTGCTAAATTGCTGAGGCTGGCTTTGAATTTTCTATCCTCCTTGCCTCATCCTGCCGATTGGCTGGGATTACAGGTGTGTACCACTGTGCCCAGCCTGATTCCTTTTTAAAATTTCATTTTGAGACAGGGTCTCACTTAGTTGCCCAAGCTGGCCTCAAACTTGTGATCTTGAGCACATGCCTGTAAACTCAGGGACTCCGGAAACGGAGTCGGGAGCTTCGCAAATTCCAGGCTAACCTCAGGAAATTAGCGAGGCCCTAAGCAATTTAGGGTGACCCTGTCACAAAATAAAATAAAAAGGGGCTGGGGATGGAACTCAGTGGTAAAGCACTTTTGGGTTCAATCTCCAATACAAAAAAAAAAAAAAACCCACACAGAACAAAACAAACTTTGTGATCCTTTTGCCTCATCCTCATCAGTAGCTGGGATTACAGGTTGGGCTAGCACTATCTCTCTATAAAGAATGACTGACTTTTCTGTAATTAGCTCATGGAATTTATCACTGGCGATCTACCCCCGCCCCCATTTAGTTGCTATTGTATATCCAACTCAATTCTACTACAGAGGCATCTTGTTTGCCCTACTAATTTCTATATCTCTGGAGCCTAGATCTATTCTTGGCCTATAGTTAAGGTGTTGTCAGTAACTATTTGTTAAATAAATGAAAGGCTGAGACAACGAATTCAGTTTTCAAAGATTTTAACATCTAGAGAGGAGAGAAACACTACTATAAAGAGAATAAGCAAGCAACTGTGAAAGTTCCGGAGAAATTGAGATCAGGAACTGACTGATGGGTCTCAATTTTTAAGCCAGGCACTTTAAGGTTGGAACTGTGCTTTGAGGCATGCAAGTGGGTTGAGAGCAGACACTAAAGAAAATTTCACACATGGCACATAACTTCTACTGAGTATCCAGCAGTTTACAGGCATTCGGTAAATTCTCAAACACTAATTGCTTGGCACTATTTCTGGAAATAATCAGATTGATGCTAGAGTTTCCGCTCACCTCTTCGGTTGTATACGTACCACTGGACTACATTTCCCAGCATGCATTAACACCACCGCGATTGCTTTGAAAAATGGACTACAACTCCCGGCATGCCGTGCAGGCGAGGACTACAAGCCCCAGCATGCCGGGAAAAGGGCCTATCAGGGGCGGGAGGGGCTCGGAAGCCGGTTTGACGGAAGGAGCGGCGGCGACCGAGGAGGAGGAGGATGGAGGCAGTAGTGTTCGTCTTCTCGCTCCTCGATTGTTGCGCGCTCATTTTCCTCTCAGTCTACTTCGTATCCTTGCCTGAGGCGGGCAGAGGGGGACCTGGGGCCCGCTGCCTGAGGGACGGGGCTGAGGGTGGGCCCGGTGGGCACCAGGGCAGGTTTGTGAGGGAGGTGCCCGGCGGCGGCCTCGGGTTCTCGGGGCACTGGCCTGGCCAGACGGAGGCGTGGGCTCCCAGGACCGGGAAGGGAGCCCCGCTGCCGTTCGGTGCCCTGACCCCACCGCCTGCCCTCCCTGGGGGGTCTGAGCGGGCCTTGCTCCTGGCGCACCCCGGCCTGGCCATCGCGCCCTCCCACTGCAATACCCGCGACGCCCGTACCGGCCCTGCCCTGAGCGACGGCTGGCTCTTGGCCTCCCTTTTGGCTCTCGGGAGGAAAAGGGTACCTCTTTCTTGGGGACCCCCGGCGCCATTCCCTTTTTTAGTGTGTTGGAGGCCCAGGGCGGTCTCTCGCGGACAGTCGGGCTCTGGGACTATCCGCGGCGATTTGCCGCCTCTTGTTGTTCCCCACGGCAACAGCCGCGCTGCCCGCCCCTTTGTTCTTGCTGGCTTGAGTGCTTGTGGGGACCTTGTACTTCCAGGAGTTAACTCATTCTGAAACTGGCGACGTGTGTCCTTCACTATGCCGTTTTTTATTGAGTGTTGGGAAGGAGTATTTAAAAAACCATCTGTAGGGTGCAGCTGTGACTCTGGTAGAGCGCTCGCCTAGCCTAGCACGAGTGAGGCATTGGGTTCCATTCTCAGCACCACATAAAAATAAAATAAAGATATCGTGTTGACTCACAACTTAAAAAAAAAAAAAGAAAGAAATCTCCAGTGCATATTTTGGTTGACCCTGACAGTTGAAGATTGTAAATTCAGTGACTACATGTGATGTAGTTTCCAGTCGTTTCTCAACTTTACATTTTTTCTGTCAGTCCATGTTAAACTCCAGTATGTTACACTACTTAAACTGTGCATTCCAACCAGTAAATGGTTGTTCAGCAGCATAGCACTGTACTATTTGTGTAGGGTACAGTGCTTCCCTGTTCTTAAAGAAAACTTTTTATTTTCACTTTTTAAATAATAATAATTATTATTATTATGGTGATTGAACCCAGGGGTGCCTTACCACGGAGCTACATCCCCAGTCCTTTTTATTTTTTTTAAGAAGGGCTCACCAAGTTGCTGAGAGTTAATTTTCAATTCTTCTGCCTCAGCCTGGGATTACAGGTGTGTGCCACCATGCCAGACATAATGCTTCCATTATTTTTGGGGGGGATGGGGTGGGGGGAGGATTGAACCCAGGGACTTGTGCATGTAAGGCAAGCATGCTACCAACTGAGCTATATCCCCAATCATTTTTTATTTTGAGACAGGTCTTGCTATATTGCCAAGGGCTAGCCTTGAATTTGTGATCCTTCTGCCTCAGCCTCCTGAGTAACTGAGATTAAAATGTGGGTCACTGCTCCTGGCTGTAATACAAAATTTTTTGTTTTTAATACTTAAAAAAATTAAAAAAAATTTTTAGTTGTAGTTGAACACAATACCTTTATTTATTTTTGTGTGGTGCTAAGGATCAAACCCAGGGCCTCGCATGTGCTAGGTGAGCGTTCTACTTCTGGGCCACAACCCCAGCCCCTAAAAAAATTTTTTTTTAAGATATATTTATTTTTTAATTGTAGATGGACACAATGCTTGTATTTTTATTTACCTTTATATGGTGCTGAGGATCAAAACCAGTGCCTCGTATGTGTTAGGCAAGCTGTCTACCACTGAGCTACAACCCCAGCCCTGTAATCCAATTTTTGGTACATATTCATTGCCAGCATGTGACCATGGGGTGTTTATAGTTTTTGTATCTTGTTTTCTTTATTTACATTTTAAGTCATCAAAGACATTTTCTTGATATATCATAAATAAACACTACTTTTCTAGTGGAAATTAGTATTTTAACTTTTTTTTTTAAGCTTAGACTCAAACTCAGGGCCATGTGCAGCTGTACCACTGAGATACATCCTCTTCCTTGCAACTGGGATGCTTTCTGAAACTAAATGCATAATTTTTATAAAAAAGTATAATTCCTTATCTTGATCATCAGATAATTACATTGTCTGATTTAGAATGTGATTACATTAATGCTAGATCATGTTGCTCAAAATTAAACAAGGTAAGACATTTCCTTGCTCACTTTTTGCTATTGAAGTCAGTTCTTAATTTTCCATTTTAAAGATTATTATAATCAACATGCATTTTTTATTTTAGAATGCATGTTGGTTTTAGAGTTCATTTTAGAGTGTATATTCATTAGACTGTTGGTAGAACTGCTGCTTTGCAATATTTTAGATCATAAAATTATGCTATAAGATTTGACTTGAAATTTCATTTCTTTATTCTGTGTATTCCTGTCTACAGTAGGCAGCTTCATTATTCAGTCTGGGCTCAGGTTCATTATGAAGATAATTATTTTTTTTTTCTGTGTCTAAACCTCTTCCTCCCACTTATGGGTAAAATTCTCAGTTTGTCTTTTTTAGGATGAAAGGAGACCTTCCTTGTGTGGCTTGAACAGAAGTAAATTGATTAGATTTGTTTTAAGGCCATTTACTTTTAGTATAGTCAGAACTTTATATTGGCACAATACTCTGAACTGCAGAACTCATCTAGATATAGGGAAACCAGTTGTCCCTAATTCATTTCACAATAAGCAGACAAACACTTTCTGGATGAGAGTTCAAATAAAAATAGGATACTTGAGAGGTGTTTTTGGCTTGACCTAAAAACAATTTTCATGGGTCTTCACATTTTCAGTATACTTTAGTTTCTCTGACCCATGAAGAAAATAAAGTTATATGTATTTTTTGAAAAGTGTATCTCTGAAAAGTTAAAATTAACATGTATTAATTTTACAGATTAATGGGTTTCACTGTGACATTTCCAAACATGGATGTGTTGTATGTTGATCATATCTACCTTTCCATCTGCCCTCTCCTGCCCTCCCCTTCCTCCAACCCTCTTCCCAGCCCTCTTTCTAATGGTTCCTCTTCTACTTTTAAGATTACTATATTCTTCTACTGACAAAGTTGCTCCTTGGATTTGAAGTTTAAGTAGTTTTTTAGTGTTAATTTTTATGAAAGTTATACATATACACGACTAAGTCGGTGGTATTGCAAAGTTTATAGTGAAAAATAGTGGTCTCTTCCTGACCCATTTAAGTCCTGTCTTGCTAAAGGGGTAACTGATTTTAATACTTGGACAGTTTATTTTTTTCTGGTATTTATATCTCTGTTTCTTTTTCATTTGTTTGCACTATTTCTGGATTTGTCAGTTTTAAATATTGACTTCACAATATGGAAGAAAAAATTTAATTGTTCTGTACTCCTTTACTTAAACATTTATTTTCCTATTATTTCATTTTCCTTTTTGGAAATATTCCATGTTTACATCATAATGCACTATTATAAAAGATCTAGATTTTTTTTTATTGCTGAACCTCAGTTGATAGTGATAGTATTTTTCTTTCTTTTTTTTCTGGGTATCTTTTCCAGAAAAATTACTTTTCTTTTATTTACCTGTTACTTAGTGTTCAGATACATCTCCAAAGCCCTTCAGTACTATTTTCAATATGGTAAAATGTATTAAAATAACCTATGAGTTAAATTTTTCCCATGGGACCTGTCTGTTCGAGGCTTCCAGACTCTTACTGTCCCCTGGACTGATTGCTCTCTAGGTGTGTTTCGCAGTTTCATTCTGAGACTCCTGTTTTGTATTCCCTGATTCTTGTTATCTTATGTATTCCTTTTTCTTGGCCCTTCTACCACATTTTGCTAGAATAGCTTCTTGACACACAATACGTGGGATATTTTTGAAATATCCATGTTTGAAAATATCTTACCCGTACCCTTGATAGTTTATCTGAGTATAGGGTTCTAGGTTGGAGAAGACTTTAATTTCAGAATTTTAAAGACATTGCTGGTGGTTTTCTAGTGTTGTTCAAGTTGGAAAATCTAAAGCCATTGAAGCCATTTGCTTTCTTTCCTTTTTTTTTTTTGATTCCCTGGGATTGAACCCAGAGCTCTTAACTACTGAGCCACACCCCAGCCCTTTTTATGTTTTATTATTTAAAAAAAAAAAAAATTTTTTTGTAGTTGTATATAGACAGCATGCCTTTATTTGTTTCATTTTTATGTGGCGCTCAGGATTTAACCCAGGGCCTCACACACGCTTGGCAAATGCTCTGCAACTGAGCTTAGTCTCAACCCCTTATGTTTTATTTTGAGACAGTATCTCACTAAGTTGCTTAGGGCCTCAATAAATTGCTGAGGCTGGCTTTGATCTTGCTATCCTCCTACCTTAACCTTCTGAACTGCTGGGATTACACCATTTGATTTCTTATTTATTTATTTTTTTCTTTTCCTTTTTTTGCTGTGCTATGGACTGAACTCAGGGCCTCATACATGGTAGGCAAGTGTTTCACCATTGAAATGCATTCTCAGCCCTTTTAGTCTTTTAATATGATCACTTTTTTTACCCACTGTCCTCTCCACAGAAGTTTTAGAATCTTTATCCTTAGTGTTTTCAAAGTTTGCAGTGGTATGTCTTTAGATATCTTTGTTTAGTCCCTTTTCATAGTTTTGGACATGTAATAGACTCTTTCAACAGGGAAATTTTTCTGTAGTCTTTTCTTTTTCCTTTGGTGCTGGGTATTGAATACAGGGCTTTGTGCACTCTGAGTTTGTGTTCTACTACTGAGTTAGCCTCTCTTGTATTTTTTCTTTGATGCTATCGCTTTTTATTTATTTATTTATTTATTTATTTATATTAGGGATTGAACCCAGGGGTACTCTACCCCTGAGCTACATTTTTATTTTTTATTATGATGCAAGGCCTCACTAAGTGACTGACTTTGAACTTGTCACTGGGATTAGAGGCATGTACTGCTGCTCTACGGTGTTTTTTTCCTTGATCTATTAAATTACTCCAGAGAAGAATCTTCCAAGCTCCTACCTGGAGAATATAATCCTGGTATTGGTCTTTTCTTATTCTTAGAACAAGTCAGGTGTAAGGCATACTCTTTTTTTTTTCTTTTTAGAGAGAGAGAATTTTAAATATTTATTTTTTAGTTTTCGGTGGACACAACATTTTTATTTTATTTGTATGTGGTGCTGAGGATCAAACCCAGAGCTGCGTGCATGCCAGGCGAGTGCACTACCGCTTGAGCCACATCTCCAGCCCCAGTAAGGCATACTCTTGAGGGAAGAGACAAAACAGAGGACTTAGTTAAAAGTCAGTAAATCAAACATAATAAGGTTAAATCTTAGTGCCTAAATCTTGTTTCAGGTAAGTGTTTATGTGTAAAACAAAGATGAGTACAGCCCACTGCAAGAAATTTAGAGTTTAAGCTTGAAGCAGGGGCACATACCTGTAATCCCAGTGACTTGGGAGGCTGAGACAGGCAGATTGCAAGTGTGAGTCCAGCCTGGACAAGTTAGCAAAACCCTATCATTAAAAAATTAAAAAGGGATGGGGATATGGCTCCGTGATAAAGTGCCCCTGGGTTGAATCAAAAATACCACAAAAGTACCCCCAAAATAAATGAATGAATGAAAGAAAGGAAGAAGAGAAAAAGAAATCCAGAGTTTGAAAACTACTTCTGTAGGGGTCTGATATTGTAAGCTTTTAAAGGATTCTGGAGATAGGAAATTGTTTCAAGATTGATATTCTGACTTAGAAGCAACCTGAAAATGCATATTAACCATCCCAAATTAGAATAAGAGGCTTTAACATAGATATTGGAATAGAAAATAAATAATACTCTCTATTTTTGTTTTAGTTAGCATTTAAACCTGTTTAGTGATTGACTTTAAGCCTTTGCTTAGGACAAAACACAATTGAAATTTAAGTGCTTTATATTTAAGCTGCTCCCTGATGCATTTACATGGGGTCAACACTATGCAAATCTGGGACATCTGAGTCTAAAAATAATCTTGAAGCAATAGCTTGTAAACTTTCTTTGAACATTCATTGATTTAGTTTCAAATAACATGTATAGTCAGGAAAGACATGGTGGTGGGCATAATATTGTATTCTTTCCTTGCAGTGGGTAATTCCAGAATTGATTGGCCATACTATTGTCACTGTATTAATGCTTGTTTCATTGCACTGGTTCATATTCCTTCTCAACTTACCTGTTGCTACTTGGAATATATATCGGTAAGTATAATTTGTTTACTATTTTGTCAGGGCAGTTAAACTTTTTTCTTTTTTTTTTTAAGTAAACAGCCTTCTTTTTTCCATGAAAATGCTTTATTAAGTCAGTATAAATTTTGTTGTTTCACTTTGGAATATTGGGCAAATGGTAATTGCATGTCTCGGTCTTGTGGTTAAAGCACAAATTTACATGTCATGTTTATTTGTAATGTCTAAAGACTTGTGAAATGTTTTTTCATTGCTTTGAGTATAATTTTCTTTTAAGTGTGGCCGCAAGTCTGAAAATGTAAGCCCTTTTTGTTTGTAAATACAGTTTTTTTAAAAATTTTTTTAGTTGTAATACTAAAATACAATACCTTTATCTTATTTATTTATTTTTATGTGGTGCTAAGAATTGAACACAGAACCTCACACGTGCCAGGCAAGCGCTCTACCACTGAGCCATAATCCTAGCCTCTGTAGATACAGTTTTTAATTAGAGTGTACTATTCTTAGAATACTCCAAAGAAAATTACATTTTTAAAACCTTCAAATTAGGTAACTTATCAGAATTTTTGACTTAATAAATTTAGGAAGTTTGTTAAAAAATAATAGAAACAGTGATTGGATATAATTTTATAGTTGTACTATTATGAAGCATATTGTCTTGTGAATAATTGTGGAAAAATCTTGACAAGCTTAGAGTATCACTAAGTTGCTGAAGTTGGCTTTGAACTTGCCATCCTCCTGTCTTACTCTCCCAAGTTACTGAGATTACAGGCTTGCACTCTTGTGCCTAGCCTCTATATTTTTAGGTTTTATTTTATTTGTATCTATTTTTTTTTAGTGTAAAACCATTCATTGCCAATTCTTAAGCATGATATAAAGTACAATTATAATAAAAAGGACATAGAAAAGAACAAAGTGTTGGAGAAACATAAGAAGAATGTGAAAAGGTAGTGGAAGGTAGTAGAGGTAAGTAAGGGGTAGATTTGCAGGAATGATCTTAAAAAGATAATGAAACTAGAACCTGAGCTAGGGAAATGTTTCTCAGTCTGTATGGCTTTTCTATTTAGCAACAACATGCCCAACTACATGAAGTTTTAAGGACAAACAAAAAAAGAAAGAAAAAAGAGTGACACTCTTGGGGCTGGACATGTGGCTCAAGTGGTAGCGCGCTCACCTGGCATGCGCAGGGCATTGGGTTCGATCCTCAGCACCACATAAAAATAAAATAAAGATATTTTGTCCACTTGTACATTGCTGGTGGGACTGCAAATTGGTGCAGCCAATTTGGAAAGCAGTATGGAGATTTCTTGGAAAGCTGGGAATGGAACCACCATTTGACCCAGCTATTCCCCTTCTCGGTCCATTCCCTAAAGACCTAAAAAGAGCATGCTACAGGGACACTGCTACATCGATGTTCATAGCAGCACAATTCACAATAGCAAGACTGTGGAACCAACCTAGATGCCCTTCAATAGACGAATGGATAAAAAAAAATGTGGCATTTATACACAATGGAGTATTACTCTGCATTAAAAAATGACAAAATCATAGAATTTGCAGGGAAATGGATGGCATTAGAGCAGATTATGCTAAGTGAAGCTAGCCAATCCCTAAAAAACAAATGCCAAATGTCTTCTTTGATATAAGGAGAGTAACTAAGAACAGAGTAGGGACGAAGAGCAGGAGAAGAAGATTAACATTAAACAGGGATGAGAGGTGGGAGGGAAAGGGAGAGAGAAGGGAAATTGCATGGAAATGGAAGGAGACCCTCAGGGTTATACAAAAGTACATACAAGAGGAAGTGAGGGGAAAGGGAAAAATAATACAAGGGGGAGAAATGAATGACAGTAGAGGGGGTAGAGAGAGAAGAGGGGAGGGGAGGGAGGGGAGGGGGGATAGTAGAGGATAGGAAAGGCAGCAGAATACAACAGACACTAGTATGGCAATGTGTAAATCAATGGATGTGTAACTGATGTGATTCTGCAATCTGTATACGGGGTAAAAATGGGAGTTCATAACCCACTTGAATCAGAGTGTGAAATATGATATATCAAGAACTATGTAATGTTTTGAACAACCAACAATAAAAATTAAAAAAAAAAGATATTGTGTCCACCTAAAACTAAAAAATAAATATTAAAAAAAAAAGAGTGACACTCTTCTTAGATAACTTGGAAGTCAGAGAACAATAAGACTCTTTGAGACTTCTCTGGATATATAAGTATAGGTGTACTGCTAGGATTTGGGAGAGAATTTAAGATTTGTGGAGCTCAGAAGGGCCTTTGCATTTCACAGAGGTGGTGATTCATTGTAGCAAGAATGAGGAAACCAGATTGTCCTAGAAACTTGGACATGAAAGCCAGAAGAGATCATAAACAGTGCTGAGTTAAAACACGTATGTTACACAAATAGCACAGTCTGGATGTTGAAACCCAGACATATACAAAGTTATCCAGTTTTCTTAATTTTCCATATCCTATAAAGAAGTTTCTAAGAACTTGATGAGAAATTAGTTTGGTTTTAGAGCCTCCATTAACCTTTGTATACTGGAAAAGAGCTGTAGGGATGGATGACTGGTTTGGTAGTTTTCTACAGGAGATGGATAAAAGGTTCTCAGTGCATAAAACATCCCTTTTTAGAATGTTACTGTATTTGTTTCAGAGGATAAAAAAATTACACAAAAAATTAACAGTATTATAATTTCCAGAGGAAGACTAAGTGGTAGCCCACAACACCATTTCTGTCTATATTTGATTTGAATTAAAAGCTGCACTGATGGGTTCACATTTAAAGGTTGATTATTATTTGTTATTTTTTTTTCAATATTTACGCTAACAGTTTGATTTTCTTTTTAATGTGTATATCCTTTAATTTATCAGTTTTATTATGGTGCCAAGTGGCAACATGGGAGTGTTTGATCCAACGGAAATACACAATCGAGGGCAACTGAAGTCACACATGAAAGAAGCCATGATCAAGCTTGGTTTCCACTTGCTCTGTTTCTTCATGTATCTTTATAGGTGAGTTTAAAGTTCTCTTTAAACTCTAAAAAGATGCCATGTCATCTAAAAAGATGCCATGTCTGCTTTTGATGGATAAGTTATTACTATAGTAGATTTTGCATTGATATTGCATAACTTTGGGGGTTTTATGTGAATTTCTTAGTCATTGAGGCTATCAACATGCTTAAAACTATCTTGGCTATTTTTTTTTAGATATTAATGGACCTTTATTTTATTTATTTATTTATATGTGGTGCTGAGAATCGAACCCAGTGCCTCACACATGCTAGGCAAGTGCTCTACCACCGAGCCACAACTCTAGCCCCTGTCTTGGCTATTCTTTTCTTGCCCTAGTGTTTAGCTGTGAGGAATTACTTGTAGCAGGTTTCACCTATCACAAGCATTAATATATGTACCCCCAGAGACCATCCCTCTTATGGGTTTCTGGGGAGTTAAACTACTGGCAGCGGATCTCAACAACTTACATCAAATTGGGCTGATCTTTCTTGGCAGTAAGGAATTTAGATGTGATGCTGATTTTCCTTGGTTCTAAATGGTCTAATTGTATGTCTTCTAGTTATAATATATGCAAGTAAGAATTAATATGAAGAATTGACTGTCACACACTGGAAGCTTTGTGTAGTCTTGTTTAAAACGTAAATTTATTCCCTTATGTTTTAGAGATGAACATACCACATTTTCCTTTATCTATCATAGATTTATAGAACAGAACAAAGGGGAGGAAAAAAAATGCCACTCTATGATTTGATTAAGCCTGTAGGGAGTTAGAAATCAGGCTTAACTTTAGTATCAAATCTTTAATTAGATCATTTCTACTTTTCTCCTTTTTAAAAAATTTTCATTTTTTTGTGGTGCTGGGCCTTGAACACATGGTCTTATGTGTGCTAAGCAAGTGTTCTACCACTGAGCTACACCTCTAGCCCTTGAAATTTTAATGTTTTGCACAAGCATAAGAACTATTTAGGAAAAATTTATACTAAACTAAGCTTTTACCCTTGTAAGAATCTTAATAGCAATTATATGGAGATAATGCTTTTTTTTTATCTGAAATAGTTTAAAGTCATAAACTTTGTCAGGCATCTGCCTGACAAAGCTGCCTTATGGACCTCCTTTACTGGGTTAAATCTACCCACTAGCAAAGAATAAATTAAAATTAGAGTTTAGGGCTGCGCATGGTGGTACATGCCTGTAATCCCAGTGATTTGGGAGGTTGAGACAGGGGGATTGAAAGTTTGAGGCCAACCCTGTCTCAGTCTAAAAAAAAATCAAAAAGACTGGGGTATACCTCAGAGGGATGGTGCCCTGGGTTCAACTCCTAGCCCCTCTTTCCCCAATTCAAAAAAAGTTTAGGACCGGGATATAGTTCAGTATTAATGTTTGCATAGCATGCATGAAGCCCTGGGTTTGATCCCCAGTACTGAAGAAAAAGAAAAAAGTTAGAGTTCAGTTCCTTTTCACCATTCATTTTATTTGCTTTTTTCGGAGTTTTATTTTGAAAACTAGGGCAAAAGAAATCACTGCTATCAGTTTCTGGTTCTTGTGCCCTACCTTAGTGCTAATGGGCTTAATTTTTAATCTAGGTATTAAAGATGAAATTAGGGCTGGGGATGTGGCTCAAGCGGTAGCGCGCTCGCCTGGCATGCGTGCGGCCCGGGTTCGAACCTCAGCACCACGTACAAACAAAGATGTTGTGTCCGCCGAGAACTAAAAAAATAAATATTAAAAAATTCTCTCTCTCTCTCTCTCTCCCACTCTCTCTTTAAAAAAAAAAAAATAAAGATGAAATTAAAGGTCAAACAATTTTAATATTAAGAACACAAGCTGGGTGTGGTGGTGTGTGCCTGTAGTTCAAACTACTCCAGAAGCTAAGGCAGGAGTTTGAGGCCAGCCTGGGCAACATGTGAGACCCCCATCTCAAAAAAGAAAATAAACAAAAGAATACAATGATGCATATATTTTCATTTTTTAGGTCAAACTATGGGAAGGTATCTTTACTGTCATATGTTTCTTTGTATTTGTTTCTGAAGTAACAGAAACAAAAAAACTAGGTGGAATTGGTATAGCTAAGGTTATCCTTTTTCATTCTCCCCTGAAGGGTTCACACTGTTGGAGAGTAAACTTGAGCAGACATTCCCTGCATCTTGGTAGTGTGAGCTTTCTTGGGGTCATGTTATAGACAGGCTTTTTGAGAATAAACATAGAATTGAGGAGCAGTCATATGGCTTAGTAGACCTGAGGTCTTGAGATTTAAAAATGCACAAGAGTTTCTTTGTCTTGGTCACTGAATTTAAAGCAATGGGAAAACAGGCGGGAGGAATTGGGAAGCCATTAGGGGGACTGTAGCTCGGTGATACAACACTCAGTAGAATTGTAGCATGTGAAAGGTCTGGGTTGAATCCCCAGCACCAGGAAAGTAGTAGTAGTTTTAAGATATGGCTTTTTACAACTAAATGAAGGATAAGCAAACTGTATAACTGGTGTACCTGGCAGCTGCTCCTTTCCTTGTTTCTCTCTCTCTCTTTTCTTTCTTTCTTCTTCCCTCTCAGCTTGTCATTTTCAGTCACTTTGCTATTACTCATCCCTTGGTGTCACTCATAGTTACAGGGATCAGGATGAAAGAGAATAGTTTTAGAATATGACCTTGTAGCACTTTTTTTCTTGGTTTTGGTTGCTATTTTTTTTAAGTGATTTTATTATCAAATTACCAGCTTTTATTGCAGAGTTTTTATGCTGCTCCTATTCTGATTCTGTTGTCTGCCACATCTGGCATGTTGTTCAATAGAACTAAAGTTTTGGAAAAAAGAAAAAAAATGTTCATCTTTCTTAGAGAATGGTGAAATTAATGCCTTTGAGTTTCAATTAGGTGCTAACCAAGTAGAAGCTGGGCTTTACCACTTCCTGTGTGACTTGGGGCAGGTATATTTACTTCTCTGTGCCTCAGTTTCTCATTGGAAAATGGGATCTTATACCTTCCTCATTGAATTGTAGTGTTGACTAAGTGAGATGGTGCTTGTAGAGCACTTAGATTTATATTGAAGTGTATAGTAAATGCTCAAAAGTCTTTCAAAAATACCAGCTACTACCATTAATCTGTGCTGTTCATTGTGTATATTTAATATGGTTAAATTTAGAGAACTAATCATTTATACCATTAGTATCATAAGGGTATTTTTGTGCATGTTAGTCATTTGATCTCAGCAGAGCAAGTCTGATCCCTGATAAATAAAAGGAAAGGATTGTTTTTTATCATTGTTCAACTGAGGTGATTTCATAAGATTATTTATTGGATGATTGCTATGTGTCAGACACTGTAAAGCACTGCGAGTGACACAAAGGAGCAATGCAGAATCCCTGCAGTGGAGAGCTCTGAGCTTCACAATTGCTGTCCTAGGGTGTCACATGGGACGTGAAAGTGCAAGTGTTGGGATCGTGCTCTCATTTTGGAGGAGCTCATAGATCAGAGCATGCAAGATGATGAGCTATGGAAGGAGCCATGCAACTGCTCTGGTCTGAGGCTGGCCTCCTCAGGAGGTGCACCTTCCTGGTCATGGAAGCCCAAGTGTGTGTGTGGAGGAATGGTGGAGGAGTAGGGCAGAGGGATTCCAGGCATAGCAATAGCTTGTGCAAAGACCTGGTGAGATAATTAAAGGTTGTTCCCCACCCTGCATATAGGCTCCTTTTTTTTTTTTTTAAACATATACTCCCATATTGTTTTTAGGTTGTACTCCCACCTTCACCCCTAATTACTTATTATTTAGTGAAGAATTAGGCCATCAAGAATCCCTAGTATAAATATTCTTCCTTTTGGGTAAAACATGATTGTCTTCTACTCAAATGAATATTCTTTGATGACCCTCAGGGATGGAAGTCTGGACAGACCAGACTGTAGGAACATTTCTAAAAAGGAAACATTAGTAACATTAGTAACATTAATTTCTTCTTTTCACAGTATGATTTTAGCTTTGATAAATGACTGAAGCCGAAGAAGCTGTGGTTGGAGTTAACCTACAGTACAGTGCACAGTTGAGGAGCCAGAGACTACTTACATCATCCTTAGAACCGTGACCATAGCAGTATATATTTTCGTCTTTGAATAAGATACTATTTTTGCTGTATTTTTACCATATAAAGTATTTAAAAAACATGAATTGAGTTTTTGTAGATTTCTGGTTCTCAACATTAGCCTGAACCCCAACACATGAAGGTGTTTTTTATCATCTGAGTGTTGAAGAAGGTTATTTGTATGTAGAAGTAGGACTGTCTTGTCAGCCTTGCATGCCAAAGAAATAAAGGACACACCTTAAAAGGGAATACTTGATAAGCCAGATTGTCTTCAAGTCTACTGAAGAGTCAGAATATAAAACAACACTGTTAATCTGGACAAAAGAAAAAAAGAAAGTTACCTACCCTTTTTGCCTATATTGTGGCAACTTCATAATAGTATGTCTTAAAGATTTATGGGGTTGTCAGCTAAAAGTCTTTCTATAAGAATATTAATAGAAAATGACATTTCAAAAATTTATATTTCTTTGCAGAATTTGTGAAATATTATAAGCCATTTGCCCAGATACAATGTAATTCTTGCTTATAGAAAGGGAAAATAAATTTAAAAAACCAAGATTTTTATCAGGAGCTTTCATTTAAAAGCTACTGTCTCCACAATCACCCCCAAACTCATACAATCTCCTTGGTGCTTGCAGGGTCTTATTTTTGTATTGCAATTGATTCAACTGTTTTTGATCTCTTTTTATTTAATGGGGTTGGAGAAGTGATTTGGTAGAAGAATCTTCTATAAGATTATAAGCAGGAAGAATTGTTCTTTTGTCAGTGAAATTGAGCCTACTAGTGCTCTGCTTGGTGCCGGGATTAACTGCATTTCTTCTGTTCTTATTGCACTGACTACTTTGTGAACTGAGAACCAATATAAGCCATTTTGTGCTCATAGCAATATCTAACAGAACTCAGTTTCTTGGCGCTGTTTGTAAACCCTGCCACATTGAGATCAGTTGCCCCCAGCTGTCTCTCAGCTCTCATGATGTCAGATGAGCCTGGTGGGTCATTCAGGCCTAGCTTATGCTTTAATATTGCTATCTTAAGCGTTGGCATTTAGGCAAACCATGATTATTCTATGACCGAGTCCAAAGGGATTATTTATTCTGGCATGACACACCTTGTGGTCCCCAAAAGATTTAATGTTGCATAGACTTTCGGCTTTAGCTTTGGTTGAAATAGAAGCAAGGGAGCCACTAAGCTAAATTCCCATGCAAACAGACCATGTTTCAGAGATAGAAGTGGTGCTCTGGCAACAAACACATTTAAGGAAGAGAGAGGTGGAGGCAAAGTAAATTTGATCCTGCTGGCCTCTGAAGAGTCACAGAAATTCTCCTTATGGTAATCTTATTTCTGCAGGGCAAAGGGCCAAGAAGCTGTAACAGAAATTACTTTGCTTGCATCTCTTTCTTAACTTTTTCCCTTGGAAGCACATTCTGTTTAAAACATAATCCTCCCTAACTGCCAGTGCCTCTCAGTGTTCTGCCCAAGTTTTTAAAACAGTGAAGCTGTTGGAAAATTTAAATCCTGGAAACTGAGAGAAAATGGTTTACTTAAAGTAGCTCAAAGGAGTGGAGAACTTTTGACCAAAGTCTTTCACCTTTTTATTCAAGTATTCTTAATAGCCCAAACTGAAACCCACATGGCTGAGAACTTTGGGCTGCAATTCCACATGTGGCACAAGGTGCCTGGGCTGAGCAAATAGGTGCCTATTCAAAGAACCAGGAATGATTTACTTCTGAAGCATTAACTAGTTAAAAAAATAAAAACTCTCCCTTTCTTGTATTGCTTGTCTGTATCAAAGTCAAGAAAGGGGTGGAGGAGATCTAGCTTTTATTTTTTCAGGGGCTTTTCTGTGAAAGATGAAAAAGAGGGGACAATAGCACTGACTTTAAAATAGCTATGGCTAAGATGCTAAAAGTTAATTTATATTTTTTGATTTGAGAGTTGCAGAGAACCTTGGAGATTATTTGTTTTAATGTCTTAAAACTTGAGGCCTAAAGATTGCCCAATATCTCATTAAGTATGAGCATCTGAAATCCTGATGTTTAGTCCAGTGCTCTCCCTTACCCACTCTACCATGTCCCTCTATAAAGGCAGTACTGAGGACCCAGCCAGTGCATACTACCATGAGGAGTTCCTGTGCGTATTTTAATTCGTGTATTGTCATTTTTCTCTTGGCATTCTTTCAGTGATAGCAGGCACCATTGCTAAATCACTGGAACCTCAGCTGAGAGAACTGGGGAACCAAAATCCAAGATGCAGCTCAGTTCATCAGAACCTAGTACGTACTTTCAGCTGCCTTTTCATGCCTGCCACACAGATGACGGTGGAATTAAGAGTCCAAATCAGTTTCCCGTGACCTGGTCTTAACTTTGAAGTTGAGAACTAAGAAAGCTTCCTGCTGTACTTTATCTCCTGTGGTACTTTCTGTCTCTGTCTGGTATTAGTTATTCACCTGCAAATAATCTCACCTACTAGATTGTACGCTCCTGGAGGGCAGAGTCCACTTTTATCTGTAGTTTCATCCTTTCTCTCCTGGCACCTAACACAGTGCCTTGAACACAGAAACAATAAATGATTGTTGAGTAACAAGTAACTGATTGTGTTGTTCTATTGCTTTTCAAGCAAGAAGTCTAACTGATGTCTTTTAAGTCAGGGAAAGTAAGAAGCAATGGAGCAACATAATCAAAGTCCACTGCCCTCTTTGTTTTCAAGGCAATCATTTGCAAACTAGAAAATTCTAAGGCTTGCTGGGCTAGGAAAGAAAACTGCTCTATCTGGTCCACTTGAGACTGTTGAAATCAGTTTTTTCTGACTGTAATACTTTGTCAGAAGTGGTTGTGAAAAGTACATGCACTTGATGCAATTAGTTGTCCCCCAAAATCTAAACTAATTTCAAATGTATAGAACTAGATAGGAAGATAGAGAAGCTTAATTTTAAATTCTGTACTTATCATCTTGATCTCTGCCACCTGAGTTTTTCTACTTTAAACCAAATATACTGTTTTTGCTATGCAGTGTAATAGATTGAAATATTTTGGTATAATGAAGCTTCAGAAGGCCATTCAAAGAATGTCTATTCAGGTTTTCTAAGGGTTTGTAAGTGAAGTCTTGGGTTTAAGCCACACTTTCAATGAATATTTTGAAAGGCAGAACTAGTTTTCTGCTAATGACTGAGGGTCATTCAGAACCTTAGCATTATCATTCTGAACTGCGACTATTGCAATAATGATCACAAAGGTAACTTGGTACTGCACTCAAGTTGCTCTTTAGAAAACACTTTGGTAAAAGCTTATATTTTCAATTGCTTTCCTCTTGAGGATGGGTGGGAAAGTCCGTAGCTAGCTGAGATCTCCAAGGTTTGATTGGCTTCCTTTATATTTGCTTTGCTACATCTGCTGTGGAACAATCTTGGTTTCATATATATCAATTCCCATTAAACATTACAATCAGGGTTGGGGTTGTGGCTAAGCAGTAGAATGCTCGCCTAGCACGTGTGAGGCCCTGGGTTCTATCCTCAGTATCACATAAAAATAAATTAATAAAAAATAGGTACTGTGTCCAACTACAAAAAAAAAAAATTACAATCTAGTCAAAATGTTGAATTCCTATTTTCTAATGGAACACCTTGTGTGTCAAATACAGAAAGTAAGTAAGATGTACTCCACCACTGTGCTATACTCCCCCAGGCCTGGCACGGTTAAGATTCTGAGTTACACACTAGTAAACCATCACTCTCCAGTCATCTTTTATTTCAGGTTTATGTTTCAGGACCCTATGCTTGATCAGAATCTCCATTTTGTTGCTGACTCCGGATTTAATCTCACCTAACATCCATTATTTTGAGAACCATGCACTCTTGATGTAAGAAACTGGCATGAAAACAGGAGCTTGAATCCTTGGTTCATTCCCACAGCTCAGTTCACTCAAATTGATAATCTTGGAAGGAGAGGAGGATATAACATGGAATTAAATTAGATGAAGTTTCTCTTTAGAGCCAAATGTCTTATCTTGATTTGATCAGCAACTTGTTTCAGAGACTAGACGCATAATGAGTAGGAGCTGAACTTAATATACAACTGAAGGCTGCACGTTTGGCTATACTATTATCTCCAACAAAGAGACCAGTGGGGCAAGGCTAGTAATCCTTTGGTTTTACAGTAGCACTAAATAAATTTACTGGGCTGGAGATGTGGCTCAAGCGGTAGCACGCTCGTTTGGCATGCGTGTGGCCCGGGTTCGATCCTCAGCACCACATACCAACAAAGATGTTGTGTCTGTCAATAACTAACTAAATAAATAAATATGTTTAAAAAAAAAAATAAATAAAAAAAAATAAATTTACTAACTTTTGGGAAGAGAGAAACAGGTCTAAACCATGTTAATTGGTAATTTTGTATTTACCAGTTGCAATAATAAACTCATTTTATGCATAACTTATTACGTTCTCTGCCCCATCCTGCTTTGAAGCAAATTCCAGACATTACACCTGTAATATTTTCATATGTATCTAAGATATAGGTTCTTAAAACACATAACCAAGACAGTAGAATAAATTGGATGTAACTTTCCTATGTTTATATGAATACATGACCAGTGTAACTCCACATCATGTATAAACCCCAAAACAGGAAGTTATACTCCATTTTATGTATGTCAAAATACATTCTACTGTCATGTATAACTAAAAACAAAATACATTCTACTGTCATGTATAACTAAAAACAACAATGAAAAAACATAACCATAGTACCAATGTCATACATAACCAATTTCTTTTTTTTAATATTTATTTTTTAGTTGGATACCATAAATTTATTTATTTTTATGTGGTGCTGAGGATCGAACCCAGGGCCTCGCACGTGCTAGGTGAGCGCTGTACCGCTGAGCCACACCCCAGTGCCCCCATAAACAATTTCTTAGTATCAAATATCCAATCGGTGCTCAGGTTTCCCCAGTGGCTCAAAAATTCTACAGTTGTTGTTTACACTTAAATCCCAACAAAGTCTGTTCATTTGGTTAATGTTGCAAGTCTTAACCTTTTTAGATTCCTTTTTAGATTTGCAATTTGTTTAAGGAACTGGGTTACCCAACATAAGTAATCAAATTATTTGTTGTGTAGAACCTGTAACATTCCAGATTTTGCTAACTGCATCCCCACTGGTACTTTTAAGCCACTCTTACAAAAACCATAGTTTGACTAGGTGCATTCTCACACAATACAATGCTGTTTGGTAGATACTGTTAGGCTTTTTTATAGATGAGGGAACTAACCTTTGACATGTTAACTTGTCTAAAGATACACATTAAGTGATAGGATTTATATTCAGGTCTGATGACTACAAAACCTATGATTTCAATATGTAAAGATATTCAATGTAAAGATATTCAACTTTCTTTTGGAGGTTTTCCTCTATAAAAATCTATTGTTTTAATAATGTGGAGAAAAGTCCCTTGAATTTCAAGTGCCATTGAAATGAGCAGTTAACTAGAATCAGTAAAGGGGGGCCTTAAATTTTCCAACTATCATTGACAAGTTTTAAGTCAAAATTTCCAGGCATCTCGTTTCTGCTCTCACAACTATTGTGGTACACTGAGCTCCATAGAGACAGTGCCAGGGCAAATGAGACCCTGATGGTCACTGGGTGACTCTGTGCCTTGCTGAGGAAAATCGACTTAACATGGGCAAAGGAGATGCTAAGAAACCAAGAGGCAAAAGGTCATCATATGCATTCCTTGTGCAAACTTGCTGGGAGGAGCACAGAAGCACCCAGATGCTTCACTCAACTTCTCAGAGTTTTCTAAGAAGTACATATCTGCTAAAAAGAGGTAGAGGAACATATCTGCTAAAAAGAAAGGAAATTTGAAGACATGACAAAGACCGACAAAGCCCATTATGAAAGAGAAATGAAAACCTATCTATCTCCCTCCTAAAGGGGAAACAAAAAAGTTCAAGGATGCCAATGCACCCAAAAGGCCTCCACAGCCTTCTTGTTCTCTTCCTTGTATTGCCCCCAAATCAAAGGAGAACATCCTGGCCTAACCATTGGTAATGTTGCAAAGAAACTGGGAGAGATGTGGACTAACATTGCTGCAGATGACAAGAAGCCTTATGAAAAATAAGCTGCTAAGCTGAAGGAAAAATATGAAAAGAATATTGCTGCCTACTGAGTTAAAGGAAAACCTGATGCAGCAAAAAAGGGAGTTGTGAAGGCTGAAAAAAGCAAGAAAAAGAGGGAAGAAGAGGAAGATGAAGAGGATGATAATGAATAAGTTGGTTCTAGTGCAGTTTATTTGTATTGTCTATAAAGCACTTAAACCCCACCACTCACTCCTTTTAAAGAAAAAAAAATTGCAATGTAAGATTTGCTTTTAAACTATACAGTGTCTTTTTTTTTTTTTTTTTTGTATAATTAACACACTACCAAATTGTGTCTTTAGAGAGCCCTCTCCTGGTGGTATTTTCAATAGCTCCAACCTTGCCTGATACAGTATGGGGTTGTGAATTGGCATGGAAATTTAAAGCAGGTTCTTGGTGCACAGCCAAATTAGTTATATATGGGGACAGTAGTTTTTCATCTTCAGTTGCTTCTGATGAAAGTTATACAAAATAATTGTTGTTCTGTTAACTGAATACCACTCTGTAATTGCAAAAAAAAAAAAAAAAAAGAAAGAAAGAAAAAAGTTGCAGCTGTTGACATTATGAATGCTTCTAAGTAAATACAATTTTTTTTTTTTTATCAGTTAAAAAAAATGCCAAGTGGCGATCTCTAGACCAAGGAAACAATGGATGGTGTAGTATTAAAAACATGAGCTCAGAGGCAATTCATTTTGAATCCCAGCTTCTTCATACCAGTTAGTTTTTTTAATCCAATTTCCCTCATTTGTTAAAATGGGAATTAGAGTATCTGCCCCCAAAGCTTCTCTGTTATTCATATGACGGAACATATAAAGTGGCTTGTTCATTGTGACTGAACTACAGGTAAGTACCCAGCATATCAGCTCAAATGAATACCTGTCACGTATTCACATTGTACAATATGTGTATGTATGAAATTAATGTGGGTGAGTCCCTTTCAATATATTTTTTGCTACTGCTATTAATTTGTGGCCTCATCACCAAAGTAATATAGCATAGTGTTATGGTGTTTAAACAACAATAAGTGGACTGGTGCCAGGATGATAGCATAAAATTACCTGAGGTATTAAAACAATTCCTTATCTCCCTTTAGACTCAAGATCTGAAAGGTGGCCAGGTGTGGTGATGCATGCTTGTAGTCCCAGTGACTTGGGAAGCTGAGGCAGGAGGACTGCAGGTTGGAGGCCAAAGAACTCGGCAAGACCCTATTTCAAAAAAAAAAAAAAAAAAAGATGGAAATGTGGTTCAGTGGTTAAATGCTCCAGGGTTCATTCCCTGGCACTCCTCCCCACCCCACCCCCCGAAAAAAAATCTGAAATGTGGCTTAGAAATCTGAAACTTAAAAGCCCTCAGTTGAGTTAGATGTACTTGGATTTAGGGGTTAAAGGCACAGGTTTTGGCATCAAATAGGGGTTATTTCTTTAAGCTTGAGTTTATCATCTGAAAAAAAGTAGGCAATAAGCTTACAGAGGCACTCTACCACTGAGTTATATCCCCAATCCTTTTTGAGTCAGGGTCTGACTAAGTTGCCCAGGCTGGGACTCCTGCCACAGCCTCCCAAGTAGCTGGGATTATAGGTGTGTACCACAGTGACTGGCCTAAGGTAACAGTTTACATTAAATACTGTATATAAAATGCTTAGCACTGTGCCTGGCACTAGTAAGTCCCCTAACTGAATACTTTTACTAAAATATTAGTAAGTAGCAGGGCATGAAGCTCAGGGGAGAGAACTTGCCTAGCTTGTATGAGGCCCTGGGTTCGATCCCCAGCACTTCAAAAATAAATAAATTAAAACCAAGTTAGTTGCTCTCTATCTTCTTTGTGGATAAGTTAACAGACACTTATTGAAAAGGTCTTTTTATGTAAGTCCATTACTGGGGCAAGAGTCCAATTAAACATACTTATCACGGAAATTTTCAGGCATATTAAGTCCCCTCCCTACTTTTCAAGCCATAGCATTAAGAACCAATATATTTTGTTTTCTATTAGAAGTGCATCTGTTTCTGATATGCAGATGCTAATTTACAATAAAGTGGGGGCAGTAGGGAAGAATAGTGTTACCTTAAATTAGGTAGAGGGGAGTGAAGGTAGGGGAGGGGAGAGGATTTGTTGATAGGAAGGATAGTGGAATGAAACAGACATTAGTACCTTATGTACATATATGACTGTGTGACTGATGTGATTCTACAACGTGTACAATCAGAAAAATGAGATATCATACCTCATCTACGTATGACATCAAAGTGCATAAATGCATTCTACTGTCATGTATAACTAATTAAACACATTAAAAAATAGAAGTGCATCTGTTCTGTTCTCGTAAAAGGGCTTTCAGAGTTGTAAAAGCTGTTGATGACTAGGGATCATTGGTATTTTTCAGCTATAAGGGAAATTATTCAATATTTGGAAATCGTGTAGAATACAACTTTCAATTCAATGTATAGTTCCATTTTATTTTTTATTACCATCGTGCTGGGGATCAAACCCAAGGCCTTCTTGCACATTCTAGGCAAGTGTTCTATCCGAGTCACATACCTGCTCAATTCATTTCTTAACTATATTCAAAACAGGCAGGAAAGGACTTAAATGAAGAACATTTTGCTTATTTGTTAATTTGAATTCGGAACACAGTCTATCACCACACACCATAGCCAACTATGTTTTTTTTTTAATATTTATTTTTTAATTGTAGTTGGACACAAGGCCCTTATTTATTTTTATGTGGTTCTGAGAATGGAACCCAGGGCGTTGCATGTGCTAGGTAAGCGCTCTACCACTGAGCCACAATCCCAGCCCACCAACTATGTTTTGAGGAAGATTTTTCTTAAGGCTGCAGAAAGTCTTATGTTGTATGTGAGGAACTCATGTACAGAGTTGTATCTTTTGTGTGTGTGTGTGTGTGTGTGTGTGGTGGGGATCAAAGCCAGGGCCTTATGCATGCAAGGCAGGCACTCTACCAACTGAGCTATATCCCCAGGTCCAATAAATTTTTCATAGTGATGAAAGAAGCTACTAATCCTCACATAGGAAATTAAAACTTGTCCTTTTCTGTTTCCCACATCAAGCTCTCATTACATACTGATTTAATAATTTAAACTACAGGATTAGAATACAGTTTCATATATTGCAAGTTCACTTTAGGTTAATTCAAGTTTGAGGGAAAAGAAACAGATAAGATAAAATCAACAGACAAGACTACTGGAAGTAGTGATTAGATGATGGAATCATTTGGTTTCACTGAATCTTCCTCAACATTTTTTTCTGATGAAAAAAAATTCTTCCTGGAACCCCAACCCCCGCCCCCACCGGGGATGGATCTTGTTCCTATTTTGATGTTTTAAACTTGCTTGGAATTCCTACTGGTGCCTTGAACTCACCCACACCTGGCTTACCCTGACCAGATAACAACCCTTTCTAAAACTTTAGTGGCACCTCATAAATTCTGATGTTGGGAGCTTATTTTCTATCTTGAAATGTTAAGCCAGGTAGATCATTAATCTGTTATCTGCCATTGTATTATGCTTGTCAAAATCTTGTTAGCTGTAAGTCCCCAAGATACCCCCCTTTTGTAACTTTTTGTGCTATAAAATTTTTTTCCTGGAGAGCAGGGGATCTGATCTCTAGCCCGAGGTTTTTGGGAGAGACAGTCCTGGCCAGCTCCAGTGTACACAAATACAAGCTTGTTTTAATTTAATTTAAAATTGGAGTCCGTGGCCTTTTCTTTGTGTCGTGGTTCAACACTTAGTAGGAAAGGATCAGTGTTTGCCCTCTTCCCAGGGACTGCCACTTTAGGATTGATATTTGCCTCCTTCCTAGGAATTGTCTTGTCATTTGCTTTAACTGGGCCACAAACGAGAAATGTTAACACTACCTATTTCTACAAAAGTTGTTAGTGATTTAATTGTGAACATAATAAAAAATGGGAAAGGATTTAAAAAAAATTCTTCAAGTATAAATCATTACATGATGTGACTGTACATTTTTAGTTTACATACTTAGAAGGGAATCAGTTTGTTGTTGTTGGTGTTTGTACCTGGGATTGAACCCAGGGGTGCTTAATAACTGAGCCACATCCCCCATCCTTTTAAATATTTTTTGAGACAATTTTTCACCAAGTTGCTTAGGGGCTTGCTAAATTGCTGAGGCTAGCTTTGAACTTGCAATTCTCCTACCACAGTGTGTCACTGCACCCTGCTAGTTTTTTTTTTTTAATTGTAGATAGACCTTTTATTTTTATGTTGTGCGATCCTCCTACCACAGTGTGTCACTGCACCCTGCTAGATTTTTTTTTTTTTTAATTGTAGATAGACCTTTTATTTTGATGTGGTGCTGAGGATCGAACCCAGTGCCTCACACATGCCAGGCAAGCATGCTACAACTCTAGCCCCTAGATTATGCTTTTAGTAGAAGTCTGCTCAGGTTTGTTAAGGCAGGGACAATTTCTATACCTGGTGCAGGGACCTGACATTAAACTTTAAATGTTGGTGAATAATTCGACTAAACTAGCTAAATCTGTCATTGAAGTAGATATATTTGAAGAAAAAAGCAGAAAACTTCCTTCTCTTGCCTGTTCAGGAGAAGCTGCAAACTATGATTTCCCCAGCAGTGAGCAGGACTAAAGAGGCACTACTGCTCACTGCTCCATCAGTGGATCTGCTATCCTTAGCAGACTCACCATTACTTGACTGCCAAATACTGTTTTTAAAAAATTTGTTCTAATTAGTTATACATGACAGTATAATACAATTTGACACATTGTGCACAAATGGAGCATAACTTCTCATTCCTCTGTACATGGTGCTGAGCCACACCAGTAGTGTAACATACATGTATAAAGGGTAATAATGTCTGTCTCATTCTACCGTCCTCCCCATCCCCACAGTCCCACCCCCTCCCCTCTGCAAATTTCCTTCATTCTTCCCTAACCCCTGGGCCCCATATGGATCAGCATCTGCTTATCAGAGAAAACATTTGGCCTTTGTTTTTTGGGGATTGGATTATTTCACTTAGCATGATATTCTCAAGTTCTATCCATTTACCTGCAAATGATATAATTTCATTCTTTTAAGGCTGAGTAATATTCCACTGTATATATATGTACCACATTTTCTTTATCATCTGTTGAAGGGCATCTAGGTTGGTTCCATAGCTTAGCTATTGTGAATCGAGCTGCTATAAATATTGATGTGGCTGCATCACTATAGTATGCTTTTAAGTCCTTTGGGTATAAACTGAGTTGGGATGGCTGGGTCAAATGGTGGTTCCATTCCAAGTTTTCTGAAGAATCTCCATCCTGCTTTCCAGAGTGGTTGCACCAATTTGTAGTCCCACCAGCAATGTATGAGTGCCTTTTCCCCCCACATCCTTGCCAACACTTATTGCTTGTATTCTTGACAATTGCCATTCTGACTGGAGTGAAATGAAATCTTAGTTGAATTTCTAATTGCTAGACATGAACATTTTTTAATTTGTTGATCGATTGTATTTCTTCTGTTAAGCATCTGTTCAGTACCTTAGCCCATTTATTTATTTATTTGGTGTTTTTCTTTTGAGTTCTTTGTATATCTTGGAGGTTAGTGCTCTGAAGTGCATGCAGTAAAGATATTTTTTCCCATTCAGTAGCCTCTCTTCACATTGTTTCCTTTGCTGAGAATCAGCTTTTTAGTTTGAATCCATCCTATTTATTAATTCTTAATTTTTCTTCTTGCGCCTTAGGAGTCTTATTAAGGAAGTCGGGTCCTAAGCTGACATGATGAAGATTTGGGCCTACTTTTTCTTCTATTAGGCACAGGGTATCTGTTCTAGTGCCTAAGTCTTTGATCCACTTTGAGTTGATTTTTGTGCAGGGTGATAGAGGTTTAATTTCAGTTTGCTACACGTGGATTTCCAGTTTCCCCAGCACCATTTGTTGACTAGGCTATCTTTTCTCCAATTTATGTTTTTGGCACCTTTGTCTAGTATGTGATAACTGTATGTGAGTTTGTCTCTGCCTTCTATTTTGTATCATTGGTCTACATTTCTATTTTGGTGCCAATACCATGCTGTTTTTGTTACTATAGCTCTATAGTATAGTTTAAGTTCTGTATTGTGATGTCTCCTGCACTCTTCTTGCTAAAGATTGCTTTGGCTACTCTGGGTCACTTATTTTTCCAAATGAATTTCATGTTTGCTTTTGCTAGTTCTGCAAATAATGTAATTGGGATTTTAATAGGCCAAAGTACTAATTCTTACATTTGAACTTCCTTTTATTATATAGAACTCTCTGCCCTTAGCTATAAAAAACCTGAAATCTCTCTTCTGTAATAATTCACCCTGATGGTGGAACTGGTTTTTCCTTTTTTCATATATACAAATCTACCATGTTTCTACACATTGAATGCTTTCTCCAAGAAAGTCTTTGGGAGAACATTTCCAAGGAAATCTTTAGAATAAACTATATAATTCTATTAATTAGGAAATTAGTTTTCAAATAGAACTAATCAACATATTCACTGCTTAAATGCAGAAATTCAGATGTAGGTTTTTTTTTTTTTTAATAAGGCATATAATTCCTTTAAGATGCAATGCTTCTAAAATTCTTCTATATTTATCCATAATTGCACAATGGCCTTAAAAAGATACCCCAGCGCAGCTGTGTATGTGATGGTGGACACCTATAATCCCAGTGATTTAGGAAGCTGAAGGAAAGTTTGAGGCAGCCTCAGGAACTTAGCAAAACCTTGTCAATAAATAGATAGATAGATAGATAGGGTTGGAGATGTGGCTCAGTGGTAAAGTCTGGGTTTAATCCCCAGTTCCAAAAATAACAACAACAAACCATCCCTGCAGACCCATTCATAAACCCTAGTCAAACACATGGAAGTCAAGTTCTGCAAACCAGTTATTTCAATTAGGAGATTACACCAAGAATTAGTTACTCATTCTGTTTATTAGATCGAAAGAAAGGAATACAAATGACTGGTTAAGTGCTGTGCACTGACATGAAAAAAGTGTATTAAAAAAAAAAAAGAAGTCCCAGTAAGGCAAATCAAAGTTAATGTAGTTTCAATGGAACAGAAATTCTGAAGACGTTTAATATACCACACATTTATAAAATGAAAGTCAACAAAAGGGTGTTTTGTAAATAATTAGTAGAACAAGTGAAAATAAATATCAGAGACCTGAAGTTTTTATACTTTAATGAAATAATAAAGCAAAGAAATTGAAACTACTAAATATAATCTGAGGCAGTTAAAAAAAACAAAAAAACACCCCTCCCCCTAAATTTAAGAACACAATCCTTTGAAACATTTTATCAGTCCATAGCAAATAGTTATTACATACCAAAATCTCTAAGTGTTAACTAATTCCACCACAATGCCATGTAAATCTTGACAATTTAGAAATCTTGAGATCAACACTAAAGTTCTTCTCTTGATCTCTACAGCTTGGTTTGTAAGTACATACATGCTTTTGTGGATCTATTCCCCTCGCCACACACACACATTTTCAAGGAGCCAAAAACATTTCTTTCCATCTGTGCCTAAAAATGTTAGGATTCACTTCTAATACATTGACCCTGATAATGAAAATGGGGGCACAATTTCAATCTTATAAAAATATACCAGTATTAACCAAACATTAAACTTATTGAGAGAGCACTTCACATGTGCATGTGACTTCTAGTAAAATTGACAAGAACCTAGAATGGCAGTTTTCCGGACTTTTTATGAATTAAGTACTCTCTCTCCCACACATACTACCACACACACATACACACACATTTTTATACTATTAGCTTTATTAAATCCAGGTTATCTGGATTAAGTAAATATAAGGATGGGTTTTTATAGTTTTTGCTTTTGCAACTATAGGGCAGCTACTATAACAATAGCTTAACAACACTGAAATTTTCAATTAAGTTCACCCTGTTTTTAGAAAGTGTCTAAGTGTAAATGCAAATTTACCTCTTCTTAAAGTTAGCAGTTTGTATTAAATTAGATATGGTTTCCGAAATGGAAGTAATGTTTTGGGCAGCAACTCAAGAGGAGAGTTGTTAAAGTTGAGAAATTAAAACTAAATTAAAATATTTTTACATTTTAGAGATGGGACAAAAAGGATATTAAGACAAATGTCTTCTTTCCTCCCCATTCAAAAGCAGCCATTCTTCTGCTGTGAAAGAAAACTGACATGGATATTTTCCCTTTCAAGAGATGTACGATATAGTTACCCACTGTGAGGCAGAGGTGATAGGGTCAGTTCTTGTTTGCAGGAACCAACATCCTAAAAAAGAAAATTTCAAGATGGGGAGGGTGGGAAAGAAGGATTTTCTATTAATTTCATGGAATGCCACTCTAGAGGCAGAACACTCCTAATAAAACTCACCATATTACTACTTGTGTCTTTGCAGATTAAGAAAATATTGACAAAATTGATTTCTTTTTCCCTCTCAACTAGCAGGTTATTTTAATTACTTAAAGTTAGGGAATCCCTTTTTGTTTTCCCACCCAGTAAAATTGGCCAATTTGTGGGGATATTTGCAAATAAAATTTCCTCTGCTTCAACTACTTACCTGGATTAATATAACATATTTATCTGGCCAATTGAGCAACAGAAATGTAGCTGTCATGAATACTAATACAGAAACCAAAACTGAAGCTGTCATCCCTCCCGACTAACTCCCAATCTCTTTATCACCACCCACACCAATCTCAGTAACTCCCAAATCCAACATTTTACCATTAATAACCACTTATTTGGAGGAAAAAGACATTTAATTTCATTCTTGCTCTAGCCCTTAATCAATGCATAACAAAAACATTTTTAAGCACGTGGAAATGAGCCTACTAACCTGATTTTAGGAGTCAAAATTCTCCACTCTATTTTGATCTATGTGCAAAAAGTATTGGTACTTTTCAATTTGTTTTTACCTTGTGGCTGGCTTGATAGTATTCTCATTCTTAAGTGTATTAGAGTCTATAGTATTATCAGAAATTTTCAGTTAACAGCTATAGATTAGAAAATCCTTTCATCAGTTATTTAAACCATAAAATCCTAGGTTTCTTCACCTTTCTAGCAGTCACTGCATGGCATATGTATGAAACAGATGTTTACAGCAAATTGGCACAGCAAAGTACCAGTATGTATAGGAAGCCGTCAGTTACGACACATCTGGAAAACAAACTCACCTAGGTGCTAGAGAAACCTTTGCATAGTTGTTACTCCGTTTTAATAGGAGTTATGTTCTTGTAAAATGTGCCTCACTTTACTCCACTTTTTAAAAGTGTTTTGAAACTGCACTTCAGAAGTACTCTGAAGACTCAGATCTGGGGTGGCTGGGTGCAGTAGTAGAATCTGAGTGCTAAATTGCTCCTGAATGGGGACAAATCTCAGCAAGTGTTACAGACATACCACAGTACACTGTAACCAAATTTGTAAACAGCTGTGGAGTTTCCATGCCCACATTTTGTTAGTAATGTTTCTGTGGAGACTGGGGTGTATTAATGGCTTCAGGGTATACATGAATCACTTAAAATATGATTTTAACTGTTCTGAGGTAAAGAGAAGTTGCCACTTAATTATATACAGTTACCAATGAAGATTTTTATTCAAGCTTGAAGTAAAAATTAATTTTAGTCAAGAAAAATGAAGTACCAGATAAACTGTAACATAGTTATTTTAACTTAGAAGTATCAAAACAGGAATTCTTTGATTTCCTAAGTGGTGATCTCTGCAAAACGGAGCTTAAAGAAATCTTTTACATACCAATTTGATAAAATAATCTGCTGACCACAATCTGTCATTTTCTCTTACTATGGGCTTTTGGGAGAATGCATGCTATTTTTAAGGCCAAATGTGTTTTTTCTTCTTCTCCCCTTTCCTTTCTCCTTTCTGTCTGCTGCCATCTCTTCCTTGCCACCCCAATTAAAGAATTCCTGAATCCAAGCCTTTCTCTTTTTTTGTGGGTCCTGAAGTAATAGTCATGGTAATAATATATTATAGACTTGACTAGGCCTTAAAGGGAAACTTGAGTACAAGTTGTTTCTTTCTTCACCAGAATCTTTCTTTGGGGGTTTCCCCACTCCTCTTCGCAACATAACAGCTGTGGTCACCCTATTTATCCTCTAATGAAAAACAGGGAATTTTAAGGGATACTAAGCATGTTGTATTCAGCTGTTATGAGGTGTAAAAACACAATGTGAACATCAGGCTTTTGGCTTATTTTAAATGAGAAAGTCTCAAAAATTAGAAGTCCTTTTCCATGAAGGAAACCTTTCCTTAAACTAAAAAGGGAGGGAAGAGGGAAAGACTATCCACAGCACCAATTTAGAATGAGGTTCAGTATGGCAATATCTGAAAAACTGTGAAGGAATATTCTTTTAAATTTATGTCTCCCTATATGTCAAAATATCAAGGGCAATTGAGAGAAGTAACTATGAGGTTTTAATCCCATTTATGTTTGTAATGGGTTGAATTCTTCTTATGGTCTCAATTATACTTAACACTTCCAAAGTGGTTATATCTGCCGATTTTTACTCTTTTGCTAGATGACACCAAAGTGACTTCTGAAGTTGAAAACAACTTGGAACAAGCTTTGTTGAAAACCTAGACTGACCTAACTGATCTCTCATGTTGGTATATTTAAAGTTCTTTTGAATCTTGAATTTCTTCAACATCAGGTACAGATATTCCTTCAGGAATAAAAAGCAAATGTGTGTGTGGGGGGGACACTTCAAAGTATTACTCTGAATTTCCTGTGTAAAATGTCCTTCCCAAGCACTGTTTCTGACCATGTCTCATGTGGTATTCCAGAAGAGCATCAGTTATACTGCGAATCTAAGTCATAGAGGAAACTGTTTTTAAGCTGGTTTAGATTCCAAATGTATACAAATGAAGTCACTTTAATCCTATAAATACTTCTTAATTTATTTTTAAAAAATTGTGCTGTTAACCCTTTTACGGGGCAACAAGCTATGTGAAAAGTACAAAACTTTTTGTCAAATGTAATATTGAGAGTGCTTTTGACATAGTTCACTGGTTTATCATCTGGATCAGTATATACTGCGCAACGGGCAAGGCTAGAATCCATGAACCAAGCTGCAAAGATCTCAAGCTAAATAAGGCGGAAAGATTTGGAGAAACAAAAGAAGGAAATTCTTTCCTATCCAATGTATACTCTTCAGACTAATGCACTCTTTCTATCAAGCCTTCTAAACTGTTAAATAAAGTTTTCCAAACAAGCATTTAAACTTCATTACACAGAAGAGCAACAAGAATGGTATCCTGCCAAACAAAAGGCAGGAGGGAAAAAAATATATATACTGAGTTCAATGGGTAAGCCTGAATGTAGCACAGTTCTTCACAACCGATGGGGGAATAATTCAACATGGTGTCCAACAACGTTCTAACGACGTGCTTCATCTCAACTGGTTACTATGAAGCAAGGTGTAAATGTTTGGCCCCAATCGGGCTTCAGAAATGGTTCGTTTTTTCATGACGAGCATGTCTGTCCAGCTATCAATCATGTTTGTTTGCACCAAATCCCAAGCCATTAAAATACGACTAATTTTAAGTTAAACAGAAGTCGTCTGCTCCAAATTCGCCATCAACTATCCATGCTACTGCATTCCTCTGAATGAAGAGAAGATGAAATGTATAAGGAAGAAAGAGAAAGAAGAAGGGAGGGAGAGAAAAAAGTGACTGGTTAGAAAGTTTAAAAATTAGCATCACGACAGAACATAATATAGTAACAATATAAAATTCTTGATACTTTAATTACCATAATCATTAAAACAATATGTCTAACTCATTTCTTAGGCTATACATTTCTAATATAAAGTCATAATTACTTTGAATACTGGAGAAACTCAAGTGAATTAATTTTGTTGGAATTTCGTACTTTAATTTAGACCATTGTGTCTGGCATCTTTCACTTTAATGTTTTCAAGGTTTTGTTCATACTGGACAGCATATTAGTACTTCATATCCCATTTCATTTAAACATTCCTCAAAACACAGAACAAAACCAAAATAAAACAAATCAGTCTTATAACTGTTATAAAATGTCAACAAATTATCTTTTGAAATAGAGTTGTCAAGTGACATATTTTAATTCTTATAATACCTTACTCTGGTTTCTGAATATTATCTTCTTTAACTTCATCTATTTTTCAAAATTTTTATTACAAACAGGTATTACTTTAATAGGAAAAAAGTGTTTTCAAGGTGAGAGGAAGAGACCCCCGGACATCAGCAAAAAAGGCATATAACCAATTATCTGGTTAAAGAACTGGGGGAGTAGCTTAATGGTAGAGCATTTGCCTAGTATACTCAAAGGCCCCAGGTTCAATCCCCAGCACAATTAGAACAAACAGCAAACAAAAATCACCCCCCAGATATCTGGTTATATAGAGGTTGTTTTTTCACTTCAGGTGACAACAAAAATATTTTTTAGAGCCATGCTGGAAAGTGCTGAATTGGCTCACCCATCACATTAATCAGATTTCCCAAACAGAAATGAAATTTTTATTTTACTGGAGTGAAGACACACATGTCCTTGTCTGGGGTAAATCTGCTACTACTACACAGTTAAATATTTCCTACTTCTTCAAATCAAATCTGTTTATTTGAAGAAATAGCTTCTGAATGACTAATAAAATTTGAAAAGCCAGATAATCACAGATGTAAATCTATCCAGACTATATCTTAGAAAGCAGGTCTTGAAATCTAAATAGGACAACAAAAGAAGATAAGGCCTTTTGGTCCTAGCTGACTTTTCCAGAGGATTGTTATTCTATTACATAGTGACCTCCAAATATAAAAAGGCCCTTCAAGGTTCCGAGCAACTCAACAGTAGTTCTCCATCCCCACTGCTGCCTGCCCTTTTGGTGGTACTGCAGATTGAATCCACTGCACTTTACCAATAAGCTACTTCCCAAACCCCTTTTCTTTTTATACTGAGACAGGGTCTCACTAAGTGTCCAGGATGGCCTTGAACTTGTGATCTTACTACCTCACTTCCCAAGTCACTGAGCTTGCAAGTGTATGCCACTGCATCCAGCTCTCAAACTTTATGATCCAAGGACTTTTAATACTTTTTTACTATGACTGCATATCCTCATACCCCCATCTGGCAGTAAATGTGGCCAAGCCTTCTGCAGTTTGTACAACAAGATCAAAAGAAGAGATCATACTTTTTCAAACCATAAGCGCTACCTTGATAATCCTCCTCTAAGAATCACTTAATTGAGAGCAGTCAGTCACCTTTCTTAGTATAACATTTGAACATATTGACCAAAAAAGCTCTGTTCATCTGTTTTTAGGTAAATTACACACTTGTTCCATTTGGACAAAAAAGATCAGTCATTTACATAAAGTTTCTCATTACCTCTCTTTTCTAGTAATGATATTATGTTCATTTAAGCTTTTGTCGCTTTATACTGTGGGCTTTCTTTATCTCCAAGCATCTCCAAGTGGTGAGTAAAAACTTTTCAGACCTAAATCTGAAGACCCAGAAGCACTCAACAAGTCAATTAGCCTGCTGTGCTTCAGTTTCCTTACCTATACAAATTAGGATAAAAATTCTTTTCTGATAGGACTATGAAAGTGTTATGCAAGATAGTGTATATAATAAAGGGCTTATTAGCATGCCATTGTTACATAGGTGCATGCTGAATTTTAGTTCCTTTCTCTTTTCCCATGCTTCTTATGTAGTATTAAATTACTATATTTATTTTTGTATTTTTAAAATATTTTTTAGTTATAGGTGGGCACAATATCTTTATTTTATTATTTTTATGTGGTGCTGAGGATGGAACCCAGTGCCTCACGCATGCTAGGCGAGCGCTCTACCACTAAGCCCTAGTCCCAGCCCACTACATTTATTTTTACTAGTAAAATGCACAATCAAGATCATTTAAGGGGCGGGATTGTGGCTCAGTGGTAGAGTGCTCGCCTAGCATGGGTGGGACCCGGGTTCGATCCTCAGCACCACATAAAAATAAAGGCATTGTATTGTGTCCATATACACCTAAACAATAAAAAATAAAAATTAAAAAAATAAAGATAATTTAAACCAGGGCTGGGATTGTGGCTCAGTGGTAGAGCGCTTATCTAGCATGTGTGATGCACTGGATTTTATCCTCAGCACCACATAAAAATAAATAAAGAAACTGTATCCATCTAAAAAAAAAAAAAATGTAAAAATATGTTTTAAAGAAAGATCATTTAAACCATCTGAAGTTTTTCAAATTTTGTATACTGGCTAGTTCTCAAGTTCATAAAATACTTCCTGCAGTCAAACAACAAAAAGTGCTGGCGAGGATGTGGGGAAAAGGGTACACTTGTACATTGCTGGTGGGACTGCAAATTGTTGCAGCCAATTTGGAAAGCAGTATGGAGATTCCTGGGAAAGCTGGGAATGGAACCATTTGACCCAGCTATTGCCCTTCTCGGACTATTCCCTGAAGACCTTAAAAGAGCATACTATAGGGATACTGCTACATTGATGTTCATAGCAGCACAATTCACAATAGCTAGACTGTGGAACCAACTTAGATGCCCTTCAATAGATGAATGGATTAAAAAATGTGGCATTTATAAACAATGGAGTATTACTCAGCACTAAAAAATGACAAAACCATGGAATTTGCAGGGAAATGGATGGCATTAGAGCAGATTATGCTAAGTGAAGCTAGCCAATCCCTAAAAAACAAATGCAAAATGTCTTCTTTGATATAAGGAGAGCAACTAAAAACAGAGCAGGGAGGAAGAGCATGAGAAAAAGATTAACATTAAACAGGGACAAGAGGTGGGAGGGAAAGGGAAAGAGAAGGGAAATTGCATGGAAATGGAAGGAGACCCTCATTGTTATACAAAATTACATAAGAGGATGTGAGGGGAAAGGGGAAAAAAAATCAAGGGAGAGAAATGAATTACAGTAGATGGGGTAGAGAGAGAAGATGGGAGGGGAGGGGAGGGGAGGGGGGATAGTAGAGGATAGGAAAGATAGCAAAATACAACAGTCACTAGTATGGCAATATGTAAAAACGTGGATGTGTAACTGATGTGATTCTACAATCTGTATACGGGGTAAAAATGGGAGTTCATAACCCACTTGAATCAAATGTATGAAATATGATATGTCAAGAACTTTGTAATGTTTTGAACAACCAATTAAAAAAAATAAAAAAATAAAATACTTCCTGCAATATTATATTTAGGCAGCATAATAAAGCCAGATTTTCAATAAGGTTTTTACAGTGACAATACTGATTAGATAACTGAATATGAGGTCACATATTCCACCTTATTCTCTTCCCAGTGTCCCCCTCTAAGACAAAAATCACCACCGAATCTTAGATTTCTTATGAGACAGGGTATAATAAAAGAGAAAAATCAGGTTTTCCTTTCCTTTTCTTTCTTTTTTTTAACTTTTCAGTACTGGGAAATAAACCTAGGGTCTTGTGCATGGAGAGAGAAATTAAAGCATATTCCACATTTTAAATTACTGCTTCAAAGTGCTGCATTTTCACAGTAATCAGGAAAATGTTTCATTTGGAGAAAACACAGGAACACTGTACAATGATATTACCTTCAATATTCTGGTGGTCTATAAAAGGTGCTGGTCCCCATATTCTAACAGTGCCATCATCTGAGGCGCTGGCCATCATGGATGGAATCTGTGGGTTCCAGCTCACACAGTTTACTGTACGCGTGTGCCCTGTCAGCTCCGCAATTGGCAGTTCACTACGTTTGTGCCAGATGTAAACCTTGTGATCTGAATGTACAGTAATTCGGAGGAAGAGTTAGGGAGTTGCTTAACATCAACAACATCACTGTTAAATTTATTAATTCACTACACATAGAACATGACTCTTCATTGCTAGAATTTAAAAGGGAGAACAAATACAACATGAACAGTTTAACAAGTTACCTTATGAAAAGCCACATTAATAAAAAATACACATTTTCCCTATTAAAGGTGATCAGTTCTCATTAAGCTACAAAAACAAAATTATCTGCAATATTCTGTGAATATATGATTAATAAATAATTATAATCAATGTCTTTGAACATAAACAAGTCCTGGAGAGAGAGAATTTCTGTGGAAATGTGAGATGACAAAAAAATCAATGTATTCATATACAAAAATAGTAACAATGAAGATGACAGCTATACCTTTACTGAGTGCTTACAAAATACTTAGGGACCAAATACTTTATATATATAAAATTTAATATTCACTACCATCTTATGACATGGGTACTATGCTTATCCTATATGCTTTTATGAATAATGATTGAAGTACTGAGAGGATAAGTGACCTGATCATGGTTAACAGCTAGTAAATGGTGAAGTTGGGATTCAAATTCAGGCAGTCAAGAGCTTCCTAACAAGTTCAGACAATATCTCCTCTCTGTACCATCTGCACGGCTATGTAAAAAACTATAATCTTGTGAACTGACCACAAAAAAACAAAACCCCCTATAGCTTTGTTTCGTTGTGATAAACTATTCTTCACACAAAAACAACCAAACTGTATAGAGTGGAAGTTTAAAGTATGGACTCTGGAATCAAGACTACCCAAGATCAGATCCTTCCTCCATCACCGACTAGCTGTGTAACTCTGGGCAAGTTACTCACTCTTTGCAACTCTTCATCTGTAAATGGGGATACTTACCTCCTCTTGTTGTTATGAGGACTGAATACATTTGTATATGAAAAAGTTTTCTGAACAGAATTGAACACCTTATATTACTGTGAAGAGATTAAGTTTAGGTGATGGTTCTAAATAGAAACAGAATCCCAGGGTAAATGAGAAAGGTGTTTAATCTGATAATCAATATGTGGTCAATGTGGAAACTCTCATAAATGTGCTGAGAGCAGAGGAAACTTTAGGGAATGTGTCCTGGTTTCAAAACTTTAGACATAAAGGCAAGAAGTCAGCATGGTATTTGATCTTTTTTTCTCTAAGTCACTCAGGCTAGTCTTAAACTGTGATCTTCCTGTCTCAGTCTCCCAAGTCGCTGGCATTACAGGTGTGTGTCACCACACAAGGCATAAATGATTGATATCCCTAGTGATATCAAGCATTTTTAAGACCAACTGAAACCTAAGGCTAAAGAATAATAAAATTAAGTCATTATATTCTGGTTAGGACTAAAAAGGAGAACTGTAAAGTAAAGAAATTGGTTTTCTTTCTCATTACTCAAGTGATTCACAAGATTCTAAAAATGTTTTGAACACGAATTGAATATAGTGAATATACTGTCTCACAAGATGACCACAGTAATCCATTAGCCATTTATTTGCCAGGAACATATTTTAAAGACCCACTAAAACTCCAAATATATATAAATCAGGAAAAAAGAGCAATGACTAGACCTTTCCTCCCAAAATTGCATCAATACTCAAGCTTTTTCACTGTACTGGCAATATATAGAAAAACTACAATTATTTTTTACTGTTGTATAAGTAGTGGATTTCTAAGACTGATAGAGCAAGCAGAACTTAATCATAAATCATAAAGCTTGTCATTCTGACCATACCCACTTGAAATCCCATTTTCCCTATGTCTTCAGTAAATATTTTCTTGCACGTACGTTTACAAAAAGATTTTTTTCTTCCAAATACAGGAATATTTCAGATAAGTTCATATTTTTCAAGCCTATTCTCATTCTATTTTGTGGGTTTTTTAAGTTCAGGAGGAACATAGCTAAACTTTTTTTTTTTTCCTTTTCCTAATTTCCTTTTATACAAGGGGAAAAAAAAAAATAATGTTTTCAAGGCCAGGCATGGTGGTGCATGACTGACTGACTTGGGAGATTAAGGTGGAAAGATCATAAGTTCAAGGCCAGTCTCAGCAATTTAGCAAGATGCTGTTTCAACAAAACAAAACAAAAAAAGGATTGGGGATGTACCTCAGTGGTTTGAAGCCCCCGAGTTCAATTCCCAGTACCGACCACCCCCAAATAAATTGTTTTATAAAATTATTGAACAACAAAATCATCTTAAGATAAATTTAGTGGTTCAATTAGTACCTTTTAGCTTTTGCTTCATAAATAATTGCTCAAAACAAAAATAAAAAGGAGATGTAGTTCAGTGGTAAAGCATCCCAGGGTTCAATCTGTACTACAAAAACGTAGCCATTCTTATCTTTAAGCACCTCTAGGTTACATGTTTTCAGAAAAGGCATGGAAAATTCTGAGGCATAATTATTAGGGGAAAAACAAAACAAAAACCCAAAACACAAAAACCATCATAAACAGGATTGAATGGACCATGGTGGGGGGAGGGGGTATGGGAAGAGATCTTAGAAAAGGAGGAACTAAAAGGTAAGTAAAGGGGCTGGGGCTCAGTGGTAATACACTTGCCTGTCATGTGTGAGACACTGCGTTCAATTCTCAGAACCACATACAAATAAAAATAATAATAAAAAAAGTCTATCAACAACTAAAAATATTAAAAAAAAAAAGTAAGTAAAGACTTCATGTATTAGACCATAGAAAAAGTCAATTGAAACCAATGAAGAATCCGGAAGACTATAACATAATTAAACACAGTAAGAAAGAATATGTATTACTGAAGAAAAAAACCTCATGTGTCACTTTAAGATTTTTTTAATCTACTGAGGTCATGTTTTTAATGTTGTCAAAATAGGGAAACATAAAATTATAATAAATGAAATATAATCAAATATTCATAGGGCTATCTCATAAAGCTTGAATATTTAAGAAAGTGATTTGAATAAGTTACTGCTGCAGTACTTAGAATAGTATGGTGGGCATTAAAGAAAAACATGTTGAATTAAAATTTGCAATAATATGCCACTAGTTATAATGTTATCTATCACCTTTAAAAGTACATTCAATTTTAATTGTGCTTACATATTTTAAACAATTCTATTTTATATTAGTCTGCATTTAGGCACAAGCTTGCCTAGAATACAGATACTTATATGGGAGAACAAGTTCATTCAAAAGAACAGTAGGGACAATTCTGTTAATTTCAGCTTTTTGGAAGTCACAAGAATTAAAAATCATTATTATTTAAAAAAATTTTTTTAGTTGTAGAAGAACAACAAAAACATTTATTTATTTTTATGTGGTGCTAAGGATTGAACACAGTGCCTTATATGTGCTAAGCAAGCACTCTACCACTGAGCCACAACCCCAGGCCTAAAAATTATTTTTGATGGCCATGTAAGATACACAGAAGATCTAATAACAATTAATTCTGTTCAAGTAGTAGGTAAGACATCATAATTAACCTTGACTTTTTAGATACTATCAACCTTTGAAAACTATCAGTCTCATGAAAAAAACAAGTCAACATTTGAAAGTATAATGATCTAACTAAGTCTTGATTTGATTCATGCATGGGCCAAAAATGTTTCTGCAAGGTCAGAATAGGTACTACTGACTTGTGACAATAAGGAGGGCTTGGAACCAGGAGTGTGGTGCACATCTATAATCCCAGAAACTCGGGAGGCAGGAGAATCACAAGTTCAAGGTCAGCCATGGTGGGCTGGGGTTGTAGCTCAGTGGTAAAGCACTTGCCTTGCATGAGTGAGGTATTGGGTTCAATCCTCAGCACCACAAAAAAATAAAAGTTATTTAAAAAAAAAAAAAAAAGTCAGCCTTGGCAACTTAGTGGGACTGTGTCTCAAAATAAAAAATAAAATAAAAATAAAAATAAAAAGAGAATTGGGGATACAGCTCAGCTGGTTGAGTGCTGGCCTTGCACGCAATACCTGGGTTCAATCCCCAGCACCACAAAAAACAAATAAAAATAGGAGATTTAAAAAAAATTAATAAAAAGGGCTGGCAATGTAGCAGCAGAACATTTGCTTAGCATGTGAAGGCCCTAGGTTTCATGCCCAGAACTGGGGCAGGGGAGGGAAGGAATTAACAGTGTATTAAATAAATAGCTCCAGATATATGACTACTTTCATAAATTGAGACAGAATTACAGAACTTTAAACTCATCAATATATGCAAATTGACAATAACACAAACAATTTACCTTCACTGCCACTAGCGATGAAGTCTTCATTATGGCCTCCAAAACATGAATGAATTGTATAAAACCCTTGTGTAACACCTTGATACTTTCTTACTAAAACTCTGTCTTGCAAGTCCCATAAATGAACTCCCTGTAGGCAGAAGAGAATATAGGTGTGTTCATTCCATCTCAATTCAAAGCAATTTTTAAAAGTAAACTTTGCCTGGTGGAATATTTTCATTTTCTATTTATGCAGAATGCTACCATTCTTAGAAGTTTATGATTGATTTTGCACATTTTAAGGATCAAACATATGCACTCCAATTTAAGAATAAGTAAAAAATGTTAACATTCATACAAAAAAAAAATCAATTAAAATTTTTACTGAGCTAAATTTTTCTGAAAGTTTTAGTAACATACCTGAGTTGCTACATTTAACAAAGCTAATCGGCCATTTTTTGAAATAGTAAAAGACATAATAGGATGATCTTCTTGTACTCTGTAATCAGAAAATGTTGGAAACAACAAATTAAGTCAAGACATTCAAATTATCAGAATATAAAATGTTCTAGCTTAAATACAACAACTTTGTCTACAATCACTTTTTTGGTGGTGCTGGGAATTGAACACAGGGCCTTGTGTAGCCAGACAAGCACTCTACCGACTGAGCTATACCCCCAGCCCTACAATCACTCTTATACACTAATTTCAGTTAAGAATTTGAGTTAAGATTAAGTACCACCAAACCATCAATCCAAATTACCAATGAAATGAAAAGCAAAAAAAGTAATAAAAACAAAAAAAATAAAAATTGTTCTTTTGAAAAAGCCTTATCACATACACATTTTAATATCAACTAATTATTACTTAATGGAAAAAAAAAATAGTTACATGTTCCTATCTGTAAGGTCCTCGAAGTTATATCCCCGAATTCGCTGGTGTGTATCTGATGCCAGAACAGTCTTCCCGTCACTCAAGCACCAAAGGCATTGCACTCTCACTCCTTCCCAAGAGTCAAGGAGATTACCATCTAAATCCTGGGCAGGAGAAAACCATTATTAACTCCATGACTGAACAGCACTCAGAAAGCAAAGAGCTGAAAGAATCTCTTGGTAGTATTTCTCTTAGAAATATATGTCCCTCCCCCCCACCCCCAGACTGACTTCAATCTAGTTATTCTGTGTTTTAACCATAAGAACTGGAATATAAATCAAATTTCAAAACAATATTTAAAAGAGGGTGGGAAGCCTATCTTCTTTTCAATAACCCACCATGCATAAATACTATTAAAATAAGCAAAGTAACAATCTCTAAGCTCTATGTAAGAATTTTAGTTTTAGTAAAAAAGAATTCAAACATGCCTTTAAAAAACTCACTTTACAGTCAGCCCTCCTAATCCTGCACCCAAAGGATTAAAAATATTTGAAGAAAACAAAAACCCCAACAAACCCCAAACTGCGCCTGTACTAAAGATGTATAGACTTTTCTTCCTGTCATTAGTCCTAAACAATATAGTACAAGTATTTAGGTAGCATTTATATTGTATTAGGTATTACAAGTAAACTAAAGAAGATTTATAACGTATGGGAATGGGAGTATGTGTGTAGGTTATAATGCAAATATCAGGCCATTTTATGTAAGGGGCCTGAGCAACCAAAGAGTCTGGTATCTGTAGGGATTGCTTGAACCAAAAACCCCTACAGATACCGAGGGATGACTATATTGGGATTTGTTTTATAATATTCAGAAATTGTGATTGGAAAAAGATTACTAAAACATCTTATAGCTTTATATAGAACTCAGGAATCTTTTATGACATTTTTCTTCTTTCCCACATTTTTTAATAGGTGCATAAAATGTTACTTATAATAATGGGACTTGTTGTTACATATTTACATATTTGTACATACACATGATGTAATGATATAATTTGGCCACTTTCACTACCTTGTTTTCATGACATTTTCCAAAATGTTACCAAATTTGTAATGAGCTTTACAGATCAAAGCTCTTACAGACATTATCTCACTGACTAGTCACAGCTCTAAGAATTATCATTTCCATTTTTCAGATTAGAGAACCAGGAAGTTTATATCCTGAAGATTTAAACATCATATGGGGTAGCAAAATCAGTGAAACTTACATGGTCATCCTGTGCCTAGAGAACTAAGAACTAATGATTAACAGCCATATGTAGATAATACTATATCCTATTAGTTTCAAGCCATCTCTGTGTTTGTGTGCTTACACATACATGTTGCTGGGGATTAAATCCAGGGCCTCCCACATACAGGGCAAGTGTTCTATCACTGAGCTATCAAGCAACTTTAATAACTTGTCATGGTACATAAAAATCTTTGTAATAATTTATCTTTAGGTACAATAAGTACATTTACTATCTTGTTTGAGTCTTAAAAATAAATCTGATGCTCTATTGGAATCATGAAAGGCAATGATATGAAACACAGAATCCATACAGAATGGTAAGACATGGCAATTCTATCACAGGTTACTGTGTCATAGAACTTTTAACCTGTTACTTATTTTCATCATCCTAATAATTCAAGAAATCATCAGAATATACCTCAAATACTGACAAATTCTCCAGTAGTACTTATCACCCCTTTTACTCTTCAAATGTTTATGATTGTTATAATTTGGATTTGGAATGTCCAAAGGCTATGTTTTGAAAGCTTGATCCTCAAAGCAACAATATTTAGAGGTAGGGATTTTTGGAAGTGATTGATCATGAGGGCTATGACTTTTCAATGAGTTAACCCAATTAACAGGGATTCATAGCTAGTTTATCAGGAGATGGTGGAAAATGTAGTGGGTGGAATCTAGTTGAAGAAAGAACGGTCTTAAAAGGCATGCCCAAGGGGACTGACTACATCATGTTCCTGGCTCCTTTTACTGCCCTCCTCTCTCTGCTTCCTGGCTGCCATGATATGAGAAGCTTTCCCCTGCCATGCCCTTCCACCATGATCTTCTGTCTTCCCTTAGACCCAAAGCAAGAGAGCCAGCTGATTATGGAATAACATCTCTGAAAATATGAGCCAAATAAGTCTTTCCTCCTCTAAGGTTTTTCTTCTCAGGTATTTTACCCTGGCAATGGAAAAGTGACTAACAAGTGACTAACACACATGAAATTCAGCAAATTTTTATTACAAAATTTCAAAAGACTGAAAAACTCAAAAGAAATTAAATCCTAAATCTTTCATTCCAAAAAATTAGAAACTTTGTTCTTAAAACTAAAATGTTTAGCAACTTTTTTTTTTTTTTTAAATATATTTTGCTAAACTCAAGGTCTACACTTTTACAAAACTGGCATGGTAATGCATGCCTATAATCCCAGATACTGGGGAGGCCAAAGCAGGAGGATCGCAAGATTGAGGCCACTCATACCAACTCAGTGAAACCCTGTCTCAAGAAACAAAAAGGGTTGGGGATTAATGAGTGGTAAAGCACCCTTGGGGGTTCAATCCCCAGTACTGAATAAACAAACAAAACTCAACAACAACAAAAGAATGAAAGAGCAATAATATACATATATTTTTAATTGTTGATGGACCTTTATTTTATTTTATATGCAGTGCTGTAAATCAAATCCAGTGTCTCACATATGCTAGGCAAGTGCTCTACCACTGAGCCAGAACCTCAGCCCAATAAATTCTATTGGATAGTGCATTTATTTAAACAGAACTAAATTAGCTTTTAAACAAGTAGACACTGGAAAGGGGGCACTGAATACTCACACACTGATAGAACTGCCCGCGCTGACCTCCAGTCACAAAGCGTTTTCCATCTGGATTCCAAGCCACACTTGTTAAACTGTCCTCATGAGACTGGCTCATTTTTGTCCTTAGTTCTCCTGTCTACAAGGAAATAAAACTGTGGATAAGACCTTCAAGATACCTCTCTAAACAGAAATGTAAAGAAAAGAAAAAGAATGTTTAAAAAAAAAGAAGAAAAATAATAACTGGGATAGCTGGTTACTTTGGGATTCCTAATCAGAGAAATGAATTAACTGGCCTTACCACAAAAAGACCATAGCACTCAGAAGACCAATCAAGGACTTGAGTAGATATGATGAAATACATTAATTTCTCATTTTAAACCAACTGTATTAATAACTAAAACATATTTTTCCCCAAGTGAGATAATGAAAAGTTCAAAGCTACACACCTAATCCTTCTGAACTTCCATTCTTCTCCATCCAAAATTCTTTAAAAATTTTATTCTAAAAACTGCAGTTAATGTAATTAGTAATTCCTTAAGAACATGATTAATGGGTAGTAAAACTATGCCCTTAAACTATATATTATAGTCAAATGCTTACAATACAGTAAGGAAACAGAAATGAAAATTATTTTTCTGATATGTAACGTTATTCCAATTAAAAGTTGCAGAAATAAAGAGGAATCTCTGTTCTTTTAGGCATAGTCATGCTACATTTGTTTCCAACTAAGTAAACATATTTAGTGATTGTAACCTTCAGATATTCTCCTGCTATAATTTTATAAATTATTCAACTTAGAAGGTATTCACATACCATTTAATCTAGTCCTGGTTCCGTTTTGTTCAGGGATTAGAAACAGGATCTGAGAGATAATAGCTGCCCTTGGTATAATAAAAGTACATGGGCATAAATTTCCTGTGAGAAATGGGCAATCAAAAGTAAAAATAAAAGGGTGAAAACAAAGGGTAAGATTAGGAACTGGGGCCAACTAATAAAGGCAGAGGGCACAGAAACAAGAAAACCAGATGTTTTCCTTACACTAAGGGGAAAAAAAAGTTCAGCAATCTTAAATCCTTTCCCCCAAATTGTTCAGCTGTTCTCTTTATTTGATTATGCTCACAACAGTTAAGTATTATGAGGTTATCAGATAATTAGAAACCCACCTAAAAACACAAAAGAATAATCGAGAAAGAGATTAAAAGACTACTCTTTTAGAACAAAAGTAAAAAGTATAAAGTAGTGCACACAGTAAAACAGGCTAGAACACAGTTTGTCCAGAATTCAAAATTGACTCCAAGGAATACTATATAGTTGCTATAAATGATGTTCCTATTATAGAATTAAAGTTACATATTTCCTATCTTTGAAGAGGAAAAAAAAGAAATTTTAATGGGAAAAAATTTCTTTCTTTTGTCTAATCAGATTTACTTACAGCTCTGTTTTACGGGGAGAAAATCATCTATTTTCTTCTGTTTTGCCAACTTCCCTGAACTCAATCACAAATATATCACTGATTAATTGCTACCTTGCTAAAAATGACACGAAACACATTTAGGGAACAACTGGAGATTTTGATGAAATGAATATTAGATATAGTTAATGTTAGCTATCACAGTGTTTAATTATGTAGGATAATGCTAGTTTTTAGGAGATACATACTTCCATATTTAGGAGTAAAATATATCTGCATTTTCAAATGCTTTCTACATGGACATATTTGAAGGTATTTTTATATATATATATATATATATATATATATATATATATATATATATATATACACACACACACACACACATACATACATATAAAACAAAAAACTGAGAACTATCAAACCTATGATGGTGGGCATACGGGTCATCATTATATTATTCTTTCAACTTTTATTAACATTTGCGAATTCTCTGAATGAGCATAAGGAAACCTTACTATTAAAACAACAGAATTAGAATTATGTCATTTCATCTAAGATGCAGGTGCATCTTAGTATTCATTCTGTTCTCTATACCATCTTCATTATTTGAATTATCTGTGTGGTTTTATTTTCACAGTCCTTATTAAAAGTTCCTGCATTCAAAATCCTGTCCCATCAAGTTATACTTTTTTTTTTTTGATACTGGGGATTGAACCCATGAACCCATTGAACTCATGGTTGCTTTACCACAGAGCTACACCTCCATACATTTTGTTTTTTATTTGACAGAATCTTGCTAAGTTGGCTGAGGCTGGCCTGAAAATCCAGCCTCCCAAGTTGCTGGGATTACAGGCATGTGCCATCAGGCCCGGCCAGGTTATTCTTTTATACTCAAACCATATTCTGGACCATTCATTTCCTGAGATGTTGAATAAACAAAAATCACCTTATCAGTCAGCTTATATAAAAAAAAGTTTTAAAAAATTTTAAACTATTACCACAGGTATTCTAAAACACATAAATAATGGAGCAAATCTTATGCTGAGTTTTTCTAAAATGGGACCCTGGATAAAGTTCAAGTTTTTAATTTAGAAATAATAAAGCCTTAATAAAAATAAGTACTGAAAATATTATTCAGTTTTGCTAAACCAGCTCAGAATATTAAGTGTAGGTATGGAGATGAGGTAAATGCCATTAAAATGGGAAATTTTATTTAATGCTGATATTTTACACTTAGAAGTTAAGTTTTGTGTACAACTGTGAAAATATGCAACAAATGTAAAATCTTTTCTGAGGCACCACAGTAAGTAGTGGTCCATGGAACAAAAAGAAAAATGTCCTGAAAGTGCTTACTGATCCATTCTTCCCAAAACTCTATTATTCAGCATATTTAAATTTATAAATCGGACACTTAAGTTTCACTTTCAGAACTATCCTTTGTAAGATACATTATAGCAATTTAGGTTGAATGGCTCTGTTCTATAAATCAAGAATGAAGTTTTTTCAAGAATATGTTTATAAGGAGTATTCTGTACTTAAGCTAAATAAAGAAAGAATGGAGCTTGCTCACTTGTACATTCCAAAGCCAAAGCTCAGAGCAGTCATCAGGGCCACAGGCAACAAGATAGTTGTCATCTGGACTCCATGCGATATAAGAAACACCATAAGCATGTCCTTCTAATGTTTTAAGCAGTTTTAGCAGGTGTGTATCCTAGAATGGAAGACATACAACTCAGTTAAATCCCACCCCTATAAGAACTTAAACAGCTATAAAGATGTGCTTTGAAAATATTAATTAATCTAAAGAACTTTTTATATCAATACCTCCTCCTCATCAAATAGCTTGCTTCCTAAAAAACTGTTCAAATTTCCACATCCCACTATATATAGTGGGTATATAAGACACTGTGTACTAGATGAGAAATATGAAGATGACACAGAATTTGTCCAAGGAAACTAAAAACATATGGGCAGAACAAGAACTCACTCTTAATTTAATAGCTTGAGATATAATTTAGCACAAATTAATCTTTAGAAAGTGAGCAATTTATGGGCTTAATATATTCACAAAGTTGTGCAATCATTACTATAATTCATAATACTTTTACCACCCAAAAAGAAGTCCCTTAACCATTAGCAGTTACTCATTTCCCTTCTTAAAGGTTTCTGAAAACTACTATATCCCTATTTCTATGGATTTGCCTATTCCGGACATTTCATATAAAAGAAATAATATGTAATCCAGTCTCTTGCAATTGGCTTCTTTCATTTTCAGGGTTTATCCATGGTATAGAATGTATTATCATTTTTACTGCTGAATAACATTCCATTTTACAGATACAGTACACTTTGTTTAACCATTCATCAGTTGATGAACATTTAATTTATATTTTTTGACTACTATGAATAATATGACCAAGAAGATATATGAGTTTTCATATGCATCTGTTTTTCTTTCTCTTTGTTATATACAGAGCAGTGAAATACCTGGGTTATATGATAACTCTATGCTTATCATTTTGAGAAACTGCCCAGCTATTTTCCAAGTGACTATACCATATTTTATTTCCATCAGCAAGTTACCACTTATTTAGCATTAATAAATATTAACATTTAATACTAACCCATAAACAATATTTCATTTAATCCTCACAAGTATAGGAGATGGGTCTTGCCCCTCCCTCATAACATTAAAATAAGAAATTTTATTTAATGCCATTAAAATGGGAAATTTTATTTTTGGGAAGGAAATGAGGCTTTATAAAGGTTAGAAACTTGCCTGTTTATAGCATACAGGAAGAATTTGAATCTGGGCTGCCCAACTTTAAGACCCATACTCTAAAGCTCTGTAGGCTGCATGGACATGAAAGTGGCAAATAACAAGGCTGGAAGAGTTGATATGTTCATTTTAGAAAAAGGTTCAATTTTATCCAGTGGGTGAAGAATCACTTAAAAATGTCAAGGTAGAGAATATATAATAAGATATCAGGTTTTAAGGAAAGGACTGGGACAACAATATGGAAGGTAAATTGGAATGAAGAGACAGGATAAAGAAACCTATAAAGAGCCAACACAACAGTAACAGTTCCCTAAAAATGAGGCTCTCATAAGGTAATCAGGGCTATATGTCAGATGAAAAGATACTTTGGAGATAAAAATGACATGACAGAATGTAACAAGAAAGTTCAAAGACAACCTCCAGATGTCTGGTTTAGGGAATGTGGATGAATATTGGCAGGAGGAGGGAGGGAGGGGGGGAGGGGGAGAGGGAGGGAGGGAGGAAGGAAGGAAGGAAGGAAGGAAGGATGGATTTGGCTAAAGGTGAAAAGAAATGAGTTAAGTTTTAGACTTTGATGTAAAGACTGATTGAGCTTATTTTTGAGCCTGGTAGCCAGAATGGGTGGTGGTGGAAGTGGTATTGCAATACCAATGACATCCAAGCAGTTACAAATGGGTCTGGAACAGTCTGATAAAGTTAGGTGGTTCCCTTGTTTAAATGTCACTGAGAAGTGGTTATGTTTACTACGTTCTGTTTCTTCACCGGTGGGACTCTAATTTTATCATTCATATAATTGTCTAGTCCAAATATCCATTATTTTGACAAAATTAAATAATTAATAATGCAACTACTTCTGATTCTTTGGGAAGGAGGCAATGGGCACGAGGTATTTCTATTAGATGGACAGTATTAGGTCAAAGTGATATGCAACATTTACTATTTCTGACTAGCTTAACATCTTCCAGGAATAAACTCTGAGTTATAGTAATGGTTTGGAGCAATAAAAAAATTTGCTTCTAAATTGACTTAACTACTTTAGAAATATTTAACTCAAAGCCTTTTTTTCAGGGCTGGGGCTGTAGCTCAGTGGCAGAACGCCTGCCTAGCATACGTGAGGCTCTGGGTTCAATCCTTAGAACTACATAAAAATAAACAAATAAAAAATAAAGGTATTCTGTCCATCTACGACTACGAAAAACAAAAAACAACCCCCCAAAAGCCCACCTTATTTATTTCATGTACCTTAATGAAAAAAAAAAATCATCCTATTAAAGATGAAGTGGAAAACAAGAATATACCTTCACAAGTACGATGTCTTTATACAAATTTATTCACATGGAGTTTATATGATTTTGCTTGAATTTTGTGGGGAATGGGGAAATTCATTTTTTTTTTTTTTTGGTACCAGGGATTGAACTCAGGAGCACTCAACCACTGAGCCACATCCCCAATCCTATTTTGTATTTTATAGAGACAGGGTCTCACTGAGTTGCTTAGCCCTTCACCATTGCTGAGGCTGGTTTTGAACTCACAATTCTCCTATCTCAGCCTCCCAACCTGCTGGGATTACAGGTGTGCACCAACATAACCAGCTGGGAAATTCATTTTTTGGACAAAATTAAGAAAAACCGTTAGAAGAAACTAGGCACTGGAATCACATAAGATTAAATCTCACGGTTCTCTTTTTTTCTATCCATTAAAAAAATAAAACACCAGCCAGGCATACTGGCATATATCTGTAAACCCAGCTATTAAGGAGACAAAGGCAAGAGTATTATAAGTTTGAGGCCAGTCTAGGCAACTGAGAGAGACCCTCAGCAACTTAGCAAGATTCTATCTCAAAACAAAAAACAAAAAGGACTGGGGATGTAGCTTAGCAGTAGAGTGCCTCTGGGTTCAATCCCCAGTAACACAACAAAGCAAAAACAATAACAAAAAAACTCCTTAGGAATGATACATGAGAGATCTTTCTTGATCTGCTGCTACTTGCTTCATTAATCTCAGTCTACACAAAACTCCACCAAGCTGCCCAAATGCTAAGCCATATTTTCTTTCACCCAAGGGCCACTCCTAACTACCTTTGCTTAAACAGTTCTTTATCCCGTACTTCATTTAAGATTTAGTTTTCTTACTTTCCTCAGCTGTCCAGTTTCTAGAGAATTAATTCTATGAGCACTCACTATTAAACAATTATGGTTTATCACATATACTTAGTCTGTCTAAAGCAAAAGTACAATAGGCACTTATTTTATGATGCTAAATGAAGGGGGACTTTCATATATAGCCACCAGGAAAAAAGTTAATAAAGCACCCTTTTGATATTGTTGCCTTCCTTTTCAGATACCTTGTAAACAACTAAGTGAAAACAGAACTCCTTAGAACAGAATTCCAAGGCCATGATTTGATCCCACTTCTCAGTTTTATTTCCCACTTTTTGACATTATTGATTCTACTCTTTTTTGGAGTGGGAGAAAATAAGAGATGTTCCTTCTCTTCCTAGAACGTTTTCTTTTTTTCTCTACCTATGTGATATACTGTCAGGCTTTAATGAGGTACTACCACCTATGAAGCTCCTTTTGTTTTTCATAATACTTCATATGTATTTAGTATGATGCTTACTTCATTGCATTTTATTTCCCTTTCTAAACTTATATCCCCTTTACTGGGGTTCTTATGCTAGGATGTATGAGGAAGAGTCTAGGGATATACTCAGGGGTCTTTGAACACTTAAATGGGAAAAAGACAAATCTCTATTTTCATTTAACACCCTGAAATTCACCATTTTCTTCAATCTTAATGAGGGCAATTAACAAAATAGTGTTAGTAGCAGAGGGAGTACTAGGTAGCATACTAGGTAATATGGTAAATTAGGTAATATTATGTGGTTCTTTTTTTATAATATTTATTTTTTTAGAAGTAGTTGGACACAATACCTTTATTTTGTTTATTTATTTTTATGTGGTGCTGAGGATCGAACCCAGGGCCTTGCATGTGGCTAGATGATCGCTCTACTGCTGAGCCACAATCCCAGCCCCTATGTGGTTCTTATCATTAAAGAAAACTCAAATACTTTCATATAATAGTTACAAACATTTACAATATTATTTTCATATAATATTATAGTTTTATATATTTATGATATTATTTATGCCCATCACTAATTTAAAATTCTGGCAGTTTTTAGATCTGCTGCTCTTATTGTGTTATTATATTGCTTCTTTCTCTACATAATGATAACTATCTTTCAGCATAATTGGGTTTCCTAAGAAATCAGAGTCTGTAGGCTTACTGGACTGCCAAAGGGGTATATGGTAACAACAAAAAAACCCAAACCAAACCAACAAACAAAAAAATCCCCCCCCTCCCAATTCCTGCTTCATATTAAAGAATGTACCTTACCTCCCATCATTCATTGCATATCACAGGTATAAGAATTGCCGTATGCTCTCGAATTTGATTCTTTTAAAAATTATTTCCCTTATGGCTTTTATCCAGTTTTTCAACATAGGAGTGATCCCAAAACTTAATCCTGAGCTAATATCATATTTTAATTCTAAACTTTAAAATGAGTTTATTTACTTCATGATTTTAGAAGAACAGTTCCTAAATCAAGTATAGCTCCTCAATCATGTACTTCTCTGATTACTCAGTAAATGTTCAGGTTGAAAGAAAAGAAAAGAAAATCTGTATGTCACCTGGTTATAAACAAAGATAAATCTGATATTTATTTATTTATTTATTTTTAAGTACCGGGGGATTGACTCCAGTGGTGCTTTACTACAAAGCTACATTCTCAACCCTTTTTATTTTGAGACAGGGTCTTGGCTAACTCACCAAGGCTAGCTTTAAACCTATTATCCTCCTTCTACCTTAGCCTCTCCATTTTGTACAGGAGTACAGGTGTGCACACTGTGCTTGGCTGTAGATCTAATGTTAGCGAGAACTCAGAATTTTAAATTCAGTATCCAATATTTTCATATATACCACTGGGAAAAGGGGGAAAAGGTTTTACACAACAAGATCCATGAATTCTGCAAGATAACGAAGGATTTTAAAAGGCAAAGCAGTAATTAAGTCTTTTCTAACTTATAACAGAACGGACACTGTATTAATCTATAAAAAGTACTGCTAACACACAAATTAGCAGATATTCTCAGTTTCCTGAAAACAGGAGATATTAGCACCTCAGAGTTATTCAGGGAATTAAATTAAATAATGCATACAGATTTACCTATCACTAGTACCTAACACTCAACAATTTAAAGAATATTAATTTACACATTATCTAAACAACACAGTAAGAGGTAAGAAGTAATAAATATGATAAAAAAAATGCACTTGGAAAAGAATATTACCTATACCTGCACACTTTAAAATAGGTAACCAATGAGTTATATTCAAAATTATCTCCTTTTATAATCTAACCATTCATACTGGAATACATACCGGATCAACTTGCCATATGATAACTGTTGTATCTTTTGATCCTGTTGCTAGTTTAGTGCCATCATTAGAGAATTTACAGAACCATACTTCATTACAATGCTCCGTAAGTATCTGCTGAGTATAACAGGGGAACTGTCTCCTAAAACAAAGAAGTCCACACACAATCATTATTTCAAAACATTTCTGGAGATCACATCATAAACTTTAGAAGTATAATATGAATGCACTTGCACATCTTAAGAATCAAGTTTACACTGGCACGTTAAAATACAGAAACCTTTTAGTCAAGGAAACCTTAGTGGGAGTCAGTAATCTAAATCTGCTTCAACTTAAAATTTAGTTCTTCCCACCTCTTTTGATAATTATTTGATCTGATTTAAGTCAGTTCATAAAAGCAACAATAAGGGATCATGTAACTTGAATGGCATTAGCTGTTGTTCCAGAAAAGGAATAACATAACATCTTCAACTATAAAATCCCAGTTAAACTTAATTAGAAAAGCAACTTGGTATCATGAAAAGAGAACAGGCATGACAAAGAGTTTGGGTCCCTTCTTAGTCACAAGCTTTAATATCTTTAGCAAGTCATGTAACTCCTTCCTCTGAGCCTCAGTTCTCTCATTTATGAAAGGAGATTAATATCCATCTGACAAGGTTCTTAGGATTCTTTTAAGAATTAGAAAAAACACCTAAAATTCCTGGAATACATTGGATACTAAAGTGAGATAAATGGTATTATTTTTGGAGGAGCACAGAAGTACAATATATGCAGGGGCTGCCATAGTTTAAATAAAACATTAAGAATGGGGAAGGAATCTGACATATGCTCAAAACTAGCTCAGCCACTTACTGGCTATGATTCTTTAATTTTTATTTAATTTCTCAACCCAATTTTCCAACAATAAAGATAATGGTGCCTGCCTTTCAGAATTCCTTATATAAAGAGGATATAAGAGGATGAGATAATGAATATAAAGCATGGAGATCGAGTCTGATACTTAGCTAGTACTTCATAAATGGCAGCTATTATTATATGGTAAGAGCAAAGAATTCCTGACTTATGATTAAGTCTAACAAGTTAAAAAGGCAAAGTTTAAGAATGACTATTCCCATTAACTACTCACTTTAAAAAATCATTTCATCCTTTTTCAATCTGCCCATTAGCAATGTCCAATAGAACTTTCTGTGACAATGAAAATGCTATATACTTGTGCTGCCCAACAAAGCTACATATAGATATTAAACAACTTGAAATATGGGTAGTAACTTCAAAGAACTTAATTTGAATTATTTTACACTTAAAGTTAAATGGTCACATACAATTAGTGGCTACTGTTTGGATAGCATAACTCCCTATATAATCTATAAACCTGAAATGTTCCAAAATCTGAAACTTTTTGAACATTAACATGACAACACAAGTGGAAACTTCCATCCCTGACCTCAATATTGTACAGAATTACCTTTAGGATAGATATATGAAAAATTCAAATCCAAAACACTCTTGGGTCCCAATTATTTTGGATAAGGGACATTCAAACTACATTATAAATTCTCTGTATTATTAAAAAATTACTTAAATATTAGTATCTAAAATTTTAAGTTTATCTTAAAAAATGTTCTTCCCTATTTTTTCTCCAACTACTAAATCATTTAGAGGCCTCACATGGTGATATGCACTTAGAGTCCCAGAATTTAGGAGGAGGTTGAGGCTGGAGGATTGCTTGAATCCACAAGTTTGAGCCTGGCAACATAGCAAGACCCTATCTCAAAATAAACAACAAACTCCCACAAAACACACACACATATTTAAAAAATATATTTATTTATGTTGATATATTTAGACAATTCATCAACCTGATAGGTAATAAATATATTTTAAAATATATTACTATTCTTTACCTGGCACATATGACAATGGCAATCTGCCCCAATGGCTGCCTATTTGGAAGCTGATTTAACCTTTCAGATTAACTACAAATTGCTTCAATATTAAATGAACTATTATTCTACTCTAACCTTAATCAATATTAAGTGAACTATTATTCTACTCTAACCTGAATTATAAGCAATACAAGCTGGCATTATTAAGCACATACTAGGTGCCAAACACTGTGTATGACGCTCTACATACAACATTTCTAGTTCTCAAAACTACCTTGTAAGAGAAATTCTATCATCCTGGTTTTTGTGAGGCTCAAAGAAGCAAAAAGTTCAGCAGATACCATAAAAATGATAAAGAAGTGAAACAGTTTTTCGGGGGGTGGGGGGCACAATTGGGGATTGAACTCAGGGGTGCTTTACCACTGAGCTATATACCAGGTCCTTTTTATTTTGAGATGGTCTCACCAAATTGCTGAGGCTGGTCTTGAACTTGTGATCCTCCAGCCTCAGCCACCCGAGTTGCTGTGATTACAGGTATGCACTACCATATTTGACCTGAAATAGGGTTTGAACCTATGGCAAGGCCAGTTTTCTTTGCATTTGTTACTTTCAAATAATATTTTTCAGACTGGATAAAATTCTAATCAAGTAATTAAAATGGCTTAAACTGATCATGAGTAAAAAGTATCTGAATCAGGGTAGTAAAATATCTTTAAGGAAGGACTGATTCATAATCAAAATTATAGGCACAAGTCATCTAATCTGACAATCAGTTATACCTGAGTATCACTAAAGTGGCATTTAAATCATCATTATTTAAACAATCTTTTAAAAAGACTAATAACAGCCCAATTTACTACAAGCCTATTTTTAGGTATATACAAGTGATAGTTAATATTCTGTTGCTATCAAATATACTTAAGATGATGTTAAAAGCAGTACCTTCTGATATAAGACTGATTAAAATGTAGCATTTTAACCAAATGAATCTTCAAAATGTACCTATATTTTATAACAATCCTTTACTAAAAAATTAATACTTATAAAAACTACCTATAGACATCCTTCCATTGGTTGTTGGTAAAAAAAAAAAAAAAAAATCCACAGAATTATTTTTTTAAGTAAATGACTGTTTACTGGTCAAATTCAGCCTCAAGTATGTGTATACTAACAATGTGAAGAACAGAAATTATATGCAATATCTAAAGAAAACTTTTTAATGTTGATGAGGATTTTTAAAAACATCCTAACTTGGTTATTCATAATCAATTCTTTATACACCAGAGAGAAGAGACAAAAGCTGGGGTTAGGTTTCAGTACTAAAATTTAACTTCAGAAAATAGTTTTCTAATTTCAATGCTAAAATCTAGTTTCTAGAAGAAAGTAAAGCAGATAAATATTATCAGCTCTTCTTTTGAAGATCTCTAACTGAATACTAAGAATTAAATCAAATTCAGGTTCTATTTTCCTAGTTCAGCAATGAAGGGTATAATTCATTCTCAAGACTGCAGATACTGACTTAATGCCTTAGGTCACCCCCTTAGCATCTTGAAAAATTGAACTTGAGTGAACAGTTAAGGCTGACTCCTGCGTTTCAGGTATGGGGAAACTGGGCAGATCCTCACAGAGAATTCAAGAAAGGAAGTTCGATTTTGAAAATGCTGTGCTTAAAATACTTGAGCAACAAATATTTGTTATTACAAATTGTTGTATTAGGTCTAAAACTTAGGAGGATTCTGTAGCTCTAGTTTATTTCTATGAGTCACTGGATCCACACAAGTATAACTTAAGTAATAGAGAAAGATGAGAAAAGAAACAACTCTGGAATACACACTAACTAAAGGGAGAGGTAAAGAGGAGGAACCTGAGGAGGAGTCAGGAGTATAACCAAGAGTCTGGAATATGACTCAAAGAAGAAAAAGGTTCAAAGCAAAATGGTCAAATGCTATAGAAAGCTCAAGATACAGCTTAGAAGTATCCAATGAATTTGATAAAGAGGTTGTTTTACATCAACATCAGCATCTGTTCTGATGTTGTGTTAGCTGCGTTACAGAAATCTGGAGTGAAGAAAAAGTAAAGAAGTGAACTCTGTAAATGCACAGTTGGGCAATGATTTCAAGACTTTAGCTCTGAAGGAGGGAGATATGGTGGTAGTAACTATGAGGAGCAAAAAGTTTTTGTTTGTTTTAAGATTACAAAAAAAGACTGTCCAGGGGCTGTAGCTTAGTGGTGGAGCACTTGCCTAGCATGTGTGAGGCACTGGGTTCAATTCTCAGCACTGCATATAAATAAATAAGTCCATCAACAACTAAAAAAAAAGAGACTGTCCTACCAATGTTTTTTTCTTTCTTTCTTTTTTTCCATTTTAGATGGACACAATACTTCATTTATTTTTTTAGTACCAGGGATTGAACTCAGGGGCACTCAATCACTGAGCCACATCTCCAGCCCTATTTTGCATTTTATTAGAGACAGGGTCTCACTGAGTTGCTTAGCACCTCACAGTTGCTGAGGCTGGCTTTGAACTCACAATTCTCCTATCTCAGCCTCCCAAGTGGCTGGGATTACAGGCATGCATCACCAAGCCCCGCTACCAATGGTTATTTCTGAAGAACAACTCTTTCAGTTCTATGTAAAACCTTGGAATGCTTTCTACATTGGATTATGAGAACCTGACCCAATTTGGAAGACAGGAAAAAATTAAGGTAAGTATTCACTATCATTTAGTTTCACAGGTACTGATAGAAAAATTAAAGCAATTGGGAAAAATGCATACCACATTCCCATACATTTCAGTCTCCAAACAGGAAGGTGAGCTCTTAACCTTCTGATGCCTCTAGTTATCACAGCAATACATTTATGAACCACGAAAATGATGTGAGGCCACAACTGCTTTCATTTTATGTTGTTCTCAAAACCCTTAAAAGAACTATGAAACATGAAACTATAGCTTTTTAATCAATTATCTTCTTATTTTTCAATTTAAATGGAAAGATTTAAAAATTCTCAAACAAGTCAAAGAATAATATTTAAAAAGAGTGAAAAGGATCTCTAGTCACTTTGTTAGAATACTTAAGAGATGTACCAAGTAATAATCTAATACTTTGAGATGACTAATACTTCTAATTTAAGACCAACAGTTCAGATAATTTTATTTTTTAAATTTTAAGTGGGGAGACTAGGGTCAAAATGACATCCCCAACTGGGTTGTGGGGCTTAGGTTTAGCTTAATGGGAGAGTCCTTACCTAGCATTCATGAGGTCTTGGGTTTCACCCCTATACCAATCACCCTCCAAAAACAGTAGTTTATGCATACCTAAAATATTATTTTATACAAAAGTACAGATGTATTTTATGTTTATTCAGAAGTTCTTTGTTTATTCAAAGCTGTCACACATGTCTTTTTTTTTTTTTAAATTAGTTTTGGAGATTGAAACTCAGGGTTACTCTACCAGTGAGCTACCCCTCCAACCCTCTTCATTTAAAATTTTTAACACAAGGTCTATATTGTCCAGGCTGGCCTTAAACTTGCCATCCTCCTGCCTCAGCCTCTGGAGTAGTCAGAGTTACCTGTGTTTGCTACCACATGTGGCACATGAACACCTTTGTCCTTTTTAGTCATGCTACTTTCTCTAGGTCTTTGATTGAGCTTTACTAAAAGCAATGTAGCATGTGTACTATAGCTGTTCCCCTTTCTGTCTGGTTTCATCAGAACCAAAGTAATTTCCTTCCTAGTTTGATAGACTACCAATTTGTTTTTCAGTATTTTAAAATTAAAGCTCTGCTTTAATTTTGGAGATCATTATTAAAATACAAGGAGACTTTTATCAAAATACTCCTGATGTTGGAAGACAAGCCTGCATTCTTATAAATTTGGTTATATATGTAGGTAAGTATAATACCAAAATGCACACTAGAAAGTTAATAATCATTATTCTAATTATTTTGAGAATATCTCTTGTCTAAACAGAACTTTATAGCCAGAAAATAATGGGCCAAAGTTAAACTATGTTAGATACAGAAAATGACTAACCAAACCCAAAGAAAAGAAAGAGGAGAAAAAATTGGCTTTCCAATTTCTGATCTTGAATATAGTTTACTATATAGGCATGTACAAATTTTTCTTAATTTTCAATTTTAGTAGTTTTAGCTTTACTTATGAACAAATGCTAAATCAGACAATTTGTTATATAGCTACAGGGTAAAATTCTAAAAAAGAATACGTTCTATTGAAAAGTTCAAAACTGTGTTTGTAAAAATGTTAGCATTTTCCAGAATATAGGAAGTTTTTCTCTTACCTACTACAAACATGATCTATAAGTAGAGACACAGAATCTAGATTATTATCAAGTTTGGTATTGTGATATAGGCACCGATCCCTTTGTAGTTCCACCGCCTGCCGCAGAAGAGTCTGTAAACGCCGTGGGGGAAGCATCACTGATGGTGGTAAATAGGCTTTAATAAAAGATATTTTAAAAAAGAGAAATAAAAATAATAATAAACCGTAAACTTTAATTTAGACATTTACTCATCATCTGCTGTACTTGTCCCTATCTCAATAATATTGTGTTTCTTAAACAGACAAGTTCTAGAGGGTGTGATATAATGTGAATTCTAAGAATATTTATCAAAAGTTACAGTGATGATGCCACTAGATGGGCATATACTTGGGTAGGAGGGCTTTATTTTGTAGGTGAATCTTCTGAAAACCCCAACAAAAACAAAGAAAAGTATAAGATGATCAAAAGAAAATCTAATGATGATTGTGTATTAGTGGGAAGTCAGTCATATAAAAACACTCCAATTAGCAAGTCAAACTGCAGGAACAGGTTAAGTTCTAGTTCCCATCAAATGGCTCCTAATGCCAAGGATACTGTGGTAATTCAGATAATAACTGGTAATACTTTTTTTCCCCCCTTTTTGGTACTGGGGATTGAACCTGGTGGTGGTGCTTTATATTCTTATCCCTTTTTATTTCGAGAAAGGGTTTCCTGGATTGCCCCACTAACTTCAAACACAGTCCTCCCGTCTCAGCCACTGGGATTACAGGCATGCACCACCAAGCCCAGCTGAGGTGTTTTGAAATCAATAACAACCTATTCCTTCAATACCTATTCCTTTCCAAACTCATGGTTTTCTGATTCTCAGGATTTCTACCCCTACTTCAACATAAAAACTACATAATAATACATAATAATTTAAGCAAAGATAAGGTCTTTTACACAAAGATATGGCAAAAATGAAGTGCCTACTACAAAGTTATGTAACACAGTGGGGTAAGAATAAAACAATGTACCTAAAAAAATTCCCGACCTCAGTATTGAAATCAACAAAACTTGAAAATGCTTGTGGCTTAAGGCTGTGGTTTACATACTTTTCTCTAACCATAGTACTTTTCCTCCAAAGAAACTTAAGAAAAGCATCACTATATAATACAAATAAAAGGAAAACTGTTCTGGGACAAGCACCCTCTCACTGACTCCTGAGGTTAGATACGATAATTTGAAAATCTTTGGTTTAAAGGACTTCTCAATGGATTCTCATCATCTTCTATAAGCACTCAAAAAAAGTATGTCTAGATATAGATCTTCCTAATTGATCTATAATATCTATTTCTAATCTTAGAGAAAACAAAAAAGCAGCGAATATTAAGATTCTTACTCTGGAGTTTGTCCAACAGTTTGGATCGGGAAGCTGTCCCTTTGCCTTCCCATTCTGCTTTTGCACGTAGGTCTTCTGCATGACTACACATCAGATACCTAAAAATCAAAAGAGAAAGCAACAAACATCAAACCCTTTTCTTTGGAATATAATTTAAAAATACTGACTATATTTTGGTTATCCAGTTTTTACTAATACATATCAAGAATGAATTTCTACAGTGGACCCAACTCATTCATATAATCTGGAATCTATATATAATTACTAAAATGTAATGCAATAATTACAGCTAAATATACAATACTACTGTTATCCATTAGATTTTACTCTTATAAATTATGTATATGTAGCTCTTATTGTGTGCCAGGCTCTATTCTGAGCCCTTGACACGTTTCACTGAATGTTCAAAACAATCCTGTATGAAATAAGCACCATTATTATTCTACTTCTATAAATGAAGTAATCTACGTACAAAACTAGCCTGGGGGGAGGTTGGGTAAAGAGACAAACTGTAATGTAGAAACCTAGGCATTCTCATGGCAGGCCTTACTTTTAACCACTGCTAACTTCATGGCTTCTGAACAATAAACCAAAACATTAACTACAACAAAAAAAACCCTTAAATGATATTTACACTAATTAAACAAAAAACAACATACCTTCAAGAGTTTATAACAAATAATCACTTAAGAAATGGTATAAATAGACAACATCCTTGTCATCCTGTGAAAGGCACTGAAATCCTAGAGCACAAAATCTGGGATTTTTTGACTCACTCTATGTACAAAGTGGCATAACCACTGAAGTTCATGGATTCTGGAGAATACATAAGAGTCCCCTGCTGTGTGGCTCTAACTTGGTTCTGGCTCTTCTAAGAATGGAATTTAAGAATAAAAGCAGTGAAGGCACTTGATTCAAACATGGAAATTAGACCTGGCAACTAACTCTCTTGCTGTTTTGTCTGGTATTCTGCCAAACAAATCTGACTTGTAAAAAGGTTATTCCACAGGGCTGTTAGGATTAAGATGAAGTATATGAAATACTTGCTCTATTACCTGCTGTATGGGCAAAGCTCAATAAATGATAGGTATTAGAAACCTCTCAGTTAATATGAGCATTGTCACTTCCTTTACTTTCTGTATTCCTCCCCCACCCTGATAATGGAAATTGAACCCAGGGATGTTCTACCACTCAACTACATCCCAGCTCTTCTAAATTTTTATTTTGAGACAGGGTCTTGCTAAATTGTCAAGGCTGGCCTAGAATTTGTGACCTTCTTGCCTTAGCCTCTTGAGTAACTGGGATTACAAACACGAGCCATGATGCCAGGCGTGCCCCCTTCTCAACTGCAAAACACTTATCTCACTTAAGAGTACAAATAATTTAATGGCTTCTTACCCAACAGAATTATCTGTTCTCTTGCTATATAGTATATAATAGTGACTCAGATGATGAAAAGATCTTACTTTAAACAAAACAAAAAAAAAGTGTGAATAATTGTACAAAAAAAAAAAAAAAAAAAAAAAGCCCAAAACAAAACAAAAAAAAAAAACACCCAATCAGAAGTTTTATAGGAGCTGGGGATGTGGCTCAAGCGGTAGCGCGCTCGCCTGGCATGCGTGCGGCCCGGGTTCGATCCTCAGCACCACATACAAACAAAGATGTTGTGTCCGCCGAGAACTAAAAAATAAATATTTAAAAAAAAAGAAGTTTTATAAGTGAAAATTTTGTTTCTAAAATAACTTTCTGGGCTAATTTACTATCCACTATCAGTAATTGTGTGGGGTGAGGTGAGAGCTGGCTGGGGTTGTAGCTCAGTGGTAGAGAGCTTACCTAGCATGTGAGAGGCACTGGGTTCAATCATCAGCACCACATTTAAAAAAAAAATTATATATATATATATATATATATATATATATATATACACACACACACACACATATATATATACATACATACATACACACACACATATATGCACACACACACACACATATATAATTTTTTTTAAAAATTTTTTAGTTATACATGGACACAATATCTTTATTTTGTTTATTTATTTTTACGTGGTTCTGAGGATTTGAACCCAGTGCCTCACATGTGAGAGGCAAGCTCTCTGACACTGAGCCACAACCCCAGCCCTACATAATTTTTTAAAGGTATAAAAAAATAAGTAACATTAAAAAAAATTGCATGGGAAAATCACAAACTTTTTAAACTTTGCAAAAGTGACCTGTGGTTGCTTCTGTGCCCTTTGGAAAACATAAATTAAACCTGAGGTTTTAAATGAATGTCTGTTTATGTAAAGTCACATAGTATAAATGAAAAGACAAAAAGAAATCAAGAATTCTGATCCCAGTTCCACATCTTGTCATCCCTTGGTCAAAAATTCAGGGAATAAACTTGACACTGAAGTCTACTTTAGAATAAAAGCTAAATACTAAATTATAAATTCTGTTATCAGAGCAGACAAAATAAATCCATCATGTGAATGATATTTAGGTGACAAAGATATCAGATACCTTATAAAAAAGATAATCAGAACAAAGTAATTTGTCAACCACAATACCAAAATATCTAGCAGAATTTTATTGTTTCAAGACTTATGACTTTGGAATAAGTCAAACCAGGTTTTAAGAATTGGCTCTTTGATTTATTAGTTTTATTTTGGGCTGATACTTCTTTAAGACTTGGCTTTCTTATTTGTAAAATAACGATCTGCTTCCTTGGCCCATTTTTTGATCCAAAAATTTGTTATGTATTAGATATTCTCTAGATGCTGGGGCCAGACAGCATAGTGAAATATGCTATAAAGAAAAATATTCCCAGCTAATTGGGAGAATGAGGCAGGAGGATCACAAACTGGAGGGCAGACTCAGCAACTTAGCAAGACCAAAGGGTTGGGGCTGGAGCTGTGGCTCAGTAGTAGCACACTTGCCTGGCATGCATGAGGCCCTGGGTTCAATTCTTAGCACCACATATAAATAAATAAAATAAATGAATAAAGGTTACCAACTTAAAAAAAAATATATATGTATATATAAAATACAAAGGACTAGAGGTACAGGCTCAGTGATAGAATGCCCCTGGGTTCAATCCCTAATATTGCAAAACAACAAACAGTGGACAGTTGCAAGAGAGGACATTTGGGCTGGGACCTGAGGAACTAGTAGCCAAAGCTTAGGAGAAATGCATTTAAGACAGAGGGACAGGCTGTGCAAATGACTTAAGGTTTGGCAAGTTAAGGAAAATAATTAGTGTCACTAGAAAGTAATGAATAAAGAAAAAGCAAGAAAGGATGGGGGTGTGGATTTTGTGTGCTTAAATAGAGATTCTGGGTTTTATTTTAAATGTTCCAGAAAGCTAGGGAAAGGTTTTAACCAAGGGAGCAAAATGGCTTAATTTATGTTTTATTATGTATTTTTCTGGCTGCTATGTGAAATATGTATGGTTAAGGGCTTAAGGAATTCAATAAGGTAGGAAGTTACTATAATATTTTAAGAGACTTGAATCTTAAGGATTAACCAGGATAGAAATTGTGGAGCTGAAGAGAAATGGACATATTTGGAATGTTTTTGAAATTAGGCCATATGTGTCAAAGTTAAGAGACAAAGAAAAAGCAAAGATAAGGCTTAAGTTTTTTGTTTGAGCAACTGGGTCTTCCATTTATTAGAGGCAACATGAACTAGGTCTGTAGGGGCATGGGTGGAAAGTAACACTGCAATCAAGAATTCTGTTTTGAATATATAACTTTGAGATACATATTAAAATCCAAGTGGAGACTGTTAAGTAGGCTATTAAGAGTTCAGATGACAGGGTATATTTAAGAGCCGTTAGCATTTAGATGGAACATGAAAGCATATTATAGAAAGATTACTTTTTCTAAGTTTATAGAACAAGAAAAGAAGAGGGACCCAGAACCAAGACTTTGGGTATTCTAACATTTAAAGGATTATCCAGGCATGGTGGTATACACCTGTAATACTAGAGGCTTAGGAGGCTGAGGCTGGAGGATTGCAAGTTCAAAGCCAGCCTCAGCAACTTAGCAAGACCCTGTCTCAAAATAAAAAGTAAAAAAAAAAAGGGCTGGGGATGTAGCTCAGAGGTAGGATGATCCTGGGTTCAATACCAAAAAATGTTGTATGCACTTCATTGTTTACTGTGATCCAAGCCACAGAGTTTGTAAAAATTTTGAAATAGCATTTCACAGGCATTACTTATTGCTTTTATTCTTTCACCCATTTATATATCTTCCTTTCTAGGATGATAAAAATAGGTTGTACACACATCAATGAATTTATCCACCAAATTTCCAGATGTTCACATGAAAAAATGTTACTACTTTGGCCAATGGTAACTTTTGTAAAAATAGCCTCTTCATCAACCTGGAGTCTTAAACTCAGCTTCCTTACCCACTAAGAACATGAATGCGTTCTGTATTGTATTTCAGTGGCGTCAATTCACAGCGTAGAACTTGAAGTGCCTCCAGGACCTTGCCATCCTCCAGGTATTCCAGGTACTTCTGCTGCAGCAGCAAAAACTTCATCCTCTGACATGACAGAAAGCAGCAGTCAGGGGAAAAAAGTTGATGGAAGTTTCAGAAAATGTTTGTGCCTAAACAGAACAGTAGAAACCATTCTACTATGCCCTTTGAAAGTATTTTTATAAAGCTTCAAGATGACTCAAAATATGTAGCTTAATAGAGTCATAGTAGATTAAATCTGATTTTGCTCAATTTTACATCTTAGGAAAATTGCCTTGACTCTTAAACCAGACAAGACCATTAGTGACCAAGGCTTCATCAACGCAGGAAAAAAATGAATTCTATTCTACATGTTCCTCCAGAATTTTATTTCTTGTATTAAAATTTTTAACTATTCCAAGAATTCCAAATTTGCTTTTTAAAAATGTCTGACTTTTATAATAAGGTACTGAAGGGTTTTATGCAACAAGCTTCGAAAACAATGGAGAGAAACCAATTAACAGAAGAATGATTTAAAAGCCATGACGTGGTAAGCTAAAGGTGTAGCTTAGTGTAGAGCACTTGCCTAGTATGCCTGAAGCCCTCAGTTTGATTCCTCATACCACGAAAACAAAAATTATTAACACAACAACAACAAAAAACCCAAAACAATGTAAAAGATGAATTAAGCAGTTCAGAAAGTAAGAAACAATATCTAACAAATGAACTAGAGGTTGATATATGAAATACTGAGCTTCCTATGACTAAAGCAGGCAAGTACAAAAGCTCATTCTTACTCTCTTTGTAGGCAGCTATAAAAGGATGCCTACCTTGAACTTAAAGGTTTTAAAAAATGTTCAATATTTAATCACTTTTTTTTTTTTTAGCTTGCTGTGAGGCACTTTCACATTTAGTTTTTTTCTGAAATGTGTTTTAGTTTTAACACCCTCCCCCCAGAACCAATCATGTCTTTTTTTTTGGGGGGGGGGTTGTTTACTTGTGATTGAACTCAGTGGCGATTTATCACACTGAGTTACACCCCTAGCCCTTTTTATTTTTAGACAGGGTCTCGCTAAGTTAGTTAGGGCCTCCCTAAGTTGCTGAGGCTGGTCTCGAACTTGCAATCCTCCTACACTCAGTCTTCCAAGTCACTGAGATTACAGTCATGTACCACCATGCCCAGCTATTTTTTTTGTTTTAATTTCTTTTAATGTTATTTTATCATTTAATGTTTTACTTGAAAGTGATTATCATCACAATTTTAGCAGCTTTTAACTAGAGAGGAAAAATATTTGTGAATATCATATCTGTGAATTCCACATTAAAACTTCTTTTAAACTTCATAATTAGAGACTACTGCTAGGAGGGACCCTTTCATCATATTTGTTACTTGTGATACTTGAGCAAGCCAATCAATGTAAGTAGAAAAGTCAGAAAGTAGACAATGTTCATTGTTTAGAGACTCCAAAGGGTATAGTTCTAAAGATCTTAAGTCCATTTAAAATAAAAACCTAAGTTAGAGTTTTTTTTCTTAAGATGTTTACTTCAAACTCATTTTTAAAAAAATGCTGTCACAAAATAGTATAGAGAAATTACCATATATTTACAGAATTAAGAGTATAATAAATTGGTTTTATAAGATTTTCTATTAAAAAGTATTTAAAGGCATAAACTATAAGCTTATAAAATTGTTTTAGAGAAAGCAAACAAAAATAAAACCTTTTATATATGTTAGGTAAACATTTAAATACATCCTTCATAAGACAAGTTGCTTATGTTTGATAATGATCTAATCTTACATCTATAGTTAAAGTACAGAAAAAATTTCAAACTGAGACAAGATCCTATAGCCCCAGGAAAATTACACATAAAATTTACACATAAAGATAGATTAATGAATCTGACTAATTACCAAGGTGCCTTGAAAAGTATGATGCTGTACATGTACTCTGAACTTAACCTTTATATGTTAAACAAAAAATACTCTGAAGTTCATCAGGTGAGGAAAAACAAAAAACTAGACTAAAAACAAAAACAAAAAACAATAAAAAAGGATTTTATATTTGAAGTTATTGTGGATATTCTCACCATTTTATCTTCTGGAAAAAAAAATTCAACTTTTTATAAATGAAGAGCTCATATATTTCCATATATCAATACAATGTCAAAAGTTTAGTGTATTTCTGATTTAAACATGAGAACCATATCTATTTGCAAAATTTTTTCATTCAAATGTCATGTGGAACTGGCCAGATAGATTGAATTTCTTCACTAAATTTTCTTAGTAACTGAGAATTTGAGGGGACTTCTTTCTTTCTTTTAATTCAGGACAAATCCTTCCCCCTTTCCAATGTGTGTAGGGGAAGTAATCCAAATGCTATTTCCCCCTTACTTTCCCACTAAGAGCTTGACTGAACATGTTATTTTCATTCTATGGGGCAGAAGAGAAGCAAACGGCAGACTAAAACTTTGACAGAAGCTGACATAAACACCTATTTCTGTATGTACAGGGAATGCTATAAAGGTAGTAGTGCAAGAGCATTTCTGAGTCATTTTTCCAGATTAGATAAAGAATACCCTCAAATAGACATCAGATTTTGGTACTATGCAATTGACATGTTGCTAGCAAAATATAGCTGGAGATCTGATTGAAAGAGGAAATGATTTTTCTCTTAAAAATCAGTTCAACTTAAGTATTTGATACATGATAAGCATGGGGAGCAAATCTGTATTTTATCTCCCCAAACTTAAAGCATAAAAACATAAGTATAATCAAGAAAATAAGGGAGCTGGAGTTGTGGCTCAGTGGTAGAGCTGGCATTTGTGAGGCACTGGGTTCACTCCTCAGCACCACACAAAAATAAGTAAAATAAAGATATTGTGTCCATCTACAACAAAAAATTATTTAAAAAACAAGAAAGTAAAGACCTTTTAGTTCAAAAATAATATTAATTATTTACTTAATTAAAATGAGGTAAAATAAAAGCTTGCTTAGATGAAGACAGGACCCTACTAACTTATAAACTTTATTTTTAAGATCACTAGCTTCTTGAAGAATAAAAGAACAAATGAGAAAAAGAGGGTTAAATAAGTCTTTTTTATATCTTTTCTAACTTCAAATTAGACCTCTTAAGAGATTATTTCTGTTCTTAAATGATTTTTCAACACCTTTGGGCCTGGCAATATTTCCTTCTCTTAACATCTAATAAAATCCAGAAATTGATAAATGACTAGGATATAGATTGACAGCTTCACATTGCAAATTCTGCTGTTGCCTCATACATTTCATACCCCATGCTTGGACTCTTCATTCTTTTCTCTCCTATTGTCAGAATGAATTTTAATGTGGAAGAACAGCTCAGGAAATTATATACAAAAAGTCAAGTTATGGAGGGCAGTTTCCTAAATTTGTAATGGTCCTAATTCTGGGATAAAGTTCTAAGCAAGTTATATCAATTAAATCATGACTCTGAGGAAATGAGAAATGAATTATATTTAAGTCATGGCTCTTAAAACTCCTCTTTTTTGACTTTAAATTATACTAGTTAATTTTTGTACATCAAGTCAACATTTAAACATTTTTGTTAGACATATTCCTGTTATATTAAAAAATTTAAAAAATCAGCCTTTTTAAATATACAGAATTTTTCTGTTATTGGTCTCAAATATCCATTCAAATTCCTCAGACATGGCTATGCATATTTTAATCCAAACTAAAAACTTGATTCATAACGTCAGCTTCCAGAAAATCCGGAGCAACTTCTGCTATTCCTAGTATATCACATGACTGAAAACCATCTAAAAATGAGGATGAGGTGAATAGTTTGGGTCAATAAAAACATTCAGGTTTAAAAAATAAAGTGCAAACTTGGTCTAGACTGTCATCAAATGTGTCTGAGTATACAATTAAAATAATTATATTAAAAAATCCAAATAGTTATCTTCTAAGGTATTATTACAAATTTAAGCTTACATTAGATTATCTTCTGGAGATGAGGTGGGGGAGAGGAGTAAGTGTGAATACAATTAGAAGGGTGAAGAGCAACTTCAAAAACTGCTGAATTGAATTTTTAAAAGCAATTGATTCATCAATGCCGAAAGTGAGATAAAAGTTGGAACCCCTTTCTTTGTATAAATACCTAAACAGTTTGATGGTGTGAGGCTCAGCCAGAGATTTAATCTTCATCTTTTATTAGATCCTAGAATGTTCTACAGACTGAACAGGCTGTAAAAAGAAAGGATTCCTCCTTATTATCTACAACTATCTTTCCTCAGTTTACATGTTGCTTCTAATGAAGGTTTCTAATGAGAGTCATAATCTAAATCCAATATAGAAGTCTCAAATTACTATAAACAAATTTAAAAAAAAACAGGAAGTGAGTCCATTAAAATTTTAACTACTAAATTACAAGTATAATTTGGGTAAGGAAAACAACCTCTAAGAAATCATATACACTTATTTTTAAAACAGTCCACAGGCAAGTTCTTCATGGATCATCAAGTAAGTAGTGCTAACTTGCCCAATGGGAAGGGAACCCCAAATCTTATTTTGGCCCTTTTACTGTTTGAGTTTAGCTTATTCAGTTAGAACCAAAAATGTATGAAAAACTGCTCAATTAAAATATCATTAAGTTTTAAATCACAAAAACTGGTTGGGAAAACTAATTTGGTTACTAAAAAAACTGTAATCCTTTTGAATATAGATATTTAACTATTTTAACTTCTATTTTTAAATATTATTGCAGAATTGATTATTCCCTAAGTTATAAATCATCTGACTTGATAGGTGGTTTAAATTTTTTAATCTTTGGGTATTTTGCAAGAATAGAATGTACTGATCAATTTAAATGAATCCATGTTTGTTCATATGTGTTTGCATCTTTAATTCACCTGAAGCCTATTTTCTAGGATCATATTATTGTAAAGAATGATATTAAGAATTTGAAAACTCTTTTGTAATAAGGTTTTTGAAAAAGGAAAACAACAACAATAAAAAAAAACAACCCATCAGGTTCTATTAAGTTTATAGAAAAAGGTTAATGTTTGACCCAATTAAAAAAAAAAAAAAAAACACCCAAATGTTAACAGTCATTTACTAATATTTAACAAACAGCTGGTTTCCCTACTTCACTTCCTATTCCCCTTATTTCCCTCCCCCACCGGACAGGAAACTGCTTTTGACAACAAATGAATCAGCTAGAAGTTAAAAAGCCAGCAGCCACCAGCTAGCAGCTGATTCTTCAGGGTTTCTAATCACCAGTACTTAGAAAAAACTTCTTCCCTCCTCTCTCTCACCAACATCTACTAAAGAATTAAAGCCCATTAGTATAAAAAATTTGTTAAAATTTATGGAAGAGGCGAACAGGGTAAACTACTAAATTGATCTTGTCAGGGAAATAAGGCCAGTAAGCAAGGCCCAATGGTCAAATCTGCATACAAACCCTCTCCCAGAGTGATACATATTATATAAACTTTGACACTGTCAATTCATATCACTCAGAATGGAAGGACAGAAAATGGTGAGTACACCAATGGTGTTGATTTAAATTAACTATAATTCCCAAAAATTAAAAAAAAAAAAAAAAGACAGTACCAGCTTTATAAGGCTGTTATGGATATATACACTCCCAAACACATTTTCTCTTTAACCAGCACATTCAATATTTTGAGTAGTTATAAACTTATACATTATCCTTAACTCTATAAATGTAAAATTCCTACTAATAGCACTGAAAGCATGAAGGTCTTTCAATATAATTTTTGTAAACCTTAACTAATAAACTAGGTTCAAATGACACATTTATTCATACTTAAAACATCATAGTCAACTCATCCTATTTACAAATTTAATTATATGAAATTTAATTACTTTCAAGCCTTATCTTTTATAAGAGGCAGATGCCTAGAGTTATCAATAACCTACTAAAATAAGCATAAATGTGAAACTAAGAACAAAAGTGTATTTACCACAATTATTCCCAACAACGTTTGAGAGATTTCAAGTGCGCCTCTTACCACAATAGCATGAGGAGAATGCACTAAAGGCTTTAGTTCATTCAGGTCATTTTCTGCCTGCAAAAATTGGTATAAAAGAAAAACAGAAATGTCATAAAATGTACATCAAATATGTAATTTTAGCAGCAGTCACACAGCTCTATATGCCCTACTTTACCTTATCCCAGTCTCCTTCCATGACATGATTTCGGAATTTGGTAGCAGAAGGATGTTCTAAACGACATCCTGACTCTTGCATGAGGAGATCAACAGTCTGGCTGCAGGAGAGATACAGTGTAAAAAAGACCTGACCAACTTCAGGGTTTTACTCTTCCAAATAAGCTAATGTCTATGAAAACAGTTGCAAAGTTTTTAAGCTAACCTCACCGTGAAGGGGAGAGAAAAAAAAAAAAAAAGGTTTGATGTGCTTGGTTGAACAAACTTGATTTTAAAACTGCAACCTACATTTATTTCTAGTAAAGTTAAAAATCTTGAAGCCAGAATTAAGTTCTTTCTACTTTTGCTATTTAATGTAATATATCAGAATTTTAATGAATTATATCAGAATTTTAATTTCTAAAAATGTATTCTAACCAACTGGTCAAATAAATGAAGCAAAACAAACCAACAAAATCCCAGGAGCGAGATACTACAGATGGTTCTACATTTTGAAAGATAAAATCTTTAGTACCATACAGGTAATAGATGACCTGTCAGGCAGAGTCTTCCGCCCAGATATTATGTTCACACAGAAATTCTACTAGGTCAATCTCTAAAATTAAAATAAATCCAGCATCAAAAAACATTTCCTTTCTCTCTATACTAAAAATAGCAAATTTACTATGGTGTAGGTTCCAAACAGTCACGAGTTATTTCCTCCTGCTGCTGTCAGCTTGCTTCTTGTCTCAGTAATATGTTCTGTTAGCATTTACAAAATCTGTTTTCATTCTAATCCTTTTCCTTGGGGAATAAAGTGAAATCTTCCTACAATATAGTTCTCTTTGAGAGCTTAAAAGATTTATCAAATGTAATTTCTCCTATCACATACTTTGAAATCTAAGAACTCCATTTATCCGTCTTATACATTTTGTTTCAATGCAATGCTTTCTTCAGTTCTACTTATTTTTCAACCCAATAGTGCAATGATCTGCCTGAGAATCAAAATACTTGAATCATTTTCAGACAGTGTGGTCCTTCTCCCACTCGCCAACAAATCCATAAGTACAAAACTACATATTGGCTAACCTAAGAGTTTATTTTAAACTATGCTTTGAAGCTAGGTAACTGTTGCATGGTTTCCCCCTTCATATCATTCCGATTCTGGCTCCTCCATTAGGCTTCAGGGCACTCCCACCAATCCTACCTTCCACCCTCTTAATTTTTCTTTGTGTGTATACAGAATGGTGGGATTTGGTAAAACCTCTTGTCTATCTTCATCCTATGTTAGTTACACAAGGCCCCTTAAACTGTATTTGGAAACAAATAATTCACCAGTTCAGATGTTCCTTTTTCAGAGGCAATCATCTTGATTTTTACAATGGGATTTCAGCCTAGTGCTAGGCCTCTTGTACACACACATATGGGCCTTTAAATGACATCAACACAATATCTTACTTCATTATTCCCATCAGATTTATTCAACTTCTTTCCAAATTATTCCAGCCCCCCAGTTTCCATAAACACTTGTAGGTGATTGTCTTTCCTGATTGGTAGTTTGCCTGGGTTGTTGTCATGGTTGGGGGTGGGGAGGTGTCCCACAAAGATGCCTCTGAGATATACTTGAAAAACAAATCCTCCAAGGTTCATTATTTCCACCAGCTCTAATCTACCCCTCCCCCAACACATACAGAGACACACTCCCGCATCTGTCTTTATTGACAGACAATTAAGCTCTGAAGGTGCGTGGGGAGGGATCATTATTTGGTTGCTACTACCGCTCCCCAACCCCTCAACTGCCTGGCTAGTCCCACAATTTGTCAGACTGACTGATATTCCCCGATTTCCCTTCAGTTCTGCTCCTCCTCCCCGGGTGGGCCTGTCTGGGCCGTGTCCTCCTCTGTACTGGGCTCTGCGTGTCCAGCGGCATTCTCTTTGAGCAAGCTCTTTCCAGCCTTCCTCTCCCACTCCCCCCCTCCCCTGTGGCCTCAGTCCCTCGGTCTGTCCATCATCAGCTGCCGGCAAGAGATACTTACTTGAGCCCTAAGCCATTCAAGTGCTGTCCTATTAGCCTAATGACATCCTCATCTGACTGGGAGAGCCGCTTCTTCTTCTTGAGGCTGCTGCCCAGTTCTGGGGTGGCCAGGGAAGAGGAGGCGGCGGTGGTGGCGGAGGCAGCTGCGACGGTGGCGGAGGCTGCGGCGGCCGCCCCGCCGGGAACCCCGTTATTGACATTCAGGCTGTTGCTATTGTTGCTGGCGGCGGAGGGGGCGGAAGGCAGGAGCCCATTGGCGTGGGCCAGGTCCCCCGCGGACGACGACGACGAGGGGGACGACTCTCCGTTCTGGGCCGACAAGCAGGCGAGTTCCTGGGTCTGTCCCTGGCCCCCGCCGCCCCCTCCTCCTCCACCGCCGCTGCCACCACCTCCTCCTCCTCCTCCTGCCCCGTTGGCCTGCATGATGCTGCCGCTGACCAGGCTGTGGCCGCTACTTCGGTGGGAGACGGCGGCGGCGGAAGGGGCAGCAGCCGGGGGGAGTCCCACCACTACCACCACGGAGGAGGAGGAGGAGGAGGAGGACGACGACGACGAAGACGAGGACGACGAGGACGGAGGAGAGAGGCCTGCTCTGCCTGCCGAAGCCCCGGGCTCTCCTGCTCCCTCCGCCGCCGAGGCTCGGGGTTTCTTCCGCGGGGGCGGGGAGGCTCCGCCGGTGTCCGAGTCGGAGGAGGAGGAAGCGGAGGCCAGAGTTTCCTCGCCGAGAGAGGCCGTGGTGGGAAGCCGGTGGGGCGAGGCGGGGGAGGGGAGACGGGGGCCGGGGCGAGGGTCGGGGTGAGGGGGGGCCGGGGAGGGGGTCAGGACAGGAGGGTGGGGGTGAGTGGAGGGGAGGAGGAGGGGGAGAAGGAGGATCCGGGCCCTTTCCCCCCCCCCTCCCGGAGGCAGCTCAGGGTGCGCGGCCCGGGGGTCGCGCCGGGGGGCGCCGCGGGGCAGCTGCGGGGGCGCGGGGCCCGCCGCTGGGCTGAGCCCCGACGGTGGCGGCGGTGGCGGCGGGCGGCAGTGGAGGCAGCTGCCGCCTCTGTCCTCGGGTCCGCTCCGCTCTGCTCCCTGGTGTGTTGATTCTTCCCCCAGCTGCTGCCTAATGGAGTCCAGGCGCTCGCGTCACAGGAAATGCCTATACTGCCCTCCTCACTCACTTCCGGTGGCAGGTATGGAACCTATAGGGGGCCTGTCACCCGGCACGTGTGCCGGGGGCAGGCCCGGGGGTGAGGAGAGGGATACCTGCGGGTCGCCGGGGTCCGACCCTACCCCGACCCCCACCTCGGCTTGCTGCTGGTTTCGGCCCCGGCCCCGCTCGGCCCTCTCCTCCGGCGCCCTGGCGGGGCCGGCTCGGCGAGCAGTAAGTTCGTGGCCGCCCTCCGAGGCCGGGCGTGCACAGGATGGCAGAGTTCGCGTGCGTGCGTGCTTGTGTACACCAGTGTGACCTAGAAATGTAAGATGTGCGGTGGGACTGCAGTTTCACTGTCACAGGCCGAAGGTGTGGGTCGATTTGGTAGCAGAAACTTCCAGGCACCGGGATGTGGTAGGCCCCTGCCGACTGGCTTAATGCATTATATCCAGGACTGAAACCAGGATTAACCAAATTTTTCATAAGAGGATGGAAAAACTTGAATTTACACAGCCAAGTGCTACTACACACAGTTGCTTTCCCCGGGGCCATGCCAGGAGGTTTGAGATGTTGAGCAAAGTAGACTCTGCTCCACCGTTGGAAGATAAAATCTTTAGGAGCATAACTGATGGCAGAAAAAGTCACAGAAAGGCAGAGAGTGTATGGAGTAGGGGAAGGACTTTGCTTTAGTTCTCCACTCTTTGTTAGCATTTTCCCAAGCACCACCTTCTCCCTTTTAGCTACCTCTTATTGAGTCACTGCCCAGTTCAGGGAGCAGTATCACAGACCAAGCAGGTACCTCCAAAATATGCATTTAGATCCAAGCTTGAAATTTTCAAGTGACCGGTGAGGCTTCTTTGCCCCTGTGACTTACTAACATGGAATGTAGAAATGAAGTAACATAGGGCTGAATCTTAATCATTGGTGAATAGATGGTCTATATGACCCCCAGTTTACATGTATGTTGTTATACATTGTATAAAATTTCTCGGAAGTTTGAAAAATCTTTCTCTAAAGTAGTTTCCCTGTGGAAAAGGCTGACTGAAGTAATACATCTTAAATCCCAAAATTTACAATATCAACTTTAATTTGGAGGTCTTTGGAAGTAGTTCTTTTTAAATTTAGAGGTATAATTCAAATGATGCTGATGAGAAATTAGTAAAGAATCCTGAGCTCTCTCCACCTTTAGATTGAAAGAAGGGAGAAGACAACCAAGGCAGGATCTTACAGAGATTTAGCTTTGCAGTTCTCATCTCTTAAATATGCTTCCAGGTGGCAACTTTAATTGCAAGGTGACTCACATACAATATTTATATTCACCTGAGACAGACCTGAGTTCTAGTCAAGGTTCACAGGGCACTGTCACTGTATCCAGCAAAGCCAGAATTACTAGACAGTTAACACCTTTAGAGATCTCTGTTTGTATATTAACTGTAGAGGCCTTATTATTAAAAGGTTGTTATTGTTTAGGCAAAATATACTTTTTGCAGAATGGTTTGTAGTAATTTATTAGATCCCTAGCAACATTGAGAATGAATAAAGTCTGTAGATTTATTCTGAATAGTCTATAGCTTTCCTATAAAGGAAATAATCACTTAGCTACAGACCAGGCTAACACTTCATTAGCAAAAGAAGAAAGAAGAAAGGAAGAAGAAACTGGATTCTGTTGCTATCTAAACTCAATATGTATATCCCGCTTTTCTTACTTTTAGATAACAAGATTGCTTTTATTAGAATTCTGAATTTCTCAAGTCCATGTGTGCTTATATTTTTCTTTAGACAAAAATAGACTGGGAACTTTTTGTCTGAATTCTAGGTCTTTTCAGAGCCAGATTTCAGGTCTACTTGCAAATGGATAATTTTGAAATACTCAGAAACTTTCAGTAATACTGTATTCCTGCAAGATAAAATCCAAATTCTGTCTTGCTCTCCACAGATTGATTTCAACTTTAGTCTTTTTGACTTTCTCACTCTTTAAAGACTTCCATTATTTTTCTTTTTAATTAACACATAATGATGGTACATATTTATGGAGAAGTTTTATCTCTTATCGATCCTCTTTATGAACCTTTCACTACTGTTCCCCAAATATGCTGGGCTTATTCTTCTGAATCTTTGGTTCCACCTTCCCATCTTTTCTCCACTATCTGATTCCAGTTAATCTTTCAAAACTCAGCTCGTTTCAGACCTCTTCCGGGGAGCCTTTCCTGACTTCCAGCCTCCATCCGTCATTGAGAGTATCATATATTAGGACCCAAAATCATGAAGATTGCTTGTAATGTAACTTGCTGAGACCTATTCTCCAAGCCATCAGACCCTTTGGAGACCTTTGTTCCCCTGATTTGCTTTTCCCTTTTAATTCTCATCCTGGAAAAGATTAAGTTGGGTTTAGGAATAAAGGTAAAATTGTCTTGTAGGAAAAAGAAATTGAAGATATATTTAGATATTTGATTAAATTCATTTCTGTACTGTTTTAACAGAACTCTATCTGACCAACCCTATGCTGGGTTCCAAATAAGAACCTAAATGTTCAAAAATATTTAGGCAAAGGCTTTCAGGTGTATCACCCTCCTCCAGGGATGCAGTATCCAACTGACTTCTGTTGCCTTTCCACCTCTAAAATATCTGTGAACTATGTGTATATGAGATTCCCAAGTAGTGTATAAATTCCGTGAATGCAGGATCTGTTTACTCATCCAAGCCAGTATTTTTCAGACTGTGGGTCATGACCCATTTGTGAGTCATAAAATCAATTTTTATTTTAAGAAGTAAAGTGAAAAAGTACAAAAACATAGAAAATATTCAAATAAACCACCTGTAGGAGGGATGATTATTATTTTGTGAAACTTTTGTTTCAATGACAGATATATATGTCTATGCTTTACAAGGTAAAATATGTTTCTTTTGTAGGTCATACTCAAAGTTTGAAAAACACTCATCTACAGTCAGTCCTGATTGACTCAAAGACAGCTCAAGAAATAAGTGTTAGATATACAAATGACACTTCATTGGACTGTTCATTGTAAAAAGTAAAAGCTATTATATTTTAAAAAGTGAAGATAGTGTGGGTGTTTATAATAAAATGTGAAGCCAAATTTTCACAAACCTTTGTAAAACTTATAGAGAGTTCTTTTTCTGTTAAGATATAAGTTTAAAGCCTGGGGGTATATATAGTGGGTAGAGCACTTGCCTAGCATGGGGGAGTCCCTGGGTTTAATCCCCAGCACTGCAAAATAAATTAATTAATTAAAAATAAATATAATTATATATAAAATATTTAAGTGTATACCTCAGCCTAGCATTTAATACCAATTTATTTAATTTCTGTTAGGAAGAGATATTTTTCAGAAACTCAGGTATCCTGAGAAGGGATATATTTATATATAGTTTCATTTCTAGTTTTTCTTTAAGGTAAAATTGGCAAGCTAGACATGTTGGACTTGGTGGGTTTGGAAGTATTAGGGAATGGATTTGAGAGCATTCTTAGAGTCAGAATACTTAGTCAGCTGATTGTCCTTTGGCAAGTCATTTAACTTTGTTGCTCCTCCGACACATCATGTTTTACATAGGGACAATGACATCGGTTAGTCTGATAGAGTTGATGTGGGGGTCAAGTGAAATCACAAATAGAACAAATACTTGTAATATTTCACTATATTGAATTGTTTCAAGATAAATTTAAGTCCTTAAAAATTTAAAAAGAATTTGAGAGGGCTGAGGATGTAACTCAGTGGTAGAGTGCTTGCCTGCATGCTTAAGGCCCTGGGTTCAAGCCCAACTCTGCAGTCAACCAGTCAATCAATACATGATTCAACACAGCTAAGTGCAAAGGTATGAGATAGTTTTAATATTATCAGTATTTCTGAGTTGTGGACTGTAGTCACTTTCCTACTCTGTCACTTAGCTGTGTTCTTATGTAGCTTTAGGCAGACAACTCTGAATGTCATGCTTCATATTGGTCTTCCATGAGGGGATAAAGGCACAGTAACCTGGCAATTTTACCTACTGTTCCATGCATCTCTCCAGCTCTTTCTTACCTCCCAAAAACATTTGATTCATGCCTTGAGCATTCAGTGTACTCCTGTACTTAGTAGTTGGGGTGGCAAACCAAGTATATCTCTGTGCAAACTCAGGACGAATCTCTGCTTTACAGTCAGAAGTGAACAGGTATTCACCTCCCTCTCAGCTGAAAATGGTCCTTTTCTCAATAGCCATCTCAAGCTGTTCCTGAGATCCACTTGGCATAAATAACAATGTCTTGGGAAGTTTTTTGAAGGAATCAAAATGGACCATAGAAATAAGATTCATTTTTTCCTACAATACTGCTGGTATAGACTGCTTGGAGTAGTTTGTAATTGCTAGACTGACTTTGTGGTAGGGTTACACTAAAAAAACACATGTAACATTAACCTCTGGGTACAAAGATATTCACTGAAGCATTGTTTGTTTGTAAGAGCAAAAAGAAAATGGTAATCACCATGTGCTGATAAGTACATAGTGGCGAGATATGTTATTAAGTAAAAAATGCATGTTACAAAACATTGTGTATAATATGATGCATTTTGGTGAATGAATAAATACATATGCCCATATTTTTTCCTGGTAGGACAGAAAAGCATAAACAGTGGTTTACCTTTGGGTAAAGGACTGGGATAGCAAAGTTCTTATTTTTCATTTTATACTTTTCCTCAGTGTTTGTATTTTCCACTATATAAATGTATTTTTAAAAATTGTCAACAGAGTTTATTTGAGTTATGAAGAGTACAGATAATTTTACTTTCTTTTTTGTATTAATGTTATGCTTTTAAAGCCCTCACCTTTTTAAAAGAACACTCAAAAAACCATCCAAATATTCATGAAAACTTAGTCATAATAAAAACACGTCAGATAAAGCAATGCTGTGCATATTTTATTGACATTAAGTGTATTTGTTTTTTTAGAAAATCTCCTTTTTATCACCTGTACCTCCTGTATTCTCAGACTGCTGTCTCTATACATATATAACCCATCTCTCATTTGGTTAAATTCATCTGGGGAATAAAGGGCAAAAAGACATTCCTATTTATTAACTTTGAAAAGTAGGTAAATAATTAATAGCCCTGGGAGTCTCTGCATAGACTGTAGACAACAGGCCCTTTGGGCAGTCATCCTCATTCTTAATTTCAAATGTACTATTTATCCTTCTGGAATTATGATAATCATAAATAATAATGGAAAAATGCAAATATGACTGTTAAGTTCTAATTATTATGAAGAAAATATGTATACACAGGCCATATAGAGACAACAGACCAATGATTAGACACTTAAAACTGAAAAAAATTTAAAGACTGTAGTAGATAGTTACATATAAAAAATTATTGAAAGGATATCTGGATTTCTTCAGTTTAGTCTTTTTATCTTGTTAGGGGTGTAACTCAATGGTAGAGTGCATGCATAGCATTCTAAAAGTTCTGGAGTTCAAGCCCCAGCACCTAAATAAATTAATCAATTTAAATTGTGCTCTTTAGTAAGTAATAGTAAATATATAGGCAAGTGTGAAGTATATATAATAGCCTAAATTTGAAAAAAAAAATTGTTGAATGAAAGGCCATGAATGCCAATATTAACAACATAAAAGTAAAACAATACTGTGCTTCCTGAGGCAAGTAGAACAGTGTTGGGCTAAATCAGACTAGTGGAATTTTAGCGACTTTTAATACTAATGGAGTTTGCCTCTTCACATATAAAAGCCAGCTTTGTCCATACATTTCTGAAAGATGAGGATGTCCATTTTTTGTTATCTGTTTGACCTCTTATCTCAGAATGTCTTTTTCTCATATCCCCAACTTATCAACAAATGCTATGGCATAGAAATAGTTGTGTTCATAAGGTTTAGCCAGAGTTTCTACGCTGTGCTTGTCACTTTGTTTTTTAGTGGCCATTTGTACCATTCTTATCCTTTCCTGTGATGATAGATATCCACAGTGGAGCTTCTTAGTATAAAATAATACCAAGAGCTAACACTCTGGGGCAGGCATTATTCTACGTGTTTTATACATATTGTACTATTTTAATTTTCCATCAATCTTGAGGGTTCTACATTATATTAACCTCTACAGATAATAAGTTGAAGCACAGAAAATTTGAGGTCATGTAACTGGTTGTGTGGCAGAATTGGGTGCACAGGCTTCAAAACAGGTGCTCAACCCCTCCAATACATTACTTTTCAGAAATGGCTGGTGGTAGACTCTGAAAGGAAGCCGTTATTTAGTTCTGTAGGTGTTAAAAGAAGAAATGGAACAAATTTTGTAAGTTAAATTTTGAACTTAGCCCTTTTGTGAGCATGAAGCCTTATCCCCTTACCTTTGAAGCCTGCATCATTTCATCAGCCTAATTAGTAGTAGATAAGTGAACCCCTAAGGGATACTAAAAGGTTTTCTTTCCTTCAGAAGCTATCACATGGGGGTGCCTTATCAAAGATATAGTTTATTTCTCCAAGAAGTCCTTGTTGAAATGCAGACATTCTGCCTAACAGGGGTAGTAGAGCAAGCTAGGTATAACCTGGAGATTTGTTGATTTAGGACACTACATCTAGATGTGGCAAATGACGGCAAGAAGGAATAAGTGAATTTTCTTTCCTTGTGAGTTAGGAAAGCACCCAAAACTGGAGTTCCTGAGAGACACATTACATCCCAAGGCCCTAGCCAGGTTTATTTTTTGCAACCACTTTCATCTATCTAATGAGGATTTCTAAACTATAATAGTCGAGGATCCTGGAATAAGAGCCAGACTTGATTTATTCAGGGATTTCATACTTGGTTATTTTACTCTGTTAGCAGTTTTAGCCAGGTCCATTGTCAGGGGAAGCCACCGATACCTAACTGAGATGAGGCTAGATAGTATGAGCTTGATATATAGGGACATGACAGAAAAGGTCAGCTTAGGGAGGCTGTAGGAGTCTACTGCTTGCTGTGGGGAGGGCGTGAAAACTAGACTACAAGGTATTATTTTAATTATAACATACTTCTATTTCAGTATGCAGCTCTAAAAGATAACAACTCTTTGAAAACATTGTTGCAATACCCTTGTAACCCCTAAAAAATTAATAATCCCTTAATTATCAAATATGCAGTTAGTGCTCAAATTTCTCCAACTGTCTCACAATTTTTTTTTTTTTTAACAGTTGGCTTGTATGAAGTAGGAGCCAAACAAGGCCCACACATTTCATTTAGTTGAAGTATTTAAGTCTCTTTCTTTTTTAAGTTAAAGTAACATACATAGAGAGGAGTATATAAATTTGTAAGTGTACAACTCAGTTTCCTGTGAAATCAGCACTCAGGTCATGAAATAGAATGCTGCCAGGATCCAGGGGCATCTTATTGTAGTTTTAATTTGCATTTATCTGATGACTAATGATGTTGAGCGTGTGTGTGTGTGTGTGTGTGTGTGTGTGTGTGTAGACACACATATACTTAATTTTTTCCATTTGTATGCTCTCTTTTATGTAGTTCTTTTCCAAGTCTTTAGTCTCTCATCATTTTTTTGGTATCAGTGATTGAACTCAGGGGCGCTTAACCACTGAGCCACATCCCCAACCCTTTTTTTGTATTTTATTTAGAGACAGGGTCTCACTGAGTGGCTTAGCGCCTCGCCATTGCTGAGGCTGGTTTTAAACTGGCCATTCTCCTGCCTCAGCCTCCTGAGCCACTGGGATTACAGGTGTGTGCCACCACACCCAGCTCCACTCATCCACTTTTAAGATTTCATTGATTTGAGGAATTCAGTGGGGATATGAGTCCTTGGTTAGATGTGTATACTGCAAATTTATTCTCCCACTGTGTGGTTTGCTTTCATTCTTAATGGTATCTTGATGAGCAGAAGTTCTCTAATGAAATCCAATTTATCAATTGTTCCCTTTATGGTTTGTGCTTTTTGTATCTTACTTTAGAAGTCATTCCTTGTCCTCAAGGGCATGAAGATATTCTCCTATGTTATCCTCTAGAAGTTTCAGTGTTTTGCCTTTTACTTTATGTCTGCAGTCCTGAGTTTTGTGACCAATGTAAGGTTGGGGTCACGCTGCATTGTTTATCCATAATGGATATCCAGTTGATACACATCACAGTAAAAAACAAAACAAAACAAAACAAAAACACTCATTCTGTCTCTGTTCTGTAGTGAGGGCATTAGAGGACTGTACAGTATACTTTTATTTCTAACCTCTCTGCTTTATTCCATGGGTCTATTCAAGAATCTATATGCATAAGTAAGGAAAAATTTGTGCTAATTCCATGCTGACCTCATTGCTGTAATTTTGTAACTTTTACTATCTGATAGTGTAAGTAACTTTTTCGTTAATATTGTCTTGGCCCTTTCTTTGTGTTTCTTTAAAATGTAGAATCATCTTATTGATTTCCACAAAAAAAAAAAATGCTGTGAATTTGATTGGAATCGCAATAAATTTGTAGCTCAATTTGGGAAGAATAAACATCTTTGTTTTTTATCTGGGAATTTTTGTATCTGGGAGTAAGGTATATTTCTCTACTTTGATAGGTCTCCTTTAATGTCATATTTAATTTTTCTCAGTGATGTTTCATGGTTTTCTGTGTAGAAATCTCACACAATATTCTAGATTTAATCCTAGGTATTGGGATTTTTTTTGATACTAATGTAAATGTTATCATGTTTGAAATTTTATTTTCCTCTTCCTGTTCTAATGCTAAGACTATTGACAAGTAATTTCATCATCAAAGGAAAACTAAAAGCTCATAGCAGGGCTATTCTTTAGTTTTGAATTTAGTATGTTTTGACAAATTATATTTGCTTTTCACCTCCAAATAACAATACAGCTGGTATCTCATTCTTTTTAAGTGTTAGACTTAAACTCTCTCTTTGGCAGAATTGGGAAGAGGGGGCTCCAGAAATCCATTTAGAAGGAATGAAGGAGTCTCCTGGGCAGAGCTCATCCTCTGGGAGCTAGAGCCAAGCTGGACCCACTTGACCTTGTAACAAAGCCCTAAGGGAGAGAGCTCTGGAGACCGTGTGGTGTCTGTCACTCATTTGTCTTCCAGTCTGGGTATCTATGGACTCATGTCTCATTGCAGTCCTTGGAGGCTGATCTTATAAGAAGCGGGGGGGCTTTGAGTAGAAATGTAAAGAACTACTTGAGCAGTAATTTCAGAAAACACTGGATATAAGCTTTATTGCTTTATTACCCTTTGATATCATATCACAGAAGGAGGGAAGACATTGTCCTTTACTTTGTACAGAACTCTTATAGCTTTGATACCTTATTGCAGGACCTACCAAAGGCATCGCCAGGGCCAACAGCAATAGTGGTTATGGGAATCTATTTATTGAGTGATTGCTAGGTACCAGTCACTATTCTAACTGCTCTATAAATATTAACTCGTTTAATCATCATAACTACCCCCATGATGAGGTTAGATAATGTTATTTAGAAAAAATAAAAGCAGAAACTGAGGCACAGAGAGGCTAAATAGCTTGCCCAAGGTTACAGAGCCCATACGTGGAAAAGCTGGGATTCGAACCTAAACTGGCAGGTTACAGAGTCTGTGCTTTTTACATTATATAGCCTTTTAGATGATCACAGCAAGTGAGGGCCACAGGGGAAGAAAGGGATAAAGTGGGGGGTCCTTGCAGAATACTTTGCTAGGTAGCCAGTTGTATTTGATCTTCAGCACCTTTGAGATATCCCTTGAGGACAGAAATATCTTGAGATAGGGATGGGGCTACTTTAGAAGGGGCTGGGGGCTAAATTAGCAGTTAAGATCCAGAGAAGTGAAACACAGGTGAGATAATCATAACTTGATCTTAGAGCAGATTTACAGACTTAAGAAATGTAACATCCATTGATTTTTCAATTTTATCACCTTAAAATTTCCTTAGAGTAAGTGGAGTCATGACTTCTTGTCTGTTCTTTCTCTGAGGCGACAGGCACATCTATATTTAGACGGATAGTCATGCTTCTGTGGCGATGGACCAGTGTGTGCCTCCAAAAATGGCCGTGCGTTGAAACAACGAGTATCTCCATGGACAGAAAAATTATCAACATTGTAGATTGGATGTACACACAGCAGAAGGATTTCTACACAAATTTACTTATGAAGCAGATAAACTAGCATTTGTGCTAGGAACATAGATGACCACTTAGGCCACTGTCTATGAGTTTATGGAAGCAAACAAGCTCAGATTTGGCTGCATCACAAATAGAATGAATCTAGGGCTTCAGAGGCCTGATGCACCAGAACCATTCGTTCTGATGAAGAACATCAAAATTTTCCCCACTGACATGAACCAGAAACTTGGATTTTTTTTAACCCCATCTTTTCTTTCCCTCCCACATCTCATGTGTCACCAAGCTCTATTGATTCTATCCTTTAAATAGCTTTTAAATCTGGCTCCTCTTTTCTACCTCTGTTGCTACTAATAGTTTGTATCCTTTACATTTTTTTTTCACCTGCATTAGACCACAGCCTCCTAAATTCTTTGTTCTTTTCTATAATTAGTTACCTTTACTGCCACCAAGATTATCTTCATAAGGCATAAATCCATTATGTCACTTCCCTACTTAAAACTGTTTTGATGGCTCTCATTGCTGAGAGGATAAAAACAAATGTCCAGGGGTTTAAGAGCTATCCATGCCTCACTTTCATCGCCCCTATCTTTTCCACTTCCTCTAACCAGTTATACTAGACCTCTGGGGCTCTGGGAACCCAGGGACCACTTTCAGACTTGGTGCCTCTGTTGTGATTTTCCTCAGTGCCTTGTCTGCCACCCCTGCCTCACTCTTGTCCTTTTGGCCAACTCTGCCTTTCCTTGGAGATTGTCCTCACACTCTCTTGGGGAGAAGTCTCGATACCCTTCCACAAGCATTCTCACCCTTTGTACCCTGAGAAGGTCTGGCTTCCCTCGTAGACTGTGGGGCTCTTGAGGAATATCTTACTCCTTGTCATATTCTCAGTTTGCTGTGGGCACTTTGTGGATATTTGCTGAATGGTTTCTCCATCCATCCAACCCTCCAACCATTATTTCAACTAATATTTTTGAGTACTTCCTGTATTCAAGGCACTGTTCTAGTAAGTGCTGCAAATATGCGGTGGACAAGAAACATTCTTAATTCCATGGAGCTTATATTCTTAGAAATTCATCCAAGTTTATATTCTAATCTTATATTTTGTCTTCTAGGGAACACAGGCAATAAAGAAAGAAATAGGAACTATTTCAGGTGGTGTGGGGTAATAGGCAGAGGATTAAGGTAGGGTCATAGGACATAGTGTGTGGATAGGCACTTTATTTTAGAAAGTCAGGGATAACCTCTCTAAGGGGGATTTTTGAGACTGAGATCTGAATGAATTGTTCTTGTGAAGATCAGGATGATCTGCATTTCAGGCAGAAGAAACAGACAATGCAAAGGCCTTATGATAAGGACAAGCTGACTTTTGGAATAAGCACTCTAGGTAACTAAAGTTAGGACAGGAATAGAGCACAGTGAAGAAAATGCCTGTAAGGGAGATGGAACCAAACAGATAGATAGTAGCTGGTTTGGGGGCCAAAGGTAATTTACTGTTTAAAACATACTAGATATTTATTGGCAGCTGTCAGTAGCAAAATAAAAAGGCCCTGTTGTTCATAACTGATACACAAAAACACTTAGGAATGTAGGTGCCAAATACCTTTCTCAGTGTCACTTGGAGCCAAGCTCTCTGTGTCAAGATGGCCTGTGTGAAGAAACCACCTGCTTTTAATTCGCTTGGGTTTCCATTGTTCTTTGGGCCTTCACTTTGTTTAAGCCACAGGGTTGATAAAGCCACAAGAATGTGAATACTTTCATTTTTTCTGAAATGTGCTCACTTTAACCTTTACAGTGGGAAAAGCTTTTAATTTACCCATCCTTCAGTATTTGCCTGCTTAATATTTTTATTTCCTTTCTTTGCTTCCTGAAGCACATGTGCCGATCAGAAATCCTGGGTACTCTTGTGCAGGGCAAGCCATGTGCTCGTGTACACACAGGCCATGGTGGGGCATCATATCAGAAAAGCTGTTCCTAGTATAGTTGGCTCAAGTGGGAGGCCACTATGTGGCAACTACAAAGCTCATCACAGGTAGGCTGAACATTGAACTTGCCAAGCAGGAGTTGTGGCTTGGGACAACCTGTTGATCAACTTTGTTCTGACCCACAATGTTCCCTTGAAACCCTGGGGTTGGGTTCAGAAGACCCAAAAGAGTTCTGTTTCATAGAGAGGTTCTCTTTGCTACAGAGGTAATGTATGGGAGATACACAATTTTTATTTCCCCCAGTGGAAGCGTGGGTGTCATACGGGAAAGCTGGTCTGATAAAAATGTTCACATTATTGTGGTTATATTAATCAAGTAGCTTGGCCATACCAAGACCATGTCTAGACAGCATAATAGATCCCACCATGGCTCAATTGTCTGTTTTTTAAAAAAAATTATTTTCCATTGTATTATATTCTTAGTTATTTTTGTGGGAATTGACCATCTAGAAAAGTTATTTAGTCATATGTTATAGTAATTTAGGATTAAAAGGAATTTTGAACCTCTAAACTTTCATACAAGGTAAATGAGGCCCAGAATGATTAAGTATCTTGCTCAAGGGAAGAGATTGGGTTGCTGTCACAGCTGGCTCTACTAGTCTGGGGTTCCTGACTTCCAGGATGGTTTGTCTATCCCTAGTCATGTTGCCTCTAATTAATACATGGAGGTAGAAAAGTGGACCAGATGAAAAAATATTTAAAGCTCGTAGTCCATGTTTAAAAATTCAGAGATTAAGGGCTCGGATTGTGTGGCTCAGCGGTGGAGCACTTGCCTTTCATGTGCAAGGCACTGGGTTCGATCCTCAGCACTACATAAAAATAAATTAATAAAATAAAGATTTTGTGTCCAACTACAACTAAAAAAGAAATATTTTTTTAAAATCTAGAGATTACACATAAGAATCTGAATTTCTAGTTTTTCCTTTTCAAAGATTTGGGTCCAGACTTTCGCAAGACAAACTGTTTGTATTGACAGTAGCTTCTGATTTTAGGCAGAATGTGCACACTCCAGTTTATCATAGTATCCACTACTCCGTATTGCTTCCTAGATATGGAGGTTGACTGCCAGTTACTATTTATGGTCAAACGTGCACTGTTTCTGATAGAATTAAGAAAAAAGTGAAGTATTTCTCATACCCATGTAGGCTGTATTTCAAGAAGAATTGAATGTTTTAAAAAGTAAAGTATTTCAGGGCCAAAGGATACAGCTCAAGACAATATTATGAAACAAATCTATTTAGCACCTGTAGGCATTAAAAGTTGCAGCTTTTGTCAAAATCTTAACAACATAATCAGAAGAAATTTGGGTACATCTTTTTACTGTGAGATTGTGGAACACCTTTGACAAAATTTGAAAGTACATTTTTCATGGTGTGGAGAGGAAACAGTGGAAGAAACAGAAGAAATAGGACTCTGTTTTTCCCCTTATTCTAGAACTATTAAGACATGTGATCAGTTTGCTTAGACACTGAATCAAGTTACCCAAAAGGTTGTGTAGTAAGAATCTTTTCATGTTGAATACTTTCAATGGGGTCATCTTGAAATGTTCTGATAATCATGGAAGCACAGCTACTAGCAAAGTGAGAACTGAGAGCTAGCTCTGTGCCGTTTGCTGAAGTAACAGTGAAATAGCTTGAAGGAAATGCACCATATTACTCTAGAAATAAAGTACAAATAACATCCCACAAACAGCTCCTTGAATAAAAGGTGCCATTCTTTCCCCACCCCACTATTGTGAAAAATATACCATTTATAGGCCCATTTCTATTCATGAGTTTTGGGTTTTTTTTTTTGTCTCCAATTCTGCCTATACTTAACCCCCACCAACTAATATTTCTGTTGCAAAGCCAGAAGTCTCTGTAAGGTTAAAAATAATTTTGCTATATTGTGTTGAACATAATTGAAATGTCATGAGCCATCTAGAGAGCAGAAGAACCAGTTCTCTCTTGTTGCCATTGGTGTAGTCTGTTTGCTTTTCTCGGCCCTCACTGAAGCTTGAGCTGAGAAACCTGGTGAGGAATGTTTCCTCTGGCGTTTCGACAGGCACAGCTATTTGTCACTGCCTCAGAAGCTGCTTGGCTGCAGGTGAGGAAGGCTGCCCTTATGGGAGGGATAATTATGGTCAAGGACCTGTCTGAACTTTCAGCTGGCTTTGCTCTGTGCCCAGACTGATATCTGATGCAGGAAGTCTTCTCTTAAATTCATATTCATGTTCATATTCATGATTTTCTTACTCTCTAGAAGGGACACTACCTCAGGTCCTGGTGAAGAGACTGGATATTCTGAAGCAGGCCTTTGGCTTGGCTTAATGCAGGGTTGGGAGGTGGTGTCTCTTGTGGAAGAAGGATTAAGTAGAGGGAGGAGTCATTGTCATTAGGATACCCATACACAAAACTGAACATGACTGCTCACCTCACTGACTCACTATCTGAAGCATGATTAACCTGGAAGGGGAGGGGCAGGCAGATATTTGATTCAGTGGAGTGGGTACCAGAATTCCTTCCCTTTCCACCCCCACACCCTATTGATTACTCCTTTTCCAGAGGACCTGGAGGCCTAGAAATCCTGTCTGGTAAAGTCTGTCTTGGCCTGGTGAAACCCTTTTCATTTGGCCCCACAGAGTAGAACTTGTGGTTGAGAACAAGAGGTCTGGATGCTCTTTGACTCAGCAGGAACCTGGTAAACAGTGACTAAACAATGACTTCAGTGCCCAGAGGGGAGGCCTGTCATTAACTTGGCCTCTTTGAGAAACTCAAAGATGGATTAGGGTGCTATTGGATTGGCTTAGTGTAACTTTCATCAAGGAGAGCATGTCCAAGGATAGAATTGGTCAGGAATAGAATATGGATAGCATTATGAGAGATTATTTTTTTTTGTTCTATACTTTGTATATCATAAATAATTAGATAATGGGGAAAAAATCTCAATTGCCATATCTGTATTGGCCACATCGAAGCAACAGTTATTATTCCAGTCATGGTAAATTAATGTAGATCCCAATATAAACATTGTTTTACCCCCTTTTTATTTTTATATGAGGCATTTGGCTTGTACATTATGTTTGAAACATCAAACATCATGTGTAGTCATTTGAATATGAATACCACTTATGTTTTAATAATAATTGGCATTTTTAATATGTGTATGGCAGCACCACAGGTGTGTCATTTTAAATTATGGTATAGCATTTAAAGCGTGTAGTGACTAAAATAATTACTGTTGCTTTATGTGGCCTATATAGGATATACCAGTTTAGCAGATGTGGTCATTTAGCATACATAAAAAGGTTACCTTAATTTGCCTGTCAAAAACCATGGAGATCACAAGTCTCAAGTAGAATTAAAATTTCCTTAACATTGTCCATAAAGTCCTTTCTTATCTCCTCCTGTCTCCTTACACCACATCCTGCTCTTTTATACAGGGGTGGTGTTTCTACACAGTAAAGTTCCATCCATGAAAAGCCCCAACACATAGTGGGTCTGAATCCTGTCTAATCCTTTCCCCAGCCCTGTGGCCCAGAAGTGGGATATTGTCCAGGGAACAGCCTAGATAAGTGCCAGCTGTGACATGGTGCAAGAATTCTCTTTTCTTTTTGATATTCTTCTGTTATGCCATCCCAAGGAAGAAGTTTGCTCATTCTTGAGCCCCTCCTTGCAAGAGGTTGTGTTGTAACCACTTCCCATCCCCCTCTCTCCTGGGATGGATGTTGGTGATCCTAGAAGATACAGGATGAGGCTTGCCCCAGGAGTCTCCTGGCGTCCTCCACAGTGTGTTGACTCCAGAGGAGTTGGGTGCAGGGAGTCAGCCAGGGTGAGCAGCAAGGGAAGAAAGCAATGTAACTCACCCTGGGCAACAGCCTGTGAAGGGAACATCTCTTCCCTGTGCTGTAGTGTAGAGATTGGATGCTTCTAGGTCAGCAGCTTGTCAGGCCTAGTAAAGAAAGTATGTGAGGAGTCAATAGGAAGTGAGCACGAGGTGTGGCGTTTCAGGTTAAATAGGAAGAGCTTCTACACATAGAATTGGATTTTTAAAACAAGGATGGCTGTAGCTGAATCTCCTATTGTTTGTGTCCCACTCATCTGATCTCCCAGCTTGGTATAAGAGAAATGGCTCTGGCTTCCATAAGTTGCCTTGCAGCTAGCTGTAGGAGGACCAACCATGCATAGCCATTTTTATATTTCCCATGTAAAATTTAACAGTGTTTTAACAAAGCTTTTCTTAAGATCAAAGAGTACCTGACTGAATAAGATTCCGTGCGTGGTCTGAGAATTTAATATTTGTTTCCTGTGGCTCCTTTTATTCCCTCCCCACAGTTCCAAGTAAGTGAAATATTGGGCCAAAGGGCCAAAGAATCCTGTTTAGGGAGGAATCTTGCCTTCCTCTCCAGCCATGCACTTTTCCCTTCTTGTAACTTTCCAGTCGTCATTTGGGGAATACTGTTGGTAATTCTGACACCTGGTGGTCGTTTAAAAAACTGCTCTCTGGAAGAGCTGAATGTTCACTTTTATTGTTTTTAGTTGTTTTAGTTTTCTGCTTCCAAATTCAATGTAAGACACATTTTATAAATTAGAGATTATTATTATTAATTAAATTGCTTATAAGTAAACAAATACATTCTATCATTCTATAGTATACATTTGGATAGAAAGAAATTTTAAATATTTTTAGTTGTAGATGGACACAATACCTTTGTTTAATTTATTTATTTTTATGTGGTGCTGAGGATTGAACCCAGTGCGAAGCAAGTGATCCACCACTGAACTACAACCTCAGCCCGTGGATAGAAAATTTTTAGATAGATAGAAACTATATATGGTGGTCTCTGGAGAGTGCAGCTAGGTGTGGAGGCAAGGAAAACTTATTTCACTTTGTACCTTGTAGTTCTCTCTGAAATATGTTTTAAGCAAAAATAATGTATTGTTCTAATAATTATAATTAAGTACCACACTTGACGAGGAGGCCTAGAAGTCTAGTATGTTCCTCTCTAAGCTCCTAGACTCTCCTTCCTTTATATCCAAGGACCTGTAGTATACTTGTGTATTTCAAGGGAGTGGAATGTGGCTGGAGTCACTCTGCTCATTCACTGATGGTGGCAGAGGGGGCCCAGAGCTGAGTTGGAATGATCTTTGGGGAGTAGTGTGGCCAGAGTGCCAACGCCCAGACAAGCTCCTTGGGTGGTCAGTAGCAAAGGCATCCATGCTCCTCTCTGTGTTGACTCCTCAGGATTGGGCTGCCTGCTCTGCAAAGGGCTCCCATCCCTCCAAGTCCTTGATGCCTCCCAGGTGTAAGGCCATCAGGAGCTAGTCTCACCAGGCCTGGCAAGGTAGATGCTTCTGGCTCTTGACACCAGGGTTAAAGGCGGATGTGGCCTGTGGTTGGCTGGCAGGAAAGCCATGTCTGATGAAAGCAACCATCCTTTGACTCCCCTGTGTGCTCTGTTTGATTCCAACAGTACTGGACAAACTTTCCACTACCATTTCCTTACCAATGATAATACTTTGATTTTGTTGAAAAATTACCACTTTTTTCCCCCCAGTACTGGGGGTTGAATCCAAGGTAGTTCTATCCCTGGGCTACATCCCTGTCCCTGAGACATTACCACTTTGTAAGTGTGTGCTCAGGGACAGCATGCCTTCTTCTTGTCCCCCCACCCCTAAATTCTCTGGCTCACTCCAGGTATCCCTCAAACACTGGAGAGTGAGAGGCTGAGTATACTCAGAGGAAGCTGAAGGTATTCTCAGGCAGAGCATTAATAGGGTCTCCCAGGACTTTTCTGGGGCCACAGTGAGGAGAGGCCCTGCCTGTGCTTGCAATGTTCTGGCTGGGGCCAGAACATAGGAGGGGTGCTCTTTTGTAGCAGCTTTTCAGGGAAAGGAAAATCTCAGCACCAGGCTCAATAATGGGGTCCTAATATCCACATTTCAGCTGCAGGAATCAGCTCTTTTCATGTTATGGGAAAGGGTCCCAGTTTCCATCATCTCTGACTCCAAACGGCCATGTTCTTGTTGAGGTGACCTACCTCTCCATCTCTCACAGCCTGGCTTTTATCTTCCAGGATGATCAGGGCAGCTCCTTGCCTCCCTCCTTCCTGCTATTCAGATCCAAGAGCTTTAGCAGATATCATGTGACCTTGAGGATGGAAGTCACATGCTAGAGGAGACAAGAAGGTTGAGATCCTGATGACTTCATAGACCTGCTAAAACAGTTCCTGACTGTTCACTCCTGGCCTTTATACAGTGAAGAGAATGAGTCCTTGCATGTAAACAACTGGGTTTTCTATTCCATGCAGCTGAATTTGATTAAAACAGATAATGTGACCCTTAGTGACATCCAAGTGTTCTTCTGTTCTCATTAATACTATGAAAAAAGGAGCAAATATTTCTTACTAAAGAATAGAAATAACATGATTTGAATCTCTGGTGAGGCATTTCTTCTGATAGAATTCTACACAGTATACAGTAGGTCTGTTTGTGCTATCTTTCTTAGAATTTTCAAATTTGAAGTCTTTTCCAGGGTGGGAGTAGGGTGAAGTTGGATTTTCATATAACTTCGGTTTATGAAAATAGTGTAATAAGAGGAAATAAGGACTCAGAGGGAAGAGTTGGATTCTCTGATTCCTTTTGTAAAATGCATATTTGGAGCTTGTGCAGAGCACTGATCCTGAGTTCAGAAAAAGCAGCTGGAGTAGGGGACCCTAGGTTCAGTTCCTCTGAGCATCCTGAATGGCAAGGCAGAGGGTGCCTGGAGAGTTAGTCATGTGACCCACACTTATTGTAGTCTTCTTTTCTTTCTTTCTTTTTTTTTTGGTGGTATTGGGGATTGAACCCAGAGGCCCACTAACACTGAGCTACATCCTGAGCCCTTTTTGGGCTTAAATTTTTAAGAAGCATCTTGATAGTTTTGGCAAAGTGGTTATACCATTTTAAATTCCTATCAATTGTGTAGGATGGTTCCAGTTTCTCCACATCCTTGTCAATGCTTAGGATAATCAGTCTTCTTAATTTTAACCACTATAATAGGTTTGTAGTGAGACTTCAATTTTTATTTTCATAATGCATCTTGTGCATATTTGCCATATAAATATCATCTTCAATCAAGTATCCATATTGTATGGTGAAAAGATTTTTGTTAAAATCCTTTGCCTACTTTTACAATTGAATTCTTCTTGATAGTTTTTGAATTATTTTTTGGTACTGGGGATTGAACTCAGGGACACTCGACCACTGAGCCATATATCCCTGCCCTTTTTATATTTTATTTTCAGGCAGCATCTGACTAAGTTGCGTAGGGCCTTGGTAAGTTGCTGAGGTTGACTTTGAACTTGCAGTCCTCCTGCCTTAACCTCCCAAGCCTGGGATTACAGGCTTGCACCACTGTACCAGGCTTGATAAGAATAAAAAATATATTTCATGTGTTAACTTCTTGAACATATATAATACAGTTATAATAACGATTTTTATGTCTTTGGCTATTAATTCTAACATCTGGGTCAGTTCTGGGACAGTTTTTCTTGATTGATCATTCTCATAAAGGGTCAGCGTCTTCTATTTCTTTGTATGCCTGGCAATCTTTGATTGGATGTTATACATTGTTAATTTCACCATGTTGAGTGCCAGATATTTTTATATTCCTATTAATACTTTTGAGATTTGTACTGGGATGAACTTAAGTTTATTGGAAACAGTCTTTTGTTATATACCCATCCTTGGTTCATAAGCTTTGTATGAAGCCACTCTCAGCTTCTCCATATTGGGCCAGGCTAGTGCATCTTTAAGATAGTGGCTTTTCTTTATCATTCAGAACCCCTCAGTTTGAGCAAGAATGCTCTTAGGTTGTAACAGGAGGATCTTTCTCTTTTTTTCCTTGAGCCTTCTTGGAATCTTATAGCTACTGATCAACAGCAGAAAAGAAGCTCCTTCATAGATGATTTATTTAAAAATTATTTTTCTTTGTATTTAGGCATTACCCTTATTCCATCCCAGGTAGACTATCATATTTCATTTTATTTCTCTTTTTCCTCTTCTTTCTTTTCAAACTTTTAATGAAAACATGGGTGGGGATGGTGGTAAGGATTGAATCTAGGAGCACTTTACCACTGAGTCACACCCCCAGTCCTTTTTATTTCTTATTTCTAGGCAGGGTTTTGCTCAGGCTAGTCTTGAACTTGAAATCCTCCTGCTTCAGCCTCCTGAGTTGCTGATTATAAGTATGACACCATGACTAGCTATTATGGAAAGTTTTAAGTGTGCAAAAAATAGACTGGTAAGATGAACTCCCACATACCTGTCAACAATCATCAACTTGTGAAGCTGCATTTTTATGATGCTTCTGTTTTGCAAACATTAGAGACTTGTTTTCAGGTTACATCAAGGATCATGCTGTAGGAAATGCACAGTCCTTTTTGGTTTGTGGGCACTTTATTGTCTAGGTCAGACTCCATACAATCCAAAAATCAAGTTTCGCCAGTGTTTTTCAGGGGTTACCACAAGCATCTCAAATATTCTGTTACTTTATGTTTTATATATAGTCCTTAAGTTTCACTCTGTAGAGCCAGTTTTCACTCTTTGCTTTGTTAATAGTTCCTGTTTGATTTGGGCCGTGTCTTATCATTCCTCTGAGTTTATATTCCTTGAATGCAGTTCCCAAGTTTTCTGTGTGTGTGTGTTTATTATATATAACATATATATTACACATTTAATATATATATATATCTGTATGTATACATATGAATATACATACCAACCTAGAGTACTCTATATATCAACTATGCTTAAAAGCAAACTAGTGGGCTGGGGTTGTGGCTCAGTGGTAGAAAGCTTGCCTAGCACGTGAGAGGCCCTGGGTTCAATCCTCAGCACCACATAAAAATAAATAAATAAAATAAAGGTATTATGTCCAACTACAACTAAAAAATAAATATATATTTTTTTAAAAAAAGCAAACTAGCATAATGTAGTGAGAGGCAATTGATAGAATCATGGAACTACTACTTACTAGTTGGTATAGCTTTTAAAGGTTGCTAAAACTCCCTGAGATTCAGTATCATTATCTGTAAATTGAATAACACCCACCTTCAGGATGATTGTTAGGATTAGAAATAATGTAACTGAAGTGCTTATTCTGGAGCCTGATGCACAGTAGTAACTCAATAAATGATAGCTATTATGATTATGACAGATGTAGCCCTGCTGTGGAATGGAAAGCAAAGAGTATTATCCCCAGTTTGACTGACTAAACAGGCACCAGAGAGACTCCAGTACTGACTGAAGTCACTTAAAGAGCCAGTGACAGATTCAGAACCAAATTCACAAGTGCCACTTCCCGGACTCGGAGGCTCCTGTAAACATACCAAAATCTAATTTTTGCTTATATCTTTATAAGTGAATTCTGTTTTATGACAGAAACAAGACATTCGTATAAGCTCATTTCAGGGGGATTTACTAAAATTTATGGTTTCGGGCATCTAGTTTCAGGCTTTGTGTCTGAAAACGTCCTCACACCTACAGTAATACCTGCAATGAGCCTGTCAGACCAGCACACCTCTGTTGGGTGTTGTGTTGGGTTTATTTGTAGACAGATAGGTTTTCAGAATCACAGACTATTAGTAGATAGTTTACAAAGACAGAATGAGGGCATCCTTTAAGGGTTCACACACAGAGGTGGTTTCTCTCTCTCTCTCTGTCATACACAGAGCCCTTTTGATCTTACACTCCCTAGGTTCTGAAGTTTGCACATCTCTATGTATTCTTCCCAAAGTGGAGAAATAGTCTTTCTTTGCTTTTCCTCATATTTTACTGACATAAAAATGTGCCATTGTTTGTGATCTGTAGATGTCTGGAAGATGCAAGTTCTACCTAGAAGACAAAAGTAACTTCAAACAAAAGTAGTGACAGTTGTATAGAACAGTCTTCCCCTTCTGTCCTGAACACAGTTGGGTGAGAAAAGTGCTATTTGAAGGGGGCTCTAGGAAGATATACTTGTAATGGGGACCTACTCATAGAAAATCTCTTCTTGCTCTGGATTCACAGTTTATATTCTCCTTTCAGCAGTGATCACTGTAAGCAGTTTAAGTCAAATAATGAGGAATTTCCTAGGAAAGAATGAAAAATAGAGACTATTGGAAATACTTATCTTCTTAAACAAACAAAACCCAGTAACTCTTCTAAATTTTTTTTTCAAAATCCTGTTCATTTATTAAGTGTATCTTTGTGTCTCCACCACCATCTGTAGTGCTTTAACGTATTAGGTATTCAATAAATAATGATTTTTGGTGCTAAATGTATGATAGATATTAGTTGAGAGTCTACTGTGTGGCCCAATTTTGTTAGGTGGTATGTGGGTTCCTAAAGATGTATAAGGTTTAAGTCAGGATTACTGGTCTTCCTTGAGTTTACAGTGTAGATGGGGACAGAGCAATTTTCAGAAATATTTGGCTATTATGTCCTTAAATATTTTGGCTGCCTCAATATATGGAGATTCCAATTGTACTTAGGTTAAATCTTTTTATTAAGTACTACATCCCTAAAGCACTATTATTTTTTTCCTTTCTGCTCTTCAGCTAGGTTAATTAATTTATTAATCTGTCTTCAATTCACTGACTTTTTCTTCTGCTGCCTTTTTTATTCTGTCAGGTTCAGCTAGTAATTTTAAAATCTCAGATGTGTACTTTTCAGTTTTAGAATTCCTTCCTTCCTTGCTTTCTCTTTCTATACTGGGGATTGAACCCAGGGCTTCATATGTGCTAGGCAAGCACTCTACCACTGAGCTATATATCCCCAGCCCTTCTTAGTTTTTGTTCTGAGACAGAGACTTGCTAAGTTGCCCGGGACCACAAACTTGTCCTGCTTTAGCCTCTGGAGTAGCTGGGTTTGCAAGTATGCACCACTGTGCCCTTCAGTTTTAGGATTTCTTCTTAGTTATTTTTTATGGTTTCTACTTACCTACTGACATTATTTTTTCATTTATTACAAGTATTTTTTTTACTTGAATGTCATTGACCTTAGTTTATAAAAATTGTTTTATAACCCTTGTCTGCAAATTCAGTATATGAATCATTTATAACCCTTCTCTACACATTTTAGTATATGAATCATATGATCCTCATTGATTTTATTTTTTTCTTGATATGGGTATATCTTCCCGTTTCTTTGAATGTTGAATAATTTTGATTTGTATCTTGGGCATTATGAATAATATGTTATTGAGATTCTGAATTCTTCATGTTTCTCTGGAGAGTATTTTTCTTTTTTTAATGTTAGGAGGTTATCTTGGCTGAATTCAAAAGAAAATTTTGTCTTCCTTGCTGTGTATAGTAGCTTACATTTCTGCTCAGTTGTTTTAGTCTTTACTGGATTGCTTGAAGTTTGCCTCATGTATGTGTGGTTCTGACTTTAGCCACACATTTGGTTAGAATTTTATACAAGGTTTGTGCTTCTCCTCTTTAGCTTTCTTGGGTCTTCCCCTGGGTTTTCCAGCAGCTGCATTTCCCTCAAACTCTATCTTCTGTTTATTCAGTCAGTAAGACTTTGGGTTTTCTTTCTGACTTTAAACTGCCCTGCATAGTATAATTTAGGGCCACCCCTCAGGATAAAAGCTATGAAAAGTGTGAAACTCCCTCAGGGCCTTTCCTTTCTTCCAAATATTACTTTCAGTATCTGCATGCTTCTGGTTGTTCTCCTGCATCTTCAAATAGTTATTTTTATATTTTGTCCAGGGTTTGTAGTTGTTATTTGTGAGAGGCTTGGTCTAATAGGAACTACATGGCCATGATTTGGAACAGAATCTAGATATGTGTTAATCCATTTGTGCTGCTGTAACATGGCACTAGAGACCATATAGCTTATAAACAGCCAACATCTATTTCTCACAGTCCTGGAGACTGGAAAGACCAAGGTGAAGGTGCCAGCAGATTTGATGCTTGGCGATGGCTTTCTTCCTTAGAAATAGTGTCTTCTTGCTGTGTCCTCACATGGTGGAAGGGGCAAGGCAGTTCTCTGGGAACTCTTTCACAAGAGTCCTAATTCCATTTATAAGGACTCCACTCTCATGACCTCACTACCTTCCCAAAGCTCCACCACTTAATATCATCACACTGGGGACTAGGTTTCAGTATGTATTTTAGAGGGATACTGACATTCAGACCATAACCATAAGTATGTAGGACCAAAAATAAAAAAATTGGGACAAATAGGTTGCATGATAGGAAGACTCAGAGACAAGAACATTTAGAAAAGAAAATAACTTCATTTGTAGAGAGGTTTGCCAAGGAGTTCTATGCTTGAGAAAGACAGATTCACCTAATGAAAAAAATGAAGTAGTTATATAAAGGAAAAAATTACTAAATAAGTGGTTTAATGTTCGTTCGTTTGTGGTAGAAAAACAAAAATTTTCTTGATGATTTTAATATTTATAAATTATATATTGTCAGATATTAGCATTCTTGAGATTGGGGTTTGTTAGGGTCATTATCCTACAGGAACCAAAGTTTCATATGCTGGGGACTAGAAATATACAAAATCCTGTTTTTTTGTGTTTTTTTTTTGTACTGGGGATTGAACCCAAGGGCATTTAACCACAGAGCCACCTCTCCAACCCTTTTTTATATTTTATTTACAGACAGGGTCTCACTAAGTTGCTTAGGGCCTTGCTAAGTTGCTGAGGCTGGCTTTGATTCTCCTGCTTCAGCCTCCCTAGCTGCTGGGATTACAGGTGTAAGCCACTGCACTTGCATAATCCTGGTTTTTATGGTTTATTTTGTCCATGGGTATAAAGTGGTCCCCTGTGCTCCACTGTGGGATGGATGAGGTTCAGCAGATTATTAGTTATGTTTTCAGTTTCTCTTTATGGTCAGTCCTCCTCTATCATGCAGATTTGACTGCATATATTTTGATATTTTTCTGTCTGAATATAACTTGCTTGAGATTTTGTTTATTTAATTGGTTACATAGTGTATAAGAGATGTCAATACACAAAAACATCTTTGTTAGAGATTAATAAAACAAGAGTCTTCCAGTTGGAGACTTGACTTGTAAATCCTCTACAGTTATAATTTACTTTTATGTATTGGAATTGTTTTATGAACCTTATTAGCTCAACTTTTGAGCTAAAGAACAAGAAACATTGCATTTGCTTTTGTGAGGTTTTGTCTATAGTACCTACCACTATAAGTGTATCCTGTTTGTTGAAGACCCCCAACTTTGTTCCTGACTTGCTAGGAAATTCTTTGCCACTTATAAAGCTGATATTCTCTGTAAGCCACAGGACAGGTTCCAGAGCAATGTTCTCGGAGTGGCATGCTGGAACTGATTCATGATGGCTTGAAAGCTCCAATTGTTAAATTTGCAGGATTTGTAAGCTGCTTGTTAAATATGGTCATTATTAGAAATTCAATTTTATAACTTATGATTAAATAAATTGTATTTAAAACAAAGGGCGGTGAATACTCAAAACCTATCCTTTACCAAACATTGTACTTTTATTTTATTTTATTTTACTTTTACTATTCTTTTGAGGTTATTTATATCTACTGTATTTTTGTGGTATGAAAACTTCATAATGATGTGTGATTGTACATCTTTTCCCAACTCTACTTACAGTCAACTCACGTTGAAACTGGCCGTGATGTATGTGTTTACACCATACAAATTGGCAAATGGTAGAAAGCAATGCTTTTGTTTTCTTTGCAGAGCCAGTTAAACACTTGCCAATTCATTACTGTTTTTAGGCATCCCACACCTGCAAAGCACTGTTCTTGTTCCCTCAGAGTGATCATATTCAATTAAATGAGGTTTGTGTCTTGGTTATTGTTGCAAATTTGATTTATCCAGTTCAGTCTTATAGTAAGGAGGGTGGAGTTTTATTGAGCCTAAGTAAATAGCTACATGATCATGAAAGATAAAACAATTACGTAAAAGGACTTTGAATGATATTTGATCATTTTTACCATTGTTTTTGGTAGTTTGTAGTCCTTTTTATTCTACAAAAAATATTTTAAAGTTTTTCTTTTAATTTTCTAGTTTGAAATATATACCAATAATTTTCATAAGAAGTTTCCCCTAACTGAAATTCTGAGAAAGGATGATGGAATAATATATCATTTAGAGATTGTTTCATTCCCATTTGTACAAGCAAGTCCTGTTAAATTGATGGTTAGCAATAAAGAAGAAAGAAAAGATTTTTCGTCATATACCTACTGAACAGAGAACATTAACCACAATTAAATCAGTTCATTTATCCCAGGAAATTAATTTTTATTTTGCTGGTCTTGTGTAAGAAGTCTGTGTTCATGAAATCGTGTTCCTGTGCTAGGAGTCCTGGGGTCCTTAGTTCCCCATACAGACTGGCAAGTGTCTGTGGTAGTGACAGCAGCCCCTTCTGGCAAACCTGCACTAAGTCTGTTCACTGAAACATCAACAGTTATGGGTGCCTACTACAGATTTTATTACATCTCTTTTTGAGGTTTCTTTTAAAAAGTTTCTATTTCTTTTCTGAGTTTATAGCAGAGGCCTTTAGTCAAGCATAAGGAAAAGCAGAGCCCATCTGTTGATGGTAAACTGAATGGTTTTGGCTACTTTGTTTTAATAACGAACAATATGGGAATGGAGGAGAGTGAGTCATCTAATCAGTGTAATAAGAATTTCATCAATGATTTCCCTGGAGAGTAAGGGCATTGACTCCAGGCTCTTTAATCATACCTTAAAATCTTGTTTTATTTGTCACCAATTGACAAGGATATTTTTTGCTTAGAAACAAAAATCTTCCTTGTTTCCTTTTTTTATTATTTTTTAAAAAGGAATCAATTTTTTGAAAGTTATTTGGTTAGTCTTGGTGCATAAATTTGATATGGTGGGTAATAAAGAGGTTGTTGGGTAGGTGACTGATTTATGTAATAGACACGCAGAAGCATTTTATTTACAGAACATAAAGGAGGTTTGCAAGCCATTTTTTGACTTTAAAATTTGTACTTATGGGCTGGGGTTGTAGCTCAGTGGTACAGCACTTGACTAGCATGTGTGAGGCATTGGGTTTGATTCTCAGCACCACTAAATAAATTAATAAATAAAATAAAGATTCATCCACAGAGGTGGGGTTGTGGCTCAGTGGTACAGTGCTCGCCTAGCACGTGCAAGGCCCTGGGTTTGATCCCCAGCACCACATAAAAATAAATAAATAAAAATAAAGGTATTGTGTACAACTAAAAGAAAGAAATATTTTAAAAAATCCATCAACAATTTAAAAAATATTAAAAAAAAAGTTGTTCTTAGGAAACCAAAAGTTCAAGGAAACCAGGGCAGTGCATATTGTGTATATGTGTGTGTGTGTGTGTGTGTGTGTATCTTGAGGTGGGATAGGGAGAGTTGGGATGCTTCTTTACATATACTTTCAGTACTTGAAGGAAAGAGATATGATTGCTGTTAGGAAAAACAATGAAAAGTAAACAACAGGGAGTGGTGGAGAGAAGAGTGATGGTTTCCAGTGCAGAACATAGCATGATGGTGAGAGATTTCTTTTTTAGCTTGTGCAACAAACCATCTATGCACAAAAATGACTTCAGGATTTGTACCCAGACAAAAGTCCTTTTCTAGTTTACCAGGACTTTTCTTCTTCACATCTTAATTTTGGTTGATTTTAGGGTTGTTCTATTTGTTAGTATTTAAAATTTACTTAAATGGGAAATAATAAAGGCTTTAAATTCTTTGAAATACAGTTTTGGACCAACTTCAGTGAAGTTCAGCGTACAAAGACTCAGACTGAGGGCATATTTTAATAATTGTCCAACTTTTAAAATAAGAATTTATTCCAGAATTCTTTTTTTTTAATATTTATTTTTTAGTTTTCGGCAGATACAACATCTTTGTATGTGGTATTGAGGATCGAACCCCGGTCGCATGCATGCCAGGCGAGCGCGCTACCGCTTGAGCCACATCCCCAGCCCCAGAATTCTTTTAATTTACATTTTTTAGTTTTAAAGATTAAGATAGAATATAACATTCTATAAAGTTTGAAATGTAGGATGAGAAATAAATTATTCTATTACTGTAGTGTAACTTTTGTGATTTTTATTAAAATCTATTTTAAAATCTTATATACATGCCTATGTTATTTGAAAATTTTAACCACAATTATGTACAATTTTGATTATGATTTTTTCCTCTTCATATCAAGCCATAAGCATTTTTCATGTTGCCATATCTTTGTAGTCATTCTTTTCTATATTTGCTTAATGCAGAATTCCTTTAAAGCTCTCTAAGTGCTTTTCAAATATGGTACTGTTAACAAAAATCAAAATGCACACAAGTTTTCAGGAACACATCTATTGTGTTAAGTGAGAAAGAGCCACAAAGAGGTTGAAAGTAAGCCAGATCATCCCTTTGTTAGGGAGTGATAAGGTGTAAACATGGGCTAGAAAACAGGAAAGCATTCAACCTTAGTTTCTCCATCAGGTGTCCAGACAAGATGCAAGGAATATCACAAGTGATTTGTTTCAGTTATAGTAAAAATATTGGAATTTTGGGTTTGATCCTGAGGACCACATAAAAATAAATAAATAAAAATAAAGGTATGTGTACAACTAAAAGAAAGAAATATTTTTAAAAATCCATCAACAATTTAAAAAAATATTTAAAAAAGTTGTTCTTTGATGGTAAACTGGAGATAATTCAAGTCACTCTCATTCACTGGTATTCCTGTGTGCTTTCAGGAGCTCAGTAACAAAGGTAGGACTAAAACCGGGTGTGTAGGTTAGAGGTGAGGAGATCAGGGAGGGGAGAATACAGTTCTTTCCTCTTCTCCTGTGCTGTGAGGAATCACAAGATTTCCTTTCAATCTGCAGAGGTCAGGCTTGGGTACCCTCATTAACAATACTTTGTGCTTATCTCTGCCACAGAACCAATAGGGTATGTAAGTTTCCTATAGCACTGCAGCATTTTAACAAACTTGAACATATTGATCTGTTGAGAAAGGACAATACAAGAACAGATGTGGTTCTTTAAATGAACTGTAAAATCAGTAATTATGTATTTCAGTCTTTTCATCATAAAAGCCACCAAGGTTGATTTTTAAATATGTTTTATCATAGGTGTCAGGTAAAAAGCTGTGGTAATATCATTTCTGAATGTTCTATTGGCTATTTTGTTGTTTCACATCCCTTATTGACAAATCAACCCAAGAACCTTGAAATTTAAATCTTGTATCATTTTCATACAGAATTTCAAAAATCACCAAGACCCTCAAAGTATTATCTAGTCCAAGTGATTAAAATTCACTGATTGTGTTCACATCTTCCTTAGCATGCCAAGTCCTCCCAATTTATTCCTGTGTCCTACTAACGTAGGACTGATGTAATCCAATGTTATGTACTTGGATTCTCCTTTAGTCTATGTCTTGAAAGCAAGGAGAGAGACTGATAGAGCAGACCAAGGGGAGTAATGTTTTATCAAGCTCATTCATTACCTGACAATCCCTATTCTTGAATCCATGTTCCTGTTAGATCTTTGCTTGTGGTGGAAGCAATGCGGTGACTAGCTTGATGGTTTGAAATACTGGTTTCCGCAGTTTTACTCCTGTGATTCATCTAGGTCTTTGTTTTGTTTTATTTATGTATGTATTGTTTTATAAGACACAAAGTCTCACTATATTGCCCAGGCTGACTTCAAACACCTGGGCTCAAGTGATCTTCCTGCCTCAGCCTCCCTGGTAACTGCAGGCATGTGCCACCATGCTTGGATTTGGGGCTTTTTGTTTTTATTTGCAGCTACTTTATGCTAGAGAACCCTTAAGGATTCTGTTCTAATCAAAATTGAATTCCATCTTCCATTGACTGTAATAACAGATGGCACAGGCTGGAGCCCTGTGTGAAGAGTATTTCTGAGCCCTCAGGTACACTCTGTATTGGTTCTCAACTGGATTCATGCTACCATTCTCTGGATGTTTATCACACAAAGTCAGATTGTTACACTAACCTCTTTCAGAGGTTTTTTTTTTTTTTTTTTTTTTTTTGTGTGTGTTATTGTGTTAGTCAGCTTTCCACAACTATGACAAAATATCTGTGATAAACAACTGAAAAGGAGGAAAGATATATTTTGGCTTGTGGTTTTAGACATTTCAGTCCATGGTCAGCTGACTCCATTGATTTTGGGCCTATGATGAAACAGAACATCATGACAGGGAGCACTTGGTGGATCAAAGTTGCTCACCTCCTGAAAGTTGGGAAGCAAAAGAGAGAAGGGGCTGGAGACCCGTAGTCTTCTTTAATGGCACACCCCCAGTGACCTGCCTTACTCCCACTAGGACCCATCTCCTAAAGGTTCCAGTACCTCCCAACAGTGCTAGGCTAGTGTGCTGTGGGAGGTGCCTTGAGTTTTCAGCCCACTCTGACTTTTTTTTTTTTTTATTACAAGGTCAATGTCAGGGGCCTCTATCCTTAATTAAAACCTGACTTATTTTTCTTTCTGGAAAAAAAATCAGAATTCATTTGCTCATCAAATAATTATTGCCCTGCTAGATATCAACTAGTGTTGGAGATACAAAGGTGAGCCGAAATAGATAGGGTCTCTGCCCTGATGGAGTTGTAGTCTAGTTGGGTGTAGACATTAATGAAGTAATCGCACTATATATGCAAAAGTACAGCAGGGATGTTCCAAAAAAGCCGTGTGTGATGCATCTGGGAAAGCACAGAAGAGGCATATTCTGTTCCAAGGGGTCCTTTCCAGGGGAGTGATACGGTGCTGAGGTCCCAGGAGCAGAGAGATGTTAGCCGGGTGAAGAGCAACTGGAATTGAGTGTGGAGGTGGGAGAAACGGGCAGTGGCAGCATTCCATGTGCAATCTCTCTGGGCAAGAGGAGCAGAGAGAGTTACAGGAAACAAAAGGATGAAAAGATGATGAATTTGAAGGACAAAGACAGAATGGGAGGTACAGGGAGAAAGGAGCAGACCCTGAAGAGAAGAATGGAGAACTTTAGTTTACATTTGGTCAAATTCAAGATGTTTATGATATCCGTGGGGAGACAGAACACCTAAGCAGTAAGATAGGCTTTTTTCATGCACAGTGGAACAAAATGTGGGAAATGAAAAATATTTGAGATCTCATATAATTCCAGAGACTCAGCCCCTTGTCTTTCTAGCTGCAGGGATTTATTTCTGATCTTCCTGGCCAACACAGTGGCTACCAAACAACTACCTGCCTTTCTTGGTACTTCAGAACTTCTGGTTCCTGAGGACTGCTAATTATTCCTCCTCTCATATGTCTTTTGGTTTCTATCATCTACCATCTACCTGAGAAGGAAGGTCTGATCAGTCCTTTCAGCCCTCTTGAGCCTCTGGGGAGTACTTTCAAGTCTGAGCACTTCATGTATTGCTGGATGTTTTGAGGTCACATGTTTAGCCACAGGCCATTCAGCTCTGATAGGGCACACATAAACATGGTGACTTATATGTTAGAAATTATTCAGAGTGATCATGGGTATGCTCTGTCTTAATCTATTATGTGCGGCTGTAACAGAACACTTGAAGCTTGGTGCTTTATAAAGAAAAGGTTTAATTAGCTCACGTTTTGAAGGTAGAAAGTCTAAGATTAGTGACTCCATCTGTTTGGCTTCTGGTGAGGAACTTCTGTCATATCATGGTGAGGGTGCATGCAAGAGAGAGAGAGAATAGTCGCATGGTGAGACAGGAAGCAAGAGGAATTCAGGGGCCAGGCTTGCTTTTTTTAATAACAGCTCACTCTCATGTGAACTTAGGGCAGTACTACAAGTACTACATTAATCCCTCTGGGTGCAGCACCTCCAGTGATCCACCAACCTTCCATTAAGTCCCACCTCTTAAAGGATCTATCAGCTTTCAGTACCTCCACACTGGGAACTAAACTTCCAGCATGTGAACCTTTGGGGGAAAACCATATCTAAACCATGGTAGTCCCATCCTTTAAAGAATGCACAGTGTATTTGTGGAAGCAGTATGACAGATGTTGCAGTACAGGTAGTTACAAGATATATTGGCAGAGGAAATACCATAAATCTTTGTGAAAGCAGACATATTATATTATAAATACATTGTAATGAATACAGTACCTTAACTGACACTCATTTATTTAGCTGTATCTCAAATACCCCAAAACTCTAGGAATCCCCAAGGGAATTGCCAACAAATGTTCACATGAGTGTTCTTAGCAGGACTCACAATAGTCAAAAGGTAGAAGCAACCCAAGGTCCATAGTACTGCTAATAGATACAGGGTTTATCTCTGGCATAATGGGAATATTCTGGAATTAGTGGTGATGGTTGCACAATATAGCAAATGTACTAAAAACCACTTTAAAATGGTGAATTTTATGTTATGTGAATTCTCAATTTTTACAAGGCCTAGGAATTAATTAATTATGCTGTGATGTAATATGGTATTTTAAGTTAGAAAAACTGGGTCAAATTTACAGTGAGAGTCATCTTTAACCCTCCATGGGTAGAATCAGGAGAAGCCATATTTTCTAGGTTGTTGTGAAGGTTAAATGAGATAATGCGTAAGGCTTAGCAGTAAAGACATTGGAATAGAAGCTGGGCATGGTGGCACAAGCCTATAATCCCAGCAGTTCAGGAGGCTGAAACAGGAGAATCGTGAGTTCAACGCCAGCCTCAGTAATGCAAGGTGCTAAGCAACTCAGTGAGACCCTGTTTCTAAATAAAATTTTAAAAAAAGGACTAGGGATGTGCTTCAGTAGTCAAATGCCTCGGAGTTCAATCCCTGGTCCGCCCCCCCACCCCTCCCCAGCAAAAAAAAAAAGACATTGGAATAATCTTTCTTGTAATAATTATGACATGGTTTAGAACCCTTTTGTAATTATTGATGCATCTATAAAGTAGCTCTTATGTATGTTGTTTTTGTCAAAGCCCACCAAGAAGTTCTTGGAATTGGGAAAAATCCTTAACTAGAGTTGGCAAAAAGGTGAAGGATTTTCCTAGGATCCATTCTGCAGTCATGCCTGATCCTGGGCAAAACTGAGAAGTTGTGGGAACATTTATTTCTTTCCTACCTCTTTTTTTTTTTTTTCCTATTCTGGTAGTCTTTGGGGCTATTGTTTTAGCACCTCTTCCTTCTGCTTCTCTCAAGTGATTAATATTTTCCCAAATGAATTCACATTAGTCATTCATAGGGTTTGAGTGGCCCTTTTAAACTATATTTGTATCTTACAGGAAGACTAGAAAAAACAGAGGGAGGAATCTTCAGGCCCTATCAAAAAGCAGGGTGGGGAGAGAGTAAGTTACCCTGTAGTAGTGCACTTTCCTGGGCATCTCCAAGGTCACCGAGATTCAAGGCCTCCCTAGCTAGACTGTGCTCACTGCTGGTGCTGATTCCTTATGAGAAAACCAGGACAGTGACATCCTCGCTCTCCCAGGCTTAGGCTATCTTGGAAGTCAGGGCACCTCCAGCAAAGGGAGCAGTGGTGGTGGTGGAAAGTGGTGATGGTGGTGTTGGTGGCAGGGAGTCATTAGAAACACTAATGAATCACCGCTGGGTCTGGTTCTCTTCTCTGACTCAGCTCGAAACTTCTTTCAGTTAACAGGAAGCCAGTAACCAGTGAAGTCAAAAGCACATATGAAACTCTCTGGATTGGAAACCACTGGGTGTGTCTTAAGCTACTATTTCTAAAATAAGAAGGGGAACCACTGGACAGATACTTCCCTGTCATTTTCGATGCGGAGAGACTAGGTTGATAGAGGGTGATTGTGAGCTGGAGCTCTTGTTTCTTAGGAAACTAAAAGACTGTACAGGAGTTTACAAAAACAGGAACCTGGCAAAGAAAGCTATTGGAATTATGTAAATGAAACAGGCGATTTGGAATGCAGGTGGGAGTCCGCCTGTGGGAAAGACTAGGGAATGAGTCAGAATGGGAATAGCTATAGTACAGAGAAGATGTGGGGTGTGGTGTGTGTGTGTGTGTGTGTGTGTGTGTGTGTGAAATCTTTGCTGCCCTGGCATTATCAACCCAAGGGAATGCTGAAACAGTATGCCGCAAGGGCAGAAGGAAGGCAGTGAGAGAAAACAAGATGCTTATATTGTTCTGGCGTGGGGCTGGGGGATCTTATATCTTCTGGCAGATCTAAGGGATGGAGTGTGTGAGCTCTAGAGGTCCCTGACTGTCCACAGGTTTTAAAAGGCTATTGCCACTGGCAGCTGCTGAGAGGCTGGGAACTCACGCAATGACTGGCACCCCACCAGGAAAAGGTACTGGGACACCATGATTTAACCAACCTTCACAAACTTTTAGAAGTGGAGACACTTTTTATAGCTTGTGGTTTTGTAGTGTATTCTCCCATCCTTTAAAAGTGTTGTTAAAATAACATACATTAAAATTGTCTTTGTCCTAAAGTTTAAAATGAGTCAGGTGCTATGGTGAACACCTCTAATCCCAGCTGCTCAGGAAGCTGAGGCAAGAAGATCACAAGTTTGAAGTCAACTTAGTGAGACCCTGACTCAAAATAAAAAAATAAAAAGGGCTGGGGAATGTAGCTCAGTGTTGGGATAGCCCTGAGTTCAATCTCTGGTATGGCAAAAAATAAAAAAATTTAAAAAATTAAAAATTCCTATCCTTTGATATGTCTAAGACATTTGGTAGCCTTCTGAGGTTCTGCAGTATTAGGATTTGGACTCCGCTGTGTACTGTAAACTCTTAGGGGCAAAGGGAAGGCCTTGGTACTGATAAGTAGTTGCCAGAGGAGTAGCTCTGCCTGCTTATTCCAGGCTATGTTGACATGTGGGGTTATTTGATAAAATGACCTTTCCCCAAACACACTGCTAATCAAAAAAAAAAAAAAAAAAAATCCTCTTCCCTCCAGTCTATCATTCATTCTGCTTTCAGAGTTAATTTCCTAAAACATGTTCAAACATGCTATCCCTTTCTCAACAATTTCCAGTGGGACTTCCCACTGTCTACATAAAGTCCAGTGCCTTAGCATGGGGCAAAGAGAACCTTTCATGATTTAACCCTCTAATCCCTTGCCAGTTTCAACATCTTTTACATCTCTCCACAACTCCCGCTATACCTGATTTTGGGTCATTTTATAAATATGAAGAAATTGGAAAGCAGAGTTCTTACTGGCTTATATAATTCAGGGATTTATTTATTCCTAGATTAAAGAAAGTTCAGGGCTAGAGTTGTGGCTCAGTGAAAAGAGTGCTTGCCTAGCATGCGTGAGGCACTGAGTTCAATTCCAGGTACCACATAAAAGTAAACAAATAAAATAAAGGTATTGTGTCCATCTACAACTAAAAAAAAAAAGTCCAGTGTCAGGTGGGATTTAGGCAAAGCTTAATCTAGCAGCTGAAAATTTCCCGAAGGACCCATTTTTTCTTTTCTGATTCACATAGTCCCAAAATGGTTGCAATGCAGCTCTTGGGCTTTGCACTACTTTTTTGTGCCTCTAAAGAAAAAATGACTTTCCTTAGCATTCCTTACTGATCTTTAGTGTGATTACATGTATGTGTGTCTACCCCTGCATCAACAATCCCCATGGTCGTTGTGAAAGGAGGTGCTGACTGGTGGCCTGCTGCAAGCTTTCCCTTTACCTTAGGTTTCACCAGAACTGAATAGACACCTAAATGGACACTGGGGTTGACAGCAAAGAGGAAGGAGGGCTGGGACCTGGGAAAGCATCTAGTATTTGTTCACTCCATGCTCTGCAACTTCACATTTCCTCCTCCTACTTCTGGGGATGTACCACCTGCTTCCGCTGATCACAATCCTACACAGGCTTCAAAGCTTAGTTCCTGGGCTACTTTTACTGCTAATACCTCTTCTGTTCTTCTGGTAGTATTAATCCTCCTTCCATCTCTCTACTCCCTAAAGCACACCAAGATTCTTTCTCATGTGTTGCTAAACATTATAATTCTGCTAAACATTATCCCTGGTTGTTCATATGTTTACCTCCTCCATTGAACAGAAAAACTCTTTGAGGTAGGGGAATTCATACTTTTTTTATTGCAGGGCCTTGAGAGTATTGCATAAATGGTCATGAGTAGTTGAGAGTTTACTGTGTGAAAGGCACTTTGTTAAAAATTTCTCTCAAGGGCTGGGAATGTGGCTCAGTGGTGGAGCACTTGCCTAGCATGTGATACCTTCAGTTCCATCCCCAGCATTGAAAAAAACAAAAAACAAAACACCAGTTCCTACATAATTTTATTTTATCTCTTTTAATCTCGGCAAGAGCACTATAAGGTAGATATTATGATTACATCCAATTTTCAGATGAGGGAACCTGGAGTTTGGAGTGATGTGACTTGCCCAAAGTCACATAGATAGCAGATGTAGCATGGAGGCTTGAACCTAGTTTTTTTTTTAACTCCAAAGTTCATATTCTTAAATATTATAATGTTTAATCCAGAGCCTTTTCTGTGATCACATACTCTCCTGGGAATTGAGTCCCTGTTTGAGGTGATTCTCTACACAAGAGATTGGAGGAAGTGTGGGGACTTTGGGCCTTCCTTGTTCAGGATGGTTTGCAGTAAAAGGCTTCCCTTAGGATAGCAATTGCAGAATCCTGGAGAGCTGCCAAGAATGGTGCTCGGGATTGAGGGCTTTGGTTTCTTGGAGTCCTCAGAAAATGAGGGAATCAAAAAATGAAAACAAGTATACATCTGCTAGGATAAAATAAGTGGTGTAAGATAGCGGGCAGAAATTACCCCTGAGAATGTAGCTGGTTGTGGAGAGTGTCCTTATAGAATCTGCAGTTGGACCACATGGAGGAAAGAAAAGAGGGCAGCTTGCAGAGCAGGAAGCCTGAGTCTCCTGAGAGGCACAGCTGTGAAGCAGGGTTTGAGAGCCTCTTATATGGAGGCTAGCCCATTTCTTCATAGCCAAACCTCACTTTGGTTGCTCCAAGGCCTCTCCTGGCTTAGGGGAACAGAAGGAAAAGCTTTCCTGCTGGTCTCCTTAACCTTGCCCTGGCCTAACTTGCCCAGCTTGAGGGAGGTGGGTTGACATTCCAGTGGAAAGAGTTAGTGGTGGGGCTGGGCTGGAGTGAGGCAGGTGTATGGAGCCCATAAATACTGAGCCATCCCTGTTTACTTTCCCTACTAAACTCTACATAAACAATTCCTTGGAAAAGACTGTCCCCTTTTCATAGTCTTTACCACTGGGTTTTTCAGAAGCAATTGAAACACTAGCAAACATAAAGGAAAGCTTTTTATCCCTTCTCTAACCACTGAAAGGAAGTGGTGCATTTAAAACATACCAATGGCAGGAACAGAGCCAGGGAGACATAAAAGGTGGAGGGAAGGGTAAGATGTATGATGAAAATATGTGGTTTTACAGAGGGTGGAATACAGGCTCAGGTACTGGAATAGGGACCGCGGCTGGGGGAGGGAGGAGAGAAGGCACAGCTGGGTGCCAGCCTCACAGTCAGGGGAGGGCAAACAGCTCTGCCTGGGGGAGAGGGGGGCGGGGAACCTGGGAGACTGCAAGGATGAGGTCACCACCCTTTTGGGAGGAGGGTAGGAAAAGACGTTTCCTTCATTCCGTATTAAAATCCAATACACTACTTAGAACACAATGTACTAAAATGTGCGTCTAATTTTGGGTCATTAAAATCCATATTTGTTAAGCAGACTGTGAGGCATGGGTTTCACACTTGCTTGAAATCCAGGACCTGGAGCATCTTCAGCCTCTTCCTCCCGTGTTGATCTTTTGGCCCTCGATTCCTCTGCCTTTCCCTTCCTGTTTCTTTCATCATTCCCTTTGTGTCTTGTCAGCGTCCTCCTTTTCATTTCCTTCCTCCTTCTATTTTAACCCCAATGTGGCCAGGACTCTGCAGCCTGTCTCAGGCCCCACCCCCCACACCCAGGCAGCCCTGCGTGCCCTGCAAGGCAAGGCTATTGCTGCTGCCCCCGGGCTCTCCCAGAGTCGAGGTGACGCCCTCAGGAAGCCCGAGTCACACGGGAGGTTGCCCAGCACACAACCCCGCGCAGGGGCGGGTCCCCCTCTAATCTTATCCTCACACAACCCTGGCGACCGCACTGGACCGCCTGGTGTTTAGTAAGGGGAGTTGGCTTGCGGTCCTCCCCCAGGAGAGGCGGGCAGGCAACTCTCCCTATTGAAAACACAGCTGCAGCGAGGTAGATAGACAGGAAGCTCGACCCAGCCCGCTGGCAAGGCGGCTGCGGGCGTGCCAGCCACCGAGCAGCCACAGGCCTCTCCCTGCAGCAACCTTTAGGGCTGAGTCCGAGACCCCCTCAGGTCTGGGAAGACACCAAGCAGACACCCAGCGGTTGCGGTGGGGGGGGGACGAGGTGTCACAAAGCCTGGTTGAGTGGGGGGGGGCGAGTGTGGGGGGAGGACACCAAGTTCCCTTGTTCTCTTTGAGACTCCATTCTTCATTTGAAAATGGAATAATACTTGCCCTGCTTACATACATAGGTTGTTTTGAGGATTGTATGGTTAAGATAGATACCCTCCCAATTTATTTCTGGGCTCATATCCTACTGTTGCCACATGTTAGCTGACCTTGGCCTCTGTTTTCTCATCTGGGCGGGACAGTAATAGAACCTTCCTCATTGGCCCTGTTGAGGCTGCAGTGAACTCTCTGCAGTGCCCCCTTTATTATAAATTGCTCAACAAATGTTACCTGTCATCATCATCAAATGGGACAATTTTGTGCAAGCATTTTGTAAACTATGGTGTTTGTGATTTTTTTTTTTTTTTCAAACATATAACGTCACTTGAATGCAGACCTGTTGAAATTCTGGGCTTCAAGCAACAGTTTGTAAGAGGATTTCTCCCCAGTTTCCTCTCCCCACTGAGAGAAAGTGCCCCTTTCTTCTGCTGTCCTTTGCAAGCTGCAACAGGAGGCTGCTCTTGTGATTTACTCACTGTTTCCTCTCCCTTCCCCTTTGCCGGTATAAATACCATTTTTTCTTTAGAGCCCAGTTCTCCAGGAAGTACAGGCTGTGTCACTAGTCAAACCCCACCTTATCCTTTCTCTGAGTTCTCCTATGACAGTTGCAATTAGGCCTCAAATGCCAATGGATGCATTCAGACTATTTGAGTCTAAAGCTCAAATATGGGCTCTCTGACATTAGGTAAGTAACTTAACCTCAGTTTGTTCTTAAAATGGGAAATAAGTACCTCTCTGGGTTGCTAGGAGGATCTGGTGAGACCCTGTTTAGAAAGAGGGTCAACATGATGCTAGGCACATTGTAAGTGCACCGTGAAGGTTCAGTATGGTCTTTGTGCCACCAAGTGTTTAATATGAACATTGGTCTCTGTCTTGAGTGTAAACTCTTTAGAGATGGGTTATGCAGCTAGGTGCCTGTAATCCTAGCAACTCTGGAGGCTGAGGCAGGAGGACCACAAGTTTGAGACCAGTCTTAGCAACTTAGGGAGACCCTGTCTCAAAATAGGGTTGTAGCTCAAGAGTAGAGCACCCCTGGGTTCAATCCTTAGCATGTCTTCTCTTACCACATCATGAATTGTGGTGTAGAGGTATTGAATACTCAGTAAATATCTTGAGTACACCCATCTCTCCATTTTTGTTGTCTGAAAATTTGCAGGTCTTCACAGTAATGGCATATTGCTTCCCTTTATTTTCACAGGGAAGAGAACTAATATTTATAGATTATTTGCTGTACATGGTGCTGGCCACTTTTATATGTTACCTCTTTTAACATTCACAAGAAAATTAAATCCCTGTGGCAGGTATTATTATCCTCATTTTATCAATGAGAAAACTCAGACTTAAAGATATTAACTTGACCAGGATTACCCAGCTGCCAGAGTTGGGATTCTAACTCATCTTGATTTGACTCTAAGATTTTATTATCTTATTTACATTGTTTGTGCCTTTCAGTCACACTGTCTTTGCAGAACAGATTCTGAACTTCAACTTTATTTACTATTTATACTGAAACTATATAAATCCTTGGTAAATATAAAATTGATGATGACAAAAAAAAATCTGGAGGTGCAAAGTACTTTGAACATGCCAAAGCTTTAACTCAAAGTAGTTCTTTGATCCCTATGATCTATTGCACTCAAAGTTGGTTATTTCTCTTGAAAGGATTGGTTTAAAGGCTTAATCTCATTTGCCACTTTGAAAGTACACTCCTTCCCTCTCCCCCAGTTGGAAAATTTGAGCCTAAGATCTACAGGCAGTTTCTTTATTTTAAGGAATCTCTACTTCAAGAATTTTGAACTATAATGATCTTTTGGAAATGAATCTTTTGGGACTAATGAATTTCTTGAGAATGAAATTTCTTTGTAATAAAGGCAGCTGATGTTAAAAGAAGCCAAAAAATTTGCTGTGAAGTGGTGTTGGTGTGAGTCACCAGATAGGGACCACATTCCCACTCGCCACACGCTATGTGCTCACTAGTCACTCCTCTTTGTCCAAGAACACTGGAATGTAAAAGACTTCAGGCAAAGTGATGAAGCTAGCACATTCTGTCTTTACTGTCTTCCCTCCTTCCCCCATCAGTCCTGGCCTCTACTCTGTCAGGCAGCAGAGCTCTGTTCTGTAATACCCTCCTCTTGGCCCCAGTAACAGAGGACCTGCTGACAGCTGTCTACTGCGCTGCTCAGCGGACCAGGGTACAGTCTACATTTTACCAGGCCTTTGCAAGTCGGGGGGACAAATGAGATGGAGATCACATTGTCCCTAGTTAAACCTGATTTAGCCTTTTTGGGTAACTGAGATTAGAAGGGGAGCAAGCAAGCCCGTGTCTAGCAGCTATACTTGGGAAATGAAATTTGCTATTTTTACATTAGATCCTTTTCTAAACTGGAATTTTACAGGAATTAAGCATCAAACTATGCTCAGCATTGAACTAGGGAGAAATGAGAAGTACTCTTACTCATAAAAGAAGGAAAACACCAGTTCTTAGAAACATATCAAGCATATGTCCTTTCAGATAGAACAAACCAAATAAAGAATTGTTATAGGACCCAGAAAACAGGTATGTGTAAAACCAGGTGTTGTTGAGAAGATGCATTTGGAGCCAGACAGATCAGGTTCAAATCTTGACTCTGTCACTTAATAGCAATGTGATCCTGGGCAGAACAACTATCCGCATTGTGGCTCAATCTTCTGTGGAGGACGATATTAGTACCTATCTTGTTTGTTATGAGCATTACATTAAATGAGTTAATATTTTTAGGGTGACTAATATAGTGCATAGACTATAATAAGTTCTATTTAAGTGTTTGTCAAATACATATGTGATCTTTCTGATATATACTGTAGCCTGAGTTGTCAACTCTGGTCCATGGTTTAACTAAAAGATATTTTGAGTATAATGTAGTCTGAACTCCCAAACTCATCCTGTCCCTGCTCTGTCAACAGGGTATCAGCAAAGGGGTTCCTGGTGTTTTTTTTCCATGGTTGAATTCTTATAGAAATGCCCTAGGCTTACCATTGTGAGAAACCAGTTTATGTTTATATCTCAAGAGTTGAGATTCTTATTAATCTGGTCATACATATGTTCACATTTAGACACAATTACTCTCCATGCACTGTGGAATCTGAAGACGAAGAAGACAGGTCTCTATTTAGGAATGCTGTTTATAGTTCATAAACACATTTGATGCCTGCCTGTGAGGGGTTAAGCCTTTCTGTATATCCTGGACAATTCCTCATGGCTTTCTTCTCTAAAAGCAAACTTCATTTTCCTGAATATCAGGAGAAGGCCATATGCCATACCCAAGCAATGAATGAAAGGCATTTTCATTTAGGGACCTATTTTCTGGTATATGTAAGCTTTGTGAGAATCTGGGCCTGTAATGTGTTTGGCCATGGAGAAATTTATATAATAGAAGCTAAATAGTTTGAGATAAAACATATCCCTTTTCTCTTTCCCCTTAAACACAAACCTTCCTTTCTCTCCAGTTTTCCAGATACATTTTTTTTTTTTTTTTGGACAGCAGTCATTAAAGCCACATGTGGGCCTCTTCAAATTCACAATATGGCAGAGGCTCAATCTTGGGAGAGTTGTAAATACTCCTGGCATTTGTGAGAGAGTAGGCTTTTCCAGCAAAGACAGAAACATTTGAACTAGCAAAGTTGGAGTTTATATTGTATTTGTATCTGTCTTGATTGGAATTCCTGAGATGTATTTTTAACTTAATGGTCAGAGGCTTAGCTATAGTCTACAGAATGGGGCCATCCACTATTAGTTATGCTCTGTGTAGGAATTCTCATGATAAAACATCTATAGTTTTCTGCTGATCTTGTTTCTAGTTCTTTTCTGCTTTAATCCAGTCTTTTTTTAAAAAATATTTATTTTTTATTGGACACAATATCTTTATTTATTTATTTTTATGTGGTGCTGAGGATCAAATCCAGGGCCTTGCATGTGCTAGGCAAGTGCTCTACCACAGAGCTAAAACCCCAGCCCTACTCATTATTTAATCTTGGCCAGTTTAGTTTTCCTAAGCATACCTCTCAGATTACCCTCCTTCCTATAAAACTTTGAGTGACTCCTCGTTACTTATCCTTAATTCAACATCTTCCAAAATATGGTTTAAATTCTCCCACTAATCATATATGCTTAGTTATAATTATATATGTATTTATATTCCTGAATTCTAGCCAATGAGACCTTATTTATTAAACACCTGTTATATGTGAGGTACAGTGTCAGACCCTGGGGGGTTGGAAGATGATATAGTAATATACAGCTAGTAATGGAACTAGTCATTTGAGCTAAAGTTGGAGGTAAGATGTGTTAGATACTCAAAGACAAAAAATAGTCCATATTGTCTACTCCTGGGCAAACCTTATAGTAAATGAAAGCCCCAGTGAATATTTATGGGCTATTTTTCCCTGTTTCCTGTCTGTTTCAGCTCCACATTTCCTTCCACTTCACATATGGTCAGTCCTCATCAGGAACACTCAAAAACTCCACACAGCACTGCCCCCCACCATCACTCAGCCTTCCCTTCCCCAGTTCAAGCTCTTGCCACTTTTTCCTCTAGTGCTTGTTTTTCTCTCCCAAGTAATCCTGACCCCAAATAGCTGCCAGTGTGGTCTTTTCATAACCCCCAGTCTGATCAAGATCCTTCCCAGGGGAGATCCATGGATGAATCCTCAAATCCTCTTGCCACAAGATGGATCCAGACTCATAAGTGTGCAGTGCCAGGTCTGTCACATTGAGACTTGTGCTTAGGCTCTGGTCCTTCCTGTGCTGCCCTCCCCTGAAAGTCTCAGAGTGCTTGAGGCATGACAGGGCCTCAGCCTGGTCTGCTGGGGATGGTGATGGGCCTAACAGCAGTCCTGAAAAGTGCTTCCATCCTCAGCTTCCATAAGCTGTGTTGGTATCTTCCAATGGCAACCCCAGGGAAGTCCTGGCCACCCCACCTGGGAAAGGGACCTGAGAAGGAGGTGGCATCTCTCCTGTCTGCCACAGGAACCATTGAGGAAGTCACTTCTGCCGCTTTAGTCCTTGCTTCTGGGCTTTAGTCCTTGCTTTTCTAGTTCCATTCACACGAGTTCCTTGTGGTTTGGAACTTTCTTGGTGTTGCTACTTGCCCATGCTTCTCATCCTGCCTTGTAAACCTGAAAACAGAACTCTAGACACCGCTCTTGACTGACTCTGGATGCCCTGCTAGTAACTGCCCTCATGCCATGGTTTCAGTATGGTTTGTTCCCTATGAAACTCAAGTTGAAATTTAATTTCTATTATGAGATATTAAGAGATGGGACTACATAGAACCTTTCAGAGATGCTTTACCTCATGAATGGATTGAACTGCTCATGCAGATTAATGAGTTGATGGATTATCTCCAGAGGGTCTACCATAAAAACCAGTTTTGTTAGGTCTCTTGAGTGCTCCCTGTGACTTTCTCTGTGATGCCCTGTGCTGCCTTTGGACTCTGCCAGCAAGCCACCAGATGCAGCTCTTCCACTTTGGACTAGAACCATGTGCCAAAATAAACCTCTTTTCTTTATAACTTACCAAGTCTATCTTATTGTATTATTAGTAGCAGAAAATGGACTAAGGCAGAGTGAGGGAGGAGAGACTGGAGGGGAAGCAACTGGGAGCCAAGATGCAAGCAAAGGAGCTTGGATTTCATTCTCAGTCAGTGGCATGGCACAGGGTTTCAGTGGGGGCAAAGTAGTCAGATTTGTGTTTTAGAATGACAATTGTCAATAGTCAGGAGTCATGAAAGATAATTGAAAGACTAAGAATTGAGGTGGAGATGCCAAGAACCAAAACTTATTAATGTTGCGACCAGTCCTTGACCTTGATGCCATGGAGATCAGGTTGGCAAGTAAGAGAATTGGAAGAGGAACTTGGTCCTACGATCTCACAATCAGAGTTTACTGACACTCCCAAAGGGGATTCTGGAACAAGTGGTCTCTGTCTGCGTGGACTTGGCCTCCCCTGAAGTGGAGGCCTCATACTCACAGGGTGTCCTGTTCCTTCCTGGCTTTGTTTCCTGAGAGAAGGGAAAGGAGGAAAAGGAAAGGATGGTTGTTTCACTTTACCTTAGGCCCAGCACTTTAAAAAGTTTGGTTGGATATGTACAATAAAAAGCCAGAGGATGTGGTTTGGGTTGTCCCTGAAAAATATGCCTATTTATGTATGGAAGGATATTTTCAGATGAAGTTTAATGTGAGGAAAGAGAGGCTGGCCTCTCTATGAGGGCTGCTCCTTAAAATCCTGGAACATTACAGAGCATGGGAAAATGCACGTGAATTGTGCATGGTGAAGGTTTCCTCTGTATCAAGACGTGTCACAGTCTGTCACAGTGTGGTTAGGCCAGAGGCTGCTTGTCAGGTTTCTAAAGCTCCAGTCCCAATTCAGTCTAAAACTTGTGGTGTGATGTGTTTCACAAGACACTTCATTTTCCCCAGACTCTACTTACAACAATTTATAAAATACTCCTCCATCTTTTCGGAGGTGACAGGAGGTGCAATTAATTTGTGCTCTTGAAGTGCTCAGAAGTCCCCAGATGAAAGCCCCTATGTAAATAGCTGCATATTCTGATGGCTTGAACCTGTGTTCAGAGTCAGATTCCTATGTAATCACCAAGTGGGTAGACTGTTTTTCATGATTTCATATTTGGATCCTTGGAAGATACTCATTTCCTTCTTTAAAATATGATCTAGGAAAAAAATTTTAAAATATGTAGCAATCCAGAGAATAAAATAATGAAGATCCATGTACCCATCAATTTAAATGAACAATATTATATTTCCCACAAATAATGGTTTTTATTAGCCTTAATTTGTGTCTGTGTGTGTGTGGAGGGAGGGGGTGGGGATCAAACCCAGGGCCTTATACATGCTAGGCAAGCACTATGAGCACTCTACCACTGAGCTACACCCCTATCCCTTAAAATATTTTTATCTACAACATACCAGCAATAGAAGGTATATGTGGGCTTTTAAACCTTGTTAGTTTTGTTTTTCAAGAATTGTTTTTTTAAATATCTTTATTTATTGCATTTATTTTTATGTGGTACTGAGGGTGGAACAAAGTGCCTCACATGTGCAAGGCAAGAACGCTGCTACTGCTGAGCTATAACCCAACCCCAAACCTTGTTAGTTAAAAAAAAAAAAATTATTGCAAATGGACCGTATGCCTGTATTTATTTAGTTTTTTATGTGGTGCTAAGGATCAAACCCAGTGCCTCACACATGCTAGGCAAGAGCTCTGCCACTGAGTTATGGCCCCAGTCTAAACCTTGTTAGTTTTTAAAAGGAAAGAGACAAAACATTTGTTTATCCCCCATTCCATCCTACTTTTCAACCTCCAGACCCATTTATCTTCCTGTATCAACTGAGGTGACCACTGCGATAGGCATATGTTCTTCCTCTCCAGTTGTGTGTCTCAATGTGTCCCCCATCCCCCACCATGTATAATAGAAGCAAGCCATGGAATGATGTGAGTAAACACAGCATGGAGTTCAGAGCCAAGCTGACCAGTTTTGGAGACCTACCTCTCCCACTTTTGGCCTCTTTGAACATCTGTCTCCCCATCTGTAATATGACAGTTTTTAGCTGACAACACTGTTGTTTACCAGTAAAGTGAGTGGGCTCAATAATGGGAATGGATATTATTGACTATTATATTTTATCTCTTTTTTACTATATGGAAAGCCCCAGAGAGCAGGGATCCTGCCCCTAACCTATATACCTTTGTGTCATTCGCCATGCCTCCTAGTTCTGTGTAGTGGTTCGCTACTTATTTCTTAAGGAATGCTTAAAATGACTTAACCCTACTTTCTAGCCTCAGTTTGGATGCACATGGGGCCTGTAGAAAAGCTAATTCTATTCTCAGTGAACCCAGAGAACACAGGAGGTGGTCTAGCTAAGGAGAGTGCCACTGATGAGTTTGAGTTTCCCTTCCAGGTTCTGCTGTCTTTTCAAGTTGCTGGAACCACTCCATAAGATTTGCTTTCTTGATAATCATGGATTATACACTATTGATGTTATAGGTATGTTTTTGCAAGATGTGTTCTCACCCAACTGTTATAAAGCTCAATTGCAGTGGCCTTTCCTGGACCTCCAGGGTTGGATTGTCTGTCTCTGGCAGGGAAGGGACAGCAGGGGGCACCAAATCTTCATGGTTCTGCCAGGAATAGGCGCCTGGGTGAACTGCTGGGCCTGAGGCTCCTGTTCTTAGTCGGCTCAACACCTCTCTTTCCTGGCATTTGGACTTTTCTTTCTATAGTAGTTCTAAATCCCCACAGTGGTACAGCAGAGAGCATTCTTTAGGAAAACAGTAAACAACACTTGTGTCCCCTAATCTTTGCCTGCAGAAACCTTCACAAAAAGTTATCTTGTTTACCTTTGTACATGTGTTCATCTTTAACCAGGGGCCAGAGACCAAGATAGGCCAAATGAAACTGAACTGAAACATTTTTGTCTAAAAGACACATTATTTGCTGTAAGTAGTTTATTTGCATATGAGTGAATAATAACGATGGAATTTCAGACCTGGGTATTACATAAAGATCATCTAGTCCAGGGTTTCCTAAACCAAGGTCATTTACATTCTCCCTTCCCAGGTATTAGCATATAAGTCTACTCTCCAGCTATATTATATTTGCTTAATATTTTAACATCCACTCTTGTAAAACTTATATAAATTGATTTTAAAAAGACCACTACAAAAATGGACAATTAGTATTTTTGAATACATATTAAAATGAATAATTACATTAAATCAAAGTTCTCCCCTAGGTACTACTTCCTATCATTCCTTTATTTTGCACATGTGGGACCCATGCCAGATAATTGATGTGAGTTCAGTTCTTTCAAGTCGTGGGGAGTTGCAGAGGTGTATGTTCCTCTTTAACACATGACCTGAGCTGGGATAAATAGTTTGGATAAGCCAGTAGGCCTTTGGGATATTTCTTTGACAAAGTTGTGAAGTGATCAATACATAGACTTCCTCTTCCCCCCACCTTTTTTTTCAGTGTTTGCAGTAACTTTTATTTTTGGACAGGTAAGAAACGTGCATCTTTACAGAGCACATTGTGATGTGTCATTATATTTGTACCTTGTGCATTGATGAACTCAGGATATCTACTTTACCCAGCATCTCAAGCACTTATCATTTCTTTTTGATAACACTCAAAAGCCTCTCTTGTAGCTATTTTGAATTAAACAATACAATATTGTTAATTATTATAAATATTGTTCTGTATAATAGAATACCAGAAGGTATTCATCCTATCTGGCTGAAACTTTTTATCCATTAATCAACATTTCTCCATCACCCTGTCCCTGCCCTTCCCTCCCCAGGCTCTGATAATCACTTCTGTTCTCTACTTCTATGAGCTCAGCCTTTTTAGCCTTTCCACATATAAGTGAAATCATGCAGTGTTTATTTTTCTGGGCCTGGCTTATTTTACTTAACATTATATTTCCAGGTCCATCCATGTTGCCATAAATGACAGAATTTCATCCTTTTAGTGGCTGAATAGTATTCCATTGTGGTATGTGTTCCATTTGAATACTATTCCATTGTGTTCTGTGTGAATAGTATTCCATTGTGGTATGTGGAATGCCACTTTTCTTTATTCATTCACCTCAGTTGATTTCATATCATGGCTATTGCGAATAGTCCCACAGTAAACATTGGAGTACAGGTATCTTCTTAATATACTGATTTCATTTCCTTTGGTTATATATCTGTAGTGGGATTGCTATATCATATAGTGGTTCTATTTTTAATTTTTTGAGGAAGCTCCACACTGTTTTCCATAGTGCCTGTAATACTTTACATCCTTGCTAACAGTGTGTAAGTGTTCTGCTATCTCTACATCCTTACCAGTGTTTGTCTTTTTTTTTTGGTACTGGGGATTGAACCCAGGGTTGCTTTACCGTTGAGCTACTCCCAGTTCTTTAATTTTTAAAAAATTTGTTTTAATTAGTTATACATGACAGTAGAATGTACTTTTTTTTTTAAATTGTTCTCCCTTTATTTCTCTTCTACATGTAAGTGAAAGTATCACACCCACTTTCACTTATGTGTGTAGGCAGCTTCTGTTATTTGAGAACCTCACTGCTTAGTAGCGCAGCAGTGGGCTTGATAAACATTCAACACCAAGGAGAGGAGCCTTGGTTCTGTGGTTGACAACCAACTGTTCCAGACTGGAATCGAGTGCTTCAAGGGGAATCAAACGTTCCTTTGCCTGAGGCAAGCCTTGGGCTCCAGTATTCCACTTTCCTTGGGCTAGTGACCCCACCCCTGGCGTACAAAGGTCACTCTAAGTCCACCTCTGCCTTCTCACACAGGGCCAATAGATAGTTTAGGGGTGGAAGACCTTCCAGGAATCAGACAAAAGGCATAGAAAAAGCCTGTCCCAACGAACTCACTTACTATGCTGCACCCAATTTCAGAGTGGGTCCCAGACACACCCTTGGTAGCCCCACCAGGACCCAAGGGAACCAGCTGCGAGCCCCGCTGGGAGAAGGACTGGAGGAAAGGAAGGGGTGCAGGCCCGAGCAGGTGTTGGAAGCCCATCCCACCATGTCCCAGCAGTGTGACTTTGGGCAGGGCGCTGCACCTCTCTGTGCAGTTCGAGCATGAAAGTGCACAAGTTAAGTGCATGCACACAGCAAAGTGGAGCTGCCATGGCCAGCAGCACAACTCCGCCAACCTGGGAAACTGAGGCGGGACTTGGGGTCGCTCCGAGGGCAAGGTCTGAATGGCCAGGGGGACTGGCCCGCAGCCTTGGCCGCTCCGATAGGCACAGGTCCAGGGATAGCGGGAATCAGGTGGTGCAGCTACAGCTGCGGGGCATGTTGGGCTGCCTACGAAGACATGGGCCACCTGCCCGCCCCGCTCCCCTCGCCCAGGGCCTCGGTTTCTGCCCCTCTCACCCTCCTCAGCCCCAAATGTCCAACACCACAGCCCACTGCTCACCAGCCACGCTGCCTCTGCTGCCACTGCTACCGCTGCCACCAGTAGAATGTACTTTGACATATATAATGGAGTATACTTTCTCATTCTTCTGGTTGTACATGATATAGAATCAAACCAGTTGTATAGTTGTATATGTACATAGAGTAATAATGTCTGATTGATTCTACTCTCCTTCCTACCCCCATACCTCCTCCCCTCCATTCACTCCCTTCTGCCTAATCTAATGTAACTCTATTCTTCCCTTGCCACCCCTCCATTGTGAATCATATCAGAGAAAACATTCTGCATATCAGAGAAAACATTCATTTTGGTTTTTTGGGATTGGCTTATTTTGCTTAGCATGATGTCCTCCAGCTCCATTCATTTACCGGCAAATGCCATAATTTCATTCTTCTTTAAGACTGAATAATATTCTATCATATGTATGTATACCACATTTTTAATCCATTCATCTGTTAAAGGGCATCTAGGATGGTTCCATAATTTAGCTATTGTGAATTGAGCTGCTGTAATCATTGATGTGGCTGTGTCACTGTAGTATGCTGATTTTAAACTGAGAAGTGGGATAGCTGGGTCAAATGGTATTCCATTCCAAGTTTTCTAAGGAATCTCCATAGCACTTTCCATAATGGTTGCACCAATTTGCATGTATGAGTGTACCTTTTCTCCCACATCCTCATCAACATTTATTGTTGTTTGTATTCTTGATAATTGCCATTCTGACTGGGTGAGATGAAATCTTAGAGTAGTTTTGATTTGCATTTCTCTAATTCCTAAAGATGTTGAACTGTTAAAAATATATTTGTTGATCAAGTGTACTACTTCTGTAAAGTGTCTATTCAGTTTCTTAGCCCATTTATTGATTGGGTTATTTGGTTTTTTAGTGTTAAGTTTTTTGAGTTCTTTATATATCCTGGAGATTCATGCTCTATCTTTTTAGTTTTATTTTGAGACAGGATCCTGCTAAATTGCTGAGTGTCTCCCTAAGTCCTCCTCTCCCACCTCAGCCTCCTGAGTTGCTGGGATTATAGATGTGCACTATCATGCCTGGCATGTCAGTTTTATTATAGCCATTCTAACTGGGTGAAATAAAACTGCATTGTGGATTTGATTTGCATTTTCCTGATGATTAGTGATGTTTTTACATTTTTTCATGTTTGTTGGCAATTTGCATGTCTTCTTTCGAGAAATGTTTATTCAGATAATTTGCCGACTTTTTAATTGGATTTTTGAGTTTTTTATATGTTCTGACATTAATCCCTTGTTGGATGAATAGTTTGCAAATATTATCTCTCATTCTGTAGACTGCCTCCTCACTTGGTTGTTTTCTCTGCTGTGCAAAGCTTTTTAGTGTGATTCAATACCGTTTGTCTCTCTCTTTTTTGGGAGGAAAGGGTGGATACTGGGAATTGAATTCAGGGGTACTTAATCACCAAACTGCATCCATTTTAATTTTTTAAATTTTAAGACAGGGTCTTGCTAAATTGCTTGGGGGTCTTCTAAATTGCAGAGGCTGGCCTTGAACTTGTGATCTTCCTGTCTCAGCCTCCTGATTACTGGGATTATAGCTGGGATTACAGGTGTGTGCTATGGTGCTTGGCTCCATTTGTCTCTGTTTGCTTTTGTTGCCTGTATTTTTGTGGTGTTCTGCAAAAAACCCTTGCCCAGTCCAATATCATAGAGCATTTCTCCTATGTTTTCTTCTTGTAGTTTTAGATTTGGGGTTTTACATTTAAGTCTTTAATCCATTTTAAGTTGATTTTGTACATGGTGAGGATTAGGGATATGGCTTCATCCTTCTACAAGTCAGTAGTGTGATGCCTCAAGGTTTATTCTTCTTGCTCAAGATGGCTTTGCCAGCCTCCCCAACTGTTATGGTTTGGATGTGAGGTGTTCCCCAAAAGCTCACATGTGAGACAGTACAAGAAGGTATAGAGGAGAAATAATTGAGTCATAGCCTTAACCTAATCAGTTGATTAATCCCTGATGAGATTAACTGAGTGGTAACTGGAGGCAGATGGGGTGTGGTCAGAGGAAGTGGTTAACTGGGGGTGTGTGGCTATGGGGTATTTTTTGTATATGGAGAATGGATTCTCTTTCTCTGCTTCCTGATCACCATGTGAGCTGCTTCCCTCTTTCATACTCTTCTGCCATGATATTTGGTCTTACCTCCAGCCCCGAGGAATGGAGCTAGCTTTCTATGGAGTAAGACCTCTGCAACAGTGAGCCCTCAAATAAGCTTTTCCTCCTTTAAAATTGTTCTGGTCAGATCTTTTAGTCACAGCAGCAAAAAAGCTGACTAAAACAGCAACTCTGTTTTTTTTTTTTTTTGCCTATTGCTGAGGGCAAAAGGCTAAGAAGTCCTTGGGAGGAGTGGGACACTCTGGGTGGTGGTTGAGGCTATTTCTAAGTGGCATTGTTTAGAACAGTGCTTTGATGCAATTTTCCCATTGTTAGCAGTGAAAAGTGTTAGTATGCACTCATAGCAGGTGTATACTCATTTATTTATAATTTTATACATCCATTATAGTACCTATGTATTATACTTATTATAAAACATGCCTAGATATTAACTCAAAAAGACATGGTAAAGCTAATGTAAACAGTATTTTAAAATATCTTGTTAATTGCAATGGTTTTATTACTGTCATTAGTTAATAACTTAATCACAGTTTACAGGTAGGATTAGATTTTTCATTGCCAACAGTATATGCAAAACTATATTTCAAAGGGTCTTCTTGGGAATTTAAAAGTTTTCAGTTCTGCCCTTATTCATCTTGTCTTACATTATTACTTCAATCCAGTTTCTTTTTAGAAAAGAAATTTAAATCTCTTGCCCATTTTAGGGATGATTAGTTTACTTAAAAACTAGATCTAAAGGGTAGATCAGTTGTGTAGAAGAAATAGATCAAGGGGCAGAGTGGAGGGATGGGAAAGGGGAGGCAATATGGAATAAATTCTTGAAAAAATGATGTTATATGCATATATAAATATACCACAGGGAACTTTAAATTTATGTATAAGTAAAAAACTCAATTAAATATAAATAAATAGATAAGTGAGAAGAAGTCAAGTAGAGTAGAGGAAGGAATATGGAAAGGGGTGGGAGGATGCGAGGCAAAGGGAGAAGGAAAGGGGCGTATCAGGCATAGAATTCCATGCATGTATGAGTTTGTTGGGATGAACCCAACTACTATGTGTAACTATAAAGCTCTAGTAAAAAACAAAACTAGATCTTCTCTATAGTTCTACTTTATCAGGCTCATCTATAATAGGTCACACTGTGCTGAAAAAGAACCAAGAAACCAAGTTGGTGCTCTCAATCCCTCCACATTGTAAAATATCCACTCATCCCCCAAGATCCCCCAATATCCTTGATGACTTGTGAATGGATTAAATGAAGGTTTGAAAGTCATTGCTTACAGTGAATATTAATAAAGTCTAATTTATTATGTATTTAATTGCATAGAAATACACAGAATTTTAATATTTTCTTCCTGTACCTATGGATCATGTTTTGCCACCCTCACATGTAGAGATCACAAATGTGGAAATGTACTTCAGGTATTTTGGCTTGGCTCATAAAGTCCTTCATAATCTAGCCTCAATTTGCCTTTCTTTTTTTAAAATATTTTTTTAATTGTATATGGACTCAGAGCCTTATTTATTTTTATGTGGTGCTAGGATCAAACTTGGTGCCTCACATGTGCTAGGCAAGCATTCTACCGCTGAGCTACAACTCCAGCCCCCTCAATTTACCTTTCTAATTTTATGTTTAACTATAAGCCCTACCATTTGGCCACATCCATGGGCTTCATGGGTTTTCTGCCTTTTGAGATGGGCCTGTGCAAACACTTAGGCCCCAGACAGTGAGCTTGGCCCTCCTTGTCTCTACAGACATCTCTAGGCAGCCTGGCCCCCATATGGGTCTGCTTGGCAGGAGCTGATGAGCCGTTAAGTGCCTGCCATGGACAGAACAGTGAAGAACAGATGGGGCAGATTGCAAACTTTGCAGCACATTTTCCTACTCTCTGCCATCACTGCATCATCCCTACCAGACAATCTGTCTCTAGGCAGTGCTATGGTGAGGCCTCCCTGGGCCGCCTCTAGGGTGTTTTTTAGGAGTCACAGGTATAAAGCCAGATGGCTCCACCTACTCCCCCAGCCCTGCTTCTGTTTCAGTGACAGGGATGTGGAGAACTATTTTTAGATTGGGGGTAGGGGTGGGTTTCACCTGGATCCAGGAGATGGGGACATCATATATATTGTGTTGGCCAGGCATATGGCTGTGGGATATGTTTGGTTTTTGTATATCTCAATCTCTTGCATTTCTCCTTTGTTCCTCTGCTTTCCTGACTGGTGTAGGTTTTTGTTCTGAGGGGTGTGGTGGGGAGGGTTGATCCCATAGATCCCTCAGACTTGAGTTGCTGTGGAGAGTGGATGGTGGTGCTGAGTAGATCTCAGAGAGGGGCCACATTCTCAGGACATTAGCTTTGGTGTATGTAAAAATATTGGACTGGGAGCCTATTATCAGAGCTGTCTTAAAAACCAGGATGCTTAAATTCATAGACTACACAAGGCATTTCTGTAGACTGAGACAGGTCTTATCTCAGTTCCACTAGGGCTTATTTATGTTTACCTGGTGGACTGGTTTTTGGTGCCTTGCTTTTCAGAGCATTTTTCTCTGAGGGGAAATTCTCTCTCTCTCTCTCTCTCTCTCTCTCTCTCTCTCTCTCTCTCTCTCTCTCTCTCTCTTTCTCACACACACACACACACACGCACATGCACACATTTTTAAAATTTTTGACCAGATCTTTGCTGAGGAGAACCACTAGGATGTCATTAATGACAATCTAGTATAAATGTTAAAACCATATGCTGGGCCTTGGGGACAATGGGTGGGTTTGAGAGAGGCTAAGGAATATAGGATAGACCCGTTCATCATAAACTTTGATGAACTGGAGCCATCCTTTGGGAAGAGCTAGTCAGCATGATTATGGTTCCCTACTGTAGTTTAGAGAGTTGGTAACTGAAGGGTTGTTCATGTGCAGGGTATGAAGTCCTGAGGTTTATGTGCCTGAGAAATGAATTCACAAGCTGTCCTGGGGAGGCCACACAGCAGAGGTTGCCCTCACCAAAGGTGGCTGCAGACTATAGCAATTTATGAATCTCATACAGTTATATTTTATGATGCTCTCCAGCTTTCTAAGCACTTTTGGTGCATTATTGCTTCAATAAACATTTATTGAATGTAAAATGCTGGGGATGCAAGGTAGATGTAGTTCCTGCCTTCAGACCCAGTCTTACTCAGTCAGCCACCGTCAACTTCATGATGGAGGTGGGCAGGAGAACCAGTCTCATTTACCATGAAGAAATTGAGGTTCAGAGACATGAAAGAACTGCGCACATTAAAGAGAGGATAAGTGGGAGAAGCCAGCCTTTGAATTCCAAATTCAGTCCTCTTTATGCTTGATATAGAGGAGTAATAGTTAAGAATGGATCTCTTGAGATCCAGATTTGATGCTATGGGTTGAATCAGTGCCACCAATAATGATATGTGTGGGTTTGGTATGTTACTTTACCCTCTTAGCCTTGGTTTCATTGTCCATAAAAGGAGGTAATAGTAATATCTACTCCTTTGGGATGTTTTAAAGACAAAAATGAGATAAAGTTTATAACTCATTTAAGACACAGTATTTGGCATATAGTAAGTACTAAATAAATAGCAGTTATTAAAATGATGATTATAGTAATAGTGACTCCAGACTTGGAGATGCCGGCTGAGCCCTAGAGACTTTGTATCTGTAATGCTTATGATTTACCATTAAATGGCATTTCACTGTTCAATACCCACTTAAGTGAAACCCTTCAACACTTGTTGAAATTGATTACTTTGTTGACTATAGTTATGAGAGGAAAGCAAAAAACCTTATTATTATTGTTTTTATTATTATTAATTGTGATGACAACAACTACCACTATTACTACATTATTATTATTATTTTTTTTTTACTTTTTTAAATGGCTACTACTAATTCTTATTATTTAACTTTCCCCACTTGTTACTCTCAGGGTGGGAGAATACTGCTGATGTTTTTATTGCAAACAGTAAGGGCCAGGAGAGGTTAAGGTGATGTTTTTATTCAGAGTCTATGATTTTGGATTTATGTCATAGATGGGGCATCTTTATCCTCTGGTGGGGAATGGGCCTTTGTGTTCCTTAGCTTTCCATTTTTGTGACCAAAATACCTGGCAAGAACTACTTAGAGGAGGAAAGATTTATCTTGGCTAACATTTTCAGAGTTTCACTCCATGGTCAGCTGGCTCCATTGCTTTGGACATCAGGTGAGTCAGATCATCATGGTGGAAGGATGTGGCAGAGGAAAGCTGTTCAGCTCATGGCAGCTAGGAAGTAGGGAGGCGAATATGAATGCACCACAAACAGATATAGTTCCCAAGGGCATGTGCCAGTGATCTATTTCCTTCAACCATGCCCCACCTATTTCTACTATCTCCCAGTAGTCCATTCAGCTATCGATGGATGAGTCCACAGATAAGGTCAGAACCCTCATGATCCAATCATTTTCCAAAAGCCCTACCCCTGAAGATTTCTGCTTTGGGGGCCAACAAGCCTTCAACTCACGAGTCTTTGGGAGATTCTTTATATCCAAACTATAACAGCCTTTATAACACCCTCTCTTTATCCTTACCCTGTAAAAAGAACTCTGTGAAGTAAACCACAAACCCCAGAAAGATAACACTTATAATACCAAAAGTTGAGGAGAACTTGCAGAGGGATTTAAAATAGGAAAACAGGTGCTTAATAACTAAGAATTCTCCTTAAGAAGAAAAGTTACTAAATAAGAACCTCATGGACAAGTATCCTTCATGGTACATCCCAAGAGGCAAGTATGGGAAGAAGATGAGGGTGAAAAATGTTAGCATCTTTATAGGGACTGCCGCGTAGGTAACTAATGCCCTGGCTGGGAAAGAGAGCTCCTGGCTGTGGGGGCTGGTCAGGCAGGGGCTGCTTCTTCCTCCTGTATCTCTGCACAGTTCATTCCAATATTACAATCTCACTCTTCTTTTGGCACATTAGCTGTGGACCCTCGCTGTGGAAACAGAGATTTCAAACAACCTAATCCACAGGGCTAATCCTGGCTGGTAAATTCTATTTTTGTAAAGGTGCATGATATAAAATAGGAAGATGAATATGCTGGGTTACATGCAAATTCTTTCTTTTTTGACTTCTTCATATTCTTATTCCTCCTCTCTTCATTCCTTTCTCACTTTTCCTTCTTTCAAATGCTAGATGTTTGTTTGCAGTTAAGTGGAATTTCTCTCACTGGGGCAGAGAATAGGGGGCAAGAGAAATATTCTCATTTGGCTTGAGCTCTCTCTGGGGTGTTGTTTGGATAATTCAGGGCTTCTATTTCTTTCCCTGGTTATGTGCTGTCCTGATTTAAGGCATAGATCAGAATTAAGTCTGAAGTACAATACATTTCCTCCAAACAAAGGAGTTCAGGCTTTCCTGGAACCATTTAATTTCTGCCACATTTCCCCCACTCCCAGCCACATAAATCACTGCTCCATTGTTTTGTCTTGGTCTTGCTAGTGGAAGTGCCTATTTCGGGATGTAAAACAGTTACTTTCTTCTGCTGTACCAAATCATTGTGATGAATCTGAACTATAGTTTCTTTGATTCACTTTAATTCTCCATTGGTGCCATGCTAACCTGAGAAAGTCTGTCATCAGGGAGGCACCCCTTGCTTAACTTGCAGCTGGAAGAGCAGTGGATTTCAGCTGTGGCTGCACATTAGAATCACTTGGGGAGCTTATTTTTTAGTTGCTGATGGACACAATACCTTTATTTATTTATTTATTTTTGTGGTACTGAAGATTGAACCCAGTGCCTCACATGTGCTAGGCAAGTGCTCTATCACTGAGCCACAACTCCAGCCCCACTGGGGAGCTTTTAGAAACCACTTACACCTGCATCTCACCTTCAGAGGGTCTTGTTAAACTGGCCTGGGATAGGCTCAGGTTTTGACCAGTTCCCAAAGTGATTCTGATATGGGGTGGACTTTGAGAGTCCTTGAAAACAACACCATTTTCAGACCACCCTGCAAGACTCAGCTATTTGGATTTCCCCTGAGAAGCTTCTTTGACCTGGTCCCCTTTAAGGCTTGGCTCTGGGCTTTTTCTTAATGCTTCCAGATATATCTAGTCTCTGTGTATCTTGTTCGGTAGTTATCCCCTTTTATTGTAACATACTATTATTCTATCTTCTTCAAAAGCCTTTCCAAGTTGAGTAACATATATTTAAAAGTCATCATATCTACTGCACGTAGTATGTTTCTGGGCACTTAAGCACTAAGTAATGTTGGTGAGCAAGTGAATGAATACAATTACACAAACTGATCAAGAAGTCATGGCAGTCAATTTATAAGGCACATTGTACCATAATGGTACATTTTGATCTACACTAATCATGTCCATGTAGAACAATCCACCTCATGATTTCTTTGAAACTCTAGACTAGAAGCCCAGTCTGATAGCCGAGGACTGATTCTGGTGTTGAAAGGATTGCACACAAGTACAGTAGAGGCCAAATTACCCAACCTCTCCTCCAAAGGAGCCTAGTTTTTAATCGAAAGTTACCAAATTTCTGTGTTCAAGAATCCACTTTGAGTTTGCAGGCTCTTCCCAGGAATTACTTATAAAAGAGCCTTCTTAGAATGAGCCACTCAGAAGTAAACTATATGTACCCAAGGACCTTGATTTGCTTATTTCTATATCTTTAGGGCATATAGCAGAACTTGGTCCATAGGAGACAATATATTACATTAATAATGGCTAGATGAATATGACTTTATCTTTGTCCCATCTCAGACCTCAGCTCCCTTGGCTTTTTCTTGCTTCTTCTCTTGCTGTGGGACCTCTTTTCCACTTTTGGCTGTAAGCCCATTACTAGAAGCAGAGGTGATGTTAGTGCTATACTCTTAGATCTCCTGACTCTGTGATAAATAGCACCTCTTGTCTTATAAATTACCTAGTCTCAGTTATTCTTTTATAGCAACTGAAAACCGATGGAGACATTGTTTTATATCTGTCTATACCAGTATCTTATATATCTCTCCCTTATTGGCTTTATTTCTTGGAAGAACCCTACCTAGTACTATTGCCAGTAACCATACTAGGAAAATTTAAATTAAATACAGTTAAAATTAATTATCATAGTAATTCTAGGCATATTTCAAGTGCTTACTTAGTCACATGTGGCTAGTGATTACCATGTTGGACATAACACAATAGAGTGTTTAAATCATTGTACAACAGTCTATTGAATGATGCCAGTCTGGAGTAATGCAGAGACCAAGGATATTTATGAGTTTATGATCAGGATGCTTTTTTCCCAGGGTGACTCAACAACAGCTGCACTTTTGCCACATCTCTAGTACCACTTACTGTTATTATTTTTTCCTGTGTTGCTCAAAGATTCACCATGGCTCAGAGATGAGGGAAATATTTTTTCTGCTTCTATACTTGTTAACATGGAGATACCCTTCTAAAAGGACATAAAAGGGCATCCCTACTGGTTAAAAGATTATAGTAGGTTGAACCATATAGAATGGCCTTTTATAAAGGTCAGAATGTATTGAATATCATCAATTTCACAAGGTTCAACCTAATAGAAGATTAAGGAAGAAGAACAGAAAATCTGGTTCAGGAAGAGCATCCAAAGCTTGTGCCTTTTTTGGTCTTGTATTTGTATCCTTTGGGATGGCAATAATTCAGGTGGTTTTATCTCAACAAAGGGCAATTGACTGTCTCCTTTTTCTTTGCCTGCCACAACTTTGTGAAGAGAAGCTCATAGCTGTTTATAAGAAAATAGTAATGAAAGAGGGTATTTATACAACTGTCAGAAACAGAAAATCTGAACACCTGTGGCTTTCTAATACTGTTTTCTGAACAAGTTGCCTGGAGGTGGTAGCTCTAGAGCGGATCAGTAGTTCCATGTTGTCCAGACTCTGAGTTGGCATCAATACCATTCTCTTGATCTTATCCTCACTGTTCATAATATCGCTGCACTAGCTGCAAGTATCACATCTTCAGATAGCTGTGTTTATAGGCAGGAATTGGGAATGGGCTTGGAGATGGCCAGGACAGCACAAACTCTTCTTTTCAGGGAGGAAAATCACCTACCCAGCAGATTTTTTCCTCCATCTAATTGACTAAAGCTTGTTATGAGTCCATCCATTAAATAATCAGGAAAAGGAGCATGTGATTATTAATATTGGTTTAGAATAGTTATGATTCATGCCCTGAAACTGGGCATATTGCCAAGTAAACAAAATTGACATTACATTAGCGGGGGAGAAGGGGTAGGAGAAAAAGGAAAGCAAGTGATAATGTTTGACACAAGTTTTTAAGATGCTATCAATTAGTTAATGACTGTTGAGAACAGTCATTTTAACCTGCTCAATTTCCATTGTGGAAGTTTTCCTTTGTGTGTGGAGGGGACTCTCATCTCCATTGTTCTGAAGTGGGTACATGATTGAACCAGGCCAGTGAGGCTCAATTTCGGACTTCTGTTTGAACTGTTGAAAAAGTCAAGTTTTCCCTACCCTGGAGCATCTAAGAAGATAACATGCTAGCCTGGAAATCTTGGGGGCTAGTTTGCCTGTATGATTGCTACATGAATAAATAAATGAAGGAATGTATGAATGAACAAACAAAGTTAACAGAGGAAAGTAAAGTGAGGGATGATGAGCACTTGGGTCCAAATAAAATTGCTTAAACTCCTATATGCAGCTGTTACTGATTTATACCTGGATGGTTCAGTTACCTGACCTAATAAATTGGCTTCCCCTGTCCCTCACCTTCACCCCCTCTTTTTTACATAAGCTAGTTTGAATTGTGAAAGATTCCTGCTAGGAATCACTACCTAGCAGTAGGTTGTTATAAGTAATAGACCCTAAAATGTAGAATTGGCTTATTCAAGGTAGGATAGAAGGCAGCAAGGATCTTTCAATTCCCAGCTGAGAAGTTGGCAGTCTTTGTTATGCTCTAATAAAGCAACTAGATAAATTGTTGCTCATCTTCTCTGGGGACTCAGAGCATGTGCCATTTGAGTCTGGATCATTAAAGTACTTGGCAGAACTTTTTAGGCTGTGAAGTGTGTAGGCTACTTCTTGAAGTTCTCAGTGAGTTTTTATGAGAAAGGGACAAGTTTCTGTCAAAGTTGGTCCATGTGAAACTAAGAATAAAAATATGTCTTTGATAAAAGAAGTCCTTTCTGTCTTTTGTGGCTGAGAGCCAGGTAATGCTGTTTCTTGCAGGGCTGGAAAAGGTGAGTTCCTTCTTTGTCATATGATGATGTGCTTTCCAGCAAAGATAGGGAGGCTAGGAACAAAGCAGAAGACTAAAGCCATAGAGGAGCCAAAACCTGATTCCCATTCCTCCAGGACAGAAGGTGGCAAGCATCCTTGTGTACATCAAAAGGCATCATTGCAGAGTGAAAACACAAAGTATAGGTGGGAGAAGGTACTGCAGTGCATGCACCTGACAAAGGGCTCATATATGGACTATAGAGAAAGAGCTCCTCTAAATAATAAGAAAAAGACAGTCTGAAATAAGTGGTAAGAGAGCTCAACAGGCATTTCACAAGAGAATATTCAGCCAATGATAAACATGAAAAGATGACAATTTCATTTGTCATCAGGGAAGTGTAATGAAAACAACAAAGAGATCCCACTACATTTTCTTCCCAAAGAGCTAAAAAAAAAAAAAAAAAAAAAAAAAAAAAAGACTGACCATACTGTGTTAAAATATGTAACTGTTGGAAATCTCACACTCTGCTGATGGGAGCAGAAATAAGTACACACACTTTGGAAAATAGTGTGACATTAGTTATTAAAGTGTACATACCCTACTACCAAGGAGATCTGCTTTTAGGGGTGTGTGTGTGTGTGTGTGTGTGTGAGTTTGACAAAAACACTTCCAAAAAATGTTCTTTGCCATGTAATTTGTAATAGTCCAAAATTGGAAAAACCTAAATGCCCATCACCAGCAGGATGGGTAAACACGTTGTGGTGTAGTTTTGCAGTGAACACTGTGTATCACAAACAGAATAAACTGTCACTACCTGCAACAAATAAACTCACAGAAGTAATTTTGAGTGAAAAAACCTTGACACAGAAAAATATGGACTGTAGGGTTCCATGAAGCCATTAAGCATCAATATCACACAAAAGTAATATATGGTGTTCAGAAGTCAGGTGAAGAATGGAGATCCTTGGGAGGAAGGTAGTGATTGGGAGGGGATCCATAGGGGCTTCCAAGGTCTTGGTGTGGTTCTCTTTCTTAATCTTGGCTATATTACACAGATGTACTCACTTGTAAGAATTCCTGGGCTGGGGTTGTGGCTCAGCAGTAGAGCGCTTGCCTTGCAAGTATGCAGCTCTGGGTTCAATCCTAAGCACCACATAAAAGTAAATAAATAAAATAAAGGTATTGTGTCCAACTACAACTAAAAAATAAATATTAAAAAAAGAATTCTTTTGGCTGTGTCATATGATTTTTACACTTCTCTCTGTGTGTTGTATGTCATTGGAAGTTTAAAAAAGTCTTTTAATCGTAGAGGAAGAGAGGAAGAGAGATGGCTATGAGTACAAATCCATGACTCATTAAAATAATAATTATCCCTGGGCTTCAAGGCAAGAGGCAGACTGAGGGAGCCCAGCCTCCCCATTCCAGGCTACAGTTTTGAGTTTCACTGATGCAGAGCTTAAAGGGGAGGCCATTAAGCTGAAAATGAGGGTAGAGCCCCGAGGCTGCTACTAAAAAACAGAACTCCCAGGCCAGAGTCTAGATGAAGGACGATATCTTTTGCTTTGGTTAATATCCCATGAAATGACCAGATGCAAATCGACTGAAAGAATACCAAGTACTAAGCTTTTTAGGAAGTTGCTTTGCCAGAGAGATCCCAGCATGGCTTAATAAGGGCCTGTGGCTGCTCAGCACAAAGGCAAGCCCCATGATCCCCAAAAACTAAATGATTCTCCCCAGGGTTCCACCTCAGTTGTGGAAAATGGAGGACAATAGACAAGGGGAGTCCTCTTAAAGAAGAGATAGGATGTCAGATAGGCCATGGATTTCATTTTACTACTAAGAACAGAACCTGATGTGTGTGAAGGACTGTTTTCTCATTTCCAGATGGGAAAGTCTATTGTATTTTCCTGTTTTCACTTTTGTATACTGTGTTGGGGACATTTATGTTTATCATTTAGTCTATAGGGTAGCTAGGAAGTGCTATAGACAGACCTCACTGAGAATTATTTGTGTGAATGCAAAAACAGGGTATAACTCTGGCTTATCTCTGATTGGAAAAGGGATGGGTGATTTTTTAGCTGTTTGTGGTATTGATACATTATGTCATGTAGTGATATTATTGAAATCGCACAAATGAAAAGCACATTTGGGGAAGAGGGCTCTACCCTCATGAATGGTTTAAAAAAAGCACACTTCCCACTTCCCACCATGTAGGAGGCAGCGACAAGGTGCCATATTTGAAGCAGCAGACCTCACGAGATACCACATCTACTGGGGCCTTGATCTTGGATTCCCCAGCCTCCAAAACTATGAACAATAAATGTCTGTTGTTTATAAAGTATATCCATCCCAAGTGTCTTGTTATAGCAGCAGTGCTAAAAAAGACTTTGAGTTTGGGTGCTCACTATGTGTGTGTGCACAGTGCATGTGGGATGGGTGCCTGGGTGGACTGGAAGATGAATTCTGCACAGATCTTCTCACTGGGGATTTGTGCTGTCTAGGGGAGGTATGATAGAGGGCTCTAGCCTGCTGTCAATCCTGTGTCTGACTGACATTATAAACAACCCAATTTATTTATAACCCATCTGTTCAAGGAATCTTGTGAGCCACTAATTTTTTAATTTCAAAAGAGAGAAAGGACTGTTTCTTACTAGAGGAGACTTAACTTTCTTCATTTTACAAAAGCACCAGTGAAATGACTGTTGGATAAAATTGTGAACTTTGTCTAATGATTGTCACAAAGGCAGCAAACCCGAAAATGGGCTGGAACATGCTGATATCAGGCTCAATTTGATGAACATTTTGTTACCAGTAACTCCATTCTATATTTATACCACAACACGGTTTTACTAAGAGCCTGTAATGGAGTGTTAGATAGAATTTCATGCAAGGTATTTTTTTTTTTAATTTTTATTGTTGGTTGTTCAAAACATTACATAGTTCTTGATATATCATATTTCACACTTTGATTCAAGTGGGTTATGAACTCCCATTTTTACCCCGTATACAGATTGCAGAATCACATCAGTTACACATCCATTGATTTACATATTGCCATACTAGTGTCTGTTGTGTTCTGCTGCCTTTCCTATCCTCTACTACCCCCCCTCCCCTCCCCTCCCCTCCCCTCTTCTCTCTCTACCCCCTCTACTGTCATTCATTTCTCCCCCTTGTATTATTTTTCCCTTTCCCCTCACTTCCTCTTGTATGTAATTTTGTATAACCCTGAGGGTCTCCTTCCATTTCCATGCAATTTCCCTTCTCTCTCCCTTTCCCTCCCACCTCTCATCCCTGTTTAATGTTAATCTTCTTCTCCTGCTCTTCGTCCCTACTCTGTTCTTAGTTACTCTCCTTATATCAAAGAAGACATTTGGCATTTGTTTTTTAGGGATTGGCTAGCTTCACTTAGCATAATCTGCTCTAATGCCATCCATTTCCATGCAAATTCTATGATTTTGTCATTTTTTAATGCAGAGTAATACTCCATTGTGTATAAATGCCACATTTTTTTTTTATCCATTCGTCTATTGAAGGGCATCTAGGTTGGTTCCACAGTCTTGCTATTGTGAATTGTGCTGCTATGAACATCGATGTAGCAGTGTCCCTGTAGCATGCTCTTTTTAGGTCTTTAGGGAATAGACCGAGAAGGGGAATAGCTGGGTCAAATGGTGGTTCCATTCCCAGCTTTCCAAGAAATCTCCATACTGCTTTCCAAATTGGCTGCACCAATTTGCAGTCCCACCAGCAATGTACAAGTGTACCCTTTTCCCCACATCCTCACCAGCACTTGTTGTTGTTTGACTTCATAATGGCTGCCAATCTTACTGGAGTGAGATGGTATCTTAGGGTGGTTTTGATTTGCATTTCTCTGACTGCTAGAGATGGTGAGCATTTTTTCATGTACTTGTTGATTGATTGTATGTCCTCCTCTGAGAAGTGTCTGTTCAGGTCCTTGGCCCATTTGTTGATTGGATTATTCGTTTTCTTATTGTTTAATTTTTTGAGTTCTTTGTATACTCTGGATATTAGGGCTCTATCTGAAGTGTGAGGAGTAAAGATTTGTTCTCAGGATGTAGGCTCCCTATTTACCTCTCTTATTGTTTCTTTTGCTGAGAAAAAACTTTTTAGTTTGAGTAAGTCCCATTTGTTGATTCTAGTTATTAACTCTTGTTCTATGGGTGTCCTATTGAGGAATTTGGAGCCCGACCCCACAGTATGTAGATCATAGCCAACTTTTTCTTGTATCAGATGCCGTGTCTCTGATTTGATATCAAGCTCCTTGATCCATTTTGAGTTAACTTTTGTGCATGGCGAGAGAAAGGGATTCAGTTTCATTTTGTTGCATATGGATTTCCAGTTTTCCCAGCACCATTTGTTGAAGATGCTATCCTTCCTCCATTTCATGCTTTTAGCCCCTTTATCAAATATAAGATAGTTGTAGTTTTGTGGATTGGTTTCTGTGTCCTCTATTCTGTACCATTGGTCCACCCGCCTGTTTTGGTACCAGTACCATGCTGTTTTTGTTACTATTGCTCTGTAGTATAGTTTGAAGTCTGGTATCGCTATACCGCCTGATTCACACTTCCTGCTTAGCATTGTTTTTGCTATTCTGGGTCTTTTATTTTTCCATATGAATTTCATGATTGCTTTCTCTATTTCTACAAGAAATGCCGTTGGGATTTTGATTGGCATTGCATTAAACCTATAGAGAACTTTTGGTAATATCGCCATTTTGATGATGTTAGTTCTGCCTATTCATGAACAGGGTATATTTTTCCATCTTCTAAGATCTTCTTCTATTTCTCTCTTTAGGGTTCTGTAATTTTCATTGTATAAGTCTTTCACCTCTTTTGTTAGGTTGATTCCCAAGTATTTTATTTTTTTTGAGGATCTTGTGAATGGAGTGGTTGTCCTCATTTCCATTTCAGAGGATTTGTCGCTGATATACAGGAACGCCTTTGATTTATGCATGTTGATTTTATATCCTGCCACTTTGCTGAATTCATTTATTAGCTCTAATAGTTTCTTTGTAGACCCTTTTGGGTCTGCTAGGTATAGAATCATGTCATCTGCAAATAGTGATAATTTAAGTTCTTCTTTTCCTATTTTTATGCCTTTAATTTCTTTCGTCTGTCTAATTGCTCTGGCCAGTGTTTTGAGAACTATGTTGAACAGAAGTGGTGAGAGAGGGCATCCCTGTCTTGTTCTAGATTTTAGGGGGAATGCCTTCAATTTTTCTCCATTCAGAGTGATGCTAGCCTGAGGCTTAGCATAGATTGCTTTTACAATATTGAGGTATGTTCCTGTTATCCCTAGTTTTTCTAGAGTTTTGAACATAAAGGGATGGTGTACTTTGTCGAATGCTTTTTCCGCATCTATCGAGATGATCATATGGTTCTTATTTTTAAGTCTATTGATGTGGTGAATAACATTTATTGATTTCCGTATATTGAACCAGCCTTGCATCCCAGGGATGAATCCTACTTGATCATGGTGCACAATTTTTTTGATATGTTTTTGTATCCGATTCGCCAGAATTTTATTGAGGATTTTTGCATCTAGGTTCATTAGAGATATTGGTCTGTAGTTTTCTTTCTTTGAAGTGTCTTTGTCTGGTTTAGGTATCAGGGTGATGTTGGCCTCGTAGAATGAATTTGGAAGTTCTCCCTCTTTTTCTATTTCCTGAAATAGCTTGAAAAGTATTGGTATTAGTTCCTCTTTAAAGGTTTTGTAAAACTCTGCTGTATACCCATCCAGTCCTGGGCTTTTCTTAGTTGGTAGTCTTTTGATGGTTTCTTCTATTTCCTCAATTGATATTGGTCTGTTTAGGTTGTCTATATCCTCCTGACTCAATCTGGGCAGATCATATGACTTAAGAAATTTATCGATGCCTTCACTATCTTCTATTTTATTGGAGTATAAGGATTCAAAATAATTTCTGATTATCTTCTGTATTTCTGAAGTGTCTGTTGTGATATTGCCTTTTTCATCCCGTACGCTAGTAATTTGAGTTCTCTCTCTTCTTCTCTTCGTTAGCATGGCTAAGGGTCTGTCGATTTTATTTATTTTTTCAAAGAACCAACTTTTAGTTTTGTCAATTTTTTCAATTGTTTCTTTTGTTTCGATTTCATTAATTTCAGCTCTGATTTTAATTATTTCTTGCCTTCTACTTCTTTTGCTGTTGTTTTGCTCTTCTTTTTCTAGGATTTTGAGATGAAGTATGAGATCATTTATTTGTTGTTTTTTTCTTTTTTTAAGGAATGAACTCCAAGCAATGAATTTTCCTCTTAGAACTGCTTTCAATGTGTCCCATAGATTCCGATATGTTGTGTCTGTGTTTTCATTTATCTCTAAGAATTTTTTAATTTCCTCCTTGATGTCTTCTATAACCCATTGATTCAGTAACCTATTGTTCATTCTCCAAGTGATGTCATGCAAGGTATTTCTAAAAAGACTTAAGGTTGTGTAAAATTGACCTTGATATGTGAGGCAGTAAAAACAGGATATAATAGAGTTTATTAAAAAAAGGTCACATTAACATATACATATACCTGTATCTGTATGCTTATATACACACATGGCTAAAAGGTTACCTTTAGGTCATGAAGTTATAGATGACCTGAATTTTCCTCTTTTATATATTGAATTTTTCTATAATGATTATGTATTGCTTTTCTATAAGATTATATTTTATGATCAAAATATAAAGATAACATGTTTTTTGAAAATAATGATTTGAAATCTATAAAGAATAATAATGTATTAGATAATGCTGCTTGTAGCGTATGTCACAAAAGTCCCATATTTTAGATTATTCAGTTTATTCAAGGTCATTCAGAAAACTCATGGTAGAATTAAGAATTAAATTTGGAGAAGTTTTCATTCTGTGTTGTCTTCCCAAGAGCACTTGCCCAGGTGTCTAAGATGGGTTGACTGCTGATGTCACTTCTTTCATGGTCCATGTGCCATTTGGAAGGAGAAGAGATGGAAATTTCAGGGGAAAGCTGGAGATCTCTCAGACACCTCTTCTTGCTTTCACCTGAAATGGGGAGGCAGGGTGAGTCTAATTGGTCAGATGGCCTCCTGGATCTAGGTTGCCAGCTTGTTGAGTTCAGAATGGCTGCTCTGGTTTTTCTTTGTGTTACACTGGGATCCAATCATCCATTGGCACAGAGAAACTGAGTGTTTGTATTTTCATACATTAATCTGTTCAACCTGCCAGTGTATTTATTTATCAGTACCTTTGTAAGAAATGATAGATGGAAAAGAAAGTGTCAGGGGAGGGGAGGGGGGATAGTAGAGGATAGAAAAGGCAGCAGAATACAACAGACACTAGTATGGCAATATGTAAATCAGTGGATGTGTAACCGATGTGATTCTGCAATCTGTATATGGGGTAAAAATGGGAGTTCATAACCCACTTGAATCAAAGTGTGAAATATGATATATCAAGAACTATGTAATGTTTTGAACAACCAACAATAAAAAATTAAAAAAAAAAAAGAAAAGAAAGTGTCACAGAAGAAACATCCAGTTATGAGCAGTGGAGTAATAGATAATTATATTATTTTACTTTTATAAGGGATTTTGCTGTGAGGTGAGAGCATGATCCAAGTGGTAAATATTAACAAGAAGAAAGGATTATCTTAGTGATGGGCCACAACTCCAGATTCATGTGGAACCAACATACATTGTTCCTTAAAGGTGAAGCTCCCATGCAACTGGGGGACAGTTGTTAGGATGGGACATAGGGCACCATGGGGTGTGAGAGATAGTGAGGAGGTTATTTTCTGATGCCAATGGGAACTGCAATAGACTCTAAGGGCAAAAGGAAGAAATGCTTTGCATTTGCTCCTTGAAACTACAGAAGAGGCCTAACTTGTTGAAAGTAAGATGATCTTTCTGATAATGAACTCTATCTTCATGGCCTTCCAGGTGTGATGGGCATAATGCAAGGTTAGAGGTATAATCCTAAATTTCTACATATTGATGTAGATGTGGAAACCTAGAATGTTTCAGCCAAAGTGGACCTGAACTCTGCAGAGGGAGCCAGCTTGGCACTGCTGTCTGTCTTGTGCTGGCATCACATCAAGCTGTCTCTTTTCTGGGGCAGCAGAGGGTTGCAGTTAAGTCTGGACCTGGCTAAAGCATCTCCCAGATGCATCATCTGTAGTTCTTCAGAGCCTATGGTCTAGAGTAAGGTTGTTTCCAGGGGGAAGATCAGAGGGGACTGGAGATTATGCTGTAAGACTTTGTTTATATAATTATGTGGTAGTATATTTCGTTTGTCATATTTCTATGTGTCTTTTTTTCTGGAGTGATTGTTGAATTATTTATTGTGTTTTGAGTAAATTAAATCCCATAAAGCAAGTCCCAGATATCATTTGGCTGTTTACATGTAATTATTATAAGCTTCTTTATCAGTATTAACTAATGTTTGTATGTTACAGGTTTTAGATCTTATGTAATATTTTTGCATATAGTATTGCATGTCATACAAAAAACACAAGTTTTCTGTATGACATGCAATATTCATTCTTTTTTTTTGGCACTGGGGATTGAACACAGGAATACTTAACCACTGAGCCACATCCCTAGCCCTTTTTATGTTTTATTTTGAGACAGGTTCTTGCTAAGTTGCTTAGGACCTCACTGAATTGCTGAGGCTGGCTTTGAATGTGCAGTCCCTCCTGTCTCAGCCTTCCAAGCTGATGGGATTACAGGTTTGCGCCATCATGCCTGGCTTCATTATCCATTCATAACAGATGAGAAGAGTGAGGGTGAGTCACATCCCAAACCACACAGCTATCAAGATGTAGAGCTGGAATTTTAAGCCTTCATTTATTATTGCAAACCCATCATTCTTTCCATCATTCCATTCTTTTTTAAATAACTTTATTTTATTTATTATTTACTTTTATGTAAGGCTGAGGATCGAACCCAGGGCCTTCCATGTGCGAGGCAAGAACTCTGCCACTGAGCCATAACCCCAGCCCTCTATCATTCCATTCTTCTACTCCTTTACTCCTTAGGATGAAATAAAGTCTCCCCTGGTAAGACTTTTTAGGCATGGAATCGATGACTCAGAGCTTAGGTATCTCCGCATCTTCCATTTTCTTCTTCCTGTCATGTTGATTTGAAGATGTCAAGGAGAAAGATTCAGGATTGGGAGAGTGGAGAATGATAGCCTAGTGTACCTCAGCTGTATGTACATCATATATTATATATTCATATAATAAATATTTACTAAATACCTACTGTATGCTGAGTATGGAGCTAGGCACTGGGGTACAGTGGGACACTGCCTTCATTAAACCTAGAACCCCATGGGGAAGACATATTCAGTGATTCACTATTCACTCTACTGATGTTATGAATGGGTGCAATGTGCTTCTTCAGACAACATAGGGGTCTAAAACAGGAAGAACTAATCTAGGTGGATCTGGGAAGATTTCCTGGAGAGAGTAAGGTTAAATTGAAAAGTGGAATTAGCTAATAAGCAAAGTTTTAGGTCATGTAGAATATGGTACTTCTGAAGAATTGAGATAAATCTAGTGGAATGAGTAAAGGAAAGAGTATAGGCCCATGAAGGTGGGTTTGGACCAGGTTTTGCAGAGAATATAAGAATTTCAGTCTTTATCCTAAGAATAATGCAAAGTAACTGAAGATTTTTTTTAACAGATGTGTGACATGATCAGATTTGAATTTTCCAAGCATTATTTTAACTGGTACTGTGGGGAATATGCGTGTAGGTTATATGGTGAGTTTGAGGTGGCTGTAAGACATCCAAATGACTAGATGGGCAGCAGGAACTCAGGAAAAAGTCTGGTTTACACAGGCATATGGAAGACGATTTGGCACAAATGAAACCAAGAGGGTGGGGAGAAGGTAGAGAGGATAGATAAGGCATTCATTTATTCTGTTAATGTTAATTTAGTATGAAGTGCCAATAGTGTTTTCTAGGTATCATTACTGCAGAATGAAAAAGCCAAGATTTCTGCTCTGTGGGGTCTATATTCTAATTCTAGTAAGGAAATGTTGGGGGGGGGTGGTTCGTGTCATACAATAAATAATAAATTTCTCATAATATGTACTTATAAATTATGTTATGACAAAGTAGAGGAGGGTAAGGGGATTGGTAACTTGTGGGGTGGAATGCAATTTTAAATATGGCTGTCTGGGTAGATCTCTCTAAGAGGGTGAGGAAGTGAATCTGAGGAAGAGTATTTCCTGCAGAGGGAATGGCCTGGACAAAATCTCTGAGGAGCATGAGGGACAGCACAGAGACTCACACCTAGAACCAGATGAGTTCAGACAGATCACAGGAGATCTGAGCACAGTGTCTGTGAGATTTGGAGTTTACTCTGAGTTGGGGACCAATAGGATACTTTTTTTGTTGTTAATTTTTATTTGTTCTTTTTAATTATAGATGACAATAGAATGGTTGTACATAAATATAGAGTTACACTGGTTATGTATTCATATATGAACATAGGAAAGTTGTTTCTGATTCATTTTACTCTCTTTCCCATTCCTCTGTCCCCCACTTTCCCCAATCCACCCGTCCAATCTGGTGAATCTCTACTCTCCATCCTCCCACCATCTATTGTGAGTCAGTAACCACATATCAGAGAGAACATTGGCCTTTGGTTTTTTGGTATTGGCTTATTTAATTTAGCATGATAATCAGTTCTATCCATTTACTGGCAAATGCCATACTTTCATTTTTCTCTATGGCTGAGTAATATTTCATTGTGTATATGTACCACATGTTTTTTTATCCATTTGTCTGTTGAGGGGTACTTAGGTTGGTTTTCTAGCTTAGCTAGACCAATAGAAGATTTGAAGAGGAAGGTTGACAGAACATGACAAGTAGAAAGGACTACCACTCTTGTTGCTGCCATGGGATTAGACTGTCAGGGCAAGGTGGAAGCACAGACACCAGTAGAGGGGACTGCAGTCTTCCAGGTGAGAGGCATTGGTGCCTCACACCTGGGTGGTGGCAGTGAAGGTGGGGAAAAGAGGTTGGATTCTGGGCTTGAGATCTGGCCTGGAATCCAAAGGTCTATCATTAAGTATTTATTGAGTTATGATTTGCTAAGTTAAGTGAAATAGAGTCTACCTAACTTATTAACAGTGGCAAATAATTTAATTTTTGTTTTCAAAACCCTTCAAATGGTCTAATTTGGAAGATAAAACTAAAACATTTGAGCCAATAGTAAAAAAAAAAAAAAAGCAGGAAAAACACCATCCCCAAAATTGTACTTGCCTTATGCCAATTGCTCTGTTAAAGACTTTATTAGTTGGTTATTTTACAGTTTTGTATGGTTCAACCTAATACCATCTGATTTAATCACCACAATCACCTTGTGAATTGAATTTTTTTTCCCATTGCACAGAGAAGGAAGTTGAGGCTCAGGAAAATTTAGTAGACAATAAGTGATGGTGAGGACAGTATAAGAAAGGTGTAGTGGAGAACTAAATACTATATATATTTATATAGTTAAATATTACAATAAATATTTATACTAGTTGACTCAGGAGGTGTTTATGTGGGGTGGAATCATTTAGGGAGCTTGAAAGAACAAACGTGAATTAGGTTGTAAGAAAAGGCTAGATGTTATTGATTTGCAGCAGTGGAGGGGAGAGGAGGATATTCCAAATAGAAGGAATTCTCTGGCTAAGTTACAGAGTTGGGATAGAAATTAAAGTATTAGAGAGAATGGCACTAGTCTGACTAAACTTGGGGTTTACCTGGTATTATTTACCAGAGCTGCTATAACAAAGTACCCCAAATTGGGTGGCTTAACGCAACAGAAAGGCATTCTTCATGGTTCTTGGGGCTGCAAGTCCAAAGTCCAGGTGTCAGCAGGGCTGTGCTCCCCCTGAAGGGTCTAGGGAAGAATGCATTCCATACCTGTCTCTTAGCTTCTGATGTTGCCTGCATTCCTTGATCTTCTTTACCTTGTATGTGCATCTTAGTCTCTGGCTTCTCATCATGTGGTGTCTTCATGTATGTCTGTCTCTGTTTCTCTTCTGTTTTTTGAATTAGGATCACCCTAATTCAGTAGGACCTCTTCTTAACTTGATTACACATGTAAGTTCTCAAGTTCCTTGTTCCAAATAAGGTCATGTTTACAAGTACCAATGTTAAAACTTCAACTTATCTTTATGCAGGATACAGTTCAACCTGTCATACTTACTAGGCAAATGTTAAGTAATTCATTACAATTTGTTGAGTGAATAAATGAAACAAATGATGTGGTTGGATGTAAATGTGTACGTGGTTAAGTGGGATCAGTGAGGCTCTTAGATGTCAGGTGGAGGATTTTGGATAATGCTTTACCCAGGGTATTAAAGGTTGTTAATTGAAATGAGGAGTTGATTTTATAGGGCCAGGCAGTGGAGAGTTATATAGTTTGAGATTTAAGAATTTTAGATCTTCAATCTGTCTATAGATGTCTCCAGATTTTTGTCCCTTGATTCTATAAAAGATGACTGTTAAAAATACCAGTTGCCAGCTTGATACACCCAAGCAGCAAGTCTGTGGTTTCAGAACAGAGATTATTTTTCATGTGTTAAAGTCTCTGGAAGTAGCAGTAATGGACTCAGGAAAGTAAACTTGGAAAAGGCCAATGGTAAGAGCAGCATGAATGTGGTGTCATTTTCCATAACAGAAAACCTATATATAGCTTCCAAGAGTATATGTAACCATGAACAGCATCTTCTCTCTGAGCTTCTTCAAGTTTTTCACAAGCTTGACCCATTTCATTTCTTACCTTCTCACAACTTCCTTAGAGTGGCTGGTATTTTGGCTCAGAAGTCTGCAATGATCCAACCTTAGAGACCAGTTTCTTGTTGTTGTTGTTATTGTTTTGGTACTAGGGATTGAACCCAGGGGTGCTTCAACACTGGGCCACATCCCCAGCTCCACACTTTAAAATTTTTTAAAATTTTGAGACAGGGTCTTGATAAGTTGCTTAGGGCCTTGCTAAGTTGCTGAGGCTGGTTTTGAATTTTGTGATCCTCCTGCCTCAGCATCTCACATTGCTCATTCCAGGAGTGCACCACCATGGCTGGCAGAGGCCAGTTTCTTCTTAAGTACCCCCAGTGGCAGATGTGTGTGTTGGTGTCTTACATGCCTGTCAGCTGTAGACAGCGTGCTTTGTAGATTGACCAGGCACACACAGATGCCTAGCATCTTACCTTCTGAACCTGCCTATTATGGGCTAAATTTTGCCCCCCTCCAAAAAAGAGGTTGTATTCCTAACACCCAGGACCTCAGAATAATACTTTATATGGAAATAAGGTCTTTGAAGACATAACATTTAGGGTGGGTGCTAACCCAATATGAATGATGTCCTTATAAGAGGGAAATCTGGGCAGAGGCACAGAGAATAGCATGCCAGGTAAAGAGACGAACACATAGGAGACCACCACGTGATGGCAGAGGGGAGTCTGGAATGCTGCGGCCATATGTCAAGGAATGCTCAGGATTCTTGACAATCCACTAGAAGGTGGAAGAGGCAAGAAAGGATTTTCCCCTATGGATTTTAGAGGAAGCATGGCCTGACCTCAACTTGATTTCAGGCTTCTAGCCATTTATTCTGTGAGAGAATAAATTTCTGTTATTTTAAGCTACCTAGAATGTGCTACTTTGTTACCACAGTCTTAGGAAACTAATACATTGTTCCTTTCATTAAAGTTTACTTGTCTTAAAATTTTATTTTCTCATATCACTGTATTGAATTAACTTAGCAACAGCTATTTATAGCTGTTGATGGCATAATGGGGTGTGATGTGTGGAGTTTCTGGGCATTGCATATTCCATAAAGGGATCCAGTCTGGAAGGTCATCCTCAAATGTAGTAATTGAAGGGACACCACATCATTTCAGACGGGAATGGGAACCAAGTGGAATAGTGAGGGGTGGCTACTACCCAGTGGGCTAGTAATATGGGTACCATAACCACCTCTAGGCCTGAAGGAGGCAGGGGAAGGAGCAACTCCCAGAACTGGGAGAGTCATAGCTATGGCTGCAGGGGTTGGCTGATTAACAGGATTTTTGGCCAGAAGTGGGGACAGGTGCCCAGTGTCACTTGCAACAAGGTAGGGGGAGCTACAGGCCCGAATACCTGATCTTATTCTTTCTTCACCCACTCTGATTTCTGTTAACTGCACCTCGCCAGAAGCTGCAGGATGAAGGAAGCTGAGGATGCAGCCTGTAAAGGTCGGCCTTGCTGGGGTACAAAGAAGGGTGGAGAAGAGTGCAGTCCTCAGGCAGGAGATAAGGATGGGGAATGCAATCTGATTGTACTAGATAGGGCAGGAACCAGCTGTCAGAAGCTTTGATTTGATTCTCCAGGGGTGAAAGGTCCCCCTTCCAGGCTGCTTTTCATTTTTGTGGAACCCATTTTGTGTGTGTGTGTGTGTGTGTGTGTGTGTGTGTGTGTGTATTACAGCCAACTCTGAATGCTAAGACCTAACAGATTCTTTTAATGTTCAAGGGTGATGGGGCCGAGGTCGAGGGAGAGAAACTTAACAAAAATGGGACACACAATGGTGGTTTTTTTAGCTTTGAAGTAAGGATTGGCAGAAGCAAGATACTGACCAGTGATAGGGTTAGAAATAATCATGTTTTAAAGGAAAAGAGGTGAGTAGATTCCAGTAAGTGGGGACAAAGACTTGCAAAGATGACCTGTACTGAGTCCTGAGAGAGGGAAATGAGTGCGAGATTTCTCAGGATAGTGGTGAGAACATGAGCCAAAACATAGGAAAAGTGCTCTTCGGATTATTGCTGAGTCCTGCTGATCTTGTGCCTGGAGTTGCTGTCAGAATGCCTGAGATGAGGCCCACTAGTATTCCAAAGAAGGAAGCACTAAATGCCAGGTAATAAGTCCAGAGCATTTATTAGGGGAAATCAGAGAGTGCTACAGTGTGTCCTCATGGTGGGCAGTGAGAGAAAAGGGGTATTCTTCCATAGGTGTGTCCAGAGCAAGGGGTCAAGGTATGGAGCTTTTACGAGGTCTTCAGGAATTGTAACTCCGAGCCACAATGATGTTTTGGGTAAAAACTTAAAGCACCTTTATTGGTGCCTGGAAATGTTTAAGGGCTGGCCTGGGTCCAAACCTGGGAAAAATCTTCAGCTGGCTGGGCCAACCGAGAGGCCAACATACCCTAATTTTCAAAAAGGAGGCAGAAAGAACATAATAAAATGGGGGGGGGGTCCTACAGATCTAAAGCATTGTATATATACATAATGAATAACTACAATAGCCATTATAATAATAAGTCACCTAGTTTGGGGCACACTGAACAATTTTAGCTAAGCTTTTGGATTGCATATGACTGCTCATTGTGAACATACTCAAAGTGAAACAAAAGGCACTTCATTTCCTCAATTAAAAGTAGAGTACCTGGGGTATAAAGTAGGACAGAACAGAAATCAGACATATCAGTTTGCAACTTAAGCTTTGCCAACCTTCTGAATTTGTTCTTTGCTTAATTTGTCCCATAGTTGTCTCAGGATCATAGGCGTTTTCTGCTTAGTAACTGACTGACTTCTGAGTCTCCCATGAGCAGGTGTATGTAGGAGAGCTGGGGGCCAGAATTCCACTCTAAAAAGAGACACTTTAATTTTTCTGGTGTGGCCACAGCAAGGCCAGGTAGCAATCACAAGGAGCTTTCACTTGGGAGAGTTTTCAAATCCTGACCCTTTCCATTCTCTTTTCTTTAGCTTCCAGGAAGAACAACTCTGGTTACTACCTCTTGGACAAGGCCTTTTCTACTTTCTTCTTTACGTATTGAAGTATTGCTTTCCTCAAAATCTTATCTTCCCATCTTTTCTTGTTCAGGTTTTCTTCCTGAGGGAATCTCATCTGTATATACCTGCACACTTTACGGGGTTACGACGATTGCCAGCAGACTCCTGGATATTTCACATACACTTCTTACCCAGAGCGAAAGCTTATCACATCTAATTGAGCAACCCACCCTCCACCCCACTGCTCTTCTTGCCATATTTACTTATCATGACTACTGGGATTTGTACCCTTGTTGTCACTTGAAACTTCAGTCATCTTTCACTGTTAGTTCTCTATTCTCTCTAGATTCCAGCATCTCTTGATATCCTAATAATCAGTTGCTAAGTTCTGCCCTCTTTTCCTTCTCGAGATACACTTTGATTCTCTTATAATTTAAATACTTATTAAATCTCTTCTAGATTATTTCAGTAGTTTCTTGGCATCAAATTCACAGCACATTTCTTTTATTGGTACATGAATTATCTCCCTATCTGACAGGTCAAGTAGGTAAAAACTTTCAGTGGCCCCTGTTGCCCAAGGTGTCTAGTTCAATCTGGTGGTGACTTTGAGACCTTCCAGAATTTAGCCCCAACCGCCTTTCTCACCTACTGTGCCTGTCTCTGCTCTTCCACTTGTAACACTGTACTACTTGGATCCCCTGAACATGCCATTCATACCTCCATGATTTTGCTTATGCTATCTGTGAAATCTCTTTCATTTACATTCAAATCCACATATCTTTTCCTGAGCCACTTGACATTAACTATTCCCTACTTTGTCTTTTATACTTTGCTTATTCCTCTACTATAATACTTTTCATTCTGCTTTATATTATCATTAGCTGCCTTCCTGCTGCCTTTCAAGGTGTAATCTCCTTGAGGGCAGCCACTGAATTTTATTCACTTTTGTATTCCTGCAGCCCCCACCACACAGGACTTTACCCATGGTAGATTCTTGATAAATGTTAGCAAATGAGTGGATACTATTCATATTCTTACAATGTGGGTAATTGGGAAACTGGGCTTGAAGCTGGTAGCAGAGCTTCCAAATTTCTGATCTTTCTTCATCACAGCCAAAAGTTCAAAAGAAGATAATCTAGTTATGGGGAAGAAGTTATGGGAAGTCTGAAGGGAAATGCAGCTGCACTCTCATTCCATTTGCTCCTGTGGTTTTGCCTCATGGCCTTGACTTGAAATTTCAGTTGAAAACTTGAAATGCAACCAAAATAGTTCCTTCTGTGTCACCCGATAATAAGGCTTTCTAAACCCTTCATTTTCACTCAAACATTTCTCTTGAAAATCAGCTCAGCTACAAAGTGGGGCTAATTCAACTGCCACCCATGCGGATGTAGTTGTGAGGATGAGTTTCAGTGAGACATTTTTAGACTCTCCAATATGTCAACAAGTTAAGAGTTTCATTCATTTAAAAAATGTAAATAAATGCAGCTGCATCTGGCTGTATGGACAATAAAAGTGAGATCGTGGTGTTAAACCAAGTGAGAAGATGCTTTAACTTGACAGAAACTCCCAGCTTTGAGGATAATTTAAGAGCATTAATAAATGTGTTAGAAAAAACATGCAACAAAACCCATACCTCCAGCTCATCTTTTTTCACTCTATGAGCTAGCAGGATTCATAATGACAGCTTAAGAACCATAAATAAAGAACTGGCTACTTACCAAAACCAATTAAATTGTGAGAAAAGAAATCACATACATTAAACTTGCATGTTGGAATTCTCCATTACTACAGTTAAATAATTATATAATTTCATATTTCTTATTGGGATCTTTTTACTGAGTTAAGCAGTGTTCAACTTTCAAAAACTAGATTTCCAGAAATCAGGTTGAAAAATCTGTTTTGTTTGAAGATATGCATTTTTTCCAAAAAAATACCATTACAAATACAGTCAGGTACTGGGACTAGCCCATGAAAGCCATTTAAACTATATGATATTGATGCCATATTGTGTATTTGAAGAAAATATAGTAAAAGAAAATTTCCATCATAATACTAGCATTCATGTAAGTAATTTAATCTCCCATCTCTGAAATTTATTAAGAAAGGTTTTCATTTTTACTAAATGATGCTGCCTGTGGAAAAGCAAATTTAATTAAAGGATGAAAATATACATGAGTACTGTGGTGGAGATTCTAAGGGGAAAATTTGGGCCCTTTCCAAGGCTTGGTAATTTGATGTTATTTTTTTTAAAAAAAAACTACATTAAATGTTATTTTCAAATGTGTAGCCTTCATTTCTCTCATATGTATATATTACTGGCACCCTTTTACACTTATCATTCATGATTAGGGTCATTTTTCTTTGGCTTACAAATGGAGAAAAGAGACAAAGAAAGGAGGATTATTTTCCTGAAATAAAAGTTAGAAGAAAGAGGGTGAAAAACTCTTAAAGGGGATATACGGCATATGAAAATGGATTTCCCATATTGTTTAACCTGAGCTAACTTAGCAAAAATGCATGAGCTCCTTAAAGAAGAAAGAGCTCTTTGTTAGATTTGAGAGGTCCCTGCAGCAACAGGCCATGCTGTTGTCCCACTGCAAGGGCAGGGCTATCAAAGGAACAAGCACAGAAAGAGTACAGTATGCAGCTGGCTATCCTTTTTTATAAAAGCCTCACAATTGGGTATCTGGAGCTTTCTGACTCACTATACTCTGTCATTAACAACATATGAATTTTGTGAGTGTAATTATGACTTATTTCTCTTCCATTTTTCCATACAGGGTAAAATACTGTATTCTATCCTTAAAAATTTTGCATCTGAAAAAGAAAAAAAAAATTCATCTATCTCTCTCAATCACCAATCTCATCCAATGCACTATAAAACCTGCAGTCTCTCCATTTCAGTTTGCTAACACTGTTTAGAGAATACTTTATCAGACTTTTCTCCAGCCAAGAAAAGTTCATTGACTTCTGGTTTGATTCACATGTTGAAATTTTTCTGCCAGGTGTTCAGGACCTCAATAGTGTGTCCTCAATCTTCCCAGCTAAGCCCAGATGGCCTCTACTTCTATCAGGTGCCTCTACTCTGGTTTGGACAGAATCTTTTCTGTTGTTTGAAAGTACCACAACTCTTCCAAGCTCGATGCATCATTAGTTCATGTTTTTCTTCTTGAGAATCATACTTTTTCTTTCCTGGCTATCTAAATTCTAAATTTGGAGGAAACAATGTTTCGAGTATTTCTTATACACACAATAATTTTAGGCACATGAGGCCCTAGCAACCATGTTTCCTATATGATGCTGTCTTCCCAGCCACACTTGACTGGGCGAAAAGAGGGCATAAGATCCCAAATGGAAAGATCAAATTGTCTTCCTTAGGAATTTGGAAATTGAAAACCAGTGTGCATCTGAAATGGGAACATGTACCGTAGTTACTGTGGTTCAGCCATAGTCTATTTTATGGAAAGAAATCAGGGAAGTTGAATGGTGGAAAGGGAGAGATAAATTATGTAAATTAATGTTCTTGGTAGAAAATAACAGAAACCAATTCTAGATAATTTAAGTAGAAAATATTTATCACAGGGACATTGTGTAGCTCATAGAATTGATGGGAAAGCTAGAGGACTAGATTTGAGAAATGGATCAAAGAAAAATAGGCAGCCAGAAGACAGCTAAAGTGTCTCCCTAGGAACAGTTTAGAAAGAATGTCATCACAGGCTCTATCCATTCCTCCCTCCTGATACTCCATCCTTCCATATAGCAGCTGCAGTAATCTTTCTAAAATTTAACTTAGATTATAATATTCTCCTGCTGTCATGTACTACAGAATTTGTCTGTTCTTTGTCTTGGCATGCAGATTCTAAAACCACTGGAACTTCCCAAGTGATAGGATGTCTTTGTTATTCATGGTGGGTCCTGATAATTTATGCTAGTGAGATGACTCCTGGCAGGACTTTTAGACAACTCATGCTAATGAGATAATTAAAGATGTGAATTCTAAAAGACCAATGATGTGACTTAGAGGACTGGGTCTGCCTGACCTGACTTCCAACCTCTGGGGGGTAAAATATATCTTGTAGCTTCCATGAAAACCTAAGGTAATTAATTACAAATAAAGGCATTTGAGTGAGTAACAACTATTGTCCTTCTGTGTTCCTCTTGGAATACCTTTTCTAAAGAGATAGTGATGGGGCAAATTTGATATGGGACATAGCAGGACTCTTTATGGAGCACATATGTTTTAGTAACAAAGCTTGTGATAATCATAGTCCAGAAATAAGACAAACTGAAGTAGGATTTTTTTTTTCATATTTATTATTATTTTTTAGTTGTACTCAGTATCTTTATTTATTTTTATGTGGTGCTGAGGATCGAACCCAGGGCCTTGCACGTGCTAAGCGAGCGCTCTACCGATGAGCCACAACCTCAGCCCTGAATTAGGATTTTTGAAGTAGTAATTGATAGTGGTAAGATGGGTGAGTACCTAATGTGTGCCCACCTGCATTCAGACCTGCCAGGTTCTCTCTATGCTGGACACTGAAAGAACAAAACGATATAGATCCCTAGAGTTGCAAGATTTCCTGACAACTGGAGATGTATATTCCAGCTTCCCTGGCAATTTGATTAATGGCTGGGGGAAAATAGAGAGGACCTTGTAACCCTGAAATTATCTGGAAACAATGTCAGAGGTTTCTGATGTTAAGAGAAAGTCTTCTTTTGCTGGACTTTGCCTGATAATTGTGCCATAATCCAACCTGAAAGAAGTGGTGCTGAAAGTTACATAGATCCCTCTAATCCAGAGAAAGACTTCAGATTTGAACAAGAGGGTCTCCTCTGCTCCTCTGACTAAATATTAATTCTGACCAAAGTTTATTGGAATTTATATTAGTTTTTCATGGTCCTATTATGTTTGGTTAATGATTATCCAGTTCAACTTTGATTTTACAGATTTGTTATTAATTACTGACAATTCAGAGACACCCCCCCCCAAAGAATTGCTCTTCTATCTCCATTGATGGGTAGTGCTCTTTTTAAAGGAAAACCCATGGGTAGGACATATCATGGATTTTTCAGAATTAGTTCAGCTATTTCTCAGACCATTCTAGTGGGGTTCAGTAGAACTCCATCAATTCATTCGTCTCTCCATCTATGCATCCAAATAGATGAATATTTCATGATTTATCCATTCACTAAACCTATATTGAACACTGTGATAATGCCAATTTTGGGGAAGATCAAATTGGGTATCTGTGGAGGGGGGCAATCAATGCATTGAAGAAAGACAATGAAGGTTAGAGGTGATTAATTACCAATTAAAGACTAGGTGAAAGCTGTAGCCAGATGGCAGAAAAATCTGAGGATCAGACTTAGAACATAACTGTAAGAGTAGCAGTGTCCCAGGGAAAGTTGAATTCACAATTTTGGCAAGTTTGCTCTTCTAAATTCTGAGTCTTGAGTAGGACAGAGTGGAATCCTAAGACATTCAGTGGGGACATCTGTAGATGGGAATATGAAATCTTAAATTTCTAGATCCTTCTGGACCCTCTGACTTACAGAAGTGGCCATTTTTCCCTGTTAAAGGCTAGAGCCTCTCTTAGTACAAGACAACTCCACTAGACCAATAAATAGGATTGAACCATAATGTAACCTGGCTAGAGAAGTATTTGGGCCTGCTAAATGAGAAAAGGGACTATATCCCAAAGGAACAATATGAGGAACGATATGACCTCAACAGTACATTTTGATAAGATCTGGGAGAATATATTCAGGGCAGGGTTCTTAGGGTTCTAGGAACATGAATTTGGACAATGGAAGTTTATTAATATGGACTACTCTCCCATAACATAGGACTTACCAACTTAGCAAACTCTGGGAAATGGTTCTAGAATGCTGCTAGGTTGATTCTTGGAGATTTGGAAAAAAGGAATGGCTCATTTTAAGTGAGGTAGAAGCATCAGAAATGTTGTGGCAGACAGGGAAAGAAGGGATCAAAAGACTCAGAGATGTGGAATTGCTGGAGTGAAAATATTGCCTCATACTGGAAAGCTCACCAATGACTGTATATGGGGGACAGATGTGGAGTACACTGTTTACCAAAGTAACAAGAACATGCTGAATCAAGGAATATCAGAATCACTGAAAGACTTGTGGTGATTTTCCTCTATATGCTGGGGCTGATATTAGGTGCTGTTACAGGACTGTGTTCTCTTATAGCAATGGAGATGACAGGATCTGAAAATAATAGAGGCCAGGTAGTGGCACTTGTTTGTCAGAAGCAAGGGGGAGCATACTTACTATTGTAATGAGAGAGAGTCAGAGTGGAGGCCTTGAAAGCCTGGCCCTCAGGGGGCTTTGGATATGATCAAAGGAACATAATATCTCTAGGGACTTCTTGGCTGTCAAAGGTATTGCTCAGTATACACAATCAAAACAATTCAAGGATTGATCAAGAAGCTGAGGGCAACTGTCCCAAAGTAAAAAGTCATATGATCTTTTGCCTAGTTTCCAGACATGAGCAAGTTTTCAGACTTAAAAGCGATTGAAAGAGAGGCCAGCTCCCATGGTCTCCGCCATGGAAATACCCTGCAACATCATGGCAAGGGTTGTAATAATTCTCCCAATCTTTCCTCAAGGGAACTTATTGTCATATACTTGGGTAATTGTTTTCTGAAGAAAGGAAATATTCTGACATTTTCAAGGAATGTTCTATGTAGGGTTGGAGTAGAAACTTAGTTCTTGGGAACTCAAAGTACTGTCAGGGTAAATAAAAATTTAAGATTAAGAAGCAAATGGAGGGCTGGAGTTGTGGCTCAGTGGTAGAGTGTTTGCCTGGCATGTATGAGGCACTCGGTTTGATCCTCAGCACCACATAAAAATAAATAAATAAAGATATTGTGTCCATCTACAACATCTATTTATCTATCTAGAAGTAAATGGAGGCCAGGTCATAAATATATCTTGGTCCAGGGGTCTGGCTCATAGCATCTAGTAAGGAAGGGCCCCTAAACAACCTGTTAGGTGGAATGATTCAACCAGTTGATGTCAACAAGCTTTTGCCGCAGTCCGGCTGGCTGCAGCAAAATAACCGGGGGGTGACGAATAACTTGTGTACGTTGATACAGCAGGAGTAGGAGCCATTTATTGCAGGGCAGGAGCAGTATTTATACATTCCACACAGCTTATCTAATTAACATAAACTAGATACATCAGTCAACCAATAAGGAATCTCCACACTTAATGGCTAGCTTTTGTTACTTCTCAAACCACACCCTCTGGCATTTTGCCAGGCACCATCTAGACCTGTTTATGAACTTTAACATTCCCCTGGCAAAATGCCAGGTGTTATTTTTGACTTGTTTACAGACTCTAACAAGCTTTCATTGGTTACTCAGTGTGTTCACAATGGGTACATGAATGGTGTAGCCATGGTGGCAAGATGGAGGCAACATGCATATAATAGCATGACTCTTGCTTACCAAGGCTGACATAGACAGTACCACTGCTGAGTGCCTAGTCTTCAGCCACAGAGACCAGTACTAAGTTCCTGCTATGTTATCTTTTGAGAGGAACAACCAGATGTTTGGTAGCAAATTGATTACACCTAACCCTATTGTTATGGTTTGGATCTGGAATGTTCATGTGTTGAAAACATGATCCCCAATGCAGGAAAGTTCAGAGGTGGGGCTTTTAGGTAGCGACTATGGCTCTGACCTCATCAGCAGATTAATCCCTTGGTTGATTAATCTATTGATAACTAAATGGACTTCTGTGGGAATTGTAGGCAGGTGGGTGTGGCTGCAGGAAGTAGGTCACAGGGCATTTGGCCTTGGACTATAGCTGTCCTTGGCCTCTTCTTCCCCACTCCCACTTGCCCAAACCTGTTTCCTGGCTGCCATGAGCTGAGAAGCCGCCCCCCCCCCCCCATCCCCTTTCACCATGATGTTCTGCCTTACTTCATGCCCACAGCAATGGAGTTGGATTACTATGGTCCGAAACCTCTGAAACTGTGAGCCCAAAAGTAAAATTTCTTCTCTAAGTTGTTCTTGCAAGGCAGTTTGGTCATAGTGATGAAAAACTGACTAACACACCCATCCACTTAGGAAAGTAGGGAAATTAATTTTGCCTGCAATGGATATATATTTCAGGTATGTGTTTGTTGTTCCTGCCTTTAGGGTTTCAGCCAGCACCACCAGAGGGGCTTTGTGTTTGTTTTCAACACTGTGGGATCCCACATGACACCACAGTGGATTAAGCAGCTTGTGGAATAGCAAAATAAATATAACAATGGATATGTGACTGTGGGATCCACTGTCTTGTTACATATTTCTTTGCTAGAAGTTGCCAGCCTGATAGAACAATAGAATGTCTTTTTTGGAGGTACAACTGGGATACATTTAATTTAAGTGAAAGTCAAATAAGTCCATAGTACTTTTTTATCTTAAATTATATATTTAAATTTATATTTTGTAATCTACCAATTTCTTAAGAGAATGAGAATGGGGCACCCTCTCATAAAGGCAGAATTCAACCTGTTATAGTCAGCTTTTTTGCTGCTGTGTCTAAATGACCTGACCAGCACAATCGTAGAGGAAGAAGAGTTTATTTGACGGCACACAATTTCAGAGGTCTTAGTCCATAGAAGACTGTTTCCATTCCTTGGTGCTCAAGGTGAGGCTGAGCATCATGATGGAAGACTATGGTAGAGAGAAGCAGCTTGCATAGTGATCAGGAAGCAGAGAGAGACTCCACTCTCTAGATACAAAATATATATGCCCTAGCCACGCCCCCAATTAATCACTTCCTCCAGCCTTACCCCACCTACCTCCAGTCAGCACCCAGTTAATCCCATCAGGGAATAATTCACTGATTAGGTTAATGCTGTCGCAATTCAATCATTTCTCTTCTGAACCTTCTTGATTTTGTCTCACATGTGAGCTTCTGGGGCACATCTCACTTCCAAACCATAACACACCCTAAATGAGTGAGCATTATATAGCGCTGGGTCGCCACTGATAGAATATATGGTCCTAGAGACGATTGGTTGAAGCAGGAATGGCTCCATTTATCATCACTTTTCAGGTTGTACTTTTAAAACCATTGCAGTTAATATGGTTATTGATATGGTTGGGTTCAAATTTTTCCCTCTTGTTACATGTTTTCGATTAGTCTCATCTATTCTCTACTCCCTACCTTTTCCTTTTTTTTCTTCCTTCTTTTAGGTCAGTTGAGTATTTTAAAGATTCAGTTCAATTTCCTTTGAATTATCCATATCTGTGTCATCATATATCTCTTCATTCTTTTATTTTTAGTGGTTCTCTAAGATTTATAGTATTCATCTTTAACTTGTCACAGATTACTTTCAAATGATACATCACTTAGTTTAAACTTTCAACTGTATGCAACTTTATCTCTTCCATACCTTTCTGATCTTGTTGTCATACATTTTATTTGTGCATATGTTATGAACACAATATACTGCTGTTATTTTTGCTTTCAATAGTTATAAAGATATTTAATAAAGAGTAAAACATTTTATATTTATTTTAGCAGGGAGAATTCATTGATGGTCTCTAGGAGTCCTGCCTTCTGGAGTATACTAGCCTTATAATAATCTCCTCTCCTTGAGGGTATGTGGGACTTGTCAATGTGATAGGATTTCACTCTGTTATTAAGCTACTAATCAATTGACCTTGAGTAATCTAAAAGGAGATTATCCTGGATAAGCTTGACTTAATCAGATGAACCCTTTAAAGGATGTTCTGTGGTGGTGTGCACCTGTAATCCCAGCTATTTTATCTTTTTTGCTCTGTCCTATAAACACCAGCTACCTTGGCCTTATTATATTTCCATATCTGTGTCCTCAGTGCAGGGTGATAGCAAAGCTTCCTTTGGGTTCTTCTTTCTCCCTTCCAAGCCACACCTAGAAACTCTGTTAACATAGTACAGTGGGCCACTCTAGGACTTGTTCCTTTCTGCCTCTCAAGGATTACTGACCTTCTATAGCGATACCATACCTCAAACTATACTACAGAGCAATAGTAACAAAAACAGCATGGTACTGGTACCAAAACAGGCGGGTGGACCAATGGTACAGAATAGAGGACACAGAAACCAATCCACAAAACTACAACTATCTTATATTTGATAAAGGGGCTAAAAGCATGAAATAGAGGAAGGATAGCATCTTCAACAAATGGTGCTGGGAAAACTGGAAATCCATATGCAACAAAATGAAACTGAATCCCTTTCTCTCGCCATGCACAAAAGTTAACTCAAAATGGATCAAGGAGCTTGATATCAAATCAGAGACACGGCATCTGATACAAGAAAAAGTTGGCTATGATCTACATACTGTGGGGTCGGGCTCCAAATTCCTCAATAGGACACCCATAGAACAAGAGTTAATAACTAGAATCAACAAATGGGACTTACTCAAACTAAAAAGTTTTTTCTCAGCAAAAGAAACAATAAGAGAGGTAAATAGGGAGCCTACATCCTGAGAACAAATCTTTACTCCTCACACTTCAGATAGAGCCCTAATATCCAGAGTATACAAAGAACTCAAAAAATTAAACAATAAGAAAACGAATAACCCAGTCAACAAATGGGCCAAGGACCTGAACAGACACTTCTCAGAGGAGGACATACAGTCAATCAATAAGTACATGAAAAAATGCTCACCATCTCTAGCAGTCAGAGAAATGCAAATCAAAACCACCCTAAGATACCATCTCACTCCAGTAAGATTGGCAGCCATTATGAAGTCAAACAACAACAAGTGCTGGTGAGGATGTGGGGAAAGGGTACACTTGTACATTGCTGGTGGGACTGCAAATTGGTGCAGCCAATTTGGAAAGCAGTATGGAGATTTCTTGGAAAGCTGGGAATGGAACCACCATTTGACCCAGCTATTCCCCTTCTCGGTCTATTCCCTAAAGACCTAAAAAGAGCATGCTACAGGGACACTGCTACATCGATGTTCATAGCAGCACAATTTACAATAGCAAGACTGTGGAACCAACCTAGATGCCCTTCAATAGACGAATGGATAAAAAAAATGTGGCATTTATACACAATGGAGTATTACTCTGCATTAAAAAATGACAAAATCATAGAATTTGCAGGGAAATGGATGGCATTAGAGCAGATTATGCTAAGTGAAGCTAGCCAATCCCTAATAAACAAATGCCAAATGTTTTCTTTGATATAAGGAGAGTAACTAAGAACAGAGTTGGAAGGAAGAGCATGAGAAGAAGATTAACATTAAACAGGGGTGAGAGGTGGGAGGGAAAAGGAAAGAGAAGGGAAATTGCATGGAAATGGAAGGAGACCCTCATGGTTATACAAAATTACATACAAGAGGAAGTGAGGGGAAAGGGGAAAAAAAGGGGGGAGAAATGAATGACAGTAGATGGGGTAGAGAGAGAAGATGGGAGGGGAGGGGATGGGGGATAGTAGAGGATAGGAAAGGCAGCAGAATACAACAGACACTAGTATAGCAATATGTAAAACAGTGGATGTGTAACCAATGTGATGCTGCAATCTGTATAGGGGTAAAAATGGGAGTTCATAACCCACTTGAATCAAAGTGTGAAATATGATATGTCAACAACTATGTAATGTTTTGAACAACCAACAATAAAAATTAAAGGAAAAAAAAATAAAAAAAAATAAATAAAAATTTTCAAGACTGGGGCTGGGGATGTGGCTCAAGCGGTAGAGCGCCCGTCTGGCATGCGCGCGGCCTGGGTTCGATCCTCAGCACCACATACAAACCAAGATGTTGTGTCTGCCGAAAACTAAGAAATAAAATATTAAAAATTCAAAAAAAAAAAAAAAGGATTACTGACCTTCTTTAGTTTCCTGATGTCTAGAGCTTTGAAAACCACTATTTTGCATTTCTTGTCTTATTAAGTCAGTTTAAGCATAAATTAAATCTGGTTCCTACTCCATCTTAATTTAAGTGAAAGTCAAATAAGTCCATAGTTACTTTTTTTTATCTTAAATTATATATTTAAATTTATATTTTGTAATCTACCAATTTCTTAAATAAACTGTCTAAACTTATCCTAGGAAATGTAAAAAATTACACTCTACTGCAACCTACCTTTTCTATCTTCTGGGTCTTTTTTTTTTTTTTTTTTGACACACTCTGAAAATTCTATCCTACTATGTTATCATCAAATCATTATTATTTTAAAATTGTAGCTCTTTTCCCAAGATTTGTAATGAATTCATCATGTTTTATAGCTGTGGTTACCAGTTATTTAGATTTATTTCTATGTTTAATTGAATTTAGATCATTACTAGCTTTTAAAAAAATATGCCTTGGCTTCTTCATTCTTGCATTCATGAACTATTTTTATTTATTTATTTTTATTGCAAAGTTCATTGTTGAAGGCAAGTGCTTCTGCTCTTTGGTTAAATTTCATTGCTGCTTATTCCTTTCTTAGACTCAACCCACCCAGAGTGGATCAGTTGCTCCAGGATTGATTCATACTGCCTGACTTTTTTGTTCATTTATGAAAAGTTTGTCTTTTTTCAAGACTAAGAGACTTACAGTCTCTAGTTTGTATATTGTATTACCAAAGGGAAATTTACATAGTAGGTCAAAATTTAATCCAAAAGCTTCTAAGTTCTTGTTCAATCACAGCAAATGTGTGTGTGTGTAGGTGGTGGATTATACTTTTCAAAAATATATAAAAACATCAAGTTCAGAGCCATCTCTACTGTAGAGATACCTTCATGATATGTCTCTAGTGTCCCTGTTCCTGGATATCTTGAGTGGGTGCTGCCAACAATCACCTCTGACTTTCATTGAGTCTATTTCATTGTTATTAACTGGATCCTTCTTACATTATTTTCTTCAGTTTGGAAATATAACAATTATAGCAAGAGTTTGCTTGTTCATCCAATGCTTGGTCCTATAAATGTTTTGATTTTAAGAGATTTTTTTTTTTCACTAGTATTGGGAATTGAATCCAGTGCCTTACATATGCTAGGCAGGCACTCTGCCACTGTGCTACATCCCTATCCCTTCTTATTTTTTATTTTTATCTTTTATTTTGAGACAGTGCCTTGATAAGTTGCCCAGGCTGAACTTGAACTTGGAATCCTTCTGTTTCATTTCCTTAGTAGTTGGGATTACAGGTGTGTGCCACTGCACCTGGCCTCTAAGATATTTTTAATACATGTCAAATCTCATCCTTAAGAGTTGAATTCTAGGGGCTGGGGTTGTGGCTCAGCGGTAAAGAGCTTGCCTAGCACTTGCAAGGCCCTGGGTTCGATCCTCAGCACCACATAAAAATAAATAAATAAATAAAATAAAGGTATAGTGTCAACTACAACTAAAAAATATTTATTAAAAAAAAGAGTTGAATTCTAATCTGGCTGGGTATGGTGGTACCTGCCTGTAATCTCAGTGATTTGGGAGAGTGAGGCAGGAGGATCACAAGTTCAAGGTCAGTAAGCCCCTCAGCAACTTAGTGAGACCCTGTCTCATAAAAGACTGGGAATATAGATCAATAGTAAAACACCTCTAAGTTCAATCCTCAGTACCCAACCCCTACCCCAAATAAGTTGGGTTCTAGTCAAGCATGGTAGTACCTATCTGTAATCTCAGTGACTTAGGAGTCTGAGGCAGGAAGATTGCAAGAGGAGGCCAGTCTCAGCAACTTAACAAAGCTGTCTCAAAATAAAAAAGATAAAAAGGACTGAGATGTAGCTCCATGGCAAAATTCCCTTAGGTTCAATCTCCAGTTCCAAAAAACCAAAACAAAACAACTCTGATCTCCTGTTCTTTGATGCCCTAATGACTAACTAGTCCTAACTCATGTCCTTCATGTTCTAAAAAAGAGGGGGATTTGGTAATGCCAAGAGTTAATAAATAGGACAGCATCAAATTAAAAAGCGTCTGCACAGCAAAGGAAACAATTAAGAATATAAATAGATAACTCACAGAATGGGAGAAAATCTTTGCTAGCTACTCTTCTGGCAGAGGATTAATATCTAGAATATACTAATATATTATTAATATAGAATTAATATATAATATATTAATATATAGAATATATACACAAAAATCAAATAACCCAATTCATAAGTTGGCCAATGAACTAAATAGTCATTTCTCAAAAGAAGAAATACAAATGGCCAACAAATACGTGATATTTGTCAAATTGTATTGTTATATTGTATAAATGTATAATGCACACAATATAACAATGCACATATAGCAATATGCACATGAAAAAAAATGTTCATCTTCTTTAGCAGTCAGAGAAATGCAAATTAAAACTACACTGAGATTTCATCTCACAGTAGTCAGAATGACAGGCATAAAGAATATAAATAATAATAAATGCTGGAGACCATATGGAGAAAAAGAAACATTTTTACACTGTTGGTGAGACTGTAAATGAGTACAACCACTATGGAAATCAGTATGGAGGTTCTTCAAAAGACCAGGCATAGAACTACTATATGACTCAGCTATGCTATTCCTCAGTTTTTATCCTGAAGAATTAAAGTCATCTTACTACAGTGATATATGATACCCCTGTTTATAGTAGCACAATTCGCAATAGCCAAACTATGGAATCAGCCTAGTGTCCATCAGTGGATGAATGGATAAAGAAAATATGGTACATATATATAATGGAGTTTTATTCAGCCATAAAGAGAAACAAAATTATGACATTTGCAGGAAAGTGGGTGGAACTAGACCATCATGTTAAGCAAAATAAATAAAACTCAGAAGGTTAAGGGTCTTATATTTTCTCTCATATGCGGAAGCTAGAGAGGAAAAAGGAAAGGAAAAAGTAGGGGTGGATCTCCTAAAAATCAAAGGGAGATCAGTAGAAGAAAAGAACCAAAGGGTGAAGGAAGAGACAGAGGGGGATGTACTGGGGAGTGATATTTGTCAAATTATATTGTTATATTGTGTGTATGTATAAATATGTAACAACAAATTCTGACAATATGTACAACTAAATAGAGGAGGATTTGTAAGCCTATTTGCATCCATCAGTATAACAAGGACTGAAACCACAGAACAGGGGAATCATGGGAAGGACGGGAGGATATTAAAGAAGAAAAATACATATCAATAAACACAGCATACAGATTATGAGTTTCATGACTGGATTAAGTATGATGACTTCTCAGAGCATATCTGAGCAGTATGAAGCCCCATTGATAATATAACCCTATTACTTCAGCTATAGTTTATTGGTGGAGTAAAGTAACAAGATTTTATTAGGGACAATCTTTTTTTAATATTTATTTTTTAGGTGGATACAGTATCTTTATTTTATTTTTATGGTGCGAGGACCCAGTGCCTCATGCGTGCTAGGCGAGCACTCTACCACTAAGCCACAACCTCAGCCCCTAGGGATTAATCTTTTTCTACCCACAGCCCTACATGTGTGATGGTGAAACTCAAATGATTCTGCTGTTAATGAATAGTGAGATAATGCCTAATGTCATGGATAGCAAAGAGAATGGAGTCTAACCAGCCATCCATGAGGTCTGCCCACCAGACTGTTGGCAGTGGGGAACTTGGGTATATGGACATGTATTCCAACTTGTCCATATAAGCTCAGCCTTTTCCATCGTTCAACCCTTTCCAACTTTCAAGGCTCTGCTCAAGAGTGGTTGACAGGTGCTCTTGACAACTCCTCACTCCAGGCTAGATTAGGTGCACCTGCTGTGCGTTCCTATACTGCCCTGCTCCTCATCCTCGATGACAAGGATGCTGAGACTTTCTTCTGCCAGCAAATATTACACATTTGGAGTGTAGGGCAAGTAGCTTAAGTACAGATTACCCTGATATTTTTAGCATCTTAGATATCTCTCAGTTGGAGAGAGATGTGAAACGTGCTCACTTTAAGGGAATTCTCATGAGCCTATTTGGCCATTCTGGCCGAGTGGGAATCTAGCCAGTTGGCCTATCTCCTTATTTCTTTGCCTGGTGATGCTACTTAGCTTAAAAGATGCAGAGTGGGTTTCTTCTTCCCTGGCAAGAATTTCTTGCTGCTCACTCTCACAGCAAAATCTGGTTGGGAGACCTCCAGTGGTGTGTGGTCATACTATGAGTTTAGCTTGAAGTTTGGGGAGCCAGCGGATTCACCCAGTTTTGTTCCCTTTAGATCGTGGACAACTCTCCTGGCTGTTTGTACTCTTGGCCTCCTATTTTTCTCCTGTCAAAATGCCCTGGGGAAAATCTGCTCTCCTGTCAGAGGAAGAGCTGCAAATCAATGTGCAACCTTTCAGTCTTTTTTTCTGTGCATTTATACATATAATGTATACAAAAGTAGGGTTGAGTCTTTTCTTTCCTTTTTTATACAAATAAGTTTACATTACAAATTTTTTGGTTCTAGCCTTCCTTCCTTCCTCCTTCCCTCTCTTCCTCCCTTTCTCCATTTCTCTCCAGCCAGATGGATGTTTTTATTAAAGAGTTATCCTGATCCTCTATGGATCTATAAAACACTGAATTTGTATTAAAATACTTCATACATCTGTAGGAAGCTTCCATTTGCTACAGATCAACTACTCAGTTGTTGAGGATTAACATAAAAATTCTCCTTTTTTATCTAACTGTAAAAATTCTCCTTTTTATCTCCATAGGCATCAATAAATCCAACATGAGGATGTTAGAAAGCTATTTTAGAACCCATACAAATAAAGAATTCCGTTCTGAAAGTAATGCTTGTGCCCTAGATTTCTAGCTCTCTGATCAACAACTCTCTAGTCCCTGACCTTGAATGCCATTGGTCTTTGCCTGACAGACTGGCCCTGACCTTGACCATGTCAAACCTGTTTGAAAAAGCATCTCTGCCTTTGTACATGTTTACCTTGGGAAGATGTAATAATGATTGAACAGTGAGGCTGTGGGTTGGAGTTCCCTTGGCAGATCCAAGTTTCTGTGAACAATTAACATTTCTCCAGTACTCTCTAAGTGGCAGGCAGAGTTATAAGTTCTTTACTTGCTCTGTTAATTTTCCCAATCATTGGATATGGACTCTATTAGTCTCCTTATTTTACAGATGAGGTAAATAAGGCATAGAAAGGTTGAACCACTTGCCTCAGGACACACAATTAAGTGTGGAATGGGGACAGTGATTTCATATCTTCTGCTCAGAGTCACAAAAGTGTTGCCTCTCCATGCAATTAAGATTTAGTGAAGAGCAATAACATTTGATGCCTTGTGGGATGAACTTGGATTCATTGATGGCTTTAGTGGTCCTTCTTTGCTTGTTCAGGATGACGTTGACCTGTTAATAGGATGTTAAAGGATTGTAAGAATTTTTTCTTTTGGGGCTCTCACCCTGCATCATTTAAAAAAGTAAAATACTATATTCAATGTAACTTTTTTCCTATATATATTTTGGAAGGCTTTTAAAAAATAATTTTGCCAGGCTGAGGATGTAGTTCAGTGGTAGAGCACTTGCTTAGCATGAGGGAGTTCCTGGATTCCATCCCCAGCAACACACATATACACACAAATGTGCCCCTGAAGTGATCTGGCTATGAACAACTTATTTAATTCACAGTTGGCTCTGATTTCTTATTCACACTTGGAATTCATGTGAAGAAAAAATGTCTAACAAATAGATTGTTTTCAAATGTAATGAAATTCTTATTTTAACAAATGAAGTTGACATGTTAGTTTTGTAGCTTAATTAATCAATTAAACATTTATTGATTATGAATTTGCAGTGTTCTTTTCATGGTTTTGAGCCAATACTTTCTTTTTTCTCCAGTCTCAAACGTTCCCCTTCCCCTTGAATGACTCATAGTCCCAGTATTGAGACTATGGGACTTCTTGCCATATCCCATAGCTGCTGTTCCCTACAGCTGCCCTAGGTAGACAGAACATTGACTCCTCCACAGCAAGATGCTTTTAAGGCCCCTCCTGCCCCAGATTGCTTTACTAAGTGGCTGCTGTCATGTTTTACTGGGGGGTTGGCCAACCAGGAGGCATTGGCATACATTATAGCTGGCATAGTATATTGATGTTATCTCTAAGTGCTCCCTCATTCAGTTGTTTTAGTCCATGACCTACAAGGGGCATCAGTTTTGTTCCTGGGATAATAGAGAGCCTACCATGCCTCTGGCTTGGTTTTTCTTTCTCTTTGTATCACTTGTTCTTGGTTCTGTGCTGTTGCCTGTCTGATTTGCCATGCATTCTACCAGGTAATCTGGAGCAGCACAGTGATTAAGAATCTGCTTTTGGAATCACACATCCTATGGTTTTCATTCCCAGCTCTGGCACTTACTGTATTACCTTGGGCAAACCACTCAACCTCTCCATGCTTCTTCCATTTCTACTTTGTAGAATGATCATTATAGTGCCTTGTTCATTGGTACTATTCTGAACTGGCTGTCTTTGTACTTTTTAGAACTGGCAGCTGTTCAAACCTGATTGTTTCTTATGAATCTCCACAAATGCTTTTTTTTTGGACTCACTAGATACCAACTCCCTGGATATGGAATTGCTCTCTAGACCTCCAGCTGCTGCTACACTCTCCACACAGTTACTCCCCAGGAAAGTCTCTTCACCTTCCAGGTAATCTTCCTGGGTAGAGGTTAAAATGGCTCCAGGACAGTGGACATTGGTTCTTGAATCCTTTCTGCTGCTTTCAGAGGGAGCAGACCTTATGTCCTCAATGCAGCCCCCCACCGTACTCCACTGTTTTACTTTCTTAGGTGCAGATCTAAGGTGTATTGGAGGACAAGGAGAACATCTTGGACTCTTGAGTAGTTTTGTGTTCTGGGACAACCTGGTCCCAGAATTTGAGAAATTGCCCCAAGTTTCTATGAGGCCAAATACAGATCCAGGATTGCACAGAGAGCAATTTACTGGGGATTTACTGACAGAACTATGGGCCTGGGTGGCAGCAAAACCAAGTGAATCCCTGTAATTGGTATCAGAAAGAAGGGGCAAATAAAGCAGTCAGAACAAAAGTGACTTTATCCAAGCCAGAATGTATCTGGTTTATCTCAACCTCATAACAAAAAGTGTTAGGCCCAATCCTGGTGCTCAGGGTTCAGTTATAAACGTCCATATATCACTCTAATAGTTTTGTCTCTTTATAGTGAGCTGGGAAACTATGCAGGGAAAACTGATCAGGTTACTCAGGAGTGATCATGGCAGTAAGGCCTTGACTGGTAAAGATGCCCTCCTCTTGATGGGAATGGCAACAAGGTCACATTGCAATGGTGCAAGTGTACAGGGATGGGAAGAATTATTACAGCCACTTTGTAAGCAATCATGGAGGTGAGATGTGGGAAGAGAGACTGAAATGAGAACAGCTTTTCCAACTTCACATTTTCACTTAAACCCAATGCTGAAACTTTTAAAAGATGGCAATATCATTTTCAGCTTTTAGAAGTCAGTTAATTATATTGCTGTGAACTAGGAAGATAATTAATAAATGTTAACATTTGCATGTCATTTTAATTAAGAAATAAATGTCTTTGAATGAGAAAGTGCCTGCCAGCATACCCATTAATTATCAGAGTACTGAAAGCACCTTTTGCAAGGTGGCACCTAAAGTACCTTGGTAAAATTATCCATCAATCATCTTTTGCCATTATGAGTCACGGTGTTGTCTTTCCTTGCAATTCTAACTGCCAGCCAGGTGAAGAGGCGAGAAAGGGGAAGCCCTTACCTGGTAGGAGTGAGGCAGAGTCATCTCAACTCTCTTTGTTCAAATGGGGTTCTAGGCAGACAGTTTTGCATTAAAGGATGTTTCTATCCTTCTATTGCCTACTTCTTTTGTTAAAAAATGAAAATACCTTAATTAACTTATTCATGATTGATCTTTTATTTCGAATATTTTGCTACAGTTTTCACATATTCTGTATTGGAATAGGTAAGCTCTTACAAACAGGAGCTAGATCTATCTGTATTGTTTTCCCCTTTCCTTTCCCCCTTTTTTTTTGAGATGTGTTAAATATTCTTTATTTAATATTGTTACCCATTTTTAATTCATTTTTTTGTTGCTAGTGAAGGTTCTTATTCAGAAGCTGGACGTCACACTCTCTGCTTTCCTTTTTTTTTTTTAAATTCTTTTTTACTTTTTTCATCATTTGTTTGTTTGTTGCTTTTCTTTTTTTTTTTTTTTTAACAAAATGTCTTTATTTTATTTGTTTATTTTATGTGGTGCTAAGGCTGGAACTCAGTGCCTCACACGTGCTAAGCAAGCACTCTGCCACTGAGCTATAGCCCCAGCCCATCTTTTCTTTTTTACTTTTATTTATTAATTCATGTTTTTTGAGACAGAGTCTCATTATGTTTCCCAGGTTTTCCTAGAACTTCTGGGCTCAAATGACCCTCTTGCTTCAGTCTCCTAAAGGCTGGGACTACATGTGCATGCCACTATGCAGGGCTCTCTTTCTTTTATGAAGAAATTTTTTTTTTAAGAGAGAGAGAGAGAGAGAGAGAAAGAGAGAGAGGGAGAGGGAGAGAGAGAGAAGATATCTTTTTTTTTGTAGATGGATACAATTTTTTTTTTTTTTATGTGGTGCTGAGAATCGAACCTGGGTCCTGCCGTGGTAAGCGAGCACTCTACCGCTGAGCCACAATCCCAGCCCTATGAAGAAACTTTTTAAAAACACAACTGTAAAAATAACACAATTAAGAAAAATGCATAAAATATAATAGTTAGCTTTTAAAAATTATTACAAAACAGATATCAGCTAAAAACAGACTCTTGCTAGCATCCCACAGAAGCACCCACCCCTTCCCAATTATGCCCTTTCTCTCCCTGTAAAAGTAACCACTGCCCTGACTCTTACTACTATCATGTCCTTGAATTTTTCACTAGTTTTACCACTTAAATATGAATTTTAGTTTCACTTGTCTTTGAACTCTGGATAATTTTAGAGTGAGTCCCTCAGCAATTTGTGAAATTGATTCATATTTTTGGGTATGGCTTTGGTGCATTTGTTATCACTATGGTATGTCACACGATGAACATACCACAATTTATTTATTGATTATACTCTTGGTGGATACTTGCTTCATACTAATAATGATGACTAATGCTGCTGTAGAATCCATGTGCATGTCTTCTATAGGCACATATATGTTGTGCAATATCAATTTTAGGTACTTCTACATCTGGAACTTCTGGGTTGCAAGGGTAAGCAGATATTCAGCTTAATAGTTGATACTCAGTTTTCCAAAGTGATTGAACAGTTTTGCACAGTGTTCAGTCACCTTTGTGAACTTGTGTTGCTCCATATTCTTTCTAGGATTTTGTTAACAGGTTAGAAAAAAATTAACCATGCAGTTGAAAGTATACTGATATTTTATCATGACTTTAATTTGTGTCTCCTTCAACAGTGATGATATTCAACACCTATGTTTATTGGCCATTTGGAATTTTTTTTTTGCAACACCTGTCCAAATCTCTGTTATACTGGGTCCTCGGGGGGGGGGGGTTGTTTTTTCTTTTTCTTTCTTTTGGTGATGCTTGGGATCAAACCCAGAGCCTTGTGCATGCTAGGCAAGTGCTCTACCACTGAACTACACCTCCAGCCCCTGCTGTTTTGTTTTTAATTATCTTTTAGTAGTTTCTATACAGGTTTGTTATGAGCCTCTTCTCAGTTACATGTGTTAAAGCTCATTCTCCCACTCTTGTTTATCTTTTCACTCTCTTATCAAAACAGAAGTTCTTAATTTTGATAAATGAAACTTCTAAACTTTAATGTACTCCAATTTATCCCTGTCTTTATGGTTTACACATTTCCTTTCTGTAAGGATGGCCTTAGGCCTGAGCCTAAGCAATCCCATTTTAAAACCTGTAGTCTCACTAGGCACACCTAATGGAGCCTTCCAGTATGGTCCTCAGGCACAAACAAGTCACTTCTCCCCACCCTGACAAACTCAGAGTGAAGTCTCTGGCATGTTGTCCTCACCCTGATAAGGGGGAAAGGCAAAAAAATCAGGGTGGGGAACACCAGACCAGATGCTTTAATTTACCTCAGGGTAAATGACCTCACTGAGAGACCCGGATGACAGCGGATAGGGAAATTATATCCCATCTATGTATGATACATCAAAGTATATAAGTGCATTCTACTGTCATGTATAACTAATTAAAACAAATAAATAAGAAAGAAAGAAAGAAAGAGTGGTCAAAAGCCCCCAAATTTAGTATAAATGAAGGAACAAATGAACATTCAGCTAGCCGACACCGATGCACACAAGCCTGAGAGCCTAATGAGACCTGGGCTGACATCCCAAATCTTCTCATCTGCCTGATCCTCTGTGTTGTTCTGTTGTTCTCACTGCTTTTAAACTCAATAGCACTCTTGACTCTGGTGAGAAAAGGACTTCTCCCTATGACTGCCTCCTCAAGCCAGTCATCAGCTCCACCCCAGGAGAAGCCTGCCTTGGTTCCTGATCTGATCATCGTGGTCTGAGTGTGTATCTGCTGGACTTAGAGCCTAAGGCTTGAGACTTTTGATCTGATACTTGACTTACACACAGAGGGAATGTCTGTCATGAGCCTGTCATGATTAAGTGTGTTTGCTGTGCTTAGAATTAGTCTAGAATTGTTTGCTGTGAATTAATTAATCTAGAATTGTTTGCTGTGAATTGATTATGTCTATTGCAGTACCTAGCATTAAGGATTGTCATTTTCTTGATTAAGAACCTATAGAGTGAAATTGTATTGGGTGATTTGAGTGAATAAAGCATTGACAAAGGCAGAAGCGTGTGGACATTCTTTATTTCTCCCCCTCGACTGCATAAGTTGCACCTTTTGCCATCACAATACTTTCTTAGCCATGAATTCTCCTATATTATTTTCTAAAAGCTTTATAGTTTTTGTCTTTCATATTTAGATCTCCAATCTACCTGGAACTTATTTGGATGAATAGTGTGGGAGGGAGTCAAGTTACATTTTTTTTTCCTTATTTATCTATTGTCCCTGTACCTTTGTTGAGACAGTCTTTCCCCCAATATTCTATGCTGAAGCCATGGTTGCCCCAGGCTGTCTTTGTCCCTGATCAAACACAGAGTACCATTTCTGCTGGATGAGGGGCTCCTCTAATGGGGAACTTATGCTTGGATACTGCCCACTAGTCCACTACTGTCCCAGAACTGCAGTATGGTCTGATGCTCTTCCTACTTTATTTTCCTGGCACAAGTGTTACTCAGGTGTGATCTGAGAGCTCTCCCTTGCTCCCCATTCTTCCTGGGAATCTGTCCTAAGGAGTATTTTGTATGGCTAATCCCATCCTGGTGTCTGCTTCTTGGAGGATCCACAATGACAGAGTAGGGACAGTTCCTAGAATAAGAGAAAAGTCAAGCCTCAGCTTTCTGTCAGAGTGATAGAAAGCAGGGCTAAAAGAGAATAGGTAAAGAGAATGATTACAGGTCTTTCTGAAAGTAGAATGAGTGGAAACTTGTACCTAACAACATGGAGGATAAGGGGAATGTGGAGCAGAATATGACTGAGTGGACGAATTACCTTGTCACAGAGGAGGAGCTCATTTGATGGAGTAACCAATCACACTAGTTCTATGATATTAGAGTATTTTTATGCAAAAATAACAATTTTAGGTTATATTTGTGTTGTAAATTTAACAGTTTACTGAGTGCATTTATTTTTCTGTAGGCCTTTTGAATGGGGGAGAAAAGGGACAAATTAAGGGAAGTTTTACTGGTTTTTCCTTTCTTAGGGTCTTTACTACTAACCCTCCCACTCCAGCCTCTTTTTACTTTTGTTTCCAAGATATGAAGATTTGGCTGAAGAAATTAGTTTCGTTAGCTTACATCATCTCCAGTCAAGGTAGGGTTAGCATGTGGCAAACCTGTATGTGGTGGGAGAAGTTTGAAGGTCATGTTTGCCCAGTTGGAAAAAGGGGATTTGGGTGAGGAAGATCTCAGATGTACATTGATTTGGGACACCATGTTTCATAGTACTTAGAGGTGGTAACTTCATGCAGGGAGTGAAGTTTTGATATTTTGCGGGTCACAGATAAATTATATCACTATCAGAAAAGGGGAGGGAGAAATGATAGAAAATGGAGAGGTGCAGAAAAGGAAAGACTGAGAAACTGATGTGACTCCATTTTTGAAAACAGCTTTACCTCAAGGCCTGTCCAGAGGGAGGGGGTGTGACCCTTGTCCTTGGAAAAACCCACAGAGCACTCCTAGGCACATAGCCACCCTGCTGAGTTGTTTGTAAATAACAGGAGAGATCTTCGGTGCCAGGTGTCCCTGACTCAGTTACACTAGGTGAGGACCCATAGCAACCCCTAGCAACCACCAATCACATGAGACAGGGAAAATACCTGGGATGCCAGATGAAGGACCCCCCCGCCCCCGTAGTTTATGGTGGTTGGTAACATGTAAGGAAACCATGTAGTTTAGCACGAACACCCCTCACAGATTAAACCAATCAGTTCAAACGAATCCCCCTCTTGTACTAACCAATCACCCCTACCCAATATGTTCCCACCAGAGAATGTGCTAATCAATGTTAAGAGTTGTTGTTTGATTTTCCGAGGTGTGGAATGATTTGCTGTGTGATGTTGTGACGCATAGAGTATACCTAAAAAAAACCTATAAAATCTCATTGAACAAAGGACCAGGACTCCTCGTGACTGTTGGGTCAGAAACGGTTGTGAGTCCAGGCTCGAGCTTGCAAGAAAATAAAGACTCTTGTGTGATTGTATCGGATTCCGCTCCTGGGGGTCTATTGGGGTCCCATGAATCTGGCATTACAAGAGACCATTATGGGTGGGTTGTTGGAAGGACAGTAATACAATGAAACATTTTAGATAGGGGTACAGTGTGTGTACATGCATGTGTGTGCATGTGTTCATGTATGCATGTGTATACTTGATCCTTTGGTGGGAAGAAAAAAAAAAGTGAAAGAGATGTTGGAATCAGAAAGATTCCAAAGAACTTTAGAATCCTTAGATTGGCAGCCATTAAAATAGTTTTGGTTAGCTAGCTTGTATTAAGCTTCCCCTAGGTACCAAGGATGGACCAGATGTTGTGTCTGAGGAAAGGAGCTAGACTTTGAGGATTGGACAGACAGGTATTTATTTAAAAGATCCAGATGGTTCAAAGGAGTTTCTAATTTTACATTGTTGGGCACCAGGTTTCAAACTAAATTTGGGATCTGCCTTCCAGCTTTCCTGTTGGCCCTGGGTTGAGAATAGCCTCCTGTTTTACCAGCCATCTGGTCTCTCAAGTCTCTGTTGCTGAGTGGCATCTCCAAATGTCTTCCCACAGAGAGGACAAAAATCTTCAACAAAATCTACAGGGTGAATATGTTTTTCTAACAGGAGATTCCCAGATGGGATTCTAGAAATGAGTAGGTCCCTACATTAGTAGAGTCCATATGTGAGTCACACTTACATATGATTAGGCATCTGATTGAGCAGGAATACATTGAGATGTGTCCTATACTGGATAATTCAGGCCTGTGCTTCTAGGTCTTGATTTCTTGGAACTTCCTTTTCTAAACAAGCAGGCACAGGTGCCAGTTATTAATGTGCTAGGCATTGTTAGCATATAGTGATAGGAGAAATAATCACTATTAGTTTAGAATACATCCGTATTAGTCAGCTTTCCATTACTGTAGCAATTATCTGAATCAACTTATAAAGAAGAAAGTTTTATTTTGGTTGCCAGTTTGGGAGGTTTCAGTCCATGGTGGGTTGGTCCCATTGCTTTTGGGCCTGTGGTGAGGCAGAACATCATGCTGGAGAATATGAGGTAGATTAAAACTGTTCACAAAAGAAAAGGAAAAGGCCAAAGTCCCACAATCCCCTTTGAGGGCATGCCCCCAGTGACCTGAAACCTCCCTTTAGGACCCACTTCTTTGTTTTTTCTCCACATTTCTTATTGGTGCATTGTAGTTGTGCATAAAATGGTGGGATTGGTGGCTACATATTTGTATATGTACACAATATAGCAATCTAATTTGCTCAATATCATTCCTCAGTATTTTCCCTTTCCCTCCCCTCCTCTTTCCCCCTGGTCCCTTTCATCTACTCTACTGGTCTCTTTGATTTTCATGAGATTCTTCACATCTTTCTTTTCCTTTTATCCCCCCCCCTAGATTCCACATATGAGAGAAGAATATGACCCTTGACCTTCTCAGTTTGGCTTATTTCACTTAACATAATGGTCTCAAGTTCCATCTATTTTCCTACAAATGACTAAATTTCATTTTTTAATGGCTGAATAAAACTCCATTGTGTATATATATCACATTTTCTTTATCCATTCATTCACTGATGGACAGACTGGTTCTATAGTTTGGCTATTGTGAAGTGTGCTTCTGTGAACATGGGTATACATGTACCACTATAGTATGATGGCTTTAATTTTCTTTTTTGGGGAGGCGGGAGGAATTCTGGGGATTGAATTCACGGGCACTTGACCACTGAGCCACATCCAGCCCTATTTTGTATTTTATTCAGAGACAGGATCTCACTGGATTGCTTAGTGCCTCACCATTGCCAAGGCAGGCTTTGAATTCGAGGATCCTCCTGCCTTAGCCTCCTGAACCACTGGGATTACAGGTGTGCACCATTGCACCTAGCATGATTTTAATTCTTTTTTTATATATTAACTTTTTCAAAATTTTTTGTAATTAGTTATACATGACAGCAGAATGCATTTTGTTTCATTGTACACAAATGTGGTACAAGTTTGCATTTCTCTGGTTGTACAGGATGTAGAGTTGCATTATTTGTGCAATCATATATGTACGTCTCATTTCACCATCTTATCTACCCCATGCCCCTCCCCTCCCCCACTCGCCTATGACTTTAATTCTTTAGGATAAATACTGAAGAATTGTATAGCTGGATCATATGGTGGTTCTGTATGGAACCTCCATTCAGATTTCCATAGTGGTTGTACTAATTTACAGTCCCATCAACAGTATTAAAGTGTTCATTTTTCTCCACATTTCTCCAGCATTTATTATTGTTTATATTCTTGATGACTACCATTCTTAAAGATGTGAGATTAGGCCACATTTCCTACATGTTCTTCCACCTTCAAATAGCACCAAACTGGAGACTAAGCCTTTAACACATGGGCCTTTGGGGGCACATTCCAGATCTAAATTATAGCAATGCCTTTTTTTTTTTAAGATGACAAAAGTAGAGAATGATTTAGCTTTAGCCTTGACATTATTATTATTATTATTATTTTGGAAAATAATCCATTGTTATTTCTAGCAATGTTGCCTCTGGACAGAAGCAGTTAAGGCTGACACCAGGACTCGTGGAGACCTTAAGACAAATCATACTATGGATTTTCTTTGCTTCCCACTCTCAGTCCCTCCCCTTGACAACCTGGCATTTGTATCCTGATGAGATCAGGCCAAAATGAGTATCAGGGGCTAATTTGAAGAAGATGAGAAATCACAAAATGAATCCATGTGACTAGAGGGGCTAAACAGAATTGGATGGAGGTGTAACTACTTGCTTTGCTTTGATGAAGTCTGGGGCTTAAGAGCTGGGGCTGTGTGAGCCTCAGGGCCTTTCTTCTAAGTACCAGATGGTAGAGCCACCTCACTGAACTCTGCCAGCTGCCAGGCCCATGTGCCTGGATGAGATTGCCCTGCTTTGCAAACTGCAGACTGGTTCTGTCTGCAAGAAGGTATAATTACGGTTGAAACAAATGTATAATAGTACCTGGACAGATATAGCTCAGTTGGCTCCTGACACATTCTGGCTTAAAGGGCCAGAGAGCTTCCATGAGAAGGTGGGATAGTGCAGGACTAAATAAGTAGGAAGCAGACATTGGCCACCTCTCTTAGTCCTCTTCAGTTTCTTATTATAAACAAGTCTAATGCTCTTTGTGAGGAGATATGGAAATCTAAAAAGCCTAGCTGATTCACTTCATCAAAGCTTTTCTCAATAACAGGCAGGCAATAAAACAGGTCATTGTTTCCCAAAATAGATTTTGCAATGCTTGGGGCCCCTCTTAAAGTAATGGAGGAGTTTGTAGGAATAGTAGATCTGAGTGTGTGGGTATGTCTGTCTCTGATTTTTTTTTTCTTGTAAAAAAATCTTGCAATTGTGGTTTGTTTTTGTTGTCTGTGTACCTTGAATCTCTGTCCTGTCATAACCAGACCTTCTAGCCCTTGTGATATTGCAGCTGAATTATGCAAGAGTGCAAAGCACTATGGGAAACACAGATGGGGTGGATGAATTCTGAATTGGGCTCTGAAGGTAGAAGGCTGTGCATTTTCTGGATTTGTCTTGTAGAACTTAAACTATGGAGCACATGAACCAGGCACCAATTGCCCTCCTTTCATTCTTTGTCCCAGCCTTCTGATCTAGTTGTCTTCCTGTTTAACGAGCCTCCAAATCTGCCATTCTCTAGATTGGGACTTTCTGCCCCTACATCATATTCCCCTGCCTCAGCTGGCAGAATCAGGCTAATTCTTACCTCTCTTTAGAGTTTGAGACTAGATGTTATCTCTCTGGGAAGACTTTTCTGAACGCTGCCGGCCTGGGGGTTGTGTGCTGCCCCGGCAGACCCTGCTTCCTCTTCACGCGAGGTAGTACCAATTTGCTTCTTGCTTTTCCCTGCTCAGCAGTATTCTCCACAGAGACAGGGACTATGTTTGTTTTCCCTAGCACAGAGCCTGGCACACAGTAGATGCTTAATGATTGAGCAATGAGTGGACCCTGTTGCTTATCATTTGCCTCTCCCACACTGCAAAGGTTGGGTGAGCTCATTTTCCTTTTCTCTTCTCTCTTGTTACTACCTTCCAAAGCCAGCAAAAACTATCTTTGCCTGTCTTTCTGTTTTGTTTTGTTTTTTCCTTCCCCATCATTTTAATTAGCTTAAAAATTCAATTGTCTGGATGCCACTTCTCTGAAGTCTGTTTGGATGAAATAATAAAACCTTGTATGTTTGTTTGTCTGTTTGTTTTCCAAGCCGCTTCATGGTTATGGAAAGAGAAAAAGCAAAACTGGAGCAGAAGACCAATGTCAGAGCCTCCATTACTAAAATGTCAACACTGCCTGCAACTCTCCTTGGTTTGGGGCTCTTTTGTGTAACAGATGTTTTAAACTGATTTAGGGCTTTATAATATTAGGACCAGAATATACTCCAAGAGCTGTTTGAGCAAATCATTATCTTTACTCCCTTTCTGCCTGTTATATATCATGTAGTGATGCAGGACACCCAAAGTGGACAGAGTAAAAAAAACTTTGCAGGTCTCCATTCTTCCAGCATAGGACTTTGGCTTCTTTCATGGTTTTCACAGAAGGATTATTTTCCATTCAAAAAGAGAACCATAGAGGTAGAAATCAAGATGGAGGAAAGAACAAAACACCTCCAGATGTCTATTTTTAGCTGAATTGGTATAAATGACCTTGATGGGGTATTGTAAGTTTGGGAACCAGGAGTAGAGGGGTCTTGGGAGTTCTTCACTTTGAATAGACTTGGAATCCAATCCTGTGGCATTCTTCAACCTGTCAGCAATTGTTGGAATTTAAAGAAAACCATTATTTACTATTGTTCAGATTTGTTTTAAAATATTTATAGTAAAGCAAGAATTAGAAGAATAGGCACCTAATATATGCCAGCCACCAAGTTGAGTGTTTTACTTAGTCATTGTCTCGTTTAATTTTTTTGATGAGATATTCATAAAGAATATTCATAAAATATATGTGATGTGTGGAGAATTCTGTTGGAGGGAACACCTGCATTTAGCATTACCTTTGGGTCCCTTGTGTCTTCCTGGAGTCCGTTTTCTTCCCTTCTTATATATAGCCCTTCTCCTGAATTTTTCACTTATTGTTCACTTCCTTTCTAAAGTACCTTTTCATTGTTTCCTATATTCTAAAAACAATACATTGCTGGGTTTTGCATGGCTTTGTATGCAAGTGAAATCATACTGTTTGAGTTTTCTGCAACTTGCATTTTTCACTCAAATGTCTGAACCTGAGATTCATCCACACTATTATGCATCACTCTAATTCATTTTCATTATCATATGGTATTAGATTGTGTGAATATTCTTCAGTGTGTTTATTATTCATTCTGACATGGATGGACATTTGCCTGCTTCCATTTTTTTTGGGGGGGATACCAGGGATTGAACTCAGGGGTACTCAACCACTGAGCTACATCCCTAACCCTATTTTGTATTTTATTTAGAGACAGGGTCTCACTGCATTGCTTAGCGCCTTTCTATTGCTGAGGCTGGCTTTGAACTCGCAATCCTGAACTCGCAATCCTCCTGCCTCAGCCTCCTGAGCCACTGGGATTACAGGCGTGTGCCACCACACCCAGCTGATTGCTTCCATTTTTAAAAACAATTACAGTTAGAGTTTAGATAATCATTCTTATATGTGTTCCCTCCTGCACATGGGCAGAAGTTACTTGTTTGGGGGGACTTTATTCCATTGTTTATTGTTTTTCTTTATTCAAAGAGTTTAGAAAGTTGCAAATATTACAGATGCAAAACCCAAGAAATTGAAGAAAGTTTACCAGTATAGTTGGAATTTTTTTCCTCCCTGCAAGCACATATGCATGTATACAATAACAGCTTTTGCTGCTGCTTCTGATTTATTCAACAATGTTTGTTTCCATATTTTATATTGATGTATTATAGTTATCCATAATAGTGGAATTCTTTGTCACATATTCATACATACAAACAATATAATCAAATCAGTATTATTCCCTAATAATATTAGTATTATTCCTCTTTCTCTCCCTCCCTCTCTCTGGTCCCTTTTCTCTACTCCACTGTTCTCCCTTTGATTTTCATGAGATCTCCTTTCCCCCTTTCTTTCCCATTTTCTCTCTAGCTTCCACATATGAGAGAAAACATATGACCCTTGACTTTCTAAGTTTGGCTTATTTTGCTTAACATAATTGTGCTAGCTCTTTGTAGCTGTGACCAAAAAATCTGACAAGAACAACTTTGAGGAGGAAAAGTTTATCTTGCCTCATAGTTTCAGAGATTCAGTCTGTGATCAACCAACTCCATAGCTCTGGGCCTGAGGTGAGACAAAACATCATGGTGGAAAGGCCTGGCAGAGGGAAGCTGCCCAATTCATGACAGCCAGGAAGCAGAGAGAGTTTGAATATAAGGAGTCAGGGACCTACTACTTCCTCCAGCCACTTCCTACCTGCTTACAGTTACCACCCACTCATCCAGTCAAATTATCAACCCTTCAAATGGATTAATCTACTTGATTAAATTATGACTCTTATAATCTGATTATTTCACCTTGGAACATTCCTGAATTGCCTCACATATGAACTTTTGGGGTCACCTCATATCTAAACCATAACAATAATGCTCTCAAGTTCCATCCATTTTCCTGTAAATGACATAATTTCATTCTTCTTTTTGGCTTATTAAAACTCCATTGTATGTATGTATGTATGTGTATATATATATATATATATATATATATATATATATATATATATATAATGTTTTCTTTATTTATTCATCCATTAACAGACACTTAGACTGGTTCCATCATTTGGCTATTTCAGTTGGGCTGCTATAAACATGAATATCTATGTATTTCTATGGTATGATAACTTCAATTCTTTGGACTAAATACTGAAAAATGGTATAGCTAGGTCAAATGATGGTTCTATTCCTAGTGTTTTGAAGAATCTCCATACAGATTTCCATAGTGGTTATACTAATTTTTAACCCCACCAAGAATCTAGAAATGATCCTTTCCCCCCATATCCTCTTCATTATTTATTAGTGTTTTATTCATGTTGACTGCCATTCTGACAGTGTGAGATGAAATCTCAGTAGTTTTGACTTCCATTTCCTAATTGCTAAATACAAGAAAAATTTTTTTTCTTATGTTTATTGGCTACTTGTATTCTTTTGAGAAATATATGTTTGGTTCATTTATTTTCAGATATTTTAATGGTGTTTTTGTTTATTAAAAGCATGTATACTAAGACCATGTGCTAGTTTAGTCTCTTTGGGTATTCATGGTTGGGGAAAACCCAGTTTGGTGGGTCCCTGTGGCCATAACCAAAGGAACTGCTTCTTCCAGTCACTAGACAATAAGTAACATTTCACCTATTGGCTTTGCAAATCCAAATCTATTAAATAGCTTCACTGTCAAAGTAACAGTTGATGAGACAAGGCATTCCTAAAGTCAGAGCTATTTTTTTCTTTATTTTTTTATTAGTTGTTCAAAACATTACAAAGCTCTTGACATATCATATTTCATACATTAGATTCAAGTGGGTTATAAATGTTTTTACATACTGCCAACTAGTGTCTGTTGTATTCTGCTGTCTTTCCTATCCTCTACTATCCCCCCTCCCCTCCCCTCCCCTCCCCTCCCTAAAGACAGAGCTATTTTAATATATTAAGTTATTTAGCGTTGCTGAGGCAAAATTATGAGGATCTGTTTAAAGCAAAATGGAATGTTCTTGGACTAGTTTCAAATCTTGTCTATGATTTACCAATTGTGCAACTGTGCACCTTTGTGTAGTATACCTATTTTCATCGGGGTATGTTAGACACCTAGTCAGACCAGCACATATAAAAGGGACTTTATTAAAAAGATGGATCTTGGGCTGGGGTTGTGGCTTAGTGGTAGAGCACTTGCTGAACACATACGAGGCACCAGGTTCGATTCTCAGCATCACATAAATAAAATAAAATAAAGATATTGTGTCTATCTACAACTAAAAAAATTTTAAAAAATAGATGGATCTCTTGGAACCCAAAGAGCAAATGAACAACCATGCCTACTCTTGACACCATATATGGGAAACTGAGGCTTAGTGAGGTTAAGTTTTAACTATTAAAGCCTGTGGGGTAAGCAAATTTAAACATGCGCTGAGCACCATCTGTGAATGAATCCATTACATGTTTTGTGCTTACATGGCGGTCTATTTTTTCATGGTATATTATATAAATGCCACTCTGATTAATGAATTTCAAGTGTATTTTAGAGAGAATTTTTAAAAAATATTTATTTTTCAATTTTCGGCGGACACAACATCTTTGTTTGTATGTGGTGCTGAGGATCGAACCCCGGCCACACGCATGCCAGGCGAGCGCGCTACCGCTTGAGCCACATCCCCAGGCCTATTTTAAAATGTATTATTGATAAAAGCTTTTATCAAATTCTTTTTCAGTACAAGTAAATACACGGGGAGGTATTCATAACATTCCTTTTTATTTAAAAAAATAGTTTTGTAAAAACAAAGTTAAATATGCACATAGTTTAGGGAATCAAATAGTAAGAATGAAAAACTTGATAGGGGTCTTCCTTCCACTCCCAGCTTCTCACATTTCCTGCCGTTTGCAAGTAAATTTCTTAAAATCCTTTGTTACCTCCATGTCTCTAAACAGCATGCTTATCTTTATTGATGTTTTGGTGTTAGAAATAATCTGCATACTTTCCACTAAGGAAGAGAGGAATTTAGTTTTATTTACATATTATCCCTAACACTTGATTATATCAATATTCAGTTTGTGCATTCTTAAGACTTAAATAATGCTATTCACAACCAAGCCATGTAGTATACTATGATTACTTTCTCTTTCCTGTAAAACTTCTTGTTTTTTTCCTGAAGTTAATATTTACCTTTTTTAAACAAAAACTTAAAAAGAAATATTTACCTTTTCTATTTGGTTGTTTAGTTTTTTGTTTTTTTTTTAAATCAACATTCCCTCAACCTGTTCCTAGTGTATAAATCTGCTTAGTACCTAAATGCTTAAGACAATCAAATTGATTGTTTTGCTGATTCTAGAATCTCATGACCTGTTCCACACTGGGATGATTATATGCCATTCATTGTGTTTAGTCAACTTTCCATTATTGTAAACAATACCTGATATAATCAATTTATAAAAAGATTTATATGACTCATAGTTTTAGAGATTCCAATCCTTCATTGAGTAGACCCCATTGCCTTTGTGCCTCTAGTCTGGTGGGAGTGCATGGAGGAGTAGAACTGCTCACCTCATAGCTGGGATATGAAAAAGAGAGAAGAGAAAGGGGCTGGAGTCCCACCGTCCCCTTCAAGGGCACACTCCTGCAGTGACCTGAAGACCTCATACTAGACCTCTTCTCCTCCTCCTTCGTCGTCGTCGTCGTCCTCCTCCTCCTCCTCCTTCTGTTAGGATACAATATCAGGATATACCTTGACATAATCACAAAATTGGAATCCAATCCACTCTAATTCAGTATTCAGCAATTCCTCCCATTCCCATCCACTGCTTCCCTCCCTCCAATTTCACTGATCCCTCTTCAATCCATTTACAGTTGACTTTTTTTTTTCTTTAGGAATTTGCAGTCCCACCAGCAATGTATGGTGTGCCTGTTTCCCCACATCCTCGCCAATATTTATTGTTATTTGTATTTTGATAATTGCCATTCTTATTGGAATGAGATGTGGTTTTAATTTGCATTACCCTAATTGCTGGAAATGTTGAACATTTTTTAAATATATTTGTTGGCCATTTGTATTTCTTCTTTTTTAAAAAATATTTATTTTTTAGTTTTAGGTGGACACAATATCTTTATTTTATTTTTTTATGTGGTGTTGAGGATTGAACCCAGCAGCCCACGAATGCCAGGCGAGTACGCTACCGCTTGAGCCACATCCCCAGCCCTGAATTTCTTCTTTTGAGAAGTGTCTGTTTAGTTATTTTGTCCATCTATTGTTTGTATTTTTAGTGTGAAGTTTTTACAGTTCTTTGTATATTCTGGATATAAATGCCCTATCTGAAGACCAGGTGGCAAATATTTTCTCCCATTCTGTTGGCTCTCTCTTCATGCTCTTATGTCCTTTGCTGTGCAGAAGAATTTTAATTTGATGCCATCCACTTATTGATTTTTAATTTTATTTCTTGTGTGTTAGGAGTCTTCTTAAGAATTCAGTTCCTGTGCTAATATATTTGAGGGTTGGACCTACATTTTCTTGTAGCAGTTTTATGGGTTTCTAGTCTAATTCCTAGGTCTTTGATCTACTTCAAGTTGACTTTTTTTTAAATATTTTTTTTAGTGGCCAATGGGTCTTTATTTTATTTATTTATTTTTATGTGGTGCTGACGATGGAACCCAGTGCCTCACACATGCTGGGCAAGTGCTCTACCACTGAGCCACAACCCCAGCCCCTCGAGTTGACTTTTGTACCGGGTGAAAGGGATTAAATTTCATTCTTCTACATAGGATTTCCAGTTTTCACAGCACCATTTGTTAAAAAGGTTGTTTTTCCCCCCAACATATGTTTTTGGCATCTTTGTCTAGTATCAGATAACTATATTTATGTGGGTTTGTCTCTGTGTCTTCTATTCTAGACCTCACTTCTTGAAAATCCTACCACCTCCCAATAGTGCCACCATGGGGACCAATTCTTTAACACATGAACCTTTGGGGAACATTCTAGATCCAAACAATAACAACTATCGTAAGGGCCTCCTTCACTATCATCCCAGAAATTCCCTTTGCCTCTCTTCTGGGTTTGATTACCCATTTCCTGGATCCAATGTCTTTTTCTTTGTTGATTCTCACACTTTGGTGGGGCACATCCTCTAATATCTCATACCTTCCTGAGAAAGTTAGCACACGAAGTGTTTTGAGATCTTATGTGTCTAAAAATGCTTTATTCTACCCACACACTAAATTATAATTTGACTGTATAAAGTTTGGATTGAAAAACATTTTACCTGCATCATTTCCAGTGTTGCTATTGAGAAACCCAACGTCTTTCTGATTCTTCATACTTTTGTTGAAACTCTGTTACTCTCTTTTTTCTTTTTCTGAAAGCTTGTAGAATTTTTTTCTTATTCCTAATTGTGTAAAATTCCACAGTACATATTCCTCTTTTCATCTGTTGTCCTGGGATCTCAGTGGGCCTTTCAGTCTGGAAATTCTTTTCTTTCACCCTGGGAAATCTCAATGAGTTCTTGGCTGATTTCTTCTTTTCCATATATTGAGTAGAGAACAACGAACGGTTTATTCAAAATCCTTTTGTTCAGATATTAGACTTCCTGAAGGGTTCTGTTTTTGTTTTCATATCTTTTTTCCTTTGCCAGTTTTCTATCTTTTTGCCTTGGCTCTATTTCTGAAAAAGTTCTACACTATTAACTTCTTACCCTTGGGATTTCAATTTTGTCATCATACTTTTAATTTCTAATAACATAGTGTGTTTTTTTGTTTGTTTTAAATTCCTTTTTCTCTTTTCATAAGCTCTGTCTCCTCCAGGTTGCTGTTTTCTGCTTATTTGTTTTGGCCTCTCTCTTTCATCTTAGAAGTTCTTCTTGAATACCCCATCCTAGGCCCTTTGTGTATATTTGTGAGTGGGATTGCTTCAAAGTCAATGGCTGGGTGAGGCCTCTCAAATGTGGGCTTATCTAGAGTGATCTGGCTGGAGCATTTCTTTTGACATAAGTATCTTTAGGATGTTTTTCACTGGAACCAGAATTCTATAAGGAAGATGCCTCTAGTGTCCTGTCTAGAGGGAAAAAGTCTGGAGAGTGTCTAGGAAATGAGAGGAAATAGGCCTGGGGTGGCAGAGGAGGTAGGGAAGGTCTCAAAATCAGTCTGGAAACCTTCATGCATGCTCTGCTCATGTTTTCAATATGTCATCCCTACTCTTGGTCAGAATAAAGCTTAATTGCATCTTAAATAGCCTTTCTGTCACCCCACATTCACCCACTCCCAAAGGTACCTGAAGCTGGTTTGGAATGTTTCTTTTTTTCCTCTTCAGAGTTGGGGATTGAACCTAGGACCTCATACATGTTAGGCTAGTGCTCTCCCACTGAGCCACACCTTCTCTCTCTCTCTCTCTCTTAGGGTTTATAAGTCAATTATCCATCTGCTCATCCATCTGCTTTCCAGTTTCTCTTACCATGTTGCTTCTGTCTTTGTCCTGTTCTCTTTATGTTTTTTTGTGGGGTTTACCAAGATAACAAAGGCTGAGTGTCTTTAAGTTGCCATCATTAACTAGAACCCTAAAGTTTATTTAAAAAAGGCATTGTAGGGAAAGGATCAGAAATCATCACTCCAATTCTACTCCCTTCAGCTCTTCTTTTCAAAACCCTTTACTTTTCTGTCCCAATTTCACAGGTCTCTATTATCTGCTAGTTAATCTGTGCATCTTGACTGACTGGTACAAATAATACATAACAAATTACTGATTGCTCCTAATGTGAAGAGCTCCATGCATTTGGTTACCTCCTCACATGTTTCCTTTAAGAAAAGTAAACTGTACTAAAGTAAATTGTACTACTCTTTTGAAAACTGTGCTACTGCATATAGTTAGTATCATGTGGGAAAAAAGAATTGTCATTCTTACATGCTCATTATTTGTTATTGACTAGTTGCCTTTTTAAAGGTGACAGGCATCATTTTTCTTTTCTTGGAAGATGATTTGTTAAGGTCATTTTTAACTCATCTACTTTGCTAAGGATTTTCAGGAATGACATTTAAGTCACTCATAATAAGCTTAGAATTTGAGAGACAGACTGCTGGTGTCCAAATTACAATAGGATGAGGAGGACTCTGGGCACCTGAGAAGAGGAAGCTGGAGTGCATGTCCTGGATGCTTTTTCACATCTCTGAAATCAGACTGAGCATGTGAGGTTTCAACATTAAACATTTATCCACAGAGAAGACAGGTGGGCATGCACCATATAGGAATGAGTAATGATGAAATAAATTGGGGAGAAGGGCTGTGGGACTAGGGAAAGTGGTTTTCCTCCAAATGATCTTTGCTTTTTCATTCACAAAGTTAACACACAATTCAGCTGTTTGGCTTTAATATGCTGAGGGCTTGAGACATCCTCTGTCTTGATGTTTCTTCCAGCTATCTTCTCTTATGTTTCCCCAGTTCCTGGGTTTATTTATTTCTTTTTACTGCTATTTATAATTCAGAGGTAGCCACACATAGTCAGGACTTAAAGCATGTTCGTATGTTAACAAAGTTTTAGAGGAAACACTTTCTTATTATGTGTAGAGACAGATGTGACTGGCTTTTTATTTCATAGGGTTTATCTGTGTCAAGCAGGTTACACAAAGGTAGATAAGAGCAGAAGATGTATTTATTATTCCATGAGGTAACAACCAACTAATTTTTTTTTGAGAGAGAGAGAGAGAGAATTTTAATATTTATTTTTCAGTTATCGGCGGACACAACATCTTTGTTTATATGTGGTGCTGAGGATCGGACCCAGGCTGCACGCATGCCAGGCGAGCGCGCTACGGCTTGAGCCACATCCCCAGCCCTAATGTTTTAATCTAAAATAATGAACACATCTCACCTGGTTGAATCATCACAGAATTTCCTTCTTATGGAAATATTTAATGAGGTGGAATTCACCTGAATTCCTCTTGGAGAGTGGGAGTGTGTGTCTGAAAAAAGGATTTGGGGAAACCTGTTGAGGTCAGGATAGGGGACTCCAAATGACAGGCTCAGGAATCAGAAGTGTTCCATATGCCTTCTAAGGAGACAGAATCTCATACTGAGAGGTCAGGTCTACAAGCTTAGAGGGTTGGAGGCACCATGCACCTAAACTTTTCTTAGCAATAGTGGGAGAAGAATTTGACTTTATTCACTTTTAGTTGTTACTTCGGATATCTTTATTGAGTCTTCTCTGTTGCTCAGCTATGTGACTCCAGCTGATGTGTAGCTGGGGTACATACTATGTGCTGGGCCATTGGTGGTCTCCATAAATAGATTAAGGAGAATTGAAAACTCACTTGTGTTTTTAAAACAGTCCACTTTAAATAAATTGCTCTGGATCACTTGAGGCTGGGTTCCTTGAGCCCTCCACTGGCTTTTCATATTATTTACTTACCTTTTGCAGGGACACAAAGTGCTGTAAGAACTCAGAGGATGGAGAGACCATTCTAGCATTGGACAGAATTACCAGTGACTGCAGAAGGCTTTATGGAGGCAAGACTTGACGTGAGTTTCAAAATATTGGGAGTGTGTGCCAAGGAGCAATTGATGGATGTATGCTTTTGTGGGAATATGAGGTGAGGGGATGGCATGAGTCCCAGATCAAGGGTGGAAATATCATCTAGAAAGTGAAGCATTTTGGCTGATTTATGGAATAACGAGGGATAAAATCTGAATTGCATACCAGGGTCAGTGGGTTGAACTTCAACTTTCAACTGTTCAATTCATTGTTGGAAATTTCTGATGATTTCAGACCATACTTGCTGGGTTCCCCAACTTACTCACAATTGCATCAGCCTCATTTACAACACTTTTCCAGGAAAAAATTCCACTGACTACACAGTTCTTTGAGAAATTTGTAGATAATTTTTAAAAAGGATATTTTCATACATTATTATTTCAGATATTACCAGTTAGTAATGTCATAAAAGCTATTCTATTATAATTTTCCAGTTTCATTTTTGTTCGATTCTCCTCTTTGAAAGAAAGCTATAATATATAGAGTAAAGACATTAGAAAAAAATCCTCAAGTTTTATTGCGTAGAGGTACACAATACTCATAAACAATGCAGGTCTGATTTGTCTTTGAACATCTGTAGAATAATGGGACACTCAGAGATAATATGATGCCTGATGGTATTTAAGATAGAAAGGTATTTCTTGATTTTGAACAAAGTGGATTTAGGTCTTTGTTTGGGGGACCAGGAAGAAAAACTAGTTCCATCACAAATCCTTTTTGCTGGAATAGACAATGTTTCATTAAAAGGCAGAGAAAAAGTGCTGATGTAAAAACCTTCCTTTTTGGGAAGCTGATTCTTTTTGTCATGGAACAAAGACTGGCAAAAATATCCACATTTGCAGTTATCACGATAGCAAAACTTGAAATTTGATGAACAAATGTATCTGTCTTTTGATATATTTTTTTTCGGCCTCATGATTCAGCATTTTGATTCGCTTTAACCATTTTGAAAAAAATGAAGCATTTCTTGTTTGTGAAATAGTTTGTTTCTTTGAACTATTCCTAGTTTGTGGCCTAGTTGACTGTATGGCATTTTCCCTAGGCTTAGTATAAGTAAAAACATGGGAATCTCAAAAATGCCACAGTGAGTTGGCCCATCTTGAAGTCCATGAGGATAGGAACAAGAGGGCATATTTAAGAATGGAAATGATACAGTTACATCTGCTGACATCAGTCTCCAAAGGACCGGGAAGGGTCCCCCAGGCATGCTGGTTTCCCCTGGGTTACAGATTAATAAAACATGAATTCATATGAATGACTCTCGAAGCACATTCTATTTCCAGCCTGTATGGCCTCTCTCCATTTCTTTCCTATTGAAAACCCACCTCTGCAGCATGTCACCCAAGCACATCAGTGATTGCCCCGGCTTACCTTTCCATAGTGGAAGTTGCTTCTCCCACTATCCCAGTCATGCAGGATTCACCAGTTCTGAGATGCCAATCTCTTTGGCATCTCCAGTCTTTGCCCTTTACTTATAGCCTTTCCTGCCTACTTCCCTTGATCAAAATCCTACACACTTGTTTTTCAAGATCTCTAGCATGAAGCTTTCTAGACACCCACAGTCATTCAACATAGTATATAAGGAAATGATACAGTTACATCTGCTGACATCAGTCTCCACATCAGCCAGGCATGATGTGACTAAAGACAGGACACAGCCCCTTCAGAGGACCACATGTACCACATACATGCTTCCATAGACCTCACAGTTGATGTGCCAGGGAGTATACTGGTAATGTTAAACCATGACACTTTTCTTTCATTCTTTTTTTAAAATTAATTTTTAATTTATATATGATAGTGGAATGCATTACAATTTTATTACACATATAGAGCACAATTTTTCATATCTCTGGTTGTATACAAAGTATATTCACACCAATTCATGTTTTCATACATGTACTTTGGATAATAATGACCTTCACATTCCACCATCATTTCTGAACCCATATCCCCTGCCTTCCCCTCCAACCCCTTTGCCCTATATAGAATTTGTCTATTCCTCCCATGCTCCCTCTCCCTACCCCACTATGAATTGGTCTCCTTATATCAGAGAAAACATTCAGCATTTGATTTTTTGGGATTGGCTAACTTCACTTAGCATTATCTTCTCCACCTGCATCAATTATCCTGCAAATACCATGATTTTATTCTCTTTTATTGCTGAGTATATTCCATTGTGTACATATGCCACATTTAAAAAAATCCATTCATCCAATGAAGGGCATCTAGCTTGGTTCCACAGTTTAGCTATTGTGAATTGTGCTGCTGTAAACACTGATGTGGTTGTGTCCCTGTAGTATGTTGTTTTTAAGTCCTTTGGGTATAGAGCGAGGAGAGGGATAGCTAGGTCAAATGGTGGTTCCATTCCCAATTTTCCAAGAAATCTCCAAATTGCTTTCCATATTGGCTGCACCAATTTGCAGTTCAACCAGCATTGTATGAGTGTACCTTTTCCCCCACATCCTTGCCAATACTTATTGTTGTTTGTGTTCTATAATAGCTGCCATTCTGACTGGAGTGAGATGAAATATTAGAGTGGTTTGGATTTGCATTTCTCTGATTGCTAGTGATTATGAACACTTTTTCATATATTTGTTGATTGATTGCATATCATCTTTTGAGAAATGTGTGTTCAGGTCCTTGGTCCGTTTATTGATTGGGTTATTTGTTTTTTTGGTGCTTAGCTTTTTGAGTTCTTTTTATACCCTAGAGATTAGTGCTCTATCTGATGTATGAAGGGTAAAGATTTGCTCCCAAGATGTAGGCTCTCTATTCACCTCACAGATTGTTTCTTTTGCTGAGAGGAAACTTTTTTAGTTTGAGTCCATCCCATTTATTGATTCTTGATTTTATTCTTGTGCCAAAGGAGTCTTTTTTTAAAAAGATATTTATTCTTAAGTTTTAGGTGGACACAATATCTTTATTTTACATTTATGTGGTGCTGAGGATCAAACCCAGTGCCTTGTGCATGCTAGGCAAGCACTCTACCACTGAGCCATAACCCCAGCCCCCAAAGGAGTCTTATTAAGGAAGTTGGGGCCTAATCCCACATGATGAAGATTAGGGCCTACTTTTTCTTCTATTAGACGCAGAGTCTCTGGTTTTATTCCTAAGTCCTTGATCCATTTTGAACTGAGTTTTGTGCATGGTGAGAGATAAGGGTTTAATTTCATTTTGTTGCATATGGATTTCCAGTTTTCCAAGCACCATTTGTTGAAGAGGCCATTTTTTTTCTCCAATGAATGTTTTTGGCACCTTTGTCTAATATAAGATAATTGTAATTATGTGGGTTAGTCTCTGTGTCCTCTATTCTGTACCTTTAGTCTACCAGTCTGTTTTGGTGCCAATACCATGCTGTTTTTGTTACTATTGCTCTATATAGTATAGTTTAAGGTCTGGTATAGTGATGCCACCTGTTTTACTCTTACTGCTAAGGATTGCTTTAGCTATTCTGGGTCTCTTATTTTTTCAGATGAATTTCATGATTGCTTTTTCTATTTCTATGAGGAATGTCATTGGGATTTTGATTGGAATTGCATTAAATCTATGTAGTGCTTTTGGAAGTATGGTCATTTTGATAATATTAATTCTGCCTATCCATAAGCAAGGTAGATTTTTCCATCTTCTAAGGTGTACTTTGACTTCTTTCTTTAAAGTTCTGTAATTTTCATTATATAGGTCTTTCACCTCTTTTGTTAAGTTGATTCCCAGGTATTTTATTTTATTTTTTTTTGAGGTTATTGTAAATGGGGTAGTTTTCCTCATTTCCCTTTCTGAGGATTTGCCACTGATATACAGAAATGTCTTTGGTTTATGGGTGTTGATTTTATATCCTGCTACTTTGCTGAATTCATTTACTAGTTCTAGAAGTTTTCTGGTGGAATTTTTGGGGTCTTCGAGGTATAGAATCATATCATCAGCAAATTGTGCCAATTTGAGTTCCTCTTTTCCTATGTGTATCTCTTTAATTTCTTTCATCTGTCTAATTGCTCTGGCCAGTGTTTCAAGAACTATGTTAAATAGAAGTGGTGAAAGAGGGCATCCCTGTCTTGTTCCAGTTTTTAGAAGGAATGCCTTTAATTTTTCTCCATTTAGAATGGTGTTGGCCTAGGGCTTAGCATAGATAGCCTTTATGATATGTTGAGATATGTTCCTGATATTCCTAATTTTTCTAGTGTTTTGATCATAAAGGGGTGCTGTATTTTGTCAAATGCTTTTTCTGCATCTGTTGAGATGATCATATAATTCTTATCTTTGAGTCTATTGATGTGATGAATTACATTTATTGATTGACATATGTTGAACCAATCTTGCATCCCTGGGATGAATCCCACTTGATCATGGTGCACGATCTTTTTGATATGTTTTTGTATTAGATTTGCCAGAATTTTATTGAGAATATTTGCATCTATGTTCATTAGAGATATTGGTATGAAGTCTTCTTTTTTTATGTGTCTTTTCCCGGTTTTGGAATCAGAGTGATATTGGCCTCGTAGAATGAGTTTAGAAGTGCTTTCTCTTTTTCTATTTCCTGTAATAAATTGAAGAGTATTGGTATTAGTTCTTCTATAAAGGTTTTGTAGAACTTGACTGTGTATCCATCTGGTCCTGGGATTTTCTTTGTTGGTAGACTTTTGATGGCATCTTCTATTTCATCACTTGAAATTGATCTGATTAAATTGTGTATGTCATCCTGATTCAATTTGGGAAAATTATATGACTCTAGAAATTTTTCGATGCCTTTGATATTTTCTATATTACTGGAGTACAAGTTTTCAAAATAATTTCTTATTATCTTCTGTATTTCTGTAGTGTCTGTTGTGATATTTCCTTTTTCATCATGTATGTTAGTAATTTGAGTTCTCTCTCCTCTTCCTTAGCATGGCTAAGTTTCTGTCAATTTTATTTATTTTTTCAAAGAACCATCTTTTCGTTATGTCAATTTTTTCAATTGTTTCCTTTGTTTCAATTTTATTGATTTCATCTCTGATTTTAATTATTTAATTATTGAAATTAATAATATCAATTATATTGATATTTAATTATTTCTGTCTTTTACTGCTTTTGGTGTTGATTTGTTCTTCTTTTTCTAGGGCTTTGAGATATAATGTTAAGTCATTTATTTGTTGACTTTTTCTTCTTTTAAGGAATGAACTCCATGCAATGAACTTTCCTATTAGTACTTACTGCCTTCATAGTGTCCCAGAGATTTTGATATGTTGTATCTGTGTTCTCATTCACCTCTAAAAATTTTTAAAAATCTTCCTTAATGTCTTCTGCAACCCATTGTTCATTCAGCAGCATATTGTTTAGTCTCCAGGTGTTGGAGTGGATTTTATTTCTCATTTTATCATTGATTTCTAATTTCATTCCATTATGATCTGATAGAATGCAGGGTGGTATCTCTACTTTTTTTTTATATTTGCTAAGAGTTGCTTTGTGGCATAGTATATGGTCTATTTTAGAGAAGGATCCACGTGCTGCTGAGAAGATAGTGTATTCTCTTGTTGAAGGATGAAACATTCTGTATATGTCAGTTAAGTCTAAGTTATTGATTGTATTAATTAGTTCTATAATTTCTTTGTTCAGCTTTTGTTTGGAAGATCTATCTAGTGATGAAAGAGGTGTGTTAAAGTCACCCAAAATTATTGTGTTGTGGTCTATTTGACTCTTGAACTTGAGAAGAGTTTGATGAACATAGATGATCCATTGTTTGGGGCATATAAATTTATAATTATTAAGTCATGTTGGTGTATAATTCTCTTGAGCTGTATGTAATGTACTACTTTATCCTTTTTGATTGACTTTAGTTTGAAGTCTACTTTTATTTGATATTTGATATGATATGGAAACCCCTGCTTGCTTCTGCAGTCCATGTGAGTGGTATGATTTTTCCCAACCTTTCACCTTCAGTCTGTGGATGTCTTTTCCTATGAGACGAGTCACTTGGAGGCAGCATATTATTGGGTCTTTTTTTTTTTTTAATCCAATCTACTAGCCTATTTATTTTGATTGGTGAGTTTAGGCCATTAACATTCAGGATTATTATTGAGACATGATTTGTATTCCCAGCCATTTTTGTTTATTTTTGGTATTTAACGTGACTTGGTTTCTCTTCTAATTAGATTTTCCTTTAGTGTAATACCTCCTTCTGCTGATTTTCATCATTGTTTTTCATTTCCTCTTCATGGAATATTTGCTGAGGATGTTCTGTAATGCAGGCTTTCTAGTTGTAAATTCTTTTAACTTTTGTTTATCATGGAAGGTTTTTATTTCATCATCGAATTTAAAGCTTAATTTTGCTGGATATAAGATACTTGGTTGGCATCCATTTTCTTTCAGAGCTTGGTATATGTTGTTCCATGATCTCCTGGCTTTGAGTGTCTGGGTTGAAAAATCTGCTGAGATATGAATTGGTTTCTCCCTATATGTGATCTGATTCCTCTCTCTTGCGGCTTTTAAAATTCTATCCTTATTCTGTATGCTAGGCATTTTTATTATAATGTGTCTTTGTGTAGATCTATTGTAATTTTATGCATTTGGTGTCTGATAAGCCTCTTGGATTTGGTTTTCCAATTTGTTCTTCATGCTTGGGAAATTTTCTGATATTATCTCATTGAAGAGATTGTGCATTCCTTTGGTTTGAAATTCTGTGCCTTCCTCTACCCAATAACTCTTAGATTTGGTCTTTTGATGCTGTCCCATAATTTTTGGATGTTCTGTTTATAGTTTCTAACTTTCTTCACTGTGTGATCAACTTTATTTTCCAGATTGTATACTTTGTCTTCATTATCTGATGTTCTTTTTTCCAAGTGATCTAGTCTGTTGGTATGCTTTCTATTGAGTTTTTTATTTGATTTATTGTATCCTTTATTTCAAGGACTTCTGACTGGGGTTTTTTTTTCAGTGTCTATCTCTTGAAGTAATCTTTTGCTACCTGTTTTTCCTCTCTTATCTCTTTGTTGGAGTGATCAATTTTTGCCTGTATTTGCTCATTTAGGTCATTCTTTAAATCACAGATTATTTTAATCATGAACCTTCTGAACTCCTTCTCTGACATTTCATCAACTTCACTGTCCATGGATTCTGTTATTATAGTGTCCTGGTTTGTTTGGGGCACTTTCCTTCTTTGATTTTTCATGTTGTCTATGTGTCTTCCTTTCTTGCAGTGTGGATCTGAGATATTACAGTTTCTTCCCTATATTCTTGTAGTACCTGTGCAGATTGTCTGTACCTCACCTTGATGTTGGGCTTCCAGACCCTGCTGGTGTCCCTCAATGTATGCTATTGCATCTAAAGGTGGTGGTGGCAATAGCTGAGGTAACTCGAGATAATAGTTAAGGTGCCTCAAGATGGAAGCAATGTCTTACAGAGATGGAGCTGAAAGGGTGGGCCTCACACTCTCTTTGGGGTGCCTGCTCTGAGAAGCAACTTCTTCTAGGCTCTATCTATTGTCAAAAAGTTAGGGGCTACTGTGTGGGGAAGGCTATGGTGATGACTGCAGGGTCCAAGACGGAAGTGGGTTAGGCTTAGGCTCCCAGGTGGGGGAAGGGTGTGCCGCAGTCTGGCTGGGCACAAAATAACCGAGCCACCACAAAGCCTTGTAGATTCAAACAGCAACTCTTTATTCCCGAACTCTCACTGACACTCTACCAACACTTTCCGTGAACACACTGCCTCCACCCGGCTCCGCGCACCAATTCTCCCAGAACCCCGCGAGAACTCAATGGGAACTCCAAAGGAGCGGGCGCCTGAGGCAGCAGGATACGCCCTAATCCTGGAGCCGCCCTATTCCCAGCTGGATCCACCCTAAACCTGGAGCTGCCCTATTTCCAGCAGGATCCACCCTAAACCCGGAGCCACCCTAATCCCTGAGCAGGGTCACCTTTCAACCCAAAATGCCATGCGTCATTCCTACTTGGCTATGGCTCTCAGAATCTCCCCCCTTCTGTTTAATTAAACAACAAGCAATGTGGCTTAGGGACCGTGCCTCTTAGGTTGTCCAATACAACATATGGTCCTCACCTGTCATTGGGTGAGCTGACCTCTAGGCGTCAGCCTCCTGTCTTAGGTTGGTACCACTGCAATTGGATCATACCCGTCACTGACTACCGGTCCAGCATACAGCCATACTTGTGGATCATCACTAGTAGAAGGGAGGAGGATACAGAAATGCCACGACACCAAGCCAATTGATGGCTCCTTTGGAAAAATTGTATCACCGGTGACACCATCAGCAAAGATACGCCAGCACTACCACAATTCGCTGCACCAACAGATAGTTCACAATGCATACAAGTGATACATAGACCAGGCAAGTTCTGCAAGCAGTTCAAAGCGGAGGAGTCTATCAATATGTCCATTTCCTCCCAAAGTAAATCAACTCCTTGATTGAGCATTACTTGTTGAGTTATTATTCATTGATGCATCAGTTTATACAGTTTGTTGTGATAACTATCGAAGAAGTTGTAGTTTGGTTTTATCTTTGTCTTCACCGGCACTGGGATGAAGATAGGAATTCTGGCCATGATGCTAAAATAAATATGTAACATTCCAACAGGTACTAAGAAAACAATTACATTATCCTGAACAGAATTATTAAATATAATGAAAAGGAAAGGTGAAAGTAAACAAACAGATCTGTTAACCTCCTTATTTGTACACATATTAAAACAATCCTCAACAGCTGTTTACCCAATTTAAATTAAACCATTAAAATCACGTGAATAAAAAAAAATTCGGATCCATTTTTTCATGAGCGCTCCTCATATATGATATATGGACATACACACATACAGACATACAACACAAAACACAAGAGTGCACACAAACGTACAACACATAAGACAATAGTAAAGGCCTTGTAGCTTTACACAGGTGAAATCTCCATTGCAATGTTTAAAAACTCCACAGTCAAAAAATAAAACTGATCAGAAAAACATTAACCTAGGTTTGTATGAGCTCAAAAAATAAAATAGAACTTTATGATGTGGGAAAAGGCAATAATAAAATAGATATTGAAAAAAGCATCCTGGTTAATCACTGTCACAGATGTAAGAATAGCCAAGCTGGAGCTCTGGATATCAGCTGTTATGGTTTTGAGTCAAATCATCTTCTTTTTGGTCTGTAGAAATCGCTTTGGTTAGCCTCACTGGAATCCAAATCGGCTGCTGTTCTCCCTGTGGAAACACACAAACAGAACCCCGACTCCAGACAATCACTGGGTCAGGACCTTTCCATTGTCCTGTTAGAATATCCTTCCAAAGTACCTTAGGCTTATGTACATTTTTTGGATACATATGCCTTTCCGCAGCACTAAGCCCTGATGAATCCAAATTTAAAAAGTTTAGAATAAAAAGTGTTATTTTAAGTTTATCTTTAGGGGATATATACCCCTTTCCAATTCCCTCTTATTGCTTTAATAAGTACATTTTAATAGTTTGATGAGCTCTTTCAACTATGCCTTGTCCCTGTGGATTGTATGGGATTCCTGTTATGTAAAACATTAACTGATTTTTCTTCAGGGATGATGTTCCAAAATATCCTATATGCATCCTTTGGAAATTTAAAGATCCTTTTAAATTCAAGTCTTCCAAAAGCATTTTGCCTTAGTTTTTAGAATTACTTTAGTCCTTTTAATTTTTTGATGTGGTTTTAAACCAATTTTCTTTTAGTTTAACTTTTTCTAAATTGGCTCTTGTCTATAAATTTTAACACCCTCATCTGAGACTTCTAATTTCTGCACCATCAGAAATTAAAGTTGATGAGCTTTTTGAAAAAATTACTAATAATCTCCTTGTTCTTCTATTTTATCCAATATTTGACTTTAAACTTCTCTCTTCTACCTTTTTCTATCTTGAATGTCTGTATCTAATAGTTGTCTTAGCTTTTTGTATTTTTTAGCTGAAATACCTTTATTTGACATTTTTAACCATTTTTTATCTTGTTTCTATCTTCTAGTTTTCTTCTAAGGTTTGTATATTTACCCTTAGTTGCTTTTTTTCCTCCTAGTTTTTTTTTCTTCCTATTTTGTGGGTTTCAAATTCTTGTCTTCCTACATCTTTTTTATCTTCCTACATATTCTCTATCTTTTTTTTAACCTTTCTGTACTTTTATCTTTAAAGTTTTCCACTTTAAATTTTTAATCTTCTTTATCCAAATTGCTTTTATCTTATTATCTTTCTATTTTCATGGGGTTTTTTAAAGTAATGTTTTTAAGATTAACTAGGCTTCGAATGATGCAATCTTTCCTCCGCCACGAAGGCATCTTAACCACCTTTAATTTAACCTTTTAAAGCCTTTTGCAACTTATTTAGACATTTTACAACTTTTTACTTTATCACACAAAGATTATCTCATCTAAAAACATTTCTTTTTTCTTCAGCTTTCATATTAAAACATATTTCCACATCTTGAATCTTTTTATATCTCTTTTTTAGCTGTTAACCCTTTTTATAAATTCACATTCTGAAACAACCCTTATAAAATTTCTGAATTTAGACAAATTACTCCACTTTAATAAGATGAAATACTTTCATGTTTTTTATGGTACTATAATACTATATTTGAAAACTAACTGAAACTTCTTCTACTCTTTGGATATAAATTACACCTGATAGAATCTTAACTCTTAGTAACCTTTTTTCAGCAAAGACACAGACACAAAGCAATATTAAACTTTTTTTTTTCATTTACCAATTTATGAAAACACACATAATGTTTAAATATATTACCTTATGGAACTTAATAAGTAAAGAGTACTTGATTTTATATTTAGTGGTTGATGTTTCAGCACTTTAGCTTTGTAAATTAATCAGATGTCTGTAAAAACCAAGATCTTAGACAAGTATAGTAAACAGAATTAGCCATCTTTTTCTTGTTGAAGAAAAATCTTTCTACAGGATCGCATGATGGACCCATTGTGATATTTTTAACAACTCCTCTTTAAAAAGCCATGGCTACATTTTTGTATTGTATCAACATATGCCCTAACTGTTCTTGGTCTTACTGGGGTTCTTCCTTCCTCTAACAATTTCTCTTCCTTGGAGGCGAACAACTTTAAACCTTGAGTCAACCATTTTCCCCAATTTGCCTGAGAAAGTTCTAGGGACAGGCAACTTGAAATAAAAACAAAATAAATCAAAACAAGAACACATTGTTTTTTGAAATGGTCACCCATTTTTTTTGCTCTCCTTCAGGGGCGAGCAATTTCACTTACCCCCAAGCTTCAGGCATTCCCTGTATGGGCCACCAAATGCCGCAGTCTGGCTGGGCACAAAATAACCGAGCCACCACACAGCCTTGTAGATTCAAATAGCAACTCTTTATTCCCGAACTCTCACTGACACTCTACTCACACTTTTCGGGAAATCACTGCCTCCACCCAGCTCCGCGCACCAATTCTCCCAGAACCCCGTGAGAACTCCAAAGGAGTGGGCGCCTGAGGCAGCAGGATATGCCCTAATCCTGGAGCCACCCTATTCCCAGCAGGATCCACCCTAAACCTGGAGCCACCCTAATCCCTGAGCAGGGTCACCTTTCAACCCAAAATGCCATGCGTCATTCCTACTTGGCTATGGCTCTCAGCAAGGGTGAACTTGACCTACCCTGGACCTGGGTTCTGTGCAAGTCAGTGTGGTCAGATCTGGGTGGGGCCTGGGCTCCTGTGGTAGTCTGCTGGTGGGAAGAGGTGGTCCTGTGCTGGAGGCTAGGCTCTGGCAGGTGCCTATTGGTGGAGGGGTGGATCTGGGCCCACTGTGAGCCTGGGTCCTGCACAGGCCAGTGTGGGTGGATCTGGGCCACTAGGCTTGACCTCTTGCGATATTCTACTGGTCAGAAGGGGTGGTCCTGTGCCAGAGAGTAGGCTTTGGCGGGTGTCTGCCCCATGGGTAGAGGGGTGGACCTGGGCCTAATGTGAGCCTGGGTCCTGCTTGGGTTGGTGTGGGCCTTTTCTTTCATTCTTGAAAGTCCCCAGTTCCTGGTTGTCCTGTAACTGCAAACATATTAATCATTGGCTCCAGGGATGGTAGGAATAGCATAGGACAGAGGAATCATGGTTCACTTTTAAACTTCAAATTAGATTAGTTTTAAAAAATCCATAACCAGGCATTAGTCTTGAAAGCAGACTCTGTTGAAAGAGAAAAGGGCTATCAAGAGACTCAGATCTTAAATAACGAGAGCCAAGCTAGGCCTTGGCAGATTATAAAATGTTTGCTGTGAGTGTAGAGAGAACTCAGGAAAAAGAGAAGCCACCCTCCCCCAGTGCTGGGGGAGAAATGGAATAGATAGTGAAGTTTTCATGGGCATGATCTGTTCTCCTGGTGGAATCAGAACCCCTGAAGAGGATTCAGTAACAATCAGATGGTCTGGGTCTCTGGGAAGTTTAGGTAAGTTCTCTGCTTCTCCTGGAGTCTGTGAGCCTCTTAGAAAAGATTTGGCATGACTGTTGTGACAGCATGGTGTGTGTATTGGGCTAAATAGACCCCCTTCCCCAAATTTGCTTTCATCTGGAACTTCAGAATGTGCCCTTATTTAGAAATAGGTACTGTAATCAGTTAAGGATCTTGACATGAAATCATCCTGCATTTGGGGTGGGCCCTAAATCCAATGACTAGTATCATCATAAGAAGAGGAGAGACATGAGTCTCCAGATAAAATCAGAAATACCTCACTTGTCCAGCGGACAATGTGTGGAGTACACAGTTCATGCTTGATGCTATCAGGAAGTTCCCCCTGCACCCAGGCACCATCTGGGGAGGAAACAGGTGTATGGCCAGAACTCCTTTGGAAAGAGGAAGCAGACCTAATGAGAAGTGTGAACTTGGAAAATGAGTGACTATTTACCTAAAAGAAACGGAAAGAAGGCCATGTGTAGATGGAGGCCGAATTGGAGTGATGCTTCCCTGAATGAAAGAATACCAATAGCTGCTAGAAATGGGAAGAGGCCAGGAAGGGGTCCTCCCTAGAGATTTTGGCAGGAGCATGGCCCTGCTGACACTTCAAGACTTCTAGTCTCCAAAACTATGAGAGAATAAATGTCATCTGAGGCCTCCTGGTACGTGGTACTTTGTCCAGCAGACCAAGCAAATGGAAGCAATGTGGGAGCAGGTGGCTATGCTGTCACTTTGGACCATGCTTCTGATGGCCCGTGTCCATGTGCTACCAATAGGAATTTGATTATGTATGGCCTGAATGGGAATGCAGATATGCTGAAGGAGCAGATGATCTAGACAAGGGAGGATACTGAGGGGGGCCAGGGACCCAAGGCTTCAACCCTAGGGGCTAACCTAGTGTTCCAGACACAGAGGGAGATCAGCCACACATCAGCAGACCCTGTGACAGGACATCAGTCTCTAGACCAGACCAGAAATACTTCATTTGGGTGGAGTACACAGTTCATGCTTAATGCCTTCAGGATAGGAAGTTCCCCCTGCACCCAGGCACCATCTGGGAGGAAGCAGGTGTATAGCCAGAGCTCCTTTGGAAAGAGGAAACAAACCTAATGAGAAATGTGAACTCAGAAAATGACTATTTACCTAAAAGAAATGGTTCCAATTTAGAAAGCCTGAGTTATTTTTTATTGAAAACTTGAAGATTTGTGGTGTGTGTGTGTGTTTTCACTAGGAACTGAGTGCAAGATGAGAATAGATATAGAAAATATAGCTATAGTTCTTGCCTATTTGAATTGTAGGTTATAAATGCCAACTCTAATTCTACCCATTCCTTAATATTTTACATATTGTGTTGGGTTTTCCTTATGTTTCTTTTCCTGAACTGTTGGCTCCCTGTGAGTTGAGATGACCTCATGCACTTTTGGACACATCTTCAGATATCTGTGTCCCCAAGACCTAATGGGGCTATCCTGAAATATAGGATAAAGTCTCATTGAATATTTGTTGAATAAATGAAAAATTAAAAATGTATAAATAATATTTCCTTTTATTTTTTTATCAAGATCTTTTTCAAGTTTTATAGAGTGTCTGGATTTTCATAGGGTCTTTTGTCTCAGACACATGCTCCGCAGGAATATGAGTCTGGGGAGCAGACTCAGGGTCAGGGAGCTTGGAATAAGTTAATGGCTCTAAATATGATTCTGGGTAAGAATTCCAAGTTAGAATCTTTCCAACCATAAGAGTCATGGCCCTGTGTCAGAGTCTTCTATGTCTGTGAATAAATGAGGGGAGAAGAGGAGGAAGTTTTCAGAAAGAGATTAGTTCCTGCTATGATCTTTATTTCTACTTTAAAAAAAGTTATTTAAAACTCACAGAGTATAAATTAATTCAGATGTAAATAACCATTCAGACAACCAGGAATTTGACAGGCAGAGGTGTCTGCCAACATGTCCTGAGTAATTAGCTAGATTTTTGCACTTTTTTCATTTGTTGGCAGCACTAGGCAACACTTACTTATTTCTTCTCTCTGACTGGATGGTGCTGATTCTAGGAGTTAAAAAAAAAAGACTTTGGGTTTTGGTGGTCAGCCTCTCACACTTTGGAACCTACCTTGGGGGCTCTCCAAGTTCCTGTTCTTTGAAGATGATTTCCTGTTCTGAAGGTGATTTAGCATTAAGCCTTGGGCCAAGCCACTGACTGATCCCTGACCCATTTCTTTTTCTTTGGAGCCATTTTACTGAGGATCATAATATCTATCAACTTCCCACATCCTTGTGAGAATTGATTAAAGAGCCTGAGCTGTGAAGAGGAAAGTGGCCAAATGAACACAGTTATGGCTTTTAAGAAAACCCAAAACACACCAATCGATTTTCTAAGTTTGGATCTGCTTCTGCCTCACCTCTGCCAGGATGTTAGGGCAGCTGAGTAATTCTCAGGGGCAGAGGCTCCAGCCCTGACACAAAATGTCATTAAATTCACAACATCTCCAATCACTTTCTGTCCAAGTCTGACCCCATGGATGTGGAAGCACTTTGAAGTTATAGCATGTTATAGAAATAGGCATTATCAATCACCATCATTATAAGTATACATTCTGAATAAAAATAATGGTTTTCTCTCTTCAGGTGACATGGAATATCTGGGGTTAAATGAAGGTCACATCCCTTTGTATGTATAGGCAAAACTGATTTGTTCTGGGGGAGCTGCAGGCTGCAGCCTCTTTCCAAGTGACTCCTAGGGGGTTTGATCAGGGTTGCTGTTTGTATAAATTGCCGACATTCGGCCACTTTTATCTCTGATGGCTGCCTTGTGGCTTAAAGTAGTATTTCTGCCCCACATTCAAGTTTTGGCAAGGTGAACACACTCATATAACTGCCCAGTCCCAAGGAAAGGACTCTTGGCCCTTTGAGTGTTCTTTGAGTCTCTCTGTCACTTACCTCAAGCTGGAGAACAGATTGAGAAGGGAGAAGGGAGCTAGCTGAGAGTGGTGAGGATGGAGGTATGGGTTGAGGGTTCTTTCCAGTTCCTCCCAAGTGCAGGCTTGCCAGTGGGGACCTTACTGTTTTGCTTAGAGGTTTGAAATCACCACTTAATCAGAATACTTCTAAATGTCAGTGCAGTACTTGGCATACATTGGTCACAAATTGAAGTGTGTTGACTAAATGAACAAATAATTTAAGTTCAAATTGTACCATATGACCTTGTTTTAATCAGCTTTTTGGTCGCTATGACCAAAAACACAAAACAATGTAGAGGAGGAAACGTTTATTTCGGTGCTCATGGTTTCAGAGGTCGCAGTCCATAAATGGCCAACTCCCTTGCTCTGGGCCCAAGATGAAGCAGAACATCATGGCGGAAGAGTGTGGAGGAGGAAAGCAGCTCAGGACATGACCACCAGGAAGCAGAGAGAGCTCCACTCACCAGGGACAAAATATATACTCCAAAGGCATGTCCTCCAGGGACCCACTTAATCCAGCCATACCCTACCTGCCTATATTTACCATCCAGTTAAGGCCTATCAATGGATTAACACACTGATTAAGTTAAGGCTGTCCTAACCCAATCATTTCACCTCTGAATATTCTTGCATTGTCTCACAGATGAGCTTTGGGGGACACCTAATATTTAAACCATAACAGGAGGGCGGTTCCTGGAATGTGTAGGACAATGACTAAAGACTTCAAGGCACCACTCTAGGACATCTGAAACAGCATGCTGCAAATCTCCCTGCAGATCTTCAAAACTGAGGTTAAGAAGGAGAATGAGTCAAGGTAGGTACATTGGAGGCTAATAAATCTTGATTTCTAGTTTTTAGATGATTACTCCTTAAGGGATTAACATGTCTATATGCAGAGCTAATTAAGTCAGAGTTTAAGATAATGAAGGTGACAGATACAAACTGAAGAGAGATTTCAAACTTTATCCTGCTTTTAGTTACCCATTGGGCATCTGAAGGGCTAAGTAGAGTCAGCAATTATAGCAAAGAAGCTTCTCTGAGTCCCTGTTATAGCATCTGGGGAGATCTTTCTTGCTGTATCATCATTCTTGCATTAGGGATTAAGTTTCCAACATGCTTTTTTTGAGGGACACATTCAAATCAATCCATTCTGCCCTTGGGTCCAAAAGTCATGTTCTTCCCTCATGTAAAATACATTCATTCCACCCTAATGTTCCCTGAAAGTCTTATTCATTCCAACATCAACTTTAAAGTAAAAGTCAAAAGTATTATCGAAACATCATGCAAATGAGACTTAAGTTACAATTAATTGTGAGGCATTTTTTTTTTTAAATTTCTGAGGCAAATTTCTAGACAACTTATCTGCTTTCAAAATACAATGGTGGAACAGGCATAAGATAGACGTTTCCATTCCCAAAGGGAGAAAAAGGAAATAAAAAAAGGAGTCACAGGCCCCATACAAGTTCAAAACCCAACAGGCTAATCAATACTAAAGTCCAAGTCTTGAGAATAATCTTCTCTGCCTCCATGTCCTGCCTTCCAGATGTAAACTTCCCATGGCTTTGCTGGACTCAGCTCTCAGCAGCTCTTCTGTGTTGGAGCATCTTGTCTGCAGCTCTCCTAGGCTGGTGTTGCATGCTGGTAGCTCTGCAGTTCTAGGCATTGTGGGTGACTCCATTCCCATGATGCCATGTACAACAAGACACAGAGGTCCCAGCTGGAGAACTTCTGGTTTTATAGATCTTAGAAATTATACTATAAAAGCCCATTTTTATTCTCAGAGGCTTAAGCTTCTATCACTTTCCAGAGAGGCAGCAACTCTGGGCCTTCTCCTCTGGGGTATATGGAGAGAGGATTAGACTTTAGGCTATAGAGTCACATAGATTTGAGAATGAATCGTAGCCAATACTGCTATTTGCTGTGTGACCTTGTGGCAAGTGCCATAAGATTCTCTCAGTCTCAGTTTCCTCACTGGTACAATGGGAATGATAATATCAATATGTCAGAATGTGAGCATTAATGGAGATAGTGCACAGCAAGTGTTTGCACAGGATCTGGCACCCAGGAAGCAATCCACATTGATTATTAATAGCGACTATTTATAAACTACTTTCATGGAACACATAGGCATGTAAGCTGTCATTAGCTGGTAGGGTCATGATGACATCCCGTGCTCATTCAGAAGAGACTTCCAGGACTTGTTTTTATCCCACTGTGAAAGCTTCTTTCATTTCCTGTTCATGTGTGTGTTTGTCTGTGTGTGCCTATATGTGCTCACTCTGATCTTTACAACAGTTTCAGGCATCTTTTATGTGAAATGAGACAATAAGAATAATTGTCTCAGATCTTTTAAAAGCTGAGATTTTGGTAGAGCACAGAGGAGTAGAAGACAAAGAGGACAGAAATCAGTGAGAGGAGAAGGGACTCTCAGAACATACTGAAGTCAATGTTAGACATGAAGTTGGAAGAGTGTGGGCTTCCACATCTCCAGCAAGAACCATTAAGGCCCTCCCCCTCAAGCTGTGCCATTTCTAAGCCAATTCTCCCTGATGAGGCAGCTGCCTCTTAAGCAGTATTGTTAAAATAGACAACCCATCTCCAGGTGCGGGAGGAACTAGGGCCCCAAACTAAATGGAGTATTTGTAACAAAAGCTCATTGTTTGCTATCTGTTTAGAGCCTGTTTAGTGGTGCCAATAATAGGAAAATCACTTGATTTCCACTGGAAGGCAGTGTTTAGGGAAGATGACATTTATTTTTTATTAAATTTTTTATTGTTGGTTGTTCAAAACATTACATGTTTCTTGATATATCATATTTCACACTTTGATTCAAGTGGGTTATGAATTCCCATTTTTACCCCATATACAGATTGGGAAGATGACATTTAGAAGAATGGGGAATGCAAACACGCCAGTGCATTCCATTACTCCATCTTCCTAGACATGAGGATACTCTGAAATCGTCATTCCCAACTCATGCTCCGTTCCATCACTTTTTTGATGAAAGTGTGGCTTCTTCATTTGCAGTGTCCTGTCCATCCTGTGTGCACTGACCGAGCTGGCACAGGGTGTGGTGGAGCAAAGCTGTTCACCTCATGGCAGCCAGGGAGCAGAGAAAGAGAGAGGAAGGGGCCAGGGTCCCAGTGCCTCCTTCAAGGGCATACCCCCCAATGACCTAACTTCCTGCCAGTAGGCATCACTCCTAAAGAACCCAAGACTTCCCAGCAGTGACCAAACCTTTAACACAATTGAGCCTTTGGAGGACACTTCAGGAACAGAACTCTTAAAAATGGTTGTAATGTAGTGGCACTCCCTCCTCCACAAAGAAAATCTTAACTAAGCTTCTCCAGAAATCTTTACCATAATTGATTTTTAGACTGTAAGCAAAAGAGTCTGTACAAAAAAGTTCAATGTAGTTAAACTTCCTATTTTCCTGTTGCTGTATTTTACTTGGCCACTGTCCTGGAAGAAATCAGCACTCCAGGTGCTGAATGCTCCTTTACTAGTTTTCACAAACATTTATCCAGTATAGTAGTTTGTAGAAGTGTGTTTGCAAATGCAAAATGCGATTAAAAAAAAAAAATCCTTTAACAAGGCCTGTGGCCTTGAGCTGGAGCTTCACAGAGATGTCTACATTTTTAAGAGAAGTTACCAATTAGGCTCCATGGTAACAGCTGGCAGGAGGAGGAAAGAAAGGGGAGAAGAAGCTCTCCCCTTGTCAGGTGTTGTCTTTGAAGGGTTAACTTACCCAGAACAGTGAAAGAAAAAGCTTGCTTTATGTGAACTTCTGCAGACTGTGAACTTCTGAGCCCCTCCCCTTACATGCTGGGTATAAAGTTCCGAAACTACCTGAATTCGGGGTTCAGGGGATTAATTGATTACAGCAAAAGCTGTGCCCTCTAAACCTGGCTGCAGCCAAATAAAACTGTTTCCTGCTATCTTTGGTGCCCTGCCTCGTCTGTCCCTACAACAGTAATGGTAAACTTTATTTTGTATATTTTAATATAATAAAACTAATCAGGGTGGTAACTGAGTACTCCAAAGCACGAGGACAAGTGACCCCTAAAGCCCAGGCCTGGCCCAGGTGTCCTTCCTAGACATAGCCCCCTGACCCCGTCTCCAGAGCCTGGGTGCCTCTGCTATGTGAAGAGGCTCAGGAAGGTGTGGGATTAGAGCAAGTGGAGGTACCGGATCTGGAGGCACATCTTACCCAACCTCGAAGAGCAAGAGTGTCTGCCTCATTTCCAGAAGAGTTCTGTCCTCAATGAGTCAGGTGCAACCACCCAGCAGGGGGTCAGGAAAACAAAGTTTATTATACTCACAGGTGCAAAGAACAGGAGCCATGGCATGCAGGGCCACATGAGCAAGTACCAGTATAGGTCAGGAGGCAGAAGGGGCAAGAGAAAGGGAGAGTCTGGGTCTTTATTGGGGCTCCCATGGGAAAGGCAAGGTAGGGCAATTTGAAGAATTTAGAACTGGCTAATTTAAATAATAACTGGTGGCCTCTAGTTGCCTGGTACCTGGCTCCGTGATGATTTAGAAGGTAGGATTTTGCCTCAAGGGCATTCAGGACAGAGAGGAGATGGCTGTGCTCTGGTTAGTCTGTATATCAAAGGTGTGCTGTTTGCTTCCCTGTACTATCTTCAGGATTGGCTAGTGCCAGGAAGGGTAGTCTCTCCCTGGACAGAAAGGTGTTGTTAAAACATCAAAATATATGGAATACAAAAATATAAGCCAACAAAGGTCTTATGGTTTAAATATGAAGGGTCCCCCAAAGGCTCATGTTTTAGAGGTATTGTCCCCACTGCAGCAATGTTCAGAGATGGGTCTTTTAGGAAGTGATTGGATCTTTTGGGAAGTGATTGGACCTTTTGGGAAGTGATTGGATCCTTTGGGAAGTGATTTGATCCTTAGGGTGCTGACTTCATCCAGGGATTAATCTATTGATAGCTGAATGGATTACTGGGAGGTGATGGAAACTGTATGCAGGTGGGGCATGACTGGAGGCAGTAGGTCAGTGAGGGGTTGCTCTTGGGGACTATATCTTGTCCTTGTCCACTTCCTCTCTCTCTTTCTGTTTCCCAGCTGCCATGAGGTGACCAGTTTTCCTCAGCCATGCCCTTCTGCCATGATGTTCTGCGGCACCTAAGCAATGGAACTAGCTGACTATGGACTGAAATCTATGAAACCATGAGCCCAAATAATTTTTTCCTCCTTTAAGCTGGTTTTAACAGGTATTTGTCATAGTGATGAAAAGCTAACACAACAGGTATCAAATAAAAGATCACTTATTGATTAAAGAACTTTTAAGGTTGTCTATTTCTGCATAACAAACAAGCCCTAAGCTTGGTTGTTAAAAAAATAGCCATCCTTCATTTGGTAGTGATTCTGAGCTGTGGGCTGGGATTAGCTGAGCATTTTCCTCTGTCCTGCTAACAGGGCCAGTGTGGCCTTCCTCACATGTGTGGCAGTTTGGAGGCATGACTGGGACAGTTGGGGGCTGGAACACAATATTTAATAAATCCATGGAGATTTGTAAACAGCTTCTGGTTCAGCTGAAAGCATTTAATAAATAGAAACAACTTAAAAATTCATTATGCTTTTCATGTATTTTTAGATCATTTAATAATTTATCATTTAAATTATCATAATTATATTTAGAGATTATATATTTATATACATTTATTTGATCATAATTTAAGAATTTATAGAACTTAGATATTCTAATAACTTTCTTACAATTTATAATTTTTCTTGTTTCAAGTAGAATATATATCTTTGCTTCTATACTTTCTTTTATTTGTACTTATATACTTAGTTATTTTGTTGAATTAAATTATTGGTTTAACAGACAAATTTCTTGTAAAGTATAGATACCACTTGTTATAATTTGGATCTTGAATTTCCCCCAAATTCCCATGTGTAAAAGTTCATGTGAAAAAAGGCTAGCTTGGCTCCATAGTTTAGTTATTGTGAATTGTGCTACTATAAACATTGATGTGGCTGTGTCCCTGTAGTATGCTGTTTTTAAGTCCTTTGGGTATAAACCAAGGAGAGGGACAGCTGGGTCAAATGGTGGGTCCATTCCCAATTTTCCAAGAAATCTCCATACTGCTTTCATAATGGCTGCACCAATTTGCAGTTCCATCAGCAATGTATGAGTGTACCTTTTTTCCCCACATCTTCGCCAAAACTTATTGTTGTTTGTATGCATAATAGCTGCCATTCTGACTAAAGTGAGATGAAATCTTAGAGAGGTTTTAATTTGCATTTCTCTAATTGCTAGTGATTATGAACATTTTTTCATGTATTTGTTGATTTATTGTACATCATCTTCTGAGAACTATCTCTTCAGGCCCTTGGCCCATTTATTGATTGGTTTATTTCTTTTTTTGGTGTTTAGCAGCCACATCACTGTTTACAGCAGCACAATTCACAATAGCTAAACTGTGGAACCAACCTAGATGACCTTCAATAGATGAATGGATAAAAAAGATGTGGCATATATACACAATGGAATATTACTCAGCAATAAAAGAGAATAAAATCATGGCATTTGCAGGTAAATGGATGGAGTTAGAGAAGATAATGCTAAGTGAAGTTAGCCTATCCCAAAAAACCAAATGCCGAATGTTTTCTTTAATATAAGGCTGATGATTCATAGTGGGGTAGGGAGCGGGAGCATGGGAGGAATAAACAAACTCTAGATAGGCCAGAGGGGTTGGAGGGGAAGGGAGGGGGCATGGGGTAATTAATGATAGTGGAATGTGATGATCATTACTATCCAAAATTTATGTATGAAGACATGAAAAAAATAAAAAAATTTTAGTCTTAAAAAAAAAAAAAAAAGACTAGCTTGGTTGCCAGCCTGTGGTGCCACTGGGAGACAGTGGCATTTAGGTGGTGGAGCCCAGTGGAAGGAAGTCATGGGGATTGTGAATTCTTGAAGGGGATATTGGAATCCTGGTCCTTTCTTGTCTTTCTCATTGCTTTCTGACTGCTATTGCCTTCTAGGCCTCCTCTGCTACATGCTCCTACCATGTTGTACTGTGATGCTATAGGCCCAAAGCAATAGTGATCATGGACCTAAACTGAAACTGTGAGCCAAAATAAATCTTTCATCCTTATATTTGATTAAAATCAAGTATTATGTAATAGTGACAGAAAGGTGAGTAGACCTTTTATTAATTTTTATTTGTTAATCTTTATGAAGGTTAATTTATATTTTTTATTGATTAACTTTTATTCAGTTTAATTCTCTACTTTTTAAAAAAAATTCCAAATGTTTACTCCTATTTTACAAGTTATGATAAAGTGAATATAAAAATTTTAAATTTTCTTTGCATTAAAGCATAGGTTGTCCATTGGTGTTCAAATATTCTTTCAATTTTTAATTTCAATTCCTAGATCATCAGAGATATTACTTAATTCTGTTTATTTCACTTATTGTAGTTATGTGGACTGAATTGTGTGTCCCTCCCATCCATATGTTGAATACCTAATCCCAATGTAACTGTATTTGGAGGAAGGGCTTATAATGATATAATAAAGGTTTAGAGGGTTCCTAAGGGTGGACTTTTCATCTGATAGGACTGTTACTATATAAGAAGAGGAAAAGACACTAGAGGTCTCTTTTTCTCTCCACAGGTGCACAGAAGGTCAATTGAAGACAGGGAGACGGCAGTTGTCTACATGCCAGGAGAGGGTGCTTACCACAAGCAAAATTGTCCAATTCCTTGGTATTGGACTTTCAGCCTTCAGACCCATGAGAAGATAAATTTATGTTGCTTAAGCCACTCTATTTATGGTATTTTATTATGGCAGCCTGGGAACACTAACACAATAGTAAATATAAAACTTATGAAGGTAAAAACCAAAGTGAGTTATTGGGTTAACATTCTTCATTACATCATCTAGGGGTAATTAAATACAGTGACTTAGTGATAAATTAAAAATATTCAGAAGTGTTTCCAAAATTTTAGCTGAAATGCCAGACTTTCTCTCTAGCATAGAGATACCAGCACAGTCTGAACCAAAGGTTTCCATGAACATACTTCTCACTGATGCTATTTTTTCTCAAATATTCACAATAAAGTCTAGTACATTATTTTAGATATTATTCTTTTTAACACCACAAGATTCAAAAAAATTTAAAAAATTTCTAATTTTAAATTAATTATTAAAATGCCTTATATGAAACAGTTTCATAGAAGATGAATATTTTACTGTCTCGATTTATAACTTGTCAAATAAGTTGCTTTCTCATTTTAGAAGATATATGTTTTCCAACAAGTGGGACCATAAATTTGGAACACAGTGTATGCTCATATAGATATAATTATTTTTTAAAGGCTATTGAATATTTCATGTTTGAAAATGCTCGACTATATTTAAGCACTGGATAGTTTTAACATTTATAAGGATTCTTTCTTAATATTTTCAATTGTTTTATTAAAAACAAATCTAGATTTTATTTTTTCAAATGCATTATTATAAAAAACTGATCTTCTGATTGCTTTTGATGGATAATTACAATTTTAAAAAAATCAAACCATGGTTTTTGACAGAATGTCACTGCCATTCTGATGAATATGTAAGTTGTAGAGGAAGAATATTTTTTTCAAACTTCAAGTTTTTAGTTAGAAGGGACCGCTATCATAAAAGACAGATTTACAAGAGAAAAGCAGAATTTTGTTAACATGTATATTTAATGTATACATGGAAGATACTTAGACAATGCATAGTTCTAAGGTGGCTTTAAATTTTTGCATATACATACAAATATATATATGTATATATGAATATAATCTTTCATAAAAAAACAGTTAATTTTTAGAAAAGTGATAAAAAAGGGAAAAGTACTTTGAATCTCTAGGGGTGGTAACTTGAGGGATGGCAAATAATGGCAGATAAAGGCTAGTTAATAAAGGCTAGTTGATTCCTCTGGTTCCATCTGTAAGCCAATACAGGTCCAAAATTGTCTCCTGCGGCCAACCTTTGTTTCCCCTGGTAGAAGAGGAGGTAGGCTTTTATCTTCGTAAATCTATGTCCTGATTTAGTCAGCTTTATATCACTGTGACCAAAATACCCAACAAGAAAATCTTACAGGAGGAAAAGTTTATTTTGGCTCATGGTTTCAGAGGTTTAGTGCCTGGTCAGCTATCTCCATTGCTCTGGGCCTGAGCAGAAGGCAGAACTTCATGGCCGAAGGGCAAGGCAGAGGAAAGCAGCCCAGGACTTGACAGCCAGGAAGCAGAGAGGGAGCTCTGCTCACCAGGCACAAAATATAAACCCCAAAGGCACACTCCAATGACCTTCAGCCACAGGGCACTACCTGCCTATGGTTGCCATCCAGTCAATCCACGTTAGTTTAGGTTACAGCTCTTATGTTGTAATCAGTTCACTCCTGAACATTCTTGCATTGTCTCACACATGAGATTCTTGGGGGACACCTAATATCTAAACCATGACACTGATTTTAAGCAGTTGGAGGAAGGGAAGAGATCTTTCCTGTATCTGGTTCTTAATTGCTTTCAGCTCAGAAATTCTTCATATTTTGGGGTGGGTGACATATTCTGGTTTCTCATGAAGTCTTTTAATGATGAACTCTGAGTACCATTTACCTCCAAAGTAGCACTGGTGGTATATTTTTGTTAAAATAATAAAATTATTATTATAGAAATAAAAAGTATTGTATTATTTTGTAAATTTCTTGTAGTGTAAAAGGTGTTCCAGTCACTGAAGATCCTTTAGGCTGAAGTTTATTATTAATATCACTGCTTGTTCTCTGTAGACTCAGATACTTGAGGTATGTGATATTTAATGGAAAATTAATAAATGTATCCACTATTGATTATCTCTTTATTCTGAGTTTGTTTTTAATGTTTTATTGATAAATTTTTAAATTTGTAAATATTGAAACACTATACTTACATAAGAATTATAGTGTATGAACAATACAACTAAAGTAGCAACTATTCAGAATCAGTGGCAACCATGTGAATTCAGTATAGTGATAAAAGTGTCATACATTATGAAGTGCCTTGTGATAGATAAACATATAGGAAGTCCATTTATCAATGGTCTTTGTGGCATCCTATATGATTAACCTGAATGAATGAGTTTAATTTAGAATTTAATTATTAATTGACTTTACTGCCTACTGCTATAGCCATTCTACTCTTTACCAATCAGAACAGAAATCTTTTAACATTATAAGAGTCACTGCTGCTACACTAATGAATATTGGCTGAATAAATTATAAGGTAAAAAGTAAAAGATCTTTGAAGACAAAGGTTCTTTCTGGTTTGAGGAAAGATTTATCTTCTAGTAGAGATCCTGGGAGATGTCCCTTTGCGGGAGGAATGGGAGAGAAGAGAGAATGCTTTTGCCAACAGCCAGAGGGAAGCAGGAGGCAATTTCTTGCAGGCTAGAAAGAAGCCAAGGTTGAGGTCCTGGAGAAGAAGGGACTCATACATTACTGCATGCCAGCAATCTGAGGAAGAGGCAAGACCTCAGAAGTATGGCTGTGTGGGAGGGCGTAGCCAAGGCACTGGGACTAAGGACCAGTCTAGCAGGATGTCTCAGCAGGATCCAGTGTGAATCCATGAACACTGGCAGGAGCTGTCCTATGCTTTGATATTATGTAAGCCCCCCAGCAGCTTTGCAATCTTGTGGGGAGCCCCAGTGAAGGTGGATACTAAGTTCCTTACCAGTCAAGCCAGAATGTGACTCAAAGTTAGATTTAAATTATTTTAAAGAAAATAAAGAGGCGATTTATACAACACACATAAATTTGCAATTCATAGCTTTACACGTGAATGTGTGACAAACAAGGAAACACTGTCCGAAGCCAGCCAGAGCCAACTTGCACATACGAGGGCACAGAGGGCAACAGACATTGGCTACCAGTGAATAAAGTCACTGTGCTCCACACGGAGCTGGCAATGGCAGGCACACAACTTTTTAAATAGTTATTGTTGCATAAATTATATACAAGAAAAGGGTTAAAGTGTCCAGGGTATGCAGAGTGAGGAGAAAAAATCTTTAGATCCTAGTTTGAACAAACCAGCTGTAAAATACAATTTCAGGACAACCAGGAAGCATGTATGGCAAAATGCTAACCACTGTTGAATCAGATAATAAATGAATGTTTTATGTCTTTTAAATTTTTAAAATAAAGTAACTTTAAAAAACCTTGATTCTTAGGATATTCCAAACATCCAAACACCCATGAGAGGAAAACAAAGATCTTAGGGCACATGGCTCAGCCTGGGCAGTATTCTTTTCTGGTTGGGATTCAAGGGGGTGTGTGAATGCAGGTTGGGGATCCTGGGGGTGTCAGGGTGTAGAACTCTGTGAGCTGGAGTTCACCTGGAGACTGGGGAAGCTTTCTGGCTTTCTGATAAGACCAAGCTGGGAAGCAAGGGATGAATCGAATATGCCCTATGGACATTGAGAAACTCAAGAGTTCATTTATGGAGAAAATGCCAGATATGGAGACACTCAAATTCTATATTAAAGGAAGTGTCTGGTTAGATGTTCCTATGGGCATAATAGGTCAGTGATGGGCCAGGAGGAGGCTCACAGCCTGGGTAACTAAGCTTCCCAGAAATTCAAACTCATTCCTCTTCACGCACTGATCATTTCCCTGAGATGCCCGAGGCTGGAGATGGGACAGGAGTATAAGGCAAAGACAGAAATGGGATAATGTTGAAAGAAACTTCATGGTGAACCAAGTTTTTCATTGTATGGGAAACACTTTATTGGCCTTCACTTGGAATAAACTGAGGTGTTAACTATACATGGGTAGGAAAAATTAGAAAACAAAAACTAAATGTATAAAGGAGGAAATCTGGGTGCAGTGGCATGTGCCAGTAATCCCAGCTACTGGAGAGGCTGAGGCAGGAGGATCGCAAATTCAAGGCCAGCCTGGGCAACATCACAAAACCCTGTCTCAAAAACAAGCAAAGAAAAAAAAATAAGCAACAGATACAGAAAACCACCAGAACAAAAGACCAGCTCAAATTACTTGAATTATTGAATTTTCCTTTGATACTGTCTTATTGTTTAGGTGTCATGAAATTTTATGTGATATGATTACAACAATGAAAATAAAGGACTGTATATGTATAAAGCAAAAAAAAAATGAAGCTAGAAATAAAAACCACTGTTTTGTTTTTGAGAATGGCTAACTATGCTATTTGTTTGATCTTCTTCATTTCTGCATTTTCTCAATTTTCTTTTAAGGGCAATTTATACTGGAAGAAATACTTATGTGTTCTGGAATGACCTGGTCCTAGGGTGTAAGAACCAGCTCCACAGTGCTGTGAGACCCAAGCAAACAGACCCAGGATTGCACCCTGGGCAGGTTATTGGAGAAATTACTGATGGAAGCATGGTCATGGGCAGTAGCAAGACCAAGTGGATCCCCACAATTTGGTCAGAAAGGAGTTTATAAAGTGTTCAGGACAAAAGTGATGTCATCCAAGTTAGAATATACCTAGTTTATCTCAAGTTAATGTCAAAGAGTCAGGCACATTCCTGGTGCCTGGGTCCAGTTGTAAGTTTCCACATACTACTATTTATAGTGTGCTGGGAAACTATGCAGGGAAAACTGATCAGGGCAACTCAGGGGTTGATCAGGTTGGTTATGACTCAAAGTGGCTGCAGATTTGTTAAACTGAATTTATACATTATGTAAATGTAAAGGTGAAAGTGATAAGGGGTATAATCCAGAGAAGGGCTGGATTCACCAGTGTGCGATTTGTACAGTTGCCCAGGGTCTTATGCTCGGAAGAACCTCATCTTGGTTTAATGCTCTACTGTTGCTGTCTTAAATCATTCTTAATTTTTAAACCAGAAGCTTCATATTTTCTAAGCCCAGAGACAATTAAATGCAGATCTGTCGACCACCAAGGTCAACAGTTCCTCGACATGGTACTGTTTCTCCACGCCAGCTGAAAGGCATTTTCTAAACTGGAGGTGTGGCCAGACAGGCATCAACTCTGAGATTTAATAGAAAGAGCCCTGAATTAGGAATGTTCATATCTAATTCTAGTTTTGCCACTGGTTAGTTGTAAGGCTAGCTCTATAACTTCCCTTCCAATACTAAAGTCATTGGATTCACAGGGCAATTAGCATGCCAGCATTAGAATCAAGCAACAAGTGTTTTATCTAGTGCCTTTCTGTGCAAGGTACTATTCCAAATCGTGATGTAGTTCCACCCCAATTCATCAATCATCTTTTAGGGCACTGCTCCTTTTTTCCTGGATTGACTTATCTGAAACCCAAGTTCTTCTTAAAAAAATTTTTGTTTGTTCTTTTTAGATATACCTGACAGTAGAGTGTATTTTGACATATACACACACATGGAGTATAACTTATTCTAATTAGGATCCCATTTTTGTGATTGTACATGATGTGAAGCTGAAACCCAGGTTCTATTTGGAATGACTGGAACCCCTTTCATTGATTCCTTACAAAGCAAGCATGTGAATTTCCAAGATACTGGGCCACTGGGAGATAATAATCCCTAACGTTTATGGAATGTGTGTAGAAAGGCCAGGCTCTGTGCTAGGTTCTTATTCCCTCTATTTCTTATTTAATCCTTTTCATTGGTTTGACACTTTTTTTTTTTTTTTGGTACTGGGGATTGAACCTAGGGTGCTTTACTCCTAAGCCACACCCCCGCTACTTTTATTTTCTCTCTAAATTGCTGAGGGCTGGCCTCCAACTTGTGATCTTGCTTCTGCATCCTCCCGTGTAGCTGGTACTACTTTTATCCCTGTTTTCTCAGATAAGAAACCGACGTTTTGAGAGATTAAGAAACTTAAGCTAGAAAAGGGTCTGTGTCCAAAAAGCACATGTTCTCTTCACAGTGCCACTAGGCCAATACCAATAATAATGGAACACTGTTGTTGCCTCTTCTACCCAGCAAAGTCCTCAAAATCTATGTTTCCCCAATCCCAAGGTCAAACGGTGGTGGTGAGGGGATGTGGAGAATGTCAGAGAAGGACGTTAATGGAGAATTTTACAGAGTCTGGGAGCAGGGCTATAAACGCAGTACAGTGTACTGAGTGCGGTAGAGTTTGGGACAATCCATCTAAGCAGCCACGGGGTACAACAGTCGTCTTCTATCTCCAACCAAGACGAGGCAACGCTCCCCCAAAACCCAGTCCCCACACTTTTCGCTCTGAAAGGCGAAACTGCTAGAACTAGAGGGCGGCTGTAGGGTTTAGGCGCGAAGCACGCATCATACTCTTCCGCAGCTACCCACCTCCTTCAGACGCACGTGTTTAAAAAGAGTCCCTGGCTCGCCCGGCCCGCTCCACCTCTGCTGGGTCGCGGGCCCCGCCTGCACTACTGGCCTCAAGTTCATCGGAAAGGCTGGTGCGCACGACTGCAGTGGCGGCGGCGACCAAGCGCCCAGCAGCGTTTTGCCACCCACCTTTCCCAGCCCCCGCCGCCGCAGTCTCCGCCCGCCGGGGAAGGCGTGCTCGGCGGAGCCGGAGGGAGGGTGGGGCGCGGAGAGGAAGGGGATCCCGGGCCGCGCCGCTACATTTCTCCCAGTGGCAGAGGCAGAGGCAGCGGCGGCAGCAGCAGGTGGAGCGAGCTCCGCCTCAAGCAGCACTTGGCCAGAAACCCGCCGCTACTACCGCCCGGGAGGGAGCTGGTCCGCTGGGCTGGAGTCCAGACCCGCCCCGGCCCGACCCCCAGTTTCCCAGGCACTGGGGTTACCGAAGCCGGTATCCCTGGGCCGCGGTTGGGGCCGGGGCCGGGGCCGGGAGCGCCTCGGAGCGCACAGCTGCGCTGTTCTGGAAGCCCACGTCCGGGACGCAGGATTAACGGGACCTGGCTTTTCTGGGCTATCCAAAGACGTGTTCTCCCGGGAAAGAGCCACTGTTGACTGTGGGATTTGGGAGAAGCTTGGAGTCCTCCTGGACACCTCGCTGGACGCTCTCCATTTGCGCCCGGCTGGCGTGGGAGGGTCCTGAGCAACGCGCTTGCCTTTCCTCTTCAGCTTAGGCGCGGAAAGCCGGGAGCTCTTTCCAGGGGAACGGGACCTCCTCATTTGGTACTCCGTGGAACCCTAGCATCTCTCCTCTTGTTGGTCTCCAGGGCCTCGCTAGTTGGCACTAATCTGCAGGTGTTCTCTACCGATTTGGTTTCTTCTTCGATTTGGGGACACTTGTCACCAAGGACTCTCTACGCACCTTTCCCTGTCTCCGCGGGTGGGCTGGGTCTTAGGTCTCCAGAGCCTGCGGGAATTCTATCCCTGTTCGCTGACCCTAAAGCCTCTCTCCGCTAGCGGTGCCAACCCCTAGCCACTGGCCTCCAGGGGAGTGTGCAGACGGGACTCTGTTCTTCCCCCGTTTGAGAGAGTGTGGCCCTCTGGGGGCATTCGTCTTTTAGGGCTTCTTTGTGTTTGGGAGATTGGGGTCCTTTGGCCATGGCCTTCACTTTCGCCGCTTTCTGCTACATGCTGTCCCTGGTGCTCTGCGCTGCGCTCATCTTCTTCGCCATCTGGCACGTGAGTAACCCGCAGCGGTTTCTAACTCTTTTCATTTGCCCCGAACACGCTCCTGTCCACCTCCTTTTCTGATTGCACCTCACTTTCTTCACATAGCGGCGTGGGTGGTCTGGGAAGCAAGCCAGGCGTACCTGCGTGTTACTCTCTGCAGATCCCATGTCCCGGGGCAGGAGACCGTTCGCCGAATTCTGAGGCTAGGAGGCGCAGCAACGCGGGGCGCGCCCTCGGTACCCTAACTGGAGGCGGAGGGATCGTTGGTGCCCAGGATAGCGCACCCTCCCCAGGACCGCGCACCCTCCCCAGGACCTAGTGGAGAGTCCCGGGCAGGGGAGAAGTGGCTACCACCCCATCCAGCCTACTTCTTCCTCCTCTCCTCCTCTCGTGCCCGCGGGAGAGGAAGAAGTGCCTCCGTCGGACCTGGCAATTAGTCAAGTAACTATAACAACTAAACATTTAAAATGTCAGCATCTGTGGTGGGTTGCATTTAGACATAATTGGAGACAAAGTGAAAATACAATGGGAGCTCCTTGTAAGAGGAAGTAGGGAGAGGCCGGCCTGGGGAGGGGAGGGAAACAAAGTGACTGTGGAAGGCGGCGGGAAGGCAATGAAGAGGACCAAGAGGAGGCAAGGGAGACTGGGGAAGGAAAAGGATGAATAAGGCCTGGGAGGTCTGTCCTGCTGGGGTTCCCAACCATTGAAGATCCCAGAGATTTCCCACAGGTGACACACCTGGCAAGTTCTGTCATGCCTAAGTGGTGCAGGATTTACCCCAGGACTCCCCAGCAGACATCTTTTTAGGGACTAAGCTGGTTGAAGGCAGTTCTGAGTCATGGGTCTTCAGGTCTAGGGTGGTGGTGAGATGTGGGTTGAGAACCAGAAGCCCCCAAAGAGAAAAAGTAAAGAGGTGAGTGAGCAGGACTGAGGAATCTGGTCTTATAGACTGTGGGACGTTTTGCAAGTCCACTGAACTCTCAGAGTTTCCTTCTCAAAGGTTGGTTAAACTGCCCATTCTCTTTGTGGGAAGGTTGGTAAGAAAAAAGGCCAAGGTCAGGTGCTTTAGAAGGAGCACTCACCATTAATAGCCTGGTTCTACCAGCAAGCCCAGATGACAGGGATGGATTCTGAGACCAACCAGTTCCTGGAGGCACCAGCTGGTGAGCCTCTAAGAGATTGCATGCAATGGAAGATGACCCAAAATGAAGACCTGAAGGAAATTGTGGGGTGGTGAGATGCTGGTGTTTTGTATGAGTGGTTTTTAGTATGAGAGGGTTTATCTTAAAAATAGAACGCAGCAGCTCCTGCAGCTCCTGCTACAAGGCACTGTGACAGGGTGCAGAGGGAAACCTGGGGTGGAGGAAGTCTTCTAACCATGTAACCTTTGGAGAGATGCTTGCTGGCTTCCTGCCATATCTGTAAAGTGAGAAAGTTGACCTGGATAATCGCTAAGCTTTCCCCCATTTCTCAAATTGTGTGAATCCATTTAGTTGATTTGACAATCTAGGGATGACAGACGGATTCACACACAGCAATTGAGGGACTGATAAAAAAAAAAATCCTGCTAGTCAGAAGTGGTGGAATTTTGAACCCTTTCTTTTTCTGCCCTGAAATGCTGGGTTTACTCTCTGGCAGGACATTAAGCCTTGAAGTTGTTGATTGTTTTAAGGAAAAATGAAACTTTACCTAATTTAGAATAGAATAGGATATGGAATAGACCATGCCTAAATGGTGCAGCAAACCTCTGCTCATGTATTCTAAAGAAAAAAAAAATCAGCTTCTTTGGATTTGGGGAATTAGTTGCATTCTTGGAGGCTAATATTTCACTTGCTGTTTCTAGTTTGGTTGTGTCCTGAGGGTGGCAGTTACCAGAAGCTCTCTCAACTCTCTCAGGCTTGGAGTTCTCTGAGCTAGCTCCTGAAGCAGAAGAGGAAGAATAATTTTTTCTCCCTTGGGGAAACACTAAATAATTCAAGAACAGGTTAATGAAGTGGGTGGTTTGTGCAGCTGTTGACTAAGAGACATTTGAATGATGGTGTATCAGTGACCCTGGGTTGGGCTCTACTCTCAAAGTTCCCAACATGCACCCCTAATCTAGGGATGGCTGGATGCAGTCAAATCTCAAGTCAGGTCCTGTCCAGATTTTTCATGGAAGTGACAAGATTTCTGTTTTTTATTTTTAATTTTTTTTTATAGTTGTAGATGGACAGCATGCCTTTATTTTATTTATTTATTTTTAGGTGGTGCTGAGGATCGAACCTAGTACCTAGGCAAGCACTCTGCTACTGAGTTACAGCCCCAGCCCAAGATTTCTGTTTTTTAAAAAGCATTTGTACACTTTGAATTTAGACTACAAAATTCCTGAGGTTCACGTCTTCCTTTTCTAGGCTCCCTTCTCTGTAAATAAAACAACTCAAACCTTACTACGCTGATTTGGTTCTTGAACATGTTGATTTTAGGGCACACATTACATGTTTGTGGATGTTGGTTATACAGTGGTGATTTCCACCAAAATTTAGGAGAGTTGATTTTATGTTGGACTGTGTGTTTATCTTCTCTCCAGCTTCTTATATTATTTTTTTGGTACCAAGGATTGAACTCAGGGGCACTTGACCACTGAGTCACATCCCCAGCCCTATTTTGTGTTTTATTTAGAGACAGGGTCTCACTGAGTTGCTTAGTGCCTCACTGTTGCTGAGGCTGGCTTTGAACTTGAGATCCTCTTGTCTCAACCTCCCGAGCTGCTGGTATTACAGGCGTGCCTCACCATGCCCTGCTTCTTATATTCTTTACACATCTCTTGTGTAAAGAATAAATGTGATGAGCTCTATCAATTGTTCAGCCTACTAACACCCCAGGTAGAGTTGGACACGTAATATACAACATTTGGAAAGCTTGCCCCACTCCCATACTTGAATTGTACAATAGGAAGGTGAAAGAATTTTCTTGCTTATTTGCATGTACCTACTTAGGAGCAATAATGGATGTTGTTTATCCAACCTCTGCCCTACACTTTATAGAGGCCCTCTTAGATGTATCTACAATTGTCTACCTCTCCCTTCTTCCCACTGGAAATCTAGAAGCAAGGATGGATGTAGCCAGCCTTAAGTACATTTAAGACTTATTTTTTTCTTGAAAATTTATCTGTGTTTGTTTTCAAATGAAATTATTTCAAATCTGCCACCATCTTTGAGTACATCTGTTTTATTTGGAAGAAGCAGAATAATCTTTTTTCCCCCTGCATGGTTTTGCCTACCTCCCAGGCAATCCTTAGTCCTCACAATTGACATTTTATAAATGAAGGATGATGGATCAGAGAAATGACACTTGCCCAAGGTGGCACAGTTGCTAAGTATTGGAGCTGGGATTTAAACGGAGTCTGTGAGACTCTTAGGTCCACGTCCTTTTTCCAACTGTAGTCACTTTTTTTTTGGATTAAAGGCTTACTTTTTTCCCCCTGAATTAATTAAATTTTAGAGTTGGAATTTCTGATTGGAATTATAACAAGACTAAGCACTATATATTCCTTTTTTTTAAAAAAATCAGATATTCTATTTCTTTCTTTTTTTTAGGAAAATTAGGCTTTTGCCTATAAAATTATACAGGTTCATTGCCTCAAATTTTGAAAATACAATGATATATAGTGAAACAAAATCACTGTTACTCCTACCATCCAGAAAGGACTAAGCATCTTTTGCGTAATTTAAAAAATTGCATGTGAATGTTTAGAACGAAAAAAAGTGTTCTAAAGGGTTTCACATGTGAAGTGTTGTCTGTTTTCAGCCAAAATGAAATGAACAGTGTTTACTCACAGGAATCTTCTTAGCTCCAGCTTGGTGGAGCCCGTTTGCAGAGTGTCTCATTACATAAACATAGATGAAGCCATTCTTTAAAAGATCAAAGATTCATTACTGTTTATTTTAGGTTTTTAGTTTTTAAAAGATTTTTTTTTTTTAGTATCTGGAGGCACTCTGATATAAATTGTCTGAGTTTTGACTATTTACAAATAAAATTCCCAATAATATTCCCTAGAAAGATTTGATGCATTATGTCATCTTGAAGTTTCTGTGGATTCACAGCAGCATCTGATCTGCCCTTGGACAGATCAGATCCATTAAAGATGGATCCTGAAAGATGATAACAAATACATATTTATGGAAAGGCCGTTTTGCTAGACAGAATGTCTTATGGCATAACTTTTTGGTCATTTCTGGCCTGTCACAGATGTAGCTTCTGGGAACGAAGTAAATGGCTCAGTATCTCAAAATTACCCATCTGGAAATAAAAATGGGTTTATGTGTAATAGTAGGATGCTTGGGGTTGACTGTAGCCTCCCTCTTTCCTTCCTTCCTTCCTTCCTTCCTTCCTTCCTTCCTTCCTTCCTTCCATGAATGTAAGAGTAAGATTTATTCAAGTGTGAATAGCAACAGAACTCCTGTAGGTGAGAGGGTACCCAATAAAGGTCGCCCAATAGCCTTCTTTTTAAAAACACTACTTGGACCTACTCAGTTAGGGTACTCAGCTCTTTGCCAGGCCTCCTCTTTTTGTTCTGTTTGCACCACTGCCATCCCACCTTCAGAAGTGATGTCTGCTACTCCAGCCTGTCCTGCCCCCCTCTCCTGCCACTCCCAGCCCCATCCTTCTTTATCTCCTCTTAGCTAGGGAGGGGAGGAAGCTCCAGGAGAGTAGGGACCTTTGCTGCTTCATCCATGTTTCTTCAGAGCCCAGAACAGTGCCTGACATGTACAGGATGCTTGGTAAATACTTGTAGAACAAATTTTTGAGCCCTTCCTGATGGGTACTTTTATGGCAAAAATAGTAACTCACATCTGATTTGGCTTCTGGCCAGTTCTCAGGGACTACTTCCTAAGAAGTTTGGGCACAAACTTTTTTTTTTAATTTTTAAAATATTTTTTACTTGTTGATGTACCTTTATTCTTTATTTATTTATATGTGGTGCTGAGGATCGAACCCAGTGCCTCACACATGCTAGGCAGGTGCTCTGCCACTGAGCCATAACCCCAGCCCCTGGGCACAAGCATTTTCCTCTGTCCCCTGACACTTTGAAACTTTGGAAGCTATAATTGCTGCAAAGAAGAATGGCCAATACCAGTGGGTACAGGGTTCTCCTTGATGGCAGTGGAGTGAGTTTTCCCTCAGGGGGACAGTTTGGGGAGAGGTACTGGCCGTACCTGCACAGCACCTCCTTTAAGGTGTAATGTCTGTATTGATAAAGTCACCTTACCCTCACTTGCATTGAGATATTGGCTGGCCATTTTCTGTAACTGACCCTGGGAAACACCATTATGTTTCCATCACAGTCATGTTGAAAGAGAAGAGAGGATGTAGGATTCAGAGGTCATGTGAAAAAAGCCAGCACTGGGCCCCATCCCAACCATTTGGTGAGGTTTCCAGGCCTTATTAACGTGGGATGTTGCAGAGGCACCAAAGCAACTTCTCTTTGACTTTAGAGTCTCTGAACACAGCCAAAAGGCAGTGAGTGTTGTGAGCCGTGGCCAGGTAATTAGAACTTCCACCTATGCCAACCCTAAAGCTGGGCCTGACATCACCGCTGTCCTGTCCACCCTGTTGGTCTGCCACCACCTTTCTGCTCTGTGTATTCACATGGTTCTGTGATTTTTTTTCTCTGAACTTGTTTTCTGCTCCTGATTTTCTTCCCAGCCAGTCTGCAAACAAATCCCTCTGTGGCTTCAATCTCCTGTAGTGTGTTCTCTGGATAGTCCTCTTATCACTCTTCCTTGTCACCATCATCTGCCTCTGTGGGAATCCACCAGGGACTCTGCACCTGTTCACAGTCACACCCTGGTTCTTGGGCATCGTCCTAGGTGCTGTTGGTGACCTGACCCAAATCAGTGACTACTGGCTCTCCTGCAGTCCTGCAGCCCCTCATCACAGCCTGGCCCTGCCTTTCCACGGTGAGCCCCAGTCACTCACTCCCATGCTTCGCTGCCTCTGCCCTTTGCCCTTGTTTTGACTGCACCTTTTCCTTTCTTCTTGAGGATTCTGTTTTGTTCTTCCCTGATGCTGTCAGAGCTCATCGTCCACTAGGCTCTTACTGCTGCTCTCAACTGCTCTGCCCCCTATCCCCTGTTGCTCCTACCCTAGAAGCCATCAATCACAGAAATTCACTCCTTTCCCCCTCTGCTCTCACCCCAGCTGCCTGAGAGCATCTGGCGCCCAGGTGAAAGCATGGTTCAACCTCAGCTGGTCCTTGGCACTGCTTCATAACACATCAGCATGATCTAGATCAGTTTCTCCAGCTTCCATTATTTCCTTCTGGATCTTTCTTAGAGCCCCAGAAGCTCCCCAAGACCCCCTCCCCTATCCTCCTCTGAGCAGATGACTCCACCTCCAACTCTTGGAGAAGATAGGTTATCAGACAGGGACACTTCACTACCCTGCTGTTTTAGTCTGTTTTCTGCTGCTATAACAGAATCCCATGGGCTGGGTAATTTACAAACAAAAGAAGTTTATTTGGCTCACAGTTCTAGAGGCTTAGAAGTCCAAGATTGAGGGGCTGCATCTGGTTAAGGACTTTGTTGCTGCTTCACAACATGGAGGAGGGCTTTGCATGATGAGAGATCGTGTGTGGGAGAGCAAAAGGGGCCCAAACTACTCCTTTTTATAACCATTCCCACGATAACTAATTTCGTCCCATGATAACAGACTTAATCGATTCATGAGGGTGGTGCCCCACTGCCTAATCACCTCCTAAAGGTCTTTCCTCTTAATACTTCTTACTCCCATCATGATGGCTTAAATGTCAACAAGAGTTTTGGGGACAATAGTCAAACCACAGTACTTGCCCTTCCCTGAACTTCTCCAATTATGTTCCAAATCATTTCTCTTTCTTTTCCAGACTTAGAGGCAGTGGTGTCTCCCTGTCTGAGGCTAAGTCCTCTTGGGACAATGCTCCATCATTTTTCCCTGCCTCCTTGTGTCTTTAGCTCCTGCCCTTCATCGGTCCTCCTCCCCCATCAGCCAGTGTCTCTGAGCTTAAAGACAAGCCCTTTGTCCCCCAGGCTTCCTGACGCTGCTCAGTCCCTTAGGTTTTGCCACATCCTGCCTCCTATTCCCTCTTTATATTCTTCCAGGAGACACGTGGACGACTGTGGGGAATAATCATGTAACCAAGCCTTCTGCATCCACCACCTAGAACTGGTCAAATACCAGTATTTTCCACATGTACTTATCTATTTTTCTAAGGTACCTTTCATTTCTGACTCCTGTGCTTGACAAGGGCACCAGCATCCTTCTGCTGGGCAAACTTCAGGTATCAGTTAGTGCTCATCTTGAATTGATCTGTTTGTGGCTTTGACCCTGTTGTCCAGGTCCTCCTGTGTCTCCCTGTTGTTCCTGGGACCCTGCCCCTGTGTTCCTTGCCCATTTCTGAGCATTTTGCTTTGATGTTTTTTTTTTTTCTTCTGCCTCCTGGAGAACAGTCTCCAACATAGATGTACCCCAATCCCCACAGTTGGTTCCACACTGAACTTGTCTATGTGTTATCTTTGCTTGTAGTCTCTGTGAATCAGTTCTCACCAAGAGACTCTCTCTGTTCTGTCTGTCCAAATTTTTCCCTAGTTAGCAGTAGCATTAGTCAATTTCTGTTGTTATAACAAAACATCTGAGATACTGAACTTATGAAGAGAAAAGGTTTATTTTGGTTTATAGTTCTGAAGGTACCAGTCCATGGTCCAGTGGCCCCATATGGCCTTGGGCCTCTCTCTAGGCAGCACACCGTGGTGGGACCATGTGATGGAGCAAAACCTCACCAGCCAGGAAGCAAAAAGGAGGAAGAATGAGAGACTGGGATTGTACAGTTTTCTTTGAGGGCATGCCATAGTGACCTAATGACTTCCCTTCTGAAGGCACCACCACCTCCCTACAGTACCAAGCTGGGGACCAAGCCTTTAACACTTGGACCTTTGGGAGATGTTCAACATCCAGACTAGAGCACTAGTCCTGTCTGTCTCCCATGCCTCATGGCCATGCCTTGGTTCAGGCTCCCGTTTGTTCTTTCTCAGATTATGGTCCTTTATAAATTGGGCTCTTTGGTTATCATCTCACCACCCCCATAACCATGGAGAGAGATTTTACTGAAAGAATCTCTGCACATCATTCCAAGACTGAAATTTCTAACTTCCTACTAAGGTTATAGGGTGGCAGGACCAAGTCCCAGTTAGTTCTTGAGCCTCAAATTGAGGCTCAAGATACCTCTTCTATATTCCAGGTAATTCCCAAGTGGGCTCTTCTCTTTCCCAGGAGTGCTATCTGCCCAGCCCTTTTTAATTTTATTTTTTACTGGACTGATTCTGCTCTAGTCTCATGTCACTTAGGAAGCTCCACCCTCCTTTGATATCTGAGCCCCTGTCCATGTCTCCTGTCCCCTAGTTTGCATCCCATAGTTGCACTGGTCACATATAATTGTGTTTGTGTCTGTGTTTAGACCATATGCTTGCAGAGGACAGGAACTTCTGCCCTCGTGTGTAGCCACAGGGGTGGTGTGATGGTTGGAGAGTTATAGAATAAATAAATTCAAGCTCTGGCTAATATACTGTAACTAACCCAAATGAATACTTAACCAGACTTACCTGGTCACAACAATCTTGAATAGTTCTCTGATACCAATGCAAAACTTAATGAGGAGGCTGGCAAATATTTTTAATTTGGCATAGAAAGAGAGGCAAACATGAGACTTTCTTGCATATGCTAAAATACAGCCAAAATGTTAAACAACTAAAAAAAGATATCTGAATCAAGAGCAGGTTGACAGACTGTAATGAGGCCACCAATATTTCTGTGTGCACTGCCGGTGTTGAAGGCATTAAAAGCCTTGAGAACTTGATAAGGATGAGGCTGCTACCGTGCATGGGGATTGGGGACTAAGCTTGGGTCTCATGGGGTTGATGAAATTGCCTGTAGAATAATGTCCAAAACCTCAGTTGGGGGTTGGAGGCCAATTGCATTGCAGCATCAACCTACTCTTGCAGTCAATCTTCTGTTATTCTCTATCTCTGGTCCCAGTATCACAGGTAAACTTTATTGCCCCTTTGAATGTGTTGGTTTATTCCTCTTGCCAAAAGGAAAATCGTCTTCACCTTGGACCTAAATCTTCCACAGTCTTTCACTGGATAGCTCTAATCACATTATTAGCAACTGCTCATTTTAGCCTGTCGCAAGCTCCTATGACATGACAAGCCTGTGCAGCTCACCTGCACTTCTACACATTGAACCTGCATTCCCATGCACATTCCTAAGCATGCCCCTGAGCTCTCTAAGTAAAGTGGAAGCTGATGGAAAGCAGGGTCCATATGGTCCAATTTATGCATTGATGGAATTTAGGGGACACAGTGACTGCATGCTGAGCACTTGGCTGACTGATGACTGGCTGCTCTCAGATTGCCCATGAAAGGAGTGAAAGTCACCTCTTTGGCAGCTTCATTTGGTTTGTGAACCCACAAGCTATGGGTCTCATTCCTCCAAAGAAAAGAGGGAGGCTGTAGCTTTGGGGACAGTGGTGGCCCCTTGCAGGAGCAGTGTCTGGCAATTGGCCCTGCTGGGGCAGGCTGTCTGGCAGTGTACTGTGTGCACCGTGACTCTTGGCAGCGGAAAGCTGCTTTTGCCATCCTCCCTGTGACTATGGAAGGAGAGTCAACCCATGTGTCAGTCTGATGTGAGGCTCAGAGGCCCAGGATGCCATTGTCAGAGATAGCGACTTCTCCTTCCAGGGCTCTCTGTGGGCTGTGGCTGTCACTTCAGGCCTTGGCACTCCTGCCTGTAATGGGGGCTTTGAGACCAGAACCTTCCATCACCAATGACTCTCTGAGGCCAGTGTCTTAAAAATTAAATTACAGTGGCTGAAGGGTTGGTAAGGGCCTCAGTCACATGCAGGCATATTAAAGGACAGGGACTGGCTATTTTACCTTTGTCTCTAGAACTTGGACAGCCACTAATTCAGTATGTAATTCCACTCAGCCCCCATCATTTAATTAATCTAGTCCAGGTCTAGACTCAGGCTATCTTGTCACCCGTTTTCTGTCATTCTGTTGTACTGCTATCCTTTGCTCAATTTTTTTTTCTGAGTTCCTGTGGCAAGAGAAAGGGATCTTACCTAGTCCTGAGGTTTCTACATTGAGCTCTCTCTCCCTCCATTAATTTTTAATTGATTGATTTTATTGTGGCAAAATGTGCATAACATGACATTAATTAACTGTCTTCACAATTAAAAAAATATTTTTCTAGGTAGATGGACACTATACCTTTATTTTATTTTATGTGGTGCTGAGGATTGAACCCAATGCCTCACACGTGTGAGGCGAGTGCTCTACCACTACCCCTGTCTTCACAATTATCAAGCTTCAGCGACATTAGGTACTTTGATGTGTTGTGCAGCCATTAACCACCACCAATTTCCAAAATGTTTTCATCTTCCCAGACTGAAGCTGTGTCCCCATGAAACAATAATTTCCCATTTCCCTTCAGCACTGGCAACTGCCATTTTACTTTCTGTGAATTTGACTACACTAGATACCGTATATAAACGGAATTGCACAGTATTTTTCCTTCTATGTATGGTTTATTTCATGCTTATGGGTGTGTCTGTAGAGATGCCTGGAAAATTGGTAAATAACTCCTATGGATGGGTCTTTAAGAGTGTTCCCAGAGATGATTGGCATTTAGGTCAGTGAGTGGAAGACCTGCCCTGAATAGGGATAGCACCATTCTTTAGCCTGGGGGCTCAAATGGAACCAAAACTGGAAAAAGGGAGAAGCTTGCACATGTGTATGCTCAACTCTTGTTGAACAGGTGCATTTTCTTTCTTTTTGCTGCTGCCATTGGCCATGGATCTCAAACTCTAGATTCTTCAGCCTTTGAATGTGAACTTGCACCAGTGACTTTCCAGGAGGCTTCCAAGCCATATCTTCAGACTGGGGCTGCATCATCTTTCCCTGTTTTCCTAGGGCTTCCAAGCTCTTGGACCGAGCAGCTACTAGTTTCCTTGGCTCTCCAGGCTGCAGATGGTTGTTGTGGGACTATTCAGCCTCTGATCATGTAGCTCAATCCAATAACTCCCCTCATAATTATATATAAATATAAGTTTACACGCACAGAGCACAATAATTATAGTATTCTATTGGTTCTGTTTCTCTGGAGAACCCTGACTAAATACACTTGAGTTACTTTCATCTTTTGGCCACTGTGAATGATGGTGTTACAAACATGATAGACACACACCTGTTGAGCTCCTGCTAGCACTTCTTTTGTGTAATACCCAGAGGTAGAAGTGCAAGATCAAATGGTAATTCTATGTTTAACTTTTTTTTGTGGCTCCTCTAATTATAGAAGCAGACGCTCTCTTGGTCCTCAGTCTCTGTTTCACCCACTCTCCTTTTTCTCGACCCTCTGGCCCTTGGCAGATGCTACCTCGTTAGCCTTCCTCTCTAGGACGCCTCAGACATTTCAGATTTAGACATTTGCTTGTATTGGGTCTGTTTTGTTACATTGCTTGGAATCATGAAATCTTTTAAGTGAATAAAACAGAATCTTTAAGTCTTAGCATTACACTCTAGTTGTCAGAAGTTATAAAATGGTCCTTAAAGGGAGATTTTACCAAAGATAACTCTTGGGCTTTGCCAGGGAATTTCATCAGGCAGAGATTTAGCAGTTTTCCATAATTTTAGGGCTGAGAGCATTCGGGGTAAGAAGTGAGACATGTACCTGCTATTAAGAATAAAGGGTGCAGAGCATGGTGGTGCACACCTATAATCTCAGCAGCTCAGAAGGCTGAGGCAGGAGGATCACAAGTTCAAAGCCAGCTTCAGCAACTTAGGCTGAGGAGGTGGCTCAGTGGTTAAGTGCACCTGGGTTTAATCCCTGGTTAGGAAAAAAAAAGCATATCTTGCCAAAGAATTTGTTTTATTACTTATTAAAGCCTAATTTGCATTTTGGATCTCAAATCAGTGCAGAGATCTAGTATGTCCTTGGCTGTCAGGGGTGGGCCAGGCATTCTTATGTGGGCTGCAGAGAAGCCAGAGGTTCACATTTCCATTTTTTTTCCCCTGAACTGAGGACTGTTGGGAACAGGGGAACGAAGCAGGTTGTCAGCTTGCTGGGAGACAGTTTAGAGGATGACTTCATTTCTAGTTTCTTTAAGCTGTCTTAAGTCACAAAAGTAGCTTTTAAAAATAAAATGCAGATTTGTAAAAGGTAATTTTTTTCTCAGAGACACACACACACACACGAATACTACCACCACAAAAAAAATTCATAGCCATGCAAATCCCACGCTTACCCTGTTTTCCTCCCCTCTCCTGGGATAAAGGTGGGTTGCGGGGATGGAAGGTAGGGAAACCTTATGGACTCATTGCTGTCACCACAGTTTGGGTTGAGTGTCTCAGCAGGAGCAATCAGCCACATTCAATCGCTCAACCAGCGTTTGCCTCTCAGCACCCAGAGGCTTGCAGTCAAGAGCTCTGGCCTCTATTTGCATGGTGTCTGTCCCTGAGTGTGACCAGCACCTAAAACTGCCCTTTTAGGCGGCTGTTCAGCTGTAATGGAGCTGATCCTTTGCAGCGTACATAAAAGTGTTCTTGCTCAGGATGTGGGTATGACTGAATGAACCCCTGATCCCCTTTCTTTGACCCCTTTCCTCCCAGTGAGAGAAGACCCACAGAGATGGAGTGTGTAAACGGCTTCCTGTTTGTATTGTTGCCCTTCTCTATCCAGCAATGTAATGCCCAGAGTTCAGTTCCCCACGGTGGCCCCCAGGTCCTCTGGGCTGTGGCTGGCTCAGGAGAAGTCTGTGGTTATTGGTGAGTCCTGGAATTAGGGACTCCAGGCCTTGGCTTTCTATTTCAATCTCTTTCTCCCTTTCTGTCTTATTTTTTTTTCTCCCTTGCCTTGACCTCCTTTTATTCCTTCTCCTGTGTATGTGTCTTAGATCTGTCGGAGGCTGCACAGTGTTACTTAGCCCAGCTGGTGGGCTCCGGGCTGGGAAGTAAGTTGCTACCACCTCCCACCTCCATGGCGTCTAGAACCGTGGGCTGACATTTCCAGAGCATCAGTCGTAGGTATCTTTTCTGTTTTTGTGTTCACATGGTCCATTTTGACTATAGGATCCAGTTCTCCTGCTGGGGAAAAATGCAGGGGAGGAAGCAGAGTCTTGGCACTAATTTCTTCTTCTTCTTTTTTTTTTCTTATTGGCAACTGATTCATGAACTCTAAAAAAAGAGTTGATAGCAACATAGCCAGCTAGTGGTGGCAGCCCAGATGGCCCCCTATATAATAGAGACATTTGTATCTTGGATTAAAAAAATTATTTAAATTAGTTCTGTGAACCTTATTCAGAAAAGAAATTAGCAACTGCTTTTAAAGGTTGTGGGTATGGAAATAGTTAAAATAGTTAGCTAGTCACTTGGAATGCCAAGATTGGGAAATAGGGATTGAGATGTCTAGGGCCAGGATTTTAGGGGATTTCTGTGTGGGGAGTTGGACTCTGGGGGTACTACTTTGCACCGCAGAAGACCCCCAAATGACCTGTCCTTGAGAGTGTCACAAACAGGGATCCAGTTTGAATGTGGGTGCATGTGGATGTTGGTGCCTCTATCTACCCAGAGGTGCTACAGACTATAAACCTGCACAGTGACCAGACCCAAGAGAATCCATTTGTGCCAACAGTTTCCAGATTCCATGCTGAATCCATCTCTGGATGATCCTGTTTCCCATTTCTTTCCTTTCTCTCTGGACACTGGGACATGGTACAGGTTAAATTCTGCTACAGTGAGTCCATGGGCTGCCTGAAATCTTGAGCAGGCCTTCCTTGTTCTCATTGTCCCATGTCATCAGCAGGCCATTGGGTGGGGAGTGGAAGTCCTTATTCGATGGGGGTTTTGAATTGTGGTGCCATCAAGCTGGCATTGGCCGTTTCATGATGATGGAGTGGGAGGTAAGGCGGGGGACGGATTGTAAAAGCCACGGAGATGGCATGTGTAAATGGCGGTGGGTGGGGAGAGATGGTCTCTTAGAGCAAGCAGAATCATTATCTGGAGTTTGGATATGAACCAGATGCGGTAGAACTTAAAGCCACTCCGTCATTTCTGGACCGTGACTTAGCCTGGGATAATTTTTCTTGGCATTTCTGGAGAGTGATAGGGAATTGAGCTGAGGCCAACAAAGCATATGTGCTGACTGGCGGAAAATGTATTCCATCTTGACATCCTTTTCTCTCATTGATTGGCAGTTTTAGAACCAAAAGTCGTGCCCTGGAAAGGGACTGGTGGCTAATGGGGCACTCTCAGCAAAGCTCCTCATGGCTTTAGCCAAGTCTGCATCTCCTGGGTCTTTTTTTTTAATGTATATTTTTAGTTATAGATGGACATTTTATTTTTATGTGGTGCTGAGAATCAAACCCAGTGCCTTCCACACATGAGGGGAGCACTCTACCACTGAGGCACAATGCCAGCCCTCCTGGGTCTTTTGTTTTCTTATGTGTGAGATAAAGGAGCTGGACAGAGTGGTCTCTATGATCCTATCCAGTTCTGGAATCCTCTGGTTCTTCCAGTGCTTGCTACCTGCATCTCCTGCTTCTCTTCCTCCTATTGTGTTTTTTCTTTTCCTCTCTGGGTATTTAAGATCAAGATTCTCTGTAGGGAATGTATCAATTAGGGTTCTTAGAAATCAAGTCAGCCCAGCCTCCTTAATTAAAAAAAAAGGAAAAAGATTTCCAGAAAGGGAAGCAGAGTGCTTACAGAATGGACGAAAGTCTAGAAATTACACTCAAAACAACGGAATAACTAGATTTAGTCTCTGCCCTTGCATCACCCCTGAAGGAGAGAGTCTTACAGGTTGAGCATGGGTTGGTGCCACCCAGTGGCTAAGTATGGCAGGATCTGCAGGCCCCCCTGTGGCATCCCCAGTGGAAGGAGAGGCCACTGGGTTACCCTCCTAGCAGGGCAGCATTTAGAGAAGAAGAGAGAATTCTTCAGAGGAAATCAGGCTGGTGTTGGAATGAGGCATAGAGGTGGTGACCAGGAAGTGCCAGATGGTCACTCCCTGGGCTCTTTGGTTTAACCTTTTTAGCCTGTTACCTCATCTATATGTAGAGAAAAGCCAAGGTTAACATCTCGATGCCCTTTGATTTGTTACATTCACATGAGTGGCAGAAAAAAAACCCAACTTATTTAATATCTTCATTCTTCACTTGATAAGGGACAGCTATGATCTGGTCAGGAGGACTGATGGCCCTGACTATGCTTCCCCATAGGGCAACAATTGCCCTCTGCCCCTCAGTGTACAGTGTCCAACTTCTCATCTTAATGAGTTTTAATAACTTCCTGGCTGTGGAGGCAGTGAGGCACACTTTTGCATGTTCTGTAGTCTGCTTTTGTGTTGCTGTGACTAAATACCTGACAAAATAACTTAGGAGAGAAAAGGTTTATTTGGGGTTCACGGTTTCAGAGGTCTTAGTCCATTGCTCTGGTCCCAAGGTGAGGCGGCACATCATGGCAGAAGGGCCCAGTGCAGGAAAGCTGCTTCAATCAAGGCAGGCAGGGACAGGAAGCAGGAAAAGAGAGGTGGGGGTGGATAGGGAAAGAGAGCGCAATGTGGGGGGGGGGGGGTGGAGAGAGAGAGAGGTGCGGGGGAGGAGAGAGAAATGAAGAGAAGGGACTATGGGAAGATGAACCTTTCTACGGAATGACCCCTGTGACCCACCTCCTCCAGCCATGTCCCACTTCCCTTCAGCTACCACTCAATCCATTCATTCAAACTAGGATGGACTGATTAGGTTCAGCTGTCAATCCAATCATTTCGCCTCTGAAAATTCCTGCAGTAACAGGAGCTTTGGGGGACACCTCCTATCCAAACCCTAGCAGTACACATCTTTCCTTCTGAGCCTTCAGGTTTTGGAGTCCACTTGGATTGAGGGCTTCGCAGGACTTAAGCAAAACACCTGGTCACTTAGATGAAAACAACAACCATCGCGTGAGTCAAGAATAAGAAAGGGGGCTGGGATCATGGCTCAGTGGTAGAGGGCTTGCCTTATATGTGTGAGGCATTGGGTTCGATTTTCAGCATCACATATAAATAAATGAATAAAATAAGGGTCCATCAACAACTAAAAAAAAAAATAAGAAAAAAAGTTTTCTTACCAGTTTGGTGTCCCCCAGCCCATTCAGCCCCAAGTTCTGGAAGACAAATGGTAAAATGAAACCCAGCTCTTCCTTTTCCCCTTCTTGTTAGCTTCCTCTTTGGACCATAAACCCTTGCCTCTGACCCCACCATCGCCCCCCATGTAGCCTGTGCGGAGCAGATGTGTTCAGTTTCAATTCCCTACTTCACACAGAGCCAGGGACAAGGAGCACTGTCTGTACCACATGGTATGTTTTCCTGCATTCCCACAGGGGCTACTCTCTTCTAATTAGCAAAGTTGGCAACTTCGCCACCGCATGGAGGAAGTTATTTTGCTCTGTAAATGGAAGGCAGCGTCAGTTGTGTCCCGAGGGGAGAGGTGATGTTATGGCTCAGAGCTCTGCTGTTTGCTCCCTGGTACCTTCATTAAAATCAGTTCTTCCTTGCCAATCTAGGAGGGGTATGAAGGAGCCAGAGGAAGTTTGGTGTGGCAAGATGATTAGAGCCAAGAGAGAAATGACTCTAGAAACAGCCTGGCCTTTTCAGGAAGTGCGTTCTGCTGAGCTACAGGGTGAACGATAAAGTGCCTGGGTCTGGGATGGGAATGCTGACCCAGATCACCTAGCATAGCCAGCTGCCCGCTGCCCACTTCCCACAACATAAACAACCATTTCTTAGTCCACTTACTCCTTCAGTTTTCCCTTTTTTAAGTCAGAACACCAAGTGGAACATTTTGTGCAATTAAAAAAAAAATAATAAATCAGTGCAATGCACCAAAACACAAGACAGTAAAAAGTTTGGGATCAAGGGCTCCACCAGGAGCAGCTATGGCTGCCCCCTGGCCAGGCACGTGTAGATTGCTCCCCATTGGCCCACCAGGTCCAGCTTCCAGCATCCTTCCAGTAATGGAGCATGGTTGGTTTACTATTTGCTGTTTTGTTATAATTTGACACTGAAGAAAGGGAATAGAGTAATACAGTCTTATAGTCCCAGAATCTTGACCCCTACGATCATCTGGCTCTATCTTCTCATTTGGAAATGTGGGTACTTTAACCTCAGGGGTAAAGTGACTTGACTAAGGTTACAGCCCATTTAGGGCAGAACCCAGAAGGGAACTCTCAGTTCCCTTAATTCCCAGATCAGTGTTCTTCTTCCAGTATTAGGTGTTTCCATCAGATAACCCAACCTATTGTGTTTTATAGCAACATAAATTAAGAGTCCCAATGTGTCTACTTGATCTTGACAGCTGGGTGTACCAAGTATTCCTCCTTTCTCCACAACTCATAATTGGATTTTGTGACATTGGTTTGTTTTGTATGTGGGCTAAAGAGAATGAGAAAATTGAATGACAAAATCAGATAGGCATAGAATATTTGGCCAATCTCTATGCTGAAGCTAGCGCACAGCTTCAGGGAAGATGTTAATTACAGGGTTGTTCTAAATGCTATATTTATTTATTCTATCTATTTATTATCTATCTATCTATCTCATCTAATTACTTCTGAGAGATGCTTTCTCTCTGAACAGGTTTCATCTAAAAGGGCTCATTCATACTTGTAGTCTTCATTCAGAGTTTGAGACAGAGAACATGCTACACCTGGATGTGTGGCTCCAAATCACCGGACATGACAAGCCTGTTCGCCTTTCCCTGAAATGACTATAACTCTCAAGCAAGGGGCGAAACAGTTGCTTCCCTCTCCCAGTGTTCTGAGTTGGGTGTCACCTTCTCTCTTGCCTTGACAGTTTTCATGTAGGACCTGAAGGTCATGCATTTGCAGGACTGGCTTAATCTGCCACCCACCCCTTTAGAAGGTCTTTATAAATCATCAAGGAAGCCACACCCTTTCCCCCTGTGTCATAGTGTCATCTGACTCAGTACAGTGTTAAAGGACATGAGATCATGTGCGAGGTCATGGTTGGCTTGTCACCAAGTGGTCAGTTGGGGTCTTGTTGCTCATATTGCCATTGTGTCATCACCAACCTCTCAGCCAATAGAGCTGGGGTGCTGTGTTCTCTGGTGGTCCCTCAGAGGCCCTTTCTAGCCTATCTGTGATCCCTGTGGTCCGTTGACATTCTCCATCTGCACCCCTATTTCCTCTGACTCCCCCTCTTTGCCAGTGGCACCTGTGACCCTCGCCTTGTGGAGGACAGTCAGATTTGCTTGTGGCTTCAATGTTTCTCAAATGGATGAAGAAGAAAGAAAAATTAAGCAAGTATCATTTCCTGTTTATACAGTCTCCAAGATAGAAACCCTGCTTTTGAGCACAACTAAAGATTTCCTGCCCTCACAATAAAGGAAAGAAAAGGCCCAAGTCATGAGATCTGGAAGAACAGCCGTGCTGGTGGGAAGGTGCCAACACACTGGGGCCTGGGCAGTGCTAGCCTGCCTAGTGCACCTTAGACTCAGAGCTCCTGAGCATCTGATCTACCTTTCGAAGGCTTCACAGTCTGTCCAGGGGATGCCGGGTTCTCTGAGAACATCTGAGAGATGTTATGGATGAAAGGCAGTGTCGGCAGAAGATGCTGGTGAGGAGTTGAGATGGGGACGAGGTTCCCGAGGTGCAAAGGACGTGGACAGAAGGTTGATGCAGCTGGCTGTCAGGCTGAACAGGGTCAACCCTTTTCAGGGACCTCCAGGAAACTCTGCAAAATGAAGACCACCTCTAAGCCCAGCTCACCAGGATACACGTCCTGTCAGTCCAGTGACTTCTTTTATTTTCCATGTTGTGTTTAGGCGTGACATTCTGAATTTAGGCTGCAGAACCTCCCTCTGTTTTGTTTTATCCTGATTTGACCAGCCCTGCTCTAACTTACTGGGCCTCAGTTTCCTGCTCTGTAAAGGAAGGGTGTCATGGTTAGTGGTCCTCATAGCTGACTGGTCCCTAGACATCATTACTTAGGCCTTGAGTGGGTCAAGGACTCTGAATCGTTAGCTCCCAAGTGATTTGAACATACAGCAGCATTTGGAAGCTTCAGGAAGCATCGGCCAGGGGATCTTTCACATTCCATAGGTTTTTCCTGTCTTCTTCTCTCATTATCCTTTTCCCAGATCCCACATTAAATAAAGTTCATCACCTTGTATAATTTGGTCCCACGTCTGTACCTTTAGCATGTCATTATTTCCTTCATTTGCATTTCTGTTTTCCAACAATCCATTATTTCTAATTTCCCTCCTCTTTCAGGAAGTTTTTCATAATTTGCTTCTTACATACCAGGTTCCCTTTTGACTTGGGGCTTCCTGACATCCTCAAGATGATATATATCTCTCACTATGGTGGGGCGATCCTGACTGTGTTGCACAGAAAATGAACTCTCCTACTTGTTAGAGCTATGAATTTTCTTTCCCCAATAAGAAGATGGATTCATGAATAGCTTCTCCCTTCCCAGCAAGACGTCCAGGGGACTGAAAGGGACCATAAGTGCTGTTGACCTTCAAGCTCTGTCTTCCATGGGGAACTGACAGGTGATGCCTAGTGCTCCCCTGTAAGCAGGTTTTCAAATATAAGAACCCTGCTCTCTGATGATGATGAGATTGAGATCTGGATGGGGCCCCCGTGTCCCCTTCCTCCTTCAAATCCCACTGAAGTGATACCTGGTGCTTATCTTGGGACCCTCTGTTTCCTCTTGCTGTTCCTATGTGTGTAAACATGCTTGGATGGATGCCCTCACCTGTGACACAGGCGTGTGCTCCTCTGTTTGAGCTGTGCTTTTCTCATCTGTAAAACAAGGTGATGGGCCTTGTGACAGCAGAAGCCCCTTCTAGCTCTGGTGCTGTGGAGAAGCCCTGACAGCCTCAGAACTCCTCACTGCTCCGAGCCCTTCAGCAACAGTTACCCTGAGAGTCAATTTGAAGAGCGCTGCTTAGAAAAGCCCTTTCTTTGCAAAGAATGTTGGTGTCAAGTTCGTCTGGAGAAGCCATGCATGCTTTTGGGTGATTCAGAGCTTACCAGACTCTCCTAGCCCTTTGTGTCTCTTTGGTTCCTATGATCACTGAATAATTTATTTACCCCTCAGCATCCCCACTTCCTGTTCTAGCTATTCTCTGCTCATTAGTGTCTGTACCCAGAGTGGGCAAGGGTGGAGGAGCAAGAGAAATGAAAAATCGCTGTCCTCAGACTTGTATGTTGGTGGCAGGGGGTGGTTTTAAACCCAGGGACAAGAAATTAGGGTGATGACAGGGAAGTTCTGTCACCATCTGCTGAGATTCCTTTCGTGTGTGTCACCACCCTAGAGATGGCTGAGTGGCCAGATGTCAAGGGGCAGGAGCTGTTTGAAGCAGGCTGCAAGCTGACTGCTGGTCTTTTTCTAAGCAACAGATGTGAAAGCAAGGGAAGAAGGAGCACTTGATTGTGAGCAAGAGTGGAGGTGATACGTCTCCGTGAAAGAGTTGACATTCAGCCAAGATGACACTGAATTCTTTTCCTTTGCATGTGCTATATTTACTTCCCTGATCGGGCAAGTGCAATTCCCCAGGGCCTCTGAGGCTTGTTTTCAGTGTAATTGGGATGTGAAGATGCTGCGATTTGTCTTCGAGGCTGTGCATGGTGGCAGAGTCCCTGAAGGGAGGTGCCTAGGGAGGTGCCTGAGTAGCTGTGGCACTTGCTGGATGGCAAGTGGTCCAGCCCCACCGCAGGGCAGACCTGCAGGGAGGGCAGGAGGTTCCCTTGTGAGGGAAAGCAACTCTCCTTGCCCATCAGTCATTTCCCTGGATAGTGCCTGCACTCCACCGTGTGTGATCAAGCTGGGAACTGTCCCCTTCGTCCTTCCCCTGCTGGCCTCTCTGGATTCTCTGCTTTTATTCCTTGTGCTTTCCTTGTCCTGTGCACCCAGGTGCAATGCCCTGAGGCACCTCTGGAGAACTCGTCTAGTGAAGAATCAAGATCTTGTCTGTATTTTTCCAGCCTTTGCTTCTAGTCCAGCCACCAACCCAGCCCAGGCCCCAAAGGAAGCCAGAAACCACCAGCCCCGTAACTAACTCAGGGATGATGTGTGAGTGGAAAATGTTGCTAAGAGCACAAATTCCACAGGCATGTCCTCTGCGCAGGCAGCTGGATTCCAGGGTCTATGTTGAGCACTGGTGCATCTTGCAAAAGAAGGATGGCCGGCACTCAGAGATGCCACCTGTCCCCATGACACATTTCCTTTTTTCCCTCTTGTGTTCTTTGTTATGTTCTAACTCCTTAGCATCTCTGTCATATGATGGGGATTATGACCACATCCCCAGATTCCCTAAAGCTTGCAGGTTCCCATTGGTAGTTAAAAGAAAAATAAATGTGTTTTTATTATGAGAATCCTGGGGTGGTACTCTTTGTCAAGGAAGGTAAAGGAGAGGTGTCATCTGTACATCACATGTGATTAGGATGATGAGCTCTTTCTGCTGTTCCTTCTTTCTGTTGTGTCTCTCCTCTCCTTCTGTCTCCACTGAAGATGCATAATTGATGAGGGAAAAGCAACTGAATTGTCTCTGTGAAACTAGCGAAAGCCGAAGGTCTCTTCCTCCTGCGTCTTGTATTTCTGTTCGGGGCACTCTTTATCCAGAGGTCTGCTCACTTTGGTGTGCTTGTGAACCACCAGGAAACATCTACATTCAGATGTTCACTCCTGTCCTGGGGATTCTGGTTTGGGAGAGCTGGTTATGTGTGGGTTGAATACAGAGAGATTTGCTAGGTAGCACTGTTTCACACACAGTACTGTTCTGTTCCAGGCTGTTGGATAGACATCCCCAAATAAGGGCTGGTATTGCTTGAACACTTACTTTATTGGGTACTATTCTAACTGTAGCAATTTGTTGAATACTTACTGTGTCTTGTTATTCAGGTACTACCACTACACCCATACTTCAGATGGAAAAATGTAGGTACAGACAGCAAGATGGCTGAACCAGAACTGGTTCCAGGCAGGTGACCCAAAAGCATGGGATGCCACTGCACCTTTCTGTGATTATTTCAAGAGATATATTTTTAAGGATATGGCGGGTAGTTTTGGTGTCTCATCATCTTAGAACCACACACAAATATCAGAGTAACTTTGATGACAGAAAACCTAAAGATGACTGGGTCTTCCATCTTGAGATAGAAAGCCTGACCCTATGAGGGTAAGAGGTTAGTGAACTGGGCAGAAGGAAAAGCCAGGACATTGTGAACTGACGGTGCTCTGAGCTGTGAAGTGTTGTAAGAGAGCTCTGCAGGGAAGTTATTGTGGGGCTGGGGTGTAGCCAGGGGTAGAGTGCTTGTCTGGCATGTGTGAGGCCCTGGGTTCCATCCCACCGACATCTAAAAATACAAAATGTATTGTGGCTGAACATACAAATCAAAGTATGGCCCTCCTCTGAGGTTCCAAAGGGTCTGTCCTTTCTACCTGTGTCAGCTAACTAAACCAGGCAGCTTGGATACCTCCACAGGTCTTCTGTGACCTTGGTGGCTGAAGAATGTGGGTATATACTTTGGTTTTAGCTCTTATATTCCTATCCTCAAGGTTCTACTTGTTCTACGATTATTCAGTGCCCACCAAGGATCCTGGGCCCTGGAAGGAACAAAACAAGCTATTCCCTGAAAGAGAAAGTCACCTAACAGAGAAACCAAAGGCAGTGTGAATAATTACAGTCCCATAGAGTGGCTTTGGTGTCCATAGTGTATTTAAATTGCAGGATCTTCTGGCTACTGGTTCTAGCCACTTCTATGTGGAGGTGTATTTACATTTAAGGAAGTTGGGGAAAATGCAGTGAGAGATTAAATATAACCACGCTGTTCCTGTGTTGGGTCCTGAAGGCCAGTCAGCTTGGCTGGAGTGACACGGGCAGGACAGAAGTGAGTTGTGGAGGCAAGTCCTGGGGCGTGGGTTTGGTGAGTGAGTGGAGAACTTGCCTTGGTGAAGGCCAGGCAGTCCCCTCCCTGTGGCCTGGACTGGGCACCTGGGAGAGAACCCAGACTAGGCCAGGCAATCCTGGGGTCTCCAAAACTGGGAGGTGGGTGTTGGAAGCAACCCTCGTGAATCTAGTGGGGCGTTTGAATTGTTGTGGAGGCTGAGTGACATTTGGGATCCCTTAGACAGAAAGCTTCATGAAGGCAGGGCCAGAATCTGCTTTGTTTTCAGCCAGGCTCTGGCCCCTAGCCAGGCCCTGCAGGCTCAATATGCCAGTGGCCACTGAACCTATGGAAGAAATTAAGTATCTCTTGTGGTTAATTTCACATGCAAAGTGGTCGCTATGGAGATGGACTACAGAATATCAGAGAGAACGGAGTAGGACTGTTTGATGTCTGAGGGGCCTTTCAGCTCTCACAGTCGGCCTGGTGTACAGCAGATGTATTTGTTGAACTGAAACAAATTCTACAATTTTAAGGAAGAAGAAAAGAATCCCAGTAACACTTGCCCATTGAGCTTTGTCCTCCTCCATTCTTATTTCAGTATCTCCTGGCTGCAGTAAGTGATGACTGTCCTTCATCCTTCAGGTATGTGGCTCTTCTGGGCAGTCTTGTCTCTATTTGATAAATCTCATTTTTTTTTTTTCCTCCTCTATTGCTCTGTAATGTTCAGCCACCGCCACTAGAGGGCCAAGGTTTTGCACAATGATGAGACATCTCCAAATTCAGAAGTCTGAAGAAATCTGGAGAGGCCCAGGCAAAAGCTGATCCTGAAATCTTGCTCAAACAGCCAGTGTGTGAACAGCTGCTCACACACTCATCTGAGCTAGCTCATGGGAGGACGATGGCTTCCGCACTTCCAATGCACCTTTGGTAGACAGTGGCTGAGGTCTTTGTGGGATGGCATAGGGCTGATGGAAACACTGGGTCCTGGTGAGAATGTCTGTGAGTGGTGGTGGGGGCTGCCCCATCACTGGAGCAGTGACCACCAAGAAAGGCAGAGAAATACACAGGAAGGAGTGAAATCTTTTCCAAGAAAAACTGTATGTCGACGTTCAATCTCCTTACCATGTTTGATCTGCCCCTTTTCTCTCTTCTCTCTGCTTTCCTCTTTACCTTGCCTCTCCTTGCTCTGTCACCCCTCCTGGGTTACTTTGGGAGATCTTGCTTGTTTTGACTCTGATCATTGTTTGGTTCCCCCAAAAGTAACTGACTCAGTTCTAGAAGGAAAATTCAGAAAGAGGTGATAGAGAGACTTGGTTTGGCCCACCACTGCCCTTGCTCTCTGTTCAGCACTTTTCTGGATTGTACACTTGTGGCAGAGTCTGCTGTGGAAGATGCAAAGCCAACAATGCCCAGCATGTTCAACTGCTGTCAAGGTGGGGCTGCACTGCTCCCCCATAATGCTCCCAAATGTGCCTATTTCCAAAGTAAGGAAGTTAGTGAGGTTTAGGCCCTGATTCAGTTTAGGGCATGTATTAGTCAGCCTTTTGTTGCTGTAACAAAGTACCCAAGATAAACAACTGAAAGGAGGAAAGGTTTATTTTGGCAATTGTTTTTAGAGATTCCAGTCTATGATCTCTTGATGCCATCCTCTTTGGCCCTGTGGTAGCCCATCATGGAGGGAGCATGTGGTAGAAGAGGCTGCTCACTTCGTGGTGGCCAGGAAGCAGAGAGAGAGAGAGACAGGAAGGGGTTGGGGTCCCAACATTCCCTTGAAGAACATGCCCCCAATGACCTCACTTCCTCCCACTGGCTTCATCTCTTAAAGGTTCCATTATCTCCCAATAGTGCCACAGGCTGGCAACCAATCCAACCCATGGGCCTTTGGGGGACACTTAAGATCTCATTCTGGAGGGCGCATGATGGCAGCATGGCCAGCAAATGTGTAAATGTATTGTAATCTAGAAAACTAGAGAGAAGCACCTCCTAAATCCAGTCATTTCTACCACTCCCCATGCCATGCCCCTCCTGCCAGTGGAGGAATTTCTGTCATAGCTTGTTCTTTCTCCGTCATCCTTTCCTGAAGGAGTTAATAAGGACTGAAGTGGCCAAAGGGCAAGAAGCCACAGGGAGATGCAAAAGAGAATCACAAACCATGTTTAATTCATGAATCAGATAATCTCTTGCCTTTGGCCGTGTGCAAGATATTTTTGGCCTGTGCTAGGTAGCCCTTTAGGGAAAACAGTTGTGCTTAGTTATATTCATGTTTATTGAGCACTCATGTGTCAGCTACTGTATACTGTATACTACTACCTGGTAGAGAATAAGATAAAGGTCTGTTCTTCAGAGATCTCACAGTTTAAGATAATAACTTTAATATAAGACAGCAAAGATCTACAGTGGAGGTTTAAATCAAGGTCATATGTTTTCTCTATGGTACTGAGCATTGAACCCAGGCACCTCATGCATGTGAGGCAAGTGCTGTGCCATTGAGCTACAATCCCATCCTGAGGTCACATATGATTGGGAGCATGATAAAGAAATGCATTTATATGAGCATGTTGACACATTGAGACCAGGGACAAAGATGGATTGATCCAAACTGTCAGGATGTGCTGGGCAGGACTCTTAGGTAGCCTGGCTGGGCTTGTCCATGGAGTGTGAACTTGGAGTAGGGAATGTTGAGGTGGTGTTGTCCATGGAGTGTGAACTTGGAGTAGGGAATGTTGAGGTGGTACAAGAATAACTGACCGACCCCTTACTTGGGCCTGGGGAGCTTGAGTAGGATTCGGGACGGATAGAAGTTGGGTAAACAGTCTCTGGCAGGGACTGGGATCTGGGTGTCTAAGGCTGTGGTGGGAAATTCTTACCCAACACCAAAGGTTATGAAGAAAACCAAGCAGTGAATTGGGTCAGAGCCCCGAGGAAAATGTGAAACTCAAAAACTTGGGAGAATATGTGTTAACTCCACTTTTGAAAGGGACAGAGGCTGGGAAAAAGGGAGAGGCCCCTAGAGCCAAGAATTTGTTTCTGGGTGACACAGAAGTGAATGAACAAGCAGGTTGGAAGCCAACAGGGGTAGGGGGAGGGGGAAAAGAGTGTCCCAGGAGAGGGACAGAGCATCCGCTGGTGGTCCCAGGTCAGCATATCCCAGTCTGCAGGTCCAGGGGCTGGATGGGCCAGGTAGTTTGACAAATCAGTGGCAGATAGATGAAAAGAGTTAAAAGGTGAACTCTTTTGGGGTTTGAAAGCTTTTTACCTAAGGGGTGCTGATTTTTGGACAGTTCTGTTGATGAATTTAGTTCTGGGCATGTTGAATTTGAAATTCTGGAGGAAGCAGGGGAGGAACCTGGGAGTCTGAAGCTCAAGTAACAGTGAAGAGCTAGTGATGTCTAGATAGGAGTCATGACATAGCAGTGGAACTGGTGGGAAAGGACAAGTTCACCAAAGAAAATTGTATAGCTTTGGCGGGAATGGGGTGGGTGGGTGGGGTGTCGCGGATATCATCCATTCATTTAGTGATTCATCAAATGTCTATTTTGCACCTTGTATGGTAATATGTCATTGTTCTTCAGTTGTTTAGGAGCCAAAGGCTTGTTAGGGCTTGGGGAGAAGTTTGCATGTTGAGATGATGTTGAAGCTAGAGATGGAGGAACAGAGTTTGCAGTTGACCTTGGCCCAGTCATTTCTCCTGCTTCTAAAGGACATCTGGATAATAAAGATCAAAGATTAATAAGGGGTTATTAACCTTTTAGTGCAGAGGTACCCAGCCCACCAGGAAGTAAGACTGGCTGAGGTTTTGCAGTCTGATTAGTAATTCTTTCTTTTTGGTGGGGGAGGAGTAAGGCTACTCTGAATTCTGCAAGCACAAGCTTCAACTACCTCTACAAAGTGCCCTTAGTGGGGACACAAATAGAAGACACAAAAGTTGTGACTTATCACAAGTTGTGAATGATCTGCTATCCTATTTTTGAGAGGTACTGAGGATTAAATTCAGTGGCACTCAACCACTGAGCCACATCCCCAGCCCTATTTTGTATTTTATTTAGAGACAGCGTCTCACTGAGTTGCTTAGCACCTCACTCTTGCTGAGGCTGGCTTTGAACTTGTGATCCTCCTGCCTCAGCCTCCCGAGCTGCTGGAATTACAGATGTGTGCCACCTCGCCTGGCAATCTACCATCCTTTGTACCTAGAATTCTTTCCTTTCTGAACCCCTGGGCTCTGCAGCCAGCCCATAGCTGGTGGTTCTTTCCTTGTTTATGGTGCTCACCAATTGTGCAAGGACGAGTAGTGGCCCTTTAAAGAATCGGTGTCCTAATCCCTGGAACCTGTGAATGTGAATGGCAAGTCAAGGATCCTGAGATGGGGACTTTATTCTGGATTATCTGGATGAACAATGTAATCATAAGGGTCTTTATTAGTGAAAGATGGAGGCAGAAGATCCAGAGGAGGTTCGACTACTGAGGCGGAGGTTGGAGCGATGTGATTGCTTGTCTGGAAACACACAGGTCAAGGAATGCAGGCAGCCTCTGAGAGCTGGGAAAGGAAAGGAAACAGATTTTCCTCTGATGCTTCTAGAAGGAATGTAGCCCTGACATCTTGATTTTAGCTCTATGAGACCCATTTTAGACTTCTGGCCTCCAGAACTGTGGGATAATAAATTTGTGTAGCTTTAAGCCACTGAATTTGTAATAATCCATTATAGCAGCAATAGGAAACTAATACCGCAGTGTATACTTACTTTGTAACACAGAGTCTGTTGCATAATAGGTGCTGAATTTAATTTATAACATGAATGATGACTCCCATACTCAACCATAACCCCCAAGGTGGGGTTCTCTGCAGTGATTTTTGAGATTTATTTAGCTTCATTTGGATAGCTAGAAACTTGGAGGAAACTTTGCCCCAAGAAATCCCCATGGGTCTCATTGTAGCTATATTCATACATGCACACAGCACAATTTGGTGGACTTCATTCCCCATTCCGCCTCCCGCTTTCTCTTGCCTCCTCCCACCCCCTCTATCCCTTCTCTACTCTTGTTTTCCCTTATATTTTTTCCATTTGCTTCCATTTTTATTTGGTGTTTCCAAATATTAAAAAAGACAAGCTCCTTGCACCAGTTATCTCAAATACACCATGCAGAGCAATTCAGTGTGTACTCTTCTCCCCTATATATTTTGTGAGATCCCCCTTTTAAAATCTTCTTTGTTTCTCTAGCATCCACATAGGCAAGAAAACATTTGACCCTTGACTTATTTCATGTAGCATGATGTTCTCCACTTTGCTATATAATTATAATGCACCAATTAAAAAAATACATACAGGGTTGATCAGTAGAAGAGGAAGAGGATTAGTGGGAGAGAAGAGGGAAGGGAAAGGGGGAGTACTGGGGAAAGAAATGGAGCAAATTATGTTATGTGCATGTATGAATATATTGCAATGAACCTGGCTATTATATATAATTATAATGACTAATAAAAACATAAAAAAGAAATACCCAGAGGCTCCTTCTCTGTCGATTGCAAAACAACCAATGCTCTGGTGCAGTTCATCAGATATGCTGTCTGCCTGGGCAGTTATTTGCTCAGTGAAGACCGAATCTACTGCATTGACAACAGCTTGTTCTCTGCTGCTTTTTTATGCTTCCTGTTGCAGAATCCAAATTGAGGAGAATTCTTGCAAATTTAAAGAGCCAGGTGGAATGACAACTGCACATAATTGTTGTCTCTAACAGAATCTAAATGGTCTCTGAAATAGCAGAAACCATGAGCAAGCAAGGTGTGGTTTTCGAGGGGTTCACGTGGATTGGTGGGTATTATGTACGGTTATCTACCGAGGTGCCCTCCCTTGGGCACCCAGTGTTATGTGTTGGGGACAACAGCTGAAGCTCTGTGTCCTACCACCCAAACCATACCCTCACTGTAGCTTCTGAGTCTGGGAAGCCGCTTCCGGTGACTGGATGAGCTACTGCAGGCTAAAGCAGAAACTTCCCTGGGAAGCACTTTCAGGAGTGTGGGGCCAGGGCGCTCTGCCTAAGAAGCACTTTTCAACAGGGTAGAAGTTTCCCTGGGCTCAGACCAAGAAGGGAGGCCAATTGGGTACACACTTCCAGGAGGTTGAACAAAATTTGATTTTAAATACTCAGAGTTAGGGCTCTTGAGGCCAACATGTAAATTTATGGAAAAGAATATGCAAATAAGTACCAGAGCCAAATAGCCTGGCTCTGTTCCCTTACACAGGATAGCTGTCCCTGCCCCTCCTGCCCTTGTATTGAGTTCTGTTTTTGGCTCTGGGACTCTGGGGCTGTTGTGTTGGCACAACTTGGCGGAGGTTGGGGGGGGGTGCTATGGGCAGTGGAAGGAAGGACAGTTCCAATTTAAACAGTCACAACAACAAAGGTTCTTTTAGCAAATTGGCATGCTGTTCATAAACAGCTTTCTGTTCACATGAGGACTTAGAGGCTCTATTAACTCGTTGGAAAGAAGAAGTTAGCAGAGATTTTTTAGAACCCATCTCCTGAGATGATGATTGAGCAGACTCCTCCCTCTCTTGTGGCACCCCCATTGTTGCTGATGGAATTCAGGCAGGTGGCTCCCAAGCCCAGGCTCAGAGCCCAAGTGTCCAGGCTTGATGCGGTCTTCTGGAGCAAGACCTTGGCTTTCTATGTGGATGTTCAGAGAGGGAGGCTCAGTGTCCCAGTGGACATGGGCAGGAATGGAAGTGAGAGGCAGAGAGAGGAGAGAGAGGAGAGGAGAGGAGAGGAGAGGGGAGAGGAGAGGAGAGAGAGGAGAGGGGAGGGGAGGGGAGAGGAGAGGAGAGGGGAGAGGAGAGGGGAGGGGAGGTGAGAGGAGAGGAGAAGAGAGGAGAGGAGAGAGAGGAGAGGGGAGGTGAGAGGAGAGGAGAGGGGAGGGGAGAGGAGAAGAGAGGGGAGGGGAGGGGAGAGGAGAGGAGAGGAGAGGAGAGGAGAGGAGAGGAGAGGAGAGGGAGGACAGGAGAGGAGAGGAGGGTAGAGGAGAGGAGAGGGGAGGGGAAAGGAGAGGAGAAGAGAGGGAGGAGAAGAGAGGAGAGGGAGGAGAGAGGAGAGAGTTGAGGAGAGAAGAGAGGATGGAGGACAGAGGTGGAAGAGGCAGAGAGGGAGAGAGCGAGAGCTTGTGCACATCTTCAAAATTAGTGAACATGGAGCCGGTGCAGGGGGCAGCTGCGTCTATAAGGTGACTAGTCAGGCTGGAAGCAGTGAGTGACAGTAGAGTTAGAAAATCAGGGGGAAAATCAGTAAAATAGCTTTGGGGAGTATTTTCCTGATTATATGAATAATTTGCATTGTAAAATTGCAAATAATACAGGACAGGTTAAGGAAACTCCCTGGGGCTCACCTCCAGTAACCTTCTGGTGACTTCATGTGTGTTCTGCAGCCACACGTATGTATGATTTTACATAAATGAAATTATATGGGATTACATCGGGTGTTCTTTTTTGCTATCACTTTTTTTTTTTTTAATATGTATCTTTTCGTTTTCGGCAGACACAACATCTTTGTTTGTATGTGGTGCTGAGGATCGAACCTGGGCCGCACGCATGCCAGGCGAGCGTGCTACCGCTTGAGCCACATCCCCAGCCCCTTGCCATCACTTTTAAGAAGTGATTTTAATTGCTTACGTATTCCCTCCAGCCATGGGCACTTGCCTTCCCTTCCCACCACCGTCCCCTTCAGCCTCAGAGTCACTGGTGTTAGTGGCCTGGTGTACAGCCTTCCTGTGTTTCTTCCTGTTCAAATAGTCAGATGCAAGCACAAATACCTTTTTGGAGCATGTCTTGGTTATGGCATTACATTTCCCTGCATCTTAACCTTTCTCACTGACCAAGTTAATTGGCACAGATCCAACTTAGGGCTGCATAATATTCTACAATTTGGATTTATCAGTGTTTATTCAATTATGTGCTTATTCATGGATATTTGTGTATTTCCAGTTTTTTTTTTCCATCTCAAACAGTGTTTGAACATATATCCTTACCTACTGATGCTTTTATTTTAGTGGGTTAGGTCCTTCAAGAAGAGACTGCTGGGTGAAGGAGATTTTATATATACATATGTAATTCTTATATAATACATATATGTATACATATACATACATCATAATATTATAATATCCATATACACATATGTATATATACATAATGCATACACACATATACATTATATATAAGACAATATATATTTAATTTTTTTCATTAAAAATAGGTATTATCAGATTGCTTTCCAAGACCGTATCATTTTACATTGTTATCAGCAATGGGTAGAAATTCTTTTCTCTGATTCTCCCATAGTAATTTAGTATAATAAAATGGGTTTGATGTAAAATACTATCTTATTATTACCTTCATTTACATTCCTTAACCTGTCAGTGAGTTTGAGAAACTTCCATGATGTTATTGAATGGTTGGATATTCTGGAGGAGCAGGAGTATTGGCTTAAGAAGTTCAAACTATGATTTCTGGGTTTGGGGGCCATAGCAGATAATTGACATGTGCCCTCTTGCAGTCCCTTCTCCCTGGTGTGCCGCTTCTGGCCAGAGGCAGGACCAGATGGGAGCAAGCACCTGGTGTCCATACGGGAGGCTGATCAACAAGAGGGGTTGGGGTCACTCTAACATTCCTGGATTGAGACTAGGCATAAGGTGGGGGAAATTAATCTGGCTACAGACTCAGAGGATCTGCTGCGTGGTCTTTGCACAAGAACCAACAGGTCTGATGCCTTTAGCAGGCAGGACCCATCAGTGGGGAGTGATTGGTGGAAGTGTCCGTTTCAGGTAGTCAAACAATTGCAGTCAGTTTGATTCCAGCCAGTAGTTCATGCAGTAAGAAAAGAGATGATTTAAGGGTAAGGGGCTCAAGACCCTAGGGAGGCACAGGTGAAAGTTAAGCAGAGAATGGGGTCCCCAACACGTAGGTTCCAGTTACAGCAAGCAAGACCTATATTGGGCTGGTGGCTGAGGAAGGAGCCTGGCTGTATGAACCACATCGACCTAGAAGGAGTTGGAAAGACGGCAGAGGGCCTCACAGATGCCCAGGACTTACCTGTGGACTTCTAGAGACCAAGCCAGGAGAGGCAAAGCTCAATCCAGGTTGTGTCAGCTGGTGGGTCTGGGCTGCTAATGTGCTTCCTGACCCCAGTGAGCACACTTGGTCTCCTGTGCTCTGCTAGGCCTGCAGGTGAAGGCCTCAGCCACTCTTGCAGGTGCTGAGAGGACATTGGCTGTAGAAAGAAGCAGAAGCAGAACTCACTGGAAATTTCCATATTCCCTTCATGGTGAAGGCCAACTCGAGGAAGGAACATTTTGTGCCAGCCTAGTTGAGTGGCCAGCCAAGTTCTGATAGCTAAAATAAATGATGGATTAGGCTACATTTTCCTTCTTCATCACGTTTTTGCTAACTATACTTCAAACTGGGAGGACCGCACCATTAAAAGTGACTTTAGTTTATGAGACATTGTGTCTCAATTTCATGTGTTCTCTCTTAAATTGCGAGGAATCTGTTTCGCGGGCCAGTATCGTATGTGGGGTGCAATTGAGTTTTAGGTATTTCTCCATTGTTATTGATCACTCTTACACACTTCTCTCATGAACAAGTCTGTTAAAGACAATATATAACACATTTGTAGTCTCTCTAGTTTTCACTCTGTGAAGAGGGGTGAACTCTCAGTTATTGGGGCTTTTTGTTTTATTTTTGTGCTATGCTGGGGATGGAATCAAGGGCCTTGTGCATCCTAGGCAAGTGCTCGCCCACTGAGCTCACCCCAGCCCTTCCTGTTGTATTTTCTTTTTTCTTTTTGCAGGACCTCACAAATGCTAGGCAAACATCCTACCACCGAGAGCCATGTCCCCAGGCCCTTATTGTTTCTTTTCAATTTACCTCAAGAATCAGTCTGACTTCCTAAAAGGTCAGCTCTCCATTTTGAACTGTTATGGTTTGGGTATGTGGTGCCCCCAAAAAACTTGTATGTGAGACAATGCAAGGGCATTCAGAGGGTAAACCGATTATGAGAGTAGTAACTTTATCAGTGGATTAATCCACTTAAATGGGTTAACTGGGTAATAACTGTAGACAGGTAGGGCATGGCTGGAAGAAGTAGGTCATTAGGGCTGTGCATTTGGGATTTATGTTTTGTCCCTGGAAAGTGGATCTCTCTCTCTGTTTCCTGGCTGTCATGTACTGAGCAGCTTCTGCCATGATGTTCTGCCTCACCTTGGCCCAGGGCCATGGAGTCGGATGGTCATGGATTGAACCTCTGAATCTGTAAGCCAAAATAAACTTTTCCTCCTCTAAGTTGTTCTTGTTGGATCTTTTGGTTACACGGACTCAAAGCTGACTAAAACATGAAGGCAGCTGCGTTCCTTTTTAAATCTAAGCTTAAAGATTCTAAATTGCTTCTGGATCATCCAGGTGCACACCTCCTTGTTACAGAGTTTATTTTTGTTGGTTTGTTTGTTTTAAATAAACTAGATTTTCTGGATGCTGATGATCCAGGTTTTTTTCCTACCCCCCCTTCATTCTTTTACTTCTTTGGTCATAAACTAAGAGCGGCCTCAATAGACAATTATTTTAGCCACCGTCTGAAACCTAGTTCTAAAACAAGAATCAGCAAATGTCCTGCAAAATTTAATTGGTTATATCCAGTAACTCCATACAGCAGGTCACTTCCTGTAGTTATATTTAGGGACACACTTTGCAAATATTCATTCTGGAGAAGTCATGAGCAAGTTGCATTGCTTAAAGCCCAACATTTCACAGGAGCATTACTGAGATAATTTTCTTTTAATACCTCTGCTGAACAGCTAGGCAGAAACTAGTAGAACTTCCTTTGTTATTTTTCTAGGCCAAACTGATTCCAGAGAAGTGTTGTAGGGAGCCGAGGCTTCATTAACCATCCCTTGATGTGCTAGACTCTCTCCAGAACATTTAGGGAAATGTGACTTGAACCTAACTTTCAGGTCTCTTGTGGGCTCAGGTAAGGGAGAGGGTAATTGAGGGCAGTGTAATGAAGGCAGTGTAATGAATTTGAGAGGAGGGGCAGGGTTAAGGAACCAACAGTGAAGGTGAAGCTCCAGAATCTAGAGACTTGGGAGGGGGGGCGGATTACCACCCTGTGTTAGGTTTTCATCACTGCGAACAAAATAGCTGTCAAGAGCAACTCAGAGGAGGAAAGAGGTCTTTGGATCTTGGTTTCAGAGGATTCCATCCATGATCAGCTGGCTCCCAGGCAGAAACATGGCAGAAGGGCATCGTGGAGGAAAGCTCATGGCAGCCTGGAAGAAGAGGGGGGAGACAGACAGACAGACACAGAACTGGGAGGTCACATCTCTAGTGACCTACTTCTCCAACTAGGTCCTAAGTCTCATCAGTCAGTTGGCAGCCATTCATATATTAATCCACGGATGAGGTCAGAGCCCTCATGATCTCTTCTCAAAGGCCCCACGTCTGGACATTGCTATATGGGGAAACATGAGATTTGTGTCGGGGGGACATTCCAGATCTAAACCATAGGCACCACTAGGTATGAAGGAGCAAAGGGGGGGAGAGCTGTTACCAGAACTTCATGGGAGCTGGAGTGGGTGGGTGTCTCTCCTGAAGAAGCTGTGGCTTCATATGAGGAACAGAGAAACGTCCAATCCATAGTCCAGCTGGAATGGAGCAGGGGAATAAGTAACTTCCTGAGACTCTTCTACCTTCTGCTGATGCCTTGTGTTAGCCTAACATATAGGAGCAAGAGGGCAAAAAAGGCTAGTTGGTGCATCCTTCAGAGGTCAGCCTTCCTGTGCTGATGGAAAGGTAGAAAAGGGTGAAGAGGGAAGTGGAGACTTTTCAGCACAACTCACCTTTGGGTTGAAGGCGGATGAACATCCAGGCAGGAGGGAGAATCCTATCTGGACTCCTCAATTTTCACCACTAATGATCAATGTCACTGAGGGCACACTGGGCTTGCAAGACATGGGGAGTCATTTCTAATGAGCAACACAGACCCCTTGCTGCCTAGGCCTTTGCCAGAGAGTCTTGCCTTCACCTCTGTGTTCTCCAGCATCCCTAATGCCTAGGTGAGGTAGGTTAATGGAAGATGATTTGAAGCATATTTAGACTATAAGCAAGATTTAGACTACAAATGTGGTATATATACACAATGGAATATTACTCAGCCTTAAATAAGAATGAGATTATGGCATTTGCGGGTAAATGGATGGAGCTGGAGAATATCATGCTAAGTGAAATAAGCCAGTCCCAAAGAACCAAAGGCAGAATGTTCTCTCTAATATGCAGATGCTAATTTACTATAAGGGGTGGAGGGATAGAGAAGAATAGAGGTACTTTGGATTAGACAGAGGACAGTGAAAGGAGGGGAGGGGAAAATGGATAGGAAAGATAGTAGAATGAATTGACATTATTACCCTAAGTGCATATATGATTAATGACCTGTGTAACTCTACATCATGTACAACCGGATGGATGAGAAGTTAAACTCCATTTATGTACGACGTGTTAAAGTGCATTCTACTGTCACATATAACTAATTAGAACAAATAATTATATATATTAATTATGTATATATACAAATTAAGCAATGTTTAGAAGGTTAGCACTCACGTTAAAATAAAGTAAAGCAATTCTCAAAAAAATAAAAACGATTTAGACTACATTTTTGGGTGTTGCCTCCTTCTCCACAGGATGTTTTCATGGGGTTGCATTTTGTGTAGAGTCTAAACAATTACTGATACAGTGGTTGCTGTGCTTCCATTGTTACATTAGTCTAATGCCTGTTGCTGTATTTACTGCATTGTTCTCTGTGGTAGTTAAGATAATGTGAGGTCCTGGGTTCTGCACCTAGCACAGAAAAACAATTGGCTGTGTTTTGCGTGTGTGTGTGCAGTGCTGGGGGTTGAACCCATGGCCTTGCACATGCTAGGCAAGCACCTGCCACTGAGCGACACCCCAGCCCCATGTGTTTCAGATATGAATATTTGGAAAAATTTGTTTCCTCTAAGGAATGGGTGGTACCCATTTTCCTTATGGACTTGGAGACCTCTGTAACTAATTTGTTTCTCTTTCCACTTGGGCTTCTGAGAAACTTATATCCCCCCAAAAAGGTTTTTTTTTTTTTGCCTCTGATTTTATTTGTACAAACAGCACAGGAGGACACCAGTTCCCGTAGACAGGGGCTCAGGGGTCACACTGGTCCTTCTGTCCTCACATTCAGAGCCTTTTACTACAGAGCCTTCATAGAACCTGGGCACCCTTGCGGGCCTGGGCACCTTTGGGAGCAGGAGCTGCAGCCAGAGCTGGAGCTGATTTGGAGCTGGAGTTGCACCTGGGTTTTGGCTTGGGCTTGGCCTTTGGCCTTTGGCCAGCTGAGCCTGCAATTCCTGGCATGTGGGCACAAGCATGCTTCCCGTGCTTGGGATGAGCAAGCAAGGCAAGGCGGTCAAGCTCGTGGCTGGCACCCTTTGGCATCTTGGTCTTGACCTCCTTAGGCTTTACCAGGGTCCTCATGGCCTCAGCATGTGGACTCACGGCCTTGGCGTTGTTTGCCTGCATTTTTTTTTAGGCACTTCTTGTTGTGCTTCTTTGGCAAAATGCATGTTTCTCAGGAACTTGGGGTCTGCCTCCTTAACAGAGTCATATCTTTGCGATCAGGGTTTCTTGATGCCATTTCTGTGCCATTTTCAGGATTGGTTGTATGTGGTGTGGATCTTGGACTTGGCCGAGTCTGCTCTGCAAGCCGCTGCTCCCAGAGCCATTGAGACCAGAAGAGGAAGAGTAGATCCAAAATTTTGAGCCATTGAGTTTGATTCTTTCTCTGTGTGTGTGTGTGTGTGTGTGTATCATATATGTTTCTTTCTTGGTCTAATTTTTATTCTCAATTATTTTTTGATAATTTATGTATTTTTAGTAAACCACGTATGTTAATCAGTTTTCAATTTCTAAAATAAAAATACCTGAGACAATCAACTTATGAAGAAGGAAGATTTAATTTGTCTCATAGTTTTGGAGGTTTCAGTCCATGATTGGTTGATCCCCTTGCTTTTGGGGCCTGTGTGGGGGGCAGCAAGGCTACTCACCACATGTCTGGGGAAGCAAAGGAAAAAAAAGAGGAATCCCACTCTCGTCCTACGCAGGTGGCAGAATTGGGGTCCCTCCTCGTGGAGTAGGCTGGCTGTGGAATAAAAGCTAATAAAGAGAAAACAGCGAAAAAACCTACAGTACATAGGAAGTAATTTTGAAAAGTGGGGGCAGGACAGCTCTTCCATCTTAGGGACTGAGCTTCCACAATGGAAAGAGAGAGAGAGCTGGAACCCGCACTTGCTTTATTTATATCGGGGGACATCAAAGGTTTTCCATGGAATGTTCTTTGCCAAATAAGGTAGAGGGTGGGCTGTCCAGTTCCCAGGGGGCTACGCCCAACTCTGGAGCTGTGAGAGTTGTCTCCCTAGTAAAGACAGAGATCTCAGGCCTTGGGTGGTCTGATATGCACGGGAAAGCCAGGATAATTCCCAAGGAAAAACCTAAGTCTTCATGGCTCGATACTAAGTAAAGACCCCTCACATAGCTCATGGGTGGCTTCCCACAGAGGAAGAGAAGGGCTGTGGTCCCACTTTCAATAGGCTTGACCATCTCTTAGAGTTTCTACCACCTCCCCATAGCATGAAGCTGGGAACCAAGCCGTTAACACAGGGGCCCTTGGAGGACACTCAAGATGCAAACTAGAGCACCATCTAAAATGATTTTTTATAAGGCAGAGTGTTAGAGTCTTCTGAGTTCAGGTCAGTTCAGTGAGTTAATTTGTAGGTTTTAAGAGTGGCCAAACCCTGGTCCTGGCGCATGAGGGATGAACATGTGATAGTATCTCAGGAAACTGCCCACACATATTAGACACCCCCGGGTACCATCTTTAGCACAGGGATCATCCGTCCCTAAGCACATGCACACCCACCTAGGAAGGCAGTGTAGGGTAGACAAGGAGCTGCTCCGTGTTATCTGTTTGAAGAACTGAGTGGGTGGTTGTGATCAACTAATCTCATGAAAGAATTTTGAAAAGTTTAAAAAATCTCATATCTGCTCATCTGTTCATTTGATATTCATTGCAAGCACTGGGTCTAGAATGCAAAGATGGGTAAACTCATTCATTCATTCTTCCAATAGATATTTATTGAGTAACTGCTATGAGCCTGGTCCTGATCCTGAAGCTGAAGCTAAAGATGCAGTAATGCTCCTCTCATGGAGCATTACATGCGTGGCACTCAGTCTCGTGGGACTCTTTGTATTCTTGTTGCATTCTTTTCATATGTGTGTTTGCGGTAGGACTCCCTTTTGAGATGAAAACTGTTTTAGATTTAGGGCTTACGGATCTAAATTATTATATGAAAGATATTTGTAATTGCAAAGATATTTGCACTTGACCACCCCCTCCCCATTTCCCCAATACCATGGAATGACATCTAAAGGTACGAGTCAATACAGTTAGTGATAAACCCAAGGATGCTGTGGGCACCCAAGGAGGCTGGTATCCTGAGAGATGCTTTGGGGATGTGATAATGTTTCCTAAATCAGTTCACTGATAGCTGAATGAACTCCTGAGAGGTGGGACCTAGCTGGAGGAGGTAGGTCCTTGGGAGCATGCCCTGGAAGGGTTCATCTTCTCCCCTGCTCCATCTTCTGCCTTCTCTCTCTGCTTTCTGGCTACCACGAGCTGAGCAGCGTTTCTCTGCTATGTCTTCCCACTATAATGTTCTGCCTTGGAGCTGTCCAACCATGGACTGAACCTCTGAAACTGTGAAAATATATCTTTCCTCCTATATTTTGGTCCCAGCCGTGAAAAACTGACACACCATCTCTGTCCTATGTTCAGAAGTGCTGATCCAATCCCATGTGTTTATTTTGCACGTGAAGAAACTGAGATGAGGAAGCCAAGGGATTGCTGAAAATCACACACACACAAGGGCAAAACCAGGATCCAAATTGAAATTCTAGGCTCGCACACACAATTCCCTTTCCATGAGCCCAGACTATGTATCATTTTCTGCACACGTAGATGGCTATGGTGGTGAGATGGGGCTGTGAAATGTGCAGTGAAAGAAGGTGTCCCTGCTTTCGAAGGGTCATAGAAGGGTCCCACCCTGTGTACTCTGTTGCATCCTAATGTGGCCTTCGGTTGCTATTCCTCCATCAAAGCATTAATACGTTTGTAATACCTGACTCCTAAAACTTCTCAAAGCAAATGGTGCTATTTAGAAAAATCTTAAAGTGTATAGGTATCCTGTGTATGTGTGCGTGGGGGGTCCTATCTGCAGGAGATCATTAGAGTGTGCACGTATCTTAGGAGCCTCTGTGGGTTTCCACAGAGAGCTACAGCTTGGCCTCCAATTGTCAATTGATGGGTTTGTGCAGGTTGGGAGGAAACCAAATAGCTTTAAATGGAGGAGTCTGCCTGTGCACCACGGGGGCTAAATTGGTGGCATTTTATGATTTTTTTTTTTAGTCATTGAAGCCACATTTTGTTTTGAGAACTTGAATGTTTTAGAGCCTAAAATTCAAGGTCTAGTACAAATTTCTTCTAGACTGGACAAGAAGTTCAGGAAGTTCCTTCTTGGGCTTCTCAGATGTTCATGGGGTCATTTCCACCTTGCTTGGGTGTGGTGTACATATGTCTGCAGGGACTGTGGTCTCTTTCTTCCAGGCAGTTTGAAAGTTGAAATTTCATTCCTTCTCTTTGAGGTGGCCCTTTCCTCACTCCTGTTATTTCCTGCCACATGCAGTTCTTTACCCCACTCCTGTCACTGAGTCCAGGAATCATGTCTTGTCTTCTCTCTGTACAGTGTCAACACCTAGGAAGAGCTCATTAAATAGTCAGTGAAGAAAATAACTTCAAAATCAGTGAGTTGACCCAGCAGAGCCCCAGATGCTGGTATCTGAGGACAGGGGAGGACTAATGAATGCCCGGAAATTTTAAAAAGAAAATACAACATAGTGTAAAAGTCCATTTTTTCATGGCCAAGGAAGCACCTCTTAAACAAAACTTCAAAAAGAATCCAACATAAGGCAAATACAGATGACTTTTATTCAATGAACACTGTGCATAGCCAGAGATAGTTAATTAATGGGTGACAGATGAGAGAAGGTATTTAAAATGTCTAAGTCTGAAAGAGGATTCATATCTACTACATCAGCAACAAGTGCAAGCCAAAAAAGAAAAGAAAAGAGAAGGCAGAGGATCTAAGCAGTTTACAGAATAGGAATCCCTAAAGGCTAACCCTCCCACAAGTGATTTGTCCCTAGAGAAATGCAAATTCCGACAACAAAGAGATTCCATTCTGCCTGTTAGACTTCAAAAACTAAAGAGCTGGCTGCTGCCAGATGTGGGTGGAGATGTGGGATGCCAAGTTCACAGCCACCTCTGGGGAGTGTAGTCACCTAGCAGGGCAGCTGGCAAGCTCTAGTCCAGTTCAAACCCCCCCCTTCCTCCACCCCCCCCAACCTCATGACCCACCAATTCCATTCCTGGGTATAAATCCCAAAGAAATTGCCACGCTCATTCCTCAGGTAGCATTCATTACCTTATTCGAAGTGATAAGTGTCAAGTCTCTGTTTCCTGCTGGGAATAGACAAAGTGTAGTGGTCACTGCTATGGAGCCTCGCGGTTACACTGCTCAGTGCAGAAGGTAAGAAAGAGATTGAGCCGCGAGCTAGGCAAACTAAAAAATATGCACACACACAAACGACAGTATACATTTTGTAAGAACATAAAAACCAGAAAGATGCACATTAAACAAACACCAGTAGTTACCTTGGATGGCCAAAAGGGGCTACTGGAATAAAATGTAATGAATGAATAAAGTAAGAAAGAGTCTTGCTCAGCTCATAATGTGTCATGAACCAAGGAGCATGCTTAATTCCACCCTCTGCCTCTGAGGATCTCAAAACAAACCAAAAGCAACCTATCACCAATTGCTTTTCTGGAACTGTAGCCCAGAGCTGGCATGATAATTCTCCTTTGTGCACATTATCTTCAGTTTGATTGAAATAATCCATATTCAGGTGAGCAATTGATATAGGCTCCCACTCCCAGAAGCTGTTGTGTTTTAGTTAACAGAATGAAGAGGTTGGCAAAGGCCAGCTCCCATCAGCCCTTGCTTTCTGTAGTCACTCTAGCTCCTGCTTCGGGGCCTGGCCACTGGTAGATGCTCAGTACTTATAGGAACGACTGATGGTAGCTTTTCATGGAAGAGCCCTTGGGTGGTGGCATGTCTCCACTCCCTCTTGGATGCAAGGTCCCCCAGATCTTGAGCTGGCATGGCCATGGGCCACTTCGGGCTTGGATGTTGGAGGAAGCCCTTGCTTACGCAAAGGAATAGAAGTCCCTGGAATAAAAAAAAAAAAAAGGGGGAAGCTGAAATCTAAGACCTGAAAAGGTGTCTGGAAGGTCAGCAAGCCATTTGAGCCAGAAATTGGCCCTGCAGTCTCTTTTAAGAGTCAAGGATGGCCTGGTGCATTGGCTCACACCTGTAATCCCAGTGGCTCAGGAGGCTGAGACAGGAGGATCGTGAGTTCAAAGCCAGCCTCAGCAACAGCGAGGCACTAAGCAACTCAGTGAGACCTGTCTCTAAATAAAATGCAGAATAGGGCTGGGGATGTGGCTCAGTGGTTGAGTGCCCCTGAGTTTGATCCCCAGTATCTGTTACCCCCCAAAGAGTCAAGGATGGAAGGGCAAGGGCAAGCTTGGTGGGAGGAAGGGGGACACTGGGGCTGGGAATGGTTACCAGGGCAGGCTCTGTGGTTCCCAACCTGCTTATGTGCTGGGATGCTCCAGTGCTGAGGTCTGTGAGGAGTGGGGGGACCTCTGGCCCTACTGGGCATGACCAGGAAGGCCCCAGAACTCTGCAGGCTGCCACCCTCCTTGTGTCCCCTCCCTCACTGGTTGTGCTATTCAGAATGGCCACCTTACCTATGCCTATGACAAGGCTGCAGAGCACAAGGCTTCTCATTATCCTTTCCTGTCTGGATTTTACCCCAACCTGGGTGGCTGTTGGCCAGAGTCAGGGATGGCTCTGTTGAGTGTTGGCAGGAGCAAGTCAGCTGGGGCGAGCCCCATCCCATCTCCTCTCCTGCTCCTTTGGCTTCAGTCCCAGAAGTGCCTGGCTCTGGGTTGCCTTTGTTTTCTGTTAACTAGACGGGGACCAGGAAAACAATGTCAGAACCAGCTGTGTCTACAGATTCTGGCTCAGACAGTGGCAAAAAAAGCCGACGTGCTCTGTGTTTTCCAATTTGTATTATCATCCAGGTCTAGGGACTGGGCAGCCGATGACCCCCTTCTCAGCTTGCAGACTGATCCCCAACCTCCTTCCCAGGGTCCCACACTCAGTCTTCCACCTGCAATAGGGTGAGCGCGGCCGGCTTTCTCACCCCTCTGCATCCTCAGAGCAGCTCTGTCCTTTGGCTCCTCCACCCTTGTCCCCTACGATGATATGGTTCTGGATTCAGACTGTCTGATGCTAAGGACTGTGCCCAAGACCAGGAAGGGGAGGAGAGTTATGGAAAAAGAAGGATGGGGTCATCATGTTAATCATAGTTATAAATAAATTATGGTTATAAAAGTAGCAATTAACATATATTATTACTTACTATGTGCTAGACTTTGTGCCCAGTACTTTATGGACATTATTTTAATCATCATAGCAACGATATGAAGCAGGAACCATTACTACCCCTATTTTATTATTAGTTTTAATTAGTTATACATGACAGCAGAAGGCACCATGACACATTATACATAAATGGAGTATAATTTCTCATTTTCCTAGTTGTACATGATGTAGAATCCCAGTGGTTATGCAGTCATATTTGTACATAGGGCAATAATGCCTGATTCATTCTACTATCCTTTCTATCCCCATACCCCCTCCTGTGTCTTCACTCCCCTCTACCTAAAGTAACTATTCTTCCTTAGCTCCCCTGCCCTTATAGTGAGTTAGTATCTACATATCAGAGAAAACATTTGGCCTTTGGTTTTTGGGGGGATTGGCTTATTTCACCTAGCATGATATTCTCCAGCTCCATCCATTTAGCAGCAAATGCCATAATTTCATTCTTTTTAAAGACTGAGTAAAAGTCCATTGTGTATATATACCACAGTTTCTTTATATACTCATCTGTTGAAGGGCATCTAGTTCATAGTTTAGCTATTGTGAGTTGAGCTGCTATAAACATTGATGTGGCCGCATCCCTCTAATATGCTGATTTTTCCCCCTTTTGTACTTGGAGAAATCAAGGCTGGGAGGGGTTGAACAGCTTGCCCACAGTCACACACATCCATGAGGCAGCGATTGGGTTCCAGTGGAAACCTGCAGACTCAGGTCCTTGGCTAACCGTTACCCTGTGTTGACCCTTTGACATACTGTAGTTCAACTCCTCCTCATCCTAAGGAGACTTTGTTTCTCTCTGCTCTGAGGCACAGTCTAGGTCTCCTCATTTCGTACTAACTGCAACCAGCTGATGGTTATTATTGCCTTGTTACAGGTGAGGACAGCCTGGAGAAGGGAAGTGCCATGCTCAGGGTCACACAGCTAGGAGATGGCAGGTTGAGAGGTGGCTGAAACGTCCTCCTGGGGCAGGACTCTTCATTCTGCAGAGGCAGCACCTGTCAGGATTGGGGTGGGGGGCACAGGAACAAGGGTAGTTCACCTTGTGACGGTGGGAGGAGGGCCCTGTGTTGGAGCAGATATGAGAAGGCTTGGGTTGCCTTTTGGTGGCATTAGATCAGGTAACCATGGGGCCAGATATTGGGGTATTGGTGGACAGGCCAAGCCTGGCTCTTAGAAGGGTGGGAAGGTTTTGCTGTCTCCCTGATCAGTGGCCCTCCTGTACTGAGTCCCAGGGGCTCTGGTCCTACAGGTACTGGCTTTGGAATTAATTGGCCGAGCCTCATCTTTTTGTGGAGCTGCTTCTGGGCAACCCACAGAACAGGGAGTCCTTGCTCATGAGAGGGGACCCTGTTCTTGTGACAGTGACAAGCTGCCCTGTGTGTGCTGTGGGGCAGATGGTGTCAGGACAGGTCTGTTTCTTCTCTGGCCCCATAGGCACCTCATCCCTAAACAGAGGAGGCTGGTCACTCGCTATCTCCAGCTTATTTTAAGGTAGCTCCCTTCCTAAGATGAGCTCACTGATGGATACCAAAATGTATGACGGTTTCTCATGTGACAGAGGAACCCACTAGGACTATCACTCAGTCATGTTCCTCCAACCAGGCTCCACTGACAAGGGTCCAGCACATCTCAGAGCCCTTGAGTGTCCCTGGTATTAGAGGGTTGTGATGGTTGGTTTTATGTTTTAACTTGGCCTGGCTATGGTGCCTGGATATGTGTTCAAACATGATTCTGAATGTGTCTCTGAAGTGTTTTTAGAAAAGATTAACAAATTAAATAGAGTAAAGCAAATCACCCTCCCCAATGGAGGTGGGCCTTGTCCACTCAGTTGAAGGCCTAATAGAAGAAAAGACCAATCTCCCTTGAGCAAGAAAGAACTCTACCAGCAGATGGCCTTTGCACGTGAACTACAGATTTTGGAATTCTCAGCCTTCATTATCACTGGAGGCAATTCCTTGAAACAAATCTCTTTATATATCTATGTCTATATCTATATATCTATCTATAGAAGGTAGATAGATAGATATATCCTATTGACTTTGTTTTTCTGGAGCACCTGATTAACACAGAGGCAAAATGGGATGCGTTTAGGACAAGACTCAGAGCCCTTTTGCTGGTTGGAAGTTTTCTTTCCTTTTCTAGGCTCTTGAGCATATAGGGTTAAGCAGAAAATGTATTTTATTGGGAACCCTTATAAAGCAGGCTTTGGTGGTAGGCCTGCTGTATCATGTCCAGTCTGTCACTCAAAGTAATAGGTACACTAATAATTGCTCCTCATCCTACCTTATAAAGACGGTGAAACTATATGCCCTCCCCAACCAAAAAATTGTCAAGATAGAGAGGAGGAGAGGTAAGTTCTGGTTCCAGCTCTGCCCCCATCAGCTAGGTGGCCTTGGACATTCATAATGGCCTCTTCTTCCCCTTGATGTTTCATTTAGAAAGTGGGGGTCATATCTGTTTGGGATATTAAGTAAAATGAATATAAAATCCACCACATGGAGAGACCCGGGAGAGTTTCAACCACCTATGACTTCCAGTATTGCACTTTTTAGGAAAGGGGGTAGGCAGTGGGTGAAGGGATAGAAATTAATGATGAACATTTTTATATATCATGAAAATCCTTGGTGGCTGAGCAAAGACCTGGAGAAGTGGTTGGTAACTATGTAGAGCCTCAGAGGGGCCTTTGGAGTTTGAAAGCAATGCTGAGATCCTTCTGGGGATGTGGAAGCAATAAAGCACTTGCCTCTGTCAGGTTAGAATTAGTGAACAAGGGGGTTGTAGGTCTCATGTCTGTCTGGTTTCAGATGAAAACTAGGACTGAACATAAGTCACGTGTGTGTTACACCCAACACAATGGCTCCCGTCCCCCATCTTCCCCCTGTCTGTGGGAACTCCAGCGTGGGCTGTGGTTTGAAGGCACAGCTCCTATTGGGACGAGACATGGAGCAGAAGTGAAAAGCAGACCTTTCTGAGTATGGGATGTGGGACTCCCAGGGAGGCTCAGGGTGAGTACAGAAGCTGCTTCCCTGGGGAGGGGACAGCTTGGTTGCTTCGTTCTCTCCTTTCACACTTGACATTCTCAGGGGGGCACTGGAAGCTATTCCCTCTAGAGAACATCTTAGATTACGGCAGCAACAGTTTCAGATATTTTGCAAAAGGAGCTCATCTGTTTCCTTTGGGCTGATGTAACCCAGTAACACGAACTAGGTGGCTATGGCAATGGGATTTTTTTTGCCCTCAGAGTTCTGGAGCTGGATGTCTGAAATCTGCCTGATGGCAGGGCCACAGCCACAGGGGAGTCCTTCCCCAGCCTCTTCCTGCCTAATGACTCCTGACCATCCTGCTGTTTCTTGGCTTAGAGCTGCACCACTCCCTGGCCACGTCCCTGGTCACATGGTTTTCCTCTCTGTGTGTCTTTTTCTGACTTTTATAAGGACACTGCCAGTGGATTTAGGGCCCCACTGTAGTATGACCTCATCTTTCTGAATTACATCTGCAGAGACTCTATGGCTCAGTCAGGTCACATTCTGAGGTGCCAGGTGGACGTGAATTTTGAGTCCCTGGCATGGAGAAACCAAGAAAAGGGTCTGCTCTAGGAGGCTCGGGGTTGAACACAGAACTGGCTGAGTCTGAACACAGAGCTAAATCCTTATTGGTAGAGCGAAGTCCTCCAGGCAGAGTTTCGAGGGGACTTGGGGCACGATCCCACCTATTAGAAAACTTTGGTTGCTTTTCTCAAGGCCCAACTGTTCTCTGAGGTAGATCAGCCCAAGTTCATGCTCTGGCTTCCCGAGTCTGACTTGCTGGGATTCGTGACCTCTTTTCACATGGCCTCTGAACACTGAGTTTTCATTTAGGTGTAAGGACCTGAAAGCTGTCACCCACCATCTGTTTCTAAGTCTGCACAATCAGTACTGGTTTCATGCTTCCTGACCTGTGTCATCAATGTCCCCCTTGGTCATGACCATGCATCTCTTTTTATTCGAAGGAGGGACCTCAAGCTGCAACTGTACTTAGTCCCACAAGTCAGGTAAAGGCCACATTCCCAGTGGAAGAGAGGGGACTTAATAGCTTCTTGCCACACTGGCCCAGTTTTGAGAGCTGCAGTGGGATACATCCCACCCTGGAGGGGGATTCCAAGCCAGTCCTCGCCCTTGCCCTGATCTCTCACCCCTGACTGTCTGGCCCACCCTTGCTGCTGTCAGTGAACTGGCTTTTCTGGGCTTTACATCTTCCAAGCTTGTTCCCCACCTGGAGCTTCTGCAAAGGAGAACTTCCTGACCAGGAGCTTTCTTACCCCGACCTTTCCACATCTGACTTCCATGTTCAGGTCTCTTAGCTTAAATGACACCTACCCAGAGCGGCCATTCTTGATCCCTATTATGGTTTGGATCTTGACTGTCCCCCAGAGGCTCATGGGTTGAAGGCTTGGTTCCCAATGCATCAGTGTTCAGAGGTGGGGCTTTGGGGTAATGACTGGATCCGAGGGGCTCTGGCTCATCCAGTGATGGGTATATGATTGAATGACCTGTTGGGAGGTGGTAGGAACTGTAGGAGGTGGAGCCTAGCTGGGAGAAGTAGGTCACTGGAGGCATGACCTGGAAGGGTATATTTTGTCCCTAGTCCTTCCTCTTTCTCTTTTGCTTCTGGCCACCATGAAGTGAATGGTTTTCCTCTTACATGCCTTTCAGCCATGATGTTCTGTCTTATCACAGGTCCATAGCAATGAAACCATCTGAACAAGGACTGAACCCACTGAAACTATGAGCCAAAAGAAATATTCTCTTCTTTAAGTTGGTTTTCTCAGGTATTTTGTCACAGCTAATACAATCACCTACCCCATTCTAACGTCTTCATATCACCTATTTTATTTTTGTCACATATGTTACCCTTTCCTGATACTTTTCTCATCTGTTTGTTAATTAGCTCCTCCATCCTTGCCCCTGATTACAACCACTATGATAACAGGGACCTTATCTTCCTCATTGCTGTATTCTAGAGCCAAGAACAGTGCCAGATACATTATGGGCATCTAGTCAACATTTTGGGGGGCATCTTTAGTGATTCAGTACTTCCTTTCTTGCTTCTGTAAGTCAAAGAGGGGTGGCACCGTGAGCTGGATGGAGCAGTAACTGATTCAGGACTCAGAGATCTGGGTCTGTGTGGGTTGTACTTCACTTATCAGGCAATGTGGAGAGTGTCATTCAAACGCTGTGTCTCGGTGTTTCTTGAATTGTATGCTGAGGGAAATCCCATTCAGTCCCCAGAGTTCTTGTGTAGCTCAAACTACTTCACTAAGGTAATGCAACATGAATGCAAGGTAGTGGTATTTCAACCACATAAGATCTTTCCAAAGTAGGAGGATGCTGTGGAGGAAACACTGGAGGAGAAGGTCCCAGGGAAAACCAGTTCTCCTAATGCTACACTCTCTGCTGTGGTATCCCTGGGGAATCATTAGCTAATGGAGGTTGAAGTTGCAACTTCATTTCCTCATCTTCCAGGAGGGCTTTTGCCATAGTACAGCATGACTGTTTGTAGCAAATTAACTAGTTCAGACAAGCGAGGTGACTTTGCATCTCCTAATTATAAATGATTTGGACCTAGAGAACTAAGCATCCTGGGGTGCTTTCTAGCGGGTTTCTAAAATTCCCTGCCTCTTGAGGTGGGTCCAGGCTGCCTCCCCAGTTAGTGTTTGGCATGGAGGTAGTCTGGATTAAGGGCTGACTCAAGCAGTGACTGGCATCCTTCTAGTCCTTGATTGGGCTATAGGGGAATTATGCGTCATGACCTGTGTGTGTGTGTGTGTGTGTGTGTGTGTGTGTGTGCAGAACAGGCTGAAAGGTTGGGGCAGTGTCTTTGGGGAGGAGTTAGCCCAGCGGTTCCTGTGGTGGCTCCCTCTCTATACTTCTCTGTGATTTTCCCTGGACTCCCGGCTGTGCCTCTTCTAGAGGGTCCTGTGTGGCCCTCCATCAGGTGCTGGTGTCTGTCCTTCTCCTCCCTCCATCTTACTGTGGCTCCTGAATTCCCACCCAGAGCCTCACTTTGGTCCCATTTTCTCAGGCTGGGCTGAGCCCCAGGTGGGTCCTGGGTGACCTGGCTAGGACCTTGAAGACCCGTCTCTTGCTTTGTTTCTACTTCTCTGCTGCTGGTGTTTCCAGCCCTTTCTGCGCTCACTCAAACCTCCATCTCAAGAGTCTGGTGAGAAAATAAAGCAGGAAAGACGTCCTCGGAGGGAGAGTGAGATAAACAGAGAGGGAAGCCCTGAGAGCAATACATGAATTGGACAACTTGGATGTGATGGCTGGTTCCTTGAAGCCACAAACAATCAAAGCTCATGTCATAGAAAACATACAACCAGGGCAGTCCTAAATTTATTAAAGAAATTAAACTTGTAGTTTAAATCTTCCCACAGGGAAAACTCTTCTAGAAAAAAGTACAGAAGAAAGTCTTTGAAGTTCTTAGATCTAAATGAATTCTTAGGTCCAGTACCAAAAGTATGGTCCATAAAAGAAAAACTGGTAAAACCAATGATTGTTAAAATGAAAATATTTTGTTCTGAGAAATGCATTTTTTAGAATGAAAGACAAGCCATAGAGGAGAAGAAAATATTTGCAAATTAAATATCTTACAAGAAACTTGTATCTAAAATATATGAAGAACTCTAAAAAAATCATTAATGAGAACACTGATAAATTTTTTTAAGAAATGTCAAATGACTTGAATACACTTCATCAAAGAAGATACCCAGATGGCAACTAAACCCATGAAAAGATTCTCAGCATCATTTTTCACCAGAGAATGCAAATGAAAACTACAAAGAGATACCTCTAAATATCTAGTGGAATGTTAAACAACCAAAAAACCCAAAACCAACCAAAAAAAAAAACAAACACTGATGATAAAAATTTTTGGCTAGGATGCCGGGGAACTGAAACTCTCATCTCTTGCTTGTGGAAATGCAAAATGGTACAGCCACTTTACAAGACAGCTTATTAGTTTCTTAGAATCTTGAACAGCCCCTTACTTCATGAGCTGGTAATTCCCTTCCGATTTACTCAAGGAAATTAAAAAAAAAAAAAAAAACAACCCTGACATTTAGACAAAAACCTTTATACACGTGTTTCCAGAAGCTTTATTTATAATTGTCAAAATCTAGAAACAATGCAAACATCCTCTAACAGGTGAATGAATAGTCAACCTGTAGTTCATCTATAGAATGGAATTACTCAGCAGTGAATATTACTATTGATATAAACAACAATGTGGCAGAATCTTGAATACATTAAGTGAAAGAGAGCAACCTCAAAAGCCTACACACTACATGATTCCATTTATGTGACTTTCTGGAAAAGATAAAACTATAGAGGTAGAGAACAGATTAGCAGTTCCCCTGAAAGGGTTTGGGGGTTAGGGACAGGAGAGGAGTTGATTCCAAGGGGCAACAGGAGGGCATTTTTTTGGGGGGGGGGTGATAGAACCACTCTATATCTTGATTATGCAGATGTTCATATGATTTGTTTTATGTATTTGTTAAGATTTGTGGGAATTTCCACCAAAAAGAGTAAATTTCACTGTAATAAAATTTAAAATAAATTTAAAAACAAGAGTGAGATTTGAAGTGGTCTGATCATCAGCAGTTAGAATTCGCCTATGACTGTCGGCGAAAAATCACTGGGCTGCACTGTGCAGTGGAGTCTCAGAGGACACACTGAGAATCTGTGTGTGCAGCTGGATTAAACCATGCTGACCAGTCCTTGCCCACACTTGGATCTTGCTCACAGTCTGTCCCTGATGCAGGCGGCTTGGCTCCAGGTAGAAGTGTGCAGCACCCAAAGGACGATACTGCTTGTGCTGCCTGTGGCTGCTGTTCTCAGACTCAGGTCAGGAGGTTGGGATAGAGAATCTACTATGAAACAGGACCAAGCAGAGGGTACCTTCCATCTTACTTCTTCAGCTTGCTCTTGGATTATGGGGTGTTTTCATCAGCTTTCTCACCGCCATGACTAAAAGACCCACCAGAACAATTGTAGAGAAGGAAAAGTTTATTTGAGGGCTCACAGTTTCAGAGGTCTTAGTCCATAGAAGGCCGGCTCCATTTCTTGGGGCTCAAGGTGAGGCAGAACATCATGGTGGAAGAGTGTGACAGAGGGAAGCAGCTCACATGGTGATCAGAGAGCAGAGAAAGACTCCACTCTCCAGATACAGAATATCCACTCTCAGCCATCCCCCTAATGAACAGCTTCCTCCGGCCATACCCACCTGCCTCCAGCCACCACCCAATTAATCCCATCAGGGATCAATTCATTGATTAGGTTGAGACTCTGACAACCCAATCCTTTATCCTCTGACCCTCCTTGCATTGTCTCACACATGAGCTTTTGGGGGGCACCTCACCACATCCAAACCATAACATGGGGTTGGCTGCTCATTCTCTGTGTGCTTAGAGGGCTTCTCTTCTCCTTGCTGTATGCATTGGGAGGCAGGACAATAACTGCTTGGGCTTTCGTGTCAATGAGGCCTTGCTTTGAATCCTGGCACCAGAGCTGGGATCCTGGTCAAATCATTTAACCACGTTCAGCCTCCTCCATTTCTTCTTTTCTAAGATGGGGACAATAGTCCCAAACACACACACACACAACCCATGACGTGGCCAAAGGATTAAATGATATAAATCACGTGTAGCCCCACACCTGACGTGGTGAGCGTGTGATAAATGGCAGCTGTGATTATAGTCATCTTGATTCTATCCCTAATCACATTGTCATAGGACTACCTGTTGACACGCTCCTCTCCCACTCTGTATCAGGAACTCGATGAGGGTTGGAGCCATGTCTTGTGGATTTTCATGTCTCCAGTGACTCACCAGCCTAGGGATTGGGTATAGACGATGCTCATCAAGTGACAGGGGGTGCGTTAGGGATAGATGCTGGGATGCGATGCTGAGACTGTGTCCTGCCATTGTCCTCACCACCACCAGAAGGCACCCAGGAAGGGCCCTTACCCGATTGGAGTCCACAGGGAGAGAGACATTTCTGGCCTTTCTTTCTCTGCTCCTCCTGGTCAGGTAAGGAACCGAATGGCTGTTTGCTCCCAGCATGTACAAGCGGCCCAGAATCCTCAGTACCTCCTCTCTCTCTGCTTTAAGCACCAGCTACCTTTCTCTATTTAGTCCAGACCCACCTGTATGCACTCACACAGGGACCCGGGCACAGGCACAGGACTGGGATAGGAGTCGTGTGGGTGTGTCTTCAGTCACAGCCACCGTGCGGCGCCCAGCCTCTCTGGGGGAGCTTACCTCTGGTGCACTAACAGTTATAGGGTTCGACAGCTGTTCAGAGACTTGCTTTCAGTGACTGGATGAAAATATGGTGGACTGTCTTATAACTGGATGAGTAATAGCCCAAGGAGTGCGGATGGCAGTCTTGCAGGAATTGGGATGACATGCTTGGGGCTCTGTCCTTGGTCCTGCTTGGTTTACATTGACACCAGGGGGAATGAGGATGTGGATATTGAGGACCTCATGGCTATTAGGATGGTGGTTGGGAGACAGATTGTATTGGTCTTCTGGACTGAACTGAGTAGGGAGGGGTGAGTCTGGATACAGATCAGTTCCTTTTCTTAGGCTCCTGAATCCTGAATCCTACAAAACAAGGGAAACTGAGTTTAACTCATGCACATGAAAAAAGACTCAGAGTTTTTAGGCATTGTAAATTTAGTATAAAGCCAGGGATGGGATATATAAACACACACACACACACACACACACACACACACACACAGCTAATATGGTGAGGCTGCATTAACAGAGACCTAGGTTTCAAAGCAGAGGAGGTGAGTGATGCTGTTACTCTTTTGTGCCTGCCAACCTCACCTTGGATATGGTTCTGATAGTCACATTTTAGTAGGGACATTTGAAACCTGTCATGTCAGTGGAAGGCAATTTAGCACTAATTTGTGTAAATAATGGTTAGAGAGATTTATCTTGGGAAAGAAAATTGTGCTTGGACCACAGTTAGCTGACATTACTTGAAGGGGTTCTATGTGAAAGAGCATTTGACCCATTCTGTGTGCCTCTGTCCAATGGCGTTTTCTGCAGGGACTGAAATGTCTTATACCTGTGACACTGAATAGCTATTATGCCTAAAACATGATGACAAACTGAATTTTTAATTTAATTTTAATCAGTAAAAATGTGGCTTGTGGCTACTGTATTAGACTGGGCAAAAACTTTAGAGGGCAAATGAAAGAATAGACCAGGGGCCGGCAAGTGTTTTCCTATAAAAAGCAAGACAGGCCATAGAGCCTGAACTCTGTCACTGCAGAGCAAAAGCAATAGAGATTAAAGAATAAATGTGGCTGAGTTCCAATCAAACTTTCTACGGACTCTGAGGTTTGAATTTAATGTAATTTTCACATCACAAAATCTTCTTTTGATTTCTTTTTTCGACTCTTAAAAATGTGAAACTATTCTTAGCTCAGATTCATACAGAAGCAGGTTGTGAGCTGGGTTTGGCCTGCAGATTGTAATTGACTGACCCCTGCCTCTGACTGTGGTTGGAAGTGTTAGGGGGTCCTATGTCCAGTTGAGGGAGCAAGACATGAAATGAGCATCCTCAGGAAGAGGTGAGTTTCTTGCTACCAAAGAGCCGAAGTCTAGGATGGGCAATTAACTACCCGACAAGGGATGCTATAGAAATGGGTCTTGAATACAATTCGCACTGGCATTTTCCTCTTTCTGTGGACACATTGAAATCAGGATGACCTATGACTGCTTTAAAATTATACTTGCTTTGAAGAGGGAAATTGCTTTCCCTTACTTGCTACTCTCAGCCTCATGTGGCTGGGTTGGTGACACTCGGGGGTGTCCAGCCGGCTTCCTGGCTTCAGCAGCTCTGCCATGTGTTCAGAAATCCCCCCAGGATGTGCCTTAGTTGGTTTTGCCCATTTATGTTCAGTAGATATGTTAGTCAGCTTGCTTTTTCCCCCCCATACCAAGGATTGAACCCAGGGGCGCTTCACCACTGAGCCACCTCCCCATCTCTTTTAATATTTTATTTAGAGACAGGGCCTTGCTAAGTTGCTGAGGCTGGCTTTAAACCTGCAATCCTCCTGTCTCAGACTCCCGAGCTGCTGGGATTTCAGGCATGTGCCACCGAACCTGGCTTGTTAGTTAGCTTTATGTCATTGTGACAAAATATCTGAGATAAACAACTTTTAAGGAGGAAAGTTTTATTTGAGCTTCTGATTTCAGGAGTTTCAGTTCATGTTGGTTGGTCTATTGCTTGGGGGCCTGTAGCAACACAGTATATCATGGTAGCAGCATGTGGTGGAGGAGGCTTGTTTATTTCATGGTGGCCAGGAAGAAAGAAAGCAAAAGACAAACAAAAACAAAACCCAGACCAGAAGGGTCTGGGGTCTAATATTCCCTTCAAGGATCTGACTTCTCCCAGGAGGTCCTACCACCTCCCAATAGCACCACAAGCTGGAGACCAAGCCTTTATGGTGTAGGCCTTTGGGGGACACTTCAGATCCAAATGATAGCAGTGGAGAGACTTTGCTGAGCATAGTTAAGTCCTCCACACTCTGAGAGGACACTGCCCTGGCCAAGTACCACTTTTTTTCTGTCATTTGTGCTGCAGACAAGGAGGGTGGGGTGAGGATGTGGGTTTGAGAGCCTAGTACCTGGATGGGTCATGCCTTATTGTATGACTGGAGAAGCTTCCCTCCATCATTTCCCCTCCAGACACATGGAGAAACCATTGCTCTCTTGGGGGAGTTCTGAGGTTTCTGTTCAGAATGAACTTCAGGGTCAAAGTCTGAAGGACTAAGCTGTGAAGCGTAGACTACCCAGGAGCTGACTGTCCCTCTGTGAACGGTTATCTGGAGACACGGTTCTTTTTCTTCTTATCATCTCTGCTCCATTGTGCCCCCTCTTTCCCTTTTACTTCTAATTAGCATCTCTGGCCAAATACACAAAAATAAAAAAATAAAATAAAATAAACATCCCTTCCTGGGAAGAGCTGAAAGTACTTGTTTGAATTTTTGTGCCTTTATTAAAATCCTAAGGTGACCCCACCAGGGTAGAGTTGCTCTACATCTTTGCAAAGAACAGGAAACCAAAAAAAAAGTTTATTTGGGAATTTTTTAAACATATACAGTAGATGAAAGAAGATAATCACCCTCACGTGCACATTCCCAGCTTCAACAGTGACCAACTCCTGGCCAGTCTTGAGTTGGTTGCCTGGGCCCACTTCCTGCCTTCGGTGTTACGTGGAAACACAACTCCAGGAAGCTTTTGGGGTGGTGCATCGACTTCCCTGTGTACTAACATCTTGGTTCTCTGTTCTGTTCCAGATCATTGCCTTTGATGAATTAAGGACAGACTTTAAAAGCCCCATCGATCAGTGCAACCCTGTTCATGCGGTAAGTTGCAGGTTCTGCTGACCAGAAAAGGTGGTGTCACCATAGGCCACCCAGGACTCGTGCAGGAGGCTGAGGGTTTTGATGGCAGAATAAGTAAAGAACCCACTTGCTCTGACTCTGCCTCTGTGCCTGGCTTCAGGCTGTTGAGGAGCCTTCTTGCTCTTGAGGTTGCTGAGATATCATGTTAACTGAGTGTGACTGTCCCCATAACTCAGGGGGAGGGTCTGCTGTGTTGTGGCTGCTGGCGTTAGTCTTTTTTGGTTCCTCATCTTTGACCCAAGAAAGAGGCTCCATGTCGGCTAGCATGTCTGCAGTTTATGTGACGCCATGAATGAGTGTCCCCTGATGGAGGTGGGTGCCAGTTTCTTATGGAGGGTGGGCTAATACATGGAGCTCCTAGCCCCACCCCCATCACCAGGAGGGAATTCACGTCAGGTGATTCTGTGGCCTGAGGTCAGCTCACCTCCCACTGGGGAATCAGACTCAGTCTGGTTTCGTTCAGGGCTGGGAAGACACCCTGCCAAAGCACAGAGAGCTTCCAGAGTCTTCCTGCTTGATTTGCTTGCCAGGCCCTGCATGCCCCCCCTCCCTGTGCCCCGGCTGTGCCTTCAATTGGGAGCATCTGTATGAATGTGGAAAAAGAGGCCTGGGGCAGGGAGAAGGGGAGATGTCATTTCTGTCAGGTGGCCATGGGTCTTGGCTGTTTGCTTCTCTGGTCAGTGAAGCCCATGTCCCAGAGCTAAGGATCAAGAGCATGTGGCCAGAACCTTTTCCAAATGTATTCCAGACCAGCACTGCTGCCTTCAAAGAAGGGAGCATGCACTGTGTCTCTTAATCCAGATTCACTGGCTCTGTGTTTGAAGATCCTTCCAGCCATGGTTTCCAGTGTGAGGATGAGTTTTCGTGTGTCTGAGTAGCTCTGCTGAGTTTTCAGTCAGAAACTGTAGAGAGAACCGGGGTCTCTACCAGCGTGATTCCATTTTAACCTGGGAAGGTTATGGTGTCATTCTTTAGTAACAGGGACAAAAAAGTCTCTTCTCAGCTTTAGGACTCCTAAAGAAGGTTTTGCTCTTGAGAAGGTCCCAAATGACATGTGGTGGGATCCAGCTTCAGATCTCCCTCTGTCAAGTTAAGGGTCACTTCTGGAATTGTAATTTTGCTTTGAGTCTTTGCTGTGCCAGGAGCTTTATATACATCACTGTAATCCTGGCAGCAGCTCTGCCAGATGGATCCCATTTCCCCAATCTCTAGTTCATAAGGCTGAGTTTCTTATCCAAGGACTCAGCTCATAGGTGGAGGAGCCAGGTCTTGACCCTAGGTGTTCTGACCACTACTCCATGCTGTCCCTTTAAGAAGCTTGGTTTTGTCGTCTCTGAGGCCTCCTTTGGCACCACAGTCTTTGATTCTACGAAATAGAGCCAAACCCTTTCGAAGTCGACTGTGTAAAGTAAACATGACAGTATCTTTAAGATTCACTTGAAAATTTAGTGTCTTTCGTAAAAGTCATAATCATTAAAATCCATTTTGTTTTTAATCTGCTGGCCTTACCCTCCATCCTCCCATGAGAACTTGGGTCGGTCGGGCCTGGAACTGTTTCACCCGGGGTCTCATGTCTTTTTTGGATGTTGTGGGTTTGGCACCAACATCACACACCTGGCTTGTCAATATCTACCAGGTGCACAGAGCAGCTCTAATTTAATAGAGAGGGCACCTCCATGTCGGGATGCCAGGGGAGTGGAGAGTTTGCTTTCCTACCTCTCATTTGGACTCAAAAAGGAGCTTATGGGGGCTTGGGATCAGTGGTAGACGCTTGCTTAGCATCTGTGAAGCCCCGGGTTTTATCCCTAACACACACACACACACACACACACACACACACACACACACAGAGCAAGCAGCTTACTTACAGCTTTATTTATGAATGAATCAATGCTTACTTCAAGAAGAAACCTGACCTTTCCACTCTTCCATCATGGAGATTGCATGCTGGGTTTCAGGTGGTTGGTGAAACCTTGAGGTGTTTCTGCAGAGCCCTTGTCCAGTCCACCATGGCAAGTTCCATAGTTGAGACAGAAGAAAGAAAATCAGGACTGGTCTAAGCTCCAGGGGCTTCCATGAAAGGCCAATGTGAGAATAGAACTTGCACACAGTAGGCTTCAGTAACTATTTGTTGATAAAAAGGGATGAATATTGAAAGATGAAGTTGTGTGGCATAATAGCTGGATCTCAGCTCATTATTTATTTGATCTGCTTTTTCTTTTCTTTCTTTCTTTCTTTCTTTTTTTTTTTTTTTTTTGTGTGTGTGGTTCTAGGAATAGCACTGAGCCTGTTGCATGCTAGGCAAATGCTCTGCCGCTGCGTTCCACCCCCGACCCTATTTTTTAATTTGAAATTAGTTAATTAATTTTAATTTTTAAATTCCTAGTATAGCTATACTTCAAGTTGGTTAACAAATTAATTAAGGCGCCAGGGCTTTTCAAAGCCCAAGCATCTCACAGGGGAAGATACTCTTATCTAGGATTAAAAACAACAAAATAACATAAAAACCCTAAATGGAAAAGCATTAGACATGTTTCCCAGTTCTTGCAATGTTACTCCCTGCCAGGAAATGAAATGCTTGGTAGATCTCATTGAACTCATCGCACACTAAAGAACCCTCATAGAAGCCTTTCTGTCTTAGAGTTTGAAAAAGCACTTCACTGGTTGGTGACTCCGGCCCTGGAAGGACTTGAGTGGCAAATACTTTCTGATCTCTATGATGATCTCATTTCTCAATGAGGACAAGCAGCCCATTTGATGTTTACTCCTCCTCCTTCTCTTTCTTTTTTGCAGTCCTGGGGCTGGAACCCAGCGCCTTGCTCATGCTGAGCAAGCACACTACTACTGAGCCACACCCCCAACTCCCATTTGGATTTTAGATGCCCAAAAGATCCATATATTGTTGGGCTTCTGTTGGACCTGCCCCCTCTTAGAGGGGGTGGAACAGAAGAGGTGTGTTCTGTTTGGCTCCTTGTTTTTCAAGGTTTCCTTTCCTGTCATTTTGAAGTAATGAGAAATGTCATCCTTTAGGGTCTCTGACTTGAGAGTGTATCCAGGAGCTAGTGTGTGCCCTGTAGCAGCCTCTTTTGGACACGTGTGTGCACTCTTGCCCACGTGTGTGTTGAGAAGGATGTGACCTATCTTCCTAGACGCATGGACACTAATCTGTCCTGATGTGGGCTCCTTCCTCTGGGCGTACAGGCTGCACAGGAATCACTATATTTATGATTCAATTAGGGAAATTGAAGTGTCCCAGCCACCTGTCCTCTGCAGATCCACGAGGCTCTCATTACCGTTACATCTACAGCAACCAAATTACCTTGGTAATGAAGCGCCGGGAGATGCCGCAGCTGTGTTCAGCGTGGCTTCAGAAACAGGAAAGTCACTGCAGGAAAAGGAAGCACTTAGCATGTGCTGTGGGCAGCATCACCTGCCCAGCCTCAGGACATCTTCTCTTGGCTTTGAGCCAGGCTTCCAATATGGACTTGACTTCTGGAAAAGTCTTATTCCGGGGGCACTGTGGATGTCTAATCATTGCCAGGTTGCTCCCTCCGAGTACACTCACTTTAGAAAAAAAAAGCAATGGGGGTAGAACTTATTTGCCTTAAACATTAATGGGTGCACCTATGCTCTTGGTGACCTAAGCGGGGCATCCTTCCTGGGCTTTAGGATGCTCGGTGAGCATGTGACATCCACTCTGCAGTTGGACCATCTGATGAGTACATGCAGGAAAAAATATGCTGGGCTGGGAGGGATGCTGAGCCCATGCCGTTTGCTGTTAGAGCAAATGACTATGACAAGGAGATGGAAGAAAGATGGAAATTCTGTTAGAAAAAGCCACTGGGTGGGAACCCGTGGGCCGTGTGCCCAGGAAGGATCTCTGGTGGGTTCTGCTTCCTCTACTGGGTTGGATTGTATGGGCTTCTCAAGTGTTTTCAGCAGGACCTCTAACCTCCTATCTCCTTTCTCTCCTGTGCATCCTGATAGAGGGAACGGCTGAGGAACATCGAGCGCATCTGCTTCCTTCTGCGAAAGGTCAGTGTGGTGCTCCATGTGGGAGGATGGAGGATTACAGAGTGGTGGGTGGGATCCCCAATGAAAGAGGCTGGTGAGACTCAGTGTCTGCCCCCGTGCTGTCTACCCGCGAAGGCCAATGGCAGCCTGGGAGGAGGAGGTGGGAGCTAGCCATCAGTTCTTGGAAACCACCAGAACCAAGAGGAGCTAATTAAAAGGGGTGGCCATCAATCAAAATGTCAGGAAGACACTGGATATTTGCAAGTGCCCTCTGGTTGGATTTAGAAGGTCTTTATTTTTGAATGATGATGGATGGCATTTACAGCAGCTGTTGCCTCCTAGCCTTTGTTCCAGTCTGGTGCTGGGCTCACGAACACTCCCTCCTGACTTAGGGATGTCTTTAACTGGGATGTTGGGTTGCTTTTGAGGTTTCAGCTTGTCATTCAGCTTTCAGCTTTGCAATTTGATTGACAGGATCATTGGGAGTGTTGGAGGGGTGGAATGGGGAGGTATTATTAAAGGGGGAACCACGCCATTCAAAGAGTTGCTCTGAATGGATGGGCAGTAGACCTCAGCTGCCCTAAACTCATTCTGCAAGTGTGCGTGTGTATGCACAGCTCAAGCTGGGTGTTTAGCACACTCCATCTGCAGACCCTGTCATTCTCTAGTTAGGGAGGTGTGTCAGCAAAATTTAGAGAACAGGAACTTGCAGGTGAAATAAGCAGTGTCCATGTCCTTGAGCCAAAGAACCTCCCTGACCTCTGTACTGAGTGGACAACCATAGGCCCTAGGAAACCACCTGTCTACCCAAATGGAGTTTTTTGAGACTTATGTGGATAGAAGAAAAAAACCAAGTGCTAGGCCAACACTGACAGAAGGGAAAATTTTTTTTTGCAAGGTATTGAATGGTTTTTTTTTTTTTTTTTTGGATTTCAGTAATGATACCTTTCATTGGGAGAGAGAACATAATCAAGAAGCCAATTATTTTTCTAGCTAATTACTTGTCCTTTAATGTTTTCTAAGAAGCTCAGCATGTTAGAATTCCACATCTTGTATGTCACAGTGGGAAAGTGTGCTCAGATAAGACATGCATTTGAAAATATTAGTGATCCAAGGAAAAAAGAATGATTAAGAAAATAACATATAATTTGAATCATGAATATGTAAATCACTTTCCTAGATAATGCTGTAGTCAACTTATAACCTGTTCCAGCCATCACTTCCATCGTCTCTAGTTTGCTCTTTAAGACTGACCTGTAAGTGGCATGGACTGGATCAAGATAAAATCAAAGGTTTGTTTCTCAGACTCCCATGCTTCCTTTTGTTTCCTCCCTGTATTTTCTGGCAGAGTGACAATCTGTATCCATGCTAAGTAGCCTTGTTCATACTTCTATATTGCTGGTCTTGGGCTCTGGCCAGACAGCAGACAGTGGCCTGTGGCTGTCTTTGCCAAGGTTCTGTTGTCCACAGCCGTAGAGTCCTGGACTTCTCTAAGGTCAGTGCCAAGGATACAAGAGCAAGCAAATTATGCAAGAATTAGCATTGCCTTTTGCTCGTTTGCATACAGTTTGCATAAGTTTCTAGGCATTTTACTCCAGGAAACATGGTACTCCAAGAACCTTTTCCCATTTTTTTTTTTTTTTGCCCTTCCTCTCCTATGCTACTACTACTGGTTCTGTGAGATTTAACACAATCGCTGCTCATCATAGTGGAGAATACCAGAGAGAGTAGTTCAGGGTAGAAATCAGAGGGCATGAAGCCCTGACTTCAGGAATTCAGGTGATAATCACTCCTTCTAGTGCTTCATGGTTTTCTAACTTGAAGCAGAAACAAGCCACATGCCTACAGTTTTATTCCTTCAAGGAATCTTTCTCCTACTTATTTTCTTGTCAGAAGCATGTCTGTTTTCTTACAGTTCGATTGTTAGTTCTTCACCTCTTTGTCTCTGTGCCCTGGATACCTGAGACCATTTTCACTGACCATTTTCCTTTCTAAATGTAATTTCTTTCTTTTTTAAGATAGAGATAGATAGATAGATAGATAGAGAGAGAGAGAGAGAATTTTAATGTTTATTTTTTAGTTTTTGGCAGACACAACATCTTTGTATGTGGTGCTGAGGATCGAACCCAGGCCGCACGCATGCCAGGCGAGCGTGCTACCACTTGAGCCACATCCCCAGCCCCTCTAAATGTAATTTCAACTTGTTGGTGCTACTGATCGTCTGGCCATTGGCATCTTGCTATAGCTCACATGCTCTTTAGCTTAATTTGGTAACTTCTTGTACTGTGTTCTCACAAATGCATTTAGGTACAGGGCCTGTCCTCTGTCTCCTTCCACCAGAATGCCAATTCTGGAAGGTCAGTGATTTTGTTTAGCTCACTGTCACATCTAGTGACATAGAATGTAGAACAGTATGTAGCCTATTGAAGATGCCCAATAAATATTTATCAAGTGAATCAAATCAGTGCTGCTTCAAGCACTTGTGCAATCTAAATAAATCCTTCTTCTTGGGAACACTGGGATAGTCAGTAATCTTTTCATTTCTTCATTTCTGGGGTGTCCATGACATAGTAAAATTTACGTATTTTACTATGTTTACTAGCTGCATACAGTCTGAATTTTAAAATCAAATTTAACTCAAGATTGTGTTCAGTTTTGACATGGAAGAGCTCCAACCTACAGATCCTCCTGGCCCTTTCCTTTCCTCGATGTGTATGCCCTGAACCCTTTCTTTAGTCTGTGTTTAATCTTCCTAATATCTTCTCTCAGCCTTCAGACCCAAAGGGTGGGGGTAAAGCCTGCAAACTTTGGCTGCTCACACATCCTGTCTGTGCCCTTATTATCTGTGCAATGTATGGTGTGTGCCTCAGTGTGACTCTCAGTGGGGATAGCAATCCCAGTACCCCCTTAAGGAGTTGTTGGGAAAACTAAATAAGATAAAATATATGCACAGCACATAGGTGCTCAATACATACTAAATGTTAGTGTTAATGTCCTGATCCTTTATTCCTGCCTGAAACACTTTTTAATATTCCCATGCCCACATTTGTTGCTGAAGGGGGTTGAGATTATCTGTGGCTGGTGGTGTTCCCCGCAGCGCCACTCATTTCCATAGATGAGTGTCATGTGATGTTCCAGCAGCATCCCAAAGGTGGGATGGCCTGGGCCTCCTCCTCCTGTCTCTCTTGTTTTAAATGTCTCCTCCTGTCTCTCCTGAGTTGAGAATCCCAAGCTATGGGCACGAATTGGGGATGGTGGGGAGGTTTCATGGGTCTAGTTAGCATCACCACCTTCTGGGAACTGTACCTTCCAAGAAATTTCTTGGAACTAGTCTCCCAAACACCCCAGAATATGATGCATCTCAGCAGCTGATTGTTGTTAAACCACCTCCTCAGCTTTCTCTGGAGAAAGGAAGGGATTTTCAAAGTGGATCCATTTTTAGCTCTATAATTATCAGAAAATGTGTTCCTTGGGTAATTGTCTGAACTGCAGGATGCTGGTGTCGACTTGTGCTTATGATTCATTTTTTCTGTAGCAAGAGCCACTTGCTTCGTGCAAAGCTGTCCCCACCAGGGCCTGTCGTAAGGTCTGTGGGCTGCTATAAAGTACGGGTTTGGGAGCGGGACGCATCGTGGAAGGTTTGATGGATGTTTTTAGGCACATAAGGGGTTCTTGCGGGGCGAAGACTGCCAAGGGGCCTCCTGTTGCATTTGCAAGTTGAGGGAATGGTTCCAGGGAAGGAGCTGAAGTGCAAGTCCAAATGAGGGGCAGGAAAAACTTGCTTTAAGCTGTGATGATCAAACCTTGGCATTGGTTGCCCTGAGGGAAGGGGGGTGGCTAGGAAATGGGCACACTCCTTAGACCAAGTCAGATGAGCTCATGGCTCTGAGATGATTTGAGCTAGACTGAGCATGCCCAAGTGGGGGACAGCCTTATTGTCTAGTTGGGGATGTCCCTTTTTGCTTGACAATTCTGGGGTTCTCTACAACGTGTCCCAATTTCTCCAAGAATGTATCTGGTCTCACTGCAGATTTTTCTGGCATTCATGGGTAGAAGAAGGTCTCGTGGAGGATATTTTTCATTCTCCCATTAAACGTTCTTATGGAGACGTGGAGGGGGAAGAGGAGGAGGAGCCAGTGAGAATCAGGAGTTGAGATCACTGGGAAGGATAGAAGCAGGGGGCAGGTGCTCCAGGTTTGATGCTGGAAAGGACACAGTGGTGATAAGTCCTCAGGTGCTCCCACTAATGGCCACCTATGCCTGTCGCCCTTTTGAGCCATGCCCCTGTGGTAGAAAGGGGTCATATAGTGAAGCTGTGAGGAGCTGCCTGCATCCACTGCAAAAATTCCATAGTGTGGTTCTAAAAGCAGCGGTCAGAGGGGACGACGGGAAAGAGATGTGACACTTTCACAGTGAAAAGTCAGTTCTGTTCAGTGAGATGATCGCATGGCTAACCCATTGATGTGAGGAGGATAAGAGGCATGGGGAGCTCCCCTGAGCAGATCCAGGGCTCAGAGCCATGCCCACTAGCTCTGGTGAGCCCATGGATCCTTTAGACGTGCGCAAGTATAAGGGACTGGTGTTTTAAGGCACTGGATTTTGGAGTGAGTTATTATATAACATTATTGTGGCAATAGCTATATTAGTCAGCTTTCTGTCACTGGAGAAGACCTGAGGTAGTTAACATCTAAAGAGAAAAGGGTTGTTTTGACTCATGGTTCTGGAGTTCAAGATTGAGTGGCTCCATATCTTTGGGCTTCCAGCAAGGGCAGCATGTCCTGGCAGGAGCACATGGAGGGGTGAACCGAGTGGTTTCCTCATGAGCCAGGAAACAAGAGACAGAGAAGAGACAGGGTCCTGAAATCCCCTTCAAGGGCACACCCCCATGACCTGAGGACTTCCCGTTAGGCCCCATCTTCTAAATGTTCCACCACCTCTGAATAGCACCACCCTGGGACCAAACCTTTAACACTTGGGCCTTCGGGGAACTGTCAAGGTCCAAACTATAGCAATGGTAAACTTGGTATCATTAGCATGTGCCACTTTTATAAGGGGGAACATCTTTATTTTTAAAGCAATGTTATGACAAAGTTCAGTCATTTGTTGATTCTATAAATTTATAAATAGATGGGTTTAAATTCCATCCCAATTTCTTTGACCTAAGTAGGAGCTACTAAATGCATTTCTATACCAGAACCAGAACTTCAAGAAAGATCCATGTTCTTCTGGTTGTACATGATGTAAAATCACACCAGTTGTGTAGTCATATATGTACATGGGGTAATAATGTCTGATTCATTCTACTGCCCTTCTTATTTCCATACCCTCCCCTGCCTTTACTTCTCTCTACCTAGTGCAAAGTAACTGTATTCTTCCCTAGCCCTATCCCCCCTTATTGTGAATTAGTATCTTCATAACAGAGAAAATATCTGGACTTTGGTTTTTTGGGATTGGCTTATTTCACTTAGCACGGTATATTCTCCAGCTCCATCCATTTACTGGCAAATGCCATAATTTCAAGGCAGAAGAATGAGAAACTATACTCCATTTAGGTATGATGTGTCAAAGTGCATTCTACTGTCATGTATAATTAATTAGAACAAATAAAAAAAGAAAGTGCTATAAAGTAAAAAATCTATAAGCAAAAAATGGATAGTTTTATATTATGTGAATTTTGCTTCAATCAAAGTAACATTTTGAGCATGCAATTAATTAATGCCTAGTTAACAGACTGCTTGCATGATAGTAGGCATTCATTGAGAAAAATAAAGAAAGAACAAAAGAAAGAACAAACGAACCATGTTGCTTTGGTGCATAATATTTGTCATGCATTAACTATGTAAGAATGGGGAAGATGGCACCTTCTCTCTAGCTACAGCATTCCTTGCCACAAAAGTGATTGCGATTGTCTTGATTTCAAAGCTGTTGGTACAGTCTTCCTGCAGGGCTCTGGAGGGAAGGGAGTATTTTAAAGGCAAGACATAATTCAGTAAAAAGGGACACATAAATTCAGAGGCAGTTGTGTGGAATGCCTAGAGAGACCATCCCTGATGCAGAGAAGTCTTCCAGATTAGAATTCTCTTTCCTTGGGGTATTTCTACACCGTGACAATAATAATAGCTGTTTACATTTCTTGAGTGACTACTGTAATCTTTAAAAGTAGTAACTCTTTTTTTTTTAAAATAAAAACATGCAGTTTTTTATTAGTAGTGAGATTTAACACTTTTGGCTTTGTCATGTTTTTTTTTTTTATTGGTTGTTCAAAACATTACAAAGCTCATGACATATCATCTTTCATACATTTGATTCAAGTGGGTTATGAACTCCCATTTTTGCCCCAAATACAAGATGTGGCTCAAGCGGTAGCGCTCTCGCCTGGCATGAGTGTGGCCCAGGTTCGATCCTCAACACCACATACAAACAAAGATGTTGTGTCCGTCGATAACTAAAAAATAAATATTAAAATTCTCTCTCTCTCTCTTTAAAAAAATAAAAAGAGCTAATCTTATAAAAAAATAGTAACTCTTTTAATCCCCAGAAATATCCTAAAAGTAGTCTCTATTAATGGCCCCACTGAACAGTTAAGGAAATTGAGGTATAGAGGTTAGTATATGTCCCAGGGTCTCACAGTTCATAAGTGGTAGATCTGGGATCTGAAGGAGAGATGATCTGATAAGACTCCACATTTTTTTAATTATCTTTTTTAGTTATAGATGGATATAACTTTATTTTATTTATTTTTATGTGGTGCTGAGGATTGAACCAGTGCCTTACATGTTCTAGACAAAGGCTGTACCACTGAGCTACAACCCCAGCCCAACAGCCCACATTTTAAATCTCCACATTATGGAGAAAATTATTGGTTCTCTTTGAAACACACTCCCTAGGGACCACCACTACAGGAATACGGCTCAGCTATTTTAAAGGGAAGATACAAATCCTGAAAGCCACCTATGGCCTCAGGGACCATATCTTATTCTTTACTCACCATTGATGGGACCAAGTGGATTCCTTTAAGCCTCCTTTCTAATTCTCTTTAACTTCTTGGTAGGATAGTTCACCCCTGAAGGGAATGTTTAAGAAAAGTAAAAATATCCTGGAACAAAACTTGCAACTGGTTCAGACACCATGTCTCATGTATAATTTATTTTCAGATGCTTTCTGAGGCAGACTCCTTGTTAGTCAGAGGGAAAGGTGGAACATTTTCCTCTCTGAGTAAATAGCAGTGCTGTCATGGGGTTGCTGAACCGGAAGCTGGCGGGGGCCAGAGACTGGGCCTGTCCTCACTTCACTTCTCTCCCAGGGCTGCAGCAGGGGACATGAAGGGCTTGTCGAACAAGTCCCTAACAAGTAAGAGGGCACTGGCTTTTCACTGCTATCTAGATAGCTGCTGGGTCCTCTCCTTCTGTTGCCACCACTGTAAGGCATCAAATCAGCTCACCACAAATGCCATGTTGTGTTTCTCATGAGTCCAGGGTCATCTGGTTGGTTCTGTGGGCCTTGGCTTGGGCCAGGGGTAGAGGAACATTCTTCGGGTCTCTGCTGGGGCTCATTTGTATATCTGGTGGTCAGATATATAAATTAGCTAATCTAGTTTGGCCTCTGCTGGGATATTGGCCTCTGCTCCACATCTCAACCTCCTGTGGCCACCCCAGGCTTGTTTCTACTTCATAGAGGAGAAGTGGAAAGGCACAAGAGATTATTTTTTTCAAGCTTCAGTCTGCATCAAATCTACTAGTGTTCTGTTGGCTGAAGCAAGTCATGTGACCGTGCCCAGGGTCTGAGTGGGAGGGGCTACACAGTTACAGGGCAAATCATATAAAGAGTCTTGAGGGAAACATTGGTGTCCTTATTGTGGAAATTCACCTTCTAGCATAGCACCAGGAGGCAACCAACAGAGCCTGCCATTCTTTTCTATGTGTCCTTAGTGGACCTGGTAGTGTCTAGTCTTTTGTACATTAGAGTCCCTTGTGGAGCATTTTCAACACACATCTGCTGAAGACCCACATCCAGCAAGTTCTGTTCCAGGAAGTCTTGGAAGGATCTAGGTATCGGTATTTTGAAAAAGTCCCATGGGTAGCCAGGGTAGGGAGACCATGATGGATGATTGGAATGTCTGGTGGATGTTCTGGTGATTCATAAGCAGCTCCCAGAAAAGCTCCCTGTGGTCTGGAGAGTTAGATCTGTTGAGGGAGAAAGGAAAAGAAGAGCTTCAACCAAGAGAAGCTGACAGGAAGTAGGCACTGTGGCCAGCTGCCAACTCCTTTGGAGGCAGCCCAGGAGAAGCAGAGCCCTGGGCTCCAGGGACATCTCCACATCCTGCTGTGCTGTGGCCCTGGGTGGAGAGAACAACTTCCCACCCCAAGCTTGATAGAAAGTTGGCTTTGAGATCAACGTGCAACTGGGACCCCCCAGCCTCAGAAAGGGAAGAAGTCCATCAGCCCTGGAGGCAGTGGGAGGAGAAACCCTGAAACTATCCATGAATGTAGGATGGAGTATTGAGAGTGGTCTCCACACATTTGGGTAGACTATTAAATGTACAGATTCCTGAAATATAGATTCCTCCCCACTCATGATGGTTAATTTTACGTATCAACTTGGCCAGGCCATGGAGCCCAGATATGTGGTCAAACATTATTCTGGATGTTTTTGTGGTGGTATTTGGATATGAGATTGACAATTAAATTGGTGGATTTTGAATAAAACAGATCATCCTTTTCAGTTCATTTTCTTCTGCTGTAACAGAACACTTGAGGCTGGATAATTGGTAAAGAAAATAGGTTTCTTTTGGCTCATGGTTTTGGAGGCTAGAAATACCAAAAGCATGCATTGGCATACATTCAGCTTTCTGGTAAGGGTCTCATGCTGTTTCAATTCAAGGTAGAAAGAAGAAGGGCAGATGAGTATTTGCAGAATACAGAAAACATAAAGGGTAACTCTGCCATATAATAGCCCACTGGTGCAGTCATGATTCTTGTCCTTCTGGGTAAACTACAATAATTCCTTCTTGACCTAAACACCTCTGAAAGGCCCCACCACCTCTTAATACCATTACTTTGGGCAATTAAATTTCAGCTTGTTTTGGCAGGGATGATTATATCTGATTGACAACACCCTCTGTAGTGTGGGTGGGCCTCATCCAATCTGTTGAAGGCCTTAGTAGAACAAAAAGACTGACTTCTCCTGAGCAAGAGGGAATTCTGCAGCAGATATCAACTGTAACACCAGTTCTTGCTGAGGTTTCCAGCCTGTCCACCATGCAGATTCTGGACTTCCCAAGTCTTTACAATCATGTGATCCAATTCCTTACAATCAACCTCTTTCTCTGTCTTTCTGTCTTAGGGAAGAATTCAGTCAGCAGAGCAGCCAGTGCAGGGCACACAGGTACTGACGTGTTCCCTGGAACTTCAAGGGCAGTTAGAGGGAAAAAACACAAGTTTTGAGTTCTATTAGATGAAACCTAGAGGAAGCTAGACATGGTGAGGGTAGGAGGGAGATAAGAAGTCCTGGAGTTGGCCTTGATGGGACATGCTGAGTACCCTTCTGAATCCGTTCATTCATTCAACTGGAATCCATTTAGCACCTACCATCTATACAGTCCTGTATTATGTGCTGAGGGTGTGTGTGTGTGTGTGATAGGTTGGTTGTGAAGGCATGCTCAGGCCAGTTAAAAGAGAGTTTGCTTTTTCTCAGCATGCCTGAGAGTCCCTCAAAGCCCTGATCACATGAAGCCATACATTGTGATTGCCTGTACCCATGCATCACACACTTGTAATCTCAAAGGCAGGGATCATGTCCTCTTTGTTTCTGTACCTGCTGCATTGCCTAGCAGATTCTGATGTATGTTAATTCAATAAATGGATTAATGAACATGAGACCAGCAACCACATAATCCCACTGACTATCATTTCTATAATGCACGAGGCAGAATTTTCACTGCTGAGCATGCAATTAGGACACGTGGAAGAGACCGAAGAAAGGTCAGTGGCAGGTGTGATATACTTTGTCACACAGAGCATCCCTCAATCCCTGTGGGTGAGCATTGTAATGGATGTAGTTAGAGTTCTGGTTTCCATCCTTGGCTGTACATTAAAAATACCCGGAGAGCTTAAAAAATATGGTTGCCTGGGTCCCACCCCTGTGGTTTCTGATTTAATTGGTCTGGAGCCCAGCCCGAGTCCTGGGATTTTAACAACTCCCTGGGTGATTCTAATGTGCAGCCAGACTGCGAATCACAGAGTTGAAGGGTAGGCAGGCTTCAGCCACGCAGGTGGGGAGGCATTTTCACTTTCTCTGTCCCCAGGGTATGATTTAGAGAGCCATCATTTTCTAAATGGAACTGGAGTAAAAGCAATAATTTGCCAACGGGGGCCAGAGTGGACTGCAGAAGTCAGAGCCTCACTTCCAGGGGGATGGTCGGCCCAGCAGGATGACTCATCTCAGACAATACAGGGACAACTTGTTTTTCTTGGAGCAAACTTTGCTTCTAGATGAGCCCCCAAATTCTGTTTATCAAGCCCCCAGATGTTTACCTTTCCAGATCCTCATTCTTGCCCTTTTTTCAAATTGCTGAAGAAGCAGGAAACATTTGTAAGGTATGTTTCTGGGCCACAAAATGAGCCCATCTTACCAAATCCTAATACCGTCTTATTCTTGACTGCTTTACTCAGTCTTTGCCTCTCACCATCTCCAACTCCTCTGCCCCTCCCTAAAGCTAAAACCAGGCACCAGCCTGTAGTGAGAAAGAGGCTGCAGAGAGAGCCCTGGAACGTGGATGAGAATTCCTTTGGGCCCCAACTTGTGCTAAATTGATTTGCTTGCTCCAGATGTATCTTCTCCCCAAGGAAAAGCTGCATCTCCAAGTTATCATGCTGGCTCTATTTGCAACTTGTATGGGACTTGTTATTCTTTAAGCAATTTAGGGCATTGGTCCTCTTCCAGCACCAGCTTCCATTGGCTCCGATTCCTAAACTGTCTCTGTGGCACAGACAATTATACAACACATGGAGTTTTGTTTCATTAGGGTAAGACCCAGCAATAGACAAGAAAACGCACTGAATAACTTAAATGTGCTATACAAATGCAAAGTGCCATTATTATAAGGGGACAGAAAAACCATACTGTTCCCTTTCTGTGTCTGCCAAATGGTCAGAGCAGTGATGAAATCCTGGACAATGATCATCGGTTATAGCACAGGGAGGTGGGCGGGGAACACGCCTCACCAGAACAGCTCTGCCATTGTGGCCCTTCGGTGGTGACATCACCGCTGTTACCATTACCACTCAGCACATCAGCAAAAGGTAGTGCCAATGTTGCTGGTGTCCTGGTGGGAACCAAATCAAGAAGCCACTTGGGCAAGTTCCTGACCTCATTTAACCTCAATTACTTTTTTAAAGACTCTGTCTCTGCATACCATCACACTCTGGGGCTTAGGACTTCAACATAGGAATTTGTTGGAGGGGGAAAGATGTGGTCCAGATTACATGAGCAGGAGGTGTTAAGGATGTGATCAATGATACATCTTCTGAGAGGGCCAGTAAAATCCTCTGCATGTACTAGACTTGAATAGGTACCACTTCCAGTGTTTTTGATAGGGATGATGTCACCTGGTGATAGAAACCAAGAATGGTGGATGTTGGGTTGTTTTGGTTACTGATAAAGTAATTCAATGCACAAATATTCCCAACTCTAAAAGGAAGGCAGGTGTGGAAGGGAAAAGTCAGAAGGTAGACTACTTTGTGAAATGTTTGCTTTCCTCAGCAGACTGCAGAGTCAGTGGAGGCATTGACTGTGGGTCTTGTTCACTGCTCAGTGCTTTGCTGAGAAAGCAGCACGCAGCTGGTTAAGGCTTTGTGGACAGAGAGAGTGAACGAGGGAGTGAGTGAGTAGAACAAACTCCATAGTGGCTGCACCGGGCACTTTTCCCAAATATTCTTACAATGCCCTTTGAGATGGGGGAGCTGGGGCTCTGAGGGGTACACTCTTGCCTTGGTCCCCAACAATAGTTATTCATTACAGTTTACTAATTCTGGATTCAAATTTGCTTCTGCCACCCAAATGCCTGCCCTTTCTAGTAGTCTCTGAGCCTCCATGCAAGGGGTAAAGACATATTCTCCTACTTTCTCCAGACATTTCAACACCTTCAGGGTTTTCAGAAGACACTCAGTACCACCCTGGACATAGCAGTTTTTATCCAGTCCCACAGTCCTCTGCCAGGCACACACAGAGAAGTCCCTTCTCTAATCAGACTACCTACCATCCCTTAGTTAACTGAGTTTCAACCTCCAAGTCAGAAACGAGATAAAAGGTTTTGAACAAAAGCATCTTCTCAATTTTAAGAGACTGGGGAAACTGTCTTGGGAGAAAGAGCCTTGTGAGGACACGAGGCCCCTTAGGCTGCCCCTCTGGGGAGCTGTTTTAGTCACGCATGGCCACCCTGATTCCATTCCCTAGACTGCAGGGCGGGGAGGACTCTTAGACATCAGACATTTATTGTCTCTCAGTTTGGGAGGCTGGAAGTACCAGACCCAGGTATCTGCAGAGTTGGTCTCTTCTGAGGCTCCCCTCATTGGATTTCTGATGGTGTCTTTTCATTGTAGCTTGTCATAACTTGTCTTGTCTTTCTTTTGTGTCATCATTTCCTCTTCTTATAAGGACACCAGTCATATTGGATTAAGATCCTCCATAATGACTTCACTTAATCTTAATTACCTTTTAATACTTGGCTCAAAGTTATTCCCAGATGAAGGAAAGCCAAGAGAATCCATGATTAGCAAAGGAAATTCTCAAAAGGAGGTCCTCAAAACACGAGGTAAATGACAAAAGATGGGATATTAGTGTCATGGAGGAAGACATGTCTCTGGAGAAGGAGCTCTTGGGGACAAGGGGAAATTTGACTCAGCATCAGCAGAGTTCTTGGCTTACATGATGGAAAAGAATTTCAGCATGCTCCAAAGGTATAGACAGAAGTTTATTTTGTAGATACATATTTAGGGAGAATGCAGGCTATCTCCATAAGGAGAGAGAGCCATCCATTGGTGTGGGATGTATTTATAGAGGGTCAGCTACTGGGGTCTGGACTAGAGGTGGAGTCAGTGTGGAACCTCACAGTTTTGTACTGGTTTTTCCTGCCTCTGCACATTGTCTGCATGTTACAAAGGCATAAGTCAAGGGCACCAGCCAAGGGCCGGTCGCTGAGGAGTTGCAATTGTTCATTGATGTTTTCTGTATTTCAATGGTTCCTGGGCACATCCTTTGAGCCTAGTATCTCAAATTCCTATCTCATTTGGATATCAGGAAGAAAGAGCAAATAATGGAAAAAATAAAAGTACGTTTAATCAGAAGATTTTCCTTCTTCTGTTAAATACATGAATAAAAGACATTGACTCCAAACACCTCAAGATGAATTTGGGGGGAGGGGGCATGGGACAACCCATAGGAGGATGCATGCACCAGAGAGGACTTTTCTTGGAAACAACATCCCCTTGGCTAAAGGGAGGTGGACTCAGTGGTGCATGCCTGTAATCCCAGCTACTGGGGAGGCTGAGGCAGGAGGATCACTAAAAAGGACTGGGGATGTAGTGTTGCCTAACATGTGTGAGGCCCTGGGTTCAACCCCTGGTACTAAAGGAAAAAAATAAAAAGGCAATTCTTGGATGAAAGGAGACACATTGGTCTATCCTTGAATGCTAATTCTGCTCCTTGGCAAATAGGGTGAATAGTGAACTCCTGGGTTTGGATTTATCTTGCATTTCCCCATCATCACAGGTGTCATTCAGAGAAGAGGGAGCCATTTGTCAGAATAAAAAGCAAGCTTATTGTGAGCAAAGTCTGTGAAGAATTTCCCCCATCATTATCTAGGGGAGGCAGCACAAACAAAAGGAACTGGGCTCTGCTTCTTGCAATCGCACCCCTTTCAGGGAGCAGCACGCAGAGCCAGTCACCCACGCCTAGATGGTTAACTTAGCACATTGGACAAAGCATGGGTCATTCATCATCTTAATTAGCTCCAGTTCCTGTCTCCCCAGGAGGCACAGGGTCAGGACCAAACCCATGTACACAGATATGAGCTTCCACAGAAGTGCCAATTGCTGAGTGGGGCTGAAGTTATATAATTATTGTAACTATTTTTGTTTATAGGGCATCCCTTCCCAGGAGATCCCAGGCATGATGCTGCCCAGAAGTTGTCACTTGGTAGCAGGACAGCATGAGCCATTCTGGAGCTGAAGGAAATCGTAAAGAATACTGACCACCCAGAGTATTCTGTAGGATAAGCCAAATAAGTCATTCCTGCAGAAGCTTCTGGGAGGCCAGTGAGGGGGTCACTATTGCATGTAGAAGGTGAAAAGGGGACTTAGATTCTTTTCCTTTGCCGGAGGAAGCAAAGTTACCTAGACCTGGAAGATAGGTCTTCAATGCAGTCTTAATCCATCTGTGCTGCTGTAACAAAACACTGGATGGCTTAAATAACAAACATTTAGTTCTCACCGTTCTGAAGGTGGAGGTCTGAGAACAGGACACCAGAAGGACCTCTATTAAGTGAGACAGTCTAGCCAAGAATTCCATAATTCTCAGAATACATGGTACTTACAGATAGTTTTTAATATGGAAATTTACTCTGTATCTTTTTTATATAATCTGAGTAAATGTAGGAAATAAGGAATACCTTTTCCATACTCTTATACATATTGATAGATGGGAAAATTATCATTAGGGTCCCATTTAGCTTTCAGCATGAAAGTATATGTGATGTGTGTATGCATATATACATATACTTTCATATAACATATGTGATACACATATGTGTATATATATGTATATATACATATATATCAGTTTTTCATCACTGTGATTAAAATACCCAAAAAGAAACACTTAGAAGAGAAATGTTTATTGTACCTCATGGCTTCACGGAGGCCAGTGAGGGAGTCTATGGTCAGCCAACTCCATTGCTCTGAGCCTGAGGTGAGACAGAACGTCATAGCTAAAGGATAGGGTGAAGGAAGGCAGCATACTTCATGGTGGCCGGGAAACAGAAATACAGGGAGAGAGGAGCAAGGGGACAAGACACAATCCCCAAGAGCATGTCCCAGCAACCGACCCCCTTTAGCCATCCCACCTTTCTATGATTATCACTCAGTCCATTCAAACTAGGATGCACTGATTAGGTTACAGTCTCATAATCTATTAGTTCACCTCTTAACTTATCCACATTAGCATAGAAACTTTTGGGGGACATCTCATATTCAAGCCATGGCATTTCATCCTTGACCCCCCAAAGCATCTCACAATGTAAAATGCATTTAGTTTATAGTGAAGAGCATTTACAGTCATAACAGTCCAGCATGGCCTCAAAATCAAGACCTAAGTCTCATCTGAGACTCACAGCCAACTCTTAACTATGATCCTGCAAAAATCGAAAACTAGATACATATGTACAATATACAATGTTGCAGAGCAAGCACTCCCTTTCAAAAGGGAGAAATAGGGTCATAGAAAGAAGGGATGGAAACAAAACAAGATCAAAACCTCACTTGGCAAACAAGTACCATAAATCCATCTATAACATCTAGAATACACGGAGGTGAGATGAGTTCTCTAAAGGGATTGGGCAGTCCTCTGACTTTGGCCTTGCTAGGTGCAGCGTACGAGGAAAAGGAGTGGCAGAGAGATTAAGTAATATAAGTGAGTATACTCAAAGCCAGAATTTGAATCCAGGTCTTATTCCAGAGCTTTCTCTTTGGCTTTCCTTTATTAATTTTTAAAATTTATAAAGGTAGTTGAGTGAAATTGTGAAGGAAGGAAAATAAACTCCTGCTAGTTTTACGGATGTACTGCAAGCTATAAAAGTTATAGCCACAGTGCATAATCAGTGCTTAGTTAAGATGGAAAAGGCACTGAATAATAGGGCTGGGTACCATGTGAGGTTTCAGGCATCCATAGAGGGTCTTGGAACATATCTCCTGAGGATAAGGGTCGGGGAATACTGTAACTGGTTTCTTTCTCCCTGTGCCATTACATCATGGATACTCCAATAGGTCAAAAACTATAGATATCTCCTAAAAAATGATTGCACAAACTTACATAGTATTCCATAGTACACACAAAATTTTCAGTAATTTCCATATTTATAGACATTATGTGTTTTCAGTTTTGTTTAGTTGGCCCCTACCAGCAAACTTGCAAAACCATTTTTTTTGTGTGTGTTCTCCTTCCCAAGAAGTAAGATTGTAAGGCTAGAATTTGTACTTTTTAAAAAATTGCCAATTACTTTCCCAATAAGTTTGAAGCAATTTGTATTCCAATCAGCACTGTAAAATGGTGTCTGTTTCCCTATCCAGCATCATCAATGACTAGATGGTCTTGGGGGCCCCTGCAGCCTGGTTTGTTGCAGAGGGGGACATCCTAGGCTCCCCAGCTAGACACAGAATTGAGCTGTCAGAAATTTGTTCTCACAGATTGCATTCTTCAAATCTCAGCACCACATTCAAATCTTTGGGGGCTAGGGAGGGTGGCTTCTAAAACCCAGGGATCCCATCCCCAGTCTCACCTAGTTAGTCAAAGAAGCATGTGTTTTCAAAAGCTCCCTAGGGGTGGATTTTGAATGGCCTGGTGAGGTGGAGACTGCTGTTGGAGCCCATGCAGACACCAGGGCCTGACTTCCCACTCCTTTCTCTTCCCTCATTGTCCTGCCCCCTCCATCCTTGAGCATCTCCTATGGGTCAGTGGAAACTTTCCTGAGTTGGAAGCTTCAGGAATTCTCCATCAGCCAACAGCCTCTCCTTCTCCTTCTGGGCCTACAGAAACACACCGGTTGCAAGGATTTACTTTTAATTTCCATGCTTAAATCTCATTACCTAATTGGAAACTCAGGAGATGAGGCCTGGGCCTCAGCATTTTATGCATGGCACCAAGAACAGGCAGGGGCAGAGCACTGCCCTGTTTCTTTCCACAGCTGGAGACACCTCTGACTTCCTAAGGCCCCCTGATTACAACTGGTCAAAGCCTTGTTTCCACTGTGGGAGGGTCAGGAGACTTTTGAGGAGCCAATGATCTGGTGTCAGTGCATCCCATATGGCTTTGTGCACTGAAGAGGAGAGGTGAAAGCCAGCCTCCAGATCAGCCACCAAGCCACCAAGGGCAGCTTGCATGTGCTAACGAATGTGAATGATGAAGCCAGCTTCACAGACGGCCTCAAGCCTTGCTGTATAAAAGACTCACCTAGAGGAAGTTTTAAAAATCCTGATGCCTAGAATTTATCCCTAACAGATTAAGTCAGAATATCTGGGCATGGGACCCAGCATTAGTATTTTTTAAAACTTCCCAAGCGATCACAGTGTGCAGCCAAATTAGAAAGACAGTGCCCCAAAGAGCACTTTACAAATGTTAGTTAGAACTGCACTTAATAGTTCTGTGGACCTGGCAATGACAATGGCCAGTTACTGATTTCCTATTAGCACAAGTTCCTTGACCTGCATGGTTGACTTTGGTTGACTTTTTTTTTTAAAGAGAGAGAGAGAGAGAGAGAGAGAGAGAGAGAGAGAGAGAGAGAGAACTTTTTTTAATATTTATTTTCTAGTTATCGGCGGACACAACACCTCCATTCTTGCATGTGGTGCTGAGGATCGAACCTGGGCCACACGCACGCCAGGCGAGCGCGCTACCGCTTGAGCCACATCCCCAGCCCCCATGGTTGACTCTTTTAAGTATCCCCACCTGGTTCTTGAACTAAGAGTTTCTGAAACAATTTGTTTCTTGAAAGATGGAAGTTCATCCTTTTTCACAAGGCAAAAATATTCCTAGTATTTTTAAGCAGAGGGACTATTTCCAGGTTCTGTAGGGGTCTAGTATACCTATCACCAGCCACCAGCTGGATCAGCACAGAGTGGATATTTAGGCAGAACAAGGGAAGCCCCTGCATGCCCTTCCCCATAGTGCACCAAGTCGCTGCTGCCCAGTAGGCTTTCCTCATTGGTCTCTGGTGCATTCTAAGTCAGGGTGAGTGAAGAATGGCAGTGAAAGCAGTGCTGCCCAGGCCATCGATGAGGCCAGCTTAATGAGCTGCACTGTGTCCACGGTCTGTATGCCTCTCAGGGTGAACCTGAAGTAAAATGAGGGCTTAGATGGCTACTCAGAAGGCAGCCACATGGGTTACACCTACAGTGCTCACTGTGGGTGCCAAGGGGCAGGGTGGCAGGTGAAAGAGTGGCTGGTGTGTGTCCTTATGAGGTGAGGAAACTGGTATCCCCTACATAGCAGGACACTGCTGAGACTCGCAAGTGAGTCCTGGTCTTCAAAGAAGAATGCATACCTAGTCCCTTCTCTCTTGAAAGCAGCAGCTGAGTCAGAAGGTGTTTATCAAGGGTGTGTGGCTCTGCAGGATCCTAAAGGCTCTCACAGCCAGCAGGGGACTTTCTGCAAGGGTTAAAGTCAGCAGTAGATAATATGATGCAGGATTATTCACATTTGTATCCCCTGGGGATGCTTTATAACTCAGGGATCCAGATGCAAGGTCCCACCCCCACAGAGTCTCTCTCAACTTTTTCTTTTGAAAAATATCAAGTGCAAGGGAATGTTGAAAGAATAGAATAATGAACACCGATAGAGCTTTACTAAAATCCATCACTTTTATCAGCACGCTGTTTGCTTTATCAGCTTCCCAGCCCAATATATGTTGGACCATATATAATTGTACACGTCATGGATCTTCATCCTTAAATACATACTCACTCAACCACAATACCATTATTACACCCAAGAACTGGTTATAATGATGATAACTAATTGTACTTCATATTCACATTTTTCTTATTTTTTCCAATAATATTTCTTATAGTTTTTTTTTTTAATTCAGGGCCTAATCAAGGATCATACATTGCATGTAGATGTCATGTTTCCCAGAGTCTCCTTTAATCTAGAACAGTCTGTCCAATATTTTAAAATGACATTGACCTTTTTGAAGAGTCCCTGAATGTGGATAGATTTCAAAAGTTCCCCAGATATTTCCAGGGTGCAGTAGGGTTGAGAAGCACTTCAATAGAGGACTGTGTATTTTGTTTACCCCATATAAATATTTATATGTGAAAATGAGCATACAGGATGCTGGCCTGGGGGCTGCCTCTCCCAGCTTCCCTGATGCTTCCACTCTTTGGAAGAGCCCCACTTTGCATGTGACTTCCATGCATGGCCCTGGCCCCCCATTATATTTGTTATTAATTATCCAGAGTCACAAGCCACTCTGATCCCTACTTTTCCTGGAGACTCCATTCCCTTAGGTCTCTGACAAGGCAGCACACGGTAGAGCAAACCATTTACCTCATGACCCAGGAAGCAAAAAGAGAAAGAGGAAGAGGAAGAGACCAGGGCTCCAAAATCCCCTTTGAGGGCCTTCCCCCAATAGCCTAAGTACCTCCCACTAAGCTCCACCTCCTAAAGGTTCCCCCACCTCCCAGAAGCAAAAACCTGACAAGTTAGCCTTTACCACATGGACCTTTGGGGACACTATCCATATTCAAACCATGGCAGTTCCCATAACATCGTCTGCATTTTAACAAGATCTTCAGATGCACATTATTTTGAACATCATGGCCAATGAGCAATGGGGGTTCTGGACATCACCTAGAATATTGCTGTTCCAGTGATCCATGGACCAGCAACTTTGGCATCACCTGAGAGCTTTTATAAATGCAGAATCTCCTGTCCCACCCAAATCTATGGGATCATATATCTGCATTTTAACAAGATCTTTATATGCCCATTATTTTGAGCATCATGGCCAGCAAGAACCCTGGCTGCCAAATACAGAGCCGGTGAACTGTACCTGCTCCTCAGGACCACCTATTGTATACAGTAGTGTAGGAAGGCACAGAAGGGAATGTCCTGCCCTTATTGTTATCCTGTCTTTATTGACCTGTTTTTCCTCTCTGTTGTGGAACCCCAGGCACTGCCAGAGACCATCCCTGTCCTCAAGAATTCCCATCCTTTAACTACAGGATCCTTCCCCATTCAACTGTCCCCTGACTCACCTATTCCGGATCATCCTGCCTCCATGAGCTACCCCTGACTTCCTTTACCTTCCTTAAATTTCCCAACAATTCTATTTCCCTCCAATCCCTTCTTTCTCATCCACTTAAACTTTTTACACCCGCATCTCTCTAAATCTTCTTTCCTTTCTCAGGGCACTTCTGAGCCCATTCTTATGCTAATCCGTGATTCAGTGTCCTAACTTACACTGGAGCATATCTAAACCCACGCCCTCTCTTCCAGGACCTTTTCTCTCTCAGCTCTTTTTCTCCTATCTTCAAATACATCTTATTTTCCTTGTTCTAAAAACATTTCATTGACCTTGGTAACCCTTCACGCTACCAACCCACACACTCCTTTCATAGATTGCCAAATTCTGGAAAGAGTCATTTGCACTTCTTGCCTGCTCTTCCTCACTCCTACTCATCTCAGAATCTCTTGCAATCTAGCAGATGTTCCTTTCATTCTGTTGAAACTGATATTTTGAAGGTCACCAATGACGTCCCAATTACCATCCAATAGACCGACTTCTTTGTTGGATTCCTCTCTGACCTCTCTGTAATATGACACTAGCACCTACTTCTTTTTGGTTTCCTGGGTGTGACAGTATCATAGTTTTCCTGTGATTTGTGCACATTTATCTCTGTCACTTTTTCATCTCCTTCTCTTCCTTTACACCCCAAATGCAGGTAGGTGTAGGTGTCAGTTTTAACCTTGACCTTGTTTTCTTCTTTTTTTATACGAAGAGTTTCAAGTGATGGCCTGTGGGTCAGATACACTCTTCAAATTTGTTTTGTTTGACCTATTTAGTATTTTAAGAATCTGAAAAACCTACACACACACACACACACACACACACAAAATCTGGATTTCAAGATTCTTTTGAGAAAAAAATGCACAGGATCTGGCAATAGTGAATTCATATTCTTCAAGACAGCAATTAGCTGAAGCTGGGTAGTTGATGACCCATTGGATGGGACGTTTGTCCTTCAGATCACCTCCTCTCCTTCCACTCTTGGTCTGTCTAGCACCATGTGGTTTGTAAGTAAGACTCTGCTCTCTCCAGAGTGTGTCTCCTCCAACACAGGAGACTGAGTCATCATTCCCTTTCTGTAGCCCCCAGACCCTTCTTCATATCTTTCGATCTCTTTATGATTCCAGGCAACAGAATCAACCCTATTGCACACTGGAAATATTGGGAGGAACTTTTGAAATCTATCCACAGTCAGGGACTCCTCAAAAAGTTCAATGTCATTTTAAAATGACTTTGGAATCGTAAAGAGATAGAAGGTTTTTAACCATTGATTGGGAATCTTCCTCTGTCTACTCCTTACGCCTCAAACTCATTTTTGGGGGTAAGGAGGGCTAATGAATTACACTTCTCCATCAGTCTGAGTTTTAAACCAATCTAGGATAGACAGTAGAGTCCAGATGAGGTTTAAAATACAATGTCACATCCAGCCTGCTACGTGAAAGGGATGGTGGCACCCTGCACCTTCAGGTACAGGAGAGAGAAAGAGTGAATATCAGAAAGGTGTGGGCTCCAAGCTGGTTTTACCGAGGAGGCAGGTTCTGGACCCTGGGCACAGGAGCCTGTTGCCTGCTTGTAGGAATCAGAAAGAGAATCCATGTGGCCATGAGCATTCAGGTCTCAGGCAACAGGGTTCCTCCCTATTACTCCCCCAACATGTCAGTGGATATTCCTGTATTGTGGGTTGAAGTAGGGATAATGAGAGAGGAAAAGAGGGTCCTGGGTTCTCCCTGAATTCAACCTTCCATAAACTCATCATTGCTTTAAAGCTGCTTTTTCACGCAGTGTGGTGAATTGAGACACCACCTTCCCAACACCACATGTGTTGCTGCTCGGTGGATTCCATCTCCCCCTAGTTCTCCATGAATCAATCCTTCTCTTGAGGCCAGTGATGGAATAGCTCTGACTCTCATTTCTTTTGCTGGGACTATCACAATGGATTCCTAGTTTCTCTTTCCCTCTCTTTCTTTGTCTCTTTGTGTTTGTTGGCTTGTTTTTTTTTTTTGGGGGGGGGGTCTTGGGTCCATTCCTTAGTCCTCTTTCCCATTCACCCTGCCCATTGCTGTTGGAATGATTTCCTTACCCTGAAGTCTCTGGATCCCAGTTTTAGAGAATGAATGACCAATAAAGGCTAAAGCATTGCTTCTAAGGCCTTCTGTGGTGTCCTCTGAATCTATCTTTTAGCCTTACTGACATCTGCTTCCTTTTGAACACTCATTTGCTTACCCAACGTTTACTGAGTACCTACTATGTCACAGATTATGCCAAGAGCACCATAGAGATACATAAGACACAGACTCTGCTTTGTGATTTCTTGTTCTATTTTATCACCTGGAATGTGATCTCTTGGCTAAAATGCTATCTTTCAGTTTAACTCAGTTGCCTCCTCTTCACAAAACCTTCTCTATTCCACTAAACAAGAAATAACCTCTGCCTTCCCTTTCCCTTCCACCTCCTTGTGTGACAATGCCTTGTTTTTCCCATCTGAGCTGCCTTATCTGGCTACGTCTCCTTCACCCTTGAGTGCTTGTGCAAACCTTGCATGCACGAGGCACTCTAGAGGTGAGTGTCTATGAATCTGCATCTTCTCTGAAGTAGAAAATGGAACCAACCCAGGGAAAAAATGCTTTAGAACACAAATAAATTAAGCACGATCCTAGGTATTACTAAATATAGCTGTACAGAGACAAATATGTCATGATTAATTAGCAACACATTTGTGAGCCACCTACAATCCATTCTGAAACACAGCAGTATTTGAAAATTTTAAATAATGTTTCTTTTTTGTTGTTGTTGTTGTCATTGTTCTTTTTATTTTTTAATTTTAAATAATGTTTCCTCATCTCTTCCTTTTTCATCCCTGCTATAGCCCGCATAAGTTTTTTAATCTTTGTACTCTTAAGATCCAGAGGTTTCCTTATTGGTTTCTCTAAAACCAGATGCCAACTTTGGTTAATTAACTTATCACACTTCTACTGAATTATTTCTGCTAAGATTGCGGTGTGTGTGTTTCTCCCATGCATAGAGGCCTGTGATGACTCCTCACTGCCTCAATTCTCCCAGTTGATCTTCATGATCCTCCCCTGGGACCTCTCCCAGGCTGTAGTCCTGCTCCTCCCCTGCTAGAAACTGGGCCAGCCAGGCAACAGCCCCTCCATTTGGGGGCTCTACTTTCTCTAGATGATAAAGTCTTGCTAAAGCTTCGCTCCAACTTGCACAACATCTTCAATGACCATTTCAGGGAGGAGTAAGTCCTTCATTTAAAAAACCTGGATGCATGTGTACAACATTTAAAATACAGATCCTTACTATCTGTGGTGGTGCACACCTGTAATCCCAGTGACTTGGGAGGCAAAAGCAGGAGGATCATAAGTTTGAGGCCAGTCTTGGTAATAAGACCTTAAGCAAAGGAGTGAGACCCTGTCTCAAAATAAAAATAAAATGGGCTGGAGATATAGCTCAGTGATGAAGCACTCCTGGGTTCAATCCCAGTATCAAAAAAATAAATAAATAAAATACAGATCCTCACACACCACCCTCTTGAGATCTAGTGAAACTCGGAAGTCTGCATTTTATGATGATCTATCAAAGAATTCTGATGCGAAAGAGTTTGGGGAACCAGTGAATCTTGGGACCCTATAATCACAAGATGTGATCTCATGCTGCTGCTGTGTGTGGATCTTCCCCATCTCTCCTTCTGAGCTGTATTCTTCCTAAAAGCGGGACTGTGTCATTAACTCATCTCTCTTTTGGATTACCTGGCAGGATATCTCACTCGTGGTAATATGATAAGTTAGTGAGTAGGTGTTTATAGAATGAATGAATGAATGTAGAAGGGACTTATAATGAAGCCAGGAGTTGAGAGTAAATGCACATAGGAAGTGAAGCTTTTAATTTCAATATTTTGTGCAAAATGCAGGTGATAATCAGACCTCTGGGGAGTCACTTTGAGAGTTTTTACTTTCAGGGTCAATATATTCCCTCCCAGATTGAATTATTTCCAGTTTGGGAAAATGCTCATCTTTATAAGAATTTTCAATATGTACCTGATTATTTGGTTGTTTCATTCTGGCTCTCTGATGATCAACTGGGTGCTTTTAAAATAGAACATTTCAGCTCTTGCAGAAACTGGTCCCTGAGGTTGCTCTGGCAACCACCTTGAAAACTCTGGAGAGCTTTATCCTAAGTTTCCAAACTTCTCAGGTCTTCTGGCTGGCACAGCATTTTCTACAGTGCCTTGATTGAAAGGTTGCCATTAAATAATCTTAATTAGTTAGCCAAATCATCTAAAACCATTTTTTAAAAATCCCAGCATGTTTAGTACCCTGGTGCATATGTCTTTCTTGACTGTACTGGTTTTACACTCTAGATTCAGGGAAATATGATCTTCTGCAGCATGTTATCAAATGACACACTGCCTGGGAGACCTCCCCACTGCAAATCGTTTAAACCATAATCACTGCTCCTTCAACTTCCAGGAAGTATCTCTGGTTTTATTGGAAAGCCAAACAGGGAAAACAACATTTATCTGCTGAGAAGTGTGTTTTGATTGTCACAGCCACAGTTGCACAGTTGCTAGGATTATTGCTGACCCCACATCTCTTGATTTGCTCCGTGAGTTTCTCCCGTGTGTGTGTGGTATGTGCCGGTCCAGGCATGGGTACCAGTGGTCAGAGTGGTCAGAGCTTCAGTCCTGGTTAGTCACTAATGGACCTTGGGAAACTTACTTTGACTTTTCTGAGCTTCAGTTTCATACATCATAAAGTGGGGATCATAAAAGCATGTACTTCCTATACTGTTTCAAGAAATAAATGAGATAAGGCAGTAAAGCACTTAAAGCTATGGTTAGGGCTGAATAAACATTAGCCATTATTTTTTATTATCAACCAGCTTATATGCACATAGTCCAGTTTTATTGGAAGAAATGAGGAAAAAAACATGAGCTATTTTTTAACCAGAATGAAATATATTTTAGTACTTTGGCCTCACTGAGTTTTGTTCTTCTAGTATAAATGCAATTTTTAATTGACCTATAATACGTAGAAAATGTTATATATCTTCTAAGAGGTCTTCATAAGGTCTGGCCTCTCTGAAATTAATCTGAAATTAAAGCAGTCTTTAGAAACTTGGAAGTCACATACAAGATGGTACCAGTAGTTCCTATCTTTGATTCTAATGTTTCTGGAATTTTCTATCAGAATGGTGTCACAAAAACATGTACTTTTGTACATCCCCGCTCTACCATACACACCCCTTATACTCACTGAGAATCAGCTTATTAGGTGAGCCACCTACAATCCATTCTGAAACATGGCAGTATTTGAAAATTTTAAATAATGTTTCTTCATCTCTTCCTTTTTCATCCCTGCTACAGCCCGCATAAGTTTTTAAATCTTTGTACTCTTAAGATCCAGAGGTTTCCTTATTGGTTTCTCTCAAACCAGATGCCAACTTTGGCTAATCCATTTATCACACTTCTACTGAATTATTTCAGAAGTGAGAGAGAATGGAGAATCAATAGCCAGTGGCAAGAAAAGAGAGGAAATGTGTGTGGACTCCTTTCCCTTTTTCTTTTCAAGGGAGTTAATATGCATGGAACCTCACTTTGCAGGGAAGGTGGGGAGCTGCCTCCGCCTCCTCTGCACATCCTGGGGTGCACATAGGATATGTTCTAAAGGACTTTTCTGTGTCTTTGCACACGTCTGCTGGGCTGTAGTTTGAGGTGGTATAAATTCTGCCCAGTTCAGGCCTCTGGTACTCATTCAGCCCTGAATACTGTTGACAGTATCCAGGTATCTGTGGGGCCCTGAGAACTTCTTTGTGTGGAGTGTATGAGATGGCCATGATTGAAATGCCAGGGAGAAGTGATTAATCAGACCCCAGGATGTTCCACTCATCCACTTGTTGGTTGAGTTATTATTGGACGCCTACTCTAAGACGTGGCAATATCATCTCCGAGAGCTGTGGGGCTATAGGAGATTCATGGACTGTCTCCAATTTACAAACAGCTTGTTTGCCTTGTACAATATCTCCTGTAAGTTGACTGTTTTTTGAAATGAAAACCTCATCTTCAGTCTTCAGGTCAACCTGAAGTTGGTACCACCTTCTGTAGTGATGGATGGGATCAAGATTCTGGCAGGACTGTCCACCTGCACACCTTCACAGGTGTGCTCATCCCATATACTTTCTTGAAAACAAGTAACCAACAAGAACAAAGCCCTTTATTTCCCAGGAGCTCCCTGTGCACCCCTCCTTTTCTCTGTTGTATTTCTCAATACAGTATGTGAAAAGGTAGTGACATCAGTGTCACTGAATCTGTGGGCGTTTTTCATTCCACATGACATTCATCTCCCTCAGCAGTGTCTAGATGTCTGCATCTCTCTCTTTTTTTAAAAAAAAATATTTATTATTTTTAATTGTAGTTAGACACAATATCTTTTATTTTTACGTGGTGCTGAGGATCGAACCCAGGGCCTCACACATGCTAGGCGAGCGCTCTACCGCTGAGCCACAATCCCAGCCCTCTGCATCTCTTTTGACTTAAACACAGGTCCCCCTGGCTTTCTTGATGCTGTGCCCTCTGGTTTTCCTTTTATGTGCTTAGATGGTCTTTCTTAGCCTTCACAGTCTGCATTTCTTTCTCTACTTATTGCTTGGCTGTTGGTGAAACCAAAGGCTCAACCCTGGACTTGTTCTTCATCTTGTCTCACTCTTCACTCTCCTACCAGGAAATCTGAGTAAAGCCCAGGGTTTTCATTTACCACGTGATGGGAGACTTCTATGGCACTAATCCCATTCATGAGGATTCCACTCTCAGGATCTAGTCACCTCTGGAAGGCCCCACTTCCTAACACCCTCACCTTGGAATTAGGAAGTTAACATGTGAATTTTAAGGGAGACATTTATTCCACTATACTCTGTATCCTTGTAAGGGTCTGGACTGGCAAATCTACCTCCTTTGAACCTACTATGCATATACTTTTATTTCACGTCTGCCCGCATTTTGCCTTGGTATATAGCCACTTAGGTGTTCAACCTACCTCCCCTGATCTGTTGTAAGGTCTTTAGGTCATGCTGGGCCTCCTGCCATATTTAAACCAGCGAGTTGAGTGCTCAGAGCTTGGAGAATTGAGTCAAATTCAACTGAATTTGCACTGATTGCTCTTTGCCCAAGCCCTTCATGACCAATAGTACACCCCTCTAAGGGATCAAGCAGGGCTGGGGCTACTGTTTGTGTATATGGGACATATTGATTCTAACTGAACCCAAACCTTGCTAACTTCATGTTGAATTAGTGCCATTTTTCAGTCTACTGAGATGACTATTATGGTTTTTCATAGAATGATTCTTGAGATATTGGTAGCTATTTTTGTGTGGGGAATGACCCGTTTATTTGATGACTCAACAAAAAACTTGCACTATATGTCAGCTGCTGTTCTAGGCATTGAGGGTAAAGTCATGAACAGAAAAGCTGCCCTTGTGGAACATTCTGGTGTGGAAAATAGGCAATAAATAAGTAAACAAATACATGCTTAGTATACTTCAGATAATGACAAGTACTGTGTGAAAATTAAAGCAAGTAAGGAGGGAGACACTATTAGATGGACAGAGAAGGCTCATTTTTGGAGGTGACCTTGAGTGGATTTTTGAATGTTAAGGTACTGGCCATGTGAATGTATGGAGATGGGTTCTTAGTCAGAGGCAATAGCATGAGCTAAGGTCCTGAGGTGGGAACAAACCTACTCGATTTGAGGAGCGAATGTGTGTCTGGAGTGGAGTGACGTGTGGGGTCAGAATGGCCCAGAGGCCAGATCATGAATATCCTTAAAGGGCATTAAAAGGAGTTGGCTTTTATTCGAGGAGCAATGGGAAGACATTGCAGGGTTGAACAGAAAAGTGACATGATCCATTTATCTTTCAAAAAGATCACTTTGGTTACTGGGTGAAAATAGATCAGGGGTGGATACAGCAATAGAAGGAGATTGTGCTGGTTCCACCGCGAAGTGATGGAATCTGGAACTGGGTACAGGAGAAGGAGAAAGAGGTGACACTTTATGACAAAGTGACAGTTCCCTCCTCACATGGAAAACCTGTTCTTAAATTTGGGGGCAGAGGGTTTTTGTTAAGCCTCTAGTGATTTGCCATAGTGATTCTCCAGACTCAGAGACTTCTGTGATTCTGCTGGGGGAGATAAATTTTCCCATGGCTGCCTACCAGCTGTGCGCTTGCCTCTGGTTTTTTCCTACCCACAGTTTAGCTATTGCTTTTGACCCTTTGCTTGTCATTATGTGAGTGTAGCCTGCAGCATGTTCCGTTGTTCAGTGGTCAGTCCCCCCACCAGTCTGGGAATGCCTGGAACACATCATGGTGATCACCTAATTCACCCTGGCACCTCTAGTGCCTGCCATAGTGTTTCACACTTCATTGAAGGCATTTAACACATTTTGTTGAATGAATAAATGAACATGATGTCAGTCCCTATGTAGATAGGACAATTTTATGGAAAAGGCCCACCCATAAAGACACAATAGACAAATGGAGCAGGCACACACTGGTACATAGTAGTGATCCAAGAGCTTTGTAAGTTAGGAGTTGTATTAGTTCACTTTTCATTACTTTAACAAAATATCCAAGGCAAGCTACTTTATAAAGAAAACAGGTTTATTTTTGCTACAGATTGTTTCTGGAGGCACAAGTTCTAAATAGCATGATGCAAGGTTCTGGTGAGCGCCCCTCATCTAAGTTACATAATGGTGGAAGGGAGCAAGTGTCTCTGTCAGTGTGGTCTCTCTCCTTCTAAAGCCACCAGGGTTCAAACATGGGAAAGCCACATAATGATCTAATCTAATCACTTCCAAAGATTCCATCTCTAACCACCATAGTCGGATTAAGTTTCTACCCTCTTAATACCATGAGCATAAGATTTTGGGGGACTAAACTCTTGCATGAGCTCAGGAGGACAAATCATCTTCAAACCATAACAGGGGTAGTTATTGCTGATACTCAAAATGACCAACTTCCCCTAAACATCTGGCATTTCTGGGAATAGAATTTAGTCTGGAGTGGGAGGGAAAGAGGATTTTAAAAATTTGCAAGAACTGGAAAGAGATTGGAGAAGGAAAGGGAAGATACATTGGTTGATTTTCAAGGAGCTCAATTGCTACATTTTGCATAGTGTGTGGAATCTTTGAGCTAAAAAACGTTGTGGAGATTGTGTGGGTTAAATACCTCTTCTTACAGATAACAGTCATTATTCATGAAGTATTGCTATGTGTCAGATACTATTTTAAGGGCTTCACACAGGCTAAGGGATCCAATACTCCTAACACTCCTATGAAATAGATACTATTGTTCCCATTTTATAGTTGGAGAAACTGAGCCCACTGACATTAAATAATTTACTCAGGGTTCTGTATCTTAGGAGCCAGGGATAGAGCCCAAATCTCTTGTTCCTTAACTACTTTCTTCACTAAGATACTGCCACTCAAGCCCTTGCTGGCAGCAGAAAAAAATATAATACTATTTTGTGGTTTCCTCAAAATGTTAATTTGCTCATTCAACTCCTGGTAAAGCTTGGGGCGCACCAGCTAATACAAACCTTTAGATGGACTTGGACAAACACATTCGAGTATGCTCGGATTCAGAGAACTTGCTCTACCTGGGCCATAGGAGAGGGCCATACTTATTTGTCTTGTCTCTGCATTTAGGGCTGTGGATCAGGGAGGTCAACAAATCGTCCACTTCCCTGTCTATGCACCAGTGAGTACACAATAGGTACTAATTGATGATGATGGTGACAGTTTGCACTTCTTGGCTCATTCAGTTCACCCTCTTATTTGTTTTGAGCAAAAATTTTTTTTTCCAACCTGCTGAATGTAACAGGTAATTAACACCACTTAATAGCTGTTAAGTGGGATGATCATCTGTTTTTATCCTGGAAAAGGCTCTCCTTTGGAAGCTAATGGTGCTGCTGAAGACCCAGGCTGATACTTGGCTCCCTCTATTAAGGAGTATTGTGTGGAGCAGTGAGAAAAAACCGGATCTCAGAAAACAGCAGTTCAGTAAAGGTGGTGGTGCAGGCCTATAATCCCAGCAGCACTCTGGAGGCTGAAGCAGTAGGATCCCAAGTTCAAGGTCAACCTCAGCAATTTAGTGAGACCCTCAGCAACCTAGGGAGACCCTGCCTCAAAATAAAAAATAAAAAATGCTGAGGATGTAGTTGTTGGAAATCCCGGGGTGCTGCAAGAAATTGAACAATGTGCTCAGAAGTGGGTGGGCAAGGCAGACTTGATTTCTGCTAGAAGGGCGTGCTCTAGAACCTGCCCAGCAAGGGTGCCTGGGTGGGCAGTTGTCCTACTTTTATCCTGAATGCAGTGCTCCCCTGGCCCTGATAGGAGGAGCTCAGGCTTACAATCTATGCAATTAGCTAATTTTAGTTAAAATGGCTACAATTGGATCTAACGTCCCAATTAAGGCTAAATACTATATTCTGAAAATGGACCACTGAACTTTCTAGTTCTCACATGGTTCAGTGGTAAAGTGCCCCTGGGTTCCATCTCCAGTACCAATAAAAGGAAGGAAGGAAGGAAGGAAGGAAGGAAGGAAGGAAGGAAGGAAGGAAGGAAGGAAAGAAGGAAGGAAGGAAAGAAGGAATGAAGGAAAGAAGGAAGGAAGGAAGGAAGGAAGGAAGGAAGGAAGGAAGGAAAGGGTAAACAGCAGGTTCTTCTTACATAAGAGGCTGGCAACAGAAGCCTCACATGGAAAACACAAGACTAGGAGGGCAGCAAATTAAGAAGGTGTGGCCTCGGGCCACCATGGGAGGGATAGTTGGGGTAGCACTAGTAGCTGTTCTTCAATTCCCTAGTGATCTGTGGGTGGGGGGAGCCCAATGTCTAGACATTGTCATCGACTCCGTGCTAAGTAACCAAAAGCAGAGGAGGACTTGTTTCTGTCCTTGGCTTCCTTCCTGTCACCAGGGTCATCCTGGTTAGGTGACATTATCAGGATGTTCTCTGGAAGTCACCCTGGTTTTAAAAGAGCCTGGTGTGAGAGGTTTCCAGTCTCCATGTCATTTCTGTGGAAGATTAGTAAGGGACAGACCAAGTGATGGAAAGACGAGTTTCTTCAGGACATTAAGAAAAAAGTGACTGTCTCATACCCTCAATGAAAGGACGACACGGAGTGGCCATTGGGAGTGCCCCTTTGTGTACACATCTTGCCTTCCGTAAGACAACTCGTCCTGAGAGCCTCACTCAGAGAGGCCTGCTCCTCCAAGGAGCCCTCCTCCCTTGCCTCAGTCCCGGTCAGAGGTTTCTACTCTCCTTTCCTCTTGCACAGTGTTGCTGAAGGGCCACCTGTTTGTCCTTGGCTCTCTGTTGTTGTTTATAGACCCTGTTGGCACATGCTTTATCCACACTGAAATCCTCCCTAGCTGGACTCCTTTGAATTCACTACCTGGTAAGTGCTTATCATAAATATTTCCTGAATGGGTTCATAAGTGGGGCTCTTTACCACTGGAACGAGGCTTGTTAAGCCCTTAACCCCGTTGCCCTCTGCGTTCTGGAACATTTCCTCTCTGGTTAGGTCTCTCCAATAGTCTGAACCCTTGCCTCATCAACCCCTCTATTCTGAACATGATTCCTACTCCCATTATCCCTGGCTTAAAGAAAAGAAGAAAAGGAGTGGGTAGCTACAAGTGTTAACTTCAGCTGTCTCTCAATTGCCAGCAAGTTGTAGGAGAATTTTGTCCCTTTAAAAATGTGGCATTATTTGAGAGAGTGCTTTAATTCTCTTCTCCTCCCTGAGTGGGCTTTTAGGTAGTTCAGTAATTTAACAAGTGTGTGAGGAAACTGGCAGAGAGGCTTTTGAAATTCAAGTGACTTTTGTTGGTGCATGAAAATAATTATAAAAGGCAGGCTGAGAGGAGTAGGCAGGGTGAGGCCAGCACCCAAAGGTTTGGTCCTAAAAGGAACCAGTCACCTGTCAGATCTAGACAGTGTCCATTGAGACACCAGGAAGACCAAAGTCAGTGGAGGGAGCTTGAGGAGGGTGAAGGGAGAGGTGGCCTGTGGAGAATTGGCAGAATAAACTGAAGGGGGTGGGGAATTCTGGAGGTAGAAGATGCCACAGAGCTTTACCTTTAACCCTGGAAGACGCCAAAGCTAACCTTCCAAAACTAAAGACCCCTGGCCCCAAGGAGCCTCCTGGGTGTCTTCCCACATAATGATGGTGGGGAGAACATGGAAACGGCTTCAATGACCATTGATTGTAAATGCTGTCCACCTAGACTCAAGTCCCCCCAAGCAGTGATATGCAGGGCTCCAAGTGCACAGGTCTGTCACAATGCAGGAGTTGGCACATAACCCTGCTGGAGAGTTGGGGATGAGACCTGGGACCCAACGTCTTCAAAAAGGACGTGTTTGATTGGTTTATTTCTCAAACCTTTGGTCTATAATCTCTGTTTCAATTTTTTTTTTTAACCAAATCACCTGGAAGATTATTGGCTTCTCTTGAAGACTGGCCTGATCCCCTAGAATCAGCTACGATGGTGTCCTTATAACCATGGATGGTCAAGATCAAAGCAATATTTGGTTCAGACATTTAAGAGAGCTGCTGACTCTGAGCCACATCTAAGTTTTGGTTGTACATAAAATTGGCAGGTGTCATATTAGTTTTATGGAGACTTTAAAAATGATAATTCTAGATTGAGTGATTCTGTGCTAAATTGCTTATGTATCAGAGTCATTGGCTTACCACTTACAATATTTGATAAATGTTGGTGCAAAATTCCAGGAGGTCAAAAAATTTAGCATGCCAGCACCTTGAAATAGGGAACATTCAAGTCACCCCAAGCCTGGGTTCTGGCTGAGGTTTTCCTGCTTTGTGCCCTTTGTGTCCCATGAGATTGGCATGCTGGTCTCTTATGTGGTAGGGCCAAAGGGGCTGGGCTGTCCTTCCTGAAGGGCCAGAAGCCCATAGTAAAGCATCCTGTGGCAGTCTTCACCTGGAGTAATTCAACAGAAAGTAGCCTCCTTGGAGTAACTCAGAAGGCCTCAGACTGAGGTTTCCTGACATGTTCAGATATACTTTTTTGTAGTCTTATTGTTTAGTAAAATCATATTTTCCCAGGCCTTCCTTTTCCTCTCTGTGTTAGTCAGCTTTCTGTCACTATACTACAACACCTGAGATAATCAGCTGATAGAGAGGAAAGGTTTATTTTGGCCCACAGTTTTGGAGGTTCCAGTCCATGCTTGATTGGCCCTATTGCTTTGTACCTGTGACAAGACAGGACATCATGGAAGGAGTATGTGACAGAGAAAAATGGCTCACCTCATCTCCAGGAAGCAAAAACAAGATTGAAGAAGTGGCTGGAAGTCCCACAATTCCCTTCAAGGGCTCACCCTCAGTGACCTAAAGACCTCCCACTAGGCCCCACCTCTTAAAGGTCCCACCCCCTCCCAGTATAGCACCTGGGGACCAAGCCTTTTAAGACATGGGCCTCTAGGGGACATTCAAGATCCAAACTACAGCACCCTTCTTCCTGCTGTCCCCTCACTCTGAGGCAAATTGACCAGGGGCTGACTGTATGCCGGTGGACATTACTGTGCATTGGAGAACAAACAGAGACTACATCTGCTGGCTGCACATTTATGAGAAAATTGTCTTCATCCCCTTCATCTTGCTGGTCCCAGGAGGGAGCCTCTGTTTTAAGGTCAGCTTAGTGTGTGGGCTTGGGAGTCCAATAAAAGAAACATTATCCTTCCCTTTTTCTTCATGCTCGCTGGCATGAAGGCAGGGAAACCTTAGGTGACACACAGGGGACTGGATTACTGTTGTTGAAAGTAGGCAAGGATTGGGGTGTTGTGGGCTGGCAGAAAGTCTGCTGAGCAGCCCTGGTTTCTCTTTCTAGTGGGGATGCTGAAAGTTGTGTCAGTCCAAGAGGAACAGAGGAGACTAGATCAAGAACTAGGAAGCCAGGGGCTGGGGTTGTGGCTCAGAGGTAGAGCGCTCGCCTACCATGCGTGAGGCACTGGGTTTGATCCTCAGCACCACATAAAAATAAAATAAAGATATTGGATCAAAGTGTGAAATATGATATATCAAGAACTATGTAATGTTTTGAACAGCCAACAATAAAAAATTAAAAAAAAAAAAGATATTGGAAGAAAAAAAAAGAACTGGGCAGGCAAGTTAGGCTCAGGGCCATTCCACTGACTTTCAGGGTAAGAAGGACGAGCTGTCTATCTCCCTGGGAATGACAATTCACTGGCATATGATTATTCACAATAGTAACACTTGTCACAGGAGTGGTTTCTTCTGTGCTCCATGCTCTCACCTTTGAGAACAACGTCATTCATAGTAGAGCCTGTGTCCCTCACTGGTAGGTGTGGCATTTTACAGATGAGGACAATATGGCTCAGCATGGGTAACTGATCTCAATATCACACAGTCCCTCCTTATGTAACTGGCAGGGATTTACATAATGCTTTGAGAAATTGTGCTCATCATTTCAGCCCAGTGTGATTACAGCTGAAAAGCTTGTTGTCTGAGTTGAAAGGGTCCATTCAGAGATGGGCGGAGACCCAGCCTCAGAGCTTCCACTCTCTCCAAGCTAACCTCAGCCCCAGGATCTTCCCTGTGCCGCCTGTGGCTGTGGTGCTTATTGTATTTGGTCCGAGATATGCTTAGGTCCTCAGAAATCCTGTCTTCCTAGGGATGCTGGCCTCCTCCCGAAGGAGTCCCCTTTCTCTCCCAGGATGCATCATTCCTTTGCTTCAATTTCACTAAGAAGAATCTCTTCCTATTATTGATGCCCCTCTATCCCATAGCACTGAAAATAAGACTGAAGTTATCATATCATTATATTATTCTCCCACAGTATATAAAGGTTGCCCATCAGTTGCAAATGGGATAAAGGAGGAGCCGGGCGCAGTGGTGCATGCCTGTAATCCCAGCAGCTCAGGAGGCTGAGGCAGGAAGGGTCACAAGTTCAAAGCCAGCCTCAGCAACTTAGCAAGGCCCTAAGCAACTTATGGAGACCCCATCTCTAAATAAAATATTTTAAAAAGGGCTCAAGGTGTGAAGCAGTGGTTAAGCAACCCTGGGTTCTATCCCCAGTACCAAAAGTGGGGTGGGGAGTAAATGATTGGATAGGTTACCAGACCCAGGTTTGGGGCTTCATTCCATTGGAAAAACAATGTCCCAGAGACAAGTGCTGGGGAGAAAGAAAGGCCTTATTCTGTGGCCAAAGAATGGAGGAGAATTAGCTTCACTCACAATCAACTTCTTAACTCCGGTATAGGATGGGAATAATGAGGGAGAGAAGCAGCTTAATAAATGTGAGGAATATTTGTGTCTATTTTAGAAATAGGTGTGTATCTTCCAGGAACTTGGGTGCCATCTCTTTTCACTCCTTTTGTGGTCTAGTGTTTCTGGTCCTGGAAGCTGATGGGTGTTGTTAGTTTTGAAAGGGCAAAGGGAGAAAGAGATTAGGGAAGTCTAGGGCAAGTTAACCTTATATTATAGTTTTAGACAAAACATTTCTCAAGTGTTGGACAGGTCTATAAGCAGAACTTAGTAGAATATGACCCTAAGGTCAAGGCAACATAGGGGACAGACACAAGATGAAGACAGAGATGCTAAGTATTTTCATCTGTACCCATTGGACATCTATAGGCCCAAGAGAAGAGTCAGTATTTCAGCAGAAGCAGCCTTCAGGTCCCTGAAGAGTAACCTAGGCAACCGTTATCATCATATCCTATACATCAGAGGTCTTATCTACAGCAACGCTAGTGAGAAACTAATAATGTATCATTCAGCTGTGTGACCTCCAAAATTAGTGATTTTGAAAAATCTCTAATTATGAAAAAGTCTTATGAAAAAGTCAATTAAGAGCCAGCTAAGCTAGAGTGTTTATTTAGGTTTTTCCTTGGTAACAGATACATGAATGAATGAGAAGTTCATAACCAGAAATAAAAATATTTTGAACATAAATAAAATCAGTTTGAATTCCTTGTTAAAAATGAATTTTAAAAGTTCTTGGAAAATCAAGGTTGTGGATGAAGGCTCAGAGCTGAGCTAGCATGGCAGATACAAGGGAAAGGAGGTGGCTGCTAAGTTGAACAGAGGTAGCAGGGGTATAGGGATAGGCACCTGCTAGAAGTGGGCAGCAGGGGGCAATAGAAAAAGAAAGGGAGTATAGACCGAGGAGAGGGATAGTTGGGTCAAATGGTGGTTCCATTCCTAATTTTCCAAGAAATCTCCATACTGCTTCTCCATATTGGCTGCACCAATTTGCAGTCCCACCAGCAGTGTATGAGTGTACCTTTTCCCCCACATCCTCACCAACACTTATCGTTGTTTTTCTTCATAATAGCTGCCATTCTGACTGGAGTGAGATGAAATCTTAGAGTGATTTTGATCTGCATTTCTCTAATTGCTAGAGATGATGAACATTTTTTCATATATTTGTTGATTGATTGTATATTATCAGCTGAGAAGTGTCTGTTCAGGTCCTTGGCCCATTTATTGATTGGGTTATTTGTTTTTTTTTTTGATGTTTAACTTTTTGAGTTCTTGATATACCCTAGAGATTAGTGCTCTATCTGTTGTGTGAGGGGTAAAAATTTGCTCCCAAGACATAGGCTCTCTATTCACCTCACCAGATTAAAAACAGCATGCTACAGAGACACAGCCACATCAATGTTTATAGCAGTGCAATTCACAATAACTAAACTGTGGAACCAATCTAGATGCCCTTCAATAGATGAACAGATTAAAAACATGTGGCATATATACACAATGGAATATTTTTCAGCAATAAAAGAGAATAAAATCATGGCATTTTTAGGTAAATGGATGGAGTTAGAGAAGATAATGCTAAATGAAGTTAGCCATCCCAAATAACCAAATGTTGAATATTTTCTTTGATATAAGGAGGCTGATTCATAGTGGGATAGGGAGCAGGAGCATGGGAGGAATAGATGAACTCTAGATAGGGCAGAGGGGTTAGAGGGGAAAGGAGGGAGCATGGGGTGATTAATGATGGTGGAATGTGATGATCATTACTATCCAAAGTACATGTATGAAGACACAAACTGGTGTGAATATACTTTGTATACAACCAGAGATATGAAAAAGTGTAATAAGAATTGTAACACATTCTGCTGTCATATATTTAAAAAAAAAAAAGGAAGAAAGAAAAAAGGAGGAACAATGCCAGTGGCTGTGAAGAAGCAATGACCAGATTTGAAAATGGACTCAGGTGGAGACTAATAGGAAAGATGGTTTTTAATGAAATTGGAAATTTAGGCCATGACGTTTGCAGCTCCTGGGAGGAGTGCGAGAATCCAGCACAAAGCTGGTGGGGAGTTTCCCTGTGGAAATGTTGGCTGGCAAATGGAAATTGACTACTAGAATCTGGGCGGGTGGCCTGGAGCAGTGGAACAGAATTTGCATTGATCCAATTCTTACCTGGTATCAGGCCTGGCCCACAAGCCGTAAAATAAGTGGCCCTTTAGGTGGCATCTGAAGGAGCTCCTCAGGCCAGTGACTTCTGTCTGTTTCTCATTCCCATTGTTTCTCTTCTAGACAGCTGACCTCCAGTTTTCACACACAATTAGGTTCTACTCATCCTTTCCAACGTCCCTTGATTCTGCCTTGATTATAAAACATCTTCCATGATCCCCTTGGAATGAATCGCAGTCTTTTCAGCAATCCCACAATACCTATATGGAGGCCACTTATTTAGTATTTTTGACTATAGAAAGCAGGGCATAGCATGACACAGGGATTCCATGGCCTGCATGAAACGTTTTCTCCTTTACCATTTGGTAAATGAAAGAGAGAGATTGGCACCATTCAACCATTTCTCTTATGAAAAAAAACAATGTATTCCAGTGCTGAGGAATGATGCAGGGTCATGGGGCTGTGGTCAGTGATTCAATCAACCTCTCTCTGTTGCCTGGTAGATTTAGGTAGGCAACTCTTAGACTTGAGAGGGGCTGCCCAGTCTAACTGCCCACACAAATGAATAAGCATTGTGTCTGCCTGGTGGCAGTGACAGGGAAGTGTGTCACACCAGCCTTGATGCTTGTTAAAGAAAAGGCTGGATGGACGGTCAGGAGGAGGACAAAGAAAGAAGAACACAACTGCTTTCCCCATTGATTCCTCCTTCTGGAGCTTACTGAGTGTATCAGACAAGATAGATTCAATTATGCCATGGTAAGAAACAATACTCAACTCAATAGCTTAAAACAACAAGTTTCTCTCTCATGTTCCAAGTCTATCACAAGTTGCCTGGGGGCCTTTCTCCTACTTAATGGTTTCAAGATGATGAAGTGCCCACCATGCTAAATGCTTTTGACTATGTCAGAGTGGAAAGAAAGAGGCTCTGGAGCATTTTGTAGGGGTCATTAAATCCTCTAGCCTTCTCATCACTTCTGCTCAAAGTCCAGAGGCCCCACCTAACAACCAGGGGCTGGGAATTGCCTTCTTTTTTTTTTTTTTTTACAGAAACATGTACTGTTTTATTCAAGCAGCATTTAATTCTTAAATCTAATAACTATTGTGGCATTTACAAGCTATTGATTTATCAAAGAAGCAATTTTTTCTCCTTAAAACTTGACAAACTCAATTTTAACTTTTAAAATGAAATATTAATTTTGAAGACAATCAATGTGGATTCCATTGATCTAGCTAACAGGTTTGTTTTTTTAATTTTCTAGCTTTATTTTTATGGCTAATAAAACATTAATTTATGTACTTGTGACACTAATTTATGACACAAACTCACCATTTCCCCACCACTCATTTGACAAAATCATTTATATAAGGACACAGTTTCAAAATAAAGGAATGTATTATCTTCTGTGAAGCCTTCCTTCACCTCAAAGCAGTACAATTCTCATTCTTTTTTTTTTTATTGGTTGTTCAAAACATTACAAAGCTCTTGACATATCATATTTCATACATTTGATTCAAGTGGGTTTTGAACTCCCAATTTTACCCCAAATACAGATTGCAGGAATTGCCTTCTTTCTATGCTCCGAATGCTGGGAGTGAGTGGCAGGTACAGCGACAGCCATGATTCAAGTCTTGTGCGAGTGGCCTGGCTGATTTCCATTTGGTCTAGAAGGAATAAGTTCCCTACATTGTTCACTTGATTATGACAAGGAATGCCTAGGGACATAGGAAAGACAAAGTATGTGTATGTTAAGGACATAGTCACTCCTAGAAGTGTCCCTAGATTAATGAGAGGCACCTGTCCCACTTGTGAGGATCCTGTACAGAGTTCCAGATAGTGGAAGGCAATTGGGAGAGGCCATGCAGAATAGGATAATTTTTACGCATTTCCCCCCCCCAGCCCTCAAAAGACTGGAGAACTCTGAGACCAGCTGGCCTCTATTAAGTAGTTTTCCTCTCCATAGGGACAGTGACGAATCCTCCCTGCTTTGAAGGTTGCTACTTCCACTATAAATCAAGCCCTGGAGAGAGAAGCAACGGCGGTGATTAATAGTGGAGCCTGAAATCCAAACTGTAATCAGTCAGAGATTTGTCATTGGCATTGAGTTGGAGATGGAGCTATAATGGATGATTTGGACCCAGGGTGGCTGTCTCTAAATGTGTTAATTACCTTGGTATAAGTGGTTGAAAGTGATGATTAAAAAATGTAGAGGTAGGCATAGCAGAACTCACGGCCACTATCCACCCCTTCTGCCCTGTGCTGATACATTCAAAGGAGAAATCCAGCGGCAGGGTGGTGCCCTGGCCCAGTGCAGATGGAGTTGGTAAGCCCAGCTTTGAGGTCCTCCAGGAGAAATGACAGAGACCTCCCTCTAGGTGGCTGAGACTCATAGGGGCAGACTATGCCTGGTTTACCCACCAAGGGTAACCAACCTCTGGAATGATGGCTCTTATGCTTTGATTCCAAGATTACTGTCTGGCAAATCTAAGGAAGATGCAAATCTAAGCAAATGCAATTCATTCTATATCAGACTTTGAAAATAAAGAAGATGCCTTTAGTTACAAAGTGCATTTCTTACACGTGTGCCCGTGCATGTGTTTATTTTTAATGTGTGCATATGTGTTTCTCCCTCTGTATCTGCCATATGGGGCAGTTAGCTCATCTGCCTAAAATGAGAGACCAAAGCCATGTTCTGTACCTACAATGGACAGTCCCCTGGCCCCAGAAGTCTTGGTTTGTGAACACAAGCCGTATTTCTACTGCCAGCTAACCTTTGGCAAATGCACACATTTAGTTAGTTCAGTTCATTTTATCAAATATTTGTAAAGTCTCTAAGTGTCAGGCATTGTGCAAAGCACTTTGCAAAAGGAGATAAGAAAAGTATAGACTTTGACCCAGTCAGCTTACAGAGAACTGTAGTATATCCATGCGCATTAGAAAGAGGAGGATAATGGCTCTATATGGATAGACTGTGGAAGGTTCCCCTAAGAGAGGGTCAGAAAGCATGTGGAGGGGCTAAGAGGTACAGGATAGAGTGAGCAGAACTTTGTTTTGAAAGTGGAATTTGAGTTGGGCCTTGAAGGACAGAAAGATGTTGATAGGAAGACCAAAACATTCATAATGGACTAAATATAAGATGCTGAGGACCCCCCAACACACATAATATGGTACAGTTTTTCCTTGATATCTGTGGGGGGTTAGATATACGATCCCCCTGTGAAGACCAAAATCCACAGATGCTCAAGTCCCTTACAGAAAATGGCATAGTATTTGTACATAACCTATGACATCCTCCCATAGACTTTAAATCATCTCTAGATTTGTCTGTATTAGATATTTGTAATATTGAATATAATGTAAATGCTAAGTAAATAGTTATTAGGGAATAGTGACAAGAAAAATTTACGTGTTTAATACGGAGGCAACATTTTTTTTCAAATATTTTCAGTCTTGGTTGGCTGAATCCATGGATATGGAGGACCAACTGTGTAATATATAATATAAATAATAATTTATATATTAGATATAATATCATGTAATTTATAGTCTCTGTATTATATAACATAAACATAATTTATATTATGATTTGTATTATATAAATAAATTATATATGTAAACAAAACAAATTGTAATATATAAATTTTTAATAAAAATTTTTATAAAAAATTTTATAAATATAACATTTTATGTTTTATAAAATATAAAAATTATTTATATAAAATGTATATATTTATTTATATAAAATGTATGTTTATATTAAATGTGAATATATATATATATATATATACACACACACACACACACACATACATATATATAAATTCTCCCCACATGTCTGGGTAAGATGATGTATTTTGCATAGCTGTAGACTTCCCCTTAATACTGTCCTAGACACCAAATTTCTCCCTTGCAATCACCCTTTAGCTTATAGCTTTCATTTCTGCTAAAATGTGAACACTCTTCAGAGGGTTCATAATTATTTTAAGCTCTTTTTACCCTGTGTGGCTGGATTGGGAGTGGGGGAGCTTCATCTTCCTGCTGGTGGCTCCCTCCATCTGGCCCTTCTTGGTCTGGGCTGGTTTCTCTTCCCTTGTCCCCAAGGTTGCACTATACCTGTTTATCACTGTTCCTTGATTTTTCTCTTGGGTTCTTATTTATCATCAAGCCAAATGCTATTTTTCAATTCTTTTTTCTGGGCCCTCCTGTATTTGAAAGAGATACTAGAAAAGGATGCACAGAGACTAGAAAAACAAGAACAAGGCAGTTAGAGGATCAGTAGGAGCCCTAGGACTTTTGTCCTTGTGGTCCTGCCTTGCTTCAGATATCACAGTGCTGGATCGCCAGCGCCATTCTGCAAAGGGGTCAGCGACTCACAGGAGCAAGTGTAGAGGGCCTGAGTCCATTTTCAATTGAATGTAAAACATGGAGACTTCCCATAAAAATGGTGACCATCCTGGGGCCCTGACTCCAGGCTGCTATAGGAAGGGTCTGGTGTTACCAGAGCTTAGGGGGCAGTGTCGAGGCAGAATCACTTGCTGGAGGAATTGGATCAGCTTTTCCTCTCTCTGACCCAGGCCTGTGTCTCTGCTTCCTCTTCAGCTGGTGCTGCCAGAGTACTCCATCCACAGCCTCTTCTGCATCATGTTCCTGTGTGCCCAGGAGTGGCTTACCCTGGGGCTGAATGTCCCTCTACTGTTCTATCACTTCTGGAGGTAAGTCTGTCAGAGGCTGGCCCATCCTCCTCTTTTCTGCCCAAATAGCCTGCTCTCAAAATGACAGTGTCCCACGAATAGATCAGCCACTTAGTGCGATCCCTTCATCCCTTCCTTTGGGGGACTTTCTCTCCAAATCCCCTTTCCCAAACTGCTCTTAGGCAGCAAGACCATATAAGGGAAGGTCCTTTATATTGGCTCCATTGATCACAACCCAAGCTCTTATAGGTCAGTATTAAAAATGGCTTCAGTGTTCTTCACAATAGTCAAAAAAAAAAAAAAAAAAAAAAAAAAGGAAATAACCCATGTGCTCGTTGGCTGGTAAATGGATAAACAAACTGTGATATATCCATGCAATGGAATATAATTTGACAATAGAAAGAAATGAAGTATTGATAAATGCTACAACATGGATGAACCTTAAAGAAAATATAAATGGAAAAAAGCCAGGTACAAATGGGCACATATTATGATTCCATTTATATGAAAGGTCCAGAATACTCAAATCTATGGAGACAGAAAGCAAATTAGTGGCTTCCCAGGGCTGGATGGGAGCAGGAATGGGGAGTGATCACTAATGGGTTTAGAATTTTCTTTTTAGGATGATGAAAATGCTCTGAAATTAGTGGTAATGGTACGCAACTCTCTAACACACTGTAACCCACTGACTTGTGCACTTTAAAAGGGTGAATTTTATGGTATGTAAGTCATATCTTAATACAAAAAGCACCTACCAGATGGACCAAATTTTCTGGGACAGTTCTGATCTCACATATTCTTTTCCCTGCTAAAGCCATGTGTCAAATCATGTGATTTGGGCTTTTTTGTAAAATATAGCTACCATATGGATATAGGAAGCATGGACGAGAGAATTAAAAAGATGGAAGGGAATGTAATTGTGCAGATAAATTGCCCTCTGGACCTCTTGCTCCCAGAGTTCTGGATGCCCAAACCATCATTATTTGACCATGAAATACTTAATCTTCATTTAGTTTTTATTTAGTCACATCAGGAGCATTTCACTCTTTCATTTAGTAAATGTCCAGAACACATACTACCTGTTAGGCATTGTGGAGGATTCCAAGATGAGTTTAAAATATAACCCCTACTCTCAAGTTATATATCCTAGGGTAGAAGAAAATACATTCTTTCTCTTTCTGACTTTCTTTCTTTTTAAGATGTAGATGGACATGATTTATTTAATTTATTTATTTGTATTTGTATTTATTTTGATGCTGAGGATAGAACCCAATGCTTCTTGTTTGCTAGGCAAACACTCTACCACTGAGCTACATCCCTAGCCTGAAAATATACTCTTAACAGACATATGATGAGTATCTATAGGAGCGTAGAGAAAGAAACACTTAAATTAGACTGAAGAGTGACACTGGAAAATCTGGAAAGCGTTTGCAAAGGTCCAGAAGTAAGAGAGCACTTGTGTGTTTGGGGAGCAGTATTTGCTTGGTGTGGTTGGATGTAGTGTTCTTCGAGGGGGTAAGAAGAGATGCAATTGACAAACAGGCTGGGAATCTTATGTGGGGTACCTGAGAAGATTTGTTGAAAAGTTGGAGTTAATTTATTTTCTAAGAAAGGGAAAGCTAAAAGAGGCTTTGGTGGAGGAAAATGGTATTTCCTGATCTGAGTTTTAGGAGGGTAGCCCTGGTAAGAAGTGTAAAGAAGTAATGAGCTAAAAGGTGAAATATTGAGGATGAAAACTAATTTCAGGGTCATAGTGAAAATCCAGATGAAGAAGATCTGACCCTGGAAGTAGAAGTTGAAATCATGAGACAATAGGAGAACACCTGTGGGTAAACTGGGCAGGACTTGGCCGAAAATTGAATAAAAGAGTGGGGTGAGAGGGACCTTCTAAGCTGGGAGGCTGGGAGGCTGGGAGGATGATGGTGCCATTGATCAAACACAAAGAATAACAAATCAAAGGTTTAGGGAGGAAAGGAAAATGACTTGGTTACATAGAGAAGTTGTACATTGTGTAGGTCAGCTTTCTGTTACTGTAGCAAAATACCTGTATTTATCACCTTAGAAAGAAAAAAAGATTTATTTTGTCTCATAGTTTTGGGGGTTTCAGTTTGTACTTGATTGGTCCCATTGCCTTTGGGTTGTGGTGAGACAATACATCAGGGTAGGAACACTTAGCAGGGGAAGCTGCTCACCTTTTGGCAACTGGGAAAAGAGAGAAAGAGAGAGGAGGGGGAGGGACATAGAGAGAGAGAGAGAGAGAGAGAGGAGACTGGTATCCCATAATTCTCTTTGAGAGCACAACCCCAGTGACCTAAGATCTCCCACTCAGCCCCAACCTCTTAATGGTTCTATCACCACCAATAATACCAAGTTGGGGGCCAAGTCTTCAATACATGGCTCTTTGGGGTTAAGTAAAAGCAATTTGTTAAAGAGAGAACACAGAACACAGAGAGTAGCCAAATAGAATAATTACAGTGTTGTAATGTAATTATACCTTTTACCACCTTTTACCTGGATCAATATCTGCAACAGCTGACTGAGGTGGGTTTAGTTTTCCCTGCATCACATAAGGGAACACAGAGACTCAACAGGGTGGGTCAGCTGCCCAGGGTCACTTACCCTGTGCCTGGCAGGACCATGGTTCCATCTCTCCATGGTGTGAATCTCAGTCCACATCCTTGCTACCTCACATGTGGCCCAAGGGGCTGTCTCTTCTCCCCCTAAAGGAAGTTTATCCTGAGGTCCTTTAAGTTGGGAGCTGTCAATGGAGGGTATCAAAAGTGTGGTCATGGGGTGAGGATGTAGCTCATACATCACGTGCTTACCATGCTTGAGGCCCTGGGTTTGATCCCCAGCATCACCAAAGAGAAAAAAAATGTGATCAATGTATGAGACTTTGATTGTTGTACTATTCTTAGGGCTGGGACTGGTCTAAATGGAAGAAAATGGAAAGTACCAGTGCCCCTAGGCTCAGAATCTGTGCATCCAAAGAGGAAGAGTAACTGTAGTCTTGCCAGTAGGGACCTTGACTTATTTTTTTGGATCCCTGATAGGATCTAGCAATGAGATCCTATATACTATACACTGTTACTAACACAATTAGTAAGTGCCCAAACATGAAAGAAAAAAAAAATAAAAAAAGAATGAGAATAAAGAATTCCTTAAAAACCAGAGTCTTTGCCGTATGTGGTGGTGCATACTTGTAATCCCAGCGACTTGGGAGGCTGAAGCAGGAGAATTGCAAGTTTGAGGACAGCCTCAGGAATTAGTGAGGCCCTAAGTGACTTAGTGAGACCCTGTCTCAAAATAAAAAATGAAATGGGCTAGGGATGTGGCTCAGGGGTAAAGCACCCCTGGGTTCAATCCTCAGTACCAAAACAAACGAGCAAAACATCAGAGTCTTTGAACACCTGGTTTTCCTTTTCCAACAGACCCAGGTCAGGGATGTTTCTCATGCCATTAAAGTCCCTCTGCTCTCACTCTCAATTTGCTTCAGTACAAGTAGAGCTGTCTGCCACTGATTCGGTGCCCATTCTTTTTGCAGGTTATTTGCATACATCACTTCACACAATCATCACAACTGTCCTTTGAGGTGGGCAATTTCATCCCTGTTTTATAGATGAGAAGTTAAGGCCAAGACAGGTTAATGACTGACCTAAGGAATATCATTCTGGTGACCAGGAAACAGACCCTGGTTCTTTCCACCAAAACATTTGGTCACCCTGTCCCTCTGCCTCCACTTAACAAGGTCACCTGGGAACAAAGCCACAGTGAAAGCAAATAGGTTTTGAAATCTCCTCCCAGAAAGAGGAGAGGTGAGTGGCCCAGAGGGCTATGATCTGGCAGGTATCATTGAATCTGGCTTGTGATGTCCTCTCTGCATAATGTCGGTGACAGATCCCATCAATGCAATTCTTTGAAGGGAAAGGAAAAGGGAACTGAGATGCCAGGTCTGCAGGTTTCTGTGTTATAGGGATGGTCTTCAGAACCACTAGGATGGGTCACCTGGTCCTTCCTCAGGATCGAGAACCACTGCCTGTCCCAGAACCTTGAAGGAGCCATGAATTCTCACTCCTGCCTCCTCCCAGGATTCCTTTTCCAGAGGGATGAAAAGCAGCCTGCTGGGTGAATTCAGCTGCCCTGTGTTCTTGGGCTGAAGAGGTGCAGCCAGTGTCCTGGTAGGGGCTAAAGATCAGGTCCTGAGGGCAGCAATCCAGGGGGTGCTCTCCTCCCTGGCCTTGGCCACTGATGTGACACTTGTGTGGATTTGGGGCTTATGAAGCAGACAGCCTGCTGTGGTCTTTCTCCTCCACCCATAGCTCTTTTACTCTTCCAGCTTCCCCATGGATGGAGAATGTTCTTTCTGCTCTTCTGGGTCTTTCTATCAAGAAGAGAAGTACCTAAAAATTACTCTATATCCAAATGGGAATATGATGTCCCTCTTAGAGTTCTACCTCTGAGGGTTTGCATAGAGGGAAATACTTAATTCAAAATAGTTATTATTATTTGCTGTGCTGAGAATCAAATTCAGGACCTTGTTCACGCCAGGCAAGCTCTCTGCCACAGAGCTACATCCTAAAGTTTTTAAAGTTCCAAAGTAATGAACTTTAAGGCAGAATGTAGGTACAGTGGCACAGAGGCCTACCTTCACCACAGTTGCGTCTGTTCTGAAAGGAAGCTCTTCCTAGTACTCCCAGAGGACACCAGGAGACACATTTTTTTCTTTCCATCAGAGCATCATTGTACATGGGAAAGTCACTCTGATCCTATTAGAAGATGGTGGCAGAGCCACATTTGAGTGGTGCCCGGCAGAAGGAAGAAGACTGGCAGGGATGACAGGAGGGAAGTCCTGGATCAGGAGGGCTTGACCCAGGTGATGTTGGAAGTCCCAGAGCCTCAGAGACAGTGATGCCATGTCCTCTTTCCCTGCAGGTATTTCCACTGTCCTGCAGATAGTTCAGAGCTGGCCTACGACCCGCCAGTGGTCATGAATGCAGACACCTTGAGCTACTGTCAGAAGGAGGCCTGGTGTAAGCTGGCCTTCTACCTCCTCTCCTTCTTCTACTACCTTTACTGGTGAGTTTCTGCCCCTCCAGGTGGATTTGACTCTTGCAAAAAATGGAAGGGGATTTTCCCAAGGGAATTTCTACCTCCTTTGGGGAGGCTGCCTCCAGGGGCTTGGCTGATGAGGGTGGGAGTAACGGTCAGTTGTGTCTGACTCTAGTTCAGGATCGAGGACTTCTGTATAAAGGAGTAAGAGGCGGAAGGTCCTGTACACATCCCTATGGCCACAGTTAAACACATTTTACCACCATCTTTCAGGAGATAGTTGGTGAATTGCCATTGGCCACGCCTTCCCAGAACACTGTCACTCCACCCATCAAGTTACCTGTGGCCCTAGGAGCACAGCCTCATCCCAAGACCCTTTTCCCCCAGCCTGTGTCTAAAGATTCTTGGGCACCATAAGAGCAACCCCCAGTGGCAGTCATGCTCTGCAATGTGGCACACTGGGTCATTAAATGCTTACGCTCACAATTTTCCCACATTATATAACACCACTCTGCTGACTTTGCAACTCCCTGTTGGGAATCTCACCTTCTCACCTCTTCACTCAGAATGTCCTAGCTAAGCAGGTAGCTATAAACAGACCGTCTTATGGTTTGATACCCTAGAGTATCTTTTTTGGAAACATCTCCTTCCTGTTTCTCTTTGTAATTATCTTGGGGCCTCTCTCCTGTTACCTTGCACCTGTCCACCTCTTGTGGACCCCAGACATCCCAGTGCTGTTTCCAGACAGGGTGATAGTTGTATAGAGGAAAAGTGGGGATGTTAGACTCTATAGACACCTCTGGGTTTGGATTGGGCTATGGTAGGCTGGGAAGCGACTGTGTTGTCCAGCATTTAAAAATGAACCAGGCTCTGAGCTAAGAGCTTTGTATGAGATAAATACTATCCTCGTATTAAAAAACGAGGAGATGGCTCCGAGAAGGTAGATAATTCTCCAAGGTTACAGCTAATAGCGTCACAGTGGGAAGTCTATTCCCAGGCTGATGCCAAACCTGAACTCTTAACTTACCGCCTGTTTTAGAGAAACACTAGACAAGTCTTTATCAATGATGGATGGGAAGTGCAGAGAGCATCCTTCTTAAAAATGCAAATTTCTGGACCTAGTTTTACAAGTCAGACTTTCAGAGGCCTAGATGTCTGCACTTTAAATGTGCCCCTGGTGGAGGGGGGGGGGTCAAATGCACACCTCAGGGTGAGCACTGCCCCTGGAGTGTCTGCTTTGTTGGCCTTCTCCCCCCTCTCTACCCCCCTGACTGCAGGCTCAGCTTCTTCCAGGATTCAGGGTTCCTCTAGCATTTTCTTCTTGAAGTTAAGAGTTGCTTCAGGCTCAAGGTTTCACTCCAATGGAGTTTCCTGCTTCAACTTGCAGGGAACCTAAGGGTTTTTAATGCCTCTGGTGATTTCTGAGATGCCCAGCAATTCACCCAAGTCTTTTTGGCTTCAAGTTTGAGCTTTTTAGCAACTCAGGCTGGTTCCTGTCATGGGGACAAAGCTCTCATGGCCTGAGCGACTCCACACCTTGGTGGTTTCTTAGGTGACCCCCTTCTTAGGTCTTTTCTCTGGAATGTACCCAACCTTACTTTATTCATGGGGCTGCAGACCACTCTTCTGCAGAGTCATAGGCTGAGTGGCCTGACCCCAGAGACAGCTTTGTCCCTCTTTTAAATCAGCAGAACAAAGCTACTACTTCCCTTGACTCCTGCCCCTGAGCTGGGATCCACCCTAGTCCCGGAGACTGAGGCAAGCCAAGTGCCCTCATTTCTGTTTTGTCGCAGTAAAGGCTGGAGTCTGAAGCATCTGAATCCCCAGACAGAAAGCAATGCTGCTCTGTGTCTGCTGGGCTGTGGGGGCGGGAGCGGGTGGCGCAGGATGCTGTTGGTGGCTTCCGGGCCTTTCAGTAGACGTGATCATTCTGTAACTGAGTATGTTCCTGACATTCTGCTTAACGATCTGTCCTTGAGTCCATCACTCCAGCTCCTTCATGTTAACTACTTGGTTTCCAAAATAAACTTATAAATAATGCTACCCTGCCTCACCAGGTCCCTGGGTGGTGGGCTGAGTGTGCCCATGTTTTTTGTGAAATCTGACCTCTTGGAGCTCTTCAGGCCTCTTGGAAGACCCTGTTTCTCCCACTTCAGGAGCTCCCAACCCAGATCCAGAGCTGGTAGAAGACACAGAACTGTCAGCCTGGGCTGCTGTCAGAGGGACGAAAGGGCACATGTGTGCAGAGCTGCCTCTGAGCTCAGCACTGGGCTAGAATCTCATGTGAGTGCCCCTGAGGACCATGTGAAGGTGGGGTTGGCATTTTACAGTTTGAGGTTCCTGAGAGCCCCCAGAGAAGAAACATGTCCAAAGAGGCTGCTCATAATTACCAGTTCATCTGGCTCCAGGGCCCAAGCTTATTCCACTCCATGGTGCTAACAATATGGCTATATGGCATATAGCTATATGGCAATCCCTTCTCAGTTTATCTTGTGGGCCAGGAGATGTTTGTGGCTGTGCAAGATGGAGACGAGCTAATGCTAATAGTGGCTGGTGAGTTCAGTGTCACTCCATAGAAATAGTCAACACACTCAATAGAAAGAGCTTTTGAAACCCAGAGTATAACGGGGCCATATTATCTTCCTAAGCTGCAACATCCTCCTGCCCAGTTATCCTGGATGGTGGCTGCCTCTTTTCAGGTTTATTTCTCTCACTCTCTAATTACATTATTTATGGCTTACTTGTCCCTTGATAGCAGTGAACTTTTCTGTTTCGTTCACCTCTGTATCTGCAGTGCCCTGATCAGTGTCCAGCACATAGTTGGTGCTCATTAAAACCTTGTTGTTTGTTATTGCAACTTGGGTACATGTTTATTTGAGGCAGGGACGAGGGTTGCACATTCACCATTGTTTCCCTGCACTGAGAATGGGGCCTGGCATACAGTAGGCGCTCAATCACTATTGAATAAAAGGATGAGTGGAAGTGAATTAAAGACATCCACAAGGAGGCTCAGTGTCATAAGGGAAAAAGGACTAGACTTGGAGTTAGTGTCACTAGCCATATGGTTTGAGTGAGTCCCTCTAGCTCTAGCCCTGGCCAGCGGTGCTTTGTGAACATCAGGCCCATCATATTGTGGAAAATGGAGTGTGGGCTGCTCAGAAGAGCTCGTTTGTCCTCACAGCTGCAAAGGTTTAGAAAGGAACATTTTCATTTCTTTGCCTGGGTTTTGCTTCTTAGACTATCCTGTTTGCTTTCTGTAATGTGAAAAGGTGATTTTCTTTTTTGCCAAATATTCAAAAAGTGTTTTATTTTGGTGTGGATCATTCAGTAGCCTTGCAGAATTAACTTGAAGTTTCTTCTAAGAGCACAAGATGCATGCCCCTCCACTCTTGGTACTGTTGGAGCACCACCTTAGGAACCATGCTCATAATGTTTGGAGTTCATTAACACAGGAGGGACGGGGAGTTACCCAGTGTTGAATTCATATAGTTCATATGCCCGGTGGCGGTGGCGGGGAGCTGTGTTCACACACTGGTACTGACAGTAGCGATAGTGATCTTTACTTGAGATCTGTGGTGCTAACATATTTTGCATCACCATCTGGGAGCCCCTGGACACAGCCATCATGTAAACATGTGACAGCAGCTGGTGGCATAAAGTATCTGCTATACCCCCTGTCTCCCCCAGCGACCTGCCCTGCAATTGCAGGAAAAGAAATAAGAACCATAATAGTCCTCCCGATGAGAATAATAATAGGTACTTATTGCAATCACATCTTTTATCCAAGGGACACAGTATGTTGTCCTAACAAATGCTCATTTCAGCATTATGGGAAGTCCAAGGGGCACAGTAGGGGGTAGACCAGATGCTCTAGTGACGGGAAGGATGGAGAAGCCGAGGGGACCAGTCTTTTGGAAGCTCCTGCTAATACCCGCTTGCCCTTTTCTTTTTGCATCCAGCATGATCTACACTTTAGTGAGCTCTTAACCTAAAGGCCACACACATCATCAGAGACCGAGATGGGAGAGGTCAAGGCTGAGAAGTCCACTTCTGCTGGTGACTGGAGGAGAAACCAGAGTGGGGACACGTGAGAAAGAGACCCGGCAGGCAGTGATTGAACAGGAAGGAACTGAAACCACACAGCGGTGGGGGCCTGAGCTAACTGTGCGTGTCTGTCATTGTCCTGGGTGTCTCCGTCTTTGGCGTTCAAATCCCCGGCCCAGGTTGAGCAGCAGGGCACCTGGAAATAGGTGATGAAAAACTAAACTTCTCCTGAGAGATGGTGGCTGCTTCCTGAATCTACTTCATCGAATGGCACCTTGCAAGTTCACATGGAGTTCCCGGATGGTGGGAATGAGGCCAGAAGGCTGCAGGCTGCCTGCTAAGGAACAAAGTGACCCAGAGTCAAGGCTGAGTCTACGAGGACAGGGGAACGATCGGAAGTCTCCAGGATGTCCTGGCCATGCCCAAGACTCTTGTTGTACATCTTCTCAATTGTTGCCACACCTCAATGGCAGGGGCTGGAAGTCTGCAGGGTTGGCCTTGGCCAGTAACCAGCCATGAGCCTGCCGACATGCCATTTTCATACCACGCTTAGTGAGAGTCTGAGCAGTAACTTTATGAATGGGGCTTGGGGCAGTCTATTGGCAATAAGTTATGTCCAGGGTCACCGGTTGAGCTATGGAGGGGGAATATGGGAGAAGTGGATTTTTAAAACATTTGTCACACGTTCAAGGTGTTAGTCCTTCACCATCCCAAGGTGGATTCTTCCGCTGCCACCAAAAACCATTGGAGTCATTTAATGCGAATCAATTGGTCAACACTAGTCAAAGCTACCTTTTTGTAAAAAAAAAAAAAAAAAAAAAAATCCCAAAGCAATTCCAAGCCCAGAAAATTCTGTCGAGTGGCTGCTCTGTACCGTGGGCATCCGGCAGCCAGGAAGTGAGACAACATAATTATAACTTCATTTTATGATGCTGCATCATTTGTACTGTTTAGTTCAATGTGAGGACATCAGCTTATTTAGAATTTTCCACTTGGCTTTCTCTCCATTTTTTTTTCCTGGTGGGAGGTATGCGGGGGTTGTAAATAATGACAAGGTTGAGATTTTTATGATGTTTAAATTGGGCACAATGATTTTGACCCTCTTCCCCAAATTTCCTTGCTTTTCTACTGTTTAACATACACAGGCTATTTATACTTGTACCCAGCTCCCGTCTGAAACCTGTGAGTCAGGTTTATGAATGGTGTTTGTGTAATGCGTTGTGTGCTATGTTTAAAATGCAGCGACAACTTGGGTGTCTCACCTCACTGACTCGTTCATTTCAACCCCATCATGGGCGGGGCTCGTCTCCATATGGTTGGCAAAGTGGTAGGTAGAAAAAGCACATTTTCAAAAAGACATTGTGCTTCTAAAAATTCTACAGAAAACAAAATTCAGGCTTCTGCTGGGAGGCTAATGGCTAAAAACTGGAGAATCGGAGGTGGAGTTTTGAAGAAGACTTCCCTTGGCCAATACTCTTCCTCCTGGCTGGGTAACCATTGGCGGGAGCAATTACCTTCAGGACTGCTTGGTCTCAGCGTGGCTGTGTTCCTGAGAAGATGAATTATCCTCATCCAGAGAAACAAGCCTCAGCTGGGTGTGGTGACACACACCTGTGATCCCTGCAATTTGGGAGGCAGGAGGATCACTAGTTCAAAGTCAGCCTCAGCAACTTAGGAAACATTAACACTATGTAATGGTGTGCTACTGTGCATCTCTTCTCACCTTTAAGTTCAGTGATGTTCCAATAGTAGCTTGAACTTGGCCATGATGGTAGTGTTTATACCATAGAAATTGGTAAATGCTCCAGATTAGGCCCCATGTTCTTCCTCACTCCCCACCCTCTTCCCTTCCCCACATGCCAAACATTAACTAGTATACACTGTCCCTAGCTCTGGCACATTGCATGACTGCAGCAGAGGATCCAGTGACCAGAGTGGCACTGGGCAGCCAGGACCACCAAGGGCAGCATCCCTATCCCTGATGCCATAGCACTGGTTGCTGGGTCTGAGGACATGGGCACCAAGAGAAAGTCCTTAGAGTTTTCCAGAATCTTAATAATCAGAAAGTGAATATTTTCCTTGAGCAAGGGAGAGCTCACCATTCCCAAGAATGAGTTCAGGAGAGAGCTTCTCAAGGGGACACGGCTGGTGAATTGATTCTGTTCCTATAGACAGGCAGAGCCATAGACATTGTATGGCTGGGTCCAGAGGCCCTGGGGAGGGGAGTCATTTAAGCTCACGTTCACTTTGCTAGGTAGGAAAACAATAGCACCCACCATTCTGGTTTGTTATAAAGAGTACATGAATTGATATCTGCAAATACTTAGAACAGGGCCTGGCACATGGTAATTGCTCCCTAACTCCACAGAGGGCAAGCCTTCCCTGCCATCCACACTCTGCCCTATGCCCATGCCCAGGCAAATTCTACCCTTTGGGGGATCATGGAGACCACTGGCCATATGGGAATGGAGGGAAGATCCCTGGACCTGGCTGCTCTCCTGACCCCTGATAGTATCCCAAGTCGAGGGGTCAGGCTAGGACCTAACTCCCTGTTTCAATGCCATGTCCTCTAGCCAGTAATGATAGCAACTGCAGCTGACCATGCACTGGGCTCTCTGCAAAGCATCTGATTAAATCTTCATGGTATTAATTCAAAGTAGGACTGTCTTCAGTGTGTGCTTGGAATTCCTAAGGCTTATGGGGGTCAAGCACATGAGCTAAGTTCACAATTGCTAATAAGTAGTGCAGATTCCAATCCGGGTCTTTTTGACTTTAGGACCTTGAACATACTTGTATTCCTGAAAGGGTGATGCACATCCCCAGAGATGGAGGATGGGAGGTGATAAAGACAAGAGAAGGGAAATAGAGATGAAACAGGAGGAGGGCCATTGCAGGACTGTGGCTCTGCTCACCTCCTGTGTTTCACAGCAAGCAAGTCAGCATGAACGACATTATAATCATAAGCATTTGGGTTGCTGGCTCTTGTACCAGCTTCTTAACCTTTTTGAGACTCAACTTTCTCATCTGTAAAATGGGGTAATAGTACCTCCCTTGAACGTTGTGATAATGAAATGAATCGTGCGTGCACAGAGGGCTTGGAGCAGAGAACCTGTCTCCACAAATCTTGAACCAACAAATTCTGCTCTTCAGTGCCCTATTCTGCTGCCCCTCTCTTCACAGCATTGGAGGATTATGCAGATGAAGCGGGTAAGATGCTTCTCATAGTAACACATAGCAACCCTCAATGAATCCAGCTTTCTTCCTTTCCTCCCTCTGTCCTGGGGGCGTACTGTCCTCGGTTTGCGACATGGGGAACAGAGCTCAGCTCCCCCTTCTTAAGAAAAGTCTCCCCTTAGCTTCTTATTTTTAGGCTTGGTAATTGCACAAATGTTGAATAAAGTTGTCATCGTTATGACAGTTTTGTTCTCCTACAGAAGAGATGAATGCAGCCAGCAAAATGCTTTGACAACAATTAATCGCACACATGCTGTGTCATTACACAGATCTAGTTCATAACCCTTTCTTTTTTTGGACTTGGGCTGCTGCTTTCACTGTGCTCTGGTAAATGACTCTTTGGGCAGAACCTCCTCCAGCCCTCAGAGCTGCTGGTCCACGCTGGACGCCTCAGGGCTGCTTCTCCTCCCAGGCTTGGGCAGAAGGCTGTAGTCACTGCGGCTGTTTGAGGAGGGTGGCATCCCGGAACATGCCCCATGACCTGGTTCATCCGGGGCAGAGGAGAAAGGAGCAAACCAGGGACTGATTCTGCAGGACATGACGGGCATTGCTAGAGAAAGGTGGGGCCAAGGATTAGTTTGGTCACAGGGTAAGGCCAGGGGGCACTCTTTCCTTTTCTGCACCTTGGAAATATTTTGCATAGGTGTGTTTGAAGAGGGAGAAGATCTCGGTGTTGACCCCTCGGGTTAGATTTCAATTGCTACCCATAATCCAGAAATAGAAACAGGTCAAAACAGCCACAACAAAATAACATCTTCTGGGCTTGGACCCTCCGGCTCTCTGGTATTTTCTTCCCTCATTCAATTCTGCCAGACATCTCCAGTGGCCCCACGAGTACCTTCCTGTACTGTGAACTTGGACTCTTGGCTACTACCTGGGCCCACATTTTCTTCCTTTTCAGTTAGGTATGTGCTAGAACTGGTTTGTACAGTCTTAAGAGATCTGACTGTTCAATTTTTTAGGGATTTTGTTCAACACTAGTTAAATACAGCCATTATTGAAATAAAAATGAAAGGCTGGTGATGTGGCTCAGTGTTAGAGTGCTTGCCTAGCATGCATGAGGGCCAGGGTCCAATCCTCAGCAGCACCATCAAATGACCAAAACAAAAACAAAAACAAAATTATGTAAAATCTGAATACATTGTATGAGAAGAAGAGGGGAAACACAGTCAAAACCATTATTTTCTAATCATTTTAATATAGTTTGATATTAGCTATGCTCTTTATGCTGTTGTATCTGTGATGGAAACATTAACATTATGTAATGATGTGCTACTGTGCATCTCTTCTCACCTTCAAGTTCAGTGATGTTCCAATAGTAGTTTGAATTTGGCCATGATGGTAGTGTTTATACCATAGAAATTGATAAATGCTCCAGGTTAGGCTCCATGTTCTTCTTCTCTCCCTCCCTTCCCTTCCCTATGTGCCAAACATTAACTAATATACACTGTCGCTAGCTCTGGCACATAGTATGACTGCCTCAGAGGATCCAGTGACCAGAGTGGCACTGGGCAGCCAGGACCACCAAGGGCAGCATCCCTACCCCTGATCCCACAGCAGTGGCTGCTGAGTCTGAGAACATGGACATCAAAAGCTGCTGCCTTCATGACCAGACCTGACACCCACCCCAGCAGTAAAACCCGTGGTTTGCCACTTTTGTTTCATAGAGATGATAGGTACAGTCAGCTGCCTAGTACTGTAATAAATACTTGACATAATCAACTTATAAAGAGAAAAGGTTTATTTTGGTTCATAGTTTTAAAGTTTTCAGTCCATGATCAGTTAACGCCATTACTTTGGGCCTGTGGGAGCATATCACTGTGGGAGCACATGGAGTGAAACTGCTCATCTCGTAGCTAGGAAGTAAAAAAGAGAGAGAAGAAGAGACTGGGGTCCCACAGTTCCCTTCATGGGCACAACCTCACTAAGCCTCACCTCCTAATGTTCCCACCTCTTCCCAACAGTGCCACCATAAGGATGAAGCTGCTGACATGTGGACCTTTGGAGGACACTGGAGATCCAAACCATAGCAGAGAAAGACCCTTTAATTTTTCTGGACGGTGGGATGTGAGGGCTTAGGGTTGCAGGTAGGATCAGTGCAACATACTCTGCTAAGCATGAAAATACTTTGATACTTGGCCCTAGTCCCACTGTTCTTTTTTGGGGGGCAGGGGTACCAGGGATTGAACTCAGGGGCACTTGACCACTGTGCCACATCCCTAGTCCTAGTTTGTATTTTATTTAGAGACAGAGTCTCACTCATTTTTGCTGAGGCTGGCTTTGAACTCACGATCCTCCTGCCTCAGCCTCCGCAGCTGCTGGGATTATCGGCGTGCACCACGGTGCCAGGCAAGTCCCACTGTTCTTGAACTGACTTGGAGGTCCTCATTCTTCCTTCAGGATGGGTCCCTTCCCAGGAGGCGCCTCATACAATGGGATCCAGGTCTCTTGTCTGAATGCTGCGGTGGACACAGACTGCTACATCACCTACCTCATGAGGTGGTTCTAATGAACAGGGTGATCACATTTGTGAAGTGCCTAGTCCCAGGCTTGGCACATCACGTAAGCTGCCCTAATTGTTCTTTTCTCTTTCTCAGATTGGCTTTTCAGATTGTTCCCACATGTGGGCATCCCTCTCTCTCCCTGGTCTTGCGGATCCTCTTCCCCTCCGGGCACTGTGTCCTCCAAGCAGGGCAGTCTCCCCACTGGACCCCCAGGTACCACAGGGGACAGACACATGCTTTTTGGTTTAGAGGCACAAGAGTTCCCGGAGCTTGCCCTGTTTCCTGGTGTTTGCCCGACAGCCAGTGGAGAGAGACTTACATGCCGCTGCAGGGTCTCTCTTCAAACACCATCCGGGGTCTGAGCAACAAACCCTGTCCTTTTCACAAAAGCTTGACATATCCAAAACACATCACCACATTTCTGGCAGGAGTATGTGTCTGATATTCTTGAGCCAGGGAAGTAGAGAAAATGAGAAGCCAGTTAAATATCAGCCCCTGCATTAAATTATAATGAACCACATCAACCGGGCCCCTAGGCCTGGCCAGTCTGGCCTGCAGCAGTGAAAACAGCCGGCAGCAACCAGAGGCTGTGAGGGATTTTTGCCCATTAGTGGCACCATAAGGCAGGTCTTGGGGTGCTGTTCTTATTTTCCCAGAGTTAAATGGAGAAGCCATTTGATGCTAAGGTGAATTTCTAGACGGTACAAGATCCAGAGAGCCATCTCAGTGAGATGGAGATGTCCAGAGGAAGGCATGGAATCCTATGCCCAAGGTGTCTGGTCTTTGCTGTTGTTGTTTTTTAAAGATGGACACAATATATTTATTTATTTTTACATGGTGCTGAGCCTCACATGTGCGAGGCAAGCGCTCTACATCTGAGCTATAACCCCAGCCCCTGGTCTTTGTTGTTAAGTAGAGTTTCATGGTTGTATTAAAACAAGATCTAGCACTTACCCAGCTGTGTTATGGGTGCAGTGGAAAAAATGGGTCATAAGGACTCAGCACCAGTTCTGGCAATAATCATGTCTGGGTTAAAGGAAGAGAGTGCATGCAGGTGGCGTTCTTCCTTTGAGACACATGGCTCCTGGCTTGGGGTCACTGGGAAACCCAACATAAGTTTTCAACCTCACAGTCTGAGGAAGCCCGGCTGCTGCCAGATGCAGATGTCAGCACCATTTTGATGCTGATTCTTCCTAGAGAGCTCTCTAGAGGTAACCCAGGGGTGCAGGTTCATGGATGAACATCAGCTTGGAAAGTGGATGGTCATCTGGAATCACTGCCATGTCCCATTTACTGTTTATTACCTGTGAACTTGCACGTGAAGATGACCTGTCCATTCTGGGAGGACACAAAGCTGAAAAGGGTTAAATCAGGCTAAGGGGAGGAGGTTTCGAAAAAATACCACAAACCCAGCCTCACTATAGGAGATAAAATAGACTTAAATGGAAGGTCTTAAGGTTGGACTCAGAAAAAATGAGCAGCAAAATACAGAAGGGGTGGGGGTAAAAGAAGATCCAATTGGTGACAAGTAGTGGTGGATGGGTTTTTAACAGACTCCAGACTCGTGTAGTTGATAGTGTGATCTGCCTTCTCCAAAGCTATGGCAGAGTCAAGCCCCATTATAGAAAGTCTAGAATCAAGTGATACTGGGACCTGGTGTCCTTGGTCCTTACCAGCTCACATAAGGAGCACTGTTTAGTTTGCAGGCACAGGCCCTATCAGGGACATTGAGAAGTTTGAACCCTCCTAGAGCAGGGTGCCTAGAGTTCATTTCATGGGATTGGAGAGAGAAATTTCCAGAAGACTATATTTAAAGAATCAAGGCTCCAAGAGGCCAGAGGACAGAAACTGTGTGAAGATAGCTTCCTCCTCCCCTTCCTCTTCATAGGATCTTGGAGCATTCGTTTTCCAGTGGAAGAGGTGTTAGCATAAGCAGAGGTCTGCAGTTGAATGCATGTGGAACCGCTGGCCTAAGCACCTAGGGCTTTCCCAAAGTGTCTCAGGAGGAACCTTTAGTCACAAGCATTGAGAGGGATTGTTTGCAGGGCACTTTCTGCAGAAGGTTGCAGTGGAGGCTCAGCAGAGAGGGGTGTGGCAGAGCTTTCTGGGGCGGCAGGTAGACTGAGGGAAGAGTGTGCACTATGAGATGGCATGGGTTCCACTTATGGAACCAATCGTCAGAAACATTGTGAAGAAGTATCAATTGGTGCAAATTGAACAGTAGCTAATTATAATTAAATAATCCAAAGGCAGGAAAACAAAAAGGACTGAAGTCAGGATGCTATGGATTAGAAGCTCTTTGAGGACAGGTATGTATTTAGGTAGCTCAAGAGTAGGGTTTTGTCTTTATTAGGCCCACAATAAATATATGTTGAATAAAAATGAGTTTGGGATAGCTTTTGGAATCTGCAGAAAGCAGAAGTAAACCCTCCAGTCATCAGTAGAAATCAGTGTCCCAGGGAGAAATATGGAAGGAAGAATGTTCCAGCAATATGGAAGCCTCCTGCAGAAACATGTGTTTGGGTTCAGTAGCAGAAAACGGGCAAAGGCATGTAGAAGATGGTTGTTTACTACTGTGAAAATCACCCTGGGCTTCTTATTCTCTGGATCACTAATGCCTAAGACCCAAGGAGAAAAGGTGACTGGCTCTCCAGAGACACAGAGTAGCTAATACTGAGCTCCATTATCACCATTTGTGCAAGGAACAGTTGAGAAAACCTTGATGGGCAGGGGAGAGGACAGGTCTTTTGATGTTTGTTTACTGGCTTAAGAGCATCTTGCTGCTGGCTGGGGCAGGATCCTCTGGAGAGTGACACAGGACTTGTTCAATAATGCTGTATTAAAAATTGTTCCTCCAGTGCCTTGGGGGGTCTGAAGTTAGTGGTAGTTCTGCTCTTGTGCTTCTGGCAGAAACAGGCTCAGTGACTCCCACTCTGCCCACAAAACCTTGGAAATTCTCCAAGATAGGGACACAGAGGGGGTAGGAGTAAGTGAGGGTAGTTGGTGGACAGGGAGATGACTCTAACCCTGATTATCTCCAAGGATTCCCTTTGTTCATGCTCAAATTTTTTGAGGGGGTCCTCTGCAGAGGCTGGAGGTGAGGTGTTGGGGTTCAGGCAAAATGGAGGGTGATCTGACATGTTCAGAGCTGACTCTGTGGTCTGTGCCATTTCAGGAGTGATTGGGAACCCTGGGCTTCATAATCAGCTGTCTTGTTCAAGTTCAGTTTTTAGGTGGGGTTGTGATGCTAATCTGGTGATCCATGAACTCTTACCTAATTGAATGAGTCCTGGTCTTGGAGTTAGAAGGACCTAAACTGGAATTCTGACCCTGTCTCTTGTCAGTTGTGTGATGTTGGTCAAATTTCTTAACCTTTCTGAATCTTAATTTACTCAACTGTAAGATGGGAGCACTAAAGCGTAATTTTGCAGGGATGATGTGAATATTAAGTAAGATTATTTACATGAAATCCATTTCCAATATGGAAAAATACAATGCAGATGTGAGGGATTATTACTACTATCATCACAGAAGGAGTTGACTTTTCTTCTGTTTTAAGGGTATATCTAAAATATAACTGTATCTGGGATTATTAGATGGAAGGGCTAAAAGAATTAGCCTTTAAGACCAGAGGAAGATAAATTGTTGCCCAATTCTGCTTTTCCCTTTAAAAGGCTGTTCTTGGCTTGTATACTGTCTCATCCTCAAAAAGGGAGTACAGGATATTTCTGACATCTCAGTTTTGACCCACTAGATCAACTTCTTACTCCATACCTAAAAATACAAATACTTGAATGAGAACTTTTATCACTGTTGATAACTTTTCACCAAGAAAGATATTTTCAGAGTGAACCACATTAGGCTAGTTTAATTCCCCAGACAATTTTTAATATAGCATCACTGAACTAGTCCCAAATTTTTCCATTTCATTTTCCTAAAATTATTTTTGATGAGATCAATTATCTTCTGTGCAAAATTTATGAACAAGATTAAATTTATTAGCCAGTTTTCTAAAATTACATCTTCTGACATTGTGAATTTCATATGGAACCACTCATTGTACCAAGTCAAAAAGTTCCTAAATCAGACTTTGCAACCCCAAAATCTCATATTAATGTGTAGTCATTAGCAAATGTTATTACGAAGAACTTTTACCAATAGAACTTTTATTTGGTGATGAATGTTTTCTATTTTATTTTCCATCTCAAATTCTGCACTTTCCGCTGTTATCAATGCACTTACACTATGTGACAAGCATTACTCTAAACATTTTATAAACTTCACCCCATTTTATCCTCACCATAACTCTGTGGGGTAGATAATATTGTTCCCAATTTACAAATGAGGGCACTGAAATACATAGAGATGTAATGCATTGTCTAAGATTACAAACTACAAGGGATGGATTTGGATTCAGAATTCAAACCCAGGGAGAGAGGTTTCAAGACTAAACCCTTGACTTCTCTATAGTTTTCTGATCCAAGGAAAAAGATCATGGAAAGAGGAGGGCTTTTGAGAAGTACTATGCAAAGATAGAAATTGTGGGGTTTGGTAAAAAATATGTGTTTCTTGCTTTTATGTCTGGTAGGTGATGAGGCTATTTTTTGAGAAAGGGAAGTTGTTTAGAGAAAAATAATGAATTCGGTTTTGATGTTGAATGGCACATCTCACTTCTGCGCACTCTTGCTTAGAACTCAGTTGCATGACCATGCCCACCCTTGTGGCAGATTGGAAATATAATCTATGTGAGTTGGGATAATTTTAGTTATGGAATAACAAAAAGGTTGACTTCTTTTTTTTTTTCTTTCGTCCCGAAGATTGAACCAGGGGTGCTTAACCACTAAGCCACACCTTTAAATTTAAATTTTTAAATTTAAATTTAAAATTTTGAGACAGGGTCTTGCTAAGTTGCTTAGGGCCTGGATAAGTTGCTGAGGCTGGTTTTGAATTTGTGATCTTCCTGCCTCAGCCTCCTGAGTGGCTGGGGTTATAGGTATGGCCACCAAACCTGGTGCTTGACTATGGATGGCTTTTGAGTTTTATTACTCTCCGTATTCTTCTTGCCCCACATCTAGGAAAGCCAATAAGACAGTTTGCATGCTCCCTCCCTTGACACTAGCTGGATATTAAAACCACATAAAATCCTGGCCTGAATGTGGGAACCCATACCTTGGCCCCAACCTCTGACTATGATAAAAGAAGTTAGTTACCATTTCTTGTTCTCTCAAGCCATTTTTGGACCTGCGTGGGAACCCACCGTATTATCCCTGAAAACCTCACCTGATGATGTACCCTTTGATGCAACATCAATCTCAAAATTCCCAGGGAGACCAAACATGGTAACAGGTAAACCTTGAACACAGTCAAAGTTCTTTTTTGGTTCACATCACAGACCAGAGCAGGAGTTTCCAGTCAGGCAGTATTCCATCAGCTCATTCAGAGACCCAGGCTCCTTCCATCTCATAGCTCCACCTCCTCAAGATCTTCAGAATTCTCTCATGGGAAAGGTTTTTGAATGGTCCAGGCTTGGAAATGGCACATCTCACTTCTGCTCACTCTTTTGCTTAGAACTCAGTTGTATGACTACGCCCACTCACGTGGCAGGTTGGAAATATAATCTATGTGGGTTTTGGTGAGTGTGTAGCAGTCCTTACCATGGATATGTTGAGTGTCAATATCATTTGGTAATGAAGATAAAGTGCTTAGAAGTAGTAGGATCAAGGGGTCTGAGGAGAGAGTTCTGGACTACATCTGTGCATTTATAAATGGCTTTCTAGGTGATGAAAGGACAAAAGTAAAGAAAAGAAAAATGACAGGGACTAATCCTATCCCTAATGTCCTTTTGTTTAATTTTCACATTCAAGTATTGCTTTCTGGAATATTGAGAGCAGGAGTGGGTGTTGGGAGGTGGAGAAATCTAGCAGGAAGATGTGGAGTATCATTCCCTCTGAATTAGAATAAGCAGCTTGTGTACACACACACACATTTTTTTTAAATGATCTGGTCCTTCCAGTTTCTTGTCCTTCTGAGCCTCCAAGGAGAAGAAGAAGGAAGTAGCAGGTTAATTGGGGAGAATAGTAAAGGAATGGCAGACTGAGAGAGGGAGAGAGGTAATTGGTCTGCTATTTTAAGGATAAGAAAGTCGTCCCATAAGCCATTATGGTCTCCTTGCCAGTTAATTTCATCTCAAATGAAGATGAAAGGTAATCTGATAAATTTTCATTATCTCTGCAAATAATTCATAAATTCAGAGGGACTCAGAGCTATGACATAGAATGTAGGAGGATTTCAAGGTCTGACAAGGTGATAATTATATGGTCCGCACCAGAGCTGACAGCTGGCGTTGGAATGATCCCTTTTTTATTGAAATTCTCTATGTGATTAGGGAAAAAGACAGTCAAATCAAGTTAATCTGCAGCAGCCAGCAGATCCACATTGCCCCATTGTAGACCAGTGGCACTGATGTGTGTGGAGATGGCAGACTCTTTGTGGCCGATTTAGAACTTCAGAGGTGGAGGAATTCTCACATCTCATCAATGACAAGAGCAGTTCAGATATGCGGAGAGGAATGGCATGTTCAGTTCCAGAATCCTGGAGCAGCCTTTGAAGGGATTTGGAACTCTCAATGCACAAGCCAGCTCATTTGTAGTAGTGGCCACTTTGCTCAGGTGGAGACATAGTGGTTCATTTTCTGGTTATATCCATTCCACAATCCACTTCCCTGTCACCGCCCCCAGATGGGTGGCAGAAACATGAAGACAGAACACAAATGTTTGTCTGGTGGGCCAGAAGGCAAGATTATGCCTTTTGTAAGCATTAAAGTCCTGCTTTATGGAAAGAATACATAAGCTGATAGAATATCTTCTGTGATCATAAAATATGTATAAGCTCATGAAATAAACTCTTACGTTTTATGTTGACCATAACAGTGAATAGGTAGATAGAGTGCTTATATTAGATTATTGTTTGCAAGTTATTTCATCTATTCATTCATTCATTTATTATTTATTCGCTCATTCATTTATTCCATGAAAATAAATAAAACCTCTGACACATACAAGATTGAATGTACACAGATCAATAAGAGGAGGCTATTGCTCTCAACCCTCAACTTCTCTATTTCTGTCTCCATCCATCCATTCATCCATCCATCCATCCATTCAAGATACCCACTAGAACCTTGGAGGCCCTCAGAAATTTGGACCTTGGAGGCCCCTGTAGCTCTGTGAAACTCCAGAGTCCTCTCTGTGTTTTCTGATTTCTTTTCCCCCTGTTCTTTGCCTCCTTTCTTTGGAACTGCCTGGAGAGTCCTTTTTCAAATATGTCAGTAGAGATGCAAAGGCTTATCCCTTCAGTGGTTCCTACTTTTCCAAATCATGTATCTCAACTATTTTACGAGTTTAGGAGGAACAAAGGGAAGGGTCATATCATGAAGCTCTCAATCTTTGCCTCTTTCCTCTGCCCTTCTTGGATGTTTCTTTTCCAGATACACAAACATGGCTTCCAACACTTCTCTCTTCATACACTCATCCTCTCCCTTCTCACACTAAATAAATTGTGCCCAGGAGGCTCAATTTTTACCCCATGTCATTTGTCAAAACAATAGTTTTCTGAAAAAGCTTTCCTATAAAGGAGTTTTAGAAAGGAAAAGGATTTCTCTTCTTCTGTAGTGTATTATTTATCACCCTAGTCTTATGGCATGGCATGGATAGATGATTGACAGGTAGATAAACAAGTAGCATACTGGAATCAACTTTCACATACCTAAGGGGCGGGGCGGGGGGAATGAAAACTTTAACAACTATAGTTCTATTTGCATTTCTCTTTCTTTTATTTTTCCTTGGTGCCGGGAGTGCTTAGCCACTGAGCTACATCCCCAGCCAGACAGCCCTTTTGCATTTCTATTTCTTAAGCTAATGTTGATAGAAAAAGCATTGTGGTCTGAGATCATGGACTGCAAGGTACGGAAATGTATTCAACCAAGGTTAAGCAAAAGGTCATGTGTTAGTTATCTATTGTGTAATAATTTATTCTAAAATTTAATTGTGTGAAACAATGAACTCTCATTATCTCACAGTTTCTGAGGACCAAGAATCTGGGAGTGGCTTAGCTGGGTGGTTCTGGCTCAGGTTCTCTCTTGAGGTTGTGGTCCAGATGTTATCTGGGGATTGCAGCTATCTGAAGTGTTTGCCTGGGCTGGAGAATCTGCTTCCAAGATGGCTCCCACACAGCATGTTAGCTGGAGGCTGCAATTTTTCATGTCGGTTTCTTTACAACATGGTACATGGCTTCCACCAGAATGACTGGAGAGGGAGAAATCACAAAGCATTTTATGATCCAGCCTCAGAGGTGTAAGGATCTGCACATGGTATGATTACTAGGATGTGAAAACACAGAGGGGCATCTTTGAGGCTGACTACCAAGGGCATCTGCATATGGGCACCAGAGTCAGTTTTCCAAACATCTGAGAGCAAAACATCAGTGGAACCAGAGGTTGGGAAAATAAGAGCTTCTAGTCTCTTTCATGTATTTCCTTGTCCTTTCTCTTCTTCCACAGGTGTTCACGGCCTCACCCGGCCACTTCAGGCTCCAACTTCACATACTATTAGTTTAGCATTAACAAACAACACCATGTATATATTAGACAATAATATAGTTTACAATGATCATTTTTGCAATGGCTAACATTTGTTGGACAGTTATTAGTCTATGTAGTATGCTAAGTGCATTATACAAGTGATTACATTTAATTGTAAAATCGTAGGCCTAGTTTATAAATGAGGAAACCAGGAAGGTTACTTGGCTAGAGTTTCTGTGCTATTCATTAAAAATTTCTTGAAGCAGAATCTCACTGGTGGCCAGGAAGATAAATATGACAGAACAGGGGATGCTCATTCTGAGACTCTGGGTACAACATACAAAGCTAGATTTAAAAATTCAGCATGGCAGACAAATTGATTAGCATATCTGCTTGAGTAAGCAGTTGCTTTGTGAAGCCTAAGACTTCGCCTTAATTACCACCATTAGTAAATAGAAACCTAGTTGTGCAGATAGCAGCTAACAACATTAAAAGAACTATGCAAGATTTTATCTCAGAATATCAGCTGTTTAAATGTATGCTACTGTCTTTTCATATTAAATCTTGCCATCCCATGGCTTGCTTTACAACTACCAAGGAAGCAGGGGGGCTTTTGAAAAGTGATACAAGTAAAAATTTTGGAGGATGGGCCTGTGGTGGATGTTTTTCAAATAAGCATCCAGCTCCCTCTGCCAATAAATGTGAGGATAAGAAGCCAGGAATCCCCATAAAAAAGTAGAGATACCATTTAAATACCAAGTGCTTCATCCCACTCTATTATATTTTTGTCTCACACCATGCTTTTAGATTTTTATTGTTTCTCAGAAAACCAGGCTGGTGAATAAGATGAATGTGGATAAGGAGAGGACAGGAGCGTTCTTTCATTCAACAGGTACTTGTTGAGCTTTGGTGCACAAGATGTCATGCTGGGTGATGGTGTGTTCCGAATCCATTCACCTCCCTCTGATTGTATTTAGCAAGTGCTTTTAGTTCCATGATACCTCGAAGGAGGTTGCAAAGCTTATAAAACAAAAGTAACAGATTAAGATAAGTATGACAAACTTCTCAGTCCCCAAAGATCTTGAAGTATCATTGGAAAAGAGAATTTACATGGAAAAGGGAGTAAAACAGAGAGCCAATAAGTGCAAAGTTTTATAGTACAGTCACTGAGAGCAGCAGGGATTTTTAGAAGGGGCTGAGGAGGAGTGAGGGAGAGCTGGGAGGCTTTTCAGGGAAGGTGTCATTGGAGCAGGGCTCTGGTAATGCCTATGTGCTGCTGTGGGGGGTGGAGGGCTGCTTCAGTGGGCTCTGGAGAGTGAGATGGGTAGTAAGTAGCAAGAGGAGTGCTCTGGAGAAAGCCCCATCAGTCTAACTTGGTTTTATCCTGAGCCAGACATTGTCCTGTTGTGGGTCTCACCTTCCCATCCCTTCAGAAAGGCCAGAGATAAATTGGATGCATGAAATGAGCCCTCAGAGTAGGCCTGGTTAGAGCTTCATGGGCCCTAGTCCTGAAGCCTGCACTCCCTTGTGGATTTTTTCTTTTTGGTACCAGGGATTGAACTCAGGGGCTGTCAACCACTGAGCCACACCCCCAGCCCTATTTTGTATTTTATTTAGAGACAGGGTCTCACTGAGTTGCTTAGCACTTTGCTGTTGCCGAGGCTGTCTTTGAACTCGCAATTCTCCTTTCTCAGTCTCCCTAGCCACTGGGATTACAAGCATGCACCACCATTCCTGGCCAGAAGCTTTTTTAGATTGGATATTACTCAGGTGTCTTGAAGTCCATTGTTTTTGGTACCAGGGATTGAACCCAGAGGCACTTAACCACTGAGCTACATCCCCAGCCCTTTTTTATAATTTATTTATAGTCAGGGTCTCTTTAAGTTGCTTAGGGCTTTGCTAAGTTGCTGAGGCTGGCTTTGAACTCGTGATCCTCCTGCCTCAGCCTCCCTAGCTGCTGGGATTACAGGTGTGTGCCACCAATCCTGGCTCTCTTGTGGATTCTAAAGATGAGAATTTGACCCCAAGGAGGGGCCAAAGCTCTGGAGTCTTTGGTCTTTCTTAGAGTCTAAACTGAAGAGCCGGGGGCCCTCATGGGAAGGACTCTGAGGAGAGAGACAAAGGGATTTTGGTGTGAAAGCAAAACTGAAAGGATTGTCATTGTTCAATCTGGAGAAATAAAAACGATTTAATACATCAAAGCTCTTACAGGTGAGGGGCTGGTACTAGCGCTGTGTTCACTGAAGGCATTTGAATAAATCAAAAGGGCCAGTACAACACAGAGGTTTGGGGTGAGCTTTGTGGGCACCTCCTCACCCCTGGCATGACCCCACACCACTTCTGCATAGACACCAAATCTGAGGAGACCTCCAGAGGATGACCAACTCCTGGTTGTCCTAAGACTTTCATTACCAAGTCTGAGATGGTCCTGGAAAACCAGGGACAAGATGGCACTGCTGGGGACTTACCATCTTGGTCCTACTGTGCCTGGGTTCAACAGGCTCAGATAAAGGAATTATGGCCCCCAGATGGGCAGACATGTTGAGCTAGGAGAAAGTCCATCCAAGACCATGCGACTTGGTTCATTGGGAGAGAATCCTGGTCACAGCCAGAACCACTGTGCCATGCACCTGGCCTGGAGGGTGCCATGGGAACAAAAGGCAGGAGATGGGCAGAGGTCTGAACTCTGGGGTGTGGACACAGGAAGATGGAAAAGAGTCATTTCTTAATCCCAGTATCCCAGGGAGGGAAGACCACCCCTTGCAAGACAGGTGAGTCCACAGACTCTTTTTCACCTTCACACAAACTTACAGTTGACCTTTCGGATCTGTGAACTCTGCATTTGTGGATTCAACCAACTGTGGATTGAAAATATTTGAAAAAAAAATTGCATCTGTACTGAAAACATACAATTTTTTCCTTATTGTTATTTCCTAAACAATACAGTGTGACATCTATTTACATAGCATTTACATTGTATTAGTTATTACAAGTAATCTAAATGTGATTTAAAGTATATGGGAGGATGTGTACAGGCAAATTATATGCAAATTCTGTGCCATCTAATTTTTGCTGGGGATCCTATGTCATTTTATATAAGGGACTTGAGCATCCAAAGATTATGCTATCTGCTTGGGGGATTCCTGGAACCAATTCTCCCTCGAGTACCAAGAGACTACTGTATTTACAAATCTGCAAGACTTGTCAGACACATTTCTGACAGTTAATAAGACTGACTTTCTGCTGACAGAGCTAACTTTTTAAGCGGCAAATCTCTTTGGAATAATTTTATCTCAAACAGGAGCGATTCTTTTAATTAAATGGTTTTAATTACACTTAAATGTTTCTGCCTGCTTGGCACCATGCTGAGATCTTCACTGGATTATTTCAGTAAACCCTCATGATTATCCCATAGGCAAATACTACCGTATTACCTATATTTGCAGGTAAGGAAACTGAGGTCAGGGAAGTGAGGTCACATTTCTGATAAGCTGGGGACCCAGGAGTGAGTCTAGCTTGAGTCTATATCTGAGCTACCCTGGGCCTGGGTTAAACTGTCAGCAGAAATGAATGTTAGGGATTAGATTTTTATCTTGGTGTCCAAGGATGCTCTCTTCTCCTAATTGGCATAGGCAATCTGGTTAATTACCAATAATACTTACATTTAGCTAATTTCATCGAAAACTATTGAAATTCCTAAGTAATCTCTCTTGGTGGTGATGTTGATTGTCATTTTTTAAAGGTAAGCTTATTATGGCAAAGAAAGGCAGCTCTATGATTCTATTTAAAGGATCATTACTCTGGTTTTGAATAATTTAAGACTTTGCTGGGGATGAGCATTTATTAGTTTAAGTGCTATTTTTCATGCATATAATTGAAAGGATCCAAGCTTAGGCTGTCAGAGGAATGAGAACAATTTGTGACCTAAGCTGCTTGCTTTTGGAAACTCACAGCCACATCTTCCATACTGAGACTTCAAGTTCCCAGACAGGATGGGGAGAATGAGTTTGGCCTGCTCAGGGATTTATCTTTAAAACATTTTAAGTGGCTTGAGCTGAACTAGCACCCCAGTTTATATCCCAGTTGATGAAACTTAACTAGACTGCCTAAAGCAGACTAGACTGGAAGAATCCGTGCTGTGCCTTGCAGACTCCAGCTCTCAAATAGCTAACTCCCAGTTCAGAATGGCTGGGTGATTCCACAGCATCAGAAGAAGGTGCCCCCTAGGTGCATATGACTTCAGGCCAGCTGAGTAAAGGTGACATTTCAGCTGCCACCTGCCTCTTTCACTGTACGCAAGGCTGGCTGTATGTGGTGGCCCCAACCTCTGAGAGAGCCTAAAAGGCTTAAGATTCAGCACCACTATGTGCCAGGTTCTATATGGGGGAACAAGGACATAAAATAAATGACGAAGTTCCTGATCTAGAGAGTCTGAGACTCTTCTTGTTCTTCTGAGGAAAGCACACCCAAAACCAGAAGAAACAGGACAGCTGTGACCAAGATTTGGGCTGTGATCAGGGACACAGATGGGAGGACTCCCAAGCCATCTGAGTCTATCCAGAGTAGAATTGAGTTTAGGAACTGAGGTTGAATCTTGGCTCTGCCACTTATTAGCCATGTAACTTAGATGAGCTGCTTGTCCTCTCCAGGTCTTGATTTGCACTATGGTTTTAGTATGGGCATGTCCCCCGATCACCCATATGTTGAAGGCTTGGTTCCCCGGGTGGTACTACTGGGAGGTGGTGGAATCTTTAGTGGGTGGGGTCTTATGTAAGGTTTTTAGGTCGTTTGGAGTGTGACCTTGAAGGGGATTGTGGGACCCTTGTCTCTTCTTCTTTGCTTCTTGTTTCGTGATGTAAGATGTTTTGCTCTACCACAAGCTCCCACCATGATGTACCTCCCTTACCAGAGGCCCATAGAGTAATAGGGCCATGTGATCTTGGACTGGACCCTCCAGAACTGTGAGCCAAAATAAGCTTTTCTCTTTATAAGTTAACTGCCTCTGGCATTTTGTTATAGTAACATGAAACTGTCTAACACAGTTTCCTTCTCTGTAAAATGGGAAAACAATAATACCAACTTTTGCAGGGATGTTCTGAGAATTAGACAAAATAATGCATGTGAAGCTTTTAATTTGATAGTGCTCTTTTGATGGTATTATTACTGTTGTGATACTTTTGCCCAAGGGTCCCATCTTATGTGTATGCTGATGTGACTAGAAAGGCAAGGGCTGCTACAGAGGTCATTCAACTGCATAGGTGGCCAGATTGTGATTTCAGGAAGGTCAGGGTCACCAGAGCCCTCTGAAGCAGCAGGGCCTCTCCTCTACCTTCTTGATGTTGGAATACTATCTACACAGGACAGAGCCTTCCATCAGATGAGCATTAACTACTAAGACATCCAGGAGGGATGTCTTTGCAGAAAAGAAAAAATCCACTCCAGGCTTCTTTTCTCAGAGCAGTTTCTGTAGTAAAAGGTGAAAAAAAAAAACAAACATAAAATAGTGAGAAGAAAGGCCATTGGGGGACAGAGAATAAAAATTCTCTGCTTCCTTTTATCCAAGTGAGGGTTTAGGAAGAGAACAGGCCATAGTAGCTGGCAGGGCCTCTTGCTGGGTGCCTTAGTGGGGGCTTGTCCTCCAAGATACCACTCAGGTCTCATCCTAAGACCCTAAAGATGCAGTAAGCAGCCAGCTCAGTGGGGTTGGAAGTCCAGGCTCCTTGGGATGCCCCCCTTCTTGTCTTGCTCCACCCATTGGCCAGGCCCATTTCCTAGTTTTTCCAAAGCTGGACCTTAGGGATGTCAGGTCACAGTGATTCTTCAGCCAAAGATTCCATTCCCGGCAGAAGCCTGAAGGATATGATGCCAAAGGGCTGGGCAGGAGTGTGGCTTTTCCCTGATGGAAGACTTGATCATTTATTTATCTAATGCCCTTGCTCTTTTCTTGAATTTTCTCTTCTTGGGGTGAAGCATTTTTCCTGAATTATTGACTTTGTTTTCCTGCAGTGAGCTCTGAGGAAATGCCAGGTGATTCAAGAATTGCAGGTGAACCAACGAGACCTCATTGCAAAGTCCCAGCCAAGATCCCAGACCAGGCATATCACCATCTTTGCCAGTTCCTAGTCCCGGGCCTTCTGGTCTTCCATTCTCACATGGCCTTACATTGTGCCTTAGCCGTCCCCCTTCATTTGGAGCTGATTGCTTTCTGCCCTGTGAGATCAGGTGGAATTATGTAACTCACCCATTGCAGGTGAGCAGGAACAACACTAGACCAGAAGGGCTGACCTGTATCAAAATAGCAACGTCTGCAATGCAAAAGGTGTGGATAAAAATAAGCCATGCTCATTAGATGGCTCCCTGCCCTATATAGCTGCCCAAAAGCCTACATCTTGTTCTGCCCAAGTGTAAATAGTCTCCCTATTTAGAAATGGCACAGTGGGAGGTAAATGAATTGGCTAGAAGAGACCAGTCATAACTCATCACATAGAGAAGCTTAAAAATTCTTTATGTAAAAAATACTAATGCCTATGGGTTGTTGAAAGCCAGGTTCTGTGCTAGGGGCTTTACATACATTATCTTATTTAAGCCTCCCGCCAACTCTGCAAGGTTCTCATTCTGTTTTACAGATGAGGAAAGTAGGCTCAGCAAAGTTAAGTGGGTTGCTCAGGGTCATACAGACAGTGATAGAGAAATTAGGGATTAAACATTGCATACTCTTGTCCCAAAGCTCCCATTCTTTTCACTGGACCCTACTGCTAAGGAGTGGCCAGGAGAAAGAGGTTATCAGGTGCATTTTAAGACCTTGTCCTTCATTATTGTCAAGTGATTCTGCTGTCTGATTCTCAGTTAAATGGTGCTCTGCAGGGAGGCTATTTAGGGAGGCTTAATGCCTGAAATTAGATTCCCTCTTCCAGTGGTTGAGTCTACCCCTGGCTTCCCCAGACCCAGCTCATGGCAGGGTTCCTATACTGTCAATGATGATCCACACGGTAGTGACCCTGCTTGTGCCTGCCTGTCTCTGTGTGCAGGCCTTCCCTGGATTTTCTAATTAGTAATGGCCAATGGGTTTTTGAAGCAGTCCAATAAATAGTTTTCCCATTCCCTGTCCAGATTTTGAATCAAGAAATAAAAGAAAGAGTAAGGAAGATGTAGCTGAGTATCATCTTAGTTACAGATTAGGTACCCAGGTTGGGGAACATTGCTTAGTGTGAAAGCATGGTGGGGTTCTCTTACAGTTTTGTGGGAAGCAAAATCTGGGATGGAGATTAGTTTGCACAAGTTTATGAGGGAGTTCTTCTGGGTTCTATACCATAGGAGGAATGGAATGGAAGCAGGCTTAGCAGTGGTATAGTCTTATCAAAGGTTTCAGTCAATGCTGGGTATGATGGCACACACCTGTCATGGCAGGGGTTTAGGAGGCTGAGGCAGGAGGATCGTGAGTTCAAAGCTAGCCTCAGCAACTTAGTGAGGCCCTAAGCAGTTCAGTGATACACTGTCTTTAAATAAACTACAAAAAAGGGATGGGGATATGGTTCAGTGGCTGATTGCCCCTGAGTTCAATCCCTGGTACAAAAATAAAAGGGGGAGGGATTTCAGCCAATTCCAAGGGGCATGCTACACTCCTATAGGGGCAGGTCATTGGTTCAGGCTGCTTCTAAAAAGCGGGTGTGACCTTGGTGGGTAGCAATCTTCTGTCAAAGGCAATTCCCAGAGAGGGCTATAGGCTGAGGGCTGTCAGTTAGCAGTGGTCCTAGTAGAAGGGGAATAAATCCTGAAGTCATCAAGGTGGATCCTGGTAGTTCACAAGAGCATCTGCTGCATGGATCTACATCTCTGTGTGATTTCTGGAAGCAGTTTCTCTAGCATTTTCACAGGCCTCTGTTAAAGGGCCTGTTAAACTCTAGCCCCCATCACAGTGGCTGGTCTTGGGACACAACTGATACTCACTGTCTCATCAGAAAACACCTCTGCTGGTCTAGGGTACTTGTCAGTTGGTGTAACTCAGACACACACCCTTGATAAGTCTTTCCCTGGTTCCCCATGCCTTCCTCAGGACTTAGGCCTTGGTTGCTGAACTTGTCCATTTACTATCAAAACTGGTCAGTGGGGTGACAACAGGTGCAGATTTCTCCATCGCCCCATTGTGTTGGCAGCCCTCCCTCCACTTGTGGGTCAGTTCCATTTTTCCTACCAAGACGGTGCCTCCATTTCTTGCCAAAGTTCCATGGCAACATCTATAATTTATCGTTCAAAGAATTTATCTTTTTACTACATCCTCTGGTGGGAATTTCCACTCCCCTAGAACCTGAACCTTTATAACTAAAAAGCCTAGAATTGAAGAGTGTCAGTCAATGGGGTCATGCCACCACACCTTCCCACTCCTGATATTCAGAGTTAGGTGCAGTAACTCACCCAGTTACAGCTGATGGGGGCCTGGGAAGGGTGATTCAGGGTGGATCAGAGTTGATGGTCTTCTTCCTCCTCTGATCCCCACTCTCACATTCTCCTACAGATTCAGGCCCTGGAGGAACACTGAGGATGTATATTCTTCTGGGTTAGTTTCATTCCCAAGAGGAAAAGGAAGCCACTGAGCCAAGCATGCCCAGTTTGCTCTTCCTAAATTGATCCATGAGCTGTCCTTCTACCTTCCCTGTGGCAGAGTGATGTGGTGGAGAGATGGTGGCTGCTGGAGTCCCCTCTGCGGGGAAGAAAACATCAGAGGTTTCCAGGCTGCACTTGCGTCTTCAAAAGCTGTTGTTTATTAAGCTCTTACTCTATGCCAATACCCACAGTTGGTAATTTTCTTCACTTATCCTCACAACAGTCCTTTGAAGTGGAGGCTAGTTTTCTCTTTCATTTATTGATGATAAGGTGAAGTACAGAGAAGTAAAAAAACCAAAAACCAAAAACCATGACTCCAACACAGTCAGTTCCTGTATTAGTCAGCTTTACATCTATATGAAAACACCTGAGTTAATTAACTTACAGGAGAGAGAAGGTTTATTTTCGCTCATAGTTTTGGAGGTTTCAGTCTATGCTCTTTGGACTCCATTGCTTTCAACCTGTGGTAAGTCAGCACAGCCTGGCGGAGCCATGGAGGGAGAAGGGGCCAGAGTCCCACCATCCCCTTCAAAGGCACACACCCCATGACCTAAGGACCTCCCACTAGGACCCACTTCCTGAAGGTTCTTATTATGGTTTGGAATGTGAGGTGTCCCACAAAACCTTACATGTGAGACAGTGCAAGAAGGTTCAGAGAAGTGACTGGGTTGTGAGAGTCTTAACCCAATCAGTGATTTAATCACCTAATGGGACTAATTGAGTGGTAACTGAAGGCAGATGGGGTGTGGTTGGAGGGGGCAGGACATTGGGGACATGGCTTTGGGGTACATATTTGTATCTGGTGAGTGGAGTTTCTCTCTGATACAGAGTCTCTCTGTGCTTTCTGATCATCATATGAGCTGCTTTCCTTCACCACACTCTCTCACCATGATGTTCTGCCTCTCCTCGAGCCCTGAGGAATGGAGCCTGCTGTCTAGGGACTGAGACATCTGAAACCGTGAGCCCTCAAATAAACTTTTCCTCCTCTACAGTTGTTCTGGTTGGGCCTTTTAGTCACAGTGGTGGGAAAGCTGACTAAAACAGCTCCACTTCCTCCCAATACTGCCACGGTGGGAACCAAGGCCTTTAACATATGGACCTTCAGGGGACATTCGAGTTCCAAACTATAGCAGTCTCCAAGACCCAGACTTGAAACCATTATTCCAGTAGCTCATGAAATGATGTGCCTAAGAATTGCCAGGTTGTCTGTTAAATCTCAGATCCTGGAGTCTCCCCCAGTCTCTGCTGGGCTTGAGGCAAGGTTCAGGAATCTGAGCTTCTACTGCCTGCCAGGAGAACATGATTTGGGCGACTTGAATACCAGCCTTTGAGGAATATTTGATGATGCTGTACTTCCTTCTTATTTGTAAGCCCAGTGCACAAAAATAAATGAATGCTAACCATTAATGGAGCATCTTTTCTGTTCCCACCACTGCAGGGAAGGCAGATGGGTTGAGGGAGCACTGTGTGAGATAAACAAATTCACTTTGCTTCTGTGAAACATAAGTAACCAAAGGTAATATAGCATATCATCAACTCAAGGGGTAAACCAAATGGCTCAGGTTGTAGAAACAATAAGAATTTGGATAATGGCACCCCCACATTATTTGTCCCTTAATGGTTAGTAAAGGATTTATTTATTTATTTATTATAATTTTTAAATTTGTTTTAATTAGTTACACATGACAGGACAATGATCTTGACATATATACATTTGAATCAGATGGGATATAATTTCTCATTTTTCTGAGTGTACAGGTTGCAGAATCACATTGGTCATGCAGTCATGTATATATACACAGCAATAATAATGTCTTTTTTTCTGCTGCCCTTCCTATCCCCCCTTCCCCTCCTTTCCCATCACTTCTCTCTACCCAATCTAATGTGACACACTTCTTTTTTTTCCCCTCACATCGTCATATATGTATTCTGTATAACGATGAAGGTCTCCTTCCATCTTCCATGCAATTCTCCTTCTCCTTCCCTTTCCTTGCCACCTCTCTTCCCTATTTAGTAGTGATCTTCTTCTCATGCTCTTCCTCCCTACCCCATTTTGAGTCACCCCCCTTATATCAGAGAAGACATTCGGCATTTGTTTTTTAGGGATTGGCTAATTTCACTTAGCATAATCTGCTCTAATGCCATCCATTTCCCTGCAAATGCCATGATCTTGTTATTTTTTAGTGCTTTAGGCAAGTGGGGGCAGTGAAGAGGAGATAGCATGGGGGGGTGGAGGTAGGAGGATGAGTTGCTATCTAGCAACTAAGGATCTAAGAAAAGGAGTTTAGTCATTGGGATCTGCCACATCCTGTCCAGTGGTTTATTCAGGGGTATCTGAACTAGATGAGAAAAGACAAACACACACACAAATAGAGAAAAAGCCAGAACCCGGTTGTTCAGCCAACCTCTGATGGAAGAAGACTGATGAGCAAGTTCAGCATGTGTATTATATAGATTTAAACATCGAAAGGACTTGTTGTGAGAAAGTTTCTTCAAGATAAATAGAACCAAAGCTGAGGGTAAAAGCAACCCAATTAGAACTTATCAGCTTGCGCCCATAATTCTGTACCTCTGGGCAGCTGGCATTTGAACCCAAGATTACGAACTGATAAAATTCCTTGGCTATCAAGGAATTTCCCTTTGAACAAGGCATCACCATATTAAATGGGGAATTTCTACTGGTGCCTTGGCACTGAGAGCTCTCCAGAGGTGTGTCACCTCTGTCTCTAGGCAAAGACTGTCATTCATTCACCACTCCCAACAGGGATCTGTAAATAACATGATATGAGAAGAAGTGGAAAGAGAGGAGCATCCAGTTACGGTGGTATAGAGCAGCACAGGGGATATTAGCTGGCTCCTGGTGAAAAGCATGAATCTCCAGACCCAAAACAAGTGACCACAAGAATACAAACCATCCGCAGAGAGTCTGAGAAACCACCAATGCCCAATTAGAAACTGTGCCTCAGCAACATCCAGCCAGATAGCCTATCAATATTGACTTATGCATCAGGCATCAGGATCCCAATCTCCTTCAGATATGGCCAAAGTCTTAGGGAAGGGAGCTGGAACATATTCATTTCTTACATCTATTTAACAAAGTGTCTTTCTTTTTCTTTTTCAAGTACATAAGGCAGACTTTATTAGCCTTCCGTGGAAATCTGGAAATCTGTGCTGGGTAAGGAGGTGGTAAGGAGGGAAAGGGAAATTGAGGTTTCTCCAAGTTCATTCATTCTTGAATAAAAGTGCCAAGACACAACATGACCACAGAATTAAGATTGGTGTTTGTTGACATTTAATTCCCACTGTGATGGTACTGGGAAGTGGAACCTTTAAGGAAATTAGGTCTTGAAGGTTCCACCCTGGATGGGGTTAAGGCTGTTATCATGGAAATGGGTTTAATTATCATGGGCATGGATTACTATAGAGGTGAGTTTGGCTTCCCCCACTTTTTCTTGTTTCCATCTTCTTGCTCTCTTGCCATGTGACATGTTCTGCTAGTTATAATGCAGCAGGAAGGACCTTGCCAGATGCTGATACCTTGATACTGGACTTCCCAGCATCCAGAACTGTGAGAATCAAACTTTTTTTCTTTATAAATTACCCAGTCCATGGCATTCTGTTAGAGTGGCAGAAAATGGACTAAGCCTGTCAGATTCCAATCTTCTAGGGTTCCAAATTTTTTCCTGAAGACAATGACTGTGACTGAACTCCTTACCTCCACCTAACAGATTCAGGGTTGCTAGAGCCATGCATGGGTGTGTGTTGGGGGGAGAAGGTGTCAGATTCCCCACTTTGCAGTCATTGTTGGACAAAAGGGAAGGCAGAATTTGAGGGTGGGACAACTCTGGAGGTCCTGGTTGTTTGTCTAACCTATCCACTTTTGAAGGTGGGTTTTGTCTTGGCCTTTCAGATCTGAGCAAATATTTCAAGTCAAGAGGCAACTGTTGGTTCTAGAGGATGGGGTATCCTTGAAGCTAAATTGTGAGGTATGGAATTCATATTGCTTAACTCTTTTTTTTCTGATCTATGTCTACTTTCTTGTCCCCTATCCTAGATCTCAGAGTATCCCCAGTGCCTCTGTTCTGGAGACTTCCTGCTTCATCCCACCTCCCCATTCCTCAACAAAACTGACCTCTTCTTTTTTTTAGAGTCTCTGTCTCTACTTTGTAAGCAGCATTCTGAACTTGAAGGCTAAAAAGGTATTATCATGTTCTTTGGAAGCTTAAAGTCCTACCCTTCCCAAGGGCTGTACATTTCAACCCAGAGCCCCAAACAAATGTAGTGTCTCTAATTTGGAGTTTTCATCATTGAGGCTGGTGAGTCAGGGTGCACCACATCTCAGGAGAATATTATTCCAGACACCTTTAAAATGCTCTAGAGGGGCCTTACTTCCCCCAAGTTGTTGTGTGTATGCAGTCAGAAGCTTTAGTCTGAGTTCTGCCTTGGGCAAGTTGCTAAAATTCTCCAAGCCTCATTTCTGCTATTTGTAGAATGTAGAGGCTATCTCTTAAGTCAAGTCACTGATTCATTCCCAAGTAAAAATGAGTTGGAAAGGTGCTTCGTGAACCAAATAATTCGTGCTTTCCTTACATGCATGGGGGATGCGGACAATGACTGTGAAATGTAAGACCTGGGAAAGGGGAGAGGATTCTGGTAGGAGGGGACCTGCAGGTGCAGATTAATCACCTGGGAAAGAAGCAGCAGGCGTCTTCCCAGAAACTACTTTTCTAATTGCACAAAAAGAGTGGCACTGGAGGAACGAGAAGTTTATTTCTGCTTCCACATCTCTTAGCACTCAAAAAGAGCAAATAAACTTCCAGAAAAATTACTGTGGGCAGGGGTGCTTGTTTCACCTGCAGACAAGGAGGCGGCCAGAGGAACACTTCAAGAGAGGTGGTGCCACATGCAGGGATCTGAGGACCTGCTGCCACCCTAGGGATGCTGCATGACTGCCCCATTTGGGTTAAACTTAGCAAAGACCAGCTTGTAATTACTTGGAGACTATTAAGCCCATATTACTTTTGGATTAATTATTTTAGAAGAAGGAAAGAATTGAGTGGACCCTTCATTCACATATGGGAGGCTTTAAGATATTATGAATGGCAATTAACCTAGACTCTCTGGTGAATTTGTAAGCACTCTTAGTAGATAATTGCATCAATGATAATGGCAGTTATGGCTGGAGGTAGCTGTAAGTGGTCTTGACACAAGCAAGTCACAGTCCCAAGGGTGTGTAATTCACATCAAATGCACATGGCATGTTTCAGATTTATGGGGAGCGAAGGAGGAGGGAAACAGCAGGAAGAACTGATCAAGAAGAAAAGAAAGAAAAAGGGCATAACAACCTTCTTTCCTCTACTGATTGGAATTCAGGAAAGCAGTGTAAAAAACCAAAACCAGGTTGAAATGCTGAGCAGACAATAAAGATTTAATCCCTTAATGAAATTAGTAAACAGATCTTCCATCAGTGGTGAATGCAATGAACCTGTATTGGCTTTGGAATTAATTTTCATCTCAGTTGAAAAAAAGCATCAGGATTTTTACCAGGTTATTCCGAGATGATGCACGTAGTTGCCTTTGGTTGGGTTGTGTTGACAGGTTTCTGGAAAGTGTGTCCCAACTCACTTCAAAGGATTAGTATGGAATGAATGATCTGTTCAGCAGGACAAGGAGAAAGTCTTGCTGACTACTGTAAGATAATGTTGTTGAAGGTCCTTCTAATAAGCCATCTCATTTAAGGCTCCATGGAACCCAAAGGAAAAGGCAATATAATTGAAACATATAGTCTCTCCCCTGTTTCCAGCCTGTGAGATGACATTAACACCCTTAATTGATTGAGGAGTTTATCCTTAAGAAGGTGTAGTTTTCCATTAGAATCACCTAGGGAATTTAAAATACACTAAATGCTGCATGACCCTCTCCCACAAAGGTTTTGATTAATTGATCTAGGGTGGGTCTTAGCCATGAATATTTTTATATTTTCCTAGGCGATTTTTATTATGTGGCTAACGTGGAGAGATGCTGATTTATAGAGTTTGCCTTCTACATTTCTTAACACTAGATGCTGGGCTCATTCTTAAAGTTTCATTTTCAGTAGGTCTAGGACAATCTATCTGCATTTCTAACATGTTCCAGGTGTCACTGATAATGCTAGAGCTAGGGACCCAACTTTAAGATACTAAAACCACTGAATTGTTACAATTTAAAATGGTTTACATGGTGAATTTTATGTTACATACATTTTTTTCTCAATGAAAAAAGCAATTGTGTATGTTAGTTGGAGTGGATGCTGAATTAAGTACTTGGTGTTTCTTGGTGCTAATGTAGGCTGGCGTTTTATCTGCTGTCTTTATACTGTCCTATAGCATTGTTTATGAGCCCTGACCCTTCCACTTCCTGATTGTTAAATATGGCCATGCCCAGGGACTTGTAAAGGTGAACTGTGGCTACAGTTCCAGCATTGTTTGGAGAAGCTCCCAGGATCCTCCTTGATGTGCTCCATATTGGCTTTGTTTTTTTCTGGGTTCTACCTGACTCCTAACTATGGCTTTCTTTTTCATTCACCACCAGCATTTGGATCTGACTTGTCTGGCTTTGACTTTGGGCACTCCTTTAGGTCTTGGCATGACTTCCCTTTTCTGACTTTTTGCTCTTGGACAGAGGAGATAGGAGTGGATTCCTATCCCAGGCTTCAGTCCTTGAGACTACCTTACAGCATAGGCTTGGTTGTCAGGCCTCCTGGGCTTCTCTGAGGGCTGAGAGGAAGGTGGATGGCGACAATGTAAGCAGTAAGGGTGTTGATGTCTCCCAACATCATTTTCAGGTTTCTAATCATAACCTTATATTAGCAATAGCAACCATCATAACACTGGGAGCTAATGCTCTTTGATTCCACACTCTTGCCAGGCATGTGGTATGCTAAATACTCCCGTGGATCATCTTGTTTGTCTGACTCCATTGTAAGTCGCCTGAGGCTGCATATTATATCCTACACAGGTTGCTCCTGTAATCTAATGGAGCCAATGGTCTCGTGTGGCTTTCAATCAGCCTTATCACTTTATAATATGTAGTACTTCTCTGAATGATTTGAGAAGTTAAAAGAGAGAGGGAAAATATTGAGCTATGCAACTGGGCAGTCATGTGCAACTTGTCATTGCAGTGAATGTCCGTGCGATTGTGACCAGCTAGGGACATCTGCTGATCTTCTTTCCTGGTATAGTTGATCTGCTGTGAGGCTGTCATGCTGAGTACAGGGTGGACAGGAATACTTCCTTCATACCTTCGTAGGAATGTGCTATGCTCTGCAGCACATACTGGGGGAGTGTGGGGACTCATCAGACCCACATCTCAAATCCTGCAACAACTGAAACATAGAGAAAGCCCACATTGAGAGAATTGTGTAGATTAGCTGGTCAGCAAAGACTCTAGGATTATTTGGCATTAAAGCGTTCCAGAATCACTTCTATTAATCCTTAGGGTTGCAAAATCTCTTATTCTAAGATATAGAGTGAGTTTCCAGTCTAACTCTGAAATCATGTTTACATATTTGACATGAGACTCACCTTATAATGGATTCAGGTTCTTCATGGGAGTAGTTTCTGAAGGACTTTAGAGGTACTTGATAAAAATTGGAGAGAATAACATTATGCAAGTTTCAAGTTAATAGATTTTAATTAAAATTAAAAAGAGAGTGTACATAGGGGCAAAATTTGATTCTTCTCTTAGACTAACATGGAAATGACTTCTTTCTGGCTCAACAGTACTAGTCCTAACATGTTTAGGGAGGATTGTGGCTGATTCCATTTTCATTTTCATTCTGACCCAGTAAGAGGTATACATAAGGGAATCCTAGGATGGAAAGGACTGGTGACATATCTCCCAGCCAATCCAGAATCCTAGAAGGAGATTGTAGGCCTTCTCTTTAGCTTGCTCACTCAGTCTAAGCCTCCCAGGCACAGGACCAGCTTCTGGTTAACAAGACAGGGGACTTATAAACTAAATTGTGAGCACCTTGGGAATTAGATGCTAAGGGAAGACTGGACACGGGTTGGAAAGGAGCAAATTAATCAAATTGTTTTTGTATTCAATGTTGGCTAGAATAAGTGAATAAACAGAATGGAAAAGATTCTAGAGAATGACAAAAAATTACATGTATTTGTAAAAAACTTACCCTGTGACTTCCTTACCTTCCCTACCTTATGTTTGTTTTGCTTTATCAACCTAAGACTCAGGTTAAGTTAAAAACATTTAAAAGGCAGAGATTTCTTTCAAACATTTAAGGTACAGATGATAGCCATGTTATCAAGGTTCTCTGAGTGACAAAAGATGCTAAGTGCCCAATCTAGTCTACAAAGCAAAACCAAAATAAGACCACACAGAAAGCCAAAGGCCAATTTCCACTTCATACATTATGAAGATTCTATACAAAACACCAGCAAATAGGATGCAGCATTATTCCCTATATGTAGTAGGGTTGATGCCAGGAAGGACAGGGATCGTTCCCATTAGCAAATGTATTAATAGAGCTGATAAGAACTGGTGTTGAGGGGCATTGAGTCTATAAATTGGGAACTATCAGAAGGTTTTGAATGATCAAGGTGATGTGATAAGTGGTTTAATGAAACCACTTTTCTGTTGTGTGGAGAAGAGACTGAAGTGAGGCAAGAGTGGAACTGGGAGCCAGTTGGGAGGAATGGTAAGAGGAGTAGTGGCCTCCCAAAGATGTCCACATCATAATCCCTGGGAAGTGTGAAAATGTAATTTTACTTGACAAGAGGGAAAGAAAATTGCAGATGTGATTATGTTTGCTAATAAGCTGACCAAGAGATGGGGAAATAATCCTGAATAGTCCAGGGGGTTCCAATATCTTCTCCTCAATGAAAGAGGGAGGCAGAAAAGAGGGAGGAAGGGTGTTGCAGCTTGAAAGATACGTAGCAAACCCTTGCTTGCTTTGAGATGGAAGGAGCCATGAGCCAAGCAATGCAGGTAGTCCACAGAAGCTGGAAAATGCAAGGAAATTGATTTTCCCCCTAGAACCTTCCAGAAGGAAGGCAGCTTTTGGACACCTTGATTTTAAAAGTCCAGTGAGATCCATGTCAAATTTCTGATCTTCAGAACTCTAAGATAAGAAACTTGTGTTGCTTTAAGCCACTCAGTTTGTGGTAATTTATTAAAGCAGCAATAGGAAACTAATACTGCTTTGCCACTGCAGCAAACCAAGTGGGACTTGGTGGTGGTTTGGATAAGAGTGGTGACAGTGAAGGTGTCAAGGAGTGATTAGAATATGGACTCATTCTCAAGTAAAGTCAACAAGATTTGTAAGTAAACTAAGCACAGGATTTGAGACATTGGGAGGCAAGCTGATTCTCAGTTGAGAGAAGGGGCCTAGTATTTCAATGGAAGGCATGTAGAATTCAGAGACAGTCTCTTTAGAGACTGTGAGCTTTTCTTTCGCTCATCCCAGCACTCAATGTCCCCATCACATTCCTCAGCCAGTGATTTGGACTAAAAGTATGTCAGAAGGATTTTGTAGGCTATTTGTTTCCAGATCTATATCATAATCTTGGTCCTAAAGGATATTGCTACATTAATGAAAAGAGTCATAATTTAAAAAATTAAATTATGAGATTTACAGCATCTCCTCCACCCCACTGACTGTGAGAGAGAGAATCTTTGGATTTCCCTTCTCATTCTCTTTCCAAGGGAAACTTGAATTTGTCAGCTCAGTACCTGGAATGGAACATGTAGTGAGAAAGCCCAGAACCTTTCTGTCAGAGAGGAAAGGAATATCTGGTGAGAGGGGAAAAAAAGAAATAGACCTAGGAGTGGGGGTGGAGGGGGTGGAAGGAGTTGAGAGGTTATTGGAGGAGCATTAGCTGCAGAGAACTGAAATAAAATGGAGAGAGAGAGAGACTTTGATCAATCATGTGCCAGAGCAAGATTGAGCAGGGAAGAAAGGGGAAGAGGATCTTCAGACACATTGCTATGGTTTAGAACTGTGTCCTCTGATGCTCTTTGAGGACATCAGTAAGAATTGGAATTGCTCTTAAGTTCATAGATGAAAAAGGTCTCAATCTGTGTAATTCATAATTTGTTAATACCACCGTGCTACCCTCTTCTTTTTAATTTGTAAGACTTCAAGTGCTTAGCCTATTCTCTTTTTCTTGAAATTGAAATTACATCGCTTAGGCCTTAAAATGGTGCATCATTTCCATTACTGATGGAAATCATCTCAACAAGATAAAAAAAATTCTCTATTTTTTTTGATACTATTCTGTACCACAAAAACTATCATTTCAGATGTTAGCTCTAAAAAGAGGAGTCTTGTAAGGAATAAGCTTCTGTAATTCTTGATGGTTATCTTACAGAAAGCTAGCTGTCTTTGTCATGAAATAATATTTAATTTGATATTTCCAGCTTTTTGAATGGTGTCAGTGTTGTGAGATTTCTTTGATAAGCCAGAAGAATATCACTGACAGTTTTTTATTCCCTATGCATGGACATAAAAATGAATGGAAATTTAAGACTTTATATTTTGAACCCAAAGTTTGGGTGTCTGGATATCAGTTTTCATTAAGAAACACTAGGGTTTGCTGAACCACATTTGCTAGTGTATGATGCTGAGCAAGGACTGGCCTGTGTGGTCGATTGATGAACCTATGGAAAGAACAATTTTCTGTAAACTCTAAAAAAGCATGGGCTTGAGTTAACCTTTTGTGTTAGTCAGCTTTTCATTACTGTGACCAAAGTACCTGACCAGAGAAATGTAGAGGAGGGAAAATTTATTTTGGGCTCATGGTTTTAAAGGTTCAGTCCATGGTTGACTGGCTCCATGGCCCTGGGTCTGAGATGGGGCAAAGCAACATGACAGAAAGGCAAGATGTTTCCTCCAAGCTGCTCAGCTTGTAGCCAGGAAGTAGTGGGGGTGGGGGGCACACAGGGACAGATATAGTCCAAGGCCACACCCTCAATGGCCTACTTTCTCCAGCCCCACTGCCTGTAATTATCACCCCGTAGTCCATTAAAATCATGAATCCATCAAATGGACCAATCCACTGATGGGCTTGAAGTTCTCATAATCCAATCTTCTCACCTCTGAACATTGCTGAATTTTGTAAAACATGGACTTTTATTTTATTTTTTTTTAAATTTTTTATTGTTGGCTGTTCAAAACATTACATAGTTCTTGATATATCATATTTCACACTTTGATTCAAGTGGGTTATGAGCTCCCATTTTTACCCCATATACAGATTGCAGAATTACATCAGTTACACATCCATTGATTTACATATTGCCATACTAGTGTCTGTTGTGTTCTGCTGCCTTTCCTATCCTCTACTACCCCCCCCTCCCCTCCCCTCCCCTCCCCTCTTCTCTCTCTGCCCCCTCTACTGACATTCATTTGTCCCCCTTGTATTATTTTTCCCCTTCCCCTCACTTCCTCTTGTATGTACTTTTGTATAACTCTGAGGGTCTCCTTCCATTTCCATGCATTTTCCCTTCTCTCTCCCTTTCCCTCCCACCTCTCATCCCTGTTTAATGTTAATCTTCTTCTCATGCTCTTCGACCCTACTCTGTTCTTAGTTACTCTCCTTATATCAAAGAAGACATTTGGCATTTGTTTTTTAGGGATTGGCTAGCTTCACTTAGCATAATCTGCTCTAATGCCATCCATTTCCCTGTAAATTCTATGATTTTGTCATTTTTTAATGCAGAGTAATACTCCATTGTGTATAAATGCCACATTTTTTTTATCCATTCATCTATTGAAGGGCATCTAGGTTGGTTCCACAGTCTTGCTATTGTGAATTGTGCTGCTATGAACATCGATGTAGCAGTGTCCCTGTAGCATGCTCTTTTTAGGTCTTTAGGGAATAGACCGAGAAGGGGAATAGCTGGGTCAAATGGTGGCTCCATTCCCAGCTTTCCAAGAAATCTCCATACTGCTTTCCAAATTGGCTGCACCAATTTGCAGTCCCACCAGCAATGTACAAGTGTACTCTTTTCCCCACATCCTCGCCAGCACTTGTTAAAACATGGACTTTTAGAGGAACATTCTAAGATCCAAACCATAAAACCTCCCTATACCTGGGGAGGTAAAGACATCATCCTCAGCAGTAGACTTCTACCCTTATTCCTACCCTAAGCCATATAGGAAAAGACGGTTGGAGGGTTCCAATAGCCATCTGAAGGACCAGTTGTTAAAAGGGACCTGCTCCATCCAGCCTTGTTGATATGCTGTCCCTGGAGGGTCCTTTTCTGGCATGGGGTCCCTCATCTCTGCCCTTGAAACTCTCTCTCTTTTATCCATTTTAAAGAAGAGTAAAGTTAGGGGAGTCAAAGCTTGTCACTCCCCCAAAGGTTAAAAAGTGCAGTCAATTTTATCCATATTTTGTTTGTTCTTCTGTTAATTTACAGACTTAACAGCCTGGCTCGTTCTTGTCTCATTTAAGAGTCATCAATGGAATATCAGGAAAATTTTCCCAGTATCTCTGCTCTTTCTCTGACCTTTCTCATGGCTTGCTCTGTCTCTCTTTCCTGCTGTTAACTATTAATTATGCATTAATCATGCCTTTTTGTTTTCTCTCTTTATAATATTTTGATATCTGTGGCCTCACTGATCCTGGAGAGACTGATCCTCCCATGGGAGTAATTCCTTGAGATAGTAAAGGGCAAGTTCACCTTTCATGTGGCAACCAACCAATCCAAAGTCCATCCTCCCCCAAGCTCCTCATTTATCAGGCACTCACAGGGCTCTTCTACTCTGGGCCAACAATTCCCTGTCCTTACCCCTGCCAGGATCAAGTACCAAATAACCTGGGATGGCCCCCTGAGCCCTGGAGGCCACTGAAATTACCCAAGTGAACCAAAGAATGCCTTGCTTGTTTCTTCCCATGGAAACTGCAATACAGGCTCTTGTCCAGGTTTTCTCCTTCTCCTTTTTCCTGCTGACCTATGCCGGTGCTTTTCTGTGGGTCCTGGGCAGTTAGGTGTGCCACCACCTATTGGGAACTATGGGTACCAACTGTCTTTTTTAATAGCAGTTGTCTCTTGATCTGTTGGCATCCCTAAGCATAAATAATAATACAACTACATTCTAAAACACTATTAGTACCATGCTCAACACCTAAATGTGGCTTAGTAAATGTTTGTTGAATGACTGGCTAATGAGTCAGATAACTTGGTAACTTGAGCCTCTGGGATGCTGCTGTTGGAAGATGCCAACAATAAATGGTAAATCATTTCAAAGGAAGCCTCCTGTAATATGACTAAATGCCAGGTGCAAAAATAAGAGCCAAGTTTATTTCACATTTCAAATTATGTCTGACCATGTCCTTTTACCAAGCTTTTCAGACCAAACTATACAAAGGTCCTGGTAAGAGCAATGCATGCCAGGAGGAGGATGTGTCCCAAACTCTACGACTCTGAATACTACACTACCTCTTCCGGTAGGAAATCAATTCATTATTCTCTTAGAGAGTGAGCCTTTCTCAGGTGCCCAGTGTGGACTTTCTTTAGGAGCCTGGAGCATCTTCCATTTGAATTCATAGAATTGTTTCTGCATTTCCCAGGTAGGCTCATTCCAAATTCAAGCTTATTTCCAAGGCTCCAGGATGCTACCATGGCACTTGAGAATGATGTAGCACTCCATAGGAGGAAAAGAACCCCCAAGCATTTGATTAAATGGGAACAGCACCACAGCTAATAATCTGAAGAAATAATTATCTTACATAAGAGATTGTTAAGAAAAGACATAAGTGATTGCAGAAATGATTAGATTCAACATCTGTTCCTAATAAAAACTCTTTTTAAAATTAGGAATATATGGTAATTTTCTTAACCTGATTAAAAAATGTCACACGGGGGCTAGGGATGTAGCTCAGTAGTAGCTCACTAGCATATGTGAGGTCCTGGGTTCTCTCCACAGCGCTGGAGAAAAAAAAAAAAGTCACACTTAAGCATTAGCTAGCATCAAAGAAAGGAAGATAATGAAAGACTTTTCATTAAACCAGGAATAAAGTATAGATGTTTATGATGCCCATTATTATTTATTTTTCTAAGCGTTCTGGCCAATTTGATAAAAATAGACAAGAAATGAGTACAGATATCGTTAAGGAGGAGAGAAAATGTTATTATGTGCAGATAGGAATGCCTGTATAGAAAACTTGAAGGAGTTTTCTCAGCCACTCAGGAAAGTGGTTGAATACATAATAAAAGCACAAAAATCACTAAGCAACTCAGTGAGACCCTGTTTCTAAATAAAATACAAAATAGGGCTGGAGATGTGACTCAGTGGTTGAGTGCCCCTGAGTTCAATGCCTGGCACTTGAAAAAAAATCAATAGCTTCCTTTGTAACATTAAAAACAAGTTATAAAAATATAATAAAAGCTGGGGTCCTGATTATAGTGAGAGTAAAAGAATGAAATGCCTACAAACAACTTTGACAATAAAATTGAGCAACTATTTGCAGAAAATTACAAAAATGTTACTGAGAAGTATAAAAGAAAAGTTGGGTAGAGTTACAGGATATATTTAAGACATTGATACTTTACAGTTTAATTGCTTTATTTAATTCAATAGTATAATGTGGTATTTTCATAAGTTGAAAAAAATCATGCCTACTTTCACTTGGCAGAGAGGATTCATTGCTAAAAAATAGTAATGAGTTAGGGAGAGAATATTAATTTATTAAATATTAATTCAGAACAGCTTGTAATTAAAAGTATGATATATGTGCAAGAATAAATCAAGTACTCTTGGTGTAAGCCATCATATCACCTTACATATGTCTTGTTCATAGCAGGTGGAAAATTATAATTAATTGCTGATGTAATTATTTGTTTAATAACCTGCTATCTTCCAAAGCTTAATCTAAACCCTTAGACAAATAACTAGTGTATAGCAGGCACTGGATAAATACTTGCTAAATGAGTAAATGGATAAATGAGAAGATAAAGCAAATGAACACATCTCATTATACCTAAGAATCTAACATCTGTCCATGGAAAAGAATCATTATCTGCAACAAATGGATTTAGGTTAAGTGGTTAGAAACTGAGAAATTAGTTTATTTTTATTCCACATACAAAACTAAATTCCACCCTGAATCCACAGTCTAAACTGAATTCTTCACAGAATAAGGAGTTAAATATTTTTTAAAACAGGGGTATTTACCATTTTTGAAGACTAGAATAGAGGCAAACCCCATTTCTCAATATAAATGACAATTTTTCTAGGTCCAGCACTCATGAAAACAAGCATAAATAGATCCACAAAATTAGAAATTTCCAAATTAAGGTAAAGGTGACAGAGGCATTAGGAGGTAATCCTCTGACACTGCATTATACCAGTACCATTTTTGGAACAGAGAGGGTTTAGATTTAATTGCTGTATTAGTTTTGCATCTTAAAACTAATTAATAAGATGGGGATATGATTATTTGCCTTAAAACGTTTGAATGGGGCTGGGGTTGTGGCTCAGTGGTAGAGCTCTTGCCAAACATGTGTGAGGCACTGAGTTTGATTCTCAGCACCACATATAAATAAATAAATGTGGGGACAAGTGCATGGAGTACTACATACATGGCATACGTTAAGAGTGTCTGAGTGGCAAACTACTCCCCTGTCCTAGGTGTGTGAGCAGCAGGCCGCTTACCCCGTAGGCACAGCTCTGGGAGTGAGGCCCTGTGTTGCAGTCCCTGCACTTGCTCCGGCCCACTCCTCAATTGGTCGCTACAAGGACAGTTAGCAGAAATTGCATTGGTGGCTGCCTGTATTCTGCTTAGCTACTGCCTGAGTATATATACATGGAACTGCACAATAAAATCAGACCTGCTTCCTGCTTGGTCTCTGGAGGTCTTGATTAGTGACTCCACAGCCACACTCTCCTCTACCCTGTTCCGTGGACTTCTTCGCTGGATGAGAGAGAGCCCATGCAAATAAAGGCCCATTGACAACTAAAAAGATTTTTTGAAAAGTTTGAATGGTTGTATAATGCAAGTAAAATTCCTAAAGAAGAGTTAAATGTTCAGTAAATGGTCACTATTATTATTAGCTATTATGATTATTTTATATCTAAGAATCAGTCATAGATCAAAGTCAACTGTGAATTAGCTTCATGGACAAAGATATTGACATGGATTATTTATAGTGTGAACCCTCCTCAATGTCCTACTAAGAAGAACAGTTATATACATTAAAGCCCATCTTCTCTTTGGAATGTAATTTAGCCACGAACATGGATGTATGTGAAAGTTATGTAACATCATGGGAAACTTCTCATGGCAATGTTTACTGGGAAAAACCTGAGCAAGAAACTATATTGTAAGCTATATGTCTGCAATTTGTAAAAGAAAAAATAAATACGCATAAATAAATTCTAGAAGGAACATAAAACTGTTAACAATATCCTTAAAGACTGTGGATGATTTGTATCTAATACTACTTTCTGCATTTCCCATGTTTGAAAAAAATGATTGTGGAATATTTTTGAAATAAAAATCTACACAATTATGGAAGGAAAAATAAAGATGCTCTGAAAATTTTGTTTCTGTAATCTGAATACTATTTAAAGTATCAGGCTTGGGCAATATTACTCAGGTTGTTTGTCAAATCTCTTGCCAATTGAAAAGACCTGAAAAGGGAGAAATTACTTAAGACATAATACTGAAGGCTGGACTTACAAGTGACTTGATATGTCATTAGATTCTCTGAAAACTCTAAAGCAACCCCCTTTATTGGTCAGCTTTCCATCCCTATAGTGAAGTACCTAAGATAATTAACTTATTATTAACTAATAAAGTGAAAAGGTTATTTTGGTTCCTGTTTGTGAAGCCTTCCTCGCTTTTTGCCTCTGGCGAGGCAGTAACTACATCAGAGCAGAAGCACTTAACTCAACAGCCAAAGAGAAAAAGCCAGGGACCAGGGTTCTGGAATCCCCTTGGTGGGCACGCCCCCAAGGACCTAAGGACCTCCCACTAGGCCCCACCTCCTGAAGGCTCCATCACTCCTAATAGTGCCACCATGGGCATGATCAAGCCTTTAACACATGGATCTTTGGGGACATTTCTCCAAATTATAGCAGCGCAAGAGGAAGAATCCTGAAGCACTATTTTGGTTTTATTCCTAGGAACCAAACTCAGGAAAACTGACTAGTACCTGTACTAAGGTGTACTTGAGGAGGGACAAGTTCCAGGATTCATAATGGCTAACTCAGCTGTGTACTATCTGCATCACAATTCCACCTTTTCCCTGCTTCCTCTTCCCATTTGTCCCTCCCACCTCTCTGTATTATCCTCCCCTCTCCACAGTGGGGTAGAGAATGTGAAACGGTAAAGTGGTTCTGAAGGCCCACTCAGAAATATATATATTTATACCTTTTAACCTAGTAATCCCATTATTGTCACTCAGTATCAATGGAACAGAGAGATGTAAGGGAAAGAGGTATGAAAACAGATGCTGATCATCAAGCTACTTACCAAAGTGAAAAACAAAACCCAAGGTAAGGGAGGGCAGGTGAAACACACGACTGTGTATCTATATGATGAACCAATGCATAGCCATGAAAATTGTTTTTATATTATCATAAACATTAAAAAAAGTAGTAAAATAAATTCCATGGACAAGAGGACTCCAATTAAGTAAAAGAAAGACACAGGGGCTGGGGTTATGGCTCAGTGGTAGAGCACTCGCCTTGCATGCGCGAGGCCCTAGGTTCGATCCTCAGCACCACATAAAAAAGACACAAAGCTGTGTGAGTATGTGAATATGAGTTGAGCAGAAAGAATACCCCAGGAAGTTAACAATAGTTTAATCTGGGTGGCATCCTGATGGGCCACTTAGTTAGTCAACTTTACATCACTATAACAAATAGCTGAGATAATAAGCTTATAAAGAGAAAAGTTTTATTATGGCTTATAATTTTGGAATTTCCAATTCATGATCAATTGGCCCAGTTGCTTTTGGGCCCATGGCATAGCAGTACATCATAGTTGGAGCAGGTGGTGGATCAAAATCACTCTCCCCTCATAGCCAGGAAGTGGGACGAGGGGGAAGGAAGAGACCAGGGTCTCACATTCCCCTTCAAGGACACCCTCCAATGACCTGAAGATGTCCCACTAGGCTCCACCTCTTAAAGGTTCCATCACTTCTCAATAGTGCCATATAGGGGAGAGAGATTTTAACATGAAAACCTTTGGGGGACACTTATCTAAACCACAGCTATGATTAGTAACTCCTTTATAATTTTGACATGCTTTCAAAAATTTTTTCACAATAAGTATATATTATTTTCAAATACAGCCCAAAGCTAAATGATAGTCAATAAAGAAACAAACTAGTAATTATTCATGGGAATAGAATACTTATGTTTAAGATTATTTCCAGGAGAAAATTGTGGTTATCTCCTTGTTTTTAAGTTATTATCTTCATGTCCTTATCATCAACAATAGCATCACTGATTCATGAGAGTAAATGAATGCACAGAGGGGCCTGGGGAAGCAGCTCAGTGGTAGATTAAGTGACTAACATGCTTGAGGTTCTGAGTTCATCCCCGTCACTAGAAGAAAAAAAAAGTGGATGAGTATCAGATGATTTCATTTTTAGTTAGTGAATTAATTTTGAATGAGTGGATAGATGAATAGATATCTGCTTACCAAGTTAAGAAAAAACAAACAAGAAAGATGGTGTATTAGCATATCATTGCTTTTTTGAAGTGGTAGACCATTCTCTATGACTCTCTCATACTTATTCACATTAGGCATAAATAGCCAATTTACTGAGAATTATTTATATTCCAGAAGAGTAAAGATAGAATGTTTTCCTCTTTGGAGATAGTGCAGGACAGTAGAGATAAAGGCCCCTCTCTTATTCTCTAGGAAGACTTTTTACATTTCAGAGTAATGAAGATAATGTCTCCCTGGAGGGAGGATGGGCAGATTTTCCAGAAAACCATTTATAATATGGGGTCATCTAAGGTCAGGGTTCCAGCTATGACACTGCCATTCTGTACTAGTTATTCACTTGTGCCCACCTCTGCTGCACCCAGTGGGACCCATGGGGTGAGGTAAACTGATGTGAGCATGAAACTCATTCTTCTTCTGTGCCATGAGTAAATCCATTGGGATTGCTCTTCTTGCTGGTGAAGTCTATGGAACTGGAACAAGGCATAACAGTTGTCACCATGCTTCTGCGTAGTGACCCCTAGATAATTTTTGACATACCTATTATAGTTTTGCTTAGCATCTATGACCCAAGTGTGATGAGTGGCTTATGGACACAGCCTAAGTGTGGGCTTCATATTTAGACAAAATTCTACTGTGCAGTGTTATGTAAATTACCTAACATCCCTTAGCCTCAGTTTCCACATCTCTAAGATAACATTCTTATAGGGCTGTGGTAACGATTAATATAAAGAGCCCAGAATAATGGTGGCACACCGTATTATTTTACCCTACAGAAATAATTCATCCATTTCTCCATATGCCCAGAAAACATGTTATAATTTGTTCAGCCAATATAGAGTATTTTTGATAACTTTTATAATTTCCATTTAAAATAAAAGCTTTTTTAAAAAGAAAATAATTTTATTAAAAATTTTTAGTAAATGATATTATATATAGATGCCTTTTCATAGAAATTTTTAAAATACTTGTATAAAATAGCCCCTAATATGTAAAATCATACAGAAAAAATATAAACTAGCTTATTGCACAAACAGAAATTGTATTTATCTTAATTCCCCAGGGGAATAGGGAAGGGAAACATTTATTAAGCAACAATTTGCCAGCTACTTTCCATGCATTATCTTGTTTCATACTGTAAGCAATTTTCTTTTTTCTTTTGCAAATGAGGAATCAGAGGCTTAGAGATAGTAAATAACTTGTACAAGATCACACAGTGCTGGAAGCAAAGCTTGAACCCTGAGTCTATTTGACTCTAAAACATGAATTCTCTCCCTTACAGATTCTAGGAACCTGTTATGGTTTGGATGTGAGGTGTCCCCCCAAAGTCTCATGTGTGAGACAATGCAAGAAATGGTTGGGTTGTGAGAGTCTTAATCCAATTAGTGAATTAGTCACCTAATGGGATTAACTGAGTGGTAACTGAAGGCAGGTGGAGGAAGTGGGGCTTTGGGGGTATACATTTTGTATCTGGCAAGTGGAGTCTATCTTTCTGCTTACTGATCATCATGCGAGCCGCTTCCCTCTGCCACACTCTTCTGCCATGTTGTTCAGCCTCCCCTTGGGCCCTGAGGAATGGAGCCAGCTGTCAATAGACTAAGACCTCGGAAACTGTGACCCCTCTAATAAACTTTTCTTTCCCTAAAATTGTTCTGGTCAGATCTTTTAGTCACTGCAGTGACAAAGACAATTAAAACAGAATCCAATTGTAGAAAGTGTCTACTCTAAGCCTCTGCCTGCCTTCTTACCTTCTGTTGGGCTTCTAGCTGCAATCAGTCCTTCATGAATTACCACTGAGGGCCCCGGGTCCTCAGCATGGCAAGGTTTCCTGGCATAACTAAATCTGGCACACTGAGTCCCCTGGTGTGTGGGATTTTGCCTCCTCCCAAGTACTGAGTTGTATAATTTAATATGTAAATGGAATTTTAATATTTACTTCTAAGCTTGTTTTTGCTCAAGAGGGAGAGAGCAGTTAGCAAAAGAGCTGGAGTGACAGATATCATGGGGAGGCTACATGTCATCTTGGTGGAGTTTCTTATTTATTTATTTTTACCATTTTACTTCTGAATCCTCTTTGTGTGTCTGGGACTCTCACAGTATGAGCTGATAAGCCCAGACAGTTGTTCTCCTAACCCTCCTGCAACCTGGGTGTAGCACTGACTGCAGTCTGAGCAATCTCCACAGGACAATGAATTGGGAACTAATGGGCAGGAGGAGATAAGGGCCAGAAGCTTGAAAGAATAGAAAGAACAGTGCCTCTGCAGGCTAAGTTAATGTCTGGGAACCTTAGCATATCTTTAGAGTCAAGGAATGCCACGAGCTACACAGCTGAACCCTAGAAACCGGTGAGGGGTGATGGGGGATTAAGAAAAATACACATTCAGAGAGCAAGCTGGGAATCAGGTGGGACACTGGTCTCTGGTGGAGAGCAGTGACACAGAGCTGGCTCAGTATGATTATTATATAGGTTTTAGTATCAAAGGTTATTTGTGGGAAAGTTTCTGCAAAGCAGTCAGGCTTGAAGGTTGTAGCATGAGACATATGGTTATCTTGCTGTGCTCAGAATTCTCTATTCCTGGGAGCTGGAGTCTGAGCTCAAGGTCAAGAGTGATATAGTATAGCTTCTGCACCTTTGCCTTCTCAGGCAGGGTGACACCATAGCAACGGGGCAGTCTCAAATCTGTACTCTTGCACAGGGAATTCCCACTGCAAGTGTGCCACAACCATGAGGAAATCAGAGACCTTGATCCAAGTCACTGCTTTCTGCAAAGAAACAGTACACCAAGGTTGGAGAGAGACTACCCTTTCACTTTGTTCCCAGGCTTGAATTGGCTATGGTCTCTGGGATCCTGAGGGCTCTAGGTGAGGCAGGAAAATAGGCCTGAGGTTTTTGGGTGTTACTGAGTGTTCCTGGAGGTCACTGGCAGCAGAGGGGCCAGAAGCCTTCATAAGGAAACTGAAGCAGAGAACATGGCAGACATACTTCTGACCACATATGAGGTCATATGGGCATCCAGACAGAATGGCTTTGGGAGGATCCGGAAGGGCTTGCTTTCATGTAAGCATGTGAGACAAGGACACTTTTAGGAGAGATGATGTCTGGGATATTTGTTGACCTATACAATGAAGAGCTCTCCCTCAACAATCCTGTCAGTGTGGGCTTAGCATTATAAAGCTGTGAATTTCACCACTTGCCTTAAATACAAATAAGGTGTGTCAGTGACATGTCACAGAAGTGGGGTTGCAGTGTCCACTTCTGTGACATGGGTATGGCAGCAAACCTTTATCCAGTTTGCCAGGAAATCATGAATAAGTGAGAGTCTATAGGTCAAAGAGCAAGACTTCTGAGAGGGAGGCATGGCCTAGGTAGCAATTGTACTGATATCTTACTCAGTACTGAGAAAGTGAGAGGCATAAAATAGTGCTATGATTAGGTAAGTGACCCTAGGGCCCTTGGTCACCAGCCCATAGCTAAAGTCGAAACTTTAAGAGGTGGAGCCTTGTGGGAGGTCTTCTGGTCATTGTGAGTGTACCCTCGAAGGGGGCTTCCAGACCCTTCCTCTTCCTGTCTTTCACTTACTAGCTGCCATAAGGTGAGCAACTTTGCTCCACCAGAAGCTGCCTCCATGATGTGCTGCCTCACCAGAGACTCAAAAGCAACAGGGCCAAGCAACCATGGACTAGAACCTCTGAAACTGTGAGCTAAACTAACCCTTTTCTCTTTATAAGCTGATTTTCTTAGGTATTTGTCATAGTAACAGAAAGCTAACACAAATGGTACAACATTGATATATTTGCTTCTCACATATTTTTATTAGTACTTCTGTCCCTTTTGGCTGTGAGTTCTTTGTTTAGAAACACAGTAGAATGGACATCTGTTTTCTTGTCTTGGTTTTTAAAAAGACTGTTGTTGTTTTGAAAGGGGTGCAGCATTCCTTACTTAGGCAAACTGCCTCCCCAAATCCATGTGGTTCTGACGAGGTTGCCAATGTCAGTGCTCGGGACTCCTGACCATAAGAATTGGCCTGTGGCCTGGAAGAGTTCACCACTCTCTCTAGAATTCAATCTAGAACAGAGACACACAGAGGTATAAGACCTCAGTACCACATACAATGGCAATGCCTTGGAGAGGGGACCCTGCGTTTCTCCCCTCCGAAGTTCAAGAGATTGCCACATCTCCACCTTTCTGCAACCATTGTTCAAGGTTTTTATTTCCAATTATTCTCTCTTCCTGTTTATGTTAAAATTTTCTTCTATTGATCAAAATAAAAAATATCTGAAAGTTTCTAAATTTATGTCATGGAAAAAAGTCACTTAAATGTTTTAAAGTTTTTGAGTTGATAGGGGAAGGAGGCGTTAAGTGAATGGTGACATAATTCTAAGCTGTCCCCTTCCTCTTGCAGACCTTGGTGGAGGATGAGAGGATGAAGGTGGTGCCTCTTGGAGCAGGGCTGTGCAGAGGGAGGCATGGGGTGTGTTGAGACAAGGGTTCATTACTATTCCTGACAAGATGGGAGAAGTTTCTGGAAAATAGGCTTCCAAGAAATATGTCAGGAGACTAGAACTTAAGGAGAATGATATCAAATAACTTTTGAGACCGAAGATAACATTCATATAAAGTAGTTTGAATCGTTTCAGTGTAAATACATCATCCATTTTCCCTCAGAGAAGTTCTGCTACACATTAATTTCTGCATGAATGGAGGCATGTGTGTGTGTGTGTGTGTGTTGTATGTACATGTGCTTTTTGCCTGTGTGTGTGCATGCATGTGTGCACCTTAGGGAAAAGGGGCTAGTATCCATCTGGTATGATGTGCTATAAAAGAGAGATGGAAAATATAGGAAGGAAAGAGGATCCACAAACTAAACCACTTTAGCAGGGCAGGTAACTTCATCCCACTTGGACAGAATGGGTGGCACACACACCTCTACATGAGGTTTCATTTTAATCTCAGAGGGCAGAGTACTCCAGCTAACATCTGGTTTACAAGATTCTATGTTCACCATCAACACGTGTGTGTTTTGATGGTGCAGAATAGAACTTGGAAAATAAATGGGAAAGAACTTTATTCTCCTAGAGCAGAGGTTGGCAAACTATGGCAGTTTGTGTAAATAAAGTTTTACTGCAACACAATCTGCCCATTCAGTTGCATATTTTCCATGACTGCTTTTACTCTTTTTTAAAGGGCAGAGCCAATTAGCCACAGAGGCCATATGAATCACAAAATCTAAAACATTTATTCTCCTGTTCTTTAAGGATTTTTTGTCTATTTCCCTCTAGAAGTCAAAAGCAATCTTATAGAAATAGGTCAGCTTTATCCTACAGGGTGGACAACACAAAAAATGGTATTTCTAGCTCAAAGTGCAAAGTGGAGGCCCTCAATGATCTGCTTGTAACCCTGAGGTTGCACTAAGTTACACTAGGTGAGGTTACAAAAGGTAAAGTTATTACTAGAGAAAATGGAAAAAATCTAAACTAACCATAAAAATGCCATTAAAAAACTTACCTATGTATTTCTTAATTTTCTTTTCTGTTCTACTGTCAGACATAGCATGGCTTTGGAACTATTGTAGTTCCTCTCTTATCCGTGCTTTCATTTTCCACAGTTTCAGTTACCTGTGGTCAACTATCATCTAAAAACATTAAATGGAAAATTCTAAAAACAATTCATAAATTTTAAATTGCATGCTGTTCTGAGTAGCAATATGAAATCTCACTTTGCCTTTCTCCTCATACCCAGGATGTGAATGTATCCCTTTGTCCGGTGTTTCCATGTTGTATATGCTACCCACCTATTAGTCATTTAGTAGCTATCTAGGTTAATTGACAGTGGTGGTATTACAATGCTAGTTTTCAATTACTCCTTATGTAGTGGACTAATGTTAGGTCACCATGTCTATGTCATTCACCTCACCTCATCTTATCACATAGGCTTTGTGCCAGCTCACATCATCCAAAGAAGAATGATTATGGTACAATAAGTATTTTGAGAGGGAAAGAGACAGATATCATATTTACAGAACTTTTATCACATTATATTGTTATAATTGCTCTACTTTATTATTAGTTGTCATTAATCTCCTGTGACTAATTTATAAATCAAACTTTATCATAGCTATTATGCATAGGAAAAAGTGTAGTATATATTGGCTTTGTACTTTCTGAAGTTTCAGGCATCCACTGGGGTCTTGGAAAGTATCTTCTGAGGTTAAGGGGGACAGTTGTAAATGGTTATAGATCTGCATCTTAGCTCTTCAACATACTGGTTGTGTGACCTTGAGCCAGTTATGTGTGACCTCAGTTTGCTTAATTGAGAGACTTGGTTTTTTTGTCTACCAAATGGTAGAATAAAGTCCATTTTATAGTGCAGTTCTGAAAATTAAATGACAAGATATGTCTAGAATTTTGAAAATTCTCAATTAATATTATTATCCACATCCCTCCTGCACCTTAATCCTAATTACTTGTTGATCTTTGGGCATAGAGTAGGGGTTTCACATTCATCCAAGTGTCCCCATAGTAATTTTTTCTTTGCTACTGAATGGTCGAAATCTCAGTTGTTGGGATCATTGTTAGCCAAAAAATTCTGGCAGGCTGAGGGAGTAGTATTTAAGTTCATTTGGAATCTTCATGTTATTCTAAGTTAGAAAGAGAAATCAGACTTGCCTGGATCCTAAGAGTTCTGGAACCCACTGAGCCCAGAACCCTAAGTCTGGGACTCAGTGTGTATGGAGAGAAGAGGCAGCTGGAGTCAGGAAGGGCTTTAGGTCAGACACCAGAAATGCCTGATCAGAACATCTAAGATGAAATCCTATGAGATTTGTGAGCTAGATTTAAGATGCCAAAGACTGGAAATGAGACTTGGTCTTCAGGAATACAGGGTTCCTATATTTGGGCAAGGGGATACCCCAAGTTATCCCTCACAAGAAATTGCCTGCCTTATGATTGAAAAAAGCACTTCACAGACAAAAATGGGCAAATCCCTTGGATACCAATGGGGCTTAAAAGTCTGACCTCTTGTAATTGACCATGTCACAGAACTTCCCATGTCTTCTCCCTTGTCTGTTGAGATAGCAAAGGCTGTCGGACACTATGGGGCTCTTTCCAGCAAGCCAGCTCCCAGTGGTGCTACAGTTAAAGAAATGAAGTCTCGTGTGAAATTCAAAGTCTCTTCATTCCTGAACATAAATTAAGACCTCTTTGGGGCTCATAAAAATCATTGTCTCCATAATAATGCTGATAGCTGCCATTGGCTGAACTCATGCTACGCACCAGTGTTCTCCATAGATTATATTACATTCTGCACCCTGAAGGCCCTGAAAGGTTGGACTTATTATCCCTATTTTAGAGAGGAGGAAATTGAGGCTCTAAAAAAGAGATATCACTTGCCCAAGACAAGCAGTAGTCAGGTCTAACTCCAAAGCGCCTTTTCCACACTCCCTTGCCAAAGCTGTGTTAGTTCTCTCACAAAGATCTAGGTCAGCATTTCCCCAACTGCCCCGATGAAGGTTATAGGCTGACCCTTTGAGGAAGTCCCTCTTGGCCCCATTCCCCTTTCTTTCTATTTTATTTCTGAAAAGGCATGTTATTTGTCTGGGGATGGTCATTATTTTATGATTTTGTTTTAATTCTTGTAATTGCCTCAACCTGAAGGACTTCTTATAAGTTTCAATATAAATCAGAGGCATCTCTAAATCTTCTGTTGCTACCCTTCCCACTGATGTAATAGCATCCTGTAGAACATCTCTAGGGTCCTGAAAAGATGCTCTGAGGGATTCTGATTTGGTGAGTCTGGGCAGGAATCTGGAGATAAGTAGATGATTCTTGTTATCAGGGAGTCTGGGAAACACTCATAGTTATTACGCCCTCCTCCCACAGCTCCACACTGTGACCCTGCCTGAGGCCAAGGTGTAGATGTGTGTTTGAGACATGCAGCAAACAGGCTTCCCAAGACACCATCTCTATAAGCTGGATAATGAAAAAATCCAAGTTGGGTAATGGCTCCATTTCCTCTCCGATGCCTTGATTTCTTGGGGTTTTGAAATATAAGACATGGACTAATAACAATAACCAGGATAACTGCAAAATAAACTGATGTAGATTGGCTTTAACAGATGCCAGTTGTGATAAACAGCCAAAAGAAATCGAATAGAATTTTGGAATGACGGAGACAAGGAGACTTCTCTGACTGAGGGACCATCAGGCACTTGAGGATTGATTATAGATTGTCGTGATGAGGAGACCACAGAGAAGGTACTGAGCCACAAACATCAACCAGCCACAGTATGGACCAGAGTGGGTCACAGGTACTCAGGGCCACCTCCCTCAGAGCATCTTACCAAGCCACTAGAGACAATCTGCAGAATGCTCCTGCATCAATGGGCAGGACTCAAAGTGAAGATTTAGAGATGCCTTTAATTTATATTTAAACTTATGAGAATTCTACCATGTTGAGGCAATAACAAAATCATAAATAATGTCCATTTCTGGCAGATAACAGGCTTTTCTAGAAATAAAATAGAAAGAAAAGGGCATGCTAGGCTCATGCCTGTAATCCTAGGGACTTGGGAGGCTGAGGCAGGAGGATTATGAGTTCAAAGCCAGCCTCAACAAAAGTAAAGTGCTAAGCAACTCAGTGAGACCCTGTCTCTAAATAAAATACAAAATAGGGCTGGGGATGTGGCTCAGTGGTCGAGTGCTCCTGAGTTTAATCCCTGGTTAAAAGGAAAGAAGGAAGTAAGTGTGTCTTACATTCTGAATGTGTCTTATATTGTGAATTGGCATGTAAAAATTGAAATATCTTCCCTGATTGTCTAGAATGAAAATGTTTGGTCCTATAGCTGAGCTGATAATCCTCTCTATTGCTGTTTGATTTTTGTAGTAAATTCTTCTGATTATTACAATTATTATTATTTAGAAGATGTATCTGTTAGGATCATATTCAAATGTGTATAATGAAAATTCAAAGATAGGTAAAAGTGACTTAAGCAAGATAGCTAAGTTCTATCATGAAAGAAATCCAGAAGGATAATTCAGGGCTAATGTGACCATTCATAGCCTCAGGGTCCCAGGCTCCTTCTATCCAGGGGTTTCTCCATCAGCATATGGCTTCTATTCCAAGCAGGCTGCTTAGACTCCAACTATCACCTTTACATTCTAACCCACAAAAATGAAAACGAGAGAAAGATGGCAAAAGGCATGTGTCAACTCTCTTTTAAGGAAGTTTCCTGGAGGTTGCTACTCAAAACTTGTGACATCCTCTAATTGGCCAATACTGAGCCACATGATGAGGGAAAATGGAAAATTAGTCTTTGGGTACACGTGTGCATGGCTAAAGATTAAGGATGCTATCAATAAGACAGAGGGGGAGAATGGATAGTAAAGTAAGAAAATTGTTGCTTTTGCCCCAAAATATAATGACTCAGCCCCAAGGAAACATGTCTGAGGTGCTCATGCTACTGGTCTGTGAAAGCTATGGGTTGAGTGACCACCAGGACCTGAGAAGAAGTATTCCCTCTCTGTTCTCTCTGCCTCAGGATGGGGGAGCTTAGGGTAAGGCGTCCTTCTTTGACTTTCCTAAACCCCTGAAACATCTCTTCTAATCAAATGCCCCAGAAAAACTCCTGCCAAGAACTCTGGGAGGCTACCTATATCATTAAGTCATATCATTTGAGCAAGTCACTGATTCATAAAGGAAGGGCCTCTCTGTGGCCCACCAGGTGAGTTCTGGAAGTCAGGTGCTGCCCTGCACCCCACTGGGTTCTTCTTGTGCAAATGCTTCCCATGTACTCTGGAATTCACCCTCTCTCTGAGGCAGACATATACTCACCTGTCTCCCCTGGCCCAGAGTGTAAGAATAGATCATTTAGCTACCTCTGTGGGCTGAGAAAACTCTATGTTGGGATGGCTGGAAGAAAAGATTGCACAGCTCAAGCAGTTGAGTGTGTGGGTCAGTAAGAACATCCAGTGAGCCTTTACACTGTGCCATTCATCATTATTGGGAGGACTACAGAAGTATAATAATCTTGGAGAGAACAGGGACTCGTTAAACCCATTTGACAGACGGGAAAATAAAGGCTGAAAGAGGCTCTTAGTCCAATGTGAAGTCAGCTTGTAAATAAGTGATGCAATCAAGTTTTTGGATGAGGTCCCGCTAATACCCAAGAGTGCCCCAAATCCCTATGTGGTGCCCTCTAGCCTCCCAAGCAGTTTCTCAGAAATATTCATGAGGCAGGCAGCCCCCTTCCTGATGCTGTTCCCAAATAGATGTAGTCGGAGCAGAATTCCAGGGCTGTGAGTGCTGCAGGGGTGGCAGGCTTCCTTTCACATTGCCATATAAGGATCCGGGGTGGGGTGGGGGGGTGGGAGGACTTTTGTGCAGCAATTAGATGCTGGCTAATTGCTCCAAATAAGAATCTGTCCGATGGCAGCTGAAAAGTGGAAAGTGGTTTTTGCCCTTTCAATTCCCACCTCTCTTGCTCTTGCTCTTCTTGAGCAGTTGTCAGTGATGCTAACAAGCTGGCATGTCAAGAGAGGGATAATTTATTCTCCCTTTCCAGCAGCTGAGGAGATCACCTCCCTGATGACAGACACTCTCTTCCTACAGGGAGGAAGAACAAAATCTGGCATCCTAATGAGTGGCCACTCAGGGTGGCATGCCTGATGCTCCTTGTGCTATGAAGCGAAGGGAAGAGATAAGTCTTATTCCCTGGTACATTTTTGTACTGTCTGAAAGATGTTGGCGTATGATGCCCCAGGGCTGGGTCCTAGGAGCACTGCAGGTACAGATCCAACTGCCTGGCCAACTGCCACTGAAGAATTCTCTGGCCCAGCCAGCTCTGGATTCTTCTTGGAAACCATCGGAAGGGGATTGGCTTAGAAAACTGGATGTTTTTTGTTGGTTTTCTTGCTTTTTTTTTTAAAAAAAAAAAATGATAATAGAGTCTGTTTGATATACACAGCCGTTCTCCTCATTGCCTCAGTACCACCGAATCTGTGGTGGCTTTATCACATATAGAACAATGAGTAGGCTTCATAGGAATGGCAACTTTTTGCTAATAATTCTTCAAGCCAGATCAATTCTTTTGCAAGGTGTCTATAAGGGGAAAAATGTGAATTAGTTCCTCAGGAGAGAATATAACTCTTTCTGAAAGATTTGAAAGAAATTTCTTCTCTGATTCTTTATAAAGTAGCCTCCATAATATAATGAACCAGACATCTAGTGATATGCTCTTCTCATCATTAGGGAGGCCAGATCTGCAAATAAAAATACAAACACTGGTTAAATTGAATTTCAAACAATTTTTTTTTGTTTTTAGTAGAAGTATACACCATGCAACATTTAGGAAAATCCTACTAAAACTTAATTTTTTTTTTTAGAGAGAGAATATCTTTTTTGTAGATGGACACAACACAATGCCCCTATTTTTATGCGGTGCTGAGAATTGAACCCAGGTCCCGTCCATGCTAGGCGAGCGCTCCACGGCTGAGCCACAATCCCAGCTCCCCCCAAAATTTTTGATGAATATCTGAAATTTAAATTTAACTGAGGTTTCTGTATTGTGTCTAACAATCTGATATGATAAAAACAACACTAAGACTCTTAAGGTTGCTTCTATTTTGTTTAACATTTTATTTTTATCCACAGTATATATGCACACAGTTCAGAAAGTCAAATAGTTCCAAGTGGTTCACTGTAAAACAATGCTTTTTCCATTATTCCCTCTCTTCATTTCCCACAGTTCTCAAATGACCACTTAGCTCCTCTGATCTTTTTTTTTTCTGCCAAAGGAGATTTAACTGCATTTCTCTAAATGCCATGCTTATATTGTGACATCTTGAGTCTTAATTTCAGACATTATCTATTGACTTCCTTGTAAGAGAGAATTTAAGGTTTTGAGAACTCTTCTTCAAGCTTACCTCCCTTATCCACAACCTTTCAATATAATTATATGGTAATTTTGATCCACTCAATACTCAGAAATTTATATTTCTTTTGTGGCATAACTTATTGTTGTTTTTTTAGAAGACTGAAGTATTGTCTTTGTTTGCTTAGCTTTTAAGGTATGTAGCACTGACTTGTCCCCAAACTTTCTCCCCATTGGGTAAATCTCTAAATATATTGAAAACACATTGGGTATCCTATTAACTGGATCCTCTTGAAGAAGTCTCACCCTGTTCTTACCATATCCTGTTTGAATTGGTTGATCTCTTGGCCAGTTGCATAGCTTCATCCTGGAATTTTCTTTCACTGCTGTGTTAGTTAGCTTTCCATTACTGTTACAAATATCTGAGACAGATACACTTAAAAACAAGAAAGGTTTGTTTTGACTTACAGTTTTGGAATTTTCAGTGCTTTGAACCTGTGGTGGCATAGTATTTTATGGCAGGGATTGTATGGTGAAGGAAACCTGTTCTCATGACAGGGTAAGAAAGAGCAAAGGGGGAAGAGACCAGGGTACCATGATCCCCTTTAAGGACAGACCCCTGAAGACCAGACCCCACATCTCAAAGCTTTGACCACCTCTCAATAGCACTCCACTCTGGGAACCATGCCTTTACACAAAGGCCTTAAAAAGGACACCCAAGATTCAAACTGTATCAAACACCATTTGGGACATTCTCTGGGTCTCTTGTCATGTATGGATCATCTGCTTCCTGGAGGTAATGTCCCCATATTTGGGGGGTCACTTCCACATGTCGATGTGGTGTACCTTTTACTAAAACCTCAATAACACTTGTTAAGGGAAGAGTAGTTGAGTGTAAATGAAAACCACCATTCTGTGATGAGGACTGTGCCCCCCTAAGGCCACTGGGTGCCCTTTACCTTGCTCTGCATATTTTGCAGTATCAGGGTAACCTCTAGATCCTGCCTTCCTCCTCCTCACCAGCCCCCTCATCCTTCCTGTCTCCCCAAGCCAGTGTCAAGCTCATATGTCTTCACTTTCCATAGGAAATGTCAGGGCAAACAGTACTAATGAGTTAATTGATGAGAAGACCCCGGGTGGCAGGCAGGATACCTGAATGTCTTGCTGGGTTGGACCCTGCTGAGGGATGCTCAGCCCCTCACTTCCTCCCGAGCAGGAGTGGAATCTCATCTCATTACTGAATCAGCATGTTGAATATTGACTGATTCCTCCTGTTTCAAACAAAACCGTCTTGAGTGAAGAGCCATTAAAATGTCATTAGAAGCAGCAGGCGCTAGGTGCTGAGGTTTACGAGACTCCACCAAGAGTAACAAGCAATGGAGGTAAGAGAACACTTGCTTTTATATTTGTTTTTTTTTCCTTCTTCACTAGTGATTAATTAAATAAAATGCCTAGCAATTTAATGGCTTGCCTCTCTTCTAATTGAGTGTAGATTGTTGTAACAATTCATTCTCTTTCTCCAAATTGTAGCTTGACAGAGAATGTGTCTGTTTTCTGACTCAAAGTCTAATTTTCTCTTTCATTCATTTTTCCTTACCCAGTTGAATAAACATGATGCTGAATGAGAATCCGAGCATTTCCCTCTTTCCATGTGCCGGAGATGTGACCCTGACATCCACCCAGTCTGACCAGAAGTGTTGGCTGCATTTATCTAGCTAGTAAAAGTAACATGGTGTCTCTCCAATGAAGATGTTGTATGGCCCAAGGCACATACAGAGATCTCTCTCTCTCTCTGCTACATGCTCACACTCCCTCCTTTATAAAAGAGTTGAAGAGACTTTCATACCTGGAATTAATATATTGGTCATAAAAGACAACAGGCATCCAAACAACTACATTTATTCTGCACTCTCAAAATGGGAGCAAGGGCTAGTCCAGCCAATTGTATGGGTGAAGAGACTGAGGCAGAGAATTTACATCTGGGTCGAGGAGAAACATGAAGAATTTCCTTTGAAAGAATGTAGCTGGAATAGAAAGTAGTACCCTGCTGATGGCTGAGGTGGTACAATTTGAAAACTGTATTAGTTAATTTTCGGTCACTGTTAGAAATAGTGAGAAAGTCAACTTAAAGGGAGGAAAGGTTCACTTTGGACCATGATTTCAGACCATGGTTGCTTGGCTCCGTTGCCTTTGGGCCTGTGGAAAGGCAGCACACCATGGCAGGTGGTGTGTGTTGGAGGAGGTCTGTTCATCTAGTGGTGGCCAGGAGGGAGGGCCTGGGATCCTCAATCCCCTTGAAGAGCACAAGGGACCCAGGGGGGTCCTCAGGGATCTAACTTCCTCCCACCAGGCCCCACCTCCTAAAGGTCTGTGCCACAGACTAGGGACCAAGACTTTCATGCATGGGCCTGTGGGGGATTTTTAAGTCCAAACCAAAACAGAAACCATGTAAAATAAACAGTTATGATGAATACTCTGAATTTCCACCTATTCAGGGAAAAAGTTCACCTTTTCATATACTGCTTGTGTGGAATATTGTTCTGGCCTACTTGGAGAAGATCATCTGTGTAAAATTAATTTCTTGTATTAGAAAAAAGCTCAATTAGGAGGGTTCTAGCTGCCCTTGGTTGTTAATAATAAAATTCTAAGCATGAAAACAATACTTGTTGAGGAAAGCATTTTTGAGTTCTGCAGTTGGTTTCAAAAGTTGAGTCTTTTAAGGCCAAGTAGACAAAATGATCAAAGATATTTTTGATGAAAGAGGAAGGGAAAATTTTTGAAAACTGAAGAAATGTGATAAAGAAAGAAAGATGTATGATAGCAAATATTGGATGGCAAAGAATATTTAGGCATGGAATTCTTTAAAATAGCAGCAAATCAGTAAAAATCAGGAGATTGAGAATGATAGATGGACATGGGTAAAGCTGAAAAGCCAGCAAACCACCAGGAAGCTGTGAGCAGATCTCTGCTTGAGGTGGGCTTTTCCATTCTCTCTCTGTCTTTGCTCCTACCTTGTCTTTGGTGAGCCACATTTTCCCTCTCCTACTCAGCTGGCAGGGTGATACCCAGTTTTGGATGCCTATATCAAATGCACTCTCCTCTGGGACTCCTCCCAAGGTATGCCTTGGGTGCCGGTGCAATATCTGTATTCATGTTAGATGAAATTGTACTGTAATTGTTCTCATGTCTGCTTCCTGCTAAGGAGTATACTACCTTTGAGACCTTTTATTCATTTTTATAGTCCTAGATCCTGGGGAAAAAAAAAACACAGTACGTATTTAGTAAATAATTGTTGAATGAGTTAATAAGTGACTGTTTAATTGTTATTTTATAAAAATAGCTTGCTTCTGAATTACAATTTATAGTTTTTGAAGTACAAGCACACACATTATCTCATTTGCTTCTTGGAGTCTATGCTGAAGTAGGCAGGGCAAGTGTTTGCATTAAATAAGGCCTGGAAAGCAAATTCAATCACTTCCTTTTAAGCTTTTAGATATAGCTCGATTTATAGTGGCTATTGTACAATGAGAAAAAAACTGAGGAACATTGTGTGCTTGTTCAGAATCTTTCTTGAGATTCTAAAAAAAAAATTTCTAGATCACTTCTATATTCCTTTTAATAATCTTTAATTGTGAACACATGGTCATTATGGTTTGAGTATGAAGTGTCCCACAAAAGCTCATGTGTGAGACAATGCAGAAATGTTTGGAGGTGACATGGTTGGATTGTGAGAATCATAACTTAATCAGTGAATTAATTTACTGATATGGTTTAACTCGGCAGAAGTATAGGCAGGTAGGGAGTAGCTGGAGGAGGTGGGTCACTGGGGACATAACTTTGGAATAGACATTTTGTCCATGCTGAGTGGAGCTCTCTTTTTGGCTTCCTGGTTGCCATATCCTGAGCTTCTTTCCTCTGCCGGGCACTTCTGCCATGATTGTCTGCCTCACCTTGGGCCCAGAGCTATGCTTTTGGCTGACTCTGAACTGAATCTCTGAAACCATGAACCAAAATAAACTTTTCCTCCTCTATTTTTCTCTTGCTAGGTCTTTTGGTCACAGTGACACAAAGCTGACAGACAAGGTCTTTACAAAAAAGTACGAAATTATGGCATTTGCTGGTAAAAGGATTGAACTGGAGACTATCGTGCTAAGTGAAAAAAGCCAGACCCAGAAAGTCAAAGGTAGAATGTTTTCTCTGATATGTGGAAGCTAGTCCAAAATAAGAAAAAAAGAAAAAGAGAAGAAAAAACCATTGGGGGAATTCCATCAAAATAGAAGAAAGATCAGAGGAGTAGAGGAAGGGATTATGGGGTGGGGGAGAGGAATGGGATAAGAGAAGAACAGTGGAATGGATCTGATATAACTTTTCTATGTACATATATGTAGATGCCACAGTGAATCTCACCATTGTGTTCATTCACAAGGCACTACTTTGAAAAAAAAATATAAGTGAATAGCAGAAAGATTAGTGGAGTAGATGGAAGGGAACTGGGGAGGAAGGAGGGGAGGGAAAGGGGAAGTGCTGGAGACTGAACTATAGCAAATTATATCCCATGCTTTTATAATTATGTCAAAATGAATGTTAATGTTATGTATAACTGAAAAGAACAACAACCAGTAAAAAAGGGCCAAGTCACAATCTAGACATGCATACAGAACGACAACACGTGTACGTTGTCTTTTATCTCTTGAGGTTCTAATTCCAGTAATAATAACATAACACTAGAAAATAAATCTATGCTCCTGTCCAGTGTGTAAGCTGTGGAGAACATTAAGTTGTACTCCCATTCCATCATTTGTCCCTCTGGGTACCCAGGAGTTGTAGGATTCACCCTTAAAGTCACATTTGACCCTAGAGAAGGTTACTATTAAAATGGAGAGATCCTCAGGATGTGTGTTGAGCTCTGTTTGCTCTGGGGTATGATAAGATGCTGTAAAACTGATTTCAAGAAGATAATGGAGGAAAAAAGAAATGTCAATTGATAAGGTCATGGGAATTTGTGTTTTTTGTGTTTTTTTTTTATTCCTCCCTTCTGACAATAGCTCTGATTTTTCATTGAAGAACCACCTTTCACTCCATATGGTAAGGCAGACCCACTAGAAAGTGGGTAGTTGTGGTGAACCAGTTAGAGGAGTAGCCATATGACCTCAGCCTGGCCAATGAGTGTTTTCCATCTCTTTATTCACAGTGATTGGCTCAGAGTCATGCATATGATTCAAGGTCCCCAAATGAAGCTTGGTTGGAGCTATTAGAATGGACAGGCTCTCCTTCTACTGGAGATGCAAAACCAAACCTGGCAAGAGATCACTTTAGATTTGTCCTGAGACGAAGCCAACTAGTAGAGGAGATGAGAGACATGGGCTTGGTTTAGTTGATGTTTTCTGAGTCTCTGGATGCGGTTGTACCTAATGTCAGATCTACTTACCTTGGACTTTTCAGTTATATAAGATAATACTTATGTAATAAGCCAATAATTCTTTCAGTTGGAGTTTTATTTCTGTTTTTGTTTGTTTCTTTTTGTTTTTGTGACTCAGAATCCTCATCAATGTGCAACCTGGGATGGTATCATGGGAAGGTCACACTACATAGATGAAAAAGCATGGTTAGGAAATTGTTCACATGAGGTTCCATATCTCACAGCATCCAGGTGGAAAATAGGAAGGGAAGGGAGATTAGAATTCACACACATCTTAAGAGGATAGCGTGGGTGTGTGTAAGTGCAGAGGCAGTAGCAAGCGATACAGCTAAACAGTCACATGGAACATTATTTGCTGGCACTGCAGGTGGGCACTGTGCTAAAAGAAATGTATAGGGATGGTTTGTAGAGGCACATGGTTGCCGTAGTCAATTAGAGGTAAAACATAATTGCTGAGGCTGTGCCTGTATCCAAGGAGCATTTTGTTATTATACAGATATAAGAAATGACTCTGGTATATGATTTACCTTGTGCAAATATGTGTGACTCACATTTCTGAATCTTTCACACATGGGAGTGATAAAGAGGAGGTGAGTTTTAACAGTAAAGCTATCTTGATCAGAGATTCTTCACCAGAGGTCCATGATTTATGTTTATGTTTTAAATGGTCTCATGCCCCTTGAAATTATGTGCAAAAAATACACGTCAGTGCATTTTTCTGAGGAGAGGATCAATTCTCCAAAAGATAGAACAAGAGAGTTGATTGGGTCTGGGTGAGCACCCATGCTGTTGTCCAATCAATTGCTTCTTCCTGTGAATCAAGATTTCAAAGTGAACAACTTCCTGTCAGTCTTCAAGAAAGGCCAACATTGGGGAATGTGGATCAGGATTTCTGAGGCTGCCATAAGAAAGGAAGGCAGACATGGCCATGTCCAACTGCAGGGGGAGAAAGGTAGAACGAATGTCACAGAGAGTAGGACATGAAGACGTGTGCCCCCAGAGACAGACTGTGCAAGTTGCTCTCTGCGTGGCAACAGCTTGCCAGTTCTTGATTCAAGTGGTGTGTGATGCCCTGAAATCCAACTCTTCCCTGTCCTGCCATCTGTGAGATTGTCCTGTGTATTTGCAGTACATTTGCTTCTCCTCTTTGTTTTCTCTTGCTCTCTTTGCTTAAACTAGTTGTGGTTGCTTTCAGTTATTTGCAAATGAGAGAATCTGGAATAAAGCAAAAAGTTACAGTAAAAAAGATTGGCAAGACTCTTGTTGAAAGGGAAAGGGGAGCAAGTGGGAGCTGTCATGCATAGTCTCTCATTTAATCGCCACCAAATTCCTGCCATTTGACAGTAGAGAAAATGCCATCTTGCAGGATTAAAAAATCTTCCCAAGTTACATAGCTCAGGGGAAATTGAAAATTTGTTATCATTAAGTGTGATGAATACTTTTTAAAAAACTTTAAAAACAATGACTCAGACATGCATATTGCCTCCTTCCTGGGTAATATAAGCACAGATTGACGAGTGGCAACTTTATGGATCTTCCTCTCCTGGAATTGCTGGTTCTTTTTTTTTTTATTTGTAAAAATGGACACAATACCTTTATTTTTATTCATTTAGTTTTTTTTTTTCAGTGTGGTGCTGGGGATCGAACCCAGTGCCTCATGCGTGTTAGGCAAGTGCTCTACCACTAAACCACAACCCAAGCACCAAACTGCTGTTTTTTTTTTTAAAGAACTTTTCAACTCTCTCTTCAATCCAGAATCATTGAATCTCTTTATGTATTTTAAAATTAATATTGTCTTTTACCTACTAGCTTTAATAACGACTTATTTTTCATTATTAAAACAATTTAGATTGTATTTACATATAGTAATCATACAAAAATTTGAAAAATTCAGGAAAATAGAAATAATGGGAAAAAAGCTACCATCCTATTATCCTGAGTCAATTACTGCTAACATTTAGAATTATTTCCTTCTAACATTTTATTGTTCATAGTTTATATGTTTTGTGTTTTATTTTGTCTCTTGTAATTGAGACCATTACTTGAGACTGTATTATAATTGACTCAGATGGCAATTGAACTCCGAGCCCGTAGAAAGCATTGGCTGTCACCATTTTCTCCTATGTTTGCTACTAGTCTTCTGATGAATGCTACTACTATTATCTAAAATGTGAAATGTGCCTTATAATTATACAATGCTTTCACTGATATGATCCTAACTAATCCTTAGAATTCTTTAAAAAAAAATGAGTCCCCTTATTTCCATTTTGAGAGGTGGAAGCTGGTGTTTGTGGAAACTAAATGACTGGTGTAGAGAGAGAAAGAGCAATCCCTTTCTCTAGTGCAACGCTGTTTCCACAGGCTCTCCCTTCACTTTTCTCCATCCCATCTTCTCCTACAGACCCAGGATGAGTTACTGAATGCCCAAGGCTCCTCAGTGGTGGGTCACGAATGGAAATTGAAGAGTGTAGATTCAGGTGTAAGGGCCACTTGATGCCTTGTGTCTTCTGTCTTGAGTCTTGGTGATTCCTATGCTATAAGGCTTGAGAGAAATTTGTTCAATATGTTACCATGACTTGGGGCTCAAGAGTATCAAGTGGTATTATCCATCATCTTCCTTGTGTCATTTGTTACCCTAATATTATTAAGTAATATCAAAAATTAATTGATTTTTCATTCTATCTTGATGGTTACCATGGAGCTTAATTGCACATCTCTTTAGGCTGGTAAAATCATTTGAAGCTATCCCACTCCTTGGTACTTATCCAAGACAACTAAAAACAGCATACTATAGTGATACAGCCATATCAGTGTTTAGAGCGGCACAATTCACAATAGCCAAGTTCTAGAATCAGCCCAGGTGCCTGTCAATAGATGAATGGATCAACAAAATGTGGTCTATATACACATGAAGTTTTACTCCTAAAAAATGAAATAATGGCATTTGCTAATACATTATTGAAATGGAGAACATCATGCTAAGTGAAATAAGCGAGATTCAAAAAAATCAAGGGTCGAATGTTTTCTCTCATACGGAAAAGCTGGAGCAGAGTAAAGGGAAAAGGAGAGGGGAGATCAGATATCATAAAGATATAGGGAAGATCAGTGGAGTCTAAGAAGGAGATTGAGAAGGACTGAGGATTGACAGAAAAGGGGAGAAAATGTGGAATGAATTTTACAAAATCATGTAACATGCATATGTAAATATATCACAGGGAATTCCATGTTTATGTATATGTAGAAAGCATCAATTAAAAATTAGTAAGTAATGCTGAGTGTGATGGCGCATGCCTATAATCCCAGTGGCTTGGGAGGCTGAGACAGGAGGCTCGCAAGTTCAAAGCCAGCTTCAGCAAAAGCAAGGCACTAAGCAACTCAGGGGACCCTGTCTTTAAATAAAATACAAAATAAGGCTGGGGATGTGGCTCAGAGGCTGAGTGCCCTGAGTTCAATCCCTAGTACCCCACCCTCGGCCCCTCCAAAAAAGTAAATAAACAAGTGAAAGGAAGATCAGTAGTGTGGAGTATGGAGAATACGGGGATGAAGTGGGAACGAAGTGTGGAGTGGGAATTAGGGACTGATGGAGCAAATCAAATTCCATACATGTATGATTTTGTTAAAAACAACCCAACTACTATGAATAACTATACTGCTTTAATAAAAAAATTAAAACTTGCTCTCAATTTAAGAAGAAATCAATTGAGACAATATTTGGGTGAGGAGGTGCTGCCTGTGAGTGCCAGCATGGGAAAGAACTCTTCAGGAAGTGACCAAATGATGCTACAGGCAGGAGGGGGAATGGGGGCGTATCCACCCTGCCAGAGGCTGGTAGCATCTTCCAAAGTGAAATCAGGGCCAAAAATATTCAAGGAATTCCCCAAAGAGCCTTGGAATAATTTGGCACATTTCTTTCCTTGAATAGGCAGTATAGAGACTAGAACAGCTTTGGATTTGGACAAACCAAATTGTCATGTTTATGGACATGCCCCACAGGAAAAAAAAAATGTGACTCTGTGTGTGTGTGTGTGTGTGTGTGTGTGTGTGAGAGAGAGAGAGAGAGAGAGAGAGAGAGAGAGAGAGAGAATAAGAAACAAAATTCCAGCCAATAATAATTTTATTGCAAACTATGTACTCTTATAACTCTATTCCAAAGGAATCCTAAAGTAAACATTAGGAGCTAGGGATGTAGCTCAGTGGTAGAGTGCTTAGTACTTACTTAGCATGTGTGAGGCCCAGGGTTCCGTTCCCAACACGATAGATAGATAGATAGATAGATAGATAGATAGATAGATACTAGTGTCAGTAAACAAGTTCTTTTAAGTACCCACTGCCCAACAATAGGTAGTGGAATTCAAATGGAATTATATTGAGATAAACCTGAATTCAAGTTCTGCTTCTCTACAACTTTTCCAAATAAGATGATGATGCCTGTTCTCTAGGGGTTAGTATTAATGAAATGCCAGATGTGCTCACTAGCTACATTTTGTACTTTGTTCATTCACTGCTGAACTCCCAGCAAGGTGTACAGGACCTACAATACAGTAGGTGCTCAATATTTTGTAGTTGTTTTCACTAACGCCCAGGTGCTGTTGGAAGCATGTAGGCCATGATAAGATACCCCAGTGAATACAGGGCAGGAGACTTGAGGTTAATAATTCTGTGGGATATTATAGAGGCTGTTGCAATCAACCAGTTACGTAATCCTGTAATTATAACTGTAACCAATCAGCTAATACCTATTAAGTGTAAGACCCGGGAGCAGGGCCAGGAAGGACTCAAAAGAAACTTCAATTTTTTTTTTTGTTTGTTTGCAGTTCCACTTACTGGGAATTTACACTGTTGAAGAAACTATACACGAAAACCTAAGAGATAAGTAGTTGCGTAAGACAAGCAAATCAGTATTAGGCACACAGTATAGGTAATAGCTGTAGGACAGACAGATGGCCCCACTATTTGATAAAATTTTAGTACACAATCAATTGAGAATAAAATGAAAAATATCCTAGGAATTTATTAACGGTTTTTAACTGCGTCTGCACATTATTAATCTCTGAAGCATGTGTATATATTTCTTAACCCACAGACAGTAGGTTTGGATACTTTTAACAATGCCAGATGGATGTTTATTCTTATTGTTAAGAGAAAGGGCTTTGGAGCTAGACAGAAGTAGGATTGTTCCCACTCTGCCACTTCGTAGTTCTGTGGCCTTTGGCATTTCCCTGCCAGCAAACTGGGGATGGTCCCTCTACATCCTTACACCATCTTTGGGAAGATTCAGTGAATTAAGTTATGAGCAGTTTCTAGCCAAGGGTAAATACTCAAGAAAGCTAGCTGGTCCTCATGTTATTGTACCATATTTTGGGGCCCAAGGCACCTTACAGCAGATCAAAGAGAAGAAAAATCACACAGCAGCATGGGTGTGGCCTGCAAAGCACTTGTCTCTTGCAGAAGTCCCACAGCTTCTCCAAGACCTGACTTGATCACCCTGTGGTGATCAGCAGGGAGTCAGGGATTGTTTTCAAAATGGCGGGAGTCACCAAAGGTTGTCCTGAACTGAGGTTTAATGTCTTAAAGAAAGCAAAATAAATAAATGAAATGAACTACACCAAAAAGAGAACAAAACAAAAAGAGACTTACATTTAACCTTTGCTATGATTTGGGTAAGTGTCTCCCAAAGGCCCACATGTTGCAGGCTATTGGAAGGCAGTGGAACCTTTAGGAACTGAGGCCCAGTGGGAGGAAGCTGGATCACTGTGGGTGTGCCCTTGAAGGAATATTGGGATTTCAGCCCTTTCTTTTCTTTCTCTTGTCTCATGGCAAGACACAAGGAGCCGCTTCCTCTGCTATGCATTCCCACCATGATGTGCTGACTCACCACAGGCCCCAAAGCAACAAGACCAACCTACCATGGACTGAAATTTCAGAATCCATCAGCAAAAATAAACATTTCCTCCTTTTCAGTTGATTATCTCAGGTATTTTGTCACAGGACCAGAAAGCTGACTAATACAAGTCTAACTCCTTCATTTTGTGATCTCTGGGATCCTTAAGAAGTCCTGGAATTTCTTTGAGGTCCAATTTCCTCATCTATAGAGGGAGGATAGCCCCTTTCAAGAACGCTTTGAGGGTGAGAAAGGTAAGGAAGATGCAAGAACAGTACAATACACAACTTTATTTATGGTGACACAATATGGACATTATCAACCTGTATTTTTTCCTGGAATAAGACACTATGTGTAGTGCCAACCTGGAAATATGTTTTTGACTTTTCTGAGTCCTCCTGATCTACATTTGCTCTATGTCCCTCACTCTCCCTTCTACTATATCAAATGTCCCCTTCTCCATATATTACCTGTCCCACCCTTGGGAGTCGCTCTTTAATCATTTAAGCTACTAACTCTGGGCTGTTTTCTTTTTGTTCTTTCTCTCTTTCATCCCTGTCCCCCCACCATTTGTGGTGCTGTGGATTAAACCCTGAACCTCAAGCATGCTAAGCAAATTCTCTACCACTGAGCTTTACCCCCAATCCTTTGGGACTGGTTTGTACGTAGTAATAGATAACTGATACGACATGTGCACATGTAAATTAACAGAGCATTGTGAAATTTGGGACTAGTTAGGAGTCCAGAAGTTTTAGGGGTAGGACAGTCTCTGAAGTGTACATAGTGATGTCAGGGCCATATTATATTTGTAGGATCTTCTGGTTTACTAAGATCTTTCATATACATTATTAATTCTCACAGCATTTTTGTGAAGTCTGTGGATGTCTTAAGGTCCCCAGACATAAAGGTTCCAGGACATGTACTTAATTGTGGAAGTGGCTACCAGGGAAAACCATTAAGGGACAATTGGGGTTAGTGAAGGGGAGAGATGAAGCAGAGGTATGGGATCTCAGGCAAAATCCCATAGAGAAGCTTTGGTCTGATTCTTCAGGGGAAGCTCTGGAGCATACATTTTGCTTCTCTGGAGCAAGGAAGCCAGAGGTAGAGCTTTTATGTTTCTGCACCTGTTAGTAATTGTTTTAGGGCTAGACCTTTAAGGAGTTGTAGGTACTGTCTGTTGGAAGCCCAAAGCATACCCAAACTAGGAATGCAGAGAACAGCTCCACTCTGGTGCCCTGGCACCATGGCACCCTTGCATATGTGCTCTTAAACCACATGACAAAGCATCGACTGCAGCGGAGCCTAAGCCTTGGAGGAAGATTCCGTGATCCTCCCGGAACATGAGCACACAGGATGCTTGTGAGGAGCTGCTATAAGACCAGACCCACTCCTTTGCTGTCCACCCTGGGAAGCTTTCCTGACATCGTTTTATTACCCTCTGCCTTGGCCCAGCTAGGCTGCAAAACAGTGTGACTGCTGCATGGCCCTGGCTCCTCAGCTGTAGGGTGTCCCACTATTTTGTGTCACAGTCATCCAGTCCCTTTTGTTTCAGTATTACCCTGTGCAAGGGCCCTGGGGAGCTGGGCCCTCTGGGGAGAGAGTATTTAAGTAACAAGCTGTCTGATTCTAGAAAGATCCATTGTTTCTTTTGTTTTGTTTTGTTTTTGTTTTCCTTTTGGCTAAATTTGTCAGCCTTGGACTTACCTTGAGTTTCACAGGGAAAGACACATAAATTAGTGAACATGACGCTGAAGGATCTGAGTGGAGCCCTGACATTATCAGCTAGGGCAAGTCCCATATTATCTTCATCTTGAGCAGAGAACATTGAACATTTAGCCCTGGAGAGACTGGATTATCCAGGGTAACAGTGTGGTAAATGGGGAGACATGGAGTAGACCCCGAGTCTTCTGGTTTCAAGGTCATTGCTCTGTCAATAGAATATGTCAAGCAAGGGTTACCCAGACAACCATGAAATACTATAAATTCAAGGACATACCCAGGTGATAGATTCTTCCCTCTGCCAGAACAACTAAGACAGTTTTCCAGCTTCGTTTAGGGGATGCACCTATTGGTTGGATCTGGTCTTAGTTTCTATCAGGCATTTCTTCGGCATGGGCTTGGATCAACCTTAATGGGTCAGCTTCTTTCATTGTTAAATAAGGATGATGATGATGGTGATTTTCCAGTTCTGCTATGCCCTTGGCAAAGCACTTTGGTTCTTTGAGCTTCGGTTTTCTTATTGTTAAAAATGAGAAGTTAGACTAATTGTTCTTCTAGGTCCCTTTCAGCAATGAGAGTCTATGATTCTTTGATTTCGTGACAGGAACATTTTATGCCTAATCATTAACAAACTTAAAAAAAAAACCCTACATGTCAAAATGGCAAATGGTGCAGAGAAACTACATTACACCTCAGTTTAAAAATCGTTCTATGTGCTGTTTGTCAATTTAAATGTTATATACCAATCAATTTGAATGGTGCATGAAAGGTACCTTTGTCCTTAAAGTTACAAACTAACACTTGTGTTATATTTTTTAACTGTTTATTTTGAAATAATTTCAGGCTTAAAAATACATAGCACAAAGAATTCCTTTATGAACTTCTCTTGGATTTGTCCTAAATTAACATTTTACTACACTTGCTTAATCATTTGTTCTATCTACACATACACATACACACACACACACACACACTCACACATTTTTCTAAATGTTTGAGGATAGTAATGACCTCTATATATCTGAGTGTACAGAGATCAATATTTTTCTAAAAACGAGGACGTTCTCCTACCTAGCCACAGTGCAATGATTAAAATCATGAAATGAGCACAGTTACAATCTTAATGGAGGACCTTATTCAAAGTTTGCCATTTGTCCCCCAATGTCCTTTTTCTGGTCTGTGATCATATTACATTTACTTGTCTTGTTTCCTTAGCCCTTTTTAATGTGGAAGAATTCTCCAGTCTTTCTTCATCTTCCATGAACTTGAAACTTTGGAAGTATATTGGCCAGTTATTATGTAGAATAACTAACCCTCCATTTGGGTTGGTCTGATATTTCTTTATGCCCAGATTAGGTCATGCATTTTGGGCAAGAATACCAAGGAAGGGATGCTATGTCCTTCTCAGAGCATATGAAGAGGCTTATGATGGAGCTGAGGGTGTGGCTCAGTGATAGAATGTTTGACTAGTATGCATGAGGCTCTGAGTTCAATCTCCAGCACCATATACATGCAAAAGAGGCATATGATGTCAAAACTTTTAATAACAAGTTATGTGATTTTGATGGTGTGATTAAGATGGTGTTGGCCAGATTCTTCAACTATTAAACATTTTTCCTTTCTAATTAATAACGTTTTGGGGATAAATACTTTGAAATCATAAAGTAGTTCCTATTTCCCCTACTATCCATATCACTTATTAATAATTCCAGCCTGAAACAATTACTACCATGGTAGTTTCCAAGTGATGATTTTCTAGTTCTCTGCTGCATGTTATGAATTGGAGGAGCTTTCCCATCTCCTTGTCTATTTACTTATTTATATCAATAGAGATTCATTAATTCTTTGTTTTATTGGATGTCCTCCATTGTTATTTTTTGGTGCTCAAATTGCCCCATATTTGGCCAGTGAGAGTCCTTCAAAGCTGTAATGTGGCCCTAGAGTAATAAAGATGGACTGGAAGATTTTCCATTCTGCATGCCTAAGCCAGGTCAAGATCAGACATTAAACTTCTAAGTCTTTAAAAGCAGGAGGGGAGTGGCCATTGGAGCCACACCTGAGATTACCTTACAGGGACCAGGAGACCCAAAAGGGGAAGGAGCCTTTCCCACATGTAATAAAGATCTGTCTTAATTCCCAACACATGTGGCATGGCCAGGAGCCTGAGGAACCAGGTGAAGGGTATGTGGGGGAAGGGAGGCCAGGTTATGTCAGGGGCCTGTTTACCCAACTTGTGCTTTGAGTAGATACCGAACATTTTTTTAAAAATCCACTTAAGTTACATTCTGTTACTCACCACCAGCCTTTAGAACCATTTAAATGTAAATCTGTAAGATAGAGATAATAATATTTCCCTTATAGAACTGTTCAGAAGATCAGATGAATAAAGTGATATGAGTCTTTTTTTCTTTTGTTGGTAACTCTAACAAAATACCGGAGGCTGGGTACTTATAAAGAAAAGAGATTTGTTTAGCATGTAGTTCTGGAGGATTGCTATAGTTTGAATCTGGAATGTCCCCCAAAGGCCCATTGTTAAAGGCTTAGTGCCCAGCTTGGCATTCTTGGGAGGTGGTGGAAACTTTAAGAGGTGGGGTCTTGAGGGAGGTCTTCAAGTCACTGGAGACATGCCCTTCAAGGGACCCAGCCCTTCTTCCTTCTCTCTTTGAATCCCAGCCATGAGGTATATGGTTTCCCCATGTGCTGACACCATGGTGTGCTGACTCGACACAGGCCCCAAAGCAAAGGGCCACCAACCATCAACTGAAATGGGCCAAAACTGACTCAGAGCCCAGATAGATCTTTTCTCTGTATAAGCTGCTCATCTGAGGTTTTTGTTACAGAAAGCTGATTAACACAAAGTCCAAGGGTACGGTGCTGGCATCAGCTGGGCTCTGGTGAAGGCCAGGCAGAGCACATTGGTGGAAGGGTGTGTGAGAGGGAGAGATCACATCATCAGATAAGAAGACAGAGGGAGACTGATTCAGGGTTTGGCCTCAGTCTAATAACTGTTTCATGAAAATGAACTCAAGGTCCCACAAGAACTATCTGAATCCCTCTGAGGACAGACCTCTGATGGCCTAAGGACTTCCCAGTAGGAGCCACCTCTTAACATCACCACCATAAGGACCAAGGCTTAACATATGAACCTTTGGAGAACACACTCAAACATACCCAAACCACAGCAAGGGACTTAGATCCGGGGTGCTCTTCATTCATGGCAACTCTTCTCCTCTACTGCAGACTGAATATCTTTCCCTTATCCTACTCACGCTCTCTGGCAGCTTCCTGAAGCTGTCTGTGCTGAAATTATATTACTTTGGCAAGTGGAATTTGAGAACACTGCTGGATTCATTTTGGATTGTAAAGAAAATTATTGAAAATTTTTTTCAAGTCTCTTGGATTTACCCCAGCAGTTTGTTGCAGAAACGTGTTCCTCACATAATAGGACATGATAATGGGAACTAGAGCCTAAAGAATAAGCAATCATTTGCTGCAAAGAACCAAAATAACCATGTCAGGTAGATACTGAGGACTTTTGTTTTAATTCGCCTTGTTGGGTGGTGGAGAGTAAGTGGTGATTATAAAGGTAACTTCATGTAGTTTGATGCCATTGCTCCCCACACCTTTTGGTTGAGTTTTGGCTCTTTGATTTATGTAGGTTAGTGTGACAAAGCAAACCTGAAATGAGATACAAGCAGAGGGGACCTTCTCCCTGCTCTGGTGCCTGGCTAGGGAGGACACAGTAGCTGGCTTGGGCCAGCCTGCACCAGGGCTCAGTCAGGCAATCAGCCTCTGTGATCCTCCTACATCAGCCTGAATGACAGGGTGGTGATATTTCACACTCTCAGGAGACAGAAGACTGATTTTCTGTGACTTCACTGGAAGGCAAGAGTGAGTGACCATCAAACAGGCGCTCCTTAAAAGAAGTGTGGTGTTTTCCCACCGGGAGTTATGAAACCCAAGCTGGCATGAAGCAGGCAGGTCAGTCCTGCTGACTCACATAACTTCTTTCATCGGCTCAGATGAAAAAAGAGCAAAAAGTAGGCAGAGAAGCCCCAGGCTGACTCCTGGGTCTCCTCGTACCCCAGTAATTGGCTTATCTTCCACTCTGAGCTGTTTATTCTAGGAAGAGACTGGGAACACTAGAGGAGGATTTGAATGGCTTTGTTCTCAGTCCAAATTTAGCTTCTTTAATTAATCACAGGATGTCTCGACCAATCCTCCTGTAAAATGGAGTTTTGTCAAGTTAACTGAAATATAGAAAGTAATCCACAGTTGGGGGACATCTCTCTGTCTTCCTGTGATTATGCTCCTGCATTTGGTTTAGGGTCTGTTTCACCCTCATCTAAACAGGTAAAAATCTGGCTCCTTTGCTTGTGCAAAAATAGCCACTCCCTCCATGCACTGGGAGAGTGCATTCACTCTCTTGAGATTCAAGGGCCCAGGACGAGGTGTCCAGACAGCATGCAGCACTCCTGCATCATATAGGACTGCCTCCTTCCTTCTCCCCATTTGTTTCTCCCTCTTGTGAAGACAAGATCTATATCAACCTTTGTGGGGTGGATTCTCCATCTTCTCAGACTCTGGGCATCATTAACATCAATGCCATTTGAAGCCTTTGCTCCTGATAAGAGCCTGCTTATCAAGATTTTCCTCCCTAAATACATAAGGGCTCTTTTCCTTTGCAGACATCAACTGCTTTGAGTTTCATTGTAGCTCTTGTTTGGCTCTGTCCAACATGGGAGACCACTTGTTCTTCAATATAAAGACAAACATCACATGACGAATATAAAGTCTAGTTGGATGAGTAAAGCATTATGCATTTTGAATCCAAAAATATGAAGGTTTGTAACAATCATGTATCAAATGAGCTAACTGTGATTTTAGTATAAAAACTTGGGAAGAAACTTAGAGATCTGTGTATTTTTCAACTTTTTGTTTGCAAAAGCAATTAGTGGGTCAAGGACAGCATTTTAAAAAAATGAAAATGGAATAAAACAATACAAAATAAAATAGGGTTATGGTTGGAAGGCACCCCTCCCAAATCCAAACATTAAAACCTAGTCTCCAATGTATTATAAGATGGGAGGTGCTATATAGTTTGGATCTGGAGGCCAGTTGTTAAAGCCTTTGGCCTCAGGGTGGTGTTATTAGAATGTGGTAGAATCTTTGAGAGATAGGACCTTGTGGAAGGACTTTAGATCATTTGGGGTGTGTCTTTGAAGTGGAGCTTCGAGACTCCGAGACCCCTCTTATTATGGTTTGAATATGAGGTGTCTCCCCCAAACTCCTGTTTATGCAGGGATGTTCAGAGATGTTAAATGATTAGGTTATGAGACCTGTAAACTAATCCATGCTAGTTTAAATGGGCTGCCTGGGTGGTAACTGTAGGCAGGTGGGGCATGGGTGGAAGCTGGGTGACTGGGGACATGCCCTGGAACACTTCATCTTTCCCACAATCCCATCCCCTTCTCTCTCTCTGCTTCCTGGTCACCATGAATAAGTGCCTTGATGTTCTGCCTCACTTGGGCCCAGAGCAATGAAGTTAGCCAAGCATGGACCAAACCTCTGAAACTATGAGCCAAAATAAATTTTTCTTCCTCCAAGTTGTTCTTGTCATGTGTTTTGGTCATAGTGATGAAGAGCTGACTAACACGCCTCCTAATCTCCTTTGCTTCTGGTGATAAGGTGAGCTGTTCTACTCCCCCACATACTCCCACCATGCTGTGGTGTCTCATCACAAATCCAAAGCAACGGCCAATCTACTATGGACTGAAATGTTCACAAATGTCAGTCAAAAGTTGATTGTATCAGGAATTTTGTTACACTGATGGAAACTGACAATATAGGAAGTGATTAGGACATCAGGAAAGAGCACTCATGAATGAGCTTAGCTTAGAGGCTCATTTGCTCCTTTGTACACATGAGGACATAGAAAATGAGAAAACTGGCTCTTACCACATACTGAATCTGCTGGTACCCGAATCTTGAACTTCCCAGCCTCAAGAACTATGAGAAATAATATATTTTTCATTAGCTTCCCAGTTTATGGTATTTTTAAAAAATAGCAGTGCAAACTAAAACACACTGAAACACAGTTAAAACTGTAAAACATTTCTAAAAGAAATCAAACAAGATATGAATAAGTGAAAAGGCATAAATTGAAAGACGATATCATTAAATGTCTATACTAATCAAAGTGATCTACAGATTCAATGTAATTCCTATCAAAATTCTAATGCCATTTTATTGATTGAATGATTGCAGAAATAGGAAAAGCATCCTAAAATTCATATGGAATGTCAAGGTGCTCTGAAAAGCCAAAACACAAATTTGAAAAGGAAGAATAAATTTGAAGGTATCATATTCCCTAATTTTAAAACACACTACAAAACAATAGAAATGAAAACAGTGTGATGTTAGGATTAAGATTTATGAAAGATATAAGATATATATATATATTTATATAGATAGATAGATAGATATGGTATTAAGATATATATATATATGAAACAGAATATAAAGATCAGAAATAATGGCTTACATATACAGTCAAGAAACTTTTGGCAAGAGTATCAAGACTACATAATGGCAAATAACAGTCTCTTTCTACAAAGATACTGGGAAAGCTGAGTGTCCATAGCAAAAGGGTGAAGTTGGACCTTTCTTACACCCTATACAAAAATGAACTCAAAATGTCTTAAAGATCTAAATAAAAGACCTAAAATTATTAAACTCATGGGCAAAAACACAGGGAAAATCTTGGAGATTTTGTATTTGGCAATAATATCTTGTGTATGAGGCCTAAAACAGACAATGAAACAAAAAATAGACAAATGGGATCACATCAAACTTAAGAACTCTGCACATCAAAAACAACAGAATGAAAGGGAATCAATGGAATGGAGGAAAATAATTTCAAATTATATATCTGATAAAGGGTCAATATCCAGACCAAATAAAGAATGTCTACAACTCGATGAATGGATAAAGAAAATGTGGTATATATACATGATGGAATATTATTCAGCATTAAAAGAGAACAAAATCATGTCATTTGCAGATAAATGGATAGAGTTGAAGAATATAATGCTAAGTGAAGTTAGCCAATCCCAAAAAACCAAATGCCAAACATTTTCTCTGATTTAAGATGCTGATTCATAATGTGGTTGTGGGGGATGGGAGGATTAGATGAACTATAGATAAGGCAAAGGGGAGAGAAGGGAAGGGAAGGTAGGAATGGGGATAGAAAGACAGTAGAATGAGATGGACATCATTACCCTAAGTACATGTATGAAGACACGAATGGTGTGAATATACTGAAGATTTAGAAACCTTGTGCATTGTTGGTGAGAATGTAAAATGGTGCATCCATTATGGAAAACAATGTGAGGTTTCCTCAGAAAACTGAAAATAGAACTACTCTATGATCCACCCACATGATCCACTAATAGGAATTATGCAAAATAGTCAAACTCATAGAAACAGAAAATAGAATGTGGTGTCCAGTAACATTTGTGTTGCTATAACAAAATACCTAAGTGTAGGTAATTTATAGAGCAGAATTTTTTTTCACAGTCCTGGAGGTTGTGAAGTTCAAAATCAAGTCAACAGCAGATTCCATAGTCTGATAAGAACTGCTGTTCAAATATGACACCTTGTTGCTGCATTCTCCAGGAGGAACACTGTGTCCTCACATGGCAGAAGATGAAAGGCAAGAGGGCTGCACACCAGATGAAACGTCTTTCTAAGGGCCTTACTCCCATGTTTGAGGGAGGAGCTCTCCTGGTCTAATCATCTCTCAGAGGCTCACTTCTCAGCCCTGTCACATTGGCCTGAATTTTGGAAGGAACACACTCAGACCATAGCAGGTGATTTCTAAGGGTTGAGGGAAGAGGGGAGGGAGAATTAGTATTTAATAGGCACAGAGGGTCAGTTTGCAAGATGAAAAAATTCTGGAAATCATGTTGCACAATGTGAATATACTTAACATTACTGCGCTATATACTTAAAAATGGTTAAAATTGTACAACTAAAGTAATGTGATTTTTACTGTAATTTAAAAAATACAAAATAGATCAGAACACCTTGCATAAAAGAGTCTTTTTGTTGTTGTTGTACTAGGGATTGAGTCAAGGGATGTTCTACCACTGAGCTATTCCCTCTTTAAAAGTTTTATTTTAATACAGGGTCTCGGGCTGGTGATGTGTCTCAAGCGGTAGCGCACTTGCCTGGCATGCACAGGGCACTGGGTTCAATCCTCAGCACCACATAAAAATAAAATAAAAAGATGTTGGGGCTGGGGATGTGGCTCAAGCGGTAGCGCGCTCGCCTGGCACTCCTTAGCACCACATACAAACAAAGATGTTGTGTCCGCCGAAAACTAAAATAAATAAATAAATAAATAAATAAATAAATATTAAGATGTGTCCACTGACAACTAAAAAATAAATATTAAAAATCTCTCTCTCTCTCTAAAAAAAAAAAAATACAAGGTCTCACTAAGTTGCTAAGGCTGGCCCAAACTTGCAAACTTGCAATTTGCCTCTGCCTTCTGAGAAGCTATGATTACGGAGTGTGCCCCTTCTCCCTGCCTAAATGAGCCTTCTGTTTTGATTATGTACAAATGAATTATAACCTTATATGTCAGATCCTGATATAAAAATCGATATCTTACTGAAATAGTCCTCAGAAAATTTGAAAAACCACTGATTCTATTTCATCATTTCTCAAATTTGATGGATAACTTGCATCACAATTACATTAAAGGAGGTGTTCTTACAATGGAAGGTTCTAGGGCCTGCCCTGGGCAATTTCTAGGAATGGGGCTTAGGACTCTCCACTTTCAAAAAAAGTTCTCTCAGTTGAGTTTTATGTTTATGCACCAGAAATCTATTGACCTCCTTACTATGTGCAGGGAGCAGTTCCTTGTGCTTCAGGTATAATATCAACTCCATGCAGATATGCGAGGTCAGATGTGGGAGGCTAAGCAGCTGGCTGTTATCTGAACCAGCAGCCTGGCACTCAGTGCCACCCACGTTTCTATCACAGCCGTTTACCACCTCTGCTTGGCGATGTGAGGACTCAGGCTGGTGATCTCTCGTTTTGCTGTGGCTTACATATTAGGTATCCCCCAGAAGTTCATGTATGAAGCAATGCAAGAGTTTTTCAGAGGTTAAATGATTATGAGAGATATAATGTAATCCGTGTATTAATCCATTGATATAAATTAACTGTAGGCAGGTAGAATGTGGCTGGGGGAAGTAGGTCAGTGGGGGCATGCCTTTAGGGTTTATATTTTGTCTTTGAGAAATAGAGTTCTCTCTTTGCTTTCTGGTTACCATATTCTAAGCTGCTTTCCTCTGACATGATGTTCTATCTCCTCTCAGGCCCAAAGCTATGGAGTCAGCTGACCAAGAACTGAACCTTGGAAAATATTAACTGAAATAAACCATTCCTCCTCTAAAGTTGTTCTTGTGAGGTCTTTTGGTCACAGTGACCAAAAAAAGCTGATTAAAATGCACTTTAAAAATCAAGGAGACCAGAAGAAACTTTTGTAGCAATGACACCTAAAGAGTTAACAGAAGAGCCAAGACCATGACTCAGATTACAGGGCCCCCTGTCTGATCCCAAGGGGCTGTCATTCCTCCATGTTTGGCTGGCTCCCTGCCTGGGACATTGTAATCTTTGATAACTCAAGGGATGTCAAAACAGTGACACTTTCCCCTTCCACACTCAGCTGCTATATTGGGTGACACACTCATTTTTGTCCCGGGGAAAGGCATTTATCCAAGATCCATCTACAGAATGGTCTCATTATCCAACACCCCAGCAGCCTTTTGGAGTTCCTGGAAACTAGCAAGTGTCTGAACTCCAAGAAAGCACAAAATGCATTTTCTTTTCAACCCTTGAAATGGATGCCGGGAATGGTCCCCTTCACGTTCACACCCATGATTTTTATTTAGATCCAACTCCTTGGGAAGAGGGACTGAGTCATGGTAATTTATTCAAAAATCAAAACCAAATTCTCCACCGCTCAGTTCATGTGATTTCCACTACTTTGAACCAGTATGAATATGCTAGAGCCAACTCTGAGTCTTTAAATTTCCCCTAAAACTGAATCCCTATGTTGCATATAAATTTTGTCCTTGAATTCAATCAGCCCTGCACCTTGCCCAGTTCCCTTCCCTGTTCTCTCCTGCCCATCAGACATGATGTCCGGGTGCTTTCAGGTAACCCTTCACCAAGCATCTCAAGGCCATGAGCCACTTGAGCTCCTTAAGAAGAGAAATGAGATGGTTTATTTTATATGTCAACTTAGCTGAGCCACAGTTCCCAGATATTTAGCCAACATTATTCTGTATGCTTCGGTGAGGGTGTTTTGGGATGAGATTAACATCTAAAGCAGTGGACTTTGAGTACTTCTGATTGCCCTCCCTAACGTGGATGAGCCTCTTCCAATCAGATGAAGATTTGAAAGGAACAAAAGAATAACCTCCCTCAAGCAAGATACAATACTCCAAGGCTCCTAGAATCCCTTACAACATTGCCTCTTCCTGGTACTATAATAGACCACTTTGAGGTTCAAACTATGCCTCTTTCCTGAGTCTGCATCTGCCAGCCTCCTCCATCAGATTTTGGACTTGCCAGTTTCCACATTGCATGAGTCAATTCCTTATAATAAATGTCTTTCTATATATACACATGCTGTTGGCTCTGTTTCTCTGGAGAACTCTGACGCAAACAAGGGATAAGGGTCTTTCCACTGCTGTAGACTCCTCAGACACTACAGGAATGGGGAGGGTCCTTGTGCTTCCTGTGTTTTGTATGTATGATCAGTAAAACAGTAGGTTCTTCACTTTTCCCAAATAGCCTGACTTTCCCAGGCCTCACATCCCCAAGAAGAAGATGAACTGAAATTGCAGGGTGCCCTGATTTGTGTCCCTGACAGCACAAAGATTCTCTGCTCTGATTTGCCAGTTATTCCTGGAGGATCCTCAGGGATGTCTCAAGAAGTCACTCAAAAGTCATCTCACGTCTCCTTTTGTTAGCCTGTGAGGCTTGTATCTCACTGCTCTCACATTGGGCAGGACCCTCTTAGTGGGAGAACATGCTATCTGTGGAGGTCCACCAGGCTGCCTGCCCTCCAGGGGAGAGATGTCTCTGCTGCTCCCCAGTCTTCACTGAGCTGAAGTACCCGAGCTCCAGGCAGAAATGAGGATGTGGCCTTTGCACCTTTGCTCCGTGTGCTTTCTCCTGTGTCATATAGAAGCTCTGGAAATTGCTTGCTTTGCTTCTCCCTGCAGCAACTCTCCATAGTCATGGAGTCCATGTCTCTTCCTATCCCCCCATCTCCCCTAAGCCCTCTCCACAATCACGGGCCACATAGGCTTCCTTAGCACATTCATTCAGGCAAAGTGAGGCTTACAGACCCTGGCCCTCAGACATACTTAGGGGTCTGCATCTGTGTTTCCAGGGTACTCATATTTGGCTCAGAATAAATTACCTTCTCATTTCTTTTATAGCCAAGTTGTTATTGTATGTCAACATAATATTATCTACCACAGTTGTAAGGATTCAAGTAAATAGTGTATATCACTTTGATTAAGGTCTGCCTCTGCATGCAGAAAGAGAGTGATACATGGCAGCCATTATTATTCTAGTTATTCCTGAGAAGGGAGCTGTGGTAGTATTTTGGATAATGTGATGAAAGAGCCCTTGCAATATTATGCATCAACCAAATATTTTTACAGAGAGTTGGTGTTCTGGTTATTTGCTTAAAATAGTAAAAAAAATAATTTTTAATTATTATTAAAATAATAATTTTTAATTATTATTAATAATAATAACAATTAATAATAATAATGAAAAATAATTTCTTTTGCTCAGGATTCTGGTATTTGGCTGAACTCAGCTCTGCAGATTTTATAGCCAGATGATGGTCTCTTCACTCATGCAGCTGGGGATCATCAGAAATCTCTTTCCCTTTCTGTTTTTGTGGTCTCGCTGTGACCCTCATATAACCATGGTGGCCTCAGAATAGCTGAACCTTCTTACAAGTTATTTGGATGGAAGGTTCTCAGAATGAATGTCCCAACAAGGATGAGCAGAAGCTGCAGCCCTTCTGACCTAGAATACTAGGAAGTGACAGTGCCATTCTGTGCATCTCATTTGTCAGGGTGGTCATAAAGTCCTGTCAGGACTCAATGAAAGGGACCATTAACTCTATTGCTTAATGGCAAGAGTGTCAAAGAACTTGCAGACATGTTTTGAAATCTCCCCATTAGTGGCAGGCATAGAATATCCCCAAGTGGGCCCCATAGGCTCAAGGTATTTCAAAGATGTCTCCCAGTTAAACACCATAATGTGAATTTACTATTTTAACAACCCTAGACATTAGTCATAAGAATGAATCTCATCTATAAATAATCAGAGACTTCATTAGATTTTAAATTTGCAAACTTTTCACCATCAGGCCCTGGGTCTTGGTGGGACCATCTTCCATACTTAAGAAGGAAACACAGCCTTCCATTTAGTACCTTGTTTCATCTGGGTTATTTCTCATCATATAAAATGGGTTATTTTTTGGTGGCTTCTTTCCTTAAGTGAGAAGTGTCCAAAAGCATTTGTAACTACTGCACATGAGTGTGCTGGTAAACACAGGGCTAGAGAGAGCTTTGGAAACACACATGAGAGATACAGTTATGAGGTTGTGCAGAGAACTGAGCATGGAGATGCCATTGACAGGGTCTGATGGATCATGAGCACTGGGGCAGAAAGTTGGGAGGCAGTAGATGGCAAAGAGCCACTTCCAGTAGACAATTGCACTTTCCTCTTCCATGATTAGGCACCTGATATGGTTTAGATAACTGTTCTCCAGAGGCCCATGTGTTAAAAGGCTTGGTCTTCAGTCCATGGTGCTACTGGGAGGTGGTGAGACATTTAAAAGGGGAGGACTAGTTGGAAGCCTTCTGGTCATATGGAGGTGTTCCCTTGAAAGGGATAATGGGTTCCTAACCTCTCCTTTTTCTCTTTTTCACTCTTGGCAGCCAGAAGGTGAGCAGATTCCTCTGCCCTGCGCTCCTGCCATGATGTTCTGCCTCACCACAGGCAAAAAAAAAAGGGCGGGGGGACAAATGACCATGGACTGAAACCTCCAAAACTGTGAGGCAAAATAAGCCTTTCTTCTTTTTAAATTGATCCTCTCAAGTGTTTTGTTACATTATTGGAAAGCTGACTAACATAACAACAAATACAATGAAACCTTCAGCTGCTCTGGGAATGCACAGAAATATTTCAGGAGAATGTAATCCAACTCTGGGGGATTTGATTAAACCTTCTGTGCATCCATGATGTTGGGAACTGTTTTCATGCTCTTTTATCATATGTGAGGTCTTAGTTTGCTGAAAACATTGAGGAGAGTCTTTGGTTCATTGAGATTTCCTCCATAGAATGATATAGATGAAGGGGTATCTGGCTCATTAAAAGTACTACTGAACATTCCATCTGAGTGAGCAGGAGAATACTGTCAGGGGCAACAGAGGCCTGACTCTGCCCTTGGAACTCTTATTCAGGTTGGAGAAAACATATAATGAACTATTAAATCTATCAACAAACAAGATAATTTTAAGTAGTGATAAATCATGTAATAGAGAGAGAGTGGGAAGGGAGGAGGGTATTGAGAAGTTCTTTAGAGTTTCTTGGGAAGATCCCTTGGAAGTGTGGACTTCTAAGACTTGAAGAACAAGAAGAAAGCTGTCCTGTGGAGATATGGGGGGGGGGGCGGGGTTGGGAGAACAGTCAGAGAACATCAAACATGAAGCACCTGAGATGGGGAAGAGGACTGGCAAAGAAGCCGGGTGGCACTGTAGTGTGTGCAGCAGAGGCAGAGGCTGGGGGTGAGGTTGGAGATGCTGAGATCAAGTCTTGATTTTATGCTAAGAGGAATGGGAAGGTTTTGCAAGGTCAGAAACTATCAAGTTCACAGCTGTGATTAGCTTGGAGAAAAGGAGGCCCAGGGGGAGACTGAATACTCCTTTTCAGAAAGGCACTTTGGCTCATGTTGACTCTTCTATATAGTTTTCCTCTCCCATTGAGCAGATCTCATGATATTAATATTGAGAGATCTCAGATGTGCATCATATGTGTTTATATTTCCTATGCACTTCAAGATCTTAAACATAGTAAGTGTTTAATAAATACTTTAAAAGCTGTTTAACTCAAGAGGACAGAACCATGTGGTAGTTAGCAGTTGATATTAATGACACATGGGAACTATGCCACAGCTACAGTTGTCCAGGAAAGGAGTTGGCTCTCAAGGGAAATGAAGGGTTCCCAGTGCTAGCAGAGTGGGAGTTGAGTTTGGGACCTCCGTTATCAGGGATGCTGCAGCAGTAACTTGAAAATGTATAGTGTAGAGTAAATGCAGTTACTGTTCCACTATTTATCAGAATGCCTTTTTCCAGGCTTGAACATAAGCAACCAAACACTTGCTTTGTGAGCTGTGGGGTGACTCAACTCTTCAGATGTGAAACCAGAAGTGGAGATCTCCTGCTAATTATCTCCTGGTGGTCTGACCTCATGGGATTTTTGGCTCAGCCTGCTTTAGGGTAGTGTTACTCATCTGGCTTCCCAGAATCTGAGATTGAGTTTCAACACAGAGATTCAGTAATGTTCAAAGAATATATAAATGGATACAGTTTACTTTCCTTCTGGAGATCCTGATTCCCAAAGAAATCCAAACAAGGAGTTCTTCTGTTTATTCCTTCATGTCAGAAATTTTAGACCCTGCTTCATTTCACATTAATTCTTGACCACATATGCAGGATTCCTGAAACATGTACAAACAAAATTAGACACTGACTTCCTTACCGAGAATGGCTAAGGGCAGGAGGATTAGCTGGAAACCTGTAAAGAGACAGAAGTCTTGGTCAGAAGGGAAGACCCATGAAAGGTCTCCCATTTGAAATATAGAGAGCTTCCCCAATACAGATGAAGCAGGTATGCAGGTAAATGTAGGGCCAGAGTAGACTGCTTTGATTTCAACCTTGATTAATTGCTAATAATTAATAATGTTAGGCCATTATTACACTAAAAAAAATCTGTATCGTTGCTTTCCATCTTACATAGTTTGAATGACATTTGTGAAACCTTTATTCTTCCTTTGGAATCACAGGGCTTTCTTTTAGGGGGTGCAAATGATTTCCCAGTGTTGCTTTTTTCTGTATGCCTCTGTGACATGATCTTTACCCAAGGCTTTGACTTTGCCTTCCTGATTGATAGGTGGTGTTGATTTCAGGATTTTCTTGTCTTTTATAATATTAAAACAAATAGTTGTTTTTTCAAAAGGAAACAACCCCCTCCCCATTGAGACTATAAAGACTTATAGCACTTAAGAGAAGTTGTAAATATATCAATTTTTACTTTTCTTCTGGAACTCTTTCCAAATAAAACATACACATCTAAGGAAGATATGGGTTCAAAACTGTTCATTTGTATTCTGAGGTACAGTAATGATTTTAAAGGAGTCCCAAATATTTTGGGAAAGAGATCGGCATTCCTGGGAAAACTTCTAAAATCTCTTTGGGAATATATAGCTGGAAGTGCTGGTTAGATTCAATTAAAACAAATGTTGTTTATTATTGAATCTACAGTGTAACTAAGTTAGGTCCTGTGGGGGCAACAAAACAATTAAATATCATTGTTTATTGGGTGCCTATAGTTTTACTGGGGAGATGGCCAAAAGATCACCCAACATTAAATGATCATCCAAGGCACATGAAATAAACCATTCAATTCACTTAACTGGAGTAGGGCCCCATTTGTTTCTAGGCACTTGTTAAGCAAGGGTACAGATCAAAATCATTCGTCAATGGAGACTTTCCATAATATACCTGCTCTGGCCTAGGAAAAAATTTAAACTTCTTATTTTGAATTAGTTGTAGATTTACAAAAATAACAGCAAAAATAGCACACAGAGTTCCTGTATGCCCTTCAGTCAGCTTTCCCCTAACATGTCCCCATTGCACATTTATTAAAACCACAGAATTGATGCTGATGTGATACTATTGATTAATCTACAGACCTTGCTTAAATTTTGCAAATTGTACTGCAAATGTTCTTGTTTTAGTCTAGGTCTTATGTTGCATTAAGTTGTCACATCTTCTTCATTTCCTTCCACCTATAACCCAAGACATTCTGATTTAGCAGTTTTGTGGGGGACCCAGGAAATCCTCTTTTTTCAAGAGCTTTACAAATGTATGTCTCCCGCTAAGGAGTCTCTGCTTTGGCATATAAGTAATCCCAGCATTAATCCTTATAACATTGTTATTTCTAATAGTAGTTAATATTTATTAAGTGCTTTCTGTGTCAGATGCTATTTAATTGCATTGCATTTTCCACTCATTTTTAATCCTCACGCACACAAAGAACTCTTTTGAGTTAGGTTCTATTATCCAATCTTTTAGAAAAGGAAAGAGATCCTAAGTTGTCTCAGCAGTTTGCTGAGTTTTGAGGCTGGCATTTGGACTCAACTCACTTTGCTCCAGAAGTCTTGCAAGATCTTAACTGCTGCATTATACTTCCTTGGTGGAAAATGGTCTTTCCTCAAGGATAGTATAGCAGATCAGATATAAAACATAAATAATCATAGCTGTGCTGTGAAGGAATGATGATATTCACTGAGAAGGATGTCATTTCTCTGACTAGAGAAAGTAGTAAACATTTCCTAGAGCAACTGACAATTCAGGCTATCAACCTCAGGTGAAGTGTTTGGCTCAGAAGGGGCATAAGGGCAGTGGAGGGAGGCCATTCAGGAGGAGAGAACAGCACACAGAGGCAGAGAGGAGGAAAAGCCTCTCTGTTTCCCATTAGTCTAACCCAGGGATGTGAGGGAGATTTATTGGGGATGAAAAGTGAGAGAGGCAGGCATGAGGAATGGACAAGAGGCCTTGAGTACCATGTCAGGGAGCTTGGTCTGTGACTGCAGGTGAGAGGTCTGAAGCAGGGGAGTTTTATAAGGATCACCTTATTGGCAGACTAGAAGACAGATCTGAGGGAGTAGGTCTGATGAATCCTACTGATTGAATTACATGCCCAAATGTGAGGATGGGTCATGTCAAAGAAGGTCAGAGATGGAAACTACTCTGTCCACAATGGAAACTCATTCCCGTTGTTGGTGAGGAGGCCAAGGAAGAGAAAACTATCTTCATGTTAATCTGGAACTTTGTATATGACTTCCTTATAGGAACTTTTTGGTGAGAATATTAGCTTTCTCTTGTGGTGAGCACTAGCTCTCTCTCTCATGGTGTCCCAGTTTGCATTCCCTCAGAAGTAGACCCAGAGGCAAGGACTCAAAGCAAGTAGTTTATTTGGGAGGAGCAGGAAGCATTAGGAGAGAAGGTGGGTGATAGGAAAGGGAAGCGGTAGCTGCACATAGTGTTTTATCAAGCCAACTACCTCTAGGGGTGGATGGAGCTTAATCCCTAGGGAGAATGCTGGTAAGTTGTGTAAAACATACTTCTCAGATTTAGCCCACCTGAGGAGTGTGGGATCTGGGGTATGTACTTACAAGCTCCTGTCAGCCATTGGTCAAAGGTTGCTCCTGGAGTGTGTTAATCCACTATTCCTGCTCCAGCCCCCTTGGGCAAAGACATGCATGTGCTTGCCCTTGGAAGTTGGTGGGAATTCATCCCAAAGAAATGGGTGAGAGCATCAAGAGGGACTGCTATGGGCTGGCTAACAGCGAATATATCATGCTGAGTGAAATGAGATTTATGAGCAAGGACATAATGCTTATTTAGAAATGGTTCATTACAATGACATATTTTAATAATCCTACTTACAAAAGTCTAACTTGTTAGTCACAGATTGTGATGAAAACATAAAGGGCCACCTTGCAGGAAAGTTCCTATAAAAACTTTTCTGAAGACCATCAGGGAAAACTGGTATATTCAGTGAGAGCTTCTGGCCAATAGGATCTGAGAAGAGCTTGTGAGGATATGATATTTGACCCAGACTCAAGGATGGTTAGGATTCTATGAGGAAAAGATGGAATATAGTCTATTTTGGATGCAAAGATAGACTGGTCCAAATGATGAGGGTGAGGTCAAGCAAGGAGCCTTTGGTTAGAGGAAAGGGTCCAGCGGATAAAAACTGGGAGATAAAGCTAGGAAGGTCAGGGTGAGACTGGGAAGGACTCTTAAAGGCCAGCTTACAGCATTCAGACTCGAGTGGAAAGCAACCAGGAGTCCTCTGAAGTTTCTGAGAAGTGGGGTGTGCTCACATGGAGCAGTACTGGATTTTTGTGAAACAGATTTGGGGATGGAGATGCTGAATGCCAGAACACCTTACAGTGGCTCAGGTCATAAGAAATAAGAGCAGACAAGTAGCAATCGGGGGAAATGCAATTAAAAGAAAGAAAAAACAGATGTAGGATTGCATAAGAAAGATCAACAGAAAGGGGGTTTGGGTTTGTTTTGGTACTGAGTGTGGAAAGAGGGTGGCATCATTAAAAGAACAGAGAAATCAGGAGAAGGCCCAGATCTGGAGGGGAAGCTAATGAGTTTGGAGTGATAAACACTGAAGTTGAGCCCCAGCCCCAGCTAGGTGTCAAATGCTGTGCTAGATGCTTTAGCAGTTTCTAAAATGAATCCCGCATATATTCCATCCACAAGAAACTCCTAGTCTGATAAAAAAAATTAGGACATATTTTTAAATAACTATAACACAAGGTAGAAAAAAAGGAAACATGTGAGTATCTAGAGAGAAATAGATAATAAAGTACTCTGATTGTTCAGAGAAAGGATAAGTCCTCATCAGCTGCAGGGATTAGGGAAGACTGTATGGAGCCATTCAGTTAGATCCCAAAAATAGGTAGGATTTGTACAGGTCAAAAGAAGAGTACTCCAGGGCAAGGGAACATCAGGAGCAGAAGTGCAATAATTTTTAAGAAGTGAGTTCTCTTGGGAGAATCCCAGTGGCTCTTTTTGAAGGGAAGTAACAGGAAATGAAGTTGAACAGTCTGGGGTTAGATATGAAAGGTCTCTAACGCTGAAGGGAGAAAGGTAGGTTTTAATTCATAGCCATCACAGGCTCTTGAGCTGAGAATCGTCTTTGTCAGAGTGTGGGTTGGAAGGAGGAGACAGAAAGTCCAGTCATCTGATTACAAGAGGCATCAGAAAATGAGGCCTTTACCTGGGTGGAAACAGTAGAAATTAGGAACGGGATCTATTTCAGGAAAATTAATGAGCAGGAGTGTTCAAAAAGAGGAGTGAGAGAGCCAGAAGAAATCTACATGAGATCAACAGCCCACTTCCAATTTCTCAGTATAACTTTGAAGCATAGAGCAAAGTTTTGGCTTCATTTTTGAGGCAAATTCAGTAGAGTTGGCCAATCTTGAATATGTCACATTGGGTTAATTAGTTTGGGTTTTCTTTCTTTCCAAAGCTTTCATTTTTTTTTTCTTCTCCTTGTACTGGAGATCAAACCCAGGGCCCCATGTGTGCTGAGCAAGTGCTCTACCACTGAGCTACATCCCCACCCCCAGTTTTCACCAGCTTGGCTAGGGACTATGCTGAAATGTTCTCTGTGTGAGACTTTAAGCATCCAAGAGAGCTGCAGGTTGAAGGGCACTGAAATGCATTCATCCAATTAATCTGTAAGTAATTTTATGAAGTGAAAATGTTTACTGTGACGCAACAAAAGTTTGCTTTCATTGACCTTGAAGAGAGTTGGCCCACCCGCCTCATCAACCATGAACAGATGGAAATGTGTGTGCCAACAGCAAGAGAAGAGTTTATTTTGAAAGCTTTTGAAAAATCATGTCTCCTACCAGTGTCAGAATAAGCGTCATTGTAAGATCATGCTCAGTGCCAGCAAAAACAATAAGAATCTTATTTTGCTTCTGACCAACTATTTTTCATGAAAGCATATGGATGCATTCCTTGCATTATTATCTGTTTTCTCCATATAACTTAGGATATTTGCTTTAATTTTGAACACATAAGTCAAAGAGCAAGAAATTTAAGTTTGCAATACAAAGTATAAAGACATAAAAAAATCTCCTAACCAGGAGGGTCCACAACCTCACAAGGATCCCTCCCACTGATAGTGTTTTCCAGAAATGGCACAGAAATATTTCTGCTTCTACATGTGCTTCCAGATACTGCCACTCCCCAAAGAGATGGAGTCTACTTTCCATTTTCTTAAAGCTGGGGTTAGGAGGACACTGTAATTGCCTCAGTTAATAGAATGTAGTGGAAGCAACTCTGTGAGACCTGTAGGGTTAAGTCAGAAAAAACAATATGGCTTCCATTTGTCTCATTCTCTCTCACAACACTCACCCTTAGGATCCAGCCACCACATTGTGAGGAAGCCTAGGCCACATGAAGAAACCACGTGTAGTTGTTCTAAGCATCAGCTTCAGACGAGCAGAAAGCCAGCCTTAACCACCAGACATATGAGTAAGTTCACCTGCAGTTGATTCCAGCTCCCAGCCTGGAATCACCCCAGCTGAAGCCAACTGGAACAGAGGCAGAGCTATCTGCATGCCCAAATGGAAGTTTCATGAGCAAAATAAATGTTGTTATTTTAAGAAGCTGCGTTTGGGAGTAATTTGTTATGCAGCAATAGGCTGTCGGTCCAAGATCAGGCAGCCACATCTGGTGAGGGCCTTGTGCTGTGTTGTAGCATGGCAGATGGCATAGTATGCTAGGAGGGAGAGATCACATGGTGTGTGAGAGAGGGGGGGGGGGAAGAGAATGCCAAGAAAGCCAAAGTTGCTTTATAACAACCCACTCTTTTATTAGCAACCAGTTCTGTCCCAAGAAACATAACCCACTTTCGCAAGATGGAAATTCAGGAATCTGTTCCAAGGGTGTGTTCCTATGATCTTATTACCTCCCACTAGGACCTGCCTTTTAAATGTCCCATCACCTCTCAATACTGATACGTTGGGAACCTTGCTTCCAGCACATGACCCTTTTCGGGGGGAAACCATATCAAAATCATAGCAAGAATTATAAGAGAATATCCATGTAGATGTTGAGCCTAGACCTGGGAATTTGAGGTACTAAATAAGCAGCAGCCCTTTTGGGAAAAGGGGAGAAGCAAGAATTCCTGGAAAGGGACTTGGTGAGAGGAGCAACTGTCTCTGAGGTGGGAGGCCTGGATCCTTAGTGTGCCTCTGCCACCAGCCAAATGACTTTAGCCAAATCATTTACTCTGAGCTTTACACTCACTCTAAGTCTTAATTTTCTTACCCGTGAATTGAGAATTTGATCTTGCAATGCATGCATCTTTGCACTTTCTACTTTGCATTATTATCTGCTTATGCTTTGGATTGCTAGTCTCTGACTCTGTCAAGGACACAGACCATATCTCTTATCCTGGAACCTAGTGCTGGGTTGAATTTCTGAAAATGGATGCTTTTTCTGTTCTCCATGCCATCCCAATCCTAGGCCCATTTTTTATCCAAGGTCATCCATAATTCTGAAAAAAAATCATTTGATACTTGCCATCTTGTCATCAAAGTCCTCATCTCAACTGGGTTCCCTTTAACCAAAAGGTCTGAGGGTGAAGCTTAGAGTACGTAGGGACAATAGTGTCCTTTAAGCTAAAGGACCTCCTAGAATCCCTCAAGCTACACTGCAGAGGCCTTCCCCCTTGAGGTAGCAAAGAAGGTGTGCCCCAGAGGTCCATCAGCCTGCTATGGGAGTAGATTAACTCTGCTTTTTTTTTTCTTTTTTTCCCCATTTATATTAAAAGTAAAAAGAGAAATGTTTTTTTGGTAATCCTGAAGCACTGGTCCCCCACCTGCCTCCTCCTGCTTTTCTAACAGCCCCATCTATGCAGCCAAGTTATGGAACAATAAAACCAAGGCCATCACAGGGACAAACTTTAGAGTGTCCAGACAGTTCACCTGTATATGTGGCCTTTCCTCCTGGGCCTAGAATCCACAGACAGAATAGAAAAATAACAAAAGGGCCGAATACAAACATTCATAGTAGCTGGTTCCTGATTTGTGTGAGACTCATTTTCCTAAGGGAAATGTCTTCTCATAAGCTCATCCCACAGACAGGGAGGAGGGCTTCAATGAGCCATAATAACTGCATTATTTTACCACTTGCAAAGAGTGCTTTCACATCAATTATCTCCCTTTTTAGGACACATTTGCAAAGAAACAGGCCTAGAGAGGTTGAGACATGCCCAGAGTCACACAATTCACACATGGTCTAGCCTCTGGGCTTTTGGTTTCTGGATTTAGCATCTTTTTTGTGGGCCCAAAATTAGTTTAAAATACAGTCATTCAAATAAAAAAAATCATTTCTAAACAAAGAATGGATCAATGATGTAGAAAAATAGTTTAGGCTTGTTGGCGGAGCTTCCCACCCAAATTCTCATCCTAAATACAGTATTTATATCTGGAGAGTCAATGGCCAGACTGACAGTATTTACTGCAAATTATAAATGTTTCCACCTGCTTCCTAACTGTGCCTGAGAAACCTACACGATGCCATTGTCATGATTCAGTTAACAACCACTGTGATGTCTACACCGGACCAGGCTCCTCTCTCTCTGTTCCTCACCTTTTCTGTCTTCTTCTTTTATTTCATGTCAGAAACAGGAAGTCGGTTTATCAGGTAAAGCCATCAGATGGGAAGGCAGCATTTGCGACTACAGCTTTCATTAAACTCCAAAGTTCAAATAATTCATGCAGATGGCAAGGTCATCAGGGCTCTTCCAGTTTATTTTGGAACAGTCATTTTCTACACTTCCGAGGCAGGACTAAATGTCAACTCTAATAAGATAGAAAATTCTTACAGTGGAAAACTCTGTGTGTGCGTGTTTCTACCTACAAACTTGGGGTTGGGGGGTACCGTGCACTGCCTTATTTAGAGGACATTTGTATTTTATTTGCAACATAATGAATAGGTTCGGTTCCCATCTCAAAGGCAAATGCATATGGAGATATAAAGAATCAAAAGGATGAGGGAGAAAAGCAATCTAAAACGTGGCAGAGTCTCTCTCAGAGAATCTTTCAATTTCACATTTGTCTTCCCACGCAAATGGTAATTTGGGCAGCTGCTGAGGGAAGTGTGACCATAGCATGTTGATGACAGGTTAAATGAAACATTGTCTTGTTCTATTATTACTGTGTGAGGCTGGATGCAAGAGCAGAGAACCTGCTCACTGGAGGCAGAATGATCCAAGGGGATTAAGGTGCATTGTAGTTTTGTGACCTTGTATTGCCACTGACTGGAGACAAATTTCTATTTTGTTTTATTATTATTGTTATTTCTTCCTCTTTCAATCTGTCTCTTTCTCTCTCCATGTCCCTTTACAGCCCTCTGTGATTATGATTAGATTGGCTAAATTCAGGCATGTTGAAACACTTTGATCTTTCCCTTGAAGGCAGATAAATTAATAGTTTAGAGAATAAGAAACTTAGTGCTACATTTCATATGAACTGTTTTGTATTAACAGTTAATTGGATATATCACAGTACCATTCATAGTAACCCCAAACTAGAAACTACACAGATGGAAGAACAGATCAATTATAGCATATTCATCCAATGGAATTATATGCACCAAGGAGAATGAATGATCCATAATTTTTTTCCTACAATATGGATGAGTATCACAGTCATAAGATCGGACCAAAGAAGTTGAACTTAAAAGAGAATATAGCATGCAAGTCTCTTTATGATATAGAATACAGGCAAAACTTACTTCTTCTGTTAGAAGTGAGGGTTGGGCAGATTAATAGAGACCAAGAGGTGGGAAACTGATGTGACTCCATTTTTCAAAAACAGCTTCTACCTCAAGGCCTGTCCTAAGGAAGGGGGCGTGACCCTTGTCTTGGGAAAAAACCCACACAGGGCTCCTAGGCACATACCCACCCTGCTGAGTTGTTTATTTACAAATAACAGGAGAGATCTGCAGCATCAGGTGTCCCTGACTCAGTCAGGCTAGGTGAGGACCCTTAGAAACCCCCTAGCAACCACCAATCAGCATGAAACACGGAAAATACCTGGAATGCCAGATGACCCCCTCAGTAGTTTACAGTGGTTGATAGCATGTATCACCCCTCGTGGCCTAAACCAATCAATTCAAAGGAATCCCCCTCTTGTACTAACCAATCACCCTTACCCAACTTGTTCCCACCAGTGAATGTGCTAATCAATGTTAAGAGTTGTTGTTTGATTTTCCCATGGTATGGAATGATTTGCTGTGTGATGTTGTGAAGTATAGAGTATCCCCAAAAACCTATAAAATCTCACTGAACAAAGAACCGGGACTCACTCCCTGGGACCTCTGAGTCAGAAACCGTTGTGAGTCCAGGCTCGAGCTTGCAATGAAGACTCTTGTGTGATTGCATCGGATTTGGCTCCTGGAGGTCTATTGGGGTTCCACGAATCTGGCATTACAGAGGGAGCATACGGGTAAATTCTGAGGTGCAAGAAATATTTTATTTCCGGATTTGTACATTGGTGAGCCAGTTTGTAAAAACGTATTGATCTATTTACTTCAGTGTCTTTCTTCTTTCATTTCTTTGTGTGTATGTGGGTGTTTGGGCAGGAATTGCACCCAGGACCTTGCTCATGCTAAGCACTTGCTCTACCACTTCAGTGTTCTTTTGTATATGTATATTTCAACTAAAAATATAAAACTTCCCTGAATGGATCTTTGACAATGAGTTTCATAAAACACACAGCAAATTAAAACCTATATTTATCTGGGACCCCAGATAGATCAGCAGTCTAGGTACAAACACAATCGAACAAAGAAATAGGGGCTGGGGTTGTGGCTCAAGGGGTAGAGCGCTCACCTAGCATGCGTGAGGCACTGAGTTCGATCCTCAGCACCACATAAAAATAAAATAAAGGTATTGTGTCCACAGAAAAATAGAGGTGAACAACCCAAAGTCATTTCAATGAAATTCTGGTCTTTTCCTTTCTCTTACTGCTCTGCTCTGTGCACTTAAACTCAATCCCTTTTTCCTCTCCAGTTTTTCCCCGAGTTTCAGACTCCATAGCCCTCATGGATATTCCCCTGCCTCTCTATCCCCTTTCCAGTTCTATTTCAATCCATTCTACTTATTATTATTTGATAATTTTCAAACTATGCTATGATTTTTCTTTATTAAGTAAGATGGGACTGTGGTGTAGCTCAATAGTATAGGGCACACTTAACACGTGCAAGGCTCTGAGTGTGGTTCCTAGGACCAAAAAGTGAACGTTAAAAATGTAAGATAAGTCATTCTAAATCATTCTAATGATCCATTGGAAGTGAGCACTCTGAAGGTCTAAAGCAAGAAGTTGGGAAATAAAGACTTTTAAAAGTTCTCATCTTATGAAGGGAGGCCCTAGGGAGGACTAAAAGGACTTATTGTGTGAATATAGTTTGCATCTTATTTGACGTAGAGGAAAAAATGACTTCACTTATGACCTTTAGGTGAAGGAAGATAACCATTAGTACAGTAAGCACTAGCAAATGAACCAGGAAGAAAGGGGGCTGAATAGGGATAGGATTAAGCCAGCAAAAAGCAAAAGAGGTAACACAATAGATGTTATGTTAAAGCTAGAGTAAACAAATTAGAGAATTCTTACCTGAATGAGAGCGATTGATTTCTAATTGCTCCCTCTGCCAAAGTCTAACCCATCACATAGTCATACTCCACATTGGGGCTGTGGAGATCTGGTCAAAAAAGAAATGTTATCCTGAGACTCCTTCCCCGGTGTCCTGCCCCTGTGCCCTGAGCCATTCACTGGGCAAAGCCCAAGCCCATCACACCAAGTCCCCTACCTTGCAGCCTTACCTTCTGCCACTCTTTCCTGTCTTGGAAATTGCTACATTTCTGCTCAGGACTTCCTTTCCGCTGGGAAGTGCCACTGTAATGCCTGATTCGTGGGACCCCAATAGACCTCCAGGAGCCGAATCCGATGCAATCACACAAGAGTCTTTATTGCAAGCTCGAGCCTGGACTCACAATGCAGCATTCCCACGGAGTGGTCCCGGTCCTTTGTTCAGTGAAATTTTATAAGTTTTTGGGGGATACTCTATGTGTCACAACATCACACAGCAAATCATTTCACACTGCGGGAAAGTCAAACAACAACTCTTAACATTGATTAGCACATTCACCGGTGGGAACAAGTTGGGTAGGGGTGATTGTTAGCACAAGAGGGGGATTCCTTTGAACTGATTGGTTTAGGCCGTGAGGGGTGTACGTGCTGAACTACATGGTTTCCCAACATGTTATCAACCACCATAAACTACTGGGGGGTCATCTGGCATCCAGGTATTTTCTCTGTCTCATGCTGATTGGAGGTTGCTAGAGGGTTGCTAGGGGTCCTCACTTAGTCTAACTGAGTCAGCAGATCTCTCCTGTTATTTGTAGACAAACAACTCAACCTCAGTGTGGGTATGTGCTTAGGAGTGCTCTGTGGGTTTTTCCAAGGACAAGGGTCACGCCGCCTTCCCTAGACAGGCTTTGCACTGAGGTAGAGGCTGGTTTCTCAAAAATGGAGTCTCAGCAGTTTCTCACCACCTTCACGCAAGCACACAGTTACCTGCAAGTTGATATGTCCCGGAATGAGCAATTGATTAAAGAGAGACCAATTGTAGTCCCTTCCCTGGATCAGACCTCCTCTACTGCAGGCGATTGGTCTGTCCATTCACAAGTGTACATCTAGTCAAAGGGAAGAAATGACCATCCTTTTCCAGGACATTTTGGAACTGAAATGAAGAAGTCTTTTTCAGGACTTGTAGCTATCCTAATTAAATTTTATTTTTAAAAATTAAAAATTTTAACTTAAATTTTAATTTTAAGATCTATGTTTTCTAATACCTAGAACAGAGGCATCGTTAGGAGAAAGAGAAGGAGGGAGGGGGAAAATGAGAGAGAGAGAGAGAGAGAGAGAGAGAGAGAGAGAGAGAGAGAGAAAGAGAGAGAGAGAGAGAGAGAGAGAGAGAGGTGTATCAGAAGAAAGCAGGGTTGAAAACTGGGACAGTAGTCAAGTTCTTGGTAACATCCCTTCCTGAAGGCCTGCACCTTCCTTGGAGTCCACAAGGCATCCCAGGATCCTTAGTACAGAGTCCTGTTACTTGTAAACAAGAGTTCCATTACCTCTATAATTAACAAACTGCTTTTGATTTTTCATGTATATGGTCATGTATAATGGTGTGCTGGTCAACTGGCTCTTCCAAACATTGAAAAGTCCTATGTTGCACCATTTGCCAGTTTTTGTGGCATAAATACTCTCACTGGGGCCAGTTTCAAGCTATCCAAGATTTAGTAACCACTGGAAATTCCTGAATATGCAGCAAAGAGCCAGCACCAGCATACCACTGCCCTGACACAAAGTTTCCCACTTCCTGTCCTGGTTTGTGAAATTCTCTCTTCTAATGCCCTTCCCATCAAACTCTCCCTTGGTGTGGTCAACTTTTCCAAGGCTCATTTCCTTTGCTACCTCATTCATGAAACCTTAAACTCTGTCCTGCTTCCCTGGCTCTCAATGTTTGCAGCTATGATCATACTCACTCCACTAAACTGAATTTATGGTGAAGACTTTGTGCCCCTCCAGGCTACAAAGACCATGCTTCATCATTTCTGTGGTCCCCATGCCAGTCTCCATGCTTGCTGTCCAGGACTGAATGAGAAGGAGGTTGGAATAGCTCTGGGTTTGGCAGGGGATCCCTGGCTGAGACACTGCAGTAAGAGACCAAGGAGACAGCCAGCAGGGTAACCTCAGCCCTATGCCATACTTCAGTTTGGGACAGCTCTGCTGAAATGGATGGGGTCACTAATGATTCTAGCAGATAAATTATCCTCAGATGGAGCTTGGCTACTCTCCTTGGGAATTGGCCATGCTCATAATGTAAGTGATTAGTCCATCCATTCAGAAGTGTACATCTGGTCAAAATGAAGAAATGTCTCAGGGAGGGTCAGGCTCCAGATATCAAAAGACAACCTTTGGGACCCCCCCAAAAGAAGTAAAACTGTCAGTTCCCAAATCTACCTACCTTTGGGGGCTGTCACCACACCTCATCTGTGAGGCCAAGTCAGGTTAGTATGACTTTTGACGGCTCTATTTTCTACATTCTTAGGGCTTTTCATCTATAGCATTCAGTTACCAAGTACTCATTAACTTATCATTAGTATTTAGATCATTCAATTTGTTTTTACAATATAATTATTTTACTTTAAAAAAATAAAGCCTAATTTTTTTGTGTAGCTCTCCACATCAGTGCCAATTTTTAAAAAGACAGGAACGATGATTGTATCTTTCTATACACAGTATTCTTTGGCATCTTTCAATATGCACTATAAGCAGGTTTTCCTTGGATGCTCACCTGAGATTATGTGTTGAAGGTCTTCTTCTTTGTGTGGGATAGACTGCTGGGGGCCCAGAGGCCATGTAGCTGAAAAAAAAAAAGTATTCTCGGAAATTCATTCATACTTCAAAGTGGCTGAAATTTTGAAGTCTGAGTTGGTTGTTCCTTCACATATGAATTGAGTATTTTATGGGACCCCCTAACCTATGCTCCCTGAGTGGTGAGGTGAAACATCTGACCGTATGTGAGAGTAGAATTCCCTTTATTCTTCACAGGGATATCATGTTATGATAATGTGCTTAGTCTCATGGTTTTAGTTCTGAACTGTGTTCCAGGAGAGGAGGCACAAGTCTCTTTAGTCATGCTAATTATAAAAAGTTATCACAACCTGAGATTTTTACCTTAGGGGAGAACTTTTCACATGTGGGCTTTTTGTGATAATCACTTAATTGTCCTGCAAACAGAGTCTCAAAGAGAGAGAGAGAGAGAGAGAGAGAGAGAGAGAGAGAATGAGTAAATTAATATAGCCATTATGGAAAATAGTCTAGAGGTTCCTCAATAAAGTAAGAATGGAAATGCCCCATAAGATCCAGCAATCCCACTACTGAATATATAGCCAAAAGATTGACATCAGTATGTTAAAGAGATATCTGCACCCTGTGTTCACTGCAGTGGTTCCCACAAGAACCAAGGTATGGAATGAACTAAGGTGTCCATTGACAAATGAATGGATATTCTCCCTAGAATGTGATATATATACACAATAGAAGAATATTAGCTTTAAAAAGAAGGAAATCCTGTCATTTATGACAATATGGATGAACCTGAAGGTTATTAGGCTAAGTGAAACAAACCAGACACAGAAAGACAAATACTGAAGATCTCACTTATGTGTAGAACCTAGAGAAGTCAAACTCATAGAAATAGAGAGTAAAATGGTGGTTTCCAGAGGATTGAGGGAACATTGGTTAAGGATGCAAGATTTCAGTTAGATAGGAGGAATAAATTCCAGAGATTGATGTTACATTATGGCAACTATAGTTAATAGCAGTGTATTTTACACTTGAAAAATTGCTAAGAGAGTAGATTCTGATTGTTCTCACCACAAAAGAGAGAGAAATAAGCATGTAAGGTAATGCATAGATTAAATGGCTTTATGTTAGCCATTCCCAGAGTAAACATTATCAAAACATTATGTACGCTGTATTCAACTTTTATTTGTCAATTAAAACATAAGTAAAGAAAAACAGAGAATGAATCAGGGATCATAACCTGAAAGCATTTCCTCTGGTGACAAGGTCATTTTCTAAAGTAAATGGTATTAACTTTCCATTTGCAATATAACTCTAGATGGAAGGTGAGCTCCTCTGAAGCCTTTATCTACAGGTCATACCTGACTCTTGCCTTTGCAGAGTCCATGTGTGATGACAGAAGAGTCATTGTGTTATTCAGCTCCCACACACAGCTGAGATACAGCCCAGGTGGTGAGGGCCCTGCCTAGTATGTTGCTGAAGCTCAAACTCACATATGGAGTTTCTATTTTACATTGGGGCCATTTAAGTGAATTGGAAATGATAAGCAGGCCACCAGAGTACTGAACTTTCCGGTGGGGATGTCACCCCCTCTATGCACGTGTATCTCATTAGTGTGAGGGTAAATGAGACACTAAGCTTCAAAATGATCTCAGTCTGTACAAGTGTCTGCCCTTATAAGATGCCTTTAAAGTGCTAAAATACTTAAAGAATACCATAAAGATAGGTATCATCTTTGGGAGGGTTATAAACCTGTGGGATGAACATAAGCAGAATACAACTTCCTTCACCATTCCCATATTCCTTTGCTCAGGGAATAATTACTGAGAGGTGCCTCTGTGCACTGGAGAAAGCTGAGAGCACATTCAGTGTAGAGCCAAACAGAAACAGCCCAATATCTGTGGTTTTCACCTAGCAAGCAAACCTTCACAGAAATGAATGTTCATTCATTTGTTTGTTTTTCCTTTCTACTTCATATTGAGCTCTGGTACTGGGGGCCAGGTCCCTTCCATCTTGCACCCTATCAGCACCCAGCCCAACACTTGGAGAAGTGAGTGCTGAGAAGTTGACTGTATAGACCTTTCTCAGTCTGTTCAATGTCAGCTTCTGCTTGGAGTCTCTGGATCCCAGCACCAAGGCTAGTGGTTACTATGGTTAGCCTACCAACATGAACTCCTCTGAAGTGGCCATTGGGAGAAGGTGAGGTCCTCTCAGATCTCAGACCTACAGCCACTCTTATGGTAGGGTCATAGCATCTCTCCCCCTGTTGCTGCAAGGGTTAGTAATTCAAAGTATTAGTCTTCAAACTTGTGTAGTTGTCTAAGTGAGGCCTAATGCACCACCCATCCAGTCCCTGTATGGACTGGGAGTCGTTATGAAGTGTCCATGGTCGAAGCATCTACCCCCAGGATGGCTGAGAAGATTCAAAGAGATGACACCCAGAGTGCTTGATACTGACATATCTGGTTAGTGACAGTGGCCATTATCCAAGGTGGACTGTGGTCCAAAAGATAGGTCAGGTTACTTTTGTAAAGCACTTTTAATTTAATTGTCCCAAATCAGCTCATTAGCAGGAGCCTTAAAACCCAGTGTTTTCTAATGGGCATAATCAGAAGGTGCCAGTTTTGAGAATTTTCTTATAGTTGTACCTGCAGGTGCCTTTGACAACAGCCAGCTCAGGCACACCGCCCTCTGCTGGTGAAGAGGAGACGTGCCCAGTCAGCCAGGGAGAAAAGCAGGTCAAGACAGTTTTGAGATTCTTTCCCAGGCCACCACACAGTTGGTGTTTAATTATTATTATTACTTAAAGTAAGAGAAGTGATCTTTGGCTATCACCTGGGAACCAAAGAAAAGCGGTGGGGAGGAGCTAGCGAAGGCAAACGGCACTCCAAGGTCAACTCCAAGCTCAGTAGGTCAGTCACTCCTGTTCTTGGCTCCTGACTCTTCCTGAGTTCTCTCAGCTTGCAGTCTTGACATCTTTTCTGTCTCCTTCACTGGACTTGGAGCTCAGAGTGCAGGCAACACGTTTACTCATCTCCACAGGTACTGAATAAACATTTGAGGAAGGGTTCATCCCTGGCTGTGTCCCACTCCCTTTCCATGATCAACACCCCTGTCCAGACTATTGAAGAGGTGGTGGACTTCATATCTGGGCACCTCTCACTGCTCTTGTCTGTCTCCTTGGGAACGATTCAGCCAAAGGTACCCAAAGCAGGGAGTGGAGTGGAGTCCCCTAAATTCAGCTAGGGTACCAGAAGGTAACTGAGCTCTCAGCTCAACTCTTTGGAGGCCCAGAATCCTTTCTGAAGTGGTTCTGATTGCCCACCATGTTAGGGGCAAACAGTGGACAATAGCGCACCTTGGTTCTGGTAAGATCTGGGTTTCAATCCCTGCACTTACTCTCTGAGCCTCTGTTTGCTCATCTAAAAGGGGGGGGGGGGCTGATGATTAAATAGACTTTTTCTAAAAACTGTGTGAGTTGAGGAATGATGATCAACACACAAAAGATGCTCCCCAAATGGTAGCCGTGACTGGTGATATGGTTACTGACATACTTCATAAGCATATAGAAGCTTCAGATAATCAGAAATTTTAAATTCTGGCCTACTGTTATATATAGTCATTTTTCTTTAGCACTTTAAATGTATTTGTTTATTATTTTTAATTGACACATGAAAATTATATATATTATTTTTTCCAACATGATGCTTTGGTATCTGTCTACATTACGGAATGACTTTTTCAAGCTGGGCATGATGGTGACACGGTTTGGCCACCAAATGGTGCAGCCAGCCCACCGGGCCCATCTAAGAAGTGGCAGAGGAATGGTGCAGTGGCAAACTGGCAGCTCAGGAGGGATGGAGTGCAGGTGGCAAGCACAGCCAGCATGAGCCATGGCCCTTGCAGAGCCCACCATGACTGTGCAGGCCTGAGGCACAGCAGGCCTGAGACAGGGAGGACTAACACTGCAGGGAGCCAAGGTGCACTGACCTGTCATCCTGCCATGGCTGGGCTAGGCACCAGTTGCAGACACCAGTTCCACCCAGTGCTATTGCTCCAAACCCTCCCTCTCACTGAGCATGTGCAATTCACTGACTTCAACTTCCTGCTTCCCCAAAAGTGAAAAAAATGGAAATAAGGCCAAATCTGAATGGAATTTAGGGCTCATCAATAGCCTGTTATTACTTTTCCAACCCTAATGAGCATAATTTTGGGCCAATACCATTAGTACTTTTACAAACCCTGATTAGCATAAGTTTGGACCAATAGACTTGACCCAGTGGTATATAAACCCCTTGACTTGGACACTCAGGTGGCAATCCTTGTTGAGTCCCCTCTCATCCTCTGTGGGTGTCTGATTCCATGTACATTTGAATAATACTCTTACGCTCACTTCATCTTTCATCTTGGACTCTGAATTTCATTCTGGGAATTTGCAAGACTAAACCCAAAAAGGACTGGGCAGTGAGCTGCTCGGGTATGCTGCAACACGGGAGGGCATAGCACAACACATTTTGCAGCTGCTGCAACTTACTACCTGTCATCAGAAGCGGAGAATGAGTTTCGTCTCAAAACTCCAGTTTCAGTGGGATATGCATGTAGCCTCAGGTACTGGGGAGGTTGAGGCTCAAGGATTGCTTGAGCCTAAGAGTTTGAGGCCAGCCTGAGCAACATGGAGACTCATGAGAGAGAGAGAGAGAGAGAGAGAGAGAGAGAGAGAGAGAGAGAGAGAAAGGAATGACTAAATCAAGCTAATTAACATATCCATTACCTCACATACTTTCTTTTCTGGTGAGAATGCTTAAAGACTACTCTCTTAGCAATTTTCAAGTACACAATGCATTGTTGTTAAATATAGTCACCAGATTGTACATGTATTAATTGATAAATGATAGGTATCATGAAAAAGAATATAATAATTTCAAAATGACACATAAAATTTAGTTTTTAACCTTCAATAAGCCACTTCACATCTGTGGGTCTTGATTTTTTCATAAAGTGACGAAGTCCATGATTACTCCAATGGGCTAATTGTACATCATATAATCACAGATCATATAATACAAACCAAACACAGGCAGCTCCTTGCAAACCTGCAGTTCACCTACCCACTTACTCGGTTCTGCATTAATGTGTGTCTTACTGACTGTTGCCTTACTTCCTGATTTATAAACAAAGTTTCCTCAGCCTGGAATTTATCAGATTCCTGGTTCCTCTTAGGTGAGTCAGCGCTTCCTCTTACCATCGTAAGAGCTCCATCTAGTGGTAGTCAGAGCCAATTGCAAGGCTGCGAGTCCCCTTTCCTCCCTTCTTAGGAAGAGTAGAACAGGTGTAAATGACTGCTGATGGGATAAATTTGGCAAACCCAACTCAATATCTGAGTTCTCAGTTGGATCCCAGAAAAGGTGGCAAACAGATTGCTTTAGAAGAACCGGATGTTATTTTTAGTTTGGAAGTATGTCATGCACTAAAGTTCTAAGTTGAAAAGGAATTGGGGTTGGCATTTTTGGCCAATAAGGCAATTGTTTATGTGTGGGGAGGTGTTTCCATGTTGGAAAGTCGGGATTGGTGAATGACTTAGCTTGTAGGACAACTGAGTAGCTCTCTTCTCAATGGTTTTCATAGAGTTGGCAACCTCCCTCCCACCCAACTTTTTCAAAGGCTGCGTGTTATCGGGGGTTAACTGTGTGAGTTTGGGACTCAGATGAGTCACCTTGTGTTCTTGGGGAAAGTATTAACTTCATTTTCTTCATCTATAAAATTACAGGAGGGTGCACAGTGCAGGCAGGAAAAGCAATACCTCCCCCATAGGCTGGTGTGAGGATTAGGAACGTAACCTGTGCAGAGAACCTAGCACACAGTCTGGCACCAAGTAACTGCCTCATAAACGGCATCATTTTTAATCTCCTTCTTTCCCTTTCATGGATCACTTTATTTACCTCCCTTCTCTATCTTCGAGTTGCTTATTTAAAAAAAAAGGTCTCTTTTGTGTCATGCTAATGTATCAGGATGTTAAACACAGACTTTTCTATCATCTTTCTGCTTTAGCAAAATTATCAGAGGCCAAGAACAGCAGATACAATGCTATAAATACAGTGGTTATAAAGCCAGGCATGACCTGTAGCTATCAGCCACCTACAAGCTTTGTAAGAAAACGCCAGCTCAGGAGGAGAGCATGTGCTTAGCATATGCAAGGCCCTGATTTGATCCATACCCACAAAGGCCAGCAGAGAGCCATAGTGAGGTCCTCCACTCTCTGAACTGAGGGAAGCCAAACTGGAAAAGGAAACTTTGATGAGGAGTCTGGAGTTTTGATATTACACTGAGCTGGACATTTTATTTTCTCAAATTGGTCAGAGGAGAGTATTTTCCAGTTACTACAGAGTAATTAGAAAAGCTATGATACCAGTTCATGATTTTATCCAAGGGCTGGGTGCTTTGGTGCATGCCTGTAATCCCAGCAGCTCAGGAGGCTGAGGCAGGAGAACCATGAGTTCAAGCTAGTCTCAGCAAAAGTGAGGTGCTAAGCAACTCAGTGAGACCCTGACTCTAAATAAAATACAACATAGGGCTGGGGATGTGGCTCAGTAGTTGAGTGTCCCTGAGTTCAATCCTTGGTATCTCTCTTGAAAAAAATTTTTATCCAAGGAATAGGCTGGGGTGGAAGAAGGCATGAGTTTTAGAGAGGGTCTTAAAGGGAGCTTGTACTTTCAGAGTTCAACTTATTTAATAGACTAGTGCTATGCTTCCAATATAAAATGCCCCCCCCCAGTGACCCATATATTATAGGCTTGGTCCTCAGCTTGGTGCTACTAGAAGATGGTGGAAATTTTAAGAGGTAGGGCCTAGTGGGAGGTTATTCAGGGCCTGCTCTTGAAGGGAATACTGGGACCCTGGACCCTTCGTCTCCCTCTTTCTTTGCTTCCCACCACCATGATAAGAGCAGCTTTCTTTGCCACACAGTCCTGCCATGGTGTGCTGCTTTGCCACAGGCCAACCATGAACTGAAATCTCCAAAACTGTGAGCTAAAATTAACCTTTTCTTTTTTTAAAAGTTGATTTTCTTAGTATTGTGTTGCAGTAATAGAAAGTGGACTTACACAACTATAATAGATATATTTATCCCATTGTCCTACGTTTTGCTCTAAGTTTAGGAGTTGGCTTTTGTCTGGGGATAACTATGTTGAACATGACTATTATGATAACATAAATCTTCATGTCTCAATGATTGTTATCCAGAACCCTGCATGGAAATACAAAGATTAAGTACACTTGGTTATTCATTGATATTTATTGTGAACCTGTGCTATCATAAGATAGTGCAAGGGAAAAGGGTTTGGGGGCTCTTTAGAGCTCAACTCAAATCCAGTCCCATTACTTTCCCCCTGTGTACTCATGCTCATGACCCTTAACTCCTCTGAGCCTTGGTCTCTTATTATCAGTGGGTTACTTTTGAAGAGTTATGAAAATTCAATGGATATAAGAGAACTAATGCCTGGCAGGAGTAATGTTCCTAATCTAGTAAATTAATAAATGTAACTGCATTACCCTACAGGGCAGAGGATTAAACACTGTGGGTTGACAGAATGATACATTCTCTGCCCAAAGAATTTATAATCTGGGGAGGGGGAAGATTACATGGACATGTAACTCATGCTGTCTGTTTTTGATGAGGGCTCTATTTAGCAAGGTTGTTTTTTTTTTTTTTAAAACTGATTCCTTTATAGACATGGTAGATAATTAGGGTTGATTGCCAATATTCTTGGGTGAATTTGTAGCTGAATAAAACTCAAAGAATCCTTAATTAATGGATGTGATACAAGAAGCAGAATTGAGTGAAGATAGCTTTAGGAACTTCCTCTAGATTGGACAATAAGCCAGCTGGGATTTGGGGCACCCCTTTCTTCAGTAGGGTGTACCCATGGCATCTTCCCCTGAGCAAATGGGACCACAATATCCCGTGGGCTCAAAAGTCTGTAAAACTGGCAGTTTATTTTCCCAGGAAGCTCCTAAAGCAGATCACACCAAAAATCAGTTACCCAATAAGGTTCTTTTCATACTTGTCCTAAAAGAAGGGATATTAGCTGGGGAACAAGGTCCCTATCCTGAACCCAAACTTGCATGGTGACATCAGCTGTGATGCCTTGCCCTTGCCCACCTCTCTTAAGGACTAAGGGAGGCAGGCAGATTTATACATTCCATTTTCTTGCTGAATCTCATTTATAAGTTCCCCTTTACCCAATATATAGTATTCTGTGAAAATCATCTTTGTGCTCTGGAACAAGACTGTGAAGGAACCTACCTTACATAACACTGGATTAGTTTTATCTAGTAAGGTGCCTCCTTCCTTCCCTCCCTCCCTTCCTTCTTTCCTTCCTCTCAGTGCTAAGGATTGAACACAGGGCCTCACACATGCTAGGCAGATGCTCTACCACCTAGCTACATTCCCACCTCCCCTCCCTTTCTTAATATTTATGTGTGTATGGGGTACAGTATTATACTTTGATGCATGTATACCATGTGTAATGATGAAATCAGGTAATTAGCATTTCCATCTCTTCAAATAGTATCACTTATATGTGTTAGGAACCCTGAAAATTTTCTCCTGTATTTATTTTGACATGTAGTGTTGTAGAGTATAATTTCCCTACTGTGCCATAGGATACAGAACTACTTTTGTGGTTCCATATGAATTTTGTGATTGTTTTTTCTGTTTCTGTGAAGAATGCCATGAGTATTTTGAGGGGGGTTTCATTGAATCCATAGGTTTCTTTGAATAGTATGAACATTTTAACAATATTAATTTTTCTACTCTATGAACAAGAGACATCTTTCTTTTTTTGTGTGTCCTCTATGATTTTTTCATCAAAGTTCAATAATTTTCACTGTAGAGATTTTTTCACTTTCTTGGTTAAATTTATTCCTAAGGTATTTGATTTTTTTTGTATGTGAATTTTGTGAATGGGATTGTTTTTGTAATATTTTTTTCAGTCGGTTGTTGCTGTATCAAAATGCTACTACTTTCATATGTTGGTTTTATGTTCTGCAACTTTACTAAATTCATATATCAGTTCTAATAGATTTATTTTTTAATTTATTGTAATTAGTTATTCATAACAGTAAAATGCATTTTGACACATTGTGCACAAATGGAGCACAACTTCTCATTCTTCTGGCTGAACGTGGTGCAGAGACACACCAATAGTATAATCATACATGTATATAGGGTAATAATGTCTGTCTCATTCCACCATCCTTCCTACCCTCACACTCTTCCCTTCCTCTCATCCCCCTCAGTTCTAATAGATTTTCTGGTGAACTCTAGGTTTTTCTATGTATAAGATCATGTTACTTACAAACACAAATAGTTTGACTTCCAGTGAACCTCTATTCTTCCCTCTTCCCACTGCCTTATTGTGAGTTAGCATCTGCATATCAGAGAAAACATTTGGCCTTTGGTTTTTTGAGGTTGGCTTATTTCACTTAGCATGATAGTCTCCAGTTCCATCCATTTACTGGAAGATGCCATAATTTCATCCTTCTTATGGCTGAGTAATAGTCCATTGTGTATATGTACTGCATTTTATTTAAGATGGCTTTCTTAAAACCTTAAAATAACTACTGTCCAATTGCTCAATACAAAACCCTTTGTCACATTGTAGTTAGTACAAATTAGCAAAAGTCACAGGAAAATAACCACCAGAGTGCAAAACAAAATAAAACAAAAAATTCAAACATTTGTTCTTCCAAAAATGTGAACAAACTGCTTCCCAGAATAGTGCCTTCCCCAGTGCTGAGGGCATGGAACCAGTCCAGGGCCTGGGATAGCATCTTGAAAGGCCTCAGAGCTATGCCGAGTGATTATGAGGAAGAATCTGCTAGTCACCTACTCCATGTACATTCCCAACTTTTAAAATTTATAATTCTGATTTTATATGAAGCAACAATATGCCCAGCCAAAAACTATATTTCACATCCCCTACCAGCTCCGTGTGGTCATATATCTAAGTTGAGGAAAAAGAGCTGTGAATGAAAGTTTTCTGGGATTTCTGAGAAGACTCATTAAATGGAATTGATTAACTGAGATATATACTTTTTTTGCCCTACCTCCTTTCTGCAGCTTAGAATACGTGTGCAATAACTAGCACTCTGACAGCCGTCTTGGACCATGAGTGACCCTAAGGATAAAACCATGCTCCAAGATGGTAGAATAGAAGATTCAAAGAACCTGAGTGTTTAGTGATGGTTCAGCTTTTATGATGTGGACTTTCCAGCCTAGAATCCTGAGCCAAATAGTTCAGTACATATTTATTGGGTGTTTCTGTTCTCCAGGCAGTGATATAAACAACATGAACAGTATCTGCCTTTAGATTCCTTACACTCAGTGAGCTGCTTACTACACAAATTTTGGAGGTAGAGGACATGTATACAGAATGAAATGGTGTACTGTGATGTTCTAGAAAGAGTGGTCCTGGTGGGGAGGGGGCTTACATTGTGTTGTATATTTATGATGTTGATTATCTAGATTGAGAACATTGAGAGATGGTTTCCTAAGATTATTCAAGCAGTGATCAGCCTGGGATTCAAACTCAAGTGTCTCTGACTCCAAGTCCCCTTTGCAAATTATTTACCTCATCTTGGTCAAGGGCAGAAGGTAAGAGGAAGAAAGCAAAGAAGTGAGAGAAACAGGAGATAGGAAAACCAGGAGAGTCTAGATTTTAGAAGAGAAGGAGAATTACAAAAAAAGAAGGAACAGCCAGGCATGGGGGCACCCGTCTGTAGTCCCAGAGGCTTAGGAGGCTGAGGCAAGAGGATTGTGAGTTCAAAGCCAGGCTCAGCAACTTAACGAGGCCCTGAGTAACTAGCAAGACCCTGCTTCTAAATTAAATACACACACACACGGCTGGGGATGTGGCTCAGTTGTTAAGAACTCCTGGGTTTGATCCCCAGTACTGCCCCCCACACACACACACACACAAAGAAGGGTGAAGAGAAGTTAAGGGAAACAAGGACCAATAGGTGACATGATTTGGAAAGTGGCGGGCAGTTACCTTTGAGAGAACAATTTTAGCAGAGAACCTTCTTAACTTATATTAGTTATTTAAACTTAAGGGTATTTGCCCTCTCTATATAACAGGTTTACAAAATCTTTCATTTTTATGTGTGTATGATTGAGATCTCTTTTAAAAATAGATTTTAGCAACTGTTCAGTAGTATAATTATTCCTATGACATCAGTAGTACATCCAGCACCAACTCCTTTTGTTGTCAATCTACCAAATGTCACTGAGAATTGTACATTGTGCCGTGGCGACAGCTGTTTTGTAGATAAATTTAAGTATAAGAACCGAGATGCTTTTCACAAACAACTTTTTAAAACCATATCCACAGACCTGAAAGGTGTTTGTGCACCATATGCTTCCTTTCCTTCCACTGTGGGGTAATAAATAACATTGTCAAAGTCACTATTGAAAAGCGTGCATTCTTATTTTATTTTTGTGGAGGGAGGTGGATTTTATGGTTCTAAAAATATTTCCTCTTTTGAATTTGTCATCATAGCTCAGGAGAAAAAAAAACTACCCCTCTGGTTGTCAAGGATCTGTGGTAGATTGTAAACATCCTCAGAAATCCAAACTTTAAAAGACATTCCCTAAAATGGCTTGCGTTTGAATGATGAAAGGAGAGAGAAGGTAATCACAGAGTGAACCATCTGTAACTTTTATTTCACTCTTCTTGTCTTGGTTCTGTTTCCGTTGGTGTGAAAGAATACCTGAGAGCGAGTAGTTTACAAAGAAGAGAGGTTTACTTTGGCTCAGGATTTTGGAGGCTGCGAAGTCCACGATCATGGATGGTACTGTTCAGCTTCTGCTAAGGGTCCATCCTGCTCCAACTCAAGGCAGAAAGTGGAAGGGAAAACACACACGTAAAACAGGAAAACGGAAGGCGTGACCTCGCTTTATGACAAGTTGCTCCCATAAGAACAAATGCACTCCCAACAGAAAAGCATTGCTGCTTTTTGGACCTGAAATGACCTCTAAAGGTTCATGTGTTAAAGATTTGCTTTCTAGTTCAGCACTATGAGGAGGTTGGGCCTCATGGAAGGAAGTGAGGTCACTGGGGAAGCACCTGTGAAGGGGATATCAGGAAACTGATTGCACATCTTCCTGTTTCCGTTGTGTCCTCACCTCCGGAAGGCGAGCAGTTTGCACCAGTATATGCTCCCACCATGGTAGGCTGCCTCACCACAGGCCCCAAAATAACAGAGCCAAGTAACTATGAACTGCAACACCTGAATCCATGAGCCAAAAGAGACTTTTGATCTTTGTAAGTTGGTTTTCTTAGGTATTTGTTACATAAATAGAAAGCTGACAACACAGGCATTAATCCCTCTAAACAATCGAATCACCTCTCCAGGGCCCCAACTCCTAACACCACAATAGAAATCGAATTTCAACTTAAGTTTTGAGAGGACAAGCCATATTCAAATCATAGCACCTACCCCATCCCCTCCTCCTGCCCTTCTCACTGTTTTTCTCACCTGCTACATGTCCGCCTTGTCCAGTTAAAAACCAGCAAATTTATTTTCATATTTGCCCCTGAGAATTGTTTTGGCCAGTTTTTTTTTCCTCTGTGACCAAAATACCTGAAAAGAACAATTTTAGAGGAGGAAAGTTTATTTGGGACTCACAGTTTCAAAAGTCTCTATCTAAGGACATCCAATTTCATTCTTTGGGACCTGAGGTGAGGCAGAACATCATGATAGAAGTGTGTGGCAGAGGAAAGTAGGTCAGGACTTGGCAATCCAGAAGCAGAGAGACTAAGCTCAGCTCACCAGGGACAAAATATTTACCCCAAAGGCACACTCCCACTGACCTCTCTTCTCTAGCCATACCTTACCTGCTTATGGTTTTCACCCAGTTAATCCATTTTAAGTCCATGAATGCATTGATTAGGTTAAGACTCTCATAACCCAATCATTTCAATTCTGAGTTTTCTTGCATTGTCTCACCTGTGAGCTTGTGGGGAGACATCTCATATTTAAACTCTAACAAGAATGAAGACTCTCCAGCATGTCAGGAGTTAAGGCTGCAAAGTATTTCTTGGAAGACACAGGCCAGATTGCTCTGGATTTGATTAATAGGAGTAGGGTAGTCACAGTACCATGCGCTGTACTCAGGAGATAACGAATGAGTGATTGCAGAAGAAGATGCCTGTTTTCCTCCTAAGGGCTTGTGACAGGACTGTACCTTGTAAGTGTGCAGTGGGAGTGTATCGTGGACATACACGATAAACTCTGTCCTGATAAAGGGACCTGTGCCATTTTCTCTCTTAGGCTCTGATTACTTACCACAAGGAGAACTGATTTGGTGGTGGTCTGGTGGGGGACAGGCAGGTCAAACCAGAAGTCAAAAGTATTATAGAATTTAGAATGAAGTTCGTTTGTTTTTTCCTCCCTCTCTCCCTCCCTCCTTCCCCCGTTTCTCTTTCCCTTTCCTTCCTTCCTTCCTCCCTCACCACCTTTCTGATATTTTCTTTTTGCTATGGCAACCAGGAAGGGTATAGAAGAATCTCTCTTATACTAGCAAAGAATAATTAAACTAGTATGCTCTGTTAACCTATATCCCCTGTTGGTTAGTACACTCACTGGCTGCTATACCAGAGGTGGGGTTCCTGTGCTGCGAGGACAGATTCAGTGAGAGAAGAGGGAAAAATTGTTTTGAGGCTTATTGAAGCTGGGCACTTGATATCCTGAGTGCTTCATTTCATCCTCATGGTTTTGAGATAGGTGTCATCATCTTCATGAGCTGAAATATCAGATAGGCTAACAATGATCTTATGCTCACACTGTAATTAGAGTAAGCTAGGACTTAAATCTAGTGGGTTTTTCACCCCTCCCTGCTTTCAAACATGTTCTGCTAGATCATGATATCATCACAGAAGAAAGGGGGTTTTAATAATGGAGAGGGTCTTTCGGGCAACTATTATTTCACCTTATGTTGCAAAAAACTTCGAACCCTTTCCTACCACTGGAAAAGCTCAGAGAATATGGGAAATGTATTCACAACTCCTGCAGTGCCAGCATGGCACTCGATAGTAATTTGGGGCAGAAATAAAATTAGCAAGGGCAATGGCAGTGTGGTGGCTGAACTCTCAGTAGTTGTAGTAGAATATCTGTTTAAGGGAGAGTAAATGGAAAAGTCACAGACTGTTTAGCATGCCAGATCAGCATGGCGATGCTTGGAGAGCCAGGCAGGGACCCAGATGGGAACACTGGGTAGACAAATGAAGAGACTTCGGATGACAACTGAAATACCACTCTGGTCTCTCTCTTTTTTAAAGGCTATTTCTTAGGACAATGCATGAGGTTCATTTCCTAACAGTGATTTTGACAACTGAAATACCACTCTGGTCTCTCTCTTTTTTAAAGGCTATTTCTTAGGACAATGCATGAGGTTCATTTCCTAACAGTGATTTTGATTTCTTCTCACTCAGACTTCTGTTGTCCTTGGGAACACCCTCTGAGCATTCATGGAAGTGAGATTTGAGTGGGCCCAGATGCATCCACAGAGTAGCACCCAAACAGGTATTATCATTCCTGTTTAAGTGAATCAACACTTCCTCTGACACAACTTCTTATGCAATATGATGTAAGGGTTAATGGACTCATTGGCAATGTCTCTCAAATAATTCATTTTTATCAGTAATTCTTTTTTCCCATATTTTTAATGGTGCTTTATAATTATACAGAATGGTGGGATTCATCATTACTTATTCATGAACATGATACAACAATATACTTTGGCCAATATCACTCCTCAATGCTTTCCTCCTCTCTCCTCCTTTCTTATCCCCGCTCATGCTCATCTTATTCTCCTACTGATCTCCCTTTGATTTTCATGAGATACCAGCACCTTTCTTTTCCTTTTTTCCCTATAACTTCCGCATATGAGAGAAAACATATGACCCTTGACCTTCTGAGTTTGGTTAGTTTGCTTAACATTATAGTCTCTGGTTCCATCCATTTTTCTGCAAATGACATAATTTAATTTTTCTTTATGGCTGAATAAAACTCCTCTGTGTATATATACCACATTTACTTTATCCATTCATCTGTTGATAGACATCTAGGCTGTCTAATTTTTTATTATAATTTGTTATATATGACAGCAGAATGCATTACAATTCATATTACATATGTAGAGCACAATTTTCTTCTAGGAGTTCCATAGTTTGGTTATTGTGAATTGTGCTGCTATAAACATAGATATGCATGTATCACTGTAGTATGAATGACTTTAATTCTTTAAGATAAATACGGAGGAGTGGTATAGCTGGGTCATGTGATGGTTCCTTGCCTAATCTTTTGAGGAAGCGCCATACTGATTTCCATAGTGGTTGCACTCATTTACAATCCCACCAACAGAAGTGTTGTTCCTTTTTCTTCACATCCTCTCCAGCATTTATTATTTCTGTCTTGATGACTGCCATTCTGACTGGTGTGAGATGAAATCTTAGTGTAGCTTTGATCTGTATTTCCCTAATTGCTAATAATGTTGAACATTTTTTTCATATACTTGTTGACCATTTGTATTTCTTCCTTTGAGAAGTGTTTGTTTAGTTCATTTGACCATTTATTAATTAGGTTATTTTGTTTTTTGGTGTTGAGTTTTTTTGAGTTCTTTATATATTCTGGAGATTGATCCTCTGTCGGAAGTGCAGCTAGCAATGATTTTCTCCCATTCTGTAGATGCTCTCTTCACATTCTTAATTGTTTTCTTTGCTATGCAGACATTTTAAATTCAGTGCCATCCCATTTATTATTTCTTGATATTCTTTCCTTAGCTTTAGGGGTCCTTTTGAGAAAGTCATTGCCCATGCCTATGTGTTGGAGTGTTCATCTCACATTTTCTTCTAGGAGTTTCCTAGTTTCTGGTCTAATTCCTAGGTCATTGATCCATTTTGAGTTGACTTTTGTGTTTTTAAAGCAGTTTGAAAGCTAAGAATCTAATCTCATTCTTCTGTGTTTGGATACCCAGTTTTCCTAGAATCACTTGTTTGAAAGGCTGTCTTTTTCCAGTGTAGGTTTTTTTTTGCAACTTTGTCAAGTATAAAATGACCACATCTGGGCAAGTTTGTTTCTGTGTCTTCTATTCTGTGTCTATGTTGTTTATATTCTGTTTTTATGCCAGAACTATGCAATTTTTGTTACTATAGCTCTGTAGTATAATTTGAAGTTTGGTATTATGATGTCACTAACATTTTATTTTTTGGGTTTAGAATTTCTTTGGCCAGTTTGGGTCTTTTATTCTTCCAAATGAACTTTGTTTTTGTAAATTAAAAAAATTTTTTTTTTCTAATTTGTTATATATGACAGCAGAGTGCATTACAATTCATATTACATATATACAGCACAATTTTTCATCTCTCTGCTTGTATACAAAGTATATTCACATCATTCGTGTACTTTTCATACATGTATTTAGGGTAGTGATGATCATCTCATTCCACCATATTTGTTTTACTCCCTTACCCCTCCTTCCCCCTCCTTCTCCCTTTGCCTTATCTACAGTTTGTCTAATTTTCCCATACTCCCCCTCCCAACCTCACTATGAATCAGCCTCCTTATATCAGAGAAAACATTAGGCATTTGGATTTGGGGGATTGGCTAACTTCACTTAGCATTATATTCTCCAACTCCAATCATTTACCTGAAAATGCCATGATTTTATTCTCTTTTATTGCTGAGTAATATTCCATTGTGTATATATACCAGATTTTCTTTATCCATTCATCTACTGAAGGACATCTAGGTTGGTTCCACAGTTTAGCTATTGTGAATTGAGCTGCAATAAACATTGATGTGGCTGTGTCCCTGTAGTATGCTGTTTTTAAGTCCTTTGGGAATAGACTGAGGTGTGGGATAACTGGGTCAAAAGGTGGCTCCATTCTTAGTTTTCCAAGGAATCTCCATACTGCTTTCCATATTGGCTGCACCATTTTGCAGTCACACCAGCAATGTATGAGTGTGCCTTTTTCCCCCACATCCTCGCCAACACTTATTGTTGTTTGTATTGTTAATAGCTGCCATTCTGAATGGAGTGAGATGAAATCTTAGAGTGGTTTTGATTTGCATTTATCTAATTGCTAGTGATGATGAACATTTTTTCATATATTTATTGATTGATTATATATCACCTTCTGAGAAATGTTTGTTTATTTCCTTGGCCCATGTATTGATTGGGTTATTATTATTATTTTTTTTGGTGTTTAGCTTTTTGAGTTCTTTATATACCCTAAAGATTAGTGGTCTATCTGATGTGTGAGGGGTAAAAATTTGCTCCCATTCTGTAGGCTCTCTATCCACCCCACTGATTGTTTCTTTTGCTGAGAAGAAGCTTTTTAGTTTGAATCCATCCCATTTATTAATTCTTGATTTTAATTCTTGAGCTACAGGAGTCTTGTTAAGGAAGTAGATACAGCCTGACTACCCTTGAAGACAGGGCCAATACAGAATTTCCTTCAAGGAAGAACAGCCACTTGTTTAGTTTTTTTTTTTTTTTTACAAGTGTAAATAAATCTCAAGATGAAAAAAAAAAAAGATACCTTTCTTTACATGGGCTGCACCACAAACAGCTGCACACCTGTGTTATGGACCTGGAGGACACAGGAGGTAGCACCAACACAAGTTTCATGTTTTTTTTTTTCTCTGTGGGTTCCATACAAGCCAACTGAATCATTGTGTCCTTTTTAAAATATATCAAGAACTTGATTTAATCTCTCTCTCCATTTCCTACCTATTTGTAGGTCAATGAAATGTTACAGTAATCAACAAAACAGCTCGATTTCTTCGCTCAACATTATATTTTTGAGATCTATAATGACATATCATAGATGGATATGAATATAGCCCATTCACTTTTTAACCAGTTTTGTTAAGAGTTCATGTGTGACCACAATATTTTATTTATTCATTTCCCTCTGGTGGATATTGATATTTTTCTAGTTTTTTTTTCCTAATACAGGGCATACCTGTATTAGGAAAAAATGCAGTGTTCTTTACTGTATTGACTTTGTGCCTGGCTGTGTGATTTGCTTTGGGAAATGGAACTTTTGCCATGTGTAAGCAATGTATTTGGATTCAGGGTATTCTGTGGTTCAGCTCTTCCTCTACTGAGGTTTTGCCCTATTTTATGAAAACCCCATGCCCCAGATAGTGTCTGCTCCTTTACCCTGGGAGACAGTATGAGAGGATACATGGAGTCCAAATGAGCCCAGCCAAACCCATCCAAGATCAGCAGAACCACAGCCCTTGGTATACATGAGAAAGAAAAATGTCTGTGGTTGTAATTCACTGGAATTTGAGGATTGTTGCTACAGCAAACGCCGACTGGTACATTAATAGAATCGTAAGAGTAAGTTGCTGCCATAATGAAACCTAAAATATATAGCTTAGACCTCCAGCGTCAGCCAACATGGCAATCTATGTTATGTAGTTCATTTGGTAAAACTGTCAAAAATGTATGTAATAAATTTGTGGTTTTCAGGGAAGACTTTCAAAGCCAAATGTTTATAATATGAGTTAGTTGTACTTAGCTGTATTTGATAAGATCCTATTAAAACTCAAAAAAAAAAAAAAAAAAGAAAAAAAGATTGGCTGCTGTTTCTTTTTTTTAGTGTGAGTGATACTTCAATCATTTTTATTTACCACCAGAACTCTGGGAATTCAAAATTAACATCCTTGCCTGTGAGCTTCATATAGACACCAGAAAAGGTTTCAACCTTGTGACCCACATTGCCCTGCTGTACTTTGTCCAAATAAAACTTTATCAGCTGGCTGCATTACAGTTGCTCGCAGATTCTCTCACCCAATTTCGCCTGGGGACAATAAATCCTCAGGATTTCATTGTGTACAGCTATCAGTGTGGCTCCTGGGATGCTTTTGCTTGTTGTTTTATATGGTTTTTGGAGTTGGCTTATGCAGAATTCTCTGAGCAACGAGATCCTTCCCACTGAAAATTTTCTCCAATCCATGTACTAACCATACTTGAATTTTCTGGAAAGATTTCAGTTTTGAGAAACTGGAGCAAAGATTACGATAGCTTTCCAACTGCCACCAGCTTCAGTTTCCTTGGCTGCTGTGATGTTCAGCTCCCATGGCTGAGCCTTGAGGTCTGAATTCCTTTCCAACTCCAAAAGAGCCCGGGAGATGCTGGCCTCAAACTCATCTGCCTTATTATCACTGTTGTGCTTCACAGTCTTGACACACGAGCTGAATATGGCCCCTTGTTGTGTGCCAGCTTGGGAGGAGTTACCTATTTGTTTTAAGCATAATTTATTCACAGTAAAATTCATCCTTTCTGGTGGATGGCCTGTAAATTTTGGCAAATGCATACAGTTGTGTGACTATCACCAAACTCAAGCTACAGAACCATTCTATCACCCTAAAACAATTTGCAACTATCCTCTGAAGTCAGCTCATTGCTTCCAGCCCCACTACTTAGACTTATTCGTTTCTTTTCTCACTATAGAGATTTAAGTTTTCCAGAATATCCTATGAATAGAATCCTAATAGGTAGCCTTGAAGTCTAGCATCTTTGACTTAGCATAATGCATTTGAGAGTCATTTATGTTGTTGTGTTATCAATAGTTTGGCCCTTTTTATTTCTAGGTATTACTTGATGGTAATACCCCAAAATTTATTTATACATTCACCTGTTGAAGGACATTTGGATTCTTCCCAGTTTAGAACAAATGCAAATAAGGTAACTATAAACATTTTAATGTAAACTTAAGTTTTCATTTCTTTTGGATAAATATCTAGGAGTGGGTAATATGCTGGATCTAGGATATTATATGTTTAAAATTATAAGAAAATTATTTCCTTGGTGGTTGTACATTTTACTTTTCTACCAGCAGTGTGTAAGCATTTCAAATGCTCTGCATTCTCTCCAGCACTTGGTATTATTGGTGTTTTCACTTTTAGCCATTCCAATAGATAAGTAATAATATCTCAAGGCTAGTTTTTTTTCCCTAATGACCCATTATGCTATATGAAAAGGTCTTCATATGCTTATTTACTGTTATGCTTGAATTCGGAACTCCCCAAAAGACCACCAGAGACCAAGATCCATGTAAGCAGCAAAGAGGTGTTTATTGTGAGCTAGCTCTGTCCTCAGCGCACACACACAGCAACTGGTGACGCTGAGAGGCCCCAGCTCAGGGTTTGCAGCAGTTTTATACACTCTTTGGGGAAGGCAGGGACTTCACATACATCATAGCATCTCTTAGCAAATCATCACACACCACGGAAAAATCATAAAACAACTCTAAAACATGATTAGCACATTCACTGGCCAGAACAAGTTGGGTAAAAGTGATTGGCTAGTATAAGAGGGGGAGTCCTTTGAACTGATTGGTTTAGGCCACGAGGGGTGTATTTGCTGAACTACATGGTTTCCCAACACGTTATCAACCACCATAAACTACTGGGGGGTCATCTGGAATCCCAGGTATTTTCCCTGTCTCATGCTGATTGGTGGTTGCTAGAGGGTTACTATGGGTCCTCACCTAGCCTGACTGAGTCAGGGACACCTGGCTCCACAGATCTCTCCTGTTATTTGTAGATAAACAACTCAGCAGGGTGGGTATATGCCTAGGAGTGCTCTGTGGGTCTTTCCAAGGACAAGGGTCACGCCCCCTTCCTTGGACAGGCTTTGATCTGAGGTAGAGGCTGGTTTTTCATTGCCAACTGAATTTTTTTTGGTGAAATATCTGTTCAAAACTTTTATACCATTTTAAAAATGGTGTTTGTTTTGTTTTGTGGTGCTGGGGATTGAACCCAGGGCCTTGTGCTTGCAAGGCAAGCACTCTACCAACTAAGCTATATCCCCCACCACACAATTATGTTTTTTTGATTGTTGAGTTTTGAGTTATTTATATATTCTAGATACAAGTCTATTATCATAAATGTTATTTATAAATATTTTCTTCCAGTTGGTGGCTTGTCTTTTTATTCTCTTAATAATGTTTTCTTAATTTTGGTGAAATCAAATTGATCTATTTGAAAGCATAGTTTAAAGGTGTTGGGGGAGGTGATAGAAGAAAATCCAGATATTCTGAGACTTTCAGGATTGAAATATACAATAGCTAAAGCATTTCAAATCAAGACACAGCCTGGGGGCAAAGGCATAATAGTCATCTACTGGATTAAGATGCCATCCAGGAACTCTTTTGAATTGAACAAAACAGCTCAGGGGAAAAAAGACTGATAGCATGGACCTACAGACACTGAATAAGCAGAAATATCTATAATTAAATTAGAGAGAGAAAGACAAGTCCCAGAAATAATGGTGGGTATGCCTATTGACAAATGAAGCCAAATGAAATCAAATAGATAGCAAAACAGGAATTCCCTGTTTTGCCATAATGCTATTAGTCTGAATTAATAGAGATGGTGATAGTTCAAGAGGTAAAACAACCCTTGGACCTAACTTTCTACAGGCAGGTTGCTGGCTGAGAAAGCAGAGTATATTCTCCTCACTCATGGCTAGAAAAGCTGATGGAAACTGAAGAGAGTGGAGCGGAGAACTATGGAGAAAAATGACTAAGGAGGTACTCCCAGTCCAAAAGCATCCTTTCCTTATTTGAGGATTTTTTTTTAAAGGGTAAAATCATGCCTGTCATACAGACAGAAAATGAACATGTGTTAGAAGATTTTATTTAAATCATTATTTTGAGGAAACTAGGCAGATGTTGCTAAGGATGTAAAGAGCAGATATGTTTATTGATCAGGAATGTGCAAAAGGAGACAAAACTCGCTTTTTCCACTCTTGAGAGGGAAGTCAATTGAACCTTCACTGGGCAGAATTTTTGGCATGTCTATAGATAAGAATTATTTTGCATTACTGACATATATCTACAACTTACAAAGTTGTAGAAAAGCTCAAAAGCAATGAAAGACCCTGAACCACCCTAGACTCAGAATCAGACAAAGTAGAGGGGTATTCCCTAAGCAATGCATATATTTCCACTTAAGCAAACATTCCTCACACCCATCACACCCAGAATTTGCCCAACAGGGTTTCAGAATTGCTATGGATCAGTGGCCACTGAGAGGACCATTGTGCCTCTCATTCCCCTTTTCAACCTGTGGTGTTAATTGCTGTTATCTGGTTCTACCACTGTGTAATGGATATATGAGGACTAAATAATATGTCATTTTAGTTTATGAGTCTCCTAAGACTTGAGAAGGATTATATCTGAGCCTGATGTACAGGGCATGAGATCTTGGACCTCAAGCCTGATATTTAGTTGGGTAAGGTTCTTGAAGTGTCTTGGGAATAAGTTGGACAAATTTTGCTTGTGAAGGCAAATATTTTTACCCAAGAAGGTGGGCTATAGTACACCATATTATTTTCATCATTACGCATTATGACCCATTGGGACATATGGTCTAAAAATATTTTCATGGTTTGACTTTTTCTCCCTTGACCATCTATTTTCCATCATAAGTGTGTCCTATCTCAGATACCAACCAATTCTTCTACTTGGGTTGCTGAATGAAAAGATGTGGAACCCAGCTGAACTCCATAGATTCCATTCAAGCCCAGTAGAGTTCAACTTAGCCTAGCTGAGCTTCAGCTGACCTACAGTTCTCAAATAACATGGATGAGAAATAAATATTTGTTCTTGCAAGTCACTGAAATTTGAGAGTTTTTATTGCAGTAAAAACTAGTACATTTCAGTTTTTCAAGGCATTTATCACATTTAAATATTTTATCATATATTGCAAAATTACTCTAAAAGGTAGTTGTGGCAATTTACAAGCCCACCAGGAGTTTACAAAATCTCCAGACTCCATCAATCCTTGATATTTTCATATATTTTTACTTTTGATTTTTTGATGGTCAAATGTACCACTTTTTAAAACAAATGACATTGAAATATCATTGTTTTAAAAATAAAGTGGAGAATTGCTAATATGTCAATGCCACCCCAACTTTTCTAGAGATTAAAAACAGCCCCTATCAAAATCCCAGTGATTTTTTCTCTTTTTTTTTTTGCAGAAATAGAATAATAAATAGATTTATCCCCAAATTCTTGTGAATTCCCAAGGGCCCATGGGTATCCAAAATAATCCTGAAAAAGAAACAAATTCTGAAAAAAAAAATGGGAGAACTCACACTTCCTGATTTCAGAATTTACCAGAAAACTATCAAATTTACCAGAAAGTAATCAAAACAGTGTAATACTGGCATAAAAACAGACATAGACCAATGGAATAGAAGAGAGTCCAGAAGAAGACCCTTGTGTATGTGCTCAAATAATTTCAACAAGGGCATAAGATCATTCAATAAAGAAAAAAGAATTTTTTAAAACAAATAGTGCTAGTAAAACTGGTTATCCTCATGCAAAAGAATGATGTTGGACCCTTACCTAATACCATATACAGAAAATAACTCAAAACAGATCTGTAACCTAAATGTAAAATCTAAAACTATAAAACTCTTAGAAGAAAACACATGGGGTAATGGGGTGTGGCCCATTGGTACAGTGCGTGCCTAGTATGTGTGAAGCCCTGATTCATCCTCAACACTGCAAAAAAGACAAGAGAAGGAGGAGGGAGAGACTATCACCTGACTATCTTCCGCAGGCTGGGTGCTATTTCTAGGAAGAGTTAACGCTGAAGCAAGACTAGTGTCCTCCATTGCCTGGAGGCCTTTAAAGAGTCCCTCCATACCTCTTGCGGTCAGGATTTCTGCCTGAGCTTCTCTCGCCAGGCAGCTTCTTCTCCCAAGCCTTGGAAACCAAGGGGAAGTAAATCTTTTTGCAGAAAAAAAGTACATACTTCAGAGTATCATGAAATCAGGATTAAGAAGAATCACTCTTATATATCAAGAGCTTTGTAATGTTTTGAACAACTAATAAAAAATAATAATAATAAAAAAGAAGAATCACTTTTGTACAGGCAGAATTATAAATACAGCTACACCTCCAGTCTTAGTATGTTCAGGCTGCTGTAACAAAATACCTTAAACTGGGTTATTTATAAACAATAGAAATTTCTTCAATATAGTTCTGGAGTCTGGGAAGCCCAAGATCAAGATTGGTGTCTCATGATGGCTCTCTGCTTCATAGGTAGTTCCTTCTATGTGTCCCCACATGGAGGAAGGGGTGGATAGGATCCCTCTCATAAGGACCATAATCTCATTTATAAAGGCTCTGCTCCTATGAACTATGCAGGGCTCCCTTCTGAATACTATTGCACTGAGAATTAAGTTTCAACATAACAGTCTGGGTGGGGGATATATTCAGACTGCAGAACTCCCCAGAGTGAGCACTTTGTTCCTGAGTCTCTAGAGAGCTAGTCTGAAGGAGAGCAAGTGTGGTAGGCATTCTCTCAAATGGCCACAAATCATCCCCATATCCTGGTATTTGTGCCCTCATACAGTCAATCCCATCCTCTTAACTGTGAGTTGGACTTACTGATTCATTTCTAACAAATAGAGCATAGCAAAAGCAATTGGATCTCATCAGCAAGATCAGGTTATAAACAGACTGTGATTTCCATTTTGGGCACAGTCTCTGCCTTTCTTTCTCCTTTTTGGATCATCAACTGCCATATTATGTCTCAGGCTGCTTGTGGAGAGGCCCATATGGCAAGGAATGAAGCCTGTTAGCAACATGTGAGTGAACTTGGAAGCAAGTCTCCTGAGCCCTGGCAACAGCCACGTTAGTGAGCTTGGAAGTGGCTGGGATGCAGCCCCACCGACAGCTTAACTGCAAACTCACCAGAGACCCTGTGCCAGATCCACCCAACTAAGCTGCTCCCACATCCTGACCCACAGCAACTGCAGGAGATGATAAATGTTGGTAGTTTTAAGCTGCTAAGTTTGGGAGTAATCTATTTCACAGAAATAGTCTCAATTTTCTGCTCCTTCCACTATTCCAACTCTCCCCACCCCCTCTCCTTCTCTTTTCTGCCTTTGATCGTGTCACTTGCTAAACGTTTTGTCAGAGGTGCATACATATAGTCACCTTTTTCACTTTTGCTACATACCTTTATATGAGAATGGTTCCTATATTGAAAACGAAGAAGCTGAAGTTAAGCAGCCTTCGTGATATCTGTTGTGATAGCATTTTAACCTAGGTCTTTCTGATTTCTAAGTCAGTGCTCCAGCTGGGGTATAGCTCAGGGTAGAGTGCTTGCCTAGCATGTGTGAGGCCCTGGGTTTCATCCCCAGCATCATGGAAAGAAAGGAAGAAAGAAAAAAGGGAAAAAGGAAGAAGAAGAAGAAATAAAGCCAGCTAGCCTATGCCCTTTGCACTGCACCACACTGTCCCAAAGCGCTACAGCCTGCCCTGTATGGGATGCCCAGCTTGTGCTGCTGTTGCTGTGAACCTTTACCAGAGTTGGGGGTGCGGAACCCTCTGGTCATGTTTTAGCTCATTAAACCACCCAGATCCAGCAATCAGGATCACCGTTTGAAAACACACTGTTGGAAGTTACTCTAAACTTGGTTCAACAGAGGACACTCATGGGAAAAAACATTAAGGAAAGATGTCTAGATGAATGAGAGGGATAGCACACGTTAGAGAATCTTCTGCATTCCAAGCATTGTGCTCAAAGACACTTTATGGGGCAGAATTCTGATGTTCCAGATTCCGAGCTATCAGAATGTTCAAATATTGAGGTTTTTTTTCTCCTTTACTCTGCAGAAAGACAAAAACAAATAGAGAAGTTTTGAAAATCGGTATTAAAATGCACACACATTTTCTAGAGTGGGTCTTGGGGTCATCAAAAATTCAGGTCAACTTCTTCTACCTTCCACATGTTTAAGACAATACAAGGAACTAACAGATTTCCTTACTGGTTTTTGAACGATCAAAGACTAAATAATATTTGGTATTGATTCTCTCTCTCTCTCTCTCTCTCTCTCTCTCTCTCTCTCTCTCTCTCTCTCTCTCTCTCCACACACACACACACACACACGAACACATACACACACATTGGAAAACAGATGCATTTACATAACTCAGCTCAGCTATGTCACCCCTCTGGGGAGACAGATTTATAATAATATGTATGCAATTTAGATCTAATGGTACTTGTCACCCCATCTGCTTTGGTTCAAATTCACTTGGGTTCTCAACTTTTTTTATAAATTGTGAGCTCTCAGAGGTCAGTAACTATATTTTGTTTCTTTTCTTTGTTTATTCTTTTGATTCTTCACAATGCATAATGAATGCTTTAAAGTCAAAGCAGATGTAAGGTGAATATTGAAATTCTTTAAAAATAGATATTTGCACTTTAGATATGCTGAGTCTAAAGATAAGAAAGCTATGGACTTCCTAAAGTTGATTGAATACAGCTTATTCTAATGGGCATATGAAGAGTGAGTTCAGTTTGCCTGGGTTCAAATCTGATTCTGCCACTTATTAGCTGTGGAATTTTGATTAAGCTGCTTAACTTCTCTGTGCTTTAGTTTTCTCAGGAATGAAAGGGAATAATAATGGGATTTACTAAAAATGAGGATTACATAAAGTAATACACTGTACCCAGAACAGAGTAAGAACTTCACATATGTAAGAATTGTTATTATTACTAAAATCTATGGGGAGCTCAGGACAAAGGGAATTTGTGGATGAATATGTGAGTATTTTTATTTTGTGATGTCATCTTGGGCACATTACTTTACCTCTCTGAGCTTTGGTTTCTTTATTTGCAAAATGAGAATAATAATAAAGCCTATTCTATAAAGTAAGTACTAAATTAGACAAAGCATGTAATGCACTTAGAAAAGTGCCTGGAACATAGTAAATGCTCAATAAACTCATTTAGTCATTCACTATAGACTTATTAAGCATTTTTTACTTAGTAGTACCTGCTGGGCATTGTTGCAGGTCCCAAAGATCCTGTAGCCTAGTGAGTGGATCCAAAGATATTATAATACAGGTAGTGATGAGGATCTTGAGCAAAAGAAAAGCAGAGTAAGAGGATGGAGAGTGAGGAGCTGGGACTGAGCTAGTTTGTAAAGGATGGTTGGGCAGAGATTGCAGGACAGAGGGAGAGTGTGTCTGCTTTGGGAAAGGGTATTCTAGGCAAAGGCAATGGCAACACCACGTCTTGTTTAGTTTGCCTCCCGACCCCAACAGGAAGGAGTCAGATGGACTAGAGCAGAGGGAGAGGTCATGGGATCAGATCATTGAGGGCTTAAAGGTCATTGTTCAAACTTTGGGTTGGAATCTAAGTGAGGGGGAAGATCTTGGAAAGTTTAGGATAGACCCGTGAAATGATTGAATTATGTTATCAAGCATCACTTTGTTGGGAGGGGTGGATAGAACACAGCCTGACTGTGGTTCTTGTGATTATTACTTTTGTGTCTCTCTTCCCTGGGGGAAGCAGGTATTTCTCCTTCCCTCAGAACAAGCACCTGATGTTCAGATCTGAATAAATCCCCCAGAGGTGCTGTTACATGGTAGAAGTATTTGAAGGCTGTCTTATTTTCTTACAAAAGTGACTTTTCTTCAGAGCCTATTATAATTTTTTAGACCTTGGTTGAAGTACTCAAGAATATGTGTAGGTTTGTCTCAAAGAGCTAACAACTAATAACAATAAATGTGTTCAGTGAAATCAATCATGGCTTTCTGGACTGGCCCAGACAACATAACTTAGAGGGGATGTGCATTATTCATTGCAAGCCTGGGTCTAATCTGTATGTGTCTAATCTGTATGTGTATGCAGATTAACAAGCATTTGCACTGTGTATTGAAGGCCTGGCATATGTGAGAGGACATGTATATATGCATGTGTGCACATATGTGTAGTCCAGGCATGTGTGGGCATATGTATGGCCAAGTGTGTGCCTGCTACACAGGTATTGGTATTATGTGCATTGTATGGCTGGGCTGTTGCATGTTTCTGAGCATGTGCAGTGTGCATAAATATGAGTTTGATGCAAAACAAAGAAGCTCATCAGCATCTCTGTCCCTGTTACATTTGCAATCCGGTTGGGAAGATTCAATGTAGAACAAGCTATAAAATAGCACAGACATAACAGGTTCTCTTTCTTTGGAAGTCTTCTGCAAAGGGTGTCATTAATACTGAATACTCATGTTTTTGAGGTCTTCAGATACTTGAAGTTTTATTTCAAGTATGATGCAATGAAATATGTTTCTTGTTTTCTTCACCCATAAAATTAAAAGGTGGAATTGAATAAATTTTTATGTTCCCTTCTGTTCTGATTTAAACACCCACTTTCTGGAAATATAAACATCACTTAAAAATTCTTAAGGAAAAAAGCAATGTTGAGTGCCCTGACCAGCAATCCTGAGTTTGAGACATTTTCGTCAGTCTCCATGGAGCTGCAGACATGGGGCATAGTGATTTCACCTTCTTCTCCAGAGAAATAACTTAAACACCCTGAAAGTCCAAATAACCTAGAGATGCAGCCAGCTGTAGCTTCTGCCCAGATCCACCCCTCACAGGCCCAGTGAGTGTTCATAACCCATCATCTTCATTCTGAGACCTTCCTGCATCTTTACTTCACACACTTGCTCATTCATTAATTCATTTTCCTTTCCTTCTCTTCCTCATTTCCTTTCCTCTTCCTTCGCCCCTCTTTTCACCAATCCTCTCTTCCTTATTTCTCTAAGAAGCAGGTGAGATCAGATGCTCAGAGGTGGGCTGGATTTAGATGGATATGCACCCTACTTTTTCTGCACAGGATGGTAGGACTCTTGCTAAATGTTGCATAGGATCTGAAACTCCCCTTTCTCATCTACAGACTATTCCATCCTCCCTGTTTCTTTGTCAGAGATTCACAGATGCTTCATTTCACAGGAAACCTGGGCCAAAAGGGGGGCTCAGTGACTCACCTAAAATCTCCCAGCTGCTTATAGCATAATCATCATCCCTGAATACAGCTTGAAAATCTCTACATCACAGACTATGTTAAAAGATAAACACATTCAAATTTTAGAGAGTTTGCGTAGTCAACACTTCATGAATCAGGTGGCTTCAGACTGCAAATGGTTCAGCCCTCTGAGATCAAGGGCAAGGAGGGAGGAGAACTTTTATAAGGTGTTTGTGGAAATGAGAAAAGGAAAACGTGTAGTTGGTAAAAAGTGGAAAGGTCCTTGTTAGAGGTTGGTTGGAAGTTTTTAACTGATTCAGCTTAAGCTTCATTTTGCTGTTTACATTGGGTTTTGGTTTGCTGACACAGAGACCCAAGGTATTGGAGCCATCTCAACTTAATGAAATCCCAGTTAGTTTTTTTAAGAGCTAAAAAGCATTTTGAAACTCTTACTGTTCATTTACAGGTTAATCTTTAGACAAACTCTAAAGCTAAGTTCAAAGTCTTCTTTGTAATCCTAGGAAAAGAAATAAAAGCCAAACCCGGCAATTTCTGAGCATTGGTCAGAGAACAAAATACTAGGAGAAGGTTGACTACAGGCCTAACAGATTTTTATTTTAAAATCCTTTTTCTTTTTTTATTAATTAATTTATTTTAATTAGGTATATATATGACAGCAGAAGCATTTTGATTCATTGTACACAATTGCAGCACAACTTTTCATTACTCCAGTTGTACACGATGTAGCATCACACCATATGTGCAGTCATACATGTACTGAGGGTAATTATGTCCATCTCATTCCACCATCTTTCCTGCCCCTCGTGCACTCTCCCACCCTCCCTGCCCTTTGCCCAAAGTTTCTCCATTTTCCCCATGCCTCCCTCCTCCCCATTATGGATCAGCATCCACTTATCAGAGAGAATATTCAGCCTTTGTTTTTTGGGGATTGGCTTACTTGGCTTAGCATAATATTCTCCAACTCCATCCATTTACCTGCAAATGCCATAATTTTATTCTCTTTTAATGCTGAGTAATATTCCATTGTGTATTGTGCACCACAGTTTCTTTATCCACTCATCTATTGAAGGGCACTTAGGTTGCTTCCACAATTTAGTTATTGTGAATTGAGATGCTATGAACATTGATGTGACTGCTTTACTATAGTATGCTGATTTTAAGTCCTTTGGGTATAGACCAAGGAGCGGGATAGCTGGGTCAAATGGTGGTTCCATTCCAAGTTTTCTAAGGAATCTCCATACTGCTTTCCAGATTGGTTGCACCTATTTGCAGTCCCACCAGTATGAATATGCCTTTCCTCCCACATTCTTTTTTTTTTTTATTTTTTAATTTTTTATTGTTGGCTGTTCAAAACATTACATAGTACTTGATATATCATATTTCACAATTTGATTCAAGTGGGTTATGAGCTCCCATTTTTACCCCATATACAGATTGCAGAATCACATCAGTTACACATCCATTGATTTACATATTGCCATACTAGTGTCTGTTGTATTCTGCTGCCTTTCCTATCCTCTACTATCCCCCCTCCCCTCCCCTCCCCTCCCCTCTTCTCTCTCTGCCCCCTCTACTGACATTCGTTTGTCCCCCTTGTATTATTTTTCCCCTTCCCCTCACTTCCTCTTGTATGTACTTTTGTATAACTCTGAGGGTCTCCTTCCATTTCCATGCATTTTCCCTTCTCTCTCCCTTTCCCTCCCACCTCTCATCCCTGTTTAATGTTAATCTTCTTCTCATGCTCTTCGACCCTACTCTGTTCTTAGTTACTCTCCTTATATCAAAGAAGACATTTGGCATTTGTTTTTTAGGGATTGGCTAGCTTCACTTAGCATAATCTGCTCTAATGCCATCCATTTCCCTGTAAATTCTATGATTTTGTCATTTTTTAATGCAGAGTAATACTCCATTGTGTATAAATGCCACATTTTTTTTATCCATTCATCCATTGAAGGGCATCTAGGTTGGTTCCACAGTCTAGCTATTGTGAATTGTGCTGCTATGAACATCGATGTAGCAGTGTCCCTGTAGCATGCTCTATTTAGGTCTTTAGGGAATAGACCGAGAAGGGGAATAGCTGGGTCAAATGGTGGCTCCATTCCCAGCTTTCCAAGAAATCTCCATACTGCTTTCCAAATTGGCTGCACCAATTTGCAGTCCCACCAGCAATGTACAAGTGTACCCTTTTCCCCACATCCTCGCCAGCACTTGTTGTTGTTTGACTTCATAATGGCTGCCAATCTAACTGGAGTGAGATGGTATCTTAGGGTGGTTTTGATTTGCATTTCTCTGACTGCTAGAGATGGTGAGCATTTTTTCATGTACTTGTTGATTGATTGTATGTCCTCCTCTGAGAAGTGTCTGTTCAGGTCCTTGGCCCATTTGTTGATTGGGTTGTTTGTTCTCTTATTGTCTAATTTTTTGAGTTCTTTGTATACTCTGGATATTAGGGCTCTATCTGAAGTGTGAGGAGTAAAGATTTGTTCCCAGGATGTAGGCTCTCTATTTACCTCTCTTATTGTATCTTTTGCTGAGAAAAAACTTTTTAGTTTGAGTAAGTCCCATTTGTTGATTCTAGTTATTAACTTTTGTGCTATGGGTGTCCTATTGAGGAATTTGGAGCCCGACCCCACAGTATGTAGATCGTAGCCAACTTTTTCTTCTATCAGACGGCGTGTCTCTGATTTGATATCAAGCTCCTTGATTCCTCCCACATTCTTGTCAACATTTATTGTTGTCTGTATTCTTGATAACTGCCATTCTGGCATGAGATAAAATCTTAGAGTAGTTTTGATTTGCATTTCTCTAATTGCTAGAGATGTTGAACATTTTTTCATGTATTTGTTGATTGAATATGTATCTTCTTTTGAGAAGTGTTTGTTCAGCTCCTTAGCCCATTTATTGATTGGGTTGTTTGTTTTTTTGGTTTAAGTTTTTTGAGTTCTTTATATATCATGGAGATTAGTGCTGTAGCTGATGTGTGTGTGGCAAAACTTGCTCCTAAAATATAGGCTCTCTGTTTACCTCATTGATTGTTTCTTTTATTGAGAAGAAGTTGAGTCCATCCCATTTTTTAATTCTTGATTTTATTTCTTGCACTTTAGGAGTTTTGTTGAGGAAGTTGGAGCCTAATCCAATGTGATGAAGATTTGGGCCTACTTTTTCCTCTATTAGGTGTAGGGTCTCTGAATTAATTCCTAAGTCCTTGATCCACTTTGAGTTGAGTTTTGTGCATGGTGAGAGATAGGGGTTTAGTTTCATTTTGCTACATATGGATTTCCAGTTCTCCCAGCACCATTTGTTGAAAAGGTTATCTTTTCTTCAATGTATGTTTTTGGCGCCTTTGTCTAGTATGAGATATCTGAATTTATGTGGGTTTGTCTCTGTGTCCTATGTTCTGTACTATTGGTCTACATGCCTATATTGGTTCTTAACTAATCCAGACCAGTGAAATGCTATCTAGAATAGATATGCAATTATACTGGATTTCTTAACTCTACTTTTAAAAATATTGGTTTGATACTATCTTTTAAAAATTATATTTGGGGGTTGGGGGAAGTAGCTCAATGGTGGAGCATTTACCTAGTGTGTGTAAGAATCAGGGTTCAATTAACAACACTGCAAAATCCTCCATACACCATCTATATACTTCCTGGGGGAGAAAGCACTGTCCCTTTAAAAAACTACTAACAAGCTCTTCAATGTTATCCTTTGTTTTCATTTTAACTAAGACTCTTTGGAGAAACTTATATGGAACCAGCCAAGGTCACTGAATCATCCTGACTCATTCTTTTGGATGACAGAGTAAACTTTGATGTTTATAATAGGAAATCCTGTGCCCAGAAGCACTGGTCATCTTTCTTTAGGAACACGTGATTCAGGACCTCAAGTGAGCATGCTGAACACATCTTTCTTTTTGAACATGTGATTTATGACCTTAAACTGAGCATGCTCAGGAATGTGCCCACTCCCAGAAGTGCTTTCCTATATGAATATGTATAGGTTTCTCAATAAAATCCCCTTGTGTTCTTTGTTTGAGGTCAGCACTCCTTTGAAAATTAACTCTGCACTTTCTCTTTTCTTTTATATTCTGGGTTGTGCTCATTGACTTTGTCCTTACCAAAAGAAGAACTCGATGCATTCAATTACATATTGAGTGAATCACATACTTCTCTATTCTTGTACATTTATAAACATTAACATTAAATATAACCACTAAATAGAAATATTGAGTCAAATTAGTAGTTTTTTTTTTTTTTTTTTTTTAGAAAAAATACTGATTTTTCTTTTGGCATGAATGCCCAAATGAATAAATAGGAAGGCTTCCCCTCTTGCTGCCTGTTTGGGTGACTGAACTACACACCAAAATAATATCATCATAAAAAGCAGGTGATGAGCCAGTGTGACAAGACTGTTGAGAGAGGGACAGACTTTTGCTTAAAATTCTCCATGTGTGGCAGGAAGAAGCCGGATCTCTGAGTCAGTTCAGTCTGGCTTCTACAGTAAATTAGAAAAATCATCCTAAATAGGATCTATAACAAGCATAGAGACTCAGGCAGGTCAAACAGTAGAGTTGAAACTCAGTACATCAGCCATTTAGAAAAGGGATGGGCTTTGAGCATTTGTCCTGAGTCTATAAAAAGGGTAATTACTTTGGCAAGTAGTTCATTTTCTGTCCCATAAAGGCAGCTGTAGATGAGTTATGAATAAATGATGTCTCATAATTCATTAAAAACTAGAGGGTGCAAGTTTTAAGGAAGCTTGAGTTTTAAGGAGAACCTTCAAAATTCTAGACAGGTTATAGAGGACCAGGACAGCATAAGTTCTTCCCATAACATGACATCAAAATAGCCAAAAGAGGACATTTTCCTTCAAACAGTGCAGACTCTCCCAGTGCCCATCTCTGAGATACTGAGGCAGTGTGAAGACACCCCCCACGCCCTCCCCTCACCCCACTCCTTCAAACCTCAATTCTTACGATCAGGTCAGAAAGATTTCAGACATGTGGCTCAGAGTAAAAGGCAATGACTTTATTACACAGGATAGGAAAGGGGAAAGGGGGACAGACACTCTCAAGGGAGAGAGTGGCTCCTCTCAGAGAGGAGAGGAACAGCATGCCTCTCCTGCACTCCAGTTTTACTAGGGATTCCAGAGAATTTTTCAGAGAGTCCTGCCCAGGTTCACCCCTTGACATTGACTGACAGAAGGATGACATCACACTTTTTTTTTTAAACTGGGGACTGAACCCAGGGGTACTTAACTACAGAGTCACATCCCTAGCCCTTTTTATAGTTTACTTGAGACAGGGTCTCGCTGAGTTATTTAAGGTCTTGCTAAGTTGCTGATGCTGGATTTCAACTCACGATCTTCCTGCTTCAGCCCCCAAGAGGCTGGGATTATAGACTTGCGCCACCATGCCCATCTTGACATAAGACTCTCAAGTTCCCATTTTCACGATCACTCTAGGTCACCTTGACCCATGTTGACTGGTTCTAATTGGATTCTTAATCATAAATTCTTACAGATTTGATGGTTAGAATTATCCTGGTCTCCCTGAGTTTGGGGATCTGGTCTGTGGAAAGGGTCACAAAAGTCTCCCCCTTCAGAGTAACTTTGGGTTCCTCTTAGTGACATTGTTTTGGGGCCTGCATTGCTCCTATGGATAACAGGAAGTTTGCTGAGAAATGTGGCAGATTATGTCCACTTAAGTCAGGCAGGGCTGCAGGTAAATTGCTTCTTGGAAAAGAAAGCATGTGGAAGTCAGCATGTGATAGAATTATTCTCTTAACCTCATGTGCCCAACACTTGCATCTGTCTGTCCCTTAACACATCTGTCCCCTAACATATTGTTGGGTATTGTCCTTCAGGCACAGGCAGAACACTGAGCTCTGAATCTGAAGAATGAAATTCAAGTTATTCTCCAGGCAGATTACTTAATATCCTGAGCCTCAGTTTCTGCACTGCAAATTGGGATAATGTTAGTACCTGACTCAGAGTGGTTGTGAATGTTGCCTGTCTTATGCATTCAATAATACAGAATTTGAGACTGAAGTTGTAGGGAAATTTTAAACTGACTCTTTGCCCTCTGTGTAAGGGCATGGCCCATAGATGATGAAGGCGGGAGATGGGAAGCAAACCTCAGATAGGCAAGCTTTTTTTTTTTTTTTTATCCTGCATTAAGGTCAATCAGTCAGGCATGGGAGGAAAATTCCCGTTCTGGGTATGGAAAATGACCCCTGGATTACCGAAGGAGTTTGGGGTTCATAGTTTACAGTGATGGTGACTTAATCATTGGAAACTGTGAACCTGCAGTTGGGATGGTCAAGGAACTGGTTGTGCAGGTTAAAATTTTAACTCAGGAGGGCAGTTGTAAAAAGCTTGAAACTCATTGTTACTGGGAAAAGCTCACAACTCAGTGTTCACTGTTTATCTTCCTTTCTCTGGGACCCACTGTTATCTAGAGCTTCAGTATTTGCTTTTCTCCTTCCAGGACTCATATGCAATGGGAAAGGGTAAAAGCTCAGGGCCCAGCATTTCAGTATTTGCCTCTCCCTTCAGGATCCATTGTGGTTGGGAAGGGGTAAATGTTTGCTTTTGGTGGAGCTGCTGGGGATGAACCCCGGGAAGGGATGAAAGTTTGCTTTTTCCTCTGGGCCCATTGTTATTGAGCCACACAGTTCCTCCTTTTTCTTGGGGGACTGTCTTGTAGGAATATTATTTTCCATAACAACTAATTGCATCTATGAAATAAACTGACGATGGACAGATAACAGGAAGAAGAACATACAAATTTTATTACCTGCACGAGGCATAGGATTAGACTCAAAGAAGGGCAAGATGACTGACATATATAGATTTTAAAGGATTGGAACTTGGGCTTCTAGGAGGAAGAGTGTGGCACAGGCTATGGAAAGTCGCAGGGAGGATGTACACACAAGCCAGGGTTATCTTGTTATGCAAATGCAGTCTCCCAGGTAACAGTCACCTGTGGTCCTGTGGCCATCTCAGTCTAGGTCAGGTGTGGGAACTCCTAATGTCTTCTGGTATAAAGACCCCTCTCAGAAAAGGGGAGGTGTATATCAGCTAGAAATGCCTCTGTCTGCTGGATCTATTTACTATCTAAGATGTAAATTTCATTTACAAAAGGACAGCTTTTCATAGCCTTTCCTGTTGCTACAGAGTCTGATGTTTGAATAATCAACTGGATGGGATTTTATTTTTTTCCCTCAGTGCTGGGGATCAAACTCTGCACATGCTAAACAGGCACTCTGCCACTGAGCTATAGCCAAGTCCCCTGGGATGGCATATTTTAATGTCCTACAAAGAAGTACTTTGGGGAAAGTGCTGAGGATGAATTAAAGCACCCTACCTAGCCTTTCAGGAATTCAAATCTTTCTTCTCCAGAGCTCTCCCTGGTCCAACTGCATCCATATGTAAGGGACTAGAGCTCAAGCATCATATCTTTTACAAGATTCCCAGATGAGCTCAGGGCTCAGGATTGCTGGTGTAGGCAGAATGGTTAGTATTCAATGGAGAGTAACACTAAATATAAGCTGAGAATCCTTTATCTGAAGTGTTTGGGACCAGAAGTGTTACAGATTTTGAATTTTTTCAGCTTTTGGAATATTTGCATGTATATAATGAGATATCTTGGGGATAGGACCCAAGTCTAAACACAATTTCATTATGCTTCTTGTGTGCCTTTCATATATAGCCTGAAGGTAATTTTACACAATGTTTTTCATATTTTGTGTGCAAAACAGTTTCATATTGTAGAATTTTTCCAATTATAGTATCATATTCATGCTCAAAATGTTTCAGATTTTGGAGCATTTTGGATTTTGTTCCTTGGATTAGGTGGTGCTCAGTCTAGATGGAAACAAAATGAGATATTGATAGGGGAGAGACAGATGCAAGTGGTAGGCACATAAGGTTAAGAGAATAATTCTATCAAATGGGCCACTGTGCCGACCTCTGCATGCTTTCTTTTCCAATAAATGATTTACCTGCAGCCCTGCCTGGCCTAAGTGAACAGGTTATGTCACATTCCTCAGCAAACTACCTGTTATCTGCGGGAAAAATGCACATCCAAACTAATGTCACTAAGAGGACCCAAAGGGAGCCTTTTGTGGCCCTTTTCACAGACCAGATCCACAAAATCAGGGAGATAAGAATAATTCCTTCTAACTATCAAATCTGTAAGAATTTATGATTAAGAATCCTATTAGAACCAGTCAGCAATGGGTCAAGGTGACCTCGAGTGGTCATGGCAGTGGGGACTTGAATGTCTGATGTCATCCTGCTGTTAGTCAAAAGTCAAGAGATGGACGTGGGCAGGACTCTCTGGAAATTTCTCTGGGATCCCGAATACATCTGGAGTGCAGGAAAGGCACAGTATCCTGCACTTCTCTGAGAGGACCCATTCTCTCCTTGAAAGTGTCTCCTTTTCCTCTTTCCCATCCTGTGTAATAAACTCATTGCCTGTTACTCCAAACAACATGTCTGAAATCTTTCTGACTTAATCATAAGAATTGGGGTTTGAAGAGGTGGGGGGTCCTTCACACTGCCTCAGTTTCTTAGAAGGCCCCTGCACTGTAACAATATTACAGACACAAGGTAGATTTTTTTGGATGAGGAAGAGTTTTCCAGGTGATTGGAAGTGAGGTCAGTGGCAGAACTGTGTTACTGGCAGGCAAGCCAGGGCCTGGATATGAAATGGCTGGATTTGAAATGGTCACCTGCCCACATAAGATGTACACAAACAATATAAAAAGGAATAATGAGCTTAATGCAGTTTGGCCAAAACTGGGAAGAAGTAGCTAGTCTGTCCACTCTGGTCTGTATAGATGTAGTTACAGTTTATAAACAGAAACCAGGAGATAAACATATATACATTTAGCTAAGCTATACTAGTCACAGAACATTTCACAATTTCTCTTTTCAACCTCTGCTGGGCTTTTGGGGTAGTGTCTCAGCTTCTGTTCAGGTGGAGAAAATAATAATCACCAAGTTGGAGGAAAAAATATTTCAGGGCTTTTAATTTCAAAGGGGCTCTATTACGCATGTGCTTATCATGGGAAAGGCCCTGGGTTCAATCCCTGGCACCACAATAAATAGATAGATAGATACATAGATAGATAGATAGATAGATAGATAGATAGATAGATAGATAGGTTTGCCAACAGAGGGAACCCAACAAAGGCGGGTGCATAGAGTCTTAAGAGTGCAGAATGGTTGAAGCACGAGGATGTATTCACCTGGGCTGGAGAGGGGAGTTAGAGGTGCTGGTGAAGGCATAATTATAGGGCACAGGAGTATTTTTCTCTCATGAAAGCAAAAGTCCCCATGGGCTTTAATATTTATATGCTAAGATTTGTCTGATTCTAGAAAAAGGGCACAAACTTGCAATCATCCAGATGACAGGGCATACAGAAGAGACCCACACATGTGAGGATTTATTGTTCCCATTTCACCCTGCTCAGATTCTTTCATTGTCAGGAGACACAAAAGACTCTAAGGACAGTCTTCTTTTCAAAAGCCAGAGCATCTGCAGGAAGCTGACCCCAGGCAGGCCTCCTCCTTGACAGCTTCTGTTCCAGATCTTTCCTTCTTCTTCTTTACTCCTAAGAAAGTAATGATCCATGCCTCTAACTCTGGAGCTTTTTTGGGTGGAGTGGATTTGGTGACATGGCCATGAACCAAAGAAAGGATCCTGATAGTAGCAATTTTGAGTACCTGTATTCATAATTTTTTGAAATTGCAGCTTTCTGTTTGATTTTATTGTTGCGTTTCACCAAATTCTGCGCCACTACCAAGACTTGAATAATAATTCAACCACTATTCCTATGACTGCCTGGTGTTTTATGTTCCCTGTAAGTTTTAGCAACAGTGGTCCAATTTGAGGTTGAAGCTTATCACACAGACTGGGATGGACCTCTCTGCGCCTCCTAGTGGTGACATCCTTACCAAACCCCCAACACTAATCCAAACACTGGGCCAGCTCTCTGAAAGGTCTTTGCTTTTTCTGTCTGGGCAGAAAAACTCCTGCTCTTCAGAGAAGTTCAGAAGTTAGGGCCACACATTTAAAAATTGACTGTGTGGGTTCTATTCTTGCCTGGATTACTTATTAGCTATGTTAACCTTGAGCAAGTTCATTAACCTCTTTATACACTAGTTTCTTCATCTACAAATATGATAAAAAATAATTTCTGTCTCACAGCAGTTTGATTAAGACAGAGTGAGCTACTAGTTGTAAACAACTTAGAGCAATGCCTGGAACTCAGCCAACAATGAATGTTTGGTTCTGTCATTTTTCAAATCCTGGCTCTAATGCCCTTCCTCTGTAAGTTTCAACAAAACTGTGACGAATGGCCATTCTGTTATTTCCTACCATTTGTACTGCAATTATTTATGTACATGCTTCTCTCTGTGAATTCCCTGAAGATAGGACTTGTCTTATTATCTGGCATAGGTCTGAGATATAAAAATTCTACTGTTTTGGGGCATGAATGTGATTTAGTTTAATTAATTTAATTAAATAAAGACAAACACAGCAAAGACATTTTTAGTGGTCAACAGTAATCTTTTACTGTATTTTAAAGCCAAGATATAATTCTTTCATACGTTGAAAATGACTTAGAAAGACAAAGACATTTCAATAACTTTATTTTTTTTGCCATTAAAATTTTAGCCTTACTTGTGGCATTTTCTTGCTGCAAATCTTATAAAATATTTAGTTTCCTGAGCACCTTGAAGTTTAGTCCTCATAAAGAAATTTCTGTCTGGAAATGTCAGGCATAATATATTATTAACTCCTGTTTCTTGTATGTTGATAGTGATAATACTGCCTTTCTGATTGAGAATTGAAAAAGCAAATACAAGGTAGATATTGAAATAGACAAATTACTTTTAAAGTTGAGGTATGGGATGCATTATGGAATCATTCCCAACTTTAGAGAATGCTTCACGAGATCTGATGCACAGAATGATTTCAGCTCTCAGGGCCCTTGCTGTTTCCTCTGCCTGAGGTCCACCTGCCAATGTCCTATTATGATTTGGTTCTGAAATGTTCCATGAAAAGTTCATGTTTTGAAACTATGATTTCCCAGTACAGCAAGGTTCAGAGGTGAAGCTTTGAAGCACTGATTAGGACTCTGACCTTATCAGTGGATTAATCCACATTTGCTGGATTAATCCATTAATAGCTTAATGGACAACTGAATGGTAATTATAAGCAGATGGGGCATGGCTAGACAAAGTATGCCATTGGGGGTGTACCCTTAGGCACTATATCTTGTTTCCTTCTGGCTCTTGGTGCAGTCCCTCTATCCTTCTTTCTCTCTCAGTTTCCATGAACTGGGTAGCTTTCTTCCACCATGCCCTTCCACTAAGATGTTATCTGTCACCTCAGGCTCACTGCAGTGGAATGAGCCAACTATGGACTGAGACTTCTGAAACCATGATCAGAAAATAAATGTTTTCTCTTTTCAGTTGTACTTGTCAGTATTCTGGCCACAGAGACAAAAAACTAACACATGCCCTCACTTTCTATAAGCCTTTGCTTAAATCTCAACATTTCATCTTTCAACCTACCTCTTCTTCCTCAGGCATTCCTGAAAACCCTTATGCTTTCTTTTTTTATTGCACTTATCACCCTCTTTTTTATTGCACTTATCACCCTCTTTTTTATTGCATTTATCACTCTCTCATAATCTAAATAATTTAACTACTGATGTTATTTTTGTTCTCACCCTACAAGGATATAAGCTTATGAGGGCAGGAGTTTTTATTATATATTTAAAGGTATAGGGCAAGTGTCAAGAGCACATCTGGGCATACTAAAGGTCATTAATAAATATTCTTTGTGTCAAAAGACAAAATTACAATGAATTTAGATTAAAGATCTAACTGGCTTTTACTTTTGATTCTAGAAGCAGACAGCAAACACCTCATTGAATAAAAATAGAATGGTTTCAATGAGCTGAACATATGAAGTTGGTTTTTGTTTTAGTCAGCTTTCCACTCCTGTGACAAAATACTTGAAAGAATTAATTTAAAAAGGAAAGATGTATGTTGGCTCAAAGTTTCAGAGGCTTTAGTTCATCACACACACAGCACATGATGTACTTGTACTGCCTGGCCCCATCATTTTGGGCTGGTGGCAGTATAGTACATCATGGCAGGAACACATATCAGAGAAAGGCTGATTTTATAGTACCTGGGGAGCAAAAAGAGAGAAAAAGAGGCTGGAGCCCAAATGTCCCCTCCAAGGGTATGCCCCCAATGACCTGAGTTCCTCCCAGAAGGCCCCACTTCCTAAAGTTCTATCATTTCAAATTATGCCACTGGTTGGTGATCAATTCTTTAGCATTTGGGCCTCTGTGGGGCATTTAAGATCAAACATTTAAGACTGAATAGCTTTACAAACAGAACGGGCTAAAGAAAGCAGAAATAGGGAGTAAAAACAGATTGGTCATTTCAAACTTTCCACTTATAGTTAAAACAGAGGGTTCCTTCTTAGTATGCTGATTTAGGATGACTGTAATCTCCTTTTTTTTTTTATTTTTTTGGTTTTAAAGAAAACTAGTCCTTTTCAAAGGGGTTGATTACATGGCACTTAATACAAGTGACTCCATCCTGGGAAAATAACAAATTTCCCCCTTTGTGTCATAGTTTCACTAGGTGACAGAGCAGACAATAAAGATTAAGTTGTTAAATTATATAGACTATGAGAAGGTAATAAAGTGATATAAAAAAGAAAAAGTAGAAAGGGCAAAGGGGACTAAGCTTGCCTGAGGAGGATGTGGAGGTTGTAACATGAAGAAGTGTGAGATCTGAGCAGACCAGTAGGAAGGAAGGGCATTAGTCATCTGAGAGGGGGAGGGGGATCATTTAGCATTTGGCAGATGGCTACATGTAGACAATTAGGACTTTTTGAGAAGACACAGTATATCAGGAAGACTACAATTATGATGATCAGAAGGACAATACCAGGAATTTAGGGTATGCTCCACAGAGTCCCCATGAACCAAACCAATTAAATTCAAATGATCAAAGAATGAGCTAGATGTGAAATCTACTCATTTTACCCAAGCAGTCTGTTTGCTATTTTTTTCCCCAACTGATTCTATTTGTCTGTGTGCAACAAGAAGTGTTAGCAATGGCACAGACTTTTCCCTGTGGGTAGCAAGTCTATTATTTAATCTCTCACGACTGAATTGAATTAAACCAGGAAGTGAGAACAAGTGGATCTAAAAATGTGACTGTATGAAAGAGATTGCTGGCACAATTTGAACTAACAGTTACATTGGAGATAGTGTTCAAATCAGCCCTGGGTAGACGGCAGAGTCCCTTAGATCATGTTAAGATATGGGTTTGACATCACAGATCCAAGAATCTGTCAAAGCCACCTGCAGAAGTTACTGATGGTGAAATTTTAATTATAGCATCACCCTGCCAAGCAAAAGAGATTGATATAAACAAGGAAACAATACAAAGAGTAAAAGTCTCATTACTTAAGACTTGTTCTGATGTCCTGGGAAAAGCTGTTCATAGTATGAGATCGTTATCTTCTCATGCTGGTTTGCGATTTTTAGTTTCTTGTTATGGTATCAGGCTTTTTAATTTTTTTAAAAAATTTTTTAGTTGTAAAAATGGACACAATACCTTTATTTTTATTTATTTATTTTTTATGTAGTGATGAGGATCAAACCCAGGGCCCTGCACGTGCTAGGTGAGCACTCTACTGCTGAGCCACAACCCCAGCCTGGTATCAGGCTTTTTGAGGAACTCTCTGAGCAACCCTCATGTCAGGCACAAGGTTTGTCCCCTAATATTTACATTGAGTAGTCTAGCTGCAGCTTATAGGGCCTCCGGAACAGGGCAGTTCTTGTTTTTACTTGGAGAGTCAGCCAGATATTGGAGAAAACTAGAAGAATTCAAGATCCAGTCCAGTCCACAGGTAGATAATAAAAATTTGATTACAATGAATAGGGTTACCATCTAATAACAGATGTTATTAGTATTTTCTCCTACAATCACAGGATGAATTTGCAAATCACAGGATGAATTAGCCTCATCAAACTTAGCATGATTATTTACATTAGTTCAGCAAGAACAGTGATTGACCTGTGACTCCCTTTTAAGTTTGCTTTGCTGAAACTTTTATAAGGAATCTTAGATTGGACTTTTATACATTTTTCCTGGTGAGGAAGCCAAATCAAGGAATTGCTATAATACTGTGCCTTTGAAATCTGCATATTTGTATAAATTCTCTTCTCAAGGTCCCCAAACTATCATGACTTCCTGGACCTGCCAGGAATTGACATTCTTTATTCACTGCAAGGCTGGGAACCCTATAGGGAAACCAGATATTCAAACCAGGCCAGTTTTTCCAAGAAGGGTTCAATGGCTTCATAAATTCAGCCTTGGTTCCTTAATACTATCCTGTAAAATATGATATTTCAGTAAAGGTCCTGGTAACATAGACAGTATAATGTCCTTATAAAAAAAGTCTTACTGAATTTATACAAATAACTATATTGCAATAAAATAAGAACACTCCTGAATTGTTTCAAAATTCTAGAGGGATTAGATAGGAAGAAAAAATATTTCAAATCTATTCACAAAGCATTATTTAGCAAATTGCTGTAAGCTAAAGATTATATAGGAGAAAAAATTTCCTTCAATCTAGAAATAAAACATTTAAGGAATGAACAATTTTTCAAACAAAAAAATCATAAAAATTAATCCTTGGATTAATAGTGTAGTTCAGGAATAGAGCACTTGCCTAGCATGTGCAATGTCCTGGATTTGATCCTCAGCAACACTAATAATAACAACAATAATCCTCAATTATCTCATATTCTCATTTAATTAATTATTCTGTTTGATTCTGGTTAGCATTTTCATGTTTTCATTGATTTCTTCACTAGATTTTTTGAAATTCTTACCAAGTCCAATGACATGATCATAAGTTATCAGAAACCTGTACTTGTTAGAGTGCTTTTCATGCATTTCCTTGAAAATGAAAGCCCTTGAGTATTATAGTTACTTGGAAAAGCTCTCATAAAAGCATCAGAGTAAAGCAACTGTCTTGGATGACAAGACTTCAAATGGCCATGGTTAAAACTCAGTGAGAATTCATTGTACTCAGTAGTTAACAAGGAAATTTGGCTATTTCTGTGGCATATAAAATTTTACCATAATAACAGAAATTATTATTGGTAGCATATCATATGTCTAGGAATTTTATTTCGTTTCTAGAACACATATCAGGAGCATATCTATACAAATACATCATAAAAAAGGTTAAGTGTCGTTTGTTATTTGACAGTGTTCCCCAAATCATTTAACATATTAAGTCAGCCTTATTAGTTTACTGTCTCCTTTTTTACAGACCTTTTCATATGTTCCAAGAACCCTCTGTAATGTCCCAAAGTTAGTTTGGGGTCATAAAGACTTAATTTAGAATTTGACTTTAGGAAGTTTGCCAAACACATCAAATGATTTCAGAACATTTGATTAAATATGATCATTGATCATTATGAAACAATAAAAGGAAAACAAACGTTACGTAATTGGAAAAAAATATTTACAGAAGACTTCGTTTTCTAAAGTAATCAAATGAGCTCATAAAAGACAAAGCACAAGAAATTATCTTGATAAACTGGGCCTAGTGGCACACTCTTGTAATCCCAGTGACTTAGGAGACTGATGCAGGAAGACTGTAAGTTCAAAGCCAGACTCAGCAACTTAGTGAGGCCCTAAGCAACTTAGCAAGACCCTGTCTCAAAATAAAACATATTAAGGGCTGGGGATGTGGCTCCGAGATTAAGCGCCCCTGGGTTCAATTCCTGGTTAAAAAACAACAACAACAAAAATAAAACACAAAACAAAAATAAATAAATAAATAAAATAAAAGAAATAAAGAAAGAGAAAAAATTTATCTTGATAAAATTCAGAATTTCTTCTTTTTTCCTTTCCTTAGGCAGATTACTTACAGGACAAAGAAAACCTTTCATAGTCTCTGGTTAGCACTCCCAAGAAAAACATTTTTTTTTTTTTTTTTGTTTGGTTTGGTTTGGTTTAAAAAAAATGGTCAAATACTAGTATTCTAGTTTTGCATCAATGTTCTTTTGATATCAATGCTTATGTTTAAAAAGCTCTTATAATATGTTTAATAAATGTGTTGCTTGGTAGCAATTGTTTAAGTTGTTTTTAAGTTTTGTTTTGTTACCAAACAAAAGAAATTTAGAGGAGGAAAAATTTATTTTGGCTCATGTTTCCTGATGTTCTGTCCATGCTTGGCTGAATTCATTGCTCTGGGCCCGAGGTAAGGCAGCATATCATGGCAGAATGGCTTGGTGGAGGAGAGCTGGTCCATTCACAGCAGCCAGGAAGCAGAGAGAAGACCAGTGCGGGGCGCGAGGAAGAAGCCACAGGGGAGAGACACCTTTTCAGATCATGTCCCCATTGACCCTCCTCCTACAGCCCTGCCTACCTATGACTACACAGTCCATTCAATGATTAGGTTATAGCTCTCACATCTAATCATTTTACCTCTGAATATTCCTGCTTTAACGCAGGAGCTTTTGGGGGACACCTCATATCCAAACCATAACAATAAGTTTTAGCCCATTTAACTATACATGGAATTCTTATCACTTTCTTCCATGCACGAATTTGTCTTTTCTCTTTTCCATCATGCAATGGTCATTCTACTTTAGGGCAAAAATTACCCTTTTCCCCTTAACCAAAATGCATCCTCATGCTTTATGAATTCTTTTACAAAACATTACTTATTTCCCTCACATACAGTGTTGTTACCCTTATTATTTCTTGTTTTAGTTACCATTTATTAATTAGAAATTGTAATCCTGTATTATTGAATGAGGCTTGTTTTGCCTGCCATGCAGTTTACCAGTCACTGAGGTGATAAGTTTTGTAAAAGAGAAATAGTTATTCATAAAGTGTCCGTATTTGAGGAGGGACCCAAGTCTCAAATCCACCTCCCTAAGGACAGGTTGTAGTAGTATTTATGTGATAAAGGAGCAGAGTGGTCTATGATATGGGGACTGGAGGTGTGGAAAGTGAAGTTACCATTGGTCTGTGCACATATTCACACTTCATGTGTCTTCATAGGATGCATGTTCAGTGTTAGCATGATTTGAGAGTGGAGTTTTTAGCTGTCTGGCCTCAAAGTGTCACTCATCAGATATCTGTGCAGGCACAAGTGAAGTGTTTGATGTCAACTGACTTGAGCTAGACAAGGTTACCTCCAAATTCCTGAAAAACAACTTAAACAATTGCTACCAAGGTGACTATATATATCAAAGATGTTACTGAGAGCAAAGCTAATAGATGTGTACTTCTCAGCTAGGTGACCTTTAAAATCAGTGATAAAAGGAAGTAACTAAAAAAAAATGAAGCTCCAGGGGTTTATTTCAGTTTCCCCTCAGTTTCATGTGACAATCTGAATTCCTAGCAAAAACTATAAGACATTATGAAATGTTTTATATCAACATTTTTTTAGATGAGCACCGTTAATAGTTTTAGAAACATGATTTTACCATATTACTATTTTTTTATTTTATGAACACAGCCAAATATATTTAGTTTCTTTCTACCATATGAAAATGAGATGCTAACACACACACACACACACACACACACACACACACACACATATATATTAAACTTATGTTCAGTAATTAATGCTTTGATATTTTTACTTATTTAGCAATGACTCAGACGTTTCAAGAATATCTATTACTTAATCCAATATAACATGACTTTAAGTTTCATGCTACTGAAAAAGATATTTGAAACTATGAAAGGTTCATTTATAAACTTTGATCCCATTTGCAGTCAACTAATTTACTTATTTTATCCTTAACATTTATGCTGGAATTACTCATTAAGCAAAGCCAACCATCAGAGGAGTTCATAAAATACCATCTCTAAATGTTACTTTTATATATCACTTCCTTCCAGCTAAAGGAGCCTGAAAAATGGCAAAAAATGCACAACAAAGCTTTCTCTGAATTCCATTTCTGAAAATCCTTCACAAGGAACTCAATTGTCATGAATCCTCTCTTTGAGGAGTCTATCAACCAGAGATCAATTTTTTCATAGGAGAATAGACCAGAAATTAACCATTGTAAACCTAGGCAATGGCTGTTGCATAGGCTGTGAGAAGAATTCACCAAGACAAAGAGAAGCAGCTAAGAGAGTTTACGGAAGGGACATATGCTATAAGGGTACAGCAGGGACATGACAGAGATGTCTGTCCCTGGACTCAAAGGAGATCTGGACTTATATGCACTTTTTAGCTACTGGCAGTTTATACTAAATGAGGGATAATTGACAGATTTCTGGGCCTCGCCCATAATGTTTATTGCACATGAACCAAATGCTCATTTCCAGGTCTTAAATCAGATGCATAAGACATGAGTAATATAGATGAGGTATTAAACAGGAACTTTCCCTTCTTAGGTTACTTTAGGTCAAACTTGGAGCCTCTGCACACTCTCCTCAGGATGATTGGGCAATCTTTTGAAAAACAGGATATTGCTGTTTCCACTTCAGGAAAGTCAGCTCCTCCCACCACAACAGAGTGGGAAGAAAGGGAGGTCCTTAAGCTCTTGTCAGCTCTGCTAATGGAGGTGGGATGGGGGCCTGGCACAAGGGTCCCTAACCTATCCTGCTTTACATACCAAGACAGACTTGTCATAACTGTTGTCTGTTCTTTCAAAAACCCAAAAATTTTTCCTCAAAATCGTTTATTTGTATGTTATCTCTTTTCTTTGACCTCTAACCATTTTACCCATTCCAGCAGGGCAGGTTAAGTCAAAATATTAATCACTAGGCAGGTATTTTAAGGACAATCACAGTGCTTGTGGAGAAATCTGCTGTCCCTTGAAATGCCTATTAATGCTCCTTCAAATTTGAGTTTCTTGTTTGTTTCCAAGAAACTGATAAGGAAACAACCAAAATCATTTTCTAAGTAACTGTTTTAGTCAGCTTTTTTGCTGCTGTGCCTGAAAGACCTGACAAGAACAATTTGGAAGGAGGAAAAGTTTATTTGGAGGATCATGGCTTCAGAGGTCCCAGTCCATAGAAAGCCACCTCCATTCCTCAGTGCTCAAGGTGAGACTGAACATCGTGGTGGAAGAGTGTGGTAGAGGATAGTGGCTCAGAACATTGCTATCAGGAAGCAGAGAGGAACTCCACTTGTCAGATACAAAATATACACCCCAAAGGCATGCCCCCAATGATCCACCTCCTCCAGCCACACCCTACCATCCTTCAGTTACCACTCAGTTAATCACTGTAAGAGAATTAATTCACTGATTGGGTTAAGCCTCTGCACATTCTCCTCTGGATGATTGAGCAATCTTTTGAGAAAGAAAATAACTCAATGATTTCACCTCTAAACTTTCTAGCACTGTCTCACACATGAAATTTTGGAGGACAAAATTTTGGAAATTTTGGAGGACACCTAACATCTAAACCATAACAGTAACCTGGAGTAAACTTCTTTCTTTATAATACTAAATTGTCTGCCCAAAGGTGCTGCCCTCCTCCATTTTCTGAACATATGATGTAAGACCTTGAAAGTGAGTGAGAATGCTTAGACATGTGCCAGCCTCTACCTGTGATTCCTGTATGAATATGTGTAAGTACAGAGGACAGGTTGTGTCTTTTCTGTGTTACTCCATTCCTGCCCTGACTAACTCCATTTATAAAGCAGCAGTTTCTCCTGAGCTTCTCCATTTTGAGTGCAATTGCTAAGGTAAAATGATTTAGTAATTTGTCTGGGCAAGTAGATAACCAGATATTGGACACATGGAATTTATCAAAAAAGAAAAAAAAAAAAAAACCAGCTACTCACACAATCATAAGACACAGACTGATAAATAACTTATTTGTGCTAATAAAAAATTACCACTGCAAACATCAAATTAAATCAGGAGAACATAGACACATGGGCATATCAAATCATATCAGAAAAACCAGGCATGCAAGTTTATCAAACACAGCAAATGTAACCTCCTCACCTAAGACCTATAAAAGGAGAGGCATCTCAAACAGCACAGGCAGCACCAATCTGTCATCTTATCAGGGACTACCCAGTATATACCTTACAGCTTCTTCCCAGAAGATTGTCACAGTGACAAACTTCCACCTTTCCCTGGGCTTCAGCTTAACATGTTTTTTCCTGCCTGTGGTATTGTTCACTTTGAAACAGAAATTCAGACCCTCACTTTGACAGCTCTGGGCCTGGATAGTCTGCTCCTTGACAGCTTTGCTACTGGTTTCTTAACCCCTCAACTGAGACCACCTGTAGTGGCTCTTTGTATTTTTATATTGGTTCTTTAAGTCTTGTGATCGCCTTAACCCATTCTCAGACTTTCTGTAACCTGATAACCACCACTTTAGTGTGATGCATGATTTGAGCATTAGCCATACTAGTAATTATGATAGGAATGGAATAAAAGAAATTTATGATGGCCATGTCATGATTACCATGTGAAACTAGATTTACTTAATGAAATAAATGTGATGAAACTGACATAGCCTGTGAGCTTCTTTTCAATAAATTTTGACATCATGTAAAGACAAAAACATGTCTAGTTTATATAAACGGCAGAGCTTTCTCATTACAATAAGTCCCCCCCGCCAAAAAAAAATAAATAAATAAACCTCTTGTTCATTTTGGAAGGCACTGCTTTGAGAGTATCTCCAGTTCTCTCCTTACTTGCTGCCAGATAATAAATATTTCTTTACTCTTTTATCTCCTGGTGGGATTATCAGCTTTCTACTCACAAGTGGGTGAATCTATTGTGTTCAGTTACAATGGGAACTTTGCTTTTTTCTTGATTGACCTGTTTGGTTATTCTCCTAAGTAATTGTTAGATCATGGCAATCTTGCCTTCTGGAATTATTTTATGTGTTGGGGATTGAAGGCAAGACCTTATATATAATAAGCATGCTCTACCATGGGGCTATATCCCCAGCCCCTACCTTCTGGCTTTAATTTTTTTTTTTTTTCAGATTGAGATAGAGTGAACTGATTTGGGACTTTGTAATATTGAGGGACTGTCTGAAGATTCCTCTGGCCCATCTGACCCTTGGAAGATGTACCCTTGGTTTTAATTTTTTTTAACCCCAGGTTTTCCAATCCCAAAGAAAAAAACTTGGAGGATTCAATGGTGAGGTTTTGGACATTTTTTTACTTAATCACTCCTTGGTGGTAGCTGGCCAGGTTACAATGGAGAGCTGCACTATGCCTGCCTGCAGGGTGAATACGTGGGACAGGTTACATATACACTGTGCAGGTGGCTTTCTTCAAATGTTTTATAAATACGTTACTTTACTTTATAAGCAAGATACTTTCTCAAGGATTGGAGATAAGGGAAGCGGCCAGCTCCACTTCTCCATTTCCCTTGTTACCACAATCTCTAGAAAACTTCTTGACTCACCACAAGCTTTCCTAGGGACTGCTTAATGTTAATGCAACATAACCCCATCAATGTTTTATTCATCCCATTTTTAATACCATTTAAAAATTCTCTGTCTTATATTCACTTTTCTAAATGGTTGACTATTAGGTAAAATATGGTGGAAAATTTGCATTTCAAAGACATAGAACTTAGATTTTGGCCTTAATACCACTATTTGTTTAGATTAAAAAAAAAGGCATAAGTAAGAAACCCAATTAAGACAAAATGTTCAAATATGAGACTTGTTTAGACTCATGTTTTCTCCCATTTGTAAGAATTTCTGTTGAATTTTCTTGATAGATATAATTTGTTTTTATAAATTAGTTTCAAAATAATGGATTAAATGCCAGAAATGTATATTTTGGAGACAGACTTAGTTCAATGGGCAGCCTTTTCAATTTAACCTCTGTTTTTTAACTAAATGACTAAATTCAGTGTGTAACCCATTTATGAATAGGGAAAAAAAGCATTTTTATGCCTGGACTTAACATCGACAGCTCTGAACCAGGGTATAAAGATAAAGAAGTAGACCTAGTTGACTTGAGGGCTTAGCTTTATGAACCTGTTAGCTTTCCCTTTGTCTTTGGAGTGGGATAGTACTAAGTGAAAAGACTGGCAATCAATTTTTCTTATCAATTAGCCATTTAATCTTTTCATGTGTCTTTTAGGAAGTATCTTTTAAAAAAAGGCAATGATCTTTTAAAAATCTTTTTAGAAACTTCTACACAGCAGTAGGTGTTCCTGGGTGCACCTAATTTGGAAGGCCTCATATTTAAATGCACTTCTTAGATGAACAGTTTTGTTCATCTGGATCATTCTACATAATGGTTATTATAATTCTAAATTATCTTCAGTAAGATTTCACCATTTTTGTAAGTACTGCGTGGTTTCCAGGGCCTAATGCTAATACACATGAAAGACAGGCACAGCTGGAAGTTGGAATATTCAGTCCTTCAAAAATTAAGGATTCCATTTTTACATTGAATCTTGGACCTTTCAGAGCCACGATAAAAATCTAAGTGGGAAATATTATGGGGTTGGACTGTATATGTTTTTGATAGTGTTTCTTTCCTACACAGAAATTTTTTGAGGGTAGTAGAAAACCTAGTGTCAAAACTGACCTTTCTGTGACCCAGCATATCTTAACAGAGGAGTCTTCATTTTAGCAGTATTTAGATGTCTAATCTGTGACTACTAATCAAATTGTAGCTTTGACTCTGAGACCACTTTACCCAACTTATCTAATGATTTTATCCTAACTGTGCAAGTAAAAAGAGAGAAGAAAACTCAAATTCCTGAGAAATTCTAATAGCTAGAGTCACATGCCTCCTGCAAGTAACAGCCTCTTACTATAAATTCTATCCCTTATCTTTAAAACTGCAGCTCTTGCCAGTGCTGAACAGTTTGATGCAAACCTGAAAAGGTCAGATGTTATGTCACAGCATAACAAATTCTTGGTACTGTGACCAAACCCAAGTTCATTTACTCATGGCTTAAAATGACCCAATGAATGGAGGCCACGTTGTTGGAACAAGGAAAATGATTTAGTTAGTAAGCCAGCGAAACCAGGGAGTTGGTGGACCTGAAAGACCACTTTAACTAAGCACGGTTTTAAGCTCCTTTTCTCATTAGGCAAGGGGGGAGACAGAGGGAAATGTTAGGAAATCATTGATAACTAAAGACTCCCATGTACCTCTCTGGTGATTGGGAATGGTTATAAAACCTGGTGGCTGGTGATCTGTTGATTCGACACATAGTCATGATGCCCCTTTATTATATCTTGATAATAATCTTAGCTATTCTTTATTATTACTATCCTTGAAGTTGGGGGAGAGATTGGGGAGTTTTCAGGTAAATCAGTTTTCAAGATGATACTTTTGGGCAAATTTTCCTTAAGTGATTAACCAGGGTCACCTGCTCAGGGAGGTGTAGATATTTTCTAGTGAAGGATAGATGTGAGGTTAAATACAACAAGGAGGAAGTGGGGCCAAGTTTTCTTTAAACCATAAGCCTGGCTATAATTATAACCTACACATCAGAGATATTATCTACAGCAGAGCTAGTGGGATATTAATAATATATTTCTCAGCTGTGTGACCTTCAAAATTAGCGATTTTTTAAAGTCATCTAAAAGCAATAAACTAAGATCAAGTAAAGTTAAAGGGTTTACTTAGATTTTCACTTGGTTTCAGTACCCCACCGTGCTAAGCTCTTTCCCAGCTTAGCAACTGAATTCTGGATTCAAAATCCAAAAATATCAGAGGAACTCAGTTCTAAAAAGAACTGAGCCTAATCCAAGAGAAACTAACTTACAACACTTGGGGCTCCATGATGAAGACAGAGGACCTCAAAATGGTGAGTAGCACATTGCTTGCATTCCTAAAGGGGTCTCAGCAGTCTCTTTAGGTTCCTTCATGGCCACCAAAAACCATCAAAAGACAAGATTACAAATAATTGAGTTTAAATATCTAGTTGGCTTTTATTTATGATTATAGAATCAGGCAACACTTCAATCTATAAAATAGAATGAATGTTCCAATGAACATTTGGATGTTGGCTTTGTAGTCAGAAAAGGGCTAAAGAAAACAGAAATTGGAAATAAAAACAGGTTGATCATTTTAAAATTACTTTTCACATAGGATTAAAATAGATTTCCTCTTATTTCACTCACTCAGGTTGACAGGAACCTCTTGTGTGTTTTTTGTTTGTTTGTTTTTTATAACTGGCTTATTCCTTTCAAAGTTCAGTTTCATTATGTGGTATTTAGCACAAGTGACTTCCTTCTGATTTGGTTGGTCTGTTGAGGCCTAGCATAGCAGACTATTGCAAAACAATGGCCTCCCATAAAAAAAAAAATTAACAATTTTATCAACTGCAGGCTCCCCAGTTATCACCAACACTACCAACTGATAAGATAAAATTGAGTTTATTCTTCCTAAAGTAAGGGAGACCACACCTTGACCTCACCAAGACCCTTGGGGACAGTCTTGAAGGGAAAAAAGAAAATTGAAATTTATTGAGAATTTGAAGGTTGTTTTAAGAAGTCTTTCAATGTGGAGAGGGGACTGATGATAAAATTTAGTATCTTTATTTGTTTCTATATCCTGAAAACAAACATGATGTTTCTGCTATATGAGGGAAGAATAAAACCCATAGGTTTTTAGTTGGAAGAGACTATTGATACAAAAGACAGATTTATAAAAAAAAAGTAGTTTATTAACATGTGTGTTACATATATACATGCAAAACACCAGGGATGGCTTTGAATGCCAGCTTATATAGCATCTTCAACAAATGACAATATAATTTTAGAGGAGTGACCAGACAAAAGAAAAGGACTTGGGCTGGGGTTGTGGCTCAGTGGTAGAGTGCTTGCCTAGCATGCATGAGGCACTGGGTTTGATCCTCAGCACCACATAAAAATGAAATAAAGATATTGTGTCCACCTTAAAAAAAAAAAAAAGAAAGAAAGAAAAGGACTTTGGGTCTCTTGGGGGAAGGCAAATAAATGGCAGAAAGTGGCAAAAGTGTGACAGTGGTTACAACCTTTGTGGGTTGTCTTTTGCATGCTTATTCCTCCTCCCTTCGTCCTTTGGAAATTTACTTTCTCCAGCATTCTAAATTCTAAAGAGAAGCCACGCCTAAATGACTCTGTTAGTCACCAAAATATCTGACAACTTAGAAGAGGAAAGATTTGTTTTGGTTTTATGGTTTCAGAGGTCTCAGTTCATTGCTGGCCAACTCCATTTTGATGTGTGGCAGAACATCATGGCAGAAGGGTGTGGCAGAGGAAAGCTGCTCAGCTTATGGCAACTGGGAAGCAGAGAAAGAGAGAGAAGGAGCCAGAGGCAGGGTAGAGGTTCCAAGACCACACCCTCAGAGACCTACTTCCTCCAGCCACACCTCACCCACCAACAGTTACCACCCAGTAGTTTATTCAGCTATCAATGGGTTAATTCAACAAATGGGTTAATCCACCAAAGAGGTCAGAGTCCTAGTTATTGCTTAAATGCCCCACCTCTGAATCTTGTTGCATGTGGGATCACAACACATGAACTTTTGGAGAGCAGTCCAGATCTAAACCATAGCAATAATTAAACTGTTAACTACTAAATAATATTTCTTTAGGTTTATAGAACCCAGAACCTCTGGAACCTTCAGACTGTTTCAGAACATGTAATGTCCCTCCTTATTCTTCAGTTCTCTATATCAATTAACATACAGCATGTAAATTGCTATGAGGTTTAATTTTCAAAAAAGTAATATATCTAAAAAACTACAGGAACTAACCCCAGAAGACTGAGATCCATCAAAATGTTCTAGTTAGGAAAAGAGGAGAGAAGGACGCTGTGGATGAGGAAGGACCTACTAGCATGTAGGCTTCCTCCCTATTGCTGCCTGTATCTCTTTTCCCTCCATTAAAATCTCTTTCATTTACCTGAGTTACCCAAGATGGAGCTTTGAGGATAATGTCTTCTCCGACTTCTCAGGATGCTGGCCCTTGCATAAAACGGATTTACTTCTCATCAACTCTTTTCTTCCAAGTATTGGTTTTATTGGTGAGCAACAGGACCTGGGTCTGATGACAAAAGTAAAGACTGTTACTGTAAATTCCTCTGATACATTTTGAAAGTTGTCTTCAATAGTCAACTTTTGGTGGAGGGCAAAGAAGGATAGCTTTTGTCTTTGGAAATCTTTCTTGCATCTGCTGCTTTTTAAGCACTTTTACCTTAATAATTCCTCATATTTTGGGTGACATATTTATGATCTCTCAAACTGGATCTAGATAGTGATAAAAAGGAAATTTGGGGATGTTTACACTACCAGGGCTGGAGGTTGGAAAGGGTAAAACATAAAGGAAACTAATTGATTAACAAGTGTGGGAGAAAATAAGACGATTTCACATCCTGAATATATGCTGAAACTCTGACTTAAATCACAACACTGCCAATCCTAGGACCATTGTTTATATAAAATCTCTATGTACTGTGAATTCTAACTAGTCCAGAAGCAACAATTACTTCTTATGGACTGTGCTCCCATCCCAAAGCTTTCCCCACTTCATATTATCCCACCCATCTTATCTGTGGCACATGTAGATTCAATGTGAACAGCCTGTGCTTTCATTCTTCAAATTTTTATTATAAAAATACTCTGAGCTCTAGGTCAGTGGATATTTTTTTCAGCTGCTACCTAGGTTTGCTGCTGGTCATTGCGGAACTGGTTCTTTTTCTGGTTATCATCTATAGTAGTTCAATGAACCCATTTGTTTCAGGTTACTACTTATTACAGTGATAACTGCATTAGTTCCATACACCACATTTTTTCACTTTTCTGGGATGACAGATATAGATGTGTAAACAAAGGTGACTTCTTGTAGAGGAACCCTAAAACTACGAATCTAGCGTTTACATAGGATGATTTTGCACATCATCCCTGTTCCCCTTCTGAAAGAGAGAAAGAAACCAATACCCAGCTCTAAACAAAATCTCCTTGGGAAAGAAGAAAAAGATCACTTTAGAATGTAAATAAATGTCTCTGGGGAGAGCTAAGGCAAACTTGGCAGGGTTTACAACCTTAGAATGTCTCCATGTCTGGGTTATTCTCCTTTGAATCTGTTTTTGGGTTTTCTTTTTTTTTTTCAATTCTCCTTTGAAATGTACACAGGGACCTCCAGGGAGGTACTTCCTAGAAGATAAATCTTTTTGGAGTTCACTGTGATCCAATTGTCCTTTAATTTAGAAGAGTTGTTCTTTAACCCAGATTTCAGTAAAATTTGCTCAGCAAGTCCTAATTATGCAGGAAAGTGAAAATGTTCACTTCCTGACACAGCCTTGATTAAGACTGGATAAGGATCATGATCAGTAATGGAAATAAATGAAGACCAACCAATTGAGAACATACACAAGCTATTTATTCAGAGCTCACTGTAGCAAAGGAATTGGCCACTATCACCTGTATTTGGCACAGACTCAAAGGCAGGCAGAGGACTGGGAAAGTCTTGAGTGTGGAAAAAGAGAATTCACATATGCCCTGGTTGGAGTCTGTTGGCAGGGAAAAATTATAGGAAGACTGCCCACACTTAGGGCAACCTATGTGATTGATTAGTGGTACACATTTAGCTTTTTCCAGTTGGTCCTATATTAGAAGCAAGGAAAGAATTTAGGGAAAGTAGCAAGTATTAATCAAGTCAGGGTTGTTCGTGGCCAATTTTGACAGCATTATTATTTGGCTTCCCAGACGGTTTACTAGAGACAGGAGTCTGACTTCTTATAAGTCTGACTTTTGACTGGTGAAATGTCATTCTAAGCTGGTTAATGTCATTAATGGTTTGGTTTCCTCAGCTAATTGCTACAAATTGTGGGTCAGCATTCTATCTATCTATCTATCTATCTATCTATCTATCTATCTATCTATCTATCTATCTATGTATCTATCTATCTATCTGTCTGTCTGTCTATCTATATGGTATGGCCACTGTTCATTTGCATATTCAATCCCTTAAAGATTAAATTTTGAGGAAAGGCAAAATTTTTGTAGTAAGAAAGTCTTAGGAAAGAAGTTATCAGTTGATGCTTCCTATTGAAGAATAGACCCTCTTTGGGAACATTTCTATAGTGAACAATTAAGTTATTTGTTTGGATAAGAATATTCTGGAACAGTAAATTTGTGCTCATGAGGATAATGGTATAGTAGTCATGTAAATGAAGAAATAGGTGGGGGAGAGTAGCAGATAGATGTGTATTTCTGTATTTAGTTGAATGATCTGAAGGGAAGGGAACCAAGATTTGTTGAACATGGCAATTATTACTCAATTTTATTCCCCTTTCCACTTTCCCTTGGCCATGCATGATGTTATGAAAAAGGTGGGAATATGAAATGGAGATTCAGAGTTTAAATGACTTGTCCAAGGTCACATTTAAATTATAGTAAATTCAGAATTCAAATTCAGTTGTGGGACTCTCAAATCTCATGCTCTTTCTATATTATGCTATTTCAAGGAAAGAGACATCTCCAGAGAAGGGTCTGAGGAGTTCTCAAAGAGGCAAAAGAATTCAACTCATGACCAACAGGGATTCTTGGCATATATGACTGCTTTAGTCTGCTTTTTCATCTCTGTGGCCAAAAGACCTGAAAAGAACAATGTAGAAGAAGAAAAGTTTATTTGGGGCTCACAGCTTCAGAGGTTCAGTCCATGACTGGCTGGCTCCATGGCTCTAGGCCTGAGGTGAGGCAGAACATCACGGCAGAAGGGTGTGGTGCAGGAAAGCAGCCCAGGACATGGCAACCAGGAAACAGAGAGAGCTTTGTCCACCAGGAACAAAATATAATTCCCAAAGGCATGCTCCTATGACCTATATCCTCCAACTACATCCTACCTGCTTGCAATTACTACCTAGTTAATCCATATCAGTGGATTGATTTACTGATTAGGTTACAACTCTCATAATTTGATTATTTAACCTCTGAATATTCTTGCATTGTCTTGTACATGAGCTTTTGGAGGATATCTTATATCTAAACCATAATTGTGACAGAAAAGAATTTCAGCATGTGCCAGACAAAGGCATAGACAGAGGTTTACTTAGGAAGTAGATACACATTCAAGGGAGAATGCAGGCTGTCTCAACAGTGAGAAGCACCTCTTTGGGTTGGAGAGGTCCAATGTTTATACAGGGGCTGTAGTTAGGAGTTGGTGGAGGTGGAACTGCACAAATTTTGTGCCAGTTTTCATTGCACTTACACATTTTTCTCATTTTACAAGGGCACAAACCAAGGGCATCTTGCTCAAGATTTACAACTGTATCTTCTGCATCTCAGTAGCCTCTGGGCATTTCCTTTGAGAGTCAGTCTCTCTCTCTCTCTCTCTCCTAAACATCTATCTCAACATTGTCTTACATAAATTTAAATATTGCCCAAACCACCTATTCACTGTCTTGCCATGTGTCTAATAGGTATATCCATATGTATGGTTTGGAGAGGAAGAAAGATAGTGGCATGATTCTGGAAGTACAGCAAAGTAAGTACTTTTTTTAATGTAGTATTTCTTTCTGGGTTTTTTGAGGATTGAGTCCAGATTTTGAGTTTGCATTAGCCCTTTGTTTCAATTTGTCTGGCTTGATAAAAGCCCCTTTTAGTTACTGAAATATAACACATTTAAAAAAAATGCATGCTTTCTACTTTTTTCCCCTTAAAAGTGATTGGCAAAAGTAGCTAGATTTAACTTCAAATAATTAAATGTATGTGCTTCTTTGGTATCATTTCAGATTTTGCAAATGCTATGCAGTTTTCAAGAAAGAAGGAAATAAAACTTCTGGCTGTCCTTAGATTTATGGTCTTCACAGTTTGCAACCTCTTCTGCTGGCAATTTTACTGAGCTGGCACACTCTCCAGAGGACATCATTTTATCTTTTAAAAACAATTACAATCATAATTAGTATTGTTATGACTTTTTAGGCACGGCAGGGGAATGCAGTGATCTGGCCTGCAGTTTATCAACATGAAAAGCTGGGAATTTAGCTATGTTAAGAGGGGCTTCATGGTGCCTTCCTCTGAACCAAGTTCTGCAACTATGGGCAGACACACCCTCAGAAGGATCTTGTATTTGGTGGGGACTCTACTGGGGGAATCTCCCACTAGACACCCCACAGTTGGTAATTTTCTTCTCTTTTTCACTGAAAGAGGTTACCGACTATATCAGTACACGTAAACTCTGCTGTACATTGGAAATTCCTGGGGAGTTTTGGAAACTGTTGATGCTCTGGCTGTACCTGGACCAATTAAATTAGAAGTTCTGGAGGTGGGACCAGGCATTAGTATTTTCTAAAACTCATGTTAAAGAAAAAAAAAATCAATGACACTTGGTAAAGCAAGTTAAGGAAGACTTTACTGAGGACCATCACCATAAGTAAAGGGACAACAGCAATGAGATTTTAGATAGGGGAGAAAGATTGGGCTCAACTCTGAATACAGCAGGGGCAAGTGGGAAGAAGCAGAGTGGGGTTGTTACCAACCCGAATATTAGATTCATGTACACAGTGTGCAGCAACCAATTAATAAATGAACACTGACACTTGAGGTAGAGAAATTTTAACTGAGAAGGTACCAACTCAGAAGGTTGGTGATATGCCTCAAATTTGCCTTATCCCCCAAGACTGATCATGAGTTATATAAGGGAAAAGGAGAACCCAAAGGGAAACTGATAGTTTTCCAAGTTTTGATGAAATCAAGGTTTTCAGATTTCTTGGCACTTGGCATACCATTTTGCAGTTCTACAAATCTTGTAAATCACCATTTGTAACAAATATAGCAAAGTTATCAATTGATAATTATAGGAATGGGAACAGGGACTCTGTTTAGCTGTCTAAACAGAAAATAAAGAGTGTGTTTTGTTTTGTTTGTTGTTTGTTTGTTTCGTTTGTTGTTGTAAGTGGTTTACTTTCTAAAACTTTAAATAGGGAGATAGATGGTTCAAGCCTTTTATTAGACAAAAAATATTATAATTTAATTGGAGCTCATTGATAGGGTCGGTGGATGAAATATGACTAAGAGAAAGTATCAAGGGTAAGGGGTATTCTGTCTAAACCAACCTTACAAGATTCTTGCTGAAGACAGGCCAAGTGATCAGACATCACATAGGGGATGGTGGAGGATAAAGAATCTGATCAGACATTAAGAGTAATCAAATAAGTGTTAAGGATTCTTGCTACACTGACTTAGGAAGGTTATTTGATAAAACTGGATTTTACAAGGAAATGCACAGATGGACTTAGGAGAAGGCAGCCTGACCAAAATTTGGTCAATCAAAGAATCTCTGTCACTTCCCAGATGTCTCCAACTTGCAGACAAGTTTGAAAATCAGTGAATAAAACACATTGCAGATAGATTTAAAATATTCCCTAAGAATCCACGAGTGTAGCTCTAAATCACATCCTGGATGAGGTGGATGATGGGAAAGCAAGGATGGTGCTTTGGGGCAATAAGGTGTCAGATGCTGATATCAGCCCTGGCCATGCATGTAGGGCTGGCTCATGCCCTGGGATATGTCTGTGTGATCACGAGACAAACTGATTGATGTAGTGTTTGACAGATACTCTGGACACCTGCCTATGGGGTCCAAGCCCCAGTGGGAATTGGCTTTCCTTGGAAGAATTGCTTCTGTGGTAGGTGGTGGAGCCATGAACACAATCTGTACACTGTTCTGCAGGAGTAGGCACTTCCTTGCATTCTAGAACCCACACATCAGGTTGGAGAGATTCGATTGCTGAGTCGACCTTGGACACCATCATTCTAGCACTTCTGAGCAACCCAAGTCAGATATCTGAACAGCATCTTCAGACAGATATCTGCAGCATCTGTGTCCATTTCAGGGACTAAACTCTACAGGCAGCTCACTGCCAACGTTTCATATTTGTCTGTCTGTCTATCTATCTATCTATCTACACACACATACACACACATATATATAGACATATATATTATTTATATATAACAGCAGAATGTATTACAACTCTTACTACCTATATAGAGCTCAATTTTTTATATCTCTGGTTGTATACATAGTATACTCACACCAATTTGTGTCCTCATACATGTACTTTGGATAATAATGATCATCACATTCAACCATCACATTTGTCTTTTTAGAAGAGGAGACATATAAACCCATACATAGAAAGGTAGCATAAGCTGCATACCTCTTCAGTCAGCACACATTCAGACAGGGCCATATCATGCTGGTTTCCACTGATGACTTAGAAGCACTAGGCACTCCTGGACACACAAAATGGAAGGATATGGAAACCTTGCTGAGGTAGCTTGACTTTTAGATTTCTTCTCTTATTTTGGTTGATGAGGAAAATCAGCAATTTTTCAGCCTGAGAACTGATGGAGCAGATTTGTTGTCTCCCAACTGAATAGAATAATTGTTTTCAGTCTTTAATTAAATCAATTACTGAAATACTACTTGTTCATATTTTCTTAGAGTTTCAGCAGAGGCCATATAAAAGAAGCCCAGAGAACTGCCTTTTACTACATGAGGACCCAGAAATAAGGGGCCATTTTATGAATAGGAAGTTGACCCCCAACTGATACCAAATCTAACGCCTTTATTTTAGAATCCCAGCCTCCAAATCTGTGAGAGATATCCATCTCTCATAAATTGGAAAGCCAATTTATGCTGTTTATAAGCTCCCCAGTCTGTGGTATTTTGTTATACTAGTCCAAAAGGACTGAGACAACAATTATAACTCAATTACTTCCCAAAGCCTCCCACAACCTAATATCATCACACTGGGGGATAGGATCTTAAAATATGAATTAGGTTAGGGAGACTGAATTAAAGCATTCAGTCTAAAACACATAAGAATGTGTTGGGGAAAGCAGACAATCACAGAATATTTTTAATATTCTATAATGAAGAAGATTTTTTTAGAGATACAGTCTACTCCCCATCCCATTCCTGTCATTCCAACCTTGTACATGGGGAAACTGAGGTCTGTAACAGTGGTATGCCTAGAGTCACACAATGGTCACTAGAGGACTGGAAGTACAGTTATTGTCTCTTAGCTCCAAGCTTCATGCTACCCTCATGCCACGAGACTAACTCATAGTATAACATACTGCCATAGGAGTCATTTCTTCTGGTTAGATTCAGAAGGTAGTTAAGCTAACTCTAAATCAGATGAAATATTAAATCCAAATAGCCTCTATGGAAATAAATGAATACCAACCAAATGATAACAGGCAGTCTTTGTACTCACTGATTACAAAGGAGCCTCTTGTATTTTGTCAGAGACTTAAAGGCAGGCAAAGGAGTGGAATATCTTCACAGAGTAAAAAACTGAATTCATGCATGACCTGATGGAGGTGAATAACATGGGGAAGATGTAGGCAGACTAACTGGAAGTGGAACATGGTATGAAATTGTATAAGGGTGCATATTTGGCTTTTTTTGATTGGTCCTAAGTTGGAGGTGGAAAGAAAAATAAAGGAAGCAGTCAGTTATTAAGCAAGTGCTGGTCATTTGGGGCCAATTGTTATAGGAGTTATTGTTTGGCTTCCTGGACTGTTTCTTAGAGACAGTAGACTAACTTCCTCCAGGTCTGGCTTGTAGATGGTAGACTGGCTTCCTGCACTGGTTGTTCTTCATAAGGAATTGGTTTCCTGGGCTCATTAGTTCAGATTGTGGGTCAGAGTTCTATTTTTATCCAAGTTCAGGCTATTGTCCACTTGTTTATTTGATCTCTCACCTGTTTCAACTATCTGTATTCCCCTTTCTTCACAACCCAGAACTTTTGTCATAAATTATAACTTCTGAATAATTGTACTTGTGGCTTGGGAAATTGTTGTTACTCAGGGGAGCTACTTGACTTTTTGCTTTCCATAGTGTAATATATAAGCAAAGATTGAATCACAAAAAATCTAGCAGTTCTGAGCAGGTTCATCCTCTGAAATTTGCTGCTTTCCTTCTTATGAGAATAGTTGCTAACATAAATATAGCTTTTTCTTGAACTATTTATTCATTATGCACTTGTAAGATACTTACATCACACAAAAAACTAATGCATAGGTACTAAAGGTTATAATTGTGCATGTCCTTTAAGAAGCAGATGTATGTGAAACACCTAGATAAAAATAATGATGGGGTATTTGTTCTGCTTTTCAATTTTTGTTTTTTGCAGTGCTGGGGATGGAATCCAGGGTCTGACATTTGCTAGCAAGTGTTCTTCCACTGAGCTACATTTCCAGCCCCCATCCTAATGTTTAATATATTGGGAAGATGAGAACTTCTTCACCAAAGAAAAGTACCTGAAAAGAAGTAAGAGATGGTTAATTATTTAGAAAAACATTGTCTCCTCTCAGTTTTATCAGTCAAAAGATGATTCCTTTTGACTATTTGCATTAAATAAATGCAAATCAAAACCCAAGGAGATGCCACTTTACACACACTAGGATGGCTATAAGTTAAAAGAGAGAGGAGAGAGATAATAACAAATGTCAGAGAAACTGGAACCTTCATACATTACTAGTGTGAATGTAAAATGGTGCAAAAGCTTTGGAAAGGGTTTGGCAGTTTCTTTAAAGATGAAGCATAGAGTTAGTTGCCCCATGACCCAGAAATTCCACTCTTATGAATTTGCCCCAAAGAAATGAAAACATACAGAAACATGTACTTGAATATTCATAGCACAATTATTCATAATAGCCAAAAAGTAGAAATAGCCTAAATGTCTATCAATTGATGAATAAATTAACAAAATGGTATACCCGTACAATGTTATATAATTCAGGCATGAGAAGGAATGAAGGATTAATATATACTACAACATGATGAACTTTGAAATAATTATTCTAAGTAAAGAAGTCAGTCACAAAAGACCACCTAATGCATGATTCAGTTGATATGAAATGTCCAGAATTGGCAAATCCACAAAGACAGAAAGTAGATTAGAGTCTGCCTGATCACCAGGAGCCTGGATGAAACTGGGAGTGACTGCTAATGAGTAAGATTTCTTTTTGGCATGTTGACACTGTTCTATTACTGATTGTGGTGATGGTTGCACAACTTGGTGATTGTAATACATACAATCAGTTTATACACTTTAAATGTGGGAATTGGATGGCATGTGAATTGCATTTCAATAACATTATTATTTTAGAAAGGACATTGTATGTAGCATTATCTCATGTAGCTAATGAACAACTCTTTTGATAAAGAAACACTACATAAATCCTTAGGGCTTTAAGGGGAAAATACATTTTATTTTATCATTATTATAGTCATGCACAAAGGAGCTCCATATTAGATCTCGTGAAAGTAATTGCATAGACTTTTGTGATTCAATATGATGGAAATTAACATGGAATAAAATTGTTTGAACTATGAACATATTCCCCTTAAGGTTGTAATGTATTTGTCCATCTTTTTATTTACTCGATAAGAATTTTTGAATCTTCTTATCTTTCAGATGTCAAGTTAGGTGCTGGGGAATTAGTGAATGAACAAATGAATGAATAAATAAAATTTATATTTTAAAATGTAAATTCCTAGAAATTATAGCCAATTCTGTGAAGTGAGTGAAAGTAAATGCCACCTGCCATCAGAGAGTTTCCCATCTGAGAAGCAATAATATAGTCACATGGCCTTATTGATTGAGCATTGCACTAATTAGAATTATATGGTGGTAGGTTACATAGGTCAATTTGAGAGACCTTAAGCAAAAAGAGTTTTAATTGTGTGTGTGTGTGTGTGTGTGCGCTGGGCTTGGAATTCAGGGCTTCTTACATGAAAAGCACATGATACACAGATGAGCTACACCCCCACTCTAAAATGATAAAAAGATTTCTCTAAAGGTGTGTAGCTGAGCCTTAAGAAGGAACAGACTGGTAAACAGAAATCTTTTCTTCCACCACCACCCCTTTATGCCTTCTAGCATTCAGAAGGGTTTGGTTCTTTATCTTTTCCTGCTGCCTCTTTTTCTCTACAGTCTTTGGTTAGTTTATCCACAGAGTATATGGTTTCTTAGCATTTATAGGCCCAACCAAAGAGACACCTAATCTATTCTCTTTTTCTCCCCTCTCTCTCTGCATCTTCAATTGCAAATTCCTTTTATAACCAAAAACATCCTAGGAGAGATTTTTTTTTCTGCTGAAGCTAACAGAAAATCTAATTAAAAGTAGCTTTAGGGCTGGGGTATAGCTCAGTGGTAAAGCGCTTGCTTAACATGCATAAAGCCCTGGGTTTGATCATCTTTGTTACTCCAAGTGTGGTCTATAGATGGACTAGCATCTCCCACGGGGGGGCGGGGGGAGTCTCAGACACTACTACCCCACCCCTACTTTACAAGACCTACAAATGCTTTGAATGCACATTAAAACTCAAGAACTGGCTTAAACAATAAGGCAGATTCAAATCTCATGCCATGAGGTGGCCTAAGACTGGCTGGTCTGGGACTGGATGATTCAGAGGCTCAACTGTGTCATGAGGACCAGTGATGTCCTTCTGCACTCTTATCCTCTTGTCCTGAACTTCTCAAGCTCCTAAGAAGGTTGCAGCTTTTCCAGGATTTCCACCATGCACTTTAACATCCTAAGACTAGAGGAGAAGGTAGTATTCATTGCATTCCATTGTAAGTGGGAGAAAAGTCTTTTGAGCACCCCCCGAGCAAATTCCCCATCACATATCACTGACTGGATTGTGCACACATATTTTCTTGGCAAAGGAGTGGGATATCTAGAGTTGACAGGCTGTGATTACAAGAGTTATTGTTTGGCTTCCTGGACTGTTTCTTAGCAATAACAGTCTAAATCTGAATCCAGAAGTTCTAATGCCAGGGCTCATGCTCATGATCATTGTAGCAAATGAGCATCCTGTGGTTTTTATGCTATTTGCTTCTAAAACTGGAAAAAATCACTTGTTAAAGTGATCTCAGGTGCCATCATGAGAATGTAGGATTAACAGCTGAGAAAGAATGGGTAACTTTTGATCAAATATTAAATCACATAGGGCTGGGGATATAGCGGTGGCAGAGTGCTTGCCTAACATGCATGAGGTCCTGGGTTTGATCCCAGTAACACACACAGTTGCACACATAATTAAACCACACAAAAATCCACTACAAATTTATAAGCCCAAAGAAACTTAATATCTATTTTATTTTATTTCATCTGCTTACTAGTGTTAGATTTTATTTAATCAACTCAAGGGAAAGAAATGTGGTTGTTACCTAATACTGCTGTCTCCCAGTTTGAACATTTGTTGATTGCCTCTAAAAGCTCATATTTATATATCTGAATCACTGGATAATGATGTGCAGAAAAAATATTATGGCTTAAATAGCCGAGGGTTAGAAGCCCTAATTTTTCTCTCTTTTTGCTGCTGGTTTTTAGGAGCTACGTTGGGGTATGATTTTAATAAAATCTGAAGATAATTTAGGCTGTACTCTAAATGGTAGCTGTAGTTTCATTATTCTTAGGTTGTTTCTGTAAGAAAATGTTAACAACCTAATTTTTCAATAAGGATGAAAACTCTCACTATATCAATTCAACAATAAAATTAGTAAAAATAAAATAAAATAATAGATACATTTTTGCTTATAGTATTTAGGTTTCTTAAAGTAATAGCATATAATTCTTGGGTCTTATTTAGAAATTTTGTTCTATTTAATCATGACAGTCTTGCTTCTATGGTAAATCCAAATGATCATGTATACCTTTATTTTATTTTTATGTGGTGCTGAGGATTGAACCCAATGCCTCACACGCTAGGCAAGCACTCTACCACTGAGCCATAACCCCAGCCCCCCAATGGTCATATATAGAGTGAATTATAAACTTTGTGGTTTCCTTAAAAAAGTACATGATCTATTGTTTTACACAAAAGAAATTTTAAGATATTGGCTAAACAATTATTCACAGAGTTAATGAGAAGAAAATTTTATTGATCTTAAACCTTTTCAAGAAGGAGAAAGAGGAAGAAGAGGAGGAGGAAGAGGTAGAGGAAAAGGAGGAAAAAGAGGAGGAAGAAGAGAGGTATGGGATATTCTATGCCTGAGTTTTCCATTAAGTAACGCTAATATTGGTCTGTTAACTCAAGGATATTTGGTAGAATTATGAATGTTAATAATCTCATTTAAATTGCAATGACTAAATTTTCATTTGGGTACTTTTTTTTCCCTTAGAGCATCTCTCTCTATTAATATTGAGGAAGGTACAAACTAACCAAATAGTTCTTTATCATTTTGGAGTTGGATGCAGGCTCCTGATTTTGTCATTCTCCATCATTAACAGGCTCATTAACCACTCACTAGAGTATTCTTTTGAGAAACTATGGAAATTTGATACAACTGAAGGCAAGGTCAAAGTGGCTAAGTGCTCATAATTCAAGGAATAAGCTGCAAAAACATTAAAATTTAAAAAGCAGAGATTCTTAAGTACGTTTGCTTTGTTTAAAATTCCATCTTAATAGATTGGTCAAGGAGAATTTGGTGCATTAATATTTTTCATGGACCCCTAAAACTTAACATGATGTGTGATTGAGTGTGAAGCTTCTTTACATGTTCCCTGGTAGCCCCTGCTGATGGACTTGAAATTCTTATTTGACATCATCAAACACTTTATTTACAAAGTCTTCCCTATGCCCCAATTTATCCAGCACACTTGCTTTACTGCTTGCTGAGTTTGGATTCAGACATTGGCCTCTGGGGCTCATGAGTAATACATCTGTGGCTCCTATAGGGTCTCTCCTTTCTTTTTCCCACCCCCTGGCAACCTCCAGTCTCAGTCTTGGCCTGGGAATTCTTCTCCAACTGTGCTCTGGGCCACCACTATCAATCTGTCAGTGTTGGCATGAAACTTGAAGCTGCTTATTTTTCCTGCCGTGGAACCTCTCACAAATTTGTTTCTGCTGAGCTGGGGCCCAAGTAAGAATCTCTATTCTTGTCTACTTCTCCTTTCTCTTTCTGAGATGCAGAATAACATAGAACAAACTGCCTAACTAACTGCCAAAACACCCAGTCACCGCTTAGAAACTCTCTGTGATTTCTTAGCATTTCTTAATTGCTAATCTACATTTGTTTATTTCCATGACAAAATTCACAATTCTTCTTCTTTGCTCTCTTACTGTATATTATACAGTATATTACAATATATTGTTCTATATTAAGTTTTTGGTCTACTTTTCTCTTCTCATTAGAAAAGACTTGAAGAAATGCCATTGGTCTTACTCATCATTATTGGTTTCATAGTTCCTTGTACAGGCAATATTCAATGAATATACGGCAACTGTACATTGTCAAACATGAGAGTAGGGCCAGTTAGGAATATCAGTGTGGACCCCTGCGCAACATTCACTCATTCATTTATAATAATCATATCCCAAACACTGCAGCATGTGACAACATTTATGAAGTTCATGCCTTTGTGAAGTTCTACAAAGGAGATGACATAGTTTGGATCTGAAATGTCCCCTGAAGGCCCATGGGTTAAAGGTGTGGTCACCAACCTATAGCACTACTGGGAGGTGGTAGAAGCTTTATTTGGTGGGGTCTAGTTGAAGGAAGTTAGGTCATTGGAGGCATGCTCTTAAAGGGGATATTGGGACCCTGGATGGTCCCTTCTCCTCTCTCCCTTTCATTTCCTCCTCTGCCATGCTTTTCTCACCATGATATGCTGCCTCACCACAAGATCAAAGTGACAGGACCAACTGCTCATGGACTGGAAACTCTGAAACTGGTGAGCTGAAATAAACCTTTTTTTCCTATAGGTTGATTATCTCCAGTATTTTGTCACAGTGACGAAAAGCAAACCAACACAGGAAAAAGATAGAAGTTCCTAGAAACAAACTACTCCCAAGATACCTCTTTGTCCAGACACCATCAGGTGTGGAGAACTGATGGAAATTGAGTAGGTTTCCAGATTTAATTGTGTTTTATGGCATTAGAAAGTTTAATAGGGTATTCCTCACCATATGATGCCCTCTGCCATGTCATGACATAATTTGGATCTGAAATGTCCCCTGAAGCAGGGAGGCTCTCACCAGAGGCCAAGCATATGCTAACACCTTGCTCTGGGACTTATAGATTATGATTCTTTGAAAAAAGTGGGGAAAAAAGAAACTTCATATATTCTGCAAAGTGAGATGAAAGGTTGTAAAATCTTACTTTTAACAATTTCATGAAATAGATACTAAATGAGAAAAGATTTTTTTCACTTGCTTTCTAGTTATACAGCCTCTCAAGACCTTAGTAATTGCTGTTTAATGTTGTATTGAAAATAGACTTAAGAGAACCCCATTTTAACCTTGCAGAATGAGTTGCAGGTGTTTTTCCTTATTTCTTTGCCCCAGTATCAAGTTAGGAGAACCTCTGCTTTGTAATTATATGCCAATATTACATGAAGTACTGATTATCTGCATTTGATTCACTAATTATATTGTCTTTTCTTCTTCCTTACCCAAAGGTTACATTTACATAAAAGATATTCAAGGATAACACTTTATCATCAGAGTGGCTTCTTCCCTTACCATTTAAATTGCAAGCTATAATGGAAAAGGAGTAATCTGAGAGACATTTCAGGGATCCTGGACACAGGATTTTTTTGACTCTGTCATGAAGTCATCTTCATTATAGCTGTAAAATTCCAATGTCTCTATTACCATGCCTTAAAAGCCTCTAGTCCCATACTTCCTGTCCTTTGCAAGCTCCATTCCAACTAAGGAAGCAGGGATGGAAGAATTGCAGCAAACTTTTGTTGTAGTTCCCAAACTGAGCTGTGCATTAGTATCACCTGAGGGGGTACACACACACACACACACACACACACACACACAGAGTCACTCAAACAGAATGATTCTGTAAATCTAAATTGGGTCTTAAGGATTTGTATTTTATTTCATTTCCTGTGGAACTGGGGATTAAACCAAGGGTCTCACTCACTCCTCCACTGAATTGCACCTCCAGCCTCCAGATATGTATTTTATAAATCTTCCCAGGTGCTTTTGATGCAAGCCATGTTGAAAAACAGTAGCGTACTTAACAGTGATGTAAACCATGGAGAAACTTCACCAAAGAGGAAAGGAATAGTAATGTGATACATAAATAAGACAACAGAATTCAAAAACTTAAAAAAATAAAAATAGGGTAGTCTTTTTTTTTTCTTCCAACTGATCCTCATGCTGCAAGCAAACTGCTTCTCCCTCTCTAAGTCATTTTGGGTTATATATATATCTCTATATCACCACCACCCATCACCACTACCATCACCATCACCATCAATGACTATAGAACCAGTAAATAATAGAAGCAGCTGAGCATGTAGAAGAAAGGCATCATTCCCTTACCAAAAAAGAACAACCAAGATTTTAGTAAGAATTTTATGTTCAAGTTTATAGTTTTATTGCCTGGGTTCCCCCAAATTTCAGACCCTCACATAAGGACTTAGATGGAAGTGAGGGAGTGGGGAAAATGAAACAGTGAAGGCAGAAAAGCCAATAAAGGGGGCTCAATGAGTAAGGTACCTCTGTGAGCACCTGGGGTTCAATTATCCTGGGAGTCCTCTATGGAGTCCTACAGTATAGATGTACCTCGTGAGTTCCCGTCAGAGATCCAGAAAGATAGAGTATTAGTGCCAGGTTGGTTGAGGGTTGACATTGGGACATTAAATCCCAGTACATGAAGGAAGCCCTATCATGGACCAGGCAAGTTCCTGCAGTGCCTGGAGAAGGCTGAGGCAGAGAAGCAGAGGGGTGGTTCATTGAACCCAGAAGCTATCTATGTGCACAGAAACTGTCTATCACCCTGAATTGAGCTGAAGGAATATGGAGCAGAACATCTAACACGTATGACAACATTGAAACCTTGCATTTTGAGACGCTTCCAACTGAATGTTATTTGTGTTTATATAAATACCCTGATATAAAGAAGTGAACCTGCCAGTACAGGCTAATTTGGGACATAGCAAGAAAGAGAAAGGTGGGAGCAAACCATGATAGAGACATTTCTCTTTGCCACAGCCATGAAAGGTGTCACTTGGTCCTAAGTAGGAGAGATTGGAAGGTGTTCTAGTCATTGGACTATCTGCTCTGTTCCCTCTGTACTATATGACACAGAATATATTTTTCAGGGTCTTTTGCCAATCCTATCTTTCTGCATAGGTTTGGCATTGTGAAAGATCAAAAGGCAGGGGAAGATAAAATGTCAGAGCATTCCTCTTCCTCTTTCCCTGCTTTAAGCACCATATCCAGAATTTCCTTCATCTTGCTCCCACTGGACAAAGCCTCCATCTCTGGTTTTAGATTCTTCCAGGAAGCTCCTGCCAGTAATCTATCTGGTTTCTGTTGGATAGCCCCACATTCCAGGCTGTGCAACAGCACTATCCACTTTATTTTCTAGTTCTGGAGAATTCCATTGCGAATTTCGGACTGAAATTGAGAGGTTGGTAGGGCTGTATGCATTCTGGAGGATTAGTAGGACTGCATGCTTTCTGGAAGCTCTAGGGGAGAATTTGTTTTCTTGCTTTTTCTTGCTTGTTATATGCTGTATTTATTTCTTGGTTTATAGCTGCTCAAGAATTAGAGTACATTGAAGGGAAACTCTCTGGTATCAGATCATTTTGTTTATAAGTAATAAAAATCAATTCAAGCTCATAAGAAGCACCTGAGATTCAGGATTGGAACTGGAAAATCAAAGCTTTCTTTTTATCTTAATTCCAAATTCTACAGGGGGCAGGAAGAGAATGTGATTGGACAGTTTGAGTCAAGTGTTGATGTAGCCAACTATGGTCAAGCAGGGGGAAAGGCCACACAGTAGGAATGGCCCATTCCTAGAGAAAGAATAATCCATGGGAGATTTCAAAAAATAACAACACTCAAATTGGGCATGTCCAAGTTCAGTTCCAAAAAAGGCAGCTATGTGAAGTCATCCAAACTTGGCCTTAAGGACACAATCCTCAGGGTACCAAATCTGACCTACCCTTTGGACACAAGCTCTTAGTTCACAGGTTTCCCAAACTATCTTCAAGTTATTTATAATATACTAGAATAACTTGCAGAACTCACTGAAAGCTATTATACTCACAGTCACATTTCTTATAGGGAAAGGACACAAATTAGAATTAGCCAAAGGATGAGACATGTAGGGCAGAGTCTGAGGAGGGTTCCCAGTGTGAAACTTCCATTATCCTTAGATATAAGCCTCTTGATACTGATGTGTTACAATATGAGCACAGAGTATTGCCACCCCAAAAAGCTAATCCAAGCTTTCACGTCCAGAGTTTTATTGAGGCTTCATTATCTAGGCATACTTGTTCAATTGCCCACGTTTGAACTCAGATTGGCTCCTTGGATTTTATTTGCCAAGTGGCTTTCTCCACACTTAATCTCCAAGTCTTTGGGATTCATGGTTGAGTAGGTCAATCTGGTACCTGTCCTTGAATCCAATTGCAAATGCAGTAGGGTCCGTAGAAAAAAGCCATATCCATGACTCTAAAATTAGTGGAGTAGGAGCTGTCTAGTGAATTGAGAGAGATTTCTACAAATTATTTCAAACTCTGAGAAATATTCTGGACTTGGGTAAATGCTCTGGGGGTGGCTTTTATTACCAACATCAGCAGCAGGTTACCAGATAAGAGTATATGGATAATATTGATTTTTAATATGGCTCAAACCTGTTATTTCACAGCTAACTTTTAGAGAAAATATTAGGTTTCTCACCAGATGGATACTAATTTTTATCATTCAATTTACATTTAGGAACTTAAGGTTCTTGATTAAGGTTAACATATTTATCAAAATAAATCATTGCATATTTCAAAAGACTATAGTAGTCATCTTATATGCTTAGAAAATATTGCTTTGGATGATTATGTTAATTGCTATAATTTTATTCTGTCATTTTGAATCAATTTCTTCTTTGTGAAAACAAATTGCTATAAATCACCATTAGTATTACAGTTTAGTAAATTATAGCATATTAAACTAAAATTTTTCAGTTGTAACAAAGAAAGTGGGAAATCATCAAAATTTACTATCTACACTAAAATGGCTCAGTGTTATAAACATTAAAATTAAAACAAATAATAAAAATAAATTAATTCTATGTCATTTACAAACACAATCAATTCATCTCTACTTTTCTAGTCTGTATGAAACTCAATTGTTCCTTGTATAATAGTTGGATAGATTTAGATTATTATACTTGATTTTATTTTAGAAAATATGCTTGATAAATATTTACATAGTGCCAACAATTGCTAGGTACTACAAGAGACATAAAGACATTGAAATGCTTTTTGTTCCTAAAAATTGACATTCAGAAAGAGATATAAATATTAAGGTTTAGGGATCACTTCCTAGATGCTTCCACATGGGCTCTAATTAAGTGTCACCCAACAACCTTTTAAGTTAGAGAAACTACTTTATGTAGATATAAAGTAATTATAGATATAAACTCCTGGCCAGGAGTTGGCATGTAAAAGTCACACATATAATGAGTGAAAGTACATGAATCTGAAACACAACCCTTTCAGTTCGATTCTGGTGCTTTTAGCAAACTCAAGAAAACAGAGCAAATATCACAATGTAAAGAAAGTGCTATGGGAATTTGAAGGAAGTTACATGATAAATTCTAAATATTCCTCCATGATGATATGTGAGCCTCATTTCCTTTAAAAAAAAATGGACACAGGACTGGGGCTGTGGCTCAGAGGTAGAGGGCTCATCTAGCATACGGGAGCTACTGGGTTCAACCCTCAGCACCACATAAAATAAAATAAAGGTATTGTATCCACCTACAACTAAAAATAAATGTTTAAAAAACATGGACACAATACCTTTATTTTATTTATTTATTTTTATGTGGTGCTGAGGATCAAACCCAGTGTCACACACATGCCAGACAAGCATTCTACCACTGAGCTATCACCCCAGTCCCTCATTTCCTTTAATAGACTCTCTGCCAAATACTTGTGACAACATTATCCTAGTTATTTCTCTGGGAAGAACTATATTGTATACACCACCTCCCCTTCTTTAGCCTGACTTTCTGTTATGTTCTCTTATTATTTTTATCTCTTTTCCTCTTTGCATTCTTGGAGAGCTGTTTTGGTTTAGACTGACATATTACACACTCATTTTTCTGGAGAAATAACTTTGCTCTATAGTATCTCTAGTGTCAATTCAAATTATTCTATAGTGTCAATTCAAATTATTCTATAATATTTTTAGTTTCTCTTAATTTATATTTCACTACCTTCTTTTAAAATTCTGTCTACATCTTAGCCTATATTTTCTCTCTTTCTCCTTCTCCCTCTCCCCACCCTGCTCCCTCTCTTTATAATGTGGTGCTACAGAGGGAACCCAGGGCCTGGCTCATGCTAGGCACACACTCTACCACTCTAAAATTTTCTTTTATATCCTGTAAAAATTATTTGTTTAGAGAATGCCTTTCTTCTGAGTCTTTAGACTTTAAACTATGGTATGTAACCTCACAGAATTTCTTCATCTGAAAATTCAGGTTAATAATGGTTCTCACCTCATGGGGTTGGTATAGGAAGTAAATGAGTTAATACATGCAAAGTACTTATAGTAGTTTGGGTCTAATCAGAATACAGAAACCACATGGTAGGCTAAAAGGGAAAATTAATGCAAGAGTTTATTAACTGCAATAAAAGGGTATCTGTAAGATGTAAGGAAACTCTGTGTGGTACCCTAGGTGTCAAGTAGTCAGAAAGGTCACAGAGGAACCAGATGGGGTCAGCCTTAGCAGGCTCTGCTAAATGATAACACCAACTCCAGGTCAGGCCAGAAAGGCAGGAGATCATCTTCCTCTAGTAATGTTCTTTCAGTGCCCTCTACTGGAGAAATCTTAACATTCATTTTTTTTTTTTTTTTTTTTTTTAAGGTGAGCTACTCAAAAGAATTCAATTACTACAGAGCTATAGACTGCTGTGAATTCAGGGCTGAGAAATCTTATATTGATAACTGATATGGAACTTAAAACTGTGCCTGTTACACAATAAATATCGCATTTTATATAGCATATTCCTATTATTAGTGTGTTGTTTTCTTTGTTTAATCATCTTCGAGTAAATAGATACCCATCCAGGCTAAGGGCGGGAATACTGAATGTCTTTAGCTCTCCTTAGTAGTAATTTAGAAACTAGAAGATTCTTTTTAATATCAGTGTCAGAATTGAAAACAGCTCTTTGTTTTCTTATAGACATTTATCTAATTGGCTCTTTCCTATCTTTTAAGCCTTGGACTATCAAAGGCTGAGGCAGTCTGTAGTTTTTCTTTGTACAAATGTACATCAAAGATACCACTCCTTAAAAGACCCTGCTCCCAGGGCCTGCTTTTTTTTCCTGGCTGTGCCCATAGTACTTCCAAGATGTAACACATCACTATACATTTTTTTCTATGCTGGATGTTGCTGTTTCTGTGATACATAGGAGATGCAGTCTCTAAATGGGCATGTGAGGACAGAAGGAGGTCACAATTGGCCAGAGGCAGAAAATTATCCTGGTTCAGTAAAGACATAACTATTGATTTCCAGTCAGGTTATGTTGGAGACCAAAACTTTTCCTACCTCCTTTGCAGCATAATATTTGCTCTTGTTTTAGAAGCTGAGATATTGTGTAGTCTAACTATTTTTCATCCAGTTGCGTACATTCCACTACTGGTAGAACATTGCAATGGATTCTGAGTTTCATAGTTGTAGCCGGTGTTTGCTGTCTCTATATCATTTCAAATATTTTACTGGGAAGTTGAGAAAAGGCATTTTAGGGACTATTAGCATGTGATTTTATTAAAGGGTGAATCTAAAATTTGATGTCTTTTTATCATTTCTTTGAAGTTAAATAATAATAATTGCTACCACTTAATAAGTGCTTATTATGTGGAAGTGGCTGCACTTCTCTCATTCATTTTGAACACAATGCTATAAGATGAAATAGTCTCTTTGTTTCACAGGCAAAGAACCAGAACTTTGCACATCTTATTAAATTATCCAAGGTTATGCAATTAATTGTCAGAATTCAAATTCAGTTTAGTTTAACTACAAAGTCCATAATCAATATTATACTGTTTTACATTTTCAATCCACACATTTTTTTTCCTAAAAATAGTGGATATCCTTTGTGGTAGTCTGAATAATCATTCTGAAAAAGACATCTATGTCATTATCTGTGGAACCTGTGACTTTTGCTTTATATGGCAAAAAAAAAAGGTGGTTTTGTACATGTGATTAAGTTAAAGAGCTTGAATTTTCCTGAATTACCCAGGGATCTTAGTCTATTTTCTGTTTCAAAGCCCAACTACCTGAGGCTGAGTGATTTATAGAGGAAAAAAGGTACATTTAGCTCACAGTTCTGGAAGTCTAAGAGCATGGCACTGGCATCTTGGATGTAAGGGATATGTCAACTCATGGAAAAATCACGTGTGAGAGACACTGAGGGGAGGTGCCAGACTTGCTTTGTAACAACAGTAACTACTCCAGTTCCCATGATAACTTATTCCTTCAAGAAAAGCATTAATCCCTCTTAAAGGCTCAATACCTCTGAACAACATTATATTGAGCACCAAGTCTCAAGTTGAGTTTCTGTCAGGATAAACCATATGCTCTGGAAAAATCTGGCCCAGAATATGAGAATCAGCCCCAAAATGAGACCAAAGGAAAGAGGCAGATAGGCGCAGGATTTCAGAGTACAATTTATTGGGGACTCACTGGTAGAAGAGTAGTCCTGAACGACAGCAAGGCCAGTAGATCCCCACAACTTGTGTCAGAAATAGGGGGTTTATAATGTAGTCAGGACAAAAGTGGCTTTATCTAAACTGGAATGTGCCTGGTTTATCTTAAGCAAATATCAAAGACTTTAGGAATGTTACTGGTGCTTATGGCAAATGATCATCAGGCCTGTATTTAAATAATTTATTCCATTATTTATAAGGGTCCAATTGTAAAGCTCCACATACTGCTCTAATGGTTTTGTTCATTTATACTGTGTGGGGAAACTATATAGAAGAAACCAACCAGGGTTACTCAGGGGCAATCTTGGTGGTTACAACTCAAGATGGCTACAGACAGGTAAAGCTGAATATATACACCGAATTCAAACCATAGCCATAGATGAGCCCTAAATGTAATTATATGAATCCTTAGAAGAGGGAAGCAGATTGATTTAGCAAGCAGAAGAGTTGACCGTGATGTGATTACAGAGGCAAAGACTGTAGTAATATAGCTACAAGCCAAGGAAGGTCAACGGTCACCAGAAGCTGGAAAACGCAAGGGAATCTCCTTCCATTTAACTTTTCAGAGGGTGAAGCCTTACAAATGCCTTAATTTTAGCCCAGTAAACCTGATTTTGGACTTCTCATCCCCAGAACTGTGAGAATAAGTTTTCCTTATTTTAAGCTATCAAGAGGGTAGGTATTTGTTACAGCAGCCACAAGTAAGTAATACAGGTTTCTAGAGTGTCAACTCTAAACTCTTGATGGTTTCCAAGGCACACATTTGTCGCGACCCCTCGCCGGCAAGGGAAAACACGACACAGGATTCTTCTTTCAGCAGTTTATTCAGGCCTTGATTCAAGTATCATCTTCTAGCGACCCCCCGCCGAGCGCCCAAGCATAGCCTAATAAAGCCTCCCGCATACCAATCTTAAGCCGCCACGTGGATCTTTCTCATAGGGCGGTCAGGGATTGCGCGCCAACTCTCCATAAAAGGAGTTGTTTACCACAGGCCACAGTGGAAGCCGGCGCCATCTTCTAATGGCGGCCACCATCTATAACAATGGCTTACCACACACATTCAGGGGTAAAGAGGGTGGTAGAGTATCTGCTATGGATGTGGCTCATCAGCTCTTTCCCACTTCATCTAACTGTAGGTCTAGAAGTTGCCTCAAAAGTCATTAACTCAAATGTTCCATCCAGTGTGTCATTTTTCCCTTCAATGTTCTCTTCAAATGATCATCAGGTCTCTATTTAAATAATTTATTCCACTGGCAGGGACTTTACTACGTTTAAGGTTGTGGAATCCATGATTAGACATTGTTATGGTTTAGATATAAGGTGTCCCCTAAAAGCTCCTGTGTTAATGCAGGAATGTTCAGAAGTGAAATGATCAGATTAAGAGAGCTGTAACCTGACCAATAAATTAAACTGTCTGATGGATTAATAATTTAAATGGACAAATTAGATGGTAACTATTGCATGGGGCATGGCTGGAAGTAGTAGGTCACTGGGGGAGAACTTTTGGTGTTTATCTTTTTTTCTTATTGTTTGGATATCTCTGCTTCCTAGCTATCAGGAGCTAAGCAACTTTCTTCCACCATGGCCTTCCACCTCACCTCAGGCTCAGAACAAGGGAATTGGCTAATCAGTGGACTGAGACCTTAGACACTGTGAACCAAAATAAACTTTCCTTCTCTAAGTTGTTCTTCTTGCACATTTTGGTCACATCAACAAGAAGTTCTCTAATGTAGCTTAATTAATCAGAAAATTTCCTTTCATATTAACTGTCAACCTGCCTTCTAGTGGTTTCCATCATAGATTCTGGTTATATACACTGGGGTATCAAAGAATATGTCTATTCCTACTTCTTTAAGACACTTGTAGATAAGCTTTTCCCTCCACTAAATCACACTATTAACTCAGTGAATGAACAATCAACTAAAAGCATTAAGTTTTTTTTCATGATTACTATCAATAGGCACATATATCCCTTTAAGTTTTGGCAAAGTTGGCTTTTTAAACCCAAACATATTTTACACACAGCCCTATGAAATTGCATCATGTTAGACTTGGTCCATTGCTCCAATTTATGGAGATTCTTTTGGATACTGGCTCAGACATATTATATACCCAATCCAAATTTTCTGTTGTATAAACCTAACTTAGAATTTTACAAACATCAAAGGCTAATAAAACTTTCAATGAAACTAGTCCAAGGAGAGCTTATCCACTTGATATTAGAAATCTTTTTCTGATAATTACAAACTTCCTAGGCCTGGAATTACCATTGTGTCCATGAGGATATTTTGAGAAATTTTACCAAATACCTTTCTGCATGTCAACAATGTTCTTCTTATCCATCTACATAGCTTACACTTGAAGGTGTTATAACTGGAATTTGCTTATATATAAAACTACTTTTAAATTTTGAGGGTTTTGCACCTATTCAAAGAATTCTGCAGCCTAATAAGCTTGTAAAAAACAAGAAAATGAGTGAGAAAAAAAATCACAGAAATTCATTTTTATTACAGAATTAAAATATCTAGTAGTTTTCTTAAAGTAGAAAAGAGAGTAATACCTCTCTGATATTGACGTGTACAGCAGGCTACACTAAGGTTGGCAAAAGAAGTCCCCATTAATAGTGAAGCATTGACTAGAAAATAACCCAATGCCCTGAGCATAGTGAAAGTAATTGCTTGAGATCCCAGTCTTTACTGTGACACTGTCCCCAGTCTGCCAGTCCAAACTATCTTAGGTAAAACCTGCTATGAACTCATTATAAATTTGGATTTAAGCAATTAAGAATTTTTAAAAAATCAAATCAAAGAGTAGCCATCACTCACATTCTTTAAAATTCAAATTAGAATTAATCAAGTATGTATTGGTCTGTCAAAAGCAGACTTCTGGGTACTTTAGCAATGTGTGCATTAAGATAACCTAGAAGAGCTGAATTTTAGTTCATAATGCTTTATTTCCTCCCTAAAGTGGCAAATGGGCCAGCTGTAAGTATGTGAAGTAGCACAGAAATACTTTTAATTTTAAGCTCATATTTTGAAGAGCATTTCCTTTGCGGGGAGAATTTTTTTTTTTTTTTGGAAGTGCTTCTGCGTGGTGAACGCTAGGCTGCTAGGCAAGTGCTGTACAACTGAATTACATCTCTAGTCCTTGGAGAAATCATTTTACTGTTCGTTAATTTTACTTTATGAAAATAAAATGAAAAATGTGGAAAGTAAGAATAATGTGTGGAACAATGTAAAATTGTTCTCTTCTGCAAAATGAACAGATGGGATCTCATTCAACTATAAAAATTCAGAGTGTTGGAGCAAATGACTCAAGTTATATAAAGTGGCTGACTCTAAGTTTAGGGCCTTTCTATCTGACCTATGAAAGAGCTCATATTTCACCTGTCAAACTATAGTAACAAGTATACATGATCTAAAAGAACCACTGTGAGCCAGGTGTGATGGCACACACCTGTAATCCTAGTGGCTCTGGAGGCAGGAGGATCACAAGTTCAAAACCAGCCTCAGCAACTTAGTAAGGCCCTCAGCAATTTAGAAGATCCTATCTCAGAATTTAAAAAATTAAAAATGGTTAGGGATGTGTCTTAATGGTTAAGCACCCTGTATTCAATCCAATCTCTGCTACCAAAAAAAAAAAAAAAAAGTAAAAAAGTCCACCATGAAAATATGTAAAGAAAGTTTAATATGTAGAAAACATAATTCAGAGCCAGCATGGTAGTGCTATGTGATAGTGATATCACCATGTGATAGTGAAACTTTGGAGACTGAGACAAGAGGATTGCTTCAGCTCAGAAGTTCAAGGCCAGCCTGGGCAACACAGCAAGACACTGTTTCTGGGGGAAAAGAAAGAAAGAAAGAAGAAAGGAAAAGGGGAATCCAAGATGGCGGACCAGAGGGAGGCAGCATTCTGTTTTGTTTCATGACCTGGGGCTCAAGTTGTGAGAATACTGCTTCTCTGCAAGCAATATTCCTGCTCCTATATAAGAATCATGGCCACCATGCCCATCCAGACCACTGCTGAAAACAGGTGCCTCCAGCATGGTCCACCTTCATCACCCTCTTCAGTGGGGGCAACTCCCAGTTTGGAACTTTGGCTGGCCAGGTGTCCAGTTTCTAATTCCCCTCTCTCCCTAGCAGCCACTATCCCAGCACAGTGACACCCTGGTTAACTTCATCACCCTGATGGTGGAGATACCAGCTAACAATAGACGACCCCACCTGTTGGATGAGAGGTGAAGCAGGAAAGATAAGAATTTCCAACCAAAACAATCCTGTTTCTTCCTTCAAGATCTTTTCCCCCTCTCCCTATTCTCCTGCCATCACATCCTCAACATATGTGAAACCAAGTACTTTGCATGAAGTAGGATTTTGAGGACTGGGATGTCCTATAGGATATTATAGCTTTGTTATATATATTTCTATTATCCCACCAATTTCTACTATTTTAACATTTTTTGATTTTTCTCAATATATGGGTGTGTTTGTTTTATGTACTCTACTGTATTCTCACTTGCTTGCCTACCCAAAATTACTTCCTCTCCCTTCTCCTGCTACTAATCTTCTTCTTTAGATTTCTCTTTCACACTTCCTAAGATATAACAACTCTATATCTTCACTTCCTACCTCCACAGCATATTATCCTTTTCCTCACAACCAGTTCTTTGTCCACCATCAGAAATTGTAAACCCTTTTACAAACCTATTGAGTATATTATAGATAATAATTGAGTTCACTGTTTCTGTAGATTGTGATCAAACTATAAATATCTTGATAGCAAACATTTGTTTTTAGGGTGTATATTGTTTATATTGGGATCTGATAACATTGTCCTTCACCTCAAAGGATAGGTATTGGATCCCAACAGGGGCACTATAAGCCTATAAGGTAAAAACAGTAATGCCTCGGATCCACAGTGCTAGAAGGGAAGACACACAAGCAATATGAAAAGACAAGGGAAGAAAGTGCCCCAAACATATCAAGATATCACATTATTACAATCGATGGCAAGCACAGCAGAAGAAATTACAGAGAAGTAGTTTAGGATGTGCATGATTAAAATGTTCTGTAAATTACAGGATGATATAACAGCAAATACAGGCAACAAAAGATCATTTTGACAAAGAGCTACATAAACAAACACAGGAAGCAAAAGAATACAATATGGAGATAGAGGTTGAAAAAAACTAGGAATCCTTGAAATGAAAGAAATAATAAACCAAATTAAAAGCTCAATTGAGAGGATCATCAACAAATTAGACCACTTGGAAGTTAGGACCTCAGACAATGAAGACAAAATATATAATCTTTAAAAGAATATAGACGACAAAGTGAAAACAATAAGAAACCATGAGCAGAATATTCAAGAAATATGGGATAGAATAAAAAGACCAAATTTAAGATAGAGGGATAGAGGAAGGCATAGAATTCCACACCAAAGGAATGAGCAATTTATTCAATGAAATAATGTCAGAAAATTTTCCAAACATGAAGAATAAATTGGAAGACCAAATTCAAGAGGCTTACAGGGTGCCAAATGTTTAAAACACAATAGATCCACACCAAGGCACATTATAATGAAAATGCCTAACATACAGAATAAGGAGAGAATATTAAAAGCCATGAGAGAAAGGAATCAGGTTACATATAGGGGAAATCAATTAGATTATGTGCAGATTTTTCAACCTAGACCCTGAAAAATAAAAGATCCTGGAACAACATATATCAAGCTCTGAAAGAAAATGGATATGAACCAAGAATCTTATAGCCAGCAAAATTAAGCTTTAAATTTGATGATGAAATAAAAACCTTCCATGATAAACAAAAATTAAAAGAATTTACAACTCAAAAGGCTGCCCTACAGAACATCTTCAGCAAAATATTCCATGAAGAGGAATTGAAAACAACAATGAAAATCAGCAGAGAGAGGTATTACTCTAAAGGAAAAACTAATCCAAGGAGAAACCAACTCAAGTTAAATACCAAAAAAAAAAAAAAAAAAACAATGGCTGAGAAATACAAAGCATGTCTCAATAATAACTCTGAGTCAATCAAAAGACACAGATTGGCAGATTGGATTAAAAAGACCCAACAATATGCTGCCTCCAAGAGACTCATCTTGTAGGAAAAGACATCCACAGACTGAAAGTGAAAGGTTTATATCAAATAAAGTAGACTTCAAGACAAAGTAAATCAAAAGGGATAAGGAAGGACATTTCATACTGCTTAAGGCACCAATCATCAACAAGACATAGCAATAATAAATATATATGCCTCAAACAATGGAGCATCTACGTTCATCAAACAAACTCTTCTCAAGTTCAAGAGTCAAATAGACCACAACACAATAATTCTGGGTGGCTTTAACATACCTCTTTCACCACTGGATAGATCATCCAAACAAAAGCTGAACAAAGAAACTGTAGAACTCAATAATACAATCAATAAGTTAGACTTAACAAACATATATAGAATATTTCATCCTTCAATGGATGAATATACTTTCTTCTCAGCAGCACATGGATCCTTCTCTAAAATAGACCATATATTATGCCACAAAGCATCACTTAGCAAATATAAGAAAGTAGAGAGACTACCCTGAATTCTATCAGATCATAATGGAATGAAATTAGAAATCAATGATAAAATAAAAAATAAAAGCTACTCCAAGATAATGATATTCTACTGAATGAACAATGGGTTGCAAAAGACATTAAGGAGGAGATTAAAAATTCTTAGAGGTGAATGAGAATACAGATACAATGTAATGAAATCTCTGGGACACTATGAAGGCAGTACTAACAGGAAAGTTCATTTCATGGAGTTCATTCCTTAAAAGAAGAAAAAGGTCAACAAATAAATGACTTAGCATTATATCTCAAAGCCCTAGGGGGGGAAAAAAGAAAAAATCAACACCAAAAGCAGTATAAGACAGGAAATAATTAAAATCAGAGTTTAAATCAATGAAATTGAAACAAAAGAAACAATTGAAAAAATTGACAAAACAAAAAGTTGGTTCTTTGAAAAAAATAAATAAAATTGACAGACCCTTAGCCATGTTAACAAAGAGGAGAGAGAAAACTCAAATTACTAACATACATGATGAAAAAGGAAATATTACAACAGATACTAAAGAAATACAAAAGATAATTAAAAATTATTTTGAAAACGTGTACTCCAATAATATAGAAAATATCAAAGGCATCAACAAATTTTTAGAGCCATATGATTTGTCTAAACTGAATCAGGATGATATACACAATTTAAACAGATCAGTTTCAAATGATGAAATAGAAGATGCCATCAGAAGCCTGCCAACCAGGAAAAGCCCAGGACCAAATGGATACACAGCTGAGTTGTATAAGACCTTTAAAGGAGAATTAATACCAATTCTCTTCAATTTATTTCAGGAAATAGAAAAAGAGGGAGCACTTCCAAACTCATTCTATTAGACCAAATATCACCCTGATTCCAAAACCAGGCAAAGAAACATTAAGAAAAATTTAGACCAATATATCTAATAAACATAGATGCAATAATTCTCAATAAAATACTGGAAAATCAAATACAAAAACATATCAAAAAAAGAGTGCATTACAATCAAGTGGGGTTCAATCCAGGGATGTAAGGTTGGTTCAACATACGGAAATCAATAAATATAATTCATCACATCAATAGACTTAAATATAAGAACCATATGATCATCTCAATAGACACAGAAAAATCATTAGACAAAATACAGCACCCCTTCATGTTCAAAACACTTTTTTGTAGTGTTTTGTAGTATAGGAACATATCTCAACATTGTAAAGCTATCTATGTTAAGCCTCAGGTCAACATCATTCTAAATGGAGAAAAATTGAAGGCATTCTCTCTAAAAACTGGAAAAAGACAGAGATTCCCTCTTTCACCACTGCTATTTTTTATGTATATTCCTTGAAACACTGGCCAGAGCAATTAGACAGACGAAAGAAATTAAAGGGATACAGACATGAAAATAAGAACTCAAATTAGCACTATTTGCTGACAATATGATTCTATACCTAGAAAACCCAGAAAATTCCACCAGAAAACTTCTAGAATTAGTAAATGAACTCAGCAAAGTAGCAGGATACAAAATCAACACCCATAAATAAAAGGCATTTCTGTGCATCAGTGATAAATCCTCTGAAAGGGAAATGAAGAAAACTACCCCATTTACAATAGCCTCAAAAAAAAAAAAAATACTTGGGAATCAACCTAACAGAAAAGGTGAAAGACCTCTATAATGAAAACTACAGAATTCTAAAGAACGAAATTAAAGAACACCTTAGAAGATGGAAAGATCTCCCTTGTTCCTGGATAGACAGAATTAATATTGTCAAAATTAACATACTACCAAAAGCACTATACAGATTTAATGCAATTCCAATCAAAATCCCAATGGCATTCCTCAGAGAAATAGAAAAAGCAGTCATGAAATTCATCTGAAAAAAATAAGAGACCCAGAATAGCTGAAGCAATCTTTATCAAGAAGAGTGCAGCAGGTGGCACCACTATACCAGAACTTAAACTATACTACCGAGCAATAGTAACAAAAACAGCATGGTATTGGCACCAAAATAGACTGGTAGAACAATCATACAGAATAGAGGACACAGAGACTAACCCACATAATTACAGCTATCTTATTTTAGACAAAAGTGCCAAAAAACATACATCGGAGAAAAGATAGCACAAATGGTGCTGGGGAAACTGGAAATCCATATGCAACAAAATGAAATTAAACCCCTCTCTCTCACCATGCACAAAACTCAACTCAAAGTAGATCAAGAACCTAGGAATTAAACCAGAGACCCTGTGTATAATAGAAGAAAAAGTAGGACCAAATCTCCATCATATTGTATTAGGCCCCAACTTCCTTAACAAGATTCCTATAGCCCAAGAATTAATAAATGGGATAGGTTCAAACTAAAAAGCTTCTTCTCAGCAAAAGAAACAATTAGTGAGGTGAACAGACAGCCTACAGCTTGGGAGCAAATTTTTACCACTTGCACATCAGGTAGAGCACTAATCTCTAGGGTATATAAAGAACTCAAAAAACTAAACTCCAAAATTAAAAAATAAAAATAAAATAAACAAATAACCCAATCAATAAATGGGCCAAGGACCTGAACTGACACTTTTCAGAAGCGGATATACAATCAATCAACAAATATATGAAAAATGTTCATCATCACTAGAAATTAGAGAAATGCAAATCAAAAGTACTCTAAGATTTCATCTCACTCCAGTCAGAATGGCAGCTATTAACAATACAAATAACAGTAAGTGTTGGCGAGGATGTAGGGGGAAAGGCACACTCATACATAGCTGGTGGGACTGCAAATTGGTGCAGCCAATATGGAAAGTAGTATGTAGATTATTTGGAAAACTGGGAACGTAACCACCATTTGACCCAAGTATCCCACTCCTTGGTCTATACCCAAAGGACTTAAAAACAGTATACTACAGGGACACTGCCACATCAATGTTTACAGCAGCATAATTCACAATAGCTAAACTGTGGAACCAACCTAGATGCCCTCAGTAGATGAATGGATACAGAAAATGTGGTATATATACACAATGGAATATTACTCATATTTTTATATTTATTATCTTTTATATTTAAGGTAATTCCAATCAAAATCCCAATGGAATTCCTCAAAGAAATAGAAAACGCTGTCATGAAATTCATCTGAAAAAATAAATATAAAAATATAAAAGATAATAAAATAATGGCATTTTCAGGTAAATGGATGGAGTTGGAGAAGATAATGCTAAGCGAAGTTAGCCAATTCCAAAAATCCAAGTGCCTAAAGTTTTCTCTGATATAAGGAGGCTGATTTATAGTGAGGTTTGGAGAGGGAGCATGGGAAAATTAGACAAACTGTAGATAGGGCAAAGGGAGAAGGAGGGGGAGGGAGGGGGTAAGAGGGTAAAACAAAGATGGTGGAATGAGATGGGCGTCACTACCCTAAATACATGTATGAAAAAGACATAAATGGTGTGAATATACTTTGTATACAAGCAGAGAGATGAAAAATTTTGCTTTACATATGTAATATGAATCGTAATGCATTCTGCTGTCATATATAACAAAATAGAATAAAAAATTTTAAAAAAGAAAGAAAAAGAAATAAAATCATATGCTAAAGACCTAATCCCTAATGTGATGGTATCAGGAGGTGGGGCCTTTGGAGGTAATCAGGTTTAGATGACAATGAGTATGGAGCCCACGTGGTACAATTATGTACTTATAAGAAGACAGAGACCAGTGACTTCTCTTCAATCATTGGCAATCTAGAAAGGCCATTGATAATCTAGAAAGCAGGATTTGCTAGCACCATGATCTTGACCTTCTGAGCCTCCAGAGATCTGATGAATAAATGTGTATTATTTAAGCCATCCAATTTGTGTATTCTGATAGAGTAGCCAAACTGGCTAAGACACTGTGTATGGGAGAAGCCAACAAAAGGGGCACTACCATTAGCTGAGAGAGAAGAGTAAAATGAGTTGATGTTGGAGAGAGGGGCTGGGGTCTAAGGCACTGTCAAGGCATTTCTAGGACTGTGGATCTCATGTAAGATACCTATGTATAGGGGGTTAGGGATGGAGCTCAGTGGTAAAACACTTCCCTAGGATCCCCAGTCTTGACCAGAAAAAAATACTTATATAAAATGGAAAACACTGAATAGTTCATGAGCAAAAGAGGGGCATGGCCTATTTGCTTTTCATAAGAGCACTCTAAAATTGTGAAGAAACTGCGCTAGGTAGGCAAAGTCAGATGTAGGGGAACAAGTCATAAGGACATTTCAGGACACCAAGTGCTGGGAGTCATTCTGTGAACCTCATGGGAACTAAAATCAGCATGGAAGCTATTAGGTGGCAAAGTCTGGTATCTGGGAACTCAAGGCGCCACTCCTGCTGGTCTGCCCAATAAGTGTGATATTCTACCTAGCTCTGGAGTTGGGGTGACCCACTGGAGACACAGAGCCACACAGCCTCTCAGAGATTGGTGTGGCTTGCCAAGATGCCAATCAACCTGTAGATTGCAAGATACCAGGAAGCGAGACTCCACCCGCTGAAACCTTATTCCTGTCTTTGATATATCCTCCTTTAAGTAAAGGACCGGAGCCACTTTCTAGTTGTTCTATTCCAGCTCCTATGTGGACTGGGGGAAACTATTGGGTGCTCTGCTTTTTAAAAACTATTTGCTGGCTCTGTCTCTTAATTTTTCACGAATTATTTCAGACTTTTAATTTGTCAGGTGGCTGGATCTTCTGAGCAGAAAACTACCCTGAGGACATGCTAGCCTCCCCTTGATGACCAAGTTGATAGATGATGTACCAACCCTCTCATTAATCCCCACAAATAATTGAAAAAGTGATATGTCCCCTCATATATTTTAAGATAACTTTTACATTTTAAAGAATGTATTATAGTCATCAGATAAAGATTATTCTTCAGATAAAGATTATAACACATTTTATCTGCTATATTATAAATATTGACAGTTTAAAATAAAACTACAATTTAGGTACAGGGTTAAGTCCCCCCAAAAGTAGAAAACATCACAAGTCCAAAGTGCATTTAATACTCCTAACCCAATCATAACACAGTACATTGTATTGACTGTTCTCTCAACTGTTCCCCCTTATCATTCTGGGGCGGAGTGGGAACTTCAACTTGCTGCCCCTGTCCAATTGCGACAGAGTTTTGAACTGCATATCAATACCCTGGGAAAAGATCAAAATTTAAAATGTTAAGTATGATTTCCACTGAATGCTTACCACTTTTGCACCATCATAAAGTTAAAAAAAAAAAAAAAAACGGTAAGTGAAATCATTGTAAGATGGGGACCACTTGTATTTTAAACAAATTCAGTAGGGATCTAAAAACTATTTTGATCTGATAGCCAAGGTTATTTTAAAATCCCACGAATTAGCTTTTCTTTAACCATGGGAATTCTTTATCATTCCCTTTACTCTTTCATTCCATGCCATAATCCCCGAAAAAGTCTTAATCTCTTATTGATTCATCTATTATATGTCTCTGCTTTTACATGATAATTTGTGCCCACAGGCTGAGAAAATCCTAAATGCAAGTCATCTCTTTCACAGGTCCCTTAGTCACCTGCACTGCAGTCATTGGGTTTCGCCTGCCTTTAGACTACACCAAGTTAGGCATGCAGGTGGTGAAGGCTGGATTCGGGTCTTTAACTTGCGTGGATACAACGGATCGGCCTTTAACACACACTTGGGCAAACCGTGCTCCTTTCCCTGCAGGGTCAAGGTCACGAGGCCCTTGAGGCTTGGACCTCGTCGCTGCAGCCCTTGCTCTCCCGCTGGGTCTTTGCCCGCCCACAGCTCCCAACAGGCACTGCGCTGGGCTCCCGACACCGAGCGCGCTAGCGTCCTCTTCTTCACGTGCGGCAGGTGATCAGGCGGGCGCGGGGTGATCGGCCCAGCGTGGTCAGACAGTTAAGGGGATAAGGAAGTGGGAACCGGCGCCAGGGCGATTGTCTTTGAGTCCCTGCAAGCGCTCTCCGTTTTGTGCGACTTGACCTTGGCCGCTGGGAGGAAGCCGCCTGGCGTTTGTGGGTCACAGCGCAGCGGGTAAGGGCCTGGTTGTCGGACCCCAATGGAGGGCCTGGGCCGTGGCCCCCGTGGGAGAGCTGCTCTGCAGACACTCAGAGCACCCAGCCTCCGCTGGGCAGAGCCGCAGATGCCCTGCCCTCGGGAACTGTCTTCAAGGCAGAGTTTTCTTAGTTACTCTTAATCAGGCAGGCCGTGCTTTTAACTATTCTCAGATTATGAAGTCGTTTTAATTTTAATATATTATTATTATTACTTTTTTTTTTTTATTATTAGTGGCACCCAGGTAACTCTACCTCTGAACTACGTACCTGGCTCTTTTTGGTTTCTTATTTTGAGACAGGATCACTTAATTACCCAGACCCACCTGCCATTCTCCTGCCTCAGCCTCCCAAATAGCTGGGATTACAGGTGTGAGCCGCCTTACCTGGCCCTTTGAAAATAATTTTTAAAAATCATAAATGAATAACAAGCTCTTTGAAAAACTTTGCCACCATTTATTGTATAAAATGTACACAAACATAGATATACATACACCCGTGATTCCAGGACACCCCTCCCTGTGCCAAAATCTTTGGATGCTCAAATCTCTTTTATAAAATGGCATAGTATATAACCTCCACAAACCCTCCATATATTTTAAATCAGCTCTAAGTTATTTATAATACCCAATACAATGTAAATGCTATGCAAGAAAAATGTATGTACATGTCCAGTACAGATACAACCATTGTAGTCCTAACTTCATAATCCACAAATGAGATACCAAGAAAACTGCTCAAAAAGGGTGTGAAGAGACAAGATCTTTGAAAGGGGACAAGTATAGCAGTGTCATTTCTTGTGGATTCAGCCTTGGCATGTGGAAAATTCAAGCTTTGCATTTTGGAATGTCTGAATTTTTTAGTATATTTTTTCATCCAAGTTTGGTTGAATCCTCAGACTCCACATCTGGGGATCTGGTGGGCCAACTGTATAATTGATTACATATGTGATTTTATAGAGATAGGTATAACTTTTCTAAGAAATTAATACACTGAATTATATTGATGATATTAATAGACACCATATTTGCATTCATGGGATAAACTCCACTGGGAGGGAAAAAATACATACACTGTTGGCCCTCCCTCCATATTTGCAGGTTCCACTTTGATGATTCAACCAACTGCAAATAAAAAACATACCCCCCCCTTCATTAGGTCTGTGCTGAACATGAGCAGGCTTTTATTTTTCCTCAACACTGCAGTATAATAACTATTTACATAGCATTTTACATTATATTTTTGCAGTTAATTTAGAGATGATATAAAATATAGGGGATGATGCTCACAGATTATTTGTAAAAACTATAATATTTTATATTGGAACTTGAATTTGGTGTCCTTCGAGGAGGAAGTCCCAGAACCAATCCCCCATGGATAATAAAAGACAACCACATATTTTCCTTTATTTCTAATCTAATTGCATTATAGTCATAGAATTTGGGCTATATGATGGCAAATCATTTGAAATTTGTTGAGATACATTATAATTCAATAAGTGGTTGATTTTCATTTGTGCTAAATATATAGACTACATACAACTCAAGAAGTGCTGGATATATCATCCAGCACTTCTTGAGTTGTATGTAGTCTATATATTTAGTAAATCAAAATTTTAAATTGGGTTTTTGAAATCTATCCTTAATATATTTATTTTTGCTTGCTTGATTTTTTTTTTTTTTTTTTGCTGTTTCCTCCTTCTTCCCTTTCCCCTTTACATTCTTCTCCTTTGCCTTTCTCCACCGCCCCTTCTCTCTTGCCACCCCTTCTCTCTACTCCTCCCCCTCCTCCTCCTCTTCCTGTAGTGGAAAGGTTAACCTGATTAACTAAAATAAGTGTAAGAGTCCCACTATCACACACTAGATTTTTTAATTTATTCTTATTTTTCTGTGATTTTCTTAATGTATTTTATACATTGTATATTTGCACTATGTATTTTGAAATGATGTTGTTAGATACAAGTTCAAAAGTGTTCTGCTACATTTTTCTGGTAAAGTGAACCTTTACTGATTTTATAGTGACACTCTATGGTTGATGACTCTCTCTTTTAATACCTATTATTTACTTTTTCTTGACAATTTGTTTGGATATGCCTGAATAAAAATTAGAGTCTGATTGGGATAAGGAAGTGGGGAATTCATATCGTGTAGGTAACCCATTTTAAAAGGAAGAAACCAGAATACATGTAATAATACAATGTAAAATGCTATGTAAAATGCTATGTAAACATTTTATGTGATGTTTCCTACTCCCAAATTTTCTTTGTTTATATTACAATTTTGGTTCTGTTTCTCAGTGTGTGTGTATGTATATATATGTATGTATGTATGTATATGTGTGTGTGTATGTGTGTGTGTGTGTGTGTGTGTGTATTTTTTCTTTTTGTGTGGTGTTGGGGATGCAACCCAGAGCCTTGTGCATGGTATGCAAGTGCTCTACCACTGAGTTATACCCCAGCTCCTTAGTAATATACTTAAACTTCTGTAATTTTATTTATCTTTCTTCAACAGTATCTATTGACCTCTACATTTTAAAAAGGAGGAAATCAAATTACTTATGCTTCCTGCAGTCCAACCACCTTCTTTTCTTCCCACCTTGACTTTTTAGTACTTACACAATAATTTCTATATTTATATTTAGAGCTTTTTCACTATGGAAATAGAAGTACAGAAATAAGGTTCTGTTCTATAATAATAGGTCCCATAGTTGTTTTGACTTAGTTCTACATTTAAGTTTAATGCTTTTATTATTATCTCCTTTATTTCAAGCTTCCTCCCTTTAGCTCTGTATTAATGGGATTTATTATCATGTATGTATTCTTTATATTAAGGATTCATGGGTAGTATCTTTGCTGAGTTTTGTATATTTGAAAATGTTTATTATCATGCTTAAATGAAATTTGGGCTTTGTATCAAAACCTTAAACTAATTTTTTCTCCTAAAGAAATGTTCTGGCATTTAAATATTGCTGTGGAGATGTGGGAGGTTTACTTGATATTTTCATATGTCTGATCAGAAAAGATAATAAACTATTTTTACACTGTTTAATTATTAGTGAGATTGAGCAACATTTTTTACATTTATTGAATATTTGATGATAGTGATAAGAGCATAAATATAAAAGTCTAAGCAGAAGTTGGGGTTAGTGTGTACTCTATTGAAAAGGTAGACTAATGATGGCCATGGGCCAAATCTGGTCTGCTGCCTGTGTTTGTGTGATCTACAAGCTAAGAAAGAATATTTGCAACCAATTTTGTGATGGGTATCATTAACTTTGAATCCTAGTTAAGTCTTGTTAGTATACCTGTATTATAAAATCTGTACTCAATTATTATTATCATATATTGAATTTCATCAATGAAACATTTGTAGAAATTTATTTTCTTTTATTTGAGTACCTATGTAACATTTTTAATTTTATGTTTTGGCCCACAAAGCCAAAAATATTTACTCTTTGGCCTTTTTCAGAAAATGTTTATTTACTCCTATTTTATTGCAAATCCAGAATGGATTTGATTCAGAAATACTTTTGAATCTAGGCCACCTCCCTTAGGATCCATTTCTTCATCTTATCTCAAGATGTGGGCCCCAAAGTTGCATCCTTCAATTCTTAACACAGTGAGTAGTCCTTCTAGGAGCATTATTGGTACTGTTTAGGTAATGTGTGGGATTTTTCTGTACCATGAATCTCATCACTAAGTAGGCTGTCCTACATTAATATTGTTACCTTTGGCTTCATACCTAATATGGGAATTTCTATCATTTCTATTTCAGTGAGGACTACTCTTGCTCCTGGCTTGTTTCAGTCTGCCATATTTGATTTGTCTGAAGCATAGTTACTTGCTAGTTAAAACTTTTTCTATCTACATTGATTCTAGTCTTAAATTCTTGGTTTAACTTCTTTAATTACAGTATACTTTCAAGCAGTGCATCATTTTTATCACTTTCTGTATTTTGTAAGATTTACTTCTGTAATCAGAAAGAAATTTTCTTTTCCTTCTCTTTTCTTTTTTAATGCTGGGGATTGAACCCAGGGCTTGTGCAAGATAAGCTTGTGCTCTACCACTGAACTCTATCCCCAACTCTGAGACTCTCTTTTTCCTATTTCAAAACTTATTCCCTTTTGTTCTGTTCTGTTCTATGTGAGGAATGCTGGTAGCATATACATATGACCTTTTAGTGTTTAGTGAATGGTGAAATTAGTTAAATAGCTTGAGGTACTAGCTCTGTTGACTCCATTAAGTTCTTTTTGATGATTTCCCCTGATGAAGTGATCTTAAAACTTATTATAATGTTTAGTATAGAATTTATTTTAAACTAAAATTGTATGCATATAAACCCTTAAATATAAGAAGGAAAAATTACCTTAGAAAAGAAGTTAGATAATACAGAGGTTGCTCTGAAAGGATAACAAACATATAGTGAATGATCTGGAAATTATACCATATACAAAAAATAGTAGAAGGTAACTGGGATATTGTATTAAGCTTCTAGAGAAATTGGGAGCTATATATGGAGTTTTGAATGTCAGTAGCCAAAGTTGTAAAATTGTCTTTTTATTAAAAAATGATATGGATGTATTTTTTTATAGCCAGTTACTTCACTTTTCATTCAGAAAACAAATAGACATTTGTACCCATTGACTTGACAACTGTGAATCGTGATGGACAAAGAGGAAAGGAACATAAAACCAAGGTAAAAGTAATATATAATAAATGAAATATTTTTCTAAAGTAAGATTTAAACAATATATGGCCAGTGGTAAGACAGTCTGACAGGAAAAATCTTAACATGCCATGTGAGGACTGATTGAGGGTTCTGAGGTTTAGAAAGCCTTGATTTCATAAAGTGATTACTGACAAGATAAGCAAATTAACACTAGTTTCTAGCTTTTCCCCATCAAACCACCCTTTTACAAAGAAAAGAAGAAATAATGGATCAATAACAGAATCTATCTATCTATCTACCTTAAACCAAACCCAAGGTGGTTTGGTTTAAGGTAGGTAGGTAGATAGATAGATAGATAGATAGATAGAACATTTGGAAAATTGCAAGATCATGAGGAAGAACCTTTCAGAAAGCATTAAGAAGGAATAAAGTGCTAAAAAGAATGAGAAAAGTTATAAGCCAAGGATAATCAAACTAGAAGTATCAACATTTATAAAGAATTCTAGAAGGAAAGAAAAATGATTTTAAAATAATCATTACCTGACTTAAACATGGTGGATTGGATTGAACACATTGCTTGCACTATTCTCTTTCCTGAAATCTCACTAAAAGAGAATGAGAAATGAAACAAAAACCATATGAGAGAAACCGGTAAAATTTTGGAAACTTGAAAACAGATGAATCAATGATAATTGATTTAATAGAGCAGAAGTGGAAACCCAAGATAGCAGTGGGTGAGGCCCTAAAGCATATTGATTCATCCCCAACCCTCCCAAACCTCCCCTAATCCCCCACACATTCAAGATTGGAGATACCAGGAACCTATGGAAGTGTACAAAAATCATTAGAACCCAAAACTCCTTTCTCACCTCTCACAGCCAAGAGACTATTTCTCCTTCAGGTCCAGTAGGAGATTGGAGGTCTACTGCCTAGGAAGATCAAACTGAGAGCACAACTTGAAGTAGAATTCTGTCCTCAAATCAAGGTTTCTTCTTCTACTAGACTTAGAGGAACCTCACAGTCAAATGCTAAGAACATTATTCTCTGAAAATGATCAGCCAAAAGGAAATATCTATATATTTGGCCAATGAAACATACCCCAACTAAGTACCAAATCATCCCACAGTGAAACAATTCCACAGTGCATAAAGAGCTGCTCAATATCTTTTTAGCAATGATTCTTAAATATAAGCACACAACCCATGCTCATGAGACATTTGAGAGAAGTTTATAGCATAACAGAAATTCAAACAAAAGCTTGGAGGAAACGGACAATATATGGAGAAGAAAAGTTCAACAACCATCACAAAACTATCATTAGATGACCAGAGAGATCAAGAAAACTAGTCAACATTTGGAAAATTAAAAAATATAGAACATTTGGAAAATTAAAAATAGTTCTTGGAAACTAAATACATAATAGCAAAATTAAGATTCAGAGAAGAGTTAAAAGAACTGAGAAAATTTTGTAGAAAGAAAAATGAAAAGATAGAGATTGAAAATAAGATGGAAAAAGTAAGAAAAATGTTCCATAGGAAACACAATAATATGACATAAATGAATCCAAAGTATCCTGGTAATCACAATACATACAAATACACTAAATTTTTTAAATGTTGAAGTAAATAAAAAGCTTGTTATGGAAATATGAAAAACATAAGGACATACCAATAGACAAATTGTTAAAAAATGGAAAAATGTTTAAGACAAAGACATTATTATACTATCACAAGAAATAATACAGTATCAGAAAAAAGTCTGCAAAGTAAAAGATAACTAAATATAAATAAGGCTATTTTATGATGAAATGTTCAATTCAGTAGGTAATAATTGTTCTAAATGTATATAGGCCTACTTGAAGCAAAAGTTGAGAGAATGAAGGAGAAATTGACAAATCTATCATAGTAAGAAATTTTAATACTCATTAATTGAAATCACTCATTAATTGAAAGGTCAAGTACAAAATTAGTAAGAATATAGAAAATATGAACAACCAAATTAACTTTTGTTTTTGGTATCAGAGATTGAACCCAGGAGCATGTAACCACTGAGCTACATCCCCAGCCTTTTAAAAAAAATTGTATTTTTATTTTGAGATAGGATCTCACTAAGTTACTTAGGGCCTCACTAAGTTGCTGAGGCTGGCTTTGAACTTGCAATTCTCCTATCTCATCTTCTGGAGCAACTGGGAATATAAGCATGCACCACTGCAACTGGCTCACATGTTTGGTGATAGATAGATAGGTAGACAGACAGACAGACAGACTGTCTGTCTGTCAGAACACTGCAACCAACAACTGCAGGACGCAGATTATCTGTTAGGTTACAGGAAATGATTATAGAACTTGAGCATGCAGAGCTATAAAATTTTAATAAATTTCCAAAAAGACAATACACATATCTTTTAATTGCATTAGAAATCAGTAATGAGGCAAATTAGAAAATCCCAATATTTTTAGAAATGAAACAGACTTTTGTTTCTTCATGGTACTAAGTATCAAACTCAGGACCTTGAACGTGCTAAGCAAGCACTCTACCACTGAGCTACATCCCAAATCCAAAACATAATATTTTAAAAACACTTTTCTGAGTAATTCATGAAAGTATGATCCATAAGGGAAATTAGAAAAAACTTAGAACTGAGTGTGGTAAAATAATTGAATTGTTTAAATTACATTATCAATGTCACACATTATAAAAAATTGTGTGATATAGCTGATTCACAAAATGTTGTATTTACACATTGCTTCTAAAATAGGTGGGCCACAGTATAAATCTTGCAACAACGAGCAGTGCCATTTAGGAGTCCTGCAACCAATATGAGATTGAAAAAAGGAGATAAATACAGAAGGACCTGTAATTAAAAGATAATATTATCAACACTTTCCTGACAAAAAGAATTGAAAAATTACACAAAATATAAGAATTTTAAGAAAACTATATTTAACATGTACTCAATAAGAAACAAGCAAAGATGAACTCTTTTCAATCACTAAAATTATTGAAGGAGTGGTTGTCAATCACTACTACTGCCAGCCTTCCCCCGCCCACACACAATACAGAGACCATACACATCAGGTTAAGAGCTTTAAATATGAGTTTTAACAAACATTCAAGAAATAAATCATTCTAACACTGGGAGCTGTGGCACATTTCTAAAATCCCAGAGGCTCAGGAGGCTTAGACAAGAGGATCACAAGTTTAGGAACAGCCTCAGCAAATTAGTGAAGACCTAAGCTACCTAGTGAGACCCTGTCTCAAAAATTTAAAAAAGTTGGGGGCATTGTCTGGGAATGTATCATAGTGGTAAAGCACCTCCCCCCAAAATATCCAATCTTACAAAATTTCTTCTACACAGAGAGAGACAGAGACAGAAAGTAGTTCCTAACTGAACTTATGAGAGTAATTTATACAACCTCCCAAGTCCATTTTATTTATGATCTTAAAATAAAAAATCCTAGATGAAATATTAACCTAATTATAGCACTATATAAAAAGTTGATACTTCAGGACCAAGTTGCACAGTCCAATCCCAGAAATGCAATATTAATTCAATATAGAAAAATGCACCAATATCAATTACCATTAATAAAGAAGAAAAGCATGTGATGAACATCTAATAATGATTTTAAAAAAAACTCTTAGAGAAAACTATTTGATTCAGAGGTCTTACCAGAAAACTAAAGCAAATATCATATTTAATAGTCAAGTGTTAAAAGTGTTCTTTATCAATTCAGAAATATGACGAGGATAGTTGCTACTGCCACTTCTCATCAGTGCTCTATAATGTTTCTCTGATAATTGTATCACTTTATTGGGGGTGACAGAGCAATTGAGTCTGCCCTTTACACCATACTGGAAATTCAAGGATTTAAGGACATATGTATGATTTAAAAGACCTATGAAAGGAAAAACTTTAAAACTATTAAGAAAACATAAGAACATTTTTTAGTAAAGAAATATTTCTTAAAGAAGACATAACATAATCCATAAGGGCAAAGATAGATAAATGATACTAAAGTTAAGAACTTCTATGTACTGGGACATCAAAAAAAGTAGAAAGATAAATCCAAAACAGAGATATAAAATATCTAAAAATTACCATCCAAAATTTGTATATAGTTCTTAAAGATTGTAAAGAAAATGGCAAACAATTTAGTACCCATGAAAATGAAATATTTCAAAATATTTATAAATCAAATGGGGACTCACAGTGTGTTCACAGGAAAGCATTTAAAAGTACTTAATAAGCTATTCATAAATAAGCTCAAGGAAGTTGTGCTCTATTTACCCATGAATAGAAGTTTTGCCTTCTTATTCACTATGGTTAAGCATTTTGTTTAATATACCACTAGGTACTTTTTCCCTCTGAAAAGCACATGTAAAGCTTTACAGAACACTGAATTTCCTCTACCTGGTAAAATTATGGTCTACTGTGTAAGTTGGTTGTAGGCAGTGACTTTGGATTCTGTTCTTAAGAAAAATTTTTTTCCCAACATTTAAAAAGTAGACAGTTGGCCAATGTGCTGTAAAAAATATTTGGGTTATAATCCTGATATGGGTTGGACTTTTGGTTTGTTCTTTTCATAAAGGAGGACAATATAAGAGTTGTTCTCACATAACTAGGAATTTTTGAAAACTGTGTTGACTTTTTTCTGCCACTAACTTAATTGGAGATATTTCTCCAAAAATGAAATCAACCTTAAATTTCAATGACCATTTATGATATTTATTTTCTTATACTAAAACAATTACACCTATCTAAAAATTGCTTGAAATGATAGACATTAGATTTTAAAGTACAGATTATTTAATCTTTAGTTATAGATAATGTTTATCACAGCATTTATCAAAACTATGTTGTTTCAATTATAAAAATTGAAATTATAAATGAAATTTTCAGTAATATTCTAATAGTTCAATATTTTGTTAGAGAGATTATTCATTTATACTCTTAGAATTGTCTTCTTTGTCATCTTAGGTTTTTAAAATATAAAGTGCGAAAGTACAAAATTGATATACCATTTGAGACTCAGACAGCTCAAGAACCAGTAAAGGAAACACTGAAATATAAAATGTTTAAAAGGCGGTCTGTACCCTTGATGTCAGAGAAGACAGAAATTTATCAAGACTACTATCCAGGCATGTTGATTTATGTTTTCTTTTATGGAAATGGAAAAAGGTTTACATAACATTAGATTAAGAAACAAGTGAAATAAATTGAAATACTGGAGTCTACTTTCAAAATATAATATTTGATACTTGGCTAATTTCATTAGCAATGCAGTTAGCAATGTCTTCAAATACAAAGCCTGCTTTTATATTTTTTCTGATGAAATATTTTATTTTTTTAATTTGTTCTTCTTAGTGATACATGACAATAGGATTCATTTTGAGATAATTATAAAAGCATGGAATATAATTTGTTCTAATTTAGTCTCTAGTATTTTCCATTTTCCTCTCCTCTTCCCTCTCCCTGTTCCCTTCCCTCTACTGATCTTTATGCTATTTATTTATGTTTTTTAAAATTAGTATCTTGTGGATATTGAGATTCACTGTGGTATAGTCATATGTGTACATAGGAAAGTTAGGTCAGATTCATTCCACTGTCTTTCCCTATCTCATCCCTCCTCCCTTCTCTTCATTTCCCTTTGTCTACTCCACTGATCTTTCTTCTATACTTTTTTAACCCGCTCCCCACCCCCACTTATTTTGGATTACTTCCGCATATCACAGAAAACATTTGACTTTCACTTTCTGGGACTGGCTTATTTCACTTAGCATGATAGTCTCCAGTTCCATTCATTTATGAGAAAATGCCATAAAGTCATTCTTCTCTGTGGCTGAGTAATACTCCTACCATATTTTCTTTATCCATTCATCTGTTGAAAGACATCTGTGTTAGCCTCATAGCTTGGCTGTTGTGAATTGTGCTGTACAAAGCCTGTTTTTTAAAGGGAACATAATCTAAACATAATAATAAAAGTAGTAGTAAAAATAATAACTACAACCACCACCACCATAACAACAACAGGGGTCACTAACACCACCAAGAATGTCTGATATCTCGGTACCAATTTACAGTTTGCATCACTCTTTCATGTCTTTTTTTTAAGGTAAAGATCATCTTTTTTTTTTTATTTCTTACATACATGACAATAATGGAATGCGTTACAATCTTAATTATCCATTCACAACACCATTTTTGTAACTCTGTATATAAGTATGTTCACTCCAAATTATGCCTTATACATGAGCTCTCTTATTATTATTTTTTATTACAATTCTTAATACACCTTTATACCACAATTTAGCATATCTCTGATTATATGTAAGGTACGTTGACACATCTTCATACATGTATTTTGTAAAATAATGAGGGTCTCCTTCCACCATCCATGCTATTCCCCTTCTCCTTCCCTTTCCCTCCCACCCCTATTTCCTATCAAGAGGTAATCTTCCTCCCTTGCTCTCCCTCTCAACCCCATTTTGAGTTACCCCCCTTATATCAGAGAAGACATTTGGCATTTGATTTTTTGGGGGGAGATTGGCTAACTTCACTTAGCATAATCTTCTCTAATGCCATCCATTTCCCTGCAGATGCCATGATCTTTATCTTTTTTATTGCTGAGTAATATTCCATTGTGAATAAATGCCACATTTTTTTTTATCCTTTCATCCACTGAAAGACATCTAGGTTGGCTCCACAGTTTAGCTATTATGAATTGTGCTGCTATAAACATTGATGTGGCTGTGTCCCTGTAGTATGCTGTTTTGAGGGCCTTTGGGTATAGTCCGAGAAGAGGAATAGCTGGGTCAAATGGTGGTTCCATTCCCAGCTTTCCAAGGAATCTCCATACCGTTTTCCAAATTGGCCGCACCAATTTGCAGTCCCACCAGCAGTGTATGAGTGTACCTTTTTCCCCACATCCTCGCCAGCACTTGTTATTGTTTGTCTTCATAATGGCTGCCACTCTTACTGGAGTGAGATGGTATCTTAGTGTAGTTTTAATTTGCATTTCTCTGATTGCTAGAGATGATGAACATTTTTTCGTATATTTGTTGATTGATTGTATATCCTCTTCTGAGAAGTGTCTGTGCAGGTCCTTGGCCCATTTATTGATTGGATTATTTGTTCTTTTGGTACTTATCTTGTTGAGCTCTTTATATACCCTAGAGATTAGTGCTCTATTTGATATGTGAGGGGTAAGAATTTGTTCCCAGGATGTAGGTCCCTATTCAACTCACATGTTATTTCTCTTGCTGAGAAAAAACTATTTTAGTTTGAATTCATCCCATTTGTTGATTCTTGGTTTTAATTCTTGTGCTATAGGTGTCTTATTAAGGAAATCGGGGCCTAATCCCACGTGATGGAGATTAGGGCCTACTTTTTCTTCTATTAGACGAAGAGTCTTTGGTTTAATCCCTAGGTCCTTGAGCCATTTTGAGTTAACTTTTGTGCATGGTGCGAGATAGGGATTCAATTTCATTTTGCTGCATATGGATTTCCAGTTTTCCCAGCACCATTTGTTGAAGATGCTATCCTTTCTACAGTGCGTGCTTTTGGCACTTTTGTCTAATATGAAGTAGTTGTAATTTTGTAGGTTAGTCTCTGTGTCTTTTATTCTGTACCATTGGTCTACCAGCCTGTTTTGGTGCCAGTAACATGCTAAAGATCTTCTTAACTCCATTTTATTTTGTCTTCCTTCCTTCTCCCTATCTCAAATTCTATCATTTCCAGGATTTTTATTTTCCCTTTTTATCCAGCTCTTCAGTATCCACACTTTTATAAGCTTTCAGCCCCATCTGCAGTACTTGTCTTGGGTGATAATTTTACCTCTTTTCCTTTAAGGTAAATCTACCACCTCATTCTAGAGTTCCTCTCCTTCCATGTCCTCAGGAACGTAGTGTCAATTCATTATCTTCTCTCATCTCTTCCTTTCTATTAGCTCTTTTCTCTCTGGATATGAATATGTTATATATTTAATAATTTTAAACAAAACAATCCTGAAACATCTTTGAGGTCTGTATTTCTTTTTGGCAATTACCACTATAGTATCAGTCATCTTAAAATCCTGGCTGAAACTTCCTCCAACTCTTGACTTCTTGCTCACTCCTCAATATGTATTCTACCACCTTTACTATACTGGTAAGACTCTTCAAGGTTGCTTCCTCATGGCTAAATCCTCATAGAAATGATAGAAATGATTAATTTATAAATAAAATAATCTTTATTTTACTACACCATTCTGCCACATTTTTTTTTCTTTTAACCACTTAACTTCCTTTTTCCCCTTGATTTTGAGGAAAACTACTTACTGTTTATGTTTTCTAAACTCTTCTTTGTTATACAGTATAATAGTAACATTATAGAGCAACTATATATTGTTGAGTTATTCTTTCTTTAAGGTTTTCTTTCTTCTTTTCTATCTGCTCTTTTTCTGTTTCTTAAGTTTTTACTTCTCTTTCTACATAATTTCTCAGGTGTTTTTAGGGTCTGTCAAAATCAATGTTCCCTTTTTTTTTCCTGTCTGAGCTGGACCAAGACTTTAGCATTTTAAATAATATATCTTCTCCTATATTGCCTGTTAAATTAATACACAATCCTTCTCCCTCAACCTCCAGAGTTGTTGGGGTATAGGCACCCACCATTGTACCCATCCCATATATAGATAGATAGATAGACAGATAGATATAGATATAGATAATTTTTGGTACTGAGGATTGAACCCGGAGTCATTTTATCACTGAGTTATATCCCCAGTCCTTTTTATTTTTTATTATTGAGACAGGGTCTTACTAAGTTGCTAAAAAAAACTTCATAAATTGCTGATGTTGGCCTCCAACTTGCAATCCTGGCTTACCCTCCCAAGTCACTGGGATTATGGGGATTATGGGTGTGGGTTACTGGGCCCAGAAAATAAATAAATAAATAGATAAGATATATAATAAAATTATATATCTAGGAGTGACTTATTTTGGCTCATGGTTTCAGAGGTTTCAGTCCATGTTCAGTAAGCTCCATTGTTTGGGGCCTGAGGTGAGGCAGAACATCATGGAGGAAGGGTGTAATGGAGGAAAGCTGCTCAGCTCCTAGTAGCTGGGAATTAGACCAGAAAGGAAGAGGGGACCAGGGACAAGATATAGTTCCAAGGGTGTGCCTTTAACACCCATTTCCTTTAACTAGGTCCCTCCTCCTATAGTTTCCACCATCTCCCAATAATTCAGATCACAAATCCATCAATGATAAGATTAGAGCCCTCATAATCCAATAATTTCTTTTTTAAATTTGTTTTAATTAGTTATATCTGACAGTAGAATGCATTATGCAGTTTGATATATTGTACACAGATAGGATATAATTTCTCATTTTCTCAGTGTACATGTTGTAGAATCACATTGGTCATGCAGTCACATATATACATAAAGCAATAATGTCTGTTTCATTCTACTATCTTTCCTATCCCCACATCCCCTCTCATCACCTCCCTTCACCTCCCTCTGCGTAATCCAAGGTAATGCTATTCTTCTCTAGTGTCCCTGGCCCCCTCCTTATTGTGAATTAGCATCTGCATATTAGAGAAAACATTTGGCCTTTGTTTTGGGGAATTGGCTTATTTCTCTTAGCATGATATTCTCCAACTCCATCTATTTACTGGCAAATGACATAATTTCATATTTAAAGCTGAGTAATATTCCATTGAGTGTGTATATATATATATATATATATATATATATATATATGTATATATATATATATATATATCTCACATTTTCTTTATCCATTCATCTATTGAAGGGCACCTAGGTTGGTTCCATAGTTTACTTGTTGTGAATTGCTATAAACATTGATGTGGCTGCATTACTATAATATGCTGATTTTAAGTCCTTTGGGTATAAACTGAGGAGTGGGATAGCTGGGTCAAATGGTATAATCCAATCATTTCTAAAAGCCCCACCTACACAGTGCCTTATTGGGGACTAACACATGAGCCTTTGGAGGATATTTCAGATCCAATCATAACAGGGCAAGTGATGACAAGCACAATGATGTAACAGTAACCACACATGGAGGAACTATATATTATTGAGTAGACTTTCTTTAGGCCAATCTGAAAATAAAACCTATGGCAGAAATGTGGCATAAAGTTGCTTGAGTGTGATTGGTTGAGGTAGACTAGAGCTGTGAGAATATCTAGAAAGTGGGGGCAGGCATAGTATCAAACAGGTCTTAATTCAGAAACACTGAAGTTATCAAATGGTGGCAGGTTTCATATAGAAAAAGTGGGCCCTCTCAGGAGCTGAAGTTCTAGATTAGTTGAGTGACTAGGAAATTGGCAGATCAAAGAAGACCAAAAGGATATGGTATAATGAAAAGGCATTAGCTTCAAAGGAGTAGGATTATATTTCATGGTGTTTTTTTTAAAGGGCAAGTTGTAATGATTTGAAGTTAGTGAATGGTGAGCAAGGAGGAAAATGATCCCCTTTCCAGTCTGGGGTAGATAGAATGTGATATTAGAAACAACAAGCACTTGAGAGGGTTTCACATCAGTGGTGTCCTTAGGGAATAACTAGGGTGTCCCTAGGGAATAAGCCAGGGGGTGGGGGAAACTCTGGTAATAGAGGTTAATGCTAGCAGAAAGTTTTTAAAACTATTTCACACAAACTTTCCAAAAAAGCCCACATTTTCTCTCCCAGCTCTATACCCTTACCCACAATGAGATACAGGGTGTGTGTCTCTCTGATCACATGAATGGGGAAATCTCTCTGAGTTGGGACTATTGGCTGAAACAGACTTACTGGTTATTTCATTTACATGTGTTTTGTTTTGTTTGTAATTATTGTGTCTTATCCCCTATTAGATTATAACTTGATGCCTTGCACTACGTAAGTATTTGTTAAATAAGTGAGAGAGGCAAGTAAAAATGTATTTGCTTCTAAAAAGCTTTATTGCCAGGTGCAGTGTAGCATGCCTGCTATATATTGAGGCAAGAAGATTTTCCTGGGCCCAGGAGTTTGAGAACAGTCTTGAAAACATAGTAAGACTCTGCTGCAAAAATTGATTACTTAATTAAAACTTCTATTTTCAATAGTTTCTCTTTCTTGTATGTGTGAAAACCCACCAATTAAGTAAGCATAGAAGAAATCTGAGATATGGAACCTTTGCTACTCTTCTGCATTTATATCTAAATATAATTTATATCTAAATATAATTTTTTATTCAATTACCAAGTTAGTTAATACAAGGGTTTTTCTGTGAATTTTATATAAAGATTTACACTTCAAAGATTTTAGTGTAATAACAAAATCACAAATAATATTTACCTTAATAAGTAAGAGCTTTCTAATTTAAGTATTTTAAGCCTATGAGGTTCTTCCTACAACACTCATCATTTCAAAGATAAGAATGTTAAGTCAGACAGTAACTTATAAGGTAAATCATTGAACTGTGCATGGTAGTTTGTCTCTGAGCATGGAACCCAGCTGGTTTAACTCTGAGCCTGTGCTCTTAATTACAGTGTTATTATAGTGCCTCATATAATAATCAACTATATTGCTTGGTATGTGAAAATACTATGGTATTATTTATGTTCATCATATTTATTCATTTGATAATGGTTTTATTTTTAGATTTCCTTAAAGAAAGCATAACTCAACCACATATAGTTGCCCCAGAACCAGCTTCCCAAAAAGAGAAAAGGAAATCCTGGGGAAAACAGGAGCATACTAATGCTTATCCAAAAGCTAGGGAAGTCAGTTTTTTGTCATATGACACAACATGTACGTATCATCACTGAAACATCTTGCTTAGAAAACATTACTTTAAAAAAAAAAAAACTTTCTGTGGTTTGGGTGCTCATGTTGGACACTGGTTTTGGAAAAAAAAACAGTCTTACTGAGTTTTATGTGTTTGGGTGCTTAAAGATTTAACAAATTTTTGTTTGTCTTAATGTAAAAATTGACATACTGTTCAAAAATTATATTTTTTATTTAAGGACAATCTCTGAAGGTTATGCTTTTAGAATGATAAATAAATTGTATAGTTTTACCTTTGTACTGATGGTATCATTTTTAACAATTTTATGTCTTTGGTATAGAGTTTTAATCACCAGTTAATTTCAACAGATTTTTCTCTACTAACATTTCATAGATGGTGTTTTTTTTCTATAACTGAAATTCTTATATGTATCAATATTTTAAATTTTATAGGAAAAGGAAACTTTTTAGTTTTTCACTGAAATATCATGGTCCAGAGGTGGATTTGTTATCAAGCTATTGAAGCTGAAGTTTCAGGACACCTTCAGTCACATAGGCTTCTTTTTTTTTTTTTTTAAGAAATATTCTCAAAATTAGGAATGCCTCAGGTAGTGCAAAACCTGCATGGATGTGGTGGGTTCATACCCTCCCCTTGAGTGTGAGTGGAATCTGTATAACTGCTCCTAATCAATAGTATGTGCTGTCACTCTTGTGATATTACATCATGGAAGACTCCATCTTGCCAGTAGACAAGTCTCCCTTCCCTTTTTTGACTTTGAAGAAATAAGATGTTAGGGCTCCTCATCCCAGTCCTGACACTGTTTTGTCTATTATCTCAAGTCTCATTTAATCCTTGGGGAAGAAACCATTTTAGTCAAATAGTGTTTGTGATTCTGGAGGGCCAGAAATCAAGAATAATGTTTTAAGATGGCTGGTATTACAAGCATGGCTTTTTGGTATGTGTTTTCTCTCATAATTTTTTTTGTAGGGGGCTACTAGGGATTGAACACAGGGACACTCGGCCACTGAGCCACATCCCAGCCCTATTTTGTATTTTATATAGAGAAAGGGTCTCATTGAGTTGCTTAGCACCTTGCCGTTGATGAGGCAGGCTTTGAACTCACAATCCTCCTGCTTCAGCCTCCCAAGCTGCTGGGATTACAGGCACACACCAGTGCACCCAGAATTATTTGTTTTACTTAAAAACAAACAAACAAACAAACAAAACCAAGAAACTTAATAGAAAGCTTCAGCAGAACAAAGGAACCAATCAACAGAGTGAACAGACAAACCTGAAGAATGGGAGAAAAATCTTTCAAACTAATCATCTGACAAGAGATTAATATCCAGAATATATAAGGAGCAAAAATCCCCAAATAGCCAAACTAAAAAATGGGCAAATTATCTGAATACATGTTTCTCAAATGTAGACATACAAATAATTAACATTTTTTTTAAACTAGTAATCATTGAGGACTGCCCCACCAACTGGCAAACCTACTCCAAAGCCCAGGCCCAGGCATAGGACCACCTCCACCTACCTGCACCGAAGCCCAGGCCCAGGTCAGGCCTAGGACCATCCCCACTGACCAGCAGATTCACATCAGAGCCTAGGGCCAGGTCTAGGACCACACCCACCAACCCAATTGGGAAACCAGGCCTAGCCCACCTCCATCTTGGGACACTACAGCCATCACCACAGCCCTCCCCACACAGAAGTCTTCACCTTGGAACAACAGACAGGGCCAGGAAGCAATTGCATCTCCGAATAGGCAGCCCAAAGCCATTGTAAGGTCCATCCTTTCAGCCCCATCTCTGAAATTGGTTGCATCCATCTTGGACACCCACTGCTATCTTGAGTTATCTCTGCTGTTGCTGCCACCACCTTTAGTTGCAGTAGTATCCATTGTGGGACACTGGCCAGGGACAGGAAGCCCAACACCAAGATGAAGTATAGGTAATCTGCAGGGACACTGCAAGATTGTAGGGTAGAAACTAATACTTCAGATCTGCACTGCAAAAAAGGAAGACACATAGACAACATGCAAAAACAAGGGAAGAAAGTGCCCCAAACAAACCAAGATACTACAATAATAGGATCCATGGACAGCACAGTTGGTGAAATGTCAGAGAAGGAGTTCATAATGTACATGACTAAAATGATCTGTGAATTAAACAATGACCTAAGTGAGCAAATACAGGCAAAAATTGATTACTCCAACAAAGAGATAAGAGAGCAAATACAGGTAACTGTTTATTACACAAACAGAGATAAGAGAGCAAATACATGTAGCAAAAGATTACTTCAAGAAAGAGAGATTCTGGGGGAAAAAAGCAGAAATTCTTAAAATGAAGGATACAATAAACCAAGTTAAAAAAAAAAAAAAAAAACTCAGTAGAAAGCCTTACCAACAGACTACATCACTTGGCAGATAGAATATAAGACAAGACAAAATATACAATCTTGAAAATAAAGTTGACCACACAGTGAAAATGGTAAGAAACTATGAACAGAATATCCAAGACTTATGGGATAGCACCAAAAGACCAAATCTAAGATGTATTGGGATAGAGGAAAACACAGAGATTCAAACCAAAGGAATGTGCAATCTCTTCAATGAAATAATATCAGAAAATTTCCAAACATGAATGAATTAAAAAATCAAATACAAGAGGCTTACAGGATACTAAATTAAAACAGATCTACAGAAAGTCACATTATAATGAAAATGTTTAGCATATAGAATAAGGATAGGATCTTAAAGGCAGCAAGATAGGGATCAGATTACATATAGGAGGAGATCAATTTGGATCTCAGCAGATTTTTCAACCCAGACCCTCAGAGCCAGGAGATCCTGAAACAACATATACCAAGCTCTGAAAGAAAATGGATGCCAACCAAGAATCTTATATCCAACAAAATTAAGCTTCAGATTTGATGACAAAATAAAAACCTTTCTTGATAAAAGAATTTACAGTGAGAAAACCTGCACTACAGAGCATTCTCAGCAAAATATTCCAGGAGGAGGAAATGAAAAACAACAATGAAAATCAGCAAAGGGAGGAACTAAAGGAAAGGCCACTCAAAGGAGAAATCAAGTCAAGTTAAAAACCAAAATAAACCAAACTCTCTGGGAATATAAATCATATTTCAATAATAACCCTGAATGTCAGTGGCCTAAACTCATTAATTAAAAGACACAAGCTGACAGATTGGATTAAGAAAAAAAGATTCAATAATATGTTGCTTTCAAGAGACTGATCTCACAGGAAAAAGCATCCACGGACTGAAGGTGAAACAGCGGGGGAAAAAATACCACTCATATGGACCATGTAAAGAAGCAGGGGTTTCCATCCTCATATCAGAAAAAGTGACTTAAAGCCAAGGGATACAGAAGGACATTTCATACTGCTTAAGGGATTCATGCATCAACAAGACATAATAATCATAAATATCTATGACCCAAACAATGGGGCATCTATGTATATCAAACAAACCCTTCTCAACTACAAGGACTAAATAGACCATAACACAACAATACTGGGTGACTTTAATACATCTTTCTCACCACTGGATAGATCTTCCAACAAAAACTAAACAAAGAAACTGTAGAAATCAATAATATTATCAATAATTTAGACTTAACAGACATATATAGAATATTCCACCCATCAACAAGAGAATACACTTTCTTCTCAGCAGCACATGAGTCCTTCTCCAAAATAGACTTATGTTATGCCACAAAGTAAGTCTTAGCAAATACAAAAAAATGAGATACTGTCCTGCATTCTATCTGACCATAATGGAATAAAATTAGAAATCAATGATAAAATAAAAAATAGAAGGTACTCCAACACCTGGAGACTAAACAATACACTATTGAATGATGCGTGAATAACAGAAGACATCAGAGGTAAATGAGAACTCTGATACAAATTATCAAAATCTATGGGACACTATGAAGGTAGTGCTAAGAGGAAAGTTCATTGCATTAAGCTCATTCATTAAAAGAAGGAAAAGTCAAAAAGTCAACCTGACATTACATCTCAAAGTTCTAGAAAAAGAATAACAAACCAATACCAAAAGTAGTAGAAGACAGGAAATAATTAAAATCAGGGCAGAAATCAATGAAATTTAAACAAAAGAAATAATTTTAAAAAATTGACAAAACAGAGCCCCAGTGACACTTGTGGAGCCCAGGCAGGCCTAGGTCAGCACCACCGACACCCATGGAGCCTGCCCTGGGTCCAGAGACAGCTTACAGCAACAACGCTGCAAGCCATAGAGCTGCATCTCTGAACACATCTCCCAGTGCCACCACCTGGCTCCCCCCCACCTGACCTAACACTCCATTGCTGAAAGCAGTCACCTCCCGCTTGGGACACCTTCATTGCCATCTTTAGTTGGGGTAAACCTCCAGCTTGGAACACTGGCTGAGTAGGTATCCATAGTCCCCAACACCCCTCTCCCCGACAGCTGTTAACCAACTTCTTTAGATTCCTCTTTCAAGCTTTCTAAGATCTAATAACTGTATATCCTCACCTCCTACCCCCTCAACATCTCATCCTACACCTCACCCCCTGTTCTTTATCCACCATCAGAAATTGTAGACCCTTTTTGCATGCCTACTGTTTATATTGTATATAATAATTGAAAGCACCATTTCTATATATTGTGGCAAAAAGATAAATGTCTTAATAGCAACTATTTGGATTAAGGTTCATATTGTTTAACATTGTTCTTACCCACAAAGGAGAGGTATTGGAACTGTGCAGGGGCACTATAAGCCTGTAGGGTTAAAAAAAAACTTAATGCCACGGATCTACAGTGCTAGAAGGGAAAACACACGAACATCATAAAAAAACAAGGGGAAAAAGATGCCCCAAACAAATCAAGAGAATACATTATTAGAATTCATGGCCAGCACAACAAAAGAAATGTCAGAGAAGGAGTTCAGGATGTATAATTAAAATGTTCTGTGAATGAAAGGATGATATAAGAGAACAAATACAGGCAGCAAAAGAACATCTCCATAAAGAGTTACATAAGCAAATACAGGAAGCAAAAGATTGCTTTCAATAAGGAGATAGAGGTTCTGAAAAAAAAAACAAAAACCAACAACGACCAACACAATCCTTGAAATTAAAGAAACATTAAACCAATAAAAAACTCAATAGAAAGCATCACCAACAGGGGAATAGCAAGGATGGTGGAATGTGATGGACATCATTATCCAAAGTACATGTGTGAAGACATGAATTGGGTTGTCAACCTACTTTATATACAAACAGAAGTATGAAAAAAATTTTTTTAATTTTTTATTGTTGGTTGTTCAAAACATTACAAATTTCTTGACATATCATATTCCACACTTTGATTCAAGTGGGTTATGAACTCCCACCTTCACCCCATACACAGATTGCAGAATCACATCAGTTACACATCCATTGATTTACATATTGCCATACTAGTGTCTGTTGTGCTCCGCTGCCTTTCCCATCCTCCACCATCCCCCCTCCCCTCCTCTCCCCTCCCCTCCCCTCCTCTCTCTCTACCCCCTCCACTGTATAACCCTGAGGGTCTCCTTCCATTTCCATGCAATTTCCCTTCTCTCTCCCCTTCCCTCCCACCTCTCATCCCTGTTAAATGTTAATCTTCTTCTCATGCTCTTCGTCCCTACTCTGTTCTTAGTTACTCTCCTTATATCAAAGAAGACATTTGGCATTTGTTTTTTAGGGATTGGCTAGCTTCACTTAGCATAATCTGCTCTAATGCCATCCATTTCCCTGCAAATTCTATGATTTTGTCATTTTTTAATGCAGAGTAATACTCCATTGTGTATAAATGCCACATTTTTTTTTATCCATTCATCTATTGAAGGGCATCTAGGTTGGTTCCACAGTCTTGCTATTGTGAATTGTGCTGCTATGAACATCGATGTAGCAGTGTCCCTGTAGCATGCTCTTTTTAGGTCTTTAGGGAATAGACCAAGAAGGAGAATAGCTGGGTCAAATGGTGGCTCCATTCCCAGCTTTCCAAGAAATCTCCATACTGCTTTCCAAATTGGCTGCACCAATTTGCAGTCCCACCAGCAATGTACAAGTGTACCCTTTTCCCCACATCCTCGCCAGCACTTGTTGTTGTTTGACTTCATAATGGCTGCCAATCTTACTGGAGTGAGATGGTATCTTAGGGTGGTTTTGATTTGCATTTCTCTGACAGCTAGAGATGGTGAGCATTTTTTCATGTACTTGTTGATTGACTGTATGTCCTCCTCTGAGAAGTGTCTGTTCAGGTCCTTGGCCCATTTGTTGATTGGGTTGTTTGTTCTCTTATTGTCTAATTTTTTGAGTTCTTTGTATACTCTGGATATTAGGGCTCTATCTGAAGTGTGAGGAGTAAAGATTTGTTCCCAGGGTGTAGGCTCCCTATTTGAGGTATGAAAATTTGTGGTATATATGGGAAATAAGAATTGTAATGCAAAAAAACCCCACAAAGTACATGTATAAAGACATGAATTTGCGTGAACATACTTTTTATACAAACATATGAAAAATTGTGCTGTATATGTATAATAAGAATTGTAATGCACTCCGCTGTTGTGTGTTTAAAAATATAAAATCAGTTAAATAAATAAATAAAGTATCACCAACAGATTAGACCACTTGGAAGACAGGACCTCAGACAATGAAGACAAAATATATAATCTTTAAAAGAATGTAGACCACAGAGTGAAAATGGTAAGAAACCATGAGCAGAACATTCAAAAAATATGGGATAGTGTAAAAAGACCAAATTCAAGAGTTCTTGGGACAGAGGAAGGAATAGAGTTCCAAATCAAAGGAATGAGCTATCTATTCAATGAGATAATATCAGAAAATTTTCCCAACATGAAGAATGAATTGGAAAACCAAATTCAAGAGGCTTATATAAGGATGCCAAATGTACAAAATCACAACAGATCCACACCAAGGCACATTATAATGAAAATGCCTAACATACAGAATAAGAAAAGAATATTAAAACCCACGAGAGAAAGGAATCAGGTTATATATAGGGGGAAACCAATTAGATTCTGTGAAGATTTTTCAACCCAGAACAACATATATCAAGCTCTGAAAGAAAATGGATGACAACCAAGAATCTTATAGCCAGCAAAATTAAGCTTTAGATTTGATGATGAAATAAAAACCTTTCATGATAAACAAAAGTTAAAAGAATTTACAACTCGAAAGCCTGTACTGCAGAACATCTTCAGCAAAGTATTCCTTGAAGAGGAATTGAAAAACAATGAAAATAAACAGAGAGAGGTATTACGCTAAAGGAAAAACTAATCCAAGGAGAAACCAAGTCAAGTTAAATACCAAAACCAAAAATGGCTGGGAATACAAATCATGTCTCAATAATAACTGTGAATGTTAATAGCCTAAACTCACCAATCAAAAGACTTAGACTGTCAGATTGGATTGAAAAAAAAAAAAAAAGACCCAACAATATGCTGCCTCCAAGAGACTCATCTCATGGGAAAAGATATCCATAGACTGAAGGTGAAAGGTTGGGAAGAAACTCACATGGACTGCAGAAACAAGCAGGAGTTTTCCATTCTCATATCAAAAAAAGTAGACTTAAAGCCAAAGTTAATCAAAAGTGACAAAGAAGCACATTTTATACTGCTCAATGGAACCATACATCAAGAAGACATAACAATTATAAATATATATGCCCCAAACAGTGCACCATCAGAAAGATGGTAGAATGTGATGGACATAATTACTCTAAGTACACGTATGAAGACACAAATAGTGTAACTCTACTTTGTGTACAACCAGAGATATTAAAAATTGTGCTCAATATGTGTAATATGAATTTTAATGCATTCTGCTGTTGTGTATAATAAATTAGAATGAATGGAAAAAATAAATTGACAAAAAAGCTGGTTCTTTAAATATCTCAATAAAATTCACAAACCCTTAGCCACCCTAATGGAAAGGAGAGAGAAAACTGAAATTACTAAAATTCCTGGTGAAAAAGGAAATATCATGACTGACACTATTGAAATACAGAAGACAATTAGAAACTATTTTGAAAATTTATACTCCAGGAAAATAGAAAACCTCGGAGACACCAACAAATTTCTAGAGGCATATGATCAACCCAAACTGAATCAAGAGGACATACACAATTTAAACAAATTAATTTCAAGCAAGGAAATAGAAGGTGCCATCAAAGCCTAACAACCAAGAAAAACTCTGGACCAGACAGATTCACAGCTGAGTTCTACAAGACCTACAAAGAAGAATTAATAACAATACTCCTCAAATTATTCCATGAAATAGAAAAAGAGGGAACACTTCCAAACTCATTCTAGGGAAGTTGGTATCACCCTGATACCAAAACTGGGCAGAGACACATCAAGGAAAGAAAATTTCAGACCAATATCCTTGATGAACATTGATGCAAAAATTCTCAATAAAATTCTAGCAAATCATATCAAAAAAATAGTGCACCATGATCAAGCTGGGTTTGTTCCAGAGATGCAAGGCTGGTTCAACATACAGAAATCAATAAATAATTCATTCCATCAATACTTAAAGATAAGAATCATATGATCATCTCAATTGATGCAGAGAAAGCTTTTGAGAAAATACAGTATTCTTTCATGTTCAAAACACCAGAAAAACTAGAATAGTAGGAACATAATTGTAAAAGCTGTCTATCCCAAACCCAATGCCAACATCATTCTAGATGGAGAAAAATTGGAAGCATTCCCTCTAAAAACTGGAACAAGATAGGAATGCCCTCTTTCTCCACTTCTATGCAATATTGTCCTGTAACTCTAGCCAGAGCAAGTAGATGGATGAAAGAAATTAAAGGGATATGAATAGGAAAAAAAGAACTCAATCTATCATTTGGTGATGACATGATTTTATACCTAGAGGATCCAAACAACTCCACTAGAAAACTTCTAGAGTCAATTAATGAATTCAGCAAAGTAGCAGGATATAAAATTAATACCCATAAATCAAATGCATTTCTATACATCAGTGATGAATCCTCTGAAAGAGGAATTAAGAAAACTACCCCATTCACAATAGCTTCAAGGAAATATAGTATTTGGGAATTGACTTAACAAAAGAGGTGAAAACTACATAACATTAAAGAAAGAAATTGAAGAAAACCTCAAAAGATGGAAACATCTTTCATGCTCTTGGATAGGCAAAATTAATATTGTCAAAATAGCCATACTACCCAAAGCACTATACAGATTCAGTGCAATTCCAATTAAAATCCCAACATCATTCTTTACAGAAACAGAAAAGGCAATCATGAAATTCACCTGGAAAAGTAAAAAACCCAGAATAACCAAAGCAATCCTTAGAAAGAAGAGTAAAGCAGTACGTATCACAATACCAGACCTTAAACTACACCACTAAGCTATAGGAACAAAAATGGCATGATATTGGCACCAAAACAGGCATGTAGATCAATGGTACAGAATAGAAGACACAAAGACAAACCTATATAAATACAATTATCTTATATTAGACAAAGGCATCAAAAACATACACTGGAGAACAAATAGCCACTTCAACAAATGGTGCTGGGAGAACTGGAAATCGATATGCAGAAAAATGAAAATAAACTCCTATCTCACCATGCACAAAACTCAAAAGTGGATCAAGGACCTAGGAATTAGTCCAGAGACCCTTTGCCTGATAGAGGAAAAAGTAGGCCCAAACCTTTGCAGGTAAATGGGCAGAGTTGGAGAATATCATGCTAAGCAAAGTAAGCCAATCCCAATAAACCAAAGGCCAAATGTTCTCTCTGATAAGTGGATGCTGAACCATTATTAGGGGGATGGAGGAACTTTTATTGAGCAAAGGGAAGGGAGAGGTGGGGAGAGTGCATGGGGGCAGGCAAGATGGTGGAATGAGATGGACATCATTACCCTAGGTAAATGTATGACTGCACACATGACGTGAGGCTACATCGTGTACAACCAGAGAAATGAAAAGTTGTGCTGCATTTATGTACAATGAATCAAAATGCATTCTGCTGTCTATATACTTAATTAGGATAAATAAGTAAATTTTTAAAAATTACTAATCATCAAGGAATTGCAGATCAAAATCACATTATCATTCTAATGTGGAAGCTAAAAAAGTTGATTTCATAGATACAGAAAGTAGAATAGTTGTCATTAGAGGCTAGGAAGGCTAGTAAGGAGAATAGAAGAAGGCCAAATAATGAATACATTTAGAGAAGAGGCAAATTTCTTCTTATGATTCTTTTTGTGTATTTAACAATGACTCTGTTTAATACATAACTGAATGATTAACAGCAATAACATCACCTAATCTTTAATTAGAAAAAAAAAAGAAATTTCTTTCTCAATTATTGCCCCTGTCTGGTAGAATCTAGACAGCTTACTTGACTCAAAATGAACAGAGTCCTTAGTAAGTCTCTAAAGGAGTGTGTAGAACTCTCATATTTTTTTCATAGCCTTTGACCAATAATCTCACTTTTAGAGTTCCATCATAAGGAAAATTCAGGGGCTGGATTTGTGGCTCAGTGGTAGAGCACTCACCTTGCTCGTGTGAGGCCCTAGGTTTGATCCTCAGACCACATAAAAATAAATAAATTAAATAAAGGTATTGTGTCCAACTACAACTAAAAAATAAATATTTTTAAAAAAAGAAAAGAAAAATTCAGAGAAGTGGTCAAAGAGCATCAAATTAAGATGTTTATCAAAAAATTAAACTTGTAAGCATAAGTTCTAATATTCTATAGCATAGTAGGTTGACTGACGTTACAACAATTTATTGAAAATTTTAAAAAGAATCAAAACACAGGACTTTGAAACTTCCCAACACAAATGATGAATATTTAAAGGGATGTAAATGCTCTTGACCCTGATTTTATCATCACATATTACATGTTTGTTTTGGATTTTCACACTGTACTCCCATAAGTATACACAATTTAAATTTTAATTTGTTATTTTTTTAAGAGAATTTAAAGAACAAGTGTTGTACAGCATGATGAATAAAAGCCAGAATTTAAAAAAGACTATTTCAAAATAGAGAAAATTCTTAGCTGCCAACTAAGAGATCAAGAAGATATGGTCTGCACAGTGTCTGTTGAATGAGTATCTTTAGGAAGAATACCTCCATCCTGTATTGTCATCCCTTCCTTTTGGATCCTACAAAGATTCTACCTCTAGCTCAGGCCTTTTATAAGCCTTGGAGCTGGGAGTAAAACTGACGATGGAATGCTTGCCTAGGATGTACAAGGCCCTGCATTCCATCCCCAAAACTAAAAAACAAAAGCCTTACAATTGGCTCCAGTTCTAATCTTTTTTCTTATTATCTATAACTTGGAATTAAGTCTTTTGTGATATCTTTAAGTAGATAAATATTGTTCCTCTTTTAAAATTCTTCTTAAGACTGAATTTTAAGCTATACCTCCTCTTTTCATTATATAGTTTTACATTGACTTTGTTATAATTTCTCTGTGTAGAAATTTTTGAAATATTATACATTATACTTAAGTGGTATCCATATTTGCACTTCTATTGAACTTTTTTTTAAATATTCTGCATCAGAACCAGAAGATGATGATGTCATAAGACATATTACTAGGCTAAGAGAAAAGCTTGGTTGGCAAACTGCCTTATCACCAAAAGACTTCAAATATGATAATCCCAAAATTGCAGTTCAGAAGATTATCCTAAAGGTACTATTGCACTTTATTTAATTTTGGACTATAAAAATCAATATTTTAAACTATTTTAATTTCTATTTAATACATTTAAAATATTACATCAAAATCAGATATGTTAATATCAAATTGCAATAAATGTTTCATGGTAAAAGCTTATAAAAAATATTGACATTATTTTGTTTCACTTATTTAAGGAACAGAAAATTTAAAAGGCCTATAAATTTTTAAGTCTATGATGCATCAAAATATTTGTGTCTATCCTCTTTTATTCCTTCCTCTAACTGATTTGGTCCCCAGGAAATTATACCATCTGCCTGAAATTAGAATCTCCTCTTTTATTCTGATATGTCAGTTTTTTGTTGTTGTTTTGGTGTGTGATTTAAAAAGAAATAAAAGAAATTTATTGAAGAAGCTTATTAGAAATACATATTGTCATTCACAATCCTAGATCCAGTGAATCAGAAACTCTGGAGATGGGGCCTTGCAATCTGTATTAAGCTCTCAGGTGAATCTAACGCACAATTAAAAACACTGCTCTAAACCAGGGGTCAGCAAACTTTTCCTAAAAAGGGCCAGGTAATATATATTTCAGACTTTGCAGGTCTTGAGATCTCTGTTGTAACTACTCAACTTAACAGTGCAAAGCAATATGTAAATAAATGGGTGTATGGTCCAATAAAACTTTATTTACAATAAAATACATGTGGCCCATGTTATGGTTTGCTGATCTCAGCTCTAGACTGTTACCATAAGGTTAAGTGATCATTTGGACACTGTTTAGAGACATCATAATGTAAAGGAAAGAATATGCACAATGGAATCAAATTCGTGTAGTTTTGAATCTCAGTAATTCACCAGGTTATCTTGGTGAATTCTTTGATCTTAAAATGGTGATAATAGAACTTACCCTAGAACATTGTGAATATTAAATCAAATAAAGAATGTGCCATAGTGCCAGGAAGATTGTGGACATACTTTATTTTTTTAATAAAAACAACACAAAACCACAGCTGTACATGAGTTCTTTGGACTCTTAAGTAAGATATGTTTCAGTTGTGTGTAAAGAAAGAATTGAGAATATGAAAAAAAAAAAACCACTTGTTTTCAGTAAAAAAGAATAATTTAATTGTAACATTTTTATGCTTCAATAATTGAATTTTAATTAAATATATGATCCATTTAATATAATTGTACCTATACTGAGTTTCTAATAACATCACAGTTTGAAATATAATTTAGAACAAAAATGCTTTAAGTGGACAAATAATAGTAAATAGCTAACACAATTGAGAAGAAACAAAGACTTTTCAAGGAAGAAAAAATTTTAAAAATAATTGTAAAACTGGATCCAAAATTTAAAGCTGAAGTAATTGGGAACTATTTAGTTATTTAATTCAGTAGCTTCTGAGGGCATCATTGAATACTAAATCGTTTTTTTCTTATAATCAAATTTAACTGCCCAGAGAAGACTAATTCAACTTTCTTATAATTTTAGAATTGATTTCATCAGTAAAAGTTTGAAAGCTAAAAGAAGGTAGCTTTAAAATTTACACTTAAATTTTTCTTAATATAGAACAGCCAGTTCCTCAGAAATACCAATTAAATGAGGGAGAGGCATTATATTTTTGCAGAAACTTTGAACATGAGTTTAGAGTCAGACTTGGATTTAAATTTCTACTTTGCCACTTCTTATATCGGTGATATTTTTCACATTACCCAGTTTATCAAATTATTAATTTCTGCATCTTCTTAACAAGATAAAAAGTATTGACCCTTAATATCCCTTTAATTTTGATTAAAGTTAAGATATTAAACTTTTATGGTTTAGATAATATATGTGGAACACTTACTTATGAAATATTTCTTAACAAATATTTGCTACAATTATTACCCACCATCATCAAAATAAATGATATATCTAATATGCCTCAAGTTTTCTTGTGTTGGCAAATAAATTTATTGGAAGATGGCATATATAAAAGGTATGTCATCAAGTTCTTTGGGTTAGTAAACATACATTAAATGCATTAGTAAGCAGATGGATACATTTTTGAATGTTTTATCACCACATTGTGTTTAAGAATGGAAATTAAATATATTAAATCTTTCATAAGATTAATCTTATTGAACTTTGATTAGACACAATTTGATTTTGGTTTTCCTCAATGACATTTCTATTTCTATTATTATTATTATTATTATTTTTTTTTTTTACCTGTGCTGGGGATCAAACCTAAGGTCTCATGTATGCTAGGTAAGCACTCTACCATTAAGCTAACATCCCCAGCCCAGTCATATTTTTAATCCTTATATTAAAATTGTTTCATTTCATTTCATAAATAAATAAATATTTTAAAAATTTTTTCATTTCAACCATTTTATTAGTTAATTTAGTCAAATTAATTATATTTTTTTAACCTCAGGAGCCTTTAAAAGATGATGGGGAATTTGTATATTGCATTCCTCGGTATAATCCTAACGGCCTTTCCAATCCATATGATCCTCAAGTAGTCTCTACCCATAGAGCTAAAAAATGCAAAGAATTTTGGATTATTACTGCTTCATTTGTCTCAAAGGTAATATATAATGGGTGTCTTCAGCTTTCAGATTTAAAATAGAAAAATATTATCCAATTTAGAATTTTATCGCATGAATTTATCTTTGTGCTTGAGAGAAGTGTGGTCATTTGAGAAGCAGTCTATATTTAATAATTTCCTTGGGAAAGTTATTTGATAGTACATTTTTTTCTTCTTTATATAAATATAGGCTTGAGGATTCAATTTTAAGAAAATTTTGAGGTCTCAAATGCTTTATTAATATTTTGTGTAATTTTTAAAGTAAGAATTAAAAAACAGGCATTTGCTAGTATAACAGGAATGATAATTATAAAGATAAGAATGCTCTTTATTGGCACATTTGTTATAAACTTTATTTCCAGATACAGAAATCCCCTACTATACTCTTACATAGCACTTTGATACTTACCACAAGTTACAATTATACAAATACTTGTTTTGATCATTTGTTTAATATCTGTCTGTCTGCCTCTGTTCTCCCAGCCTCCCAACTAAAGTAAATTCTAAGTACACTTTGCAGAACCACATCTGCATAAAATAGAGCTAGATGTACATATATGGAAGTAATATGGAGTGAAGATGGAAAGAACAATTTTTATATAAATAAAAACATACATAGATACATATATGCTGATAAAGGCATACTTTTATTTCTAGAAGAAATATATGAATATTTTAACATTCCATTGGGCAGACAACTCTTGGGAAGACAAAATTCCTTGGTGAATATTAGTTTTTTGATATAAAAATAGGGTATCTGAGAAGTGGGGTTATAAATTGAACCACTCTATGTAGTTTAAATTGAGTTTATAAGGCTGGGGTTGTAGCTCAGTGGTAGAGCACTTGCCTTGCATGCTTGAGGTCCTGGGTTCAATCCTTAGCACCACATAAATAAATAAAAAATAAAGATATTGTGTTCATCTACAACTAAAAAAATTTAAAAAAATAAATTGTGTTTATAAATACTAAAGAAAGCATAAAAATTGCAGGACTCAAATTTGTATAATCATTTGTGAGAAGTATCTCTGAGTATGGAGGAAATCTCTCCTATCTTTTCTCCATTGGAGCACAAAAAGTAGCAGGAGAAAGGCAAGTCTAGAATCAATGTGTGAAGGGAAAGCAAAGCAGTTGAGGTTAATGAGGGTTCAGGCACAGAAAAGGCTTAAATTTAAAGGCAAGTAGTTATGAGCCCTAAACATAGCCTTTCTTAATTTCTTGAAAATAGCAGCTATTTTTAAAAGAAAATCCTACTCTTGTGCTTTTTATACTTGTAGGTTATTAAAATAAGTGACAATACAGAAGACGTGGAGCTCACACCTGTTTTGGAATGGCTATCAGAAAGACATTTTTACTATTTATTACAGCAATTTAAGATATTTTCCAAATTTCGGTGAGATTAATAAAAATGAACCTTTTTTATTTTTTATACTTTGATCCTGTTTTAAGAAAATGGCCTGGATGATACTTAATTTCTATTATAGTAATGCCATGTTTATGGGGAATTATAGTATTTTAGATAAAGGAAACTTACTGATTTAAGTATTAAACCCTTAATTTTTGTCTTTTTGGATTAACATTGCCCCAAAAAAGATATTTAATAATCAAACATACTTAAATAGACTGTATTGACCTCACTTTGCCTTTTTTCATGCATTTATTCATTCATTAATTAAACATCTGCTAAAAATCAGGTGTTATTCTCGATGCTGTGGTTACTCTGTCAAACAAACCAAACAATTGTCTAGCTCTCAAAGAACCTTAATTGTAGTAGGTAAGAGATAATAAACAAATCTGTAAAAATGTAAAATGTTAGAGATGAAATGTTATGAAAGAACTAAAAATTTTTTAAAAATAAAACAAGGATGAAGAAGCTGGGGGCAACTTGTTGATTCAAGTTCATCTTTGAAAGATTTGTCTAAGGTACTTTACATTGTATCACACAACAGGATTCCTAAGACTCTCTTTCCTCACAAAGTAACCCAGACTGTTGTTCTTTCAGTGTTTGCACAGTACCTAGTTTTATAATTTTCTTTTTCCTTCTCAAATGTCTACCTTTTCTTGTGGTGTGCTGAAATTTGCTGGGGACTAGGAAGAGAAACTAAATAACACCCACACTCCCTCCCCCCACACACATTTGCATGGTGCTGGGGCCTCACACATGCTAGGCAAGTGTTTCACTATTGAGCTAGAGCCCCAACCTGAGATTTAAAAAAATACTTTAAATTATTATATTTAACATAATAAATAGATTAAATAACTTTAATAACTAACAGTAAGAGAAGTATATGGAATTTTGTGGCAGAGAAGTTATTTATTGAACAAAATTTGTCATGTACCTATCCTGTTTCACTCTTATGAGGACAGGCAATAGAACCATGAAAAAATATACAAAGTGTCTGTTTCTATAGAACTTAGATTTCAATGGAGGGAGATGAATAATAAGTAACTAAATAAATAAAGTAATTTCAGATAATGATAAGGACCAGAAAGATAATAAAACAGAATAAAATACATGTTTAGATAGGATGCTAAGAGATGCAGTATTTAAGCAGAGACCTAAGTGATAAAAGGAGATGGCCATGTGGGACATTGAGAGAAGATAGTTCCAGCCAGAGGATAGACCAAGTTCAATAGTTTTTATTTAATAATAGGAATTGCGTGACAGGAGCATTGAAGAGATTGGTAGGAAATGAAGCTGGTTCTGTTAATTTCTGGGTCACATTCAGTGAAGGTGATTGAGGAACGGTTCTGAGAAATTTCCTGTCTAGGATATGTGATAAATGCATCCCTAGAATTTAGGTGTTAGTTGTAAGGCTAGATAGGTTTTGATTCTGGATTATCAGTTAAAATATTATCCAGAGTACTATTTCTTTCTTTCTTTTTGGGGGGGTGAGGAGAACCCTGGATTGAACTCAGGGGCATTTGACCACTAAGCCATATCCCTAGCCCTATTTTGAATTTTATTTAGAGACAGGGTCTTACTGAGTTGCTTAACACCTTGCTTTTGCTGAGGCTGGCTTTGAACTTGTGATCCTCCTGCCTTAGCCTCCCTGAGCTGCTACGATTACAGGTGTGTGCCACCACACCTAGCTCAGAGTACTATTTTTTATATTTATTTATTTTAAACTCTTTCAGTGTTGGGCTTTCCACTATCATCTTTGCCTTATATAAATACTCAAGGTCCATTCTGCTTTAATCAATTTTCATGTATTAAACTTTTGAAACCCAGTCAGAACTGGGACAAGAGTTTTGTTTTGTTTTGTTTTGTTTTTATGACATTTGTCATCAGTAAGTACACTGTCATTTTTTTCTTGCTTCTTCTCTCTCAATATCTTTCTCTCTCTTATTTTGTGATCGTGTGACTCATGTTCTCCATTGAGCTATATACCCAGCTCCATTTTCTTTATTCATTTTAAGAAAAATAGAAATTAAATTTTTGTCAATAAATTTGATTTTTAAATTTTATTTTTAGTATATTTTGTGAAGTTATTAAATTACTGTATTGTAAAAATAACATTTCAGGCTGGAATTGTGGCTCAGAGGTAGAGCTTTCTTCTACCATGTATGAGGCACTGTGTCCAATCCTCAGCACCACATAAAAATAAAATAAAGAATATTGTGTCCACCTATAACTAAAAAATAAATATTAAAAAAAAACATTTCAAGTAGAATAATAAGCTAAATATGAAGTGTTAACAATTTTAGCTGGTGATGCTATGGACAGAGCAGGGGGTTGACTAGAGCATCAGCATGAGCCTTTTTAACCTGTTAAACTTCCTGGTGGATTAGTTTGTATGGCCTGGTGCAGACACTCGGGACACTGCCAATGGGTTCCCTGAGTTTTCAGGAATCTTCAAGAGTCTTGATTGTACCACAGCTCTGCAGATCTGGATCAAAGTAAAATAGGAGGTCATTAGAATGCCTATATATATGGTCAAGTCACGAGATTTGTTTGAGGCATTTCTGATTTTCAGGGTCTCAGGTGTTTCTCTTTGAAGGGCATCTCATAGGACTCTCTTTGAACTGCTTGGATGGATTCAGACCTCTTTCAGTCTCTTTTGATTTAAACTCAGCCAGTATCATCACTAAGATTGACTGTTTTGTTTGGACACCCCCTCCCTGCTATTTTTCTGTCCTCACTAGCCCTTACCAGCTACACAGGAAAACAAGTAATCACATTTCAGTGCTTACTTAAGAGTGGTTGTTTTCTTCAAAATGCAAAGACTGCTAAGGGAGGGATTATGCAATTTAGCACAGAATAATCCTACTGATGCAGAAAATGGTAAATTGAAGGAGATTTGGAGAATCTATGTCTTTTGATGTATGACAATTATGCATGATGAATAATCATGAGGTAAACTTTTCAGTTCTTTCTCATACAGTTTTTGAGTGTTTAAAAATTATATATATATGATTTTTCATAACTTAAATAATATCAGAATGACATACATTATCTTAACATTTTACTTATTTTTTTAAATCATTATAATTTAATTAGCACTGAAAATTGAATTTCAACTCCTCTTGATGTTAGAGTTGCTTTTCAAAATAGTAAGCCAATTAATGTGTAATGGGAAGGAATATATTGTTATAGTTTTAAATTTTTATTTGGATGTTACAGATAAGTGAATTCTGCATTTATGAGAATTTTAATGACTTTAACTTACATTTACCTTTTACTTTATATTCTGTTGATAGTTTGGGAGAAAACTTAAAATGGTTTAGTATTTACTTCAGGTCGCTCAGAATGAATGAAACATGTAGGGAATTTGCTAAAATTACTTAGTTTTTACTATGTTTATTCTATGTAAATATATGATTTGTGAATATAGAATTTAAAAAGTGTTTTTCTTTTCAGAATGAATAAAGCTTTTGTTATCTGGAAGTTGAATGTTAAAAGAATTAAGATAGAGAAGAGCAAGTAAGTCTTGATATATAATATATTTATAAAAAATTTCAAAATTAAGCTGTATTTTTGAAATATACTATGAAAACAGATATAATTTAATTTATCTAATAATTAGAAATTCACTTCTGTTGCCTTTATGATTAAACTTAAGCCCCCCCCCCTTTTTTTTTCCTTTTTCCTTTTTTTCATCATGGGCATTGAACTCATGGCTTTGAGCATATTAGGAAAGTGGTCTACCACTGAGCCACATCACCAGCTATACAATTTAACCAGTCTTCTATTCTCTTAAAAATAGTTACATACTTACTATATTTCCCAGCATATCATTCTGTGGTCATAATGTTATGAAGAAACTTGGTGAGCTCCCCTGGTCATCTTATCTTTTTACTTAAAAAAAAAGAGGAATATGATTAAGTCTTTCAAGATAGATGATAGTCAATCCTATTTGGTAGGAGTTCAAGCAACAAAACGCTTGTGTGTGTGTGTGTTTATTTTTGTTTGTATCAAAGCTCTTATGTTTCTATAATTGTGGATCGAGGTGCAATTTTAAGAAAATAATACAGAGAAATCCCATGTATCCTTTTTACAGCTTCCCCCAAGATGGTAACAGTTTGCAAAACTGTTGTACATTATGACAACAGAACATAGACACTAATATGATCAAGATACAGAACATTTCTGTCACTAAAAAATCCCTCGTGTTTTTCTGTTTTTATGACTATACCCACTTCCTTCCCATTCCCACTCTCTCCTTAGCCTGTGTCTGCCACTAATCAGTTCTCCATTTCTATACTTTTGTCTTTCCAAGAATGTTCTTAAGGGGAAAAAAGTGTATTCTTGTCACAAATAATAATGATAAATAAAGAAGAGAGGAGGAAACATTTGGAGGTGTGTTGCATAGATGTGGTGATGGTTTACAGATGTATGCTTATTTCCAAATGTATCAAGCTATATAAATTAAAAATGTACAGTTTTGTTGTGTATCCATCATACTTTGATTAAGTGGTTTTATAAAAGCAAAAAAAAAAAAAAAAAGAAGAATGTTATGTAGATGGAATCACATAGTATATAATCTTTGGGACTGACTCTTTTCACATAACAGAACTCATCCAGGTTGCTGTGTATGTCAATAGTTCCTTTCTGTGGCTCAGTACATTCCATGATATGTGTTTACCATGGTTTATTTAACCATTTGCTAGGGAAGTACATCTGGGTATTATCCAGTTTTTGGCTATCCTTGAAAGAGTGCTGAGAATAGACATCCTTCACTTGTTCCCTGTCTTATGGAAAAGCATAAGTGTAATGTTAGTTTTTTGTAAACTTTTTTTTTTTATAAATGTTCAAACATTTGTGTAGAGAGAGAGAGAGAGAGAGAGAGAGAGAGAGAGAGAGAGAGAGAGAGAGAGAGTGTGTGTGTACAGGTTGCTTTTGAAACTAGTTTTCATTTTTCTGGGGTAAATGCCCAAGAGTTTAATTGTTGGGTCACAAGGTAATTGCAAGTTTAATTTCCAAAGAAACTATCAAACTGTTTTCTAGAGTAATTGTACCACTTTAATTCCCACCAATAATGTATGAGTGATTCAGTTTCTACATATGTGTGATATCATTTGGCATTATCACTATTTTTTTTTATTTTAGACATTCTGATAGGTATATAGTAATATCTCTTCAGGGTTTCGATTTGCATTCCCCTAATGTTGAATATGTTTTTAAGTCCTTATTTGCCATAGACATGTCCTCTTTTGTAAAATGTATCTTCATTTCTTTTGTCCATTTTCTAATTGGATTATTATTCTTTTTAATTTTGCTGTTGAGTTTTGAGAGTTCTTTTTATATTCCAACTATAGATTCTTTTTCAAATATGTGGTTTACAAATACTTTCTCCTGGTCTTTGGTTTTGGTTTGTTTTAAATTCAAGAGTATTTATTTGGCATTGATTACATGCCAGACATTGAATCAATAGTTAAATTGCTCTTTGGACCTGTAAAGTAGTTGAGCTCAGCTTCACTGACTTGGGAGGACTTTAATGTGGAGACATGGCTGTCACTCAACTCCTCCCCCTTATTAAAGTGATACATTTTGCTGACCAAGGAATAGGGATGAGGAATTGAAAGGAGCTGTTGCTGGCCATAGATTATGCAAATCATGTTCCTTATCTTTTCATTCTCTTACCAGGGTCTTTTGGAGAGCAAAGGTTTTCAAATTTGATGAAATACAATTTATCAATTTTTATTCTTATGGAAACTTGCTTTTGGTATCAAGTTTAGGAACATTTTGCTTAGCCCTGGATTCCAAAGATTTATTTTGCTGTTTTATTTTGTTTGTTGGTTGATTTTGTTTTTGTTTTTAAGGTTTTTGGTTTTAGGCTTTCTTTAATTCATTTTGAATTAATTTTTTATAAGGTATAAAACTTAGATTAAGATTCATTTTCTTGCTTATGGATGTTGAATTGCTCCAGCATCATTTGTTGAAAGGTTTTCTTCTAATGACTTGGTTTGGCATATTTATCAAAAATCAGTTTGGTATGTTTGTGGGTCCACTTTTGGCTTCTCTATTCTGTGTCATTGATCTATGTGTCTTTTCCTCTGCCATTGGTTAATTTCTGTAGCAATAAGGTTTGTTTTTTTTTAACTGTCATATTTTGTTTGTTCTTTTTAGACATATATGACAGTAGAGTATATTTTGACATATTATATATACATGGAATATAACTTCCCATTCTTGTGGTTGTAATGATGTGGAGTTATACTGGTCATGTATTCATATATGAACATAGGAAAGTTATGTGCAATTAATTCTATAGTCTTTCCTATTCCCATCTTCCCTCCCTTTCCATCATTCCTCTTTTTCTAATCCAATGAACTTCTAGTGTCCCTCTCTACTTTTAGTGTGTTAACATCCACATATCAGGAAGAACATTCAGCCTTTGGTTTTTTGGGATTTTGTTTTACTCTTTTTTTTTTTTTCAGAACTGTTTTAGCTATTCTAGTTCCTTTTTCTTTCCATGTACATTTTGGAATAATTTTGTCTACATCTACAAATAATTTTGCCTGAATTTTGATAGGAATAGCATTAAACCTTTTTATTAATTTGGGAAGAATCAACATCTTTATTGTTTTGAATTTTTTTTTCATTCTTGAATATACTCTCTGTGTCCTTCTGATTTTTTTCACTACCATTGTGTAACTCTCAGTATAAAAAACTTGTACTGTTATTTCAGTCTGGATTCTCTAGCAAAACAGAACCAGAGGTTATATAATTTTTGCATATTGATGTTACATGCTATTTACTTATGTGATATGACCTTGCTGAACACACTTAATAATTCAAGGATTTTTTTGTATATTTCTTAGAATTTTCTACACAGGCAATCATATCATTTATAACTTGGGACAGTTATAATTCTTCCTTTCTGGTCAGTATTCCTTTATTTCCTTTTCTTGCCTTATATAATGCTTAGAATTTAAAGGATTATGTTGAGTAAGAGTGGTGTGAATAGATATCCTTGACTTGTTCCCTGTCTTATGGGAAAGCATAAGTGCAATGTTAGTTTTTTGTAAATGTCCTTTATCAAGTTGCAGAAGTTCCCCTTTATTCCTATTTTTATGACAGTTCTTATCATGAAAGTGTGTTGAACTTTGTAAGAATTTTTTCTGCATCAGTTAATTTATTTGATCATGTAATTTTTACTATTTAACCTATTAATATGATAGATTACATTGATTGACTTTTTAATACTAAACCAGCTCTACATTCCTGGGATAAATTTTACTTGGTCATGGTGCACAATTCATTTTACTAAATTTCCTTGGGTGATATTTGGCTACATATCTTTGCATGAGGAATACTTGTCTGTAGTTTTATTTTTTTAACTGCTTTGGTCTGGTTTTGATATGAGGCTAATACCAGCTTCATAAATTGGACAGGAAATGTTTTCTCATCTTATTTTCTGGAAGAGGTCATGTAAAATTGCTGTTAATTCTTTTTTCCTGACCTAAATGCTATTTAAGTTTGTTTATTTTTATTACAAATTAATATATTCATAGGGTGCAAAGTCATGTTATGATTTGTGAATAAAATGTAGTAGACTAATTATAAAAAGCTATAAACATATCCATCCATCATCACCTCAAATCTTTATTATTTTTGTGGTGAGAACATTTTAAATGTACTCTATTAACAGTTTTTAAATGTACAATATGCTGTTATTAGCTATATTCACCATACTACACAATAGATCTTTAAAAATAACATATTGTAAAAACCTATTCCTGTCATGTAACTAAGGCTTTGAACACTTAGACAATCATCATCCTATGCTATTCAGCCCCCTTTATCTGAGAAACACCATCCTACTTTCTGATTCTAAATTTGAATTGTTTGAGATTCCAAATATAAGTAAGAACATGTGGTGCAGGTTGAAATGCTTGGGACCAAAGTGTTTTGGATTATTTTTGTATTGTGGAATATTTTCATATGAACAATGAAATACTATGGGGATGGGACCCAATTCTAATAAAACAAATTCATTTATGTTTCACAAATGTGTATGTTTCATATACATAGCCTGAAGGCAATTTTATCCAATATTTTAAATGCATGTGTGTTTTTGACTATGATCCCACCACATGAGGTCAAGTATGGAATTTTCCACTTGTGTCATCATGTTAGCACTTAAAATTTTGGATTTCAGATTTTTGTAGTACCAGAGCTCAACCTGCATTTGTCTTTGTGGGCCAGGCTTATTTCACGTAGCATAATGTTTTTTAATTCTACCCACATTGTCACAGAAAAATAGGACAGAATTATTTAAGGTTGAGTAGTATTCCGTTATGTAGTGTGATGGCTCCAGTTTTGTTGTTTTTATTCGTGATTTCCTTGGTAATTTGGTTTGTTTTCTCATTCAATATTAATTTTAGGGTTTTTCCCCCTAGATATATGAAAACTGACATTGGAGTTTTGATAGAGATCATTTTGAATCATAGTTTTCTTTGGTTGGTAGAGATATTATTTTAATATCACTGATTCTTCTAATTCATAGACATAGGATAGTTTTCCATTTGTTTATGTCATCTTTAATTTCTTCAGTTAACATCTTCTAGTTTTTAGTGTCTAGATCTTTTACCACCTTGGTTAAATATGTTCCTGAACTTTTTTTTTTTTTTTGATGGCATAGAGAATTGAACTCACAGCATAGTATATGTGAAGCAAATGCTCTATCATTGATCTATATGCCTGCCCTTGGATAGTTTATCTTAGGTGTTTGTTGTATAGAAATGCTACTGATTTCTGTATTCTATAACTTTATTTGTTTATTAGTTCTAAAAATTCTTAATGTAGTTTTAAGGTTTCCTATATAAAAGAGCATGTTGTCAGCAATCAGTGACAATTGCACTTCTTCCTTTTCTATTGGTCATTTTTTTTTTCTTTCTGCTGTCTAGGTTCCTTGACAAGGACTTCCAATACTGTGTTTGAATACAGATGATTAGAGTGGAAATCTTTGTCTTATTCTTCCTCCTAGATAAAATACTTAGTTTTCTACAAGCGAGTGGCTTGTCATATATAGTCTTTATTTTCTTGAAAGTATGTTCTTTTGATACTTAGTTGATTGGATATTTTTAATCATGAAAAGAAGTGGGATTTTGTCAAATGCCTTTTCTGCATCTAATGAGATTATATGTTTTCCCTCTTTTCTATTAATGTGACATATTTTATGTCATATTTATTGTGTTGTTTAAAGCAGGGATGGAACCCAGGGGTGCTTTACCACTAAGCCACAACCCTAACCACTTTTCAGATTTTATTTAGAGACTAGGTCTTGTTGAGTTACCTAGGGCCTTGCTAAGTTGCTGAGGCTGGCTTTGAACTCACAATCCTCCCTAGATGCTGGGATTATAGGTATGCACCACCACACCTGGCATTTATTGATTTTTTTATATTAAACCATCCAGATATCCCAGAATCAAATCCTACATGATCATGGTGAATAATTCTTTTACTGTGTTGTGAATTCAGTCTACTAGTATTTTGTTGAGTATTTTTCATTTATATTTATCAAGAATAGTAGTGCTGACCTCTCAAAAACATTTGGAAGTATTCCATACCCTCGAATTTTTGGAAAGGTATGAGAAGTCTTGGTGTTAGTTCTTTAAATGTTTGCTAGAATTCAACCTCAAAATCATTGGAACTTAAGCTTTTCTCAGATGTGGGGATACTTTTTTAAAAGGATTTTATTTTATTTTTTAATTGGTGTATGTTAATTACCCATAGTGGAGGGCTTCATTGTGACATAATCAAACATGCAAATAACATAATTTGATCAATTTCACACCCTAGTATCTCCTCTGATTCTCCTCCAGTTTCCTTTGTCTACCCTAATGATCTTCTTCCTATTACTTTCATGATGTACTTTTCTTTCTTTTTTTCTCTTCTATCTCCAACCTATGAGAGAAAACATGATACTTGTCTTTCTGTGTCTGACTTATTTCTCTTTACACAATGCTCTCCACTTCCATACACTTTTTTGCAAATAACATAGTTTCCTTCTTCTTTATGGCTGAATAAAACTCCATTGTGTACTACATTTTCTTTATTAATTCATCTGATAAAAATGTCACTGGACATCTGATCCCACAACTTGATAGTTGTGAATTGTGCTGTGATAAACATGGGTATGCATGCATCTCTAAAGTGTGCTTGAAGGGAAAGTGAGGAACTAGAGACAGGTAAACGAGAAATGAAGGACAGAGACCAGGCAGAGATACACAGGAGAGTTTATTGGTCAGAGCTGACAAATAAAGGCCATCTCTCTTTTTTTTTTTTAATTTTTTTATTGTTGGTTGTTCAAAACATTACAAATTAATAAAGGCCATCTCTCTATAGAGCAGAAAGAGAGGCAAAACAGGCCTAGGTTTCAGGACTTTTTGGGAGCAGGCTCAGGAATCAGAGCAGGGTGGGTCCTAATGCTGACTGTTAGAGGCTGGATTGGTATGGGGGAGTAGTGAGCCTTTCTCAGAAACTCCCTTGGGCGAGAAAGTGAAACTTTTTCTTTAAAATGGCAGCTGTCACTTAAGACGGCTATCCAGATGCTAAGCAAGGACCTTATAGTGCTAACTTTAATTCTTTTGTATAAATACCAAAGAGTGGTATAACTGGATTATATGGTAGTTCTACTTAGGTTTTTGAGGAAACTCTATACTGATTTCCATACTGGCTTTACCAATTTACATTTCCACTAACAGTTTATGAGTTCCTTTTCCCATGCATTCTTGCCAGCATTTATTGTTATTTGTAATCTTGATAATTGCCATTTTGATTGGAGTTGAGATGGAATCTCAATGTTTTGATTTGCGTTTCTCTGATGGCTAAAGATGTTGAACACTTTTTCATACAATTGTTGACCATTGTATTTCTTCTTTTGAGAAGTGTCTATTCAGTCAATTTATTTAATGGATTTGTTTTATTTATGTCAAGTTTCTTTAGTTTTTTATATTTTTTGTATTAATCCTCCATTGGAAGAATAACTGGCAAAGATTTCTTCCATTTTGGAGGCTGTCTCTTTACATTGCAAATTGTAAACAATTGCAAATTGTTTCCTTGTTGTGCAGAAGTTTTTTAATTCAACACCATCCCATTGTTTAATTCTTACTATTATTTCCTAAGCTATAGGAGTTTCCTTCAGAAAATCATGCCAGTGCCTACATGTTGAAGTGTTTCCCTTATATTTTCTTTTAGCAGTTGTAAAGTTTCTGGTCTTATATATTGTAAGTGCAAAGTGACAGATCAGACCTCAACAGATTCAGAGAAGCCATTTATTTATTTGCAGACTCAAGCACCGCAGGGGCCCATTTTCTGAATGTGAATATGACCGGTAGGTTACAGAGGGGATTTTAGTTTTATATGGCATAATAAGAGTGGAAACTGTGGGCATGTCCTTCAGACTGTTGGGCTAGTTGTACAGGTTAAAATTTTAACTCTGGAAGGCAGTTTTATAAAAAGCTCCCAAAGGATGAGTACTCATAGCTTACCCATTGCTTTTCTTGCTCTGGGATTCATTGTTTCCCAGAATTTTACTGTGCCCGCATTTAGGACTAATTTGCAATGTGGAAAGGTCAGGAGCCCAGCATTCAATATCCACCCCCTTGCTTCAGAGCCCATTGTTATTAGGAAAGGATTTACTGTGAGAGATTAGTGCTTGGCTAGTTTCCCCTCCTCCCTCCCAAGCTGCACTGTCCCTCTGCTTTTCTTTGCCTGTGAAATATAATATTATTTTTCATAATTCTTCATATATAGGTCTTTGATCCATTTTGAGTTGACTTTTTTATATGGCAAGAAGTTAAAATCTACTTTTATTCTATATGGGGATATCAAGTGTTAAACCCTGATGCAAAGAAAAGACCACTGACTCCAATTTTAAATCAAATTAAAGCAAGCTTTAATTTTCCCTCCCGAAAACCCTGGGCTAGAGATAAGTACCCCAGCTCTCTAGGAACACAGTTTTATAGCACAAAGTTGCAAAGGGGGGTTTCTTGAGAACTTATAGATAATAGGATTTTGACAAGCATAATACAAAGGCAGATAGTAGGTTAGTGATCTATATGGCTTAACAGGTAAGGAATAAATTTAGATCCCAACATCAGAATTTATGAGGCGCCACTGAAGTTTCAAAGAGGGTTGTTATCTGGTCAGGGAAAGCCAGGCATGGGTGATTTCAAGACGTGGGCAGGAATTCCAAACAAGTTTAGAAATCGCAGTAATTTATAATAAAACAGAAATTAACTTTTCATGACTTTTTGACAAGATGGCTCCCAATCTTAAGATGGAATTAGACTGGGTTCATCACAAGTTTTCCCAGAACCATTTGTTATAGAGATTATCTTTTCGTTTTTATTTCTTTCTCTTTTCTTTTTCCTTTTTTTTTAGAATTCAGTTTGGTTTTATTTTTTCACATTTTTTATCAGTACATTATTATATGTATATTATATGTGTATCAATGTACATATTGATGGAATTTGTTGTTCCATATTCATACAGGCACACAACATAACAATATAATTTGGCCAATATCGCTCCCCAGCACTTTTTCTCTCCTTCCCTGCCTCCCACCTGTCTTTTCTTCAGTGTATGTTTTCAGATGATTGTATCTGTCTGTGTTTGTCTGTGTCTTCTACTCTTTTCCATTGGTCTACATGTCTATTTTTATGTCATTATCAAGCTGTTTTTGTTAGTATGGCTTTATTGTATAATTTGAAGTCAGATATTTTGATGCTTCCAACATTACTTTTTACTAATAAGCATTGCTTTTTGTATGAGTCTTTTTTTCTTCCATATGAATTTGTGTTCTAAGTATAAAATAGTATCATCTGCCAATAAGAATTATTTGGCTTCCTTCTTTTCTTCTTGTGTCCCTTTTATTTCTTTTATTGTCTAGTTCTTTTTAAATTTCAAATATTATGTTAAATAGGAGTGGTGAGAGTGAACATACTTGTTTTGTTCTTGATTTTTAGATGAAATGCTTTCAGTTTTTCCCCATTCAGTATGATGTTAGCTTTGGGTTTATCATGTATATTCTTTATGATATTGAGGTACTTCTATTCTGGATTTCTTTAGGATTTTTATGCTTAATTAATTAATTAATTTTTATGTTTAATTTTGTCAAAGACTTTTTCTCCATCTATTTAGATAATTATGTAATTTTTATCCTTGATTCTGTTTATGTGTTGTGTTACATTTTTGTTTGCCTGTGATCCTGAGGATTAAATCCAGGGGCTGTCTATCATTGAGCTATATCCCAAGCCTTTTCATTTTTTATTTTAAGACAGGGTCTCACTAAGTTGTAGAGGCTGGCCTGGAACTTGTGACCTTGCTGCCCCGGTCTCACAAGTCACTGTACCCAGCAGAGTATATTATCTCAGAAAAATATTTTTAATTTGATTTGCAAGAGTATTATGAAGGATTTTTGCACCAGTGTTCATCAAGGATATTGGTTGATAATTTTCTTTCCTTGATGTGTTTTTAGCCAATATTGAATGACATTCATGACTTTGGCTTTGTAGAATGTATTTGAAAGCATTTCTTCTCTTTCTATTTCATGGAGTAATTTGAGTAGCATTGATGTTTGTTCTCTTTAAAGATCTTATAAAATTCAGTCATGAATCTGTCTGGTTCTAGACTTTTCTTTGTTGGAAGGTGTTTTATTCAGTTTTTGCATTGCCATGACCAAAATACTTGACAAGAACAACTTAGATCAGAAAAAAGTTTGTTGGGCTCATGGTTTCGGATTTCTCAGTCTGTCTGAGGTTTCATAGACCTCAGATGGTTGACTCCATTGCTCTGAGCCCCAAGTGAGGCAGCACATCATGAGGGAAGATCCTTGCAGAGAAAATCTGCTCAGCTCATGGTGTGGTCAGCAAGTAGAGATAAGAAGGGCAACTATAAAAATGTTGCACCCTTCCAGTGCACATCCCCAGTGACCCACTTCCTCTAACCATAACCCACCTGCCTATAGTTACCACCCAGTCCATTCAAACTAGGAAGGACTGAGACTGATTAGGTTACAGTTCTCACAGTTCTCACATAATTTTCTGAATTAATACAGAAACTTTTGGAGAGACTTCATATCCAAACCATAATAAAAGGTTGTTTTAATTACTGCTTAATCTCATTACTTATGATTGGTCTATTTACATTTTCTATATCCTCTTGATTCAATTTTGGTAGATTGTATATGTCTAGGAAGTTATCTATTTATTCTACATTTTTCCAGTTGATTAGAACATAAATTTTCAAACAGTCTCTGAGTTTCTGTTTTATCCCTTTTTTCATCTCTAATTCTATTAATTTTGGTCTTTCCTCTCTTTCTTTTGGTTAGTTTGGCCAGAGGTTTGCCAATCTTACTTATCTTTTCAAATAACTTATTCTTTGTTTTATTGATCCTTTGTATTATTATATTATTCTTTCTATCATTAATTTCCTGATCTTTATTCTTTCTTTCATTGTTGTTTTTCAGGTTGATTTTTAGATTCTTGTTTTTTCTAAGACATTGAAATGCATTATTAGGTTATTTGAGATATTTCTGATTGTTTTATCAGCTGTAAACTTCCTTCATATGGCTATTTTCATTGTTTCCCACAGATTCTATATATTGTGTTTCTATTCTCATTTGATTCTGGGAATTTTTAAATATCTCACCTCACCAACCTTTCTGCATGTATTTGCAGCATTTCTGTATTTTTCTTGTTTTTTTCCACATTTATTCCATAATGATCTGATAAGAAGAAGAATGAAGGAATTATTTCATTTTTTAACTTTCCTTTCTTTCTTTCTTTGAATTTGCCAAGACTTATTTTGTGATCTAATATCTAATCTGTTTTGGAGAAGGCTCCATAATTAGCTGAAAAGAAAGTGCTTTCAGCTGTTATTGGATGAAATATTCTGCATATGTTTGTTAAGGACACTGATTTGAAGTATAGTTTAACTCTGTAGTACCTTGGTTAATTTTTTGATCTGGATGACCTATCAATTAGAGTGGGATATTGAAATCAGCCACGATTATTGTATTGTATTTATCTGTCCCTTTATATTGAGTAATGTTTGCTTTATGAAATTTGGTGCACCAACATTTGGAGCATATTTACAATTATTATATATTTTTGTTGGATTGTTTTGTTTACCAATATGGTGACTTTTGTCTCTTCTGACAAAATTTGATTTTGAAGTTGATTCTTCAGATATGAGAATAGTTACTCCTTCTTGCTTTTAGATTCAGTTTGCATAAAATATTATTTTACATTCTTAAACTTGCAAGTAAGATGTGTTTATTGCAGACAACATGCAGTTGGGTCTTGTTTTTTAATCCTATCTGCCAGTCTGTCTCTTGATTGAAAAATTTACATCATTTGCATTCAGTGTTATTATTAAAATGTATGCCATTTTTTTTCTATAATTTTGTTTTATTTCTAATGTTTGATCTGTTCCTAATTCTCATTTGCTTATCTACTCTTCTAAAGAGATTTATTTTTTTCCCATGTTCTTTTATTTTTATTTTTTCCTGTGTGTTGGATTCATGTAAGCATCTTCTGTATTTCTGGATTAGTGTTCATGAATTCCATTAGCTTATGCTTTTTTGGAAAGTTTTATTTTTTTCTTTAATTTTGAAGTGTAGCTTTGCTGGATATAGTAATTTAGGTTGGCAATCATTTTTTTTTAAGGCTTGAAATATATCATTACATGCCCTCTCTGTCTTCCTACAGTCTTTCCCATACCCATCCTCCCTTCCTTCCCCCAACTCTGCCCTTTCCAATCAGGTAAACCTCCCCATACTTTGTAAGTCAGCATCCACATATACTAGAGAACATTCGGCCTTTGGTTTGGGGGATTAGCTTATTTCACTTAGCATGATAGTCTCCAGTTCCATCCATTTAATGGCAAATGCCATACTTTCAACAGATGAATTTTAGAAATTGTAATTTAATATCTCTTAACTATCCCCTGTTTATAGTATAATTGTCTTAAATATTTCATCTACATATAGTTGGAACCATATTAAACAGCATTATGACTTTTGCTTCCATTATCAAACATGATTTAGAAAAATCAAGAGAGGATAGCTTATTATATTTATTCATAATTTTGTCTGTCATGTTTTTTCTTCCTTTTTTGATGCTCCTTCTTTTAATTTTTGGTTGTTTAATATCTGGTCAATGAATTTAGTTTAGCCATTCTCTTAGGGGGTGTCTTTTAGCAACAAATTATCTTACTTTTCCTGTATCTAAGAATATCCTGAATTTCCCTTCATTGATGGATAGGGTATATATATATAGGGGATCCTGGGTTGGTAATTCTTTTCTTTTAGCACTTGAAAAATGTTGTGCCATTTTCTAATGGCCTCCTTGATCATTTGAATTGTTTATCTCCTATAAAAAAAGTGGTTTTCCTCTTGCTGTTTTCAAGATTTTTTTTTTCTTTTTAGTTTTCAAAAATTCAACATTGATATGTCTTGGTGTGGATTTCTTTGATTTATCCTGTGCTTAATTCCCTTAGCTTCACGAATCTCTTGTTTTGTGTGTCTTTTGCCAAATTTGGGGAGTTTTCAGCCATTATTTCTTCAAGTATATATATTAATATATATATTTAATCTGCCTTCTTTCTCTTACCCCCTGGGACTCCAGACACAAATGCTAGATCTTTTTTTAAGGACCATATAACCTGAATTTATTAACTTTAATCAACAATAATTTAAAAGATGCGAAAGTCCCATATGATAGGAAATGAAAAAATGCTTATACAATAAATGAAGGAAACTGATCAATGGTCAAATAGTCAACATACAATACAGTCAACTAACAAACAGTCACAAGGATCAATGTAAGTCATGCATCATCTTCCATGTAACATTGGCTTTTTCCCCCAAACATAAAGGCAGATTAATCCAATAGCTCCACTAATTATCTTTATACCTCCACCTGAAATTAACATTTGAATTAAACACATATTAATGGCTCATAACAGCACTAGTTTTGTACTGGCTAAGGAATTCACCAGGTGGCGCTCATATTTAAGCAAATGTTAGCATTACAATGAACAGTATTTTTTCAGTTATTAACTTCAGGATAGTACTGGGTGATTTTTTTTTCCAAAAAACACAAATAGGTAAAACCTAAATGGACATTTAGAGTTTATTTACTAATTTAAGAGACATGGAGTAAGACTTGTTGATCAAGTCTCAACAGTACCTACTTAAAAAGTTAGAATAAACACAACTTTTAGGATAGCCAATTTCTGTTCCAGTCTACCACTTAATAGGAGTGCTTAGGCAGGTCACTTTGATGGTTTGAAAATTTATAATACTATCTTGAATCTCACAAAGACCTTTTGCAACTTTTTTTTACCAATTAGAAATTAAGGAAAGCCCATTTTAAGAAATAGAATGATACTACCCCTCCCATGTCACTGGGTCACTAGCAGTCTCTCAAATCATTCCTCAATTCCCAAATTCCCAACAACTTAAGTTAGAAGCTCCTTACCCTGTAAGACACTATACCTCAGTCGAACAGAAGATGCCATGATATTGTACTTGGGGTACGAGACAAAATACACAAACTATCTTCTACTGGCATCAGTAGACTAATGTCTAAGTATGCACAAGACTGACTTAAAAAGTGATTAAAGAGTATTTCAATTCATTAAAGAAAATAAAGCTTAAAAATTACCTGCTTCTACAACTACAAGGTGGAATCTTAAATAGAATAAGTTATACTCTATGTATGTATAACTTGCCAAAATTATTCATTCTACTGTCATATATAATTAAAAAGAACAAATAAAAAATTAAAATTTAAATTAAAAAAGAGATTACATGCTTAGTCAAATAAGTTTAACTTTAGTTGCTTAGTGAATTTTTAATTGGCTCCTGTTACTGGTAAATACAACACTTTGTTTTTGGTGTAGAAACCAAATAAATCAGGTTTTCCCTTGAGAATACAATGTTCATTTGTATGTAAAGTGCCAGTTTATTTATAAACTATTTAAATAAACTTTAAAGTCTGCTTCATAGCAGTGAGACTTGCCGCAGTCTGGCTGGGAACAAAATCACGAGCCACTCACAGCCTTGTAGATTCAAACAGCAATTCTTTATTCCCGAACTCACACCTGCACTCTACATGCACGTTCTGGGGCAAATCCACACTTCCACTGGGCTCTGCATCCCAAAATACTCTCTGAATCCCGCAAGAACTCAACGGGAACTCAAGGAGCGGGCGGGCGCTTGAGGAAGCAGGATACTCCCTATTCCCAGCAGGATACACCCTAAACCTGGACCCACCCTAATCCAGCAGGATCCTCCCTAAACCTGGATCCACCCTGGTCCTTGAGCAGGGTCACCTTACTCAAACATACATGCAATGTCACTGCAAATGACCTGGGTCCAAAGGCAAGCCCATTTCCACAATGGAGAGTCCTTCCTCTAAGCAACATGGGGTAGGCTGACAAAGAAATTGCCATGCGTCATTCCTACTTGGCAATGGCTCTCAGCAGAGACTGACATCTCAACTGCTTTATGGTCATAAGTGATCTTTCATCTTGCTGGGTCAAACTTACTTGAGGGTTTCCTTTCTTTAAAACCTGGATCACCACCATTAGTGCTGTGGTGAAGCTGGACAGCCTGCTTTCAAAAGCTGAAAAGGACAAGATCTTCCATAAGAATTCAAGTAGCCTGTTTCAAATGTCCTTTCTTTCTAAGTAACACCACTAGCTTATTAATAAACAGGATTGATTCTGATAGCTACACAGTTTTATAGATGTTGTTAATAAACCTTAAGGACAATGGTGTAGCTGGTTGATTCATTTTAGCTGATTTTTTCTGAGGGGGGTGGCAAGGGAGAAAAAAAAAATCAACAAAATAAGAGCACATTTGTTCGTTTAGAAATCAGCATCCAAGGTAAGAGAATTCTCCAATCTTCTGATACTCAACTACTCTCTTCTCAAAGAAGTTAGTCTTCCCTTCCAGTGAAATATTCTCCATAATGTCAAGTGGGTTTTCTACTCTGAAAATCTCACTAGAGCCCAGTTTCAGCATAAGCCTGTCTGCCACAAACTCAATGCACTACTTCATCAAAGAGCAGTTCATCCCAATGAGCTTCACAGGCAAGGCCTTGGTGAGGAACTCCTGTTCTATCCTAACAAAATTGATAATTACTTTTATCCTCTTCTCCCACAGTGTGTAGCAAGTATTTGAACACTGAGCAGGCAAAATCACTCATCTCTGCTAATAAGTTCACTGGAAAATGTGAGACCAGGCATCAGCCATCATTTCTTAAGCCAGAATATATTGATGCAAAAGAACCAGAAAGGAAGATTTCTTCCACATTAGCAAAGGCTACATCATGCTCTCCACAAATAGACTTTTTATCCTGATTCCAAATCTGTTTTCTTCTTCACACAAGGCATCATTTCAGTGCCATTGAAGATAAATTCTTTTTCTTTGGAATTTTTAATGTGACAATAAGGAAACTGTACATTACAGAATGTATTTTTCCTATGGCAATTTGGAATCCATAGAAACAGTGGGCTTCTGTAATTTGAATTTCTTGGCTAAATTGCTTCACCAATTTTTCACGTATTATGCTATCACCTGCTAAAAGCCAGAACATGTGCTATAAAATCTCTCTCCTCAAGCTTCAGGGCTTCCCAGGGTTGAATGTTCCTGAAGAGATCTACCTCCTTAACTGTCCAAAAGGAAGCCTCAGCTTTTTTTTTTCCTTCAAAAAAAGAGAGAGAGAGAGAGAGAGAGAGAGAGACGGGGAGATAATTTTTAATATTTATTTTTAGTTTTTCAGTGGACACAACATGTTTGTTTGTATGTGATGCTGAGGATCGAACGGGGGCCGCACGTATGCCAGGCGAGTGCGCTACCCCTTGAGCCACATCCCCAGCCCAAGCTTCAGCTTTTTTATACATCTGCCAAATATCATGGTATTCTATAGAAAAGAGGACAATGCAGAGTGGGTTTTCTCTCAGTGGTGGTTCATCCTCCATGCTGGGGTCAGGTTCTTTGGGCTCCTGGAAGATCCTCCTGGCGGTCTTGTGCACCAGAACTCTGGGTGACCTGTTCTCCTTGGGGGTCACGCTGAGTCCCTTCAACAGGGAGAGCTATAGCCACAGCTGCTGCTGTGTGGGATGGTGGCTACTGGAGGGAAGTTGCCGGGAGACGGACCCAGAGCATGGTGGTGGTGTGGTGGGGCAGTGACTGGAGTTGGAGGAGAGAAGAATGCTGGCTCTAGAGCTCTCTCTTTATTCCCTTCCCCTCCTGCCTCCCCTTCCCCCCCCCCACTTTCCTGATTCCACAGGTTCGCTGGAGTTTATTTTTTCAGTCAACTTCCTCTTTGTGCTTCCGATTAGATAATTTTTATATTTTTTTCCAATTCACTGATTTGTCTTTCTGTCCACTTCAGTCTTCCATTTTTTTCCCATTTCTGTTACTGTGGTTTTTAGCCCCCCTGCCTTAGTCTGGCTGGGCACAAAATAACCAAGCCACCACAAAAGCCTTGTAGATTCCAACAGCAACTCTTTATTCCCAACCTCTCACCCGCACTCTACACACACGTTCTGGGGAAAAATACACTCCCTCCACCAGGCTCTGCATACCAATTCTCTCAGAACCCGGTGAGAACTCAACGGGAACTCAAGGAGCGGGCGCCTGAGGCAGCCGGATACGCCCTATTCCCAGCAGGATCCACCCTAAACCTGGACCCACCCTAATCCAGCAGGATCCACCCTAAACCTGGAGCCACCCTAATCCCTGAGCAGGGTCACCTTTCAACCAAAAATGCCATGCGTCATTCCTACTTGGCTATGGCTCTCAGCACCCCCCCAAAAAAATCCATTTGGTTCTTATTTATGTTCTATTTTTTTTCTATTTACGTGTAATTTCTTTACCCATTCATCTCCACTTGAACCTTCCCCGAAACCTCCCATGGAGATATTAGCTCCACATTCACCACATTTTGTTCCTCTGATATTTGGCTGGAGTAGAGTTAATATTATCTAAAAGTTTCTGTCTTGATAGACTGCCCCTTTCCAGGTCCTTTAGCTTAAAAAAAAAAAAAAAGGCATTTTCATTACTTTTTTTTTTCTGTCTGCACACATTGGCATTTCCAAGTTGCCAGTGTCTACAGTTCCAAGTCTGGGGTGTATGATGAAAAAGAAAACCCAAGGAAGACACTTACCACTTATCTCTTAACCAGTGTGCTTCTCTTCTCCACTTTTCAGTGTCTTCTTATGTTTTCTTTTACACAATGTCTGGAGTTTTTTGTTTTGTTTCTTTCTTTGAGGTACTGGAGATTGAACCAGGGCCTTGTGCATGCAAGGCAAACACTCTATCAACTGAGTTATATCCCCAGCCCTGGAGTTTTTAGTTATACTTGGTTGGAAGAATAGGAAAAAGCACATCAACTCTACTTTTCCTGGAAGCCAAGACCTGGAGTTTAATAAGGCCTCTGTAATATATTCTCTAATACCACCCAGTTCTTTTATGTGACTAAAATTTGGGGGGAATATATTTAATTTTCTTTTGCAAATGAAAATGGAAATTTGTGGTTAGCTCCTCACATTATGTGCACTGTAATTATGCAACTATGCACAGTATTAATTTATGCCTTATTTTTCTCTTGTCAAATTTTGCATTATAAATTCAATTTTTTTATACTTTCCATGTTTATAATTATTTTTAAATGTACCCTCTTCAGTCTTGTTTCTGGTTAAAACATGCAAATTGAAATTGAATAGGAAAAAAGAAAGCTTTAAGCAATGCAGGATAGTGTGAGTTTATTACTACCTGAATTTTGATAGTCATCATCTTGTTAATAAATACTAAGATTGCATTTGTTTCATGTAATATTTTACTTTCCACAATGTGCTTCTTGTTTCCTTCCCTGTGCCAAATCCTGAGAAGGAAGTTGACAAAGAAATTCTTCTACATCTATGAATAGTTAGTTCTGTTTTATGTGAAGCTATATAATTTGAGGAGGTCTTCTTTAAACTGATAAAACAGATACTACACTTAGTCTTAGTAACAAGATCCAGAAGCAATTAAAGCCATCTTTAAGATAAATAACACAAGACTTTAGAAGGGGCAGTGCAAATGAAAGGACCATGAAGCTTAAATTTTACTAGCTTCATAGAATATAAAGCTTTTATCTATAAACAGGGGAAGACATGGAAGAGCTAATGATTTTTTTTTAGATATATCATAAGCATGATAAGCCTTAAAATCAGCCACCCTGTAGAGATCACAAAGCACAGAAAACCCCCTTTTTTCCACAAACAGGGAAGCTTTTATTTTTAAGAAGACTTTTCTCTTTCACTCTGCTCTTTCTCTCTCTAGTTATGTCTGTAATTTCTAATGTTGCTGGCAGTGACTTGCTTTGTGGTCATGAATAGACCAGTGAAAAAGAGCAGAAAAAAGAAAAAGGTCCATCTTCTTTATTTTAGGACATAGGTAGGTAGAAAATTTGAGAAATATTCTCTAAATAGGCCCCAATCCAGTTAACTTTTTTCCTATAATTGAGAGAAAAGTAATTGAAGACTTTTATTTAGATTTAATAAATTTAATAAATTGAGGAAATATAATTCTTTTTAGATAACACTGGTTGATGTTTCAAAATTATTGAAATTCAATAATTTGATTCAATAATCATTGTTACCCTCCCTATTTTGGTGCCATCCAGCCTCCAAAACATGAACTAAACGCAACCCCTAATGCTTACCAGTTGTTTTCATTTAAAATGAGGTCAATGCAGAACATTTTAATTACAGAAATATGAAATAAACTATGCTAGCTATTTCTTAATTAATTTTATTTATTTGAAATGAGACATTAGTTTGAAAATTTCTTTCAGGACATTTTTGTACCGCAATCTTTTTTGGGCTGATGAGATATTTCAAATCTGTTTGCTTTATGTAAAAGGACTTTGTGAAGATGCAATTAATCTCAAAAATGATAATGAACACAAAGATAATACATCTGCTATATGGCTTGTAAAGGTAGGTAAAAGTATACTACAATCAGCTAATATTGGTATGTGGAAACTGGAAAGAACAAGTGGAAGAGTTTTGTATGTCTGAATGTGTATATTTATGTGTGTTTTCTGGTACTGAGGAGTGAACCTGGAAGAATTCTACCACTGAGTTACATCCTCATCCCTGTTTTATTCTTCTTTTTGAGATAGGGTCTCAGTAAATTGCAGAGAATTTCCTCTAATTTGTGATTTTCATTTTGAGATAGGGTCTCAGTAAATTGCAGAGACTGTCCTCTAATTTGTGATCCTCTTGTTCCTCCTATCTCAGTCTCATCAGTCACTGGGATTATGGGAGTGAACCACAACTTCCAGATATAAGCAAAGTTTTGAATGAAAGGAAAACAGACTTCTAGATCCATAAGTAAACCATTCCTATGAGTGACTATTATTCTAAAATAAGGACATGATTGCCAGGGATGTCAGTTTTAACAGTTAATAACATTCCTTAGAAAGAATGTCTTTCTTGTTCTTAACCTAAATCTCTGAGACGTTTTATTTACTTTATTTATTTATTTTATTTACATACGTATTTAGAGACAATACAATACAGTATTATTTTACCTAATACATAATTGGCAGTTATCAGCTATCCTTCCCTCAGTGTGTATGTGTATGTATGTATGTATGTATGTGTGTGTGTATATATATATATATATATATATATATATATATATATATATACACAGTTTTCAGGTATCCTTCCTTTGGGTGTGTGTGTGTGTTTGTGTATGTGTGTATATGTATATATACACACACATACATGTTAAGAACTTATAAGTTGCAACTCAAGAGATTTTAGTTAAATTTATGAATTCTCTTGTTTCAATATTCTATAAAGAATGAACTTTTTAATGAAATGATTTAATTATATTTATATATTTTGAAGAGTTAAAACACATAGAACTATAAATCTCAAGAATTTAGTGTACAGTTGAATAGGATTGCAGCAGATTTTACTTCATTAACCCACTGTATGGAGGAGATACTGAAAGGTAAAATTGTTAAGGGGCTTGGACAAATTATGATTTTGACAATCAGATAAAAAATTTACTGTGTTAACTATACACATGTGATAAGATCAATTAACATCTTAATTTTAGAATTGATTATATATAATGATTGTTCAATTTTCTTTTAGTGAATGAATAAATAAAATTAATTAATGGAGGATGAATTAATCACTACATATGCAATATATTTCATATATTTGGGGTATCTATTTTTGAAATATTAATATTTCAAAAAGATTAAATTCAACTGAAGTAGGAGACATTTCACTGAGCTGTATTTTTGAGACAGTTTTCATATAGAAGGAAATAGGTTGGGCAGCTAATAACTGTTTGAAGTTTGATTGTTTTATGACTGACTGAGAGACAGAATTTATCAATTAACTTAATGATGGGTGGAAAGGCAAAGGAGACTTTAGAAAATCTCTTAAGTTTGTACCTAATATGCTAATGGTAATGCTAACAGTGATAGAGAAGGAATGTTAGGATTTCTTTCTGGAGATTTCAAGCCATATCAGCTTTCCCCCAGAACATCAAAAGGAGAGAAATAAACTTTGCCAGATGATATGCAAGTATTTGTTGATTTTCTATTATATGCAAAGTGCTGTACCAAGGAGAGGAATACAAAATAAAAACAAATAATTGGTGTTTTCAGTCTGTCTGTAGTTTATAAATAGTTTATGCTTATAAAATATATGATTAATTTCTAGAGGTAGTCCCTTTGTTTTGCTAATCAGTATTGCTAATCAGTTAGAAAAATGCAAATCAAAAAATGTTTCCTGGCAAGTAATTCTTGTAAAAAACAGTCATATCATAGAAATCAGAAGCAGAAATTAGCTTTATTTGGAGTCATAGTTAGGACATGCTTTACATTGTGAATTAGGCCATGCTGAATTTTAGTAGTCAGAAAAGAAGGGTAAGACAGTAAAATAAGGATTTCAAATATGGATAAGCTATTCAATATAAATTTGATTTAAATTTTGGTTCATGAATGTCAGGCTTAGAATAATAGAATAAGGGAAAAATAGGATCTAAATCTCCCCAAAGGGCAGGAGCATTTTTAGAGGGAGTTGTTAGGTGAACAGTTTGTAAGAATAGGAGTTCCTGAGACTGTCCATAAAGAAGCCAGTCTCAGAGGGAGAGCAAAGCCTGAAGTCAGGATTGAAAAGGTGACCAGTTGTGATTAGAACTGGGAGGTTATGCATTGCTGGGAGATGCAGACACCAATAAAGACTGACAGTAGGGAGCTGAGGATAATGAAGCAAGGTTATGCATGTAAAGGATAGGATTCTTCTATGCCATGAATGGTACTCATGAGCATACCATGTTATGTGTTAACTATACACATGTAATACTCTACCAGAATAAAAGCACACCTGTAAATGAGGTGAAATTTCTAGAACTAGAAGTGAAAGAACTTGTGGAACAAAAACAAAAAATTAGTATGGAAATCATTCCTCAAAAAGATTAGGAATGGAACCACCATATAACCAAGTTATACCATTCCACAGTATTTATCCTAAAGAACTAAAGTCAGCATTCTATAGCAATACATGCATACCCATGTTTATAAAAGCATAATTCACAATATCCAAATTTTGGAAACAGCTTAGATATTGATCAATGAATGAACAACTATTCATTTATGTGTGTGTATGTGTATTCATACATAAAAATCTATGAATTTACATATATGTAAAATGGAATTTTATTTAGCCATAAATAAGAATGAAATTATATCCCATTTGCAGGATAATTGATGGAGCTTGAGAGTATTATATTAAGCAAAATAAGCCAAATTAAGGGTCATGTGAGGAAACTAGAGAGAAAAAAAAAGGGAAGGAGGGCTTCTAATGAAAATAGAAGGGAGACTAATAGGGTAGAGGAAGGGGTTCAGGTGGACATAGGAGAAAGGAGGGAGAGAGGAAATACTGGGGAATTGAATTGACCATATTATAGTGTTATATTGTGTGCATTATGAATATGTTACAATGAATCCCACTATTATATATAATTGCCATGCATCAATAAAATAGATAAATATGTAATTGTGCTACTAAAAGTGTTAATTAAATGTTAATGTAAAAAGAAAAGAACATGTGGATTACTTTATTCAAACCTTTACTTTCAAATGATGAAACTGATAGATTATCCTTATCCAAGTTTACAGAACAAGGTAGAGTTGAGACTTTGGATTGTTTCATATTCAAGAGTGATGTTTGTTTTATTGGGAAAAATTTGGGGTGCTTAATAAAGATGTACTTTTAGGGGAGAGGATAGTGGCTGGTAATCTATACTTCGAGCAAGTTTCTGAGGTGATTAATGCCAGGTAAATTTTGAGAACTTTTCTGAAAGAACAACTATTGAAAGTTTCCCAGCATGGTATTCTTAGGAAAATTACCATGATACTGGTGTGTAGAAAAAATTGAAAGGGGAGAGATGCTGGGGTTAAAGAATTAATTGGTACACTATGAAAATAATATCAGCAAAAGCAATAAGAACTTCAATTAGGGGGTTGGCAGCCCTCCTCCGGAATTTCCTCCTACCGCACTTCCCCAACCAATGGGAACTCTCTGGGAGTCCCACAAGAGCTCCAAAGTAGCAGGCCCAGGCGGACAGCAGGGGTCTAATCTCCAATTGAATACGCATCTTAACATAATCATTATCATCTCAATGGCTTGCTGGCGACACCTTTCAACCAAAAATGCCATGCCTCATTCCTACTTGGCTATGGCTCTCAGCATCTCCCCCCTTCTGTTTAATAAACAACAAGCAATGTGGCTTAGGGACCGTGCCTATTACGTTGTCCAATACAACATATGGTCCTTACCCGTCATCAGATGAGCTGACCTCTAGGCGTCAGCCTCCTGTCTTAGGTTGGTACCACTGCAATTGGATCATACCTGTCAGTGACTACCGGTTCAGCATACAGCCATACTTGTGGATAGGCCTATGCACCATTGCGGGGGGTGAGGTTCTTTGCCTCACCTCTGTTGGCCTCCAAATTTTAGACCATCACTAGCAGAAGGGAGGAGGATACAGAAATGCCACGACAGCTCCTTTGAAAAATTGTACCACTGGTGACGCCAGCAGCAAAGATACTCCAGCATTACCACAATTCACTGCACCAACAGATAGTTCACAATGCATACAAGTGATACATAGTCCAGGCAAGTTCTGCAAGCAGTTCAAAGCAAAGGAATCTATCAATATGTCCATTTCCTCCCAAAGTAAATCGACTCCTTGATTGAGTATTACTTGTTGAGTTATTATTCATTGATGCATCAGTTTATACAGTTTGTTGTGATAACTATCGAAGAAGCTGTAGTTTGGTTTTATCTTTGTCTTCACCGGCACTGGGATGAAGATAGGAATTCTGGCAATGATGGCTAAAAAAAAATATGTAACATTCCAACAGGTACTAAGAAAACAATTTTCTGAACAATTTACATTATACTGAACAGAATTATTAAATATGTTGAAATATATTAAATATATTTATTCATTATTAAATATAATTAAAAGGAAAGGTGAAAGTAAACAAATAGATCTGTTAACCTCCTTATTTGTACACATATTAAAACAATCCTCAACAGCTGTTTACCCAATTTAAATTAAACCATTTAAGTCATGTGAATAAAAAAAAATTCGGAACCATTTTTTCATGAGCGCTCCTCATATATGATATATGGACATACGCACACACAGACATACAACACAAAGCACAAGTGTGCACACAAACATACAACACGTAAGACAATAGTAAAGGCCTTGTAGCTTTACACAGGTGAAATCTCCATTGCAATGTTTAAAAACTCCACAGTCAAAAAATAAAACTTATCAGAAAAACATTAACCTAGGTCTGTATGAGCTCAAAAAATAAAATAGAACTTTATGATGTGGAAAAATGCAATAATAAAATAGATATTTAAAAAAGCATCCTGGTTAATCACTGTTGCAGATGTAAGAATAGCCAAGCTGGAGCTCTGGATATCAGCTGTTATGGATTTGAGTCAAATCATCTTCTTTTTGGTCTGTAGAAATCGCTTTGGTTAGTCTCTCTGGAATCCAAATCGGCTGCTGTTCTCCCTGTGGAAACACACAAACAGAACCCTGACTCCAGACAATCACTGGGTCAGGACCTTTCCATTGTCCTGTTAGAATATCCTTCCAAAGTACCTTAGGCTTATGTACATTTTTTGTATACATATGCCTTTCCGCAGCACTAAGCCCTGATGAATCCAAATTTTAAAAGTTTAGAGTAAAAAGGGTTATTTTAAGTTTATCTTTGGGGGATATATACCCCTTTCCAATTCCCTCTTTTTGCTTTAATGAGTACATTTTAATAGTTTGATGAGCTCTTTCAACTATGCCTTGTCCCTGTGGATTGTATGGGATTCCTGTTATATGAGTAATGCCAAATGATGAGGAAAATTGTTTAAAAGAGGTAGAAGTATAACCAGGACCATTATCTGTTTTTAACTGTTTTGGAACGTCCACAGTGGCAAAATTTTGTAAGCAATGAGCTATAATATCTTTAGTTTTTTCTCTGGCATGAATGGAGCCCATCAAAAATCTGGAAGAAGTATAAACTATAACATGCAAATATTTTAATTTTCCAAATTCTGGCAAGTGTGTGATGTCCATCTGCCAAATATGGTTAGGTATCAATCCTCTAGGATTGACTCCAAGATTAACTTGTGGTAAAAAGGTCACACAATTTTGACATTGTTTTATTATATGTCTGGCTTGTTCCTTAGTTATTTTGAAACACTTTTGTAAAGTATTAGCATTGACATGGAACCTTTTATGAAAATTTGTAGCTTCTTCTAGTGTAGAGAAAATATGTATGTCATGTGTAGTTTTATCTGCTAAATCATTGCCCAAACTAAGGGCTCCAGGCAATCCTGTATGTGCCCTGATATGTCCTATAAAGAATGGATCTTTTCTGTCCCAGATTAGACTTTGTATAGTGGAAAACAAAGAGAAAACAGTAGAGGAAGGAGAAATCCTACCAGCATCTTCAAGGGATACTATAGCATTAACTATATACTGACTATCAGAAAATAAATTAAATACAGAATCTTTAAACATCACGAAAGCTTGTAAAACTGCATTAAGCTCTACCTTTTGAGCTGATTGTTTGGGTACTAAAAATGTAAAAGTTTGATCAGGGGTAACTACTGCTGCTGTACCATTATTTGACCCATCAGTGAATATATTTGGAGCATTCATGATAGGTGTTTTTCTTGTCATTTTTGGAAAAACTACAGGATGGGAGGACCAAAAAGACAACAAAGGATTAGATGGTAAGTGATTATCAAATGAAACATTAGATTTACACATGATTATTGCCCAAGTATTTAACTCATTAGCTAATTCATCAATTTGATCCATAGTATATGGAGTAATAATTTTATTGGGAGAAATTCCAAACACTCCCTTTGCTGCTTTTATTCCTTTGAGTATTAATTGTCCTACAGCCTCAGGATACCTAGTAAGAATAGTGTTAGGAGAATAAGATAAATGTATCCACAATAATGGACCTTCTTGCCAAAATACTCCTGTAGGAATATTTTTTGTTGGTATTACAATAAATAATAAAGGCAAACTTATATCAATTCTATCCAAATGCATATTTTCCATATATGTTTCAATAATTTTTAATGCCTTTCTTGCTTCAGGCGTTAACATTCGGGGTGAATTTGGATCTGATGGACCTTTTAAGATACCAAATAAATGTCCCAACTCTCCTGTTGGTATGCCTAGATAAGGCCTTATCCAATTTATGTCTCCCAATAACTTTTGAAAGTCATTAAGTGATTTGAGTTGATCTACTCGTATTTGAATTTTTGGTGGTCGGACCATGGTTAAGGATAATAGAACTCCTAAATAATTAATTGGAAAATTTAATTGTACTTTATCTATTGCTATCTCTAGATTATAATTTTTTATAAATTTGTAAGTGTGGCATAACATTCTAGCAATGTGTTTTCATCTTTATGTGCTAGTAATACATCATCCATATAGTGAAATATTTGTAGTTCAGGATTTTGATTTCTAAGTGGCTGGATTGCTTTGTTAACATAAATTTGACACATAGTTGGGCTGTTAGCTATCCCTTGAGGGAGTACTTTGCATTCATATCTCTGATCAGGACCTTCATGATTCAGTGCTGGGATAGTAAATGCAAAACGTGGACTATCCTCAAGATGAATTGGAATTGAAAAAAAAAAAAACAATCTTTAATATCTATAGCTAAAACATACCAGGTTTTTGGCAAAGCAGACAATTGAGGAATCCCTGATTGAGCAGGTCCCATAATAACCATCTCATTATTAATGGCTCTTAAATCTTGCAATAATCTCCATTTACCAGATTTCTTTTTAATGACAAAAATGGGAGTATTATGAGTATTATAGGGAGATATGGAAGGTTGTATATGTCCCTCTGCTAATTGTTGTTTGACAAGGTCATGGGCTACTTGTATCTTTTCTTTAGTCAGGGGCCACTGAGGAACCCATACTTGTCTTTCTGATTTCCAAGTAATTTTGATTCAGTGGCCCCTTCTGAAAACCCAATCCATGTCTATTTATTCCTTGATCTATTTGAATTGGTGCTGCTATACCTTGTTCTTGTTCTTCTAATCTTTTTTCTTTCCTAAAACCTTGTCTAGCCCTAGTAGTGGGCGCGTTAGGATTGATGTTATTTGTTAATGACAAACCTAATTGATCTAGGACATCTCATCCCCATAAATTTATAGGAAGATGATCCAATACATATGGCTGTATAGTTCCTTCACATCCTTCAGGATCCTTCCAATCTAATACCATTGCACTTCTATGGGGATTAGTTGCCACTCCTAGGCCTCGAAGTGTTTGAGTGGCTTGTTGTAATGGCCAATGTTTTGGCCATTCTTGACGAGATATGATGCTAAGGTCAGCACCTATGTCCAGTAGCCCATTAAATTCATGTCCTTGAATATTTAGTTTTAGCATTGGGCAAGAATCTAAATTTAAAGACAGCATAGCCCAATCTACACCTGTGGAGCCTAATCCCCAGGAACCTCTTTCTACAGTACGACTGGAAAATTTATCATGCAGGCTGGGTATTATTAATAACTGTGCTATTCTATCTCCTGGTGAAATTACTGATATACCTCTTGGAGAACTAGCTATAATTTTTATTTCACCTACATAATCGGGATCAATTACCCCAGGACTTATCATAAGTCCTTTTAGTATAGAAGAACTGCATCCCAATAATAAGCCTACTGTTTCTTGGGGAAGAGGTCCTTTGACTCCTGTGGGAATGATTTGAACTCCCATCTCTGGAGTTAGTACTGCTCTGGCAGAGGTGCAGATGTCCAACCCTGCGCTCCCTCTGGTTTGTCTGATGAGGGATTTAATGGATAATGTGTCCTGGGCACTACCCTGATGGTGTTGCTGGGTTCCTCCACTGCCCCATATATTTGTGCTTGTGGGCCCTAGAGCATTGGGCCCCCCAGTCCGTTTTTTGGCAATGGAGCCTGATGCCTTTCTCCACAATATCGTGGGTAAACACCTGGTCCTTGTCCATTTTTTGATAACGGAGTACCCTCTATGGTGGTTTGAGAACGGCATTCATTAGCCCAATGTCTCCCTCTACGGCATCGTGGGCAAATACCTGGTATTCCACTCCTTTGATACCTAGCTTTGTTAAACCCTCCTCCTATGGGGCAACTCCTTTTAAAATGTCCTGTTTGTTCACAATTGTAGCATGTTTTTGGCCTGGCATCTAAAGCCTGTTGTACTGCAGCTGCCAGGACTTGCCCTTGTTCATTAATGTCTCTACATAATTTGATATATGTGTTTAAATCTCCATGTTTCCATGGTCTAATGGCCTCCTTACACCATCTGTTCGCTTGTTCAAAGGCTAGCTGTTTAATTAATAGAATTGCTTGTTCTGTATCCCCAAAAACTCAGGCAGCTGTTTGAATAAGCCTATCTACAAATTCAGCGTAAGGTTCATTAGCTCTCTGTATTACCTTAGATAATTGACCTTGTAAATCTCCATGTCCTTGTAAAGTCTTCCATGCCCTAACTGCATCTGCAGCAATTTGTGCATATATAGCAGGATCATATTCAATTTGTTGCCATTGATCCTCATAAGGTCCTTTTCCTAACAACATATCTAGATTTCTTTGAGGATAACCGGCTGCTGCATTTTGCCTAGCCATTTCCGTGCAAAATTCCTCATTGGCAACCTTCCATAACAAATATTGCCCTCCATTTAGTACAGATTTATACATGCTAGCCCAGTCTGCTGGCGTCATGTCCAAGTTGGTAATGGATTCGACCATGCTTACAGTGAAGGGTGCTTGGGGACCATAGGTTGTTACAGCCTCCTTTAACTGCTTCACTGTTTTGAAATCTAGAGCATGGTGAATTCGCTGCCCTCCTGCCTGCTCAAGTACAGGGCATGCTAATCTTTGAGGTCCTATCTCAGGATTCCATCTATCAACTTCGGGGGTTGAGGGCCACTCAGATATATCTGTAGGTGGAGCTGTTGGTTGAATTACACCCTCTGGTGATAGAACGGTGTTAGTAGCAGCCTCTTGTTGTAGCTTTTTCCCTAATAGCCCCTTTTCCTTTAAATTTTCTTCCTCTGTCTGACTAGCTTGAGAGACTTTCTCTTTTGCTTGATCTAAAATGTCTTTCTCCATGGTCTGAACCTCTAACAATTTACTTAACACTCTTTCGGTTTGTTTTTTACTAATTTCAAATCTACTATAAAGATAACTCAACCCAATAAGATAACACACACAAAAAAAAACCCGAAACAGAATGAAACAAAAACGGAACAAAAAATCGTTTTATCAATTTTCTCTTCCTCAGGGCCGAACAACTTCAAACCTTGAGCCAACCATTTTTCCCAGTTTGCCTGAGAAAGTCCTAGGGATAGGCAGCTTGAAACAAAAACAAAATAAATCAAAACAAGAACAAATTGTTTTTTGAAATGGTCACCCATTCTCTCGCCTTCCCTCAGGGGCGAGCAATTTCACTTACCTCCGAGCTTCAGGCGTTCCCTGTACAGGCCACAAAATGCTGCAGTCTGGCTGGGCACAAAGTCACGAGCCACTCAAGCAGGAACAAACTTTATTTCTGAACTCCACCAGCACACTCCACACACGCTCCCAGGAAAAATGCCGAACGCCATGCCACGCGGCTCCTCCCAGGACACACACCCCAATAGGAAATCCCTCCTCCAGAATTCCCTCCTACCACACTTCCCCAACAAATGGGAACTCTCCGGGAGTCCCGAGAGAGCTCCAAAGTAGCAGGCCAAGGTGGACAGCAGGGGTCTAATCTCTAATTGAATGCACATCTTAACATAATCATTATCATCTCAATGGTTTGCTGGTGTCACCTTTCAACCAAAAATGCCATGCATCATTCCTACTTGGCTATGGCTCTCAGCAGGAAGTAAGGCAAACCTGATGAGTTTCAGGGTTAACCAATAGTGTTATTCCTTTTTCAAACCTTAATTAGCATAAATTTCAATAGCATTAATACTTTTCCAAATCCTTATTAGCCTAAGTTTGGACTAATAGCAGTGACCCAAGGGCTTATATAAACCCCCAGACTAAGTACACTAGGATGAATAAAACTACTATTGAGTCCCCTCTTATGCTACAAAGTTCTGTTCCTATTCTTCAATAAATCCTGATCTTAGACTCATTCATCCTGGTTTGTGGATTTCATTCTTTGAATTCAAAAGACAAGAATTCAGAAAGAAGAAGAAATTGATGGTGAGCTGCTGGGGTCTGCTGCAACACTAAAGGACATAGGTAGACCCCCACCACCACCTACCAGCAGAAGTGAAGAAACTTCTGTCTTGCCTGCCAACAGAAACAGAGAATCAAGTTTCATCTCAAAACTCCAGTTTCACTAGCTTCTGAACAAATTCTGAATAAAATTTATTATTTATATTGCTATTATTTAACTTAATCCTTTTTATCCTGAATTTCATGTTCATGTTTTTAAGTTTTACAAATAATTGGGTCAAATCAAAAGTTAAAGTAATTTCTAGAACTGGTGGGTTCTCTAGGTTTGTAAATATTTAAAAAAACACCTTAACTTTCAAATTTTCTGCTTCAGTTTAATCTTCATTATGATTTAAAATAACAATGTATATTTTATATCTTTTTATGAAGATTCAATTAGATTTAACTATGGGTTATTTAAATTTGAAAAAGAGAAAATACTTATAATACATATATAAAAAAGAAATCATAAAATATGTTCTTATCTATGATGTGAAAAGATAACCAAGTATCTCATCTTTCTCTTTTTTGTTTGTAAATGAGTTTTTTGACTTTCCAACACTCAATATTTTCTATCATTTAATTAGCTGGATACTTCTCGAACATATTCTCTAGATGAATTTTGTGAAGAACAGTTTCAGCAAACTACTCAGGCACTGAAACAACTTGAAGATATTAGGGATAAAGCAATTTCAAAAGTGAAAAGTACAATCTTAAAGGTAATTGTTTAATTACATCCTCTCAGTTGCTATGTACTAACTGAAGCAATTGCTCCAAATTGCAACTCTGGAGAGTGTTGGAAATTGACAGTGGAGATAAAAGGAGGTTGATTAATCAACTAATGGATACTGCCTATTTATAAGAACCCTTCCAGGTGCCACATAACATGCAAACAAATATGTATGTATATGTTTGTTAATACATATATGTGTGTATACATCCATATGAATGCACATGTACATGTTTATGTATACAACTTAAGGATGCTTAAATCTATAACTTGAGGTGGCATACTGCATGTAAAGGGAAATGTGATTAGTTACAAAGTTCATAGTGTCCATAAGATAAAGAAAAAAACATTGCTCAGGCAAGATGAAAAAACATAACTATATGAAAAAAAAACTTTAAAGAAAATTCAATAGTATAATGATCAATCCTCTCAGAACATTCTCATTCTGTATGCTGTTAGGTATCTTATACACTGTTACAGAAGGCCCCTCTATGTTGAAACTGTAGATACGAAATTAGTATGTTCTTCCTTGTTTGACTTTCAAAATTTATCTACTTGTTAGAGAGATAAGCTTCAAAACACATAAATTATTCTCTTTTTGGCTGATGTTTACATACAGTACAAGCATAAAGTAAAATTTTAATGGAAATTTTTGATCAATTTTAACTCCAATATGTTATTCAGACTAATGAAATACTAGAAACTAGAAACCATGCTGTATTAACATAGGAAATCACACAGTTCTCAATTTTCTATAAAATTGTAGGTTGCAGAAAAGAAAGAAATTAAAGAATATTTTGAATCAAAGTCATTTGAGGGTGAAACAACACATTTCAAGCTGTGTACATATCGGCATTTATTGGAAACAGCTTACAGGTTTATGATGCTGATTGACTGCATACTTCAGGAACTCATCCGTCAACTTATGAACATTGCAGTCACACTACTTTTGGAAGAATTTAATGGTTCTGCTAGAATGCCACTTTCAGCAGAAAAGAAGAATGAAAATCTCATCGGGTAAAGCATGCTTTTTTGACTAATAAAAATAAGTTATCTTGTAATATATTTCTACTTATGGAGAAAATATCCAGTAATTTAAGCTAGAATTTGGAAATTCTCCTTGTAGCAGAGTACTCACGTTTCCAATTATCAAAACTTATTATTTAGTTGTATTTTAATGTTAAAGTTTAAGACAATTTCTAAGTTTCTTCACAAATCTGGTTGCCACAAAGTGCAAGATGTCCAGTGAAATGTGAATTTCAGATAGATAATTTTTGTATGCAGTATGTTCCAAACATTACCTATACTAAAAATTACTTGTTGTTTATCTGAAATTAGAATTTTACTAGATACCTTGTATTTATTTGCTAAGTCTGGCAATCCTATGTTCAGTGCTAGCTCTTAATGATATGTGAGAATGATTTTGGAAAGAGCCACAGGTTCAGTTGAAATTTGAGTCAGCTTCAGGAAATATCTATTAAATATTTCTCCCAAATAAGACAGTATTTGAAAAATAATTCTGACCTTTTATTGAAATACTACTATTAAAAGCAAAGCATTCAAAGCTATACTCCATTTATGTATAATATGTCAAAATGCATTCTATTGTCATGTATAACTAATTAGAACAAATTAAAATATATTTTAAAAAATAAAGCATTTTTTCTTATTTTCTACAAGTGGATCTATCTACTATAACTTGTGAAACAAGGCATATTAATTGAAATGGTTGAATATTTATATCAAAACTATCAAAATTTAGCATTATTATTTTAGTCAAATCAAAGTTTCATTATCATAACTACAGAGCTGAAAATGTATTAATTCATAAAAATTTGGAGAATATTAAAGATAACCTATTCTGTTTATCTAATTATTTCTGAATCCACAGAGCTTATGTCATGAGCTTACTAGCATCTTAACTGGTTTGAACCAGTACCAAGACTTTAGCCTATGCAGGAACATAACTTTTCAGTGATAGCACATTATAATTTTATTTCCTCTAAATCTCTGTGTGTATTTTTTTAAAAAATCTTTACATCCTAAACATAGCTTTTAAACAAAAGATATTAGTATAGATAATTCATCTTACTTTATAAAATTTGGGAAACAACCCCTAATTCCATGACTTAAATATGGTGTCTTTTTGTATGTGCAGTTTTCTAGACTTCTCGACATATTTTTCCATTGTAGTAATAATCCTAGTATAACTCAGTTTTTAAGCACACAATGTCTTGTGTATATTTTATGGTATGGAAGAAATACATAGGTTTTGGTTGAAGTTATTCCAGTTTTTTTGTGTGGATCGGATCACCTGGGTTCTAATCTATATTCTGTGTCTTGACTAGTTTCATGACTTAGGTTGCCTATTAACCTATTAATTGTGCTGTCTTTTTATATTGAGAATTCTTTGTATAATTCTGGATTCTGTGGGTTTTCTTTTCACTTTCTTGATAGTATTCATTGGAACACAAAAGTTTTAAACTTTTATGAATTTTATTTATTTATTTTTGATTTATTGTGCTTTATGTGTATCTAAGAAGTCATTCCCTAATCTAAGGTCATGAAGATTTATACTTGTTTTCTTTTTGTAAAATTTTATAACTTCAAATCTTGCTTTTAAATATTTAAGTTAGTTCTTTTGATTAATGTGATAGGGGTCCAAACTCATTCTTTGGCATATGAATATCCAGTTGTCCCAGCACTATTTGTTGAAAGGAAAATACCATTTCTTCATTGAATTGTCTTGGCATACTATTTGACAGTCAGATGACCATAAACATATGGATTTATTTCTGGATTCTCAATTTTGTTCCATTGGGATGCATATATATATATATATATATATATATATATATATATATATATATATATATGCTGATGTCACACTACCTTGACTATAATAGTTTTGAAACCGGAAAATGTGAATTTTCCAATGTTGTTGTTCTTATTGTTTTGGCTATTCTGATTCACTTGAATTTCTGTATGTATTTTAGAGTCAGCTTGCCAGTTTCTGCTAAAAGCAACTGGGATTTTGATAGAAATTGCATTAAATTTGTAGATTAATATTGGGTGTATTTTCATACCAAGAGTATATAGTCCTCCAATCCATGAACACGGAATGTCTTTCCATTTACTTAGTAGGACTTCTTTAATTTCTTTAATAATGTTTTGTAGTTTTCAGTGTTTGAGTCGTTCCTTCTTTTGTAAATTTATCATAAAAAATTTGTTCTTTTCATGCTATTATGAATGGAATTATTTTTTCATTTTTGAATGTTCATTGCTCATTGATTGAAATACATTGATCTTATACCCTGCAATCTTGTTGAACCTGTTTATTAGCTCTAATATCTTGTTTTGTTTTATTTTTTCTTATTCCCTGGGATTTTCTATTTACAGGATCGTATCATCTACAAATAGAGATAATTTCACTTCTTCCTTCCCAATAAGATGCCTTTTATTTTTTTGTTGCTTTATGGTCATAGCTAGTAAGTACTTTAGTACAATGTTGATTAGGAGTAATGGATTAAACATCCCTGTTTTGTTCCTGATTTGGGGGGCACCTTATTCTTTTATTATTAAGCATTATGCCACCTGTGAGTTTTTAAAAAATACTTTTTATCAGTTGAGGAAGTTCACATCTAGCTTTATTTGTTGAATGTTTTTATCATGAGGTATTGTTGGATCTTGTCAAATACTTTTTTTCTGTATCAATTGAGATAACTATGTGTTCTTTGTTCAACTAATATGGCAAATTATGCTATATACATACATTTTCATAGGCTGAATCAACTTTGTATTCTTGGGATAGGTGTAATTTTATTATAGTGTAAAATCCTTTGTATATGCTGCTGGATTTGGTTTGCTAGTATTTTATTGAGGTTTTCTTCTTCTATGAATATTGGTCTATAGTTTTCCCATGATGCCTTTGGTTTTGGCCTCAGGGTAGTAGTGATCTCAAAGAATAAATTGGGAGGAGCTACCTCCTTTTCTATCTTTGGGAAAAAAATGGGAAGAATTGGTGTTAGTTCTTTCTGAAAAATTGGTAGAATGTCCCTGTTATGGTTTGAATGTGTCCCCGCAAAGTTCATGTGCTGGAAACCTTATCCCTGATGTAACCAGGTTAAGAGGTAGGATGTTTAAGAGTGACTAGGTCATGAAGGCTCTATCCTTATGAATAGATTAATGTCATTATTTCTAGAGTGGGTTACTGACAAAAGAATGAGTTCAGCCCCTTTCTCTTCTCTGTCTCTGTCTCTCTCATGTTCTCTTGCCTTCCATCATGGGGTGACATAGTCAGAAAGCCCTCACTAGATGCAGGCCCCTTGACATTGGGCTTCTTAGTCTCCAGAATATTAAGAAATAACTCTCTATTATTTATAAATTACCCAATCTCAAGAGTTTTGTTATAGTAGCACAAAACGGACTAAGTGTAGGCCTGGGCTTTTTTGTATGTAAAGTGTGTTAGTCAGCTTTTTGTTGCTATGACAGATACCTGAGAAAATGAACCTAGATGAGGAAAGATTTTGTTTTGGCTTGTGGTTTCAGAGGTTTCAATGCATGGGCAGCTAGCTCCATTGCTTTGGGCCTGATATGAGGCAGAGCATCACGATGAGGCATGACAGAAGAAAGTTGCTTACTCATGGCAGTTAGGAAACTGACAGTGGGGATGAAAAATATTCTTCTAGGCCATGCGCCTAGTGACCTACTGCCTTTGAGTAGGTCTCCCCTCCCAGTAGTACATTCAGATATTAATGAATGCATGCACTGATGAGATCAGAGTCCTCATGATCCCAATTACTTCCAAAAAATCCCCACCACTGAACACTGCTACATTAAAGACTAAGCCCTCAACACATGAATCTTTGCGGGACATTTCAGATCCAAACCATAACAGGAAGTATTACAATCATCTGTTAAATTGCTTTATTTGTTATTGATCTATTTATATTTCTTCTTGAGACATTTTGGTATTTTTTGTCTTTCTAGAATTTTGTCTATTTTATTTAAATTATCTAAACTGTTAGCATATAGCTGTTTATAATACTTACTCATTATCTTTTAAATTTCTATAAGGTCAGTAGTGATATCTTCTTTTTATTCTAGAGTTTAGTAATTTGGGAATTCTCTTCTTCTTCTTTTTTTTTTTCAGCCTAGCTATCAGTTTATCAATTTTCTCAATCATTTTAAGCAACCAACTTTTGATTTTATTGATTTTATTTCACCTTTTCTCTATTTCACTTATTTCCATTCTAGTCTTTATTATTTCTTTCTGCTTGCTTAGGCTTAGTTTGTTTATTTTCTCTTTTTTAGAAGTAGCAGTTTAGATTATTTAGTTGAAATCTTTTATTCTTTTTTAATGTAATTTTTATAGTAACCAATTTCTCTTCAACACTACTTTCACTGAACAAGGAGTTTGGTATATTACATTTTAATTTTCATTAACTTTCTTCATTTAATTTTTATGCTGATTTCCCCTGTAATTTCATATTTGACTCACTGGTTATTAAGGAGTGTTTTCTATGTAAGATTGATTTTTTTCTTCCTTTTTTTTCTAACTCAACAGTGTGATTCTTTTCCTCATTTTTTTCTAGAAGTTTTGTGCTTTTTGATTTTATGTTACATTTATGCACGTTTTCAAGCAAAATTTTGTAAATTGTTCAAGGTGTGGTCTGAGGTATATATTATTTTGCATATGGGTATTTAGTTACTCCATCTGTTTCCCAAAATAACTATTCTTCCTCCATGGAATTGCCTTGGCAGCTTGTTCAAAATTAATTAATATTTTTGGAGTCCATTTCTGAACTCTCTCTTTTGTGCCAGCGATCTGTAGATCTATCTTTTTACACATACTTTACAGTCTTTATAACATCTTAAAATCAGTCCTCCAAGTTTGTTTTTAAAAATTCTTTAAAGTTTGACTATCCTCATTCATTTGCTTTTCCATATAAATCTTAGAATTAAATTGAAGTTTTCTTTTTTAGAAAATGGCCTGTTATTACTGAGATTTCAATTGAGAGTGCACTGAATCAATAGATCAATCTTAGGAGATTTGACATCTTAATATTTAGTCTTCAAAGCTCAGAACTTGGTGCAATAGACCCTTTATTTAAATCTTCTCTAATTTATTTCATCAGCATTTTATAAAGCACAGTATACAAATATTACACATTTTTATTGATTTATAATTATATATTTCATATTTTAATGTTCTTAAGTACTCTTATTTTTAATTCAACTTCTAAATATTCCTGAAATAAAGAACTAACTTTTGTATATTAACCTTGTATCTGTGACCTTACTAAACTTACACATTAGTTGTCATAGCTTTTCTTTGGTAGATAATTTAGAACTGTCTATTTAGACCAAGTGTCAGCAAAATAGAGCCCATATGCCAAATCCTGTGGCAGTGTGTTTTTATAAAGAAGTTTTTTTTTGGAATAAGGCCACACCTTCTAGTTTACACACTGTCTATGACTGCTTTTGAACTAGAAGGTGCAGTTGAATAGTTAAGACCACTCTTTAGCCCAAAAAACATGAAATGTTTCCTGACTACTTACAGAAAAGGTTTGCTCACCTTGACTGCTTCAGGGTAACCACTAAAATGTAATGATGGATATAACAGGAACAATATAATAGAAGGGAAATGTTGAATATGTATAAAAGTATTTAATTAATCTAAAAGCAGATAGCCTTAAAAGTTAATACTAATTATTATTATTATTATTATTATTATTATTATTATTATTATTATCACTTCCATGATACTGCTAAAATTTTAGAACATTTAAATGTCTACTTTCCTCTTGACTTTCACAGTATTATGTCACACATATTTTAAATGCTTTTTTAGTTCATATATTTTAATTCAGTACAACATTAAAAGTATTGTTTTAAATTGTCAATATTCATTTATATTTACCCACATAATTATCACTTCTTGTGTTCTTTTTCTTTGCTTGTTTTTGTTTCTGTATAGGACCATTTTCCTTCTTCCTGAACAATTCTTTTCAGAATATTTTTTTAGTATAGGCCTACTGGGAAATAGTTCCCTCCATTTTGGGGTATCTAAAAACGTGTCTATGTGATTCATATAGGATATGTTCACTGAGTACAGAGTTCTAGATAATGAAATGTCAGAATCATTTTTTTTTCAGGGGGGTACTGGGGATTAAATTCGGGCACTTGGACACTAAGTTACATTCCCAGCCCGATTTTGTATTTTATTTAGAGATAAGGTCACACTGAGTTTCTTAGTGTCTCACTTTTGCTGAGACTGGCTTTGAACTCAAGATCCTCCTGCCTCAGCCTCCTGAGCCACTGGGATTACAGGCATATGCCACTACACCTGGAAAAATGTCAGAATCTTTTGAAAGATTTTTTAGTTTATTTTAATTTTTTTTTACTGCCTTAACTTTGTATGGGATTCTGTACAGTAATTTTGGATATCCATATTAGAATGAGGTAGGTTCTCCTGGACAATATTACTCAAAAAAATAAAATAAAATAAAATGATGACATTTGCAGGTAAATAGATGGAGTTAAAGAATATAATGCTAAGTGAAGTTAGCCAATCCCAAAAACCCAAATGCCGAATGTTTTCTCTGATATAAGGGGGCTGATTCATAGTGGGGTTGGGAGGGGGAGCATGGGGAGATTAGACAAACTCTGGATAGGGCAAAGGGGAGTGAGGGGAAGAGAGGGGACAAAGTTGGTGGAATGAGGTGGACATCATTACCCTAAATACAGGTATGAAGACACAAATAGCATGAATATACTTTGTGTATAACCAGAGATATGAAAAACTGTACTCTATATGTGTAATATGAATTGTAATGCATTCTGCTGTTATTTTTCTTCTTAATAGCTGCCATTCTGACTAAGATGAAATTTTAAGAGTAGTTTTGATTTGCATTTCTCTAATTGCTAGAGATGATGAACATTTTTCTATATATTTGTTGATTGATTGTATATCCTCTTCTGAGAAGTGTCTGTTCAGCTCCTTGGCCCATTTATTGATTGGGTTATTTGTTTTTTTCAGTGCTTATCTTTTTTTCTTTATATACCCTGGAGATTAGTGCTCTGTCTGATGTGTAAGGGGTAAAAATTTGCTCCCAAGCTGTAGGCTGTCTATTCAATTCACTGATTGTTTCTTTTGCTGAAAAGAAGCTTTTTAGTTTGAATCCATCCCATTTATTAATTCTTGATTTTAATTCTTGCACTATAGGAGTCTTATTAAGGAAGTAGGGGCCTAATCTTATATGATGGAGATTAGAGCCTACTTTTTCTTCTATTAGACGCAGGATCTCTGGTGTAAGTCCTAGGTCTTGGATCCAATTAAAGTTGAATTTTGTGAATGGTAAGAGATAGGGTTTAATTTCATTTTGTTGCAATGGATTTCTAGTTTTCCCAATACCATTTGTTGAAGAGGCTATTTTTTCTCCAATGTATGTTTTTGACACCTTTGTCTAATATAACTGTAATTATGTTGGTTAGTTTCTGTGTCCTTTATTCTGTACCATTGGTCTACTAGTCTATTTTTGTGCCAATACCATGCCATTTTTGTTACTATTGCTCTGTAGTATAGTTTAAGATCTAGTATAGTGATGCCACCTGCTTCACTGTTCTTGCTAGAGATTGCTTTAGTTATTCTGGGTCTTTCATTTTTCCAGATGAATTCTATGATTGCTTTTCTATTTCTATGAGGAATGTCTTGGGATTTGGATTGGAAATGCATTAAATCTGTAATGTTTTTGGTAGTATGGTCATTTTGACAATATTAATTGTGCCTATCCAAAGACATGGGAAATCTTTCTTTAGCATTCTATAGTTTTCATTGTAGAGGTCTTTCACCTCTTTTGTTAGGTTGATTCCCAAGTCTGTGGATGTCTTTTCCTATGTGATGGGTCTCTTGGAGGCAGCATATTATTGGATCTTTTTTTAAAGTCCAATCTGCTAGTCTATGCCTTTTGGTTGTTGAGTTTAGGCCATTAACACTCAGGGTTATTATTGAGACGTGATTTGTATCCCAGTCATTTTTCTTTGTATTTAATTTGACTTGGTTCTCTTTTGATAAGTTTTTTCTTTAGTGTAATACCTCCATTTGCTGATTTTCATTGTTGCTGTTCAATTCCTCTTCATGGAATATTTTGCCGAGGACATTCTGTAGTGTAAGCTTTCAAGTTGTAAATTCTTTTAACTTTTGTTTATCATGGAAGGTTTTTATTTCATCATCAAATCTAAAGCTTAATTTTGCTGACTCTAAGATTCTTGGTTGGCATCCATTTTCTTTCAGAGCTTGATATAGGTTGTTCCAGGATCTTCTAGATTTCAGAGTCTGGGTTGAAAAATTTGCACATAATCTAATTGGTTTCCCCCATATGTAATCTGATTCCTTTGTCTTATGGCTTTTAATATTCTCTCCTTATTCTGTATGTTATGCATTTTTATTATAATGTACTTTGGTGTGAATGTGTGTTGTGATTTTGTACATTTGGTGTCCTGTAAGTCTCTTGGATTTGGTTTTCCAATGCGTTCTTCATGTTTGGAAAATTTTCTTATATTATTTCATTGAATAGATTGCTCATTCCTTTGGTTTGGAACTCTATTCCTTCCTCATTCTTAAGAGCTCTTAAATTTATTTTTTTAAATTATATCCCATATATCTTGTATGTACTGCTCATGGTTTCTTGCCATTTTCACTCTGTGATCTACATTCTTTTCAAGATTATATATTTTGTCTTCATTGTCCGAGGTCCTGCTTCCCAGTGGTCTAATCTCTTGGTGATGATTTCAATTGAACTTTTAATTTGGTTTATTGTTTCTTTCATTTCAAGTATTTCTCTGTGTTTTGGGTTTTTAAGAACTTCTATCTCACTATTGAAGTATTCTTTTCTTCCTATGTTTGTTTATGTAGCTCTTTGTCGAAATGATATTTTGCTGTCTGTATTTCTTCTTTTATATCATCCTTTAATTTGCAGAACATTTTAATTATGAACTCTTTCTCTGTAATTTCTTCTGCTGTGCTTGCCATGGATTCTAATAATGCGGTATCTTGATTTGTCTGGGGCACTTTCTTCCCTTGTCTTTTCATGTTGTTTGTGAGTCTTCCCTTCTAGCACTGTGGATTGGAGGAGTCACTGTTTTTACCCTGTAGGCTTCTAGTGCCCCTGTTGGGATTCAATACCTCTCCTTTGAGATGAATGTTATCAGATCCCAATATCAACAGTATACACCCTAAAAACCAATGTTTGCTATTAAGACATTTACAGTTTGGTCACAATGAACAGAAATGGTGAATTCAATTATTATCTGCAATATACTCAGTAGGTTTGAAAAAGGGTTTACAGTTTCTGATGGTAGACAAAGAACTGGGGGTGAGGAATAGGATGATATGCTGAAGAGGTAGGAGGTGAGGATATAGAGTTGTTATATCTTAGAAAATGTGAAATAGAAATCTAAAGAAAATTAGATATAGAGGAGAAGGGAGAGGAAGTAATTTGGGGTAGACAAATAAGTGGGAAGACAGTAGAGTACATAAAACAAACACACATATAAAGAAAAAATAAAAAATGTTAAAATAGTAGAAATTGATGGGAAAAAAGAAAATTCAAAAGAATATGCAACACAACTGTAATATTTTATTCAGACAATCTAGTCCTGAAAATCCTAATTCATGCAAAGTACTTGGTTTCACATATGTTGGGGATGTGAGGGCAGGAGAATAGAGAGGGAGAGGGAAAAAAAAATCTTGAAGGAAGAAACAGGGATTGTTTTGGTTGGAAATCAGTATCTTTCCTGCTTCTCTTTTCATCCAATAGATGGGGTTGTCTGTTGTTAGCTGGTGTCTCCACCCCCTGGATGGTAAAGGAAACCAGGCTGTCACTGTGCCAGGGTAGTGGTTCCTGGTGAGAGGGGGCAATTAGAAAGTAGGTACCTGGCCAGCCAGAGTTCCAAACTGGGAGTTGCCCCCACTGAAGATGGTGATAAATGTGACCCAACATGGAGGCTTTCAGTAGAGGGGTTTTTGGGTCGGGTGGGGGGAGGCTAGTGATGGCATTGGACAATGAGTTGATTGTCCAATGCTCAGAGATGAGCTCAGTGGCTTGGCTGTCGGCTGACTTCAGAGCCTATGTGAAGTTCTTAGGTGCAGGCAGGCTACAGTGGCATAGGGGACTATATCCACTGCTGCAGAGTTCCAAGATGGTGCCAACCAGGGGAGCCCCACATTGGTAGTTAGGGGTCCACATGGGAGTGGCACTGAAGATCCTGTGTATGGGAAGCTGTTGTGTCCTGTGTGGGTGTGGTGTCAGTGATTTCTGCTCAAGTGGGTGGCCAGTGCTGATGGTCCTGCCCGGGTACCCAGTAGTCCTGCGTGGGCGAAGAGTTTGGAGACCTACTCTGACACTAAAGCCTGGAGCCCTGGATAGGCACAGTTGCTGTGATTCCTGCACAGGAGTAGGAAATCGCTTACAGAGAAGCAGTATTCTAACTATTCTAACTCCCAGGTCATGGAGCAACACAGAATGCTGCCTACCTCTGGGGTGCCATCTTGGAACCCAATAATATATTCTTTATTACCATCCCCCTCCAGTCATGGTAACCTGTATTATACTTTCTGTGTCTATAAATTTATCTATTCTGTATATCTAGATTTATTATGTGACTTATTTTACTTAGCATATTATCTTCAAGATTCATCCATATTGAAGAATGCATCAGAATTTCATTCCTTTTAAGACTGTGTAATATTATATTATCTATATGTAATATATTACATTTATATGCATTCATTTTTTGATGGGGGTTTGGTTTGTTTTCACTTTTTGGCTATTGTGAATAATGCTGCTATAAACATTGGTGTGTATATATCTGGTTGGGTTTCTGCTTTCAATTCCTTGAGGTACATAACTAGAAACATAATTGCTGGATCATATGGTAATCCCATGTTAACCTTTTGAGGAATTATCCTACCATTTTACCCAATGGCTGCATCTTTTAAGTTTTTACCAGCAATGTACATAGATTCTTATCTTTATTTTTTTCTATTTTTTGTTTTTATTTTTTGCTGCCCTTGGCCCACGGGGGCAGTTGAACTTAAGGTCAGTCATATGAATTTCCAGGAACACCACATAAAACACAGACTTTACCTTGATTTATTTTTATTTTTTAGTTTTATTGATTTTATTGTTTTAAATTCATGACATCAGAATGCATTACAATTCTTATTACATATAGAATACAATTTTTCATATCTTTGTATATAGAGTATGTTCAAGCCAATTCTTGCCTTTATACATGTACTTTTTTGCATTAGAATTCTTATTACACATATATACCAAAATTTTTCATATCTCTGTTTGTATATAAAGTAGGTAGACACCCAATTCAAGTCTCCATACATGTATTTTGTATAATGATGTCCATCACATTTCACAATCCTTGCTAATTCCTTGCTCCCTCCTTTTCCCTCTCACCCCTCTCCCTATATAGAATTCACGTAATCCTCCCATGTTCCCCATCCCTATCCCACTATGAGTCAGCCTCCTTATATCAGAGAAAACATTTGGCATTTGTTTTTTTGGGATTGGCTCACTTCACTTAGCATTATCTTCTCCAATGCCATCCATTTACCTGCAAATGCCATGATTTTATTCTCTTTTAATGCTGAGTAAAATTCCATTACATATATATATATCACATTTTTTTATCCATTCATCCACTGAAGGGCAACTGGGTTGGATCCACAGTTTAGCTATTATGAATTGTGCAGCTATAAACATTGATCTGGCTGTGTCCCTGTAGTATGCTGTTTTTAAGTACTTTGGGTATAGTTCAAGGAGAGGGGTAGCTGGGTCAAATGGGGGTTCCATTCCCAGATTTCCAAGGAATCTCCATACTGCTTTCCATATTGCCTCTACCATTTTGCAGTCCCACCATCAATGTGTGAGTGTACCTTTTCCCCCACATCCTTGCCAATACTTATTGTTGTTTGTCTTCATGGTAGCTGCCATTCTGACTAAGTGAGATGATATCTTAGAGTAGTTTTGATTTGCATTTCTCTGATTGCTAGAGATGATGAGCATCTTTTCATATATTTGTTGATTGATTGTATATCCTCTTCTGAGAAGTGTCTGTTCAGGTCCTTGGCCCATTTGTTGATTGGGTTATTTTTTTTTTTTTTTTTTTTTTTGATGCTTAGCTTTTTAAGTTCTTTATATATCCTAGAGATTAGTGGTCTATCTGATGTGTGAGTGGTAAAAATTTGCTCCCAAGCTGTAGGCTGTCTATTCAACTCACTGATTGTTCTTTTGCTGAGAAGAAACTTTTTAGTCTGAATCCATCCCATTTATTAATTTTAATTCTTGCACTATAGGAGTCTTATTAAGGAAGTTGGGGCCTAATCCCCATAATGAATATTAGGGCCTACTTTTTCTTCTATTAGACGCAGGGTCTCTGGTGTAAGCCCTAGGTTTTTGATCCATTTTGAGTTAAGTTTTGTGCATGGTGAGAGATAAGGGTTAAATTTCATTTTGTTGCATATGGATTTCCAGTTTTCCCAGCACCATTTATTGAAGATGCTATCTTCAGTACATGTTTTTGATACTTTTGTCTAATATAATTGTAATTTTGTAATTTTGTGGGTTAATCTGTGTGTCCTCTATTCTGTACCGTTGGTCTACCAGTCTGTTTTGATGCCAATACCATGCTGTTTTTGTTTACTGTTGCTCTGCAGTATAGTTTAAGGTCTAGTATAGTGATGCCACCTGCTTCACTCTTCCTGCTAAGGATTGCTTTAGCTATTCTGAGTCTCTTATTTTTCCAGATGAGTTTTATGATAGCTTTTTCTATTTCTATGAGGAATGCCATTGTGATTTTGATCGGAATTGCATTAAATCTGTATAGTGCTTTTGGTAGTATGGTCATTTTGATAATATTAATTCTGCCTATCCAAGAGCAAGGGAGATCTTTCCATCTTCTAAGGTCTTCTTTGATTTCTCTTTTTAGGGTTCTGTAGTTTTCATTGTATAGATCTTTCACCTCTTTTGTTAAGTTGATTTCCAAGTATTTTTTTTTTTTTTGAGGTTATTGTGAATGGGGTAGTTTTCTTCAATTCCTTCTCAGAGAATTTGTCACTGATTTATGGGTGTTAATTTTATATCCTGCTACTTCACTGAATTCATTTACTAGTTCTAGAAGTTTTCTGGGTCTTCTAGGTATAGAATCATATAGTCAGCAAATAGTGCTATTGTAAGTTCTTCTTTTCCTATATATATATATCCCTTTAATTTCTTTCATCTGTCTAATTGCTCTGGCCAGTGTTTCAAGAACTATGTTGAATAGAAATGGTGAAAGAAGGCATCCCTGTCTTGTTCCAGTTTTTAGAGGGAATGCCTTCAATCTTTCTCCATTTACAATGATGTTGCCTTGAGGCTTAGTGTAGACAGTCTTTACGATGTTGAGGTATGTTCCTAATATCTCTAGTTTTTCTAGTGTTTTGAACATGAAGGGGTGCTGTATTTTGTCAAATGCTTTTTCTGCATTTTTTCAAGTTTCTTAAGTTTTTTATTCAACTTAATTAATTTCTGCATTTTTTGAGATTATCATATGGTTCTTATCTTTAAGTCTATTGATGTGATGAATTTCATTTTTTGATTTCCGTATGTTCTACCAACCTTGCATCCCTGGGATGAACCCCACTTGATCATGGTGCACAATCTTTTTGATATGTCTTTGTATTCAATTTGCTGGATTTTTTTTTTCTCCATTAGAGAGAAGTTGTTGCCTTTATTATCAAGGCTTCCAAGGTCAGGGTAGACCGGACGGAGGAGACTGCCATAGGAAGGATCTAGATGGCCCCTTTCCTCCTGGGCATGGTGCCCCAGGCTTCCTCTGGGAGGGGGGCAGAGATCTGACTCACCTGCCTTTTGGGAAACTTGGCCCCTGCACCATCTCTCTCATTCAAGTTCCCTAAAATCTCAGGCCAGGCCAGAAGCCAGGGCTGAGCCATCCACATGTGTGGTGATGCATAATCCTCAAATAGGCTGCCTGGTACCACAGGAACACCTGTTTAAGGGTAAGGCCTCCTGAGCATCCTTTTTTATTTGTAGACCAGGTCTTTGGGGATCACAAGGGTGGGCCTAATTGTGACAACACCAAAGAGAGGCTGATCCCCATCCTAGCAGATTGGAGAACCCATTAGGAAGACATGAGAATGGACCTCCTAGGAGGGGGAGGGAAGCCATGTGGCACAATAAGATGACTAATCAGGTGGAAGATTCCAGGAGTTGTCAGGGTCACTTCTTGGCACAGTCTTCCACACCCAGGGCAGCCATGTTGCAGGTAGCCATGATCAGATGTTAAAGCTTGCAACCGGCGGGAGCATGGGCCAACCAGATGTGGTCTGGGTGCACGGGGCGCAAGCAACCCATCCTTCTGATGGGCAGAGCCTTGCCTCCACCCACCCCATAGGCACAGCTGACCCAGCGGTGATCCCGGCTCAATTTGCCGGAATTTGATTGAGAATTTTTGCATCTATATTCATTAGAGATATTGGTCTGAAATTTTCTTTCTTTAATATGTCTTTGCCTGGTTTTGGGATCAGAGTGATATTGGCCTCATAGAATGAGTTTGGAATTAATGCCTGTTTTTCTATTTCCTGAAATAAATTGAAGAGTATTGGTATTAGTTCTTCTTTAAAGGTCTTGTAGAACTCGGCTGTGTATCCATCCGGTCCTGGGCTTTTCTTGATTGGTAAGCTTCTGACGGTTTCTTCTATTTCCTCACTTGATATTGGTCTGTTCAAATGACTCATGGGCAAATCATATGACTTAAGAAATTTGTCAATGCCTTTAATGTCTTCTATTTTATTGGAGTATAAGATTTCAAAATAATTTCTTAATACACTCTATTTCTGTAGTGTCTGTTGTGATATTGCCTTTTTCATCACATATGCTGGTAATTTGAGTTCTCTCTCTCCTTCTCTTCATTAGCGTAGCTAAGGGTCTGTGAATGTTATTTATTTTTTTTTCAGAGAACCAACTTTTTGATATATCAATTTTTTTCAATTGTTTCTTTTGTTTCAATTTCATTGATTTTAGCTCTAATTTTAATTATTTTTTGCCTTCTACAGCTGCTGCTGATTTGTTCTTCTTTTTCTAGGGCTTTGAGATGTAGTGTGAGGTCATTTATTTATTGACTTCTTTTAAGGAATGAACTCCATGCAATGAATTTTTCTCTTAATAATGCTTTTATAGTGTCCCAGAGATTTCTATATTTTGTGTCTATGTTCTCATTTACCTCTAAGAATTTTTTAATCTCCTCCTTGATGTCTTCTGTAACCCATTGTTTATTCAGTAGCATATTGTTTAGTCTCCAGGTGATGGAGAATTTTTTATTTTGTTGTTGATTTCCAATTTCCTTCCATTATGATCTGATAAAATGCATGGTAGTATCTCTACTTTTTTGTGTTTGCTGAGAGTTGCTTTGTGGAATAGTATATGGTCTATTTTAGAGAAGGATCTGTGTGCTGCTGAGAATACAGTGTATCCACTTGATGCAGGTTGAAATATTCTATATATATCAGTTAAGTCTAAGTTATTGATTGTGTTATTGAGTTCTATAGTTCCTTACTTAAACTTTTGTTTGGAAGATCTATCCAGTAGTGAAAGAGGTGTGTTAAAGTTACCCAAGTTTATTGTGTTGTGGTCAATTTGACTCTTTAACTTGAAAAGAGTTTGTTTGATGAACATAGCTGCACCATTGTTTGGGGCTTATATATTTATGATTGTTATGTCTTGTTGGTGTATGATTCCCTTAAGCAGTATGTAATGTCCATATTTATCCCTTTTGATTAACTTTGGCTTGAAGTCTACTTTATTTGATATGCATATGGAAACCTCTACTTGTTTCCACAGTTCATGTGAGTGGTATGATTTTTCCAGCCTTTCACCTTCAGTCTGTATATGTCTTTTTCTAACAGATGAGTCTCCTGTAGGCAGCATATTGTTGGGTCTTTTTAAATCCAATCTGCTAGCCTATGTCTTTTGATTGGTGAGTTTAAGCTATTAATATTTAGGGTTACTATTGAGACATGGTTTGTATTTCTAGCCATATTTGTTTATTTTTGTTATTTAACGTGACTTGGTTTTCCTGTTTGATTAGTTTTTCCTTCAGTGTACTACTCCCCTCTATTGATTTTCATTGTTGTTTTTCATTCCTTTTCATGAAATATTTTGTTTGCCAGTTTTCTAGCTATAAATTCTTTTACTTTTGTTTATGGTGGAAGGTCTTTATTTCAACATCAAATCTAAAGTTTAATTTTGCTGGATACAAAATTCTTGGTTGGCATCTGTTTTCTTTCAGAGCTTGATATATGTTGTTCTAGAATCTTCTAGCTTTCAGAGTCTGTGTTGAAAAATCTGCTGTTATCCTAATTGGTTTTCCCCTATATGTAATTTGATTCCTTTTCTTATGGATTTTTAAATTCTCTCCTTATTCTGTATGTTGGGCATTTTTGTTATAATGTGATTTGGTGTGGATCTGCTGTGATTTTGTATATTCAGTGTCCTGTAGGCTTCTTGAATTTTGATTTCCAATTCATTTTTCATGTTTGGAATTTTTCTGATATCATTTATTGAATAGATTGCTCATTCCTTTGGTTTAGAACTCTATTCCTTCCTCTGTCCCAATAACTCTTAAATTTGTTCTTTTTATGCTATCCCATATTTCTTGAATGTTCTGCTCATGCTTTCTTATCACTTTTGCTGTGGGGTCTATGTACTTTTCAAGATGATATATTTTATCTTCATTGTTTGATGTCTTATAAGTGTTCTACTCTGTTGGTGATGCTTTTGTTTGAGTTTTTAATTTGGTTTATTATTTCTTTCATTTCTTGTATTTCTGTTTGTTTGGTTTTTTTAGAACCTCTATCTCCCTGTTGAGATGATCTTTTGCTTCTTGGATTTGTTTATGTAACTCATTGTCGAAGTGATCTATCACTGCTTCTATTTGTTTTCTTATGTCTTCTTTGAGATCCCAGAATATCTTAACCATGTATATCTTGAAATCTTTCTGTGTCATTTTTTTCTGCTATAGCTACCAATGCTTCTAATGATATGTTGTCTTGATTTGTTTATGGTACTTTCTTCCCTTGTCTTTTCATGTTGGTCAGTGTCTTCCTTTCCAACTCTGTGGATCTTATGTGTTATTGTTTTTACCCTATAGATTTGTAGTGCTCTTATAGGGTTCCAAGATCTCTCCTTTGTGGGGAAGGACAATGTTAACAGATCCCAATATCAATAATACATCACCTATGAACAAATTGTTATTATTAAGACATTTACAATTTAGTCTCGATGTCCAGAAATGTTGGATTCAATTATTATTTAAAATATAATCAGTAGTTTCATAAAAAGGTTTACAGTTTCTGGCAGTGGACAATGACCTGGGAGTCAGGTGTAGGACAATATGCTGAGGGGGAAAGATGTGAGGGTATAGAGTTAATATATCTTAGGAAATGTGAAGGAGAAATCTAATGAAGAGGGTTAGTAGCAGGGGAATATACATGAAGTAATTTAGGGTAGACAAGTAAGTTGGAAGACAGTAGAGTACATAAGCAAACACACATATGTATTTAGAAAAATACAGGATGTAAAAATAGTAAAATTTGGAGGGTGAAAGAAGAAGAGGGGAAAAAAGGAGAGAACAAAATAAAGGGAAAAAAAGAGAAGAAAAAGAAAAAAAGGGCTTATGAAACTCCTCTATATTATATTATTCAGGTGACTCTGTCCTCAAAGTCCTATTTCATGCAAAGTTCTTGGTTTCACATATGTTGGGTATGTGAGGGCCAGAGGACAGAAGGGTAGAAGAGAAAGAAGAAGAAGAAGAAAATACTCTTAGAGATGTGCTTTCCTGCTTCTCTTCTCATCCAGGAGGTGGGGTTGTCTGTTTTAAGCTGGTGTCTCTGCCCTCAGAATGGTGAAGGTAACCAAGGTGAGAAGACCGGACCTGGTGTGGAGCATCTGGAAGCAGAGAGTGCTGCCCACCAGTCCCAGAAGGGAAATTGCACCTCCAAGGTCTCTTTTTGTGACCACTCATCTGACTTGAGCCCCCGGTATTGTCTCCCTCTCTTGCCTGGAGATTTCCCAGATCCTGGTCTCTCTGTTATGTTCCAGACTTTAGTCCCCTCCTTTCTCTTACTTATCAGATCCCAACTGTGGGGCCTTTCACCCCCAGGCTCAAACCAGGTGGGCGGTGCCCTGGTCGCACTACACTCCTGTCCAACTGAGAGTTGTTGTTTTTGTGTTGGGTGGTTGCTGAGTTATTGCCACTGGGGGCGGGGGGGTAGAAACCAGGTCCCTGCTCAAATGGAGATCCGATCTGATAGCAACACCCACCAAAAAATGGTTTTCCAAGATGGAAAACCTTTCTGCTTCCAGCACTGGGGTGTATGGTGAGGTGGGGGGAGCTGGGTGATGGCTTTGTGCTGTGGATAGGTAGCAGCCAAGTGACCTGCATGGGCGTGGAGCACAGTCTGGAGTTCTGCAGAGGTGCTGATAGGTGATTCTGCTAAGCCGCTTGTGAGCCATGAATGAACTTGAACTGTGGGCTTTGGGTCTGGAGTCTGGAGACTTATTCAAATGGAGAGGCTCTGCTTTCTGCATGGGTGGTCACAGTGCTGGTGATTTATTCGAAAATCTGCTGTATAGGGGTCTTCTCACACTCTCTGAGATGTTGTGTTCTGTCTAGGTAGACCTTGTGGAGAAGCTGCCTGTCTGCTTTCTTGGTTTATTCCACAGAGCAGCCAGAAACAGGACCTCCTCTCTTCTGCCATCTTGGATATCCCCACACTTTACCTTTAAATAAGCTTCAGGATGACTCCTCCACTCTTGGCTTCAAGCTCCCCAAATGGGAGAGCAAGGGATAGTCATGAGAGGCTAGCAAGAGAGAGAGCAAGCATGCTTGGATGTGGGCTCTTACTGGGAGGACCCTCCTTCTTTAAAAGTTCCATCCAAAAAAAGTAAGAAGGAGCAGATTTACAAGGGACATGTGAGTTTAATTTGATCTAATGGCTGTAGGGTGATGACTACTTCTGAAGATGTATCCTCAAACTTCCAGGACTGGGGCAATGTTTAAGTCACTACAAGATATAGTGAGGGTCAAAGCCTCTCCTTTCCAGGATGGAAAACACAAATCATTCAAAGCTGCTCCCCGCATATTCCCCATTCTTTCTTTGAAAAGCAGGTTATGAGTCAGTATTTCGAGTCCCTGAATCCTTGTTTGAAGGCTTGCTATCCTATGATTACAATACAAGAGAGAATTAGTAGCAAAGACAATAATAGAAGGATATACCATGTAGAATGTTTAAGAATGTTTTCAGCATTAAAGATAATTGAACATCTTTAATTCTTTAAATATTTGATCAGCTAAAGAGGTAGGACCCAAAAAATCAATCTTACTTTTTTATCTTGTATATCTTGAATATGATAATGGAGCTCCAAAAGATCTAAACTATTACTATTATTATTTTGCCAAATACCCAATAAATGGTTTTTTACCTTCTCCCAATCCCATTGGGAAGCATTGTATTTGGCAGCAGCAACACACGCATACTTATAGCTAGCGTGACATTTAAGTCTTTCCTTGAATTTCAAAGCCAAAATTTCACTACCAATATTTATGACAGTAGCCTCTAAGGGATTTAGCTTAGTCTCAATCCTTTCATCAATATTTATTTGATTATTTAAAGAGTCATGGAAGTATTTTGAAATGACTAGTTTGTTATGAAAAAGTCCCATTTTAATAACTGATCTGATATAGGGTTTTGAGTCTCCAGTAACAGTACGATTAGCTGGCCTAGGTCTCCTAATTGCTGTGTTTTCTTCTAATGACACTTTTAGACAGCCAGTATGTTTACCATGGGACCAACACAAAGGTACTTGGGCACTATAGCCAGAATAATTAAATCCAGCCACATGGGTGGGAGTAATATGAGGGTCTGTAAATCCTTCCATCATATATGAGTCATTAGTAAATACTGGGATAGATTCTCCAGTCCACACTGCTGGGATCTGGAAAATAAGTCCAATAAATTTCTCCCTGATTTCCTTTTTTTTGTTGTTGTTGTCACTAATTTTTTTTTAATTTTTTATTGTTGGTTGTTCAAAACATTACAAATTTCTTGACATATCATATTCCACACTTTGATTCAAGTGGGTTATGAACTCCCACCTTCACCCCATACACAGATTGCAGAATCACATCAGTTACACATCCATTGATTTACATATTACCCAACAGCTCGATAGAGTTAATACTGCAACAAGCATCATTGTTGGAAATTTAACTTTTCCTTGCTGTCAAATCATCAACTTCCTCAGGTCCTTCCATGAGGGTAGCTTCCTCCTTCGGTTTCTTGGGGCCATCATTCTTCTTCTCTTCCTTCAAGATTTCTTCTTTTTGAGGGAAGGATTCTCTGGGTCAATCTTCAGTCATTTGAATCTTGGTTCTATGTCCTCCATGCCTGATGGTGCATTCAGGTACCCAAATAGAATGAAAAGTATCTTCAGGGAAAATACAGGCATGACCTCTGCCCCATATAATCACTGGATCTGGTTCTTTCCATTGACCAGTCTGTAAGCCCTTCCACCAAACTCAGCCTAAAGGGCCTGTTGCTGTGGAAGACATGTGTCACTCAACTGCAGTGTGACCTTATGAGTCACAATTTAAAAAATTTAAAATGAACAGAGCATGATTGAGGTTATTTTGGGGAGTCCTAGATCCATCTCCTCTTTTAGTTTTTGTAATCGTAGCTTAATAGATGAGCTTGTTCTCCAATGGCTTGATCTTGAAGGGTTATAAGGAATACCTGTTTTATGGTCAATATAAAACTTTTGGCAAAATTGTTGAAAAGAAAAGCTTACATAAGCTGGTGCATTATCAGTTTTAATATGCAAAGGACATCCTAATACTGCAAAGGCAGGTAAACAATGGGAAATAACATGTTGAGTATTTTCTTTTCCATGGGCTGTAGCAAAGATAAATCTAGAATAAGTATCTACAATTATATATACATAACATTGTTTACTAAATTGAGGAATGTGAGTTGCATCCATTTGCCATAATTGATTTGGTTTTAATCCACAGGGATTTACCCAGATGGTAAAGGTGGAGTGTGTATAACACACTGGGGGCAGTGATGTACAATTTGACAAGCTTGTTCTCTAGTAACATTAAATTTTTTTATGTAAGCTAAAACCATTTTGATGATGTAAAGAATGTGAAGATTGTGCGCAGTCATACAAAGACATTTGTTTGCAAACAGCAACCAATTTATCAATCTTATTATTACCTAATATTAGAGGCCCTGGGAGATTAGTGTGGGTTTGTATGTGACCTATAAAACATGGGTGCTTTTGCATTTGCACCATTTTTGTAGGATATGAAACAAATTGAATAACTCTTGTGATGATGTATACTCAGTAATTAAAGTTTCAATATTTTTTGTATCTCCCAGAATAAATATTGATGGGCTCCTTTGCAAAATGACTTGAAGCACAAATGAGAGCTTGTAGTTCTGCTTGTTGGGCAGAAGCATATGAGGTTTATATTACCTCTGTATGAGCATGACCATAATAACCTGCTTTACCTGAGCTTGAGCCATCAGTGAACACTGTTAGTGCACCTTTTATTGGTTGTGCACCTACAATCCTTGGAAATATGAATGGCATTACCAATGTGAATTGAATAATTTTATCACAAGGATAGTGACTCTCTATCTGACCATGAAAATTAGAAATTACTTGCCAAAAATTAGAAGTTTTAAAGAGCCAATCATTCTGTTGAGCAGAAAATGGAATGATTATAATATTAGGTTCTGATCCAACTGGCCGTAAAACTCTTGTTTTGCTCTTTATCACTAATTGCAACAAAATCATGAAAAGGAGTTAATGACTTTTGAGGAGAGTGGGCTAAATGGATCCACTCAATAACTCACAATGTTTGCCATATTGCCCCTGAACGAACATAAGCAGTTGGAAATATCAATAAATAAATAGGCTTTTGTGGATTAATTCAAGTAAGCCGAGCATTTTTAATAGCAATTTCAACTTTCCTCAAAGCCATTTTCACTTTTGCTGTGAGCTGACGAGAAGAAGTTGGAGAAGAATCTCCCCGTAATATTTGGAATAAAGGACTTAAATCTGAAGTAGTTAGCTTTAAAGATGGCCTCAGCCAATTAATATCTCCTAATAATTTTTGAAAATCATTAAGGGTATGCAGCTGTTTGACTCTTATTTGTAAGTTTTGAGGACAGATTGTATGTCCTTCAATCACATGACCTAGATATTGAAAAGGAGATGTCTTTTGCACTTTTGAGGTGCAATGTACAAATCATTGCTGTGAGTGAAGTCTCTAATTGGGCAAAAAATTTTAAGAGTATATCTGAATTAGCTTGAGCTAAAAGTATGTCATCCATAAAATGAATAATATATGCATTAGAGAATTTTTCCCTCACAGGCGTGATAACTTGTGCCAGAAAATTTTTACATAGGGTAGGACTACTGTTACACATTTCATGAAGTAGCATTTTCCAGCAATACCTTTTAACTGGTTCTTTAAAATTAATTGCTGGGACACTAAAGGCAAATTTTTTACAGTCATCTGGATGCAAAGGTATAGAGAAAAAACAATCTTTTAGATCTACAACTATCAAATAATAATCTAAAGGAGTAGCTATAGGAGAAGGAAGCCCAGATTGTAATGCTCCCATGGGCTCTGAGACCCAATTAATAGCTCCAAGATCTTGCAATAATCTCCAATTACCAGATTTTTTCTAATTACAAAGATGGGTGTGTTCCAAGGGCTGAGCATAGGCTCTAAATGACCAGCTTGAAGTTGTTCTTTAACTAACATAGGTTATTTTAAGTTTTTCTCCAGTTAGGAGCCACTGACTAACCCATATTGGCTCTTCTGTGAGCCAATTAATTTTTTCTGCTGTTTTTTGGGTCAGAGAAAAGGTCAGGGCCCCTACCAAAAAATTTGGCTGGGTGCATTAATTAATCTCTGTTAAGGAGATTGGGTCATAGTGGTAGATACTCTTCCTGTAAGTTTCCCTCAATTTTCCTAGGAGTAGATCCTTGATTAAGTCCCTCAAATGACATGATAGAATTTGGAATTACTAATAATAATAATCCTAAACTGCTTAAATATCTCTACCCCATAAATTTACCGGTAATGTATCCAAAACATAAGGCTTGAAAATTCCAGTATTACCATCTCGGTCTTCCCAGCAAAGATACTGGACACCCTGGGCAGGCTGAGAGATCTTCCCTATGCCTTCTAAATTAGCAGGCACAATATGTAAAGGCCAGCTTTTGGGCCAAAATCTGTGAGATAAAACAGATTTTTCTGCCCCAGTATCTACGATACCTTGAAATTTTCTTTTTTAGAGAGAGAGAGAATTTTAATATTTATTTTTTTTTAGTTTTCGACGGACACAACATCTTTGTTTGTATGTGGTGCTGAGGATCGAACCCAGGCCGCATGCATGCCAGGCGAGCGCGCTACCACTTGAGCCACATCCCCAGCCCAATACCTTGAAATTTTTTATGATTGATTTTAAGTTCCAGTAGGGGGTTCTCCTTCTGGATTAATTGAGCCCAGTACACTCTGTCCAGGAACCTAGAAGTTGAGGTCTTAAGTGGGCCATCTGCAGAATGGCAAGGTAAAAAGTACTAATTATGCCAGCATGTCTTTTGAAGAGAGCCGAATGGCATACTTTGATTTCACAGTGACTGTTAGCTCATCTCTAAAATTTGAATCAATAACTCCTGGCATTACTTGAATTCCCTCTTTAAAATTATTTCATCCCAAAATTAGGCCTATGGTTCCTGGGGGTAATGGCTCATGGATTTCAGTAGGAACTCACTGTGGTCCCATTTCAGGTATTAAGTTTATTACTGTGGCTACTCGTAAAAGTACTGTCTGGGTGGACTTGACTGGTAATAGTGATGATCCTCCATGGCCGGCTGTGATGACCTCAAGGCCTGCCACTCTGACTCCTCCTCCCATGTATACTGCAGAGTCCCCATTGTGTGTTGAGCCTGGGATAGGCCCCATCTTCCGTTTTTTGGCCCCTAAGGAGGTGGGCCGCCTCCATATCTGTTCCATCCCCCTCGCTGTGCAGCTTTCTGCAACATGAACTGGGAGAGGTTTCTGTCCTATTGTGTGGAGATTCACAGTCCCCCCCAAATGCCCAGTCCTGCCATATTTGAAACAACATCCACGAGAATGGCATCTCTGGGATTGGGGCCGAAGTACCCATTTTAAAGCTGCGGCAAGCATAAAACCTTGTAATTTTGAAGGACCAACATCCACACAAAGGCGAATAAATTCAGGAACTGTCCCTTTATTCCAGTGGGGTTGGAGGATGTTTAACCATGAATTCTGAGGTGTTTGAATCTCCGACTGACCTGTTAGCTGCCTGGTACAGGCATGCTACAAAATCGGAAAATTGTTCTTCTGATCTCTGTTTTATCTGGCTAAAATCTAACTTCACTTGATCCCATGCTCTTTTGGCACATGCAGTGATCTGATCATAAATGGCTAGATCATAATTAAATTGTCTCTCTAGGTCCACAAATTCCCCAGTTCCCGTTAACATCTCCAAAGGGGCATCAAAGCCTTGCCTCCTATTCTTCTCGGCCTGTTCAGTACAATAATCAGTCCAGTGAGATCGCCAAAGGAGATAATCACCCCCGGAAAGGCAAGCCTTTGCCATTGAAATCCAGTCATTTGGGGTAGAGTCTGGTGGCATAACAAATGGAACAGGCTTTGCACAAAGGGTGAATTTGGACCATAGGTATTGCAAACACTTTTAAGCTTCTTTAGACTCTTAAAGGGAATTGTAGCATGCAAGCAGACATGCTAGTTTTGTTTGTTATCTGTTCAAAGACTGGAAAAAGCTGAAAACCTGTAATGTCTTCCCCCACTTCCTGCGCTTTACTAAGACCACGTTGTAGGGGCATAAACATGGTGACCACCAGTTCAGAGTAATTATTGAACCCCGTTCTCCCAGAGGAGAGTGGATGAATTTGGATGGCAAGTGCTGGGCCATCTAGATGTAATTTAGTAAAACCCTCCTCCAGGTCTTCTTCACCTTCTATTGAGTCCCCTCAGATTGTGACTCTTTTTCGTCTGTATCTTCCTGTCCCTCTTGTTCCTCTCCATTTTGAATTTGCCTCACAGAAATCTGATGGGAGCCAGTTTCCTCTCTGGAACATGCCCCTTGGTGCTCCTCTAAGCTGCTAGGTCTAACCAGCTCAGCGGAGACTAAACTTTTGATTTTAGGTTTTGCCCTGAGGCTGCCTGTCTGCAGTTTCCATGCTGCAGACTGAGCGAAAATTGATTCTGTCCTCAGTCCCACCACAGAAAGAGAAAACCACTTGGAAGCAGTCTCGGGCCGTTTCTCCTGCTCTAAACTTCTAACAGCTCTCTAAAGCCCTTTCAGCAGGTCCTCAGGGAACCATTGGTCCTGTTCTAGATCATCAAAAAGACACATTTCTAAAGTGGTTCAGATCTTCTGAACACTCTCTCTTGTACTTTCAGACAGCTTGGCAGAGAGGCAGCCTTTATATAATTTTCTACCTAGCCTCTCCCAAGTACATAAATCCGATGAGTCTTGCTGACAAAACCACAGGCACACCTTGCTAGCTATTTGCAGGAACTGAACTAGCTGGGCCCTTCTGACTTGTTTTCCTCTCCAAATGATTTTTGTCTCCAGAATTGTTAAATACATTTCTTTATCTGAAGAAATGGAACTGCCCATGATAAATCTTTAATGTCCCTGGCTCTGAAACTGTCTGCTTTCTTTCTTCCCCAAAGAATCATGGTTCACTAAATTTCTATAGTGAGCTTTCTCAGTCAACCTGGAAATTCACCTCCCGAGCGGTCCCTCATTCCGGGCACCAGCCACCCCTGGCCTGCAGGGACAGCTGAACTTAAGGTCACTCCTGTGAATTTCCAGGGATACCAAATAAAACAGACACACATTTAACCTTTAAACAAGCTTCAGAACAGCTCCTCCACTCTCGGCCTCAAGATCCTCAAATGGGAGAGCAAGGGATAGTCACAAGAGGCTGGAGAGAGAGAGTGAGAGTGAGCATCTTAGGAAGTGGGCTTTTATTGGGAGGACCCTCATTCTTAGAAAGTTCCATCCAAAAAAGGTAAGAAGGGATGGAGTTACAAGGGATATGTGAGTGTAATTCCAACCAAGGGCTATAGAGTGACACCTACATCTGAGGATGTATCCTCAAACTTCTGAGACCAGGGCAATGTCCAAGGAGATGTAGTGACAATCAAAACCTCTCCATTCCAGGATTGAAGATGCGAATCATTCAGAGTGGCTCCCCACAGTTTTTAACAATAGCTATCCTAAGGAGTATTAGATGATATCCCACTGTGCTTTTTTGTTTGTATTTCCCCAATGATATTAAGCATTTTTTTTTAGTTGGACAAATTTTATGTTTTTTAGAGTTATGGCGGATTGTGAACTTATGATCATAGTCATGATTTAATTATTTTTTTAAAAAATTTAGTTATAACACCTGGATATACCCTGACATAATCAAAAAAGCATAGAACAAAACCCACTCCAATTCAGTCCCCAGAACTTTCACTTCGCCCCACCCCACTCCCTTCCCTCTATCCAGCAATTCCTATTCAATTCATTTACAGTTTACTTTTTTTTAAAAAAATTAGTGTCCTTTGGATACATCCGATGCTGCAACCCACCATGTCATATCCATGGATACACATACAAAATTTCAATCAAAATCATTCTACTCTTTTTCTTTTATAACATCCCTTCTTTATCCTCAATTTGCTTATATATTCTACTGATCTTTTCTCTATTTTGATGAAATCTCCTCTCTTCTTTTTTTTCTTTCTCTCTCTCTCTTTCCCTTTATTGTTATCTCTGCCCCCCCCCCCCTTATTTTAGATTGACTTCCGAAAATCACAGAAAACATTTGATCTTTGCCTTTGGGGACTGGCTTATTTCACTTAGCATGATAATCTCCAGTTCAATCCATTTACTGGAAAATGACAGAAGATCATTCTTCTTTATGGCTGAGTAATACTCCATTGTGCATATATAACACATGTTTTTTATCCATTCATCTGCTGGGCATCTAGGTTGGTTCCATTGTTTAGCTATTGTGAATTGTGCTGCTATAAACATTGATCTGGCTGCATGGTGGTTCAGTTCCTAGTTTTTTGAGCAATTTCCATACTACCTTCCAGAGTAGTTACGCTAATTTGCAGTCCCATCGATAATATATAACTGTAACTTTTTCCCCATATTCTCATCAACAGTTATTACTATTTTTATTCTTAATAATTGTCATTCTGACTCAAATGAGATGAAATTTTACTGTAGTTTTGATCCAGATTCCCTAATTGCTAGAGATGTTGAACATTTTTTTTATATATTTGTTGACTATTTGTAATTATTCTTTTGAGAAGTGTCTGTTTACTTCTTTTGCCCATTTATTGATTGGGTTATTTGTGTTTTTTAAAAATTTTTAAAATTCTTTGTATATTCTGGATATTAATGCTCTGAGGAGCACATGGCAAAGATCTCCCATTCTGCAGTCTCTTTCTTCATGCTCTTAATTATTACTTTTGCTGTGCAGAAGCTTTTTAATTTGATGCCATCCAATTTATTGATTTTTAAGTTTTTTTTTTTTTTTTTTGCACTTTAGGAGCCTAATTTAGGAGGGTGCTTCCTGTACCGACTTGCTGGAATGTTGGGCCTACATTTCCTTCATTTTTTTCTAGCAGCTGCAGAATTTCTTGTCTAATATGTATGTCTTTGATCCACTTTGAGTTGAGTTTTGTGTAGGGTGAGGGATAAAGGTTAAATTTTATTCTTCTACATATGGATTTACAGTTTTCCCAGCACCATTTGTTGAAAAGGCTATGTTTTCTCCAATGTATGTTTTTAACACCTTTGTCTAGTATCAGATAACTGTATTTATGTGGGTTTTTCTCTATGTCTTTTATGCCTGTTTTGGTGCCAGTACCATGCTGTTTTTATTATGATAGCTCTGTAGTATAATTTGAGGTCCTGTATTGTGATGCCTTCTGCTTCACTCTTCTCACTAAGGATTACTCTAGCTATTCTGGATCTCTTATTCTTCCAAATGAATTTCAGAACTGCTTTTTCTATTCTGTGAAGAATGTCATTGAATTTTGAAGGGTATTTTGTTGAACCTGTGTAGCACTTTTGGTAGTATGGCCATTTTGACAATATTAATTCTACCTATCTAAGAACATGGTAGGTTTTCCCATCTTCTAAGAGATTTTCTTCAAAGGTTTTCTTTAGTGTTATATAGTTTTCATTGTAGAGGTTCTTCACCTCTTTTGTTATATTGATTAACAACAGGTTTTTTTTTTTTGAGACTACTATGAATAGGATAATCAATCTCTTTTCTAGCAGATTCATTATTGGAGTATAGGAATCCAATTGATTTATAAGAATTGATCTTATATCCTGCTACTTTGTTGAATTCATTTAGGAGTTTTAGAAATCTTCTGGTGGAGTTTTTTGGGTCTTCTAAGTATGAGATCATGTCATCAGCAGACAGAGATAATTCAAGCTCTTCTTTTCCTACTTGTTTTACTTTAATTTTCTTCTCTTGCCTGATTGCTCTGGCTAGAGTTTCAAGGATTATATTGACTAGGTGGGTGAAAGTGGGCATCCTTGCCTTGTTCCTGTTTTTAGAGGAAATATTTTCAGTTTTTCTTCATTCAGTATGATGTTGGCTCTGGATTTTTCATTGTTAGCCTTTACAATGTTGAGGTAAGTTCTTTGTAGGCCTAGTTTCTCTAGTGTTTTAAACATGAATGGGTGCTGTACTATGTCAAATATTTTTTCTGCATCTATTGAGATAATTCTGTGATTCTTGACCTTAACTCTATGTGGTGAATTACATGTACTGATTTCCATATGTTGAATCAACCTTGCATCTCTGGCTTGAAACTGACTTGGTCATAGTGCACTATATTTTAAATGTGTTTTTGTATGCATTTTGCCAATATTTTATTAAGAATTTTTGCATCAATGTCATCAAAGATATTGGCCTAAAGTTTTCTTTTCTCAATATGTCTTTTTCTGGTTTTGGAATCAGGGAGATACTGTCTTCATAGAATGTGTTTGGCAGTGTTTTCTCCTTTTCTATTTCATGAAATAATTTGAGGAGGATTGCTATTGGTTTTTCTTTAAAGGTCTGGTAGAACTCAGCTGAGAATCTGTTCAGTCCTAGGCTTTTCTTTATTGGAAGGCTTTGATAGCTGCTTCAGTTTCATTACTTGATATTAACCTGTTTAATTTTTCTTTATTCTCATGGTTCAGTTTGAGGAATTCTAGGAATTGTCAACACCCTCAAGATTTTCTAATTTACTGTAATATAAGTTTTCAAAATAGTTTCTGATGATCCTGATGATCCTCTGATTTTTAGTAGTGTCTGTGGAGAGAGTTCCTTTTTCATCTCAAATTTTGATAATTTGAGAGTTTTCTCTCTTTCTTTTGGTTAGTTTGGCTAAGGGTTTATCAACCTTGTTTATCCTTTCAAAAAAAACCCAGCTCTTTATTTCATTGATCCTTCATATTTTTTCTCTATTTTATTAATTTTGGCTCTGATTTTAGTTATTCATGACTTCTACTGATTTTGGTGTTGGTGTTTTCTTCTTTTTCTAGGGCCTTTGAAGTCAACACTATTTTCAAGATTATATACTTTGTCTTTGTGGCCTAAAACTTCCAAGTGGTCTGATCTATAGGTGATGCTTTCCACTGAATTTTTAATTTGTTTTATAGAGTCTTTCATTTCCAGGACTTCTATTTTGTTTTTTTCAGAACCTGTATATCTTTATTGTAGTGATCTTTCTCTTCTTGTATTTTCTTTCTAATTTTACTCCTTACATCTTCTTTTAGTTTGACTATGAACTTTCTAAATTCTTCCTTTGACATTTCCTCCACTGTGATGTCAATGGAGTCAGTTGTGGCAGCATGGGCTGTTTGGTGTGGTTTGTTCCCTTGCTTTTTCATATTGTTTATGTGTCTACCCATTTATTGGAATAGTTCTCACTTCTTCTTTTAAGCAAGGAACTATTTTCTGAGCTCCTTTCTCTTAAAAGCCCTGGGTTGGGTGAATATCCAGATATTGATACTTAAGTCAATGTTTGACCTCTGCTGATCCCAAATGTCACCACCACTTTGAGAGATACCACTCTATTTACTATAATAACTTCAGAACGAAGCCTGGTAATATTCAATCTTATAAGAAACAAAAAGTTTGTTGATATTGCTCCTCACAGTTACTCAAATACAAGCATGATCTTTATTACAAGTTCTGGAATAGGTTAAAAAATTATTATTAAATTTAGCACAATTGTTTTAACCTTAAATGAGAGCTAAAAGGGGTGGAGAAAAAGAAAGACTGAGCAAAAAGGAGAAGGGAAATGGGAAAAAGAAAGATCAAAAAAGAAAAGAATAATTTCCACCAACATAGAAAGGAGTATAGATGGATGGTAGGTATTTGAAGTTAGTAGCAGATAATGCAAGAGGATGAATAAGGCATATGAAAAGCAAGTATAAACTTGAGCTAGGAAAAAAAAAGAAAGACTGATTCCAATTAATGTTTTAAACCTTTAGATGAAATACATTCAAATGGATTGCAGGTACAATATTGGCTATTAGGATAACAATTATTCATAATTGTAAACCATGCAAAAGTGAAGAAAATTCTTATTGAATCTTGGTTTAGATTTCACTGGGGTTTGGATATTTAGCCAATGTTCATTATTCTTTGTCTGTGGATCCCTCCAGAATTGCTGGGGCACAGGAACCAGTTCCCTAGTTGTTATGGATTTCCCACCAGCCAATTCTGGTTTATCAGCTCAGGGCCTGCAGCTGATTGCTTGTAAGTTGCTATGTTGTGGTTGGCTGTTTCTATTGAGTACAGGAATTCAGGCTCTTAAGTGTTCTTGTGATTGCCATGGCCATGTACCTGCTCCCCTCTGCAGGATCCTTTTCATTCTGGTGTAGAGCCCATTGGCTGTCTATGAACACGGGATCTCTGGTTGTGAATTTTCCATATTCTCTTGGCCAATGCCACTTTCTGGAGTACTGTAGTAAAGGGACTCATGTGGTTAACCTGGGTTCTAATTTCTACTGCCCCAAGTTGTGAACAGCAGGCATTAATTCCCTCTGTTGACTGTGAATGATGCAAAGTCCAGACAGTGTCCGAACAGTGCTCTTTCACTCACCAGTTGTGACCATGAGGTCAGGTTGGGAGCTGTATAAGGCTGGGAGCAGTTACTGTCTGTTGCTTCAGATCAGACAATTTTCCACCTTAACTGATCTCCCTCTGGCTATGTTTATGGATGCCTTCTTTTTAGGTTTCCTGGGGTGTTCAGGGAACTCACCTAGCAGCCTTCTGCCTGCAGTGTTCACCATCCCAGAACTGGATCTCTATGTTTCTGAATATTCAGCAGCTTCTCTCCAGTATGGCCCCATGATCAAGGGCAGAGTCCCTAGGCTTCCCACAATGCCAACCCCCAATGTCAGCGGTCAAAGTGATGCAGTCCTGATTGATCCACTTTCCTCTGCTCAAAGTCATTGGTGCTCTGTCACTGTCTGGGTTAAGTGAAAGCTGTTTGTGTACATCTTCTTTGGAAAAGGACCCAGCCAAATCCTTTGTCAATTTTTCAACTTTTTTTTTTTTTTTTTGGTCTTTTGTTGTTGAGTTATAGGAGTTCTTTATATAGTTTTATATTAATGAGATATATGACTTTAAGAGGATTACTTTTTTCTCCCCATTTATTAATCTAGAACATTCAAGGACAACTTTTTTCCTGTTGGAAAGATAACAAACGATTGCGATGAACTGGTTAATTCAAACTCTGATAGTTTTTCTGTTCAAAACTCAGAAGTAAAAACACACACTGATATTAATGAGGTAAGATCCTGTTTGAAAAATATAAACATTTTTGAATTATAAGTTTTGGAAGTAAAAATGTGATTTATGATTATTGTTTACACTTCCTTATTCAACACACCAAACATATACATATGCCCCTCATACCATTAAAAAGTATTTTAATGTGTAAGTTTAGTTACAACTTACCACTTAAAATTTATTACCCTAGATTAAACATCCTATTAGTTATATATTGTCACCAGCATGGTAACATATCTGTTAAATTAGGTTTTGAATGGCATTAAAGTGGAGACGAATCTGAGAAAAATATATGCCCCAATATTTGAAGTAAATCTACACTTGAGAACTCCTTCTGAGAGTTATTCTCCAGAAAATTCTCAAGAGAACTTTCCTGAGTCTGACCAGGGCCCTGAAAAATGTATGACATGTGAAGAAGATGAAATGTCAGAAAATGAATATAATGTCAAAAATGACTTAAGTGAAGAACTGCTCCCAAAAGCCAAGGAACCACAAATATTTTCTTATAACTTTGAAGACATTTCAGGTAAGACAAATGAGACATTAACAATGAGGGTAAATATATTAATAGCTGGAAAATAATATGTAAGAGAAATTTATTTATGAATTATCAGTTTATAGATTATTATTTTTATAAATTTTAAGATAAACAAATAAACAGTGCCAAAAATGAGCAGTGAATGTATAGATCATTTGTAGTGCAAGTAAGTAATAATACCATATTCATTTTCATCTCATTACATGAGCAATTTTGGGCATGGTGGCAAATGCCTATAACCTCACTGACTCAAAAGGCTGAAGCAAGAGGATCACAAGTTCAAGACTAGCCTAGGCAACTTTGTGAGAACATGTCTCAAAAGTATAAAGGGCTGAGGATATAATTCAGTAGTAGAATCCTCCTCACCCCAGAATTTAATCTCCAATACCACAAGAAGAAGAGAAAAAAAAAAGCCAAGTAGTTTCTCATTGAAGGGATTAAAGGACTCTCTTCATCAGGATAGATACTACCTGGAAGGAGAAGTAACTCAGTGGTTGAGCATTTGCCTAGCATGCATGAAGACCTGGGTTCCATCCCCAAAACAGCTAAAAAAAATGAGTTTTTAAAGTTTCAAACTTTTGGACTCCAGAATCTGGGCTGGAGTGTGCTACTTGAATATTGCCTTTCAGATGACCACTAGAGTTCTTTCTTAGGCTATTTGAAAAGCACTGACACATATCAAGTTGTCATTTAACTGTTATAAATATCAATCAATTTTTAAAAATTCTCTCATTCTTTCAATTGAAATCACACAGAAACTACGATTGATTTGGAGAATAAAAACTTGAATGATATGTAAGTATCAGACATTTTTTGACATTATGAGTAATTGTATTTTGTTAATTACTATATTCTCCTGAAATATTTTTTTATTTTTTCTTAGAGTTCCAGAATTCCCTACAAATCTCCTTATAGATCCCAATAGATTAGAGTTTTCAATAAAAATCCAAAATATGGTGACTACTATGGAAAACTATATAAGTAAGTATTTAACAGTTTAGTCTTCTTTGGCAATATTGGCTTGAATTTAAGCATCTGATGCTCTTTCCCAGAGACATAGCAGATAGAGTATGAGAAGATCATAAATTCACAATGTTGGGGATCAATATGAATTTAGAATTATTTGAGCATGTGTGAATCATCCATACAGCCACAGAGTGCATAAAAGATAAGGATTGGGAAAATAACCCAAGGCTTAAATTTTTTAGTTATGCATTATAAAATTTTATGACACATAACAAATAGGAAGTATTTTTTATGTTATAATATAAGATACTTTTTAATAATTCTTTTCTAGCTGTGTGTACACAATTTGAAATTACATGGTAACTACTTAATTCCTAGCCTGACAAAGAATTTAAAAGGATTTTAAAACAGCTCCTTAAGTGTAATGTTTGTTTTCCCATCATGTGACCACAGTTTGCTGAGTTCAGATGAAGAAAAAAAAAAAGGCCCTCTTTAAAGGGGAAGCTGGTATCTCCTGCATTATTTGATTTCTTTTTTTTTTTTTTTTTTTGCAAGACCCAGGAATCAGTCTTTTTCATTGTGCTTTGTAACTACCACTACCTATTAAATTTCTTCTTTCTCAAAAACTGGATGAAATGCAATCATTATGTCCCTTGAAATCTCATACTTAAAGTTTGCATTGTATTAAGATAAAATATACAAATCAAGAAATAACACAGTTTTAATAATTCTTGCAGTCTATTATGAATCAGCTTGATAGGAGTTTCTTGCTGAATAAAATCCAGAGATGTCACCTTCATGCTATATTGTACACTTACAGATATTATAGACAGTTGTAGTTGCTTGTTAAGATGTGTCCCTGCCCTAGTATTCTCCTCAGTATTCTGTAGATTGTTCTGCTGTCTTCTAGCTTTCAGTATTATGTTACTGTGATTTACCTTCCTCTGGGAAAACTTGATTTTTTAGCCCAGTATTTTATTAGTTGAAGTTAGCAACTTTTTTATAATAAAGCTAGAGGTTAATCTTTCTCCCAATTAGTGAGGCTTTTCAGTCCAAAGAATTAAGTTTTTCCTCAAACTTCTCACATGTTCCTTCTTTTTCTTTCTTTCTTTTTTAATTTGGTAAAATCTTTATTTATATGCATTTCTTTTACTACCCATATGTCTTAGAGATAAGAACTGGCATATGAAAAGGACTATTAAATTTCAAGACAGTTATTTTCAAGTTTTGTAAAATCACAGATATAGTTTGTGAAGGACAATACACCCTCCAAAAGCATGTCCCCTTGTATCATATGTGCAGTTTCTCCGTATAGCAAAATGAAATCAACTTAACATTCTCTGTGGCTGCAAGAGTCTTTAAACCAACTAAATTAACTTTCCCTTCTGCTGACTGTAACTCCTAGTCAATTATCCATCTATTGAATGGCATCTAAGTTGGTTCCATAGTTTAGCTATTGTGAACTGTGCTGCTATAAACATTGATGTGGCTATATCACTGTATATGTTGTTTCTAAGTCCTTTGGGTTTAAACTAAGGAGTAGAATAGCTGGGTCAAGTGGAGGTTCCATTCTGAGTTTTCCAAGGAATCTCCATACTGCTTTCCAAATTGGTTGCCCCAACTTGAAGTCCTACCAGCAATGTATGTGTGTGGGAAATGTATGGGGAAAAAGCCATATCCTCGCCAACACTTATCATTGTTGTATTCTTAATAGATGCCATTCTGACTGGAGTGAGATGAAATCTTAAGAGAAGTTTTGATTTGCATTTCTCTAATTGCTAGAGATGTTGAACATTTTTTCACATATTTGTATATCATCATGTCCATTCATTTCCTTGGCCCATTTATTGATTGAGTTATTTGGTTTTTTGGTATTAAGTTTTTTGAGTATACTATATTAATACTCTTTCTCCCCCCACCACATCTAATAAAAGTTCATACTGATATATCTGACACCAATCCAACATCTTATTCTAGCTTACTCCCTTTCCCTATATGTAACTTTTCCCCTCTGGCTATAGAAAATCTGGCTCAAATAAGCAACATTAGCCAGGCATGGTGGTGCATGCCTATAATCCCAGTGACTCGGGAGGCTAAAGTGAGAAGATCACGAGTTCAAACCCAGGTTCAGCAATTTAGTGAGGCCCTAAGCATCTCAGGAGACCCTGTCTAAATAAAACACAAAAAAATGGCTGGGGCTGGGGCTCGGTGGTCAAGCACCCCTGGCTTCAATCCATGGTACCAAAAAAACAACAACAACAAAAAAAAACCATCAACATATTAGTTTTGTTACACCTGTAAAGTGATTTCAGACTTAGTATTCTAATGTCTCTGAGAAAAGTACAGTGTTTACAAACAGTTCATCTTCTTCTCTTTTTATCTAACCTTACAGTTTCCAGTTTAGAAAGTATTTTCCAGAGTTACTGAGGTCAAATCCTTTCTTTCCCACCCTCCAGTGAAATTATGTAGTTCAACTGTAATATAGTTAGATTAATTTGTCACAGTCTGTGTTACATCTCAAACTCTCTCAACATCCTGATTTTTAAAAAATTTGCATACTCTTTTTGGGTATAATTTTATGGGGTTTGACAAATTACAGTTGCATATTCACCATCACGGTTCTAAACAAAACAATTCTGTTATTTTCAAATTCTCTTACATAGCCACTTTACAGTCAAACCTTCCCTCATCCCTTATTTCTGGCAAACACTGATCCGTTTTCTGTTCTTATTGTTTATTCCAGAATGTTCTATAAATGGATATGTAGCCTTTTGGGTCTGGCTTCTTTCATTGAGAAAAATGCATCTATAATTCACATTGTTTATATAAATTCATAGTCTCTTTTTATTGCTAAATTATATTCTATTGTCTGGATTTACCAGATTGTTGATCCATTCACATCTAGGTTATTTCCAATTTGGGGTAGTCATGAATAAACCATAAACATTCACATATAGATCTTTTGATGAACATAGTTTTTTCTTGAGTAAATAGGAGTGGAATTTCTGGGTCAAAAGTGTGTGCTTAATTTTTCTTTTGAGAATAACTAAACAATTTTGAAAAGTAGTACCATTATTTTAAATTTCTGCTAACAATGTATGAGTTTCTTTTTATCCCTGTCAGCATTTGATGTTGTCAGATATTTTTAATTTTAGCCATTCTTATATGTGTATAGTGATATAGCAGTAATTTTCACTTCACTTGTTTATTATTATTCATCTTTTCTTATCCTCCACCTGTATATTTTCTTTCATCAAATTCTCCTTAGTTTTTTGCCTAATTTTTTAAATTGGGGTAACAGTCTACTTATTATTGGATTATGAGAGGTCTTTGCATGTAATCTGGGCCAAGTGCTTTATCATATCTATGATTTGAAAACATTCTCTCCCAGTCAGTACCTTATCATCTCATTCTCTTTCATAGAGCTAAACTATTTAATTTTGATAATGTATATCTAGCTCATCATTTTTTTATTGTATGGATTATGTTTTTGTTCTTGTATCTAAAAACTCTTAGTTAGGCAAAACTCAATGTCACACTAATTTTCTCAAAGGTTTATAGGTTTGTGATTTATATTTGGGTGTAGGATCCATCTTGAGTTGATATTTTGTGTAAAGTGTAAAATGCAGGTCAAGCTTTTTAGTTTTTGTTTTTGTTTTGCCTATGGAAATCTAGAAGCTCAGCTAGATTATGAACTCCTTGATGGCAGAGTTTGTGTCTTCTAATCTTTGTGTACCCTTAATCGTATAATATTTTCCACAGAGCAGATATATTTCAAATGCTTGTTAACTGAACAACTTAGTTTCTATTTTAATAGAAACTATTTATGCCCTCCTGTATCATCACAACTATCTATGAATGATTCTTCTGTTTCTATTATATTAAATCTAAACTTTTACATCTATCCTTAAATTCCATCAATTAGTATACTGTCTAACTCTCATGATAAATCAATCTCAGTTTTTAGCAGTTCTAGATATCATTAATAATATTAATAATAAAAGTCCTGCTTTTAATTGGACTTCTGAAAATATTAAATTTCAAATTATATATTTTAGCCAAAATTACTCCTCTTTACCAAGATCCCCGCCTGTCTATCTTTATTGATTGGATTTCAATTATGGATTTATCCAAAAAAACTAGATGGCCAGATTGTCAGCTACTTTTTGAAATGGATACTGCCTATCAAAATAAAGTAAGTTGGGGACTGAATTGGAGCAAATTTTATTCCATGTTTGTATTATGTCAAAATGAACCCTGATATTATATGTAAATATAATGAATTTTAACAAAAAGAACTAGTCATCTCAGGGAATGTTTGGTTTGGGGAGTAGAAACCCCTGAAATTCTCAGATGTAAGGGATTTATTGAAAATTAAGAGTTTCACAGTTTATGGCAATTGGAAAATTATTCCCATATTATCTTCTCATTTATCTTTCCCTTAATCTCTCATTCATGCTCACCACAGTGTATTCTATTCACCATGGGATTTCTCTTTTATGGCTCCTGCATAAGATCATCTTGCCAAATATTGACACATTATCCAACTCTTTGTTACTATCTAAGTGGATATTTTTCCCCAGATTCATAGATAATCTAATTGGCTCAACTTGGGTCACAATATCCAAATTAACTATGTCTTGGAAGTTGGATGAGTTCACATAGTATATAAGACTTGGCTTTTCTGGGACTTTGTATAGAGCATATACTCTAAAACAGGGCAATAAGAAAATAAATGATTGATCTTTCTAGTATGTGGCTCAAAGTAGCATATTAATTATAAAGTTAAATAGCCAAATAAACCTTTCCATAAAAGTCAAGAATTAGTCATCTGAATTTCTTATATTTCTTTTATTTCCAATATATTTTGATATTTAATAGAGGTTCTGAACAAAATTAATTCACATAAGGTTATTATTTTATTTTAATAAGAACTATTAGTTTATCAGGCCATACTTTTTTCACTCTTACAATAAGAATTCTGGCTTTTTAATATTTTTATTTATAGATTGTGAGTCTCCTGACTGTTATTGGTGATTCAATGGGCCTAGTTAGTGTTTACAGCTACAAGTTTCTAAAATATTGTACCATGGTTGAGAAAGCCAAAGTCATGAGTATGAAAATATCATCTTTGAAAGAATTATCTTCAGCACAGTTTAAAACTATTCTACATACATTTCGAAACTACTTTCGATGTGTTTTGACTATGACCATTGAGAAGCGAATTGGTATTTTCAATGTTTTAAGTTTTGATTATCAATCAGAATGCTTACCATACATTGAAAACATCCTACAGATAACCCACGGCCTCTTGAGATCTGTAATTGAGAAAAAAAGTACAAAGCTATGGAAAGTAAGTATTATGAAAATTCCTCTGGTATAAGAATATTTCAATTTGATAGATTATAATTTTAGTATATACAATCAGAAAATAAACATCTTAAGTATTATCCTCAGAAAATTCGGATGTGATAGTATTATATTTGTTTAAATGTTTGATTAAATATCACTCCCTGAAACACTTTGATCACCACATCTAAAATTGCATTACATATCATTTTCTACCTCCTTTCCCCCTGTTTTATTTTATAGAATACTTTACCACCTGCCATTAAGTTGTGTATTTTCCTCCACTAGAATGTAAATCTCATCAAATTATGAAGTATCTTGGAATAAAATGCACATATTCCACATTTCACTGTGTATTAGGACTGTTTTGTTTTTGTTTTTGTTTTTTCGGGGGGAATACTCATGGGATGGCAGAACTCCTCAGAAACCATGGTGGTTTGAAGCCTCTGGAGCTTAGAAAATATGAAAACTTAGGAGAACCCAAAATAAACTTCTCCATCATTAGTTATTCCTACCTATCACCCATGTAAATTTCTAGGACAAGTCTGTTATACTAGCCATTGTTTACACAAGCACTCTCAGTTGTGCCTCAGACCTGCTTAAAGATATGAATTTATGATAATAGCTACTATTTATTTATTCAATCAGACCACAAATATTTATTAAACCATTACTATATACTCCTGAGAGGGATAGATTCATTCTTGCACTCATAGAGTCTAATCAAGCAGTAAATACTGACAGAAGTATCTAACATAGCCTAGGTGGAGTTGTGGGTAACTTTCTTGAAAAAATCTTAACATCCAAAGAAGTACAAGTGATCTGAAGGTATTGGGAGGAAAGGGAAGAATATTGCAGGGATACGTTCATTTAATTTAGATTCAGTTATATATGACAGAAAACAAAACAAAACAAAAGATGACAGTGGCTTACACAAGTTAGAAACCAATTTCTCTCTTAGGAAAAAATAATACAGAGAAAGATATCCCAGGGATAGCACAATGGCTTCGTGAAGTCATTAGGAACATTGGCTGTTTCTAGCTCACCTCTCTGCCTTTCCTTGAGCGTGATACAACATGCATAGCCCTAAGATGGCAGTTGTCTGTCTGATCCTCATATTCTCATTCCAGGGAACAGGATGGAAGAAGGCAGCAGAGAATCAGAATCTCCCTGTTCTACTCTTAAGGATGTTTCCCAGAATCACCTCACACTGTGGCTTACAACATATTTACCAAAAATTAGTTTGTTTGTTTGTTGTTGTTTTTTTGATACATAAGGGTTAAGTACTATCATTTTGTAATTGTTTTCAGGATGTTCTGTGGATCATTTGCTCTATTACTGTCTTCCTTTGGGGTTAAGTGATTTTCTCTACTGCTATACTTTAGTTTCTCTGTGTGTGTGGTGGGGGGTGTCCCCACCCCTTTTTGATGAATTCCCTTTAGCAGTTCTTGTAAGACAGGTCTGGTGGTGATTAATTCTCTTTTTTTTCTTTTCCTATACTTATTCCTTTAATTTCTTTTCTCTATCTAATTTCTCTGTGTCTCAAGAACTCTGTTGAATAGAAGTGGTGAGAAAGGGCATACCTGTCTTGTTTCAGATTTGTTATTCTTGTTCTTTAAAAATGTATTTCTCTATATACATTTTCCTCTAAGAAATGTCCACTTCATGTTGAGTTAGAGGATATTTATACAAGTTTCTACTGTTAAGTGGAGAAATATGTAGTCTCTATTTTGAGTGTTATTTAACAGTCCAATCCCATGGATTGTTCTTCATGACTGTTTCCAAACTTCTTTTAAATAGCTCTCAATTGCTGTAGTTTTTCCTGAATTATCTTCTCTCAAATTTATTTATTTATTTATTTATTTTATTGGTTGTTCAAAACATTACAAAGCTCTTGACATATCATATTTCATACATTTGATTCAGGTGGGTTTTGAACTCCCAATTTTACCCCAAATACAGATTGCAGAATCACGTCGCTTACACAACTACATTTTTACATAATGCCCTATTAGTAACTGTTGTATTCTGCTACCTTTCCTATCCTCTACTATCTCCCCTCCCCTCCCCTCCCATCTTCTCTCTCTACCCCATCTACTGTAATTCATTTCTCTCCTTGTTTATTTTCCCATTCCCCTCACAACCTCTTATATGTAATTTTGTATAACAATGAGGATCTCCCTCCATTACCATGCAATTTCCCTTTTCTCTCCCTTTCCCTCCCACCTCATGTATCTGTTTAATGTTAATCTTTTCTTCCTGCTCTTCCTCCCTGCTTTGTTCTTAGTTGCTCTCATTATATCAAAGAAGACATTTGGTATTTGTTTTTTAGGGATTGGCTAGCTTCACTAAGCATAATCTGCTCTAGTGCCATCCATTTCCCTGCAAATTCCATGATTTTGTCATTTTTTAGTGCTGCGTAATACTCCATGGTGTATAAATGCCACATTTTTTTTATCCATTCATCTATTGAAGGGCATCTGGGTTGGTTCCACAGTCAAGCGATTGTGAATTGTGCTGCTATGAACATCGATGTAGCAGTATCCCTGTAGTACGCTCTTTTAAGGTCTTCAGGGAATAGTCCGAGAAGGGCAATAGCTGGGTCAAATGGTGGTTCCATTCCCAGCTTTCCCAGGAATCTCCATACTGCTTTCCAAATTGGCCGCACCAGTTTGCAGTCCCACCAGCAATGTACAAGAGTACCCTTTTCCCCACATCCTCTCCAGAACTTGTTGTTTGACTTCATAATGGCTGCCAATCTTACTGGAGCGAGATGGTATCTTAGGGTGGTTTTGATTTGCATTTCTCTGACTGCTAGTGATAGTGAGCATTTTTTCATGTACTTGTTGATTGATTGTATGTCCTCCTCTGAGAAGTGTCTGTTCAGGTCCTTGGCCCATTTGTTGATTGGGTTATTTGTTTTCTTATTGTTTAATTTTTTGAGTTCTTTGTATACTCTGGATATTAGGGCTCTATCTGAAGTGTGAGGAATAAAAATTTGTTCCCATGATGTAGGCTCCCTATTTACCTCTCTTATTGTTTCTCTTGCTGAGAAAAAACTTTTCAGTTTAAGTAAGTCCCATTTGTTGATTCTTGTTATTAACTTTTGTGCTATGGGTGTCCTATTAAGGAATTTGGAGCCCAACCCCACAATATGTAGATCGGAGCCAACTTTTTCTTCTATTAGACGTAGAGTCTCTGATTTGATATCTAGCTCCTTGATCCACTTTGAGTTAACTTTTGTGCATGGCGAGAGAAGGGGATTCAGTTTCATTTTGTTGCATATGGATTTCCAGTTTTCCCAACACCATTTGTTGAAGATGCTATCCTTCCTCCATTGCATGCTTTTAGCTCCTTTATCAAATATAAGGAAGTTTTAGTTTTGTGGATTGGTCTCTGTGTCCTCTATTCTGTACCATTGGTCCACCCGTCTGTTTTGGTACCAGTACCATGCTGTTTTTGTTACTATTGCTCTGTAATATAGTTTTAAATCCAGTATCGCTATACCACCTGATTCACACTTCCTGCTTAGAATTGCTTTTGCTATTCTGGGTCTTTTATTTTTCCATATGAATTTCATGATTGCTTTATCTATTTCTACAAGAAATGCCATTGGGATTTTGATTGGCATTGCATTAAACCTATAGAGAACTTTTGGTAATATCGCCATTTTGATGATGTTAGTTCTGCCTATCCATGAACAGGGTATATATTTCCATCTTCTAAGATCTTCTTCTACTTCTCTTTTTAGGGTTTTGTAGTTTTCACTGTATAAGTCCTTCACCTCTTTTGTTAGGTTGATTCCCAAGTATTTTTTTTTTTTTGAGGATATTGTGAATGGAGTGTTTTTCCTCATTTCCGTTTCAGAAGTTTTGTCGCTGATATACAGAAATGCCTTTGATTTATGCGTGTTGATTTTATATCCTGCCACTTTGCTGAATTCATTTATTAGTTCTAGTAGTTTTTTTGTAGACCCTCTTGGGTCTTCTAGGTATAGAATCATGTCACCTGCAAATACTGATAATTTAAGTTCTTCCTTTCCTATTGTTATGCCTTTAATTTCTTTCGTCTGTCTAATTGCTCTGGCCAGTGTTTTGAGAACTATATTGAATAGAAGTGGTGATAGAGGGCATCCCTGTCTTGTTCCAGATTTTAGGGGGAATGCCTTCAATTTTTCTCCATTGAGAATGATGCTAGCCTGAGGCTTAGCATAGATAGCTTTTACTATGTCAAGGTAAGTTCCTGTTATTCCTAGTTTTTCTAATGTTTTGAACATAAAGGGATGCTGTACTTTGTCGAATGCTTTTTCTGCATCTATTGAAATGATCATATGGTTCTTATCTTTAAGTCTATTGCTGTGGTGAATAACATTTATTGATTTCCGTATATTGAACCATCCTTGCATCCCAGGGATGAATCCTATTTGATCATGGTGCACAATTTTTTTGATGTGCCTTTGTATCCGATTCGCCAGAATTTTATTGAGGATTTTTGCATCTAGGTTCATCAGAGATATTGGTCTGTAGTTTTCTTTCTTTGAGGTGTCTTTGTCTGGTTTCGGAATCAGGGTGATGTTGGCCTCATAGAATGAATTTGGCAGAGCTCCCTCTTTTTCTATTTCCTGAAATAGCTTGAAAAGTATTGGTATTAATTCTTCCTTAAAGGTTTTGTAAAACTCTGCTGTATACCCATCCGGTCCTGGGCTTTTCTTGATTGGAAGTCTTTTGATTGCTTCTTCTATTTCATCTATTGATATTGGTCTGTTTAAGTTGTGAGTATCCTCCTGACTCAGTCTGGGCAAATCATATGACTTAAGGAATTTATCGATGTCTTCACTATCTTCTATTTTATTGGAATATAGGTTTTCAAAATAATTTCTAATTGTCTTCTGTATTTCTGTAGCGTCTGTTGTGATATTGCCTTTTTCATCCCGTATGTTAGTAATTTGAGTTCTCTCTCTTCTTCTCTTCGTTAGCATGGCTAAGGGTCTGTCGATCTTATTTATTTTTTCAAAGAACCAACTTTTAGTTTTGTTAATTTTTTCAATAGTTTCTTTTGTTTCAATTTCGTTGATTTCTGCTCTGATTTTAATTATTTCTTGCCTTCTGCTACATTTGCTGTTGTTTTGCTCTTCCTTTTCTAGGGTTTTGAGATGAAGTGTGAGCTCATTTATTTGTTGGTTTTTCCTTTTTTTGAGGAATGACCTCCAGGCGATGAATTTCCCTCTTAAAACTGCTTTCATTGTGTCCCATAGATTCCGATATGTTGTGTCTGTATTTTCATTTATCTCTAAGAATTTTTTGATTTCCTCCTTTATGTCTTCTGTAACCCATTGATCATTCAGTAACATATTGTTCATTTTCCATGTGATGTAGGATTTTTCCTTCCTTCTTTTATCATTGATTTCCAGTTTCATTCCATTATGATCAGATAAAATGCATGGGATTATCTCCACCCCTGTATATTTACTGAGGGTTGCCCTATGGCATAATATATGGTCTATTTTTGAGAAGGATCCATGTGCTGCTGAGAAAAAAGTATATCCACTTGATGATGGTTGATATATTCTATATATGTCAGTTAAGTCTAGGTTATTGATTGTGATATTGAGTTCTATAGTTTCTTTATTCAACTTTTGTTTGGAGGATCTGTCCAATGGTGAGAGAGGTGTGTTGTAGTCACCCATAATTATTGTGTTGTGGTCTGTTTGATTCTTGAACTTGAGGAGAATTTGTTTTATGAACGTCGCAGCACCATTATTTGGTGCATAAATATTGATAATTGTTATGTGTTGTTGGTGAATGGTTCCTTTTAACAGTATATAATGTCCTTCCTTATCCCTTTTGATTAACTTAGTCTTGAAGTCGATTTTATTCGATATGAGGATGGCCACCCCTGCTTGCTTACGAGGACCGTGTGCGTGGTATATTTTTTCCCAACCTTTCACCTTCAGCCTGTGTATGTCTTTTCCAATCAGATGTGTCTCCTGGAGGCACCATATTGTTGGATTTGTTTTTTTAATCCATGTTACCAGCCTATGTCGCTTTATTGGAGAGTTTAAGCCATTATTGTTTAGAGTTACTATTGATATATGGTTTGTACTTCCAGCCATGTTTGATTATTTATCTTCTTTTTTTTAAATTTAATTTAGTTTGTTTCTCCATGATTAGCTTTCCCCCCGCCCTCTGTTTTTATAGAGGCACTTCCCACTGATGGTTTTGGTTATTGTGTTTCATTTCTTCCTCATGTAGTGTTTTGCTCAAGATGCTTTGCAATGCTGGTTTTCTGGCTGCAAATTCTTTTAGCTTTTGTTTATCATGAAAGATTTTTATTTTGTTGTCGTACCTGAAGCTTAATTTTGCTGGATACAGAATTCTTGGTTGGCATCCATTGTCTTTCAGTGTTTGAAATATGTTGTTCCAGGATCTTCTCGCTTTCAGCGTCTGTGATGAAAAATCCGTTGTTAACCTTATTGGTTTACCCCTGAATGTAATCTGCCTCCTTTCTCTTGTAGCTTTTAATATTTTCTCTTTGTTCTGTATATTGGATATCTTCATAACAATGTGTCTTGGCATTGGTCTACTGTGATTTTGTGTACTCGGTGTCCTGTATGCATCTAAAATTTGTATATCCGTTCCCTTTTTTATTTCTGGAAAGTTTTCTGTAATTATTTCATTCAGCAGGCTACTCATTCCCTTGGTTTGAATCTCTGTACCTTCTTCTATCCCGATGACTCGTAGGTTTGGTTTTTTTATGTTATCCCATATCTCTTGGATGTTTCTCTCGTGATTTTTAACCAGCCTTTCTGAGTTGGCTAGGCTCTTTTCAAGATGATATATTTTGTCTTCATTATCTGACGTTCTGGTTTCTACTTGCTCCACTCTGTTAGTGATACTCTCAATTGAGTTTTTAATTTGGTTTATCGTTTCCTTCATTTCTAGAATTATTGTTTGATTTTTTTTTATAATCTCTATCTCCTGATAAAGATGCTTAACTTCTTCTTTTATCTGTTTATGTAATTGATTTTCAAAGTGTTCTTTCACTGTTTGGATTTGCTGTCTCGTATCCTCTTTAAGGTTCCATTCCATCTGTCTAAGGTGTTCCTTGAGTTCTTTATATGACCATTTTTCTGCTGACTCTAGGCCCTCCTGAATATTTAGGCTGTCCTTCATTGTTTGTACCCCTTTTCTTCCTTGCTTTTTTATGCTGCTCATGTTACTTCTTGTTCTGTTTGACTGCTGAGTTACTGTTTACTCTTATAAATTTATTTGATGCTTGGGAGGAAAGATATTAGAAGGGAAGGGAAGAAGTCACTAAAGAGAATGAGAGTAGGCAGGTAGAATTCAAGGAAGGGGGAATAAGAAAATTGAAAAGAAATGAAAAGACAAAAGAAACAAAAACAAAACACACACAAAAAAGTTAGAAAATAAAGAAAGAAAGAAAAGAAAAAAAATTTTTTTTACAAAAATAATAATGATAATAAAAATAATGAAAATTAAAATTAAAAAATTATAATAATAATAAAAAAATTAAAAAAAATTAGAAACATTAAAAAAAGTTAAAGAACAACAACAATAAAAAATTGAAAATGAAAGAAAAAGAAAAAAAATGATAATAATAATAATAATAAATGCAGTCATAGAGTTCGATTAATTTCTCTTCCAGTAGGTGGAGCTGTGCCCACTGGGTCAAGCTTCTCCTCTCACTAAGTGGGAACCAATCACTGTGTAGCAGCTCTTCCTCACAGACTGGGCGGGTCTCCAATCCTGAGTGCCTAGGGCCTTCTCTTGTGTTTCCTCAAGCCAGGCCACGATCACCACAATACTGGCTACACGCCATGTCTGCTGCTCCTGGGAGCCCTGTTGCGCTGGTTTCAATGCAGTTATCTCCTCCGCCTGTGACGTCAGTTCTCTGCCAAGGTGGTATCACATGTAAATGGTGACCATTCGTTCCCTTTGCCGGGTGACCAGTGCAACGGGTGGGACCTGACTGTCTCTCCCAATCCCCGTTTCAATCCTGTGGCCACTGCCTATGAAGGCTCGGTTGGTTTTTACCTCTGAAAGTTCCTAAGGGCCAACCAGTTATTTCAGCGGGATTGTTAGTGCTGAGTCACGAGAAGCAGGCGAACCAGAGCTTGGATGCAGCCGATCCGGGCTCGGTGTGTGTGTTCTGAGGGGCCCAGACTGTACACCCCAGATCCACGTCAGCTCAGCATTGCCTAGTGATCCTGAGCAAACAGCATTTATACAGTTTACAGCTCCCTATGCCCACGCAGTTGAAGAGGTCAGAGACTTGATCTCTCCCCGCCCGCTGCCATGTTAGATCTCCTCAATGATATTCATGTTGCCCTTACAGCTTCCTGGCATAAGCAAGTTCTTGGGATTATACAAACTGCTGCTTCTGTTTCCAGTCCAGATTTCTAGAAATTAAACCCTGCCGCCGTCGCCTCTTCCCCGGGGCCACGCTCAGGGGCGCCGCGCTCGTCCGCGACCGTAACTGTGCCGCCGACCCGGTGCCCAGCCCCCGGGGCCCAAGCGGCTGCCGCTGCGGCTCTCCGGCTCCCTCCTCTGAAGCACGGGTCCCCTCGCAGGGGCATGCAGAACGACCCCAGAGCAGGCTCTGCCCGAGGGTGCAGCGGCGAACAGGCGACCCAGGCGCTCAAGGCTGCGGTCCAGCCTTTGGAGGACAGGGCTCGGCACGCAGCCCAGCTCCAACCTCTAGGTGCGGCTGCCGGACAATGTAGCCATAGCCATCAAGACAGCCGGCAGAAAGCAAATGGCGGCTCCCGCGGAGTGGATTTTCAGCCCAGAAACCGCAGCCCAGCCAACGATCCCAATCCACAAACTCTGCCTGTATAAAAAATATTAAAAAAAAAAAAAAAAAGGCGGGGCGCACTGAGCTTTCTTTGCCTAGGGTACTTACAATCAACTGCTGATTACACATTCACCTTTTCTGCCCGGAGCGAAGGGAAAGAGGAATGTGATTAATTCTCTTATCTTTCCTTTGTTTCTGTAGGACAGCTGTGCTGGATTCACTATTCTTTGTTCAGTTTTTCCTTTCAGCATTAGAATATACTATCCTACTCTACTGTCCTGTAAGAGTTCTGCTAATAAATCCTTTGCTAGCCGTATTGAAATTCCCTTGCATGTTAAACGCTTCTTTTCTCATTCTGCTTTCAGGATGCTGTCTTTGAGTTTTGGCAGTTTGAATATAATATATCTTCATGGTTGAGGGTTGCAGAATTGGTTGTCTTGTTGAATTTAATCTGATTGGAGACATTGACCTTACTGTGCTGGTCTCTCTCTCTCTCTCTCTCTCTCTCTCTCTCTCTCTCTCTCTCTCTCTCTCTCCCTCCCTCCCTCCCTCCCCCTCTCTCCCTCCCTCCCCCTTTCTCTCTTTCTTTCCATGTCCCAGTTTGGGGATACTATTCATTAAATAAGATTTCTACCCTTTTATTTTTCTCTTTCTTGTCCATTTATGGCTCACAAAGTTGCTATTTTGATTATCCCATAAGTCTTGCAGTACTCCTTCATTTATTTTTATTATTTAATCTCTTTGTCTTATGACTGTATTTTCAAGTAACTTGTCTTTGAGTTCACAGTCCTTCTGTTTTATTAGTTTTAATTATATTTTCAGCTCTAGCAATTCTTTTTTTAATATATTTATTTTATTTGTTTATTTATTTATTTTTATGTGGTGCTAAGGATCAAACCCAGTACCTCACCAGTATGAGGCAAGAGCTCAACCACAGAGCTACAGTCCCAACCCTCATTCTGATCAATTATTGTATTTATTTTGGGTGTTGTTTGCATTTCATTGAGAGGTTTCTCTGTTGTTGCTTTTCTTTTTTTCTTTCTTTCTTTTTTTTTTTTGAAGTTCACTGAGTTTTCTTAAAATATGTATCTTGAAGAATTTTTAATCAGACAGTTTATTCCTCTCCATTTTCTTAAGGCCAAAGCTGTTTTATTTTGTGCTTTTGGTGATATCATGTTTCTTTTTTTCTTAATCCTTTTGGCAATGGATTGGTATCTGCACTTTTGAAGACATGATTTTGCAAACTGACTTTGTCTGGATCAATTCTTCACCAGTCAGCTAGTTCAGAGATTCTGGACAGGCTTTCTGGCATGATCCATGGGCAAGCTTGCTGCTGCCACACTAAGGCTGGCTTGACTGGTGCCTGAGTCAGCAAGGACTTAGAGCCTGAATCCAATTGAGGGAATTTGTTGATTTGGTCTCCTGGAGTGGGTCTGGAGCTTGTTACTTCCAAGGATTGACTTAAAACCTGTGACCATTTGACACCAAGGCAAACCTGGGACTGTTGTGTATAGGCCTAATACTGAGGGCTGTGTGGGGCCAAAGGGTACTGAAGTCAAACCAGTAGTAGTAGAGACCAGAGATCAAGTCTGCACCATAAGCCTGAAATCTAGGACTGTGAGGTCTGGTCTGGCATCAAGGTGGATCTAGAGGTTCCATTCCTGGTTAGTTTAGGAATCTGGGGGTATTGAGGTTTGGGTATGAAGTATCCCCCCACCAAAAGCTCCTGTATTAATGCAGGATATGAAGTGATTAGATTATGATAGCTATTGTTATGGGCTGACTTGAAAATTAGCCCAGACTTACTCCATTTTGTTCAGACACCTCACCCTATGTGAAATTGGTCCTCCTTCTACATGAGCCCACTCACATAGAAGCTGACACCTCTACCATCACCCACTTGCACCCTGACCACTATATCCTTGAACTATGGAATTAATGCAAGCTTGTTTTTCTAAAAATGTGCTTCTGATAATATGTAGTTTTTCACTTTATGAAATGTATCTTGTGATTATAATTGCCTCTTCTGTCCCCCCTTCTTTGTGGTTTTAGTCCTTATAAGCTGGTTCCCACCCCCAATCATGGTTGAGGATTGTAGAACTGCTTGCTCTCTGTGCTTTTGACCCCAGCCAGAATAAATCCTTTGTATTTTGCTTCAAAAAGACCTGAAGTTTTATTTGGGACTTTGGAATAGTGTTTCAAAACAATAACCTGTTCAGTGAATTAATTCAATTAATAGATTAATAATTTAAATGGATTAACAGAGTGGTAACTGTAGAGAAGTGGGGTGTGGCTGGAGGAACTAGGCCACTGAAGGCATGCCTTTGGGGTTTATATTTTGTCCTGGTGCCTTGCTCACTCTCTGATTCCTGTCTGCCATGAGGTGAGGAGCTTTCCTACACATTGCCCTTCTACCATAATTTTCTGCCTCAGATGAGACCCCAAGCAATGTATTTAACTTATCATAGACAAAGACCTCTGAAACCCAAATAAACTTTTCCTCTTCTAGGTTGTTCAGGTCATGTATTTGGTTCACAGTGACATGAAGCAGACTAACATAGGGGGCCTGCCTGGTGTTGGATTTTAATATGATGGGCTCAGTATTGGAATCCAAGGCAAAGTCCTGTATTCATTTCCCTCCATTTTCTTCAAGTGGACAATAGGTCTCTCTGGGCTGTGCTGCTTGGGGTTGGGGAAATGATATGCAGATAATATAAGACTATGCTCTCTACCCTCTTTAATGTGTCTACACCTAGGTATCTTGATATCATACCTTGTTTCCTTAGCACTTGTGAAGATATTTTCACATATGGATATTTGTTCAGACTGACCTTTCTTCAAGGCTATGATCACTAAAGAGTCCTATTCTCCATCTTCCTCCCTGTTATTATCAGCAAAATTCTCATAAATAGTTTCTGGCAAATGGGGACAGTATGAATCAAATCTCTATATTTAGAAGAGGCATGATTTTTTTGGTCCAAGAAATTTGCTTCTGAGCTTCTCCTCACCTAAACTAGTTCTGAAAGTTCTGTTTATTCATCTTCTCTCTGGCTTCTGCATGCCCTCATGTGTATTTTTGGATGTTTTTGGTATCTTCCTTTTATTCCTTCTATTCTTCATTTAATAAGAGTTTTTATCATAAATTAATTTGATCAGGTGTTTATTAACTGCATCTGAGAGATAATTTTGTAGATGTTCTCCTTTAATAATTTCTTTTTCAAAATTTATTTATTTTAATTTTGAGACAGTGTCTCGCTAAGTTGCTAAGGCTGGCCTCAAACTTGCAATTCTCCTGCCTCAGCCTCCCAAATCAAAGGGGTTAGAGCCATGCACCACAAACTCTCAGCTTTTAATCTTTTAATGTGAGGAATCATATTAATTGGCTTTCTAAGATTAGTTTCACATCCAAATTGAAGATTTTGCTTGCAAGTGTGTGCATACAAATAAATGTTATTTTGTAATATTTTTGCATTTATAAGGAAAATGTATCCACGATTTTCTTTTACCAGTCATTATTGATGTACTTTCTATGTTCCAGACACTATTATAAGCCCATTATTAAATTATCTTATTTGATACTCAGGATTACAAATGAGGACACCAACATTCCTAAAGTAAAACTATTTTGCTTAGATTCATACTGTTAGTAAATACTAAGGCTGAGAATCAAGCACATCTCTCTGAATATAAAGCCTATTTATATAAACTCTATGATAAAAGAGACACACACATAGCAAAACTCCAATGGGTATTAACAATGGTTATCATTGTGTGATGAAATAATAGATAACTTTCTAATTTATGAACTTTCTTATATTGCAAGTTTTACATGCAATTTTTATGATGAAATAGAATAGTCACATAAAAGCAATACAAGCCTGTGAAGAATGAAAACTGAACTGACTTTGATTCCAAAATTATGTAAAATCATACATAAGTATTCATCAAGAGTCCTCAAAACAATGAAAAAATGATAATCTGAGAACAGAGATATAATTACTTCAAAAATCGCATGGAATGAAATACTTCTGAAAAGAGTGTAGATCTGATACATATAATGGATATAATTATGATAGAAATAATACAATAGGGAATTAGATTGGGATTTAAATCATAGTTCTGTAACTTGCCATATTTCTAACCTTAGTCTAATTATTCCCATTGAGACTCATTTGTTTCCAGTATAAACTAGAGAAAATAAGACTAATTAATTAGCAAACACACTATCTTAATAAATCAGGTACCTAAAGAATCTAGAACACAAATGTTCAATACTCTTTACTATTTACATTGCTTTTATTTCTTGAAAACAGTTATTCACAGTAGTTCTTTCATTATGTGTGAGTAGCATTTATTTTCATGTGAGAATGCCTTCTTTTTACATATGTTCAAATGCCTTCTTTCAACAATAGAAGGACTTAACATGTTAATGCCCTAAGATTTAAATAACACTTAGAATTATGTGTTATTTAATTGTTTTCATTGTTTTCTGAAATAGAAGTCAGAGAAATAGAAAAGAGTAGTTAGTCTTCAAAATTGGTGAAAAATTATTGCATAATTATAATTAACATGTTGATGACTTCAGATCATAGAATCCGCACTGCGACAGCTGGAATCCATGCCCACTGAAGTAGAAGAATTTGTGGAACACTTCACTTTTTTGGAAGCGATTTCATCCAAAATATTTCAATTAGAAGATGAGTACTTCACAATTAATCAGTTGTATTCTGTTGTGAGACATTACCATTTATATATTTCAGAAGAGCAAATTGCCATATATGAAATTCTTTTTGGCAAGTTTTGTCAACTAAAAACAACTATAAAGTTAAATAAAACAAACAGGGAGGCTGCCATAACAAAATTCAGGGAAAAATTGGAAGCAAATATTGCTGGTCTACGAGTGGACGTTAGTAATTTAAAAGCCAACGTAAGTTTTTTGTTTTTTCTCACCAAAAACTTGATCTTCCCTTACTATGCATATAGATATTTGCTTTCTGTGGTATCATAACTAAAAAATTTTAATCCAGTATTCTTAACCTGGGATTCACAGTATGTTAGTAATATGTGAACTCCAATGGGAAATAAAATTATATCTCTATTTTCAGTAACCTCTAACTGGAATTTAACATTTTCTTCATCTATGAATGAATGTAGGCAACCATCAGCAGCAGAGCTGCTAACTTACCAGAGGCTTCAAGAGTCCCAAAGGAACCTTTAGCATAAAAAAAAAAAGGCTAAACCCCCTGAAACCTTTTTAGGTCTTTGCCTGAGCCTAATGTAATGATAGTTCCAACTTCACTTATCATGTTAGATCTTGGATTATATACTAATGTAATTGTCAGCAAAATGTGTAATTTCTGAATGTTTTGGTTTCTGAGAATGTCTGACTATTGTTGTTTTTTAGATAGGAACTCCTGTTCTGTTTTTTATTGGTACTGGAGTGCAAACAGCAATGGAAATGATTCGGACTTTCTCAGAGGAAGCTGCAAGTTTGGTTAACAAAATTAAAACCTACTCAAGCTACCAGGATCATTTTGATGATCACCAATATCATATGCATTCTCTTAATATGGAAGAAATTACAAATATTGTGCTCTCAGAAATCTCTGACATTGAATGTGACTTAAGTTTGAGGAAAATGTTATGGGAAGCACAAGACGAATGGGGAAAGTACTTTTGGGAATGGAAGAAGTGTTCTCTTCAAAGTATTGATGTAGAATTAGTACAGAGAATTGTTACAAAATTGCTGAATATAATCATTGTACTAGAAAAAGGTAAAAATGTGTTTCTCAAATTTTCTCACTCACCTAGGATTACATAAAATATGGCCTCTGGGCAATGTAATCATTGTCTTTGGTTGACCATTATGGCTAGAGGAACAATATAGTAGTTTAGATAGGAATTATTTGCTGAAACAAGAGATTAAAGCTTTGCCAATAAAAATAAGAAGAAGTAATAACAAATTTTGTTTCCTTTAAAAGTTGATATTGCATGAAAATCCAGGGAACCAGTAGAGTAGAGGAAAGGAGCTAGGTGGAGAGAAGAAGAGAGAAAAGGGGAAAATACTGGAGAATAATATTGGACAAAAAATACATTGTTATATTGTGTACATATATGAATTTGCAACAATGAACCCCACCATTATGTATAATTATAATGCACCAATAAGAACATTAAAGAATTTTTTAATAAAGTAAACAAAAGTCAATTCTGTGGTAGAACTCCAGACACTTGACTCAGATTCTAACTCTTGCTAGAGTATTTGTCCAGAGGTATTTTAATGATAGAAGCCCACCTTCAGAATCTTTACCCAAATTCTATACTATGCCTATGGTATCTTTTGGGAAGTGTGGGAAACAACTAAAAAAGTCATTCTGAGAGGTTTCCCTGGTGCTAATCATCAAATTTGAAATTTTGCCAATGGAGAGAGACTTTTTCCAAGAGGATTCTATAAGATCATATCCTTTCCAGGAGGAAAGTTTTGTTTCACCTAGCCAAGAGATTGTTTTGTTTTTGTTAGACTCCTAGCTTATCACTCAGCAAAACCAACAACAAAAAAAAAAACCCTGAACAAACAATACAAAATTTTATTTTGCTTATCCCTAAACTATAGAAGAAATAAAGCTATCACAAATTTTTTAGAAAAAAGAAAAACTAGCTGCACATCAGTCTCACTGCTTTAAAATAATACTCATTGTATGCATTCTCAATGTTTTGCTATGTACATGTCTCAGAGAACAATATATGAATCAACAAGTAGACAACACATTCCTATAGCCATAGTTTCACAGATATAATCTTGTTTGCCAAAGTTGAAACTGGCAAAATCTAAAGTTTGCTTGTTCTTTCTCTCTCTCCTTTTTATTTTTATTTATTTAGTCATACATGACAGTAAAATCAATTATGATATAATTATACAAGCATAGAATATACCTTATTCTAATTAGTGGGTGTGCATGATGGTGGAATTCATTTCAGTATTTTCACATATGTACACAGGAAAATTATTCATTCTACTCTCTTTTTTTTTTCTGGGTACCAGGGATTGAACCCAGGGTCCTTACCCACTGAACCACATGCTCAGCCCTTTTCATATTTTATTTAAAGATTAGGTCTTGCTGAGTTGCTTAAGACCTCACTAAGTTGCTGACGCTGGCTTTGCATTCACTATCTTCCTGTCTCAGCCTCCCAAGCTGCTAGGATTACAGACATGTGTCACCACACCTAGTTCTACTGCCTTTTCTATTCCTATCTCCCCTCCCTTCCCTTCATTCCTTTTGTCTAATCTACCAAACTTCTCTTTTCCCTCACCCTTTATTGTGGTTTTAGCTTCTACATATAAGCAAAAAACATTTGACCTTTGGATTTTGGGGACTGGCTTATTTCACTTAGCATGATAGTCTCCAGATCTATCCATTTACTGGAAAATGCCATAATTTCATTTTTCTTTATGGCTGTGTGTGTGTGTGTGTGTGTTGTGTGTGTGTGTATAATGTTATGTGTGTATTTCTATTTCACATTTTCTTTTTTCAATATTTAATTTTTAGTTATAGTTGGATATAATACTTTTATTTCACTTATAAATAAGTGAAGATCAAACCCAGGGTCTCACACATGCAAGGCGAGTGCTCTACTGCTGAACCACAACCCCAGCCCATGTATATCACATTTTCTTTATCCATTTATCCATTGAGGGGCACTTAGGTTGGTTCCATAGCATAGCTATTGTGAATTGAGCTTCTATAAACATTGATGTGACTGTGTCACTGTTGTATGCTGATTTTAAGTCTTTTGGATATATATACTAAGGAGTAGGATAACTGGGTCAAATGCTGGTTCCATCCCAATTTTTTTGAGGAATCTCCATAGTGCTTTCTATAGTGGTTGCATCAATTTGCAGTATCACCAGCCCTGTATGAGTGTACCTTTTCCTCCACATCCTCACCAACATTTATTTTAAGTTGTATTCTTGATAACCGTCATTTTGACTGGAGTGAGGTGGAATCTCATTGTAGTTTTAATTTGCATTTCTCTAATTGCTAGATATGTTGAACATGAACTAAACAGACACTTCTCAGAGGAAGAAATACAAAAGTTGTCAAATATAAAATTCTTCTCTTGATCTCCTATTTAACCAGGTCTTGTAAAACATTTTACTATTCAGTGTAGGTTTATAGAAGAAACTCCATCTGTACAAATTTGTTTTTTAAGATTATTGGTATAGTTTTAGTTTTTCAGGGTCCCCAACTTGGGCTGTTTCTCTATTGCCTCCCCATTTCTTTTATATGTTGAGTAAAAGGTTATAAGAGATGAACCTTCAACTGCTTAGGCTTTGAGTTCTGTACCTCAGTTGTTTTCAAGGACCAACCAATGATGACATATGAACAAGTCATCACCTACATTTCAGTGTTAAAATATTTTCTTTGTGAAATAATAGAAATGGTGGATTTTTTTCCCCCTCGGCGTTTTTTCTTTATTTAGAAAATTTTCAAAGTCCCCAAACCTGTGACAGACTTCTGAATGTCCATTTTTGTTCCATCTGTATATCTATCTTGTCAGTAAAAATTTGGGAAATCCTGTGGTAGTGGGCATCCTTCTTATCACATTTCCAAGGTAAGTTGGCTCTGAGAGTCTTAGGTTTTAGTTACTATTCTTGACAACCATTTCTCTTTATTTTAATCCACAGTTGATTCATATGGAAGGGTAATGTTAAAGGCCATTATCTTATATTATAATGCAGACACAAAACTGATAGAGTAGTATTACATAACATTAGCAAATCTTAAAGGGAAAATTTTATTTTTTAAATTCATTTGGTTAAAAATGAACATATTGAAGCCTACCGATTTTTATTGTTATTTATAGGTTTACCTAAAAATGATTTGTTAACACATCTTAAGCAATCAGTGACAGATTTTAAACAACATCTACCAATCATCACAGCATTGGGAAACCCCTGTCTCAAGCAGAGGCACTGGGAGGCTCTCCAGGAGATTATTGGAAAGTCAATTAACCTAGATAAAAACTGTACTGTGGAGAATCTTCTAAGCCTCAAGGTAAATATAGTTGGAAAGCAATAGAATGAAATCCTAGAGCAGCCAATTGTAAGTAGGCAAGTAAATCTATAAGGGATTGGAATTAGAAAAGATAAAAGTATATAACATGTCTGGGAAAATAGTAGATAATATATGATAGGATCTTATGTAAAATTGGAAGTAGTGGGTAAGCTACTCATTTATGCTGTTGTCATCTAGACGATTAGAAAATAGTAATACTGGTTCTCATATGTGACAAATTCAATAATTTAACAATTCTACTTCTTATAGAACAGAAATTTATACATTTATAGGGACCGAAAAATCAAAAGTACTGCATCTGATTTTATATAAAATGTAAGTATATCAAGAGTATTAGGATGGCTACCAACAATTTGATATTATATCTGAAATGTCTAGTTAGCAATGACTTGATTTGCCATAAAAATTATGATTTTTTTCCAGTTTTTTTGGAGGTAAAAAGTTTTCTATTTTCCTTACTAAGTTATAATATGCTTCTTTTATCTTTAAAGTACACATACTATAATCAAAACCAGCATTGCATCTATAATTCTATTGCACAGAAGAACATGGGGAATATTTTAAGGAATTTAAAAAGAAGAATTTTTAAAGATAACTTTGACTTTTAAAATTAGTTTATATTTCCAGTCCTAATCTAAACCTCTCTCCTGAATTCCAGACTTGTATATCCAATTTTCTATTGACTTCTCTAAGAGATATCTCAAAATTAACCTCTCGTAAATTTTACTTTTGATTCTCCATCTCCCCAATTCGACTTTTCCTCGGTCAGCATTCCCATCCCAGCTACTGGCAGCTCCATTCTTCCAACTACTTACACCAAAAATTATGAAGTAATTATTAAATCTTCTCTTGCTCTTCTACTCTGCTTCCTATCTGAATCTATCATACTTTCTTATTGCTCTAGCCTCCTAAACAATCTATATGCCAAAGATAAATTCAGTCAGATATCTAGATAATTGCAGAACATTCAGGGTCAATGCCAACAGGGGAATCCTCAGGCCACCATGCTGAAAATCAAGCACAATTTCATTGACAGTTTCATTTTTCAAAGGCTTGGATTAATGGAACTATAACTGGGCAAGTTAAGTTGAGGGTAAGAATTTATAAAACTGAGAGAAGCAGCAAAAATAAAATTAGGCTAGACAAAGATAGGAGCAGAAGGAGGCTTACATGGGATTGGTGGCCTATAATATCCCAGAGGGCTCCAGTGAGCTATCCTCACCTTTCTAACTTGAATGGTTAGCTTCAAAGGGATATCCCTTGCAGTCTGGGGAGGGTCCAAATTAGTTGAACAGGACATCTTAACAAAAAAGAACATATTTTCAACCCTAAAGTACTGTGTAGCCAGGCACTAAAGGAACTCTTCTTCTTAAAGTGAACTATAATAATAGAGGGAATGAAGTGGCCATCAGCAGGCAACCTCAACTGATCTCTGAGAGTTCCTGGATGGTTTGGGTCATCCTGTGGAAATTGAACAATTTATCAAATATCTATAGGTGCATAGATGGTCAGGGTTTGGCCTAGAAACTCATCCCTAATTTTTTAAAACCTGAGTTTCTTGGGGTTGACCCAGAGATAATAATCATGCAGCCAAACTTTCTAGGATAGGTCCTAATCCTGTCAATATCATATGACAACCATTCTGTCCAAGATGTCATACAAGCTCTGAGAAGCCAATCACATGAAAACATGTCATAAAGTTAAGAGAAAGAGGTCAATGGTTTACATAAATGAACATTATCTCTTTATGGTTAATCATTTCCACTTTAGAAAGCTTTGTGTTTTATAATAGAGCTAGATGGTGCCACAACATGCAACTATGTTATTCAGAGTCACTCCAGGTGAACTTGGGTTGGGACGAAATAACTACACTAAGACAGAGAAAATAACTTTTCCTTGGGATTCTTCAGAGATGGCTCCTCTACTCTAGCTCCCACAAGGGAGGCAGAAAAAAGAGGAGGAAGATGCTCTGAAGTCCCTTTTTACTGAGGGGAAGACACTCAAGAAAGTTCCACCCTAATTAGAGAGGTCAGGTTTCAAGGGATTGAGTCTAGCTTCATGATGTCTTATGGTCAGCAGATTGACATCTTTGAAGGCCACACCCATCTCAGGTACTCTGTGGGGATCATAGGCAGAGCAAGCGAAAAGGACACATATGTCGCCAGCCCAAACAGAGAGGCAACATCAGTCCAGTCCACAAATATACTCATGCTCATAGTTCACACACATACAGCCCATGGCTGGTTCACCACAAGATGGTTCATTATAAGCATTAAGATTCATCTGAAACTTCTCAGATACTTATTATAGGAAAACAAAACTATTTGTCAATCAGTTTCCAAACTATTGACTATAAAGACTTAACAGTGTTAGATTCACTTGGTTGAAATTTTGCCTTACATGATCAATATCTGGATTTAGTTTTGAATAATCTCAGAGTGTTAGTCACAAAATCCTTTCTTGGGGCTGGGGTTGTGGCTCAGTAGTAGTGTGCTCGCCTAGCATGCATGAGGCACTGGTTTCGATCCTCAGCACCACATAAAAATAAAGACAATAAAGTCCATCAACAACTAAAAATATATTTTTTAAAAAATCCTTTCTTTCTGATAGTCCCATGGCTTTTTATCTGTCTTTGGCTGAATAATGTATGTTAAAAAGTAAGCCTCTTTCCCAAAACTGTTTGTTAAGACCATAAGCAGTCAGCTGATTTCACCATCCTTACCCCATCTTTGGCAGGTTTATAAGAAATTATGAAAACTAGTCATGCCTGCCCATACACCCTGCTGAGCTGCATGATCAAAACATAGAGATTAGATATCATTCTTCAGTCCCATGAAGGTGACACATGGGAATAGTGGTAGATTCTGTTGATATTTGTTGATTAATTGTATATCATCTTCTGAGAAGCATCTGTTCAGTTCCTTGGACCATTTATTGATTGGGTTACTTGGGGTTTTTTTGTGTGTTAAGGTTCTTGAATTCTTTATATATCCTAGAGACTAATGCTCTATCTGATGTGCATGTGGTAAAAATTTGCTCCTCAAAAAAATCAATCATTATAAACTATACAAAACATTATAAATACATACATGAATAACAAAAGTATATTTCATACACGCAACACATACTTTGTTATTTACATCTCAATATTTATTGAGGTTAATAAAAATGTAAACTACTAAAGCAGTAATGATAGGAATCTTTTATATAATTTTCTTTAAAATAAAACCCAAAAGTATATGCATAAAAAAGAATGCCATCTGCACATACACAATAGGTATATATTATTACATTGACTACAATAAGAAAAATAATTAATTTTCACTAAGAATGAAGAATGTGAAATAGTTAGAATAATTAAAAACTGAAAAGCACTATGTCATTCAGATTTTGCCATTAAATCTCAAGTTAAGATATAAACTTAACTGGAATCAGTTCTTCAATTCTTCTGATGAACCTTTTAAAACATATATTTAGATCGTCCATGTTAAATGTTTCAGGAATTGTTTGCTCCACCTAATATTAAATAATAATATGTTCATTTCAGATATTTCAGTATGAAAACAAAATAAATGAAATATCAAACTCAGCAACTAATGAAGCTGCTCTTGAAAAAATGCTATTCAAGATTATCAATCTTTGGAACACTACTCCTTTACGTGTAGTTCTTCATCACACAGAGAAGTACTCTATCCTAATAATTTCATCTAATTTCATAGATGATATATTTGCTCAGTTAGAAGAATCTCAAATCTTACTTGCAACAATTAAAGGATCTCCCTATCTCGAACCCATTAAGGTAAATTTTATGGCAAAGATAAAATGTTTTTATTCTCTACAGTTTCTCACTTTAATTTTTCCATCCTACAGTTTTGCACTTGCTTTTAAATTACATAAGTCTTTCTTATGCTTAAATAGAAGTGAGAATGAATATTTAATAGTTTGAATACTAAAAGTATTTTTTGGGGAACATTAATTTTTCATGAGGAAGTGTCAGAATGTTTAATTGGGACAGAAAAGATAAATTTAGATCATATAAAAATATGACCCTACAAGCCATGACTTTTTACCAGCGGTGTTCAGTATATCCTGATAATTCTTCAGTGAGTAGCCACACATAAATATCTAAAAAATCATTTTAAACTTCAAGAAAATCAATAAGATGTGATAATATAAATATTTAATAATAAAATTAAGATAATAGATCATATATATGTACATAAATCTATATAAATATATTGACATATAGAGTTTCAGAGAATGTATACACTGAACAAATAGAAATTACATTATTCAGAAATACACAAATGTTTAGAGAAAGTGTCAGTTAGGTGGGCCTTAGAGAGAAAACTCAATGAATTACAAAGAAGGGATAAGTCAAATAGCTTACATGGTCTATTAATGTGGAACAACAACAACAAAAAAAATGAGCCACAGAAAAATAGCAAAACAACAACAAACAAAAAAGAAAAATATACAGAAAAATTTAAAAATAAAAATAACCACCTGGATGAGTATGGTGGCACCCCTGTGTAATCTTAAGTATTTGAAGATGAAGGCAGGAGAAACATGAGTTTGAGGTCAAGATGGAAAACAGCAAAACTTTGTCTTAAAAAAAAAAAATCTGAATATGCAAGAAATGTAATCCAATTTTTTTAACTTAGAAATAAGCAACAAGGAGAAAATTACATATTAAGCCTTGTGACAATTGAAAAGAGCCCTATGAAAATGAATATTTAGAGCATTAAATGCCTTAATTAAAAAGTAAAAATAAAGTTAATAAATGATAAATTAGACACATTTGAGAAGCTGGAAATTCAAATAATTCCTTGAAAAATAGAAATTATTAAAGCTCAATCAAGAAGAAATAGATATCTAGGTGTGGTGGCACGTGCCTGAAATCCCAGTGGCTTTGGAGGCTGAGATAGGAGGGTCACAATTTCAAAGGCAACCTCAGCAACTTAGTGAGGCCCTAAGCAACTTAGTGAGAACCTGTCTCTAAATAAAATATTAAAAAGGACTGGGGATGTGGCTTAGTAGTTAAGTGCCCCTGGGTTTAATCCCCAGGAAAGATAGAAAGGAAGAAAGAAAGAAAGAGAGAGAGAGAGGGGAGGGGGGGAAGATGGCGGCGAATGGAGTGCATCACCCCCGTGTACCGCATCACTGCGCGGGTGAATAACGAGTTAGAATGGCCAAAAGCTATCTTGTTAGAAATTTCCAGCAAAACTGGGGTGCACTGAAACCTAGAGGAAGGATTTCCATCACCCGAGGATCGGTTACTGGGGCTCAACCGTGAGTGAACTGTCCGCCCGGAGATTCAAGCTGCTTGTTCAGTGGCCCACCCCGCTGCTAGAGACTGCGGCACGCAAGGAAACGGCGTGCCTAGAAACGGTGTGCTAGTAACGCAGAGAAACGGTGCTGCAGATTCTGTGGGTTCCTGCTGGCTGTGCCCTCACTGTGCTCTGGGCTGAGTTCTGGGTTTGAGACAGGGGAAGGAAGCGGTCCAGTTCTGTCCTCCACACCGGACAGCTCACCGAGGAAGCCAGCGGCCACCATCTTAGAGAGCTGACGTCACCATCGCCAGTTTTCGACAGATTGCAGCTCATTCAGCGATAGAACAGGTGTGTGTCATTTAGACCATCTTCCATATAGCGGGGAAATCGCATAAAATCTCTCCCAGGCTTTCCGGGGGCGTGATTAACAGAGTGAGCGTGAATAGAGGCGTGGGGAAAGGTAAAGGCACCTGACCTCCAACTCCCCCCTCCCACCAGCAGCGAAAACAAAACCTGTCTTGCCAGCTCTCGGAGGAGGGGCTAGCGGAGGGAATCAAAACAATAAGGAGCCAGTTCCCAAAATCCGCGCTCCACATCCAGGAAACTGCAGGCCCAGAGTGTAGCTTGAACTGCCAAGAGGTATCACACTGGGAAAGACCTGGCTGGCAGGAGAAGCCAGGGGACTAGAGACCAGGAATAAACCTAAGCTAACAGGTTTTGAGAGACACGGGGAGGGGGGGGGGGGTGTAGGCGGGAGCGGCCTCACACGGATTGTTTCCTACAGCCGGAGGGCAAAATCTTGGCCTGAAAGGCACAGCACCATCTCCTGGAAGCGAAGAAAATAGAAGCCTAACAGTGCCCCTTTTTTTTTTAATTTTTAATTTTTTAATTTTAATTTTTTTTTCTTTTTTATAATTATATTATTATTTTTTAATTGTAATTTTTATTTTACTGCATTTTATTATTATTTTTATTATCATTTATTTTTCTTTTCTATTCTTTTCTCTTTCTATCCTCTCTCCCTCTCTCTTTCTTGGTTTGCTTCCTTACCTTTAACCCATCTTTCCTCTTAAGCATGACCACCCAGATTATGTACAACTTACTAAATGCAAATAGATGAATACTACGAATTGGTCTATAGTCCGCCTAAGCCCTTAACTACCCCCAAGTACTCCTGTTTATTCTCTTGTTAATATCCGCCTGCATTTGAGCAACCCCCCAAAGAAGCTAACATATACTAACCTCCATACCATCAAATCGCCCGACCTCAACATAAAATCCTAAGTTCAAACCTCAATTCTATATATGCCATCAAAATATGTAGGCCTTTAATGAAACTAATGAATATACCTTAAATCACAATTAAATCCAACATCTCTAAACATTGTCTCCCAACACAAAGGAGATATTGGAACTATAAAAACCAAAACAAATTTAAAGAAGAAAACAGAAAAACAGCAGTCAAACAGAGTTGGAAAGTAACGTGAGCACCATGAAAAAAAAAAAAAAAGGGAAAAAAGGATTACAAACAATGCAGGACAACTTAAATTCACAGGAGAACCTAGAGGCATCAGAAAAATGGACAGAGAAAGAACTCAAGGCATACCTAACTCAGATGGAACGGAATCTTAGAGAAGACTTTAAACAGCAAGTCCAAACAATGAAAGTATACTTTGAAAATGAATTACATAAGCAAATTCAAATAGCAAAGAATGAGCTCTACCAGGAGATAGAGATTTTAAAAGAAAACAAAGTAATCCTAGAAATGCAGGAAACCATAAACCAAATTAAAACCTCAAACGAGAAATTTACAAATAGACTAGATCAAATAGAAGTCCGAACATCAGATAATGAAGACAAAGTTTATCATCTTGAAAAGAATATAGTCAACACAGAAAGGATCCTAAGAAATCACGAGCAATCCATCCAAGAGATATGGGATGTCATAAAAAAACCAAACTTGAGAGTCATTGGAATAGAAGAAGGTGTAGAGGTTCAAACCAAAGGAATGAACAATCTATTGAATGAAATAATCTTAGAAAACTTCCCAGATATGAACGTTGGAATGGATTGCCAAATCCTGGAAGCCTACAGGACCCCAAACATACAAAACCGTAATAGATCAACTCCAAGACACATAATTATGAAGATATCCAACATACAGAACAAGGAGAGAATATTAAAAGCTATGAGAGAAAGGAGGTAGATTATATTCAGGGGTAAACCAGTTAGGTTAACAGCTAATTTTTCATCACAGATGTTGAAAGCAAGAAGATCCTGGAACAACGTATTTCAAACGCTGAAAAATAATGGATTCCAACCAAAAATACTGTATCCAGCAAAATTAAGCTTCAGATTTGACAATGAAATAAAAATATTTCATGATAAACAAAAGATAAAAGAATTCATAGCCAGAAACCCAGCACTGCAAGGCATTTTGAGCAAAACACTACAAGAAGAGGAATGAAAAACAGCACCCAAAACTAACAGTGGGAGGTAACTCAGGAAAGGGAAGAAAAAAAGTAACCAAAAAGGAAAAACTAGCCAAATTAAAATAAATAAATAAATAAGCATGACTGGAAGTACAAACCATATATCAATAGTAACCTTAAATGTTAATGGCTTAAATTCACCAATCATGAGACATAGGCTAGTAACCTGGATTAAAAAAACAAATCCAACAATATGCTACCTTCAGGAGACTCATATGATAGGAAAAGACATACACAGGCTGAAGGTGAAAGGTTGGGAAAAATCATACCACTCACATGGTCCTCAGAAGCAAGCAGGAGTGGCCATACTCATATCGAATAAAATCAACTTCAAACCTAAGTTAATCAAAAGGGATAAAGAAGGACACTATATACTGTTAAAAGGAACCATCCACCAACAAGACATAACAATTATCAATATGTATGCACCAAACAATGGTGCTGAGACGTTCATAAAACAAACTTTCCTCAAGTTCAAGAGTCAAATAGACCACAACACAATAATTATGGGTGACTTCAACACACCGCTCTCTCCATTGGACAGATCCTCCAGACAAAAGCTGAATAAAGAAACTATAGAACTCAATAACACAATCAATAACCTAGACTTAACCGACATATATAGAATATATCAACCATCATCAAGTGGATACACATTCTTCTCAGCAGCACATGGATCCTTCTCAAAAATAGACCATATATTATGCCATAGGGCAACTCTTAGTAAATATAAAGGTGTGGAGATAATACCATGCATCTTATCTGATCATAACAGAATGAAACTGGAAATCAATGATAAAAGAAGGAAGGAAAAATACTGCATCACCTGGAAAATGAACAATATGTTACTAAATGATGAATGGGTTACAGAAGACATAAAGGAGGAAATCAAAAAATTCTTAAGAGATAAATGAAAATACAGACACAACATATCGGAATCTATGGGACACAATGAAAGCAGTTTTAAGAGGGAAATTCATTGCCTGGAGTTCATTCCTCAAAAAAAGAAAAAACCAACAAATAAATGAACTCACACTTCATCTCAAAACCCTAGAAGAGGAAGAGCAAAACAACAGCAAAGGTAGTAGAAGGCAAGAAATAATTAAAATCAGAGTGGAAATCAATGAAATCGAAACAAAAAAAAAAAACCATTGAAAAAATTGATAAAACTAAAAATTAGTTCTTAGAAAAAATAAATAAGATCAACAGACCCTTAGCCATGCTAACAAAGAGAAGAAGAGAGATAACTCAAATTACTAACATACGAGATGAAAAAGGCAATATCACAACAGACACTACAGAAATACAGAAGTAATTGGAATTATTTTGAAACCCTATATTCCAATAAAATAGAAGATAGTGAAGATATCGATAAATTTCTTAAGTCATATGATATGCCCAGATTGAGTCAGGAAGACACACACAATTTAAACAGACCAATAACAAAGGAGGAAATAGAAGAAGCCATCAAAAGACTACCAACCAAGAAAAGCCCTGGACCGGATGGATACACAGCGGAGTTTTACAAAACCTTCAAAGAAGAATTAATACCAATACTTTTCAAGTTATTTCAAGAAATAGAAAAAGAAGGAGCTCTTCCAAATTCTTTCTATGAGGCCAACATCACCCTGATCCCAAAACCAGACAAAGACACTTCAAAGAAAGAAACTACAGACCAATATCTCTAATGAACTTAGATGCAAAAATCCTCAATAAAATCCTGGCGAATCAAATATAAAAGCATATCAAAAAAATTGTGCACCATGATCAAGTAGGATTCATCCCTGGGATGCAAGGCTGGTTCAATATACAGAAATCAATAAACGTTATTCACCACATCAATAGAATTAAAGATAAGAACCACATGATCATCTCGATAGATGCAGAAAAAGCATTCGACAAAGTACACATCCCTTTATGTTCAAAACGCTAGAAAAACTAGGGATAACAGGAACTTACCTCAACATTGTAAAATCTATATATATGCTAAGCCTCAGGCTAGCATCATCCTGAATGGAGAAAAACTGAAGGCATTCCATCTAAAAATTGGAACAAGACAGGGATGCCCTCTCTCACCACTTCTATTCAATTTAGTTCTCGAAATACTAGCCAGAACAATTAGACAGACAAAAGAAATTAAAGGCATAAAAATAGGAAAAGAAGAACTTAAATTATCACTATTTGAAGATGATATGATACTATATCTAACAGACCCAAAAGGGTCTACAAAGAAACTACTAGAGCTAATAAATGAATTCAGCAAAGTGGCAGGATATAAAATCAACACACATAAAGGCATTCCTGTATATCAGTGAAAAATCTTCTGTAATGGAAATGAGGACAACCACCCCATTCACAATATCCTCAAAAAAAAATAAAATACTTGGGAATCAACCTAACAAAAGAGGTGAAAGATTTATATAGCGAAAACTACAGAACCCTAACAAGAGAAATACAAAAATACCTTAGAAGATGGAAAAATATACCCTGTTCATGGATAGGAAGAACTAACATCATCAAAATGGCGATATTACCCTATTACTTTGGGTAATAGGTTTAATGCAATGCCAATCAAAATCCCAACGGCATTTCTTGTAGAAATAGATAAAGCAATCATGAAATTCATATGGAAAAACAAAAGACCCAGAATAGCAAAAACAATTCTAAGCAGGAAGTGTGAATCAGGCGGTATAGCGATACCAGATTTCAAACTATATTATAGAGCAATAGTAACAAAAACAGCATGGTACTGGTACCAAAACAGACGGGTGGACCAATGGTACAGAATAGAGGACACAGAGACCAATCCACAAAACTAAAACTTCCTTATATTTGATAAAGGGGCTAAAAGCATGCAATGGAGGAAGGATAGCATCTTCAACAAATGGTGCTGGGAAAACTGGAAATCCATATGCAACAAAATGAAACTGAATCCCTTTCTCTCGCCATGCACAAAAGTTAACTCAAAATGGATCAAAGAGCTTGATATAAAATCAGAGACTCTGCACCTGAAAGAAGAAAAAGTTGGCTCCGATCTACATATTGTGGGGTCGGGCTCCAAATTCTTTAATAGGACGCCCATAGCACAAGAGTTAATAACAAGAATCAACAAATGGGACTTACTCAAATTAAAAAGTTTTTTCTCAGCAAGAGAAACAATAAGAGAGGTAAATAGGGAGCCTACATCCTGGGAACAAATTTTTATTCCTCACACTTCAGATAGAGCCCTAATATCCAGAGTATACAAAGAACTCAAAAAACTAAACAATAAGATAACAAATAACCCAATCAACAAATGGGCCAAAGAGCTGAACAGACACTTCTCAGAGGAGGACATACAATCAATCAATAAGTACATGAAAAAATGCTCACCATCTCTAGCAGTCAGAGAAATGCAAATCAAAACCACTCTAAGATACCATCTCACTCCAGTAAGATTGGCAGCCATTATGAAGTCAAACAACAACAAGTGCTGGCGAGGATGTGGGGAAAGGGGTACTCTTGTACATTGCTGGTGGGACTGCAAATTGATGTGGCCAATTTGGAAAGCAGTATGGAGATTCCTGGGAAAGCTGGGAATGGAACCACCATTTGACCCAGCTATTGCCCTTCTCGGACTATTCCCTGAAGACCTTAAAAGAGCGTACTACATGGATACTGCCACATTGATGTTCATAGCAGCACAATTCACAATAGCTAGACTGTGGAACCAACCCAGATGCCCTTCAATAGATGAATGGATAAAAAAAAAATGTGGCATTTATACACAATGGAGTATTACGCAGCACTAAAAAATTACAAAATCATGGAATTTGCAGGGAAATGGATGGCATTAGAGCAGATTATGCTAAGTAAAGCTAGCCAATCCCTAAAGAACAAATGCCAAATGTATTCTTTGATATAATGAGAGAAACTAAGAACAGAGCAGGGAGGAAGAGCAGGAGGAAAAGATTAACATTGAACAGAGACATGAGGTGGGAGGGAAAGGTAGAGAAAAGGGAAATTGCATGGAAATGGAAGGAGACCCTCATTGTTATACAAAATTACATATAAGAGGTTGTGAGGGGAAAGGGGGAAAAAGGGAGAGAATTAAATTACAGCAGATGGGATAGAGAGAGAAGATGGGAGGGGAGGGGAGGGGGGATAGTAGAGGATAGGAAAGGTAGCAGAATACAACAGTTACTAATATGGCATTATGTAAAAATGTGGACGTGTAAGCGATGTGATTCTGCAATCTGTATATGGGGTAAAAATGGGAGTTCATAACCCACTTGAATCTAAAGTATGAAATATGATATGTCAAGAGTTTTGTAATGTTTTGAACAATAAAAAAAAGAAATGAAAGAGAGAGAGGGGAGGGGAGGGAGGGAGGGAGAGAGGAAGAAATTACTCGAATTGTCCTTTATTTATTAAAGATATTGAAATTATAGGTTAAAAATCTTCCCAAAATAATTGTGTGATCCTAGATGGTTTTACAACACAATGGAAGAAGAAAAATATCAGTTTTATATTAATTCATAGAAAATTGTAGAGAAATAAATCCTTCCTAACTTATTATGTGAGGCCAGCATTACTATAATATCAAAAGCAGACAAATATATAATAAGAAAACCACAGAACAGTAACCTTTTTGAACAGAGATACAAAAATTCTAAACAATATTTCAAAAACAAGTCTATCAATATTTAAAAAAATAGGATGTATTGAGACATGCAGAATTGGTAAATAAAAATATCAATTGGTAAATAAAAATAATCAATGTAATTCAGCATATCAAACCTAAAAAAGAAAGCCATTGATTTTGTTAATACATGCTGAGAAAACATTTATCATATCAATATCCATTTCTGATTTTAAAACAAATTAGGACTAGGAAAAAACACAGAGAAAGGACATCTATGAAAACATCATGCTTAAATGGTGAAAGAATGAACACTTTTCATCTCAGAGTATTTGACATTTTACTGAAGGGTCCTGCTCAATATATTAAAGCAAGAAAGAGATGTAAAAGTCATCCACATTGGAAAAGAAGTAAAATATTCTTTATATTCAGATGATGATTACCTATGTAAAAAAATTTAATGAAATCTTTTTAAAAGTGAACCAAACTCATTTTAGCAAGTTTGCAAGACTTTAAAAAGAAGCTAGATGATTAATACTACATAGTTTTCAAGATGTATTAAAAAACCACAATAATCAAGAGAGGGTTATATTTATATAAGATAGATACACAAAGAAATAGAACAGAATAGAGTGTACAGAAATAGACCCACATAAATATGGACAACTGATTTTCAACAAAGGTACAAAATTAATTTGTTAGTAAAAACAACTTTCTTTTGAAGAAACAGTGCTGGCACAACTGTATAATCATGCAAAAATAAAAAACAAGTCATATCTTACAGCCTACACAAAATTTAACTCAAAGATCATGGACCAAATGAAAAACCTAAAACTAAAAAAAATTTTGAGAAGAAAACATAGGAGAAACAATTTTGTTGTCTTGTTTTAGGTAGATTTCTTTAATATAACACCAAAAGCACTAACCCACAGAAGGAAAATTTAAAACTGTATTTTATTAAAATTTTTTAAAAATTTACTCTTCAAAAGACATTGTTCAAGGAACAAAAATACAAGCCATAAACTAGCAGAAAATATTAGTGTGTATCTGTTAAAGGATTTATATAGAGATTATATAAAGAACTCTCAAAATGCAATCATAAGAAAACAAAACAGCCCAATAAGGAAATGTGCCAGAAACTGAAGAGACACTCGACCAAATACATATATGGAGGGAAAAAAAAAACACGGAAAGATGCTTAACTTCATTACTTATTAAAAATACGATAAAGTAAAAATGAGATACTTCTACATGTGTGAAGAAATAACTAAAATTAATAAGATTGATCATCCCAGTTTTTGGTGTGGATGTAGAGGAACTAGAGCTCTCCTACACTACTCTATGGATTGAAAAATATTAATTTCAAAACATTCTTTAAATTTTTAATGAGTTTATATTTATTTATGTGACCCTCTATTAATAATTTTCTCTATGTCAGTGATTGGTAATGAGCTTTGATTTCAGTTTCTGGTATATGACTCTTAGAGTAATTTTATATATTTAGATTTGCAAGTGTATGTGTTTTCTTTTATCATTGTAGGATCTTGTGAATGAATGGGATCAATACCTTAAACTCTTTTCTCATACCCTTGAGGTGTGGATGAACTGTCAAAAACAATGGCTTTATCTTGAACCAATCTTCCATTCTTTAGAAATACAAAGGTAAAAAATCAAAATATACCAAATGTAGCATGGTTGGGAATGTGTTTTTATGCAATTCTTGACAAATCATTTCTTCAGTGAACAAAATAAGAGTATAGTCTGCTGAACCATTAGTTAGTTTTTTTCTTCATAAAACAGTACAAGCATCATCTTTATTTCAGAAAGCCTTTGTTCTCAATTATTGACATAAATATATAAACAACTGGAGAAGAAGTGTTAGATATATCATTACAATCCTTAAGCCACAATATTATTTGTTTTTTCGGTTCTGGAATATTAGTGTGACTTTGGTGTGAATGATGAACATGTAGTTGCATTTATACATGAATGAGAATTTCTTGCTTTGAAACAATTGGAAGAAGAAATGGCCTTGACAAATTTCAATCACAGCATTCAAATTAGTTGGCTTCTAACTTTTTTAATGATTGGTACAGACAAATGAGTTATCTAGACAGAATTTAAACTAGACAAAATAATCATACAATCTTCTATTATATTAACCTACAGTCATTCTGAAAGTCTTCAAAGGTGAAACCACATTATATCTAAAGAGAAAATTCTTTATGTTGCTATGACTTTGAGCCTTAAATTCAAACTTTACAGCTAGTGATGCAGCTCAGTGGGAGAGCAGAAGGCAGGCACAAGGTCCTGGGTTTGATCCTTAGCACTGCATCAATCAATCAATCAATAAATCAATAAAGTGAACTTTGATACTACATTTTACCAAAGATTTCCTCATTAATGGAGAGATCATGCTCCTTGGTGAGGAAGTTCAAAATGTGACCAAGTTGTCTTTTTACTAAGTGTGCTTAGGTTGAAAAGGAGGCTTTTAATGAGCAGATGCTGAAGGTACCTAAATAATAAGTCTACAGATAAGAAAAAAAACATCAGTTATGGACTTCCCTTTAACTAGTGAAGAATAATGGGCCTTGAAATCAGTGAGGAATATCTGAATAAAGAAGAGGTGAGTGATAGATTCATCAGAGGGGAAAATTCTGTATGGAGAATTTATCCCCCCACTCCAAGTTAGCTGTAAGGACTGCATTCATTCCTTCCAGAGAGATTGGGAGAGATTCCAGACTAGTAGAAGGGGAGATAGAAATCTCCATGAGAGAAGTTTTACTGAGCTGCAGAAACATTTAGGGCCTATCACCCTAGATGGGGAATAGGAGAATAGTGGAAGGGTTCTCTGGAGAGTTTGACATTTATTGCCTAGTCAAGCATTAGAAACAAGGACTTGCCTCTTCTCCAGAGAATTCTGAAGTAGCCTTCGCTAGCAAAATAAGGAAGAAGTGCAAGAATTCATGATTATCTTAAGCCAGTGGTTCTCAACAAAAATGATTTTTCCCTCTAGTGGATATTTTGCAAACCTTGGAAACATTTTTAGTTATCAAAATTGAGGTGTTATTGGCATCCAGTGGGTTGAGTTCAGGGATTCTATAAAACATCCTACAATACACAGGACCCCACCACTATCACCACCAAATTATCTGGTACAGAATGTCAACAGTCCTGAGGAAGTTGAAAAATTCTGACAGATTCTGCAGACACAGTAGAAAGTTCCAAGCTAAAGCCATCTTGAAAGATATTGACCCTAAAAAGCTTGCTGGTCAGAACAAGAGATTACCAGAATTATACCACTTAGAACAGGAGCTTGAAGAGTGATTGTAAGAGGTCAGCAAGGAAAACGAAGAAAATTAAGGGCAAGGTAGAGGTTCCTGTTGAGGTGTCTCCAAAACCCCAGTGATATTCTCCATAAATACTTGCCATGCCAGAAAGCATTCAAGAAGCAAAAAAGAACTCAAAGTCACACTAACTCATAAAAATTAAAAAGACCTTTATTCTGCACTTCAACTTCCAAGCCATGAAGAGCTTGAATCAGGTTGGGGCTACAGGGATGGGAGTGGAAAATATAAGTGATCAGAGAAGGTGAGAAGCAAACTCAACTTTTGAAGGTACTTCCCTCAGTTAAGCTCAACAACAACAGAAATAAAACTCAAATTAATATATTAATGGATTGTCATGCCACATATAAGTGTTGCCTTCCTTTTCCAATGTGTAAAAACCATAATAATAATCCATAAAGTAAAATTTCTACACCAAGGCTGACACCTGTATTACATTTCCTTATTCTCTAAGATTAGATAATCATTAACAAAACTTCCAATTGTATTATGTACACCTCTATGCTCTTGCTCTTAGAAAAATGTCCTCTCTGCCTTCTCCTCACATCAAAGCTATATTCCTTTAAAACCCAGATCTCAAAAAATCCCATTGCTTCTCTAAAATGTCCACTAGTTATTTGTGTTAACTTTCTACCACTGTGACAAAATGCCTGGACAATCAATTTATAAAGAGGAAAGGTTTACTTTGGCTCATGGTTTCAAAGGTTTTAGTCTATGGTTACTTGGTCTTGTCGCTATGGTTAGGAAATACATTATGGTGAGAAGCAAATGGTAGAGCAAACCTGCAATCAGAAAGCAAAGAGAGAGAGGGGAGGAAACTGAGGTACAAATATCCCTTTTTAGGGCACTCCCCCATTACCTAACTTTCTCCCACTAGGCTCCACCTCCTAGAGATTCTACCACCTTTCAATAGTGCCATAATGGGGGCCAAGGGAAAATTCAAAATCAAAACTATTGCACTCTTTATTTTTATTACATTTCTTAGAACACAAACTGCTTCTACTTACTTTCTGTAGAACTTGTTATATTTACTTCCCACTACACATTAAATATAATCTTGTTATCGACACTTGTAGTCTAATTTATCTTGTTTTCTTGCCATATATATCACTTGTATATAATAGATAATAAGATATCTTTAATTAATGATTGATCAAGTAAAAGAAAACATACCAAGCTTGTTTCATAAATTTACAATATTCTATGGCAAATGATTTTTAGATTTTAATTATAGCAGCTTCAAAAATAGTTACGTCTAATTCTATTTCTAAAGGCAGCTTCCAGCAGAAACAAAACTTTTCTCTGAGGTGCTCTCCCTATGGAAAGAAATAATGTCAAAAATACACGGCAAACTGGAAGCTTTGCAAATAACCATCTCAGCAGGAATCCTTGAAGTTCTGCAAAATTGCAATAGACATCTTGAGCATATAAAGAAAAGTCTAGAGGTAAAACTATAGCAATCCTAAAATGAGACCTCATTTATATCTACAAAACTAATGTAATACACTGCAAAAACAAATTCCAGTGAAGACTTTCTCCTTAACTTTAGCTACCAACAATTTTTTCAATTCTCATAATCTATAGTGTTAATGAAAATACTATCAAAAGAAAAAAATGGATGGGCTAATCTAAAGGATACTCAGGCAAATTACCAAACTTTTGAATGCCCAGGTTTCCCACTGTTTAAATTGAGAATGACAGTACCCCCTGTGCTAAATGAGATAATACATCTACAGCACCAAGAGCTAACACAAAGTACTTAAAGAAGGTTAATTATTTTATTAACATTACTATTATTATTAAGTTGATAAGTTCAGCAAAAGTTGAAATAGAATACTTTGATGAGCTTATAAATGACTCATTCCACATATTCTTTTATAAAAATATATTTTTTTTAAGTTTTAGGTGGACACAATATCTTTATTTTATATTTATGTGGTGCTGAGAATCGAACCCAGTGCCTCGTGCATTCTAGACCAGCGCTCTACCACTGAGCCACAACCCCAGCCCTGATTCCACATATTCTTAAATTGCCAGAACATTAAATCATCAGCTGGATTCATATCCTTAAATATTGGGTCTTCTTATTTGGGATTCAAGATGCATGTGTTCACTTCATTTCATAAACCAAGTTTTTGTTCCAGCATTGTTTGTTTTTCTTTGTTGAACACAAGTCAGAGTGGTTGTGACGACTCCTGCAGACTACCCTAGGTAGTCACAGCCTCTAGAAAGTTCTAGAGGATCTCTTCTTTACAAATTCATGCTCTGGGGCAGGCATAAAAAGCTGTGCCCAGAGTGATAAAGTTTACCAGGCAATCTTTGAGATAAGAATTTCAATTATTTCTGGCACATCTTTGGATTATATCTGAAAATCATTACAAATCACGTATCTTTAATTTCTTCATGGATTGAATGCCTGCTTTATACCAGGCACTACTGCTATGTGCTTGGACTACAAAGATAAAAGACATACATATCCCCTACTGTCACAGAACTCAAAACATATTACAGAAAAGAAAAAAATGTAAAGAACTATTGCAATGCTATGTTAAGTTTGGTAGTATGACTATATTTAAATAGGAGAAATTAACTCTGCATGGGGGAAGCTATAACTGACCTAGATCTTAAAAGAAGTGTAGGTATTAGAGACAGAGGTAGTGGCTCAGTGGTACAGTGGTCGCCTAGCACATGTGAGACCCTGGGTTTGATCCTCAGCACCACATAAAAATAAATAAATAAATAAAATAAAGGTATTGTGTCCAACTACAAATAAAGATTAAATATTTTTAAAAATAAAGTTAAAAAAAAGAAGTATTAGCTAAGTAAGAGTCAGAATTCAGATGGGTCGATGGGAAGAGTCTCTTAGGCAAATGGAAAAAGTACAAAGGCACAAAGCCATCTATGGTACCTTCTGGTGAAAAATATGTTACAGATAAAATGTAACAAATGGGAAACTGGTAGGGAAAGATGGCATTCTCCAGGGAGTCAGGGGACAGCCAGTAAAGGGCTTTGAACATTGATTGTAATGAGTTTTTACTTTGATGAGCAGCCACTGAGGAATTTTAAACAGGAGAATGAGATAATTTAATTCAGAAATATCTTTCTGCAAAAAAGCATAGAGTATGGATTGGACATTGTCTTAGTTTGTTTTATTGTAAGAGAACACACAAGACTTGGTAACTTAAAGTGGAAACATTTAAATTTAAATGGAAATCTATTTTGCCTCTTGGCTCTGGAAGCTGGAAGCTGGGATTCAAAAGCATGGCATCAACATCTGGCAAGGGCCTCCTGCTTCTTCACCTCCTGGCAGAAAAGTGGAAGGGCAAGTGAACAGGAACATAAGAGCTAAAACACAAAGGGAAGCCTGGGTGGTAACTAATCTAGTCCCAAGGAGAGCAGGAATTCACTCACTCCCAGGAGAATTAACCCAGTCTCCAGACAGCAACATTGACCCCTTCCATGAGTGGAGACCTCATGACTTCTTAAGGGTCCCATCACCTCTTGCCACCATCACATTGGAAATCCAATTTCAAAATGAGTTTCAGATGTGACAAAACATTGATATGCTAGTGGGGACAATGTAGTCATCTATTTTTCATCACTGAGATGAAATACCAGAGGTTGTGCACTTATAAAGAAAAGGAATTTATTTTGGCTCATGGTTCCAATCTGAGATCAAGGGGCCACCTCTGGTGATGGCCTTCTTGCTGGCAGAATCCCAAGGCAGCATAGGGCATCACATGCTAAGAGACAAGGAGTACACATGTGTGCCTGTGCATTTCTTATGGTCTTTCAATCATGGGGGCTACATCCTGATAACCTCATCTAAACCTAATCACCTCCCTAAACAACACATTCAAAATAAGTTTCCATCCTCTTCTTAACTCCTCACAATGGGGATTAAATTTCAGCAAATGGAGCCTTGGGGAACACACTCCAACCCTAGCCAAACCATAGCAGGCAGTGGAAATGGTTATTTAAAATCCAAGTAAAAAGTCTAGAAATGTTGGGCAGCTAACATAATGCTGTGGTGAGAACGAAAGAAAGTGGAGCCAAGAGCATTGGATGGGTAAATGGAGGATAAAATAAAGATGCCCCAGATCATGTCTAGATTTACAACTTGGCCAACAGGGTGGAAGATAATCATATTAGAGAGATAGGAGCAGAAGAGGAAGAGGCTTGTGTGGAAGCAAGTAAGTTTTGTTTACACTCTAAATCTAATAGTTGTGGGACATTCAGGTGAACACCTTCAATGGGCGATGGGGTACAATAGCTCCTCCTTATCTGCAGTTTCACTTTCCATGGTTTTAATTATTCATAGAGTCTAAAACTACAAATGGAAAATTCCAGAAATAAATAATTCACAACTTTAAATCATGAACCATTCTGAGCAATGTGATGAAATCCCACACCATCCTGCTTCATCCCGCCTGGGTTTTGAATCATCCCTTTGTCCAATATGCCCACAGTTTGTGTGGTCCCTGCCCACTAATCACTTAGTTGCCACCTCAACTAAGTGATTGGTTCAGGGAATGTATCACCTACAGATAAGGGGATATAACTGTATATTAATCTAGGGTAGAGAGTAATGATCTGAGCTGAAAAGCAAAAGGGTATGTATCAAATAGCTCAAGAAGAATAAAACGAGTGAAGAGTGATGAAGATGGAACTCAAGAGACGTCAAAATTATGGTATAGAGGTGAAAGGGTCTCTTGAAGAAAAATAAGAAGTGGCCAAGAGACAGAAGAAAAACAAGTAAAATTATAGAAGTAAAATGGAAAATTAAAAATAAAAAACAAAAACAGCAGAGGCAACAAACCCTTGAAAATATCACTCCCTGTCAATTTGGTAATAGTAGTGGCCAGATGGCAGGCAGAGTGAACTGACTGAGAGAATATAGCTTTTGAGTTAATAAACTGTCTTTTCAAGAACTTTGGTATAAAGAAGAGATAGGCAAGTAACAGTAGCTAGAAGAAAGCAAAGGGAAAAGGAGGGCTTCCTGTACTTTTTCGTGAGAGAAATTTAAGGTGGAGGCCTATTGCAAGGGAGAGATGGAAGACAGGGGGGTAATAAAGAAAACAAGGTATTTTAACCTGGCGTAACTGAATGCCTTTTTCTCTGAAAAGAAGGCAAGACTTAAGGCTAGCATGAAGTTGTGAGAGAGGTGGTGGGAAGTGTAGGAATTCTCTGTACTGTAGAATGAGAGGTCATTTGTGAAATGATGACTAATTTTCCAAGGTGATAACTTCAAATGTAGGGAAAGCAGAGCAGAAAGTGGGAGCATGCAAAAGCAATGCTAATAACACCAAAATCCAGGGTTTTATCAATGATCCATAATGAAATGATGTATGTGGGGTTTTCATTTGTTTCTGTTTTAGTTGGGATTTTTATTTATTTGTTTTGCTCTGTTAAAAGTCTGTTAGCAACTTGAGTATATCTTTAATTGAGCATGTTATGTCATTTTGACTGATACTACCACATCTATTATACTATACTTTTAATGTCATGGTGACCGTGTGTAAATGTAGTCCAAGTGTGGATGGGATTCATATCATGATTGGACATATATTCTGAGTTACATTTCTTTTCATTCCGGACAGGATTACCTTGAAATCAAAAGAACGATTTTCCCAAGATTTTACTTTCTTAGCAATGCTACACTTCTTGATATTCTAGGTGGCAGTGGAAATCCTGAGTCTGTACAGGTAATAACACTATTCTCTGTTCAGCAATACTATTTCTTAACCAGATCAGGATTTTATAATGTTACTGACATTTGTTTCTGGTTCACAGCCCCATCTTAAGAAATGTTTTGAAAACATAAAACGAGTGTTGATATGGAAACAAGAAATTGGCCCTCCTGCTGTAAAAATGCTCATATCTGCTGAAGGAGAAGGTCTTGTGCTGCCAAAGTATGATAAATATCCTAAAACTAAACATTTAGGTCCCATAACACCTCGTAATTTCAAAATCTCTTTGAATTCTCTGATATTTCATAGAAGTTTGCCAAGCAAACTATCTTCAAAGATAATATTTTTCCATCAATACACTTTTACCTTTTGATACTTTCTATAGTACATGTTCTTCTCACTTTAGCTTTGATTAAAAGTAAAAAAAAAAGTAATCTTCAAACTCTTGAGAGCTTTCTAATTTTCACCTGCCTTTTGCTCCATCATTGAATTCTGCCTTAAGTTCTCAACTCTCTTTAGCACTTGCCTTTTTCTGAATGGGAAGGTTTACTATTTGGGGTCATTGTTGCTTTCACACACCTCTGGTTTCATGGTGGTGAGCTCCCAGGCAATGAGATAGGCCCTTCCTTGATACTGGTCTAACTTGCCAGCCCCAGTGAGGGCACTCTAACTGCTGGCTTGTGGCCTCCGATATAAAGGTCATTTACAAAATTCTGTGCCAGGCTTTTTTATCCACAAAAGCCCCTAACCGAATCCTGCTATTTAAAAAAGATCCAACAAAGTGTCTGGCTAGCTCAATCAGTAGCACATAAGGCTCTTAAAAAGATTCAGTGACGCATACAAAGATGTTTTTTAATACAATTTATCAATCTCATACATTCATATTTTACTCAGAATATAACTACTGTGTTTATTCATGGTTTTGATATCAGAATTTCCTAAAGCTAGGTAATATGTTTTCTGCTTAATTTTCCAAGTAAAAATCTAGAAAAGCCAGAAGATATAGAATTATAGCCTCTTAGCCCATGATTATTATAAATGTGCATATAAAATTAAGTCTACAGGCTTAAACATGAATCAAAATAATATTCATAATATTATAATATTTAATGATTTTCATAATTTTTTTAAATCATAGGAAAATTCGTATAAGAAGTGCTGTAGAACAGTGGCTGGTAAATGTAGAAAAAGCCATGTTTGATGTGCTAAAAAAGTAAGTACAATTTTTAAATCTTAAAACTTTATAATATATAGGTATATATCTCTATATATATGTATGTCTATGTCTGTATTAAACTTGGTTAGCTACTAATGTAGGTAGGAAATAACCAGAGAATTTATTTATAAAGTAAGGTCCCTTATAAAGTGAGTTTTGATAGAGGATGGTAGCACGTGACTAAATGAAAAATAATAATTTTACAATGTAAATATCAATTTGAGAGTGTAATCGTGATGACATTTGAACAGTTTTATGTGTGCTGAGTTTTGTGTGTATCTGAAAACTGGCCAGGATCTGAACTCGTCTCCACCTCTGCCTCTTTTCAAAAGATTCAGTGCTCAGGCAGCCTCCAATTTCAGTCCATATTGCTACTTTGCACTTCTGTTTCATTTTACTTCCTTGGACTCTGTACTTGGTTTAGTCCTTTTAATGTTGTCTTTTTATATTTTAATCTATCACTTCTTACAATGAAAAAGATACCTCTGTACTGTGGAATGTGAAATTTTAAAACTAATTTGATTAGAACAGTCTTATTATATCTCTTTTTACTTAAAAACACCTCTATTATTTATGCGTCAAGGAAAATTTTCAGTGCCAAGACTGCTGCTTCCCAAGTAAGGTGTTATGATTTGAATTTTAAAATGTCCCCTAAAGAGCGCAGGTGTTAGGCAATGTAGCAATGTCCAGAGGTGAAAAGATTGGATTCTGAGAATTGAAACCTCATCAGTGGATTAAACCATCAATGGATTAATAAATTAATGGATTACTAGAAGGTAACTGTAGATAGGTGGGGTAGTAGGAAGTAGGTCACTGGGGGCATGACCTTGGACTATATCTTGTCACTTGGCTTCCTTGGTGTCTCTCTCTCTCTCTCTCTCTCTCTCTCTCTCTCTCTCTCTCTCTCTCTCTCTCTCTCTCTCTCTCTCCTAGCTGCCATGAGCTATGAAGCTTTCCTCCTCCATTAGGTTCTGCCTCATGGAAGCCCCACAGCAAAGGAGTTAGTTAATCATGAATTGAACCTCTGAAATCATGAGCCCACTATGAACTTTTCTTCCTCTAAGTTGTTCTTGTCAGGTGTTTTGGTCACAATAATGACAGACTAAGATACAAAGTGATTTAAGAGCCAAACCCTCCAGCAAGGATCATAAAAGTTGGAGTGCTATATGTATGATACAAACCCTTCACTCCTCAGGAAGAAGGTGGAAGTTCAAGATTCCTTCCTGATTATAAGATTCTAGGCTCAGAGTTGGGTTTGTGTTCATGTGTCTCCTCTTTTCCTACCCGTTATAATGTGTATATTTTCTCAGTAGTCTGGTGTGTAGGATTCTTTCAACTAGTTTCTATCAAAACACATGCTGTTGGCATATATTAAGTTGGATCTTAAATAAAACTGTCTGGATTTTTTTTATAACTTATATCCTCTCCCTTATAATTAATTTTAAAGTAAGTGCAGGACTTTACTGTTAAAATTCATCTGAGGGTTTCAGCCCAATATTCAATTTTGTAGAAATTATTTTAAATACAAAACATTTAAATACATATTTGTCATTGATAGTATTTGCAATCCAAAGCTAGTATATCTTCTTCTGATTTAATATATTTTTACCATTCCCAGAAATTCAATAACCTCATTAGAAAAGTATAGCTAATGTTAAAGAGGAAGTTAGGGAATATTCATTAAGCATGGATTAAAGCTCTGTTAATTCTATTTGGTACCATACAAATGCCTAAATTAGAACAAAACAATCAGAGATCTTAAAGAAAAATTCTCCTGTGGCCTTGCCACACTCAATTATTTAATGGCCATGATCAATGATTAAATGTAGGTAATATAAATACATTTTTAATAGATTTGTGAATCAAGGAGTTGAAGACTGGACCCACCAAATTTTTTCCCTGTGGGTGGTATCTCATCCAGGACAAGTGGTACTCATTGTGGTAAGTTAACATTACTTTGATATATGTATATAATATAATATAATATAGATCATGCTACATTGCCAAATAAGTAATATTTGGAAACTAAATCATTAAGAAGGTTACTGAGCTGGGCACAGTGGCATTCACCTGTAATCACAGTAATGTGGGAAATGAAGTCAGAAGGATTGCAAGTTTGATGACAGCATAGGCAACATATGAGATTCTATTAAAAAAATGGGAGGGATATAACTCAGTGGTAGAGTGTTCCTGGGTTCAATCCCCAGTATTGCAAAAAGGAAAAAAAAAAGTCTACTGATATTTGTTTCTTACTTTGAAATGCATTAAATATGAGATGGACAGATGCATAAATAAGTGATAAAGTAAATGTAACAAAATGTTATACAGAATATAGAATATAGGTGGTGGGTATATAAGTATCACTGTTTAATTCTTCAATTTTTCTATTGTTTAAAAATTTTCCAAGTATAACATTGAAACTAAATCATGAATTATTTTTTGCATTATATTATTTTTTGATTGCTATCATTAAGAAGTTACTAAAATTTGATGACTAAGATCAAGGTGATAGCAGGGCTATGTTCCTTGTGAGAGATTCTTGAGGAAAATTTATTTCTTTTCCTTTTCTGGCTTCTAGAGGTCTCTAGCATTCCTTGGCTCATGGTTTCTTTCTTTGTCTTTAAAACCAGCAGTGTTACATCTTTCTGGCCATTCTTTCATAGTTATATTGCCCTCCACACACAGATGGGAAAAAAATGTCATTATTTTGGACCCACTTGGATAATGCAGATTAATCCCTCCATTTTAAGATTTTTAATTAAATTGTATCTTCAAAGTTCCTTTTGCCATGTAAAGTAATATGTTCACAGGTTCTGGGGATTAGGCATGGATATCTTTTAGGAATCTACTATTTTGCCTACTCTGCATATTTGCTAATGCTAATTATTGTTTTTCTGGAACTCAAAAAAGAAATAGAAGGAAAATTAGGAAAGTGTGATATCGACAAAGCTAAAATTGGCAGTTTTCTTCAGAGGTAGAGGTAGTGGTTGAAACTTGGAGAGTGGTAAAATTTTTCCCAGCAGAATGTCTACAATAAGAGCGATAAAGAAAGACACAAAGTTACGGGGTAAAAATGGGAGTTCATAACCCACTTGAATCAAAGTGTGAAATATGATATATCAAGAACTATGTAATGTTTTGAACAACCAAAAATAAAAAATTAAAAAAAAAAGACACAAGGGACATCAACATTTAAGGAGTAGGCAAAAGACAGGGAGTCTATGAAAAAGAGTGGCCTAATGGGGGAAAAAAAAGTAAAATTTAGAGTTGTCAAGGAAGCTTAGACAGAAGAAAGACACATTTTTGCTTGATTCTCTAATTTTCTCTAGAAAAAATGTGTCTACTCATAATTTTTAAAGGCTCTGGAGATGTCTGAAAACTCTATTAAATCTGTCAATTATCAGGGTCAATATGAAACTTGGAGAGAGTGTTTCTTCTGAAGCCATATTGCCCCAAGTTACCATTATCAAGTATTTTTGAAACATACTTGACTATTTGGCTTGAAAACAAATCATATCTTAGAATGAAACAGACATTATTATTTTATGTATATATGTGTCTGCATGACCAATATGATTCTACAACATATATACTCAGAAAAATGAGAAATTATTTTTTTTAATTTTATTTATTTTTATGTTGTGCTGAGGATTAAACCCAGTGCCTCACATGTGCTAGGCAAGTGCTCTACCACTGAGCTACAACTCCAGCCCCGGGTTAGCAAGGATGGTGGAATGTGATGGACATCATTATCCAAAGTACATGTATGAAGTCACGAATTGGTGTCAACATGTTTTATATACAACCAGAGATATGAAAAATTGTGCTGCATATGTGTAATAAGAATTGTAATGCATTCCGCTGTCATTTATATTTTTAAAGATCAATTAAAAAATGAGAAATTATATCCCATCTATGTATATCGAAGTATATAAATGCATTCTATTGTCATCTATAACTAATTAAAACAAATGTTTAAATTAAAATAAATATAAATAAATCATATCTTTTTATTTTGCCTTGACCCACCATAATTTTCAAGTCTTTGTTAAGATAATCTGGCATTGTACACACAAATTATAATTATCAAATCTTCCTGTTCCTTTTGCTATCCATTTGACTGAATGTTAACTCTTATATCTCAAACTGAATGACTTGTTTAAACTGTTCATGACAAAGGTGGCAAAATTACAATGAATTGATCTGCACATTTTTGCAGTTTAACAGAAATTCAAATCATTAGATCTGCTCTACTGAAAAAGATTTTTCTCAGCTCCCTATGCTTCAAACATGCTTAACAATAAGAAGCCATCTATATTCTATTTCCAGATGTCCTTTATGGTAGATGTCAGCTTTAATCATTGCATGTACATTCAATCATTGCCAAAATTTTTCCCACGTCTGCTTAGCAGCTGCTAATTTCCCATCCCATGAATGCAATTCACAACTCCCTTTCCTCTTGTCTTTTGCATGTGTTACATGACTAGGAGTTGTCTTGCAATGAATGTAAAAAGACATTGTAAGAGAGTGGGTATAATGAGATGTCTATATGCATTGACCACTGAGAGAATTTCAATATGGATTTATCCAAGATAGAGTTATAAGTCATTCCTCTATAAATAAACAGACAAATACAAATCTAAAATCTGGTTCACAATCTCCCTCACCATGGATGTTCTCACCTGAGGTTGTGCATTCTGAATAACTGTTTCAAGGACAACAGTACAGTGGCATTTGACCAGACTCTGCTGTGACATGACCTTGACTATAGTTCCCACAGTGTGTCCTAAATTCTTACTCCTGCTCACTTCCCAAGCCTCAGTCTCTAGCTTTCTGTTGATCTGATGATTATGAATCCATTACATCCTCTTAGAAAGTCACTTAGTTTCTGTTGCATGCAACCCAGAATACTGACTGATGTACCACATTTCCTATCCTGTATCTTCCTATCTGGCTTTGGAAAAATCTCACAATGATATGTTGCCTCTATGCTAACTTTTCTCTTATTTATAACTTTATCACTTGATAGCTTTATTTATGTGTTTCTTGGGCACTTCAAATCCAGTATATCCACAAATAAATTCATTATGTGCCCCTCATCCACATGTTCTTTCTCCAGAAGGTACTTAGTGAGTGACTGGAATCACAGTTTACCCAGTTGTACAGGCCACAACCCTATTAAGCTCTCCTGATATCTTGCCCTCCTTTATTTCCAGAGTCAATCTGCCCTTAATCTAGTTGCATTCTTAAAACAGGTCTTATGTGTATGGGAAGAGTAAATGCAAAAAGATTCATCAAATAACAAAAAGTATACATATTCCTGACAACTACAATTATAGGCAATGTATTCTACAAATATTATTTTTTAGTTTAATGGAGAAAACAACACTAATTTTACCTTGGAGATTTCTACCATTGTTAATGTCCTCAGGTTAATTACAATGGGTCAAGAATATAAAATTTAGAAAGTATAAGTAAATAAGGTCCCCATAAGTATCAATAAAAATGTAATCTTTCTCTTTCAAATACATATAAATGTTTAAGCTTTTGCTTTTATACACACATAAATGCATTCATACATACACATACCACATATACTTCATGAAAACTTATCCTTCATGTTTTAACATAAAATGTATGTTTTGATTAATGTATGTATTTTTTTCAGAGTCATATCATGTTCTATAATGATTGTATCAAAAGTTTTATGAGTTCTCACTCAAAAGAAAAGCTGGAACAAGTCCATTCTAATGTGATGTGTCATCTAGAAGAGGCTGCAGAGCTAGTAGTGTTAAATACTAACACCTCTCGAACAAAAACTGCACTAGGAGCATTTCTTACTCTTTATGTCCACTGCAGAGATATTGTGATGGATCTACTACTTAAAAATGTCTTCAATGCAGAAGATTTTGAGTGGACGAGGTAAGTAGATATAAACTATAACTATACACATAATGTCTCACATATATATCTTTAGGTAAATCCATTCTCTAAATTTTGTCAAACTCAAGTTTTAATTTTCAGGGATTTGCTACCCTATTCCTGTACTTTCTTATCTCTCTTTTCTACTGTCCCTTCCCCTGGTTTTTACTTCTTTCTGCCTTATCTTTCTGTCTTCATTATCCTCTTTTGTAGTTGCATTTTCTCTTTTGCCTCTGAGCCAAGGAGCAGTTTTTTAATAGGTAGTGCCTCCTCTTTTCCCTGTGCTGTCAATTCTGGAACAGACTAGATTGGATAAACAAATTGGACAACACTTCCAGCTACCTCCCCAACTCAGAACCTCCTTTTCTCCCACCTAGAGTCAATTACTAAAATATGAAAGTATAGAAAAAGAGAGCCACTACCTTTGAGCATAAGATTCTTATACTAAATGTGAAGTCTCAAACTTTTAAATGAGGTTACTTTCTAGAAGTTTTCTGGTTTTGCTTATGGTTGTATGTTCGCTCAAGTTAAGACTTTTGAAGGTGGTGGTAGTGTGACCATTTAAAAAATTTTTTTTATTTGAAATTTCATTTTAAAAATGTACTTGCTTTTGAAAGACTTCTTTATAATCTACCTGTTTTATCAGGAAGGATTTATGAAAGAGCTTATAAGGATATAAAAATGACTGCATGATAGCATAGTGCAGTGAAAGAAGAAAAACAAAGGTCAAAAACAGTACCAGTGAAGACATTTAGTCATTCTGTATTGTGCCTGCCTCCACTTTATAATTCAAAAACCAGAACATCACTGAGCTATTAAAAATGTTTTGAGATGATTTTTCCCATGAGATTGTTTTGATGTTTTTAAAAATATCAAAACTAAAATTTATTCCAAAAATATTCTTTCATATCTGTTTATTTTGAGAAATAATGAGTCAGTACTGATGAAAACATAAAATAGAGTAAAAAATGCATACTGTAAAGTTATAAGTGGATCACAGATTGAATTCAAAGCCTGTAGAGGAGAAAATTGATCATTAACTACACAACTCATGTGTTCATAGGATAAATACAAATCAATTTCTCCAAAGTTCAATTATTTATCCTTAAATGATATTATTATTAAAATTAATATAATAATTAATAATATTAATATTAATTAATATTTAATGTTATACTTAAATAATAATAGAGAACTCTCAAGTACTCTAATGAGGATCCAGATTTAATGAACAATGCTTTCAATTGCATTCTTATTGGAAACTATAGTAAACTGCATAGAGATGGTTCTTACATAAATCCTCCATTTAGGCTGACATCACACCAAAACAGCATGACTCACCAAGGTCATTTTCCTCAGAGGGAAGAGTGCTCTTAAGTTTATAGTCATCTGTTGTGATTGGCAAAAGATGTGACTTACTCAGTCAAAGGGGAGAAATAAAGAATGTCCACACTGCTTCTGCCCTTTTCAATTCTTTATTCACTCAAATCACTCAATACAATTTCACTCTATTGGTTCTTTTTTTTTTTTTTTTTTTGAGATTGGAAACACTGTAGGCTCTTAATCAAGAAAACAACAATCCTTAATGCTAGGCACTGCAATAGACATAATCAATTCACAGCAAACAATTCTAGATTAATTAGTTCTAAGCACTGCAAACACTCTTAATCATGACAGGCTAATAACAGACATTCAATCTGTGTGCTAAATTCAAGTGTCAGATCAAAAGTCTCAGGCCTTAGGCTTTAAGTCCAGCAGATGCACACTCACTCAGACCATGGTGACCAGGTCCGGAACCAAGGCAGGCTTCTCCTGGGGTGGAGCTGATGGCCAGTTGAGGAGAGGGACGTAGGGAGAAGTTGCACCTCTCACCAGGGTCAAGATGTGGCTGTGGAGTTTGAGAGCGTTTAGGACCAAGCAGAGGATCAGGCAAAAGGAGGTCAGTCCAGGTCCTCATCAGGCTCTCCAGCTTGTGAGCCTCAGTATTGGCTGGCTGAATGTCTGTTCATTTGCTCTATTATTATACTAAATTTTGGGACTTTTGACCCCCGTTTCAATCCTTATAAGCTACCACTGGATTTCTCAGTGACATCATTTACCCTGGGGTTAAAAAACTGGTCTGGTGGTCCCCACCCTGATCTTTTTGCCTTTCCTCTTATTGGAAGACAGCCTGCCAGAGGCTTCACTCTGAGTTTATCAGGGTTGGGGGAAGTGACTTGTTCGTGCCTGAGGGCCATACTGGAGGGCTCTGTTAGGTGTGCCTGGTGAGACTGCAGGTTTCAAACTGGAGTTTTTAAAATGGCCAAAGACCATCCTCACATCTTCCAAGTCCTAATATTTCATATCTAATAGTCATTGTCAAATTTTATGTCACTTTTCATTTAACATTTGGATTTCTATTTTTTAATGAATACTCCATTTTTAATCATGTTTCTGAATGTGAAAAAAAATAAAAATAATTTTACCCAAATGTATGAGTATTATTAACAATATTGCTTTTAGACATTTGCAGTATAAATGGAATGAAAAGCAAAAGTTGTGTTACGTGTGTCAAGGAGATGCCAGTTTTACTTATGGCTATGAATACTTGGGCTGTACCCCAAGGTTGGTTATTACACCCCTCACAGACCGATGCCGGCTAACCCTCACAGCAGCGCTACACTTGAATCTTGGAGGCTGTACTGCTGGTCCAGCTAGTGTAGGAAAAACTGAGACTGTCAAAGATCTGGCAAAAGTAAGTAGTTTCTATATCCAGAATAAAAACATCTATTTTTGATTGTTGCCTTAACTTTAATGGCATCTAAAATTTACATCATTCCTACTACTCACATGTTCACTGTGTTCAACAATCACATCTGTTAGTTCATACAATTCATTAATTTTTGAATGCCAATTGTGTGTGAGGACTTGGGATCTCAATAAGCTAACATATGCTTTGTATTAACTTGGAGAATTACTATAGGAACTGACTGATACATAAATGATTAATATTTTTTTTTGTGTGTGTATGTGTATGTCTGTGTGTGTGGGGGGGTAGTAAATGATGAAGGAAAAGGGTATAGTTTGTGACACTAGCATTTTATTTGTATATTTATGTAAAAACATGACAATGATACATGAATTAATCAACTATATGTAACAGTATGTATATGTTTGTACTATTTTGAGTTTTTTGAATTGCTAAATTTGGTATCTAATTCATCTTTTCATATTGCAAATATCTTCTCAAAAATTTAATAAAGACATTTGGTTACTCTATCATTTTTAATATTAGTATTTTTGTCATATTTTAAGAAATATATTAAAATAATATTTTTGTTTTCCAGGCCCTAGGTAAATATTGTGTAGTCTGCAGTTGTTCTGAAGATTTGGATTATAAGGTAAAGCTTAAACATATATACTCAGGAAAAAAATATTTTACACATAAAACAATTTGTTAAGAAATGAAAAAACAAGAAAAATATTTATCTTATAGATATATAGGTATTAATAGAACTATAAATATCATTAATTCTTTTAAACTATTAGAATACAAATCTAGATGTAATAGATACAAAATATTATACACTTTGCTTTAAGTTCAATTGAATTCCTTAAAACAGTGGTTTTTAAATTTTTTTGACAGTGGGATTCTATTTGTTTCAATATTTTTTGGTTATTCAGGGACACAATATCTTTTTTTAAAATATTTATTTTTTAGTTGGACACAATATCTTCATTTATTTATTTTTATGTGGTGCTGAGGATCAAACCCAGGGCCTTCCATGTGCTAGGCGAGCCCTCTACCACTGAGCCACAATCCCAGCCCGGGACACAATATCTTTATTTTGTTTATTCATTTTTATGTGGTACTGAGGATTAAACCCAGTGTGCAAGGCAAGCACTCTGCCACTGAGCCACAGCTCCCTTACATTGGGATTCTTTTTAAACAAAATTTTATATAAATGTATAGGTAGGGCATGAAGATATAAAACAATTAAGAAAGCTAATTTGTTAAGGCCCTACCTATACATTTATTTATTCAAAAGTTAATTATTAAGATCAATAAGGTAATTATGATTAATACAAAAAATTAGAACTTATATATGATAATTGCAAGTTTATGTTTGTCTTACTTTGTTTTGGTTGCAAATTATCTAGGACATCTCTAATAAGATCCTGAAGTATTTGTTATTAAATTTTAATATACTTCTGTGTCTGTTGCAAATTTAACTCAGTTTCCAAACACTGCTAAAAGAGGGAAGATGGGGTTATTTTTATTTTCGGTGCTGGGGATTGAACCCAGGTCCTTGAGCACTCTACCATGGAGCTATATTCCCAGCCCTGCAGCTTGTTTTTCATGCTAATTATTGCCCCCCACCCTCCAAAAAAAACCATGATGAACAAAATATCAAAATTTTGAATAAAGGCAAGATTGGATTTCCTGCTACCCATGAGAGGAACCAATTTTTGTCTCCTTCCTGGTCTGAGGTTCTCTCTTGCCTTTTCTTAATCCCTTTTTCTTCCCTTTATACATACCTGGCAAATCTTAGGCATCTTGCATCCTGTATTCAGCCCATGAATTTGTTCAGTTTTGCCTGAAAGTGTTTTTGTTTGCTTTGCTATTTTGTTTCAGGACTTTTAGCCTCTCACAGGACACTGTAGCATAGCATCTGGCCAACCCTGTCCTGCCCCCTGACAACAGGCAAAGCCCAGTAGCACCTGCTGTGAGCTTTCATGAGGCTGGCTCCAATCTAACGCAGAATCTACCTCTTGTTTCATACTAGACCTGGTTTATTCATCTGTGTTATCTACCAGCAGCACACATAAAACAATTCACTAACTCTTTTTTTTTTTTAAAGAGAGAGAGAGAGATTATTTTTTTAATATTTATTTTTTAGTGGACACAACATCTTTATTTTACTTTTATGTGGTGCTGAGGATGGAACCCAGCGACCCGCGAATGCCAGGAGAGCGCGTTACCGCTTGAGCCACATCCCCAGCCCCAATTCACTAACTCTTAAGGAGTCTGTGCCGGCTCTAGAAAAGGAGACACCTACTGTCAGGCAGTTTTGACCATATACTGAATGTTGTCCTAAAGATTCTTTATGCAAGGGTGCAGCTCGTTGAGCCAAATGGGAGGAGTCTGAAGTCATCATCTATGTCCTGTCTGCCAGGTCCCTGTGAGCCTCAGAATTTGCTACTTCAGGCTTAGCTTTTTACAAACAGGTAAAGTAGTTGCTTATCTGAAATCTAAGCAACCACAAAAATGCCTGTGGGGAGGAAATATGAAAGATATTTGATTGGTTTAAGCAAGATGGGAAGAACGTATGCAACTTAATACCCCAGTAAAATTCTTCATCATAATAATTTCTGTAATCAATCTTTTTCTTTTTCTTTTTAAAGATAGTGGAAAAATTCTTTTTTGGACTAGTTCAGTCAGGTGTTTGGTGTTGTTTCGATGAATTCAATAGAATTGATATGGAAGTTGTCTCCGTCATTGCCTCACAGATACAAACAATTAAGGCTGCAAAAGACAGCTGTTCTGTCAGGTATGTGTTATTGGATGGAAAATAAGATATATATTTTGAATGGAAATTGATATACTTGTATTGTTTCTTTAACGTTAAGTGGTTTTTTGGGGGGTTTTTTGTTTGTTTGTTTGTTTGTTTTTTGTCCAGTAAGTGTTTGGGTATTTGGTTAGTTGGTTAGTTGCTTTAAAACACATATCAAAAGGAATGGCATGTACCTGGCATGTTTCCTTTGTTCGGCAAATAACGTGAAAATATATATAACTCTAATTTGCAGGCCAACTTAGAGGTATCCAAACTCTTGCTCTGAAACAGTCTCTGGAGCTACCAGGACTCTGATGGAAATATATCCTAGTTACTTTGTTTTTCAATCTTAAGTTCTCTTATTGCTTTTTTATCTTGGGATATATGTCATTTAAAGAAACCAAACAAAAGTTATAAATATTTATTTCTTTAATTCTACATCCTTTTTAGAAAGGCATACTGGTCACATACCTGAAGCCTCCCACCCATCTTGTCTCATTACTCTGAATTAAGGTGCTTTTATTGAAAACCTCTGCAATAACAATTTGGATATATATATATCAATTACTAATGATTAGTAATATAAGCAAAAATTTTCTCTTTAGATATTTATTAGGAAATCACCATTTACTTTACAGACAAAAATGGATTTGTGGGCTTAAAATTTCTATTTCATTTCTAACTCATGCTAATGGATACTAACTTGTGGTTTTATTCTCATGGATTTTCTTCAAACTGTTAAAGCTGGTGTTATCAGGCCTCACAAGTTTATGGGGGGGATGGGGCGGGTGTCATAGCATCCCACATCTCATCTTCTCTCTATCTCAGCCTCTGCCAAGTTTCCCCCATTTTTGTCCAAAGTTTCCCCAGGTTTGTCCCAATTATTCTTTTTTGCAGGTTTTGACCACTCTCTTTAGTATCAACTGTCAAAAAATAAAATTTTTATAAAAAAATCACTACAGGATTTCTCTCCATTGTCTCTACCACTGGTTCCAAATTGACGTAAATACCAAGGGTTTTATTTCACAATGGCTCGAAAGTTTTAAAATGAGGAGAGGGGACACTTGGGAGGTGGGCTATGTTCCATGCTGAAGTAGGGACTCTATGCTGAGTCCCACTCTGTTATCCAGGCACAGCTCTTCATTCTTTATGGGTCTCATTGGGTTCCTTTCCCTGTGTAAGTCTATTCATTCAGATGAGTAACTTCCAGCCTTAGATCCCACAAAGCTCCTCAGACTTCTTCAGACATGATCAAATATATCTGAATCCCTAGCAAAGGGTCACAGTTTGGCTCAAACGAGCCTCTTACTTCTCCTCTTTTACTATTGTTCATTTCAGTATGTTCTATTTGGATTTAAATGTAACATATCCATAAGAAAGTTCCCAAATTCATTTGTAGTTTTAACATATTTCATCCTAGAGAAAACAGTTTTAGTTATGAATACTATAATGTCTTATAGATTTGTACTGGGTGGAAAAGAAATTCGTATCAGTATGTCTTGTGCAGTCTTTATCACCCTGAATCCTGTGTAAGTATCAGTGAATGTGGTGGGAGTGAACATAGACCAAAATCCTCTTCTTAAATCTTACCCACAGATGGAGTTGTCTGGCATTGTATATATATCATAACTCTCTACTGCCCTCTGACCTCTCCCTGGTGGTTATAGGGAGTCAGGTTGGGCAGGTTCATTAAATATCTGAATACTACCTTAGTTCAGGAAATCAGAGGGAGCTGATATGAATTGTGGAATGGGGCACAGAAAGAAAAGATAACAAGCCAGGCTGCTCTGTGAGATGGAAAGTACGATAAAAACCATCTTAGCAGTGATGCATGCCTGTAATCCCAGCAGCTGGGGGAGGGCGGGGCACTGAGGCAGGAGGATTGAAAAGTTCAAAACCCAGCCTCAACAATTTAGTGGGGGCCCTAAGCAACTCAGTGAGACCCTGTCTCTAAATAAAATATAAAAAAGGGCTGGGGATGTGGCTCAGTGGTTGAGTGCCCCTGGGTTCAATCCCAAGTACAAAAAAAAAGAAAACAACAACAAAAAAATCTTATAAACTAATCTTGAGATAGAGGACACATAGAAAGCCAATAGAATGGGGGTTATATATTTTATGTGGCCCCTTATTTGAACTGTTGAAAAATGGGGGGCTTATTGTTGTTTTCTTTTCCTTTTAAGCTTTGGAGGTCGAGTAGAACTCCCAGATAATTTAAAATCTCTGTTTCGCCCAGTGGCTATGATAGTGCCCCACTATCAAATGATTATTGAAATAATGCTGTTTTCATTTGGTTTCAAATCTGCAAAATCAATCTCTGGAAAGCTAGCTAGCCTTTATGAATTAGCTAGCAAACAGCTCTCACAACAGGTAAGTAACTTATTTTCTTTAAAGGTCATTATATACAAATAACTTTAAATAAGACTTTACTGGTATTGGCTGAGGAATGACCTGGGGACCATACTACATAAGTAGAGCTCAGATTTCTATCAACATATCAAATCAAATACAAAATGCAAAATCAGTCAAGATTCCAAGCCTGCTCTCCAATATCTGGAAAGAATGATGGAACAACTATTATCTCAAATTATAGACTGCTGTCTCTGTATAAGAAAATTAATATCTAGAGCAGTGTTCTCAAAATTTATTATCCATCAAAATAATTGGAGTACTTGTTAAAACACAAGTGCTAGGCCTAAACCCCAAGTTTCTAATTTTATATGTCTGCTATGAAACAAAGGAATTTTCAAGAACATCTCAAGTGTTACTGACATTGCTGTTGTGAGAACCACATTTTGAGAATTATTGTTCTAGGATATGAGTATTTTTTTCTAATCCAAGATGGCTTAGGCAGATAATCACATTTCTCTTTTTAATATTCTTCCAATTCCTCTTTCCAGTTCAGAGAAAACTTAATTCAGATGTGAATAGTTTTTCACACTTGTTATTCTTTCTTTTAAGAAAGAGACTTTTGCTGGGCATGGTGGCACATGCCTGTAGACCCAGGTACTCAAGAGGCTAAAATAGGGGCATTGCTTGAACCCAGAAACTCGAGACCAGTCTGGGCAAAATAGTAAGACCCCAGAGGATAGGATATGAAAGGAAAGAAAGAAGGGAGGGAGGAGGAAGGGTTAGCGCGCGCGCGCGAGAGAGAGAGAGAGAGAGAGAGAGAGAGAGGTGGGAGGGAGAAAGAAGGGATGAGAAGGAGGAGGGATGGATGGAGAGAGGGAGGAATAGAAAAGAAATGGACTTTTAGGAGCACCAGTTTGCAAGAGAAAAGAGAGCATTGGAAGTAGAATTAAGGTTTCTTGGAATCATATTGCTGCTTCCCTTTACAGAATAGATAATCAGTGATTTATGTAATTGTTTTCAAATTGTTCTATTTTTTCAAAAACCTCTAATAACTCAAATATTTTACTGTTTGATAGGATCATTATGATTTTGGCCTGAGGTCTCTGAAGAGAGTTTTAATAATGGCTAAAAAGAAGAAAGAAGAGTTTAAATGGTCAGTTGAAATTTGAATTTAATGTTAAGTCAAAGGGAGTTATATACCTATGGGGAAATATTTTGTAGAATTTTAAGTAATGATAAGTTAAAACAGGGAACAGCCAGAAAGTCACAGTAAAACGTGGTAGAGGTTATTTAAGAAGATGAAAGAAGAGGAAGTAAAATATGCAAAAATTGCTGAGTATCTTTCCCCAATAGAATACATTCTTTTTAAAAATGTACTTTACATTTACATAATAAAATATATAGGGAAATGAAAGACCCCATTTAGAAGAGCAATAACTTAATGAGAAATAGAAAACTTATGTGAACATATAATCAGCCCTCTGTATCCATGACTTCTGTGTCCAGGAATTCAATCAATAGCAGATTTTAAAATATCTGAAAAGGAAAATTACATCTGTACAGAAAATACATAGTTTTTTTTCATGTCATTATCCTCTAAATATTATAGTATAACAACGACTTAATGTAACATTTACAGTGTATTAAGTGTTACAAGGAATTAAACACGATTTAAAGTATATGGAAGGATGTATAAAGGTTATATGCAAATACTATGCCATTTTCTATAAGGCACTTGAGGATTCATGGAATTTGGTATCTTCAGGGGTTCTGGAACAGATACCAATGGACCATTGCACCAATATGAGAAATGTATAAAACCTGTATGAGGAAAACTTTATAATGTGACTAAAGGGCAGAAGTAAAAACATAAATGACTGAATAATACAACACATTTCTAGTAATATAACATCTGAAAAAAACATCATAAATATTTAAATACTCTAAATGTTAATTTATGAATGAAAATGCTACCTGATTAAAATAAGAAAAGGGTCTTTAAATTTGTTTTTAGGCAAGTGGATTTTAAGCTTCACATGGAAAAATAAACAGAACTAGCTAGAAAAAATATTGAAAAGCAACAGCAATAAAGGAGAAATATCCCCCTAACAATTAAAATATGTCATAAGACTACAATAATTAAAATATTTTGGTACTGCCTCAGTGTAGAAAGACCAGAAATAGAACTGTATTCTTTGAGCATTTAATACATCATAAGCCTGGAGGCAAGAATAGATTCTTTAATGAATATTATTGGGGAAATTACCCAGCCATCTAGATTAAGATGAAGTTGGAACCATGGTTCACATTATTTACCAGGATAAACTCTACAAGGATCAAAGAATTTAAATGCAAAAAAAAATTAAAACATAAAAATAATTGAAGGGCTGGGGTTGTAGCTCAAGTGGTGGAGAGCTTGCCTTGCATGGGTGAGGCACTGGGTTTGAACCTCAGCACCACATAAAAATAAAGGTGTCTATCTACAAATAAAAATATTTTTAAATATATATTCAAAGAAACACAATGTCCTTTGTTTCCTTAGAGTACAAAAGCATTTAAAATTCAGTCTCAAAATCCAGAAGCCACCAAAGAAAGGATTTTTAAGTGGCTAAAAAGTACATTTTATGAATTTAAAAGACAAATGACAAAGTAGGGTAAAAGATAATTGCACATAGCAGTGATTGCATTAAAATATGGATAGTCTAGGATAAGCTCCTCTTAAGATTCTTAATCACATCTTTTGCCATATAATACAATACTCATTCTTTTGTCATGTTAGATGATATTCAAGGTTTCTAGGGGTTAAATCATTGAGGGTTATTCATGTTTCTGTCCACTACAAGCAGTTTTCTCCCTCTTTCCCATAAAAGAGTTTTCCAACTCTCCTCTCTCATTCATAAAACAAACTGTTCAACAGTTAGAGTCCTAGGAAAGACTTGCTTGTTAACATCTGGAAAATTAGTATCTTTTCAAGTATACACTTTTAGCATTCACAAGACTTACCACAGTACTGAGCCACAAAGGAAGTGTCAACTAATTCCAAAGAACTGAGTAAAATAAGATTACATTAGTCATCCTTTACTTGAATCTTTAATTAGATGTTAATATTCATTTAAGGGCTGGGGATGTGGCTCAAGTGGTAGCGCGCTCGCCTGGCATTCGTGCGGCCTGGGTTCGATCCTCAGCACCACATATAAATAAAGATGTTGTGTCCGCCAAAAACTAAAAATTAAATATCAAAATTCTCTCTCTCTCTCTCTCTCTCTTAAAAAAAAAAAATCATTTAAACCAGAGGGGCAAGGTGGCATATTAGCATGAGACAGCATTTCTCTTAGCTACCCAGAACTCAAACAGCAAGAATATTACATCTCCCCAAGGCTCAGAGGAGTGAAAAGTCCTGAGACTGGAGCGTCAGTCTGCCCTAGCCAAACCAGAGACTGTTTGACTCATTAATCAGATATTTAAAAAAAAGAAAAGAAAAAAAACTCTCCACCACAGTTTATCAATCCTCCATTTAAAGCTGATTCAGGAGCCATCTTGGGAATTCCATGTGGTAGAACCTACAAAAACAGATATGTGAGTTTGCAGCTAGGTCTGTGGGGGCCTCTTTGAGCCTAGCAAACCTGTGGAAAGTCAGAAACTGGGAGCATTTCACCCAGGGAAACCAGTTTAGAGGGGCTGGAGAGAGCTGGGCTCTCCCCAACTTCTCAAGTCCTGAGGTTCATGGGGACTGATGGGTCCATTTACGTGGGTGGGAAGCTGGAAGAGAAGAGGGAAGCTGGAAGAGGACATTTTGCTTTCGGTTCAGCCAGCCAGCTGGTCCAGCACTCACCAGGTCCCAGCACCAGCCTGGTCCCTGAATCCCTCCCCAGTCCAGCTAGTCCCTGAGACCCACCAGGTTCAGTATCAGTCTGGCACCCAACAGGGCCCTTGGCTCCCCACTCCATAGTTTCCCAAACCCTCCCTGGCCCCTGACTTGGCCCACTGCTTTCAGCTTTGCAGCCAGCCCACAGGTCCCAGTTCCTGGCCTCGATCCACCTGGCATAAAACAGCTGGGCCCCTTGTGTGACTGGGCCTCAACTTGCCCCCAAAGAAGGAAAATCTCCCAAGAAGGTAAATTAGGAAGTCTAAAACTCAAACCTTCAACACAGCAACACAATAAAAGGAAGGAGACACAATCCATGGCCCGTCCTTGCAAGGTTAGATCACACCTCAAGAAGAAGTAAAAAGAAAAGCAGGTGGGCACAGTCAGTGAACACATACAGAAACTGACTATTTTGTCCACCATAATGGATATGACTCCTTAATTTATTGACACTTCACAAAAATTCTCTTTGTGTTGTTGTGGCTTGTTTGTTGTGACAGCATTTCTGTTTTGCTTTTTGATTTGGGGGTTCCATATTGGATTCTTGTTTTATTTAAATGACTACTGACTGATTCAAGGACTCCTACACATATTCATATTTGTTTCTCTATCCTTATTTTTCTTTTTTCTTCTTTCTTTTATTTTCCTTTCTTTCATTCTTTTTGTTGTTGTTGTTATTTTGAGTTTTTTCAAGGTGTTATTTTCCCATGCTCTGTATTTTGAGGGTTAGGGCTTATGATTAGCTTACTTTGATTTTGTTTTGTATCATCTTTATCACTGCTCTGTCTCCCTTGTTTTCCTCTCTCATTTCTCTATTCCTGACACCCAAATTCCATTCTCTTTCTCCTCCTTTATATTCTATTTTTCATCCCCTTTCAAACTAACAAACATATCCTAAGTTACCACTGCATCTGCCCTATTCACCCTTTGACATTGCAAACACTTTTCTACCCTCCTATCTCTTCTTCTTCACACATACTCAACTCTATCCTTAATACTTCTTAATACTAATTGAAGTGTATAACATCTACACCTACCACCAATGTCACATCAATAATTAATACAGTGGAAAGCATACACAACACTTATTATTTGATTTTAAGCCACACATAATACATGATAATGTACTGTTTTTACTGATGGAAATTTCTGATCCCACTGCCCCTATGTATTGTACCAATTATACTGGTATGAAAATAAGAAAAAAGGATCTAGGCTACTGCTATATATTATTTGCATCCATTGTTGCTATCATTGGGCTCCCCTGCCCCGATCTGTGAAGTACTAGTAACATAGAGTGACATTTTAAACCCATAAGGTATAAACTCTACAGCATCAGATCCATCTAGATAAACATGCAGACACAAAAATCATGAAAAAGCAAGGAAACAAACAACCCAGAATACCTCAACAGTAGACTCCAATGACACCATAGAGGAGAAAATGTCAGAGATAAAATTCAGAAAGTTTGTGATCAAACTGATCTACAAAGTAAAAGGTGACATAAGAAATAAAATCAGAGAGAAAAACAAGAATCAAAGAACATTTCAACAAGGAGATAGAGATCTTGAAGAAGAATCAGAAATCCTCAAAATAAAGAAATCACTAAAACAAATTAAAAATTTAATTGAAAGCATCACTAATAGACTAGACCATTTGGAAGACAGAGTTTCAGGCAATGAAGACAAAGTATATAATCTAGAAAATAAAGTTGACCCTGGAGAAAGATGTTAAGAGACCATGAAGAGAAGTTCCAACAAATATGGTATAACACAAAAAGGCTAAACTTAAAATTTATTAGGATAAATGAAGGCTCAGAGATATAAACCAAAGGAATATGCAATCTTTTCAATGAAATAATATCAGAAAATTTCCCAAAATGGAAAACCAAAGATAAGAGGCTTACAGGACCCCAAATATACAAAATTACAACAGAGCCACATCAAGGCACATTATTACAAATATACTTAACATACAGAATAAGACAGAATTTTAAAGGCTGCCAGAGAAAAGCAACTGGTAACATTTAGAAGGAATCCAAACCAGATCTCAGCCAATTTCTAAACCTAGACCCTCTAAGCTAGGAGGTATTAGAATAATAAATACCAAACTCTGAAAGAGAATGGAGGCCAGCCACAAATACTATACCCAGCAAAATTAAGTACCGGGTTGGGGATATAGCTTAGTTGGTAGAGTCCTTGCCTTGCATGCACAAAGCTCTGGATTCAATCCCCAGCACCATACACACATACCAAAAAAAAAAAAAAAAACCTACAGAATTGACTATGAAATAAAAACCTTCCATGATAAACAGAAGTTAAAAGAATTTAAAACTAGAAAGCCCACAAACCCTACTCAATAATATATTTTGTGAACAAGAAATGAAAAATAAAACTGGAAAACAGAAAAGGGGGCCAGAGCTGTGGCTCGGCAGTAGTGTACTTTTGCCTGGCATGTATGAGGCACTGAGTTTGATTCTCAGCACTGCATATAAATAAATAAAATAAAGGTATATCAACAACTAAAAAAAATTTAAAATACCAGCAAAGGGATTAACAACAGTAGAAGAATAGTTAATCAAAGGATAAATTAATTCAAATTAAAAACCCAAGATAAATCAAAATGACAGGGAATAAAAATCACTTCTCAATAATAACATTGAATTTAAATGGCCTAAACTCATCAATCAAAAGATATAGACTGGCAGATTGGATTAAAAAAACAAGATCCAACAATATGCTGTTTCCAAGAGACTCACCTTATAGGCAAACACATCTACAGATTGAAGGTAAAAGGATGAAAAAAAAAAAAAAACATATCTTTTCACATGGATCTTGTGAACAAGCAGGGGTTTCTAACATTATATAAGATAAGGTGTAATTCAAGCCAGAGTTAATTAGAAGGGACCAAGAAGGTCATTTCATACTCCTTAAGGGAATTATACATCAACAAGACATAACAATCATAAATAGTTATGTCCTAAACAGTGGAGCACCTACATACATCAAACAAACCTTTCTCAATTTCAAGAATCAAATAGACCACAACATAATAATACTAGGTGACTTTAACACACCTCTCTTATCACTGGATACATCCTCCAAACAAAAACTAAACAAAGATGCTATAGAACTAAAAAATACAATTAATAATTTAGACTTAACAGACATATATAGAATATTTTATTCATCAATGACCGAATACACTTTCTTCTTGGCAGAACACAGATCCTTCTCTAAAATAGACCATATCTTAGGCCACAAAGCAACTCTTAGAAAATACAAAAAAAAAAAAATAGGGATAATACTTTTCATTCCATCAGATAATAATGGAATAAAATTAGAAGTCAAATGATAAAACAAAAAAAAAATAGAAGCTACTCTAACACCTGGAGACTAAATAATATGCTATTGGATGACAAATTGATAGTAGAAGAAATTAGGGAGGAAATAAAAAGAATAGTTATAGGTAAATGAGAATCATGACACAACTTATCAAAATTTCTGGAACACTATGAAGGCAGTGCTAAGAAGAAAGTTCATTGCATTAAATTCATTCATTAAAAGAATAGAAATTCATCCAAAAAATGACTTAACATTACATCTCAAAGCTCCAGAAAAAGAAGAACAAATCAACACTAAAAGCAATAGAAGACAGTAAATAACTAAAATCAGAGCCAAAGTCAATGAAATTGAAGCAACAATAACAAAACAAATTCAAAAATATACACGAAACAAAAAGTTGGTTCTTTGGGAAAAACAAGTAAAATTGATAACCTCTTAGCCAAGCTAACAAGGAAAAGAGAGAGAAAACTCAAATCACTGAAATTTATGATGAAAAAGAAAATATCACAATGGACACTCCTGAAATGCAGATGATAATCAGAAACTTTTTTGAAAATCTCTATTCCAATAAAAGAGAATCATGATGACATTGATAAATTTCTAGAGACATATGACCTACCCAAATTGAACCAGAAAGACATCAAAAATTTAAATGAATCAACTTCAAGCAATGAAATTGAAGATGCCATCAAAAGCCTACCAACAAAATAAAGCCCAGAACCAGATGGAATCTCAGCCAAGTTCTATCAGACCTTCAAAGAATAACTAACACCAATTCTCCCCAAATTATTCCATGAAATTGAAAAGGAGTAAACCCTTCTAAACTCATTCTATGAAGCTAGTATCACCCTGATACTAAAATCAAACAAAGACACATCAAAGAAAATAAACTTCAGATCAACATGAACAAAGATGCCAAAAAGGCTTAACAAAATTCTGGCAATAATATATAAAACTTATTTAAAAGATAGTACATCACAATCAAGTGGGGTTCATTCCAGAGATGCAAGCCCAGTTCAACACACAGAAATCAATAAATGTAATTCATCACATCAACAGACTTAAAGACAAGTATCATATGATTATCTCAATAGATGCAGAAAAAACATTTGACTAAAAACAACATCCATTTATGTTCAAAACACTGGAAAAACTAGGGACAGTAGGAACATACCTCAACATTGTAAAAGTTATATATGCTAAACCTAAGACAAACATCAATCTAAATGGAGAAAAATCAGAAGCATTTTTTCTAAAAATTGAAACAAGACAGGGATGCCTGTCCAGTTTTCCCAGCACCTTCTATTCAACATAGTCCTTGAAACCCTAGCCAGAGCAATTAGACAGAAAAAAAAAAGTAAAGGGATATGAATAGGAAGAAGAGCTCAAACTATATCTATTTGCCAATGACATGATTCTCTATAAATAAGACTCAAAACAGTTCACCAGATTCTTAAACTAATAAACATATTCAGCACAGTAGCAGGATATAAAATGCACACCCATAAGTCAATTGTGTTCCTGTACACCAATGATGAATCAGATAAAATAGAAATCAGAAAACAATTCCATTCACAATAGTCTCAAAAAAATAAAATACTTAGAAATCAATCTAACAAAAGAGGTAAAAGACCTCTACAATGAAACTACAGGGCACTAAAGAAAGAAATTAAAGAAGACCTTAGAAAATGGAAAGACTTCCCATATACTTGGATAAGCAGAATTAATATTTTTGAAATGGCCATACAGATTTAATACAATTCTCATTAAAATTCCAATGTCATTCCTTATAGAAAAAGCAATCATGAAATTCATTTGGAAAAATAAGAGACCCAGAATAGCCAAAGCAATTTTTAGTGAGGAAAATAATGCAAGAGGCATCACAATACCAGATCTTAAATTATACTACAGAGCTATAGTAACAAAAATGGCACAGTTGGCACAAAAGTAGAATTGAAGATCAATGGATTAGAATAGAAGATATAGAGATATACCCACATAAATACAGTTATCTCATACTAGACAAAGATGCCATAAATATACATTGGAAAAAAGCCTCTTCAACAAATAGTGCTGGGAAAACCGGAAATCCATACGTAGTAGATTGAAATTGAACTCCTATCTCTCACCCTGCACAAAACTCAACTTGAAGTGGATCAAGGACTTTGGCATCATACCAGAGACCCTGTGCATACTAGAAGATAAAGTAGGCCCACACTTCATCAGATCCACTCAGGAACAGACTAACTCAATAAGACTCCTAAAGCACAAGAAGTAAATCAAGAATCAATAAATGGAATGGTATCAAACTAAAAAGCTTCTTCACAACAAAGGAAACAATCAAGAACATGAACAGAGAGCCTACAGAGTGGGAGAAAATCTTTGCCACCTGCACCTCAAATAGAACATTAATCTCCAGGATATACAAAGAATACAAAAACTTAACACCAAAAAACAAATAACCCAATCAATAAATGGGCAAAAAACTGAGTAGTCACTTCACAGAAGCAGAAATAAGAATGGTCAAGAAATATATGAAAAAATGTTCAACATCTCTAGCAATTAGAGAAATGCAAATTAAAACTACACTGAGATTCCATCTCACTCCAGTCAGAATGGCAATTATCAAGAATACAAGGAACAATAAATGTTGGTGAGGATGTGGGGAAAAGGGCACGCTCACAAATTGCTGGTGGGACTGCAATTTGGTGCAACCACTCTGGAAAGCAGTATGGAGACTCCTCAGAAAACTTGGAATGGAACCACCATTTGACCCAATTATCCCACTCCTCAGCTTATACCCAAAGGACTTAAAATCAGCATACTACAGTTGATGCAGCCACATCAATGTTCAGAGAAGCTCAATTCACGATAGCCAAGCTATGGAACCAGCCTAAGCGCCCGTCAACAGATGAATAGATAAAGAGAATATTGTATATATACACACAATGGAATATTATTCAGTTATAAAGGAGAATGAAATTATGGCATTTGCTGGTAAATGGATGGAATGGAGAATATGATGCTAAGTGAAATAAGCCAGTCCCCAAACACTAAAGACCAAATGTACTCTCTAATATGGGGATGCTAACCCATAACAAGGGAAGATTAGCAGGGGAAGTATAGAAGTTCATTGGATTAGACAAAGAGAAATGAAGGGAAGAGAGTGGAGATAGAAATAGGAAAAATAGTAGAATGAATTCAACATAACTTTCCTATGCTCATATTTGAAATTGTAATGGTTTGAACCCCATGTATGTATAATATGTCAAAATGCACTCTACTGTCATGTATATCTAAAAACAAATAAAAAATTGCTAGTAAACTAAAAATTCATTTAAAACTTTCATTGTTTATTCTTAAATTAAAACATAATATCACATGTCACTTTCATAGTTACTCTTTTAGTGAAGAGTTGCCTTTATACTGGACAACAGCATATTGCAACAATATTATAAAAGCCATTATCTCTTCATGTATGTATTTAGCATTTGTGCCCCCAAAAGACACTGGACTCCCTGATTTTTTTCATTTTCTTTTAAAATAAAGGAAGATCTGACTTGGGAAAAAATATGAAAAGGTCAAGGTTGGTCCCTAGGATATCAGCTGGGAAGTCTGGATCTCCTTCCCTCTGGTGTGGTCCTTTAACATCAGATGGACTTTTGTCCTTTCTCTACCAAAACACATTCAGAATAAAGAATGAGAGCTTTCTTCTCAGGGGAGCATAAATGACTAACATCGGTTCTAACCAATATGAGGTTTCCATTGTAATAGTTGAGCTTGGCCTTCAAAGTTAGACCTCAGTAAATTCCAGGTCCAACTCTCAGCAGTTGTATAACACTGGCCATGTTAATTTTTATAAATATCAAGCAAAATTCCTGCAAAAGAGTACTCAATAAATGTTAGCTATTTTTTTATTATGAATCATAGACCTAAACACAAAATAAAACAGTACAAAAACTTTCACCATGCTGGGAGTGTAACTCAGAGGTATAAGCACTTTCCTAGCATATGCAAGGCCCTGGGTTCAATCCACAGCACTGAAAAAAAAGAGGAAGAAGAGGAGTAAAGGAGGAAGAGGAAGAGGAAAAAATTATAAACTATCACCACAATCCTGATAGAAACTTTCAGACATCAATAAATAAAGAGCAGAAGGGACATTTACATAGAGAAAACTCTAAAATGTTTCAAACCTCCTGTAGTTACTTATTGTCATTTTGATTACTAGTTTAATATATACTGAAATGTTTAATGTATAAAAATACTGTTTTTTATGAACCCACTCTTGTTAAAAATAACAGAAGACTCAAACAGAAGAGGCAATTTGTTGCTTCATCTAATTAGAAAATTCAGAGGTGGACCAGGATAGGATTACTTGGATTAGGATTTCAGTTTAATACCTGAGATATTCTTAACACTGCAGTCCTCCATGTACTTACTGATGGAACTTCAGACTGGCTGCGGTTGGGGTATCTCATATATCCATACCATTGGACTGAAGTCCTGAACTTCACTCTGAATGGACAGATCATTTCTTTCTCCTCTTGAATGTTCAGGTTACTACCAGGCACTGATGACTAGAGCTGACTTTATGTTCCTTAAGCGAATATTTGTAATGCCACATAACTTGATTCTCCATACGCTCTCCCAGTTATGGTTTTGTCCTTCATCCTTGGCAAATTAGACACAGATATCACACAGTTTGAACATGAAGCTAGTAAAAATAAAAATAGTACATTCCAACAAGGGTGACAACAGTGACAGTATCGACAGCAGCCAGTTACCAGCAATAACAGAGGCAGTGAGCCATTCTAGTGCCAACATCAATGATGAATTGGTGGGACAGGCACTGCAGACTGGATCTGTTAATGGTGGCAGTCATTTCTTCACAAGTCTTATAGTATAATTTTGGCCATTGTTCCCAGCTGCATAGCCTGATAGCCTGATTCTAGTACTAGAGATTTTTAATAAATCAACCTTTTCACTTCATATTAGACTAAATTAATTTTGTTATTTACAACCAAAAACCATTACTGCCCGTGCCCATCCATGAATCAGTGACTCAAGAATGGCTTTAATCTTACTATTCTAGACCAGCTCCCTGGAGCTGGGGACCTGATTAATCCCACCCAAGCTACATGGCTTCTAGTAGTGGGGCAAAGGGAGAAAGGTTATTGGGACAGCCACTTCTAAAAACGACAATGTAATGTCAGCAAACTTGCTAACTTGTCCTTTATGTTTTTCTTCAACCATTCAAGTGACACCAGTGATAATCCTTCTGAAGTAGATGAAACTACAATTGTTATAGAGGCCATAAGAGAATCTAGTTCATCAAAATTCATTCCTGAAGATGATGCACTTTTTGAAATGATTATAGGAGATTTTTTTCCTGGAGTGATTGTTTCAAAAGTAAATCAACTTGCCTTGGAGGTAATAAGATCTTTGAAAATCATCACAAATTATTTAGTTGTGGAATATCAATTTATACTAAGTGTGGATTAAATATACTATGTTCTTCCTGAAATGCTCTATTTATATTATAATAGGGGTGATAAAAATGGAGACATGCATATCCTTTTGGGGAAAAGGAACTTTAGACTAAATGTAACTGTTTAGACAAGGAGAACTGTTACATTTTTTATTCTCAATTTTCTCATCTTTCAGATGTTGATGTTGTGTTGGTTCTTCCTACTTTGAAGAGGTATTTTGAAAATCAATTTAGAGTCAGGTGCAGTTGCACAGATCTATAATCCCAGCAGCTCAGGAGGCTGAGGCAGAAGGATTCCAAGTTCAAAGCCAGCCTTAGCAACGTAGCAAGGTTGTAAGCAACTTAGTGAGAACCTGTCTCTAAAAAATAAAAAATAAAAAGATCTGGGGATGTTGCTTAGTTTTTAAGCACCCCTGGATTCATTCTCTGGTACCAAAAGAAAAAGAAAATCAAATTAGTTCAGAATTATTTTGCAATCATTAAAATTATGTTATAATTATAGAGACCTTTATTGTTTCTTTTACTTATTTAGTCTCATAGTTATTGTCTTGATTTGGTAGGATATCAGTGTTTTTGTTTCTAATATTATTGTATAGCATCCTACCACTCCCTGAATTCTAGTATGTTTCCATAAGGCCACCAGATTTGCATCCCTAAAACATATGTTTGATGAAATTAAAAAGGCCAGAGTGGATCATTGTTGCTTTCAGTACAAAATCAAAATAAAGTATTTTGACTTATAATAGCTTTTACAATCTGGCTGCACCAGGTTGTCATTTGAATATATTCTGTCCTTCCTTCCATTTCCCCTCTCCTCCCTGTTCTTTCAACCACAAACTTCTCCCTGTTTTCTGCTTTCCAACCTTTTAACAAGTTTCAGGCCATTAAGCATATTTATTCCTTTCCCTCAGACTCTATTTGGGGGGATGTTGTTTCTTAAATTTATTTTAGAAAATGTGATTTAAACAGTTTCATAATTATTCTTTTTAAAAAAATATAATTGGCAGGCTATTTTGTAAAACTTTTTACCCAACAAGTACAGAATAAATATTATTTTTGAGCACAATGAGGAACTTAAAAAAGAAAAAAAAACAAAGATTGAGTCAGGGAAAATTAGACTTGATAGAAATAATTCAAAAGCAGAAATTATAATGAATTAAGTTGCACATTATATATTGTTCTACATATGCATAGAATATGCTTTGATCATATCCTCTCTCCCTACCACCTTCTCTTGTCCTCTTTCTTTCCTTATCCTGGTCCCCCTACCCTAGTAGTACCTATTGTACTTTCATGTGATTTTAAAAAATTTTTATTCTTTTTCCAGCTTCCACATATGAGAGAAAACATATGGAACTTATCTTTCTGAGACTGGCTTATTTTGTGTAACAGTTCCAGCCATTTTCCTACAAATGACACGATTTCATTCTTCTTTATGTCTGAATAGTATTGCACTGTGTGTATGTATATGTATGTATGTATGTATGTGTGTGTATATATATATATATCACATTTTCTTTATCCATTCATCCATTGATGGGTATCTAAGCTGTCCATAACTTGGTTATCATGAATAGTACTACAATAAATATGGGTATACAGATATCTCTTTTGTATGATACTTTGCTGGATTTGTTCAGGAGTGGATCATATGGTAGTTCTATTTTTAGTTTCTTGAGGAAAAATAACTGTACTAATTCATATTACCACCAACAGTGTGTGTTTCTTTTTCTGACTGGGTGTGAGATGGAATTGCAAAATAGTTTTGATTTTAATTTCTTTGATGGCTAATGATGTTGAACATTTTACATATACTTATTGGCCCTTTGTACTACTCTCAAAAAGTGTCTGTTCAGCTCATTTTGTATATTTATTGGTTGGATTACTTGCTCTTCTGGTGTTAAATTATTTTAGTTCTTTATATATTCTGGATATTAATCCTGTTTAGATGAATAGCTGACAAATATTTTCTCACATTTTGTAGGCTGTTTCTTCACTCTGCTCATTTTTTTTCCTGTAAAGGAGTCTTTTAAGTTGAGGGAGTTATATTTGTCAATTCTTGCTGTTGTTTCTTGAGCTATTTGAGTCCTATTCGGGAAAACATTGTCTGTACCAATTTTCCCTACATTTTTCTCTAGTAGTTTCAAAGGTCTTGGTATAATTTTAAGGTCTTTGATCTATTTTGAATTTATTTTTGTACAGATTGAGAGAGAGGGATCCAATTTGTTTTCTACAGGTATTTTTCCCAGCACCATTTGTTGAAAAGGCCATCATTTATTCAGCATGTTTTTGGCTTCTTTTTTGAGAATCCGATAGCCATAGATGTTTGGGTTCATTTCTGCTCTATTCCATGGTTGCATGTTTCTGCTCTTGTGCTAATATACATGGTGTTTTGTTACAATGGTTCTTTAGTATGTTTTAAAATTAGGTATTGTGATGCCTCCAGCATTGTTCTTTTTGCTAAGGATTACTTTGGCTATTTAGGGTCTTCTGTGCTTCTGTGTGAATTCTCAGATTACTTCATCTAGTACTGTAAAGAATGTCTTTGGTATTTTTGTGGGAATTGCATTGAATCTGTAACTCACTTTTGGCAGTATGACCATTTTAACAATATTAATTCTCTAAATCCATAAACATGGGAGGGCTTTGCATATTCTGGTGTTGTTTTCAATTTTTTTCTTAAGTGTTTTATAATTTTCATTGTACAGGTCTTATCTCCTTGATTAGGCTTACTCCTAGGTGTTTTGTTGTTGTTGTTGTTTGCTTGTTTGTTCATTTTCTGATTCTCTCTCAGCAAGTTCATTATTGGTGTATTGGTGTTCATTATTGGTGAGCTACTAACTTGTTTGTTGATTTTTGTATCCTGATACTTTGATGAATTTGTTTATCAGTTCTAAGAATTTCTTGGTAGATTCTTTAGGATTTCTTAGGTGTAGAATCATGTCATCTGTAGACAGGAATAATTTGACTTCATCATTTCCTATTTGTATCCCTTCTCTCCCTCTTGCCTGATTATTCTGGCCAAAGTTTCCATTACTATATTGAATAAGAGTGGGCACTCTTATCTTGTTCCTGATTTTACAGGAAATGCTTTCAGTTTTCCCCCATTTAGTATGATATTGGCTTTGGGTTTGTCAGACTCAGATTTCTGAACTGCTGGGATTACAGGTGTGTGCCACCACACCCAGCCCTTGACCATTTTTAACATCATTCTTTTGAATTCTTTAGTTTTTAATCCATTTCAATATCTTTGAAGTCAGTTACTAGAGAAATATAAATTTTGAGAGAGTCATGTTGCTTTGTTTTTTTCACATTTCTTATGTTTCTACATTGAGATTTGTATCTGCTGGGATGGATCTCTCTTCCAATTTTATGTGTGGGCCCTCTTAACGAACAGCTGTCTCTTGATTATGTGTCCTGGGGTGTCATTTGGTTGTATAGTGTTGTATTTAATTCCATCTGGACTTTGTACTAGTTTCCTTGTTACTTCTTGGCTGTGATTAGGAGGTTTTGACATAGATCATACTGGGTCAGAACCTGAGGGTCACATTTTCCCTGTAGTTGAATCTCCAGCAGTTCCGGTTGTATGTTATAGACAGCAGAAAATGTGAAGATGCCCTCTGTGATTATCCCTCCAATCTTATCAGCAGTGTACAGTCTGAAAAGGCATAGGAACAACCTATATAAAGGTCCCTTGTAGGTGCAGTCTCCTAAATCTTTGTGTTGTTTTCTCTCTGCTGAAACTATGGGGGTAGATGTGCAGGATCATGTCTTCAGCCTCCAGTCCCAACCATGCCTTCTTAGGACTGGGTTGTGAGCAGGAGCTTTTATATCTTCTGTTTTGTTGAAATATTTGCCAAGGTTCCCCCAGGAGAAATGCATTCAAGGAGAGTTTCTCAACACACACCCAGGGCTAAGCTAATGCTGAGTATTACAGCACATCTGAGTCTCCAGAACCCTTTGTGAAAGCCTTTCGGAAGTCAGAAAAACTCTGCACTGGGTCAGGAGGCACAGGCAGGCCTTCTACAATCCACCACCACAACCCTGACACTCTGAGACCCAGTTCCCATGTGCCTGCTCAGTCCCCTGTTCTTCAACAGGTCACCAAACCACCAGCTTAATGGGGAAGTGAGTTCCATTTTCTTCTGTGTCATTAACTGGTCATCCATCATACAGATTTTTCGGCAGGATTGTTTCAGTTACATTCCTCCAGGGTCAAACTGGGTAATGATAGTCAGCAGCTAAGACAGTGCAGCAATGCCTGCTCTGGGTTCCTGGGGAAAGGGAAGAAAGCTCAGATACGACCTCTCAAGGCACTCCCCGGTATAGTACTACAAGCATATGTTGAGAATTTCTCTCAAATCAGCCTGTTTGCAGATCCCCAAACAGCTGTGTTCTCATTATCCCTCACACTGTGCCAAATTCTGTGCTAGTTGTGTGCACTTCAGCATTTTTCCACAGTCACTTACCTCAGTGAGCAATGCTCTCCAGTAGTTTTTGTTGTTGTTGTTCCTTTTTTTTCTTTCTTTCTTTTTGTTCTAAGGTCACTCTTCAGTCAGTGTCACCTCAATATTTGTTCCTCTGTATTCTCTCTACACATACCTTAAAATTTTTCACTTTGTCTTTGATATTTATAATTTCACTATAATTTCTGTAATTATGAGTTTGGGTACTCAGCCTTTTTAACATGCAATATTTTATTTTTTAGTTCTCTGAATTAACAAGAGCAATATAATGTCTGATCTTTTGTTCCACATGATTTAATGAGTTTGACTTTTCTGATCCAACAGTTTGCATGTTCAAGCACTAATCTATCTAAGTTTAGCTGTTTTCTTGGTATTTCCATGTGTTTTGTATTTTGTAGGTTTTCTTCATTTCCTTATTCTAATAAAATTCAATCTGTGTTTTTTTTTTCCTTTTTGCTTGTGAGGTTTCCAGGAGAAACACAGTGAATATTTGTCTCTCAACTATTACCAAAGTTTTGAAGATTTTCATTTACATTTACATTTTGAGGGTTTTACTTTAATAGGAGAAAAAGAAGAGAAATGTCAGTTGATGAGCTTTTCTCTGTTTTACATGAGCATCCTCCTATCTTTCAGAGGCAAAACCTACAAAATCCCCTCTTTTTTTCCTCTAGTTATAAGTTTTAGGCACTTTCCAGGTTAACTTTAACATTTTTCAAGTCACAGCTTTAAAAATAGCATTACCTATCTATAGCATTCTTGCATGTATATTAATGACTTTACATTTTTTAAGTTGTAGATGGACACAATACCTTTATTTTATTTTATTTTTAATGTGGCGCTAAGGATCTAACCCAGTGCCTCACACAAGCTAGGCAAGCGCTCTGCCAGTGAGCTACAACTGAAGCCCAAGGACTTTACTTTTGAGCCTCTTTATATATGGGTATTAGTCGGCTTTTAATTGCTGTGACCAAAACACCTGACAAGAATAACTTAGAGGAGGATAAATTTATTTTGAGCTCTGGTTTCAGAGATTTAGATCATGGTGGGCTGAATCCAATGCTCTGGGCCCATCTGGCTGGTGGTGGCCAGGAAGTAAAGAGAAGAGGGTAGAGGCCAGAGGAAAGATAAACTCTTCCAGGGCACACCCCCAGTGACCCGCCTCCTCTAGGGTTACCCCACCTGCCCACAGTTACCACCCAGTCAGTCCACTCAAATTAGGATGGACTGATTAAGTTATAGCTCTCACAATCCAATCATTTCACCTCCAAGCATTTCTGCATTAACATAGGAGCTTTTGCGGACACTTGATATCCAAACCAATCTTTCTTTAATGTTGTAGTTTTGATGGTTTACACAATGACAGCTATGTATAGGCTGTATATTCTGCATAAGAACATATCTTACTAAAGAAATATACCGTAAGCCTGCTATTTATACTATTTGAGATGCAAGAATGTAAATCTTGTGTAATAGGGAATTGTGATCTATCTAATTTATTTGCATCTGTCTCTAATACTGTCCAAATATAGAAGACATTAACTCAGAGTAACCAAAAGATTAACTGAGAATTACTGAAACCATGTCATCAAATTAAAGCTGTGTGTAGTTGGCCATCCAGTTAACTCCAAGGAACAACACTGAACACTTTACAATAAGATTATGATTTTATTTCAACACTTTCCTAAGAATTTATTGAAATATTTAATCAAGAGAATGACTTGTCTGAATATGTCCTTGATTTTCCCCATTATGTTGAACTACTGTGCATCCAAGCAATTTTTATTCCACATCTGTGTGGCTGGTATTATTAACAGCAGAGAATTCATAAACTTTATGCCTAACACTGCCCAAAATTCAGGCCTTTGAGTAGGTGATCTTGTCAACTCTATTTAAAAGCGGTTGCTCTTTAACAACTCCTCTCAGCTGATTGCCTACCTCCAGCTGGTCTTGCCATAGGAGGTGCCTTTTTCTCCATTGCAAAGTCCTGCTGAATTTCCTTCAGCTGCTTTGTTTTGTCTAGTTGTAAGGATGTGAGGAATGAGCAATGAAGTGGAAGAGCTCAGTGAAAAAGAAAGGAGAAATATACTTTTTTTCTGTAGGTATAGTTACCAGTTGTATCCACACTGAAATAAACCCTCTTTTAGTAGGAAGCATGGTTCCCCTTATAATTCTTTACTAGAATATTAAGTATCTTTCCAAGTCACAACTACTCCTTGGAGTATTTTAATGTACAATCAGTCACATGGTGTCTTGTCTTTTTCTTTTTTCTTTTTCTTTTTTTTTTTTTTTTTTTTTGAGAGAGAGAGAGAATTTTTAATATTTTATTTTTTAGTTTTTCGGCGGACACAACATCTTTGTTTGTATGTGGTGCTGAGGATCAAACCCGGGCTGCACGCATGCCAGGCGAGCACGCTACTGCTTGAGCCACATCCCCAGCCCCGTATCTTTTCAATCCTATCAATTTTATTTGCTGTCTTAGAATATTCTTAACTTTGAAATATTAAAATAATTATTAGGAAATTGATAAACTATCTAAATGTAATTAAAATTACAAAAAGGTATAGAACCTTTTACATTTGCTTTTAGTGTAGAACAAACAGCTATACTCTAGTAATTGCTAGTCCTTAAATATATCTTAAAATCTGGCTTCTTAAGCTGGGAGAGGCTCTATGAATTTGCTACCAGATGTCTCCTGAACATGAAATTTTGTGTGTATTATATTTTTTTTCTAAGAAAGAATAATAGTAGCTTTAATTATTCTCAGAGTCAGAGGTTTTTGAACTAGAAAAAATTTATAACTATTGTCTTATAGTAATTGGTAACTAGTTAAGAGAAATATCAGAGAATTAAAATGTAAGGATTTGGGCTAAGGTTATAGCTTAGTGGTAGAGCACTTACCTAGTATGTGCAAGACTTCCTGGGTTCAATCCCCAGCACTGCCAAAAACAAACAAATAAACAAATGGTGATTGGTTTAATTTACAATGCCTTTTAAATTTATGTATTTATTTCCTTTTAGAAAGTGATATATATTGCAACACAACAATTAGGCTTACAACACTGGTCACCTCAGAAAGAGAAGATCGTTCAGTTTTATAATCAACTTCAAGTAAGTGCAAAATAGCATTTGGTAAATTTTGCCTGAGTTTTAATAGGTACAGTCAAGGAGGAAAATAACAACAGTTATAATGAAAGAGGGCTATTATAATATTCTTAAAACTGAGGGACATTGATTAACTGTCCCCTTAGACTTTATCATTTGACCCCTGATCATAACTCTCAACAAATTAATCTTTTCACCTTTATCCCCTTAACAAATTTTTGTAAAACCCTACAAATATGGTGTTAAATATTCTACATCCCATTGCTATACCTTCTTTGAATCATCCATGAATGAACTATTTGCAAAAACAGTAGAATGTACCTATCCCTGATTACTAGTTAAAATTATACATCCTTTCAATGTTTTTTAGCCCTGACTTTTCAGATTATGTAATGTACTTATTTTTCAATTGGGTTGTTCATCTTTTTCTTAATAAACATAGATTTTTTTTCATCACACATTTTTAAAAAAATATTTTTTAGTGTTGACGGACCTTTATTTTATTCATTTATTTATATGCGGTGCTGAGAATTGAACCAAGTGCCTCACACATGTGAGGCAAGCACTCCACTACTGAGCCACAACTCCAGCCCCTCATCACCTACTTTTATATCATAATTCTATGGTTATATGCACTGCAAACACATTCTCTTAAATAATTGGCTTTTCCAAAATGTCTATGGTGTTGACTTATAAGAAGACATTTTTAATGCAATAAGGTCCACCACTCTTTTTCTTTATGATCTGCATTTTTCATATCCTATTTTTAGAAAATTTTTAACACTATTTTTGGAAATATATTTTCTGTAATTTTTTTCTAAAAGTTTTAAGTTATTTGTATTTTCCATTTTTAAATTGTACAAAATTTATTTTTCTTTTTTTATATTTATTTATTTTTCAAAATTTATTTTTCTTAAAGACATCAGATAAGGATCCAAAAAGGGATAATCAATTTTCCTAAGAGTTTTCCTCACTGATTTGCTGCTTCTATAGTATATCAAGTCTTCATGTCTGGGTTTTCTTTATTGCTTTTTTCTATATTTTGTTCTTTGGGTCTATTTCTCTGTTTCTATTCCTATACCACATAGTCTTAAATATCATAACTTTTTAATAGCTTAAATATTATAGTTTTTCATATCTGATGGTAACTAATTTCCCACTTTTGTTATTTTTGAAGTTTTCTTTCTTCTTTCGACCTTTTCTCTTTCGTAAGAGTTCTTAAAAGCAGTCTGTGGACTTCTATCAAAATATCCTATTCAGATTTTGAGGTAGAATTTAACTAATAGTTATGGCGAGAGTTTTCAACTTGTGATATTACATCTTTTCCTCCATACGCATATTTGTCAAGACTTTATGTAGCTTGTCAAGTTAACCTGCCACTGGTTCATATTGGCAAAAGAGAGTAGAATCCTTGGTCAGAGACAAAACACACAACAATAGCAGTAGCCACAATAATATCTTCTATGCCAGTTCCTTAAGACTTACTTCCCACAGTAAGTCATACCTGCAGGTAGGTCATACCTGCACATGTAGTAAGTTGGGTTACAGAAGACCCCTGAGCTTAGGAACCCCCCAATTTTAGAAGGGTATTAAGGGCAAAAAAATGCCCAACCTTTGTCCCTGAGTGAGACATTATTTTTAAATTCTGTGTAGCAAATAAATTTGCTCGCATGTAATGATGTAGCTCAGTGGTAGAATACATGGGTTTAATTCCTAGCATATACACACACACACACACACAAATAAATCCTGTATCCTGATAGGAGACACTGTTTGCTATACAAATATTTTTGAAAAGATAAATTCTAGATAAAACTGCCAATGCTTCTGCTCAGAATATATTTAGAAATCTTTCAGAAACACCTAAAGCATTGCCTCCCAACAACATCTGCCCCTCATTTATACATCCACTTGGCTTCTGATCAAATTTCCTCATGAGTACACTATTCTGTTGACCACTCTGATTAATCTTACTATCAGGGACTAGGACCAAAAGTATATTCATTTTAGCTCATACCAGACAAAATTAAGGCTTCTGTTAATAGTACACCAAATAGCAGGATAAGGCCAACCTAAAGTATTGATCTCAATCATTCCTATCCAAGGTCTCAAGCCCAAACAGTTGAACATATTCCATAAACCATCAGAATCTACCTTAGAAAGTCAGATGGATTTCTCCTTAAGTTTCTGTATTGACCATGCCTGTTGATCTCTGAAGCATTGATCCATACTTAGCAATATTTATTGTCAACTGCACAGATTTTTGCCTTTACCCACAAGGAGAAAGTGTCTAGTGCAATTTTATCATTCATAACAATAGTGGCCAGCGAATTGAGGCTGATCTGAATGCCTTACAAGGTCAAGGTGCTATTCTCTTAAATCCTGGATGCTTGCCATTCATAACTACCCTTAAATTGTAGTTACATTGTTTTTAAGGAGGAGTCAGATTAATATCTGACTTTTATGGGAGAAATGCAACACTAAGGGTACACATGTTTCACTCAGAAGGAAAGTGAGTTTTTATTTTTGTTTTTACAGTTACTGGGTTTCCTAAGTGGAACCTATAGCACTTCAAGGTGAGGAATGGTATAGGTTGACTGTCCTCCAACATGGGTTCTCAATTCAACTCTAATAATTAAATCTGGTTCTTATTTTTGAAGTGACTGGGTGGAGAGTCAGTTTGCCATGCCGTCAGCATGTCATTTATCATTCCATGGAATGATCTAGCACTAGGAACAGAGATGAGAAAGACATTCAAGACATCTGGAGGTATTGACAGAGTTTTGCTCAGGAGATGCAAGAGCTGAGCCCATCCCTGCTATTTCTGATAGACTCTCCAGTAATTAAGCAGAATAATAATTAAATCCTATCAGTTGAATTAAAGATAGTCCCATCAGGGCTTTTGCCTTTTTGAAGAAGGTTAGAAAGACACATATGAATGACAAAAGATATTCTATATCCCTTCTTGCCCTCTGATCCCCTCAGAATCTGAGGCATTTCTTCTAGTTTTTTTTTTTTTCCTGTCCCTGTACTACCACAACACTGGTGTATCCCATTTCAGTAATTTTAACCATAGTAATTTTCCAAGCATCCCCTGCTTGCACCCAGACCTCTCATTTTGAAGGATTATATGCAAGAAGAAGAGGGATATTTTCATAAAATTTACATTGGTAATGTACTCAGTCAAGTTATTATCCTTATGATCTAATACCATATCAATCTAAGAGAATCTAGATAGTTGAAACAGGATTAAATTTGACCCTTCTAGTCTTCATTTTTATCATCCTATCACATGGAATATGTATCAACCAGAGTGGCATGGTGTTGTCATTAGGGAGAAGAAAGAAGCACCATGCCCAGGAATTTTCAGGACTGAATCCCAACTTTTCAAAATATGTCTATATAATTCCCCATATCTTTTATATTAATCATTACTCAAGAAGCAGATGAAAGGACATGATCTTTTCCTGAAGACACTTAAATTCAATGATTGAACTTCCTCGGTAAGATATACAGGCAAAGAGAATGTGGGGGAGATAGAATCAAACCGAGTAAATTTTTGAGGAGACTGTTCCAATGCTTAATAATACCAGATGCTTGTGGACTTTAGGGAGTGTGAAAGGTCCATCAAATCCCTTGATCATTTGCCCATTGTTTAGTGACTTTTGTGATAAAAGGTACACCATTGTCAGATTGCAAATGGTCCAGAAATCCACACATGTAATACAAATTAGTTTCAAGAAACAATGATATGGCCAGAGTCTGCTGATTAGATAGTAATATCAACCCCATACCTTAAATAATTTCAACATTAGTGAGACATCACCAATAGCCCTTTGGGGAATAGAGATCTAATGTAGTCAATGTGCCAGGACTCTCTTTGAGTTCATGCCCTATTCATTGTGGCTTCCCTCCCTGTGAAACAACTATATCAACTTTTGGCAAGAGTCATTAAGTGTGGTAGTAGCTTCCGCATCAGAAACACACAGTTCTTTATTATGATGGTGTTGTTTTAAGGTGAAAATTTTAGAATGTTCACTTGCAATGTTCAGATGTTGGATTCACATAGAGGTTATCGCAATCTGGACAGGGAAGGCTCAATTAGCAAGTTGGTTCTGGGCAATATCATCAAAAATGAACCATGGGCCCATGAGTGAATCAGATTAGTTGGTCATCAGTCATCATTTATTTCCACACTTCACAGCCTCAAGGCAGGCGGGGTGGGGGGCATGTTTAATCTTCTAGACTGAAATTTTTTTCCAAGTGGCAGACCAAATATCTAAGCCATTGGTAAAACCCAAGAGTCAGAGTTGTGTCCACCAAGTAAAGTGAATAAATCTTCTGGCTCTGAGGCTGACCAGTGAGATGCCTAAGGGTTCAGTTTAGCTGAACCATCAGTAAACCAGACCCAGGCACTTTATCCAGGGAATCTTTATGAATCAAGATCTCATTGAACCAACAGTGTTATTCTAAAAAGTCAAGTGGGGGATGAAGTTTACCCCAGGGAGATAGCTGCCATATTTTCATGATTCACTAGAATAAGGCTAGCTGTGTTCTTGAATATTCAATTTCCATTTGATAAAAAAGGCTTTTTGGACCATTCTCACCTTGCCAAATGTAGCATCCAGGACTGTCTGATCAGAGAATTACAAGAACTCCGTGAGGCTACAGAGACTGTAAAGTTAGTGAATATATATTCTATCTTTATCCATATTTGAATTTTAATGTATATTTATGTCATTATTTTAAAAAATAATAATTTCCTTAATGCTATTACAATCTTCCAGAAGACATGGTGACAACCAAATGTTTTAGTCATCTCAGGTTGCTATAACAAAAATCTATAGAATGGGTAGCTTAAACAACATTTATTTCTTTCAGTTATGGGGGCTGGGTAGCTCAATATCAAGGTACTGGCAGATTCCATGTATGGTAAGATCCTCATCCTGGCTTGTAGATGGCCTCCCTCTTGCTGTGTCCTCATATAGTGCAGAGTAAGATAGAACACATGCAAGAGCAGAAGACTCCTGATGCTTTTAGCATTAGCCTAAGTAAAAGCAGAAGTCAGATTATAATGGATTGAACAGCAATTTGAAGGAAGAGTCTGTGGATATAAGCAGATTTTTTTAAATAAACTTAAAATTATTTATTAATGTTAATTTTGTTTTAGGCTTGCGTTGGTGTGATGTTAGTGGGCCCAACAGGTGGAGGAAAAACAACAGTCAGAAGAATTTTAGAAAAAGCATTAATACTATTACCAGTTGTAGACATGTTATCAATTAAGCAAAGGGAATCTTATTCAAAGGTAAATGTTCCACTAAATAAAATGTTTCCCCTATGTTCATATTTTCTACTTATATTAACATTTTATCTTTTTTCCATAAATATTTTCATTACTTATTAAACTTATTGCTAGGAATTTGATAGTTATGTATCATTGTAATGATACAAACTAGTGTGAAATAAAACTATTGAATTGTATATTTGTTTTGTATATTTTGTATATTTGTTTTGTACATAGTCACTTTTCTAAATGGATTGTAAGTTTCTTTTTTGGTATCAATTAAATCATCATCAAATCAAAATAATTTTTTGTCTCTTTTCTAATATTTATGTAACTTATATGCTTATCTTACTGAACTGATTAACCAAAACAATGTTAACTATAGTATATGTTCCTTACTTTATTAGGAATGCATTTAATATGAAGCTTACTCTTGACATCTGACAAGTATTTTTTATCATACTTTGGAAATTTCTATTCCCCAAAACTTTGTTGTTGTTGTTGTTAGAATTTATTAACTGATTTTCAGCTAAAATATTCAGTTAAAATATTTTAACTGGTTAATGTAATAAGCTATGTTGATGGATTTACAAACATTGTTATCCTTGAGTTTTTAGAATAGCTCCTAGTTAGTCATGATCCATTTTTATGCAGTATAAAACTAGACTCCAGTACACATTATATGATTGAGTTACTTAATTTAAATGTATTCCAAAAGTTTTAGAAAGTCAGGTTCTGAGTTGTGTGAATCTTTTTCTCTGTTAGTATAAGCTACCCTGCTTAAAAATCATTTGTATAGTACTTTATCTTTTATCCTTTCCTCTAAATTTCCTTTCTCAACAGATTTCAATAAGTTCTTAAGCAATATTATAATTAAAGAGGTACATTATCTCAGCAATAATAATAATAATCATAACTCATATTTGCAGAGTACTAAATATGGGTCCAGTACTGTGCTAAAGCACTTTTGTTTAAATTATCTCGTTTAATCCTCACAACAATGTTATGGGTAATAATTAAAAATGGTTTTTTAGTATAAAAGTAGTATGTACAATTGTGAGAAGTTTGGAAAATAAATAAATAATAATGACCAAGAAAGAATGAACTGAAAACATTTTTTTGTTTTACTTAGTTTTGAAAAGTATGCACTTAGAAAATTTAATCTTCTGCACTTGAAAATTTTGAGCTACTATCATTATCTGAACTGCTGTCCTTAGTGTCACTCATATAGGATCTATTTACCTTTAATACTGCAGTGTTCTAAACAAGCCACAATGAACTTTCAGAAATACACTGACATTGCACCAACACCAAGAATTCCAAACTTAAGTTTCATAGTGCAGGAGAAGGCAAATGTGCATCCATATGCCACTGGTAAATACACTGCTGCTATTTATCTTTTAACAGTGTGATGAACAGAATTATTCCATGCAAATCATGCAAAAAAAAAGTCATAAGCCAATTTGGGGGACTAAAAAATAGGATGTGACAATTATGTGGTAATGAAGATTATACGGTGAAATACCGTAGATGAAACAGAGACCAGTTCTTCAGGCAACACCCAGACAGATTATAATGTTGCAAATAAGATGTACTTGAGTGACTATTCTGACAAAGTTTCCTACTCCCTCTCTCATTTCTACATCAACCCTGGTTCCAGATATATCACATCCCATCTTAAATATTGTGTTCCTAAATGCAGCACATTGAGATTTTCACCCTGCAACACACACCTCAGATAATTATTTGTAATGTTTAGAACTTTTTAAAATAATGATTTATAGATTGTGGATAATTTTAATTAATCAATTTTTACTGTTTCTTGTAAATCACCACGTTCATAGAGATTTTTCCTTTGATGGAAAAGTCCTTCTAAATCATTTTGTTAATACTGCACAAATCAAAAAATTGTACTATAATGTATTTTAAACCACACAGGATTCATTCCAGATTTCAGTAAAAAAAGGAAAAGTAGATCTTTGTGTCTTAAATCCAAAGTGCATCACTCTTAATGAACTATATGGACAATTGGATCCTAATACTATGGAATGGACTGATGGCTTATTATCAGCAACATTTCGAAATTATGTGTATTTAAATACAAATTACTCAAAGAAAAACATGGATATTGGACTAAAGTCAAGAATCTCAGGTTTATCTGCTGTAAGTACAGAATGAATATTTTTATTTGCTAATATGGATTAAGTACTTATGCAATGATTAATATTAAAACATCACTAGATACCTTTTAGTTTAAAAGTAAATTTAAAGGATTATGAACAGTTTTTTAAAAAGAAAATTATAAATTATTTAAAAAAATGTGCCATTGTACTTTAAAATGGTCAGTAAACAATTGAGTGAAGTTGAAGGTTTTGCTTTGAAAGAAACACAAAGTGAATTCAATTTAAATAGAAAATAATATAGTGATCCTAGCACCAACAATTTACCTTACAAATTAACAAGGTAAAAAAATACTTCAGTAGAAATGTGAACTAAATATTTGATACAAAATTCATCAATGAATATAAATGGCAGAAATTTGAAAAGTTGTATTTTTGTTAGTAATAAGTAAGGCTACTGATAAATTTCATTAGCTAAAATATGTTAACAAACAGTGATAGTTGAAACCAAGGAGTTTAGTAAATATAAAAACAGAAAAACAACATTCCACTACATTGTAAAATATAAATTCCTATATAATTTTGGAAGTATAGTCAGCTCTATCAAATGTACTATATATTCTTTCCTCCAACCCATGAAAATAAGCTTATCAATGTATTCTTTTGTAGATTCTAACTTTTCAGGGATATCTTGATAGAATTTCTCTTGTCTAAGATTACTCTGTTTCAGGTTGAGCACCTCTATTCTGAAAATCAAAATCCAAAATACTTTAAAACCTGAAACATCATTGCTGACTTGATGCCACAGTGCAAAATTCCATACCATGTAACTTGGTTTATGCACAAACTTCTTTTAAAACTATTTTTAGAAGTTACCTTCAGGTTCTATGTATAAGGTATATGTGAAACATAATTAATTTTTTATTTAAACTTGGGCGGCCCATCCTCTTTAAGTGTATGCAAATATTCCAAACTCCAAAACACTTCTGATCCCAAGAATTTCAGATAAGGGATACTTAACTTGTGTGTTGATGGTTACTTAATTATATAAATAAATATTTTTAAAGCTTTTATCTTTTTTTTTAACAAACAGAGGAAGAACTTTATTAGCAAGCGAAAGGTAAAGATATACACTTTCAGAGCAGAATGCAGGCAATCTGAGTGAGATGCCTACCAAGATTAAAGTTGAGTTTTTATTAGGGTACACAATTAGGTGGAATGTGTGTGAGCAAAAGGGGCTGCATTTCACTCAGGATTGGAAATACTGCACAAAATCATATTTTCCCATTAGGGGTCTGGTCTGATGTAGGTTTCAGTTCACATCCACATCTTTGGCAGTTGGTGATTGGGTGATTGGGTCAGAGCATCAGACACAAACCTTCAAAGTTAATGTTCTCTTTCTATTGAAGTCTTCTTTATCTTTTGCTACATTCCAGAAAACTCATAGGGAATTGAAAGGTTACCAAGTAACATTCCATTGTGTATATATACCACATATTCTTTATCCATTCATCTATTGAAGGGCATCTAGGTTGGTTCCACAACTTAGCTATTGTGAATTGTGCTGCTATAAACATTGATGTAGCTGCATCCCTGTCGTATGCTGTTTTTAAGTCCTTTGAGTATAAACTGATGAGTGGGTTAACTGGGTCAAAAGGTGGTTCCATTCCAGGTTTTCCAAAGAATCTCCATACTGCTTTCCATATTGGCTGTACCGTTTTGCAGTCCCACCAGCAATGTATGAATGTGCCTTTTTCTCCACATCCTTGACAACATTTATTGTTCCTTGTATTCTTGATAATTTCCATTCTGACTAGAGTGAGATGGAATCTCAGTGTTGTTTTAATTTGCATTTCTCTAATTGTTAGAGATGATGAACATTTTTTTCATATATTTGTCGACTAATTGTGTATCACCTTCTGAGAAATGTCTGTTCAGTTCCTTGGAACATTTATTGATTGGGTTATTTGGATTTTTTGGTGTTAAGATATTTTGAGTTCTTAATATATCCTAGATATTAGTGCTCTATCTGATGTGTAAGTGGTAAAAATTTGCTCCTAAGCTGTAGGCTCTCTATTCACCTCGCTGATTGTTTCTCTTGCAGAGAACAAGTTTTTTAGTTTGAATCCATCCCATTTATTCATTCTTGATTTTGTTTCTTGCACTATAGGAGTCTTATTAAGGAAGTCAGGGCCTAATTCAAAGTGATGGAGATTTGTGCCTAGGTTTTCTTCTATTACACAGGGTCTCTGCCTTAATTCCTAGGTTGTTGATCCACTTTGAGTTTTGTGCTTGGTAAGAGATAGGGGTTTAATTTCATCTTGTTGCATATGGATTTCCAGTTTTCCTAGCACCATTTGTTGAAGAGGCTATTTTTTTTCCAGTGCATGTTCTTGGCACCTTTGTCTAATATAAGATAATTATAGTTTTGTTGGTTAGTCTCTGTGTCCTCTATTCTATACCATTGGTCTACCAGTCTGTTTTGGTGCCAATACCATGGTGGTTTTCTTACTATTGCTCTGTAGTATAGTTTCAGGTCTGGTATAGTGATGCCACCTGCTTAATTCTTCTTGCTAAGGATTGCTTTAGCTATTCTGGGTCTCTTGTTTTTCCAGATGAGTTTCATGACGGATATGTAGGTTTCAGTCCACATCCACATCTTTCTATTTTTATGAGGAATGTCATTGGGATTTTGATTGGAATCGTATAAAATCTGTATAATTCTTTTGGTAGTATGGTCATTTTGACAATATTAATTCTGCCTATCCAAGAACAAGGGAGATCTTTCCATCTTCTAAGGTCTTCTTTAATTTCTTTCTTTAGCATGCTGCAGTTTTCATTGTAACGATCTTTCACCTCTTTTGTTGATTCCCAAGTATTTTTTTTTTTGAGGCTATTGTAAATGAGGTAGTTTTCCTAGTTTCTCTTTCTGAGAATTTGTCACTGATACACAGAAATGCCTTTGATTTACGGGTTATTGATTTTGTATCCTTCTACTTTGCTGAATTCATTTATTAGTTCTAGCATTTTTCTGGTGGAATTTTTTGGGTCTTCTAGGAATAGAATCATATCTTTGGCAAATAGTGATAATTTGAGTTCTTCTTTTCCTATCCATATCCCTAATTGTTCTGACTAGTGTTTCAAGAACTATATTAAATAGGAGTGGTGAAAAGAGGGCATTCCTGTCTTTTTCCAGTTTTTAGAGAGAATGCTTTCAATTTGTCTCCATTTAGAATGATGTTGGCCTGGGGCTTAGCATAGATAGCTTTTACAATGTTAAGATATGTCCTGTTATCCCTAGTTTTTCTAGTGTTTTGAACATGAAAAGGTGCTGTATTTTGTGAAATGCCTTTTCTGCGTCTATTGAGATGATCATATGATTCCTATCTTTAAATCTATTGGTGAGATGAACTACATTTATAGATTTCTGTATGTTGAACCAACCTTGCATCCCTGGAATGAATCCCACTTGATCATGGTGTACTCTTTTTTTAATGTTTTTGTATTCCATTTGCCAGAATTTTATTGAGAATTTTTGTATCTGTGCTCATTAGAGACATTGGTCTGAAGTTTTCTTTCATTGATATGTCTTTGTCTAGCTTTGGCCTCATAGAATGAGTTTGGAAGTATTTATTCTTTTTCTGTTTCATGAAATAATTTGAGGAGTATTGGTGTCAGTTCTTCTTTAAAGGTCTTATAGAACTCAGCTGTGTATGCATCGGACCCTGGGTTTTTCTTGGTTGGTAGGCTTCTGATGGCATCTTCTATTTCATTGCTTGAAATTGATCTGTTTAAATTGTGTATAACATCCTGGTTCAGTTTGGGAAATCATATGACTCTAGAAATTTGTCAATGTTTTTGATATTTTTCATTTTATTGGAGTACAAATTTTCAAAATAATTTCTAATTACTTTTTGTATTTGTATAGTGTCCATGGTGATATTTCCTGTTTCATCATGGATGTTAGTAATTTGAGTTTTCTCTCTCCTTCTCTTTGTTAGAATGGCTAAGGCTTTATCAATTTTATTTATTTTTTTAATAACCAACTTTTTATTTTGTCAATTTTTTCAGTTGTTTTTTTGTTTCAATTTCATTGATTTCAGCTCTGATTTTAATTATTTCCTGTCTTCTACTGCTTTTGGTGATGATTTGTTCTTCTTTTCCTAGGGCCTTGAGATGTAACATTAGGTCATTTGTTGACTTTTTCTTCTTTTAAGGAATGAACTTCATGCAAGAACTTTCCTCTTAGTATGGCCTTCGTAGTGTCCCATAGATTTTGATATGTTGTATCAGTGTTCTCATTTACCTCTAAGAATTTTTTAATCTCCTCTTTGGTGTCTTTTGCAACTCATTGTTCCTTTAATATTTAGTCTCCAGGTGTTAGAGTGGCTTTACTTTATCATTGATTTCCAATTTCATTCCATTATGATCTGATAGAATGCAGGTTAGTATCTCTACTTTTTTGTATTTGCTAAGAGTTGCTTTGTGGCATAATATAATCTATTTTAGAGAAGGATCCATGTGCTGCTGAGAAGAAAACATGTTCACTTGTTGATTAATTAAATATTCTACATATTTCAGTTAAGACTAAGTTATTGATTATATTATTGAGTTCTATAGTTTCTTTATTTAACTTTTGTTTGAGAGATCTAATTAATGAGGAAGGAATTCTTTATTTAATCCACTATTAAATGTGCCACTGTCTTATATGAAAATATGGAAAAAAACCCTCACTCACTCAACAGAAATAAAATTCCAGATGAATTAGCAATCTAAATGTTATGACAAAATTATAAGAATATAATATTTAGGGGCATATTTTCAGAGTTAGAAAGTCTTTAACTAAGACAGTACACCCCAAAATCCTAAGTAAAAAAATGAAAGGATTTGACTATAAATGTAAGTATGAAAATTTCTTTGCAAAAGTTACTATAAACTAAGTTAAAGCAAACTGTCACGACCTGCACCATTATTCAAGAACTGGCGAGGGGCAATGGGGGATTAAGAAAAACACACAAACATTTAGAGAGAAAAGCTGGATCAGGTGGGAAATGGAACTCTGATTGAGAACAGTGACCCAAAGCTAGCTCCACATGTTTATTATATAGGTTTTATCATCAAAAGGTTATTCGTGAGAAAGTTTCTGCAAAGCAGCAGGCTTGAAGGTCACAGTGCAGATGAGACAATTTTGTTTGTCTTACTATGCTCAGAATCTTCTATCCCTAGGAGTCAATGTCTTCATTTCAAGGTCATAACTGATAACCCTGAGCAATTGCCCCGAGCAACCAAGGGCTGGAGTCACCATAGCAACTGGGAAATGTTAACCCTGTACTTTTGCTCAGGGAAATCACAGTGCAAGACCACCGAAACAATGAGGCCATCAGACATCTAGATCCACATCACTGCTCCCCACAGCAAACCACATTTTAGGAGAAAATATTTACAACATTTATAGGTGATAAATCTAAATGTAATGACAAAAATCCATAAAGATTCATAATGTTAAATGGATCTTTAAAAATGAGTAAGAAAATATGAAATAACTAAATGAGGAAAAGATAAAAGGACATGAATAGAAAATTGATAGAATAAATACAAACTGCCAGAAGAAGTATGACAAGAAATTCAGCCTAGCTGTTAGTCAAAGAAATGAAAGTTAGAAAAATGATAGGCATAGGTTTTTCTTCTTTGTCAGCTTTTCAAAACTTTAGAATATTGATAGCAAACACAATTAGTGTTGGCAAGGATGTGGAGAAACGTGCATTATTACACCGAGTTGGTAGGAAGATTTTAATTTTAATTTTTTAGTTTTTGGTACTGGGAGTTGAACCCAGGGCCCTTTACTACTGAACTGGGTCCCCAACCAAACCCTTTTTATTTTTTTTTTATTTGGAGGTAAGGCCTCACAAAATTGCTGAGGCTGGCCCTGAACTTGTGATTCTCCTGCCTCAGACTCCAGAGCTGCTGAGATTAAAAGTGTGTGCCATGGCCCTCGGCCCTTGGTAGGAATTTTATTGCTACAAACCTTTGGGAAGAAATCTAATAAAAATTATTTTAAAATAAATACATATAAACTTTGACCCCACAATCCCACATTTTTAAAATACTATCTTCAGAAGGAGATACACTAGGGCATAATTATTTATGTCTGAGGATGATAATTTCTTAACTTTCATAATTATAATAATTGGAAATAGCCTGGGACTTGATTACCTTCTGATGAGGCCTGGAGATTAGCACCAGCTGACTACTGTCTGTTGTATTGCTAGGGCCTTGTTCAAACCTGAGACCCTTGCTTGCTCTCTCTCTCTTCAGCCCCCAGCACAGCTTTCATGTTTTGTCTTCTCTTCCACTACTTTTCTTAATGGCAGAGGAAACCAGGGCCAGTTAGCTCATGACATATCACTCAGCTCTGCTGAGGAAATGAATAATAAAATCTTCTCCACAGATAATTAAGTTAATCACATGCATAGATAAGAATGCCTCAAAGGTAGGTATAAGAAAAATTTGTATTAGAATCACCTAGACTGAGCATTAAAAATGAAAACCATGGGCTTCACCCCAAACCTCTTCAATCAGAATCACCCAAGATGAGATCTTAGGATGTGCAATTTACCAGCCTCCAGGTAATTCTTGCAAACCCTAAAATTTGAGAATTGATAAGAAGAAAAGTCTAGGAAAAATATGCACCAAAATATCAATGATAGTGGTCTATATATGGTGGAAATTCAAAGAACTTATGCTTTCTTCCTTGTGCTTTGATGTATTATTTGAGTATTAAACAACAAACATGTACTATTTTTGCATGGGGGGCAAGAAACAAAAAAATAATATTCTAAAAGGAAATAAACAGTAGTTGCAAGTCAGTTACTTGCAACTTATAGTATGCTGGTTATGTGTCAGCCTTTTCAGCTGGAGAACCTCCTGCCTTTTACATTTCTCTCACTCAAGAAAGCATACAGACATATCACTCATTGTGGTTGGGAATTTTCAAATAAAAACTTTAACATTATTGATTGCATATTTTAGGTTTTCAAACTTGGTTCCTCTGATTCAGCAGATATTGATGATAATGTTTTTCTGAATGAGTTAGAGAAAATTGAAAAATGTCCACAAATTCCAAGTAAGTATTTTTATTAAATTCATGAAGATGATTAATAATACAGAAGACATTTTGAACTGATATGAGTTATTTTATATCTTTAAATATATTTTGCCTAGTGCTATTTGGCTTGCACAATTTATTATTTCCTCTTGTGTTTATTTAAATTTTGTGTGTATCACAATTTTGTGTGATTATAGTATATATTATTATGATATAGAAATACTAAGGCTTAAATAGTTCTTCATTTTATAAATGACCTTTGATCCTTCACAAAAACCAAATAGAAATTAATGGCAAAAATAAATAATGATGTGAAAAACAGCAGGGCCTCTGAAGTGGAACTCCAAACAATTGCTATATTCCCAGGCAAAATCATGTAGCCCTCTGCAAATCTGTCTAAAATGAATGCACACCTTATATGTACTAGCCACTTTGCTCTGTGTCAGTGTGACAGAATGTGTATTTGACATGATCCCTACTCCAAAGGAGCTGACAGTCTACTAGAGGATCCCCAACCATGGTTTTCCCCACTCCAATTGAACTTCATACCAACACATCCACTGTTGGTACATTTATGATCCAGACTTTAAAAGAGACTTATGCTGCTGCTTCTACTTCCTCTAGTATTTGTATGTCATTTTCGGTAGGATATAATGATTGGAGCATAATAAGTTTTCTTTATGGGGTTTTAGGACAATATCTAGGGCAGGTATTTCAGTCAGCCAGAACCCATCTTAGCAGTGATGGCTATATGAATCCTAGCTCTCCTCAGGGATACTTTAATGTCTTAGGTGGTTAGCTATGTTTTGTCTGCAGAGTGACCTATTCACACTTCCCTTATTCTGACCAATGGATTTTCTAAAATTGTAGAAATTGTGTTGGCTATGGAATGCCGAATATCATTGCATAACTGTCACAGATTTTATGCCATTTTTTTGCAAAAAAAGTAGAATATGACCATTATATGAAGCTTTTAAAAAAAAATGTGCCAGTATAGTAGAAACTATTTTTTACCAAGCTATCTTTGGTGCAAGATTAGGATGCATGAAATACTCATGAACTTATATTAATTCAGTGGTAATGATTATACAGTGAAATATAGTGTATTCTATGATCTGAGGTTTATATCCCAAATTCATGTAACTCCTAACCCTCAAGTTAATGCTATTAGGAGGTGGGGCTTCTGGGAAATGATTAGATCATGAAGGCTCTGTCCTCATGTTTGAAATTAGTGCCCTTATTTAAAAAAAAAAAAAAAAGGCCACTAAGAGGGGCCACAAAGAGGAAAACAAAAAGGACACAAAGAGGAAAAAGCACCCTTCTGTGAACCAAGAGGATGGCTCTCACCAGACACTGAATATGCTGGCATCTTGATATTGGACTTCCAAACCTCCAGAGCCATAAGAAATAAATTTATGTTATTTATATGTAACTCAGTCTACAGTGTTTTGTTAAAGTGGCCCAGATGGACTAGAAAGAGGAATGTGGAAAGACGAGTAAATGGATTTCAAGTGTGATATACTCCAAACTTTTCATTTATTTGATTATTTGAAGAGTATCTCTTTCCCTTTGCTATTTACTAAGAGTAGCATGCTAAAAATTACTCATGAGTGGAAGGAGCAAACTCACTGTTATGGTATTAGATACAAGATGACCCCCAAACACCTCATGTGGCAATGCAGGAATGTTCAGAGGTGAAATGATCAGATTATGAGAGCTGAATTCTGATTGGTGGAATAGTTCATTTGATGGATTAATATTTTAAGTATCATTTGGTGGTAACTGTAGGCAGGAGGGGCATGGCTGGAGGAAGTAGGGCACTGAGGGCATGCCATTTGTGATGATATTTTGTCCCTGACTCCTTGCTCAGTCTCTCTGCTTCCCAACTGCCGTGAGCTGAGAAGATTTCCTCCACCACACTCTTTTCACCACAATGCTCTGCCTCACTGACAGGCCCAGAGCAATGGAATCAGCTGACCATTGACTAAATCTCTGAAACTGTGAATCCAAAATAAACTTTACCTCCTCTAAATTGTTTTTGTCAAGTGTTTGAATCACAACAATGAAAAGCTGACTGACATACTTACAAATCATATTATTATGAAAAAGATCATAAATCGGTCTTCTATCCACATTTTAAAGATTAATTATCCAATTCATGTCTAAACAATACCTAGTGTTTTCTAAGACAATTTTTCATTTTGGAAAATATTCTCTAAAACAGAAAATTTGCAAGATTGTAATAAAAAATAGAGATTATTCTCAGTTATATTACCTTTTACCTTATTTTTCTCTCTAGATTTTGACTGGCAGTGGATTATCTTAGATGGTCCAGTGGATACTTTGTGGATAGAGAATCTAAATTCTGTGTTTGATGAAACTAGAACACTGTTCCTAGCAAACAGTGAGAGAATAGTTTTAACTAGTAAGATAAGAGTTATTTTTGAAATGGATACTCTCTCTCAGGCCAGTCCTGCTACTGTCAGCCGGTGTGCAATGATATATATGGTAAGTTTTCAAAAAATTTTCTTAACAAAGAAAACATGTTGTTTAGGATAGTAGCCAGTCACTATTGATAGCACTTTAATGTTTATTTTACTTTTACCTCTGGATCCAGAAGCACAACCCAGTAGTTCAGAAGTGACCCCAAAGCCTCATAATCTAGAATTGAATATGAATGCATTTATTACTCAATTCAATTACTCTCAATAATTGAAGTGTCAGTATTTTCCCCAACTGTAAGTAGTGCTTTCAATTAGACAGGTTAAGCTGCTGGTGTGAACTAATTTTCCAACAGAGGAAATATTTCCCTGAGACCTTTTCTTACTCTTAGAACTTGGAAAACACATTGCCAAGACAGTAGTGAGGAGGTAAAAGACACCACAAAAAAAATCAGTATATTCTATAAATGAAATTAATTATTAGCTATGATTAGCTCTGTGCTATAATATAGCTAATTAAGTCCAGGACTACTTCTAGGTAAACAGTTCCCCTCACCCACATACACTGCCTCAATACACCTCCCTACACATACTCCTCCAATTGCCTGTTGTCTGATAAAACTATGGTTAGAAACATATATCATTCCAGAGAATGATAATTACTTGAGCTGTTTTTGACCACTTGCCCTTTAATGAATAATAACTCTAAGCTATATTTGGCAGATGACACTGATAAAGCAAAAAGGAAGTAGGAGAACAGCATATTTTTTAATTTACTTAAGATTTTCTTATGCTTTTTATTATTAGGATCCTGTTGATCTGGGATGGGAGCCTTATGTCAAGTCATGGCTTTCAAAAACCTCTAAAATCATGAATCAATCAGGAGTAGATTGTCTTGAATTCATGATTCACAAAAGTGTCACTGATGGACTAAAATTTATAAAGAAGCATCAGAAACTTCAGCCATTTCCTGTACAGGACATAACAGTTATCATAACTCTCTGCAGAATTCTTGATGCTTTCTTTGAATTCATGAGTAGAAACGGAGGATTTGGAGAAGGTGAGTTTTTCCCCCTAAGTCACATTAATGATATTACAGCTTTGCCAGTCAATGGCAATTTATCATCTTCTGTAAAAGAAAATGAAGCCAGAAATTTTCAATTTATTTGGACCAACAGCAAATATGCATATGGAACAAACTAAAAAGCCTTCATGGGGAGCATATCAATAAAAGTAAATTAAAATCATACACAATATTATAAGATGACAAAAAACCTGAAGAACCCTTTGAGGTTTTCTATTAGGGGAAGATTTTTTTTTTTTTTTTGCCATGTTTCAACAATTCTTTGAGTTAATAGGGAAAACTGTTAAAAATTCTAATTGTAAGTTATAATCATCCAAAAGCATAAATATGCAAAGTAGTAAAACATATATAAGGAGAAACCAGTAGATTTAGAAATCAGTATAGCATTATGAATAAAGGCAACTCAAATATCCATCCTAATTTTATTTTAGAGTGAAAGTCACCTTGACCAATAAAAAAGAGAGGTTATTAATTGTAAAAGACAGATTAAGAATATAGTGTGTGTGTTTGTGTGTGTGTGTGTGTGTGTGAGAGAGAGAGAGAGAGAGAGAGAGAGAGAAGAAAATATATGAAAAAAATGGCTGACAGAACTACAAGGTTAAATAAGCATATCTGTTATCTGTGGGCTGGGGAAATAGCTCAGTTGGTAGAATGCTTGCCTTGCATGCACAAGGCCCTGGGTTCAATCCTCAGCACCAATTTTTTTAAAAAAAGCATATCTGTAATCTAGTTAGAGATGTTAGAAACTCCTCTAGAAGTCCTCCTATATAACATCCAAAGAGGTTTTTAAAGTCCTAAGACAGAGGGCAATAAAAACTCAGGACCAGGACTTAGAAATCAGAGTGGTCAACTCCAGAGAAAACTAAGTGGATAACTCCAACACTTAGGGTGGAGGCATAAGAGCAAATAATTACTCCAGTTTTTGAAACCCCAGACCTCCTTCAACCCTCTGAGGAATGCATTACTAAAAGTTTCAATGATGGCTCTCTGTAGACCAGAAACTGAACAAGATTTAATGATAGCAATGAAGATAATAGGACCCTGGAAAAATAAAAGCCAAATAATGGTCCTTAACCTCCAGAAACAGATGAAAGGAGCAGGGACGATATGAGTTTCAGAGAGTTATGAAGATAAGTAATAGAATATAGAATCATCAGGAGTGAAACATATGTGCCGGCAACAAGGTACCAGAAGCTTGTGTCATGAGAAGAAATCAAGGATGAGTGTCCAGGAGGTTAAGAGTAGTTGCTCCAGTAAGCCATTATAATCTCTTGCCAATTTCCAGACCTGAGCTATGTTTCAGGTTTAGAGCCATTGACAAAACAGAAGGTTGGGACCCTCTAAAATAAAATGGAACACATTTACAAAAATAATGGTACTGGTTCTTCTCCGAAGGGAATTACAGCCATTTATTTGGGTGACTTCCCTAGAGAATGAAGCATATTCAAAAGAATTTTAGAATTGTAGGACAGAGGGTCTGACTTGACATTGATATCCAGAAACCAAAGGCATCTTCATGTCCATCTCAATTAGAGTCCATTCATATGAGGACTAGGGAATAAATGACGTACAAAATTCTGACCAAAGTTCAGTTTACTAGATAGAGTTCACTAGGACCCCACCTCCTGGTTATTTTCCTGATCCCAAAATATATAACTGGATTTAATGTACTTAATCCTTTGACCAAATTGGGTCTTTAGTCTGGGATAAAAAATATATAGTGGGAAAGGTCAAATGGAAATCTCTGAAATTGCATCTGAATTGTCTCTAAATAATAATTTTAAAAGTGTCACTTTCAGGTTTGCGGGGAGAGGATGGTAGAAATTAATGCTATCCTTAAAGATTTTAAGGATTCAGGAATGGCATCTCCTTTGCATCTCAGTTTAATTTATTAGTCTGCAGCCAGCAGAAACAGATCCTAGAGGATGACAATAGGCTACACACAAACTGAATTAAGTAATAGTCCCAAATGTAGCTACAATGCCAGAAAGACTGTCTCTTCTAGAAGAATAAGGAGGTAGAAAATTGAAAAAGATCATCTATAATGATTTCAATTTTTTCTCATAAAATTAGAGCCAAAGTTATCTCTATTGAGTTGAGGGAAGTGAAATGTTGGTTTGAAGTATGTGGGAAAAACTGAATGGTCATTGTGGGGATGTGAGAGCATATTCCTTAAGAATAAATTTAAAAAATTTACTGTTTACATTGAGGGTTCATTTAAGAGCAGAAATCATGATCTTAAATTTTGGGAAGAATGAGGATGTAATTAGGAGGCTTCCTTGAACATGGAAGTAGAATCATCTAATAGAAGATGGAAATTTAATCCAAAGATTGCCCTTTACTTTCTCAACTACTAGCAATTATGTAACCTTGCAGAAATTCATTCATTGGTATATATTGGATGTTTTATTATCTCTTATAATTGCTGAATAAGAATGGTTAGTCCTAATATATAATTTGGGGCCTGAATCTCATTTTATATTTGACACATTTTCTCTTTTGGATCATTAATTGGAGACATCCTATTCCAAAGAGATGGCACAAAGATTCGTCAGATTCATTTTATTTGTCACCTTGCAAAGTATAGCAAAAGAAAGCTGACAGTACAGCACTGATGTAACATCAAAGTCAATCACAATCAAAAAATAAAAGAAAAATTGGGCCTCATCTGAATTAAAATCTTTTGAGCATAAAAAGTCATTATCAACAGAAAAGATAACTCACAAAATGGGAATTTTTCAAAGCACTTATTTTATAGAGATTAATATCCAGAATATATAAAGAACTCATACTACTCAACAGCAACAAAAAAAATCAACAACCATTTTTAAAATGGGCAAATGATGATAGACATTTCTCCAAAGAAGATAGACATATGACCAACAAGCACATTAAAATATGCACAACATCACTAATCATTAAGGATATGAAAATTGAAATGAGTTAATACTTCCCACCTGTTGGGATGACTATTAATAAATAAAAAATAAATGTTAGCATGTATATGGAGAAAATGGAACCTTCATACATCACTGATGAGAATGTAAAATGATCCAGCCACTATGGAAAATGGTATGGCAGTTCCTCAAAAAATTAAATATAGAATTGCCACCACTTGACCCAGCAATTTCCCTTCTGAGTGTTTACCCAAAATAATTGGAAGCAAATACTCTTAACAGATATTTCTACACCAATGTTCATAGCAGCATTATTCACAGTAGCTGAAAAGTAGAATCTTATTTTTTTTATTTGTTTTAATTAGTTACACATGTCAGTACAATAACCTTGACATATCATACATTTGAATCAGATGGGATACAATATCTCATTTTTCTGAGTACACAGGTTGCAGAATCACATTGGTCATGCATTCACATATATATTCACAGTAATAATAATGTCTGTTTCATTCTATTATCCTTCCTATCTCCCCAACCCCTCCTCTCCCCTCCCATCACTTCTCTCTACCTAAGCTAGGGTAATGCTATTCTTTTTTTCTCACATCTTCATACATGTATTTTGTATAACAATGAGGGTCTCCTTCCACCATCCATGCAATTCTCCTTCTCCCTCCCTTTCCCTCCCATCCCTATGTAGAGGTAATCTTCTTCCCATGCTCTTCCTCTCTTCCCCATTTTGAGTCACCCCCTTTATATCAGAGAAGACATTCAGCATTTGTTTTTTTTGGAGATTGAGTAACTTCACTTAGCATAATCTGCTCTAATGTCATCCATTTCCCTGCAAATGCCATGATCTTATTATTTTTTAGTGCTGAGTAATATTCCATTGTGTATATATATGCCACATTTTTTTTTTATTCATTCATCCATTGAAAGGCATCTAGGTTGGCTTCACAATCTAACTATTGTGAATTGTGCTGCTATAAACATTGATGTGGCTGTGTCCCTGTAGTATGCTGTTTTTAGGTCCTTTGGGTATAGTCCAAGAAGAGGAATAGCTGGGTCAAATGGTGGTTCCATTCCCAGCTTTCCAAGGAATCTCCATACTGCTTTCCAAATTGGCTGCACCAATTTGCAGTCCCACCAACAGTGTATGAGTGTACCTTTTTCCCCCGCATCCTCACCAGCACTTGTTGTTGTTTGACTTCATAATGGCTGCCATTCTTACTGGAGTGAGATGGTATCTTAGAATAGTTTTAATTTGCATTTCTCTGATTGCTAGAGATGATGAGCACTTTTTTGTATACTTGTTGATTGATTGTATATCCTCTTCTGAGAAGTGTCTGTTCAGGTCCTTGGCCCATTTGTTGATTGGTTATTTATTTATTTTGTTTGTTTGTTTAACTTTTTGAGTTATTTGTATACCCTAGAGATTAGAGCTCTATCTGATGTGTGAGGGGTAAAAATTTGTTCCCAGGATGTAGGCTCCCTATTCACCTCACATATTATTTCTTTTGCGGAGAAAAAACTTTTTAGTTTGAATCTATCCCATTTAACGAAAGGCACTAACACTTTAATGGTTCTAAAATGGTGGATAATAGCATTATGGGTGGCATTATTTTCTTCTTTATACTTTTATCTATTTTCTCAATGTCCCATGAGAAATATATTTTACTTTATTATTAAAAAATAAATATTAAAAAGAAAAAAATAAGCTTAAAAGACTAATGAATAATCAATTAAACTGAGTTCCTCTATGGAATGGGTAACTTGTAGGGATGGGAGAAGACAGCTACAATCTGCCTACAATGATGTATGTGAAAAGATATTCTCTTACTTACAGTCCACTAAACAGTGTTATAAATTAAACCTCATGAATTAACTAGCTAAATTTTAGGTTTGTTATTAATTGCACAAAAATACTCTTTCCTTTTTAAGGTGATCCGAATAACACTTCAACTAAGGAGACAAAAGATTCTACCAAATTGAAGGAACCAGAAAAGAGGTCAGCTACATTCATTTGACAAATCTAGTAGGAACCAAATACTCAAATACATACAGGATTACTTGTCAACACACCAGTACTTTTGTGATTGTATAATATCAAAATCCACTTCAGGTCCACAAATCACCATATTTTTATACTAATTTTTTAAAAATAAGATTATATGGATACTTCTGTCCAGTCTCTGTACATATTGGAAAAATGAATAAAATGACATGAATTTAATATATGAATCTGTCATTTATGAGCTATGAAATATATTTGGTTACTAAATATTTTTAATCTTTGATTATCTCAGTTATAAAATGAAATAATGATGTGATGTGCTAGGTACGTAGAACAGAGCCTGCCTGGTACATAGTTAAGTGCTCAATAAATTATATCTTTGAATATTGATTAGTGTAACATTTCTTCTGCTACTTTTTTATGATATGAGCATTACTATTGGGGCCTTCCTACATCTCATTATGAGTCTCTGAGACCATTCATGTCACATTCACTTTTGAAAAAGAAGACATTCTAAATAGACTTTCCGGGGCTGGGGATGTGGCTCAAAGGATAGCACGCTCGCCTGGCATGCACGGGGCGCTGGGTTCGATCCTCAGCACCACATAAAAATAAAATAAAGATGTTGTGTCCACGAAAAACTAAAAAATAAATTTTATTTTGTCCACTGTCAGCTCTGCCTTCACATCTATTCACTTATCTCCGTCTTGATTATGACATCTGAGCCCAAACTTCCATCATTTCTTTCCTATACTGTTGCAATAGACTCCCAATTTGTTTCCCCAATTCTTCTAGTCATTTCTCAACATAATTGGAGATTTAAAAAAAAATTGAAATAGTTGAGTAGCCATAAAAGAATATTTATAAAATATAAACTTAATAACTTCCCATTACTCTGAGTAGAAGAAAAATATCTTGGCTAGTTTAAAAAGTCCCTGTCCATCTCTCCAGAGTTATGACCTAATCTTTCCTCTAACTGTGCTTCAGTGACACTGGCTTTTGTTTCCCTCCACTTCCTCAAACTAGCAATGATCCTTTGACTTCAAGGTCTTGGCACATGTGTTCCTTCTGCTCAAAATTCTATACTTCTATGTTTTGCCAAAGCCCAATCATTCTTCAGGTATCAATTTAACTGGTGCGTCAAAAAAGACCTTCCCTAACTTCTGCAATCTAAATTAGTTATCCCTGCTATTATTCTTCATGATATGCTTGACTCTTTATTCTTTATTCTTATCATGGTTTAGTATTAATTTTCCTTTCCTGTGAAAAGGGGATTCTGATTTTGTTCAGAGTAACTGATATGTTATAGCCACTCAATAATATTTGCCAAAAGAACTATCACATATTACACAGGGCTAGAAATTTCAGACAAGATTGTGTAAATACTTACACATTAAAGGTTGCTAATAAACTTCAGTTTGGTGATATACAAAGTGTGTTGAGATCAGGCTTAAATCTCTGTCCAGCCCGATCAACACCAGCCTTATCACAGTAGGACTTGAATTTCATGAACCAGGAGTGACTTGAGTTGACCTAGATTAGAAAATACTCACCAGATTCACCCTGCCCAGGATTAGCCACATTAAACTAAATCAACCTCTAGGATTTGGCTGAGAAGAATATAGAGTGAATACTATTTGCTTATATCTACATAAAGTGAAGAATTATCATATTTTCTCTCAAAAGACAAATAAACTTGCAGCTACTTAATTAGCCTAAAATAAAAATGAAATGTGTGTATACATTAAATTAAAATATGTACATAAATTAACTATACATGTATATATGTATTAAATTAAAATGTATGTTAAACATACTTTTAGAAATATAAAAATGATACATTTGAATGAATTAAATTTTAAAATATATAAAGGAATATATTAAATAAAGGTTGACTACAGATCTCTTACACATATGGGACTTTAAAAATAGTAACTAATTTACATGACTTATCAAAGGAACAGTTATACATTAATTCTAAAACTTTTCTGTCAACACTTGAACTATATTATAGTTTTTAATAAAAATGAAACTTTTATATATTGAAAGAAATTTCTGAGCTGCTTTCTAAAACTAAACCTTCACCCTTCCTTTCATTTCTACCCAGCAATGAAAATCTGTGGTATCTGGAGAAAAATCCTGATAAATTAACAATAATGATTCAAAAGCTTTTTGTGTTTGCTTTTACTTGGGCATTTGGAGGAAGTTTAAAGCATGAAGATGATACACTATTTTATCCAGCTTTTGAGCCTGATTCTGTTTCGGAAGTAACCTATGATTTTGACAAACTTGTACGTGAATTATTTGAAGACAATTCACAAGGAGGTAAGTTCTGGCTGGGAGGAATCATTATTTTGCTTATTATTTTAAAATAGTTTTTAAATTGTTGATGGACCTTTACTTTATTTATTAATTTATTTATATGTGGTGCTGAGAATCAAAGCCAGTACCTCACACATGCCAGGCAAGCGCTCCACCACTGAGCCACAGCCCAGCTCTGTTTTGCTTATTTTAAAATATTAATTAGAAGCAATGATTGTACTTATATTGACTAGGCCCATCATTTGAAGTGTGAAGATTAAAGGTAAAATAGTATTAAGAAACAACACCTTTATGCTAATGAAAGGGGGTTAAAGAAAATTAGATTCCTGATTGGTTCCAGATGCAATGAGAAGCTAGAACACTAGTGAAGCAAAAGGGAAAGCCTTAGAACTATGAACTCAGCCTTAGCCCATCAGCTGTGTAACGATCCATACTATCCACACCACCATGTAGCAGGAACTTCTGCAGGAGCAGAATATTTAGTCTTATATTTTTATTTTAATTCTGAGTTATTTTATAAAGTCTTGTGCTTTGTATTTATATGTCAGTTCTAACAGGTGGAATCTATCCTAGTAACCTAAAATACTTACCCTTCCCATTTAGCTGTTGCTGATTAAAGAAACTTTGAATAGATAAAGAGATTGTTAATGCAGGTACCAAAAAGAGACAAAATATGAATGTATTTAGAAGAACCTTGTAAAACAAAGATGGGATCTTTTTTGTGTGGTGCTGGGGATTGAACCTAGGACCTTGTGCATGTAAGGCAAGGACTCTACCAACTGAACCATATCCCAAATATATTTGGCTACTAAATATTTTTAATCTTTGATTATCTCAGTTATAAAATGAAATAATTAAGTGATGTGCTAGGTACGTAGAATAGAGCCTGCCTGGTACATATTTAAGTGCTCAATCAATGCAGTCTTAATTCTTAATTCAGTCTTCTGAATTACTGTAAACAGTTCCATTTAAGACATCTGGATGGGAGCAGAGGTGTAGCTCAATAAGACAGCGCATGCATAGTTTTTGCTAGGACCTGTGTTCAATCCTCACAGTCAAAAATGCACATATATATAAACATCTGGATGACAAGTTTTATGTAATTTCCTATAGAAATTAACTTTTAATTTCAAAGCATTGCATGTTAATTTGTTATTGAAGTTAACTATTCAATTTTATGCCTCTTTTTTTTAAAAAAATTATTTTTTAGAAGTATTTGGACGCAATACCTTCATTTTATTTATTTACTTCTATGTGGTGCTGAGGATCAAACCCAAGGCCTCACACTTGCTAGACAAGTACTTTACCACTGAGCCACAATCTCAGCACCTGCTAACTTTTAAAGATAGATAAACTACCTTGATTTATTGTCAGGCAGATCATAAACTAGAAATGTTTTATTAAAAATGTAAAAGCTATACACAAAATAAAGGAATTTTCGATGAGTTGTTAAAGTGTACTAAGGAATTTGTTGTCTTTGAAAAATAGGATTAAAAAATCAACTTTTAATTTGTTAGAACAATGTATAAAATAGCATATTGATTTGAAGCACACAGAAAGTAATTAATAATTATGTGATGCAAATACAAAAAAAAAAGAATAGCAATACTATAAGATAAAGTAAAATTTATGCCAAAAGATTAAAGAGGATTCGAGAAAAACACTACATTAAAAAACAACAACCCTAGCTGGCCAAGGTGTAATCCCAGAGGCTTGGGAGATTGGGGCAGAAGGATCATGAGTTCAAAGCCAGCCTCAGCAAAGGAATAGCGTGAGGCACTAAGTAACTCAGTGAGACCCTGTCTCTAAAATAAAATTAAAAATAGGGCTGGGGATGTGGCTCAGTGCCCAAGTTCAATCCCCAATACGAAAACAAACAAACAAAAAATCCACAAAACATAAAACAACCATGAACTTGTAGGAATATAACAATATAGTCTTTTAATAGCAAAATCTGATAGAATTCTAACAGGTAATAAATAATTCTAAAATTATAAGAGATTTTTAATTTGTCTCTATGATAAATTGAAAGATTGAAACAGGCAAAAAATTATAAGGTGTATGTTAACACTGTTTTACATATATACATTTATCATTTTAAATATTAACATTGTTATCTTTGTATAGTAAAATAATTGCTTAATTATTTTGCTTTTCATTATTCAGTATCTTCAACAATTTTCTACTGAGAAAATATATTACTTTTAAAATGGAAAATACATGTGATTTACAAATAAGTATCAATATTCTCTTATGTATTGGTTTAGCCACAACCAGTACATTTCTATCATTTAAAAACATCATGTGTGTTTACATAATAAGAAACAGAACTTTAGGGTAAGGTTTCAAGGCTATCAGATCAAAATTCACCTTAATTTCTGGATTATAAAAAGGACAAAAAGTTAATCAGTTTTTGCTTTTATACAATTAAATATTATGAAAAAAAGACAGACTTATTTAATATATTTGGACATACCTTTCTTAATAATCATATATTTCAGTTAGAGTTCATATTCTTAAATAAATCTCTTTCTTATGTGGATCTATTTATCAATCTCAAATGTAGGTATCAGTCTACCAACTGGTGAACGGTCTATCTTTGGGTATTTTGTGGACATACTACAATGTGAATTCATACCTTGGTCAGATTTAGTTCCTAATATTCAGACAATAATTCAAAGAGGTAAGGGTAATTATACAAATTTCTTGTAATTTGTATTTTTTTGTAATTTCTTCAAAATGCTGAGGATACTGTATTTGTAAAATTAGTTATATATCAGCAACTTTAATTATTAATACATTCCAAATTTGTGTAGAGACCAGTTTGGATCCGCATTTACAAAACGTGCCTTAAAAATAACTTTTGAATACTACTTTATGAGAAATCTGGAGTATTTTGAGTCATTTGCACATTGTAAAACTGAGTTCATCGAAAGTCTTATTAATCACAATATTTATTATTTCAATTAGCTATGATTATTGAAAGGAGAAAATGGTAAGGTTCACATCTAAAATAGGAAAAGTATGTATGTAAGAACTTACACTTGATTATATAGGAAACTACTCATTAGAAAAAAATACCATCGTTTGGTGAACATCCATATTTGCTAAATTATTTTTATTCTCAATCTTCTGCTTCTACATAAAACAAAAAAAGACATAGAAACTTGTTGCACTTTAAGAGCTTGGAAGAAGTTTAAGGCAGGAACTTAATGGTCAGGCTTCTTGTCAAGTTCTTACAAATACAGATGGTCCTCAACTTGCAAGTTTTCAACTTTATGGTAGTGTGAAAGCAACACATAATCAGTAAAAACCATACTTCAAATCTGGAATTTGAAATTTGCATCATTTCTCAGACTAGCAATACTGGAATTTGAAATTTTGGATCATTTCTCAGACTAGCAATAGGCAGTATCATACTCTTTTGCAATATTGGGCAGTGGCAGTAATCATAGGAATATAAGAGGAAACAACCAATACTCTACAGTGTACTGTTACTAAACTATGCTGTTAAGTAGGTTAGGTGTATCAAATGCTTTTGACTTAACAACATTTTCAATTTACCATGGGCTTATTTGGATATAATCACATCATCAAGGAGGAGAATCAGTATAAGAAGTTTAATGAATGGAAATTGAAATGAATAACTGAAGTCAGGTTTCTCTCATCAAATAATTTCAAAGTTTGGTTGCAAGAGTTTTTGACAGAAACCAACCAGAGCTGTCAGAATCATAGGCATCCAGAAAGTTCTAATTTCAAATTTATTTTTGTTGGAAATACCAAAGTTATATTGTACATTGTTTTGTCACAATAAGCATTGGTGAGAGATCACAGATTCTATTTCATGTTAGTGCTAATATTGGGGGCATTTTTATCTTTAGCTTTTTGCCACTAGATGGAAATATAACTGAATATCATTTGCCTATAATTCAACACCTTCTCCAAATCTAAAACATTCACTTCTCTGGAGACAACTTACCCTACTTGTATGCAAAGGACATAGAAGCAATTAAAACCCTCCTGAACTTTTAAACCAAACTTGTAATGATAATTTTAATGTCACAATACCATGTTTCCCCTGCAGTAAACCACAATATGTAGATTGGGCATCTTAGACATGCTTAAGGAAAAAAATCACCTTTTGGTATTATTGCATAGAAAGCTGACTGAAGGAGAAATCCACAACAACTACATGAAGTGCTTTCTCCTGGACTTAAAACTCTATGGGGTTATCACTGAGCACAGATGTGATAAATCATGATGCAGAATTCCTTTTCCTACTATCATGGTGGAATTGTTATTGAAAGAAAACATTTTGCATGTGAATTGAGTTATATATTTTACTTCAATTTCCACTAATCTTTGAGGAGTTCAAATATGAATTGTGTAGTAATTAAGATTAATTAACAGTGCTGAAAATTATGCTCTATACAGCTTATTGAGGATATAATATCTATTTAACAATCTACACATAATTTTGATTGAAACAGTCATGTTTTTTATCAGTCAGGTTGACTGTTAAATGTTCAAGGAGGACAAAAACCAAAGCTTCTTTCCCTCCACTCTTTCTCTCTCACACAAACACGTATAATTTAATCTGACCTATTAAGGGCTCTCCCCTCTGTAGAAAGGTGAACTACCTTAAGCGAGCCCTTACGTGGCCAGATACCCTATCCTGAGTGACCTAAGGAACCTCAAATCTTGAACTAAGGTTATCTGTGACTATTTTCTAGCATCCACTAAAAAGCTAATAGAATAGGACTATTTTCCTAAATCATATATTATTCATACAAACAATATTTTCAAATTTAATACTCAGTTAAAGGTAATTAGCAGAATCAAGATTATCACCATAAATTAACAAGACTTGAATGACTAGAATTACCGGCTATATATTCTGAGACATCCATACTTACTATGTTTAAAGAAATAAAAAATAAGCTTGAAAATACCTGAAAAGAATCAAAAACTATGAAAATGTGGCACAATTTGAAAAAGAATCAAACAGACCCTCTAGAGATGAAAAATGCAGCCAAATACGACCAGTGTAACTCCACATCATCTACAACTGCAATAATGGGATCCTAATTAGAATAAATTGTTCTCTCTGTATGTATAGCATGTTTAAATACAGTCTACTATCATATATATCTAAAAAGAACAAATAAAAATAGTTATAAAGGAAAAAATGACAACAAAAACAACCTACTTAAAGAGAAAAGGAAGCATTTTCATTAAAATCCAACATTTCAACTTAATGTTTTTTTTAATTTTTTATAGCTATAGATGGACAGAATGCCTTTATTTTATTTGTTTATTTTTATCTGGTGCTAAGGATCCAACTCAGTGCCTCGTACATTCTAGTCAAGTACTGTCACTGTGCTACAGCCCCAACCTCTTAATGTTGTTTTGAAGATGCTAACCAATGCAGTTAAAAAAGAGAAAAAAATTAGATATGTAAATTTGAAAAGGAGATGGTTAGATTTTATTATTTGCAGATATTAAAATATTTATGAAACTCAAGAATACCTTAAAATGATAAACTATAAGTAAAAGTATAAAGAATATGAATAAACAATTCATAGAAAAATAAACACTTCTTACATATAAAGAGTTGATTCATATATGAGAAATTCAAGTTAATCTACAATTAGATATAATTTTTACCTGTAATTTTGGTGAGGATCAAGAAGTTTGATACCTTTCACGAAGGCATGAAGATATAGACTCTCAAATATTGGAGAGCAATTTGTCAATATCCATCAAATTATATATCATATGACAGTTTATATTGATCCAAAACTCTACTTATAAAAAAATTAGTCCACATATATGTGAAATAACATATGTGTATTACTTAACTCAGACTTGTTTGTAATAGCAAAAGATTGAAAACATCATAAATGTCCATAAGTAGAGCACTGAGTAAAAAAAAGAAAAATTTTGCATGATACATTTGTTAAATGGAATGATACTGATCAGAAAAAAATCTTTTAATGGCTTATAAGAAAGTTTCTTTTTGGATTTATATTTGTGTGTCTGTTTTATTTTACATCAAATTGCCTATGTTTGGCTATTTTTTACTTTTACAAATGTCAATCTTTAAAATAGTTAAATTTCTTTATAATATGTTGAATTTTTTTCAGAAAGTATTAAGTACCCAAAATGTTAGTTTAATATTTCTAAGTCATTAGAAACTTTTCTTTTTTAACTTAGGGACTTCATTACTGACTGACATTCAAGAATCTGGTGACAACATATTGAAGATGATAGAATGTGGAGAGTACATTAATTATGTTGCTACCAGAGACACAACATGCCTTTCTTTTCTCATGAGCCTTCTCTTAAAGAATTCCTGCCCTGTGCTTCTCACAGGTATTTTTTAAAAATGTAAATGAAGGGGTATTTTAGAGTTAGGAGGAAATATTACTTGGTCCAAACATGCGAAATGGGAAAAAATAGGTCCTGAAAAGTTTTGGTGATTATATAAATTCACATCCTTACTAACAGTGTATAAAATGCCCATTTCCCTACATATTTTCTAGTAGAGGACATTGTGAATCTTTTTCATCTTTTCATTACCTTCAGGAAAATTCTAGCAGTAGAACTGCTGGGTAAATATATAACTGGTCTCCATAGCCTGTGGGCTGAGGTCCTTGGAGGTCCACTAATGGTAACATTGATTGGTTTAATTAAATCTACACATGTAATTCCTCAACCGGAAGCTAAATTTTTCACTTTTTTACTTTTACCAAAGGAATCACTCTATAGCTTCCATTGTTTCTGAACATTTATTTCAACTTAATCACCTTTTCCAGTTTTCTAACTTATATGGTCCATCACCAGAGGCAAGTAGTACCATTTTCCCAGTTCCATATTCAAAGAATTCCAGCAAGGTGACTCTCAGGTAACCATAGCTTGCCTTTAATTTCATCTAAGGAATTATTATTTAGTGAATTATCAAGTCATGAGTCCCTGTTCTGCCTCAATAAAGAATTTATCATCAGATTTCTCCCTCCGATTGTCTTAGCAAATGTTGTCAAGGAATTTTATTTCATGTAGTATTTCTAGTGTGCTATAGGCAAAACAATTTGTGATGGGCTTAATGAACATTAGATAAAAATATATAGACAGTAGAATGAATCAGATATAACTTTCCTTTGCTCTTAAATGAATACATGACTAGTGTAACTCCACATTATGTACAACTACAAGAATGGGATCCTAATTGGAATGGGTTGTACTACATGTATGTATGTCAAAATGCACTCTACTGTCATGTCATGTATATATAAAAATAACAAATTTTTAAAACCCCATTAGCTCCTTATCTATTCTTTTGTAAAATATGTAAATAATGTAGACTCTGAGAAGGATACATATTAACTCACTTACCTAGCCAGTATCACATTTTAAAAAGGGAAAAGCAAAAACATACTTTTCATGTAAATTTCAGATGAAGGAAAATGCTATTGTTTCCTCAGACACCTAGGCTAGAGGTCTAACTCTGGGGATCCCAATAAACCAGGTCTGTTGCACTATTAGTTCATTTTAATATGTTAACATATGTCATTTTCTGGCATGTAATTCTAACCTAAAATATTTTTCCCTCTTAGGAGAATGTGGTGTTGGGAAAACTGCTACCATTAACCAAATGCTTGAAAAGTTAGAGAACTCCGGAGCATTTGATATAAAATATGGGTCAATTTTAGGAGATGTCCTATTACATAATGAGATCAAAAAATCAAGGTTGTATATATATTAAACTTTAAATTTTATTCATCTATTATTTAGATTCTATTTATAAAAAAATGTTGGCCTTAACATATATGTGCCTTGTTTTTAAAAAGCAAATCTATGCAATGAGTTGCCTGAAATTCCATCATGATATATTTCTTTTATTTTATACCTTTATTTTTAATAAATTTTTTATGTATTTTAATTAGGTATAATAACAGAATAATATTTTATTTAGTTATTTATTTTTATGTGGTCCTGAGGATCGAACCCAGAATCCCAGAATCTCACATGTGCTAGGCAAGTGCTCCACCACTGAGCTACAACCCCAGCCCCATATATATTTCTATGTAATAAAAAAGTCACAAGGCAAAATTACAGAATGATATATAAACTATGTGTGTAAAATATATGCAAAGAAAAAAGCCTGAAAGAATATGCACCAAAATGTTAAGACCATGAGTAATTTTTTCTGGTTATCATTATTTTCTCAATGTTTTGTAACAAATGTTACTTTTATTAAACTAAAAAAAGTAAATCTATTATATAAAAATGCAGAGTTATTCAAAAGAAGAATTTTCCTAATCTCCCCTTTATGTTTTCAATTTAAATGCTCTCACTTAAAAATAATAATTGTTTATATTTGTGGGGTGTTATGTTTTGATATGCATTATGAAATTATTACTTCAGCTAATTAACACATCTATCACCTCACTACTATTTTTTAGAGTGAGAACATTTAAATTTTTTTTATTTGCTATATTGAAATAGGCAATACATTAGTATTAACTGTAATCATCACTATGCAAGAGACCTTGAAATCTTATTCCTATATCTAACTGAACGTTGTTCTCTGACCGTTCCCTCCCACCTCACCTCCTTACCTCTGGAAACCACCATTCTATCCTTTGCTTCATCTTTTTTATATTCCAAATATAAGTGAGATTATGCACTATTTGTCTTTCTGTGCCTGACTTGTATCTCTTGGCATAATGTCCTCCAGGTTCATCTATGTTGTCACAGATGACAAGATTTCATCCTTTTTAAGGCTGAACAGTATACCATTTTGTATATATACATTTTATTTATCCATTTATCCACTGATTAGTGGTTAGTGCCATATCTTGGCTATTGTAAGTAATGCTGCAGTGAACATTGAAATGTAGATGTCTATTCAACATACTGATTTCAGTACTTTGGGGTATATACCCAGAAATGGGATTGCTGTATCATATAGTAATTCTAGATGTAGTTTTTTGAGGAGCCTCCATACTGTTTTCCAGAATGTCTATACTAATTACATTTCTATGGACAGTGTACAAGGGTTCCTTTTCTTCCACAGTCCTTGTGATTTTCCTTTTCCTGATGACTAATGATGTTGAATATTTTCCCATAAACCAATTGGCTATTTGTATGTCTTCTTTTGTGAAATGAGTTGTGACCATTTTTTAACTTTTCTTTTCATCTAGTAGTTTGAGTTCCTTATATATTTTGGATACTAACTCCTTCTCAAATGTATGGTTTGAAAATATTTTCTTCAATTCCATAAGTTGTTTCTTCATTCTGTTGTTTCTTTTGTTGTATAAAAGCATTTTAATGTTTTTTTCATATTTTATTGGTGCATTGTAATTGTGTAATGCACATAATTACATAATGATACATAATGGTGAGATTCGTGATTACATATTCATACATGCACACAATTCAACAATATAATTTGGCCAATATCATTTCGAAGTACTTCCCCTTTCCTTCCTGTCCTCCCTCCCTTTGATCCCTTTCCTCTATTCTGCTGATTTCCCATTGATTTTATTGAGATTCCCCCATATTTCTTTTCCTTTTTCCTCTCTAGCTTCCAAAATTTTCCCTAATTTATATGATAGCATTTCTTGGATAGAGGTGAAATAATTTTGATGATGTAAAAACAAACATATATTAGGTGCTAAAAAAAAAAGAAAAAAAAGTCTGTGAACATAACGCCTAAACATGCATTCTGAGTTTGAGTCTTCTTTTTCATGAAAAGAAAAGAAATTCTTTTCTTTTCTTTTTTTTTAACATCTTCATACATGTATTTTGTACAACAATGATGTCTCCTTCCACCATCCATGCAATTCCCCTTCTCCCTCCCTTTCCCTCCCACCCCTCTTCCCATGCTCTTCGTCCCTACCCCATTTTGAGTCACCCCCCTTATATCAGAGAAGACATTTGGCATTTTTGCAGGGGGATTGGCTAACTTCACTTAGCATAATCTGCTCTAATGCCATCCATTTTCCTTCAAATGCCATGATCTTATTATTTTATAGTGCTGAGTAATATTCCATTGTGTATAAATGCCACATTTTTTTAAATCCATTTATTCATTGAAGGGCATCTAGTTTGGCTCCACGGTTTAGCTATTATGAATTGTGCTGCTATAAACATTAATGTGGCTATGTCCTTGTAGTATGCTATTTTTAGTTCCTTTGGGTATAGTCCAAGAAGAGAAATAGCTGGGTCAAGTGGTGGTTTCATTCCCAGCTTTCCAAGGAATCTCCATACTGATTTCCAAATTGGCTGCACCAACTGCAGTCCCACCAGCAGTGTATGAGTGTACCTTTTTCTCTGCATCCTCACCAGCACTTGTTGTTTGTCTTCTTAATGGCTGTCATTCTTACTGGAGTGAAATGGTATCTTAGAGTAGTTTTAATTTGCATTTCTCTGATTGCTAGAGATGATGAGCATTTTTTCTTATTTGTTGATTGATTGTATATCCTCTTCTGAGAAGTGTCTGTTCAGGTCCTTGGCCCATTATTGATTGGATTGTTTGGGGTTTTTTGGTGCTTATCTTGTTCAGCTCTTTATATACCCTAGAGATTAGCACTCTATCTGATTTGTGAGGGGTAAAAATTTGTTCCCAAGATGTAAGCTCCCTATTCACCTTACATATTATTTCTCTTGACTGAGAAAAAGCTTTTTAGTTTGAATCCATTCCATTTGTTGATTCTTGGTTTTAATTCTTGTACTATAGGTGTCTTATTAAGGAAGTTGGGACCTAGCCTCACGTGATGGAGATTGGGGCCTACTTTTTCTTCTATTAGACACAGAGTCTCTGGTTTAATTCCTAGATCCTTGATCCATTTTGAGTTAACTTTTGTGCATGGTGAGAGATAGGGTTTCAATTTCAATTTTGTTGCATATGGATTTCCAGTTTTCCCAGCACCATTTGTTGAAGATGCTATCCTTTCTCCAGTGCATGCTTTTGGCACCTTTGTCTAATATAAGGTAGTTATAATTCTGTGGGTTAGTCTCTGTGTCCTCTATTCTGTACCATTGGTCTACCAGCCTGTTTTGGTACCAGTACCAAGCTGTTTTTGTTACTATTGCTGTGTAGTATAGATTAAGGTCTGGTATAGCCTTACCACCTGTTTCACTCTTCCTGCTTAGAATTGCTTTAGCTATTCTGGGTCTCTTATTTTTCCAGATGAATTTAATGATTGCTTTTTCTATTTCTATGAGGAATGTCATTGAGATTTTGATCAGAATTTCATTGAACCTGTATAGTGCTTTTGGTAGTATGGTCATTTTAATAATATTAATTCTGCCTATCCAGGAGCAAGGTAGATCTTTCCATCTTCTAAGGTCTTCTTCTATTTCTCTTTAGGGTTCTATAGTTTTCATTGTAAATATCTTTCATCTCTTTTGTTAGATTGATTCTCAAGTATTTTATTTTTTTGAGGACATTGTAAGTGGAGTCGTTTTCCTCATTTCCTTTTCAGAGGATTTGTCATTGATATACAGAAATGCCTTTGATTTATAGGTGTTGATTTTATATCCTGCCACTTTGCTGAATTTATTTACTAGTTCTAGAAGTTTCTTGGTAGAGTTTTTTGGGTCTTCTAGTATAGAATTATATCATTAGCAAATAGTGCTAGTTTAAGTTCTTCTTTTCCTATAGTTATTCCTTTAATTTCTTTTGTTTGTCTAATTGCTCTGGCCAGTATTTCAAAAACTATGTTGAATAGAAGTGGTGAGAGAGGGCATCCCTGTCTTGTTCCAGATTCTAAAGTGAATGCCTTTAGTTTTTCTGCATTTAGAATGATGCTGGCCTGAGGCTTAGCATAGAGAGCTTTCACAATGTTGAGGTAAGTTCCTGTTATCCCTAGTTTTTCTAGTGTTTTGAAGATATAGGGGTGATGTATTTTGTCAAATGCTTTTTCTGCATCTATCAAGATGATCATATGGTTCTTATCTTTAAGTCCATTGATGTGATGAATTACATTTATTGATTTCTGTATGTTGAACCAACCTTGCACCCTGGGGATGAATCCCACTTGACCATGGTGCACGATCTTTTTGATATGTTTTTGTATCCAATTTTCCAGAATTTTATTGAGGATTTTTGCATCTATATTCATTAGAGATATTGGTCTGAAGTTTTCTTTCTTTTAGGTGTCTTTGTCTGGTTTTGGAATCAGGGTGACATTTTAATGTTTTTTAATTATTTTTTTTAGTTGTAGATGGACACAGTACCTTTATTTTATTTGTTTTTATGTGGTGCTGAGGATCAAATCCAGTGCTTCACACGTGCTAGGAAAGCACTCTACCACTGAGCCATAACCCACCTGAGCCCTAAAAGCATTTTAATTTGATGCATTCCCATTTTTCTATTGCTTTTGTTGCTGTGCTTTGGGGATTATATAAAAAATCTTTGCCCCGACCAATACTCTTTATAGTTTTTTTTTCCTAGTACTTTAATAGTTTCAGATGTGACATTTAGGTCTTTAGTTCATTTTGAGTTGATTTTTGTATAAGTTGTGAATAATGGTCCAATTTCATACTTCTGCATATGGATATCTAGTTTTCATGATACCATTTATTGAAGAGACTCTCATCTCCCCATTATGTGTCTCTAGCATCTTTATCAAAAATCAATTCACCATAAGTGTCTGAGCTTATTTATGGGCCCTTTGCTCCATTTCTCATTGTGTATGTGTTTATGTTACTATTACTTTGGCTTGATCACTATGCATTTATAGCATATTTTGAAATTAGATGGTGTGATGCCTCCAGCTTTTTTCTTTCTGCTCAAGACTGCTTTGACTATTTGGAGTCTTTTGCAGTTCTATAGGAAAAATGAAACATGACATTGGACTTTGTAGATTGCTTTAGATAATGTGGACATTTTAACAATGTTAATTTTTAAAATATTTTTTAGTTGTCAATGGACCTTTATTTTATTTACTTATATGCAGTATTGAGAATTGATACATGCTAGGCAAGTGCTCTACTACTGAGCTACAACCCCAGCCCAACAATGTTAATTCTTGTAATCCATGAATTCAAAATATGTTTCCATTTATTTGTATTTTCTTCAATTTTCCTCATCAGGAAAATTTTTTTAAGTTTTCAGTGTATAGATTTTGCATCTCCTAGTTGAATAATTACTCCTAATTATCTTAATGACATTATATATTGGATTATTTATCTTTTTCAGATGGTTTGCTGCTAATGTATAGAAATATAGAAATATGATTTTTGTGTCTTGATTATGTATCCTGTAACTTTACTGAATTCACTTACCAATTCCAACAGTTTTATGGTGGATTTTCAGGGTTTTCTACATAAAATGTATGTCATCAGCAAATAGAAACAGTTTTACTTCTTCCTTTCCTATTTGGATGCCTTTATTTTATCTTGATTAATTTCTCTGAGACTTTCAGTACCATATTGGAAAAAAGTGATAAGAATGGGTATCCTCATCTTTCTGCTTTTCACTACTCAGACTGATGTTAATTGGGGGCTTTTCACATGTGGACTTTATTGTGTTGACATACACTCCTTCTATGCCTAATTCTCTAGAGTTTTTAATCATGAGAAAGTATTGAACTTTTTGAAATGTTTTGAGTTTTTTTCTGCATCCATATTATAATTTTGTCCTTCATTTGTTAATTTGTGTGTGTCAAACCATCCTTGCATTCCCAGGAATAAATCCACTTGATCATGTTGAATGGTCTTTATAATGTGCTGTTGAATTTAGTTTTATTAAGATTTTGCATATGTGTTCATCAGAGTTAGTACCTCTAATTTTCTTATAGTATCATGTTCTGGCCTTGGGATCAAGTTAATGCTAGCCTTGTAAAATGAGTTTAAAAATATTCCTCCTTCTTGACTTTTCTGGTAGAGATTGAGAAGGATTTATATTAGTTCCTCCTTAAATAATTGGTAGAATTCAATATTGAAATATCCAAGTCTCGGCTTTTCTTTGATGGGAGTCTTATTACTGATTCAATCTCCTTGCTTGTTGTTGGTCTACTGAGATTTTCTACTTAAAGGAAAATCTTCAAATTATGAACAACTAGTTTCATTCCTTTAAATAAGGAATTCTTACATATACTTTAAATATAAATAAATCTAAAATCTCAATTTTTATATAGCATAAAAGATAGCAATAATAATTTTTCTCCTAGAAAAAAATGTGCCTAATAGATGCAAATAAAGTTTTGTATAACATTTGTTTTGTTGTACTAGAAATATATGAGCTACTTAACAAATACAAAAAGACTTTTGTAAAGAAAAGTTTTATCTCTGTCATTCTGTATTCTGTCTGCCTCTTCCTAAAAGGAGAGGAAAAAGGAACTCTGAATTATACAAATAAAAAGTGCAAATTTCTAAAGTTAATTCTGGTTCTGTTAAAATATTAAAGAAGCCTATTGCTTTTGAATTGAATAAGAAGACAAAATCTTGGAGAGGTTCATAAGACCTTTCCTCTAATCATGAAAGTCAGATAGCCAGCTGTCTATGTCATGTACATACTTGGATATCCCATAAACATCTCAACCTTCACAAATCCAAAACATAACTCTTAATTTCTCTTCCAAATCTATATTCCTCCACTGTTCTTTACTTTAACAGAAAAGACTAGGTACTCAAGCTTAACACCTAGGAATCATCCTTGAGTTTCTTCCTATCCATCTTTAAAGTTCCTTCTGATCAATTACAATCATTGTATCTCCATTCTCACTACCCACATTCTGTCTCCTATTATTCGAATCTTCTGTCTTTACACATGTCACAAATTGCTCTAATTCTCCTGTTTCCAAGCCACCATCATCTACATCTTACACTACTAATTATTTTAGAATAGACTCTTACTGCACTTCAAGAAGGCCTTTAAAATTTAGAGAGATAACTTTCTTAAGCATTTAATACAATAGAAATCATTCCTGATCTAAATAATACGAATAATAAGAGTCTAAAAAAATAAATAGGTATGCTTAATAGTGAATTGGATCTTTATTAAGACATACTATTTTGTCAAACATACAAAAATCAAACACCTAAATACAAGATGAAAATAAAGACAAGTCTTTTACTGTATGATCCATAAGGCAAACATTTTATAAAGACAGAAGGGAGGTAATGGCTTACTACCTTTAGAAAACACCAATAATTTGGCATCCTAAGAATTTGCCCAGTTCATTTTTAAGTAAGTCCATGTTAAGTTTGAGTTTCAGTTTCAACGTGGATACTAATTTTATCTGTAAAAATATGAATGGGGATGGAGGATAGGGGGACTGTTTTCTTATAGAGGATACAACTAAAATCAGCCACATGTTGTTATTTCATTTTTTAAATATAGATATAATTGTAAATAAACTAATTTTGAACCTTTAAAACATTTGATTCAATAGCCTAAAGCAGAACATCAGCGTCTTGTTTACTGAAACCCATAAGATATCAAGTAGAAAACATGGTATGTATTAATACAGTTTCAAAAGTTCTCTATCTCAACTGTATGTAAGTCATTTCTTTTAGAAATCTCAGAAGGAAAAATTCAAATTGATAATTTAATATTAAAAAGTCCTCAAAAAATACCCAGTACTCTCTCAAATTGTTCTAATCTCTTCAAAAGATAGAGGAGAGACAGTAGAGAAGATTTACCTCCTTTGTCAATGAACTCAGATGAAATCTAGAAGTAACTGAACACACTTTCATGGTTTTAAACATAATGCAATAGAAAATTATGATTCTATAAGTTCTCAAATCAGGCCATGTGATACAGACATACATGGAATTTCAGAAGCCTCATCCTTGAAAATTCTGATTTACTAATTTATGGAGCAACAACTCCACTTCTCAAGAAGAAAAGATGGGGCTCTCCTGAGGTAGCTATGGAAAATGAAAGGGAGCCATGTCATCAGGTCCTGCCAGAAGACATTTTGTTCTTAAGCTGCTATAGTACTATCCCAAATTACCCTCTGGATGATCCTCCCTCAGGGAATGGTTCCAATTTTTATATATTTGCTAGATCTAGCTGCATGCTGCTTTTAGATCTTAAGAAGTTCTGTCTACCTACTAACATGCATAAGTGAGAAGAGGGTCTCTGAGCTTTCATATGGTTACATTTGACTATGGTTGCAGAGAGATACTGTTTACTGTGAAAAAGTAAGGAAACATTCCTAAATTGGTGTTCCTCCTCTCAGAATAGTTTTTTGGAAAAGACAACAAAATAGTAAAATTATATAATTTTCAAATGTTTGAACAGCCTAAAACAAAAATATTCTTAAAGTGTTCTCAATTTGTCTGTCTTTTTTTTTTGGCATCATAGATAATACTACTAAGAAGCTGTATGATAAAACTGATGAAAGTCATAAAGGAATTATAGTTTCTGCAATAAATTTTAGCACCAATATGACAGTTGCCAAAATGAAGGAGATGATTCTTAAAAAGTTAGTGAGAAAAAACAAAGACACTCTTGGAGCACCTAAAAACAGCAGGGTAAAATACTTCCCTCCCTCCCTGTTAAATAATCTGGCTATGCTATTCAAATGATAAATTAATTTATTTTAATTAATATTAGTAAAAAGATTGTTATACCACATGCTCCTGAACTTTCCTAGAATATGCACTTTATAATGGAAACTCCGGTTTTCAAATCAATATAATTCAATTTTCCAACATGGAGAATAATACTGATTGAGAATTACTAAGGCCAAAAGAAACCACTGAAATCTGAATAAAGATAAGAATACTGGAAAATGGGTTAGATGCTAACCTTGTGGTAACAAGAGAAGAGCCTTGTAACAACTCCCTCTTTCTTCTTCCTTCCTTCCTTCCTTCCTTCCTTCCTTCCTTCCTTCCTTCCTTCCTTCCTTTCTTTCTTTCTTTTTTTCTTTCTTTCTTTCCTGAGGATCAAACCCAGGGCTTCACACATGCAAGGCAAGTGCTCTGTCACTGAGCTACATCCACAACCTTTTTCATTTTTTTATTGTGAGATAGTATCTTACTAAGTTGCCCAGGCTGGCCTTGAACTTGTGATCCTTCTGCCTCAACCTCCTGAGTATCCGGGATTATAGACATGCACCACAGAGCTCACCTGTCTGTTTCTTAAAATGGTGTTGGGTATTTCTTTTTCTTACCCTCTGTCTACCTGGATAAGTATGTTAGCTTTTTATCACTGGGATTAAAAAAAATTAAATCTGGGAAAACAACTTAGAAGGAAAGATTGATTTTGGCTCCTAGTTTCAGAGGTTTTAGTCCATGGTTTCAGAGGTTTTAGTTTCAGAGGTTTTAGTCCATAGTCCTTCTGAGCAGAGGGGTATAGCAGAGGAAAGCTGTTTACCTCTGGGAAGCAGAGACAACAGAAGAGGCCAGGACAAGATAGAGTCCAACAGGACATGCCCCCAAAGACCTGCTCCCTCCAACTAAGTTCCACCACCTCCCAGTATCCATTCAGAGTATGAATTTATTAATAGATGAATCCACTGATGATGTTAAAGCCCTCATGATCCAATTACTTCTGAAAAGCCCCACTACTGAACATTGCTTCATTAGGGACCATTGAGCTTTGGGGGGATATTCCATATCCAAATTATGACTGCCCATTTATTCAACCAAATTCTCTGTCACAATAGACATTTACATTGACTCCAATTCAATACCATAAAATAAGCAAAGGGGTAATTCCTACGATATCAATTTCAAGAGCTTTTAAGGGTTTGCTTCAGATTTCCTGATTTTTAACTGATGATTTAGATGATCTTGGTAGATCTTTGCCTTCATAGGTAAACTTTAGAGATTTTGAAAAGGTTAATAATAGCCCAGTTAGATTAGATAATAGTACCTAATTGCACCACTAGCAAGCAAGAAAATTTTAGTTTGTGATACAAAAGAGGGGAAACTGGGTGTCTTACTAAAAATTATATGGACCATTACAAATTAGATAATTAGGTAATTCAAAGTAAAGAGCTATTTGTATTTTTTAACTAGTTACTTGTCTTGCAAAAAAGACAATTAACTAGTTAATCTAAAGGGCCTAATGCGCAGAGATTTTAATCAGTATATTTCAGCACATAATATTTTCAAAGATGGAAAGTAACACAAGCTTAAAAGTTGGAATTGTGTCTGAATATTCTGCTGGTTGTTCTTGACAACAGCATTTGTAGGAGAATTTTAAAAGTCTAGTTCCAGGTGATAGGCTTATTCCCAAATGAGAGTACATATGAAATAAATAGCTAGACATCTATGATAGTGCCTTGCCAATAATAAGTAAATGCGATCAATAAGTAAATACTTAATAAGTAATAGGCCTGTTCCTTTGTACAATTACACAATTAGATTATTAGCATCAAATATATTTCTATCATCAGACATAATTATTAGAAGTCCATAGAGGGTGAGCAGATTTTTCATTACTCTGAAAACTTACTGTTTTCTAAGATCTTATCTTCAAAAATAGAACTTGGTATTCTATTTTAATAGAAAAAAATAGACATGATATTATGTATAATTTTGTTCTTATTCCATAGCGTAATTAATATTTCTAATTCTTACTTTAAACAAAGGTACTACAAGTTGATATGCTTTAAAACATTTTGTTTTCCTTAAGATTATAATATTTATTGATGACATGAATACTCCAGGATCTGATATGTATGAAGCACAGCCACCACTGGAACTGATCAGACAATTGTTAGACATGGGAGGGGTTTATGATACTAAAAGAAATGTATGGAAGGTAAAGTATATGCTAAGATTTTGTTCACATTAAATATTGTTATTTAACAATAAATTAAACATTTGTAGCAGTGTGAAGTAAATTAAGTGAGAAATCTAGACAGTATAGCCATATGGACATGTTAAAATGAGTCTAAGAGCCTAAATTAATCATGTCAATTACATCTTTGCAATTTAGAATAGGTCCATGTGTTTCAGAGACTCTACATAGATTCTTTTCATCATTTCACCCAGCTTTACAGTGCTGTGATATTGTAAGAACATGTCAAATGGCCGTTATTATATTAACAGCTAAGCATCTTTTCACTCCAAGTCAATCTGATCATGCTGAAGACACAACTCAACTGGATCTTTTGATTTCTCACTTATCACCAAAATCCTCTTTGCTAATCTCAAAAACACACTGCTATTTTCTAATGATTGTTTATCATTTTTAATTCACATGTAATAATTGCGTATATTTATGGGTCACAGTGGGTTGTTTTAATACATTTATACAATGTGTAATAATTACATCCATCACCTCAAACATTTATCATTTGTGGTAAAAACATTCAAAATTCTCTCTTCTAGCAATTTCAAAATATACATTATATTATTGTTAACTATAGTGACCTATATAACAGAGCATCAGAACTTATTCCTACTTTCTATAACTTTTTACCTGCTATCCATTCTCTTCTCATTTCCTGCTCCCTGGCACCTTCCACAGTCTTCTGTGAGATCACCTTTTTTAGATGCCACAAATGAGTAAGAACATGCAGCAGTATTTGTCTTTCTGTGCTAGGATTATTTAACATAGCATAATATTATCCAGTTTCATCCATTTGTAGCAAACAACAAGATTTCCTTTTTTTAAGACTGAATACTATCTCATTGTGTATATACACCATATTTTCTTCACCCATTTATCCATGGATGGGCACTTGAGTTATTGCATATTGTTGCTATTGTGAATAGTTCTATGATGAACACAGGAGCACAGATACACTTTTGACATACTGATTTAATTTCTTTTGAATATATATACTCAATGGTGGGATTGCTTACACATATAATAATTCTATTTTTAGTTTTTTAAAATATTTATTTTTTAGTTATGTTTTATTGTAGTTGGACATAATATCTTTATTTTATTTATTTAATTAATTTTATGTGGTGCTGAGGATCAAACCCAGGGCTTCACACATGCTAGGCGAGCACTCTACCACTGAGCCACAATCCCAGCCCCTATTTTAAATTTTTTTGTTGGTTCTTCTTAGTTATATATGCCAGTAGAATCAATTTTGATAAAATTATAAAAGCATGCACTATATCTTATTTTACTTAGGACCCTATTCTTATGGGCAGGCACAATGATATGGTTCACTTAGATATTTTCTTATGAGTATATAGGAAAATTATGCTAAATTTATTCTACCATCTTTCCTATTCGAATCCCCCCTTTTTCCTTTTGTCCTCTTTTGTCTAATCTACTGAATTTCTCTCCTCTCCCTACCTGTTTAATCATGGTTTAGCTGCCACATGTCAGCAAAAACATTCGACCTTTGGTTTAGGAGATTGGCTTATTTCACTTAGCATGATATTATCTAGATCCATCTATTTACTGGCAAAAGTCATAAAGTCATTCTTTGTGGCTGAGTAATATTCCATTGTGTATATATACCACAATTTCTTTGGCCATTCATCTGTTGGACATATAGGCTGGTTCCATAGCTTAGCTATTGTAAATTGTACTACTATAAACATTGATGTGGCTGTGTCACCATAGTATGCTAATTTTAAATCCTTTGGGTATATGATGAGGAGTGGGATAACTGGGTCTAATATTTAAGGAACTTTCATACTGCTTTCCATGATATCTGCATTAATTTACAGCCTCACAATAGCATATGAGAGTACCCCTTTCTCCACAACCTTACCAACACTTGCTTTTTCTTATCTTTTTTTTTTGTAATATGCATTCTAACCAGAGTAAAATGATGTTGCACTATGGCTTTCATTTGCATATTCCTGGTGATCAGTGATGTGTGGTGTATTTTCGTTTGTTGAACTTCTTGTCCACTTCTTAAACTTGGATTATTTGGGAATTTTTGCCACTGAGATGTTCCTTATATATCCTGGATATTAATCCCTTGTCAGAGACATAGTTTGTAAATATTTTCTCCCATTCTATAGGTTGTTTCTTAATTCCACTGACTAATTGTTTTTCTGTGCAGAAACTTTTCCATTTTCTTCAATTTCATTTGTTTATTTTGCTTTTGTTGCTTGGGGTTTTGAAGTCTTAACCCCAAAATCCTTGCCCAAGATAATGTTATGCATAAAACATTGCCCTGGTTTTTTTTAGGAGTTTCATAATTTCTAGTAGTTGCTTTACAGGGAGGGGAGAGATATTCCTGATGACTTTAGAAAGCCTGCAAGAAGTAACATCGTGAAATTACACTTTAGAATAGGTAACTTCTAAGAACATAAATTTCTATTGCAATTTTTGTTTTGCAGTATATAGTAATCTTAATATTTTCACCCAAATATTTTTAAAATCTTTTGTCCATTTGGGACAGGAAAGTATTTATTTCACTTCCTACAGATGCATTTAGTTACTATTCTTCTTTCACTCTTTCAGAATATTCAAGATCATGCTATAGTTGCAGCCTGTGTTCCTCCAATCGGTAAAAACAACATTAGCCCACGTCTCCTCAAGCACTTTTCCATCCTGGTATTGCCTCATCCTCCACAGAGTGCCCTGCGGACTATTTTCCAGGTAACACATCCAGTTCATTTTCTAATGAAAAATATTAATTTCATGGTGTAAGAAACATTTGTGAGAACTTAAAACCACTTTGAATAGATTTTATTTCCCCCTCTATTTTCTAGTCTATTGTTATAATGTCTGTAAATATCAAAAATATAATTCAGTGTGTATAAGAAACCCAGAGATCACAGGACTTTATTCTCTGAGAATTTTGCTCTTTGTGTATGCATGCACACACCTACACACACACACACACATGCACACACATATGTGTGCTAGGAATTGAACCTAGGATCTTGTGCATACTAAGCATGAGTTCCACCACTGAAACACCCCAGTCCCTCATTTTATTGTAGAACAAAAAAAACATCAAAAGATCTATTATGTCAGTCTGGATTGGCGTACATGTATACTTTCTTGTTTACAAGAACCTTTACCCCATTTGTGGGCTATTGATCCCTGCAGCAGTATTACCAGGGACTTTTTGAAAAATTGATGTAAAATTTTATCTTTAAATTTTATATTGTAAAGGAAAATGCAAGATGAATTTTAAAGAATGTAATAATCTTGCATAAAATTTATTTTCCTATCAAACTAGATTTCAAGTTCAGCCATTTTTCCAGTAAGATATTTCAGAATTCCCAGAAGAAAGCATACATGTATACCAATCCAAACTAACATAATAGTTCTATCATGTTACATTTCCTTTAGTAGCATCTACTGGGGCACAAGGAAATGGAATAATTGTCAGCACACCTGATGTACACAGAGGTGGAGCACAAATTGTCTCCAGAGGGAGGACACATTCGACATGCTTCTAGATCAAGCACCAAACTAGGACCAACTGGGAATTTTTAACATTTCTAAAGAAATTAATCTTCCACTGAGTAGGCTTCTTAGTAGAGTTTAGCCAGAAATAGTCTATACTTAAAATTTTTAAAAAACTAAATTATAAAACTTCTTTTTAAAGGCTCATTTGGCAATGTATTTCTTCATCAATAACTTCTCACCTGATGTTCAGAAATATAAGGATCAGATAATATCTTGTTCCCTCACTATGTACTACCAAGTGTGTAAGTGTATGTTACCGACTCCAACAAAATGCCACTACATGTTTAATCTTCGAGACGTGTTTAAGGTGTGTTTTAATATTAGTTCTACAGCTTATTTTTAAATTTTAAGTTGAGGAGATGTAATTTTACTAAACTGAATCTCTCCCCCTCCCCTGCTCTCTCTCCTTTCTTGTTGGTATTGTCAATAAAAGCAAAATTCATGTTGTTTGGGTTTTCTATATATTAGCAGTTCATCCAATGAATAAGTTGAAAAGAAATTTTCTAATAATCCCAAGAAGAGAGTTCAATAAAGAGACCACTGAAACTGTTAGAATATTGCCTGAGATTCTCAGCAGGAAAAGAAAAGATTACAATGTAAATTTTGGTCTTGCTTCATTTCTGAGATTTCATTGTGACTACCCAAAACATATGCATATCATAAACATGTTTAAATTTTCACAGATTTTGGCAACAAAGCTGATTTAGTCATCTACCTTGGTTAAATAATTTTCAAAATTGCAATGTTTGAAAAAAAAACCCAATTCTTGAATTTGCTTTCTCCCCTTACTATGGGACTTCATCCATAACTACCACATTATGGTCCTTACATTTAGAATGCTGAACCCATCAACATTTAAAAGCATTTTTCTCCCATCTCCAGCACCTCCATGCTGGCACCATAATTAAGACTTGTGGTTGCTCATCCCAGCAAGCCTTCTCTTAGTTGTAGCTGAGGATTCCCTAAATCTCCTCCCACTCAGGGCAATTCTGTGCCTATTGTCCTTGACTTAATAACATGTTTGTCTCATTAGAAATTCAGATTATCGATTGTAGAAACTGATAATTTTTACCTTGGATAATTGCTATTTTTATGAAATATAAACATGCAAAATCAGAGTCTTTACTTCAAATACTATCCCACTAATGTCTTTATAAAATTTTATTTTTGAATCTCTAATAGCTTCTCCTAGGAATTCTACAAGCTGACAAGACTATTATTAACTCCAAAGAAATGCTTGCTCTACTCTTTGTTCATGAAGCCACCCGGGTGTTTCATGATCGCTTAATTGAAGCCACTGAAAAAAGCTTTTTCTATCAGTTGCTTTCAAAGGAACTTGAGAACTATTTCCAGGTAAATTTATGGTTTAAAAAATATTTCAAATGGGATCATGGGCAAAATGTTATTTTGGAAGTCCTCAAACATTTTCTTAGTATTAATGAAAGCAACTTTATCATATTAACGATTTGGGAGGGGGTTCACAAGAAATGTTGAAAAATAGATTGAAATACAGTGGAAATAGTTTGATCTTAATACTTTGGTTCATTCTTTTGGCCTCTGAGGAGGCTAAAATCTGCTTATTTTTCTCCAGGACTAGCAGAACTGTTTACTCTTGAGACACTTCACCAAGGCTCCTCATCCCTCTCTATCCCATCTCCATTCATTTCTCACTGCCTGTCTTTTAATCCAGGTCACAGAGGAAAGTGTTTCGATAAAGTGATTCACACCAAAAAGGATGTGGGCTGGCAATGTGGCTCAATAGTAGAGTGCTTGACAAGCATGCATGAGGCCCTGGGTTTAATCCCAAGCACCACAGGGAAAAAAAAAAAAAAAGAATTGTGACTAAACAGAGCAGTGAGCTCAACTTCCTTTACCACCTTTACTATCTCTTCTCAAAAGAATTAAGGAGAAAATTTCCTTTCCAGAGTTGACTCTTCTTTGCTTTTTCTTTTTTTTTTTTCATGATGCCACGTTCTTTCACCCTATTCATAGAAGTACAAGAAATATAATAAATTAAAAGACCCAACTATATTTTATATCAGTAAAAGAGAAGTATAGAATGTAAACTTTATTCATAGAAATATAGATATAAATGCAGATAAACTCAGAATATAACATAATATATGTAAATCTATGTCTCTCTATATATATATATGTCTAGATATATATATGTTTTTGAGATAAGTCACAAATTCATGAAGATTTTTAAAATGCTTTATGGACATTCTCATTATTATTTTCTTTTAATTCAAGTTTTCTGCTCTTCAGCCCAGATCCATCTTGATATAATTATTCATGTTAACCTTATCACTTCTATCCTCCAATCTTTTTTTATAATTTTTATTCTAATTTGTTATATATGACAGAATGCATTACAATTCATATTACACATGTAGAGCACGATTTTTCATATCTCTGGTTGTATACAAAGTATATTCACACAATTCATGTCTTCATAGATGCATTTAGATGATGTTCATCTCATTCCACCATTTTTTTACACCCCTTGGTCCCTCCTTTTTTCTTCCTCCCCTTTGCCTATCTAGAGTTCATCTAATCTTCCCATGCCCCCCCCCCCTCCCAACGCCACTATGAATCAGCCTCCTTATATCAGAGAAAACATTCAGCATTTGGTTTTGGGGGGTTGGCTAACTTCACTTAGCAAATTATTTTCTTCAACTCCATTTACCTGAAAATGTCATAATTTGTTTTTATTGCTAAGAAATATCCCATTGTGTATATATATACCACATTTTCTTTATCCATTCATTTACTGATGGACATCTAAGTTCGTTCAACAGTTTAGCTATTGTGAATTGAGCTGCTGTAAACATTGATGTGGCTGTTTCTCTGTAGTATGTTGTTTTAAAGTCCTTTGGGTATAGACTGAAGAGTGAGATAGCTGGGTCAAATGGTGGTTTCATTCCCAGTTTTCCAAGGAATATCCATTCTGCTTTCCATATTGGCTGTACCATTTTGCAGTCCCACCAGCAATGTACGAGTGTGCCCTTTTCCCCACATCCTCGCCAACACTTATTGTTATTTGTATGTTAATAGCTGCCATTCTGACTGGAATGAGATGAAATCTTAGAATACTTTTGATTTGCATTCCTCTAATTGCTAGCGATGATGAACTTTTTTTTATATATTTGTTGATTGATTGTATATCATCTTCCGAGAAATGTCTGTTCAGTTCCTTGGCCCATTTATTGATTGGGTTATTTCATTTTTTGATGTTTAGCTTTTTAAGTTCTTTATATACCCTAAAAATTAGTGATCTATCTGATGTGCATGTGATAAAAATTTGCTCCCAAGCTGTAGGCTGTCTATTCACCTCACTGATTGTTTCTTTTGCTGAGAAAAAGCTTTTTAGTTTGAATACGTCCCATTTATTAATTCTTCATTTTAATTCTTGCACTATAGGAGTCTTATTAAGGAAGTAGTGGCTTAACCCAATATGATGAAGATTTGGGCCTACTTTTTCTTCTATTAGACGCAGGATCTCTGGTTTAATTCCAAGGTCCTTGATCCACTTTGAGTTGAGTTTTGTGAATGGTGAGAGATAGGGGTTTAATTTCATTTTGTTACATATGGATTTCCAGTTTTCCCAGCACCATTTGTTGAAGATGCTATCTTTTCTCCAATGTATGCTTTTGGTGCCTTTGTCTAATATAAGATAACTGTAATTATATGGGTAATTCTCTGTACCATTGGCTACTAGCCTATTTTGGTGCCAATACAATGCTGTTTTTGTTACTATTGCTCTGTAGTATAGTTTAAGGTCTGGTATAGCGATATCACCTACTTGACACTTCCTGCTAAGGATTGCTTTAGCTATTCTTGGTCTCTTATTTTTCAAGATGAATTTCATGACTGCTTTTTCTATTTCTATGAGGAATGTCATTGGGATTATAATTGGAATTGCATAAAATCTGTATAATTCTTTTGGTAGGATGGTCATTTTGACAATATTAATTCTGCCTATCCAAGAATAAGGGAGATCTTTCTATCTTCTAAGGTCTTCTTTAATTTCTTTCTTTAGCATGCTTTGTTTTCATCATAATGATCTTTCACCTCTTTTGTTAAGTTGATTCCCAAGTATTTTTTTGAGGCTATTGCAAATGAGGTAGTTTTCCTAGTTTCTCTTTCTGAGGATTTGTCACTGATACACAGAAATGCCTTTGATTTATGGGTGTTGATTTTGTATCCTTCTACTTTGCTGAATTCATTTATTAGTTCTAGCAGTTTTCTGGTGGAATTTTTGGGGTCTTCTAGGTGTAGAATCATATCATCAACAAATAGTGATAATTTGAATTTTTCTTTTCCTATGTGTATCTCTTTAATTTCTTTTGTCTAATTGCTCTGGCAATTGTTTCAAGAACTATGTTAAATAACAGTGATGAAAGAAGGCATCCCTGCCTTTTTCCAGTTTTTAGAGGGAATGCTTTCAATTTGTCTACATTTAGAATGATGTTGGCCTGGAGCTTAACATAGATAGCTTTTCAATATTGAGATATGTTCCTGTTATCCCTAGTTTTTCTAGTGTTTTGAACATGAAGGGGTACTGTATTTTGTTGAATGCTTTTTCTGCATCTATTGAGATGATCATATGGTTCTTATCTTTAAGTCTATTGATGTAATGAACTACATTTATTGATTTCTGTATGTTGAACCAACTTTCATCCCTAAGATGAACTCCACTTGATCATGGTGCACTATTCTTTTTGATATGTTTTTGTATTCAATTTGCCAGAATTTTATTGAGAATTTTTACATCTATTGTCATTAGAGATATTGGTCTGAAGTTTTTATTCATTGATGTGTCTTTGCCTGGTTTTGGAATCAGGGTGATATTGGCCTCATAGAATGAGTTTGGAAGTGCTCCCTCTTTTTCTATTCCCTGAGATAAATTGAAGAATATTGGTATTATTTCTTCTTTAAAGGTCTTGTAGAACTCAGCTGTGTATCCCTCTGGTCCCAGGATTTTCTTGGTTGGTAGGCTTCTGATGGTGTCTTCTATTTTATCACTTGAAATTGATCTGTTTAAATTGTATATATCATCCTGATTCAATTTGGGCAAATATATTGTTACTGCCATTTACAGTGACGAGTCCTTGCTTCCTGAAATGCTAAAGTATAACACCAGAGAAGCACACCGAGGCAAGTATAGAGTGGAAAGTAGAAGCTTTATTAAAGGACAGAAGAAAAGACTTCTCCCCAGAGGAAGAAGAGGACCCAAAAGGCGGAATCTGTGGAAGGGGGAGGTCTTTCCTTTTCTATAGCTAAGGTCTTCTTTCAGCTTTCCCACACTCCTGTCCTTTGTTTCCTTTATCTTTAAGTGATAGAATGCAGGTGAGTAGGCTCAAAAGGTGGGAGATAGGTGGGCTTAAGGAGTAATCTGGGCAGGAAGGGCCTGGGGCAGCTTTTGATTAGCACCTCCCTGTTTGCTGGGAGCTGTTTCATTAACAGTTCCTTAGGATGGGCTCCAGGCCTTGAGGACATTAACATTTCAATTTCCCCAAGTGCTGCTCTGGTTTCCTGGACTCCATTCTCAATAATGGCCTCCATTTTATTTATCTTACTAGATATTAGACCCGATTTACCTAACTACACTACCTACCTATCCTCAAATCTTGCTTCAATATTACTCTAAAATTTGTCAATGCCTTCAATATTTTCTATTTTATTGAAACACAAGTTTTCAAAATCATTTCTAATTACCTTCTATATTTCTGTAGTGTCCAGGATGATATTTCCTTTTTCATCATGGATGTTAGTAATTTGAGTTTTCTCTCTTCTTCTCTTCATTAGCATGGCTAAAGGTTTATCAATTTTATTTATTTTTTCAAAGAGCCAACTTTTTGTTTTGTCAATTTTTTCAGTTGTTTCTTTTGTTTCAATTTCATTGATTTCAACTATGATTTTAATTATTTCCTCTCTTCTACTGCTTTTGGTGTTGATTTATTTTTCTTTTTCTAGGGCTTTGAGATATAATGTTAAGTCATTTGTTTGTTGACTTTTTCTTCTTTTAGGAATGAACTCCATGCAATGAACTTTCCTCTTAGTACTGCCTTCATAGTGTCCCAGAGATTTCAGTACATTGCCCTTGTGTTCTCATTCACCTCTAAGAATCTTTTAATCTCCTCTTTGATGTCTTTTGCAACCCATTGTTCATTCAGCAGCATATTATTTAGTCTCCAGGTGTTGAAGTAACTTTCATCTTTTATTTTACCATTGATTTCTTTTTTTAAAATATATATTTATTTTAGTTGTAAATGGACCTTTATTTTATTTACATGCAGTACTGAGACTAAAACCCAGGGCCTCACACATGCTAGGCAAGTGCTCTATTGCTGAGCCACAACCCCAGCCCCTTTATCATCTCTAATTTCATTTCATTACGATCTAATAGGATACAGGGTAGTATCTCTACTTTTTTATATTTGCTAAGAGTTGCTTTGTAGCATAATCTATGGTCTGTTTTAGAGAAGGCTTCTTGTGCTACTGAGAAGAAAGTGTATTCATTCATTGAAGGAAGAAATATTCTGTATATGTCAGTTAAGTCTAAGTTATTGAAATATTCTGTATATGTCAGTTAAGTCTAAGTTAATGATTGTATTATTGAGTTCTATAGTTTCTTTGTTCGGCTTTTGTTTGGACGATCTATCCAGTGGTGAAAAAGATGTGTTAAATTCACCCAGAATTATTGTGTTGGAGTTTATTTGACTCTTGAACCTGAGAAGAGTTTTTCTGATGAATGTAGATACTCCATTGTTTGGGGCATATAAATTTATTATTATTATGTTGTGTTGATGAATTGTTCCCTTAAGCTATCCTTCTTTATTCCTTTTGATTAAATTTGGCTTGAAATCTACTTTATTTGATATGAGGATGAAGAACCCTGCTTGCTTCCTCAGTCCATGAAAGTGGTATAATTTTCCCAACCTTTCCCCTTCAATCTGTGGATGTCTTTTCCTATGAGATGAGTCTCTTGGAGGCAGCATATTGTTGGGTATTTTTTTTAATCCAGTCTGCCAGTCTATGTCTTTTGATTGGTGAATTTAGGCCATTAACATTCAGGGTTATATTCTATTCCCTATCATTTTTGTTTATTGTTTATATTTAACATATAAATATATATATTGACTTGGTTTCTCCTTTGATTAGTTTTCCCTTTAGTGTAATACCTCCCTTTGCTGATTTTCATTGTTGTTTTTCAATTCCTCTTCATGGAATATTTTGCAGAGGATGTTCTGTAGTGCAAGCTCTTGAGTTGTAAAATCTTTTAACTTTTGTTTATCATGGAAGGTTTTAATTTCATCATCAAATCTAAAGCTTAATTTTGCTGGCTATAAGATTATAGTGTTGGCATCCATTTTCTTTCAGAGCTTGATATATGTTGTTCCAGGTTCTTCTAGCTTTCAGGGTCTAGGTTGAAAAATATGTATATAATCTAATTGGTTTCCCCCTATATGTAATCGGATTTCTTCCTCTCATGACTTTTAATATTCTCTCCTTATTCTCTGTGTTAGGCATTTTCATTATAATGTGCCTTGGTGTGGATCTGTTGTGATTTTGTACATTTGGCATCCTGTAAGCCTCTTGGATTTGGTTTTCCAATTCATTCTTTATATTTACAAAATTTTCTGATATTATTTATTGAATAGATTGCTCATTCCTTTGGTTTGGAACTCTATTCCTTCCTCGATCCCAAGATCTCTTAAATTGGTCTTTTTATTCTATCCTGTATTTCTTGAATGTTCTGCTCATGGTTTCTTACCATTTTAACTCTGTGGTCTACATTATTTTCAAGATTATTTATTTTGTCTTCATTGTCTGAGGTCCTGTCTTCCAAGTGGTCCAATCTCTTGGTGATGCTTTCAATTGAACTTTTAATTTGGTTTATTGTTTCTTTCATTTCAAGGATTTCTATTTGGTTTTTTAGAATCTCTAGCTCCCTATTGAAGTAATCTTTTGCTTCCTGTATTTGTTTATGTGGCTCTTTGTCAAAATAATCTTTTGCTGCCTGTATTTGCTCTCTTATGTCATCCTTTAATTTGCAGAACATTTTAATTATGTACACCCTGAACTCCTTCTCTGTAATTTCTTCTGCTGTGCTGGCCATGGATTCTAATAATGTGATATCTTGATTTGTTTGGGACACTTTCTTTCCTTGTCTTTTCCCTTCTAGCACTGTGGATCCAAGGCATTACCATTTTACCCTATAGGCTCATAGTGCCCCTGTAGTGATCCAATATCTTTCCTTTGAGGTGAAGGGCAATGTTATCAGATCCCAATATTAACAATATACACCCTAAAAACAAATATTTGCTAATAAGACGTTTATAGTTTGGTCTCAATGTAAAGAAATGGTGAATTCAATTTTTATTTACAATATACTCAGTAGGTTTGTAAAAGGGTTTACAGTTTCTGATGGTGGACAAAAAACCTGGAGTGAGGAGTAGGATGATATGATGAGGAGGTAGGAGGTGAGTATATAGAGTTGTTATATCTTAGGAAGTATGAAAGAAAAATCTAAACTGGAAGTTTAGTAGCAGGAAAAGGGAGAGGTATTAATTTTGGGTAGACAAGTAAGTGGAAAGACGGTAAAGTACATAAAACAAGCACACATATATATATCAAGAAAAAAAATTTTTAAATGTTAAAATAGCAGAAATTGGTGGGAAACAAAAGAATATACAACACAACTGTAATATACTATTCAGACATCCCAGTCCTGAAAATCCTAATTCATGCAAAGTACTTGGTTTCACATATATTGGGGATGTGAGGGTGGGAGAAAGGAGAGGGAGAGGGAAAAAAATCTTGAAGGAAGACACAGGGCTTGTTTTGGTTGGAGATCAGTATCTTTCCCACCACCTTTTTCTCCCTCCAATCTTTTTTTAATATCTGGTAAAACAAAACTTCCATTAAGGACTTAAGGGTAATCCCTTTTCCAGGTCCACACCCACCATCACCTCTACTCACTTGTCTAGAATCTTCCAGGGCTCAACTCAGTATGTGGCTCTTCTTCACTTACCTCCCTGGAGCTGCTTTGGGTAATGCCCCAGGGTCATCTTGTCACTAGTTTCCTTCACTCAGACACTAGAATCTTCAGCCCACTCTTCTATTTTTTCACTTTTCTGCCCTTTTCTTGGAGAGAAAGTTGAACATAGAGATTACGAACACAGGTTCTACCTAAGTCCAAAGTCCAGTTTCCCCACTTATGAGCCCTGATTCCATGGGCAAGTGACTCCTCTTTGGCTCGATTTCCTAATCTCTATTTAAGTATGATTATTGTACCTACCTTATAGGACTGTGCAAGAATTAATAATTCTAATTTAAATAAAATGTTTAGAACCATTTCTGACACATGTAGTAAGTGTTCAATAAATATAAACTATCATAATACTAAAAAAAAAACAACTTTATATCTGCATTTCAAATATAGGCAGTTGGTTTGGTGAAAAGAGCCTGAACTTTTGAATGTGACTTTGGTTTAACTTTTAAGTCCATCTCATATTACCCTGGCATTTCATACTCAACATGTGTAAAACCATTCCCAGTCTCCACCCACTGCACCTTCTCTACAATCAAGATGCCCTGCCCTCATGCTCCCTACTCCAGTGACTGGTGAGACTATCTAAGCCTCACCCATGACAGAATACAAACATCTAACATCTAACCCCCATATTCCAACCAGAAGGCGGCATGGTCTCTGTGGCCTCTGCCTTTACAACCTTCTCTTGCATCAATCCTGGCCATCATTCAAGACTCAGCTCATGAACCTTACTCTAATTGAAATAAAACAGGCACAGAGAGACAAATACCACATGTTCTCACTTTCATGTAGAATCTAATGTAATCAAACTCACAGAAGCAGGAGTAGAACAGCTAGGAGAAATGGGAGGGGGAAGGTGGTCAAAGGAAATGAAGCCTCAGGAGGAATAAGATATTTTTAGATCTTTTGTTAATAATAGTGTATTATACATTTCAAAAACTGCATAAATTTCAAGTGTTTTCACCACAAAAAATGGTATTTGAGGTGATAGATATGTTAATTAATTTAATTGCCTCACATTGTATTCATAAACCACATTACTCTGTACCTCATAAGTATATTGAACTATGATTTGTCAATTAAAAATACTTGTTTAATTAAGCTCATGCTTTCTACATTTTTGTGGTCTTTTTTGAGCAACACCACCCCCTTTCTATATTAAACTCCCATTCTTTGTAGTTTTATAGGCCTATGGGATTTCCCTGTCTTTCCTGTCATTATGATAATATAATTTCATATCTCTTTCTAGTTTACAAGTTCCATAAGAACAGAGTCATTGGTTTCTATCTCTTTCTGAGTCCCCAGAACTTGGCATCCTCCCACCAACTGATGTTCAATAAATACATCTGCAGTGAATGAATATATAAGGAATGAATGAAGGGTTGGAGAAACTTTGGTAAAATAATGATTTAAAGAGAGATTATTATTATCCTAGAAGTTCCTAAACAACTCCCCATCAGTACCTAGCACAATTTGATTTTGAGGCTTTATCATACAAAGGAATAGATGTACAGCAATAAAAAAGGAGCAAGCAAATTTATAGGAGCCAGGTTTTACCCAGCAGGGATCAGCCTTAGAGATAGCAAGAGCTACTACAATAACTCAAAGACCATATTAATCAAATCTTCATTAAGAACATAAGAATATACATTATTCCTGTGTCAGGTACAGTGGCACAACCTGTAATCCCAGTGGCTTAGGAGGCCGAGGCAGGAGGATCGAAAGTTCAGAGCTAACCTCAGCAACTTAGTGTGACCCTAAGCAACTTAGTGAGAACCTGTCTCTAAATAAAAAACAAAAAGGGCTGGGGATGTGGCTCAGTGGTTGGCTGAGTGGTTAGTTCAATCCTTGGTACCAAAAGATAAATAAATTATTCCTGTGAATAATTTATAAATTAATTTGTTGATAGGCTCTTTTAAAAATAAAATAATATGTAATACATTATACCAGGCACTATTTTAAGAGCTTTATATATCATTACTCATTTTCATCTTTATTCATAACACCTGTATGATGTATGTTCTGTTATTATCATCATTTGACAGATGAAACTGAGCAGAGTAAGGTTGAGAACTTGCCCAAGGTTACACAGCAGTAAGAATTATTCTAACCCAGGATATCTGATGCCAGATATTCTCTTAACCATCTACCATGCCACCCCTCAATGTTCATTTACCATTTGCTAAATAAACATCTTCTGAATGCCCATCAGGAATTTCCAGTGCTGGATACCAAAGACATAAATCCGAAGACTACTAGAACTAGTGTGGACCCTGCCTCCAAACATTTTGCAACTCAGTGGGTACAATACCTTTCTGTAGGTGTTATGACATCTCTGTACACACAACTCTGGTGGAACAAAGGAAGAGAAAGCAACTTTACCTGGTTTTTGAGGAAGGGAAAATGGTCAGACTTTCAAAGAGGAAGTAACTCTTGACCTTGGTATAAAAGATAGGCAAGAGTTTGCCAAATGGACCAGCAAAGCAAGTGTGGAAACTTGCAGGTCTGCAGTGAAATTCCTTTTCCCAGATTCTCAATGGAACTGCCAGATATCTCCAATTCCAGGAGTTCTTAACCTGGGGTCTGAAAAGCAAGTGACTCACCTGAGATGGAGATTCAACCAAGAGATTTTACTGGGGGGCTGCCTAAAGGGGAAGAAAAGAAGAGAGAGAAAGCAGAGAGAGGAAAGGAGGAGGGCAGAGAGAAAAGAGAACAGAGGAAGAAGAGGAAGAAAAGGAGAGGAGAGAAAGAAGAGGAAGAGAGCAGGAAAAAAAAAGAGGGCAGAGAGGAGGAGGGCAGAGAACATGAGCTTGCAAGCTTCAGCTTAAGAAGGGTTGCATAGGCGATGTGGCGGGTGCTGATTGGTAGGGTGACTCAGGAACCGGGAGCAGACACTGTGTCCAGCGGGGATTGGTTGAGAAAACCTTTGAATTTGGTGCTCTTCCTCTTGGCGCCCTTTGGAGAGGAGGGGGAGGAGTAAGGGATTTGGTGATGTTCTCGCTAGACAGAAACTTAACTTCAGCGGGGAGTCTCCCACACACCCAACAGGGTCCAAAGAACCTCAAAAAGGTTTTAGATAGAACTGTATTTTAGTATATTTGGCTTCCTTTGTAACCCCTATCTTTCATTATATGCATTTTATAATGTTAATCTGAGCAGAATGCACAGGCTTCACTGTCAAAAGGAGTCTATAGCACAAAAAATGTTACCAACCCCTGAATCCTAGACTCACTGTACCAGGAATGTCTCTGCTACAGATATACTGGTCTTGATAACAAGTAGGATTGTACTGTATTGATAATGTTAAATTCTTGTCTTACAATAGATTAAGTGGACTCCAGAAAACCTGATGAATGACCCAACTGTATTTGTGGACTTCTTGGATATAAACAAGACTCTTAAAAAAAAAATCTATCAGAATACTAATGACTATGATAAACTTGCCAGCATACTTAAAGAATTCCAAATGAAGTTGGGTTCAACATCTTTGGAGGTAAAACATATACTACATAAAAATTTAAGGTTTGTTACATATGTAAATATTTGATGCCCACACACATATATACATATATATTATATCAATTTTTTAAAGAAGTGTGTGTGTGTGAGAGAGAGAGAGAGAGGAGAGAAAGAGTCCAAAGGAGGGAAAGTATGCCTTCAGATTTCAAGGTAAACAATTAGAAATACAGTCTTATATTACTTCACCTTATTTTGTCTCAATAGTATATAATTTAAAGACATGGTATACAAGTGAGGCTGTAGAGTGTTGAGTGAACAGTCAATTAAGGTAAGAGATGAAAAATCAAGTGTGACAGTAGGCTTCAGAATAACAAGGAGCAGCAAAATGGTTGTGACTCTCTTGACATCTTTTGCATTGTTGTTGGCAGAGATGTGCTGAAACAGAGAAATAACAAAACCATCAGCACCATAAATCAGTTTCCTAAGACTATACTTTCCACCACTTGCTCCACTTGCCAAGACAGAACAACAGAAAAGCAGCCTAGATACTATGGTTCTCTTCATTTTCTTGTCTCAGCCTGATGGCTGTTCAACACTGCTCACTATAATATTAGCGTAGAGATGATCCTCATTGTGAAAATATACTTTTCCTAAATATGCATGTACACCAGCCAACTGGACCCAAATCACTGGATTACTAGAATAGTAATACTCATTCCCATATTATTGTGTATAAAACCATAACACACATCTGATTTTTCTACACCTATAATCAGTTTATCACATTTCTTCTGCTAGATTCCTCATTCCATGGTGTTCTTCAAGGAAGCTATAGAACATGTCATAAGAGCTACAAGGGTCCTTCGACAACCAGGGAGTCATATGTTACTGGTATGAATTTAAATCTTTTAATTTTTGTTTTCTTTTTGGTGCCAGGGATTGAACCCAGAGGCTCTAAACCACTGAGCTATATCCCCAGCACACACACCCTCCCTTATTTTTGAAACAGGATCCTGCTAAGTTGCTTAGGGCCTTGCTAAGTGATTGAGACTGGCTTTGAACTTTTGGTCTTCCTGCTTCATCTTCCTGAACTGCTGGAATAACAGCCACAGCACTTGATTTTCAGTGTTTTTAAGTTTGCAAAATAAAAATTAAGAAACTTCAATAAAGTCATCTTTCTAGCTGAAGTTTAATTTACCCACTTTTGAAAAATCACAGTAATTAAGTCATAGAACAGGATCCTTTTCCTTGCTAGTTTGCACAAGAAATTTGATATCACATATAAATGTTATTTGTTTTGGAAATGTATTTGACATGAATAAAAATTAATGGATCTGGCACAGCTTCTAGTGTATCCCAGCATAGATATGGTATCTATGCAGGTGGATCCTGACATCAAAAATAGTACATTAACTTGACAGCCATTGCAGTACTTTGAGCTCCATATAGACAGCACTGGGGCAAGTGAGAGCCAGATGGGCACTGGGTGACTCTGTGCTTGCTGAAGAAAAATAACTAAACATGGGCAAAGGAGATCCTAAGAAGCCAAGAGGCAAAATGTCATCATATGCATTTTTTGTGCAAACTTGCCAGAGGAGCACAAGAGGAAGCATACAGATGCTTCAGTCAACTTCTCCAAGTTTTCTTAGAAGTGCTCAGAGAGGTGGAAGATCATGTCGGCTAAAGAGAAAGGAAAATTTGAAGATATGGCAAAGGTGGACAAGGCCTGTTATGAAAGAGAAATGAAAACCTATCTCCCTCCTAAAGGGGAAATAGGAGGCCAAGAGACCTCCATGGGTCTTCGTCTTGTTCTGTTCTGAATATTGCCCCAAAGTCAATGGAGAACATCCTGGCCTATCCATTGGTGATGTTGCAAAGAAACTAGGAGAGGTGTGGAATAACACTGCTGCAGATGATAAGAAGGCTTATGAAAAGAAAGCTGCTAAGCTGCAGGAAAAATACAAAAAGGATATTGCTGCCTGCTGAGCTAAAGGAAAACCTGATGCAGCAAAAAAGGGAGTTGTCAAGGCTGAAAAAAAACAAGAAAAAGAAGGAAGAGGAGGAAGATGAGGAAGATGAAGAGGAGGAGGCAGATGAAGATGAGGATGATGATGAGTAAGTTGGTTCTAGAGCAGGTTTTTTTCCTTGTCTATAAAGCATTTAACCCCACTGTACACAACTCACTCCTTTTAAAGAAAAAAAATTGAAATGTTATGCTGTGTAAGATTTGTTTTTAAACTGTACAGTGTCTTTTTTTTTTTTTTTTTTTTTTGTATAGTTAACACACTATTGAATGTGTCTTTAGAGAGCCTTGTCCTGGTGGTATTTTCAATAGCCATTAACTTTGCCTGGTACAGTAAGGGGTTGTAAATTGGCATGGAAATTTAAAGCAGGTTCTTCTTGGTGCACAGCAAAAATTAGTTATATATGGCGATGATAGTTTTTCATCTTCAGTTGTCTCTGATGCAGCTTATATGAAATAATTGTTGTTCTGTTAACTGAATAACACAGTGTAATTGCAAAAATTAAAGAAAAAAGTTGCAGCTGTTTCGTTGACATTCTGAATGCTTCTAAGTAAATACAATTTTTTATTTTAAAAAAGTATATTAACAAAAAAAAATAAAAAAAAAAAAAAAGTATATTAACTTAAATATTGACTTAGAAACATGAGGCTTTGCACAAAATTTTGCTTCTCATGAGAACATATGGGAGCTAAATTCTTAGAAAACTCCTAAATACTTCAAATAAAGAAAAAGTTTTGGAGTGCTAAATAAATCTAAGATATATAACCAATTATAAAAATCATACTGTTTATAACAGTTTAAGTTATTATTTATGCCTACTTTTTTATACTTTATTTATAACTATTTAGTTCCTTAGATATGTCTTTTTTTTCCCAAGTAGGACTTGTTCTTACATTCAGAACAGCTAAAGCTTTATTTAAACACTCCTTTATTTAAGTAAACATTTACAGGAAGATTATATGAAATTAATTCAAAATTAGAAAATTGAATTAAGAAAAAAATACAAAGTAATTTTTCTCTACCACCAAAGCTATTCTTCACTAACTGATCCCATCTGTAAATGGAAACACCACATCTCTTCAGCTATATCCAGAAAACTGAGTCATTCCATCTTGTGGCTTTTCCATCACTCCACATTCATCAATAAATCCTGGCAATACAATTTTCTAATGTATCTCAAGTCTGCCCACTTTGCTACATCTTCACAACTACAACCCTTTTTAAGCTGCCGTCATCTTCACCTGGACCAAGAAACAGTCTTTTCTGATTCTCTTACTTAAAGTATCATGCCCCTTTCCTCAGCCTGGGCCACTTTATCCCCTTATTCTGCTTTGATTCATTCCAATTCTTCATATTATCTGAGCTTAAATTGCATATAAATTTTATTTATTATCTGTCTTCATATTTATAACACAAGTTCTAAAAGGGCTGATTTTTTCCCTCTGATTTCAATTATTAACATTATTTTTCTATTCCCAAAGGGTATATATTCTTGATTTACTTCTTTTACAACAAAGTGACCCCTTTTTTTTAGCAAATTGATTGTTTTCTAATAAGTACATTTAGGGAAAGTCCTCAATAGTTAAATTCCTCAGAATGTTTTCAGAGTAATTTTTTTAAAGCCCACACTCACCTGGAAAGTTGAATTCTTAAAAATTCCTATATCATCATTCTCCTGAACCCATCTGTACTGTCAAGAGCCATTACTGAAAATACAAAATTTTTTTAAAAAGACAAATTCCTGCTTCTCCTGATCCTATTATTATTTTTTTATATTTATTTTTTATTTGTAGTTGGAAACAATATCTTTATTTTATTTATTTATTTTTATGTGGTGCTAAGGATCAAACCCAGAGCCTTGCTCATGCTAGGCAAGCACTCTACCAGTGAGCCACAACCCCAGTCTGTGACCTTATTACTATTTTGTCTACATAAGCATCCAAGATAGATTTTTGTCCTGGATCAAAGTAACACAGGGGTTCAATTTTGCAAAGCAGTAATTTTAATTTTGGAGGTTGAACTAGCAACTGGGACTTCTGCAGGAAGGAGCAACTGGAAGAAGCATAATGATTTAATGAAGAACCTGCAGGATATTAAAAATAATGAGCCAGTCATGATCTAGGTTAGAGAATAACCTGGTGACATTGATTTAATTAGGTAACCAAGTAAAAGAAGAAGTCATGTTATTTTTTAACATAAATATTATATGGTTTGACTGAATTGTCTTGTTGAACTAACAAAGAATATAAGAAAACAAACATTAGTATTTCAATTTAAGGTATGGGTTAAAAGATTCTTGTAGACAATTTATTACGTAAAATGTTCAGTTTTCAACAAAAATTATAAGATATAGGAAGAGACAGAATAGTGTAAGTTATATACAGGGAAAAAAAGCAGTCAACAGAAACTCTTGAAGGTAATCCAGAGATCACTTGCCAGACATCTGGAAATGCAGCTGTTATTAATATATGAAAGAATTAAAGGAATATACATATATTAAAAATTAAAGTATACAACAATGACTTTTCAAATAAAGAATACCAATAAAGAGATAGAACTTATTTTTTAAAATAGAATTTCCAGGGTTGGAAATGATAATAAATGAGATTAAAACTTCATTAGAAGAGCTCACAGCAGATTTAAGATAACAGAAGAAAGAATCTGCAAACTTGAACATTCAGCAATAAAAATTATTCAGTCTGGGGAAAAAAACACAGAACCTTAGAGACACCATTAAGTACACTAGATATACCAAAATATACATATTGTATAAAAGAATAGAAATACGAAGTGATAGAAAACATGATATAAACCAGGTGCATTGGCACTTGCCTATAATCCTAGCTGCTCAGAAGGCTGAAGATTTTTAAGTTCAAAGCCAACCACAGCAACTTAGTAAGGACCTGTCTCAAAATAAAAAGGGCTGGGGATGTGGCTCAATAGTTAAGTGTCCTTGGGGTTCAATCCCTGATGTGTGTGTGTGTGTGTGTGTGTGACGTGTTTTCATTTACATGCCCAAAATTCTTTCAAGAAGCTTAATGACAGCAAGAAATTCTAGTAAACACAAGTTAATTCACACCTAGACACATCAAAGACAAAGAGAAAATCAAGGTAGCAAGAGAGAAACAACTAATTATGTGATGGGGATTCTCAATCAGATTAACTGCTGACTTCTCGCCAGAGTAATTGGGACATCTATGCTGGAACTCCAGCCATTGCTAAGGGCTGCTAAGGGAGAGTATTTAATTACTATGGGGGCAGAGAAACAGATACAAGTTGTATCTTTTATTTGCTCATTGAACATTTGCATTTCCTTTTCTGTATCTCTTGTTTATTTTTTCTTCTGTGTTATCTCTTTAATCAATTTGTAGGATTATTTATCTATTCAGATACTAATCTTTTCTTCATTGTATACATGGCAAGTGTAATTTTCTATATTAATCTTTTTAATTTATTTACAATATCATTCAGTAGTTTTTAATTATAACATAAAAATACAAAAAAGCCCCAAAAACTATAATTTAAAAAAAAAAGAATTAAAATAGAGCTCTAGAAAACATCAGTTGAACTAAAAAAAAAGTACTAAAGGAGAAACAAAGATGAAAAAAGGAGATATATAAAAACCAAAAATATGGCCAACAAAAATCAAACCATGTCAACCATGACATAAATATAAATGCATTAAAATGCCAATAAAAAGGGAAAGATTTTAAGATTTTAAGATTCTATTTATTTTTAAAAGAAAAAAATTTAAAATGTGACTTCTATGTCAACAGCTTCAAAGACACAAAATAATTGAAAATGAAAGAATGGAGAAAGAGAATCCATGCAAACAATTACCATTTGAGAGTTGGAGTAGATGTACTAATATCAGACAAAGCAGACATTCAGGGGAGGAGATACTGTCTGAGACCAAAAATAAACATATAGTAATTATACAAAGGGTCAGAAAGGGATTGCAGTTATAAACATGCACAGCTAAAAACAAAGCACCAAAAATACATGGAGCCAAATCTGAAAGAATTTAAAGGAGAAGTAATCAATTACAACAGTAGTAGGACTTCAAAACTACCATTCTCAATAATCAGCAGAGGGAATAGACATAAAATTAGCAAGGGTATAAATAATATCAACAATATTATAAAATAACTTGATCTAAATTGACATGATAAAAGACTTCACCCCAAAACTATAAAATACACATTCTTCTGGGAAAAAAACTGGAATATTCTCAAGGACAGACCAGATGCAAAACCATGAAACAAGTCTCAATAAATTTAAAAGAATTTTAAATTAGCAGTATGTTTTCTGATCACAAAAGGATTAAATTAGAATTCATTAGCAACAAAAGGAAATTTGAGATGTTCATAATTATGTGGAAATTTTACAAATGACCAATGATTGAAAGAAATCAGAGAAATTTTAAAATACTTTTAGAAAAATGGAAACAAAAGCACAATATACCTAAAGTACTTAGAGGGAAATCTATACCTCTGAATTCTATATTTAAATAAAGTAAAACTTCTAATCAATAAGCTAATCTTCTACCTCAGGAAACTATAAAAAAATCAAATTCAAAATAAGCAAAAGGAAGGAAATAATAAAGATTAGAGCAGCAAATAGAAAACAGAAAAACAAAATTGGTTTTTTGAAAGGATCAACAAAATTAACCAACTAGACTGAACCAAGAAAAAAACAGGAAAGACATGGGCTAAGGTTGTAGCTCAATGGTAGAGCACTTGCCTAGCACGTGCAAGGCACTGTATTTGATTCTCAGCGCTGCATATAAATAAGCAAAATAAATGTCCATTGACAATTAAAAATATATTTTTTAAAAAATTGGAAAGGCAATTCAAAATTATTAAAACCAGGAATTAAAGAGGCGACATCACCAACATTACAGAAATAAGGATTATAAGAAAATACTATCCACAACTGTATGCCAATACATTAGAAAACTTAAATTGAAGAATACGTTCCAACACAAACTACTGAAACTGAGGACTGAAAAAATCTTAATGTATCTATACAATAAAGAGACTGATTTAACAATTTTTAAATTCCCCGCAAGGACAACTGCAAAGCCAAATGGGTTCACTAGAGAATTCTATCAAACATTTAAGAAAGACTTAACACAAAATCTTCACAAACCTTCTATTTTCCCTTTTAGAAATAGAAGAAGCAATACTTCCCAACTCATTTTTTTATTGGTTGTTCAAAACATTACAAAGCTCTTGACATATCATATTTCATACATTAGATTCAAGTTGGTTATGAACTCCCAATTTTACCCCAAATACAGATTGCAGAATCACATTGGTTACACATCCACATTTTTACATAATGCCCTAATAGTAACTGTTGTATTCTGCTACCTTTCCTATCCTCTACTATCCCCCCTCCCCTCCCCTCCCATCTTCTCTCTCTACCCCATCTACTGTAATTCATTTCTCTCCTTGTTTATTTTCCCATTCCCCTCACAACCTCTTATATGTAATTTTGTATAACAATGAGGATCTCCCTCCATTACCATGCAATTTCCCTTTTCTCTCCCTTTCCCTCCCACCTCATGTATCTGTTTAATGTTAATCTTTTGTTCCTGCTCTTCCTCCCTGCTCTGTTCTTAGTTGCTCTCATTATATCAAAGAAGACATTTGGTATTTGTTTTTTAGGGATTGGCTACCTTCACTAAGCATAATCTGCTCTAGTGCCATCCATTTCCCTGCAAATTCCATGATTTTGTCATTTTTTAGTGCTGCGTAATACTCCATGGTGTATAAATGCCACATTTTTTTATCCATTCATCTATTGAAGGGCATCTGGGTTGGTTCCACAGTCTAGCAATTGTGAATTGTGCTGCTATGAACATCGATGTGGCAGTATCCCTGTAGTACGCTCTTTTAAGGTCTTCAGGGAATAGTCCGAGAAGGGCAATAGCTGGCTCAAATGGTGGTTCCATTCCAAGCTTTCCCAGGAATCTCCATACTGCTTTCCAAATTGGCCACACCAGTTTGTAGTCCCACCAGCAATGTACAAGACTACCCTTTTCGCCACATCCTCACCAGCACTTGTTGTTGTTTGACTTCAGAATGGCTGCCAATCTTACTGGAGTGAGATGGTATCTTAGGGTAGTTTTGATTTGCATTTCTCTGACTGCTAGAGATGGTGAGCATTTTTTCATGTACTTATTGATTGATTGTATGTCCTCCTCTGAGAAGTGTCTGTTCAGGTCCTTGGCCCATTTGTTGATTGGGTTATTTGTTATCTTATTGTCTAATTTTTTGAGTTCTTTGTATACTCTGGATATTAGGGCTCTATCTGAAGAGTGAGGAGTAAAAATTTTTTCCCATGATGTAGGCTCCCTATTTACCTCTCTTATTGTTTCTCTTGCTGAAAAAAAAAACTTTTCAGTTTAAGTAAGTCCCATTTGTTGATTCTTGTTATTAACTCTTGTGCTATGGGTGTCCTATTAAGGAATTTGGAGCCCGACCCCACAATATGTAGATCGGAGCCAACTTTTTCTTCTATCAGACGCAGAGTCTCTGATTTGATAACTAGCTCCTTGATACACTTTGAGTTAACTTTTGTGCATGGCAAGAGGAGGGGATACAGTTTCATTTTGTTGCATATGGATTTCCAGTTTTCCCAACACCATTTGTTGAAGATGCTATCCTTCCTCCATTGCATGCTTTTAGCTCCTTTGTCAAATATAAGAGAGTTGTAGCTTTGTGGATTAGTCTCTGTGTCCTCTATTCTGTACCATTGGTCCACCCGCCTGTTTTGGTACCAGTACCATGCTGTTTTTGTTACTATTGCTCTGTAATATAGTTTGAAATCTGGTATCGCTATGCCGCCTGATTCACACTTCCTGCTTAGAATTGCTTTTGCTATTCTGGGTCTTTTATTTTTCCATATGAATTTCATGATTCTTTATCTATTTCTACAAGAAATTCCGTTGGGATTTTGATTGGCATTGCATTAAACCTATAGAGAACTTTTGGTAATATCGCCATTTTGATGATGTTAGTTCTGCCTATCCATGAACAGGGTATATTTTTCCATCTTCTAAGAACTTCTTCTATTTCTCTCTTTAGGGTTCTGTAGTTTTCATTGTATAAATCTTTCACCTCTTTTGTTAGGTTGATTCCCAAGTATTTTTTTTTTTTTTGAGGATATTATGAATGGGGTGGTTGTCCTCATTTCCACTTCAGAAGATTTGTCGCTGATATACAGGAATGCCTTTGATTTATGCGTGTTGATTTTATATCCTGCCACTTTGCTGAATTCATTTATTAGCTCTAGTAGTTTCTTTGTAGACCCTTTTGGGTCTTCTAGGTATAGGATCATATCATCCGTAAATAGTGATAATTTAAGTTCTTCTTTTCCTATTTTTATGCCTTTAATTTCTTTCATCTAATTGTTCTGGCCAGTGTTTTGAGAACTATATTGAATAGAAGTGGTGATAGAGGGCATCGCTATCTTTTTCCAGATTTTAGAGGGAATGCCTTCAATTTTTCTCCATTGAGAATGATGCTAGCCTGAGGCTTAGCATAGATAGCTTTTACAATGTTGAGGTAAGTTCCTGTTATCCCTAGTTTTTCTAATGTTTGAACATAAAGGGATGCTGTACTTTGTCGAATGCTTTTTCTGCGTCTATTCAGATGGTCATATGGTTCTTATCTTTAAGTCTATTGATGTGGTGAATAACATTTATTGATTTCTGTATATTGAACCATCCTTGCATCCCAGGGATGAATCCTACTTGATCATGGTGCACAATTTTTTGATGTGCCTTTGTATCCGATTCGCCAGAATTTTATTGAGGATTTTTGCATCTAGGTTCATCAGAGATATTGGTCTGTAGTTTTCTTTCTTTGAGGTGTCTTTGTCTGGTTTCGGAATCAGGGTGATGTTGGCCTCATAGAATGAATTTGGCAGAGCTCCCTCTTTTTCTATTTCCTGAAATAACTTGAAAAGTATTGGTATTAATTCTTCTTTAAAGGTTTTGTAAAACTCCGCTGTATAACCATCCGGTCCTGGGCTTTTCTTGGTCGGTAGTCTTTTGATTGCTTCTTCTATTTCATCTATTGATATTGGTCTGTTTAAGTTGTGAGTATCCTCCTGACTCAGTCTGGGCAAATCATATGACTTAAGAAATTTATCAATGTCTTCACTATCTTCTATTTTATTGGAATATAGGTTTTCAAAATAATTTCTAATTGTCTTCTGTATTTCTGTAGCATCTGTTGAGATATTGCCTTTTTCATCCTGTATGTTAGTAATTTGAGTTCTCTCTCTTCTTCTCTTCGTTAGCATGGCTAAGGGTCTGTCGATCTTATTTATTTTTTCAAAGAACCAACTTTTAGTTTTGTTAATTTTTTCAATAGTTTCTTTTGTTTCAATTTCGTTGATTTCCGCTCTGATTTTAATTATTTCTTGCCTTCTGCTACATTTGCTGTTGTTTTGCTCTTCCTTTTCTAGGGTTTTGAGATGAAGTGTGAGCTCATTTATTTGTTGCTTTTTCCTTTTTTTGAGGAATGACCTCAAGGCGATGAATTTCCCTCTTAAAACTGCTTTCATTGTGTCCCATAGATTCCGATATGTTGTGTCTGTATTTTCATTTATCTCTAAGAATTTTTTGATTTCCTCCTTTATGTCTTCTGTAACCCATTGATCATTCAGTAACATATTGTTCATTTTCCATGTGATGTAGGATTTTTCCTTCCTTCTTTTATCATTGATTTCCAGTTTCATTCCATTATGATCAGATAAGATGCATGGTATTATCTCCACCCCTTTATATTTACTGAGGGTTGCCCTATGGCATAATATATGGTCTATTTTTGAGAAGGATCCATTTGCTGCTGAGAAAAAAGTATATCCACTTGATGATGGTTTATACATTCTATGTCAGTTAAGTCTAGGTTATTGATTGTGATATTGAGTTCTATAGTTTCTTTATTCAACTTTTGTTTGGAGGATCTGTCCAATGGTGAGAGAGGTGTGTTGAAGTCACCCATAATTATTGTGTTGTGGTCTATTTGATTCTTGAACTTGAGGAGAATTTGTTTTATGAACGTCGCAGCACCATTATTTGGTGCATAAATATTGATAATTGTTATGTGTTGTTGGTGAATGGTTCCTTTTAACAGTATATAATGTCCTTCCTTATCCCTTTTGATTAACTTAGTCTTGAAGTCAATTTTATTCGATATGAGGATGGCCACCCCTGCTTGCTTACGAGGACCGTGTGTGTGGTATATTTTTTCCCAACCTTTCACCTTCAGCCTGTGTATGTCTTTTCCAATCAGATGTGTCTCCTGGAGGCACCATATTGTTGGATTTGTTTTTTTAATCCATGTTACCAGCCTGTGTCGCTTTATTGGAGAGTTTAAGCCATTAACGTTTAGAGTTACTATTGATATATGGTTTGTACTTCCAGCCATGTTTGATTATTTATCTTCGTTTTTTTTTTTTAATTTATTTTGTTTCTCCATGATTAGCTTTCCCCCCACCCTCTGTCTTTACAGAGGCACTTCCCACTGATGGTTTTGGTTATTGTTTTTCATTTCTTCCTCGTGTAGTGTTTTGCTCAAGATGCTTTGCAATGCTGGTTTTCTGGCTGCAAATTCTTTTAGCTTTTGTTTATCATGAAAGATTTTTATTTCGTTGTCGTACCTGAAGCTTAATTTTGCTGGATACAGAATTCTTGGTTGGCATCCATTGTCTTTCAGTGTTTGAAATATGTTGTTCCAGGATCTTCTCGCTTTCAGCGACTGTGATGAAAAATCCGTAGTTAACCTTATTGGTTTACCCCTGAATGTAATCTGCCTCCTTTCTCTTGTAGCTTTTAATATTTTCTCTTTGTTCTGTATATTGGATATCTTCATAACAATATGTCTTGGCGTTGGTCTACTGTGATTTTGTGTGCTCGGTGTCCTGTATGCATCTACTATTTGTATATCCGTTTCCTTTTTTATTTCTGGAAAGTTTTCTGTAATTATTTCATTCAGCAGGTTACTCACTCCCTTGGTTTGAATCTCTGTTCCTTCCTCTATCCCGATGACTCGTAGGTTTAGTTTTTTTATGTTATCCCATATCTCTTGGATGTTTTTCTTGTGATTTTTTACCAGCCTTTCTGAGTTGGCTAGGCTCTTTTCAAGATGATATATTTTGTCTTCATTGTCTGACATTCTGGCTTCTACTTGCTCCACTCTGTTAGTGATACTCTCAATTGAGTTTTTAATTTGGTTTATTGTTTCCTTCATTTCTAGAATTATTGTTTGATTTTTTTTATAATCTCTATCTCCTGATAAAGATGCTTAACTTCTTCTTGTATCTGTTTATGTAATTCATTTTCAATGTGTTCTTTCACTGTTTGGATTTGCTGTCTCATATCCTCTTTAAGGTTCCATTCCATCTGTCTAAGGTATTCCTTGAGTTCTTTATATGACCATTTTTCTGCTGACTCTAGGTCCTCCTGAATATTTAGGCTGTCCTTCATTGTTTGTACTCCTTTTCTTCCTTGCTTTTTTATGCTGCTCATATTACTTCTTGTTCTGTTTGACTGCTGAGTTACTGTTTACTCTTATAAATTTATTTGATGCTTGTGAGGAAAGATATTAGAAGGGAAGGGAAGAAGTCACTAAAGAGAATGAGAGTAGGCAGGTAGAATTCAAGGAAGGGGGAATAAGAAAATTGAAAAGAAATGAAAAGACAAAAGAAACAAAAAAAATAGAAAATAAAGAAAGAAAGAAAAAAAAATTTTTACAAAAATAATAATGATAATAAAAAAATGAAAATTAAAATTTAAAAAATAATAATAATAAAATAAAAAAAATTAAAAACATTTAAAAAAAAGTTGAAGAACAACAACAAAAAAATGAAAATGAAAGAAAAAGAAAAAATAATAATAATAAATGCAGTCATAGAGTTCGATTAACTTCTCTTCCAGTAGGTGGAGCTGTGCCCACTGGGCCAAGCTTCTCCTCTCAATAGGTGGGAACCAATCACTGTGCAGCAGCTCTTCCTCCCAGACTGGGCGGGTCTCCAATCCTGAGTGTCTAGGGCCTTCTCTTGTGTTTCCTCAAGCCAGGCCCCGCTCACCTGTGACGCTCACCACAATACTGGCTACACGCCAGGTCTGCTGCTCCTGGGAGCCCTGTTTTCATGAACGCCTGGGCACACTCTCCCTGTTTGCCTCCCTCAGACCCTAAGTTTGTAGAGCTTGGGGCTGAGAACCCCCAGCGAATTTGCTTGCCCTCCGGTAGCCACGCCCCCAGCAGCTGGTGCAAGAGACCTCAGTTGTCAGCACTGGTGGGAGCGGTAGCCGGGAGTTCCGCGCTGCGTGTCCCACGCCACTCCTGATTCCCTAGGTCTGGCTATCGCGCTCACAGGAGAGCTGGGAGGGGCCCCCTTAAGGTTTCCCCGCTGTGTGGAGAGAGATGGCTAGGGGATTACACACCTGTCTCGCTGGTTTCAATGAAGTTATCTCCTCCGCCCGTGACATCAGTTCTCTGCCAAGGTGGTATCCCATGCAAATGGTGACAGTTCGTTCCCTTTGCCAGGTGACCAATGCAACGGGTGGGTCCTGTCTCTCCCAATCCCCGTTTCAATCCTGTGGCCACTGCCTATGAAGGCTCGGTTGGCTTTTACCTCTGTAAGTTCGAAGGGCCGACCAGTTATTTCAGCGGGATCATTAGTGCTGAGTCACGAGAAGCAGGCGAACCGGAGCTTGAATGCAGCCGATCCGGGCTCGGTGTGTGTGTTCTGAGGGGCCCAGACTGTTCGTCCCAGATCCACGTCAGCTCAGCATTGCCTAGTGATCCTGAGCAAGCAGCATTTAAACAATTTACGGCTCCCTATGCCTGCGCAGCTGAAGAGGTCAGAGACTTGATCTCTCCACGCCCGCCGCCATGTTGGATCCCAACTCATTTTTAAGGCCAGTAATTCCAATACCAAAGCTAAACAAAGACTTTGTATTGGTCCATTTTGCTTAGTTTTCACAAAATACCTGAGGCTGGTAACTGATTGAGTAAAGAGTTTTATTTGCCTCATGATTCTGGTGGCTAAAGGGTCTAAACAGCATGACACCGTGCCCTGGTGAGGGACCTCTGGCTATTTCCTACAATAAGCACATGAATAAACAAACTGTGGTCATTTGTACAATGTAATATTATTCAAAGATAAAAAGAAATGAGCTATAAAACTACAACCATATGGCAGAGAAGAAGCCAAAAGGGAAATGGCCATGTGCAGAAGGGCCACATGTGTGAGATCAAGGAAGCAAGAGAGATTCATGGGAGGTTCCAATACCTATCTACATTACCACACTGGGGCCAGTCTTCCAGCACATGAACCTTTGGGAGATAAACTATATCCAAACCATAACAGACATCAGGAGAAAAAACTACAGACCAATCTCTCATAAGAATATTCTTGTAACAATTCTAAACAAAATACTACCAAACCTAAGCTAGCAAATAATATACCATAAGCAAGTAATATTTGTCCCAGAATGCATGTTTCTTTTAATATCCAAATATCCACTAATGCAATATACCATATTAATGTAATTCAAGTAAAACCCACATAAAAATATCTGAATAGATTTTTTTAAAAGCACTTGAAAAGAAATTCAACATTTTTTATTTTTTTAAAACTTGCAGCAAAAAGGAATAGAAGGGAACTTTGTCAACCCAATAAAGGACATCTATGGAGATTTGTAGCTATACTCATGCCTTCTAGACAAGGACTACTGAAAACAAAGAAGGATGTTCTGACTCTCAATTTCTACCAAACCCTATATTAGAGGTTCTAAATGGTGCAATTAAGTAATAAAAGGGGGAAAGGGCATTCAGAATGAAAAAAAAAAAAGTAAAACTGTCTTTATCAACATTCCACTCATGGAGATCCAAGATGGTGACCAGAGGGAGGCAGCATTCTGAATTGACCTGTGACCTGGGACTCAAAGTAATGAGAATACTGCTTCTCTGCAAGTGATATTTCTGCTTCTGTGCAGAAATCACAGTCACCATGCCCGTCCAGGGCTCCAGGCCTCAGCATCATAGTAGGTCTCCCAACTACTCACCTACGCAGTACTACTGGGTACCCAAGCAGGACCATTGGCAACAGCACCTGCCCAGAACTTTTGGCCACCTACCCGAGCAGAAATCACAGATGTCACTCCCACATAGGACACCCAGCAGCTTCCCACACGCGGGAACTCCTGCCACCACTCCCATGTCAACCCCCAGCTACCAACATGAGACTTCCCTGCTCGCCGCCATCTTAGGACTCGGCAGCAGTAGAGATAATCCCCTACACACAGTAGCCTGCCTGCACCTGAGAACCTCACACAGGCTCTGAAGTCAGTCAACAGCCACACACTGCATGCCACAGAACTCGTCTCTGAACTCACTGACCAAAGCCATCTCTCGGCTCCCGCTACACCACCCTATAGCCCACTGCTGAAAGCAGGTGCCTCCATCTTGAGCCATCTTCATCACCAGCTTCAGTGGGGGGCAACTCCCACTTTGGAACTCCAGCTGTCCAGGTACCCAGTTTCTAACTCCCGTCTCTCCCCAGCAGTCACCACTCCAGCACAGTGACATCCTGGTTACCTTCATCATCCTGAGGGTGGAGATACCAGCTAACAACAGATGACCCCACCTATTGGATGAGAAGAGAAGCAGGAAAGATATGGATTTCCAACCAAATCAATCCAAACATGAAGAATGAATTGTAAAACCAAATCCAAGAGGCTTACAGGACGTCAAATGTACAAAACACAACAGATCCACACCAAGGCACATTATAATGAAAATACCTAACATAAAGAATAAGGAGAGAATATTAAAAGTCATGAGAGAAAGAAATCATATTAATGTAGGGGAAAACAATTAGATTATGTGCAGATTTTTCAACCTAGATCCTGAAAGCTAGAAGATCCCGGAACAACATATATCAAGCTCTGAAAGAAAATGGATGTCAACCAAAAATCTTATAGCCAGCAAAATTAAGCTTTAGATTTGATGATGAAATTAAAACCTTCCATGATAAACAAAAGTTAAAAGATTTTACAACTCAAAAGCCTGAACTTACAGAACATCCTCTGCAAAATATTCCATGAAGAGGAATTGAAAAACAACAATGAAAATCAGCAAAGGGAGGTATTACACTAAAGGAAAAACTAATCAAAGGAGAAACCAAGTCAAATTAAATACCAAAAATAAACAAAATGATTGGGAATACAAATCATGTCTCAATAATAACCCTGAATGTTAATGGTCTAAACTCAACAATCAAAAGACTGGCAGACTGGATTTTAAAAAGACCCAACAATATGCTACCTCCAAGAGACTCATCTCATAGGAAAAGACATCCACAGACTGGGTGAAAGGTTGGGAAAAAATCATACCACTCTTAGGGACTGCAGAAGCAAGTAAAAAGGTCTCCATCCTCATATCAAATAAAGTAGACTTCAAGCCAAAGTTAATCAAAAGGGATAAAGAAGGATATTTCATACTGCTTAAGGGAAAAATTCATCAACAAGACATAATAATAATAAATTTATATGCCCAAAATAATGGAGCATCTATGTTCATCAAACAAACTCTTCTCAAGTTCAAGAATCAAATAGACCCCAACACAATAATTCTGGATGATTTTAACATACCTTGTTCACCATTGGATAGATTGTCCAAACAAAAGCTGAACAAAGAAACCATAGAACTCAATAATACAATCAATAACTTAGACTTAACTGACATATATAGAATATTTCTTCCTTCAATGAATGAATAAACTTTCTTCTCAGCGGCACGTGGATCCTTCTCTAAAATAAACCATATATTATGCCACAAAGCAACCCTTAGCAAATACAAAAAAGTAGAGGTACTACCCTGCATTCTAACAGATCATAATGGAGTGAAATTAGAAATCAATGATAAAATAAAAACATCCACATGATTCTGTTTGTAGAAAGTCCTAAAGACAAACAACCCAATTTAAAATAAATAGATGTGCAGAAAAGCATATGAAAAGATGTTCAATATCCATTGTCACTGGGGGAACCAAGAATGACATACCACTAATTAAACTACCCAGTTCCTAAAAAATAGTAATAGGAATTACTGTCAAGGAGACAAAGCAACAGGAACTCTTATTCTTTGCTGGTAGGAACGCAAAATGGCACAGTCACTTTGGAAGACAATTGGCAGTAAGAAACAAAGCTAAACATAGTTATGCCATATGATCCAGCACGCATGCTTCTTCATATTTACCCAACTGATTTGAAAACTTATGTCCACATAAAAACCTGCACATGAATGATTACAGCAACTTTACTCATCATCACCCCAAACCAGAAGTAACCAGGATATCCTTCAATAAGCACATGAATAAACAAACTGTGGTCATTTGTACAATGTAATATTATTCAGGGATAAAAGAAATGAGCTATCGAACTGCAAAAGACATGGTGATTCTTAAAGGCTAAGTGAAATAAGCCAATCTGGAAAGGCTATAACTACATTATTCCAATTATATTATCTGAAAAAGGCAAAACTATGGAGATGATGAGATTAGTGGTTGCCAAAATTTTGGTCAGAAGGAGAGAAAGTGAAACACAGACTTGTTAAGGTGGTGAAAATTTGTTTGACACAATCACAGTGAATTCATTACACTATATATTTGTCAAAACCCATAGAACTTCACAACCTAAAGAGTAAACCTTAGTTGAGTTTCAAAATGGTGGAATACAGTAGGATCAAGAAAGCAGATAGGCAACTTCTCAGTAAGGTGGGTGAATGAAAAAGGGAACAGGGATGCTTTACTGGAATTTAATACTGGACAATCAAGCAGATTGAGGAATCAAGAGGTTGGATTTAATAAAATAAGGAAGAAATCTCCAGCACACAGCCACTGCTGCAGCTATAGGCACCACCCAGAGTGGTCCCTCTGCAAGCAGAGGGATAAGAAAATTAAAGGAACCCATATTTTTAGGAGGCCTGAGGTGTGTCTAGGTATGGAGAGTTTAGAGATCAAAGACACTGCCTGAATAAACTGAAAGGCATGCTGCACAATATCCTTTATGGGAAAGAAATTACATCTCTCCTGTCAGCATGTAGAGGACAGAGGAAGGAACCATTTTGCAGCCACAATGTGGGGGCCAGCAGCTGATGGAGCCAATTCCTGGCAAACCTGAAATTGGCTTGAAATACAGGCCTGAAAAACCCACATTGCAAGACAAAGAGTATGCCTAACTGACCAGGAGAAAATCAAACATAAAGAGAGGTTAACAAGGAGACAACTGGTCAGGGAAACCCACCCAGCTCTCCCTTTCCCTCTCTAATCCACCTGGTCACAGGACCGGCTGGAAGAGCTGCTACTAGCTGGGGTTTTGAAAGGGCAGAGGTGGGATAGATTGAGTTTGGAGACTGAACCTGAGATCAAGAAATATGGGGTCCGCAGGTGATGGAGTGGACTAAGAATTGGCTCCTCCACCAGACAAGTGGAACCCAGGGTAGATCCCTGGACTGCAGTCTTCCAGCATGGACCAGCAATTGCTGGGCCCTGGAGGAGTGCTGATTTAAAATATCCTAACCAGGGCTGGGGTTATAGCTCAGTTGGTAGAGTGCTGCTTATTTTGCATGCATAAAGCCCTGGGTTCAACCCCCAGCACTGTCAAAAAGAAAAAAGTCTTCAAACTAGTTGGCATTCAGCTGGAGCCTCGAGCCGACTTAAGCCTAAACCCTGTCTCCAGAGTTCCTCCTATGGGTTACCTCTAGCAACCCCACGCTGAGGGAGGAGCAAGCATCATACCCTAGAAGAACCCATCTAACAGTGCTTTAAGAAGGGAAACTGAATCTTTTGAACTCCAATGGAAATAATTATCTTATTCTTTTTTTTTTTTTTCTTTTTCCTTTTCTCTGTTTAATTGTAACCTTAATGGTTCATGGATATTTATACATATTCATGTCTGTTTGTTTTCTTTTTTTCTTATTTCTAGCATTTTTGAAACCAATTATTTTTCATGGATCAGTTTTTTGAGGACTAGGATGTTTGATTAGTATATTTCAGTTTTGTTTTTATTCTTTTTTAAAATTTTTCCTTTATATAAAGTAAAATTTTTTTTCTCTCACTTATCTGTTTCCCTTGATTCTCCTCTCTTTTCTTCTGCTAAAACAGCCTATCTCTATTGTTCTTTCACTCTTCCTTTAATTTTTTACTCTACCTTCTTTCCTCCTCCCTCATAATCATCACACCCTTCATCACTTCTGTTCACTCCATGCCCACCATTCAAAATAGTAAACCCTTTTTCAAATTTACTGTTTTTATTGTTGGCAATAACCCGTCATATCATTTCTGTTTATTTTGACATCATAAACATCATTGGTTTAACACTGTATATTGTTTGCATTGGCAGCTGTTATTATTTTTCTCTCCATAAATGCTGAGGTAAATAGAAACCTTAGGGACACTATAAGTTCACAGGGTAGAATCTCCACTGCCTCAGATCTATAGTGTTAGATAGATAGACACACAAACAACATGGAAAAGCAAGGGAACAATCACCCCTACCAAATCAAGATACTTCAATAATAGAATCCATTGACACCATTTCTTTCTCTGAAGAAATGTCAGAGAAGGAGTTTAGAATATACATAGTCAAACTTATTTGTGAGATAAAGGATGATGTAAGGAGGAAAATCAGAGAGAAAAATATAGGAAGTGAAAGATCACTACAATAAAAAGAGAGAGATTCTGAAAAAAAAATCAAGCAAAAATTCTCAAAATGAAGGAATCAATAAACCAAATTATAAATTCAATGGAAAGCATCACCAATAGACTAGACCACTTGGAAACCAGAGTTTCAGGCAATGGGGACAAAATATATAATCTTGAAAATAAAGTTGGCATGGAGAAAAGATGTTAAGAGACTATGAACACCAGCTGGGCATGGTGGCATCCACCTGTAATCCCAGCTGCTTGCAAGGCTGAGATAGGAGGATCATGAATTCAAAGCTAGCTTCAGCAAAAAATGAGGTGCTAAGCTACTCAGTGAGACCCTGTCTCTAAATAAAATACAAAATAGGGCTGGGGATGTGGCTCAGTGGTTGAGTGCCCTTGAGAGTTCAATCCAAAGTAACAAAAAAAAAAAGAGAAAGAGAGAGACTATGAACAGAACTTCCAAGAAATGCAGGATGTCATGAAAAGGCCTAATTTAAGATTTATCAGGATAGATGAAGGTGCAGACATGCAAAACAATGGAATGCACAATCTTTTCAATGAAATAATATGAGAAAATGTCCCAAACCTTAAGAATAAAATGGAAAATCAATTACAAGAAAGCTTACAAAATCCCAAGTACACAAAATTACAACAGACCCACACCAAAGCATTTTATTATTAAAATGCTTAAAATACAGAACAAGGATAGAACTTTAAAGGCCACCAGAGAAAATAGACAGATCGCATTTAGAGGGAAACCAATCTGATCTCTCATGATTTCTCAACCCAAACCCTAAAAGCTAAGTCTTAAATAATATATACAAAGCTCTGAAAGAAAATGAATGCCAGCCAAGATTACTATACCCACAAAATTAAGTTACGGAATTAATGATAAAATAAAAACCTTCCATGATAAACAAAATTTAAAAGAATTCACATCTAGAAAGCCTTACTACAGTATATTTATAATTAAATATTTCATGAAGAAGTAATGAAAAATAAAACTGAAAACAAACAAGGGAAGAACAACACTAGAAGAATAATCAGTCAATGGAGAAACTAATTCAAATTAAAATAAATCAAAATTACAGGGAATGAAAACCATTTCTCAATAATATTGAATGTTAATGACCTAAACTCTTCAATCAAAAGACAAGACCCAACAATATGCTGTCTCCAAGAGACTCACTTCATAGGCAAAGAAGGTAAAAGGATAGGGAAAAAACATATCATTCATATGGATCACATAAACAAGCAAGGGTTTTTATCCTTATATCAACTAAAGTGGACTTTAAGCCAAAGTTAATTAGCAGGAACAAAGAAGATCATTTCATACTGCTTAAGGGAATTATATATCAACAAGACATAACAATCATAAATAGTTATGTTCCCCAAAATGGAGCATTTGTGTATATCAAACAAACCCATCTCAATTTTAAGAATCAAATAGACCACAACACAATAATACTGGCTGACTTTAACTCACCTCTCTCACTACTCAATAGATCCTCCAAGCAAAAAGTAAATAAAAAAGCTATAGAACTAAAAAATACAATTAATAATTTAGACTTAACAGATACATATAGACTATTTCATCCATCAGTGACTGAATACACTTTCTTTTCAGCGGCACACACATCATTCTCTAAAATAGATCATATATTGGGCCACAAAACAACTCAACAAATACAAACAAGTAGAGATAATGCCTTGCATTCTATCAGATCATAATGGAATAAAATTAGAAATCAACAATAAAATAAAAAATAGAAGCTACATTAACACCTGGAGACTAAATAATACACTATTGAATGATCAATGGAAAGCAGAAGAAATCAGGGATAGAATTAACAAATACTTAGAGGTAAATGAAAATAGCAATATAACATATGAAAATTTCTGGGATATTATAAAGGCAGTTCCAAGAGGAAAGTTCATTTCATTGAGCTCATACATTAAAAGAATAGAAAGTTGGGCTGGGGATGTGGCTCAAATAGTAGTGTGCTCACCTGGCATGCACAAGGCACTGGGTTTGATCCTCAGCACCACATAAAAAAATAAAAGATATTGTGTCAACAAATAAATAATCTAACATTACATCTCAAAGCCATAGAAAGAGAAGAAGAAATCAGCATCTAAACTAGCAGGAAAAGAAAAGAGAATTCATTATTGCTGAACATAAATATCTAGTCTAGTTTCTTATAAATGAATCAAATATCAATGGTGACATAATGATGATATTTTCAGAAAAATTATTTCATATATTTCAAGAGGCTATTAAAATATTGAATGTGAATAAGTGCCTTGTAAAAGTTTGATTAAAATATTTAAATTATTTTTAATATACCACCTAAAAAGTTACAAATAAAAATCATCTAAAATATGTTTACTGACAAAATTTTGAGCACAAGTAAGCCGAATTTGTATATTGACAGACTCCCAGAAAATTTATAGAAATCATATGTTGGATTGGATATTTTTTCTTTCAAAGATTGGAACAGATGGCTGTGGAAAACAAACTTGTGCAACCTTAGCCTGTTATGTGGCAGAACACAAACTATACGGAGTGCCTGTATCTCGCAATTACGCCTACACAGAATTCAAAGAAGTCCTTAAAAAGGTGTTTCTTCAAACAGGGTTAGAAGGGAATGCCACTGTTCTGATGGTTTCTAACTTATCCCTAGAACATGTAAGTGTTTTCTGTCTTTATTATTTGTTAAAGTTTGATATTTATGTACCCCCAAGTAATTTGATATTTAAAAAGAAAATACTTATACATAGTCCAATTAGCCTACTATATTAATTCTTTTCATTATTCTTTGCCCTTGCCTAATCATAGCCCACAGAGTTCATGTATTTGTAATCATGCCATAGTTTTGAATAATTGTAGTCTGCTGAAAGGAGTGGGAACTTTTGTTCGAAAACTTATTTTTATTCTCAAAAGCAAAATGTTTCCTACTTTCATAATAATTCTTCAGGTAGAGTTTCTTTCCCTGCTTTTTCTCTTCTCTTTCCTATCTCATTGGATTTGAAACCCTAATAGAGAGATGAACTTGGTTAAGTGAAAACAATCCCTCTGCCATGTTATTTCTAGTTTGTCTACTATTCAAACTCAAATGTAGATGTATTCAGGGTTTCTGTGAATTGCTTGAAGCAAGATTCCTGCTCAGTTCATTACTATACCCATCCTCCCTTACCTCTTGCTTCAGTACTTAATGCAGATATGTGACATACTGTCAATACCAAGTATATATTTCTCTAATATCTGAATGAATGGATGGATCAATGAAGCTTATTTTGACTCAGAAAAAAAAATGTATATTTGATGGAATTGAATCAAGAAGTTAGCTTGCTTTTAAAAAAAAGAAAAGCCTCAGTTCCCCTTAAATACTATTATTTTCTGAGTTTGTTAGGAGCAGAATATATGAATAATTTACTCATTCCTGACTAAATATATGTTTCACCTAAGAAATTACTTTTGGAAGATTTGAGCTACACTGTCAGTTCAGGAAAAATACCTAACTTGTTTGAAAATGAAGAGCTGGATTCTGTCGCAATGAGGATTCGATCTTTGGCTGAACAATCTGGCTATGTGGATGACAGACAATCTTTACTTGCATTCTTCCAAAAGGTACTTTTTTGTGGATTAACTTTATCAAATTGTCATGTTAAATTAAAACCAGACCACATTTATAATTATGTATAAGATTTTCAAGTTAAATATGAGTTTTTAAAGCTAAAATAATGATCACTATCCCTAAACACAGACACTCCATATCTTAGATATGTCAAAGATTAACGACTATTTGAGCCTGTCTGGTTATCAACAGTTTAAAAAAAAAAATAGTAATGCTGTAGGCAATACAATTTTTTGTTAAAAGAACCCAAGATTATTTTTCAGATTCTTTCCCAGTTAATGAGGTTTCTTTTCAACTATGTTGGAAACAAATCAGGAAGAGTGTAAAATAAGAATTTTTCTCATTCCTTTGAGTAGCCCTAGAATTGACCAGAAGACGATGGATACGAAAGAAATTGGCCAAAGAGAACAAGCAATATTCATAATGAACTGAGCAGCGGGAGTCTGTGAAAGACCAGTCTGATGATATACACAGACTAGACCAATGACTTGGACATTCTGTGTTTTTCCACACAATGGGTAACCGTGGCTTACTAAATGGGTGGCCATGATTATTCAAGCCACAATGTTCACTGGGGATGGACCACTGGTTAACTTATATCTAGTGCCAGGTTTTTCTACCTTGGGGTCATTTGAAATTTGAACCTGGTCTCCCACCATTCCTCAAAACACCCTTAGTATCTACTGCAAGAGGATATTATAATAAAACAAAATCCAGAAATAGAATCCACAGTTGATAGGGAACGTGTGCAATATGAATGAATACTCAGATTGAGTTATATTTTCAGATGCCATGGTAGAAAAAACAAATGTCATCCTGATAATTTGTGGTACTCTAGTGCCTTATTATAGTAATTAGTTTATTAAATAGATTGTGAGTGGGAAGGAATAACAAATTCTGATTTGGAATATGGAGAATAGTACACTCCAGAAATGAAAAACCAAGAGCCCCAGTTAGAAGTCAATTTTAATTATATATATATATATATATATGTATATATATATATACATATATATATATGTAAAATAAATGCTTTCAAAAAGTATTTGCTGCATCTTATAATAAAAATAAAATAATAAAGGTACACTTTAAACTATTAACTTTGGATACTTTCAGGTAGCAGTTTGGGGAAGGGTCAAAAAAAGAGAAGTACTTTCATTTTTACTTTAAACATTTCTGTATTGTATGAAATTTGCATTAAAAAATTTTATTTGCCTTTATAAATTTTTTCAGTCAAGAAGGAGGGGAAAAAAGAAATATCTTACCCTTTAGTCTTTTTTCAACTTTACCATACTTATAAAACAAAATGTGTTGCTTGATAGTTGAAGATATTATCATTTTGTACAAGGTGGACTTGGAGTTAAAAGGAACAATGATTCACTGAGGCTGCTTTCAGGAATGTAAATTTATTATAAAGTGACATATGGATATAAGGAAGGAATCTGCCCCATGGCCAATACTGCCAAGAACAGGGTCAGATGAGGAAAAGCAATACAGGCAAATTTCAAAGAAACTAGCACTTCACCTGGGACCTGCTTAAAAAAAAGATGTATATCATCTAGCATTGCTTAGCCATAATCCTTTAGCTGTGAGAGTTTATTACTACCTCCTCCGGTGCCCTATTTGTTCTGTGGATCTTTTCTTTCTCTCTGTACCTTTCAGCTTTAATTCACCAGATCATTTCTCACTTTGAGTCTTGTGGGTCTCTAAAAGCACACCACCCTAGAAAAAAAGAGTCAAATAGTCAGCCCCATGGTCATCTGATATAAGGTCCCCTACTCAACAAAACTCTAGTACCAAACCCCTTCATAAAAGAGGGTTCTGAGTCCAAACCTCTCCTACTGAAGCCAAGAGGGTAAAGTCACATAAAAGAGTTCTCAGAATGGCTCTGTGGACTGTGAGTTCCCTGGGAAGGACTGGCAGACACTCAATGCACAATTAATCAGTCTCTAGTCCACCCACTAAGGAAAGAACTGAAGCATATTTTAAATGGAATTTTCAATATAATATTTTTCCAAAGTACTGAATTACATTTTAACAAAATGTTTTCATTAATTTTCAGAGAATACATAAATATCTTCATATTTTTATAATCATGAGTCCTGCAGGACCTAACCTGCGCCAAAATTGTAGAGCATACCCTTCTATGATTAGCTCCTGCACAATGGATTGGTACCATAAGTGGCCAGAAGAAGCTCTCCTTCTTGTAGCCAACTCTTTCTTAATGGAAAAGGTGGATTTAGAGAACAAAGAGGTAAATATCTAAAGCAAGTGAAGGTTTCATTTTATTACTAGCATCTGCTAGCATTATATCTCTGAATAGCAATGAATCCTAGATGGGCAAAAATAGGCAACTTCTAAGGCAAATTATAAAATGGGTCAATTGTTCATCTTGACTCCTCATCAGTTCCTGATCTTTTTTGCCCCCTTACCCACCCTATTTCAATTACGCTCAGATTCTGCACTGCCTGGGTGTCTTCACTATTCTACCCCCCCATGGTAAACAGAGATTTCCATGAAGGAAAACCACCTGCATTTTGCATAGCAGATCCTGTGGTAAGGATTCTGCAGCCTTCGAGTATGCCTTGTAAATTGCTCAGCTTGACTATAACAGCAAAATTATAAAAAAATGAGAACAAAAACCACAACATACAATTAGCTCCAAATTTATGAGCCATAAGTAAGAATCTATTCTAAAGTGATTAAAGACCTCATATAACCCAAATGATAGAAAGGGGGAAAAGAGTGCTGACAAAAGAAGATGTCAATGCCTGGAGCCTGAAACTCAAGGCAGGACTTAGAAACGGACTGTATTCTTGCTTGTCCAAGTGTCCAAAGATGGCAAAACCCAAGAAGAATAGAGGCAAGTGGAACTAGAAAGAAAATGCATCTGGGTTAAAAGTGACCGGTATTATCTGGGATTGGTGGAGTGGAGATGGATAGTAAGGACTCAATTATGTCTAAACCTAAATTCTCTCCCAATGTAAGCAAATGGGATGCCATTTCTATTCTGGTTTTTACCCACCTATGCATCCTTTGGTCCCTCACATTTTTGTAGCTCTGTTTTACTCAAGGAAACTTCCTTGAGTATCTTGCTGCTGATAACCATTTAAGAAAGGAATTGAAAGATGAAAAAAGCACCATAATCCCTGGCCACTGATGCTGGTGCCCTAAGTCCTTGCTGTAGCAAAAATAAGGGTGAAGCCTAAGAGAATGAGTCTATATGCCGTTAATCTTTAGTTATATGATGTCCTCTTCTTACCTCTCCCACTATCCCAATTATTAAAGTTTATAAGTTCATGGTCCCATTTAGCCAGGATCTTTCTCTACATCTCCACATCTCAGAAATGATAAACTATTTCTAGTTATTCACAGTGTTCAGTTTTCTTTTATTTATGTAAATCCATATTGCTCTTTTTTAATCCTTAAAAAAAATTATTATTCTTCAGAACTTAAATGAAAATTTTGCCCCAACATGTGTTCAAATCCACAAAAGCATAAATGACTTGATCCCAAAATATTTTCAAGAAACTGGAAGGCATTATTATATCACTCCCAGAACCTACTTGCAGTTCATGGAAACATTTTTATATATTTTGAGGTCACAAAAAGAGGAAATGCAAATAAAGAGGTAAGACTTTGAGACCAAATAATAAACATGTATTTTATATTGGTGCTTTTATTTGTAAAATGTTGATCTCAATTTACCTTTTCCATGGGGGAAAAAGCTAAATATTGAAGAATTTTTAAGATCTATGGATGTTGTCAATAACTATTTATTGTCTCAAGACAGTGGTTTTCAAACATATTTTAAGAAACAAAAATTTACAGTTGTTGGTTAGCTCATGATGATAAATGAAAGATTACCTGGTATGAACTGCTGTAATGTTTGCATGCAACTTCATCTGACATTTACATTCTTTACTAGTCAGGCTTTCCTTAACTAACCCCATTGGAAGTGGTTCCCCTTTATTATATTGCATTTATAACATTTATTATCTGGAATTTTGAGAAAGCTATATAGAATTCCAGCTTCATATTGAGAATATGAAATAAAATATTACTTGACATGTAATATCAGTGAAATCAGTATTTATGTTCAAATTAATACTCAACAGAAAGTGTCTCAACCCAGCAAATTGCTTCAATTGAACCATAGAGGACCTATTTTATTTATGTATAAGTTGACAGTACTTGTCAGATTTTCATCTCAAAATTCAGTAATGCTGCCAAAATAAGTTGGAAAACCAATGCTTTGGCCCTTAGCATCAGATACTTTGTAGTACTAGAATATTAGCTGCATCAGTTTTTTATTACTAGGGTTTTATAGCTACTTTCTTTTATACTGGCTCAAACTTAATGTTTTTAACAAAAATTAATATTTTAGCTTATAGTTCTACAGGCCAGAGGATCATTGGACTTGACTAGGTTTATATTTTATTGTCTCATAGACTCATGTCTAGGTATTGATCAGGCTGAATTTTTATCCAAAGCTCTAGATGAAATATGCTTCCAAGATTTTGAAAATTTTAAACTGTTCTAATTTATCTTCATAGATAATATTAATATTTTATTGGAAGCTGGGCTCAGAAGCGCACACTTGTAATCTAAGCAGCTTGGGGGGCTGAGAAAGGAGGATCAAGAGTTTAAAGCCAGCCTCAGCAAAAAACAAAAACAGAAAACAAAAAACTAGGTGCTAAGCAACTCAGTGAGATCCTGTCTCTAAGTAAAATACAAAATAGGGTTGAGGATGTGGCTCAGTGGTTGAGTGCCCCTGAGAGTTCAATCCCTAGTACCAAAACAAAACAAAAAAACTTCTTTTTTGTCTCACTAAATGTCCTGACTCAGGTTTAGCTTAGCCTCAGCCTCAATTTAAGTGAACTGGATGCAGGGCAATGTGATTTTTCATCACTACTCATCTTAAGTAGTGTCTGCCACAGGACTTTTCCTGTGTTGTTATTCAAAGCAAAGAGCTAAGAGTTAAATTAGTTGCAGTTAAACCTTGCCTTGTATGACCTCTGTGGAGACATGAAAGGTTGCCAAGCCCATCTGATACAACCATTTCTCTACAAGTTCATCCCCCAACCTGTCATGTGACCAGCTAACAATTATTTTTAAAATAAGCCACTTCATCAGATGCCCTAATTAATTGTACCAATAGGGGTTTGGACCAAATCCATTGTTTGTCTTAGGGAATACTGAATGAGAGTAGTCATGTCTGTGACTCCCTCTTGGAGAATAGAACACAGCCAGGCTCCCTATCTGGAGCCAAACCAGTTAAAAATGTTATTCATCCAGGTGCATCAAGAAGTACTGGCAATCATACATACTCTGCCTCGACTGGCCAAAAGGACGTGCAGGGCAATGTGATTTTTCATCACTATTGATGATAAAGAATTTAGATTAGTTTGCCTGTGACAGGAAGCATAAGCCTGATGTTTTCATAAGAAGTTGTAGCTGTCTTTGGAGGATTGTAAGTTCAAAAGTGACTTTGGCAACTTAAGGAGAACCTGTCTCAAAATGAAAAATAAATAAAAAATAAAAAGGCCTGGGGATGTAGCTCAGTGATAGAGTACCCCTGGGCTCAACCCCCAGTACTGCAAAAGAAGGAGGAGGAGGGAAAGGAGGGGGGAAAGGAGGAAGAAAACGCAGAGGAGAGGCCTTGATAGTAGTATTTTGCTAATGTGGGTTTAAAGTCTAATTTTATTAAGTTTTTGTTAACAACATCACATAGGGCAGGACTAACGCAATACTAGAGCAGTTGAGATAGTCTGTAAATATAATGAGGTTACAGGAATCATATCAAAGTTCAGAAAGTTAATCTGGTTATATTGTTCAACTAGTCTGTCTACTAGAGCTGGCAGCTCCTGAGAAATTTCTGTTAGATTAAATTTTTTGTTGATCATCAGTTAAATTGGAAGTGATGGCAACAGCCTAAGTAAATTGGCAAGATGCTCTACAGACTAGAGGTAAGAGTGATAAATTGGCCCTCCTTCCATTCCTAACTCCTGTCATCTAAGGTATCCTCTCCTTACCTGCCAGGGTTGTTGCCATCCATTCACAGCCATGTAGTCAGTACATTTAAGTGTCACACTGGTGCTCAAAAAAGTTTTGTATTTTTGGATTAGGGATGTTCACATGTATTAAGAAGGTATAAGATAAAACAAAATATTAGTAAATATAATTTGATAGTATATAAAAGTAATTTTACATCATGGCCAAACCAGGGATGTAGGACTGGCTCAGTATTTGAAAGTCAATCAATATATTCAGCATATTAATAGACCTAGCAGAAAAATCACACGATCATATCAAATTGATGCAAAAAAAAGTGTTGCAATTACTTTCCCTTTTGTTAGTCTTCCTCATGTCTTATCCATACATGTGCCTGGATAGCTCAACAGTTTCTTCCCTGCATTCATCATACTATCCTAGAACATCTTCCACCAGGGCCACCCTAAGGGTTGTCACTTTATATTTGTGATGATTTATCATCAATATCCATAACAGGCCAATATCTAGCAAGTATGGCTAGGTGGTAGAAGAAATATGAGGCAATAGTTCCCCATTTTCCAACTCTTCCTTGCTACACACAAATTCCCTTACCCCAGTTTTCCAGGGGTAAACATGGGATAAGAAAAACTGGGAAGAGTTGATTATGTGGTTTGGGTCTCTTACAGCCAATTAGGACTTTTTCTCCACCCCAAACCTCATAATTAAATATTCTATTTAAATTGGAGGTGCCATTCTAGAGAATTATCATATTTAAAGCCTAAATGGCCTGTCAAGGATATGTTCCACTAGAAGATAAGTCTCAGATTTCCAGTTTTCTTTTTCAGATTTTCCCTAAAGTTCATTTTATTTTTAATGTACCCATTCTTTATCAAATTGAGGGACTTCCTCTTGATTCTTAGTTTTATAGGAGTTTTTATCATGATGAATGGATAAAAAATTGTGGATAATTGAAAATTACTCAGCCACAAAGACATTTTCCAGTAAATGGGTAGATCTGGAGACTAACGTGCCAAATGAAATAAGCCAATCCCAAAAAACCAAAGGTCAAATGTTTTCTCTGAAATGTGGGAGCTAAACCACAATAAAGGCAGGGAGGGAAGGAAAAGAAGTTCAGTAGATTAGACAAAGGGGAATGAAGGGACGGGATTGGGGGATAGGAATAGGAAAGACAGTAGAATGAATCTAACATAAGTTTCCTATGTATATATATATGAAAATAAGTGAATCCTATCTTGATATATATCTACAAGAATGGGGTCCTAATCAGAATAAGATATATGTTCCATGCTTGTATAATTTTTGTCAAAATGGATTCTACTATATAGAATATACTATGTTTAAAGAAACAATTTTTAAAAAGAGTTATTTTCATGAATTTTGTCATGGTCAATATAATGATTTACTTTCAAATACTGAACTAGTCTTCCATCCCTGGAATTAACCCCACTTGGCCTTTGATATGCTATCAAATTATGTCACTAATATTTTGTTGTCTTACACCTTTTTAATACAGGTTGTTGAGAATCCCTAAACTTTGGATCCATCATCCCTAATCTAAAAATCCAAAATCCGAAACTTTTTGAGCACCAACATAATGCTGAAAAAGTTTCAGACTTTGCATTTTCAGGTAAAGGTCTATGGAAATATTCCAAAACTTGAAAAACTCCAAAATCTGAAACACTTCTGGGTCCAAGCACTTCAGACCCAAAAGACTCAGCCCAGGCTTTCTTTTTCCTTCAGGTGCCGTTTCCACATAGGTCAATCCAAGATCCTGGAAGCAACCACACTAGTTACAGAAATGCAGGAGGAGCTCTTGATTCTTGGCCCTAAAATCGAACAGAAAACAAAGGTATGTTTGATTTTAAATCTCTTAAATATTTTATAGTCTAACCTAGACCATTGTTTGAACACAAAGACTCAGGTACCTGGCAAAGGTGACTTAGAATTCTAACTGCACTATCATGCACCTGTGCAAACTTGAAGAAATTACTTTATCTCCTTTAGTTTCAATTTTCTTATTTGTAAAATGAGGGGGGTGAATTCCAGCAATAATAGCAAAATAGTAACTTGATAACATTTTAATAATTTAGTGTGAACATTAGGTATATAACTAACTATAGAAGATTATACAGAGAGATTCCTTAGTTAAATCCATATGAAATATGCTGTGGTGGCTTGTAGTCTATCAACTATTCTAAGTAGAAGTATTTCAGCTGACTTTGATAAATTTTATAATAACAAAATGAGCTATTTTAATTTCTCCTTTCAAAAGGAATCATGTTTCAAAATTTATTCTAAGAAAACTCATTTGGTTCATTAGGAAATAGAAGTTCTGATGGAAAAACTTGAGAAAGATTCACAAGTAGTTGAGAAAGTTCAGATACTTGTTAAACAGGATGAAGAAATTATGGCAGAAGAAGTAAGAATTGTGGAAGATTATGCTCAGGTAAAATTAAAATATAGACAATAAAAATATTTTAGATTTGAAAAATTATTTTCTAACCCCCAACGTAAACATCAGACCAACTATGAATGCTTTTTATTTTTATCCCAACAAATATTTATTGAGTCCCCACTACACACAGCACACTATTAAATGAAAATAGGGAGTACAAAGATGCCTGGTCCCTGTCCTTGACTAATCAGCACTCCTGGAGGCTCTGATGGTTTCAATGACAGAAAATCATTCAAGACCATCTCAAAAATATATAACTATAGTACACTAATAAAAATTAATTAACTAATTAATTAATTTTAAAAATACATTTGGCCTCCAAAAGGAACATCTGCAAGAAACAAAACAGTTCTAGGACCTAGGTTCTTGGTTTATATCACTTCTTTTGTTCACTGAATAGACCTATTTTTAAATTGGCTATTCCTAACTATACTGTCTGGTCAAAATACCAGCAGAACCCAGCGTGATTCATCAGATTTCCCAGTGCTTAACTCTGTTCCATCAATAGTCTCTTATGCTATGGAGAGTGGGACTTCTTTCATGTCTTTGTTGAATTTTATCAATTAAAATACACACACACACACACACACACACCAGTATGTGTATAATTATTTATTTACAAATTACATATAAGTGCTACTGCCATTGGCTAATATCCCAAAGCACAATAAAAACTTAGGACAAGGTTTATTCTGAACCATAGTGAATATGAATATGTAGTTCAAGTAGTCCTCTTGGTAATTTCAAAATGTTTTGGTTGGCTTTTTTTCAGATCTGACTAGCTCACTATTGATTTTTCCCTTGTAAATTGGCTCAGGAAAAGTTCATGTCAGGAATAAGAAAAGCATCAACCTGGCTTTTTTTTGTTTTGTTTTTTTGCTGTCATTCTGCTTCCATTTATCAGCATTACTTTCTTTTTTTTTTTTTTTAAGAGAGAGAGAGAATTTTTTAATATTTATTTTTTAGTTTGCAGTGGACACAACATCTTTATTTGTATGTGGTGCTGAGGATAGAACCCAGCGCCTGCCAGGCAAACACGCTACCGCTTGAGCCACATCCCCAGCCAATCAGCATTACTTTCAATCCAAAGTTCCCTGTCAGAAATCTTTTCAAGCTACCTACCCATTTTTGATTGCCGCAGTCTGGCTGGGCACAAATCACGAGCCACTCAAGCAAGCAGGAACAAATTTTATTTCCAAACTCCACCAGCACACTCCACGCACTCTCCCTGGAAACCTCTCTCTAACGCCATCCACGTGGCTCCTCGTGGCACACACCACACCAACCGGAAATCCCTCCTCCGGACCTTTCCCAACCAACACGAACCCTCCAGGAATCCCCGGAGAACTCCAAAGTAGCGGTTCCCGAGGCAGCAAGAGCCGCCCCATTGCCTGACAGTAAAGGTCAAATATACAATACAATCAATCCAGCATCACAGCAATTATATATAGCTTAACTCAAATCATCATCTCAATGGTTCGCTGGCATCACCTTTCAAACATTCCCTCTGGCAAATGCCAGGCATCATTCTGACTCTGGCTCTCAACATTTGATAGTTTACAACTTTCCTCCAACTTTATAAACTCATTATTGACAATATCATGAACATTTTTAGAATAACTGTCAAACTTGGAATAAGGGGTAATGGCATTTCAAGATCATTTGTGAGTGATTAATTTTAAATACTGTTTAAAATGACATTTATTGACCAGTTTTCCATCAAGTCTTCTTTATATAAGTATTTCCTGACATTTATATTCTTTTCATTAATGTCAATATTTCTTATAAACTTAGCAAGAAATATAAATTTTCCTAACATGATCATATGAGTTATTCTTCTTTATTACCTGGATTATTTAAAAACCCAGAGCCACTTATATCCTCATGCAATTTTCCTCTTAATAAATTATTACTTTTGGTATGATCTAAAATTTCTCATTATGATTTGCTACTCACTGTACTTATAATCTCTAAAATCTATAAGTGACTTATCAGTTAATTATTTTATTTCCTATTCCACAAGTTTGTAAATAGATAGATGATAGAATTTATATTCAAAAAAGCACTTTTTTCAATTATATTAGCAATCTATAATTTCTCACTTATTTCAATGAAGTTTTCTAAGTGGAACAATTATTACTTTAAAAACTATAAATTCTGATTTATTCTGTTTTTCACAATTCTCATTTAAGAAATCCATGGTAGATTTAGAATAGTAAACGCTGCTTATCAAGTGTACTCATACTTCCATTTTGAGTATGTGTCAGTGAAAATCCAAACCTTGGCTTACAATTTTTTACATCTAATAAATGGAAGGATTTTCAACAGATCAACTCCTGACCAATACATAGCAAACCTTGTTTTCCCCCTGCTAACCACGTAATTTCTACTGCCAAGCACAACAGGACAAGTTTATATTGTAGTATGACTTCTAACCCTGCACATTAATGTCACATCACCAGGAAAGTTGGAACAGTGGACAACAGAAGTATTTCTGGAAGCCATTCCCATTCCAGATAACTTACAATAACTTTATTATACAGGGAATTCATGGTGAGCAGCAGAAATATAATACCTAATTCAGCCCTTTATCTAGATCCCAAAAATGTCCACAGCCATGAAAGGATAGTTGACAATGAGTGAGGCAAAGTAGAAAGAGAAATTGGTCCTAAGTGAGTATAGTGAAAAAGTCTTATTTTAGCAAGTTTAACGAAAACATATGACCCTGAAAACGTACCAGCAGTGTTCCTGTCATGCACTTGGAAAGGATATGTAGAAGTAAAGAACTTTTTTATCTCCACAGTAATCCCCCCTTTAATTGAACCACTCCTCAAAAGGGCATTCTTAATACTACACTGAGTCTAAAAAGAGAAGGCAGAAGCCAATCAGTGTTTTTGCTTCTCAGTGATACTGTGTAGGGGCTTCCTCAGAATCGTGAAGAAGATAACATGGCACCTTCAGAATGCTCCAGTGCCCTGTCTTTCTGTGTGAGAACCCCACAACAATACTTTCTCATCAGGGATTATGAGATAATACACTACATTTAGGACTATGACCCATGTAAACATGTAAACAACAGTATAAGTATGTGTGCACAGACCTAAGTCATACAAGATGCATAACTTACAGGCATTATAAAAATGTCAGATTATATTTTCCAGGTTCAACACATAAATATCTATTTTATATATATATATATATATATATATATATATATATATATATATATATATATATATAATCTATTTAAGAAATCTTGACATAAATATGTCAGATCTGCAACTATATGCACTCATATGTATTTAGGGGCTTAAATTTTTATTACAGAAAACTGCGAATGAACTAAAAAGTGTGCTACCAGCTATAGAAAATGCAATTGTTGGTCTAAATGCCCTGGATAAATCTGATGTTGCTGAATTAAGGTAACTAATTCACTTAACTTTCTTCTGAGTTAGAACAGTTCAGATTAAATGATAAATTCATGATAATTGTTATTAATTCTCTACTGCAATTTTAGATTAATTCCTTTTTAACTCATCTTGTTTACTTCACATTTTTTATTATGTGTAGTATATACAGTATGTTGTCAATTTTATGATGCTATCAATTGCAAGGCATGTAGTTATTTTTAGAATTTTTTATTAGTACATTATATTTATACATAATATTGATGCTCATTTGATATAATTATACAAGCATGGAATTTAATTTGTTCTAAGTCAATCCCAGTACTTTCCCTCTCCCTCCCCTACTTCCTCCCCCTATTCCTTTCCTCTATTTGACCAGTCTTTCTCCTATTAATTAATAGTTTTTTAATTAGTGCACTGTACACATACATAAAGGTGACATTCACTGTGGTGTATTCATATATGCACATAGGATAATATGATCAGTTTCATTCCCCTGTTCCTCCCTTTTCACCTCCCTCCTTTCTCCCCTCAATTCCCTTCTTCTACTCCTCAGATCTCTCTGCTGTTTTCATGGGACTCCCCCCCCCCTTTTCTTTTCTTTTCCCTTATTTTGGTTTGACTTCTGCATATGAAAGGAAACATTTGACTTTTGATTTCCTGGGTCCAGCTTATTTTACTTAGCATGATGTTCTTCAGTTTTATCTATTTAAGAAATCTTGCAAATGCCATATTTATTTCTTATTTTCATTCTTAATAATTGCCATTCTGGCTGAAGTGAGGTGAAATCTCATTCCCTGGTTGCTAGAGATGCTGAACATTTTTTTCATATATTTGTCGGCCATTTGTATTCTTCTTTTGAGAAGTGTCTGATTAATTTTTCCCCATTTATTAATTGTGTTGTTTGGTGTTAAGTTTTTGGAGTTCTTTAATACATTCCTATTAGAGGAGTATTTTTTAATTTTTTTTAGTTGAGATGGACACAATACCTTTATTTTTATTTGTTTATTTTTATGTGGTGCTGGGGATCGAACCCAGGGCCTCACATATGCGAGGCAAACATTCTACCACTAAGCTACAACCCCAGCCCTAGAGGAGTATCTTGCAAAGATTTCCCCCCATTCTGTAGGCTCTCTCTTCATACTTTTAATCATTTCCTTTGCTAGGCAGTAGCTTTTTAATTTGATGCCATTCTACGTATTAATTCTTGGTTTTATTTCTTGGGCTTTCAAGGTCTTGTTAAGGAAATTGATGCCTGTGCCAATATCTTGGGAGTGTCAATTCCATGTTTTCTTCTAGCAATTGCAAAGTTTCTGGTCTACTGCCTAGGTGTTTGATCCACTTTGACTCCTGCAATGAGATATAGGGATAAAGTTTCACTATTCTACATATGGATATCCAGTTTTCCCAGTATGATTTGTTTTAAAAAGTATCTTTTCCTTCGACATATCTATCAGATGATTGTATCTCTATTGATTTGTCTCTGTGTCTTCTATTGTATTCCATTGTAAGGCATATTATTATTTTAAGAAAGAAAAAAATACTGCCAATTAAAGTATGATGTGCCATTTGTTATAAACTGAATCCAAGCCTATGAGATGTAAAATTTACATCTTAGAACTGGTAAAATACAGTATTACCTGAACTGTAGCTCCAAAAGTAAGAGGACAATATTTATGCCACCCTACTTAGCCAGTTTAGCTGTAGAGAGACTATAGTAGGAATGCATAGCTGCCCCTCTGAGACTGCAGTGTTGGATGTTATCACAAGGTGTCGCTGTGGGAAGTGCTTCCCCTGCTGTGTCTTTTCCCAGTCTACACATTGTAGTGATTAAAGAGAAATGCTAAGAAAATACTGAAAGAAATTAAATAATTTAGAGTACAAAGATCTGATCCTGTTGATTCTAAGTTGAATCTGTCAGTAACATATTTTTAACTTGAGCTCTCCCATTGAACAAATAAGGAGAGTTTGCATATTATATCTTAGAATGTGTTTTTATTCTTTTTACAAAGTAATATTTCAGTAAAAGATGTGGAAACATGGAACAAATCTACCATCGTATTTATAACACTGTATCAAATCTTGTGATAAGGATATCAAACAGTAGAAAGAAGTATTTTTTAAACAAATTTTTTTTATGGTAAAGGACAAAAGCATACAGCCAGGTGCCATGGCACATGCTGCAATTCCAACTGCTCAGGAGGCTGAAGCAGCAGGATCACAAATTCAGGGTCAGCCTGGGCAACTTAGAGAGATCCTGTCACAAAACAAAATAACTAAAATACAGGCTAGGTGTGTAGCTAAGTGGGAGAGTACTTGCCCAGCATGAGAGAGGTCCTGGGTTCAATCCCCTGTACCAAAACCAACAACCACAAAGAAGCCTATCACAATGCTGCAGTTAATGCACTTAAGGTTTAAAAACAAATGCACAGAGAGAAGCCAGAAAAGGGGAGTGAATTTTTAATGTCCTTTTCCTTTTTTACTTCATTCATAAGCATTCATTCCTATGCATTTATTTTTTCTTTCATTTGCCAAGTATATTGAGTACACACTGTGTGCCAGGCACTGAGGCACTGAAGTTACAGCTAGAGAAAGCTTCTCTGGAAAATTAACATTGGAACAGAGAACTGAATGAAGTTTCTATGTAAAGTAGGTAGATATCTAGAGGAATAGTGTTCCAAGTAAAGGAATGGAAAGCACAAAATTGATATGGTAAACATGTGCTTGGTGGCCTTCAGGAAATACAAAAGACCAAGATGGCTAAAGTTCAGTGGGCAAGGAGTGTCAGGAGATGGCATCAGAGTGATTACAGAAGCCAGTCCTTTTCCAATTTAGGCTTCACCCCCCCATACCTGGTGACTTTGTCCCAGAAGCTTCTCCTCTCTCAATTTTTTCTGTGGCAAATATTCCTGACAGAGATATCAGTCCAAATTCCCTCTAGGCTAATTTCGGAGGGGCAGTGTATCATGGTGGTTACATGCATGGCTCTGGTACCAAGCTTCCCGGGTTGAAATCCTGGCACTGCCACTTTCTAGCAGTATGACCTATGCCTGAGCTTCTCTTTTATGCAATGGGACAGTAGATGTTGAAATGACTGGATGAATTACAATGCTCAGAACAAAGTCTTGCCTAAGACACTGCTCAATAAAGGCTAGTTTCATACTGAGAGGTTTCCTTCCCCTGCCCTAGCACTATAACAGCTGAAGAAAACCAGCCTTGTCCTTAAATTTCCCTGCATATACTTTGTTTGTTTGTTTTTAAAGAGTCTCTCTTGTGATAGTGCTAATGTGCATTTAACTTACTTCAAAATGCCACCCAAATGAGGGCAGCTTCTATTATGATCTCTGTTGCTATTCCCAGACATGTGGCAGAGACATCTGGCACATGCACAACTTAGTTCATTCTCTTTCCTTGCTGCTGTTTTTATAATGAAAATGTAAATTATGGCCCCATGAGAGTATAATCCTTTGCCACTCTTTGTATCGGTGACTAAAGGAAGAAAAAAGAGCGTAGAAAACGCAGATTGGGGTAAATCAGTAAGGATCCAAGACAGACTCCTTGTATGAAGTAATAGAGGACTAACATAAGCAGGCCTCACTTTGCATCAAATATTTGTTCCTGAAAAGTGGCACATAGGAATAGGATGTTCCTATTTTTAAATGACTCTGCAGTGGACACTTTTAAAATAAAATGAATTAGTCTCTAACTCAAATGTTCTATATATTTAGATTTATGGTTCTCATCTTCATAAAGCAAAGATAATCAATTACTAAAGAAACTCAGATTTTAAAAGATAACCAAATAACTCCTGTTAAAAACCTGTGTGTGTGTGTGTTTTCTTCTGTGTGAGTTTTCAGAATGCATTTGATTTTTCATCCTGAAGTTGATTACTTCTCACTGCCTATTACAGGGTGTACACAAAGCCTCCCTTCCTTGTGCTGACTGTCATGAATGCAGTATGTATTCTTCTGCAAAAGAAACCTAACTGGGCAACAGCAAAGCTGCTTCTTTCAGAAACTGGTTTTCTAAAGAAACTGATTAATCTTGACAAGGACAACATACCTGATAAGGTAAACATTTACTCCCTAATTAATGCACAATAGATGCCTTTCATATTTATAACCTATGGAGTCAAATAGAAGTATTAGAATTGGAATTATGTATTAGAAGTGAAAAAAACTTTCAAATAAAAACTTTTTAAAGGAAAAAATATATTAGAAGCAGAAGACAATGGTGAGATTTAGAAAATCAGAGAGCAAGCTGCATAACCAAACTTAATAGATTTCCTGGAAGTGTCAAGGAAAGGCAACATGTCCCTGAAATTGGAAAAATATCATGTCTCTAAATCTCTTTAAATAATAAAGATTAGCAAAGTAACGGGACAACAGACGGAGAGAGTTTTTCTGGGTGGATTGCAGTACATTATGAGCACACAATGAATGCATTATTTGTGTAACAAGTGTTCATATAATAGCATGTATAAGACATTGTTCTGAGTGCTTTACAAATATTAATCCATATGTGAGGAGATGGGGAGTACAGATTAAGGTATAAAAAAATTAAAGAAAATAACTCTGAAAAATCTATTGGAATTTCCTATATTTGCTATAGCAGATTTAATTCAAAAGAATGTAAATTTGCTGGAGAACATCCAGTAAGGCCAAAGTCCTGGACAAACAGCAGATTTTAAGACACCAGTAGAGTGAGGTAGGCCAGGTTGGACAGGTGACTCTCATAAAGAGATAAAAACAAGATCTGCCAGAATAAGCAAGAGGTTACAGAGGCCTGGACCAAGACACAGTACATAGAAGTAGAAAGAAGGCCAAATGCCAGCTATGTAACCACAGGCTAGTAATGCCAGGAGCCCCAGAAGCTGGAAGGTACTAGAAACCTACCTACATCTCTATTTCAGACTTCTAGCCTCTAGAATTGTGAGAGACTTAAAATGTTTTAAGTCACTCAATTTGCGATAATTTATTATAGTAGCCAAAAGGAATCTAATGCAGATTTTGGTACCAAAATGTGGTCAATGCTATATCAAATGCCTAAAAATGTGAAGTTTGATGACTGAAGATGGGAGAATATCCAAACTGTGATATTACATTAGCAGATGAACTGAGAGCTAAGGTCATAAGCAGACTAATTGCAGCATTACTAGCCTGTTGTTACATAGGTGGCATTTGGCCTTTATGAGTGGCAATGTCCTGGATGAAAGGGCAAGTGATCATTAAGTCATTCAATAAACATTGAAGGAACATCTTCCTTGTAATAGACATGAGGACAGAGTAGTTTATAAGACCAACCTATTCCTTCTGTTATAACAGGGAAGATAGACCATTCCTGTAATGGCTGCTTCCCGAAGGCGGTGTCACGTGTACTCTCTTAGCCTCAGCTTCCGGAGCTCCAAAAAGGGAATATTTCAAGTCAGATAGATTTTTATATATGCTATTTCATTGGAACCTTTAAGTCTTCAAGATCCCAGCATCATGACCTCAGTTTCAACACAATTGCTCTTAGTCCTCATTTCATTGCTTTTGGTTCTGCCAGTTGTTGAAGCAGTAGAAGCCGGAGATGCAATCGCTCTCTTGTTAGGTGTGGTTCTCAGCATTACAGGCATTTGTGCTTGTCTTGGTGTGTATACACGAAAGCGGAATGGACAGATGTAACTTTCAAGGGCCTCCTGAATCAAACTTCGCCCTGAAAACTTGTTTTCTTCAGATTAAACCTGAGCTTTACTCTGTGAATTTCCCAGTGAACAGTAATAGTTTCATATTCTTAGTTGTTTCCCATGAAATGGGAACAAATGGATGTTTGTTAAATGGAAGAAAAAAATGTTTTCTTTATAACAAATAATGCACTGAAAACTGCAGCCTATAAATTTTATTTGTTGCTTAGAAAAAAGGTCAAAGATGTGGGATAGTGTAAATTTACAGAAGTAGTAGTTTTAAGAATTCTCAAAGCATATGAAATAGGAAGGAGGAATCTCTTGCCCAGACTCTTAACAAATCTCCACTGTTGAGTTATCACTGCCTCCTGAGTCCTTAAGGAGTCTTTTTCTCCATGTTTTTATTACATGTTTGTTTTATCTCCCAAGTTAATATTGTACTTAGATATCAAATAACCAAAATTGAAATGTTTATCTTTAGGGGGAAAACAAAGTTTTGAAAAAAATGTACTCAATGCATCTAATATTGAAATGGAGAAAAAAATTAATGTTAAAAAAAGCCACTGTTATATTGACATTGGAAGAGATTCAATGTAAGCAAAACCGCCTTTGTATTAATTAAGATCTCCATGGTGAGAATTACTATATTAAATACAAGCTCATTATGTTGTAAAAAAAAAAATAACAGGGAAGATAGATATTAAATTATAAATTAGGCAGCTAACTAGTATGATGGTGATCTGTGTTAATAGGAAGTACAGGGTTGTATATGAATAATGTGAATTTTTAGCAGAATTTAGTGTCAATATCCATATTGTTCATGAATTAGTGCAACAAACATTCACTGTCTGGACAATACTTAGCAAATATGATCCCCTACGATTTTGTTTAGGTATATTTTTTAAGCTAAAAGTAATTAATAGCTCATTTAAAGAACAAATGTTGGCAAGGATGTGGGGAAAAAGGTACACTCATACATTGCTGGTAGGACTGAAAATTGGTGCAAACACTCTGAAAAGCAGTATGGAGATTCCTCAGAAAACTTGAAATGGAACCACTATCTGGCCCAGTTATCCCACTCCTTGGTATATACCAAAAGGACTTAAAATCAGCATAATATAATTATGTAGCCACATCAATATTCATAGCAGCTCAATTCACAATAGCTAAGCTATGGAACCAACCTAGGTGCCCCTTCAATAGATGAATGGATAAAGAAATTGTGGTGCATATACACAATGGAATATTATTTAGCCAAAAAGAAGAATGAAATTATGGCACTTGCTGGTAAATAGATGGAACTGGAGAATATCATGCTAGGTGAAATAAGCCAGTCTCACAAAACCAAAGACAGAATGTTCTCTCTGATATGTGGATGCTAACCCATAACAAGGGAAGGTAGGGGGGGTGGAGAAGTATAGAAGCTCATTGGATTAGACAAAGGAGAATGAAGGGAAGGAAGGAGGAGATAGGAATAGGAAAGACAGTAGAATGAATCAGACATAACTTTCCTATGTTCATATATGAATACACGATAGGTATAACTCCACATAATGGACAACCACAAGAATGGGATCCTAATTGGAATGGGTTGTACTCCATGTGTATATAATATGTCAAAATATACCCTACTGGCATGTATATCTAAAAACAACAAATAAAATATTTTAAAAGCCTAGCAGTATGTTAAGTAATAATAAGAAACCAATAATTTGAGAATGGATCACTTGGCATCTAAATTATTCAGGAAGTGGTTCTGTTCTTCAGGCAAGAGAGGAGTTGCCTGGTTGGAAAGGGAAAAGGAATCTCAGTTGGAGAAAGACTTCATTCCAAATATGGCTCCCAGAAAGAGATGAGAAATTCTATATACCTAACTCTAAGTGTTACCATTTAGCTGAAGTGGATCTATGAGCACATGACACAGCTAAGTGAGAGATCATCCTCAGTGGGCCTCAGTATGCCCCAGGCCATCCCATCATCTTGGAGTAGTCAAACCACTGAATGTGTAGTCAAACCAGTGAAGGTTGTGAGGACAGAACATAGTCATCTCAAAATGGAGTACCAGGGGACTTCAGGCCTCCTTGTATACCATATTTCCAAAAGCTAGAGTTCCTTTTGAAAAACCATAACAAAGCTACTGAACAATAGCAGTAGCAGTTTTTCAGTAAAGAGGGTTTTCTCTTCCTGACCTAGGGCTATTTTGTAACCTAGACAGATATGTCTGCTTCTGCAATTAACAAGTAGTTGAGTCTTTTTTATAGGAACTAAAGTTTCATTCATTCTATTGTACATTGGGGAAAACTAGATCAATAATATTTCTTTCTCATGTAACATGTATATTCTCTCTAGGTTTTCCTGAAACTGAAAAAAATTTTAAGCTTGCCTGATTTCAACCCAACCAAGCTTGCTCTGATTTCTGTTGCTTGCCGCTCAATGTGCCAGTGGGTTATAGCTTTGAACGACTACCATGAAGTACGGAAGGTATGCTTTTTCTCCTTAATCTCTGTGATGATTTAAAAGTGATATACCAAAAAGTTCCAGAAATGATTTTTAAAATGAACTTCTGTGGAAAGAATGCCTAATGAAATCCATTTTAATCAAATACATTATACTAACTCACACAGATGTCAAGTGCTCCTATTACATTTTTCTCTGAAAACAATCATGTATCATTTTATTTATTTTAGTTACCATAGTAAGCTACTTTATATCCCCTATGCACACATAGGAAATTCCAGGAAAGTTTATTTTAACGGTTGACACCTATAAATCTTTCATGGTTAGTGGCATTCTTAATAGTAAACTTGACTTTTTCAATACCTAAATATTCTGGCATTCTCTTTAAGGTGGTAGTCCCTAAACAAAACCAAGTGGCTGAAGCTCAAAGTGTTCTTAAAATTGCACAACAAAGGTTGGCTGAAAAACAGAGAGGTTTGCAGCTGGTAAGAATTTTTTTACTTGTTAAATTCTTAATACCTTTCTGAAATATACAAAAATACCAGAAAATAGTCATTATCTCAGGGCACTGAGGGGATAGCTCAATTGCAGAATGCTTGCCTACCATATGCAGAGGCCCTGGTTCATCCCAGCACCACCCCCCAGAAAAGTTATTATCTCAGTAGAGCTTATTAAAGAAAGTTCTTTGTGTCTGCTAAAACCTTCAATATGTTAATTATTAACATATTAATTTGCAATAACATTTTAATTTGCATTTTACCAAATTTCTCCCAGGAAATCTTTAGAACTTTAGTCTACCAAATATGTAACCAGTACCCACCTGAATTCCTAAAAATCTGTATTTAGCCTGTTTATATAGTTTACTCTTTTACTTTATAAAGGCATGATTATTTCTTAAATGTCTGGATTTAAATTAAAATAAAGTATCATTATTAGAACTAGAACTAGAGTTGATATTTATCCCTATTATATATCCCTATTATTTATGTATTTCATATACATTCTGAGAGTAGGTGAAGTAATATAATTCAAAGATGGCAACAGTCCATTGACATCTTTTGGTCTATATAGTCTCCCCTGCACACATACATGTTTTGATGCAATTACCTACATTCAAAAATCTATGAATTTCATTTAACTCTGAATCCCTATCTTCTCTTGAAAACTCAGATCTGGCAACCCAGCCTGTATTCCCTATATTCATAGTTGGCTATGATCAGTCCCTAATCCACTTCAAGCATTTATGCTACCTGCCTGGTCTCACAGGCATTTCTTAAGAACTCAGTTATATAAATAGTATTGGACATTTTTGAAGGATTAAACAAATTTGGACAGAATTTGTTTTATGTTGATATATCATTTTATTGCTAATATTTTATCTATATAGTTTTACTTTGATAGGTGTGATAACAGCTAATATTTTTTAATGCTGCTGTGTTCCAAGCACTATGCTAGTGTTTTATATACATTTTCTCATTTAATCCTCAAAACAATATCCAGAAGTAGATATTTACAAATGAGAAAACTAAATTTGAAAGATTTGGTTAATCTGTTCAAGATCTCCAGCTACCAAAACAATGCTGCAAACATTCTTAGTAGGGTCTGTCTAATTCTAAAACCACATGTTCAACTACTACAGTATAAAATATTTCTATTAAGGAGTGATATTCAAAATATTAAGCAACCAAGGTGCCAGAGGCACCACCAATCAGAATGGACATTTGTCATGGTTAAGAACAGAGACCTACATCTGAGTTTGTAGAGGGGTATGGAGACAAGGTGGGCAATGGCGGGGTGGGGGGGTGCGGGGATAGGGGGAGATATTCTTGAGGAATAGGGCAGCAATTAGTGTTCTTGGTTTTTCTGTTTCTTAGCTTTTTGTTTTGTTTTTATTGGTGTATTATAGTTATATATAATAGTTGGGTTTATTTTGACATAATCATACATGCATGGAGTTTAACTTACTTTATTTCAGATCCTGGTACCCCCTACCCCATTTCCACCTCTACTCCCTTCACCTATTCTCTTTCCTCTACAGGTCTTCCTTTCACTCATTGATTTATTTATTTTTAATTAATGCTTTATAGATATACATAAGGGTGGAATTTGCTGGAGTATATTTATGCATGTACATAGCATAATCTTGTCAATTTTATTCCACATTTCCTCCCCTTTCCCATCCTCTCAATACCCTTCCTCTACTCTATTGATCTTCCCTATATGTTTGTGACTACCGAATCCCACTTTTCTCCCCCTTGCTTTCCTCTAGCTTCTGCAGAGGGAGAGAAAACATTCGACCCTTTGATTTTCTGAATCTAATTTATTTCTCTTAACTTGATGTTCTTCAGTTCCATTCATTTACTGGCAAATGCCATATTATTCTCCTTTATGGATGAGTAAAACTCATTGTGTATATATGCCACATTTTATTGATCCATTCATCTATTGACAGGCACCAGGACTGTACCATATCTTGGTTAGAGTGAGTTGCACTGCTATAAACTTGATGTGTCTGTATCACTATAATATGCTGATTTTAGTTCTTTGGATGTATACCATGGAGTGGGATAGCTGGGTCATATGGATGTTCCATTCCTAGTTTGTTTTTGTTTTTGTTTTTTGGACTCTCCATACTGTTTTATATTAATTTGCAGGACCATCAACAATGTATGAGTATACATTTTCCCCCACATTTTTGCCAGCATTTATTCTTATTTATATTCTTAATAATTGCCATTTGTGAGATGAAATCTTAGTGTAGTTTTGATTTGCATTTCCCTGATTGCTAGAGATGTTAAAATTTTTTTCATATATTTGTTGACCATTTGTGTTTCTTCTTTTGAGAAATGTCTGTTTAGTTCTTTTGCCCATTTCTTGATTGGATAATTTATTTCCTTGATGCTAAGCTTTTTGAGTTCTTTATATATTCTGGATATTAATCCCCTGTCAGAGGAGCAGCTAGCACATTTTTTCTCCTGCCGATTCTCTCTTCACTCTCCTTATCATTTCCTTTGCTGTGCAGAAGCTTTTTAATTTAATGCTTTCCCATTTATTGATTCTTGGTTTTATTTCTTGAGCTTTTGGGGTCTTGCTAAGGAAGTCAATGCCTGTCTAATATGTTAGAGTGTTGACCTATGTTTTCTTCTAGCAGAACAACTAGTATTCTTACTTGGCTCTATTAAGGAAGTAAAGAACTAAACACAATAAAGCAATTAGATTTAATGGACATTTACAAAATACTCTACCAACAACAGAATACATGTCCTTCTGAGGGGCTCATGAGAGATTCTTCAGGACAGATCATATGTTAGTCCACAAAATAAGTCTCAATAGATTTTAAATTGACAAATAGCATGTAGAGTAGATATTCTGATCATAATAGGGTGAAATTTTAAATCAATAACGGGAAAACTGGAAAATTCACAAATATGTAGAAGTGAAATAACATACTTAAAAAATCAGTGGGTCAAATAAGGGAAATCATAAAATACTCAGAGAAAAATTAAAATGGAAATACAACATACCAAAACTTATGAGATACTCCAAAGGCAGTGCTTAGAGAGAAATTTATAATAGTAAATGCCTACATTAAAAAAAGATCTCAGGCTTGCCTTGTGGCTCAGTGGTAGAGCACTTGCCTAGCACATGTGAAGCACTGAGTTCAATCCTCAGCACCACATAAAAATAAATAAATAAATAAAAAGTTGCGTCCATCTACAACTAAAAACTATATGAATTTAAAAAAAAAAAAAGATGATCTCAAGTCAAAACCTAACTTTATACCTTAAGGAACTAGAAAAAAAACAGATGAAACTAAAAGCAAGCAGAAGGAAAGAAATAATAATGATTAGAGCAGAGACAAAGTAGAGGATAGAAAAACAATAAAATCAATGAAACCAAAGGTTGATTTAAATAAAAAGAAATGTCTTCAAAGCTAACACACCTCTATTTGAGACAAAGAGAGAGAAGATAGTAAAATCAGAAATGAAAGTGAGACACTACTACTTATAAAATTTTTTTTTAAAAAGAAGATTTTCTTAAGTCTTCATACTACAGCTAATTACTCATCAACAAAGTAGATGATATAGAAAAAATGGAAAAATTCCTTGAAACACTGAAATTATCTAAACTGACTCAAGAAGAAAAAGAAAATCTTGACAGATATATAATCAAAATAAAGAGGCTGAGGAAATAGCTCAACTGGTAGAGTGCTTCCCTCGCATGCACAAAGCCCTGGGTTCAATCCCCAGCACCACAAAAAAAAAGAAAAAAAAAAGTCATGGAACAGATGACTTTACTAAACATTTCTACTAAACATTTAAATAATCATCACCAGTCTCTCAAACTCTTTTAAAATTGTGAAGAAGAGGCATTACTTTGGCTTAGTCTGTTTGGGCTGCTATAATAAAATACCACAAAGTGAGTAGTTTATAAACACCATTTAGGAAGCTAGGAAGTCCAAGATCAAGATGCCAGAAGATTCATTGTCTGGTGAAGGCCCACCTCCTGGTTCACAGACATTTGATAAGGCAGAAAGGATGAGGGGACTTTCTTGGTCTTTTTTATAAGGCCACCCATTCCATTAAACAAGGCTCCACACTTGTTTACTGGAATACTAACCTCCCAGAGGATTCACCTGCTAATATCACCATATTCAGGGCTTGAATCTCAACACATGAATTCAGGAGGGACACAAACACTCAGTCTATAATATTTTCTAAGACCTAGAAAATTCAAGAGATTTCAAACACAACTATAAGCAAAAAGAGATTTTGCTAAGGTTTACACATTAAAATTAACATTCAATAGCAGTAGTTTTCCTACCAGTCAGAAGACATAGTGAAAGAAAACAATCTCATTTATAATAGTAACCAGAAATATAAAATATCTAGGAATGAGCTTTATTATAGAATGTGCAGTATCAATATAAAATACTATAAAGCTCAACCAAATAAAACAATATTCAAAAGATTTTTAAGTTCCCTATATTAATCCATGAACTTTGTGTAATTACAGTTGAAATGCCAGCAGATTTTTTTGGAATTTTTCAAAATAATGTTTTAAATATAATGATTAAATGTAATAAAATTTTCAAAGTGCAAAATAAGTCCTAGATAAAGACAAAGAGCAAAGTGAGGAAAATATTTGCAAATACATATACATCAGATACAGTTTCATAATTTGTAAAATGCTCAAATAAAAAAATGAATAGCTCAACAGAAAAAAACATTGTCAAAGAATAAAAAGAGGCAGTTTATAGCCAGTGAGGAGACTTGCTGGCAGATGTGGCAGTTGTGTGTAGGGTTGTGCTGCACCAGGCTGACTGCTAGGTGTAAACTTGTATTAAGCCTCAGCCATCATCTTTCATGACATCAGTCAGCTACCACAGTAACAGTTAACTTCCTGAACACTTAACTATTCTAAGCATTTTACCTGTATTAGTCAATTTAATCCTAACACCATCTCCAGGATGAATATTATTGTAAGCCCCCACTTAACAAATGAGGCACAGATATTTCAGGTACCCAATGACTAATACCTACCCCAAAGGCAGCAGGAGCCCACCCTCAGACCTTCCAGTCACTCCTCAAGTGCAAAAATTATAGACATCTCAAGTGTTCAGCTTAGTGGCTAGGTCCTATACATTAATATTTAAATGACTAGACCATGAGTAACAAAGAAATGGTTTCCTCAGTGGAATCAAAACAATTGAAATGAGCAAGCAAACAAAAAACATACATAAAAGTACAAACAACTGAATAATTATTATGGGTAAACCAGGAATAAATTCTAAGTTATTAGCATAAGCATGCCCAAAGTATTTAATGTGTATGTTTTTGTAAAATATGGGTGTGTGTTCACATATGTGTGTGTATATTATACATATATGTATATATACACACACATATACATATATACATATGTATATGTGTGTGTATATACACATATATTCACCAATATGCATACATATATGTACATATATACATATATATATAAATGTACATATGTATTCACCAAGATAATATCTTTAAAATAGGAGAAATTATAAATTACAATAAGCACAATTCTGTCTATACAATTAAATGTATATACCAGGTTCAAGTCTCCAGCTTTCCAATACTGTAACAAAATACCTAAGGTAATCATCTTAATAGAGGAAAAGGTTTATTCTGATTCATAGTTTCAGAGGTTTCAGTCTTTCAATCCATGGTTGCAGCAGTGCTTTTGACGTGTGGTGACACAGTACATTATGATGGGAGCATGTGGCATAGGGGCTTATGATCACTTCATGGCAACCATGAAGCAAAGATAAAGAGGAAGGGGGCCTGGGTCCCAATGTCACCTTTAAGAGCATGCCCCCAGTGATGTAAGTTACTCTCATTAGATTCCACCGCTATATGATTCTATCACCTCCCAATAGTGCCAAGCTGGGGACCAAGCCTTCACATTATTGGCCTTTGGAGGACATTCCAGATCTGCACTATTGCATCCTGGTTTCAAAGATTTTGAGAAGACATAAAAATTTTCAAAACTAAAAATTACAATAGAAAGGTTATTAAGACTGTAAGACCACAGCTCATGAGACAACAAATGGCAATTTGTGATTACTCCTCAAAGGACTGCTACAAAACAGTTGCATCAGTCTGGATTTAACAAGACTAGAAATTGGTCAGGATTTTAAAGAATGCCTACAATTTACATCCCTTTAAGGGAAGAGCCCAAGAATAAGGGAAGAATGTGATTTGGCAATCCCAGAAACAAGAAAACTTAGAGAATGCTTGGGAGGTATAGAATGAACCAATGTGCTGCAGAGTTCTAGAATTGGGAAAGAGTAATAAAAGAGATGAAACTGGGATGGAAGATTGGGCCCAGATTGTGAAAGCTTTTATTAACTGGGGCAAAACTCTTCAGTCAATTACTTAGAGAAGAGGTCACCAAATTCTTTGAAGCCGAAGTGTTGTCAAGATATTATTTTAGGGGCTGGGATGTGGTTCAAGCGGTAGCGTGCTCGCCTGGCATGCGTGCGGCGCGGGTTCGATCCTCAGCACCACATACAAAACAAAGATGTTGTGTCCGCCGATAACTAAAAAATAAATATTAAAATTCTCTCTCTCTCTCTCCCTCTCTCTCTTTAAAAAAAAAAAGATATTATTTTATCAGCTAATCCTGAAAATATGTTTTCTATGGATATCCTAGGGATAGTTTTAACAGTTCCTTCGTTCCGTCATCCTAACTAAAAAACTCATTCATTTCTCTGGTCTGCTCAGTGTATTTGGAGTAAAAAAAAAACAACAACAAAAAATCTGCCATTTTCTTTAAGAAAAAACCTAGATATGATATAAAATTTTCTTTGTGAAAAAATATAAATCAGAAAGAGATGATTCTTCAAATACTAGGATTCCAAGAAAGTCTATTGAGGAAGGGAAATGGTATTTTAAAATACAAAGTTTAATATCAAAAGGGATCACTTCATTTCTACAGTGTACATTTTCATTGATAATATAATCCATCCAGGATGTGAAAATGAAATGGTTCCACTCTATATTTAGACATAAATAACAGATAAATTCTTGAAATAAAATGAGAGTAAGATTGTTTCTCAATAACAAATCCATTGTGTTTCAGATTGAAGAACACTTGCAGTTTCTGCAGGCGGCTTACAAAGATATTGTTGCTGAAAAACAACTATTAGCAAATCGGAAAAAATTGGTCACCAAGCGCTTGCAATGTGCAGCTATTTTGCTGACTGTCCTAGACGAGGAGAAGGCATGAATTCCCTTGATTTATATAGCCATCATTAATTTTTTCTGGACTCAACAAACCTGATGCTATTTCAATGCAGGCTATGTTGCATGTCTCCTAAAACTATCTCCCTGTCAAACTTCTTATCTACTTCAACAACATATTCACTAGATAAAAGAAAGGAATCTTGTTGAATTAGTCTTAAAAGAGAAGTAAACAGACTACAAAGATCTGAGCTAGTTTCTCTTATTCTTAAAATATCAGCACATTGGGCTGGGGCTGTAGCTCAGTGGCAGAGTGCTTGCCTAGCACATGTGAAGCACTGGGTTTGATACTTAGCACCACATAAAAATTTTAAAAACAAATAAAATAAAGACCTACTGTCTATCTACAACTACAAATAAATTTTTTTGTAAATATATATCAGCACATTTGTGTCTGATGAGGCCCAAAGTAAACGGTTCAATCAGTATGTCATGAGTTTTCCTTCCCTGGCACTAGACAAAACCAATTTGAACACAAGAAAGAGGGGGGCCAAAAGCAAGGTAATATCTTTAGGATGGAAAAAGACATTTTCACTTTTGTCTGTCAATCTTCTGCCACCTTTAATCTCATTTTTTTTTCTTTCTCATCTAACTAATTTGCCTCCTCTATATCTCAAAGGATATTCTAAAACTCAAGATAATTTAGTTTAATTATTTAGATAAATGCATATCATGATGATTCTTCCAGAAGGGAGAAGGAGATTCTTATATGCAATCATGCCAGTCAAAAGGAGATTATAGCACTCAAAAGTTGACTGATGTTCCTGAGTTTTGCTGACAAGCAGGGGAACATCATCAGTACTCTAGATTTTAAGCTTCCAGAAGAGAGGGCTCTTGCTTACCATGCTTTATTCATTGGCCAATCAAGGATGTATATTATTGGAGAAGGAAGCTCTGCAGCCAGAGAATCTGAGTTCAGATCCCAGCTACACCTATCAGAAGCTTCGTGATCTTGAGCTAGCTGTTTAACTTCTCTAAACTTCTACTTCTTCATATTAAAGTGAAGTCAATAGCACTTGTTTAACAAAATATTGAAGGTGTCAAATAAGATTTTCAAAGTAAAGTGTCTGACAGATGATTAAAGATTTGGTAAATGTTGATTATTATTACTGAATACCATTAATAGCATAGTGAATTGATATTTTCAAAATTACCCTGCTTTATTACACAAAGGATTTGAAATGGCTGTATATCTCAGTAAATATGACATTATTGACAAACCCAGGAACAGGACTAGTATTCCTCCCAGAAAACAATTCATTTTAAAATGTTATCTATAATTAGCTTTCATACAAGTACAACTAGAAACAGTAATATTAATAGTAATGATATATCCAGATTGAAGACCATCATTAATGGTCTTCATCATAAATGTCTCATCATAGTATATTTTCTATCCACTAACTCCTTTTTATCTTGATATTTAGGCTCGGTGGCAAGAAATAATCAATCACATCGATAACAAGCTAGAGAGGATCCTGGGTGACATGCTGCTATCAGCAGCATGCATCGTCTACAGTGGAGTTTTAACACCAGAATTCCGCCAGCTGATTGTGAATAAATGGGAGAAATTTTGCATTGAAAACAACATTTCCTTGTCTTCCAACTTTTCTTTAATTGAAGCGATGGCACAAGAACCTGAGGTGGTAATATATTTCTATTACCCAGCTAAGTATTTATTAATGTTGGGGGGATTGGATCTTTACCCAAAAATATTTGCATAACTGAAAATATTAGAGTTTCTTTCAGGCTTTACTTTTTTTAAATTTATTTATTTATTTTTGCATTACAATTCTTACTACACCATTAAATCATAAGTTATCATATCTCTGATTATATATAAGGTACTTCATTTTTTTAACATAACTCTAATGCTTTAATTAGTTATATCTGTCCTATTTGTCACCATTTGAGCAAAATTTAAACAATATTATCTCCATTTTAATCTTGCTTATTTCTCTCACTAAAATGCCTTTCACTAGTAAAATTAGTGAATTTATTGAACCCTAGGGAGCATTCTTAGCTATAGCACAAAATACAGACCTACATTTATCAATACTTTTCATGTATTTATGTAAATTCTATGCTGATGTCTAGAAGATAAAAAAGAAATGTACCTACTTTTTTTAACCCTCAGAGAATAATTTTCGATTGGTTTCCTCACTGATAATTCTTCTTAAATTGACTAACCAAACTATGAATTCTCAAAAGCAAATATTGGCTTCTCATTTTCATAATTCTAATAACTAATTTAAACCCAAATATGTCAGTTATTATGTTAGATTTAAATACACCAATTAAAAGTCAGAAATTTTAAAGCTATATAATAGTATAAGCTAAAGTACAAAACAGAAACCATATATTGTTTAGAAAGGACATACCTAAAACAAAAGTTGAAAATCAGAAACTTGGAGAAAATTTAACATAGATTTTTTTTAAAGGACAAAATAGACTTTAGGCAAGAAAAAAAAAAGATCACTAGAACTAATTAAGCTTTCTTTACTTTAAGAATTGGTTTAATTCTCCAAGAATGTTAATAATTCTAAATTTGTACCTAATAACCTAATTTCAAATATTAATCAAACTTTTATAGGATTATAGAGGAAAATAGACAAATCTATAATAATAGTGAAAGATTTTAACACCTTTTTTCTATAACTAATAAAGCAGATACACAAAATTAGAAAGAATAGAGGAGATTTGAACAGTGTGATCAAGAAATAGACTTTTTTTATTAGTTGTTCAAAACATTACATAGTTCTTGACATATCATATTTCATACATTTGATTCAAGTGGGTTATGAACTCCCATTTTTTCCCCATATACAGATTGCAGAATCACATCGGTTATACATCCATGTTTTTACATACTGCCATACTAGTGTCTGTTGTATTCTGCTGCCTTTCCTATCCTCTACTATCCCCCCTCCCCTCCCCTCCCATCTTCTCTCTCTACCCCATCTACTGTAATTTATTTATGTCCCTTGTTTTTTTTTCCCCTTTCCCCTCACTTCCTCTTATATGTAATTTCGTATAACGATGAGGGTCTCCTTCCATTTCCATGCAATTTCCCTTCTCTCTCCCTTTCCCTCCCACCTCTCATCCCTGTTTAATGTTAATCTTCTTCTCATGCTCTTCCTGCCTGCTCTGTTCTTAGTTGCTCTCCTTATATCAAAGAAGACATTTGGCATTTGTTTTTTAGGGATTGGCTAGCTTCACTTAGCATAATCTGCTCTAATGCCATCCATTTCCCTGCAAATGCCATAATTTTGTCGTTTTTTAGTGCTGAGTAATACTCCATTGTGTATAAATGCCACATTTTTTTATCCATTCATCTATTGAAGGGCATGTATGTTGGTTCCACAGTCTAGCTATTGTGAATTGTGCTGCTATGAACATCGATGTAGCAGTATCCCTATAGTACGCTCTTTTAAGGTCTTTAGGGAATAGTCCGAGAAGGGGAATACCTGGCTCAAATGGTGGTTCCATTCCCAGCTTTCCAAATTGGCTAAACCAATTTGCAGTCCCACCAGCAATGTACAAGTGTACCCTTTTCCCCACATCCTCGCCAGCACTTGTTATTGTTTGACTTCATAATGGCTGCCAACCTTACTGGAGTGAGATGGTATATTAAGGTGGTTTTGATTTGCATTTCTCTGACTGCTAGAGATGGTGAGCATTTTTTCATGTACTTGTTGATTGATTGTATGTCCTCCTCTGAGAAGTGTCTGTTCAGGTCCTTGGCCCTTTTATTGATTGGGTTATTTGTTTTCTAATTGTTTATTTTTTTTGAGTTCTTTGTATACTCTGGATATTAGGGCTCTATCTGAAGTGTGAGAAGTAAACATTTGTTCCCAGGATGTAGGCTCCCTATTTACATCTCTTATTGTTTCTCTTGCTGAGAAAAAACTTTTTAGTTTGAGTAAGTCCCATTTGTTGATTCTTGTTTTTAGCTCTTGTGCTATGAGTGTCCTATTAAGGAATTTGGAGCCTGACCCCACAGTATGTAGATTGGAGCCAACTTTTTCTTCTATTAGATGCAGAGTCTCTGTTTTGATATCAAGCTTCTTGGTCCATTTTGAGTTAACTTTTGTGCATGGTGAGAGAAAGGAATTCAGATTCATTTTGTTGCATATGTATTTTCAGTTTTCCCAGCACCATTTGTTGAAGGTGCAATCCTTCCTCCATTGCATGCTTTTAGCCCCTAGGTCAAAAATAAGATAGTTGTAATTTTGTGGATTGGTCTCTGTGTCCTCTATTCTGTACCATTTGTCCACCTGCCTGTTTTGGTACCAATACCATGCTGTTTTTGTTACTATTGCTCTGTAGTATAGTTTGAAGTCTGGTATTGCTATACTGCCTGATTCATTCTTCCTGCTTTTGCTATTCTGGGTCTTTTATTTTTCCATATGAATTTCATGCTTGCTTTATCTATTTCTACAAGAAATGCCATTGGGATTTTGATTGGCATTGCATTAAACCTATAGAGAACTTTTGGTAAAATCGCCATTTTGATGATGTTAGTTCTGCCTATCCATGAACAGGGTATATTTTTCCATCTTCTAAGAACTTCTTCTATTTCTCTCTTTAGGGTTCTGTAGTTTTCATTGTATAAATCTTTCACCTCTTTTGTTAGGTTGATTCCCAAGTATTTTTTTTTTGAGGATATTATGAATGGGGTGGTTGTCCTCATTTCTACTTCAGAAGATTTGTCGCTGATATACAGGAATGCCTTTGATTTATGTGTGTTGATTTTATATCCTGCCACTTTGCTGAATTCATTTATTAGCTCTAGTAGTTTCTTTGTAGACCCTTTTGGGTCTTCTAGGTATAGGATCATATCATCCGCAAATAGTGATAATTTAAGTTCTTCTTTTCCTATTTTTATGCCTTTAATTTCTTTCATCTAATTGCTCTGGCCAGTATTTTGAGAACTATATTGAATAGAAGTGGTGAGAGAGGGCATCCCTGTCTTGTTCCAGATTTTAGAGGGAATGCCTTCAGTTTTTCTCCATTTAGAATGATGCTAGCCTGAGGCTTAGCATAGATAGTTTTTACAATGTTGAGGTAAGTTCCTGTTATCCCTAGTTTTTCTAGTGTTTTGAACATAAAGGGATGCTGTACTTTGTTGAATGCTTTTTCTGCATCTATTGAGATGATCATATGGTTCTTATCTTTAAGTCTATTGATGTGGTGAATAACATTTATTGATTTCTGTATATTGAACCATCCTTGCATCCCAGGGATGAATCCTACTTGATCATGGTACACAATTTTTTGGATATGTTTTTGTATCCAATTCACCAGAATTTTATTGAGGATTTTTGCATCTAGGTTCATTAGAGATATTGGTCTGTAGTTTTCTTTCTTTGAAGTGTCTTTGTCTGGTTTTGGGATCAGGGTGATGTTGGCCTCATAGAATGAATTTGGAAGAGCTCCTTCTTTTTCTATTTCCTGAAATAACTTGAAAAGTATTGGTATTAATTCTTCTTTAAAGGTTTTGTAAAACTCCGCTGTATACCCATCCAGTCCAGGGCTTTTCTTGGTTGGTAGTCTTTTGATGGCTTCTTCTATTTCCTCCTTTGTTATTGGTCTGTTTAAATTGTGTGTATCTTCCTGACTCAATCTGTGCAAATCATATGACAAGAAATTTATCGATATCTTCACTATCTTCTATTTTATTGGAATATAGGGTTTCAAAATAATTTCTAATTATCTTCTGTATTTCTGTAGTGTCTGTTGTGGTATTGCCTTTTTCATCCCGTATGTTAGTATGTTAGTTCTCTCTCTTCTTCTCTTCATTAGCATGGCTAAGGGTCTGTCGATCTTATCTATTTTTTCAAAGAACAAACTTTTAGTTTTGTCAATTTTTTCAATGGTTTCTTTTGTTTCAATTTCATTGATTTCCACTCTGATTTTAATTATTTTTTGCCTTCTGCTACATTTGCTGTTGTTTTGCTCTTCCTTTTCTAGGGTTTTGAGATGAAGTGTGAGCTCATTTATTTGTTGGTTTTTTCTTTTTTTGAGGAATGAACTCCAGGCAATGAATTTCCCTCTTAAAACTGCTTTCATTGTGTCCCATAGATTCTGATATGTTGTGTCTGTATTTTCATTTATCTCTAAGAATTTTTTGATTCCTCCTTTATGTCTTCTGTAACCCATTGATCATTCAGTAACATATTGTTCATTTTCCAGTAATGCAGGATTTTTCCTTCTTTCTTTTATCATTGATTTCCAGTTTCATTCCATTATGATCAGATAAGATGCATGGTATTATCTCCACACCTTTATATTTACTAAGGGTTGCCCTATGGCATAATATATGGTCTATTTTTGAGAAGGATCCATGTGCTGCTGAGAAGAACGTATATCCACTTGATGATGGTTGATATATTCTATATATGTCAGTTAAGTCTAGGTTATTGATTGTGTTATTGAGTTCTATAGTTTCTTTATTCAACTTTTGTTTGGGGGATCTGTCCAATGGTGAGAGAGGTGTGTTGAAGTCACCCATAATTATTGTGTTGTGGTCTATTTGATTCTTGAACTTGAGGAGAATTTGTTTTATGAACGTTGCAGCACCATTATTTGATGCATACATATTGATAATTGTTATGTCTTGTTGGTGAATGGTTCCTTTTAACAGTATATAGTGTCCTTCTTTATCCCTTTTGATTAATTTAGGTTTGAAGTTGATTTTATTCAATATGAGTATGGCCACTCCTGCTTGCTTCCGAGGACCATGTGAGTGGTATGATTTTTCCCAACCTTTCACCTTCAGCCTGTGTGTGTCTTTTCCTGTCATATGAGTCTCCTGAAGGCAGCATATTGTTGGATCTGGTTTTTTAATCCAAGTTACTAGCCTATGTTGCTTGATTGGTGAGTTTAAGCCATTAAAATTTAGGGTTACTATTGATATATGGTTTGTACTTCCAGTCATGTTTGTTTATGTATTTATTTATTTTATTTATTATTTTAATTTGGCTTGTTTTTCCTCTTTGATTATTTTTCCCCCCTTTACTGAGTTACCTCCCACTGTTGGTTTTGGGTGCTGTTTTTCATTTCCTCTTCTTGTAGTGTTTTGCTCCAAATGCTTTGCAGTGCTGGTTTTCTGGCTGCAAATTCTTCTAACTTTTGTTTATCATGAAATATTTTAATTTCATTGTCAAACCTGAAGCTTAATTTTGCTGGATACAATATTCTTGGTTGGAATCCATTATTTTTCAGCGTTTGAAATATGCTGTTCCAGGATCTTCTCGCTTTCAACGTCTGTGATGAAAATTCAGCCATTAACCTAATTGGTTTACCCCTGAATGTAATCTGCCTCCTTTCTCTTGTAGCTTTTAATATTCTCTCTTGGTTCTGTATGTTGGATATCTTCATAATTATGTGTCTTGGAGTTGGTCTATTATGGTTTGTATGTTTAGGGTCCTGTAGGCTTCCAGGATTTGGCAATCTATTCCATCTTTCATGTCTGGAAAGTTTTCTAAAATTATTTCATTCAAAAGATTTCTCATTCCTTTGGTTTCGACCTCTATACCTTCCTCTATCCCAAAGACTCTTAAGTTTGGTTTTTTTATGACATCCCGTATCTCTTGGATGTTTTGCTCGTGGTTTCTTACCAGCCTTTCTGTGTTGACTATACTCTTTTTGAGTTGATAAACTTTGTCTTCATTATCTGATGTTCTGACTTCTATTTGATCTAATCTACTTGTAATATTCTCATTTGAGTCTTTGATTTGGTTTATGGTTTCCTGCATTTCTAGGATTACTGTTTGATTTTTTTTTTAAATCTCTATCTCCTGGTAGAGTTTATTTTTTACTTCTTGAATCTGCTTGTGTAATTCATTTTCAAAGTATTCTTTCATTGTTTGGACTTGCTGTCTAATGACTTCTTTAAGATTCCATTCCATCGGAGTCAAGTATGCCTTGAGTTCTTTCTCTGTCCATTTTTCTTATGCCTCTAGGTTCTCCTGTAAACTTAAGTTGTCCTGCATTGTTTGTAATCCTTTTTCCCTTGTTTTTTCATGGTGTTCACATTACTTTCCAACTCTGTTTAACTGCTGTGTTTCTGTTTTCTCCTATAAATTTGTTTTGGTTTTGTATATCTCTGTGGTCTCTCCTTTGTGGTGGGAGACTATGTCTAGAGATGTTGGACTTTCTTGTAATTTAAAGCGGATTCATTCCTTTCATAAGAGGCTTACAGATTCTGTAGGCATATAGTGATCTGTTGTTGGGTCTTAGGACTTTATATTTAGGTTGGGTGCTATGATGGTATGAAGGTTAGTATATCTTGGCTACTTTGGAAGATTGCTCTACTGAAGGGGGATATTAACAGGCGAATGGATCAGGGTATTTGGAAATAGCTAGGTACTTAGGAGCCCTATAGACAGCCTCAGAACATTCACCTACTTACATTTAGAAAATTACATGTAATGAAAGTCGTAATGCTTGGGATGAAAGTTAGGGGGAAGGGGAAGGAAGAAGTCCTTAAAGAGAAAGAGGGAGATAAAAATAGGTAGAATAAAGGAGAATGGAAAGAACAATAAATATTGAAAAGGGAAAAGAAAAAAAATGATAAATAAAGTCTTAGAGTTCTATTTTCTTCTCTTCCAGTAGGTGGAGCTGTGCCCTCTGAGCCGAGCTTCTGCCCTCTATGTGCCGGCAGCAATCCCTGTAAGGTGGCTCCTCTTCCCCTACTGGGCGTCTCTCCAATCCTGTTAGTCTCTTCTCCGGCCCCTCCCCCCCTTCCTCCTGCCAGCCAGCCGGTCCCTGCTCTCCGGTCCCTGCTCACCAGAGGCTATCTCCACAGATCTAGTTACACTTGCTGCCCCCCTGAGTTCCCTATTTCCCGAACGACTGAGCACTCTCTCTGTTTGCCTTTCACCGGACCCCAAGGTTGTGGAGCGGGTGATCTGGGAACCGTCAGCTTAATTTGCCTGGACTCCTTCAGTGGCCACGCCCCAGGGAGCTGGCAGCTAAGGCCTTGGGTGTAGCTGCTGGTAGTAGGGGGAGTTGGGGGTCGGGAGTCCCCTCTGCTTCCCTCGGCCCCTACAGTCACGTCCACGGAGCTCTGGAGTAAGATTTTTGAGGTTTCCCAGCTGTATGTATCTGGTGGGGATGGGAGTCACACACCTGTTGAAGCCGATTCCGCTAGGAAGGGATCCCGTCAGCCAAACTATGGTGATGTCAGCCCCAGACTCCTTGCAGGAGTGTCAGATGGGAGGGGTGGGTCTGGCCTGTCTCTGGTCTGTCCCAGTCTGGGTTTCAGTTCTCGGTCCGCTGTTTCATGAAGGCTTGGTTAGCAACCTCTTCAAAGAGTCTCTACGCCGCACACGATCTCCGGCAGTGCTGAAATGCCTCCTTCTGCGCCAATAGCCAGACAGCGGCGGCAGCCTGCACCTCCGCACACAGGGTGGCCGAGATTCACCCATCTGGGGCAAGCTGTCTGCTCCAATAATCCCAAACTCCCCGCCTAGGTCTCACTTCAGCGGAATTTTGCTGGGAGTTTCTCAGCAGGCAGAATCCGAACATTCTGATGTGTCTCTCTGTCCACGTGGCTGAGGAGGTACTGAAAGCACTGCCTCCCCGCCCGCTGCCCTGTTGAATCCTTCCTCAAGAAATAGACTTAATGGAGGGCTGGGGTTGTGGCTCAGTTGTATAGTGTTCGCCTACCACATAAAGGGCCCTGGGTTCTATCCTCAGCACCACATATAAATAAATAAATAAAATAAAGGTATTATATCCGACTACAACTAAAAAATAAATATTAAAAAAAAAGAAATAGACTTGATGGAAATATACAGAACACTGTAGCCAGTGCCTACAGTTTGCACATTCCATGTAAACACAGGTAAAACACTGCCAAAGTTGACCATATGATGGACCATAAAACAAGTTTTAGCAAATGATAATGAACTGAAATTACACAAAGTATGTTGTCTAACGAAAATGCAAGTAAGCTAGAAACCAGTATTAAGATACCTTGAAAATCCTCATATTTTGAGAAATGATGAAATATATTCCTAAACTAGCCATAAGCCAAAGAAGAAATTAGAATTGAAAAAATGAGGCATTGGTGAAATGTTGCCTTCTAGATCATGTATGTAACAAAGAGATGTCCATTATCAACACTTGTATTTAACATTGTACTAGGAGTATAGAAAGGCAAGGGGGAAAAGATAGAATTGAAAAAAGAAGACATGAAAAAAATACAAATTTTTGCAGATATACATTAAAGTTTAGACCTGCTATTCAGGTTTAAGGGCTCTCTCTGGAATATAAAAAGAACTAGTAAAAGTCAGTAAGAAATAAATACATATACAATCTAGTAGATAAGTGAGCAAAAGCCTTGAACAGGCAGCTCACAAAAAGGAATATGTCCAACTAGCCAGCTAACATATGTAGATGCTTAACCTTCATTAGGGGCTCATTAGGAGTATGCAACTTAAATCCAAAATGATACAGATACCACATTGAAGACTATCAGATTGACAAAAATGTATAAGACTGAAAATATCAAGAGTTAACAAGGATATGGAATAACAGAAATTCTCAAAACTGATGATGAGAATGTAAAATGCTATAATTATTTTAGAAAACTGCTTTTAATCACTAATATTTAAAATATACCACCCTATGACCCAACTTCACATCCTAGTTTTTTACCTACAAGAAATGCATACATAACTCTATCAATAGACATTTAAAAGTTTATTATAAAATAATAAACTTATTTATTATTCTTAATAGTGAATGACTTGAAACCATCCAAGTGCCCTCCCCAGCAGAATAGATAAGTAAATCTTGGTATGTTGATAAAGTGGAGTTCTTGACAGCAATGAGAATGAATAAATACAGCTAGACAACATGGATGGAGGCAGACACCCAACAAAGGGTTTAAGATTTCATTTATCTGAAGTTCAAAAATTAAGCAACACTGTATTGTTCAGGAATATATAAATAAGTAAAATGAGAAAGAAAGGAGTGGAGTCAAAAGAATGGTTACTTTTTGAAAATAGAATCTCTGCTTTGCTATTGAGTTCAGGGTGCCTGTTCCTCTCACCGTACCAACCTTCACTCCTGTCTTCTTTGCCTATATTCAAACATGGTCTACATTCCAGTGACAGGAACACTTGCACTTTTCAGAATTTTTTATTATCTTTTATATTTCCTTTTATGCAGACTTCAAGAGTATGCAATTCATCATAGTAAAGCATCCCTGATTTCTCCAGAGAAGTCCTTGCTACCTTTTGCCAGAAGGTTCCCGATGTCTCATTCCTTCTCCTACATCCTTGAGATTTCTTGGCCTTTTTCTCCCAACATACTATTTTCTGTCATGAATAGGCATGGAGTCAGCTTCTGAGTCAAATCCTAGCTCTGCCTCTATGCTGTCACTATGATCATGGTCAGGGACCTAACCTTTTAGCCTTAGTTCCTCCACCTGAGAAATGAGGGCATTCGAGTAATTTAACTAAATCACACACACATATGTGCTTGTCAGGTGGTAGGTTTGAAATAGAGTAGCTGTTATCATATTTGTATAACTTTGTATTATTGCATGTTTTGTATGTGCATTAACATCTAAGAGCCTTGGAAACAGCTGCACTCTCATATTTTTATATCTCCCACAGTATCTTTTTGTGATTGGGCCCTGTAAATGTCTTTACTGATGAACAAAAAGGTGTAAGTTAGTGAATAATTACCATTTTAAAAATTTCACATCCAAGTTTCTTTAAATTGTTCATTTCTTTAGTCTTTTGAAAGATTATTTTATATTCTGAAGGCAATGATTCTGTACAATCCTTAAGTATCCCAGAGTATACTAAAGATGTGAAGAATTTTATGAAATCTCAAAGTACTAATGGTTTCATTCCAGATACGCCAATGGCATAATCAGGGGTTACCTCTTGGTCAGAACTCAATAGAGAATGCCATCTTGATCAAGAATTGCCAGCAGTGGCCACTGATGATTGACCCACACAAGCAAGCACACAACTGGATCCAACAGATGGAAGGAACTGGGCTGCAAGAGCTCTCTGCTGAGGATAACAATTACTCCAAAAAGATTGAAAATGCTATGAAAACAGGAGAGAGTGTCTTCTTGAAGGTGTTTGGACAATATGACCTAATTCCCTATTTCCAGCAACACATGCTATATACAATGAGCATAAAGACTAAAAATTTTAAGTGATAGGTAACTCTGTCAGAGAAAAAAATTCATATATATATATATATATATATATATATATATATATATATATATCATATGTACACATTTAATATCTACAGTGAGTTTTGAATATTCAGTTCTCTTAGAGCTGTCTTTCATTCCAGGTATTTAATAAGATTTAAATGTTTAAAATAGTAGTGCTTTCAACTGATTATCTAGGATCATTTTCTTAATTATATCTGTTTTGTTCTTTGTTTTTTGTTTTATTTTTCAGAATCTCCCTGAAACATTTTCTCCAGGCTTGATGGCAATTCTGAAGAAGGATATCTATCAGAAAAGAGGGCAATATTTCATAAGAATTGATGACTGTGAGATTGAATACAATTCCAAATTTAGGTAATGTCTCTAACAGTTAAATTGTATCAAATGTCTATATTTTTTTTAAGACAGATAATGTTCAAGGCCTTGTATTTTCGTCTTGATAAGCTCCCACCTGCCTGACGGCAAAAGTAAAGTTGCATTTTGAATATGCTTTTTGTTCGTGTGTTGCTGGCAAATAGCACTCATCAGTGTGCAGAATAAAGAACAGATTTTTATTTATTGACCAGTATTTTTCAAACTGTGCCCAATGAAATCTGTGGGTTTCTTGAAGAATTTCAGAAGCTGAGCAGAGAGGGTAACAAACACTGGCCATGCTTGATCCAGAGCTCGGATTGTTCCACTTGCCTAACATATACTTGGGTGGGGCAAGCTTTTGCTGCTTTAGAAAACAAACCCATATTTAATAGCCATGCAAAAAGAGATATTTGCCTAGAGATAAAAATACTGTACTCATGTTCCCAAATGGAACTGGCCTCTTGGAAACCCACTTCCACTAGCTAACTTCACAAAGAACTTATTATGAAGTCGAATTTGATCACCACAAAAATATGATTTCCAAGAAAATAAGATATTTGAGTTGTTCATGTTTCATTCTCTTCTTATAAACAAAGATACCAGAAAATCAGTTTCTCATCAGAGGAGTTCTGAGTAAGCAAGTTATCAGCAAGGGAACCAGAAGATTTGAAGGGTCCCTAGCCAGTTGTTCTGCACTCCTTCCCAATAACTATGCAGCTTCTCCCCAAAGGGTCTGTTTGGCTGTGTACACTTTCCCCAGGGCAGGGCTGCAGGCTTGCCTCATTCTTAGAATTCTCTCTCCTACTGTCCTTTGTTCTGTTAATAAAATATTTTCCCAAGTTATGTTCCTCAAAACAGCATTTTCAGGGATTTAACAGGTATCACCCAAATAAAAGGTATCCAAGGCTTTTTTTTAAAGCAGTGGGTTAAAGTTAAACAGGGACTTTCTGTTAGGAATTTAAAAACCTCCCTATTCATTGAACCCTTTTACTGTTGCATGGAATAACCCTTTGGAAAACACCATGTTAAACCATGCTTTTTTCTCAGTGGATACACTGTAATTAAGTTACAGCTCTAGAAATGCACATAAAGCTACCTTTTCCTGAATTGACAACCTGTCCTCATGTTTGAAATGTGTGTACTTGAGGAAGGGATGGAGGACACTGTTTAGAAGACAGACTTCGAGAACAGGTGCCCTCTTCACTTTCTGGCCATTGATATGGGCAACTTATTTAACCTCTCTGAGCTTCAATTTCAAAATAGATTGAAGAGTTGTCCTCACTTTATTTGATTGCTACTCTCAGGGCCACCACCCTGTTCTAAGCCACCTTCATCTCTCACGACCTAACTTCCCATTTTGCTACCTCCCACCTCTGCCCAGGTTGTTCTCAAGACAGCAGCTAGAGAGGTCACTTAAAAAGATCATATCACTTCTCTGCTCAAATCCCCTAACTGACTTCTCTCATTCAGGGTAAAAACCAGTCTTTAAAAATGGCCTAGTTCCAGGTCATAACTCCTACTCTTTAGCATTTTTCTTTACTCTGTCCTCATGTTTAAATATGGTCTGAACCTAATTTATGATTGTGTTTTTTAAAGTCTTAAATAGAAACTTATTCACACAATGTAAGTTGAGAGACTACTTTGTTTACAATGCTGAATAATACTAAAAATTAACCTTGTCTTCTTCCAGGAAAAAAAAATGTTTTGCATTATTAAGTAATTTTGTTTTATTTTTCTCCTTCTGTATATTCTTTGAATAACTGGTATCTTTGTTGTGTTTAGGTTATACTTATCTACAGAAATAGACAATCCCCATTTTCTTCCATCAGTTTATAATTTTGTTACTATGATCAATGTCATAGTAACATTCCAAGGTTTGCAAGATCAACTCTTATCTACTATATTAAGTCATGAAGTTCCTCATTTAGAATATCAACGCTTCCAGATTTTAGACAGTATTTCTCTTGGTGCTATAACTATTGAAGAACTGGAAGAAGAAACATTGAACTTACTACAGAAATCACAAGGTAAGTGCAGCTGTTTAGTGAGATTAAGAGACCTTGAATGAAGATCAGAATAAAAAGTTACAAGGACCAAATTTTGAATTGGCACCAAAAATTTTCACAAGATAACTGATTAATGCAGGCACACCATCCCATTTCTAAGCTTAAGCATTGTGAATATCATAGGATGTTGGCCATCTTAATCTAAGAATAGGACAAATCTTAGAGAAGCTGGTTAGTTCCCGCCTAGGCTCCTTGCCCATATTTCAAGTACCTGATACCTATAAAATGTCTAAACTTTAGATTACAGAGACAAAAGATTGGGTTTTCCCCCAAGTTTTAATACTAAAGGATCTTTTAAAAGGAAACAATTCACTGATTTTTAATTTATGCCATTAAAATACTCTGCTTATTAAAATAGCAGTAGAAATTTTTTTCCTCTTCCATGTAAGAAATATCTAAAAATTCATAATCATTACAGCATCTAAACTTAAATTTAAGTTACATTCCTGGGTCACACTGACATATCTGCTCCTAATTCAACTGTAATAAAATATAACAATATCTAATAATGGAATTTTTCTGTTTTAACTTGTGACTCCTTAGGACTTCAAAGTTTCTCATATATTTTAGTTCCTCAATTAAGTTTATGGATAAGGAGTAATCTGTATATTTTATTGCTCTTCTTTATTTCTATTTTTATTGCAAATGCCCTATGAGTACACCACAAACTTAGTAACTGAACATTTACAGGTGGAGCCCTGATTTGTATTTACTTTTAAAGTTCTCTACACAATTCTAATTTTCATTACTAATTAAATATTGTTTTTCTAATCTAAAAGGCTCATTATCTAGGATGCAAACTCAATATTACCAGACACTTTAGTAAAATAAGCTGAAAACTAGTTTTTTAAAAGATAAATATATAATATATAAATAATAAAACAGTAATAATGATATAATTTTTGAAGAAGAAACAGAGTTTGATAGGGCATAAAGTTGCCATACCCAGGAGCAATATTGTGTGAGCCCCCATTTCTACAGCCTTAGTCCATACTCAATCTCTTGCTCCTCATCCTGACCACCATTCACCAATGCCACAAGGGAGCCAAACCACTAGTGGAGGGCATTCCCTAAGACTATCTAGAACTAGAACCATGAACTTCGTGAGAACGAGGACAGGTCTACCAATTTCGGTGCAGTGATGAATTTAAGCCTTTCCTTCCCACATTATGCTTACAGAACCCACAACACACACACAAAAAGTATGTATCCCTCCACTTATGTATTCACCTTAATATAGGATTGCCTTCCTCAACAAAGTACTGCAACACCAGCACTTTACTGAGATCTATGACCAAAAGAGGAATGTCTATCATATGGAGTTCTAGTCTTGCCTCAGTAAGATTACTGGGATGTGGAGAAAACACTGATTTGTTCAGCATGTTCAGAAACTATCTAAAAAACAAAAAGAAAGAAAGAAACAAACAAACAAACAAACTAATTGTTACAGCATAAAATACCTAAGATTTCAGAAATGCTTATTTTTGTGCCTTATAGGACTTCACATTTTATCATAAAAATCCCAAACTACCAAAAAATAAATAAAGTGGAGAAGGTAGTGAGGAGGGTATATTAGTCCCTTTTTGGTTACTATAATGAAAGTCTTGAGACAGGCTAACTTTATATAGAAAAGAGGTTTATTTATATCACAGGCAGGAGTGTATGTGAAAGGATCTGATCACATTGCCAAGAAAGAAGTTGGGGATCAGTGTTGGAGTCTGTAAACAAGTCAAAAATAACACCTGGCATTTTGCCAGGGGAATGTTAGAGTTCGTAAACAAGTCTGGATGGTGCCTGGCAAAATGCCAGAGGGAGTGGTTTGAGAAGTAACAAAAGCGAGCTATTAAGTGTGGAGATTCCTTATTGGTTGACTGATGTATCTAGTTTATGCTAATTAGATAAGCTGTGTGGAATGTATAAATACTGCTCCTGTCCTGCAATAAACGGCTCCTACTCCTGCTGTATCAACGTACACAAGTTATTCGTCACTCCCCGGTTATTTTGCTGCAGCCGGACTGCGGCAGATGGTGGCCCGTTACGGGGAGCCCCGGGACACTCGGGGGTAAGTGACGAAAAAAGCTGCCCGTCCATAGATAGGACGGGAGCAAATCTGCTCGTCCCTAGACAGATAGGACGAGAGGAAAAATGACCATTTCCAGAAAATGGAGAAGATTGATACAGTATGTTTGTGTCTTGTTTTGTCTCAGTGTATTGTATTGTCTTTGTGATGAAAATATGGAAGGGGTGAGAAGTAAATTACTAAGGAAAGGAGGCACCCCAGTGGAACCAAGAATAGCTAGGGCATGTGTTGATAAGAGCCCAGGAACTCTAGTCAGAAAGAAAAAGAAAGTTCAGAAGAAGAAGGATTATCAGGAAAAAAGTTGCAGCAAAAGGCTATTACTAAATACTTTTCGTTACCGGAGGGTGCATGAAGCGGAGAGGCAACTGCCGAGTATGCAAGCCGGTCACAGCGCAGCAAGGATTTTCCAAGAGGCCACAGCGACTGGCCCTTCCCTGCCTCCTGGCCGGGGAGCCAGCTCTTCTACTACCGAGAGCCCAAACCCAAATCTAGACCTGACCTGGAGGCACAGTCTCGCAGGCTCTTGCTCCCTGTGCCCAGTAGCAGTTTGAGTCCGGGACACTCCCCAGGGCGATCTGGGGCTGCCCAGGCGCTACAGCCAGCAGAAGACACTACCAGCGTCCCTGATGTTTGGTCATTTTCAATGCCAATAACTAAGCTACAATGGTTCTCCCACACCTGGAAGCTAATGAGTAATGAGCACCTTTAAGGCTTATTTCAAATGCAAAAAAACCTTGAGATAATGTACTAAATTGTTCAGAAGGTTGTTTTCTTAGTGGAATGCTACAGGATTTTCTTTAGCCATCCGGAGTTCCTGCCTTCGTCCCAGTGTTGGTAAAGACCAAGGTGGAAGAATTTCCAGTGTTGCTGATAACCAGAGGAGACTTCGGATTAAGCTAGTTGCCTGCAGAACTTACCTGGACTGTGATTTAAGCTAGCTGCCTGCAGAACTTACCTGGACTGTGATTTACCTGGACTGTGAGTTAATCTATTGAGAGACTGCTTTACCTGGACTGAGACAACAAACTGTAATCTACAACAAATTGTAACTCGGTATCTTTGCAAATGGTGCCATTGCTGGTATAATTTTTCCAAGGGCTTCTTGCATGGAGCCATCAATTGGCTTGGTATTATGGCATTTTGTATCCTCCCTTTCTGTTTGTAGCAGGTTATTTATGGTGTTTCTGTAAAAACCACTATGGTCGTTATTTAAATTAAACAAAAGGGGGAAATGTTGGAGTCTGTAAACAAGTCAAAAATAACACCTGGCATTTTGCCAGGGGAATGTTAGAGTTCGTAAACAAGTCTGGATGGTGCCTGGCAAAATGCCAGAGGGAGTGGTTTGAGAAGTAACAAAAGCGAGCTATTAAGTGTGGAGATTCCTTATTGGTTGACTGATGTATCTAGTTTATGCTAATTAGATAAGCTGTGTGGAATGTATAAATACTGCTCCTGTCCTGCAATAAACGGCTCCTACTCCTGCTGTATCAATCAACACAAGTCGTTCGTCACCCCCCGGTTGTTTTGCTGCAGCCGGACTGCGGCAGATCAGGCTTGCTCTTATATAACACCTCATTCAGGGGTCCCATGAGAGCTACGCTTCTGAGAATATCTCCCCCAGCACACTTCTCACGAGGCTCCACCTCTTAAAGGTTGTTTTTCAGCACCATCACATTAGGGACCAAGTCCCCCAACCCAGGAACCCTCAGAACAAACCACTTTCAAACCACATCCAAACCACCACAGAGGGTGTGCCTTTCCTAACTTGAAAAGTGCAAAAAATCTTTGACTATTGCTATGCCATTGTCTTGACCCAGTTCTAGAAAGAGATGTGTGCTAGCTGGATAATTTTTAAAAGAAGTCTGAAACTCATATTTTGCAACCACATTTATTAAAAAAAATAAGCTCAAAGTTCATTATATCTTATGTCAGCAACAGGCAAATCCTCACTTAGAAGTGTGTTTGTTTACTATGAAATTTTAAATACACATCTATGCCTGGAAGGATCTGACTTTATTCCTTTCCTATGTTAATTACACTTAACATGCTCTTTCTTCATAATATCTGAATAAACTATGTTTCTATTAATGATAAAACTAGGTAGCTACAAGGATAAGGTTTCCATATGTTTCCTTATAAGACTGTAACCATCAGTTGGTAACCCCTAGGGAGCAAAACAGCTAGGTACTATGTAATATATGTAAAAGGTAACATCATGGATCTAACAAGATTCAGAACCACAGCCTCTCCCATTTCATGAACCACTCATGTAACAAATGTCATATTTTGGTAAAACCTTTGCATAAGTTGGAAAAAAGATAGGTTTAATAAAACAAATGGATATTTAAGTTGTTAAATTTAAGATAACACATCAAAGCACTAGAAGTAATGTTTTTTCAAAAGATGAGTTCCAACCAATTAATGGTCAAGGAATCAATTTCAATTCTATTTGCTTAATAAGATAGACTAGAATACAAAATATCACAGGACATCACATGAAATAATAATATGCCTGTTATTTTCTGTAAATTTAATTTTAATTCTCTTATATATAGTGGTTCACTGTGTAAATTGATTCCACATGATAGATGGTTCCTTACTGTATGCCTGTAATAAAAATATAACCCATAAATACTAAAATAATATCAAGAAGAGATGAGGGAGTAGAAAGTGGGGCATAACATAAAAGCCCATCTTCAGCATAAAACCAACAAAAAGCCCACAGTAAAAATTCTTATGTGAAGAGTAAAGAATGACATTTGGAAAAGTAAGAGGCTCAAAATAGCCAAAGCAATCCTCAGCAAGAAAAGTGAAGCAAGAGGTATCACAATACTAGACCTTAAATTGTCCTACAGACCTATAGTAACAAAAACAGATATGTAGACCAATGGTAGAGAATAAGAAGACACAGAGCCAAACCCACATAAATACAGTTATGTCATACTAGACAAAGGTGCCATAAATATACATTGGAGAAAAGATAGCTTCTTCAACAAATGGTGCTGGGGAAACTGGAAATCCATATGTAATATGATAAAATTAGACCCTCATCTCTTACCCTGCACCTAATAGAAGAAAAAGTAGGCACAACTCCATCATGTTGGCTTAGGGACTGAATTCCTCAACAAGACTCCTAAAGCACAAAAAGTAAAATCAAGAATCAATAAATGGGAGGGTATCAAACTAAAAAGCTTCTTAACAGCAAAGGAAACAATCAAGAACACAAAGAGAGAGCCTATGGAATGGGAGAAAATCTTTGCCACTCACACCTCAGAGTATTAATCTCCAGGATATATAAACAACTCAAAAAATTTAACACCAAAAACACAAATAACCAAGTCAATAAATGGGCAAGGGAACTGAACAGACTTCACAGAAAAATAAATATGAACGGTCAACAAATATATGAAAAAAAAATGTTCAACATCTCTAGTAATTAGTGAAATGCAAATTAAAACTACACTGACACTTCATCTCACTCCAGTTAGAATAGTAAAATCAAGAATATAAGTAACAATAAATGTTGGTGAGGATATGAGGGAAAAGGCACACTCATACATGGCTGGTGGGACTGCAAATTGGTGCAACCACAGTGGAAAGCAGTACAGAGATTCCTAAGAAAACTTGCAATGGAACCACCATTTGACCCAGTCATCCCATTCCTCAGCATATACCCAAAGGACTTAAAATCAGCATAATATAGTGATACGGCCACATCAATGTTCAGAGCAGCTCAATTCACAATAACTAAGCGGTGGGACCAACCTAGTGCCCTTCAAAAGATGAATGGATAAAGAAAATGATGTACATTATACACAATAGAATATTACTCAGCCATAAAGAATTATAGCATTTGCTGATAAATGAATGGAACTGGAGGCTATCATGCTAAGTGAAATAAGCCAATCCAAAAGAACCAAAGACCAAATGTTCTTTCTGATATATGATGCTGACTCACAATAGGCGGTATGGAAGGAAAAGTGGAGGTTCACTGGATTGGGCAGGGAGAAAATGAGGGAAGAAAGGGAGGATGGGAATGGGAAGACAGTAAAATGACTCAGACATAACTTTCCTATGTTCACATATGAATACATGACCAGTGTAACTCTACATCATGTACAAGCACAATAATGGGAAGTATGATACATATTCTATGTATGTATGATATGTCAAAATATACTCTGTCACATATAACTAAAAATAACAAATAAAAAAAAGAGTACAAATGAAGAAACAGGTACTTAATATTACTACAGTTTTTATTTAAATTCACTTTTTTGTTTCTCTTTAGGATGCATATTAGATGATGAGGAAATGGTAGATACCTTAAGAAAATCCAAAATAATTTCAAATGAAATTTCAAGACGCAATGAAGCAACAGAAAAAGAAAAAAGTGAAATGCAAGCAACATATAAAAACTACCTCCCCATTGCTACTCGAGGTGCCCTGCTCTACTTTCTAGTGGCTGATCTTACACAAATCAACTGCATGTACCAGTTCTCCCTGGACTGGTTTCATCAGGTTTTTGTTTTATCAGTAGTTTCCAAAAACAAAGAACAGGAAAGTGGCTTGAAAAGAGAGAGAACATCTCTGAATCAAATATCTCATTTGATTATGAATACCTCAGAAGAACCTAATTTGGAGAGAGAAAAAAATTGTTTAGACAAGCATGTTAAAAATGCAGTAGATGTGTTGACAAGAAATATTTTTAAGGTGAGATATTCTTTAATGTGAATTTTGCATATTTCTTTAATCTAACTGGGTTAGTCTAACCTTTGTATTTTTTTTCCTCTAGGTGGTTTCTTCAGCTCTGTTTAATGAACATAAACTCTGCTTCTCCTTTCGGCTTTGCACTGCAATCATGCAAAATAATGCTAATGGAAATCTAATGCAGGATGACATTGGATTCCTATCAGAAAAAGAATGGAATACCTTTTTATATTCTGGCTTATTGATAAATATTAAAAGTGTACTACCCAAGCCTAGACTTAATAGTAAGTAAAAGTAATTTGTCTGGATATAGGGAAAAAAATTGAAAATGTCTTTCTTTGCAAAATACTAAAATATCTCCAAGGTGCTCCAAGTCACTGCTTCTATAATTGATTAAATTAAAGTAGATTGAAATCAAGCACAATGCCTATTTCATCACTGTACCTCCTAGTTGGTGGGGAGTACAATTGGTGCTCACTAATTCTTGAATTAATGAATAAATAAATAAAAAGTAGTATGGTTATAGCAGGCCTAATATGCAAAGCAGAATATCTAATTGTGGTCAATAGGAATACACACACACACACACACACACACACACACACACACACGTTAGATACCATTTGGAGTTAAACTTTACCCCTCCTGAAAAAAATTGCCCTCACTTTCTTATGAAAAAGCCTTGAAAATTTGAGCCACAGCATATCTGTCCAAAAAGCTTAGACAAGATTCTTTAACTATTGAATTTTTCCAAATGCTCCTGTGTTGTACATTTTATATCTACAATGGCATAAATGTTATGGCAGTAAATGCATTCACACTGTTGTGCTGAAAAATAAGAAATTTAAAGGAAATCTGATATTCACAAGGAGGTATGGAGTGGTGGTTTGTATTAAATTTTGTTGACTGTTTGGAGATCATTAACAAAAACTAGGAATCAGAATAAAAACATGAAAAGAGTTACTTTTAAGTATACCAGAAATATGGATAGTCCTCTATTGTATGTGTGTGTGTGTGTATCAAAGCATGATACTTAGTGAATGTTTGATAAATAGCCACTTATAGCCATTGAATCAACGAATGATCTTGTGGATTTATTATGATTCTTTTGCTTACATAAGAAAGAAACTATAACAGTAGCTTAAACAAAAAATAAAAATAGAAAGTTATCCAGGGATTCTGTGGCATTTTAGAAGCAACCAAAGAAAAATGTAAACATCAAACATTGATATGAAAACTATTAACATAATAGTAATCATTTTTAACATAAGTCAGTTTTGAACAAGTTGGCAAAGTAGCAAGAGAAAAGTGACTCATGTATACAAGGTAGCTTCTAGGGGATTGCCAGCAGATTTCTCAGCAGAAACTTTGTAGGCCACAGGCAGTAAAATGATATATTCCAAGTGCTGAAAGAAAAAAAAAAGTGTCAACTAGAAATGCTGTATCTGAAAACTATCCTTCAAAAATGAAGAAATTAAGGCTTTCCCAGAAAAACAAAAATTTAGTTTTTTACCTTTACACTTGCCCTACAAAAAAAAAAATGCTAAAGGAACTCTTTCCATTGAAACAAAAGCACAGCAGTCAGCAGATATTGATATCCCAGTATCAGACAGAGTCTCAGACACTCATAAACATAAAATTATACAAAAATATTAGGTTCTCCAATAAAGGTAAAAGTATAGAGGAACGTAGTTACTTTAATGCTTGTAAATTAAATGACAAAAACACTTTTAACTATTCTATAATTATGTTCATGGATAAACAATGTAATTTATAACATCAATAATGTAAGATATGTAAGTAGAGCTTGAAAAGAGTTTCTATATATGACGAAAGTTAAGTTGTTATCAGTTTAAATTAGAATGCTATATTAATAACGTGTTCTGTGCAATGGTAACTGTCAGATCAGGTGAGGCGGTCAGCAACCAAAGGAGGCAGATTTAAAAAGGCTGCTGAACGAGGCTTTATTGAGATACCACTCCCGGGCAGAACTCGATCAGACCCACAGAGGGAACAGGAGAAGGGTCTGAGGAGAAACCTCGTGGAAGCTCGATCTGACTAGACTTTTATGGGGCTTACAGCAGGAAGGGAAGGGCTTGGGACAGGAAAAGGTGTTTTTAGGGTCCCTTGTCCCTTTGGAGTTGGTCAGGGGAGTTGGCTGAACTCCAGGATTGGCCAAGGGGTCATGCTGATTGACAGGCGTTAGTCAGGAGATCTCGCTGATTGACAGGCATTTCCCCCAGCACCTGACTGATGTTCCTTTCCCGCGTGGGCTGCTTTGTTCTAAGTCGCCACTAAGTCACCACCAAGTCGCCACCACTGACCTAACAGTAATCACAATGGAAAAAAATATATATATATATATATCTCATATACACAAAAGGAAAAATAAGAGAATCAAAATGTATCACTATAAAAAATCAACAAAACATTAAAAGACAATAAAAGAAGAGGCCCTTATTGTGAGGCTGTTGACTTATATAGGCTTTCAGAGAGATGCTGCTAGGCAGTTGATGGCTCTTGTAATTCAACTTGATTTCTAAATAGAAGCTGGATTCATCTGACAGAGAAGAAACTAGAACCAGACATGAGTCTCACATTCCCAGTGTGAACTTCTTTGGTGCTGTCAATCCTAGATACACAGTTGATGAAGACGATATTTTTCTTTTGTGATTATAAGCTTTGTGAAAACAGGATACCTTCCTTATCCCTAATATCTGGCCCAGAATAGATACTCAAAAAAAATATTTTGAGAGATTCAAGATGGCAGATGAGAGGAAAGCTGCATTTTCATTTGCTCCATGGTTTAGGTTTAAAGCAGCAAGAGTACTGCTCTCAGCAAGGTGGATGAGAAAGGGAATTCATTGAAATTCAATATCAGACAGAGTCTCAGACACTCATAAAGTCAGGTGCATGCATGAAAAACTGCATTGGAGCTAAGTCAGTTGCAGCAGTAGTTGTGATGCTGGTAAACCACAAAGGCAGGGTATAAAACAGAGAAACACAATGAACAAGTTCGGCATAGAAAAACTTGAAAACCAGAAAAGCAACCTGAACTTATCTGATCCAGAGGCTGCACAGCAAACTGGTGTTTGAAAGTGCTGTGTTTCTCACCTGGCAAGTGGAGACCTGAGTCAGGAGCCATCTTGCGGAGGCCATGCTGCAGCTTTCTGATGCAGGAGCCCAGGAGATCATAGCAACCATTGCCATACTGTCCTGGCAAGCACTATCATGGCCTAGTGTGTACCTAGTAGAACTTGAGTGAAACAGGCACAGAGACTGTACCCAGGGAATTGAAGTCAGAAAAATAGAGGGGAGTGCAATGCACTTTCCCTTTGAGTCTGTCTGCCATGTGACCAACTGCAGGGTGTTGGAAAACTGAACAGGTGAGAGTGAATATACTCAGGGACTAAGCCCAGGAAGAACATATTCCTTGGCAGCAACATGTGGGGACATGTGATTCCCCTGCCCTGTGAGTAGAATTCTTGGGAAGCTCCTGAAAGCCAGACAGCCAGCACAGATTGGCATCTGTCTGGCCCTAGTGGTGTGTTGATCTAATCCCTTCGGAGCAAATATACCCACAAAGCCTCTTAGGCCTGATTAGACCTAAGCTGTAGCTACCAGAACTCCCCTTATAGAACCCTGCAGCAGCCTCACTCTGGGAGTGCATTAATCTGGTCTGTCAGTGTTATCATTAGGGTATCTAATTGGGGTTCAGGTCCTTGTTGTCCCAAACAAAGAATTGAGCAAGAAACACAGAATTAATAGGAAAAGTACAGATATATTAGAGGCAAGGTGAGAGAAGCACTCCATAAGGTAGAGAGGAGTGGGCCAAGTGAAAAAGAAGCCCAATGTCCCAGTGTCTAGAAATTAGTGTCTTATATGCCAAGCTCTGAGGCATTCTTTTTCCTATATGGGCTGAATTGAAGATCTTACTCATTTGCTTCCATTGGGTACCTTATAATACCTGATTAGAATATTGTCCAATTTTCCCCCATTGGTTACTTTAGAAAATCTAATTAAAATACTGCCCACTTTACCCACATTGGTCACTTTGAAATATCAGACCTGTAGTGGGAGTCATCATGATGATAACTTCTCAATGGTGGGAGTTGTTGTGGTAATGAGACTCACCGTAAGAGAGACGTGATGATTCGTCTCCCTATATTGTCCTTTGGTGGTATATTTTTCTTACATCCTGCCTCCACCACCTTGGCATCCCTGAATTTGTATTTAACATTTGGACAAAATTCAATTAATGGCATTTCCCATTCTATCCTAGTGAGAAGGGAAGCTGAGAGCTATTTCAAGCAGCTTTAGTTATAGGCCACTCCATCTGGCAGCTCAGTGAGCAGAAAGAGTGCTTGCCCTTGCTAAGCATCTTTCATCTTTTCCCCCTTTTTGGTTCTTGTTTTTATCATTTTTCTCCTTTTTAACATTTTTTATAATAGTTTTTTTCCTTGTCTTTTGAGGATTAGGGTTTTAAGTTTGTTTATTTTGATCTGGTTTGGTTTAGTTTGGTTGTTTCCATTTCTCCCCTCCCACTAACAGCCAAATCTCTTGTTCTGTTCTCTCTCCCTTTACTTTGTTTTTTCTACTTTTTCTCATTTTTCCTACTTTTTCTTCCACCTGCTATATCTCTTCTGCATTTCTCTGTTCACATTTTGAACATTCTAAACTTTCTTCTACTTTCCTATCACATTTTCTTTTCTCTTTATTCACTATATCTTACCATATTTTAGAGGTGTTTGGCTTATATTACTTTTGACCCCAACATTCATGTTGTTGCAATTATTAGTACTGTGGATGACAGAGTTGTCATCTAGTTAATGCCAGATCTAGTTCATGGTTATCGTTTTGGATTGCTAATCCCATCATTCATGTTTTTGCAATAATTAGTGTTGTAGATATCATAGGAGGCGCTGGGTATTTATTTTAATACTGTATATTGTTTCAATTGTTGCTACTGTTTGTTTCCCCCTTTTCTGTAAGGTACTGGGAGTCTACAAGCACACTGCAAGTTCACAGGGTAGAGACTCTGCTGCTTAACTAATCCTAGCCAAAAGACAGTGCACCTTGCTCCACACATAAATTAGCCTCATTCAAACTTCAACTATTCTTTAATACAATGAATAAATAGAGACAAAACCCCAAAACTAATAACTAGGCCCCAAGTTAGAACAGCTAGGAGGGGGGCCATTAGGCCCCACTCATGAACATCCAGCAAAAACAAAATTAACACAAAGTCAGTGAATACCACACTTACAAGGGATCTCAATCTAGACACTTTGGCCAAAGAAAGCTGTGACCTAAGGCCCACACATAAGAGCAGAAGGATAATCCCTCCCAACAGAGGCATAAAATCCAACACAGGAACACAAGAAATATTTAAAAACAAGATAACATAATACCTCTTAAGGTTTGTAATTCACCAGCAATGACTCCAAAAATATTGAAGTAAATTAAATATCAGATAAAAGAATTCAAGAGAATGATTATAAAAATGATCAATTATTTCCAAAAGAATGCAGAAAAACAACTGAATGAATTAAAGAAGTCAAAACAGGGTATGAATGAAGAACTCAATAAGGACATAGAGATATTGAAAAAGTACCAAACAGAAATCTTGGAAATGAAGGGCACAATAAATAAAATAAAATGTTCACTCAAAAAGAGTATAGATAATGCCACAGACAGAAGCTCAGAGTTGGAAGACAAAGTGGCCAGCCTTGAACATTCAGACTGTACTAAAGAAAAGAAAATAAGTAACCATGATCAGAATTTATAAGAACTCTGGGAGAATATTAAGAGACCAAATTAAGAGACCAAGAATCATTAGAATTGAGGAAGGTTGTGAGATGCAGGTTAATGGAATGGATAACTCTTCAAGGAAATAATATAGAAATTTTTTCCAAATCTTGAGAGTGAGAAGGACATCCAGTTATAGGAGGCAATAAGAACTTCAGGAGATAATATCAAAAAAGTACCTCTCCTTGATACATTATAATTAAAATGCCTAACATACAGAACAAGGATAAGACTTTAAAAGCTTCAAGAGAAAAATGTCAGATCACATTTAGAGACAGGTCAATCAGAATTACTTCCAAATTCTTAGCAAAAATTCTAAAAGCCAGGAGGGCTTGGAATGATGTGTTCCAGGTCCTGAGAGAAAATAACAGTCAACTAAGATTGCTATATCCATCAAAGTTATCCTTAATAAATCAAATGATACATTTCAAGATAAGCAGAAACTAAAAGAATTCATGACTATTAAACTGGCACTACAGAAAATACTTAAAGAAATGCTTCACATAGAATAAATAAAAACCAAACTGCAGAACTCACAAATAAACAAACAGGAATTAGTAATAACAATTAATGCAAATGGTCTCAACTCTACAATTAAAAAACACAGTCCAAAATCAAGACAGAAGACTGGGTACATTCACGGCAGTGGTGTAATATCCCATGCTCTCTGCATCTCTTCTCCTCCACCTCAGTTTGGATGGCTCAGGAGAATGGCTTTATATATGTAGCCATTGCTGGAGGCAAGCTTCTCCGCCAGCTGTCTGAGGTCCAGGGCCTCAGGGTATCTGCCTCTCACCTGCTCCCAAATCTTCAAGATCATCATGATCAGGATGTGAGAAAGATGTACCTGACCTACCACCTTCTGTGCTGGCCACTTCCCCAATCTCACCAAGGCCCCTATCCAGATGGATTCCTGAAACAAGCAATGGAGATTGATGGGTATCACACCAAGGTCATATTTGGTCTTACTCAAGGCAGGAGTTGTGTCTAGTAATCCCATGGACTCCTTCCAGTGTCTTGCCCAGTTCCTAAATCATAAACACACTTGCTGATGTCTTTGTGTAAAATATGACCAACATGGCTATTCTTCATATCATACTATCTTGGATAGAATAATGCCAACAACATTTGCTAGTAAATAATATACCACAAATTCTTATTAGAAGAATTGTGATTTGAGAAGTACCATTCAGGTAACCACAGAATTGGTACACAAATTTGCTGACACACACATAATGCCTTTGTTTGAAATCTCTGCTAAAAACCCCAATGATAAGGACCAGATGGAAGCCATATTTATGACCTTGGCTCACAAATTGAAGAGCCACAAATCATTAATGCTTAGTCAACCCCCTGATAATAGAATTATCCTGAAAACTAAAGCAAAGTCTGAAAGAACATGCTGGTGCTAAATAACAGCTTTATTTTACTGTATAATTTTGGCTAAGTAAATGCTTTTGAAGAATGACAGTGATGTCATAGGATTTAATCTCAGATATGAAGGACCATCCTAACGCCTCACTGTCTACCATTGTAATACATATTACTTTTGTATTGTATATCTACTTATACAATTTGTTACCATGGCAACACAGGGAAAAGTTGATTTTGAATGAGATTGAAAGTGAAGCAAAGATAGGATGAATCTCATCTTTTCATTGAGAGCCCACTGAAAGAGGCCTCAAGTGAGAGCCTGCTGGAATTGTAAATCAGTAACTGTTCACTCCCAAGATCCTGGGATTGAAAGATAAGTATGATTTAATATGCACCTACTGACATCTAAGTTATATTTGAAAGCAAATGCAGTGACTTCATAAGGTGTCTTATATATTATTTTGTTACCTTTAATGGTGAAAAACTAATTGAAAGCATCTGAGGCATTAGAACATGGGATGGGAATTGGTGAAAGGGATTCCTGGTATCACTTGTTCTCCCCTCACCCCATGCAATTTAATGTTCAAGTGCTGGATGAACTCAACTTGCACTTGGATTGTAGCTGGGAGGGCATCGTTCTAATTGCTTTGAGTCTATGTGTGTGTCTGTAATAGTATTGTGTTATCAATTTTTAAATGCTTAAAATTTATGGTCACAATGAACAATTACTTCAATTTGAAAAATAAGTAAGATATTGAAAAGTGTCTTGTCAATCCTCAATGGAAAGAATGCTTTAAATTTTTTGCCTTAAATACTTCTATTTTGAATTTAAAACTTTGCACATAGCTTCTATCTACATAAGTGGAATGTAAGTTCTGGACTCAGCTGCAGTGTGCATGTTCACTAATTCTGGTAGCTTACTGCCCTTGATAATTTTAGATGAAACTAAGCCAAAGATAATTTCACTTAAAATATTTTCAGAATGTGGGAAACCCAATTAAACATGTAATCTATTCTAGTTTAGGACTTGTTGTATATTTGTTTTTTAATCATTTGGGTGATCTTAACTGATTATTTAGTTACAAAAACAAAATCATTCTAAAGTAAACCGAAAGTAATACTTATAATAAATAATTGTTCAGTTTTAAGTATTAGAGTTTGAATTGGCTTTATTTATATTGAGGAAGATTACTCCATTTTTCTTAATTATGCTAGAATTAATAATTTAAAATCATTTTACTTTTATCTCAATTAACATTGATTTGTAACCATTTTTATAGGAACTGGAGTAGTTGTGATGGGTGTATTCATTTTTTAAAAAATGAATCTGTTTATTGCTTTTCAAAACATTTTCTGAAGTGGAGAAAGAAAATTTATATTTTCCAAGCACATCTATATTTTTTCAGTACTGTTATAATGATTTTTTTTAATATAGTGCTGAGGATCGAACCCAGGGCCTTATGGTGAGCACTGTACCTCTGAGCCACAGCCCCAGCCCTATCATGATTTTTAAATGAAGTAATTTAATGTTCTTTTTGTGAGACATTAATAACAAATGTCCTTTACAGCTCTAAGAAAGGACTTATTTTTTACCTTAATATTTTTTAAAATTTTTAAAAAAATATTTGTACCACTTACAACAACTTAGCATTTTAATGTTTAGTATGTTATCAGTTGAGTGGGGACAAAGCTTTTAGGTATATTCTAAAATATTTATAAAACATTTTATTAACTGATGAAATCAGTTTCAAAATGGTAGTTGTCTAACAAGAAAATATTAATTTTTAAAGCATAAATCATACATTTTTTAAATCTGTGCATTTATATTAACTCAACTTTAGTTAAAATATCATACGTGTGTGTGGACTGTGTTGCGCATCGCAGCCTAGTGAATAGAATAATCTGGTGTCTGGGAATTTCCAGGGGACACTTCCTCTAGTTGACTGCACAGACATTGTGAGCCTATTTAAGCTCTCTCTGTCAAAGGTCCCACATAGCCCCTCTGAGATGGAGTAACCTGCCCAGATGCCAATCAACATGCTGACTGCAAAACATCAGGAAGCAAAACTCCACCCTTGAAACCTTACCCCTGTCTTTGATGTACCCCCTTAAATAAACCACAGGAGTCATTTTCTACTTGTCTAGCTCCAGCTCCTGAGTGGGCTGGATCTATCAGGGGCTCCATCTTTCAAACTATCCTTTCTGACTCTTTGTCTTTTGTTCTTCCCTGATTATTCTAGACTTTAATTTCTCAGGAGGTTTATCCCTCTGAGCAGGCAAGAATTCCCTGGTGAGGTGCTGGCCACCCCACAATACAACATCACTAAACATCAGAGAAAAGCAAATCAAAACCACAGTAGGATACAACCTCATACACATTAGGATGACTACTACAAAACACACACATACAAACACAGAGAAAATATCAATTATCAATGAATATGTAGAGAAATTGGAACTCTTGTATACTCTGGTGGGATTATAAAATGGGCAACCACTATTGAAAACAGTATGGAGCCAGACATGGTGGCACACACCTCTAATCCCAGGAGCTCAGGAGACTGAGCATGAGGATCACAAGTTCAAAGCCAGCCTTAACAATTTAGCAAGGCCCTAAGCAATTTAGCAAGACCCCATCTCAAAATAAAAATGGCTGGGGATGTGACTCAGTGGTTGAGTGCCCCCCTGGGTTCAATCCCTGGTACCCAAAAAAAAAAATGAGAACAGGATGGAATGTCATCACACTATTAAAAGTAGAACTACCATAATGATTTAGGAATTGCACTCTGGAGATATATATATATATATATATATATATATATATATATATATATATATATATATATATCCAAAAACTTGAATGTAGAGTTTGAAAGGATTATTTTCACACCTGTGTTCATAGAAGCACTATTGACAACAGCCAACAAGTGAAAGCAGCCCAACGTCCCCCGATGGATGAATGGATAAGCAAAATGTAGTATAAATACACAATGGAATGCTATTCAGTCTTTGAAAGGAAGAAAATTCTGTCACATGAATTAATCTTGAGAACTATTACTGTATGAATGTGAGGGCATACCCCACCACACACACACACACACAGACACACAAAGTTTTTGTGTTAATGCAGCAATATTCAGAGATGAAATAATTAGATTATGAGAGCTATAACCTAATCAGTCACCTTAGCTTGAAGGGACTAACTGGATGGTAACATTAGGCAGGTGGGGCATGGCTAGAAGAGGTGGGTCACTGGGGATCTGCCTTGGAAAGGTGCATCTTCCCTGTGGCTCCTTCGCCTCTCACTCTTTCTGCTTTCTGGCCACAATAAACAGAGCAGCACTGCTTCACCACACCTTTTGCCATGATGTTCTGCCTCTCCTCAGAACCAGAATAATGGAGTCAGGCCACCATGGACTGGATCTCCAAAACTGTCAGGCAAAGTAAATTTTTCTGGTCAGTTTTGGTCAGTGATGAAAATCTGACTAACACAAGGATGTTATGCCAATGAAATGAGTGAGTCATGAAAAGACAAACACCTATGATTCCTCTTAGATGAGATATCCAAGGAAGTCAAATTCATAGGAACAGGAAGTAGAATGGCGATTGCCAGGACCTTGGAGGAGCGTGGGAAGGGGAGTTGTTGTGTAATGGGCATAGAGTTTCAAACTACAGAAAAAGTCCTGGAGTTCTGTTTCACAACATTATGAATATATTTAACACTAGTGAACTATGTACTTAAAATACTTAAGATAATCAATTTTATGTTGTGTTTTTATCAAAGTAAAAATAATTAACTTTTATATAGTTCATTTTGATATCCAAGGTTTGTTTCTTCAACAACAGTATTTGTTAATCATCCACTTTTGTAACGATTGACTGAAAGGTGAAGGATTTATTTCTTCTAATGGGATTATTTTTCCTTTTCTATTAGGTATATTTGAAATATGTAAAGATCATCATCTTCAGTGGCTGCCAGATTCAAGGTGGAAGCAATGCCAATATGTCAGCAGCCAGCTGGAACCATTTTTACTCCTGTGCGAATCTCTTGTATCAAATATACCACAATGGAATGCTTTTAAGAACAGCAAGGCTATATATTCTCTAATTAGCACACCATTCTGTCCAGAAAATGATTTATCAGAGGAAAGTAGGAAATCACCAGGAGAAAGTAAGAAAGCATTCAGTGTTTTAAGTGTGTGTGCACATGTGTGTGTAGATTTTCAACTTATAAATGCAGTTCCATATCTTATGAAAAAAATTGTAAAGTGAGGCAAAGTAAACTTGTTCTAGGCACATGTTTCATTCAATGTAACCCTCCTAATAATCCTGTGAAGTGACTTTTTTTCACATTTTTATTGGTTCTTTTTAGTTATACATGATGGTAGAATCCATTTTGGTATAATTATGCAAACATGGAATGTATCTTATTTTAATTAGGATCCTAGTACGTGATGTTGAGATTCACTGTGATATATTTGTACACATACATAGAAAATTATGTCAGACTCATTCCACTCCTTCTCCCTTCCCTTCATTCCCTTTTGTCCAATCCAATGAACTTCTATTCTTTCCCTCTCCCCACTTGTTGGGGGTTAGCATCCATATTTCAGAGAGAACATTCAACCTTTGGTTTTTTTTGAGATTGGCTTATTTCACGTAGCATGATTGTATCCTGAACCATTTACCAGCAAATGTTATAGTCATCATTTTTATGGCTGAGTAATATTTCATTGTGTATATATACCACATTTTCTTTATCTGTTCATCTGTTGAAGGGCACCTAGGTTGATTCCACAGCTTAGCTATTGTGAATTGAGCTGCTCTGAACATTGATGTGGCTCCATCACTGTAGTATGCTGATTTTAACTCCTTTGGATGTATACTGAGGAGTGGAATAATTGGGTCAAATGGTGGTTCCATTCCTAGTTTTTGAGGAGTCTCCATACTCCTTTCCAGAGTGGTTCCACTAATTTGCAGTCCCACCAATAATATATGAGTGTACACTTTTCCTCACATCCTAACCAACATTTATTGTTACTTGTATTCTCGATACATTCTGGTTGGAGTGAGGGGAAATTTCAGTGTAGCTTTAATTTGCATTTCTTTAATTGCTAGAGATATTGAACATTTTTTCATACATTTGTTGATGGTTTGGATTTCTTCTTTTGAGAAGTGTCTGTTTAGTTCCTTTGCATGTTTATTGATTGGGTTATTTGGGAGTTTGGAGGTGTAAAGTTTTTTGAGTTCTTTGTATATCCTGGAAACTAACACCTTATCTGAGGTGCAGGTGACAAAGATTTTTTCCCCTTCAGTAGCTCTCTTCATGCTGTTGTTTTCTCTGCTGTGAAGAAGCTTTTTAGTTTGATACTATGCCATTTGTTGGTTTTTTATTTTGCTTCTTGTGCTTTAGGAATCTTGTTGAGGAAGCTGGTTCCTAATCCAACATGTTAGAGAATTGAACCTTCATTTTCTTCTAGTAGGTGCAGGATTTCTGGTCTAATACCTAGGTCTTTGATCCACTTAGAGTTGAGTTTTGTACATGGTGAGAGATAGGGGTTTAATTTCATTCTGTTACATAGGGCTTTCCAGTTTTCCCAGCACCATTTGTTGAAGAGGCTGTCTTTTCTCCAATGTATATTTATAGTGCCTTTGTCTAGTATGAGATAACTGTATTTATGTGGGTTTGTCTCTGTGTTCTATTCCATTGATCTTCATGCCTGTTTTGGTGCCAATACCATGCTATTTTTGTTATTATAGGTCTGTAGTATAATTTATCATCTGATTTTGTGATGCCTCCTGCTTTGCTTTTCTTACTAAGGATTGCTTTGGCTAATCTAGGCAAAATTTTTCCAAATGAATTTCATGACTGCTTTTTTGCTTGTTCTGTTTCTATGAAGAATGTCATTGGATTTTAATAGGAATTGCATTAAATCTGTATAGCACTTTTGGTAGTGTGGCCATTTTGACAATTTTTATTCTGGCTATCCAAGAACATAGAAGATCTTTACATCTTCTAAGATCTTCTTCAATTTCTTCCTTTAGTGTTCTGTACTTTTTCATGTAGAGATCTTTCACCTCTTTTGTTATAGTGATTCCCAAGGATGTTGTTGTTGTTTGTTTGTTTGTTTGTTTGAGGCTATTGTGAATAGAATAGTTTTTCTAATTTCTCTTTCAGATGATTCATCACTGGTATATAGTATTGCAGTTGATTTTGGAGTGTTAATTTTGTATCCTACTACTTTGCAGAATTCATTTATGAGTTCTAGAAATTTTCTGGTGGAGTTTTTTTTGGGTCTTCTAAATATGGAATCATGTCATTGGCAAGCAGAGATAGTTTGAGCTCTTCTTTTCCTGTCCATATTTCTTTAATTTCTTTCTTTTGCCTAATTGCTCTGACTAGTGTTTCAAGAACTATGCTGAATAGAAGTAGTAAAAGAGGGCATCCCTGTCTCATTCCAGTTTTTAGAGGGAACCCTTCTCCATTTAGAATGATTTTGGCCTTGGTTTTGCCATCTATACCTTTTTCAATGTTGAGGTATATTCCTATTATCTCTAGTTTTTCTAGTGCTTTAAACATAAGTGGATGCTGTATTTTGTCAAATGGGATTATTAAGAAACTGATAAGAAGTTAGATATTGTAGAAATGATAGTTTTAATATACTACACTAGTTTTGAAACTTAAATCTGAATAAGCCTACATATGTACCTCATTTTATAAAACAAATATGTTGTTCTAAAAATGCCCTGGAAGTGGACCTCACTTTCAATTTAAATGACTTGCTATTTTTATCATATCTTTTCTGTTTTCTTCTTCCACTTTGAACTCACCTATTCTGTTTTTCCCTGCCACTTCCACCTGTGACATCCCCACTTGAGTTACAATCTAATTTGTTTTCTTCCACATTTTTTTTCATTTTGCTTCCAGATATTTGCTAAAACATATAATTACTTGTGTAATAACATAAGCATCCTTACAAGGTTCCTCTGCTCTTATCTCTATAGGAGATAGAATTCCAAAAGTGGAAATGCTGGTCAAAAGTAAATTATTATTATTATTATTATTATTATTATTATTATTATTATTAGAGCTGGGATTGTAGCTAAGTGGTAGAGTGCCTGCCTCGCATATGTGAGGCACTGGGTTCAATCCTCTGCACCACATCAAAATCAATAAATGAAACAAAGATATAAAAAAAGTAAATTATTTTTTATTAATAGTTACTTCCAGGTTGATTATTTAAAAGTCTATGTTCAATTTATATTTTCACCAGCAATATGAATATCTTTTATCCAATTGAGATATTGGTCTTTTTTAAAATTGTGCCCATCTGAAAAAAAACTTAAAATACTGAGTTGTTATTTCCCATTATTAGCAAGCTGAAGTATATTTTAAGATGTTTACTGGCAATTTGAGTTTGCCTACCCCTGTTTTTCTGTAGAATTTGTAATAATTCTATTAATGTTATTAATAACTGACTTTTTGTGTCTTTAAATGTTTTTCTATACCTTTTCATTTTCTAGTAGACTTGTTTATTGTATATGTACTACACAAATGTTCAAATTTTGTTGATCATGTTTCATGCTTTTTAATTTCCAGTTCTAATTTGAGAATATCCTTCCCTCATTTTCTCTCTGGGTCATTGTTGCTTTATTTTGTTGCTTTTGTCATTAATCTACCTGGTACCTATAATTTATTATAATTTAAGATCTTAGAACAGTGCTTTTTACTTAAACAGTCTCTATATTAGATTTATTAGAACCTTTTGTAAAGTGAAGATGGTTTTATTTTGCAAATAACCCCAAATTTATCCATTTGTAACTAAATTGTCACATACCATGGGTGCTTTTTTTAAGATCAATAAACTAATATTAGCCTTATTCAAAAAAGCTATTTTGATAATGAAAGTTGTATTTAAAATTAGACTTTGGGAAAATACCATAGAAATAAAAGGTAGGTGAAATTATAACTGTGTTTGGGATAGTTGGTAACAAAGACCAGAAGGCTCTCAATTTGCTATAGACTGTGATGCAGCAGGACTCCGTGATGGTGAGAAGAAGGGTCCAAAAGAGATATGATATTTTTTTGAAAATTTTGATAATCTTTGTTGCATTTCCATTGGATTCTCATTTCCTGTGTAATTGGTTAGTTTATATATATTGAAAGAACTCACATTTGCAGGAACAGATTATAAAGTGTTGGCTATGCCAGGCTTGGTGACTCCTTCCCTTAATCCCAGAAACTCAGGAGTCTGAGGCAGGTAGATCACAAGCTCAAGGCCCACCTGGGCAACTTAGCGAGACCCTGTCTTATAATAAAAAATTAAAATGAAAATCAGCAGTAGACTACCCCTTGGTTCAGTCCCCAATACTGAAGAGAGGGAGCTCTAAATATACCCTTTGCTTTCTCCATTTTTCCCTCAGCTGCCCAACATTTTATTATAGCACTATTCAGCAACCACTTCAGCTGGACTAAATTGGAATTTAAATATACGTTAATGTCTACCGGTTTTGAGGTACAAAGGATAGTTAGTAATGCACCAAATTCTATAGAAATAAAGCTCACTTTAAGACAATCATATCCTTTTTTTAACTTCATAATTTTATAATAAAATTTTGTATTGTGACATCTCTTATTGATACAAAGTATTTGATTGTTAATCTCAGTTTCTTTTTCTCAATGACATCTAGGTGAACTTTTGAGTGAAAATGAAGAAATGTGTAATCCTACAACTTTTCCCTGGGAGAAACTCACTCCATTTCAAAGACTTATTTTGGTAAGATGTGTTATGAGAAAATATTAATATTCCAGATGTTTTGAGCACTTTTAGTAACTTAAACCCTATAAAATTAATATTTTGTAAGCAAAAATATTGATTTCTGAGAGCTAACATTTGATGAATGTTAACATTAAAGGGAAGCACCTAGACTCCACTGACCCAGAATGTCCCTTTCATGTGGTGGGAGTCCAATTAGAAACACTCCTGCATCTCTGCCCACTTATTTGCTCTTTCCTAGAGAAGGGGGAAGGGAGACTTATAAGACAGATAAATTTGAGACAGTAATTGAGAGTACGTGGCTCAACCCTTTCTTCCTTATCCATTTTTTGGTCTACCCTGGATACCAAGAGCACATGTTCTGTTCTGCTTCTCCAAGCCATAAATTATAGGATTTAGACCCTGTCCTATAGAGGTAGGTTGATGGCTTCCCAGCCTTGCTGTGACAGGTAAGTGTGTCTAGTTACATGATTCAGTAGCAGGAAGTACAGTGTTGCCTCACACCTAAACCACCCCAAATATGTTCTTTATTATTAATAAAGGTGATACTTTGCCTGCCTCTTCCAAACTCAATTGCTTTGGAATCTGGTTGAAGGATAGAAGGTTGATAGGTTAGGTATGTAAATAGGTGTCATTTATAAGACCTAAGATATAGAAAGTTTAGTGTGTGTTAAGCATTGTACATACATTATGTTATTTAAAGCTTTTAATAGTCTTAGGGGATAGGCAAGATTATTTCTCCCATTTTACAGGATCAGAAACCAAGGCTCAGAAATTGCCTAATAGAGCCAGGATTGATCCCAGGCAGTTTGACTCTGAAATCTATACTCTCAGCAGTCACATTATATTATACTTTCCAAAGTAGATCATCCTAAATTCATTCTGACTACCTCAAAAAACCTTTTTTATTTTCACATTTACCTTTTGCTTTAGTGAGGGGTAAACTCCTCATTTCATTCCTCTCTTGACCTCAACTCTATGTAAATGCCAGCCTGGACAATTAGTAATCCTCCTTTTGATTTCTGCCTTAAATTCTACTCTTGCAACACTAATATTCACTGAAGATAAGAGATTGAAGGGGGAAAAAAGGCTGCATCTGGCTTATAGATTTGTTTTATCTGGCCTGCAGCTTTGTCTTTTTTTTCCAACTTTCAAGTGCAATTTATCATGAAACAAATGGATTTGAACCTATAAAGATCTTCTGTAGAGAATTTCCATCTTAGTCCAATTTGGGTTGCTGTAACAAAATACCTTAGAATGGATAATTTATAAACAAAATAATTTTATTGCTCAAAGATCTGGAGTCTAAGAAGTCCAAGATCAAAGCTCTTGCAGATTCAACATCTGATGAGCGCCGCTCTCTGCCTACAGGTGGTTTGTTCTTGCTTGTCCTCTCATGGTAGAAGAGACAAACAGACTCCCTCCAGCCTCATCCTAAGGGCACCAAGTCCATTCAAGGCTGCAGAGCCCTCATGGTCTAGTCACTTCCTTAGTCACTCCCCACCACCTTAATACTATTGCACTGGGGATTAGGGGCCAACATATAAATTTAGAGAGAACATCAACATTCAGACAATAGCAACTTCCAAGTTTTTAAGTAAAAATATCTAAAGTAAATTTCATATATTATTTTTAAGTTCTGTGTACTCATATCTTTTTATTAATTACTTTTTTATTTGTGCATTATAATCATACATAATAATGGGGCTCATTGTGACATCCATACATGCACATAATATAATTAGGTCAGTTTCACTTCCCAGTTTCACTTCCCTTCCCCTCCCGGGCTCCACGTTCTCTACTCTACTATATGTACACTTATATCTCAAAGTAAATTGTTTTCTGCTTTTTTTATTGTGATAAAAATATACATAGTTTCTTTTATTTCCTATAATTAATTCCTTTTACCCCTTTTTAAGTATGCCATTCAATGTCATTAAGTAGAGTCACAATATTATGTAGCCATCACCTATGTCCATTTCCAGAACTTTATCTTCTTCCTAAAAAGAAACCCTGTACCTGTTAAACAATAATGCCCCTCTTCCTCCATCTGACAGTTGTTGACAACTCCATTCTACTTTTTGTCTCCAGTGATTCAATATTTGTCTTTTTGTGAATGGTTTATTTCAATGAGCATAAGATTTTCAAGGTTCATCCATATTGCAGCATGTGTCAAAACTTCCTTCTGTTTTAAAACTAATATTCTGTTATGTGTATGTATCACATTTATTTATCCATTAATTCATTGATGGACACTTGGTTCATTTCCACTTTGGGGCCATTGTAAATAATGCTGCTATGAACATCAGTATATACATATATGTTTGCTTTTTGGTTTTGTTTTGAGACCAAAATTTGCAAATTGATAGATTTCATGTAATAATCAAGATTTCTGAGTTTGAAAAATTAAAAGATGAAGCACTACTGAGCCCACCATCCTTAATGGCAACAAGAGCTAGAGCTGAGGAATGTCTGTCCCATTGTCCCTGCTGCTCCCTGTTACTTCCCAGCCCTGAAGTTTTATGTTAGTTGCCACTCAGCATCATATTTGCATTTTTATTTTTCTTATGGAAGAGAAATTTTTTCTTCTACCCAACCCATTTCAATGATGTATATCATCTCTCTGACCACTGTAGACAGATTAACACCTCTACATGTAAGTCAATGGCAGTTATGATGATATGAAAATATATTTATGCTATATTAATTAACAAATGAAACACTGAACAATCTGTATAGGACAAGGAGAAGAAATAGGAAGATGCTAGAAAATGTCTATAAAAAAATCACAACCTGGATGCATTGGTGCATGCCTGTAATCCCAGCTGCTTGGGAGGCTTAGGTAGGAGTTCAAAGGCAGTCTCAGCAAAGGTATGGCACTAAGCAACTCAGTGAGACCCTGTCTCTAAATAAAATACAAAATAGGGCTGGGAATGTGGCTCAGTGGCCAAGTGCCCCTGAGTTCAATCCCCAGTACCCCCCAAAAAAATCACCAGAAAAACAAATAGTAGTATCTTGGGACTTTTTTCACTTTTTTATATCTTTTTTGTATTAATAAATTTTATTTGGCAAATATATATTACCTGGAAAAATTAATTAAATTTTAAAGTCCATGCTACATTGTCTTTCTCCAATAAGCTTCTGATGATTTTATTTTATGAACTAGAAACTTTATGAATTTAGTGGTTTTGTTTTCTAAATAAAAAGTCAGAAGATATGAATTAAGAAAATGTTGATTATACATATTAGGACACTGGGCCTGACCTGTAAGAAATTGAGACTGCCACATCAGAGATTAAATTAAAATATAACAGAAAAAAAAAGTTACCCAGAAAAAGACAGTGTGTCAAAGGTCCATGAGGGCAAGGACTATGTTTTATTTTCACCTCTCTGCACTACTACAGCCTACTGGACTGAAAATAGCAGGGAAAGATGACAAAAAGAGAATTGCTATATTAATTGACAAATTAATTTACTTGCTATATTAATTAACATAGCAAAAAAATTATTGATACAGCAATTGCTCTATTAATTGAAAATTTCTTGTTGTTAATAAAAGAGCTAGTGAAAGGAAACAATCAAGAGCATGAAGAAAGAGCCTACAGAATGGGAGAAAATCTTTGCCACCTGCATCTCAGATAGAACATTAATCTCCAGGATATGTAAAGAACTCAAAACTTACCACACACAAAAAGATCATCATCATCATTATCATCATCATCATCATCATCATCATCATTATCATCCAGTCAATAAAGGAGCAAAGAAATTGAATAGGCACTTCACAGAAGAAATGTTATTGATCAACAAACATGAAAAAATGTTCAACATCTCTAGCAATTAGAGAAATGCAAATTAACACTACACTGAGTTTCTATCTCATTCCAGTCATAATGGAATGAATACAAAAATACAAGCAACAATAAATGTTGACAAGGATGTGGGGGAAAAGGGTACATTCATACATTGTTGATGGGACAGCAAATTGTTACAACCACTCTCAAAAGCAGTATGGAGATTCCTCAGAAAACTTGGGATGGAACCACCATTTGACCCAGCAATACCACTCGTCAGCTTACACCCAAAGGACTTAAAATCAGCATAATATATTGATGCAGCCACATCAATATTCAGAGTAGCTCAATTCACAATAGCTAAGCTGTGGAACCAACCTAGGTGGTTCAATCAACAGATGAATGGATAAAGAAAATGTGGTACATACATACAATAGAATATTACTCAGCCATAAATAAGAATGAAATTATGGCATTTGCTGGTAAATGAATGGAACTGGAGGCTATCGTGCTAAGTGAAATAAGCCAACCCCAAAAAACCAAAGGACAAATGTTCTCTCTTATGTGTGGTTGCTAACACACAACAAGACTTCCTTATGTTCATGTTTGAATGCACAACCAGTTAAACTCTACATCATGTACAACCACAAGAACAGGCTCCTAATTAGAATGTTATATTCCATGTATGTATAATATGTCAAAATACACTCTACTGTCATATATATCTAAAAAGAACATTAAAAAATAAAATAAAACCACACAAAAAATAGTAGAGCTATTGGATCCCAGATTGTTTATACGCTGCCAATTTTTATTTCTTAAATTATTTGTCGCATTTAATTAAAATTTAAATTTAAGATTGATTTTCCAAAAGGTCACAGAAGAAAATTCTATGTAGTTATTAAATATATTATTTTAAACCTGAAATTGTCAATATCAGACAGTTTTACACTTACAAAAATGGCAATTTCCTGTGGCTCAACCCAGTACATCTACACAGACCGAAAGACACATAGAGTTTCAACTTTGTTTTACCTAATGGAGATCTGAACATACTCAGAAAGAACATAGTTTATGGTCATTCTGTACAAAAATAGCACATAAATAGTTTATACATCAAACAGTTTTGAAATTTTCAATGAATTCCAATAAGCTCTGAGCTTCTGTTTACTACAAAGATGCTGTTTCCAAAATATTTTAGTTCACATAGAGTTCTTTTCAGTTCTTTTGTTCTGTTTGCTTAAGCTTACCAAGATTGTGCTATTTGTCTTCATTTCATTAATGGCAGAATTACTACTCTTCCAGATGAGTAATCCTGGATCTTCACACCCCAGCACCATGGAGTCTTTTGGCTCTAAACATAGACAGCAGAGCGGAAGAAAAGTAGGAAAGGTCTCTTTTTGTAGAATCAGGGAGAACAATTGCACCTTTACATCAAAACAAGATCTTCCTCTGAGTGTAGAAGGGACAGAGGCTCAAGGTGGCCCTGGAATCAGGAAGGACCACATGAGGGTCAGGAGCATGGTGGCAGTTTTTCCATCAGATAAAGACCCTTTCTCATTCAGCTTTCCCAACATGAGGAATACCAGATAACTCTCAATGAAAAGCCAAGTCATGAACACTTTTTATTTTATTTGACCATGGGGAGTATATCCCTGGGTGATTTTTTAATTTACCTTTCCTTCCATGTCTTCTCTTTCAGATAAAAATTCTTAGACCAGAACATTTAACCAGTGCAGTGAGAACATTTGTAACTGAAAAAATGGGAAGTGAATTTCTTCATGGAGCCAGAATTAATTTGAAAGAATCATATGAAGAATCCACTGCCAAAACTCCATTGATCTTTATTCACTCCAATGGTAAGCTCTTCCTGGAGAGTGAAGGTTATGATAACAGTATGAGTCATCAGATATGAAGAAGTAGGTTCAATGTCAGGTTACACTCTTCTTAAAATAGTTTCCTACTATTTAAACATTTTGGAAAAGGGATTGGTTTAAACTGTATCAAGAATTAATCTTTCCACCTATAGTCCCTGGGGCTCCATAGACTGAGGCAGGAGGATATCAAGTTCAAAGCCAGCCTCAGCATCAGCGAGGAACTAAGCAACTCAGTGAGACCCTATCTCTAAATAAAATACAAAATAGGGCTGGGGATGTGGCTTAGTGGTCAAGTGCCCCTGAGTTTTAATCTCAGATTTTAAAAAAAGAAAGAAAGAATCTTTTTAAAAAAGTATAAAAGAACAAAGAAGAATAAAACTTCCAGTAGATGCTGATCCATAATGGGGAGCGGGGGCATGGAAGAAAGGAAGAACTTTGAATTGGACAGAGGGGAGTGAGGGGAGGGGAGGGAGTATGGGAGTAGGAAAGATGGTGGAATAAGGGCCTAGGTACATGTATGATTGTACTAATTGTGTGACTCACATCATGTACAACCAGAGAGATGAAAAGTTATGCTCCATTTGTGTACAAGAAATCGAAATGCATTCTGCTTCTGCTATCATGTATAGCTAATTAGTACAAAAAAAAACAAAACTTCCTGGACACACAAACATGGAAAAAATCTACTAGTGCTAATTTTCTGTGCAGAAAATACCTTCCAAACACAGAGTATTGATCCAAAAGTTGGGATTACCCTTATGTTTATTAACTGTTTTAATTAACATTGACTTGTACAGAATATATATTGTGAAATAATCTACCAGAAATTGGCCCTTTATTACTCAAAACTACATAAATCCTAAGTATTTTCTTCTAAGCAAAATACTTTATCTTCTCATCTTCATAGTCTCCCAGTGTAATGTGTCTTTAGAATTCAACATTTTCAAACTTTCCTTAGGCAAACACTAGAAGGTTTCCCTCTGCAGGCTTTCTAACGGGGAGCCTGGAATGTTTCCACATAAGCACCTAGCTTTATACCACACACTCTTGGAACCTTTGCTGTCTATTTCTTTTTTTTTTTTTAATCCTAATTGGCTTCATTTTTAATTTTAAAATCAGGTAACACTTCATTCCATAAAACAGAATCAGTTTTCCTATGAGACAAGCACTCATCAAAAATAATTTGATGAGTTAACATTAGATTATTTATATTTCTTACACAAAATAAGGACAAGGGAACTTCACTATTTCACCAGTTGAGAATGGCTGTTCTCCCTTCAATCCAGATTTCTCTTGGATGACCAGATGTGTCAGCTTAGTTTGATTAACTCCATGTTGTTGTCCCTCCCCCGGCCGAATATTGTCTCTGTTGAAAAACTGGCTTCACAAAGAAGGTGGCAGCAGGAAAATTTCAGAATCCAAATCTTAAAAATAAGTCTTGGGCAGTGGGGGGGTTATTTTCTGTCTCTGGGGGGCATCATCCGGTGTCCGAGGCCTGGGGACAGAGGCAAAGTCCCCAGTGGCCCATCTAGGAGATGTCACTCCCAGTAGCGTCTGGTGTCCTGACCTGTGCTTGCCCAGAATGATGGTGGGTAAGGAGCAGCAGGTCACAGGGGCCCCCTGACCCTCTGTGAGACAGAGCTCTCCCTGGGCAGACCCGGGGACTGAGGATCAGCGGCCAGGGGAGAATCAACGACTGTCCCCGCCTGTGGTCCCTGAGGTCCTGGGGCAGGGATGCAGTCGGCAGCCAGTGTCACAAGATATTCCTGTCCCCAGCCAGGCTGGGTGCCTGGCTAAGCGAGGAGAAAGATGGTGTCCCTCCTCAGGGCCTGGCCCCTGCGCCTGGTCTGTCTTCCTCCCCGGCACCGCCTGGAAGGGGAGGAAGTGACACCCAAGGGAAGGCAAGGAAGTGAGGCCACCACCACATTCAAGTTCAGGGTGCGACAGCTCAGTCTGCTCCCCAACAGGCCCCATGCTCCGCCTCTCTTCATGGGCCACATCCCTTCTGAGAATCATGCCCTGCCCTTTATAGGCACAAGGACCCAGAAGTTCCAGAGACACATCCATGTTTAGGCCCTCAGATCCGGAAGTGCCTCAAGTGTCCATGTTTAGGCCCCTGGATCCAGAAGTTCCTCAGACATCCATATTTAGACCCCTGGATCCGGAAGTTCCTAAGGTGCACGTCCATGTTTAGGCACCTGGATCCAGAAGTGCCTCAGGTGCACATCCATGTTTAGGCACCCAGATCTGGAAGTGCCTCAAGTGCATGTCCATCTTTGGGCTCTCGGATCCAGAAGTTCCTCAGTCCTCCATGTTTAGGCCGTAGCATCCAGAAGTTCCTCAAGCACACATCCATGTTTAGGCCCCCGGATCCAGAAGTTCCAAAGGTGCATGTCCACGTTTAGGCACCCGGATCCGGAAGTGACTCAGGTACATGTCCATGTTTAGGCTCTAGGACCGGAAGTTCCTCAGGTGTCCATTTTTTGGCCCCCAGATCCGGAAGTTCCTCAGGCATCCATATTTAGGCCCAGGATCCAGAGGTTTCTCAGGTGCACTTCCATGTTTAGGCCCCTGGATCCAGAAGTTCCTTGGTGCATGTCCATGTTTAAGCCCCCAGATCCGGAAGTTCCTCAGGTGCACATCCATTTTTAGGCCCTGAGATCCGGAAGTTCCAAAGGTGCATGTCCATGTTTAGGCACCCGGATCTGGAAGTGCCTCAGGTGCATGTCTATTTTTAGGCTCTAGGATTGCTGTCTATTTCTTGAGGACTTAGCCCAAGATGGTGGCTAGAGCTTCAGCCAACACCTCATGTGCTAAACAACAGCATGGAAGACAGGAAGAGGGTCACACCTCTTCCCTTCAAGAAGATACCCAAAGTTTTACACAGTGCTTCTATTTCTGTCAAAACCTTTTTACAAAAACCTAGATGTCCATACCTAGCTGGAAGATTAGCTAAACTATAATATTTTAGCAAGGTACACAGTTATTTCAAGCAACCCAGGAGTACAGCTAACAGAAGAGGAAGGGGCAAGAAGATGAAGGAGTAAATAATCAACTAGTACTGCTTTAGTAAATATTATTATACCCATATGTTAGAAAGTGGCAGAGACAAAATGTGAATTCTGGGCTCCAATTCCAAAACCTGTAGTCTTTCCACAATTGGCTACACCTTCTCTCACCACCAGTCAATAAATTCTGGATTGTGGGTTTTTGTTTTGTTTTGTTTTGTTTGTACTGGGGATTGAACTTGGGCTTATCCACTGAGCCACATCCCCAGTCTATCTATATATATATATATATATTTTGCTGGAGCTGGCTTTGAACTTGTGATCCTTCATTGTGTTTTTAAATAGAGAATTATATGAGCTTACGGTTTTATGTACCTCTCATTGTTACACAGGAATTGACCTCACCAATATTCTCCTGAGATTTGCACAAGAATTAAAAGGAACAACGGAACACGTGACCATGATTTCCTTGAGTCATGGCCAGGCAACCAAAGCAGAAGACCTCATTGTTCAGGCACTAACTAAAAGGCATCAATGGGTCTTCCTGCAGAACTGCCACCTTGCAGGGTCATTCATGCCAAGGCTCTGCACCATTGTTGAATCGTAAGATTGTTTATTTATAAGGGATCAGATGAATTATCAAAACTAGGGAATGCATAAACAATGATAAAATAGTGTGTTGGGCTCCACAGAGGAAATTTAAGCTATCACATAGGTGGATTCTTAGTTCTTGCAGAAGAACTAAGAATATAGGTTTTGATTAGGGGAAAAAATGGTCTCTTTAGTTTTTGTTTGCATTTATCACTTTCTCTTTTTCTCCCAGACTCTCACTCTCAATAGATAGATATGTATGCCATATACACAATATATATGCCAATGTATAGATTAGCAACATAGTTTTTAAAATAGTATATGATTCCAAGCAGCACAATATAAGGCCTGATATCCACACTTATGATGGTCTGTATTTAGTATCTATTCTTATTTTCCATAAGTTCAGCCTTCTTTTTTGCAGTGAATTGACTGCTATACTTTGAAAATTTCTCAATGTGTGGAATTAGTAAGATTTTAACCAATTATATTGCACAATGTTTTTCCTCCAAGCTAATTTTTTTGTTTTACTTTGTATGAACAACATTGTAGAGTAAATGTGTGAAAATAAGGGTATCTTCATGCTGTTATATTTATGCTTTGTGCATATGCAAGGAAATTATAAAACCAACTGCCAGAATTAAATTTCCAAATTACTTTCCTTATATCATTCATGCTGTTTTCAGATTGTTATTCCATTAGCACTTTTTTCCCCCTTGTGCCAGGGATTGGACTCAGGTGCACTTAAACACTGAGCCACATCCCCAGCCCTTTTTTTTTTTTTTTTGTATTTTATTTAGAGACAGAGTCTCACTAAATGCTGAGACTGGCTTTGAACTCACGATCCTCCACCTCAGCCTTCCCAGCTGCTGGGATTACAGGTGTGTGCCACCACACCCAGCCTTTTAGCACTTTAAAAACTATCGAAAAGTATTTATTTTTCACATTTACTCTGTCACTTCAGAGCCAGAAGACAAACAGTACTTATATAATATCAGTAGATACGGATTTTAGAAGATAACACAATAATTTCTACCATGTTTTTCATTTATTATTCATTTAAAAAGCATTTATAGGGCATCTGCTATTTGCCAACTATCATTCCAGGTGCTAGAGATATAGCATAGACCAGACAAACACTGTAGCCTCATTTGCATTATCATTAAGGTAGAGAGGGACAATTCAATAGCAGAGAAAGATGTCTTATTAAAAAGAGAGAGAGAGAGAGAGAGGTGCTGGGGTTGTGGCTCAGTAGTAGAGCACTTGCCTAGCATGTGTGATGCACTGGGTTCAATTCTCAGCACTGCATACAAAATAAATTAATTAAATAAAGGTTCATCAACAACATATATATATATATATATATATATATATATATATATATAGAGAGAGAGAGAGAGAGAGAGAGAGAGAGAGAGGAAGATACATTTTAAAAAGAAAGAGATATTATGGAAATATTCCTTGGAACAGAACTTCAAAGTCTTAATAAGAGTAATTCCTGATACATAACATTTTCAATATAATCAGTGTATGACTGATAGAAATTTATTCTTATAAATCAAGCCTTTAAATATTTAAGACTACCACTATAGGAACTACAGAGAGAAGGGAAAATGTTAAGAAATATTTCTTAAATTTAGGAACAAAAGAAATAAGTTCATGATATATTGCCAGGATGAAAACATATCAAGCTAGAAACAATATATACAGTGTAATTTTTCTATTTGAAAACGAGAGTGAGTCAGAAGGAGGAAAAAAAGGAAAAGTGTACTTAAACCCACCTAGTGGGAATACAGGAAATTTTTATCCTTTTATTTCATTTTGCATTCAGTGATTTTTTTATTTTTTGCTTTTATTGTTTTGGGGTTTTTTTCTAAATTTTTAAAAATAATTTCAGATTTGCTGAAAAGTTATAAGAACAATACAAACCCACCCTTCCCTCTTCATCTCTATTTCCCAATTTTTTTACATTATCCTCTCATTTCTTTTATATACATATATATGGAGTTTTATCCAAATCATTTGAAAGCAAATTTCCACTTGACCCCAAAAAACTTCACTGTACATTAATTGATTATCTGGTCAACAGAACTTAGGTTAGTCTGTTGTCCCAATATCTTTTATTGCAAAAAAAGAAAAAACTAAAGTCAGGCACAGTGATGTGTGTCTATTTCCCGCTATTTTGCTGAGGCAGGAGGATCACAAGTTTGAGATCAGCCTCGGCAATTTGGCAAGACCCTGTCTTAAAATTAAAAGAAGGGCTGGGGTCTAGCTCAGTGATAGAGCACACCTGGCTTCAGTGCTGCAAAAATAAAAATAAATAAACCCCTTTAAAATGAAAGGGAAAAAGTTCTGATTCAGGTTTCTCTGTTTGCTTTTTAACTCCACAGTTCCTCCTAAACATATTTAGTCAAGGCTGAGATGTCCATACCTAGCTGGAAGATTAGCTAAACAGCTCAGTTGTAGAGTTGCAGAGCATGCACTTAGCAAAGCCCTAGGTTCAGTCCCCAGCATTGGATATGCAAAATATTTTTTATCTATAAGGGAAAATGCTTCTTTCTCCCCTATTCATTCATTCATTTATTATATCAGTATGAATTCATTGATTCCCATTTTATTCAATGAATAAATAAATAATAAATTCAATCTGTTACTATCATTTGATTTATTTTGATGTCCAGTTCTCCTAGATTTAACCAATGCAATTTGTTCTTAATTTGTAATTTCTTACAAGTTTTTTTACAATATAAAATGAGTATATATAGATTGGGGATTGAACCCAGGGGCACTTGACCACTGAGCCACATCCCCAGCTGTATTTTTTTATTTTATTTTATTTTAGTTAAAGACAGGGTCTCACTGAGTTGCTTATCACCTCGCTTTTGCTGAGGCTGGCTTTGAACTTGCGATCCTCCTGCCTCAGCCTCCCAAACCGCTGGGATTACAGGCATGCACCCCGCACTTGGCTGGAAAGCTACTTCTTAAAAATGGGAATTGATGAGTCTTGTACAAATTCTTGTACAACAAGAAAGTTCGTATGATAATATAATAACATCTTTGGCACTAAAATGATTCCTAAGGTTACTTCAAACGTTAAAATGTTATGACTCTAAGAATATGTTTAAATTTTTCACATTAAAATATTTATACATTTTTTTTTTTTACTTTGCAGACTTAATAGAAGAAATGTGACATTAGACCCTGAATTTAGGCTCTGGCTAAGTTCAAAGACAGACAGTTCTTTCCCAGCCCCCATCCTTCAAAAGAGTATCAAGGTAAAAACAAAATATAACCTATTTTAATATTGCTTGAATGTAAGTCATCATGCTTTCATTACTCTGAGTTAAGAAGAAGAGTACTACTTCCAGAATGCTGAGTGTCTGCTTTGTGCTTTGCCTTGTGCTAAGGACAGGAGGGGAGCTAAAGTAGTAGATGAGATCTCTGCTTTCAAATAATTCACAATTTAGATTTTTTTTTCAAATAAAGATGTTAGGCTTCCAATTATTATAAGTTAAAATATACAATTTTTGAATTTTACTTGTCTTTGTAAGTTGCTTAGCACCTCGCTTTTGCTGAGGCTGGCTTTGAACTCTCGATCCTTTTTCGAATTTCTATTCCACTTATGGAATTTTCATTTCTTTTCTCAAAAGTTCTGGCAGAAAGCAGACTGAAGCTATTTACCAAAAAACTCTAAAAGGATATTGGAAACTTCTATTCATATCCCCCCCAATATTGAGGTTGAGTAAATACTAAGATATAGTCAATTCTGTTAACCAAGGTTCCAGGTGACCAAAAGAGGAGACCTAATAGCAGAGAAACTGACCAATGGCATAAGCAGAATGCTATGCTAGACACATGTCTGCGCACACTTCTGACTTTAACAGAATTGGGGTGGGATGGAGGACATGAGGGGCATGAGGTACTTCCTCATAAAGACCCAACTAGTATGAAAATAAATTAGATTCACTCTTGAAACTAGAAGTTTCTCCCTGTCACACTCTTCCCCAGCTCTTTCCCATCTCCTGTGTACTCTTGCACAGAGCCACTTCCCAATACTCTTGCCCCCAGAGCAGGCTTCAGAATATGGATTGGAGAAATCCAAGATCTCCCATTTGACTTAGGATATTCCATTTGTCTCCCAGGGTCTGGCAGATTATGACCTTAAACTACCATTATCCTTTGACCAGGAGTTGGGAGTGTTGGCAGGGACAGTAGAGGTAGCAGGTGCAGGGAATTAAAGGATACCAGAGAGGAACAGAGAGCTTCTGGAGGTCTTTTATTTTAATTAGGACTGTTGCTCTGATTCCACTGTAAGACCCCAATAGTTTTAAGTACTGCATATGTAAAATTGTATGGGATTTTGTCATATGCCATTATCCATACAGACAGAGATGGCAATTTTCTTAATACATAAATAAGAGTACCTACAAATAATTAAGGAAAACACTAATAGCTCATAAAAATGAATAAAAGATATAGGAGGTCAGTAACCATGAAAAAAGTAAAAAAGTTCAGTCTCTACACATCAGAGAATCACAGATCAAAATGACAAGATACCAATGAGACAGCCCATCAAATTAACAAAAATTAAGGATAGTTATGATATCGTTCGTGCTATTAAGGGCACTAAATAACCATTCTCATACAATGCTGACAATGTAGGATCAAAAAGAGATTAAGCCATTAAACTAGAGGGAATTTTTATATATTGAAAAGACAGAAAGAATTCTAAAATTTCATATAATTTGATGAAGTGATCTACTTCTAGTAAAGGATCAAATATATTATAGTGCATTTATGTGATAAAATAAAATGCTGTCACAGAAATCAAATTCCCCCTACCATCACACTCCCTTCATCCCCTTCCCCTCTTCCTTTCTCCTCTTTCACTTTCCCTTCACTTATAATTCTTAAGGGGTGGGCAGAAACCTGCTTTAGAGACACGAGAAGGAGTTTCTTAAAAGAATCAGTCACAGCAGTCATCAAACAACACTCTGAATATTTTCTCATTTCTACACATTCAGGGTTTTTCTGAGCAAAAATCACTGGCAACCTGCATTCAAGGATGCTTGAAAGGCAAATATGCCTGGGAAGATAAAGAATATCTCATCCACTGTGCACTTCCCACACTTCCAGATCCATTTGCTCATATTCTAAGGGTAATAGATGTAAAGAAGCCTGTCTTCTCTCTCTCCTGAAGCCATTGCCTTGCATTCTAAGGATAATGAAACCCAAAGCCATTTGCTTACACTCCAGGCTATAAAAACCTAGAAACCTGTCTCTTCCCCAGAAATAATTTGTTTACATTCCAAAGCAAAAGTCTACCTATCACCCCTGAAGGGGAAGAGATGCTACAATACCAGCCATTCTATAAGAACTTCAAGTTACAAAGTTCCAGATTCTCTCCCATAGTACAAACCCCACTCTACACACACGATGTATTTGCATGTGGCCCTCAGTACATAACCTGTGGGATACCAGCAGGGAAATGATATGAGCCATTCTGTGAGTAAATAATCAATTTGATCCTTGATTCAGAAGTTTCATGTCCACACACATATGTGTGTGTGTATATATATATATATATATACACATGTGTGTACATGTATGTATATATATATACATATATGCATATACACTCAGTTTTATATGACATATACATATCCATGCAATTATTGCACATGTTATGTATAATAAACATAATGCATTTTTTATTTGCTGATGAATATGGAGAATAGTTCCATTCATAGCTTGGGTGTGTGTGTGTGTGTGTGTGTGTGTGTGTATAAACTGTGTAAGTCAGGTAACACTTCAGACCCTTCAGTTTCAGATTTAAAAAACAAACTCTCAAAAACACCTCTAATTGATTCCCTCTCCACCTCACCCAGTCTCTCATCATTTCAATCATTCTGGTTAAAAAAGTCAACCAAATGGTTCTAAATGTAATCAAAACAATTTAGTAACACCAAATCTGTTGCTCTCATTTTTCATATGTGTACTGAAGAACACTTTTGGCAGTTAATCCTGTGATTTGACACCCGCTGCGTCTGCAACTATCGCCCCTAGCTGCCATCCGTGTGTAGGTTTGCACTGCAGGAACCCTTCATTGTCAAACATTCTAAAATGCTGTTCCCCAAACCCTATGCTTACAGCAAACAGAAGTGTTTTTAATAACAATGCTGTACTCCTCATTTTAAAATGTGAACTGGAACAATATAGAAACTCTGGAACAAGCCTATTACAGAAATTTTCAAATGGCAAAAGAATAAACAATATTTTTTATTTGCCAGTGAATGTTGAAAAGAGTTACATACTTAACTCTCATACCAGTGCTATACAAAAAGAATCTACTCTCTGCCCAGTGCCTGCTTCTCTATTCACATGGCATTTTCATTCCCATCTGCTTTAAAGATTGCCATGGAACCTACCCAGGGACTGAAAAGCAATTTGCTTCAAATGTTTGGTGGAAGTGGAGAGGTGACAGAAGAGATATTTGAAAACCCCAACTGTGGACAATGGTGGAAAAAACTATTATTCAACCTATGTTTTTTCAATGCTGTGAACAATGAAAGAAAAAATTATGGTACATGGGGCTGGAATATTGCTTATAAATTTATTTCTTCAGACTTGGAGGTAAGTGAGGTCTCTTCAGAACCAACAATAACAATAAGATACAAGCTGAGAGCCTACTGTGTGTCTACATATGTACTCAGTGTCCCACACAGGGGTAAGAAACAAACACTGTAACTAGGCAAAAAAGGCTAATGTTTAAAAACAGATTCTGAAGCCAGCATTTCTGGAATCAAATTATAGCCCCACCCCTTACAGCCATACAAGTATTTAATCTGTTGGGCAGGGTAATTAACCCTTCTGGGTCTTAGATTCCTTGGTGAAATAAAGCAGAGCAGGAGGGGAATAAATGTCCTACCCACTGTACAGGGCCACTAGAAGATGCAAACTAGTTAACAAAAGGAAGCACAGAGAACTGTGCCTGACCCACATAAAGTCACCCTAAAAATGTTTGTCAGTATTTCTTATTCAATTAAAGTAAAAGAGAGATTGTTACAATAACTCATTTTGGGAAAGGAGCTTAGCTTAATACCCTCTATAGAACCTCCTATGTGCTTTATTGCAGTGTGTTTACTTTATCATTAAAGTAGACAGGTAGTAGCCCCTGTTTAAATGTTTCCCAAGTTAATTTTCTCACAACTATGCTTTCAGCACAGACCAATGCACCCTTGACTACCCATTCATTTATACATTAGAGCAGATTTTAAAACTTTTCTGGGAAAATCTGGATCACCTTCTCTGTGTCTTCATCAGGCTTTTCTGGGTTTTGTGTTTTGTTGTCGTTAATGATTTATTATATTTTGTTTTGTTTTGAGCCCAGCATATTGCTGCAGGCTCAACTGCCAAAGTAGATGTTTCTATGCCTAATCAGGAATATAATATAAAAGAGCTACACTTTGGAGATCTGTCAAGGAATATGAACTCACACACAATTCTGTCCAGACATATTCAAAGCTTAGGCAAGACAAACAATACATTGGGAAATTCTTGTGCCATATATTAGACACTTTGGTACATAAATAATTGATATAGTCTTTTTATTTGAAAAAAAGGAAATGAATTCAAGGAAAAGAAAGGTAATCTTTAGTAGAAACAATATGTGTTTTTTTTTAATTGTTATCTTCAGTGCTAGAAATTGAACACAAAACCTTGTATTTGCTAGGCAAGCACTCTACCACTAAGCATACCCCCAAGCCATTATGTCTTTAATTAAACAAAGAAAATAAATAACACCTTGATCAAACCATCAAAATTAAGAGGGCGGAAAGTAAAATAAGTCATAGCATAAAACAACATGAAAGGAATATTATCAGTCATTTTATTAAATGAACTACATTCCCTCATTAAAAGACAAGAACATTGGTTACTAGACCCAATGTATGCTATGTATAATAAATATACTTAATAAACAAACCTTGAAACTACCAAAGAAAGAAACAGAAATTTAAAAAAGCAGGAATGGCAATATGAATGAGTCAAAGTGGACTTTAAGCTGAAAAAGCACCAAAGAGAATGAGCTGGGGGTGTAGCTCAGTGGTAGAGAACTTGCCCAGCATGTGTGAGCTTCTGGGTTCCAGCCCCAGCACCACCAAGGGGAGAATAAAAACAGCACCAAATAGGTGAAAGAAAGAAAGAATTTTTAAAGAATATTTAACAGTCATAAAATTGTTAAGAGTGCTTTCTCTTAATATAAGGAGCACTTTATGGAGTAATAAAACCCCACAATCATTTAAAGAATATAGTATTAGCCTTATTTTATAGTTGAAATATAGAATTATGAAGCACATAATTTAAACATAGATGGTCTGTAAGTTTGTGTTCTCAGGCTGGGGTTGTGGTTCAGTGGTAGAGCACTTGTCTAGCATGTGTGAGACACAGGGTTCGATTCTCAGAACCACATACAAAAAATGAATAAAATAAAGGTTCATTAACAATTTAAAAAAAAAATTTTAAAGTTTGGGTTCTAGATCATTATGTTAGATGTCTATACATCCATCAGACAATAGGATAATATTTTATCAATGAAAAGGGAAATCACAAAACACTTCGAATACAATGAGAGACAACTTCATATTTAAAAAGGACATGACAGTAAAAAAGCTATACTTGTGAAAAAATAGGGCCTTAAATGTCTTCATTATTAAAAAAGAAATATGTTAAATTAATACTCATCTTAAGAAGTAGAATAATACTAAGGAAATAAAGAATAAAACCAATATTAATGAAGTATACTAATATAGTAGAATGAAAAAATTCAAATTTTAATTTTTGATCCAATGAAATTTTAAAATTTAAATGAAGCCATTGATTTCCTAAAAAATATGAATGATCCAATTTGGAAATTTTCAATCAACCAATTGCCATTAAAGACATTCAGAAGACACCTCAAGGAGACACCTCACAGCTTAGTTCACTCTGAACTGTAACCGATGGCATTAATGCTATTTAATCAAAATACACTCTACTGTCATGTATATCTAAAAAAAATTAAAAATAAAAAAATGCATTAAGATGAATAAATAAAGTATTACAGACCTTAGAAAAAGATGGCAATCTCCCAATTCCTTTTATGAAACCAACAGAAAGGTAATAGTATATGTAAGAACTATAGACTAATTTTATTTAGGACTTGAAATGTAAAAATTCTCTATAAAGTATTCATAGATTTCAATTATGAATCAAAAGAATAATGTACTATGATAAGTTGGGTTTAGTCTAGGAATGTAAGAATGACTCAATATCTGGAGATCTATAATCCTAATTTATATGACAAACAGATGTAAAAAAGTTACTGTGAATTTTGGAGCCATTTCTAATAAAAACTCTGAAGTGTTAGGATTAAAGGAACTATTTAAATATGACAAAGACTATCAAAACAACAGTGAATATTATTCTAAATAGTGAAACACAAAAAAATTATTTCAAATAAAATCTAGAATCAGACAAGGATGCACATTATTACCTGTATCATTCAATGTTATCTTACAAGTTCTAGGACATGCATTGAGATGAGAAAAGAAAATTAGAAACCCAGAATCATAAAAGTAGGAATATTTGAGTATAAAAACTTTTATATGGAAAATGGTGAGCAAGTAGTCAATAGACAAATAACACTTAGGATAATAGTTGCAATGCAGATTACTGACAAAAGGTTACTATCTATAATATAAAAGAACTCTTACATATTAGTAATAAAAAGACAAACATTCCAAAGGAAAAATAGGCAATGTACAGAAAATTTTAAAGACCAACTGACATAAGAGAAGAAGCTCAAGAAATCCAGCACCAGGTAAAATACAAAATAAACTAACAGAAATTTTCTACCTAATAGACTGGCAAAAAAAAAAATTAATTAGTTGTCTTTCAATGTCATCAGGATGAATTGGTTCCAGGAATCCCCTCAAACGCTAAAATCTGAGGATGCTCATTGTTTCTTATACTATAAAATAATGTAGTATTTGCACAAAACCTACAAACATGCATATTCTCTCTCTCTCTCTCTCTCTCTCTCTTTTTTTTTTTTTTTTTTTTTTGGTGCCAGGGATTGACCTCAGGGATATTTAACCACTGAGCCACATCCCCCAGCCCATATATATATGGGCTTTCTTTTCTTTTCTTAACTTAGATACAAGGTCTCCCTAAATTGCTGAGGCTGGCTTTGAACTTGCAATTCTCCTGCCTCAGCCTCCCCAGCCACTGGGGTTACAGGTGTACACCATTACACGTCGTGGCCTTTCATATATTTTAAATCATCTCTAGATTGCTTATAAGACCTAATACAATGTAAGCTCTACGTAAATCATTGTTATAGTGTGCTGTTTAAGGAATAATGCAAGAAAAAGTCTGTACTTGTTCAGTACAGATGCTTTTGGTTTTTTGGAGTTTGGTTCCATTTTGTGGAATATTTTCAATCTGTGCTTGGTTAAATCCATGGATGCAGAATCTACAAATTACAGAGAACTAACTGTTGACCAGCCATCTCCCATTAGTGGCAGGAATGAGAGAACAGTGGCAAAGAATTCTTTCACGAAGCAGAAATAATGAATTGTTCCAGCCACTGAACAATGATAGCCAACATACATTTTCCAACTGCAGAACAGTGTTACACTAAACTAGTATTTGTGGGAGCAAGGAGACAGGAAAACAGAAAGATGGGGAGTCAAAAGAGAAAAGGTAGAATGGAAGAGAAGGGAAGACAGGAAGGGAGGGAAGGAATGAGAGAAGGAACCAATCCCATTTATATTCATCCACTATGTGCATTCCACTAGTTACACTAGAATATCTTTGTAAAGACACCCAAGAAATTGTTACCAATGTTGGCCAACGGAGGGGAGCTCATAGCTAGAGAACAGGGTAAGGGCAAACTTTCTTTCCCTTGTTTACCCTTCAGTACCTTTTGAATTCAAAACCACAGGCTTGTTTTGTCTGTTCAAAGAAGTAATAATAATTAAATGAAATGGTTCAACTGTCAACAACAAAAAAAGAGCTAGTGGATAAATGTATATCCAAATCTCCAAATATGCTTATTTCTCTTGCTATTTCCATATTTTTTATTTTATTTATTTATTTATTGGTACTGGGAATTTAACCCAGGGGTGCTCAACCATTGAGACACATCTCCAGCCCCTTTTATATTTTATTTTGAGACAGGGTCTCGCTAATTTGCTGAGGCTAGCTTTGAACCTGTGATCTTCTTGCGTCAGTCTCCCCAGCTGCACAGAATTGGGATGCTGAGCCCGGCTCAAAATAGATTTTAAAAAGAAAATACATGTAGCTGCTGAGAGTTGTTGGTTTTATGTTAAAATGTCGGTTAAGCTAAAAACACACACTGAAATAATAAAGCCTAGTGGATTTTCTCAAGTTTTCCATAAAGGTCTTGGCAAATGTCCTGAGTAAAGAGTCTGAAATTCCGTGGCCATCTGTGCGCTACTTGATCGGGGAAGTGATTTATGGCAGCCGGGTTACTGATATCTGGGACAAGCGATGCTTAAAGACACTCCTCTACAAATTTTGCAATCCTGAAGTGCTGAAAGATGACTTCAGTTTCTCTAGTGATGCGGTAAGGAAATTTATCTTATAATTTTGCCCAATCATTAACTAACCATTGTTGCATTTTAATGTTCATTTTAATGGCTTTTATTTAATTTTAAATAGTCTTACAAAAGCAATTTACCCATTACTCTATTAAACACAACATTACAAAGGAAAAGGATGGAAAAGAAACAGTCCATGAAATCTGAGAACCTAGAGTTATAGCATACAAATCTGGCGGGAGACACCACCATGCACCCTGGGCTGAGCCTAAAGAGAGAGTAAAGACCACATCAACCCTACTACGTGTGTGCCTTTTGATCCAAACCATAACTATTATTTTCACATTCCTTTCACAGGTTTTACTAAAGTAGAACTATTTGTTTAAGCTCTATTGCATTCATTATCCATGAGTATAGTTAATTGAGCAATGAATGGTTAGAATCACCCTAGTCTTTTAACACTTTTTTCCCTTTTTCTCTCTTTTGCCAAAAGGTTAGATGTATGTAATATATACTTTACAATACGGTAGTCCCAGATGTTACTTTTGACAGAGTGTTTAAAATATACTATATACAAATAAGAAGAATATTCTGTATAAAATTTCATGGAGAAATATTGCCTTCATACATTAGTGAAAGTAGGTGTCTCACTCGGGCAAAAACTAACCAAGTGCTTAAATTTTCAGATGTGTCAACCCATACCAGAATCTGCAAGCATAAAAGACTGCATACACATTATCGAGTCCTTACCCGAAGATGATTCGCCCGAGATCTTAGGAATACACCCTGAGGCCCAAAGGAGCATCAGGGAGATCCAGGGCCAGAAGTTCATCGAAAATCTCATTGCCCTGCAACCAAAAACTACCACCGACAAACTCACGATCAAGTAAGAAAGCACTAGGAAAAAGTTTAGTCAACAGTTATTAAATATTTATTTGGAGATATATAGTAGAGAACTTACAGGAAAGTATAAGTTACATGGTAGAGAAACTAAATTCTTCACACACATTACTTACAAGCATGCAGAAGTTTGTTAAATGAGTGACCGAATTGTGCCTGGTAAGTAGTATCTTAAAAATAAATTTCTTTAAATGTGAAATTTGCATATTTAATTCTGTAGACTAGAAAGGGATAATCATCATAAGTAACAAGACAATGTTCTCAAGAACTAGCCCTGTACTTAGAGGCCTGTGTGTATTATAGCTCTATTCGTTCTGCATCTGAGGTCATATGGCTTCAATATCTTTATCAATAAATGTGGATAATAATATCTGTCTACCCATTGAGGCTGTTTTGAGGTTAAAATGGAATAACACATTTAACCCAAATATCCAGGCCTTCTCAGCCTATGACTATAAAATAAGGTGAGGGTTGTTAATGCCAGCACTACAGGGCTCAAGCCCCAGTGGTTTGATTGTCAAATGGATGATCCTTGCTCTTCCTTCCCGATCAAAGTGCCCCAGATGTCACAGACATCTCCTGTGACACTCACTCATAGCTGCTCAGGAAATAGGTCACATGCACACTCCTTCTTCCTCTCTGCCTTCCTAACTAGACCCAGCTTCAAATCCCACCTACAGCCCTTGATTTATGGATTTAAGGAAGCCAACGAACTCCTACTGTCTTAGGTTCTTCATCTCTGCATCAGATCATAACAGTGCCCATCCCACCAGGGCTGTTCTGAAAATCCAGTGAGTTTCATATGCAGTTAGGTTAAGCTTAGAAATCCAGTCTCTCAATTGATAAATCTAACATATTTTAACAATCACTTTTAAAAGGTCTTTGAATAACATTTGATCCCATTATAGACTTAATCAAACATTTTTAAACATATTCATATGAAGTTAATGGACTTCTGTTGCCTTCTACCAAAATTTAAGTTTTTCAATTTTTTTTTATAAATCTAATAAATAAATAAATATGGTGAACCTTTTCTTAATTTTTTAGATTTTTTTGTATGTGGATGGACAGCATACCTTTATTTTATTTGTTTATTTTTATGTGGTGCTAAGGATTAAACCAGTGCCTCACAAGTACTAAGCTAGTACTCTACCACTCAGCCATACCAGCCCAAATATGGAGAATCTTAAATTCTTATTCTTCTACCTCAATCTAGTTGGATTTCACCTTAAATTGCAATTTTTTTGTTTGTTGTTTTTTAGATATATATGACACTAAGGTGTATTTTGACATATTTTGCATTCATGAAATATAACCCATTCCAAATAGGATCTCATTTTTGTGGTTGTACGGTATGGAGTTACACTGGTTGTGTATTCATATATGAGCAAAGAAAAGTTATGTCTGATTCATTCTACTGTCTTTCCTATTCCCATCCCATCTCCCTTCCCTTCATTCCCCTTTGTCTAATCCAATGAATTTCTATTCTTTCCCTTCCTACCCTCCCTTGTTGTGGGTTAGCATCCACATATCATAACATTCAGCTTTGGTTTTTGTTTTTGTTTGTTTGTTTTTTGGACTGGCTTATTTCACTGAGCATGATATTCTCTAGTTCCATCCATATTCAAGCAAATGCTATAACTTATTTCTTCTTTATGGTTGAGTAATATTCCATTGTGTGTATACAATTTCTTTATCCATTCATCTGTTGCAGGGTACCTGGGTCAGTTTCATAGCTTGGCTATTGCGAATTGACCTGCCATAAACATTGATGTGGCTACATCACTGTAGTATGCTGATTTTAAGTCCTTTGGGTATAAACCAAGAAATGGGATAACTGGGTCAAAAGGTGGTTCCATTCCAAGTTTTATTAGTAATCTCCATACTGCTTTCCAGACTGGTTGCACCAATTTGCAGTCCCACCAGCAATGTGTGAATGTACCTTTTTCCTCTCATCCTCGCCAACATTTATTGTTCCTTGTATTCTTGATAATTGCCATTCTAACTGGAGTGAGATGGAATCTCAGTGTAGTTTTAATTTGCATTTCTCTAATTACTAGAGATGTTGAACATTTTTTGTGTATTTTTTGACCATTCATATTTCTTCTTCTGTGAAGTGCCTGTTTTTTGGTTTTTTGGTGTTAAGTTTTTTGATTCCTTTGTATATCCTGGAAATTAATGAGCTATCTGAGGTGCAAGTGGCAAAGATTTTCTCCCATTCTGTAGATTCTCTATTCATGTTCTTTTTTTTTTTAATTTTTTTATTAGTTGCTCAAAACATTACAATGATCTTGACATATCATACATTTGATTCAAATGGGGTACATAATCTTATTTTTCCACGTGTACAGATTGCAGGATCACATTGGTTATACAGCCACATTTATACATAGGGCCATATTAGTGTCTATTGTATTGTGCTGCCCTTCTTATCCCCCCTCCCCTCCCCTCCCCTCCCATCACCTCTTTCTACCCAATCTACTGTAACACGTTTCTCTCTCTTTTTTCTTCCCCCTCACACCATCTTACATGTAATTTTGCATAACCATGAGGGTCTCCTACCATCTTCCGTGCAATTCCCCTTCTCTCTCCCATTCCCCCGCACCTCTCATCCCTATTTAATGGTAATCTTCTTCTCATGCTCTTCCTCCCTGCTCTGTTTTGGGTCGCCCCCCTTATATCAAAGAAGACATTCTGCATTTGTTTTTTAGGGATTGGCTAGCTTCACTTAGCATAATCTACTCTAATGCCATCCATTTCCCTGCAAATGCCATGATTTTGTAATTTTTTAGTGCTGAGTAATATTCCATTGTATATAAATGCCATTTTTTTTTTATCCATTCATCTATTGAAGGGCATCTGGGTTGATTGCATAGTCTAGCTATTGTGAATTGTGCTGCTATGAACATTGATGTAGCTGTGTCCCTGTTATATGCTCTTTTTAGGTCTTTTGGGTATAGTCCGAGAAGGGGAATAGCTGGGTCAAATGGTGGTTCCATTCCCAGCTTTCCAAGGAATCTCCATACTGCTTTCCAAATTGGCTGAACCAATTTGCAGTCCCACCAGCAATGTACAAGTGTACCCTTTTCCCCACATCCTTGCCAGCACTTGTTGTTGTTTGACTTCATAATGGCTGCCAATCTTACCGGAGTGAGATGGTATCTTAGGGTGGTTTTAATTTGCATTTCTCTGATTGCTAGAGATGAGAGCATTTTTTCGTGTATTTGTTGATTGATTGTATATCCTCCTCTGAGAAGTGTCTGTTCAGATCCTTGGCCCATTTGTTGATTGGGTTATTTGTTTTCTTATTGTTTAATTTTTTGAGTTCTTTGTATACTCTGGAGATTAGAGCTCAGCTCTATCTGAAGTGTGAGGGGTAAATATTTGTTCCCAGGATGTAGGCTCCCTATTTACCTCTCTTATTGTTTCTCTTGCTGAGAAAAAAACTTTTTAGTTTGAATATGTCCCAATTGTTGATTCTTGATTTTAACTCTTGTGCTATAGGTGTCCTATTAAGGAATTTGGAGCCCGACCCCACAAGATGGAGATTAGGGCCAACTTTTTCTTCTATTAAACGCAGAGTTTCTGGTTTAATTCCTAGCTCCTTGATCCATTTTGAGTTAACTTTTGTGCAAGGTGAGAGAGAGGGATTCAACTTCATTCTGTTGCATATGGATTTCCAGTTCTCCCAGCACCATTTGTTGAAGATGCTATCCTTTCTCCATTGCATGCTTTTGGCACCTTTGTCTAATATAAGGCAGTTATAATTTTGTGGATTGGTCTCTGTGTCCTCTATTCTGTTCTATTCATGTTCTTGATTGTTTCCTTTGCTATGAAGAAGCTTTTTAGTTTTATGCCATCCCATTTATTGATTCTTGGTAAATCATAAATTTAAATCAATTTCTCCCTCTAAGGTTTAAGAGATCCCATTCTCTTAAACATTACAAATATTTAAAATAATAGCATTCCTTAATACAGAAACATTTTTTACAGAGTTGTGATTCTGTTAAACCTAATTATACCTAATTATAAATCTTTCCAAAATTGGAAAACACTTATGATAGATCGATTTTATCATTTTGCATGATTTTTGAGTTTGCCTTCTCAATTCACTTGAGTTTGGGATAAAACAAGAGTTCAACCAAAAAATGAATTAATTCTTTTTGTCAACATTGATAGGATCCTCTGAACATTTTTTACAGCTGTTGTGACCATAAAATTAATTCCATAGTTCTGTGAGATGCTGGTCACATCACACACACCCTTGGATATCAATTGCACACTATCTAGTACATCTGTGTACTTATAGATTGAGTTTTACATTTCTTTGGCTCTTTAAATATGTGTAAATTTTTCCCATGTGCCTCTGACATCTTTGAGCCTCTTGGTATTCTGCACTCTTACAGTCTTCACATCATTGTGGACCATAACTCCGATCACAATGACATTGGATTGAATTCTGTCTATGGCTTAGGGTTTAGATTGATTAATTGATTGTACCATCCATGTTCATCCTACTGACACAAAATAAAGATAACTGAAATCCCACTTCACTGACAGAGTGAATATATACTATTTCTTCGGGTGATATGAGGAAAACTTAGGCACATAGAGGGAAAAAAAGAAGAAGAAGAAGAAAGCTCAGTTGGAAACACCAACACGTCCCCAGATTAGCAGGTTGAATTTTCTTAGACCCTGCACTTCCATATTGTTAGCATTCACCAAATACACTAGTCAGAGATGAGACAGGTTCAAGAGAATGCTTTTAATAAACACCTTAAGTGTGTTTATGAATGTCACTTGGGTCAGTTGGGGAGGCTGTGATCATCCCAGTCATGCAGCCTCTGTTCAGAATCTATAGAAACTTGCCTATAGGACTTAACTCAAAAGATCTATGGCATTCAATATGATTGACACCTTTTGACCTTTCAACTTACCTTTTGAAGCCACCTTGGATGAATTCTACTGAAAAACCCAACTTTTAAATCAGAAGTAAAGTGTGGCTTCAGCTGGGGCTGTAGGTCAGTGGTAAAGCCCTTGCCTAGCATGGAGGAAGCCCTAGGTTCAATCCCCCGTACTGAAAAAAGAGAAAAAAAATCAAAGTGTGATGACAAACTAAGGAAACATATTCCCTCAGGTGATTTGTACACTGGCCCAGAAGTGACACTGCTGGACTAAATACATAGTGCTAATATTAACACTTACTTTGAAGGCTGACATGCATCTGGCTTTGTGAAAAAGAAACCTGAAGTGTTAGGTGAAAAATCAATCCCCACTAGTAAAAAGAGCAACAGAGAGTGGGCCCCATTCACTACTCATCCAGAAAATGTCTAAGCCCTGGTTTCCTCATCTTTGGAATTGGATGGTCTTGAGTAGTCCCACAGCCTCCCCAGGACCTGTACACACACTGTCCTCCGGTCACCACGCACTGAGTGTGCTATCAGGAAACCCTTTATGTAAACACAAGGATTTGACAAGCAGATGAACTTCTTAGAAGCTGCTTCAGCATGACGTCAAGTTGCCCCACTTTTTCATGCCGTTCATATAGAGGTATTCAGATGACTGTTTTTTAAAGGAATCCTAAGAAAACTTTGTTGTTTTTTGTTTGTTTGTTTGTTTGTTTTGTTTTATTTTGCTGTAGAAAATGCTCCAGCTTCCATAATTCTTTATTAAATATTTGACAAGTCACATCACTTTTTATAATGACTTTATTTTGCCACATTACTCTTTTGCTGTCAGGAAAACAAGCGACGGTTTCTCTTTAGCTCTCTCAAGAAAGAAAAGCAAAAAGGACTTGTTCTTGAACAAAACTTTTCCTGTATCAAATTCAACCTTATTTTAAAGCTATTCTGATTGTGAAAATGAGCATTATCCATAAGTTGTTTTTTTTTTTTTTTTTTGAATCAAGGTAGTTGGTTTTGTTTGACCATATAGTACTTGGCTTCATTTTAGGAGATGGGTTTATAATAAAAAGTTATGAAACATTTTTAATTATTCATTTTTTGTTGTTGTTCTAATTAGTTATACATGATAGTAGGTTGTATTTTGACATATTATACACACATGTGTTAAGGCGAGATTGCAATAAATCACCAAGTCGATCTTAAAGCAGGAGATGGAAACTTTATTCACCAGGTGGCGATCCAGATCCACCAGCTGGTGGGCCAAGGGATAGGCTGCAAGTCTACACCCTTCGACCCCCTCCCGGGGTTTGAGTACACCTTTTATAGTCCAAAACCATACTAAAGCATAAGTGTGGCTTCAGCTGGGGCTGTAGGTCAGTGGTAAAGCCCTTGCCTAGCATGGAGGAAGCCCCCAAACATTATGAGATCTAAAATCATAAGCATAAAAGAGAGTGGGCCAAAACGTCCCTAGTTGTGTACAAGTTAAAGAATGGTTACTCACATCTAGACAATCAATCTCTGACAGTGAACATTGTCCAAGAAAAATGGGAACCAAAGAGAGAACACTTTTATATTGTATAAGAATTGCCATTTTGTGTTGCCTAACATGCTATGCTAAGCAACTGTTGATGGGTACAGAGGTGGGGCTTTCCCTGGAAGAAACGTTTCTTACATGATGTGGGGTAAATGGAGTCTGTTTGGTCATTGCCCATATAGCCTGGCCCATAACATAAGGAGTGTAACTTCTCATTCTTCTGGTTTTACATGAGGAAGAATTACATTGTTCATGTGATCATATATGCACATAGAATACTAATGACCAATTCATTCTATTATCTTTCCTATTCCATTCCCCCTCTCTTCCCTTCATTTCCTTTTGTCTAATCCAAAGTGCTTCTATTCTTCTCTAACCCAGCTCCCTTATTGTTAAACTGGTATCCATATATCAGAGAAAATATTCAGCCTTATTTTTGGGGGATTGGCTTATCACTTAGCATGATATTCTCAGTTCCATCCATTTATCTGCAGATAAAGGAATCCTAAGAAAACTTTTAAAATGCACATTTTCTTACAAATGTCTAAAAGTCATTGGTCAGTTTTGTCATATGTGAAGTGTAGTCAGTGAGCTCCATGGTGTCCATAAAATCTTTCATCACACAGGTGTGTGGTTCTGTAAAGCTCTGTTTCCTTTTCTATGGGGCTGAAACCCAAATATATCAGTCATTGTGGATTAGACAGACCCATGTCACATTCCTCTCATGGTTTCCTTTGCAGTCCTCATCAGAGTAATGATGAACTCATGATAGAAATTGTATCTGACCTACTGAAGCGGCTGCCGCTGACAGTGGAGAAAGAAGAGTGTCCCAGCACATTGAAAAGTCTCCTGTCCAGCTCCATTTGGGAGTCTCTCTATAAAAATATCAAAGGTGAGCATATGACCTGAACTCCTTCCCCTTACCTCAGCCTCCTCAGGAAGAAACTCTGCTGTCAGAAGAAGGCAGAGTCAGGAATAAAGTACAGTACCACAGCTGGAAAAAGGGTGAGGCAACATGGGAAGCCAAATCTCCACTCCAGAGATAGGAGCAGAAAAGAAATTGATGGTGTCATTTGGGTCTTCACAGAGACCAAAAGTAAAGCAAACAAGAAAGCAGCAACTCTGCTGGGAAAATTCTAAAAAGCTTTCTAGGTCCCTGTTCTTTCTGGCTCTGTGTCTCTGCTCTCTGGAAAAGCATCTGGGGCAGCAGGGTTGAGATGAATCCTCTGATGGGAGACCTCTCAATACTGAGAAAGTAAGACAAGGAAGGGCAGGCCCAGAGTTGCCCAAATTAGTTCCAGGCACAGCTCCAAGGGGCTAAATTCCTGGACTGGGGCAATTTCTGAGTTAAATTTTAACATCCATATTCTAACCCAAAAACAATTCATTTGGAAACAAACGTTGAGCAATAGTCTATCAAAATAGTCATGCACCTCATAATGACATTTAAATTGACGACAGATCACATATGTATGATGGCCCCATAAAGTTATGTCACCTGGTGACATCAGAGTCGTTTTAATTTAAGTAAGCACACCCTAATATTTGCATAAGGATGAAATCTATGGACGCATTTCTCAGAATATGTCCCCACTGTTAAGTGAGACATGACTGTGGTACTGAAATTTTTGAGTCTTGATCGAGGTTCATCAAATAAGGGATTTCAGGCTAAATCCAGTCTTTTATACAACTGGCAAGCTCAAAGGAATTTTTATATTATTTAATGGTTGAAAAAAATCAATACTTTGTGACACATAACTACTATTTGAAATTCTGATTTGAGTGCCGTAAATAAAATTTTATTGGGATATGGCCATTCTTATTTGTTTAACTTTGTCTATGGCTGCAAGAGGAGAACCGAGTAATTGTAACAGAAATGATGCCGTCCATAAACCCTGAAAGATCTGCTATCTGAACTTCTACAGAAAATGTTTATCGACCCCGGGTAAAGACACGTGAAATTTCCTTAACTTTCAAAACCTGTGTCCCTCTCATGCAAAGCCTCTTTTTAATCTATAACATATCAAAGTTTTATCTCTTTTTTTTAATTCCAGGCCATGATCCCCTTATCCATTGTGTCTTAATAGTCTTTTTGAACCAAGAAATAGGACGATTTAATAAGCTATTAAGTGTCATACATAAATCTTTAAAAGATCTTCAACTTGCTCTAAAAGGAGAGAGCATCCTCACTCAAGAACTGGAAGAAATATACGACTCTCTTCTCAATACAAAAGTTCCCTTACTGTGGCAGGTAAGCAATTACCATTCCCTGCTTACTTGCTTGCTTGAAAGAAACATCCAGGATCCAGGAACTGATTAGGTTAACAATGGTACATCTGTATGGTGTAATTCTATGCAGTCATTTAAAAATGCTGACATACTTTTGATATGAGTACATATTCATACAACTTCTTTTTTTTTATTGGTTGTTCAAAACATTATAAAGCTCTTGACATATCATATTTCATACATTAGATTCAAGTTGGTTATGAACTCCCAATTTTACCCCAAATACAGATTGCAGAATCACATCGGTTACACATCCACATTTTTACATAATGCCCTATTAGTAACTGTTGTATTCTGCTACCTTTCCTATCCTCTACCATCCCCCCTCCCTCCCCTCCCATCTTCTCTCTCTACCCCATCCACTGTAATTCATATCTCTCCTTGTTTATTTTCCCATTCCCCTCACAACCTCTTATATGTAATTTTGTATAACAATGAGGGTCTCCCTCCATTACAATGCAATTTCCCTTTTCTCTCCCTTTCCATCCCACCTCATGTATCTGTTTAATGTTAATCTTTTCTTCCTGCTCTTCCTCCCTGCTCTGTTCTTAGTTGCTCTCATTATATCAAAGAAGACATTTGGTATTTGTTTTTTAGGGATTGGCTAGCTTCACTAAGCATAATCTGCTCTAGTGCCATCCATTTCCCTGCAAATTCTATGATTTTGTCATTTTTTAGTGCTGCGTAATACTCCATGATGTATAAATGCCACATTTTTTTTATCCATTCATCTATTGAAGGGCATCTGGGTTGGTTCCACAGTCTAGCAATTGTGAATTGTGCTGCTATGAACATCGATGTAGCAGTATCCCTGTAGTACGCTCTTTTAAGGTCTTCAGGGAAAAGTCCAAGAAGGGCAATAGCTGGGTCAAATGGTGGTTCCATTCCCAGCTTTCCCAGGAATCTCCATACTGCTTTCCAGATTGGCCGCACCAGTTTGCAGTCCCACCAGCAATGTACAAGAGTACCCTTTTCCCCACATCCTCTCCAGCACTTGTTGTTGTTTGACTTCATAATGGCTGCCAATCTTACTGGAGTGAGATGGTATCTTAGGGTGGTTTTGATTTGCATTTCTCTGACTGCTAGAGATGGTGAGCATTTTTCCATGTACTTGTTGATTGATTGTATGTCCTCCTCTGAGAAGTGTCTGTTCAGGTCTTTGGCCCATTTGTTGATTGGGTAATTTGTTTTCTTATTGTTTAATTTTTTGAGTTCTTTGTATACTCTGGATATTAGGGCTCTATCTGAAGTGTGAGGAGTAAAAATTTGTTCCCATGATGTAGGCTCCCTATTTACCTCTTTTATTGTTTCTCTTGCTGAGAGAAAACTTTTCAGTTTAAGTAAGTCCCATTTGTTGATTTTTGTTATCAACTTTTGTGCTATGGGTGTCCTATTAAGGAATTTGGAGCCCGACCCTACAATATGTAGATCGGAGCCATTTTTTCTTCTATCAGACGCAGAGTCTCTGATTTGATATCTAGCTCCTTGATCCACTTTGAGTTAACTTTTGTGCATGGCGAGAGGAGGGGATTCAGTTTCATTTTGTTGCATATGGATTTCCAGTTCTCCCAGCACCATTTGTTGAAGATGCTATCCTCCCTCCATTGCATGCTTTTAGCTCCTTTATCAAATATAAGATAGTTGTAGCTTTGTGGATTAGTCTCTGTGTCCTCTATTCTGTACCATTGGTCCACCCTCCTGTTTTGGTACCAGTACCATGCTGTTTTTGTTACTATTGCTCTGTAATATAGTTTTAAGTCTGGTATCGCTATACCGCCTGATTCGCACTTCCTGCTTAGAATTGCTTTTGCTATTCTGGGTCTTTTATTTTTCCATATGAATTTCATGATTGCTTTATCCATTTCTACAAGAAATGCCGTTGGGATTTTGATTGGCATTGCATTAAACCTATAGAGAACTTTTGGTAATATCATCATTTTGATGATGTTAGTTCTGCCTATCCATGAACAGGGTATATTTTTCCATCTTCTAAGATCTTCTTCTACTTCTCTTTTTAGGGTTTTCTAGTTTTCATTATATAAATCTTTCACCTCTTTTGTTAGGTTGATTCCCAAGTATTTTATTTTTTTTGAGGATATTGTGAATGGAGTGTTTTTCCTCAATTCCGTTTCAGAAGTTTTGTCGCTGATATACAGAAATGCCTTTGATTTATGCGTGTTGATTTTATATCCTGCCACTTTGCTGAATTCATTTATTAGTTCTAGTAGTTTTTTTGTAGACCCTTTTGGGTCTTCTAGGTGTAGAATCATGTCATCTGCAAATAGTGATAATTTAAGTTCTTCCTTTCCTATTTTTATGCCTTTAATTTCTTTCGTCTGTCTAATTGCTCTGGCCAGTGTTTCGAGAACTATATTGAATAGAAGTGGTGATAGAGGGCATCCCTGTCTTGTTCCAGATTTTAGGGGGAATGCCTTCAATTTTTCTCCATTGAGAATGATGCTAGCCTGAGGCTTAGCATAGATAGCTTTTACAATGTCGAGGTAAGTTCCTGTTATCCCTAGTTTTTCTAATGTTTTGAACATAAAGGCATGCTGTACTTTGTCGAATGCTTTTTCTGCATCTATTGAGATGATCATATGGTTCTTATTTTTAAGTCTATTGATGTGGTGAATAACATTTATTGATTTCCATATTGAACGAGCCTTGCATCCCAGGGATGAATCCTACTTGATGATGGTGCACAATTTTTTTGATGTGCCTTTGTATCCGATTCGCCAGAATTTTATTGAGGATTTTTGCATCTAGGTTCATCAGAGATATTGGTCTGTAGTTTTCTTTCTTTGAGGTGTCTTTGTCTAGTTTCGGAATCAGGGTGATGTTGGCCTCATAGAATGAATTTGGAAGAGCTCCTTCTTTGTCTATTTCCTGAAATAACTTGAAAAGTATTGGTATTAATTCTTCCTTAAAGGTTTTGTAAAACTCCGCTGTATACCCATCCGGTCCTGGGCTTTTCTTGGTTGGAAGTCTTTTGATTGCTTCTTCTATTTCATCTATTGTTATTGGTCTGTTTAAGTTGTGAGTATCCTCCTGACTCAGTCTGGGCAAATCATATGACTTAAGGAATTTATCGATGTATTCACTATCTTCTATTTTATTGGAATATAGGTTTTCAAAATAATTTCTAATTGTCTTCTGTATTTCTGTAGTGTCTGTTGTGATATTGCCTTTTTCATCCCGTATGTTAGTGATTTGAGTTCTCTCTCTTCTTCTCTTCTTTAGCATGGCTAAGGGTCTGTCGATCTTATTTATTTTTTCTAAGAACCAACTTTTAGTTTTGTTAATTTTTTCAATAGTTTCTTTTGTTTCAATTTCGTTGATTTCCGCTCTGATTTTAATTATTTCTTGCCTTCTGCTACATTTGCTGTTGTTTTGCTCTTCCTTTTCTAGGGCTTTGACATGAAGTGTGAGCTCATTTATTTGTTGGTTTTTCCTTTTTTTGAGGAATGACCTCCAAGTGATGAATTTCCCTCTTAAAACTGCTTTCATTGTGTCCCATAGATTCCGATATGTTGTGTCTGTATTTTCATTTATCTCTAAGAATTTTTTGATTTCCTCCTTTATGTCTTCTGTAACCCATTGATCATTCAGTAACATATTGTTCATTTTCCATGTGATGTAGGATTTTTCCTTCCTTCTTTTATCATTGATTTCCAGTTTCATTCCATTATGATCAGATAAAATGCATGGTATTATCTCCACCCCTGTATATTTACTGAGGGTTGCCCTATGGCATAATATAGGGTCTATTTTTGAGGAGGATCCATGTGCTGCTGAGAAAAAAGTATATCCACTTGATGATGGTTGATATATTCTATATATGTCAGTTAAGTCTAGGTTGTTGATTGTGAAATTGAGTTCTATAGTTTCTTTATTCAGCTTTTGTTTGGAGGATCTGTCCAATTGTGAGAGAGGTGTGTTGAAGTCACCCATAATTATTGTGTTGTGGTCTATTTGATTCTTGAACTTGAGGAGAATTTGTTTTATGAACGTCGCAGCACCATTATTTGGTGCATAAATATTGATAATTGTTATGTCTTGTTGGTGAATGGTTCCTTTTAACAGTATATAATGTCCTTCCTTATCCCTTTTGATTAATTTAGTCTTGAAGTCAATTTTATTCGATATGAGGATGGCCACCCCTGCTTGCTTACGAGGACCGTGTGCGTGGTATATTTTTTCCCAACCTTTCACCTTCAGCCTGTGTATGTCTTTTCCAATCAGATGTGTCTCCTGGAGGCAGCATATTGTTGGATTTGTTTTTTTAATCCATGTTACCAGCCTATGTCGCTTTATTGGAGAGTTTAAGCCATTAATGTTTAGAGTTACTATTGATATATGGTTTGTACTTCCAGCCATGTTTGATTATTTATCTTCTTCTTCTTTTTTTTTTTTAATTTAGTTTGTTTCTCCATGGTTAGCTTTCCCCCCGCCCTCTGTCTTTATAGAGGCACTTCCCACTGATGGTTTTGGTTATTGTTTTTCATTTCTTCCTCGTGTAGTGTTTTGCTCAAGATGCTTTGCAATGCTGGTTTTCTGGCTGCAAATTCTTTTAGCTTTTGTTTATCATGAAAGATTTTTATTTCGTTATCGTACCTGAAGCTTAATTTTGCTGGATACAGAATTCTTGGTTGGCATCCATTGTCTTTCAGTGTTTGAAATACGTTGTTCCAGGATCTTCTCGCTTTCAGCGTCTGTGATGAAAAATCCGTTGTTAACCTTATTGGTTTACCCCTGAATGTAATCTGCCTCCTTTCTCTTGTAGCTTTTAGTATTTTCTCTTTGTTCTGTATATTGGATATCTTCATAACAATGTGTCTTGGCGTTGGTCTATTGTGATTTTGTGTGCTCGGTGTCCTGTATGCATCTACAATTTGTATATCCGTTTCCTTTTTTATTTCTGGAAAGTTTTCTGTAATTATTTCTTTCAGCAGGTTACTCATTCCCTTGATTTGAATCTCTGTACCTTCTTCTATCCCGATGACTCGTAGGTTTGGTTTCTTTATGTTATCCCATATCTCTTGGATGTTTTTCTCGTGGTTTTTAACCAGCCTTTCTGAGTTGGCTAGGCTCTTTTCAAGATGATATATTTTGTCTTCATTATCTGATGTTCTGGCTTCTACTTGCTCCACTCTGTTAGTGATACTCTCAATTGAGTTTTTAATTTTGTTTATCGTTTCCTTCATTTCTAGAATTATTGTTTGGGTTTTTTTTATAATCTCAATCTCCTGATAAAGATGCTTAACTTCTTCTTTTATCTGTCTATGTAATTCATTTTCAAAGTGTTCTTTCACTGTTTGGATTTGCTGTCTCGTATCTTCTTTAAGGTTCCATTCCATCTGTCTAAGGTATTCCTTGAGTTCTTTATATGACCATTTTTCTGCTGACTCTAGGTCCTCCTGAATATTTAGGCTGTCCTTCATTGTTTGTACTCCTTTTCTTCCTTGCTTTTTTATGCTGCTCATGTTACTTCTTGTTCTGTTTGACTGCTGAGTTACTGTTTACTCTTATAGATTTATTTGATGCTTGAGAGGAAAGATATTAGAAGGGAAGGGAAGAAGTCACTAAAGAGAATGAGAGTAGGCAGGTAGAATTCAAGGAAGGGGGAATAAGAAAATTGAAAAGAAATGAAAAGACAAAAGAAACAAGAATAACAAAGATTAGATAATAAAGAAAGAAAGAAAAGACGAAAAAAAAATTTTTAACAAAAATAATAGCGATAATAAAAAATGAAAATTAAAATTTAAAAAAATAATAATAATAATAAAATAAAATAAATTTTAAAAAAATAGAAACATTGAAAAAAAGTTAAAGAACAACAACAAATAAAAATTGAAAATGAAAGAAAAAGAAGAAAAAAAAAAAGAAAAAAATGATAATAATAATAATAATAATAATAAATGCAGTCCTAGAGTTCTATTAACTTCTCTTCCAGTAGGTGGAGCTGTGCCCACTGGGCCAAGCTTCTCCTCTCAATAGGTGGGAACCATTCACTGTGCTGCAGCTCTTTCTCCTAGACTGGGCGGGTCTCCAATCCTGAGTGTCTAGGGCCTTGTCTTGTGTTTCCTCAAGCCAGGCCGTGCTCACCTGTGACGCTCACCACAATACTGGCTACACACCAGGTCTGCTGCTCCTGGGAGCCCTGTTTTCATGAACACCTGGGCACACTCTCCCTGTTTGCCTCCCTCAGACCCTAAGTTTGTAGAGCTTGGGGCTGAGATCCCCCAGCGAATTTGCTTGCCCTCCTGTAGCCACGCCCCCGGTAGCTGGTGCAAGAGACCTCAGTTGTCAGCACTGGTGGGAGCGGTAGCCGGGAGTTCCGTGCCGCGAGTCCCGCGCCACTCCTGATTCCCTCGGTCTGGTTATTGCGTTCACAGGAGAGCTGGGAGTGGCCCTTAAGTTTTCCCTGATGTGTGGAGAGAGATGACTAGGGGATTACACACCTGTCGCGCTGGTTTCAATGCAGTTATCTCCTCCGCCCGTGACGCCATTTCTCTGCCATGGTGGTATCCCTTGCAAATGGTGACCGTTTGTTCCCTTTCCCGGGTAACCAATGCAACGGGTGGGTCCTGACTGTCTCTCCCAATCCCCGTTTCAGTCCTGTGGCCACTGCCTATGAAGGCTCGGTTGGCTTTTACCTCTGTAAGTTCCTAAGGGCCGGCCAATTATTTCAGCGGGCTCGTTAGTGCTGAGTCACACGAAGCAGGCGAATCGGAGCTTAATTGCCTCCGATTCGGGCTCTGTGTGTGTGTTCTGAGGGGCCCAGCCTGTACACCCCAGATCCACGTCAGCTCAGCATTGCCTAGTGATCCTGAGCAAACAGCATTTAGACAGTTTACGGCTCCCTATGCCCGCGCAGTTGAAGATGTCAGAGACTTGATCTCTCTGCGCCTGCCACCATGTTACATCTCCTCAATAATATTCATGTTGCCCTTACAGCTTCCTGGTATAAGCAAGTTCTTAGGATTATACAAACTGCTGCTTCTGTTTCCAGTCCATATTTCTAGAAATGAAACCCTACCGCCGTCGCCTCCGTCTCTGGGCTGTGCTCACGAGCGCCGCGCTTGTCTGCGACCGTAGCAGAGCCGCCCTGGCCTCTGCAGCTCTTCAGCCCGTTGCCCGGCCCCAGGGGCCCAAGCGGCTGCCGCCGCGGCTCTCCGTCCCCCTCCTCCGGAGCACGGGTCCCCTGGCAGGGGGGTGCAGAACGACCTCAGAGCAGGCTCTGCCCGAAGGTGCAGCGGCGAACAGGCCACCGAGACGCTCGAGGCTGCAGTCCAGCCTTCGGAGGACAGGGCTCGGCACGCAGCCCAGCTCCAACCTCTAGGTGCGGCTGCCGGACAGTGTAATACAGAGCCATCAAGACAGCAAGCAGAAAGCAAATCTCATACAACTTCTGAGAGGGCAATTTGGCAATTCCACTTAAATTTGCCTTAGAAATATTTATCACAGAACCAATTATAACAATATAAACAGGTATAACTATAACAAATATTAACAATATAAACTGTTATAACAATTATGATAATATAACAATATAATAATTCTTATAATGATTAATAGGAATTTGATTACATGAACTGTGGCACATCCAAATTGTGAGGTATATGCTGATATGGAAAAATATCTCCAAGATGTCTTATTAATTTGTTAAAGTTTTAGAAAAATGTCATTTTTAAGGATTATAAACTATGCCTATGAAGGCATATATTTGCTTATAAAAAGCACCTCTCTTTAGGCCAGGTGCATGCTTTTAATCCCAGCCATTCAAGAGGCTGAGCCAGGAGGATCACAAGTTCGAGGCCAACCTCAGCAGTTTAGCAAGGCCTCAAGCAACTTAGCAAGGCCTTGTCTCAAAAAAAAAAAAAAATTAAAGGGCTTGGATAGGACTCAGTGGTACAGTGCTTGCCTAGGATGTGTGAAGCACTGGGTTAGATTTCCAGCACTACATAAATAAACAAAATATAGGTATTACCAAAACAAGGGCCAGGAATGTGGCTCAGTGGGTTAGTACTCCTGGGTCCAATCCCCAACACCCCCCCCCAAAAAAAAAAAAAAAAAGCATTTATATTTTACATTCAGGAAACACAACTAAATGCTTTGGAAGAAAAAGCTCAGACAACAGTAATTACCTTGTATGAAAGAGACTCATGGGTCTTGTGGGGGGGGGAGTTTTCATTCTACATCCCATGTTGTGCTATTTTTATTTTTTGCCATATTCATATTTTAGTTACTGTAAAATTTTCAGTGTTTGCAAAGATCATGTAAGTTTTTTTTCCTTTGGATCACCTCCCAGTGAAAAAAATTAAAAACGTTTGATTAAAAAAAAATAATATTACTAAATGCATCAAAGAGCCTAATAAGAGAATGATGGGTTAACAGGTCAAAACCTGAGAGAAGCCTGGCGCCATGGCGACACCTGTAATCCCGGCCACTTGGGAAGCCAAGGCAGGAGGATTGTGAGTTCAAAGGCAGCCTCAGCAAAAGCAAGGTGCTAAGAAACTCAGTGAGACCCTGTCTCTAAATAAAATACAAAATATGGCTGGGGATGTGGCTCTGTGGTTGAGTGCCCCTGGGGTGCCCCCTGCTACTCCTGGGGAGGAAAACTTTCAAAGGAATGAGAATGGTATTTTCAATGTATTCAAAAAATTAACTTTAATAACACAAAACTTTATATGAAATAAACACAAAAACAATACATACAAAACTTTTGTTTTGAAAATGAAGATAAAATAAAGCAGACCAAAAGAAGAGAGGTACATAAAATTCATCCTTAACAAAACTAGAAAGTCTGAAATGCAAGAAAGAATGAAGAGGGTAAAAATGGTCAGAGAATTGGTAATCAATTATGACAGAAACAAAACAGTACTAATATCCAATGGGATTTTTTTTTTTCTTCTTAGAGAAGCACTGTTAATTTTGAAACAAAAGACCCAGAATAAAAACAGTTAGCAATAACACATACACCAGAGTTGGGAATGTCTGGAATTTTTAGGTGTTATATTATCAAGAAGGAGGATAAAATTAGTAATGAACTTTACACTTTGACAAATTACATATGCATGATATAATTACCAAATTACCAAGGTAGCCACTAAAACAATCTAAACAAAATACAGAACCTTTGATTCAAAATTTTTATACAGTTGATCTTCTATATTTTAAAAGTATATAAACCCTTGCATATGGATATCAAGAGACATATACAAAAATATGTAGAACAACATAACAGTAATGGCTAGATTTCCCATTCAGAACCATGAGCCAAATCATCTCTGTTCTTTATAAATAATCCAGTCTGTGGTGCTATGTTTTTACAGCAAAAAAATGGAATAAGACTCCTGCAATGAAATATTACCCTACTTGCAAAATGACTGAAATACCAACACTTGCTATACAGATGATCTTTAAAAAACAGTGGTTCTAGAGCTGGGGATATAGCTTAGTTGGTTGGGTGCTTGCCTTGCATGCACAAGGCCCTGGGTTCAATCCCCAGTACCACCAAAAAGGAAAAAGAAAAAAAAAAAAATACAGTGGTTCTTGGGGGTGGGGTTATGACTCAGTGGTAGAGCACTTGCCTTGCATGTGTGGGGCACTGTGTTCAGTCTCTCAGCACCACATAAATTAAATAAATAAAATGAAGATATTGTGTCCATTTACAACTAAAAAATTTTTTTGGAAAAGGGCTGGGAATGTGGCTCCATGGTTAAGCACCCCTGAGTTCAATCCCTGGTACCAAAAAAACAAAGAGAAGAAGAAGAAAACATGAAGACAGGTTAAGAATCAGAGACAATTATAATTCTTTAAAATTGAATACAGAGCCACGCTCGGTGGCATACACCTGTAATCTCAGCTGCTTGAGAGGCTGAGGCAGGAAGATTGCAAGTTCAAAGCCAGTCTCAGCAACTTATCGAGGTCCTAAGCAACTTAGAGAGGCTCTGTCTCTACATAAAATATAAAAAGAAGGTTGGGGATATTGCTCAGTGGTTAAGCACCCCGGGATTCAATCCCCAGTACCAAAAAAAAAAATTGATTATAGACAATGATGAAAAATTGAAATGTGGAAGCTATAAAGTTCACACATATGAAGTCCTTCACAGGACTTCAGAATCAGAAAGGACCTTAGGGATCCTTTATTCCGGTGCCCTTATTGACTAGATAAAGGGATCAACAGAGGGGCTTTGCTGCTTGCTAAGAAAGCTAACTAGTGAAAGTGCTGGGCTCCCTGCAGCAGTTATGATGGGAGAACATGGCCTAGTTGGGAGACTGTAAATACAATTACGACAGACAACTGCATGTCTGACAGACTGACAAGACCTGGGATTAGCCAGATGGAAGGATATGTCTGGCTTGGACATTTAGGCAGGCAGAGACTGCCATTCAGAGACTATGTGAGCAGAAAGAGATGCTGTTGGAGGAACAATGACAATGTGAAGCAAGACATTGGTTTCATCAGCCTAGCAAAACAGTGAAACCACAGCCATGGTGAAGTCCGGGAAAGGGACTGCGAAGCAGCAAGAGAAGAGGACAGCACTAACCTCAAGGGAGGGAAGGAAAGGAACCAATGAATGGGGTCTAGAAAAAATAGAGAATTCAAGAGAAAAAGTGAAGGAGAAGGAAGTAACCAGCTTAACCAAAAGGGGCAAAGGATTTGTACCAAATAAAACAGGTGTAGAGCGGGGGTTGTGGCTCAGCAGTAGAGCGCTCTCCTCGCACGTGCAAGACCCTGCATTTGATCCTCAGCACCACATAAAAAAATAAATAAGTGAAATAAAGGTATTGTGTCCAACTACAACTAAAATATAAATATTAAAAAATAATAACGGGGGTGGGACACCATGAATATGGAAAGTTTTTATAAAGCCACTGATGACTTCTAATATAGAGCAATAATGAACAGGAATCAATGAAGGCCTTCTCAAGAAGCTTGACCATAAACACAGAAGGAGGTTCAAGGACTTACGGACCCCCTTCCCCGTACACCCATTGTAGCAGACAAGTTAGAGGCTGCTGTATTTAAGATAAGAAGAGCGTGTCCATAACTGGATGGAAGCCAAGAGGAAATGCCCCAGAAAGGCAGGCAGAGCTGAGGGGCAGGGGTCAGCTTGGCTCAGAACTGGAAGGAAAAGGGAAGGACCAGACAGTGGGTGGGGGCTCATAGAACTTTGCTCAGGGGAAATCTGGGAAGTTGAAAGGCTCACACCCAATGGTATGTGAAAATAATGTCCCCAGAGAAGAGGAAAGAGAGGTGAGGGGATTATTGAAAGAATTTGAGAAGAGTCAGGAAAGCCTTAGCCAGAGTGGAAGCTTCCAAGGGTTTTATTCAGTAAAGATAACCCTGTTTCTCCTGGGTATTCATTTTCAGACTTATCACTATGTAAAAATGTTCATTTCAGTTGGAAAAGGACATTCTTCTGCCAACTTTTTTCTCCCTGGCAATTGAGTCTTTATAAAGTTTACAGAAATGTTCCCAATGATCCCAGAGGCAGATCTACAAAAAAAAAAAAAAATGACATAATTGTCTCTAAATCTCAACAGAAATATGCCTACAAGTCATGCAGGTCCCTAAGCTCCTGGGTTAATGATCTCATGCAGCGACTGGATTTCTTCAATACCTGGGCCAAAGTGGCTTACACTGCAATACATCGTCGGTATGAATGAAAACTGCTTTGTTTCTTCCTTATTTTTGCTAGAGCTTAACAGTTTATGAACTAATTTCACATGCTTGGTCTTTGGGTTCTCAGAATAACATGTGAATTAAGGAGTAGATGAATTCTTGTCTTCCATTTAGGATGAGAAAATGGGGATCTTGGGAGCTGAGAGTCCATTCAAGGTCCCTAAACTCTGAGACAGAGATAAGGACTTAGCAGCCAGAACATTTTTTTCCATTTTTCTACACAGCGTCCTAAGAAACACGTAGAGAGAAATATGAAGTGATACATGAAAAATTTGGCTACATGTGATTTTTCCATGTATTTTTGGTCATAATAAAAGCAGTGTGAAGGCCTGAGACTAGCTACCATTGACCAAGGGACTCACAGAGTATCAAGCCTCTTTCCAAGAGCATTGCTGTTCCTAACACACCAAGTATCCTAGTAACCCCCATCATCCTATTTCAGAGATGAGGAAGCTGAGTGTATGAAGTAACTTTCCCAAGTTTTCACAAGTAGAAAATGGAAGTATTGAGGTTCGAACCCAGAAAATCTGGTACCAAAGTCTGTGCCAGGCTGCCTCTTAACCATTAAGTATAAAGGAGTGTTAGAACAAATGCAAACACCAGACCACATCTCTGGGGATTCTTTTGGAGAAGTCTGTAACTCAGAAACAATTGATAAGACTCCAGAAGGCCCAGCCAGGTTCCCCACTGTAATAATGCCCTGTGTTACTCAATTCCATGGCCTTCCAACCAAATCGCTTGTCTTCCTTTTCCCCTTACCAGCTTCAAAGCATACTTGGTGCCCATTAAAGTATAGCACAAGAGTCCTGAGTGGGAGGGAATTGAGTGGGAGGAATGGAGCTGGGGATACAGCTCAGTTGGTAGAGTGCCTGCCTCGCATGCACAAGGGCCTGGGTTCAATTCCCAGCACCACAAAAGAAAGAAAGAAAGAAAAGTGAAAGGATGAGCCTGGAGGGACTGGAGGAAATGGCCCAGGTCACCTGCAGGTATGCAATTATTATGTCCTTACGCACCTCACCTGGTCTGCTTCTCAATAGGTACATGAGATTCATCACATCTTCAAATGAAACTGCTTTATCACCTAGTCAAAGCTTCACATACCTTCCTGAATCAGAGTCTGATTTCTTTGAAGGATTTCCTGCAAGATACTGGCTCCCAGCTTTCTTCTTCCCACAAGGTGAGCATTAGAAACCAGGATCAGCCCTACACTGGGCCCAGTATCTCCACAACTCCTCACCCTCTTCACAAGAGGTTTAGACGACAGCACCTATGCCCTGGCAGGTACCAGGGCCTCTACCCTCCTCTCTCACTTTCTTTCTTCATCAAAATAGGCTTACCTTTGTCAGATCTCACCTGTACCTTGGCAGGTCACTTTCTCATCTCTAGGCTATGATTCAATGATGTCAAAGACCCTCCCTGAGACCACTATAACTTAGGAATTGATTCTGTGCTTCAGTTGTTTATTCATTTGTTGATAGATGGCTGAATGCTTGCTGGGACTGGGACCCCACCTGCTCAGCAGAAAAAATTGACCAGGATATTGCCACAATGAGTGATCAGGGATGTACAGGAAGTTGTAAAGAAGCAGTAGTAGACTAGAAGCTTCAGGAGGACAGGAATGGGTCTGTTTTTATTGCTGTCATATCCATAGGACCTAATACTGTTACCGCTGTTTACCGGTGACAACTTGCTTCCCCAAATGCTGAAGTATAACACCAGAGAAGCACACTGAGGCAAGTATAGAGTGGAAAGTAGAAGGCTTTATTAAAGGACAGCAGAAAAGACTTCTCCCCAAGGAAGAAGGGGACCCAAAAGGCAGAATCTGTGGAAGGGGGAGGTCTTCCCTTTTTTAAAGCTAAGGTCTTCTTTCAGCTTTCCCACATTCATGTCTTTTGTTTCCCTTTATCTTGCAGGGATAGAATGCAGGTGGGAAGGCCCAAAAGGTGGGAGATAGGTGGGTGGAGGAGTAATCTGAGCAAGAAGGGCCTGGGGCAGCTTTTGATTAGCACTTCCCGGTTTGCTGGGAGCTGCTTCATTAACACTTCCTTAGGATGGGTACTGGGCCTTGGGGACATTAATTTCCCCAATTTCAATTTCCCCAAGTGCTGCTCTGGTTTCCTGGACTCCATTCTCAATAATGGCCTCCATTTTCTTTATTTTATTCAATATTAGACCCAATTTACCTAACTACACTAACTACCTATCTGTAAATCTAGCTTCAATACTCCCCCAGCACCAGCGAAGTTATTTGCAGAATGACTAGATGTGTTTCTGAAGGAACATATGAACAAATCAATACTTTTGGAGTATGAAACATGGGTACCTTAATTCAGGGCCTGGAAGGAAATAAATGACTTTTAAAAAGAGACTTGAAGGTTACTGCCAGTTAAGTGTTCTCCAGGTGGGGATAGAAGAAGAGGAGAATAATTAAAAGCACTTCCACAGAATTTATGGGGTGCCAGGCACTGTTCCAAGAACTTAGTATAAATTAAGTCATCCAATTCTCGTGACAATCTTTGGAGTCTGTTACTGTTATCATCCCTATTTTCAGATAGAAAAATCTTGGCCCATATGTTGTATGACTTTAGACAAATAAACAACAAATATTGATTAATCAGTATTTAATCAGTATTTTAATCCCAGTTAGCTCTTCTCCCTGTGTCCTTTATTCCCGCACCCATTCAGCTGTTTATGCCAGAGACCTGAGAGTTGCTCAATCTGATTAAGCTACGATTTGAATTTAGCCTGCCTGACTTAAAATACTGATTAAGCTACGATTTGAACTTAGCCTGCCTGACTTAAAATGTCAAGTGTTCATCCATTGCCCAAAACTGAGAATAATATCTGTATTGGTGATTATTCCAGTCAAGAGTCCAGAGGTAAGAGAGAGGAAAGCAAATTAGAAGAAACCAAATGTTCATTATGATCAGAGCAAAAGACCCACAGAGGGAGAATGGTGTAGGATGAAGCTGGAAGGATGGGTCCAGGAACCCTAAAAGTTGATGCCACCCTGTGACCACGGGAGCTATTTAATGTGTTTCAGGCCAGAAGGGTCATGAACAATAGCTACAGGAAGGAAGAAGGGCAAGGGTGCACTGGAGGAGTACAAGGCCAGGTCCCAGCCATCCAGGGAGTCTGCTTTGCTCAGGGCAAGAACTGGTGGTGCCCTGCAGTAGGGTGACAGTAGGGGACAGCAGAGAAGAAGTTGCGTAGACAGGAATTAGGAAAGAGAACCAACCAGACTCGGTGTTTGAAGTGATGGGGTGCAGGAGGGACAGACTGAGCAACTCTCAGGTCTCTGGCATAAACAGCTGAATGGGTGCGGGAATAAAGGACACAGGGAGAAGAGCTAACTGGGATTAAAATGATGGCCATGTCAAGTTTGAGATGTGTTTGTTGGTTTTCCTGCTGCACATAGCCTTGCTCTGTGTGACCAGGGGTAAAATGACCACCAGCCACTAAGCAACCACAGAGAAAAAAAGCGCCTTCCTCCTCCCAGTGTCCATATGTCATTTTCTGACAAAGATTCTGGCACACTTAGTCTTGTCCTCACTCTGGCCCCATCTTTTTGCCAAGATGGCATCAGAAATGGATATAGGATCCAAAATTTATAACTCCCCTATTCCCATAAAAATATGGGGGAACGGGGGCTAGACCTACAGAAAAATCCACGTTCACCTCCACCAGGAGGCGTATGCACTTGCCAGACTAATAGCACAAAGACCTAAGTGAGGTGAGTGCACAGGTCTTGCCCTTATCTCTCTTCCTTCCTGACTCAGCTTCTCCACTCTTCTATCTCCATGAGGGAAGGGGTGTTGCCCACCCCTGAGGGAAGTCCAGAGACTCACAAGGAAATTGTTGGTATTTTTCTTCAAAGCCTTTCTTTCTGCTGTGCTTCAAGACTATGGAAGAGCCCAAGGAATCTCTATGGATGGCCTCACTTTTACCCACCATGTGATTTCTGACACCAGTGACATCAAAGATGAGGAGCTCTCCATAATTATCCAAAAGAAGCTCAACACAGTCAGGAGAGCATTTAAGGTACTGACAGGATTGGAAAGGGTAGTTGTTCATTCCCTCAATGAACCTTTATTCAGTACTTACCACCTGCCAGGTAGGTACCAGAGAGGCAGATAAATAAGGCACAGAGCTCTTCAAGTCCAAATGCCATCCAACTGCGCCCGGCAGCCCACTTATTCCAGAGCTCAGCCATGTGGCAAGCAGAATCTCCTCCCACCCCCAACCAGCACTCAGCAAACACAGTGAGGATGGCCAGGAAGACAGCCCAGGCTGGGAGCGGTGGCCATGCAGCCAGCCATATGCTCCGGGTAATCCCAGCCCTGCTGTGCTCTCACCACCCACTACTTGAACGCTTGTGCTTACTAAGTGCCAATCTGCTCTAGGAATCTACTACTCCAAGATCCACACTCAACCACATTAAAGATGAGCTTATCACATTTCATTGTTTTAAACACCCTGTTAGGATTTTGAACAGTTTGCTCAAAATCAAGAAGGAATCATTGTCTTTTAAATATCAGGGTTTTCCATCTAGAAACATAGTTGTTCCATTTGTTTAGGTCATTTACATCTTTCAGGAAATTTTGTTTTCTCCACATTGAAATTATCTTCAGGTTATTTTCTTAACAGTTTTCTTACAATTGTTGTTTTTTGTGAATAGGATTTGTAGTACTGTACAACTGGCTCTTTGTCATGAGTCTTGTACTTGGGGTTAGTCAAATTTGAGGTTAAGGGCACAGTCTATCAAGACTTCTAACACCAATAGCTAGTTTAGGAGTTTCCCAAAACAAACTTCAGGTGTAATAATTTACTAGAAAGACTCACAAAACTTCCAGAAAGCTCTTTTGTGAAGTTCCTGTTTGAGACTTTAGCCAACTTTTGATTGGCTAGTCTTTGTCATATTGATTTGTTGAAGTTCTTTGTAGATTCTGGAATAAGCCTTTTGTCAGGTTAATATATAGAATTTATCTTCTCTTGGTATGTGACTTTCCTTTTTACTTAGTGTTGTCTTCTGCTGAACAAAAATTATTTGTTGTGTAAGTCTGCTATGCTATATCCATCTCCTTTTTAAGTCCTAAGAAATCTTCCCATCGCAAGGTTACTAAAATCTTCTCTTTTGTTATCTCTGGAAGTTGTATGACTTTACTTTTCATATTTATGCTTCTGATCCACATTGAATTGAGTTGATGTATTGTATGAGGTGGAGTCAAAGTCTTTTGGGTTGCATGGTAGTACCCAACTGACTCAGTCTCATTTTTCTTTTATTGAAATGATGATCCTTACCCCACTTTAATTTTGTCATAGATCAAATAATTGTCTATCCCTGGGCCTGTTTCTCAGTCACTGATATGTTTCACTGATGTGTCTGTCTTTGTGCCGCAGTTCTATTTTAATTATTGTTGCTTTACAGTATGTATTCATACGAAGTCCTCTAGCTTTGCTCTTCTTGACAGTTGTCAGTTGATTTTCGGAGAATTGACATCTCAGCAATATTGAGACCTTTTTTTAATACATTTATTTGTAGATAAACACAATATCTTTATTTTATTTTTTATTTTTTTGTGGTGCGGGGGATCAAACCCAGTGCCTCACACATGCTAGGCAAGTGTTCTACCACTGAGCCACAACCCTGGCCCCAGCAATATTGAGACTTTTAATCTTAAATATTTAGTTTTTCTTTTTATTTCTCTAGCTTATCATGTATTTAGTTCTTCAGTTTCTTTCTAGTACAATGTTCAATAACAAGGTGATAATGGACATTCTTGTCTTTTTCCTAAGACTCAGGGAATAGCCTTCACTATTCCACCATTAAGTATTACATCAATTATAGGCTTCTTTGTAGATTAAGAAGGTTGCCTCCTAGTCCTAGTTTGTCAAAAGGATTTTTTTTTAAATCATAAGTAGGTATTGAATTTATTAAACACTTTTCCCATGTCTACTGAAATAATCAGCTAGTTTTTATCCTTTTATTTTGTTAAGGTATAATTTCTAAATTAAGATTGTTTTAAATAAGAATGAAAGTGAAATGTAATGAAGGATCTTTTCGGTATCTCTGGAAATAATCACATGACTTTTTAAAACCCTTATCAATGTGCTTAATTATATCCAAAGATTTACAGTGATCAAATCATCTTAATTATAATATTTTATTCAAAATTTTGTACCAATATTTAAGATTAGCTTATAGGATTCAGTAGTGGGGTGGGGTTGGGGGAACGGAGGGTATATTGTTTTGTTTAGGTTTTACTGTGTGCATTACCGGTTGTGATTTCCTGATTTCCTTAATCTAATTCTATCATCCATCTTTAGAGATCTCATAATTTCTGGTCTACTAGGGACACATCTTGTTTCCAGTGCTGTTATGAGTGTGTCTGGGGATCTGGGGTCATGGGAGGAGGCTAGGCCTCATGCTGTTCGGTCTCTTGCTCCAGTCCTGGTCTTCCTTTTCTTGGCACGCATCAGACTGCACTTAGAAATGACTCAGAGAACATCTAGAGTGATTGCAGGTTGGAAACCTTTTCAGAAGGATGATACTGGGAGATTCCATTCTAGAAAAGACTTAGAAGAGAAGAACTATTTAAAGGGGTGATGCATGAAGAACTAGACTCTAAATCTACTAGAACTCCAAAGGAGTGCCAGCCACAGAGGCTTCCAGGGGGACTCACTGAGCATCAGGGCCTCCACTTGATCCAAATTGCCCATGGTGGTTAGCACAGCATCCATTTGTAGACAGTAAGTGCCCTGTTCCTGGAAGTTTAGGAAAAACAAAGTGACCACTAGGCAAGGATACCAAAGTGGAAGAAATTTAAAGTTCAGATGTGTTTTGGACTTGAAATTTGTCCAATTGTTTATCAATTCATTCACTCAAAAATATGTGTGCAAAACTGTGCTAGCTGTTGGAAATGAAAGATGAACAACACAAAGCCACTGGCCTCCAGAAGGTCAGAGCCTACCTGACCTGTCATGATGGCACCAAGGCCCCTTACCAACCTGCACTCAGCATTTATCGTGTGTCAGAGACGCATAGGCTCTTTACCTGCATTATTTATGAAAAATTTTTAGTTTTATAGGCCAGAATTAAGGTTCAAAGAGCCCAGACATGGCTTTGACCCCATGGCTTTGACCCTGCTCTTCAGCCTGTCCAACACCTTCCTACACAACCCAGCAGACACAACACTCAGGGAGGCAGGTTGCTCTGGGCCCTCTTCTCATGCCTCACAGGGACAAAGGGGGTGGGCTGCCCTCCCAAACTTGCTTTTTGTCTCTACCCATCTAATCAGATGTTCTCAGTTATTTCTGTTTATCCCATGAATCAGATTTGATTTAGGTAAATTCCTTTCATTCACTTTGGTTAGCTCTTGTGAGAATTAAGTCACCTCATCATGGACTGTTTGCAAATTACTTACATATTATGTCTTTTCTCTGAAAAACCCATGCATTCCATGTCCAAATCACACAAGTATAAACAAAGTCGAATGCATGAGAGTCACTGCTCCCATGTTGTATATGAAAAGACAACACTAGAGTCAACACAGTGTATGAAACAGCCTGTACGTTAAAGTCAAGTCATTACACAAAACAATTCCCAGTAAGTCTTTTATAGAATAAGCCAAAATATGAAGTGCTTTATATGAATTCACCTTGCACCTCGAGGCAGGTCACATCCACAGAGTAGATAGCTGAGTCACCAAGCACAGCACAGGCTGTTCCACACTTCATCTCTGTGCCAATAAGCTGGTCTGGGAGAGCTGTGTCCATCCATCTCCTCAGAGAACTGCCGGACCATAGAAGGCTGAGGCCTTCTGGGCAGCTTGGTGCTCGGCCACTCAGCACCTCAGGTGCAGCACACCTGAAGAAGAGCAGGTGGCTTCAACAGCCCCCAGGCACTCCTGGAATTGGAGCTGCTGGCAACTCTGGTTTTCTGCTTAACACCACTCATCAGAAATTCACTTCACCTTTTATTATTCATTTAATGATTTATTTAATTTCAATCAGATATGATATAGAACCTTCACTGCCTTTTAAATTTTCAGAGCCCTACTGAGTAATGTAGCCACCATGGTAGAGGTAGGTGACAAAGTTTGAGCCTAGTAAAATGAGCTCATTTTACAACTGTTCTTGATTTCTCCTAAGAAGCTCAGCTCAGGATTACAATTGTAGAAATATGGGGTTTTCCTGTCTGAAAATACTTGTCAATTCAGGATCAGCACTAGAAGGCAGACAAAAGCCTACAATTCTAAATGCTCAGAATGGGAAAAACTTGGGACAACACACCAGAGATGGTCCCACCTGGGATGGCATCTCCGCAGGGAGTTCCTATTAGGCTGGCAGCTTCTGCCTGGGGACCTGCTGACACCATCTCTCTTCCATCTCAGGGCTTGGATTCCTCTCATGAAGGAGTTCATATTTTTGGCTTATTCCTTGAGGGAGCACGATGGAATCATGAACAAAATATACTAGAAGACTCGCTGCCTCTTGAAATGTGTTGTGACTTTCCCGACATATACTTTATGCCAACAAAGGTAATCACCCAGCTGTTCATCAGGAAGTCCTGATCTTCTAAGCTCCCCCTCACTAAGACACACCTCTCCTCCTACTCCCTGGTACCCGCAATCTCAAGAGGGAATTATGATAGCTTCAGACCTCGCACGTTTAAAATAGCCCCGAGATTGATAAAATCTGAAACAGACGCTGTATTAACATCCAATGTTATTTCTCTGTACTATAAAGCCATGGGAATTCCTCTAAATTAAATTCCCCACGTGCAAGTACATTAACTTACGCATTCAATCCTCACTGTATCCCCTGGACTTCGTGTAGGGAAAATGTGAGCTAACTGGTTTTGAACTATGCAATTTGATTATTGGATTTTTTTCTCTTTCAAGATTTCTACTGAAACACCCAATGCTTCTAACCAGACAGATTCAGAACTCTATACTTTTGAATGTCCAATTTACCAGACACCTGAGAGGTCAAGAATTTTTAACACTGGTACTAGTCTACCAACAAACTTTCTGACATCAGTGTATTTATCAACGGCGAAACCTCCTAGTCACTGGATCACCATGCAGGTGGCATTGCTGTGTGAGAAGAATGAATGAAAAATAAACTTCCATACCAAACCATCTGAAGTTTTGACTCTTTATGCTGTTCAGACCCTCGCATGTCATCAACACCCTTCCTAATGATAATGAGTGGTCAGCCAGACTGGACAGGTGCAGTCTCTTTCATCTGTAGGTGAGGACATCAATATGTGGGGGAATCTTAGAGCTGCTTTTTGTTCTAACCTAATGCTCGATGTCTGCAGCTGGGCTCTCGAGCAGGTCAGCATAACCTGGAACACAGCAGGTTTGACTTGAAACCATGGTACCCAGCAAAGTTATTAGGGCATATTTCTAAAAAGCTTTTAACTCAAGTTAGTGGTTTGTGTTTTATATAAAATGCAATACACATCCTTTGGAATACTCTACACTACTGGCCTACAGACTTCTAAAAAAAAATGGAAGAGCCTTCCTTACTTAAAAGAAATGCAGCCTTGGTTCTGACCTCACTAGACTACAAAAACAAATCATGAGAATTCCATAAACAGGATTGATATATCTAAATGTGTTTCTATGGGAAGAATCTCCTTAACTGTACCCTATAATTGTAACTATCATTTTGGAACACTAACAAGAATTCCATTATAATCCTCAGATGCCCTGCTCTGTACCAGGTGGGCATGCCAGCCAAATTTTACAGCTTAATAAGAGCCAGTGCTGAGACTAAACTCACCCAGGTTTGCATTTCTAAAAGGAAGGACAGCTATAATTCAAGGCCTCATTTTACTATCAGTGGACTTTGGCAATGGACATACCGAAAGTCACACATGAAGATAACAATCCATTCTCTAACATAAGGAGGTGGAAGGGTGGGACTTATACCACAAACTGGACTCATAAACAGCCACAAAGTGTTAATATGTACTTGCTTTCTGGCCTAGAAGGTGGGGTCTTATTAGTTGCAATTCATTTGCTAAAAGTTTTTTAAATTATCCAGGATTTGTTAAAAACAACCCATACTTTCTGGAAACCACCAATACACAAGGCCTTTTCTTCAAACAGTACAAAATTAAAGACCTTCAAGATATGAATCCTGTGCTAGATTTTTAATCAGCACAGATTCTAACACACACACACCTTCTGCCACATTATGGGATGACAGGAGGAGGAATGAAGAACTGACTCCGTCTGATTTCCTCACTGAGCTCAGCCTGAGTGCTGCATTATCAGCTGGAAACCCAAATGGGCATCAGGCACTGTCAGACATAAATGCCTCTTTCTTAAAGGATGTACTGTCTTTAAATAAACACAAATGCCTCTATGATTAATAGCTATTCATTTGAAGGTATTATTTTAGTTTTTAGCATTTCTCAAACTGCAAATCCTAAATACACAACCATTTTCCGGGAGTTACCCACTCCCTCACCACTACCCTTTCAAGCTCTAACATTGTGACAGCTTCAATATAAACAGCAACTGGCCAAGGGACCCAGTTTGCCATTTGGATGCCCAGTGATCCAGGAAGGTCCCAGAGGAATAATCCTAGAAAGAGCAGGGGGCGGGGAGGGTGAGTGAAGGATTTGTCTTGGTGACAATAATCCCAAAGTTGCAGGCAAAAATAAAATAAGGATCAAAGTAATCAAAGCAACATTTTTATTTTAAATTTTATTTCCAACTTAAAACTTCATTATAAAGCTTGTCAAAAAAACATGTCAAAAGCAAAATTAAACCAAACTGTAGCTGATGCCCAAGCACTGCAGTACTCATCTGATAACAAACCTTTTTCATTGCCAGGAAAAGAACTGAATGTCCTCCATCCTCCCCCAAAACCTCCCTGTGATCCAGCCCAGAACCTGCTAGAACACCACTTTCCAATACCAGGAGAAAAGCATAACTTAATAAAAAATAAAAAAAAATAAAAAAGGCAACAAAAAAATTTGCTTGCATACATCAGTACTGATAAAACACTGACAATTTCACCAAAGCAATGTTTAAACATTACAGGATGCAGAATGCTAGAGAAAACCAACTCCATGATCACATTAACATAAGCTAGGTTATAGATACTTCAAATTGCAGGGTAGGATGAACACTGCATATCTAAATGGCTTATATAAAATGTAGAATTAAAACCCAAACATACACTATAAGTATTACATTCCCCTATGTTTAAGATACTGAGAACAATTAGTTTTTAATACAAAAGTTTGGTGAATTTGCTACTGTTCCATTATAGGACAATTAATAATGAATGAGACTACATCAACTTCACTAGAATTTAAAGGTTAAATTTCCTTTATGCACATCTATTAAAAGAAGCAATTTTAAGTTAACGCCTTGTTTTCAGATAGCACTCCTTTCAAGGTTTTGTGGACCTAAAGGACATGTGGACAAAATACAGTATAAACTGCATGAGCTAAACAGTAGCAAAATCACTCTTCAATTTAAATGAATAGTAGCAAAAACACTGTTGAATTTTAAAAGTCAAAAAAATATATAAAAATAGTAGCCTTAAATGGCAAATTTTCGAACACCAATGTTTGTAAAAAAAAAAAGTTTAAATAGTAATGTTTCTCCAAAAATATATATTTATTCTATTTTTTCTATTTGTAAGAGTTTATAAAGGCAAACACACACCTGCAATTGAGGTAGCAAAGCCAAATTCACAAACTTTGGATTAAGAAAAAATACCTTTCCTATGTTTTAAGAGCATCTTCTATACAACATTAAATGAATTCTAATTGCTTCAAAATTTTTAATTCACATGTATTACTTTACAAAACTTAATTTAAAATACTGAAAATGTTTTTGTTAAAAAGCTACTTTAGTCCTGACAATTATCTCACATTCAAAATACTGTACAGAAAAATCTGAAGTCACCATATATTACATAAAAATAAGCTATGTATGTACATTTTCAAATGCAGTTTCAGAAGTTGAAGTTAAGCCAACTGCTACCAATGGGCCTCTTTAAACAGTGTCTGCTCCTAACCTGCCATCACTCTCCATGTACAGCGAATCCCTTTAAAAATCACATAACTTGTAAATGATTTAAAGAGAAGCAAATGAAATTGTTTTCTTAATGCAATGAAACACAAATGTATTCTAAATGGAACAGTGTTTTCACTTAAGAAAAACCAACTGGCAAAAGGGAAAAAAAAATCAAAATTTGGAATTAAAAACTATAAATATCAATAGTATTCTTTTCAGTGCATTTAAGACTAGCTTTGTTTTTTTTTTTTTCAAATTTTTAAGGATTGAAAATTTCCTATTAAAAGCAAATTCTAACATTGTTATTTGTAAAGTTCCTGACATTGTTATTAATTTAATAAAAATACACACGGCTATATTAACAGACATACTACTTGGCTCTAGAGTCCTGACTCAAAACTTACAGATCCTGTCAGTGCAATGAGTTTGGATTTTTTTTTCCTTGTTTTCACAAATGGAAGCCTAAACAATGGGAGCATTTTTAATCACCAGAACAGAATCAGTAAATGTACGGGAAGATGCGGTAGGGCACGCGCTGGCAGTATTTCTCCCACGCCAGGCCGTACTTCTTCTTACACTGGTGCTCATCACGTGCTTCTCGGTGGACAAGCAAAATGGTGAAGTAAATCACATAGAAATAAGGCAGGATGTGATTAAAACCTGTGGAAAATAACAGTCAAAAGCATTGGACATTTTTATTTTCCCTACACTGCAGTTTTTCCTGCCTTTCCTCAAATTCTCTAAGAATCACAGTTTTCCAGAATCTATGTACTCTATGTAGAAAAAAACCAGGCACAGTTTAAAACTCAAAATTTTATTTGTAGAAGTTCAAAGTAAAACTTCAGGCTCTGTGAATTCCAATTCCCCACAGAAGCGGGGTAAATAAGTTGTTGCATGGACAAAAAACCAGAACCCAGCTCCGGAGAAGCTCAGCTGAGGCAATCCCAACCCACCACTGTCAGCAGAAGACTCACGCTGACCCCTGCCCACTCTGTCCCAACTAAAGACACACACACATCTTTCAAAGGGCTGAAATGCTTACCACAAGGCAGGGACCACGCCAGGGCCATGATGAGATCACCCAAGTAATTGGGGTGGCGAACAAAGCCCCACCATCCAGAAACTAGAAGATTTTTTCCCGTAGAAGTATGAATGGTTTTTAAATCTATATAAAAACAAAAACACATTTTTAATGATCTCTAAAAAAGAGACATAAAATCTTCATTTAATATACATCATACAAATATAAACTACTACTTACGAGCAAGCTTTGGATTAGTGGGATTTTTCCGGAATTCATTCTTCTGAGAATTTGCACATCGGAAGATTACATATCCACAAACTGTAATTTTAAAATAGTTTTTTGTTAATTTAGATATAACCTAATACATAAAATTATCTGTAATTTCTCTCAGAAATTATTTCAGGGCTCTGAGGAAATGTTCAAAGCAGAGAACATTCTGATTTTTACAAACAATTTGAAAACTCTCAAGCCCAGAATGTCAAAAAGCAACTCTTCTGAAATCTCTCTCATTATATACCTTAAAGGCAAAATGCAATCACATCCCCAAACAAAATAAAATCTAAGAAAGCCCACGACAATAAAATCAGTGCTAGAGTTTGGTGTAATCAAAATTATATGCTATCTGTTAGTTTTGATACCTAACATGAACACTTTATTAATAAAACACCAGCTTAGAACCAGTACCACTTCAAATCTATGTGGAATCCCATTGCAAACCTACAAGTTGGTAGCTTTATTTAAGTTTCAAAATGTTGACATCAACAGGCCCTGACTTACCTATTGTACTGTCAGTCCTGAATAAATAAAAATACGTCTATTCCGTATTTTTAGCTTAACTGTAAAATATATAATACTGCTTTGAATAACACCCAGGCACACTTGATACAGATAACCAAACCAATGGTGAAACCAAATCTTTTTTTTTTTGGTACCAGGGTTTGAACCCAGGGGTGCTTAACCACTGCCCTTGTATATTTTATTTAGAGACAGGGCCTTGCTAACTCGCTGAGGCTGGCTTTGAACTCATGATCCTACTGCCTCAGCCTCCCAAGCTGCTGGGATTATAGGCATGTGCCACCAAGCCAGACAAAACTAAATTTTAATTTTCACAAACAAAGATTTCTTCTTTTACCATGGACACTGATTAGGCTAGCAAAACTAGCTATAGATAAATGAAGTTCAATGCTTATCTTGCACAGCCTCTGGTGGAGGAGTTTAATAAATGATTTAATGACAAAGGACTGAAGAAAATCCATCCTGAAGTGAAATGTATGACTGGGCCTGGCAGGCTTCCAGCCAAAGCTAAACTGGACCCCTCACTTCCCAAACTCGCTTCCCTCTCCCAACCACTCACCCTGCTGACATGCTCCCTGTCCATCTCCATTCCATTATTTTTTTCCTAGCAATAGACCTTTCTGGCAATGGACCTTTATTTTCCTTATTTATGTGTGGTGCTGAGGATTGAACCCAGTGCCTCACGCGCTAGGCAAGCTCTGCCACTGAGCTACAACCCCAGCCTGTTCCCACTAGTCCTCGGTACCTAAAACTCCAAGCCCCACGCTGGCGCTCACCCACATGCGTCTTTTCTCCTGTGAGAATACTCTGAGCTTTCTGAGGGCAAGACCAATCTTCCCATTTTTAAAATAACGACTCAGAAGAGTAGGCACTCAACAGAAAAAATAAATCATGATTCAAATTTTTAAATTTTAAAACAAAATGTTTTGTTTAAATATTATGTTTAGAGACCTACTAAAGAACAGACGCATGAAGCATCCATTGTCTGCACAAGATGCAGAATCTTTTTATTACTCATCCATCACAAATCACTTCAAACTTGAGCTAATCATGACCATTTAAAATGGCACATTACAAACAGGTAGATACCAGGGCACAGCAGACTTGGCCCACAGCACATAGTTACCCAGAAGCTGAGCTTAATACTCACGTTTCAGAGCAATAATCCCAGCAGCTACAGGCCAAGATACCTCATGAGGGTGAGTGACTAAGTAAAAGGCTTGGAAGCTATAGATAAATGGAACCCACACCAAATCTCCAAAGGCCAACATAAATCCAAACCCATCGTGGATGATGTCCATGGTCGTCAACACGGCTTCCTGTAAGGACATAGACAGGGGAAGGAAAGAAAAAGCTTCCAAGTTTAAAGTATTCAAATACTGTGCTAGTACTGTCAAATATGAAGGGCTCTGGGAGGACACACCAACCAAAATTTTGTTAAAAAACAGGGAGCTATGATTCCCCTGGCCTGCACTCTGCTGTGCTCTACCCCTAGTCCGCAGCCCTGTAACAGCAGACCCCAAAGGGCCCCTCCACCCACTTTCCCCTCCTCCAACCACAGATCAGCCTTGCCCCCTGCAGCCTTCCTCCCTCCACTTCTCAGATGCCCCTGCTACTTTACTTGTCCAGTCTCTCTCCACTGAACCATAACCCTCCAAAATTGGGGACCATGTTTTCATCTTTGTCACCCCAGCACAACATGGAGAAGTGTTCAAAATGTGTCTGAAGAAGGAATAATGAAATTGCCAGTTCCCTTTGTTTCAATTCCAGGGGCACCAATCTAATTTCTGATCATCACCTGGCTTTTCTTTCCTTCCTTCCTCCCCGCCCCACTCCTCTTCATTACTGGGGTCTGAACTCAAAAGCATTCCACCACCAAGCTACATCCCCAACCCTTTTTCATTCCAAGACAGGGTCTCACTAAATTGCCAAGTTTGCAATCCTCCTGCCTAAGCCTCCCAAGCAGCCCACCCCATCTGGCTTCTCATATGCATTTTCCACAGAAGAAATAAGCTACCTGGTAACATGGTCAATTGCTTCACCCTCCTGGTAAATTAACAAAAGTGCAATCCTCTCTGGGGGGTTGTCTAGCATGAGCATATTGCTAGAGCCAGATCACCTCAGGACCTGGACCCAAGCAATCCAGACACCTCCAACATCAAACTCACCCAGCCTGGCGAAGGAGACCTCTAAACTTCAGTGTATGCTCCTGATGTAGAAAGATTAGCTAGTACAAGCTCTATTGAAGGATCTGAGTTCTAGTTTTAAAAGAAAAGAGTGATACCTCAAGAGCTTTATTTTGTCCCTAGAAAGAATGCAAAAAAGATATCAACCCTCAAGACCTGGATCTGGTCTCGGGTTCAAAACAGGATAAAGGCGATTCTTTTAAAAAGGGACCAGACAAAAGCAGATGCGGATAACAGCCAGGGCCCAAGAGGGTGGAAGTAAGAAGGAACAAAGCCTAAGCACCCAATGCCAGGTGGGCAGGACCTCAGGGGCACCCCTCCTGGAGCCTCAGGGCAATCCCAAGACAAGCTCCTCCTGTCGTGTGTACTTAAATTGGCATTCTTGGTTTTTCTTAAGGTGAGGCAGTTTCGTATAGAGGAATTTATACCAACTGACCTTTCAAGAAAGCTATTAAGCATCTGCTAATTACCTGTGGCTGAAGAAAATCATAAAATCAAGTCCCTTCCTGGAGAAGCTTGACAGCTGAGACAAGAAGATACACAGCGAACAACCTCCCAGCCCAATCCCCCACCCCCGGGCTCTGTTAATGTTGCCTTAAAGAGCTTTGCCTTAAGATGCAAAAGATTTCCAAATCTACCACAAGACAGAAAGCATGAAGGAAGGGGCTGGGCATACAGCTCAGTTGGTAGACTGTCTACCTCACATTCACAAAGCCCTGGGTTCAATCCCCAGCACCACACACACACAAAACAAAAAGAAGGAAGAAACTAGAAGGAATCATTACTGACAACCAATCAAAAACAAATCTGAGGTGAGATAAAGCAAAAGTGAAATATCATTTGTGAAATGTAATCTATGTGCTACTCAGGAGCTACTACATCACAGCAGACAGACCTACACTGGCAATACCAAGAGTTACTCTTTTAAATTCAAAAGCACACTTTATTTGGGGTGGATCTGGAATTCATGCTAAAGGACTTGAGTATCAAAGGCCATCACCATCTTCAGAGCGCACAAAGCTCTGAACAGAGTCTATGCGAAGGGGTGGGGGAGTTCAACAACAACCTGTAACCAGGGGTAACATCAATCCCTCTACTTATAAATGAGGTTTGTTGAACTTCAAAGAGGTCCTAATCCTCCTAAAGAAAAGGGGGCTAGGGTGTAGCTCAGCGGTAGAGCACTAGCACTTGCACTTGCCTAGCAAACAGGAGGTCCTGGGTTCCATCCTCAGCACCACATAAAAATAAATAAAATAAAGGTACTGTGTCCAACTACAACTAAAAAATAAATATTTTTCTTTAAAAAAGATGAACAAGAGGATTACCAAAATATCAATACCAAACTTTCAAACTCACTCTTTATGGTTCTGCATGGAAAGCCAAAATTAAAGATCAGCCTCAGGAGAGGGTAAGGAAGGGGAGAAGTGCCGATTCCAAAGGAGAGGAGATTTCTCTCCAAAATGTCAGCTGAGTGTCATAAAAACTTATTTGGGGACATAAGAATGTAGGCCTGCCAACTTTGTTTTTAAAACTGAAAGAAAACTTGTAATATGGAGAAGGTGATTGCAAAGATACCAATAAATATGATAAAAATATATCTAACATAGGGCTGAGGAAGAAATGCTTTCTAAAAGAAATATGTTCAGTTGAGACAGAGAAGACCAGCAAAACATTTACCAGCCTTCATGCCACAGAAATCATTAGTGGCCTATCAATTATGAGAATGGCCACAAGTTGGAAACAACTTTTGAAATAAAGCTGGTCTCCTCGATGTATCTCGATTTCTGATTTTATAATCCATCTGGTTAGAGCCTCACTTTCTATTTTGAAACATGAACAATGGGGAAATATTGTTCATGTTTCAAAATAGAAAGTGAGGCTCTAACCAGATGGATTATAAAATCAGAAATCTTCCTCTTTAGCTTCCTCTTGACAATCCCAAAACACCATTCTAATTAAATGATTACCAATTACCTCTTGACAATCCTAAAACACCATTCTAATTAAATGATTACCAATTTCCATGTGATATAGTAATTAAACAGTTAAATTTTAGTTATGTGAATCGGCCACTACTCAAAAAAACAGATGCCAAGATCTACCAATTTTAAATACTTACAATATTTTATTTTTAAATAAACACTTGCTGACACACATGGATGTGTGGCCAAAAGCCTAGAAACCTGGCATCAGCCCTGCTCAGTGCAGCACCTCCACGCCCTCACACAGTGGCACTTCCCACCACCTCACAGCAAGCTGGAGGAGGCTGGATTCCCCCTCTTTGTGTGCAGACAGCAAGACTCCCAGAGGTCAGGTCATTCACCCACTGTCAAAGCCACCGGACTCCAAGGCCTGGGCTCCTAAAATTAATTACCTCGTTCCAGAGGGCGTCCACCACATACAGGAGCTGGAAACTGTTAACCAAAATCATTGCCAAGGATGGAGCAGCACGGTTCTGTACTTTCATTTCAGCCAAAAGCATCACTAAGTTAATAACCACCTGAAATAAAAGAGGGGAATATTGTCTCAAAGGACCTTCCCAGAGATGCCAAGCACTACTCAGAGGAAGAAGGAACTTCCCAGCCGAGAAGCCCAGCAGACACTGCCCTAACCACGAACCCTCCACTGGGGACGAGGTATCAATACCAGGAACCCCTGGCCACAATGCACTGAGGATATAATGTCACTTCTGTGCTGCTCTTGCCAAAATGTATAACCTCACTCCAAACATGAGAAAATACTGGACTAACCCAAACGGAGGGACACTTATAAAATAACCAACTAGTATTCTTCAAAAAACTGTCTCTCACTAGAGACAAACAAAGACTCAGCAACCACTAATGTTAACTTGCTGTTACCGATCACCATACTGTGGTAGATCAGATGTTAACACTATGGGAAGGGGAATGAGGACAGCAAGAGACCTCTTTATTTTCATAACTCTACTGCAAGTTTGAAATTAGGCTTTTTTTTTTTTTTTTTTTTTAGGGCCAGACACAGTGGTGCACACCTGTAATACCTGTGGCTTTGGAGGCTGAGACAGGAGGATCAAAAGTTCAAAGCCAGCCTCAGCAACAGGGAGGTGCTCTGCAACTCAGTGAGACCCTGTCTCTAAATGAAGTACAAAATAGGGCTGGGGATGTGAATCAGTGTTCGAGTGCTCCCAAGTTCAATCCCCTGTACCAAAAAAAAAAAAAAATAGGCTTTTTTCAAAAAGAGAAGGAAAATACATTTTTTCTTACATTAATTCATCTACACTCTCACTTTCCTACATAAAGGTAAAATGATTTCAATAAAAATAAAATGAGGCGGCTGGGGATGTGGCTCAAGCAGTAGTGCGCTTGCCTGGCATGCGTGCGGCCCAGATTCGATCCTCAGCACCACATACAAACAAAGATGTTGTGTCCGCCAAAAACTAAACAATAAACATTAAAAAAATAAAATAAAATGAGGGGCTGGAGTTGTGGCTCAGCGGTGGTGTGCTTGCCTTGTAGATGCAAGGTGCTGGGTTCAATCCTCAGCACCACATAAAAATAAATAAACAAAATAAAGATATTGTGTCCATCTACAACTAAAATATATATATATTAAAAAAATAAAATGAAATGAAAGGAGCTGGGGCTGTAGCTCAGTGGCAGAGCACTTGCCTAGCACAGGTGAGGCACTGGGTTCGATCCTCAGCACCACATTAAAATAAACAAGTAAAATAAAGGAATGCTATCCATCTACAACTACAAAAATTTTTAGAAAAAGAATTTTAAAAAATAAATAAATAAATATAAAGTGAAAATATTACAGAAAACACTTTGTGTTAAATAAACAGAATATGGAAAGCTATAATTATTCCTAAAAACACAGTGCCTACTTCTTTAAAATTATCTACATTTCTTTCTAAATGCAAGAAAAATTTCTATTATTAAATTTAAAAAGTAAAAAAGGACATACCCATCCAATCAATCCGGGACGCAATTCACAAAAGTATTTGAGATCAAAAGCACCAATTCGAGGATTTAATTCACGGCCAATGAAGAAATCATAGACAGCATTTCCTGAGAACGGAAAAGATTTTACCCAAACGGTGTTCCAAACGAGGCTCTAAAATCTCATAGCCACCTATTATCCAGGGGTCCCAATTCAGCTGTCTACAAGAGCCTAGGAAAGTTCTGGTGGTAAAAGGTAGGAGGATCCCACAGTACGCAGGGAGCTGGGGATGCAGCCTCAGCAGAAGGGCACAGACTACACCCTTTGAAGGCCCCCATTTTGAAGGAACCAGAAGTTCTTTAAATGTACAATTTTTTAAAATAAGCAACTTTATTAAAAACGTTTAAACAGTTTAGGTCAGAATCAACCAAAGTATTGACTATTTTAGACAAAATAATGTTATAAATTGTGATTCTCAAAAGTTTACAAAAGTATTTATTGTCATCAAACAACTAAAGAAACAGAAAAGTATAAGAGAAAAAAATTAATATTTTCTTCTAAATTCATTTTTCTTTAGCTTTTTTTTCCATCTTTTTGTTTTTTCATATTTCTCTTCTTTTCCCATAAAATGAAGCTAGAAGGGAAACATGGGGGTGAGGGGGCAGTCATCTATTCAAGTCTAGAAATGGCTGCAGAGGGCTCTGGCATTCATCTAACCCACGATTCACCACTGCTCACCAGCGCTGGCAGGAGACAGTTCATCCTTGGGTGCTTTCCAAGAGCGAGCGTAGAGGTAAATACTCAAGATCACTGAAAAAATAGTGGCTACAAGGGCAAACTGAAGGAAATGGTTGTACACATAATAAAGCTCAACACCCCAGAAGAGAGATGTTCCGATGACTGCAGATGTCAACATAAATGCATAGAATCCTTTAAGAGAGAAAAAAATGGGATGGGGGGGTTATATTAACCCAGGGCGCACATAAAATTTACATCGTTATAAAACAATGCAATGTGTTGGTTTTGGTTCTGGGGTTTATTTGGTTAGTTTGGTTTGAACACAGTGTCTCATTATGTTGCCCAGGCTGGTCTGGAACTCTAGAGCTCAAGAGATCTTCCCACCTCAGTCTCTGAGTACCTTGGCACCCGGCTAATGCAGTGTCACTTGTCTTACTTTCATGATTCTGACTAAATAGACACAAATCTACAAATAAGCAATATCTGAGGCGTAATCCTCAATACCATAACTCTTGTACAATTTTTCAAATATTTTAGCATATTTATTATTTTTCATTATAAGCAATCATTATCTGCTTTTAATTAAGGGAAAGCTGAAGTTCACAGAAATTCACTGTTAAGAATCTCAAAATGCAGGGCTGGGGTTATGGCTCAGTGGTAGAGCGCTTGCCTAGCACATGCAAGGCCCTGGATTCAATTCTCAGCACCACTTAAAAATAGATAAAATAAAGGTATTGTGTCCAAATACAACTAAAAAATTAAAAATATTTTTTAAAAAAGAATCTCAAAATGCATTTAATACAAACTCTCAACCCAAAATCAGATTTTTTATTTTATTTTATTTTATTTTTTTTTTTGGTGCTGTAGAATGAACCCCGGGCCTTGTGCATGCAGGGCAAGTACTCTACCAACTGAGCTATATCCCCAACCTCTAGATGGCTAAGTATTAACAGAGCTTGGCCATGCACACATTTTAAAATCTAATGTCATTACTGAATGATAAGGCAATTTTAGTTGCTGTAAAATTATAAGTATTTATACTTGAATTAACTTGTCAATAACGGCTTCCAAAGGTTTTAGTCATATTCTATCATCTAGAACTAACATTCAAGACCCCACCCTCAAAGTGCAATCAAACAACCCTCTGGTAAAGTTGGGATGTGAGGACCTAGCAGGGACATTCACCCACACAGCCAGATTAGAAAGCAGCCTTGAGACTCCTCGAACTAGTCCTGCTGCCGCTGACCCATACAGAGAGACACCGTGAACTATTTTGTCTTTTGGCTGGAGAAATAGTTTTGCTTATGGGAGCCAAGTGCCTGAAAGCTAAGTCATCAAATTGGATAAACATTCAAACACAAAAAAGAAGCAGACCTTATTTATACTAGAATTCTAAAGTCAAAAGCTTTCATAAAGTGAAAAAGTCATTTCTAATTTATTTACTACTTATGTCCTCATTAGTTTATTCCCACGAATATTTTTAACTTTAACTTTTAAATATATTCATTCAACTCCCATAAAATTTAAAAGAAAAGAAATGGTGGATTAAAGCAGTTTTTTTGCTCTCTAGCTATGTGGATTAAAAATAATTATTTGAAATTTCTTAAATGGCAAAATCTTATGAAAAGAAATTTCTTAATACTGCAACCAGAATAACCAGAAGAGGAAGGTTTTTTCCTTTTTATTAGAGCATTATAGTTATACATAGTAGCTGAGTTCATCTTTTTAAAATGAAATACAGATGGAAATATCATCTCCTCTACTTCAATCTCCTCTTCCTCCCCACCCTTTCTCTCTATTCTCCTCCTATTTCTTTGTGATATCTGATTCCCCTCCCTTTTTCCCTTATTTTACTCTAGCTTAGAGCAATCGTTCCTAAGGGATCAGGCAACTAGACCAGAACTCCATGTCCAAGTGCTAACTAAGTCTCTGTGTGACACCCCTCTAAGGGAAGGAAACAAAAGCAAAACAGCATCACTTAGAAGGAAATAAACTGTACCCTAGAAAGAAACCCACAGAACACTAATATCCTGAGACCTGATAGCAAAAAGTAAACCCATCTTTCCCTAGACTCCACTTCACTGGCTGGGCACACACAACCAAAGAGAAGGGAAGTGTCACAGATTCTAAAATTTGTTCCATTAGCAAGGAGTTTGGTGAAAGCAAACAAAAAGTCTGCCAGCATCAGCAAACAAGTTTTAAGAACCCACCAGTATCTGGCACTGAGCTACAATAGATGCTTCTCATGACATTAAAATGCAGGAGGCATCTAAAATATCTTTGCTTCCCTTTTAGAACCCAGTAAAGTGATTTCAGATAGACTAGATGCTGGATAAAGCACTAAACAAAAAATATCCAAAGATAGAAAAAAGCATGGACAGGATAAAAAGACATTCAAACAGATACAGATAAGGGCTGGAATCATAGCTTAGTGGTAGAGCACTTGCCCAGCACGCAAGAGGCCTGGGGTTTAATCCCCAGTACCACACACACACAAAAATATATACACACACAGACCAGTTCCTGACTTAAGTGGTTAGACTTACAATTTTCCCACCTTACATGGTACAAAAGCAAAAAACATTCAGTAGAAACCATATTTCCTAAATGGATCTCTTCCCAGGCTAGTGGTGCTATTCTCTTTGGTGCTAAAGTGTGCCAGCAAGCCAAAGCTCCCAGTCAGCCAAGCATCACAGGGTGAATGACTGCCAGGCTCCAGTGGACTGTAACTAAGTTAGGATGTTAGGTAGATTTGATGTATTAAATGCATTTCTACTTCCACTATTTTCAACTTAAGATGGGTTTGTGAAAACATAACCACATCTTAAGTTGAAGAGTATTTGTAATATAGTTCCCAAGAATATAAAAACACTCCATTTAGTCTAGTAAAACACTCATTAAAAGATTACGACATAGACATGCCCTAAAATCAAGTTAATGGTACTTTATCAAAGTCTTCAAATGGCCAAGTTGGACTGATCCCCTCAGTATATACTCCTACACCAAGGGAGGCACCCAGCCAACAGGGGGCGACATCTGCCCATTTCTCAAACTGCTACATAGGACCACTTCATCCTGCCTTAGTGCCCACATCTACGAGCACCCACTAGTGCCCACTCATCTACTGGCACCAAGAGAGCAACAGGGAACACAATCAAGCCTCAGCCCACACAACTACATTCTAGCGTGGGGACCCCAAAGAACAGATAAATACATTGATGTGGGAAGGCAAACTGCCAAGAGAGAACAATAAAATAGGGCAAGGGAAAGAAAGGGACCTAAAGGCTTCTCTGAGCAGAGATGTAACAAAAGTAAAAAAAGTAGCTATCAGACATTTGGGGAAAAGTTTTCCAGGCAAAGGCACAAATTCAAAAGACAGTTCAGACCCAGGCAGCTGGAACCAAGTGAGCAGGGGCAGGAACACTCCCAGGGTCAGAGTGGCCAAGATGCCCACACCAGTAAAGGGCTTCTCTCAGGCCATGGGAGTGCTTCAAATGATGAAACCCTAGACAAGTACAGTATTTTAAGTAGTGCTAATGAGGCTAAGAAAACTAAACTGTATATTGGTATGTTGTGTGCGTGTACAAATATGAGTAGAGCCAAAGCACAGCCCTAATCATTTAAAAGGATAATGGTGTTTTTTTTAATATAACTTAAGATGTACACAAAAGTAATTAAAGCTGGACGGTATAAAGGTAGGGTTCTTGTGTGAGAGTGCATAATAATAATGATGATCACAAAGGATTCTAGAGTCACAGGTTTGTCTTGAGTCAATCTGAGCCTGATCTCAGACCTACAAATCTACCTAACCTCCTCCATAGATTAACTCAAGCTGTTTTTCACTGACATGATTGAGTTACTGACTTCATGGTTTTCAGAGTCTGGCTGAAATACTAATTCCTTTTGTGCTAATAGTTTACACAAAAAAAAAGAAGTAATGCTTTTCCTGTCTTGTTCACTGTTGTCTTAGCATGATCCCTGCCATATGATGCCTTGACTAGTTACCCACCAACTGCCACCATGGACCTCTGGTCTGCCCTGATTACTAAAAACTAATAACTGTCCATGCCTCACCTGATAGAGAACAATGACTCTGGGTCATTTCCAGCAAGAACAGCTTAGAGATGTTGTTGCTCCCTTTCCATAGAAATGTAGAAATTGACAGTGGGGAAATGTAACAGTGGTCCATTTTATGCTTTGACTATAACCCTTGCTGCTCTGCCACTGTAACATTTCTCTCCTTCTTGCCCTCTTGCTCCTCCTCCTCCCTAATTTTTCCCCCTCCCTAATGTCAGGGCAAACAGGTTACCTTTCTTCCCCATCCTAGACAGAGTTATCTGTCCTTGAGCATACACCCACCACTGGAATGAAGTAACTCAGAAGATCACAGAAATGACTATCTTCCAAATTAACAAGTGAATTATACCTCTGGACAGACAACTGTGAAATGTAGCCTTTGAACCACCTCTTTAAAACAAAACCCTTCTTGGGGCTGGGGTTATAGCTCCACAAGGCCCCGAGTTCGATCCCCAGCACCAAAAAAAAACCCTTCTCCCTGATGGGCAGAATCACAGCCTCTGGGACAGGAGGCCCCTATGTTTCTCCTTTGCTAGCAAAACAATAAAACTTCTTTTTCCTTTTTCTCAAAAAAAAAAAAAAAAAAAAAAGTAGGTACAACTATAATGCACCAATTTTAAAAAATGTGGAAAGAAAAACATAAGAAAACTAGATAATAGGAACGACTGAGGTGGCTGTTACTTTTCATGGCATAAGTTTTATACATTGGCTACAGGTATAAGTAGTTTATTAGCATGTCCTTCAAAACTGAGAGATAATTTTCTATTGATTAGTGTAATCAGCTGTGACAGTTTAAGGAGTGCAACTCCTTAAATTTTCAAGTCAACTTGAGTCATTAAAAAAAAAAAATCACCATTTAATCTATACTTGAGTCTTCTTCCATCAACAAGAGGGGTTCCTTCTGCAACCTGAAAAGAAAAAAAAAATTTAATTGAAAAAAGTACATTACCATCCTTCCTATGTATTTTGATATAATCTTCTAATATAAATAATATATCTTCTAATATAGTAGCCTTCTAATATCTCTTAAATTTCACTATGCCTAAGAAAGAGGATATCTCTTAATAATACAGTAATTTGTTGCAGAAAAATCTTAATGGCAAGTCCTTTGATTAAGCAATTCCACCCTCAGGAATTTATCTTAAATATAAATGGAATTACCAACATCTCAGTGAACACTGCCAACAACCACTCTCCCCAAACCATCCTATGTACCACAAGACTGAATGTGCTTAAAATACCTTTACATATGGGGGCTGGGGATATAGCTCAGTTGGCAGAGTGCTTGCCCTGCATGCACAAAGTCCTGGGTTCAATCCCCAGCACCAAAAAAAAAAAAAAAAAAAAAAACCACCTTTACATCTGATGAGTTCCTACCTCAAGAATCTTCAATTGCTTAAGCCCCACCACTCACAAAACAGAGTACAACTACATTGTCTCACATTTGCAAGGTCCTTGCAATCAGGCTCTGCTCTACTTATTCGTCTACTATGTCCAGTGTGCTATTTGATATTATGCCTGCATAACTCAAAGAGTTGTCTGTTACATATACATATATGCTCATCCAGTTAATAACTCCATGTGATTCTTTTATCTCTAATAAGCAACTGTGAGCATGCTCCACGTTGGTAAAGATGGCGCCCAGACTGCTTCTCTTCCGGGAGCTCAGGTCCATGACGCACTGAATGGTGCGCGAACCATCACCTCCAATTCCTGTGAATGACGCGAACTTTGAATGGCGCAGCACCTTCCAATCCCTGAAGTGGCCCGAACTCTTGGCCAATGAAGAAGTAACAGCCCACTCGCCCTGCTCCTCCTCATCCTGTGTTAAGCCCATAAATATCAATACCCTGTTCGTGATTGTTCTCTTACTCTTACTCTCGCTCTCTCTCCTCCTCTCACCCTCTCCCTCTCTTACTCTTAACTCTTACTCTTTCCTCTCCCCTCCCCCCTCCCTCTCTTCTCCCCCTCCCCTCCTCCCCCCTCCTCTCTCTCTTCTCCCTCCTCTCTCTCCCCCCCCCTCCTCTCCTCTCCCCCTCTCTCCCTCTCCCCCCCTCCCTCTCCCCCACTCTCACCCTCTCCCCTTCCCCCTCCCCCTCCCCCTCCCCCTCTCTCCTCCCTTCTCTTCTGCGACTGGCCATTGACTGGCCATTACGGTCTGCTAATAAAATGTCAGACAGGTAAATGGTTGTTTTGGCTTGTTGAGTTTACGGAGCTTTTCCATCGTCCTTTACACTCCACGGACTGGAACATTCTCATCTTTTTACCTGGCATTACTCACAGCACGCAGCACAGTGATTCCCACAGTCAAAGTACTCGTGAAATACAGGACTTGAACTAGATGAGTAAAACGTCCACTTGCCCAGGGACAGCCACAATGTACTCCCCAAAGTAACTACTCAGAAATGTAGTGACTCTTTTAAAATGTAAAATGCTAACACAGTATCATGTGCCTGTAGCCTTTCATTAGCTATCAAAAGGAATCCAAAAGCAGAAACACATAAACTGTCTGAGATCACAGGATTAGCAAACCCCACCTAATAATGTCAAATTGTCCTTATCTATTAAAGGTGTTTAGTAAATACTGTCAGGCCTTAGCCTGTGAAAATACACACACACACACACACACACACACACACGTACTTTTTCGTCACTTTGGTCAGTGTGTGTGTGTGTGTGTGTGTGTACATAATTTTAACCACTGAAACTGCTTTTCTTAATAAATCATCATCTAGTTCAAACTAGCCATTCCCTAAATTAATCTAAGTTTGACTGCAGAGCCTTACTCAAGGTTCACTGGCACAGCTGAGGGCCCACAGCATTCAGTCTGCAGCTCTAGCCCAGCACTGGCACTCACCACCCCTTTGGTTTTCATTTGGCAAATTTGCAGAGCCCTAAGAATAAGATCCTTAAATAAATTATTTATTACTTAGGGAATCTCATGTTCCTTTAAATATATTTAAGTCAAGTACTCTACTGAAAGAAGAGAATGCTACATTTAGCAATGGGAACAAATTTCAAGGATATTACATGAGTTTGAAAAGTACATAAAATGTCCTTGGCAGTGAGTTTCTGAAAGGGATAAAAATTAAAACATCCTATTTTTTTTAAAAAAAGTAAAAGAGAAAGTCCATTGAGCTCAGCTGCCTATCAATTAAAAAGCCATACCTGGAATGACATGTACTGAGGGTAATACTGTTTTCTGAGCTCCCTCCACCAAGAGTCAGGCTAATTTGAAAAATAGCTTATTCTTTTTATTTGGTTTGGAAAGTTACACAGGAAATTTCAATCAGATTTTTAAAGCTCCATTTAATAAGCAAGTATTCTAGAGCACAGGAGTAACTAAGGAAGTTTTGGTGACTATGTCCAACAACAGCTTAAAACTAGTATAAATTGTCTAGAAAACATAAAAGAAAGGTTTGGAAAAATCTCACCATATTATGCTCTACTAGCAAAAACTTACCTTCCCAATTGGCAACAGGGAAAACAGAGCTTGAACAAAAAACCATAGCAGGTAGATTCCACATACTCTGGTTTCCCATAAGTCGTACAAATTTGGCAAAGGAGGGGGGAAATTCAGAAGACTGGGATCTTTCTGTTTACACATCAACAGCAACAGGAAAAGGAAGACAGGCAGGCCAAGAATGATGAGGGTCACACCTGCAAATAATTAGTGAATATTAAAGGTTCAAATTTCAATCCAGTTTATTTATTTAGTTTAAAAATCACCATGGCACATGCCTGAAATCCCAGTGACTCAGGAGGCTGAGACAGGAGGACCAAATGTTCAAGGACAGCCCAGGCAATTTAGTGAGCCCCTGCTCAAAATAAAAAAAGAAATAGGGCTGGGGATGTAGTTCAGTGGTAGAGTGCCTCTGGGTTCGATCCTCAGTACCCACCCCACTCAAAAAGAAAAAATCATTTGGGCTTCTTTATGGTCTGAAATCAATTCCTAACATACCATCAGAAACTCCTAATCTCTCCCTGTCACCTCCAACAGGCAAGCAACCACTGACATTAGAGTAGCAAGAAGAGTACAAAGCTAAATCCCACCTCAGAAATTAAGCTCTAAAATGTCTAATCTCCAGGGACTCTAAGAGCAAGAGAAATGAAACACTAGCAAACTTAAGATCAGAACATCTGAAAATATTCAGTCTAATCCTAACAAAAAGACTTTATATCCCTAAATTTGAAACAACTAAAATACTGTTACATTCATATATTCATGAAATGTGCCCACAGATATTAAGTGATGGCTGGACACGATCTCTAAGAGACCAGTTGGCCAAGGGTTATAAAATATAAAGCAATTGCACCATACAGGATTGTAAACAATTTAGCCAAGAAGTATTTTCTTCTACTAGCTCATAAAATGTCATCGGTTCCATCTATTTAATGATCTCAAGGCTCTGCACACTTTAAATCTCTGACCCTCATTTTGAAACTGTCTAGCAGGTAGAGTAGAATCATGACCCCATTTCATGTCTGCAGCTTGTTCCCACTGCTCCTGCCAAAGTCAAGCCCTGCCATCGGGTCTGAGTATCAGGAGCTCTCTGTCCCTAATCGATCATCACCTTTCCTATACATAGTTCTCAGGTCAAACTTCCTTTATCACTTCTTTGAAACGGCACTATATTTCCTCAGGTCAAACTTCCTTTATCACTTCTTTGAAACGGCACTATATTTCTTTGCTCAAAACCTATCTATGGACAGACTGCTGAAAATTTCAATACAACCACACCAACATCCTTTCTACTCCATTTTCCCCTGCTCCTAGCTCAGGTCTTTGCACTTGCTGTCCTCTGGAAGGCTCTTGCCCAGTCCTGCCACCTTGCTCATTCTCCCACCAGCAGAATTCTTCAGAGAGAAGTCTTTCCAGAGCACCTCACAGCAACTACCACTCACCCACCAGCAGCCTTCCCAAAGCCCAGTACTGATGCCTACCAGGTACTCCTCCAAACTCTAAGTCCTTCTTCTGCGGGGTGGTCACTTCAAAGGTTCTTGGTGATGTGGGTCCTTTAGTAACAACTTTTTCTTCCTTAGAATCTATTTCTTTTAATTTGATCTCTTCTCTTCTTGGACGAAGACTATATTCTGTTGATATATAGCTACCATCTTGTGACAAAATGAATCTTTCCTAATTAAAAAATAAAAAATATTAAATATCTATAGTGAATAATGACCACAAATTCTACTACATTAACTAATTTAACATTTCAATACAGCTATATTCAATAAATTTGTTAAAATATATTCATTCTTGGGGCTGGGGTTGTGGCTCAGCGGTAGAGCACACGCCTAGCATGCATGAGGCACTGGGTTCAATCCTCAGCACCACATAAAAATAAAAACATAAATAAATAAAGATATTGTGTCCACCTAAAACTAAAAAAAATATTTTAAAAAAATAAAATACATTCATTCTTAATTTTAGGAACTGTAGTACAAGAGTATAAAATATTATGATTTCCAATGTGCTTCTGGAGGGAATGTCACTTGAACAAAGAAAAAAAAAATTATCCAGTATGAAGGAGAACATTTTCATACCTGTGTGTTTTTACGAGGTATATCATTCCTCTCAATGTGTTCGGGCTCCCCATTGTATATGCTGATGCTATTTCCAAATGGCTTCTACATTGAATATAAAACATTTTAATCAAAAGAACTGGGACTTATTAAAAGAAACATGACGGTAACCCACAAATTACTGCTGAAAAACCAAGCAATAAAACAAGTCAAAGGCTTATTTCTAATTCTAGAAAATTTCACCTCCTTTTGTAAAAAAGGAAGAGGGAAAATAAATTGTTTAGAAGACTTTCAAAAGATTGGACCTTAAGGAATAGAACTGTACATAGATCTTTCACCTTTCAAATATAATTTGACTGTAAGTTATAATTTCATTGTCAAATACTCTAATATCTGTTGTGAGGGGCAGATAAAAGGAAAAATTGGAAAATTATTTCCATAGTAGGTCAGTTTAAAAAAATGAGGAAAAAGGGGGCTGGGGTTGTGGCTCAGTGGTAGAGCACTGCTTGCCTAGCACGCATGAGGGTACTGGGTTCGATCCCTGGCACCACATAAAAATTTAAAAAATAAAATAAAGGTCTTGTGTCCATCTACAACTAAAAAAATATTTTAAGAAAAGGGGCTGGAGTTGTGGCTCAGTGGTAGAGTGCTTTCCTCTCATGTGTGAGGCTGGGTTCAGTCCTCAGCACCACATAAAAAAAAAAATAAACAAACATAAATAAAGATATTTTTTTAAATGAGGAAAAATATATTCATTGTCCCAAAATAGCCAATAATGGAAAATTAAAAAACAGTAGGTATACATAGACTATTACTAGTAACCTACAAACTGACTATTTTCTGAATGTCACTATTAGTATTTACTTAACCTTAAATTTCCCCTTTCTACACATCCCTTTTCTCAATTCAACTTCTTAAATTTTTTATCAGACTGAACAGGGGATGTGATTTAGTTTACAAAAGATTTTTCAGGCAATGTGCAGCTGAAATCTGTGACTCTGCTCCTTTATACTAATAAATCCCCAACCCCCGCAAAAAATCCAAGTATATCTTTGGGGAAAACAGTTGGCAAAGTAAAGTCTTAATACAATACCAAGTTCTTCCTGAGCAATGATAACATTCACTACATACTTAAGTTTACTAAAGTGCCACTAAGCCACTTAGCAAATAAAATCACTTAAAAGCTACTCTCAATTTCCCAGTTTTTCAAAAATCCAACATATAATCTAAAGTAACCACAAACATAATACTGTAACACCACTAGTCAGCTCTGAATTCTGTTGACTGCAAATTACTTCTCTTAGTTAAACAAAAAGATTCATGGAGATGGAATACTGGATACAATGAGGCAAATTACTGCTGAGCTACACACAGTAGACCAGGGCTCTCCTGGTGAGGAGCTCTACTGGTAGGTATGCTCTTATGTCACTGGTCTAGAAAAGTACACAGCAAAAGTGTAAGTCCCTAAATATTAAGAACGAAAGTGTAACAGAAAACAATGTGGGGGGTGGGGACTGGGATTGTGGTTCAGCGGTAGAGCGCTTGCCTAGCATGTGTGAGGCCCTGGGTTCGATCCTCAACACCACATAAAAATAAAAAATAAAGACACTGTGTCCACCTAAAAAAAAAACTAAAATATAAATATTTTTTAAAAAAATAAAAATAAACAGTGTGCGGCATCTGGATGTTCTCTACCCTGAGTGAACAGGCTGGTAAGACAGCCACTAAGATCCAAAATGTTCAGACTCACTAGTAATAGCAAAATGCAAATTGGAACAGTGAGTGGAATCGGGACAGTCATATTAACATAGATATATATATAAAAAATATATATGAAAAATGGTCATTCAAACACTACTGATATGGCACAAACTATCTTGAAGCAATCTGGCATAGTATTAAAAGCCTAAAATCTGTGCTAAACAGCTGATCTAACAGTATCACTTGTAAGAATTTACCCTAAACAGGTAATCAGATATAAAAATACTTGTTTATAATAGTGAAGATATAGAAGGAAAACACTACCAAAAAGGAAGCTGAACGCCAAGCATGGTAGCACATGTGTATAATCCTAATGGCTCCCAAGTTCAAAGCCAGCCTCAGCAAGCCCCTAAGCAACTTAGTGAGACCATGTCTCAAAATAAAAAATATAAAGGGTTAGGGAGGGCTGGGGATGTAGCTCAGCTGGTAGAGTGCTTGCCTAGCATGCACAAGACCCTGGTTCAATCCCAGGCACCACCAAAAAAAAAAAAAAAAGGAGCTGGGGTTTGTAGCTCAGTAGTAAAGTGCTTGCCTAGCACATATGAGGCCCTGGGTTCGATCCTCAGCACCACATAAAGATAAATAAATTTTAAAAGGTATTAAGGGGCTGGGGTTGTGGCTCAGTGGTAGAGCGCTTGCCTACATGTGTGAGGCACTGGGTTTGATTCTCAGCACCACATTAAAAAAAAAAAAAAAAAAGTTATTTTAAAAAAAAGTATTAAAAAGAAGACCCTGGGGAGATGGCTCCGTGGTTAAGGATCCCTGGGTTCAATTCCCTGATACCAAAAAAAAGGAAACTGACCTTAAAAATTACATTGCACCTGTATTATTTATGGTATATCCATACTTATCATACAAAAAAAAAGTTGTGGGAAAATAACACCAAAGAGTTACTACCAGTACTTTAAAAATTTAAAAATCTGACTAAAAAACAGTATGGAAATAGTCTAGTTCTTTAACATTATTAAAAGTCTGTGCATCTTATGCAGAAAAGAGGTAATATTAAGTGAATGGAATATAAGATAAATTTTACTGTAACTCTTTACTTAAAATATTTTCTACTTGGTCTATCAATTAAAATATTCGTTGTATAAAGTCTACAGGTTCAACACACCCTGATATTTCCAAAAACACACTCTGAAAGTCATTCCATTGAAATGATCATCTCTGAATAGGAAAAGTGGTCAAATATAATGATGCTGAGAGAGGAAGAAGATGCCTCTATAACATGCCCTAAGCAACTTGGTGAAACCCTGTCTCAAATAAAAAATTTTAAAAAGGGCTGGAGATGTGGCTCAGTAGTTAAGCACCTATGAGTTCAATCCATGGTACCCCCCCCCAAAAAAAAGTGTTAAAACTATATCCATTTCAAATTTAAACATTACTTTTATAAAGACCATAATATTGGAGGCTAGGGTTGTGGCTCAGTGGTAGAGCACTTGCCTTGCATGCATGAGGCCATGAGTTCGATCCTCAGCACCACATAAATAAATAAATAAATAGATATGTTGTGTCCATCTACAGCTAAAAAAATATTTAAATAAATAAAGACCATAATATCAAATAACTCTTCTTACAACCTAACAACATTCTTTTTTAAATATTTGAAAGAACCATATTTTCTATGCCAAACACTTGTTTTCTATATAACCTTCCACAGTCATCACCTTAGATTTGATGTCTCACTAATATTTTAATATTATTAACTGCAAATAATTTGAGTAAACATTTACATAAAGGGAAGAGACAGGATTTTGGACCAATGACATAATGTGTAAGTACAAACACAAGTACCAATATGAGTGGAGTCAATTTTACTTCCAAAATTTCCCTCCTTGTTTCCTTAATGTCAGGCTGGTGGGAAGCAGAGGCGGATCTTCGGGAATTCTTAGGTGTTCGACCAGGGGATCTGGAGCGTGATCTTGACCTACTGCCTCGGCTGCCGCGGCTCCCTCGGCTCCCCCGGCTCCCACGGCGTCTGGAGGGAGAACTGGAAGTTGAGCCACTTTTCCTTTGCTTAAAGGATGTTAAAGGCTAGAGGGGAAGAAGGCAGCAAAAATCTTACCACAAATCATAATAGAAACAGTCAAACCAGAAGAGGACAACAAAGCCCATTAAAGGCTCCCACTAACTCTAAAGCCACCACGGGATCACAGGATCTGAGAATCAGTGGGATGGGACCAAGAAACATGCTGCAATAATGATCCAGTTCTTATGATATAAATGCAGCCTCTTCACCCTTAACTGTTCTTTGAAGGTATTTCCATGAAATGCAAATGTTTGCCCAATTAGCTGCATATATTCTCAATAACATATTCAAAAATAGGTTATAAGGCTGGGGATAGAGCTCAGTTGGTAGAGTCCTTGCCTTACATGCATAAGGCCTTGGGTTCAATCCCCAGCGTCACCAAATAAATAAATAAGTGGAAATAGGTTATAAATGACATTGATTAAAACTAGGATAAGACAAAAGAAATTGCATTCAACCAAAAAACTAATCCCACTAAAACACACAAGTAGATCTTGAGGACAAAATACAAGTTTGGATTACTTGGCACAGTTTTACCCTGTACTAACCTACTCCAAATCACCCTTCCATTGCTCCTAGGGATCTAGTCCAAGGGACTGCAAGCTAGGCCTTAGGCCAAATACAAACCACTCATTTTTTTGGTGTGTGTAGTAGCTCTTGAGCTCTAAGAATGGCTTTTACATCTCTTAAAATGACTGCAAACAAAATCAAAAAGAATATTTCCTGATATAAAAATTATCTAAAATTCAAATTTTAGTGTCCATAAATAAAGTGTTATTAGGACACAGCTACTTCCTTTTCCTTCCATACTGCCTGGAGCTGCAGAAACTGCATGGCCTATTAAGCCTAAAATATTTACTAGAGCAACAAAGCGTGGTCCACAGGCCATTGATCCAAACTATTTGTTACTGATCTGCAACAAAACAGACTAGATGTATAGATATTTTTATAGCATTCTGACAAAATCATTTCATGTCTATGGACTTTAATAAAAACTTTGTAATCTTTTTATTAGAGTCCTAATAATCCAGTTTTATGGCATCTGATATAAATATTTATACCCAATGGATCATTTATTTTAAAGCCAGAGTCCTCACTAGATAGGTGGAAAAGCCATAGACCGGTTTCAAATCTAATTAATGTCACTTTCCTGATGATATCCTCAGTGTTTAGGATGAAGTCCAAACCCCTGGAATGGAATATTAAAAATTCCTCCAGTCTGGCTCCTGCTACCCTTCTTCTGTCCCCCAAATGCCACATCCTTCTGGCACTTGGGCACATGTGAATCCTACTACCCGCCAAGCCTTTGGTATGCAGCCCTTTCTGCAGAAGCCATCTTCACATTACTTGAGTTTTTTTACATTTGTTCTTAGCACACAGCTTGGGTGTTGGTCTCAGAAGGCCTCCCATGAAACCCAGGGCCCTTCCCTACCCTTCTACACTCACACCACCCATGGAAAACTCCAGCCTCAGAATGGATCAAACCCAGAGACGGTCTAGGTAAAGATATGTCTTCCCCAGGAGCCTACAGCTTCTTGGAAACCAGGCCCTGTGCCTCATTCATACATTCCCAGGGCCAAAAACAATATGTGACCCAAAGCAGGAGTTTGATCATGTACCTCCCAACAGTCAGGTAGGCTACCCTGAACTTAGAAACCATACCTATAGTTATTCCCACTTCCTGGCAAACCAAAGGAGCTCTTACCTTGATATCACTCTCTTTCAATTCAAGTTCAGTTCCATCTTTGTATTTGACGGTGTAAAGCTGGGATTTGCCGTCATGGCTCAGAATTTCTACTTCATAATAAAGTGAACTCCCAGGCCACCGACCTCTTACCACTTCACCATCGGCAAATTTCCTACTTGGCATTTTCTAAAATTAGTCTAAACAATTTTAAAGAGAAAAAAAAACTGAGTCAATAGATATGCTTATACTTGTCTTTTTTCATAGGTTGATCACTAAAATACAACTTTCCAGAATTGTTAGCTTGTCAAGATTTTAGGGCCAAGAAGGCCTCCAAAGGAGAGAGTGTAACAACTCCTTAAGATGAGAAAACTGAAGCTTGTAGATAACTGTTTTGTCCTAGGGCACAAAAATGTGAGTGAAATAGCAGGACAACATAGAAGCTGTCCTTTCAGTTTCATTGTATCTCATTTGGAATCACTACATAAAGGATGACTTGACCACTGTAATACATGTAACTGACACTAAGGATTAATAATGACAACACATAACAGGCACCAAACAGTTTTACTATGCAAAATGCTATCCACCTACAGTCATCAAAAATTAGGGCATGATCTTACAAAGGAAACATTTTCTGATTTGTAAGTCTGCATTATCTTTCAAAGGTTTAAAGAATACATTTAATTACATTTTTAATAAATTACCTTACTCAACAGAAGGAAAAATAATTCCAAATCTACAATGGAGAGTAAATTTGGGGTTTATTTCATAAAGTTCAAATCTTAGAACTGAAGACCAAAAGCATCACAAGTAACTGCACATCAATCACCTACCTAGACCAGCATGGACCTGAGCTTCATCCAAGTTCCTCTTTCTTCAGACTACAGCAGACATCAAAATCCCAGTGAGAACATTCTTTCCCACTACATCAAAACACCATCCATGAAGTCTCATTTACATTTCAAGAAACCACAACCTTCAAGAATTGCCGTTTTTTGCCCCTCTTTTTGAAATATCACTTGAGGGTTGGGAGCTTCCAGCTCCTAGATAGTGATGTTTCTCCATCCCCTGAGCAGCAGATTCACAATTCCAATGACAAGACCAGTGCTTCTGATTCATCTCTACCACCAAATGAAGATAGCAAGAGAAATGTGTTCTCTCCCTCTTCGTGTCACCAACTAAGCAATTCTCAATACATCATCCAAGCACATAAATATACATTCTTCACCGACTTCTAACAAGAGCTGTTACCCGACAGTAACAGCAACAGAAAGTTGCATTACTTACCCCTTTTGAGAAAAAAAGTCTTTCCTAAGTACATTTCTTCATTGTTAATCATGTGAGAAAAAACTTAACAAGCTTCACTTGTTTAGATAGACTGTCTCTAAATTGGTATGAAAGAAAATGCAAGTACTTATCTGGTGATTAGAGGATGTCAGTCAATTGGCACATTAAAGAGACTGTTTTCTTCCTAATACCTGAGATAGCATCTCCGAGATAATAAATAGGTTTGAGCTTAGAGAGGGGAGAAGAACCCAGAAGCTTTAGGAATGAAGTCAGCTCTGGCTGAGGAGTCACCTAAAAGGCACTTGGGAAGGGGGAGGCACCTGTGCAGAGGAGGAGGGGCACAAAAAGGGAAGGTGATAACAGCAGCTTTGCCAATTTCAACACTGAGCTCAGAGCCTCCAAGTACAAAAAAAAAAGAGGAAGGAAATGTGCCCTTCTTCCTTCTTCTCTTGTGCCCCCCTCCACCACACTTCGTCAAACCTTCTTTATTAGTAGTAGTTCTCCTACATTGGTCAACCAAGGTGAAAAAGGGCAAGTACGCATAAAGGAACACTTTATAAACTTTTGAAACAGGACTTTCAAGACTTTGGGACTACCTGACTGCATTTTAAAAAGACACTTGAACAGATTCTTTCTGCCCCTTTTGAAAATTTCATTCATTGGCATTTTTCCATTGTACCTAGTATATACCATATTAACAACATCTGTGCAATTCTGAATATAGGTCAACGCCAAAAAGGTTTTTCTGTTATCAATGAGATATATATTTTTAGTTCAATTAGGACATCTGGTGGATATCTTTTGAGTCTCTAAGCTTAATTTAAAACAAAACAAGAGACTTAACAGGGCTGAGAATGTAGCTCTGTAGGAGAGCTTGTGTTTAGCATGCACAAGGCTCTCGGTTCATCCCCGGTACTACACACACACACAAAAAAAAAAAAAAAAAAACTTAATTGAAAACTGAGGCTTGACAGTGGTCTTTCTTATTGTGGTCGGGAAAACAAAAGAAGCCAGCAGGCTCCTTAGGAGAATGTTTTTTTTCTATCAATTTCCAAAAGTTAAAGACAGAAACATTATGGGCATCCACACTTTGCACAAGATCCACACCCAAATGCCAAATGTGGTACTATGATGAAATCATATCTTAATATAATCTCCTGCAAGAGTGAAATAACCAGAACAGGATACAAAAGATCCAAGACACTATGGGTCATTATGCATATATATGTGTCATTAAGCTCTCACCTAACAAAGTCAAGATACATAGATAGGCCTCCAAGGGTTTCAGCCAAAAGCATTTGCAAAGATTGTTTACCTAGTGTCCTCAATCTTCAAAGACCAGAGATCGGACGCTCAGGCTTTTCTCTTTAAGCCAGATGCTGGCTAACTTCAGTGTCAATTGGAACTAGAATCCTCACATATTTCAGTTCCAGTGTGTTACTATTTATCAAGATGAGGATTCTCTGCTGCTATTCTCTACTGATGAGTGTTACAAGGGTCTCTTGTCATCTTTCCTTCACTTTTCCAAATCAATCTAACTGCAGCAGAGAAAAAGAAGTTCAAAGGAAGTTTGTTAGCGCTCCTTCAATACTTGAGCCCACTGAAGGCTTAGTAGGTAAAATGCAAACAGGACCCCTGGCCTTGGTGTACTCCCGTGCTAAACCATGCCACAGAAATGCCACCTTCCCTTTAGTAATGCAATCTTCCCTAAGTAATACGCAAAGGCAACTCACCATTCCCTCCTACTCATTCTTTCCCCTCCCTCCCCCCCAGACAACGGCCCAAACTAAACTTAAACCGGACTTGATACCCAGGGGTCCCACTGCTCTTCTCTTTACAGTGTGTAACTACAGATATACACGCGTTAATGTGCAGAGTCCAAAGAAATCTGTCCACTCTGGCTTTGCCCAGGGACAGTGCCTCACGCAGCAGGTGAGTGAGCACACTGGCTGCAGGCTGAACCACTGAGTCGTTCACATAGTGGTCCTGCCTAACTACTTTGTCCTTCCCCAAAAATGGCCAGGCACTGTGACTCCTCTTCAGACCTCCTAATCTCTTTGGTGAAGCTCCTGGAACAAGGCCCTCTACAATCAAGTGCTTACTAAGTGCCCCTTAAGCCACTGTAAGTACGAAGTCTGTTGTCACTATGAAAAGAACATTTTTAAAGCCTTAAATATGTGAAAAAGCAGGATCGTGCTCTAGCAGGAGCATACCAATCTGCCTAAATGCCTGTTTTTCAGACTGTCCGGGTGACAGAATTCAACATTTTTCAAGTGAAGCCCTATAACTCGCCTTAAGTCATCAAATTGTCCTGTTCACAACTGTCCAAGCCAGTGACAACCCGCCCCACGCAGAGCCAACTTGTGCACCCGCCGCGCCATTCCTGCCTCCCGAGGGGCACGAGCGCCAAGCACCCGCTTATCTGTCTCGAGGAGCTCCCTGGGACCAGACGCCGGACGCGTCGGGGCGGGACAAAGGGTCCCACCAGCCCTCCCCGCCAACACCGTGTCACACCAAAGCGCGCGTCCAACATGGAGGGAAACGTCCGCAATTTAAAACCCGCAGCACCATTTCCGCAGCCAGCTGTCCGGCCCGGCCCGGCCCGGCCCGGCTCTGCTGCAGCCTAACCAGCCGTCGTCCCAATAGACCAACAGACCGTCAGACCGTCAGACAAGGAGGAAGCCAAGAGGCGAGGAAGGAGGACAAGGCTGCCGATCCAGGCCCAGCGCCCAGGAACCCGGACCCGCCGGGGGTCTTACCCCGCTACCCCTCAGAAGCCGCACCGCGGGCAGCGACAAGCTGGGAGTGGGGCGCGGGTCGGGGTACTCACCTGCGCCGGGACCCGGCGGGAACACGAACCGCTCCGGGAGAGTCGCCCAGCAGCCACCCGGAGGCGGTTCCGCGCGCGCGACGCTGCCGGGCCGCGCTCTCGCGCCCCGCAGTCCCGAGCCGGCCGCGCGCCTCCCCCGCCCCGCCCCCAGCGAGACCGTCCAGGGCTCACATTGGCCCCTCGGCCTTTTGAATCCTCCCGGCACTGTCGATTGGTGGCGCGCCGTGGCGCGTCCTCCTAGCCCCGCCCCGCGGCGAGGCTGGGTAGGTGGTGTATGTCTGGGGCGGGTCCGCGGGCGGGTCTGCAAGCGGGTCCGCGCCTGTGCGCCTCGAGGCCTGTTTACCCTGCCTTATCTCCGCCGCCCAGGCGCCCGCGCAGCCCACGGATCCCAAGCACTCTCCACCCTTTTCCCTCTTGGCGCTCAGCACAACCTCCTGGCGATGCGCACTAGAGGGTTTGGAGTGCGAGATGGCGTCGCGAAAGACACGCACACACACAGAGAAAAACTGGGTCGAAAACCATGTGTTCGCATAGCGGTAACTAAAGATCCGAGCTGCACGGTGCTTCTCTCCAAAATATCGTGTGTTCTCACCGCGCAGAAGCCTCTAGACCGAGCTTGGCTCCGAAGGCCACGAGGGGCTCTTTTGTCTTGGTACTCCCTGCGCCTTGATAGAAACAGACCTGAGCCGAAGCTGTCGGGGCCAGTGGTGGAAGGGAAGGGTGGTGAAGTATGTCCGACCGACCGTTCCTGACAACTCGCAGGACTCTCACGGAGGGCTTGGCTTTGTTTGTTTGCTAACTGGAGGTTGAACCCAGGGCACTGTGCTAATGCGCTACATCTCCAGGCTTTTTTTTTTTTTTTTTTGCATCTGGATCTCGCTAAGTTCCTGAGAGGCTCACTGAATTGCTGAGACTGGCCTCGAACTTTACGATCCTTCTGCTTTACCCACCGAGTCACTGAGATTATAGGCGTTCGCCACCACGCCTCGCTAGGGCACTGTTTTTAAGGGGAGCTCTGCTGAGATCTGGTAGAAATTCTCAAAAACTCGGGCATGGAACTAGGAAGTTCCCACCTTTTTACAATGAAATGCCGCTTGAGCTGCAACCCACGAGCCTCGTTTTAATTGACCCTCAAGACGCTGAGTCGTGACACTGTTGACTCAGAATCTGTTATGGATCCTTTCCCTCCCCTACAGCTTATCGTTATTGGTTAGTTGGTTTCCTTCCTTTGAGGTCGAGAGTTCAGAAAAGTTCATTGAAGTTCCCTGTTTTGCAGTGTGGTTTTAATCAAAGTATTTCTTAACATCCCTTACTAAATATTAGTAAATGGATTTCTGTTTTGGAAGCACTATCCTTTAAAATACAGAGAGCTCTCATGTTCTCAGTTACAACGACAAAACCCCAGGCTTACTGCTGAAGAAAAAGAGAATGCCATTGAGCTTTCTCCTTCCTTCACATCCGCTGTGAATGATTTCATCAGAGCCCTTCCTGAGAACTAGATCTGACACAATTGTCATTATTGTCATTGAATTTGCCCTCGATGAAAATCTGAGCTACAGAAATGTACACTGCAGAAAACCTTTGTGGATTTTGACAAACCCCTAAGGTTGCCTAAACTCTTAGTGTAAAATATTGCAAAACTCTACTCATTGAGTTTTGCAATAAATAACAAAAGTGCTGTGGGATCTTAGATAGATGTTATTCCTAATAGCCAACCAGTGCTTTTCTCATATGTTCTACCCAGAAAAAAAAGATTTCATGGGATTTCCCCTAAGGCACATGTTTCCTGGATCATTTCCATTATGAATAAAAGAAAATGTATTTAAAGAAAACTTCATTTTAAACATTAAGTTTATAAAGTCTTATCATTAAAAAAATAAGGTTAAAAGATTGTAAATTACTGAAGTCAGTTAACATTACACCTTATAAATTATCTACTAAAGCCTTTTTTTAATAGAACTGATTTTGACATCAGTGAAACTAAGAAGTAATTATTATTCATTTCTAGTTAGTGGACTAAAGCCAACTGTGAAAAATTAGATAAATATCTAGACTACTTTCTCAAATAAATGAACTGATGTATTTTTCTCTTCTTCTTTTCTAAAAACACAAAAAGCCAGGCATGGTGGTACACTTTTGGAACTCCAGTGATTTGGGTGGCTGAGGCAGGAGGACTGCAAATTTGAGGCCAGCCTTAGCAATCTAGCAAGATCCTGCAAAAATATTTTTTTAAAAAAAATGAAAAGGACTGGGGATGTAGCTCAGTGATAAAGCACCCCTTGGTTCATTCCCCAAAAACCACACACCAAGACTACTAAAAATTGCTTAGATTTGGAAATGGAGAATGTTCAGGTACAGTTCTCAGAAAGATGCTTGTCAACCACAATTAGTAAGCTGTGAATTTTCAGAATCTATAAAGTAAAAGTCACTCAAATATCCTTCTTGGCATTACTGCCCCAGTTATGTGATAAGTGAGAAATGGGGGAGAAGCATACCCCTCAGCACTGCCACTAAAAACCAGTCAAAAGACACCCATGGGGCCAGGAAACCTTAATATATGAAACACAGAAGCCCCAAGTGGAATGTGTTCCATGGGGCAATGATTTGACCCTGATCCCCAAAGAATCTTGGCTCTTAAGATTGAAGCGTCTCTTTCAAGGAATAGCTCTAGGTAAAATTTCACCCACCGTGAAGTCCACTTGGATTCATTTGGGACTGCTTTATAAGGAACAAACTTCTATATGCTAGAAACAGAAGAAGGCCTTCATTTATAACGTAGAAGTACCCTAAAAGTCATCTAATAGTAGAAATAAAATAAAAATAAAATTGCCTCTCAAACCAATTTGCAAAGTGCAGGGCTTCTCCAGGTGTGTTCTCCACTCAGCAGGTCAGCAGTACCTGGTAGCCCATTTCAAATGCAGATTTTCCTGGCCCATTCCTGACCTACTAATAGATGACTATTAGATGACTTTTAGGGTACTTCTACCTAATAAAGAACACCAGTAGAAATAAAACATTTCTACTGGTGTTCTTTATTAGGAATGGTTTCTATTCACATAGAAATACAGCTCTGGGGCTGGGGTCGTCGTAGCTCAGTGGTAGAGCGCTTGCCTAGCATGTGTGGAGCAGAGGGTTTGATTCTCAGCACCGCATGTAAATAAATAAAAAGATCCATTGACAACTAAAAAAAGAAATAGAGCTCTGGTTAACATATGTTTATAACATCCAGCTCAACGGTCATGTTTAAATTTTTATTTCAAACATCTACATAAGTGCAATAGGCAACACTTACTTCTCCCCACACACTTTTTCTTAATATTTAGTTGTTTAAAACTTTTTATTTATTAATTCATTCATACATAAATTAGAAAGCACTTGAATGGATAGATACTGCTATCTTTGGCTTCGATGGAGAAACTTAAAATTTGATTATGGTATGGGTACCTTAATGCCATAGTAATTGGAGAAAGAAATGAAGGAGCAGGATCTGTGTAATGTTGCTAATAATAACTAACATTTATGCACTTCTTCCCTCCAAAAGCTGCTGCTCCAAGTGCTTCCTGTATTGCAGCTGATTGCACCTCACAACAGCTGTCTGAAGTAGGTATATTTTACAGTTGAGGAAACTTAGGAGGGACAGGGAGACTTCCTCAAAGTGGTCTGGTTTCAGAGCCTACACCCAAATGTACTACACTGCCTCTCAAACCAATTTGCAAAGTGCAGGGCTTCTCCAGGTGTGGTCTCCACTCAGCAGGTCAGCAGTACCTGGTAGCCCATTTCAAATGCAGATGTTCCTGGCCCGTTCCTGACCTACTAAACCTGAAGCCCCGGTTGGGGGGTGGGGAGAGCCATCTGAATTTTACTGAGCCCTGCAGAGGATTCTGATATAAGCAGGCTTGAGTTGGAGAGTTCAGGGCAGAGAAAGGTGAGGGTGATAGTAATGATCTTTCCTTCACTGTTTCCTATCTGGAACCTTCAACCATGTATTTGATTTAAAGAAAGAACCACAAGAAAGCTGCTCCAGCAAGTTTGTACAGCACCAGAGTGTCTTCCCATAGGGCTGATAATACACTGAGCCTTACACTAAGGCTCCGGACCTGGTGGTCAGGTGTAAAGAAACCAGCAAACAGGTAGGTTTAGGGACCTCAGGGAAAGGGGATAGGTGCTGAGCATGCCCTCTCCCCTGTGGTCAGGGCACCCAGCTGCACCTTAGTATTAACTAAGCTTTGGCAAAGTCCACTTTCTTCAGCTTCATGAAACTAGTCTTTTGCCAACTGTAAAACAAATGCATTCTTTTAAAAATAATAATAATAATAATAATTTTTTAGATATAGATGGACACATACCTTTATTTTATTTATCTTTATGTGGTGATGAGGATCAAACTCAGTGCCTCACACATGCTAGGCTAGTACTGTATCACTGAACCACAACCCCAGCCCTGAACTGCAACCCCAGCCCTGAACTAATGCATTAAAGTGTCAAACGATGGTCATTTACTTTTTATTTAAAAGATAATAACTTAAAATAAAGGTTAAGAAGGTTTAAACCAGATCAGGACACTGAGAATCAGAAGGGTCCCCCAAGGAGTCCTTGACAAAGCCACACTTCAAACCAAGATCTTCCTGACTCCAAAGCATATTTTCCCACCATATGTTCTAGAGTAGGTACCTGCATTAGTAGAAGGTCAAATGCACAACCTTGATTTACATCCTTCCTGCAGGCTGGAAAGAGGAGTAGAATTCAGCACCTGCAGGAAAAAATTCAGTGTACCACAGTAGAATTCAGTTCTGCAGGGGAAAAAAAAAAATCAGACTGTGACACAACACAGGAGAGACGTTCAAAAACTCCTGCTCTCATGGATGTTTGGCAGGCTTAGCTCCCTCTGTTCCTTTCCATGCCTGTTATCTTTCCTACCCACTCTACCCTCCAACTCTCCAAAATTCCTTGTGGCTCCATAGACATGCCTTTTCTTTCCTATTGCTTGGAATGTCTCCTCCTCATTCCAAGAGTAGCCCACTTCCAGTAAAACATGTTCGTGTCACTGCATCCCCACTGGGCATCTACACTCCGGAGGGCAAGAAGCATATTTTATGTTTTTTTTGTTTTGTTTTGTTTTTACTTTTTTGTATGTGTCCCTATTAAATTCATAAATGTTGGTTTAATTATGCAAACTTGTCTTTTTTATTATTATTATTTTAGTTGTAGATGGGCACAATATCTTTATTTATTTTTATATCGTGCTGAGGATCGAACTCAGTGCCTCACACATGCAAGGCAAACGCTCTACCACTCAGCCCCAGCCCCAGACCAACCTTGTCTTTTATGTTCTCCTAAAAACCAGACTAGTAACTGTGTCCCTTTCAGTCTAGTTACTGAGTTTCCACAGGCTGGATTAAGGAAAGAAGCAAAAAAGCTTTCCCAGCACCAACTGTTCCCATCAACTGAAACACCTTTCTGTCTCAGGTGTCTCTCTCACCCCGGCCACTGGCCCTGCTGCATAGAGGTGGGGATGCTACCTGCCTACCTCTGCTCTCCTAAATATCCTTCTCTCCAGCTTGGTTTTTATCTCTGCACCTAATCTCTCTTAATCCAGTAAATTTAATTAAATGTTTCCTTTTAGATTTACTGTGTCTTTCAAGGTAGAGTTTAGACCCTGAACACAGGCACCTGATTTGTCTGGGTAGAGTTGTTAAACTGTGAATCCCCACAGGCAGCCTTCCACCCTGACCTTCTACCCAGTCTGCACTTAGAGACAGGGGGGCAGGCGCTCCTTTATGGAATGTAACATATAATTACCATGCTGATTTACTTCTGGTTGAAGATAAGACTCCTTAGATGTTTCTTCTGCTGTTTCTCCAACTGTATCACTAAAGCTGCACCCTACCCTTTAGGAGAAGGGCAAAATGACCATAGTTTGCATCAGATGGAAAAGGGGAAGGAGAGGAGAGGAGACTGACATCTGATGAGGCCTGCTGTGTTTTGCATTTCTTATCTCAACTCTATGATTGAGGTATTATCCCCACTTCTAAGATAAGAAAACTGAGATTTAAAGAAATCAACAAATTTGCACAAGGTTATACCCAGCAAATAAATTCTAAGCCAGGATCTAAGGAATCTAAGGATTCCAAAATGGATGCTTTTTCCACTGTTGGGCCCATCTTCTCTATCCCCGCCACCAGGAGTCACACAATGATCCCACTGTCCTGGAGAACTCTCAGGCTGATCAGAATATAGCTCAAGGAGGTTGAGTCTACATTTGGGGGCAAAGAACACTCATCCCTGCTCTTATGAGAACATGATGTATGTGAACTCGCCCGGTCACTCACTCCTTGATCCCTTCCTCCATGACTCAATTCTGATACCTTATTCTGGATCCCGTGGTACTGCCTGTATGTCTTCCTTTCCAGGAACTGTCTAAGAATATTCACTTTTAGGTAACAAAGGCAGGATCACCTAATCTTTGTACTATTCTTAGTACAGTATCTAATGCAATTAGAAATGTTTAAAACATGTTTGAGCGTGATGACAAAATATTTGAGATGATATTTAAAATCAGATTTGCATAATTATTCTTCATTCATATTTCTTCATTTTACTTTAGCAAAAGCATCCTGATGGTACAATGTAAAACTTATTTGGAGCATAGGAATGTATTGAATTGAATTGAATATTCACATCATACATGCTATAGTTTGGATAAGTGTCCTCCAAAGGTCCATGTGTTAAAGGCGGGGTGCTGGTGAGAGGTGGTGGACCTTTAAGAGGTGAGGCCTAGTGGGAGGTTTTAGTTCATTGCACTGTGACCATGAAAAGGGTAGTGGGACCACTATCTTCCTCTTCTTCTCCTTCATATCCCTATCATGAGTGAACAGCTTTGTTCCACCATGTGCTCCCACCATGATGTGCAGACTCACCACAGGCCCAAAACAGCACCAACCAACCATGAACTAAAACCTCCAAAACTATGAGCCAAATAAAACCTTTCCTCTTAATAAGTTGATTTATTTCAGGTATTTGTTACAATAATGAAAATCTAACTCAACACACCCTATAAAAATTACTAGAAATATATATATCAATGTTATATTTTTTAAACAGATGAAATAAAACTGCAACATAAATTTATTTGAAAGTTGTACAGAGTTGGCCTGATGCTACTTAACAACTCTAAATATTACTTGGCATGAGTATTTTAGCCAGAACAAAATTGCATATTTATACTAAGTTCTCTAAGATAGTCTTGCTTGCTTTTTTCCCCCTTTTTAATATTTAGTTTTTAGTTGGACACAAATCTTTATTTTATTAATTTATTTTTATGTGGTGCTGAGGATTGAACCCAGGGCCTCGCACGTGCTAGGCAAGCACTCTACCGCTGAGCACAACCCCAGCCCCAGCTTGCTTGCTTTTGATTTAGAAGGCTACGAATTCCATTGGTCCCACTACTGTGAAAAGCAAGTAATGTTACTCTGAATTGGGAATTCTCTTCAAGGTAATTCATCTTGTCAAACAAAATTCCATTTTCAGGTATACTTTAAGTTTACTTGACTAAACAGGAATGATTTTGACATACTTGGATGTCTAAAACAATACTGTTTCCCTGTGTAATATATGGAAATTTTATCTTGGACCATCCAAGAAGATACAATCTTGAAAGGACCAAGAGTTCAAACCTATGTCAGTTTTCCTATAGCATGAACCTACAAAATAACCTTATCATAACATACCTCAAAATGTCTGGGTTTATTTGTTATTGTTATTGTTTTGTACCAGGGATTGAACCCAGGAGTGCTTAACCACTGAACCTCATCCCAGCTCTTTTTTTATTTTTTATTTTTTGAGACAGGGTCTCACTTAGTTGCTTAGGGCCTGGCTAAGTTGCTGAGGATGGTTTTGAATTTGCAATCCTCCTGCCTCAGCGTCCTGAAAAGTGTCATTTCTACAAGCATAGAGTTCCTCCCTTTATTTAAATATTTATTTATTTATTTTGGTTACCAGGGATTGAACTCAGGAGCAATCAACCAATGAGTCACATCCCCAGTCCTATTTTGTATATTATTAGAGACAGCATCTCAGTGATTTGCTTAGTGCCGTGCTTTTGTTCAATCTGGCTTTGAATTCGTGATCCTCCTGCCTTAGCCTCCTGAATGGCTGGGATTACACCATGCACAGCACTCCTCCTTTTTAAAAAATGTCCATTTCATATATATATATATATATATATATATATATATATATATATATATATATATATATATATATAATGATGTTCTCTGTGTTTATTTCCCTGGCCCTAAAGATAATTCCTTTTGTTTGTTTGTGTAAGTCAAGGGTACACAGCGAGTGCTGGGACCATGGGAAAAATTGTGAGTTTTGCATCTTTGCTAGTCTTGTCTGGAGGGGGCTCCTGCCATTGACCAAGGCAGCTACTAGGATTAGCTTTTCATTGCTGTGACCAAATTATGCCAGACAAGAACAACTTGGAGGAGGAAAGATTTAGTTTGGCTCCTAGTTTCAGAAGTTTCAGTCTGTGATTGGCCAGCTCCATTGCTTTGGGCCTGAAGTGAGGCAGACATCATTTCGTGGAAGGGATGGAAGGGGTGGAAGGGAATGGCTGAGGAGAACTGCTCAGCTCATAGCAGCCAGGGAACAGAGAGGAGGTAGGTGAAGGGACCAGGGATAAGACATAATCCCCAACAGTCACCCCCAGGGACCTGCTTCTTCCAACCATGCTCCTACCTTTAGTTTCCCCCACATCGTAGTTGCCCATTCAGCTATCAATGAATTAATCAACTGACGAGGTCAGGACCTTCAGCCCCACCTCTAAACTTTGCTTCACTGGGGACCAAGCCTGCAAAACACAAGTCTTGTAGGGATAATTCATATAGAAACCATACCCATCCTTAAGCACACTTTTTCTTCCCATATGCCTACTGGACAATGTATAAGCTTATAGAATAATCCTCCAGCACTAACCATTAATTTAATAGGGTATAGCTCCCTTCTTAAGTTTTCAACTCATGAAGTCAAATCAGGAATCCCTCTTAATAACAAATCTTCTTTATGATATTTAAAAGGGCAACATAAATTCTTGTCAGTTACTTTCAAAATATACTGCTCATTAATAACTACTTAGTAATATACTTAAATATTACTAACAAAGATTCTCTACTTGATCAAACTTCAGCCAGGCTCCCCTGAGCCCTCTTCTTGAATAGGCCTCAACCTCAGCCTATGAAGACATAAGCATTTATATAGTTTTCAGTAGAACAAGTCTACACCCTTAGAATGATCCTATGTGCCCTTAAATTGGCTGCCTGAGAAAGGTCAAGGCTGTCAAAAGAATTTGCTGTTTGTTCCAACCTCTGTGGGAGGGGAAAAGCCTAACTTCCCCAGACACGGGTCAATTAGCAAATTTCCAAATTATTAATAATATTTGCTTCCCTGACTTTTCTGAGTGCTCCCTATTCCCTCATTCTCCCTTTAAATGACCAGGTGACCTCTGCACAAGCTGAAGTTCAGTTCATACAGGATTCTCTTCTCTATTGCAATAGTATATTACTGATAAAAATCCATCCTTACCACTTTTAACTTGTTTTTGGCTTTATCTTTGATACCACCACTCTTCACTTAATAAAAAAGATAAATAAAAATTATCATTTCAAATGTTTTTAAATCAATTCAGTTATATCATATATGCTACGTTGAACCACACAGAATGCCCCTGGAAAACAAGAGTTAATGCTGAGAGCCACGGCTGAGTCTGTATGGCCCCTGGCATTTTGCCAACAGTATTGATTGACAGGCGAGGCATTACTATCCGCCTCTGCCGCAACTTTTGAGTTCTCGCACTATTTTGGAGTTCTCGTGGGGATTTCCGGGGATTCCCCGAGAGTTCCCATTGGTTGGGGAAGTGCAGGAGGAGGGATTTCCGGGAGAGATATTTCCGGCTGGGGGTTCCTGGACAAGCCTCGTGGCGTTCGGGACGATTCCCCGGGAGCTGTGTGAAGTGTTTTCCTGCAGTTTAAAAATAAAGTTTGTTCCTGCTTCAGTGGCTAGTGATTTGTGCCCAGCCAGACTGCGGCATTTGGTGGCCCGTACGGGGAACGTCTGAAGCTTCGGGGTAAGTGAAATTGCTTGCCCCTAAGGGAAGGCGAGAGAATGGGTGACCATTTTAAAAAACAATGTGTTCTTGTTTTGATTTGTTTTGTGTTTGTTTCAAGCTGCCTATCCCTAGAATTTTCTCAGGCAGATTGGGAAAAATGGTTGGCTCAAGGTTTGAAGTTGTTTGCCCCTGAGGAAGAGATAGAAATAGACCACAAATGCACATATCAAGAAAATAGGAAAATTGATACAACGATTTTTTGTTCCGTTTTTGTTTCATTCTGTTTCGGTTTTGTTTTGTGTTATCTTATTGGGTTGCGTTATCTTTATAACAGATTAGATATTAGTAAAAAACAAACTGAAAGAGTGTTAAGTAAATTGTTAGAGGTTCAGACCATGGAGAAAGACATTTTAGATCAAGCAAAAGAGAAGGTCTCTCAAGCTAGTCAGACAGAGGAAGAAAATTTAAAGGAAGAAAGCTTAGAGGAGAAACAGCTATTAGGGAAAAAGCTACAACAGGAGGCTGCTACTAACACCGTTCTATCACCAGAGGGCGTAATTCAACCAACAGCACCCCCTATGGAGATAGCTGAGTGGCCCTCAAACCCCGTAGTTGATAGATGGGATCCTGATACAGGACCTCAAAGATTAGCATGCCCTGTACTTGAGCAGGCAGGAGGGCAGCGAATTCACCGTGCTTTAGATTTCAAAACAGTGAAGCAGTTAAAGGAGGCTGTAACAACCTATGGTCCTCAAGCACCGTTCACTGTAAGCATGGTCGAATCCATTACCAACTTGGACATGACGCCAGCAGATTGGGCTAGTATGTGTAAATCTGTGCTAAATGGAGGACAATATTTGTTATGGAAGGTTGCCAATGAGGAATTTTGCAGGGAGACAGCTAGGCGAAATGCAGCAGCCGGTTACCCTCAAAGAAATCTAGATATGTTGTTAGGAAAAGGACCTTATGAGGGTCAACGGCAACAAATTGAATATGATCCTGGCGTATACACACAAATTGCTGTAGATGCGGTTAGGGCATGGAAAACTTTACAGGGGCATGGAGGTTTACAAGGTCAATTATCTAAGGTAATACAAGGAACTAATGAACCTTACGCTGAATTTGTAGATAGGCTTATTCAAGCAGCTTCTAGAATTTTTGGGGATACAGAACAGGCAATGCCATTTATAAAACAACTGGCTTATGACCAAGCAAATCGTTGTTGCAGAGAGGTCATTAGACCATGGAGACATGAAGATTTAAACACATATATTAAATTATGTAGAGACATTAATGAACAAGGGCAAGTCTTAGCAGCAGTACAACAGGCTTTAGATGCCAGGCCAAAAACATGCTATAATTGTGATCAAACAGGACATTTTAAAAGGAGTTGCCCCATAGGAGGAGGGTTTAACAAAGCTAGATATCAAACGAATAGAATACCGGGTATTTGCCCACGATGCCGTAGAGGGAAACATTGGGCTAATGAATGCCGTTCTCAAACCACCATAGAGGGTATTCTGTTATCAAAAAACAGACAAGGACCAAGTATTTACCCACGATATCGTGGAGAAAGGCATCGAGCTCCATTGCCAAAAAACGGACAGGGGGGCCCAATGCTCCGGGGCCCACGACCACAAATGTACGGGGCACTGGAGGAACCCAGCGACACCATCAGGGTAGTGCCCAGGACACATTATCCATCAGATCTCTCATCAGACGAACCAGAGGGAGCGCAGGGTTGGACATCTGCGCCTCCGCCAGAGCAGTACTAACTCCAGAGATGGGAGTTCAAATCATTCCCACAGGAGTAAAAGGACCTCTTCCCCAAGGAACAGTAGGCTTATTGTTAGGACGCAGTTCTTCTACACTAAAAGGACTTATGATAAGTCCCGGGGTAATTGATCCCGATTATGAAGGTGAAATAAAAATTATAGCTAGTTCTCCAAAGGGTATATCAGTAATTTCACCAGGAGATAGAATAGCACAGTTATTAATAATACCCAGCCTACATGATAAATTTTCCAGTAGTACTATAGAAAGAGGTTCCAGGGGATTAGGCTCCACAGGTGTAGATTGGGCTATGCTGTCTTTAAATTTAGATTCTCGCCCCATGCTAAAACTAAATATTCAAGGACATGAATTTAATGGGCTACTGGATACAGGTGCAGACCTTAGCATCATATCTCGTCAAGAATGGCCAAAACATTGGCCGTTACAACAAGCCACTCAAACGCTTCGAGGCCTAGGAGTGGCAACTAATCCCCATAGAAGTGCAATGGTATTAGATTGGAAGGATCCTGAAGGATGCGAAGGAACTATATAGCCATATGTATTGGATCATCTTCCTATAAATTTATGGGGACGAGATGTCCTAGATCAATTAGGTTTGACATTAACAAATAACATCAATCCAAATGCGCCCACTATTAGGGCTAGACAAGGTTTCAGGAAAGAAAAAAGATTAGGAGAACAAGGCATAGCAGCACCAATTCAAATAGATCAGGGAATAAATAGACATGGACTGGGTTTTCAGAAGGGGTCACTGAGGCAATAAAAATTACTTGGAAATCAGACCAGTATGGGTTCCTCAGTGGCCCCTGACTAAAGAAAAGATACAAGCAGCCCATGACCTGGTCAAACAACAATTAGCGGAGGGACATATACAACCTTCCGTATCTCCTTACAATACTCCCATTTTTGTCATTAAAAAGAAATCTGGTAAATGGAGATTATTGCAAGATTTAAGAGCCATTAATAATGAGATGGTTATTATGGGACCTGCTCAATCGGGGATTCCTCAATTGTCTGCTTTGCCAAAAACCTGGTACGTTTTAGCTATAGATATTAAAGATTGTTTTTTTTCAATTCCAATTCATCCTGAGGATAGTCCACATTTTGCATTTACTATCCCTGCACTGAATCATGAAGGTCCTGATCAGAGACATGAATGGAAAGTACTCCCTCAAGGGATGGCTAACAGCCCAACTATGTGTCAAATTTATGTTAACAAAGCAATCCAGCCACTTAGAAATCAAAATCCTAAACTACAAATATTTCACTATATGGATGATGTATTATTAGCACACAAAGATAAAAACACATTGCTAGAATGTTATGCCACACTTACAAACTTATTAAAAAATTATAATCTAGAGATAGCAATAGATAAAGTACAATTAAATTTTCCAATTAATTATTTAGGAGTTCTATTATCCTCAACCATGGTCCGTCCACCAAAAATTCAAATACGAGTAGATCAACTCAAATCACTTAACGACTTTCAAAAGTTATTAGGAGACATAAATTGCATAAGGCCTTATCTAGGCATACCAACAGGAGAGTTGGGACCTTTATTTGATATCCTAAAAGGTCCATCAGATCCAAATTCACCCCGCATGTTAACGCCTGAAGCAAGAAAGGCATTAAAAATTATTGAAACATATATGGAAAATATGCATTTGTATAGAATTGATATAACTTTGCCTTTATTATTTATTGTAATACCAACAAAAAATATTCCTACAGGAGTATTTTGGCAAGAAGGTCCATTATTGTGGATACATTTATCTTATTCTCCTAACACTATTCTTACTAGGTATCCTGAGGCTGTAGGACAATTAATACTCAAAGGAATAAAAGCAGCAAAGGGAGTGTTTGGAATTTCTCCCAATAAAATTATTACTCCATATACTATGGATCAAATTGATGAGTTAGCTAATGAGTTAAATACTTGGGCAATAATCATGTGTAAATCTAATGTTTCACTTGATAATCACTTACCATCTAATCCTTTGTTGTCTTTTTGGTCTTCGCATCCTGTAGTTTTTCCAAAAATGACAAGAAAAACCCCTATCATGAATGCTCCAAATGTATTCACTGATGGGTCAAATAATGGTACAGCAGCAGTAGTTACCCCTGATCAAACTTTTACATTTTTAGTACCCAAACAATCAGCTCAAAAGGTAGAGCTTAATGCAGTTTTACAAGCTTTTGTGATGTTTAAAGATTCTGTATTTAATTTATTCTCTGATAGTCAGTATGTAGTTAATGCTATAGTATCCCTTGAAGATGCTGGCAGGATTTCCCCTTCCTCTACTGTTTTCTCTTTGTTTTCTGCTATACAAAGTCTAATCTGGGACAGAAAAGATCCATTCTTTATAGGACATATCAGAGCACATACAGGATTGCCTGGAGCCCTTAGTTTGGGCAACGATTTAGCAGATAAAACTACACATGACATACATATTTTCTCTACACTAGAAGAAGCTACACATTTTCATAATAGGTTCCATGTCAATGCTAATACTTTACAAAAGCGCTTTAAAATAACTAAGGAACAAGCTAGACAAATAATAAAACAATGTCAAAATTGTGTGACCTTTTTACCACAAGTTAATCTTGGAGTCAATCCTAGAGGACTGATACCTAACCATATTTGGCAGATGGACGTCACACACTTGCCACAATTTGGAAAATTAAAATATTTGCATGTTACAGTTGATACTTCTTCCGGATTTTTGATGGGCTCCCTTCATTCCGGAGAAAAAACTAAAGATGTTATAGCTCATTGCTTACAAAATTTTGCCACTGTGGGCGTTCCAAAACAGTTAAAAACAGATAATGGTCCTGGTTATACTTCTACCTCTTTTAAACAATTTTGCTCATCATTTGGCATTACGTATATAACAGGAATTCCATACAATCCACAAGGACAAGGCATAGTTGAAAGAGCTCATCAAACTATTAAAATGTACTTACTAAAGCAAAAAGAGGGAATTGGAAAGGGGTATATGTCACCCAAAGATAAACTTAAAATAACCCTTTTTACTCTAAACTTTTTAAATTTGGATTCCTCAGGGCTTAGTGCTGCGGAAAGGCATATGTGTCCAAAAAATGTACATAAGCCTAAGGTACTTTGGAAGGATATTCTAACAGGACAATGGAAAGGTCCTGACCCAGTGATTGTCTGGAGTCGGGGTTCTGTTTGTGTTTTTCCACAGGGAGAACAGCAGCCGATTTGGATTCCAGAGAGATTAACTAAAACAATTTCTACAGGCTAAAAGGAAGATGATTTGACTCAAATCCATAACAGCTGATATCCAGAACTCCAGTTTGGCTATTCTTACATCTACGACAGTGATTAACCAGGATGCTTTTTTCAATATTTATTTTATTATTTGCCTTTTCCCACATCATAAAGTTCTATTTTATTTTTGAGCTCATACAGACCTAGGTTAATGTTTTTCTGATCAGTTTTATTTTTTGACTGTAGAGTTTTTAAGCATTTGCAATGGAGATTTCACCTAGGTAAAGCTTCAAGGCCTTTACTATTGTCTTAAGTGTTGTATGTTATGTGTGCACACTTCTGTTTTGTGTTGTATGTCTGTATGTGCGTATGTCCATATATCATATATGAGGAGCGCTCATGAATAAATGGATCCGAATTTTTTTATTCACGTGATTTTAATGGTTTAATTTAGATTGGGTAAACAGCTGTTGAAAATTGTTTTAATATGTGAACAAATAAGGAGGTTAACAGATCTGTTTGTTTACTTTCACCTTTCCTTCTCATTATATTTAATACTTCTGTTCAGGATAATGTAAATTGTTCAAAAAATTGTTTTCTTAGTGCCTGTTGGAATGTTACATAATTTTTTTCTTAGCATCATTGCCAGGATTCCTATCTTCATCCCAGTGCCAGTGAAGACAAAGATAAAACCAAACTACAGCTTCTTTGATAGTTATCAAAACAAACTGTAAAAACTGATGCATCAATGAATAATAACTCCACAAGTAATGCTCAATTAAGGAGTCGATTTACTTTGGGAGGAAATGGACATATTGACAGATTCCTCTGCTTTGAATTGCTTGCAGACCTTGCCTGGACTATGTATCACTTGTATGCATTGTGAACTATCTGTTGGTACAGCGAATTGTGGTAGTGCTGGAGTATTTTTGCTGATGGTGTCACCGGTGGTACAATTTTTCAAAGGAGCCCTCAATTGGCTTAGTGTCATGGCATTTTGCATCCTCCTCCCTTCTACTAGTGATGGTCTAAAATTTGGGGGCCAACAGAGGTGAGGCGAAGAACCTCACCCCCCCACTGGTGCAAAGGCCTATCCACAAGTATGGCTGTATGCTGGACCGGTAGTCAGTGACGGGTATGATCCAATTGCAGTGGTACCAACCTAAGACAGGAGGCTGACGCCTAGAGGTCAGTTCATCCGATGACGGGTAAGGACCATATGTTGAATTGGACTGCCTAACAGGCACGGTCCCTAAGCCACATTGCTTGCTGTTTAATTAAACAAAAAGGGGGAGATGCTGAGAGCCACAGCTGAGTCTGTATGGCCCCTGGCATTTTGCCAACAGTATTGATTGACAGGCGAGGCATTACTATCCGCCTCTGCCGCAACTTTTGAGTTCTCGCACTATTTTGGAGTTCTCGTGGGGATTTCCGGGGATTCCCCGAGAGTTCCCATTGGTTGGGGAAGTGCAGGAGGAGGGATTTCCGGGAGAGATATTTCTGGCTGGGGGTTCCTGGACAAGCCTCGTGGCGTTCGGGACGATTCCCCGGGAGCTGTGTGAAGTGTTTTCCTGCAGTTTAAAAATAAAGTTTGTTCCTGCTTCAGTGGCTAGTGATTTGTGCCCAGCCAGACTGCGGCAAGTTAAGATGAGCACATCAGGACTGGGGTTATAGCTCAGTGGTAGAGAGTTCCCCTCGCACGGGCAAGGCCCGGGGTTCGATCCTCAGCACCACATAAAAACAAATAAATAATTAAAGATACAACATCAAAAAAAAATTTTTTTAAAACAGATGAGCACATTACATTAAGAATTCCTTCTCAAAGACCAAATGGTATTTGTGTCATGCATCTTTTCAGTACAACACAAAATAGCTTCATATGTAGCATAGCTCCAAATTTTGCTCATTTCCTTAAGCTGATGCTAAGGCCAAGAGAAATAACAGCAAATAAGTGAAGAACTCTTGCAATTTCCTAAGGAAATTGTGGCTTGAGGATAGCTTAAACATAAAATATTAACAAGGGTCGATTAATGTAGAAGCAAGCTATTATCTACAGTTACTTTTATCTCTGCATAATTCAAAGTGGAGGGAGAAAACAATCAACCTTCAAAATGTTTTCTTTTCCATGGATTGTCCTTTGTAGAGCAACAAAACATTTTTTCTTATGGTGAATGTGTTCACAACTGCAAGTGAAGCTATAGTTAACCCACTTGGGTTTCCGAGGAGGAAAGAGAAGTTTTAAACCATTGTCACTGTACAGTTTGGAGGGGCACATATTTTGGACACATCAATAATCAAGCTACAGTGCTACCTCTTCCTTTGAAATGCATACAGAAAAAGGACAATCAAGTCAGAACAGTTGTGTGTGTGTGTTGGGGGTTGAAATCAGGGCACTGGACCACTGCACAACATCCCCAGCCCTATTTAATATTTTATTTAGAGATAGGGTTTCACCGAGTTGCTTAGTGCCCCAATTTTGCTGAGGCTGGCTTTGAACTCGTGATCCTCCTGTCTCAGCCTCCTGAGCTACTGGGATTACAGGCATATGCCCCTGTACCCAGCGAGAACAGTTTTCTTTCAATTCCTAAAACACACGAGTGAAGAGCTGTAGAGAAACTGACTGGCAGAAAGGACGGAATAATAGGAAAAATGTGGACTTTGGAGTCAGGAACACCTGCATTTGAATCCTGGCTTCTCCACCTACCCTTGGTACTTAGGCAAGACGCTTAAATTTTATTTTCAGATCATTTCCCTATAAGGTGGAAAATTTAAGCCCATTATGAGGTTTAGATTTAAAAGCGGTCAACACATAGTTCTGTTTCATTGATTTAGTAATACATTTATTTAGCAAATGTATACTGAACTCTTCCAGGGTAAGAAGTTTTAGAACAAATTCTAGGATTGCCTGGAATTTTTATGTTCATTAAAATGAGGAATAGGCTGATAAGGGGGGAAATGAAGCACACTGCTTTTGAGGAATTATTTAGACAAGACTTTTCAACAAGGATCCACATAGCTGTAGTACAATCAGATGTCTGGAAAAATTGGCGGAGCCAGCTGGCTGGTGTTTATAACATGGCGGGTAGGAGACTGTGTCCCAGTTCCCGGGATTAACACTTGAGATTGGAAAAGCACTGTCTTATTACTGATCCTAGTGGCACTGGACTGAATATAACTGAGTTCTCTGACATCCCCAAATTGGGGGAAAAAAGGTCTTTCCTACTGTCTGGAAAAATCTTAGAATCTGAAATTAATCCCCGACACATATGTTATTGCCTGGGCCATGTGTGATTGTAAAATGCAACAGAACCTTGGTAGGAAGTCCTTCAAATCACTTGAACAAGTTTTGTGCCCCCACTGTATACAACAGGGCCTCCCTTGGCCCTGCTTTTTAAATCCATTTTACATTAGTGCTCACAGAATATGTACATGGCCTATTGGACCTCACCCCCAAGTCCGAATCCTCTGAGGTGCCATCCCACGCTACCACCTGAGGCTCTATGAGGAAGCCACTGGCTTCAGATCAAGAGGGGAGGGCAGTGTGCCAGGTTTGGCCCTCAGATCCTGCAGCTCACCTGTAACTTCACCTGTGCCCATGTTGAAATGATCTTGCTTTGTCTTGCCAGGGGCTCCGGAGCATTTTATGACAAGTTTTTGCTCCCTGTTGCTAAGATTTGAGTCATTTTTAAATGTTTGCTCCTTTTGCCCTTATGCCAAACACCCTTGGAAACTGAATCAGGGCATTATTAATGAATGACGTCCCTGAGCTCCCTCTGCTGGCTCTGCATCAGCCACCTGCAGCAGGTCATAATGCTTATATTTCTCTGAAGAAAGAGCCATTTATCATCGACAAATGAAGATGGTGAAGAAGAAGAAAAGCAACCAAGAGCAGAGGGTTCTGAAAGGGTAGCTGGATGGCAGAGGATGTTCCTGGGCAGAGATTATGGGGCCTGGGTCTGGGTTCTCTGCCCTTCCTTCAATGGCAGTTGGCACACAGCTCAGCCCTCCCCAGAACCTCATTGCTGTGGCAGATGAAACAGAAAGCAAAGGACTAGAACCCTTTCCGTTTGATCTGCACCTGGAGAAGTTCAGAGAGAATAAAACAATATCTGAACCCCCCCTTCCACCCCCAGTTTCTAAACAGGAAGGGGAAAAAGAAAAAAAAAAGTTTTGCCTCTCATGAGAATCACCCCAGGCAGAGAGGGACCAAGAGCCACCCCCCAGCATTATCCTTAATCTCTGGGGATCTGGAAGGGCCCAGGGAAGACATGCCACTGGGCACCTGCAGGGAGGCCCTGCCTGGCACTGTAGAGCCCTCAGAGGCCTGGGCAGCGGAAGGACATCTTGGCTAAGGAAGGCATGGGTTGTAAATCCTCTCCCAACTGGTGTCACCACACATCTGCATGCCTGTCCTGCTGGCCTCTCAGTCCAAACTTAATGCAGCAGTATTTCCTCACTTTACTGGTCTGCCTGTCCTTATCATGATCTAAGCCAATGAAGCGGTTGCTGGATAGATCAAACAATAATACAAGGTAGAACAAAAGAGGGTGAGAAAGGCAAAGGGCAGGGGAAGACACACCACCCTAGAGGGACGGGTGTTTTTTGTGGAGACACAGACATGCTTAGTGAGTTACATGACTATCATGTCATGTCTACCCACGGGACTGCCCAGTGGCACTGGCATGCTATGACCACGCAGCAGGTGGGGGTGATAGAGGGTGGGTTGAGGGGAGGGCACTCCTGGGAAGCCGAGGTGTTAGCCAGGCCACCCCTCAGAAGTGTGTGGTGTTCAAGGGTGAGTGTAGGGTTGTATATCCAGCATGACTATTTAGGAAGGATGTAATGAAGAGGAGAGGGGGAAACAGAACATAGGGAGAATTAGGCTAATTCTTGATCCCACCCACTGGGTCACACATGGGCGCGGTCATGCTGAACCATGGATGTGCCTCAGTGTAGGGGCTGCCCAGAGGCAGACTGTTATCTAACACTTACTAAAATGCCACTAAGAGCCCTTATTCTACATGCAATCATTCTATTAATCCTTCCAACACTCCAGTAGTGAGGGTATTTGATCCCATTGTGTAATTGAAGAAACTGAGTAAATAACTCTGCCCTGGTTGATGAGGGAGTAGATAGTGGAGATGGGAAGAGAGACCAAGGACACATCATCAGAGCCCGCGGTGCTGGATGTAGGACAGAAAAAGAGAAGCTAGCCAAGAGCAGCTGAAATCCCACTTTGGTTGAAAAGCCTTGTCTATGGTGGGAAGTGTCTGTCGCGCCCCTCAGAGCCCCCAGTCATATTCTCAGTGGTATGGGTGGCTTCCTGTGGCTGCTGACTCAAAACTGTAAGCACTAAGTGAGCAACGCTTGTCAAATGTGACTTCCGTGTCCTCCTTGATGTCAACTAGGGGCTGTGCACATGGTGTATTGAATACACACAAGAGTGACCTTTGCCCATCTGACCTTTCAAGACCTTTCTGTACTCTTTGTGATTAAATAATAATAATAATAATGATTTAAAAATTTAAAAACAAAAAACAAAAAACCAGCCTCTCTGGGGCTAGCTGACTCTACAGAAACCCCAAATTCTTAGGACCTTGCATCTATCCAAAGTTCTTTTTCTTAGCAGCTCCTCTTGGAACTTTGGCTATACCACTTAGAGAATAAAGCACAACAGATAACACATCCTTGTTGCCATGCATAAATGTACAGTGAATTCTGTGTGTGTGTGTGTGTGTGTGTGTGTGTGTGTGTGGTGCTGGGAACCCCAAACCAGGGCCTTGTATATGCCAGCTAAACACTCTACACCTCCAGCCCACGAAAATCCACATTTTATTTCAAAAGCCCGGAGTAGGTGCAATTAGCTGGATTCGTCGCATCAGCCAGAGCAGTTGATTTTGAAGTTAGGGCAGTCTGAACAACTTAGCAGCATTGGGGAGTTTAATTTAGGGAGTGGCCTCTCACTATTGTTTGGACTTTGACTTTACATCCTGAAGTAAATGGTTGTTGCAGCCGGAAGTGGGCAGGGCTTGCTGCTCTGCCTGGTGGTTCATGAAAGAAGAAACAGAGAAATCATAACCTCTGTGGTCTGGTTTATGTTGCAATATGAAAACCAGGAAGCTGATCGTATAGGAGGCTAATGTAAAGGTTAAGGACAAAGTGGAGCCCTTACCAGTTGGAGGCGAGCTACCCTTTGACCTCCACAGAAGCACCCAGGTCCTGGCTGCTGGTAAAACTATTAAGACTTTGGAAATCCTTGAAGCTTAGTACAGGGGACCAAAAGTAGCTAAAAGAAAACACAATCCGAAGATGGTTCTTTCAGAGGCATCCTGCAAGTCCAGGGAGGATGAATGTCATTGCTTTCAAGGTGTCTGGGAGGCAGGGGGGGAAAAAAGGCCTGAAGCCCAAAGCAGCACCCTACAGCTCTCTGTGCCCTTAGATTCCCCATCTGCTACCTGCCACACCTAGCTCAGCAGGTAAAGAAGACTGGAAAAGCAAGTCTAGTGGCAGCTCTGCCACACTTACTTGGGAAACCATCTGGATAATATCTGTCCACCTGGCTCCTCCTGAGTTTCTCAGGGCTCTTAAGGATTAGTCACCACTAACTAAATGCGATGCTGCACTTCCCCAGGGTGCAGTACTGTGTGGATCACTCCAGCCTGGGTTGGCGCCCAGGAAGGCTGGCAAAGGCTGTGTGTAAAACATCTTTTCAGACTGCAGCGCCCCCAGGGTGAACTACAGAGTCACTTTGAACTTAATTAGCATTCTTGGATATTAAAAATAAATACCCAAGCTCCCAGGGTGGAGAGAGGAATCCATGCCCCAGGAAAATCCCAGGAGGTGGTGTTCCCAGGGGTTTGAAACAGGCTGGCCATCAAAGGCCGTGTGGCCCTTCCTCGGTCAACCAGGGTCACATCTCACCTCTGCCCAGCCCCACCAGGTGTTTCCTGGAAGCTGCCCCCCCCCCCAAAGTTTGGCCTGCCGGACTCTGCTTGGTTCCTGAGAACAAAGAGGCGCTGTGTGTGGCCAGCCTGAGACACATGGGAAAGCCATTGCTGACTTGCTGGTGAAGATAAATAGACATGCCAGAACTCCAGCTCCTGGAAGACGATGCCAGAGAAAAAATATTTTGATATGAGGGGAGGTGACTGTATCCATAGAGACCCCTCATTCCTAAACTTTGGGCTGTGGCCTAAGGGACTTCCAGTGGGTGGTACTGAGTGCTGGAGAATTGGTAAGCACATCCCAAGTCAGGTTCAAAAGGAGGTAGTTGGGTTTCTGCCTTGAGAGCCCTAGCTCTTGCCCATAGGGACCCCCCTTTCTACCCTAGGCATCTCCTTCCCAGGCTCCTATTTTGACAGGATACTTGGGTCTGATTTAATCACAGTCACATACACTCTTTAGGCTGTTTCCTCTAAGAGGGAGCGCATCCTGCCAAGGAGTTTCCCCAAACATTTGGGGAAAGGCCCCTTCCCAGGGCAGAATCCTCCTGTAATTGAAAAGTTGCATTTTAGCCAGGTAATGCAAGGTAGTGCACACCTGTAATCCTAACTACTCAGGAGGCTGAGGCAGGAAGATCACAAATTTGAGAACAACTTGAGCAACTTAGTGAGACCCTGTCTCAAAATAAAAATTGTTTAAAAAGGGCTGGGGATGTAGTTCAATGATAGAGCACTTTCTTAGCATGTGCAAGCTCCTGCCTTCAATTCCTAGGACCAAGGGTGGTTAGGGGTGAGGAGTTGCATTTATTTGTAATGATTCAAAACACTGTTGCCAGAAAGAACATAATAGAGGAGGCACTGCTGGGGGATTTTGTGTAGAGCTCAACCAGTGCCTGGTGCAGACCCCTTCAGGATGCAGAAGCAGCGGATCTGTAGTGTACTGATAGATGCTCATTCATTCAGGACCATGCGTCAGGCATCACAATAGGGCCTGACCACAGTTCTAAGGAAGAGTCAGATGGAGTAACAATGGGGCATGGTACAGCAGTGCTCTGACAGAGTCCAGGAGCCCAGGGAAGAGGGCACTCATATCGGATCTGGCAGGTCAGGGATCTGGCACTCCTGTAAGAAATGGTACCTCATCTGGGATTAGGAATGCTTGGTCCAGCCACTTTGGCATCCAAGAGCAGCAGTAGATACTAAAGTAGCCCAGAGACAAGTGCTTCCCAGAAGAGAGCACCCACTCCTGGGTCCCTATTTTGGGTCACTCATTGAGAACTCCAGTCTCAGTTCGGCACCTGCAGCTGGGCTGGATTGACAGTCACTAAGAAGCCCCTTCTCCTGGGGATTCCCTGCAACAGAGGAATTAAAGCCTTCAGGAGCCAGAAGGTGGGCAGTAAAGCAGTGGAGTGAGAGAAATAAACCCACCCAGCTTTTGTCCTCATGACCACATGATCTAGTAGGGGAGGCAGGCTCTAAAAAGATATTAAGGGCAATGGAGATTGAGGGAGGGGGTGTGGGGACCAAGATGGGAACACCTTCTCCCCAGGCTACCAGCAGACAGGTTGATCCCAGGGAACTCAAGTGGCCTAGCTCAATTGCAAGGTAGGGAGGGAGCTTGACCAAATCTCAAGGACACATTCTGCTCCCATTGCAGCCTTAATTTCCTTAATCAATGCATAGAAATCATACGTCAGATAAGAGAACCCTCTCTAGAACACATAAGGAACTTATACAACACAATAGTGAAAAGAAAAATATTTGTGTGAGTCAGCTTTCCACTAAGCCCCACCTCTTAAAGATCCCACCACCTCCCAATAGCAAAACTTTAACCTGTGGGTCTATGGGGGACACTTCTCCAAACCACAGCAACAATCTAATTTAAAAAATGTACAAAGGATCTGAATAGACATTTATCCAGAGGAGATATGCGAATGGTCAATAAGCACATAGAAAGATGCCTGGCATCTTTTTCACGACTAGATCAACAAAAGGAGATATATCTAAGGCCAAGTGTGGAGATGCACAATCCCAGCTACTCACAAGGCTAAGGCAAGAGGGTGGCAAGTTCAAGGCCAGCCTGGGCAACTTAGAGAGCCCCTGTCTCAAAAAAAAAAAATTAAAAAGGTGGGGAGTCTGGGGGTGTAGATCAATGGTAGGGTTACAAAAGACCACATATTTTTATATGATTTCATTAATATGAAATAGCCAGAATAGGCAAATCCAAAGAGATGAATAATCCTTAGTGGTTGCCTAGGGCTGGGGGGCAGAGAGCAGAAGAGAAATTGGCTGTTACTGTGAGCTGAGTTTCTCTGTGGAGTGATGAAAGTGTACTAAAATTGTTGGTGGAGGTGGTTGCACAACTCAAAATATACTAAAAACCTTTGAATTATTACATTTAAATGAATGAATTATATGGCATGTGAATTGTACCTCAATAAAACCGTTGTTGATTTTTTTTTTTTTTTTTTTTTTGAGAGAGACAGAGAGGAATTATCCAGATGGATAGTAGGCAGACCATTAAGGATGAGAGCCCAGTAGGAAGGTGACTTGAAGTAGTTGAGAGTGGCAATGATGAACATCTGAGCCAAAACTGTGGCAGTGAATCTAGAGATAAGGGAGAGCCCACAGAATTGAGCCCTGGTGATGGTAGGGGTATGCTTGTGTGCATGCGTAGTGCATATTTGTTGAGTGCTGTCTAATGCAATATCTTATGTACCTTTCACTATAAGATGCTCTTTTCACCTGGGAAACCAAATCACAGAGAGGCTCAGAAACTTGCAGGGACCACACAGCAGGTGGTGGAAGTGAGACTAGAGCCAGGTGGCTCAGCTCCAAAGCCTACACTCCTCTGGAAACTCCCGGGGTTTCTGGGCTGGGGTTGAGGGGGAGGCGGTCCATCTCTGAGACACAGAATGAGGAAGGAGGAACAAGGACTGGGGGAAAAGAGGCAGTTCAGGTTTGGACATGAGGCATCTGGGGTGCTCTGGAGGGGTCCAGTATTGGTTCCTACAGTGTGCTGTCTTGGCGGGATGGAAGGGAGGACCCAGCGCAGGAGCAGGAGGAGGGCAGCGGAGGGGTGAAAGGAAAGGCAGGCAGAAGAGGCGCCCTGCGCGGAGAGGGAAAGGCTCAAGGCTGCAACCATCAGATGGATGAGGACTGAAGAGAGTCCCCGGAGGTCAGCATCAAGGGACATATTCCTCTGCAGGGAGAAAGGAACGAGAGGTGAGGAGGCTGCAGGGAGCGCATGCCCATTTCTCGCTGGAGGAAATCCTTGTCTAGGCTACTGGCCTCCAACTCCCGCCGGGATCCTGTATCTGAGATGTGGGGCTCCTGGGTCACCCGGCCTGCCCTGCAGCAGAGGAGGGGACACCTCCAGTCTGGGACTTCTGTTATGCTGGTTTGGGAGCATATTCAGGATTTCAACAATACAGTTGGCTGAGGTCTGGGGATTTTTTTTTTTTTTAAGCTACAGAATTTTTTTTTCCATATATATATTTAGTTGTAGATGGATGCAATACCTTTCGGCTTGGGAGGCTGAGGCAGGAGAATCGAGAGTTCAAAGCCAGCCTCAGCAACTGCAAGGCCCTAAGCAACTCAATGAGACCCTGTCTCTAAATAAAATACAAAATAGGCCTTGGGATGTTGCTCAGGGGTCAAGTGCCCCTGAGTTTATTCCCCAGTACCAAAAAAAAAAAAAATTCACCAGTTGGTGCCAACTTCTCCTCTTAGCAGAAATGCAGGGTCCACACCCTTCCCCGACCTCCTCTCCCCATACCTATCCCTGTGGCCTCAACAAGGTCCCCACCCATGGTTTGGGGTCAAGAAGCAATTCCAGGAGATGGAGGTATAGCTCAGTGGTTGAGCATGCTTAGCATGAGTTCCATCCCCAGAACCAAAAGTTAGGAGAAGAAGAACCTTCCAGACCCACATTGCTAATCAGTGTCTACCGGCTAGAAGAAGAAAGTTTGGGGCTCCCCCACCAGTGTGGGGGTCTTTCCTGCACCACTGGCATATAGGCACTTCTGCCACTACCTTGCCCCCCAAATCTTCTCACCCTCCCTTCAGCTGCTTGTCTCAGCACCAGCTATTCTTGCATGGATGGTGAGAGACAGCACAGGGAGCCTTGCTGCCCCTGCCCGGAGCTAACCAGGAGAAATGTGGTTGCTGTGGAAGGTCTTGAAGGACTTACCCTCCACTGTTTGTTCCTCCTCATTTCAGGGGTGGTGATGCTTGCTGGGGTTTGGAGGACAGGCAGTAGGCAGAGGAATGGCTGACCAAGGCCTAGAGGGGCTGCAAGAACACACAGAAGAAGATCCTGAGCTTTGCTGCTCAGCTTCAAACACATTAAATCCAAATGGACCAAAGAGCAGTAAAATGGCCCCCTAAAGAATAACTCCCTGCTGGGTACGGTGGTGCACGGCTGTAATCCCAGGGACTCGGGAGGCTGAGGCAGGAGGATTGTGAGTTCCAGGCCAGCCTCAACAAAAGTGAGACACTAAACAACTCAGTGAGACCCTGTCTCTAAATAAAAAATAAAAAATAGAGCTGGGGGGCTGGGGATGTGGCTCAAGCGGTAGCGCGCTCGCCTGGCATGCGTGCGGCCCAGGTTCGATCCTCAGCACCACATACCAACAAAGATGTTGTGTCCGCCGAAAACTAAAAAAATAAATATTAAAAAAAATTCTCTCTCTCTCAAAAAAATAAAAAAAAAAAGAGCTGGGGATGTGGCTCAGTGGTCGAGTGCCCTGAGTTCAATCCCCAATACCAAAAAAAAAAAAAAAAGAGAGAGAGAGAAAAGAATAACTCCCTTAACTCCCTTGTGGAGCCCTGCTGTGTCTTGGTAGCCCAGGCCACGTCTGCTGTGCTCTGCTGTCTGGGAGCAGATGGCCTGTCAGAGACTGCTGGCAAGTATCCCTGTCACTCTGCTGCGACTCTGCATCAATTCTCACTCTCTGTTGGCCCCCAACTAGGCCAGGTTGCAGCGTCTGGGGCCTGCTGGGCTCCCAGACCAAGCAAGAAGAAGCCACAGAATAAATGTCATTGTCCCAAGGCCAGAGACACAAGTCTTTGTCCCTACGCCCAGCCCCATTGCCTGGAGGAATGGTATGGCTTCCTTTCATGTAAATCAGGGTAAAGAATGGCCCAGTCCCAGGCCACCCTGGACCCTGTACCCTCAGTCCCTTTTCAAGGGGGTGGGGGGCAAAGGAAGGGAGCCTCTCTTAGGGGCAGCCAAAGGGCATAGCCGCTGGGATGCAGGGGATCCAAGGACCGAAGCACACTGGAGCTCCAGCTGGTTTGGGGGAGCTGGATCCTTACAGTAGCAAAGCTCAGGGGCCTAGGACACAGGACAGTGCTAAGGGAAGGAGGGTCAGAGTGGCCAGGAGGTGAAAGCCTGACCACGAAACCACGCCACTCACCTCCTGGACTCACTGCCAGGTGCGCTCCCTGGCCCAGCGCCCAGGGGAGCTGGAATCAGAGGCTACTCTGGCCCCTGATCTTGTCCACACAGCTCTCCTTCCTCACCTCTCTCTCAGACCAATTTCTGCTGCTTTCCCAGGCTCCAGTGACGGTGGAAAATCCCCCTCCCATAGCTTCCTCCCACGTCCTAAAGCCCAGTCACCTGAACAAACCCCAGCTCCATCCAGGGAAGACGCTGAGTGGCCAACAGGGCTCATGCTCACCTGGGCAAAAGCGTCCTCTTGAATAGGGGTGGTAGCCAGGAGAGATGGGGGAGGGGTACGCTGGTAGAGATGCCAAGGCTGAGGGGGTTATTTTGAACTAGGAAAAGGCACCAAAAATGCATCTACCTTTGGTGCCATCTTCCAGAGGGAGAATTCAGGAAGAGGTGTGGGCTTGACCGGAAGAGGATGGCCAGCTCAGGTGCAGGGGACACACTGAGTCTGAGCAGCCAGTGCAGCGGTGGACCATGGGTGTCTAGTGGAGCCACATTCTGTACAGAGGCCCAACTGGAGCTGGCAGCATCCAGGTGGGAAGTGAGGTCTTGGGGGTGTAGATCACCCAGAGCAAGAAAGCAGGGGAGGGCTGGGGAAGAACCAGCCAGGAGCCTCATCTGCTGAAGCTGGCATAGGTGAAGGAGATAGAGCAGGGAAAGCGGGGAAGGCAGGAGACAAACAGGAAAATGGGCTAAAAAGAGTCAAAGGAAGAAGAAGGAGTGGAGAGAAGAGGTCAGCGGGGTCCAGTGTTGTCAGACAAGGCAAAAGCTGGCTGGAGGAGGCGAGAGGATCTGACTCTGGAGGAACAAAGAAAGAGCTCTGATGTTTGCACAGTAAGCATGTGGAGTTGGCATGGTGCATGGCAGTGGGGAGCCCTAGATGCATATAGGAGGTGAGAGGATCTCTAGGAGGCAGAACTGAACAGGAGAAAGGCTCACACAGCATGCTGAGCGGTCCATGCCTTATTCTGCAGCCTCCAGATCCAATCTGGCCTGGTGTCTGTTTTTATGAATAAAGTTTTATTGGAACACAGGCCCACCTAGGCATGTGCATGCTGTCTGTGGCTGTTTTCATACTGCAGTGACAGAGTTGCCCTTATGGCCTAAAAGCACTGTAGCTGGCCCTTCACAGAAAAAGTCTGCTGCCCTCTGCTGTAGAGTGTTTCATAAAAGAGGTGAGCAAGAGGGTCACATCTTGCTGGCAGCTGGGGAGAGGCTGCATCAGAGGGGTGAGGCAGGGGCACCAGGTACACGCATGGCTGCCATCCCAGCAGGAGCTGATGCCAACCTGAATCAGGGTAGTCAGGATTGAGGGGTCTTTGCAGGACAGGAACAGCAAATAAAGTCCTTCAATTAGCACCAGCTGCCTGCAGCACTGGTTGAGAAAGATACTGAGGAGATAATTTGCCTCAGCAAGAAAGACTTCGCCGTGTCGTTAATATCATGTAGAGAAAGAGCTGGGGAGGCGTGGAAGCACAGGATCTCATATTTCCTCCCAAACTGAGATGTCCATTTCCATTTCACTGAAAAGAAATACTAAATCTCGGGCACTGGAATTTCTTCTCTGCTGAGAGAGGCTTAAAAATAAAGCATTCATTGTGGAGTTCTGGAGATTTTCTTTTTCTCACTTTTAATAGCAGGACCTGGGAGGCCTTTCACCCAAAGGCCCTGGCCTGCAATTCCATTCTGCATTCCAAAGAAGGAATTAATCGCCAGGCACACTCCTGTAATCCCAGTGGCTTGGGAGGCTGAGGCAGGAGGATCGCGAATTCAAAGCCAGCCTCAGCAATGCAAGGCCCTAAGCAACTCAGTGAGACCCTGTTTCTAAATAACATACAAAATAGGGCTAGGGATGTGGCTCAGTGGTCAAGAGCCCCTGAGTTCAATCCCCAGTACCTCCCCCCCGCCAGAAAAAAAGAAGAGGAAGAAGGAGGAATTAATCATCTGTGGAGTGTGAGCTGGATACAAAGGCAGAAGGCAGTGAGCTTTGGCCAGCAGAGTCTTGCAGAGGAGGCTCATTGGTCCCAGGAGAGCTACAGCCTGCACAGAGCTGGTGGGAGGCCTGCCAGTGACCAATAGGGAGAGAAGGCATCAGCCCTTTACCAGTCAGCCTTGTTGTTTCTGTAAGTCATTATGGAGGGGAAGCAGGAATGCTGTCCCAGAGGCACGCTGGGTGTGTGCTGATGCTCCTGAGGGCAGACAGATGAGAGCTGGGGTGGAAGAGGAAGTGGGATACAGGTAAGTGGGGCCAGTGGATAGGACAGGAAGTAGGATCTGAAAAAAAAAAAAAAAAATGACGCAGCAACGCCCAGGCAGCCCACCCTGGGGAAGGAAGCACAGAGCTGCGTCTTTTTCTGGGTGAGCAAAAGGAGCTTGGCCCAGTAGGGGGCTCCTGTCCCCATGTGAACATGGAGGTGCAGCTGGGGTTACAGACCCACCAAAACTCGGGCGCCATGATGATGATCTTTCCCTGATTCGTGGTGCCTCCTTTGAGAGTTCTTTGGTTACGACTGTGCCATGCAACTGTGAAATAACTGCCTGGATGCGAGAAATGAAATAAGAGGAATGCGCCCTTCCTCCACTCTGGAGGGACACACAGGCCTTTGTCCTGAGCGGGGCTCTCGGAGTGAGAAGGAAGGAAGGGGACAGAATTGTGAACTGATTCTTTGTGCCAGGCAAGAAAGAATGAAATGACCTCCCTTAGCAGCCCTCCAAACAACCACTCAGGTTACCTGAGGGGCAGCAGGGAGGGAGGGCCTAGGGCTTGGGGTTGCTCTGGTAGGGAAGACCTGCCTCCTGCAGGGGTGTTCACACTGCATGGGGACACAGCATGGCCCTTGGACAAACCCATGGAACTCCCCAGTCTCAAGAGCAGTGAGAGCAATCCCTGTACACAGCCCAGGACCGCCCAGAAGGACCCTGAGGGGCGCCTCTGAGCACTGCAGGTGCACCCAGGCCTTCTCCCTGCGCTCCTGTTCCCCTCAAGACCTTGGATTCCTGTATGAGCCCACCAGGTGAAGGGATCCCCAGAAATGAAGAGTAGAGGTAGGTGCAGGCTTGGATTCAGAGTTCATCTAATTTAGGGAAATAAGGGCAGGGGTTGTGGCTCAGTGGTAGAGCGCTTGTGAGGCACTGGGTTTGATCCTCAGCACCACATAAAAATAAAATGAAGATATATTTTTAAAAATGATGTAATTTAGGGAAATAATATCCGTTGGTGTTTGTTTCACGTCCACGTGTTACAGAGCAGCTGCACCCTCTTGGAGACCTTCCTAATTGATATGAGGAAGTAGTCCATTGGCAGGAGGATGAGGAAGAACCTCAAGAGAGGAGGTGCAGCTCAATATCACCCCGTGTGTCTTCTGTCCTTGACAGGTCACCTCTCAGTGATGATCTGTGGGTTACTGGGGGGACCTGCAGGGGAAAGGCAGAGAGGCTGTTGAAATGCACCTGGGCGTGTCACCGTTGACACAGTATCTTCATGTGTTGCCTCAGTTCAATGTCACCACAACCCCCACAGGAAACAGGCCTGCTTGGGGCCCTGCAGCTGCAGGGTTGGGGGACACCCAGGGTCTTGGGAGTGTTTTTCACTTGTCTCCACTGTGGCCTTGGAGGGTGTGGCCTCCTCCATTGGCCCAGAGGGTGTGACCAATATAGGCTGGCAGGGTTCGTGGCTGTCTCAGTCTGGCCCACAGATACCAGATAAGCACCCACTGTATGCAACGCCTTTCTGGTCCCCTCCTGGGCTGATGCTCTCCCAGTGCGAACGCTACTGAGACCTCCATTTCTGTTTTGTTTTTTTGGTGGTAGAGATGGAATCCAGGGCTTCAGGTTAGGTGAGCCTTCTACCCCTGAGTTACCCCCCAAGGCCTTTTTAAATTTTATTTTGAGACAGGGTCTTATTCAATTGCCCAGGCTGGCCTCAAACTCAAGAGCTTCCTGCCACAGCTTCCTGAGTGTGGGATTACAGGCATGAGTGTTGGCTATGGAGACCTCTAGATGAGGAGGGTGAAGCTCAGGACTCAAGCTGCACCTGCTGCAGAGACCCTCCCTCTCTGTGGTTTAGGAGAGTGAGATCACTCCTGTCTCTCTTCTCTCTCTTTCAGTTGAGGTTGTAGGTGCTCTTGGCCCAGTGTAGATCCTTCAGAAGAGGAAGGGAGCCAGGGCAGGGTCAGCCAGCCTGTGGAGGAGCTGCTCTCCTGCCCCAGGACACAGAACAGAGAAGCATGGCTCAGCTCCTCCTTCTGCCACTGTTCCTCCTGCTTGTTGGCCCCCACCCTGAGAGCGGGCTCAAGGTGATGAAGGAACCCTGGCAGAGACAGAGGTCTGTGGGGCCCAGGTCTCTGCAGTCTCCATGGCTCTCAAAAGCCATGGTCAGGGCGGGGTAGGGTGGGGTTGCTGGAGAGCAGCGCTCCTTGGAAAGGATCAGAGGTCTAGGAGAAATTGTCCCGCTTGGAGAAGGGAAGGGCAAGGAGCTTTCTGAGGCTATTGTTCCAAGAATAACTCTGATTATTCTTTCTCTCTCTCTCATGTTCTTTCAGATCAGAATAAATGTACTTGAGCTCTAGAAAAAGGACTCAAATTAGACCTGCAAATATTTCCCAGAGTTAAGGGGACAGGGAGCTAGAAGGTGGTGACCACCTTGGGCCAGAGCTGCAAAATTTGGAGGCTAAGTAGGGACTCCAAGGGTCCAAGCAGGAAGTCCCTAATTGCAAAGTGACAGGCATCAGGGAGTGGGTGGGGGCATCTCTAAAACCAGCACCTATGACTCAGACTCCTTCATAAACATCCAGAACTAAAGATGGGCATTCAGCTGTGGCCCAGAAGAGCCACACTCTCCTCAGACCAAGCCCTTTGGCCCACATCCTTAGTGACCCATGGAACTCAGTTTCCCATCAGTAATCAGAAGGGTTGTATTAGTCAGGCTTCTCTAGAGGAACAGAATCAACAGGAAGTATAATTGTAACAGGAAGACTTATTAGGTTGGCTTAAGCCACCAGAAGCTGGATAGTCCACAATGGCCGTCTGCAGGCTGCAGAGCTGGGACAACCAGTAGCTGCTCAGTCCAAGAGGCTGAAGCTCCAGAACAAGAGGGATCAACCGTGATACTCTAGTCTGAGACCAAAGGCTTCTGGAGAATCCGCTTTGGAAGAGTGAAGAAAGGAGAGTCTGATATTCTCAGCCGGTGACAGCTGCAATCAAGAACCTGTTCAAGAAGAATTGAGCTTTCATCTCCTGCGTCTTTGTTTCATCTTTCATCTGATGCATCTTTGTTCTTCCAATTTTCATTCCATCCAAGCCATCATCCTATTGGTGGGTGCTGCCCATACTTAGGGAGGGTCTTCATTTCAGTTGGCTATTCCACATGCCAGTCATTCCTAGACACACCCTAATGACACACCCATAATCCTATTAATCCTTGGTATCTCTTAATCCAATCAAGTTGACAACTCAAATTAACCATTAAAGGGGTTTGCACTACATGGCCTCTGAGGGACTTCCCAGCTCTGAGCCCAGGATTGAGAGTTTAACCCGCTGGACTGTGTGGAATATCTGAAGAGGACCAGAGAGTAAGAGACCCAGGGAGCTGTGTAGGAGGCTGAATCCTGGGCCTTCCCAGGCCACTAGGCCAGAATCTGCATTTTAACAAGTTCACTCTGAAACCTGAGACCACACTGACCTTTTGTGGTCCCTGAAACATGACTGACTGTAGCACCTGCTGTTCCCTTTGCTGAATCCTTTCCCCCAGAGCTGCTCTGCCTGTTACCCTCTGCCCTGTTTCACTCAGGTCTCTGCCCAAACAAACATCTCCTTCAGAGAGGTGTTTCCTGACCACCTTTTCTAACAACAAATAACATCTAATTTTGTAGTGTAGTATATCCCATGCAATATTTGTGAAATAGTTATAGTAAAAAAATCAGTTGTCATTGATATGAAATTTAAATGTAATTGGACATCCTGGGTCCTTCTCTTCTTCCTCCTTTTGATGCTGGGGATTGAACCCAGGGCCTCATGCATGTAAGCATGTGCTCTACACCCCCAGCCCAAAGAGTTAGGGTCTTGGGCTGGGGTTGTGGCTCAGTGGTAGAGCACTGGCCTTACCCGTGTGAGGCACAGGGTTCGATCCTGAGCACCACATAAATATATAAAATAAAGGTATTGTGTCCAGCTACAATTAAAAATTTAAAAACAAAACAGATAAGGTTTTGCTGTGTTGTCCCAGGCTGGCCTCAAATCCCTGGGCTCATCGATCCTCCTGCCTCAGTCTCCTGAATAGCTGGTACTACAGGCACACGCCACCACGTTCAGCTTGTCCTATATTTTTATTTGGTAAATTTGGCAACCCTAAGTCAGTGGGGCTTTCTGTACTTCAATCCCCTGACAGTAGGCAGATGTTAGTTGGAGTCCCCAGGGCAGCATAGAGGATGGTGGCAGCTCTCCTGCACACTCTGTCCTCTGCTCCCACAAAGATGCCTGGGATGGCCTAGGCCTTCAAGGCAATTGCCTTCTGGGGCAGTTCTATGTCCCTGCCTGTATGAATATAGAAATTTCTGGGTCAGAAACAGGCCTAAGAACTCCCTTCTCCCATCTTTCCCTCCCCTGCCTCTCTACCTTCTCCAAATACCGAAGCCCAAGTCCCCAGATGGTCCAATGCTATAGTTGGTTGTGTGATCAGGCAACTGAGCCCCTGGCAATCAAGAGCTGGGGTGTGTTACAGGTTGAATTGTGACCCCTGATTCCTATGGTGAAGTCCTAACCTCTAAGACCCCACAGTGTGGCCTTATTAAGAGACAGAGGTAATCAAGAGAGAATGAATTCATTTGGGCAGGCCTTAACTCAACATGAGCAGTGCCCTTATAATAAGGAGCAATTTGGACTCAAACATGGTACAGAGGGAAGATGGCATGGAGACACGGACAGAAGGTGGCCATCTGCCAACCACGGAGGGGCCTCAGGATGAACCAACTCTGTCGATAACGTGATCATGGACTCCAGCCTCCAGCAATGTAAGATGCTTAATTCCTGCTATTTAAACCACCTCCCAACACACACACACACACACACACACACACACACACAGTTTGTGGTGTTTTGTTATAGGAGCCCTAGGAATCTAATGCAAGAAGCCTGGCCTAAGAGTCTGGGGATGGCTCTGCCCTCTCTCTCCTGGTACCTCCCTTCCCCCTGTTTACCCAAGTGGGGGCTGGCTGCCCAATCCCAGGTGGGAGGCTCCATCAGGATAAGTTTGTGCAAAGGCTTCAAGTCACCTTGGGTTTCTTGTATCTTTTAACTCTTGTCAAAACAACAGGCTGGGTTCAGGAGAGCCACTGGGTGCCAATTGGGCTGGGATCCCAGCTCTGCAGAGGGGACCACCCCGTGGGGGAACATTCCCACTTTCCCCACAGCCTTGTGGGGGAAACTGGCACTGACTGCAAAATGCTTACTGGGAGCCAAGAATAAGATCATCAAGACTGTGGCTGAAGGGAAGAAATGCAAACCAGCCAGGGTTAGAGGACTCAGGAACATGTAAATAAAGCAACATGAAGTAGACTTTCAGGCTTCCAGAATTCATGTGCGCTTTGGGACGAGCCTCAACACATGTACTATTGGCAAACCTCCCCTCCCTCCCTCCCTCCCTCCCTTCCTTCCTTCCTTCCTTCCTTCCTTCCTTCCTTCCTTCCTTCCTTCCCTCCCTTTTTAACCAGGGATTGAACCCAGGGGCATTTAATCACAGAGCCATATCCCCAGCCCTTTTTTAAAAAATTTTTTTTTTTAATTTTGAGACAGGATCTCACTAAGTCCTTAGGGCTTCTCAAAGTTGCTGAGGCTGGCCTTGAACTTGCAGTCCTCCTGCCTCAGTCTCCCCAGCTTCTGGGATTACAGGTGTGCACCTTATTTCTTTTCATGAGCCCAGTACACAGCATGGCACTTTGCACACAGTAGGTGCTCAGTGACTTGGACTTCCTAAAACCAAATAGAAACACCCTAGCTCCAGCAGCAAAGAAACTGGCTTGGCACATTTGGAAGCAGATTGCTAGAGGTGGGCAGTTTGACCTGGCATTTTTAACACCTAGACTAGGATAAACACTGCTGGATGACCTTGGACAATTCTCTCTCGTGTGCTCTGGCTCTCCTTGTCAGCTGTGAAATGGGAGAACCCCAACACCTGATGGGGAAGACTCCTTCCTAGCTTCAGGCTGGGTAGATGTTATGTGACATTTTCGTTGACATAACTGGAGCTCTTATTAGCTCCAGTTTTGACTTAACGCAGACTCTTCAGTCAAAAACCCCGGATCCATATCCCTTCTTCAGACAAATAACTTCTCTGTGTCTCAGCTTTCTCAAATCTAAAACGGGCATACGGTCAGTTCCTCCCAATGCCAGGCCAAGACACAAAGAAAATAAGAAAACGGACATCTGCCGGCAGAGGGCGCTGCGCGCCCGCGTTGCAAGAAACGCGCTGCGCAGCGCCACCACCAGGGGTCGCCCGAGCAGGCCGCCTAACCGTGGGTTTGGGAGGACCGGGAAGCCCTTGGCCAGCCCAGGGGACCAGCGGCCTCAGGTTGATGCCCGCCTTAGAAAGAGTGGAAATGACAGTGCAGAAAGATGCGGGGCACATCCCTACCAGCCCTCCACAGCGAAGGATGGACGTGGCTGAGGCTGGCTCCTGAGGCCTGCACTGGCCTCCATATCCCCTTCCAGATGATGCTGGCTCGGGTGCCCTCCACTAAGCTCCTGTCCCCAGCTGCTGCCAGGGCAGCCTGCACACTCTAAGCCCAGCGTTCAGGAAACACTCCCAGGGCCACAAAGATAGGCCGGCTAGGTTGGAGGGAAGTGGGAGATAACAAACGGGATACACAGCAGATATATGAACTTTGTCCCAAGTGGGGACAAAACCTCTCTCTGGTCAGAGGGGAGGAGGGAGTGAATGGCCACAATGTTTCCATTCCGATTAGTGGCAGAGGAATCTGAGGGTCACCATTTTAATCTGACCTAAAGTAAACAAAAGCACTTTTCCAAAGTGACTGTCAGGTCTTTATCACCCAAGGGAAGATCATCTCATGTCCACGATGGTTAATTTAAGCGACAACTTGCCTGGGCCACAGGGTGTCCAAACATTTGGTCGAATGTTATTAAGGGTGTGCCCATGAGCATGTTTCTGGATGAAATCAACATTTGAAGGGTAGACTGTCTTTCCAAGCCTGGGTGGGCCTCATCTATTTGATTGAAGGTTCAAATAGACTCTGGGCTGACCCTCCCTCCATAAAAGGAGCTGGAATATTGGTCATTTCCTGCCTTTTCCTGATCTGAAACATCAGCTCCTCTTGGGTCATGAGCCCATAAGCCTTTGGACTAGAGCTTATGCCACGGGCTCTCCTGGGGTCTAGCTGGCCAACTCACCTGTAATCATGTGAGTCAATTCCTTTTAATGAGTGTGTGTTTGTGGGGAAGGGGAGTGGGGCACCCCATGCAGGAGTGTGTGCACATGTATCTGAATCTCTGTGTGTACGTGTGTACAGCTACATATCTGAATGTTGTGTCCTCCCCAACTTATATGTTGAAAGCCTACACCCCAAGGTGACAGTTTTAGGAGGTGGAGCCTTTGAGAGGTGATTAGGTCATAAAGGTGGTGCCCTCATCAATGGTATTAGTGCCCTTATAAATATGTGTGTTCGAGTGCGTGCGCACACACACATACCCTATTGATTCTCAAACGGCCCGCCTAATATCACAGCCAAACCAAAGAGCAGCATGAGGGTGGAGGGTGTCTCTCAGTGGTGGAGAGTTTGTCTATCATTTGTGAGGCCTTAGATTCAGTCTCTAGCAAAACACACACACACACACACACACACACAATGTGATATCATTCTACTCCTGTCCCTTTAAAATGGTAGACTACAGTCCTCTGAGGAACATAGCACATGTGCATGTCTATCAACTCTACTGTCCCCTTTGGGGTCCTTTCTCAGGAAACACTGCCTGTGCTGAGGATGCCTCGTGTATTCGACTATGTATGTGACACTAGGGTTCCACACCCAGTACCCTCTGCCCTCCTTGTACAGGGCCACAGGTGTCCTCAGGAAGCCCTCTGCCCCACTGTTATAGGGCACATGGTTTGGTGGTACAGCCCCTTATTCTCAGGTGTAGGGCTGAGCCCTGAGTCAGGCCTCTTTCAGGTAGCCAGGTGACTGCTCTGACCCAAGCCAGGTGTTTGGTCAACTTTTTGTCACTGTGACCAGAATCATTAATTCACTGATGAGGTCAGAGATCTCATGATCCAGTCACTTCCCCAAATCCCCCCTCTGAACCTTGCTGCTTTGGGAACCATGCTTTCAAAACATGAATTCTTGGGAGACATACCAGACCCAACCATAATGCCAGGTCAATGGAAGGAAAAGAAATTTTGTTGGGGGTGGTGGTGAATTCTCTAGGAACTGGTTTAAAAAAGAAAAAAAAAAAAGGTGCTCTTTCTTCTGAGAAGATAGGTGCCTGCATAGAACTCTGGCAGCCATATTGTCACCACAAGGGAAATAACCAGCCTGAGAATTCAGGGCACAAATTCCTAGAGCCATTCATGCCATAAGTCAGACTTCCCTTGGCTGTTTCATGTACATAAGCAATGATTTCCCTTGTTTGATTCAGTTTAATTTGTGTTTCTATAATTCTAACAGATTCCACAGGGATGCACTGCTGTAATTGAGGGGAACCAAAGATGATCCAGATGGCCCCAAACCACAAATTGGCTAAATAAACTATCCAGGATCCTAACAACAAATACCCCACAAAAATTAAACAAGAGAGCATTGATCTATATTTGTAGACATGGAAAGTGGTCCTCGTTATAGTATTAATTTTTTTTTTTGCAGGGGTGTGGTATCAGGGATTGAACTCAGGGGCACTCAACACTGAGCCACAACCCCAGCCCTTTTTTGTATTTTATTAGCGACAGGGTCTCACTGAGTTGATAGTGCCTCACCATTGCTGAGGCTGGCTTTGAACTCACGATCCTCCTGCCTCAGCCTCCCAAGCCACTGGGATCACAGGAGTGCCCCACCATGCCCTGCAGTATTAAGTTGTTTAAAAGGTTATAAAATAGCAACAGAGGCTTGGAATGTAGCCCAGTGGTAGGGCAGGTGTTTAGCAGGCACCAGGGCCCAGGTTCTATCCCCAGCACCCCCAAAACAAAACAAACCAAAAACAGCAACTGAATATGATCTGGAGGGAATATAGGGCTTATCTCTGGGTGGTAGGATTATATGTATTTTTTATGCTTATAGTATCGTCTCATCCTTCAATGCTAGTTTGTTACTTTTATAAACAGGATTAAAATAATTATTTTCATTTTAGAAAAGAGAGTATAGTGGCACCCCCCTGCCCCCCGCATCCACAGAAAATCTTGACTAAGCTTCTCCAGAAACCTTCACCATAATTGATTTTGGGACCATCAGCCAAAGAGTCTCTACAAAAAAAGAGTTCAATGTAGGTGAACTTCCTATTTTCCTGTTGCTCTATTTTACTTGGCCACTGTCCTGGAAGAAATCAGCACTCCAGTTGCTGAACATCCCTTTACTAGTTTTTCACAAACATTTATCCAGTATAGTAGTTTGTAGAAGTATATTTACAAATGCAAAATGTGATTAAAAAAAAAAAAAAGATCTTTAACCAGTCCTCTGGCCTTGAGCTGGGACTTCACAGAGATGTCTACATTTCTAAGAGAAGTTACCACTTGGGCTCCATGGTAACAGCTGGCAGCAGGAGGAAAGAACAGGGAGAAGAAGCTCTCTCCTTCTTAGGTGTTGTTCTTAAAGAGTTAACTTGCCCAGAACAGTGAAAGAAAAAGCTGCTTTTATGTGAATTTCTGCAGACTGTGAACTTCTGAGCCCCTCCCCTTACATGCTGGGTATAAAGTTCTGAAACTACCTGAACTCAGGGTTCAGGGCATTAATTGGTTACAGCAGAAGCTGTGCCCTCTGAACCTGGCTGCAGCCAAATAAAACTGTTTCCTGCTATCTTCGGTGCCTTGCCTCGTCTGACCCCTACAACAAGAATACTTGCAAGTTTGTGTTTTAGAGTGTTTTGAATGTCCCAATAGCAGCAATAGAGCCATTGAAAGTGACTTCAGTTTGTCCCTGAGTTGAGATGATTATGTCAAAGTGGCCATGGCAACACCTTATATCCCCTCTACCTGCTTTTCTGCATCCCGGATAAATGGGAATGAGTCCTTCACACAGGTGCCACCCCCTGACTTGTATGACTTTGCTCCTAGGTCCCTGCAGACTGAAAGCCCTTCACCCACTTACCCTCCAAGGCTGAACTCAGATGCCACCTCCATGAAGCATGAAGTTCTCACCCGCTTCCTGTCTTCTGTACCCCCACAGCACCTTGTCATGTCTGTGAGAAATCCTTTTGGCTGCAAGTAACAGATCCTCTGACTGGGAGTGTTCTAAACAAATAGTGGTTTAGTTTTCCTTAAATAAATAGGGACGTAGTTGGGTGGCCTGGTAATATCAGATCTAGTGTCTCTGGGATTCTCTTGACCTTTCCCCTGGTGATCATACATGGGGTGGCTGCAGCTGCTCTCAGGATCAGGTATTCCCATCTCAAGTCAAGGAAGAGAAGTGAGGGTGGAGGAGGGGAGACCTTCGTGCCTCACTGACCTTCCTTTTAGCTGACAGGAAACATCTTTCCCAGGAGTTTCCAACAGATGTCCCCTTCCACCTCACTGTCCAGCACTGGGCCATCAGGCCCTCCTCAGACCAAGTCTGGATGTACATTCCTGGGATCAAAAGAAATCAGAGACCTGAACAAAATGGGGTTATGGCGACAGGGAAGAAGGGAGGGAAAGTCTTTTTCTAATTTTTCTGGACACACTACCTTTATTTTATTTACATGTGGTGCTGGGGATCGAATCCAGTGCCTCACACGTGCTAGGCGAGTGCTCCACCGCTGAGCCTGTAATGCCAGATTTGTGGGACCCCAGTAGATCTCCAGGAGCCGAATCCTATGCAATCACACAAGAGTCTTTATTGCAAGCTAGAGCCTGGACTCACAACCATTCCCAACGCAGCGGTACCAGGGAGTGAGTCCCGGTCCTTTGTTCAGTGAGATTTTATAGGTTTTGGGGGGATACTCTATGCATCACAACATCACACAGCAAATCATTCCACACTGTGGGAAAATCAAACAACCACTCTTAACATTGATTAGCACATGAGCGGGCAGGAATAAGTTGGGTAGGGGTGATTGGTTAGTACAAGAGGGGGATTCCTTTGAACTGATTGGTTTAGGCCATGAGGGGTGTACGTGCTTAAACTACATGGTATCCCAACATGTTATCAACCACCATAAACTACGGGGGAGGGTCATCTGGTATCCCAGGTATTTTCCCTGTCTCATGCTGATTGGTGGTTGCTAGGGGGTTGCTATGGGTCCTCACCTGGCCTAACTGAGTCAGGGACACCTGGCGCTGCAGATCTCTCCTGTTATTTGTAGACAAACAACTCAGCAGGGTGGGTATGTGCCTAGGAGTGCTCTGTGGGTTTTTCCAAGGATAAGGGTCACGCCCCCTTCCTTGGACAGGCTTTGCTCTGAGATAGAGGCTGGTTTCTCAAAAATGGAGTCATGTAAGTTTCTTAAGCCCCAGCCCCAGCCCTGGGAGGGGAAGTCTTTCATGAAAGGCAGGGAAGGAACTCATCTTGAGTCTGCAGGGATCCTCAAAAGACTGAGCAGGACAGGACCTGCTCTGCTCTGCACTAACCAACTGCTGAGGACTGGCAATGGGGCAGGAAAGGAGGAAGGGGAAGGGGCTAGAGATCCCTCGAAGAACAGAGGGAGTTTAGACCAGGGCCTGGCAACAGGGCAGAACCAAGCAGAGACCTGTGAAGATCCTTCAGGAGGAAGCTCCGCCTGGCTTGCTCATTGGTCCGCAGGCCAACCAAGTCCTAGAGAGATGACCGAAGGATGCTGGAGGGTAGAGTGGAGAAGGACGGTGAGGGTGCCTGGGCCACCTGGAAGGAGACACCCCCAGGTATCCTGGGCTCTTGTTCAGGGGACAGTGGATGGTGGGTCTGGTTCCCAGGAGAGAGGACAGGGCTGAGACACAACTTGGAGTCATTGGTGGGAAAAAGGCGCGTAAGGACATGGAAGAGGACGGGCCCACGGCTCCTGCCTCTAGGGTCTGGTCTCCAGGAACCTAAATTGAGTCCAAAATTTGCTCAACTTCAGATGCATATTTCCATGCTGCTCTAACGTGCCATCACCCCTCAATCAGTGCAGCACACAACACGGCTCGGCCTATTTTTTTCTTTCCTTCCTCCCTCCCTCCCTTCCTTCCTTCCTTCCTTCCTTCCTTCCTTCCTTCCTTCCTTTCTTTTTTCCTGTGATTGACCCAAGGGCAGTCTACCACTGAGCTACATCCCCAGCCCTTCTCGTGCTACTTGAGTTTGGATCCCATTAAGTTAGTTGCCCAGGCTGGCCTCGTACTTGGGATCCTCCTGGATTACAGGCATGTGCCCTGGCATCTGGCTGTGGGACAGTTAGTCTTAGTATCTCTTCTGGGAAACCATGTAGTTCAGCACATACTCCCCTCGTGGCCTAAACCAATCTCTTTCTGTATTGCAAAAACTGTCCCCAGTTCCCTTAAGTTCCTCACCTAGGTTAGGGACCGTTCTCACACACACAACCCAACCTCCGTGGCTAGTTGGTGTTAGGACAAACAACATGCGCTTCATGAAGGCGGGAGACAGAAGCAAACCTCGGATCATCAGGCTTTTCTTTATTCAGTATTTAGCAGCAGAATCAATTAGTGGAACCCTGGAGTGGCTCATTTTGGGTTCCACTAATGGCGATGGGCTGAAGCAAGAGTCTGGGTTGTAGAGGCTTCCTTTAGGGTGGGGCAGGAGGGCAATTCTTGGGGTTATTGTACTGGGGTCCAGCTGACTCATTTGAGTGGGACCAGAATGTGAACAGGGAATTTCCTGGGGCTTAGTATTGGGGTCAGGTGACCCATTAGATTGGGTGGTCAGGTGTGAGCTCCTTTTGTGTTCCTTTCCTCTGGCTGAGGCCTGGGATTTTAAATGAGAAAAGCTTAGGGGAAATGTCCTTGGATTTATTTTCCAAATCCTGCAGTTGGTTCTTGGATTAAAACATGCCTGTTTCACCTCGGGATCCGGGATCCGAGTTTAAGCTCCTAGTAGTTTCACTCAACAGTTGTGCCTCCCGGCTCTGCATGAGCCATGCCCACTTCTTCCTCAAAGATCTCAAAGGAAGCTTGATGTCATGTGCTGCCTGGACAGCTTGTGGAATCCAGAGAGCCACATGGGCCTCGCTGCAAACCCCCTCTCCCATCAGCTCACTCTCTTCCCCCAGATAAGGACCCCTCCAGACAGCCCGCCTTCTCCAGGAGTCCAGGTGTGGTTCCTGATGATCCTTGACTCCTGGGTTTTGCTCCCCTTTGGAACTGTTCAAACCAGCCAATCATATCTTCCTGTGGGGAACAGTCACCTCATCCTCTTGCTGCTACAAAGCCTGCTTCCCACAGCCCCCACTTGCCCATTCTGTTCCCAAGTGCAACCCCCCCACCACACACACACACACAACCTGGCCCCTTGTGGTATCTCCTCCCCTGAGCTGGGACAGGTTACCAATAGACTGCTGTGGGTTTCACCTGTACAGTGTCACATGTCATCCATTCGGCCACTCCAGAACAAGAAGAATGAAAAACCAGCCTCGGCCTCTGAGCAAAGCCTGTCCTAAGGAAGGGGGCGTGACCCTTGTCCTTGGAAAGACCCACAGAGCACTCCTAGGCACATACCCACCCTGCTGAGTTGTTTGTCTGTAAATAACAGGAGAGATCTGTGGGGCCAGATGTCCCTGACTCAGGCTAGGTGAGGACCCATAGCAACCCCCTAGCAACCACTAATCAGCATGAGACAGGAAAGATACCTGGGATGCCAGGTGACCTCACAGTAGTTTATGGTGGTTGATAACATGTTGGGAAACCATGTAGTTCAGCACATACACCCCTCGTGCCTAAACCAATCAGTTCAAAGGAATCCCCCTCTTGTATTAACCAATCATCCCTACCCAACTTGTTCCTGCCAGTGAATGTGCTAATCAAGTTTTAGAGTTGTTTTATGATTTTCCTACGGTGTGTGATGATTTGCTAAGAGATGCTATGATGTATGTGAAGTCCCTGCTTTCTCCAAAGAGTGTATAAAACTGCTGCAAACTCTGGGTTCAGGGCCTCTCAGCATCACCAGCTGCTGTGTGCGCGAAGAGGACCAAGCTAGCTTGCAATAAACACCTCTTTGCTGCTTACATCCATCTTGGTCTCTGGTGGTCTTTTGGGGGTCCCAAATTCAAGCATAACAACATGGGCTCAGAAAAGCACCAAGCCAAAGGCCTTATTATTTCCTGCATCCACAGAACAAGTAATTTACCTCATGACCTTGGAGCATGTCCATGAAAGCAGGTAGTACCAACACGGCTGCTCCCAACCACTGGCCAGGAAGGGAGAGGCCATCTTGTCTCCTAAAAGGACCCATCTAGTTCACTTTTCCTCTCAATACTTTAAAACAATGTGAATAGGAGACTTTTAAGTGTGTCGGTTATATTTTCCACACAGGGTCTAAATGTGCGGAGGACTGTGAACCCAGACGCCCCTGTGGCTTCCAGCACACAGGGACTGTCTCACACCTTCCTGTATCTTCTGGGTTAGAACCCTAAAGTCTTCTTTTTTCTTTTAAAACCAGACTTAATTTCTGTGTGTCTCTCATTGGGATTTCTGAAGTGTTCTAGATATCATGGAGTCTAATGTGGCACATGCTGGAGTTTCAGAGAAAAGAGCAAAATTGTCCCAATTCTTTCCTGACCTTTCAGACCCACCTCCCCCACACCCCACCTCCACCTCCACCTCCACCCATGGCTAGTAGCTCAATCTTGCGGATTTATGGGGCTGTCACAGAACAGCCCATGTGCTCCCAAGCCCCCAAGCCCAGCTGGTTGCTCTCTCTGCCAAATACCACTTTTTTTTTTTTTTTTTTTTTTTTTTGGTACCAGGGATCAAACTCAGGGGCACTCCACCACTGAGCCACATCCCCAACCCTATTTTGTATTTTATTTAGAGACAGGGTCTCACTGAGTTGCTTAGTGCCTCACTTTTGCTGAGGCTGGCTTTGAACTCACGATCCTCCTGTCTCAGCCTCCCAAACAGTTGGGATTACAGGTGTGCGCCACCATGCCTGGCCCAAAATACCACTTTCTTTGATATCTGTAGGCAGCTGCTTGTTCAGGGAGCCAGCTTAACTGTGGACCGAAGAATTGACCTCACCATCACTCTCAGGCAGCTGAAATTATTCCTTCATGTTTCTGTATCATGTTATGTCACATTATGCTTGCATTGCAATTTTGGTTTTGTAAACTAATTGAAGCCAAAATAGTTCACCAATCTCCTCCTTCTCTCCCATCCCCAAGTGCACGTGGACTTAAGGGCAAGGACTCTATTTTAATGGCAAGTACTAAATGCTTCTCCCTCTCCCTCTCATTCTCTCCAAGGCAGGGCAAAAAGGACCTGGAATCAGCCACTTCCAGAACGCTGGCCGGGTGACTCCTATCATTCCATTCTTCTCTGGGTGTTGAGGTCCTCTTGCATTTCTGATGGGGTTTATTGTGCAAAAAAGTGGGCATAAAGGGAGCTATCACCTTCCGTAAGATTATCTTTTCAGGTTCATTCACATTATGAGCTTGTTCATTGGATTTGGCTCTTGACTGAATTCCAATCACACCCCACCCTCCCTACACTCAGAACTTCCTTCCTACACTCAGAGGTTGTGAGGTGAGGTTGTGAGGTAAGGCCACAAGGCACCTGCTGTGCCAATGACAAGCTGCCTCTGGGCTGTCACCACTGGCTGGACCATGGGTAGGGCTGGAGCTGATTTTCATGGTTACCCCAAATCTTAAACTCTGCGGAGAGTTGGGATCCTTGGGCCTTTTGCACACATCCTCATAATCTTGCTTTTTATTTTTTAAAAGTATTTTTATTAGTTATTATGGACCTTTTATTTATTTTGTTTTTTTAATATGTGGTGCTGAGAATCGAACCAGTGACTCACACATGCTAGGCCAGCGCTCTACCACAGAGCCACAATCCCAGCCCCATAATCTTGCTTTTTGAGTCGTAGCCCAATCCCATCCCTGCTGTTCAGCACCCACCCTGCTGCATTAATCTGTGAGGATTCCCGGAAGCAGCTCTAAACTCTGAAATTCCAGCTCTCCTTGCCTTTTGTTACCTTGGAGGCATTTCAAGTAGCTATTTTTATCCTTCGCTCACATCACAGGTTACAAGAAAGCATCTGAGACACTGAACCACTAAATGTTTACCAAGGAGAAGAGATCCGCAAAGGGGAGGGGATCTCATTACCAGTTCCATCCACTGTCCAAATCCAAACCTCTGAACACTTGCTGAACAATATGTCTGATATTAATAATCATACATGATGTGAGATAATATTAAATGGAAAAGTCTTCTTTTTTTTTCTAAAAAGAGCAAAGGAATTTGGGGGATTTTGAACAGCTTCCAGTTAAGAAAATAATAATTTTCCATGTTGCTAAAAATGGACACTTAACATTACATTGTCTTAACCATCCTGTGCCCTCAATACTTAGATTACTGGAGAAGGGGCAGAATTGCCTCCTCCAAATTCCCATCCCATAATGAGGCCATAGGAACTCTCCTGAGTATCATTTAGGGGGGAAAAAAAAAACAATCATCAGCAGCTGCATCCACAGATCATCTTTCTTGCCCTGAGAGTGGCAACTTTTCAGAATTTGCCAGTAGAAATCTGCCCCATATTCCTACATGATACTAAGTAAGTTGATTAAAAATCATAATCTCATTGAATAGATACTTTTTTTTTTGGTACCAGGGATTAAACCCAGGGGCACTCAACCACTGAGCCACAACCCCAGCCCTTTTTATATTTTATTTAGAGATAGGATCTCACTGAGTTGCTTAGCACCTTGCTAAATTGCCAAGGTTGGCTTTGAACTCACAACCCTTCTGCCTCAGCCTCCTGAGCCACTGGTATTACAGGTGTGCACCACCGTGCCTGGCAAGAAACTCATCTTATTGAAGCAAATTCTTTTTATATATATATATATTGTTTCAGTTGTAGTTGGACACAATACCTTTATTTCATTTTTTTATGTGGTGCTGAGGATCGAACCCAGGGCCTCACACATGCTAGGCAAGAGCTCTACCGCTGAGCCACAACCCCAGCCCCAAAGCAAATTCTTTATAATAAATGTAGACACAAGTCATGAGTCGTACTGTTGGTGAGAAGGAAAGGAAACTGTGTTAGAAACTTACTTCTGTGTTTCAGGGACACAGAACAAGAATGCCATTAGAGGTGTGACAGGTTCAGTTCTCTCATTTGATGTCTCCTGTTGGTCATAGGCCAATCACAGAAGGGGGCTGCCGCGTGCTGTAAGTGGCTTCCCAACACTGGTGGAGTGTCTCTGAAGAGTGGGAAGGTGCCCACTAGAACTGAAATGGGCATCTGCTGTGGCCCACCAAGTCTATTCCTAGTTACATTCCCAGAAGAAAGGCCTCCATATGTTCACCAGAGACACTGACTGGAATATTCATAGCAACACTATCCATAATAGCCCCAAGCTGGGAACCACTAAATCACAATGAGAATGGACAACCCACCACTACACATCATGGATGAATCTGTACTGAGGGAGAGATGCCAAACACAAACAGGCATCGTTTCATCTATAAAAAGGACAAAAGCAGGCAAGCATGGGGTTAGAATTCAGAAGGGTAACCTGCCAGCCATGGACAGTGGCTGGAGCGTTTGGGGTCTTCACAAGGTTGTATATTACCTGGGTGCTAGTCAAATGGTGTATGTGGTCAAGTCAGTGAGCTTTGTGTGTATGTGTGTGCACATATGTGTCTATAGGTTTAACTCCAGTTGAAATTTTAGGGAGGGGCCCAGGTTGTGGCTCAGGGGTAGAGCTCTCACCTAGCATTTACGTGAGGCACTGGGTTCGATCCTCAGCACCACATAAAATAAGGACATTGTATCCACCTATAACTAAAAATAATATTAAAAAAAAGTTTAGGGAGAATACACACCAAAATATGATGGGCAGCACTGGCTGTGGAGACTCCTGTTAGTACCCTTTCATGGGGTTCTGGTGGCCTGTCAACAGGGACACATCTGTCCCAGCTAGTGGTGACCTGCTCTCACCTCACGCTCCCAGTGGGTTATGACAGAACTGTGTGTGCAAGGTTCCAACCAGTCTCAGGAGCACACAGGAGAGGCCTAACACTGAGTTACACATCACAGGTGGCTCCCCAGCTCCTCAGATTCACTGGGGGAGGGGTGAGAATTTATGACTATAGTCATCCAAGAACGATAATCACACTCGTTATTTCCAGTGATATGAAAACAGCTTCTAATAGATTTTCAATGCCTCCTTTTGCCACAAGAGTGGCTTTACAAAGCAGTTCAACCCTCCTTTACCCCTCAGCCAATGCTCTCTGCTATGACAGCCCCCTGACCATGGAGACATGATGAATTCGTAGTTCCCTTAACCTGAGAGAGGAGCCTTGAATTTTGCCCACGTGACCTCTCTGTACCTGGGGTGTACAGTTCTCATTGAGGTGACAGGCTGTCCTAAGAGTGCTGTAATAATGTCACCAATGGCTCAGGTTACCTGTGTTAGGGACCCTCAGCCAGGTAGCCCTCAGTTACCTGAAACCACCTGTGAACACCCAAATACTTCACTTCACAGCTGAGAAAACAAATGCTGAAGCCAAAGTCCCAGAACTCAGTGCCTATTCTGCCTGGCAGCCTACACCTTGGCCCATCCTGCGGCAGCCACTGAGACCTTGTGTCTTAGGAACACTAGTGCAGCATCTTAGGAAATCCAACTTCATGCCAATGAGCTCCAAGGAGAGTGTCTTATTTAGACTGGAGGGGCCTCACGCATCTTCTCATCAGTTCTCAAATACAACCTCTGCTACAGACAATGGGATTGAGTCTGGAGTGAAAAGCATCAAAGACAACAGAAGGCTCAGGGTGAGCTCCTGTTTGCAAGGTCAAAGTGCTTTCTCCCACAGTCCCTTGTGGGACTGTGTATCTTGGGGCACCTTTTCAAGCACATGGGCCTTTGGGGAACATTCCATATCCAAACCACAGCACAAAATATCTGTCTTTGAAGTAAAGATAGATATTTTGTGCTGTGGTTTGGATATGGAATGTTCCCCAAAGGCCCATGTTCCAGGCTTGGTCCCCAGCCAGTGGCGGTTAGTAAACAGAACGTTTTTTTAATACTTTTTTAGTAGTAGATGGACACAATGCCTTTATTTACTCATTCTGATGTGGTGCCAAGGATCAAACCCAGTGCCTCATATTTTTGAAGCCATGTTTCGGCCACTAAGCCCCAATCCCAGCCCATGGTAGAACCCGTAAGAGATGGGCCTAGTGAAAGTTAAGTTAGGTCACTGGAGTGTGCCCTTAGAGGATGTTGGGACCCTTGTCACTTCTGTGCTCCCAGTCACAATGAAGTCAACAGGCCTCCTCTCCCATGTGCTCCCATCACGACGTACTGGGCTGCCAGAGGCCCCCAGCAAGGCCAAGTGGCCATAGACTGAAACATCTGACTCCAAATAAGCCTTTCTTCCTTTGATGATTTCAGGCATTTTGTCACCATGCTGGAAAGCTGACTAACATATCCAAATATGTAGAAAGGAGGCTAATGGAAACAACTTGAAATGACTCTAGGTCTACAAAAGGACCTGAGCCTTCTTTCCATCCCTGACTTCAGCAAACGAAAACAAAGACATTGTGCAGAAATTAAAGTGTGGCCATTAAAATGATAACATCCTTTATACTAACATACTGGCTCCTCATAAACCAATTCTCAATGCTCTTAGCTGAAAGCAGCTGGCCACTCAGGAAAGCCAGCGAGGAACAGGAAGGAAACAAACTAGAACACGAAGGCTTCCGTATACCTTCAGCTCTCTAACCCCAAACACCACTGAGTGGTTCTGCAAGGGTGCCAGTCCTAAGTTACAAACTCAATACACTTGACCCCAATAAACACAGGTATTTGGTAGTCCCAGGGAATCTTTGATCTATCAATAGTTGCTCCTTACAGCCTGTACCATGACCTTAGAATGCCTCCAGTGAAGACATCACCGGGTTTCTGGCAACCTTGTTAGGGGTAAGCCCAGCACTCCAGGAAACAAAGGCAGATTGTTCAACACCCTCCTTCCTGAAGGGTGGGAACATAGAAGGACGGGGATAGCAAGCTCCTCCAGCTTTTAGAACTGAGCAGAATAACAATCAAGGAAACAGAACACAGAATTCTTTTTTTTTTTTTTTTCATGTCATGTACTTTTGGTAAAATAAACACAGATCTCCTTTGAATTAAGTATTTAGTCTTTTTATTTCAAAAGAAGAAAGGATACCAAGAAGCAGAAGAATGAAGCAGTTAAAACCAGCAAAGCTGCAAAGTAGGAAAGTTGAAAGGGAGAGATGAATCGAATTTCAACAAGGTTGTTTAATGCAGACTCAGGGGTGTGAGGGTTCAGACCCAAGTCACATCAAGTCCAACGACTTCAGCAGGCTCACTGACCCATCAGTGACAGAGCTAGGCCCCTTTCTGCTGAATCTTAACTTTACACATTCTAGACAGATCATGCACATACAGGTTACACTTCAGGGTTACATGAAATTGCATGCAATTCACACAGAGCATCATTTTGAAGGCACTGTATTGTGTAGCAGGGGCTGCTACTTTCTGGCAAGTCCTCCTAGGTTGGCTTACAAATGGTCCTCCTTTTTGTTTATTCACATTTGAAACTTTGGTGCAAAACTCAGGTGCTGTCTGATCCTACTTTGGCTTCATATCTCACTCTCTCTTCCACTTTCCCTTCATAAAAGCAGATAACAAGCTTAGAAGATGATGTTTCCTGACAACGATATCATGTTTTATTTGGACTTTCAAATCATTTGAGTCAATCATGTAGAAATTTTTAACATGTTGACTTAAACCAGTTGCAACCAGTTTTCTTTCTCATGAATTCAGCAAGGTCTGTAATTCACAGATTCCATGAGATACGACACCCAGAAGTTTTTACTCTAAATGGTTCATAATTAAAATAGTTGGTATACATTTGAGTCTACCTTAACTTTTAGAATGGGATTTCAGTGCATGCCACTTGCAGAGGCTCTCTTCCTGATTTTAAAGTCCCAGTTCAAGGGCTGCAAATTGCTTATCATCTTTAACAAAGAGCTCTGCATAATTTTTTAAGGACATAAATGCACATTTCTAGTTCTAAAATTTGCAGTAAATGAGATTTGATTCCAATTCCAGTGTATATTATCAAAGTCATGGGCTCTCACCACCATTTGGACCATGAGAAAAATCCCCTTTAAATTTTATCTTTTGTGCTATTTCAGTGTATGTTTTTGGTCTATCAACTTGGTAGGTGTGAAAAGAAAATGTATTTAACATTCTAAAACTCACAATGGAGACTGGATACAGTTCTAAGGATCATCACGGACTCCCTCATCACTCAAAAAACAAAAATATCTGCTTTTTGTGGTCATGTGCTGACCTACCACACCCTTCTAGCAGGAATGTTCTGCCTCTCCCAAGCCCTGAGGAATGGAGTCGGCTATCTATGGACTGAGATCTCTGAAACTGTGAGGCGCCATATTTTTAAACTTTTCTTCTTCTAAGTATTGTCAGGTGTTGGGTCACAGTAGCAAAAAAAGCTAAAACAAATGTCATGGAGGACAAGCTCAATAGATTGATTCTTAGGTTAGTATAATTTGGGGTGATGGCCATGCATTGAGTTCCACAAAGTGATGCCAGAGGTTCTAATTCAGCAGCTTTGATGACCAGCTTGCCTGGGCACTAGATAACTAAAATCTTCTATCGTGTTCCTTCAGTCCAAGGTGTGACAATAACTCCCTATAATTACTCCCTACAATTATAGGAAATCTCTTTTACACCATTTTTTTTTGCTTCTTCAATCCTTTTAATAATTTTGTAAACTGAATAAAATTTGCTGTCTGACATACCAAAAACAAAAACAAAACAAAAAACACCAACAAAGCTTTCCTGCCATTTATTCACATGCTCATTCTGGCCCTTACTTCCACCCCCAGGGTCAGCAGAAAGCACAATGGAACTAGCTCCTATTTAGGTCAAACAGAGGGTTTTGAAGCCTCCTTGTGGGAGGAAACAGAAAACTTTGAACTACAAGTCATCAGTGAAATTTCTGCCTGAAATTCTGCTCTGCTCATAGCATACCATATAGACGAGAGACTGTCAGCATGTTTCTATTAGACTGCAGACACTTCCTTGAAAGAAAAGCTATGAAAACATGTATTAAATTGATTTTATAGAAATGTTTTGCAGCAACTACAGATGTCTCAAGATAGAGTTTTCTTCCTAGCTCACTTTTGTTAGAAAACACTTGACTCTCCCTGACAAACACACCACGAAGACCATGTCTTCTTATTTCTAACAAGAACTGGATTCCAAACACACACACACACACACACACACACACACACAGTAAAAGAACTTATCAAACAGAATCCATCTTTTATAATACCAAACCTTCTATTTCAGTCTCTGACTTTGCTCTAGTTTTATCCATTTACTTAAGAAGTAAGGCTCAGAGCACTCAAATGGCATCAAAAGGTTTCTCTGTCATGAAATTACTTTAACAGTGTATTCTGGGTTCAAAAAAAAAAAAAAAAAAAAAGGAAGCAGGAAGGAATAGAATTTACATACTAAAATATAAATAAGAAAGGTGGAGAGGGGGAAGTAATGTCCCTTTTTTTCCACTCAAAAATGGCAGTGAGAGAATAAACAATACAGCAAGTTCAGGGGACTTGAAAGCCACTGAAGTGCATTCTCTCCAAGAAAGGAAAGGACAGCTACTGCATTCCAACCAACTCTGCAAAGTCTGCTAACTTAGAAATACCTCAATTATAGAGTCCAAAGGACTGTCACTGACATATCCCAGTTGGGTCTGATGTGATTCCATTATATCACTGAGACTGGCCTTCCTGAATGTTGCCTCCACAGAAGCTACCAAGCAGATGGCTGGATTTCAACCTGTCATAGCACATGAATGATGATGCCAAGAGGAAAAACATGTCACTAACACTTACACCACACTAACCTCAGACTGATCATCCATTAACTTTTCCTTATTCATACCTAGGGTGTAAGTTTTTACCATGTTTTCTCACAGTTATTTCAAGTGAGGCACAAATATCTCCAAATTTCACTTTTGCAATTTTAGGTTACAATGAGGCACAGAGTCTACAGTAGGGAAACCAAATTGTCAACTACTGGCTGAGGCTTGCAACTCTTACCCCTTTAGTAAGTAAGTAGAAAGGAAACGATACCTAGATTTTAATATGGCTTTCTCTTAAATATCTAACCCTTCCTAAATACCCAGATAAACTACTATTCTCCCTGGAAATGTTAGCTGCAAACTCAGTGCCTAAAACCAATACTCCAAGAGCAGCTGATGAGAAGCTCAGGTCTGCACAATTTCACACTTGACTTCTCTCAAGTGCCCAATTACTGGCACTGGGGAGGCTTCACAACTAGCAGCAATCAGATGAGGTTTGCAATGACAATGTTGGGTTAATCTGCCCCCAGAGCAGACAAACCTGACTTTATGGTAAAACACCTAATGCCTTAGTCAGCAGAACAAACTAAGTCTGCACCTGGGTTCAACCAGGCTGTGGTGATGAAAATCTTAGCTGATATTTCTCCCCTGAAATGACTTGAAAAATTTTGAAGATGCCTTTAAAGTTGCAGGGAGTGGGTGGGTAGGTTTTTTTAATTATTAAATATTTTTATTAGTTGTTGATGGACCTTTATTTTATTGACAGGTGGTGCTGAGACTTGAATTGAACCCAGTGCCTCACACATGTTGGCAAGTACTTTACTACTGAGCCACAACTCCAGCCCCCACATGGGGCAGTCTAAAGATGATCCATAGATGCAACTAAAGATTGTGAACAGCAGGTGTTCATTAGAGAACAACCAACCACCACCACCACAACTGAGGATTGAACTCCAGGGCACTCAACCTCAGACACATCCCTTGCCCTACTTTGTGTTTTATTTAGAGGCAGGGTCTCACTGAGTTGCTTAGTGCCTTGCTGTTGCTGAGACTGGCTTTCAATTCGTCATCTTCCTGTCTCAGCCTCCTGAGCCATTGAGATTACAGGCGTGCACCACCGCGCCTGGCAAGAACAAAAAATTTTAAAAGCCTCTGTGACATACTTATTTCATAAGAGAGAGAAAAGACGATGCTAAGGATGGCACCCCAGGCCTTGTACATGCTATGTAAGCATTCTACCACCGAGCTACATCCACCAGGCCTAGAGCACATTTTAAAGGTAAACCAAGAACCTATTTGGAGTTTCTGTCAATTTAAATGGAAACTTTTGGACCTTATGGAGTACTAAATATCCCTCAATCAATGTAGTTTTCATTTAAATGCTACTTCCTATACAATACAAAGTTCAAAATCACACGATCTTCTATATATTCTAAGACTTCTTGGAAAAACAACTATTGACTAACACCAAACAAAACAACCCATTACTTATTATGTAATCGCCTGTATTAGTGCATTTTTAAAAAATATGTATTTTAGAGTTTTGTCATCTTCTGTTAAAGAAATCTTTCAAAGACTTTAAGGGAAATAGTGAAATCAGATTTACAACATAACAAATGATGAAGCTGTCACCTATACACAGATTTTTGTTACAAATACAATTTAACAAACCTGGCTAATGAGATACAAAAGCTTCTAATAATTTTTATTAAAATTGAAAGCTGTATCCTCAGAACTTAATTTTTGTTGAGGAAAGTCTGAATTAAGTGACAAGTTCACTAATGTATTCTGAGTTTTCCAACTAGTAGGGAAGAGAGCACAACTGAGGTAGGTTGTTCTCTCCTGTTATCTTACTTGGGTTCTGGGTTTTCTTTCTGTAGAACTCAGTAATCCTGAGTTCTACATTGGAAGCTTCCAGAGACTCCAACTATGTTCTGATTATTCAATATGTTTCAAAAAAAAAAAAAAAGAAAGAAAGAAAAAAAAACTAGGGTGCCACTCAGTGACTTATCCTTGGTTCAAACATTAGGCTAAGGTTTCAGTGTTTATTTTGCATGTTTACAGCAAGAACTCAAGGCCTATGATGTGCCTTCTGTGATCCCAACCATTGAGTTTAGAAAGTTTTTGTGCAACAGAAATGTAATAATTGAAAAGTAATCTTTTCCTTTCCATGTTTTTCACATGTATCAATATCAGTTCCTTCAGATGTCAACAGAAATAACCAATAAGGGATGGGAACATAGCTCAGTTGGTAGAGTGATTGCCTCCCATGTACATGGCCCTGGTTTCAATCACCATGCACCACTAAAAAAAGAAAGAACCAATAAATGTGGCAAATTCTTAAAACTAGCTAAGTCATCATGACCCAGTCATTTTATTACCCTTTCACAATGTCTGTTACTTATAAATGATTTAGGAAGACATGTAAGTTTACATAGTTCATACTTCAGCAGTTTTCAAATTTTCTATTTCCAAAGGGCTCATTTTTCCTCTTTCAAGGCTTGACCTTTAATGTTCCACTGATGGTGACTATTACCAAACTAGATTTACTGCAGAATCTTTGCTTTCTTTTTTTTTTAAGTCAATTTTATACTATAAAATTTGGAGCTTTTATTTTTTCCAATGCTGTATTAAAAAAAAAATCTCTTTACATCTCAAAAATTATGAGATCACAGGGAGTAAACAAAATTTGCATTACAGACTACACACAATGCTTGGCTTAAATAAATGGCTTTTCCTGAGAGGTTGAGCCTCTTAATCAAAAAAAAAAAAAAAAAAAAAAAAAACAACAACAACAACAACAACAAAAAAAACTTCTTAAAAGTAAATGTCCTCTGTCTTTATGTAATCAAAGGAACCTAGAAAATTTTTGTTCACTTAGTCACAGAGATTTCTTATAAATATATCAAGTTTTGACATCAAACATGTCTAACTTATAAATAATAAATGGCTTCGGTGAAGAGTCAGAGGTATTAAATATCAGTAATTTCAATATACTTTTAGGATCCTTTTCTCATTTCTCAGAGCTTTAAGGGGATGCACAGATACTAACTAATCTATTAAAAACAAAATGGTACAACTAGGATCAGATTTGGACTTTGGAAGTCAATGCTGGAGTAAATTTCTTTTGTAAAGTGAATTTGTTTGTTTCTTTTTTTTTTTAATAGCTGCACAAAGGAATTAGGACAGCACATAGTAGAATTTAAGGGTAATGAGGCTATAAAGTTATGATAGCCATAGAATGAATTAAAGAGCTCCTTTAGCAAACCTTTGTAAACCGTGTTTCATAGAAAGGCCAATTCTTCCCAATGGCACTGTTATATATAAAACTTAGGAGACAAAAAAACTGCAACTAGGCAAATTTAAAAGGTTAGCACGTGTTGCTTAATTTTTGAATGTAAAGTTAATTTAGTTTATAGAAAACATTCTTACACAAAAAGAAGCACAAACTTGAGATGGGACCGAGAGAAAAATGGTATTTTTAAAACAGTGGGCTCCCTAATGATTACAAATGTAAATGAATAATAGGAACGTGCAGTCCACAAAAGAGGAGAAGATAACAGGGGCATGGGGGGAAGGTGGGAAACGACTGGGGTCTGATAAAAGGGCAACTTTCTAGTGAAGACATAATTTTAAAATGGAACTCAAAATTAATACTTATTATAATAGACAAAATTACTGCTGGTTATATATGCAAAACTAGTTTGAGAAACCAGCATATAGAATAAACAATACAGATATAGATTTTACTACATTTAAAATTACTTAATAATGCCCTTTACCAATGTCTTTTAACTTGCAAATGACACAAAGAAAAAATTTTAATGTACAAATGAATCAAAGTATCTGCCCACAATGTTGAACATGGAGTAGAACCAAACATTTATAACCTCAACTGTGACACTGTCAAATTGTACTGAGAAAATAAGACAAATAGGGACACCCAACAGTTATTTCAAACAAAAAGTAAATACATTGTCATACATTCCCTTTGTATTCATTATTTAGTATTTCTGACTTTTATGAAATCTTCAAACAACAATAACATACAGAAATAGTGATATGTAAACTTTAAGTAGTGAAATCTTGGACTCTTAGGTTTTTGTTTTTTTTTTCCTTTTTTACATTCAGGGTAACTTATATTTTAGAACTAACAAATTATTTCAGAAGATCATCTAACTGTCACAAACGAGCAACATGTATGTACTGCAATTTTATTTCAATCGCACAAAATGAAGTTAGCACGTAGGAAATTTAAATGAAACAGTTATGGTAAAAACAGCAGAGAACTGAAAAAATCTAAAAAGGAAGTACACCTAGAGCATGAAAAATCAACATTCATTAGTGTTTCATCTTCAGTTTTGATTGACATTGATGCTTGCAAATTTTTAAACAAACTTTTAAATCACGATGACTATTCTGAAGAGATTTCAGCACCAGCACTAAGATTTGTACATTCAGTTTGTTTGCAATTGACTTGTTAGCCATTTACATAGTGTATAGTACAGATTTGTCACAGGTCAGATCACAGTGTTGAGGAAAGCAGTACCTTCCTGTAATTAGAAGGGATCCCTAAACTGTACTCAGCTTAAGACATCCAATGTATAAGAGCACAAAACCCATCATAACAATGTGGTTCCAAGGACATAGTTTTGATTAGGAAAATACCTTAAGCTTCTGTTTCCCATTTTAATTACTGAAATCTCTAACAACAACAGAACTGTCATATATGACAGCAAAAGTGTAGAGTAGTTCAAACGTCTTGGAAGGAACACATTTAGCAGTCTGGGATAATGCACAATGATGGAGAATATAGCATGATTCAACACTGGTTCTTTTTTGTCATTTTACACAGACATCATGTTAATATTAGACCAAGGCACAAAACGTTTAGTGCATAAACCAGTTTCTTTTAAGATTTAGCATTTTATTTTAGTTTTTTAATCTTACTTTGGACCACTTGTACTCAGTACTCTACCCACTATAGACTATTTAACTTACCCAACAAAATCAAAAGTGATTTCTGACCAGATTTAATAGGGGACATAAACATTTATATTATCAAAGTGTCTAAAAGAACAATAATAAAGATGAAAATGCCTCCTATTTCCTTTAGAGAATAGTAATTTATAAGCTTGCTGCATCTTTAATGCCTTTACTACTATCACATGACAATGAATACTTGATAGAAAAAAGACCTGTTTACTCTTGAATTATGATAGCTCACCCATCACAATTTAATCTAAAAATGAAGTTTCTACAGAAATAGAAACTATTTTAACAAGGAAAAAATTCCCTCAAACTTTTTTGTAGTGGTAACAACTGCAAATCTGCAGAGTGTAGAAAATTATGCTATCAATAAGCTTTGTCTTAGAACTGAGATGTACAAAATCTAGAAAGCAGATGAAGGTGGATTATTTCTTCCGAATTTTAGTGTAAGATTTGATTATAAGAGAATTAAAAGCAATTATGGCACATAACAACTCAAGCATAAGATGGAGAGCCTGGAGAATGGTTGATTTCCTAAATTTTCCAGAAATCTGTAATTGTAACATATAGGATTTCTGCCCTATTTTAATCTTACCAGTTTCAAAGAGAAGGGAGTGGATCACACACACACACTGCACGCAAGCGCACACCCACCCACACCCAACACAGGGTGATAATAAAGTATCTTACTCCTTCCCACCACCGAAGTCTCACTTTGTTAAAAAAGAAAACTGCAGAACTCTTCAATGGTTTCCCTTTAGCTAATGGTTTCTGTGACCTTAATTGCTGCCATCATTGTTATTTCTTGTATTTCAACATAACAAAATTCAAAGGCAGCTGCATCATCAGGATCATGTACCTGAACACCTGTATCACTGCAGGGGTACCTAGGTATTAATAACTGCCAAATTCAGTGATCAAACTCTTTGAGTTCCACAATAAGATTTAATTAATGTGAAACTCAGTATCATGTTTCAGACCATTGAAATTACCGGTTAAAATACAAATAGCTGAAGACATGATGTAAAAGGTTAAGTACTTGGTTTTGTTAACATATTTACCAATTAAAGTCACAAAATATTCCTCATTATTATTCATGCAGGTAATTGAGAAAAAAGATAGTGCAGAAATTAACTTCAAATAAAAAATTATTCCTTCCCTTCCTCCCATTTCCCTATATTCTACAAAATGTTTTCCCTGGGACTCAGCCTTGAAAAGGCCACTACATATTAGTGTGACATGCATTACTGTTTGCAATTAAAAAAGCTAACATTGTGGTGACTGTAAGTACATTATAAAAATGTCCACATGCATAAATCTAAAAAAGGTTGAAAACCTACAGTAAATCTACAGTATATTGTTTTACATTTGACCACTGGTTTGTGTTATGTAGAAGTCATAGATTTGGTAAAGCATTGTAACAATTTAGGAAGGCATCTAAATCTTTAAATTCTGGATGAATTTTATGTTTTAAACTACAAAATTGCATGAAGGCTAACTTGAGAGACTTCCTATCATTCTAAAATTCCTCAAGCTGGACCAATCATTTTTAGGACACTTTCTGACAAATATCACCCTTTGAAAGCAAATATAATTTCATTTGTTCCAGTTTATGATCTTAACCTACACAGGGCTGATCTCATTATTCATGGAATATCAAATATGATAGGAAGACAAACCTGAGAAACATTTACAATACAATAGCAGAACTTGCTAAATTCTTCATCAGCACTCTCTAGGGGGCGAAAAAAAACTTCATAAGCCTTTCTCTTCTTTATTTTAGCAATGTGGAAAATGTGCAGTTTTATCTCAACATGAAAATATTTCAATGCATGGTGATCTTGCCTGACGAGCTTAGTATTTTCTGCATAACCGTTAACAGGAACTCATATACGACTCTCTTCCATCCTGTGGTAAAGGTCAGAAAAAAGCAGCAAACTGGGAGGGAAATAACTGATCGCCAGTCATAATATCTGAAGGCTTTCAGAGGATGTCGGTTTCTCCCTCCTTCTGACTGGTTGTCTCCATTTTCTTCTTATAGCTCATAAAATCATTGTGGGGTTGGGGGGAGGGGGAGGGAAAAGTAGGGGGATTCTAGGAAATTTTTCTTTTTCTCTCCAGATTAAAAAGTTCTGTATCTCTCCTTAGTTTGCTTCTCTATGCAGTATTTGACTTGCTCAGTTCCTGCCTGATTGCTGGAAAGAAAAAGGATTGAAAGTAAATACACACAATATCTTTATTTCATTTTTACATGGTGCTGAGGATCAAACCCAGTGCCTCACACGTGCTAGGCGAGTGTTCTACCACTGAGCCACAACCCCAGCCTGAGTTACTAATTCTTAAGAAATTTTAAGGATTGTATTCAAGTACACTGATTTTTTTTTTTTGGGGGGGGGGGGGTACTAGGTGTTGAACCCAGGGGCATTTAATCAGCGAGCCACATCTCCCCAGCCCTATTTTGTATTTTATTTAGAGACAGGGTCTCACTGAGTTGCTTAGGGCCTCACTAAGTTGCTGAGGCTGGCTCTGAACTCCAGAGATCCGTCCTGCCTCAGCCTCCTGAGCTGTTGGGATTACAGGCATGCAGCACTGTGCTTGTCAATACATTGATTTTTGCAGCTTTCATTATCTAGATCTTTGTCTTATTATAAAGATGATTCTAATTCTTAAAGTGTATACATTTATTTATTTCCCTTTTTGTATACAAAAAAGAAACCAAAAACCCAATTCTGTGGGCTCAACATCAAGAGGACAGTGGGATACATGAGTAGAAGTAACCTAAAGAAAAAATTTTCCCATCCAGTTTTTCAAATAACAGACAACATTTGCAACTAAGGATCTTGTTTATCCTTATTTTTAGAAATAATTTCCATTATAAGCTGGAGAGCTCCTCCTGACATCCTAAGCCAAACAAAGAGCTGGATACTATGATAAAGTTATTATCTTTAAGTAATAAAAATTTTCTTTATTTGCATTTTCTTAAACACAGCTCTTCTTAATATTTTAAAGAGGTAGCAAATTTACTCAGAGACTTACCATCAATGAGCTCTTCTTTTAGCTTTGTTAATTCTTTTCTCATTTCATCTAAAATGTCCTAAAATATTAGAGAAAAACACCAGGTTGGGGGAGAGAAATTACTACTAAAAGGTTTCTTATTCATATAAAATCTTAAGAATGTTAAAAAATGGGATGAGCCATTTTTTGTTTCCAGAGTCCAACTTTGGTAAATTTTGTTTTAATATTTCTCCTTTCCCAATCTTTGCTTATTCTAGCCTAGCAAGATATGAAATAGAATGCTTTCTAAAACTAAAATAACTATTTTGTTATCCAGTGAAAAGTATGATTCAAATAGTTTTTAGAAAAGACAACAGTCCTCTGGTAGAAGTCTGAAAGATAATATATAAAAGAAGTTTCAAGGAGGAGGATGTTACTGGACAATCGGCTCTTGGCAAATATTGATTACCTGGTGTTAAGTATGGGGATTTCTTAGGAATCACCATAGCTGCCAAGCAAGACTTCAAAGAATCTAGAATTCTTTTGGAGGGCATTTAGGATTTTTCAGGGGCTGGCTTAATGAAGCAGAGATAAAGATGGACAGAACCCTGCTGGACCCACACCATATAACACAGAAGGCACCAGCCACACATAGCTCCTGAGCACTTGAAAGTGGCTAGTTCAAATGATATGAATCAGAGTTCAAAGACTTAGTATGAATAAGATAATGTGAAATAACAATAGAATTTCAAATATATTAACAATATATTGAAATGAGCTTATTTCAAATACATCAGGTCAAGTAAAACATTAATTTCACCATTTTAAAAATATTACTAGAAAAACTTAAAATATGTATGTGGTCTACATTATATTTCTGTTTTAACAGGGATGTCCTGGATACTTCTTCAAGAACTGTGGATCTGAAGCTAAATTGGTGAAAAACAACTATCTTTGAAAGGATTAGTTTTAAATTATGTAACTTTAACATTGCATACTTTAGGAAAAATTAAACTGCTCTGTTAAGATTCATTAATGAAAAAATTTGTCAATTATAAAATAGCAATGAAACCGAGACACAATGGTTATTAATGTGAGCTAATAGATATACTTATTCAGATTAAACTTCAAATAATCCCTCAAATTCAATCTATTCCCTTTTTCTACTCCATTACTTCAGGTAATTTAAGAATTTACCATATGTTCAAACGTGTGCAAATGCTCAATGTTAAAGCATTTTCAAGAAATGAAAGACACACTTAATATAAAGCAAAACAAGGTCTTGATTATCAATGACCACATGCTTTTCTTTCAAATTACATAAAATTTAACATTTCAAATAGCTTTTCAGTCCAAAAATTAGGTTTATCTAAAAACATTATTTCATCTCTTAGAAATAAGACGTTAAAACTTGCAATCTCATCACCTGTTACTCCTTCCTGAGTATATAGGTATTAAATATAGTGCACTATGTATTCAAAGTATAAACAATATCTTTTTCTTTTAAAAAACTGAGATAACTGCACACATTTGTTTTGTTACCTGTATACTCTCACAATACTTTGCATAAATTCCTTGACATGAAATTGCTAGAGTCAATGGCTTTTGAGTTGCTTCCCCAAAGTGCCTCTTAAAAAGCAGAAGTATACGAGAGTGCTTATCTCCTCACATTCTTACCAAACTGAGATTTGTTGAGCCCATTTTCCCCAAAATGGTAAGGGGAAGTAGAAGCCCATGATTTTCTTACAATTGCACACAATGCACTTACACATACAAGGTATCTTTTAAAAAGAAACCAGTCCAAGTAAAGGAAAGCACCCACCTGCTTCAGTCTGTCATAGTCGAGTCCTTCTGTCTGGACTCCATTGGCACTGGGCTGTGACGAGGGTGTGGATTTTGGTCTGTACAAATGTAATTTCCAGGATAGGTTAAACCACACTTATGATTCTATGAGCTCATAAATAATTGTAACTTTACCAACCCAACACCAGATTTAAACACATTTCTTAAATAAAACACATTTTGTTAAAAAGTTAAGTGTCAAAATCATGGGACTGATTAGAATAGAAAACCAATATTTTTTACTTTTTTACATTAATCAATAAAAAGAAAAATACAAAAACTTGAATATTTACTGTAATACACATCTGTTTACAAATTCTATGCCTCAGTTTGCAGGAAGAAAACATTTTAGTAAGCATGATTTCTTTGTATCTTTTTTTTTTTTTTTTTTTTTTTGTGGTGCTGGGGATTGAACCTGTGGCTTTGTGCATGCAAAGCAAGCACTCTACCAACTGAGCTATATTCCCCAGCCCTCACTTTATTCCATTTCTAGCATTAAAACAAACAAGAATGTTGAAAGAATGATAATAAGATTAGCAGTACATTCATATCTAATTGGCTATGTGGCTATTTCCCTATAAGGTTTTTATAGAGACATCAATTTGAATGCTGTTTCAGACTAAATACTTCTAAAAACTTACATGGTTTAAAAAAAAAAAAACTCAACAAGGAAATGATAGAAGCTAATAATCAATAATAATTACACACTTAAAAAAACTTAAGCTTCTATTAAAAATTTTACATGACAAGTCTTAGAGATTAGGCATATTTTAAGCAAATGTTTCAACACCAAATAAATCAGTCATGCCTCCCTCTCCAATACTGGCAATAAGAGAAAAATTCTCAGTGGAAGACCTGAAGTTCTCCTTTATTTTCTGGTTTAGCACAGAAGTGGCCAATCTCTAAGAATCATAAGTCAATATAATTCGAGACCATTCATTAAACCACATGTATCTTCAATTTTGGAGAGTTCCAACATTAGAAATCTGAACTGAGACCCAATATGTATGACTTTTTCAATGTTATAATTTCATAATTCATAAAATATAATGCCCATAGGCATTGCTCATGAAAACAAAATACTGGGTTAATTTATTTTAATACCCAAACATAGTACTGCTTAAAATGTCATTATGAACAGGTATTAGGTATCTGCTTATATGAACAAAGGAAAATAATAACTTTCTGATAATGTTATCCAACAAGCAGTGAGGTAGGCACTGAAGAGGATAAGAAGATTTGTATGAAATATTTCCTTTCCTCTTGTGAAGATATACCTTCTTATTATGTGAAAGAGACAACTTAATTCCACAGTCATTTAAGATTTACTGAGATTCACAGTATGTAAGTTTTTTGTTTTTTTTTTTGTGGTGCTAGGGATTGAACCCAGGGCCTTGTTCATGCAAGGCAAGTACTCTACCAACTGAGCTATATCCCTGGCCCCACAGTATGTAAGTTCTAATATTTCTGTGCAGTCAACTCTAGTAAATATTCTTCTTCTTCTTTTTTTTTTTTTTTAATATTGGGAATTGAACCCAGGAACACTTTGCCACCGAGCTATGCCCAGTTCTTTTTATCTTGTATTTTGAGACAGGGTCTCATTAAATTGCTTAGGGCCTCACCAAGTTGATGATACTGGAATTGAACTTACAATCATACTGTCTTAGGCTCCTCAATCACTGGGATTATAGGTATATGTCACCATACCTAGCCTCCTACTAAATATGCTTGAAGGTTGATAAACTGCATTCTATGTACTCGTGCTATCTATTCCTGCTCTCCAGAATTAAATTACTAATTATTGTTTTGTTTTTAATCATATTTAAGTAGCATAACTAACTAGCTATTTTCTCTGAAGCTATATAATATCTCCAAAATTCATGTGAACAGCTATAATATGCTACATGACTGAGCAGTATGCTGTAAATATATCCTATTTCTAAACAAGTAAAAAATTATAAGTGTTATAAACAATTGTAGAAACATGCAATTTTTATAAAATTTAATTCATGCTAACATGCAATCCATCACCACCACCACCATGAGAATTAACTCAAGGGGGGAACTTTTCATACTGAAGGAAAGACGTAATCACCACTTTTTTAAAAAAAGGTTTTTCAACATTACTATGTGTACTATGTGTGAAAGAAGTGAGAAGATTTCATTGTTAAACACTATATTTCTAGCAAATTTTCTTAATAAATAAATATTTTATTCAGAACAATTACTCTACCTCAGTATAAAGCAGGAAAAACTATTTTATTACTGCAATATAAACATTTTATGGAGTTTTAGATGACAAAACTAAGTTTCAAATATTGATCATCATAGCATGAAAATAGTATATAGCAGATAGGAATTTAATCAGAGTCTGATTACAGAACTCCTAATCATAAGCACTCCCTCTGTATACTATTCAATTCATGTTTTTCAGTAAACTTAATGTGTATTTTACAAAACAGATGCATATGACAACATGAATATATTTAATGTTTTCTTAACCCATGTCTTCAACATAATTAATAACAAAATACAAGGGTTTCTCAGAGGATTGTATTGTTTAATGAAGAGTGTTGACTCTAGACACCTGCCTATAAAATAACTGTACCACAGTAAATTCCCATTCTGCCAAGTTCTATAAACAGCGAAAAAGTGCTTGGTTTCATTGTCAAAATTTTTATTATTTATTATTATTTTTCTATCTTTATGTATTTATTTATTTTTATGTGGTGCTGAGGATTGAAGCCAGAGCCTCATGCGTGTGAGGTAACGCTCTACCCACTGAGCCACAGCCACAGCTCATTGTCAAAATTTTTAATTGAGAAAGAAACAGATGTTTTATCTCCCCACACTTAATCCTTTTGTGTGTGTACACATGCATGCATGCAAGCTACATATCCCCCTCCCAGCCCTGAATGATTCATATCTTTTAAGTTTTCTTCATTAAAAAATGGCATAATAGGCACATCCTAGAAAAGAATCAGCTCAGGATATTAGGTTAAGTTATTAAAGATGATTTACTATAACAGTATCTAGGAAACAGATTTTTCTCAAAGAATATCCAGAACTGTGGCTATAATATTGTCCTGTGTTCTAGTAACAACCAGCACAAGATCTTCTTTTCCACGCTTTAAAAGCCTGTCTCATAATCATGAACAACCTAGACAATATATATGGCCTTAGATTTCCATTCTAGTTATTTCTGTTGTTTACCATTTTATATTTACCCTAGTCTGACTTCAAAGTAATGGCAGGTTTTTGTTTTTATTGAAGTTTTCAAAATAAAGCTAAAAATGAGAGACTCAATCTTCCTGAATATCCTTCTTGTGGTGATTACCAATCCAGGTAGAAAAAGCTCAGCCCTATCCTGAACATGTTATTTAAAAGTCTCAAACCACAAAGTCACAGCAGGATGATACCTGTGTAATGAATCATAGGACCTGTTGTCAAAAACAATCTGATTTTTCCTTGGAGAATCCCGTCTATGGAGGGGAAAACCATTTAAAGGAATATATAATAGAACTTTAAAAAAAAATAATCCTCATGATGTTAATGCTTTACAGGTTTTTTAGTTATAGCAAACGGAACAAGAATTAAAGGAATCTGTTATCCTTAAAATAATTGTTTTCTTCAATTAAAAAAAGATATGTTGAGACTTATTTTACTTATGTGAGGATACCATTTACTTGACAATTACAGAAAAAATTTTTAAAATTATTACACAGTAGCACTTTTGTAGGCCGTAGGCATAGTAAAACTTACCAATTACTCAACGAGTATTAAAACACAAAGAAAATTTTATTACAGTGAATATTAACTAACAGACTTAAAATCATTATGGCTTGTGACAAAATTGTACTCAGATACATAAGGAACTTTTTTCCCCATTGTGAATACAAGGATCAGTAAGGTTCTTTTTATGTGTGTGTTGCTGAGAATTGAACCCAGGGTCTTGCCCATGCCAGGCAAGCACTCTGCCACCAAGCCACACCCCTAGCCCCAAGATCAGTAAGTTCTCAAATTAAAACCATAGAAATAATTCACAAACTTTGCAATGTTATGTTCTAGTCATAGTTTGAAACATTTTAAAAAACCTTCTTGCTTTTATTATGCTGACATCTTCATTTAATAAATTCAGCATAATGCAGCACCTCATTATTACTTAACTCATCCTACCATAACATTCACATGGATATTACAAAGACAAATGAGTACTTTCACTACAAGGCAAGGATTAGATTCATAAACATAAAACAGACAAGGTATTTGCTTTTAAAAAGAAGAGGGAAGGGCTGTGGTTATAGCTCAGTGGTAGTGTGCTTGCCTAGCATGTGTGAGGCACTGGATTGGATCCTCAGCACCACATAAAAATAAATTATCAAAAAAAATAAATAAATAAAGGTTGGGCTGGGGTTGTAGCTCAGTGGGAGAGTGCTTTGCTTGCCTAGCATGTGTGAGACACTGGGTTCGATTCTCAGCACTGCATATAAATAATAAATCTATAAAATAATGGTCCATCAACATCCAAAAAATAAAAAATAAAGGTACCATGTCCACCTACAACTAAAAAAAAAGTAGAGGGGAAGAGGGGAGATAACTTAAAAAGGCAATATAATTCTTCACTTTTTAAACAGATTTTTAAAATCTAAAGTTTAAAATTGTTTTTAGTGAAACTTTATGACATAAATGGTAGAAATATATAACCTATCAAAAGTAGTACAAGAGGGGCTGGGATTGTGGCTCAGTGGTAGAGCGCTTGCTTGGCATTTGTGAGGCACTGGGTTCAATCCTCAGTACCACATAAAATAAACAAATGTGTTGTGTCTATCTATAACTCAAAAAATATTAAAAAAAAAAAGAGCAGTACAAGAGAGGTCAGAAAATACTCAAGTGTATCAGAATTTCTGTTTTGGTACAGGTTGGGAGGGAAAGCATCTAATGGAGTTGAAATATGATTAGCAAGATTCAACTAATCCATATAAAAAATGCTTTCAAAATGGTGACCTTTAAAGCACTTTAACTTCCTTTAAAAGTCTGGAGAAAAAAAAAATCTTTCCAAGAACATTTTTTCTTCACTAAATGAGACCAAACAAATCAAAGATCTTATTCCATTTGGAGCACCTCTCTTTCATGTCCCTTCCAAGATACAACTTTCACCATCAACTCAGGCTTAATTTTAAATAAACTCACTTATCTGATTCCTGTCAATGAAGCAATGAAGTAGAAATGCAGGGTAATGACAAAAAAAAAAAAGGAAAGGACTCTTTCCTGTCACAATTTAGATCTTCAAAGGACAAATGGCCATCACAGCCCGGTACTCTGTTATATACTTGAAAAATCAGGCTTCCTAATGTTCTACTGAAGAAAAAGTATAACTATTAGAGATATGATAAGAAGGTCACTTCAGTTCTGTTCTACTGAAAAAATATGTTGACCAAAAGCAATTCCCTTCATTTTCTTCTGAACTTAAATATAACCATCTTTCAGTTATTACAAACCAAAAGCTTTTATACATTCAAAAAGGCTTGGGTTCTTTGTGGAGCTTAAATAATTGTGTCATCACCAAATCTTCTTTGCTGCCAGCAGAAAAAAACAAACAAAAGCCAAATCCAAATTTAGGACAACACAGAGCAGGTTTGCGATACTATGAAGTCTATCTTTGTACTTACTATTCTTTAATAGATTTCTATAATTAGAGTCAAGTTTGCTTTTCATGAGGCAAAAATAAGATAGGTAGCTCAGAAAGAAAAGTTAAACAGTTTCTTTAGTCTCTAAATACATATCTTTTTTTTTTTCGGTCTGGGAAACATATGAGCCTTTTAAACTGTTTCATAAACCAAGAAAAAATTTCATCTATGTTTAAGACCTATGACTTAAATTCAGCCTTGATAATCAAGTATGCTAGCTAGGAAATACTTTGCTTTGACTCTGCCCCCATGGTAGTTTCTGGGCACTATCTTTGTAACTTGATTATGATTAGAAATTTCAACAGAAAGAGCAAATTTCTATTTCATAAATTCAAAGTTTTAAGTTTTATTCTACTGTTATAAACTACAGTCTTTTATCTCTAGCTGGTTATCAGTTTAAAATACAAAAGGTTCTTAAAAAAAAAAAAACCCTTTGAAGGATGTCATTCAGACTAATGGGGAAATGTGAATGTATATTATATTAGATATTATTGTTCAATGTTAAATTTCTTGGAGTTGTAATGGTACAACTCTGGTTACAAAGGATAAGTCCTGATTCTTCAGAAAAGCTAAAATATTTAGGGTGAAGCAGCACTTATTTGCAATTTGCTTTTAAACTATTCAGAAGGAAAAAAAGTATGAATATGTATATAGTTAAGATGAATGTGGCAAAATGTTAACATGTGATGACTATATGAGTATTTACTGTAACATACTTTCAAGTTTTCCATAGTTTTAATTTTTCAAAATAAATTGGGAGGGATAAAACTATTCTTAAAATTTCAGACCAACTGGTTAATAAATACAGGGTAAAATTTATCAGGCACTCACTAGTAAAAATACATTGGGCTCAGTGGCTGTCCAATAATAAATGAATTACGACTATTTTATGTGCTCCTTTTGTGAAATTTCTAATCTATAATTCTTTCAATAGAAAAACTGTATTTCCTTCTTTTTAGATACACATGTAATATAAAACTTAGAAAAAAAATTGATACCTGGAGATAACAGGTGACTTGCTACCATTCATTGTATTTGTCCTTTCCCAAGGTTTTCTGGTTGGTTCTTCAAAAGAAAGGAACAAATGTTACTCTAAACACTTTATGCGCTTTCCAGAGTTACTGTGAAACAATAAAATACTGAAATACCATCCTGTTTATATAGACTGTAGATAAATGTTATTTAAATTCTAAACATTAATTTAAATAAATAAGAATTCTAACATGCAGTTTCAGACCTTAAAATAAGGAAAAATTAATAAGCAGACATTTCTCTAGAAGAATCTAAGATTATAAAATCTAAATATTATAGAGTTCTATACACCAAATGGTAAGAAGTTTCTCTAATAAACATGTCATCAGAAAGATGAAAATTTTAATTAGAATGAGATAGTATCTACACTATTTTAATCTATTTTTAGTGCCAATAATAAAACAAAAACATAATCTGTAATGTGTTTCTGTACTTCAGCAGTTCATAAATCCAAACAGTCCTCTTGGTAAAAAATTTTAAGAAACTCAAAATAAATTTCAGAATCATACAATTCTATTATATTTCCTTCATTCTTAATCAATTCTTTGAACTTAACAGATAATTCAGTTAAATATAAGTAAACTCACTCTAAGCTCTCATTATAAGACACTAGGTAGTGAATTCACTGATTGGCTGGCTATGGTGCTTTGAACTTTTTTCTAATTTGGCTTACTCTCTGATGCTGTCATTGGTTTCAGTGGATGAATGGATAAAATGAGAAGTGGGATCTTGTCGTGGAAGAAAGGCATTTGAGCCATGTGAAAATCAAGTCTATAGATGAATTGTGATCTTGCTGTATAGTTTTAACCATAAAACTGCTCTGAGTTCCAATGTAGCTGCTCAACTGGCTTCTGCATTCTTTTAGGCATCTTTTACATAGTCTCTTAAAAATACATTTATGTGCAAAACTAAATGAGAACTCTTTCATGAAGAATGGCTTTTGATTCTAGATTTCTGCTACATGCAGGCATCTGGGCATTGTAAAATCATCACCAATCTTGCGTTACTCATTAATTAATCACCCCTCTTCCCTTTTTCACAATACTTTTTAATTTCTTCTTTTATATTCTAACAGTTAACATATTCTCTCAATGACTGTCACAGTGGTGGCAAGATCCTGAGTTGGCTGGGGAACATCAAATAATCAGATGGTATCCAGGACAGCCAGAATCAGAAACACATCTAACACATCAGCACAAAAGGTGAAAAGAGGGAAGTCCTTAGTAAAAATGAGGTACATCTTGAACAGGGAGGGGAACATTCATTAGGGCAGTGTCACCAAAGAGGCAGGTAGAAAGAAAAGTAATTCCAAAGAAGGTAAGATGCAGTGGCTTTTTAACCACTGTCTGAGGTCCTTTCTCAATTAGCCAAACAAGAACCCTCTTTTTAATCTTAAACAGGCTCAGCTGGCTGGGAGGAATAAGGCCATCTTCTTTAAGGGGTTCTAGGTGTGTTTCAGGAGGAAGAGCCTAGGCTGGGTCTTTGGAAACACTGGCAGAGCTCCCCAATTGGTTTCTCTGACTCAGTCTTTCCTGATTCTATATCACAATACTCACAAGTGCCATTTATGTGCTGAAAACAGTTCCAACTGATCATACATTAACCCAGTATGTGTAGGATAAAGCCTTAATTCCTGAGCTTTATCCTCAACCTTTTTGTTTCCAACTCACTTGTCCAAGAGGAATTCTCTATTCTAGACAGGTGAGTCTATTTACTATCTCCTGGTCTCTTTTTGCTCAGCTTGGACTCCATGTCTCTGTTCATGACATACTTCCTGAAATATCATTCCTTCCCCTACTTTCAATCATACCAAATACTCTACGATGTAACAATGGCCCAGATAGCGCCACATAAAATCTCTTCCCTCTCTGACATATTAATATTCAACATATGGTTATAAAAGATTAACTTTTCCTTAAGTATAGCTCATCTTCTCAACTGGATTAGAGTTTTCTGTGCTCCAGGTCTTTATCTTTCAGTTCTTTTTCGCCTATGAAGTGTCTGACACATGCCAATTAAAAATACTAAGTGAAACAAGAGGGGAAAAAAAAGGCCACAAGCCCTTCTGAATGAATTCATTGTCTATGTATGCAAATACACACAAAAATTCATGCTTTCATTTTTCATTTTTGAAATAAGTAAATATATGTTAGGTAAGAACAGTCCTTAAGCTGGGGCCCATGGATAATGTTCTGGGAATCAGGAACACTTTCAAACTGTGAGGAAATTTGTATAAAAATGATCTTTCCTTCTGGGGAGAGAATTTACAACTCTCATATATTTCTAAGATTCTTTAACCTTTTAAAGAATGATTTACTTCTAAATTATTTGTGGTTTTAATAGCTGTACATATAATTAATTTTTATTTATAACAGCAGACTGCTAAATAATGAGACATAACAAAAGAATAATGAAAATGAGATAATAATAGAAATGAGACAAAAACAAAAGTATGTTTTAGAAATAAAATTCTAAAGGCAGCTGGAGTCTCTAAATCAAAATATGTAGGCATTAATGTAGATGTTTCTCTAAAATGACTTTGATAGACCACTGTAGATATTAATTTATCAATTTTATTTGTTACTTCATTCCAAAATAGTTAAGGAGGCAAAGAGCCCAGTTCTTAGTCTGATCAAATACAAAGAAGAATGAGTAAGTATGTCACAATCTCCAAGATGGGAATCTTGGATGGAATATCACTAAGTATTTCCAGTAAAATATGTTTTGTTAATATTCTAAGTAATATATGCCATGTCCAAGAATTGTCAATGTCAGAAATTTTACTGTATTCAAAAATGTTTCCCAAAAGCTTAAAAAAATTTTTAGCTTACAAATTAGAAGTTTTATTTTCTTGATTATCAACACCCAAATGAATGGTTAAAATGACAACCTTTGCAATTTGAGAATATTCTGAAATAGAATGCAGGTCTACTCACTTAACTTTTACCTTAAAGAACTATTAAAAATATTCCCATTGTCTAATAATGTATTTTCCTTGTTTTAGCAAGTAACTCAAATCGTGGACAATACCCAGAGATGTGTAAAATAACTTTCAAAGATAGTTATGAGAAAAATGTTGAGTTTTAACAGATCTCACATTACCAGAAAGAAAGCAACAGCAGCTTCTGAGATTATAAAAGCAGAGAAAAGTCAATGCTTTCAAGTGTAAACAAAGAACTTTAACATCTTAGTGACCAAGCAGTCAGTTGGTTCAAACATGGGAAAGGGGATATTTTTAATTAGGAAGTAATATTTGAGGAAAATTTATAAAGGTTAAAATATCTTTCCTGAACTTACCAGGTGTGCTTGTTGAAGAAGCCTTGGAAGTTACAGGCTCTGAATCTTCCTAAATATGCAGAAATATATGTATTAATATCATATTCACTATTGCTGTACTGATTTAACATTTTACATGTTCCCTTTCCATATTCTTTATGTCATTCCCCACTATTTCCTTCCTCTATCTTCTCTTCCTTCCATTCCAACTTAGGTATCATCCTTCTTACCTTCCTAACATTCCCAACTCCCACTGTCCACACAGCTCCTTTTTTTTAAATTTTTTTATTTTTTTAAGTTGTTGATGGACCTTTATTTATATTTATATGTGGTGCTGAGAATCGAACACACTGCCTCACACATACTATGCAAGCGCTCTACCTCTGAGCTACAACCAGCCCCCACACATCTCCTTTCTTAAGTGTTCTCATGGAGAACCTGCACTAGCCAATGATATGAAGCCAGACAGATTTGAGAGATGGCATGAAAGGCAGTCAAATGGTGCAGGGAAAACAATTAGGTGTTGAATATCAACATATAGAACAGATAGAGAGCAAAGTTTGTACAGCTGAACGGGGGTGGGGTCCTAGGATGACAAACTGTTGATTTAATCAAATTCTTCATTTTGCATTAATACAAGGAAACTGAGAGCCTAAGAGATGAGGGAGGGATGGGGGACAAAACCCTAGTAAGAGGTCATTCACTCATTTAAAGGTAGGGCATAACAATAGAACTGATTCTATTATAGGTTTGAACTTCAGTGGTCTTCCCACAACTCCACATATTCAACTCATTTTAATAATGCCATTTTAACTTTGTAAATAATATTCAAAAGCCATTTTAAAGATATGCATACTTAAAAATAAGCAAATCTAAATTCAAACTAATTAAGTTCATATTAAATAATCTCTGACATGTTTTTGTAAGAAGCTGTGCTTGAGGGCTGGGGTTGTGGCTCAGAGGTAGAGCGCTCGCCTGGCGTGTGCAAGGCCCTGGGTTCGGTCCTCAGCACCACATAAAAATAAATAAATAAAAACAAAGATATTGTGTCCATCTGCAACTAAAAAATAAATATTAAAAAAAAAGAAGAAGAAGAAGAAGAAGCTGTGCTTGAATTTCATGTTTAAGGTGTGAGGGGTTATTTTTATTCACTTACACTTTTGTCCTCTTTTTGTTCTGCTTCTACTGTTGATCCCTTTTCAGCAATTCTTCTCCTAAAAAGATAGCAAATTGGATTTAAAAAAAAATCATCTCTTATTATAAAATATAAAAATTTCTCTAAGAGGAAAGAATTGACTCGTTATCTTCAGAATAAAATTAACAAAAATTCTCACCTCCTGGCCAGCAGGGCACTCATTTCTTCCATTAAACCACTACCCCCTAAAGGAAGTGGTCCATTTCCACGACTTGTATCTGTTTTGGATGAGTTCACGCTGATGGTACTTCCTCCACTTGGGAAAGAGGCATCCTCCATCTTAACGAAAATACACACACATAATGATTTCCTATGTTAGACAATCATACCCATGAATGTATTACATTAAAAATAGAAGAAACATCAGCTTTAATTTAAAAAAAGTACTCAAATATTATTTTTTATAACCTTAAGAACCAATAAAGAGAACAGTATTAATTTATATATCAATGGGAGTTTTATCAAAGTTAACATTACTAATAATAAGATGAAACAATATCATGTCTTCTTGAACAATACACTGAGAAGGCCATAATTGTTGGTATTTTTGCACCCAAATTGTATAACCTGAATCTGATATTGAGAAAAATTCAAATAAGTCAAACTGAAGGTCATCTAAAAAATGTAAACAATCAAAACACAATCAAACAAAAAAAACCCTGACAATTAAAAAAATGTCAAAAATTTTGAAAAAAGAAACAAAGATTGAGGAACTGTCACAGATTAAAATAAATTTGGATACATTTGCGGACTGTCATATTCTATCAATGTGAAATTTCTTGATTTGGTAATTACACTATGATCATGCAGGTAAACATTCTTTCTCATTCAAAATACACAATGAACTATTTAGGAAAATGGGCATGATATTTCTATCTTACTCTCACAAATTATGCAGATAAAAACAATGTAATGATAAAATATTAACCTATAAATACAGATGATGGATTCACAGAAATCATTTATGCCACTCTGCAACTTTTCTGTAAATTTTAACCATTTTGATTTTTAACACAGGGTTTATAAAATTAGAATAATATATCCAGTATTTTAGATATTTAGAAAGAATAAGACAGATTTAAAAATAGAGTAATTTGGAGACATATTTACCCGTGACACTTTCCTAAGTTTTGCTCCAGCAATTGCAGCTGCAAGTCCAGTTAAAGGGCGATTGTCTTCTGACACAGATCCCGAGAAAAATCCAGATGCGGGGAGGGGAGGGGCAGGAGGTGGTGGTGGAGGAGGGGGCACTTGATTAGGAAGTGGGGGAGGAGGAGGGGGAGGGGGAGGCCCGGAGGATGGCAGTGGAGGTGGTGGAGGAGGTCCTGGGGGAGGAGGAAGTGCTGAGGCCTGAGCAGGACATGGTGGGAGTGGTGGGGGAGGCGGGGGTGCAGGTGGTCCTAAAACAACACCTGCAAAGAAGAAATGTTAAAGACAGATCATCAACAATAGAGCCAAGTAATATTATTTTTTGTATATAGGTACACACAATGCTATGCTAAATTAAGTTGACTAATATACTTATCAGTATATTAGTCAGCTGGAATTCAATTTATTACAATGTTTAAAGACTAAATCAGTTTTTTTTAAATTTGTTTTAGTTATATGTGACAGTAGAATGCATTTATGCACTTTGATACATACATACATAGATGGAATTAATTTCTCATTTTTCTGAATGTACATGTTGCAGAATCATATCAGTCATGTAGTTACATATATACATACAGTAATAATGTCTGTTTCATTCTACTATCTTTCCTATCCCCACATCCCCTCTCCTCCCCTCCCATCACTTCCCTCTATCTAATCTAAGGTAATGCTAATTCTTCCCTAGTGCCCATCCCACCCTGCCTTATTGTGAATTAGCATCCATAAATTAGAGAAAACATTAGGCCTTTGGTTTTGTGGGATTGGCTTATTTCACTTCTCATGGTATTCTCCAACTCCAACCATTTACTGGCAAATGCCATTATTTTACTCTTCTTTAAAGCTAAGTAATATTCCATTGAGTATATACACCACATTTTCTTTATCCATTCATCTATTGAGGGACACCTAGGTTGGTTCCATAGTCTAGGTATTGTGATGAGCTGCTATAAACATTGATGTGGCTGCATCTCTATAGTATGCTGATTTTAAGTCCTTTGGGTATAAACCAGGGAGTGGAATAAGTTTTTTTTAGTGTAGTTACATATATACATACAGTAATAATGTCTGTTTTTAAAACTGATCAGCAAAGGAAACAATACTAAATATATACTAAAATATAAAGCCAAATTTTTAGTAACTACTTATTTGAATGTTAGACCTTTAGTAATAGAACTATGCAACAGATCATCTAATTAAAAAATATTTCCCATCAGAATTGGGAAAATAAGCAAAATAAATGCTTGTAAAATTTGGGAGAGATAAGCATTCCAAACAAGTTATATAGTGAAAGTTAGTACTATTTGAAATAACAAATCCAAACAACCCATGTGAATTTAGGTGTTAACATTCTACTATAATAAAGTCAGATATTTATTGTTTATAGACAAAGTGATTGGACTAAGAATATGAGTGAGAAGTGAGTCCTAGGCTCCAGTACCTTAAAAATGTTCTATATTTAAATCCCACATGTAGTCAAAAGTGACAATCATTGAAGGGAATTTAAAATCTCAGAAATAATTAAATAATATAGAATATGAAGCGCAGAGTTGTTTTGGCCTTTGAAATGGGTATAGAAAGTGTTCAAGGGGCTGGGTGTGGTGGTGCAACGCCTGTAATCCCAGCAGCTCAGAAGGCTGAGACAGGAGGATTGTCAAGTTCAAAGCCAGCCACAGCAATGGCAAGGCGCTAAGCAGCTCAGTGAGTCCCTGTCTCTAAATAAAATACAAAATAGGACTGGGGATGTGGCTCAGTGGTCGAGTGCCCTTGAGTTCAATCCCCAGTACCAGAAAATAAAAAATTCAAAAATGTTCAAATCTTGTAAAAATCACAAAGGGAGTGAACAAGACTTTGAAATCAGAATATTGAACTGCTAGATAATTCCCCCCTTAAGGTTTAAAAGAAAAACAAATACTGGGTGGTAACTGCTAATTTTTTCAGCCTAAGCAGTTGTACAGTAGAAAACATAAATGGTTCACAGTACAGCACAGAGTAATAGGCTGTCCTGTACAGTGTCATGAGTTCTGAGAATGAAGGAGGCAAAAAGGTCAGCTTCATCAGGCTGGCTTTTTCTCTCTAGTTCAGTGCTGATGTCAATAAAAACAAAACTATTCACAATGTTATTGTTACTTTAATTAGGAACTACAATTTTTAGAGAAGAGGTATATTTAGATCCAGATTATAAGACTGTTTCAGCATCCTCTCTAAATCCTAAATATAAAAATCTAGTGGGGATGGGGATAGTTAAGCTTATTCTTAATTATATCCTCCCCATCCTCCCTTCCCCGATGCCATGGAATAAGGTTGTGTTAAGGAAGAGTGGAAAATAACTGTAGAGAATGCTATTCTCTCAGCCATCCCTTCTCCCACTACGTCAAGTAAGTTTGGGTCATATGATGCCACTACCATTCCTACAAAGTCAGGATTAGTTTTTAGGGTCCAGGTGACAGCCATCCTAAAAGTCCAATATGAGAAGCCAAACACAGAAGAGGCCAACGTGAAAAGGACCCAAGAACAAAACTGCTCCAGTGGAAACACTAGGATGTTTCATCTTATAAATCTGTCTCAGAAAGTAAAGGAAAACAATTTACATTATATATTTTGTGTGTGGTAGATCAAAAAGGTCAAGTTAGTCTTCCTAGTGAAATTTAAGTACTAGAAAACACCTTTTATGATACTGCAGAAGATAACAAAAGCTAGTTCAATATGGGAATTCCCCATCAATTATCCCAATACAACTGATCTAATAGAATAAACAAAAATTACTTTTACCTTTAATTTTTTAAATTTTAAAAAAAGCCACATGGCACATAGACGTTCAACTATTAAAGTCACCCTATCTTTTCTAGGCAGTTAAATTTGTTGCTATGCAATACTCAAGTGATTAGTTGTTAGTAGCAATAATGAAAGCCTTACCCTGTTGGGCTGGAGTCTCGGACGGCTGAGAGGCTGCCTGCAAGCCTGGCTCAGAAGCAGAGGAGTCTCCCAGCACAGAGTTTAGAGGAGTCTCCACAGAGGCAGGGGCAGCTGCAGAGGGAGAAGGGAGAACACTGGGCTTGGATGAGGGAGTTGAGGCAATAGGGGTGCTTGGAGGAGGAGAAGCTTGAGATCCACAGTGTGAGAGTGATGCGAGGGAAGGCAGTGGAGGCGGCGGCGGTGGCGGCGCTGCTGGCCCTGAGGTAGGCGGTGGAGACACTGGGTATGCTACTGAGTCCAGCAGCCCATTGGGTGCTGTCGGTGATGGAGGCATTTGGGGCACAGGAGAAGAAACACAAACGGGGAGGACAGGTCTTGGGCCAGTAGCTTTGCCGGGGGGACTGCTAATCATTATTGGAGGAGATGGAGGGAGGGGCGAGAAATTGGAAGTAGACCAGGCACAAGGCTTCGCAGCTGGAGACTGAGAAGAGGGTGTGTTCACAGGAGAAGAAGGTCGAGAGTTTTTGTTCAGAGGACGAGGAACTGTAGCATAATGGGGAAGAACTGGGTGGAAGGCTGAACCTAAAGATGTTGCAAAACGTGTCGCTGAGTGTCGCATTGGTGGTGTAGGGGGTGTGGAAGTAGGTGGCAAAGCAGTCACTACAGCGTAATCAGGAGTGGCATCTGACACTGGAGCTGAGATGACTTTAGCATATGATGGAGGAGGTGCTGAAGGAGGCTGGCAACTGGAATACTCAGGAAGTGGAGCGTTATACAGGGAGCTGTCTGAAGATGGAGCTGGACAGAAGGTGGAAAGCAGCAGCAAAAGACAGGATAAAAAAGAAGAGAGAAAAAGGGAGCTAGTGAAGCCACGAAACCAGCAATCAGACAAAATGTATAAATGTAGACTACAGTTAGTACCAGAGAATTAGGCACATGTGCAAATAACCATTTTCACCCAAGAAAATTTTAACTTATAAATACATTATAAGATCCACAAAAGGATGATGTTTTCTTTTCCTCTAATAAGTTAAATTGATGGATTTATTTTTTATAAGAAAAGGATAGTACAGTCTTAATTTTTTATTTAGTCCACAAAAAGGACATTAAAATTACATGACTACGACCACAAACAGAATTTGGTTGCTTAAAAAAAAAAAAAGACAAGCAGCAAGACTGGCAAAATATTTACTACAAATGGTGAGGAACCTAATTCAATGCTTATTTGTAGAAGTTTTGTTTTGGTAGCCATAATTCCAAAAAATAGTTAGGCAGTTATAACAAATGAATTTAACTTAAACAACAAACCAACCGATATTTAATCAACCCACATTGGAACTTTTGATATAGGCCACAAGGAATTAAAATTCTTAAAATCCCACAAATGTTATTATACCTTGAACATTCAGTTATATTTCAACCTTATGTCTTTCAAAAAATTCCAACAAATTTAGTAATTTTCATAAATACTAAAAAATATATTTAAATAACTAGCCAGTTTTAGAATATTTTCATTTACTGCTTTAATTCCTTCTTCAAAAACACTAGACTACTATTAGGGTAATTTCTTTTTTTGGCAGGGGGTGGAGTAACTGGGGACTGAACCCAGGGGTGCTTTACCACTGAGCTATATCCAAGACCTTTGTATCTTGAGACATGGTCTTTTTAACTTGTTAATGTTGGCTTCAAACTGGTGATCATTCTGCCTCAGCCTCTTGAATGGCTGGGATTATAGGTGCATGCTACACACCTGGCCCAAATTTCTTACTGCATGGTACTATAAAACTAGGTACAATATTTGAGATGATTTAATTTCATGAGGGAAATATCTTCCAAATTCATGCAATACAAAAAATTTCCCATAAAAACACTTATACTTTAATAGTCATTTATAAGGATGTTAGAAGATTTAGAATGCCAGAATAGAAGTTTCCAAGAGCTTTCTTTAAGTCTTTAAGCAATCAGAGTAATAAAATGAAAAGGTTAAAGCAGTAACTGAGGCACATTTTTCATACTTTCAAACTGTATTGCTCAATGCTAACCATCTCACATGCGAAATATACTAACATAAAATTACACAGAACTACATCCAAGCTTGGATGCAAGAACACACAATCATCTCTAAGCTCCTTACCAGCATTCGATACTCTGCGTTCTCTTTCCCATTCCAACTGTTCCCTTTCCAGCTGCTCCTGTCGCTCCCTTTCTTGCCTCTCCCGCTCCAGGCGCTCTAGCCTCTCCCGCTCCAGGCGCTCCTGCCGGTCTCGTTCTTGCCTTTCTCTTTCCAGCTGCTCTTGTTCCAGCCGTTCCCTCTCCAGCCTCTCTCTCTCCAACCTTTCCCTTTCCATTCTTTCTCTCTCCAGCCTTTCCCTTTCCATCTCCTTCTGTCGTTGCTGTTCTTGCAGTTGCCTGAAAATGAAAACAATCCTTATTAGGATCATATTGACAGACATACTTCAGCACTTTGCACTAAAGTCTCATTTTATTCTGTACTTTTTGTGAATTAAGTATTACAAATAAATGAATTTTCCATAATCATAAGTCACTTTAATAACTAAAAAGCCAAGCTATTGATTTAATCATTTAGTGAAAAAAAAAAAAGCTGTGAAATTACCATTTTCTTAAAAATACCATCTAATTTTAACTGTACAAGAAATACACGATCATTTCAGAAAATACTATGGCTACCAACCAAGATAGTTAAATAAACATTTGCTAAATTTAAAAAAAAAAAGTTGAAAAAAAATAAATTTAAATCATTAAACTCTCACATCCAGAGGCAACTATAATCAACATTAACATTACACACACGTACACACACTCTCTTTCTCTCTCTTGCTCACACTTCCATTAACTTTAAAAGCCAAATAAATTAGAATTCTATTTCCCTACTACTCTGAAATCTACTTTCTTTTTCCTCACTTAATATATTGTGAAAATTATCCTAAGGCACTGAGTTTGGTAACTTTATCTCTAAGAGTGTATAATGTTCCACTGTTTAATTCTCCTAAAGGTTAAACAGTCTCTTATAGTAGGATGTAAGTTATCCTAGTATCATTACTAAGACAGCAATAAAGTTATCTCCATCTTTGAATCTTCTTCCAACTGCTTCTGTAAGACCAATATTGACACACCAATTTGCTAAGAGGAAAGGTATAAACTTCTTAAGATTTTGGCCAGGTGTGGTGGCATCTGTTTGTAATTCCAGTAGCTTGGGAGGCTGAGGCAAGAGGCTCACAAGTTCAAGACCAGTCTCAGCAAGCGCTCTGCCACTGAGCCACAATCCCACCCCCAAATACATAGATTTTAAAGCTTATAACCCAAAATAGTAATTCAGTACTCCAGCCCTCCTACCTGTTTACTATTCTTTTAACTGTTCTTGTTTTATCTTTAGCTATCTATTTTCTTCTAATGGCAAGATGTTTCCCACAACTCCCTCACAACACATACTTCTCATAATACAGTCATGGGAAAACAATTTGGCCAAATCAATACTCAGGTTTATTAATATATATAAATATATCATTAACATATATTAATTAATATTAATATATCATTTTATATTGATCACATATTTAATTTTATTATAATTATGCAAGCATATAATATTATAATTACTATAATGATTTAAGTACCGTTCACAGCTGAAACCACATAGTATTCTGATTGCATTTCATTTTTTTTTAAGAGAGAATTTTTTTTTTAATATTTATTTTTCAGTTTTCAGCGGACACAACATCTTTATTTCATTTTTATGTGGTGCTGAGGATCGAACCCAGCGCCCCGAGAATGCCAGGCGATCGCGCTACCGCTTGAGCCACTCCCCAGCCCTCATTTCTTATTCTAATTCTTAGTTGTTGTTTTTTTAACCCCCAAGTTAATGCCTATTTCTCCAAACCATACAGTGCTTCTAATACAAAAAGTTTCAGGTAGAAGGTCAGGTATGGGTGAGGCAAATTTGAAATAATTATTGAATAACTGCATTTATGACAAGGGTGTAATGACTTAAAAAGACTGTTCAACGTGCCACAATATTCTAGGGCTTTCAGTCTTTATAAGAGTATCTACTGATGTAAGAAAGAGGCCAGGTGAGGTGGCACACAACTGTGATCCCAGTGGCTTGGGAGTCTGAGGCAGGAGGATCCACAGGTTTGAAGTCAGCCTCAGAAACTAAGCAAGATTGTAAGCAATCTAATGAGACCCTGTCTCAAAATAGAAAACAAAAAGGGTTGGGGATGTGGTTCAGTGGTTAGCGCCCTGGGTTCAATCCCTAGTACCAAAAATGAAAATAAATTTAAAAAAGGAAAGAGTACAATGCCAGAGAATATTTCAAAGTTCACTGACTCAAGTATGTAATTCATACATCTACAGAAGATTCTTGTTTTAGAAGAAAGAAAAGGGTTCAACATCTTTAGCTAATTTTTAGCTTACTCACTGAAAAGATGCCTGTCACATAATTCCCTAGGAAAGTGTGTCAAGCAGAACTTTTGACTTACAAATCTTTATGGTATAAATAATTCCCTCCTAAATTGGATGAGTTATAAAGCTGATTTTAAGGTTTTTAACCTCCAAACCAAGATAGTTGTATATTATTTTAAGGAGAACTTCCAAATTTATAAACCTTGCTTTTCTCACAATTATCGCTGCCAATTCACATACTGGTAATCCATGTGGCTCAAATTTCTAGAGCTCCCTCTACATAAGACTGTTTTCTTTAGGCATTAATGGAATCCTCTCAGGATTCTGACAAAGTACAAGTGTCCTGATTCTGAACTATGGAATAATTCTGACAGGCTAATTTCTTTTAAGTTAGAATGTGAATTTTCATAATTTGAAAGATGTTGAGAAAACAATATAATATTTTCCCCAAAACAATTAAGTGCCAATGACCAACATTATAAATACTAAAGCATTTGAAAATAATTAGACCTAGGTCCTTCCTACCACTAAAATATTTCTCTCCAAAAGAGCTATCCTCAAGTGTAAACAGATGCACAAAACACTGGCCAACAATGAGATCAATAGCATGCATGTGCACACACATGTTGTTTACATTACTTCAAAGACTTATTTTCTTTTGAAGCATGTAAAATATAAATATCAAATTTCAAAATGCAAATTCATCTGGCCTTGTCTATAATGAATACCCTCAGGTAAAGGTGGAGGAATTTCAAGTGACATAATGAAGTAGGTGTTTTTGGACTAGGGAACACATTCTGAACTGATAACATTTAATAAAACTGATGTTAATGACAACATTTGTCAAAAAATAAAAGTACATAGATGTTTTGACAGTGATGTGAGCATTTCACTTCTTTATTAATAAACAAGTTTAAAAGTGGATAAAACGAAATATTTTTTAAAATATTTTTCAGTTGTAAATGGACCTTTTTTAAAAAAAATATTTATTTTTTAGTTGGATACAATAAACCCAGGGTCTCCCATGTGCCAAGCGAGCACTCCACCGCTGAGCCACAACCTCAGCCCTGTAAATGGACTTTAATTTTATTTATTTATATGCGATGCTGAGGATTGAACCCAGGGCCTCACACATGCCAAGCAAGTGCTGTACCACCAACCCACAACTCCAGCCGCTAAAACAAATAGTTTTAATCTTACAAAGCTCTGAAGATAATCCAATACTCACAACAGAAGCCGGTCGACTTTTGGTCCATCCTGCCTCTGAAGGTTAATGGGAGAGCTGTACACTTTCATTGCTGTGACTCCTTGGTTCTGTACTGGGATTAGTATTCCCCTTTTATAACTTTCAGATAGTAGCAGTGATTTGCAAACTATTTATAGATATTAACTAAATTACATTCTGTGTTGAGACTAACATAGGACTGACTCATGTTTCTTAGAATATATTTTTCCATCACAGTCAAGGAAGCCAAATATCAATAATATGAGTAGAAAGCAAAAACTGGTTTAAAAAATGATACATGTGAATAAAAAACAATGCTACTGTCATATTATTATAGTAGAGCTTTTAGACCAATAAGATTTGACATCTAAAGTAAACATTTATAAATTCCAGTTAATACTTATTTAAAAAAAATTAAACTTATAGAAGTAATACCTAGCTTAAAAAGTCAAACAGTATTACAAGGCTTATAATAAAACAGTAATCTTACAACAACCCTCACCACTTCTGATTTTTCTCCTTTAAAAGCCAACTACTTGTGGGGCACGGTGGTGTACACCTATAATCCCAACAGCTCAGGAGGCTGAGGCAGGAGGATCCCAAGTTCAAAGTCAGCCTCAGCAACCTAGTGAGGTCCTATGTGACTTTATGAGACCCTGTCTCAAAACAAAAATAAAAATGGCTGATGGTGTGGCTGACTGGTTAAGCACCCTTGGGTTCTATCCCTGCTCCTCCCTCCATCAAAAAAAGCCAACTACTTTTATTACTCTGATATTTAGTTTACATTTCTAAATATAGTGATTTGTTACAGCTATTCTTGATTTTACAGATGTAGATAATATATCTACTAACTTTCTACTATGCAAATTACTTAATTCCTACAATTCTTGACTCCCAAAACTTTGTTCTCCACTTTCCAAAAAGAAAAGGTCATAACACTATTTTGAATACATAAATATTCCCAAGTTGTATCATTCACTTTTTATGTTTATTTTCTGGAGTAATTTCTTACTCTGGGGTAAAAAACTAGCACCTTTTTGCTGATTTTTTTCTATATACCTATTCCTAACTCACTCCAAACTCTCCATCAGAACTATAAACCATCTCAACATGGTTAAACATATCAAGTGCTTGCTTCTTTTCTTTTCTTTCTCTTGAACACATCCATCAGAAGCCCTAAGAACTCCTGGTTCCAGTCAGATGGGCTGCTCCCCAACCTGGAAATTACCTTCTCTCTTTCCTAAGAGGAATCCCCTATCTTTTGGGGGGTGGGGGTGGGGGGAGGGAAGCAGGGGTGTTGCTGAGGATTGAACCCAGGGACTCGCACAAGTTCCGCAAGTGCTGTAACATAGAGCTACATCCCTAGCCCTATTTATTGGCTCCTACAAGGGTTTCATCAGTCTTGGTTTACAATCTCATTTTAACAGAACACAACTTTCAATAGCTTCCTAGGAAACAACGCAGAAGATAGGGTTTTAGAACAGAGTTTCTGTTGGGATTCTGAAAGCTCTCTCATCTCCTTCCCCAAGCTTTTGAAATCTTTTTTTGGGGGGGGCCAGAGGGGGTGGGGGGAACCCCTTGAGTTCAACCAGGGATTGAACTCAGGGGCACTCTACCACTGAGCCACATCCCCAGCCCTATTTTGTATTTTATTTAGAGACAGGGTCTCACTAAATTACTTAGTGCCTCATGCCTCACCTTTGCTGAAGCTGGCTTTGAATTTGGGATCCTCCTGCCTCCTAAAGCCGCTGGGATTATAGGCATGCACACCACACCTGACTTGAAATCTATTTATTGTAGTATTCTAATTCTCTACAGTGATATACCCCAGTGATGGGTCATTTTATGTTTTTCCAGACCTGCTGGGCTGGGCACTTGGAGAGCCTTTTCAATTTGTCAATACCTACTTATTTACATATTATCTTTAGCAAGCTATAAAATAAGAGTTGAGCAAATGCTATAGAGAATCTATGGTTCCACAAAGCCTAATCTATCTGGATCTTCACAGAAAAAGTCCATAGACTTCTGATCTAGATAATCAAATCATTGAGTTCTGGTAAATTTTCTTAAGTTATTTATTTGGAGACCAACCTCCTCACATTTGTGTTCTTCCTCTCGCCCCTCAGAACTCATTATTTGGACCACTGACTTTGATGCTCTTACTTTTCTTTCTCATACACTTTATTTCTCAAATTTTCATTTTTTTTTTAAATTAATGCCTCTTTAAAAAAATGTCAAAAACTTTAAAAAAGTGCCAAGTGTACTTTGTTTTGGTGGTGGTAGTGCTAGGGATTGAACCCAGGGCCTTGTCCATGTGAGTCAAGCACTCTACCAACTGAGCTATATCCCCAGCCCCCAGGTATACTACTTTTTATTCTGATTCTTTTGAAGCTATTATAATACAATTTAAATTTCATATACTTCCTCTATCTGTTTCATCCAATGCCAATTCTTTCTGTTTATTTTTGGTCCATCTTCATGTTATACAAGTTGTCCTCAAGGGTTTAATGACCCTAGGCTGTCCATTCATGTTCAGAATTAGCACTAAAGCTCATCAGAAGCCCTTAAATAAATTATTCACTTGAGCGTCAACATCTCTGTTTTCTTCTCTTGGCCAAAGGCAGTTTGCCCAAACAAGAATCTTAGTTTCTTGCCTGGGCTCTAAGGTCTGGGTGTCTGTGTCTAGGAACCGAGCAAGGTAAAAAGAACAACTTGGCCAACTTTCACTTAATCTCTCTTTTCAGCTGGTATCTCCATCCCACACCTTCACAGCAGTGCCTGGTATACCTCAGTCTAGATCAGGGCTTGGCAAACTTTTTCTGTAAAGGGCCAGATTAGCATCTCTGTAGCTTTTTTTCTCCTCTCAGTGCTGGAATCAAACCCATTGAAATTTCACACACTCAATTAGTTCTCCGTAAGCGCACTGTGTTTTGTTCCTAGTTGAAGTAGCCCTAAACAGAAGCACACAGGAAAATACCCATTTATTGCAAGTGCTTTATCATTGAGCTGTATCACTAATCCATTCTTTTTTAAAAAATTTTATTGGTTCTTTACCAGCCCACTGTCATTACTTAAAAAAAAAAAAAAGTAAAATGAAAAAGCCATGTTTAACGCTCAGCTATGTAAAAATAGGCTACAAGGCCAATTCATCAGGAAGCTGTAGTCTGCTAATCACTGGTGTAGTCTGTATGCTTTTTAATAGATAGTTACTAGCCACATCTTGATCAAGCACTTACTACATGCAAGTTTGAACTAAGGTGTGCTTTTATAAAGCATAAAAATCTGCACCCATTTTTGAAGATCTAGTACAAAAAAAGATAACGTAAAATCTCTAAAATTTTTGTATCAATAACCTATTAAAATAATAATGTTTGATGTACTGAGTTAATTTTATTAGTAGAATTGATTTTACTTGTTTCTTTTGCATTTTTAAAAATGTGATCCTGGAAAATTTTAAACCACATGTGGTTTGCATTATGTTTCCAATGAACAGCACTGAATAAGAGTGTTCTTAGTTCAACCTATGTCAGAATAAGTCTGCAATCTCCTGTTTATGTGCAGTGGAGGAAATCTGGGTATCTCTCTACATGCTCCTACAAAGATTTTTAGCTAATTAACCTGCTTTTACCACTACCAAGTGGCTTGCTATCAAAGTCTCCACAGCACCTTACTCCTTCTCCTCTTTGGCCTGGCTTAATTTTAAAGGTTTGCTGATCTACTTACTAAGTTAACTATCACCAATTTTTTTTTTTACATTATTCAGAAGAAAATATAAAACTCTGTGTGTTATAGGAATTTAAAAAACAATGATATCAGTGTATGGATTGAGAAGAGTACAGAAAAGGACAATATAGAATGGATGAGTAGGGCAAGGCACAAGAGGCAAATGCCACACACAAAGTACACAGGGAAAATTGAGTATGGTGTATAGAGAGAGTATCATGAGAAATGAAAGAGATACACAGAGCAGGATCCTAAAGATCAGGCCAAAAAATTACCCTGGATATGAGCATAGGAGGCAGTAAGGAATGCTGAGCAGGGAGGCAACAAGACAGTATTTCAGACACTTATTAAGGCTGGTAGAATAAGTAGTCAATCTTACCATCTCCTCTAAAAATTATACCAAAATTCTAGAATCATAAAAATGTATACTGGCTACCCTCACCCCCCAACCCTAACTCAGTGGATGGAAAGGCATTACCATAGAAGACTGTCCTCTAAAGGAATGGAACAAGCTGCCTCAGAGAAGTTAGGCTTCTGGGGGAACTTAAGGGAGCTCAGCATTTGTGGGATCCTAAGGCCTGGTTGCTCTCCTTGACATCCGCAAGGACAGCTTTTCAAGTCTACTTGCTCTACCAATTTTCAGGGACCTCTCAGTCACAGAAGAATGTTACCAAGTAGAGCCTGGCCTCCTTAATGCAATAGGAAACCCCATGCCAAGCACTGCTATCGTTAACCCTAATTCTCTTTAGAAATAAACAGACCACTAAGGATGTCCAGATAGTTGAGTACAACTAAACAGTGTTTTAGGAGGAAGACAACTCAAGCAAAGGAAGAGAAACAAGAGTTACTGAAGGTACAGCCATGAATATAGTACAATGCCATGAACAAGGAACTAGTACAAAAAAGGAAAGGATCTTAAAGATCAAAATTTCAATGAAAGAGATACTACTGTGTTGTTCAATGTCCCCCATGAACCACATGTAGCTACTGAACACTCACAATGTGTTTAGTCTAAATACTTTAAATGTAAAATACTGAATTTTGATGAATTAGCATAAAAATACAATGTGAAGTATCTGAATGATTTTATAATTATTTCACATTGACATGATATCTTTTATTTTTATTAGTATGGCTTCTAGTGAAAAAAATAATATATTGCTGTACTGAATATTGCTGGCTTAGAATACAAAGTTCAGAAAACTGCCAAGAATACAAAACAAAAATAGGTAGGAAATGAGAAGTGATAAGTATCATAAGAAGATAACCGAAAAGGTCCAGAATTTGACCAGTAGAACAAAATAAACAACCAAGGAAGAGGGAAGCCCCGCCGGCAGAGAGAGAGGGAGGGAAAGAAATAATAAAAGCAACAGACTTTTTTAAATTCTTGAGTTGTAGATGAGTCTGCAAATGGAAAAGGTCCACCAAGTATTGAGCTATAATGGAACTATGGTCTAGCCACATCTTTGTGAAAACTCAGACTACAATGGCTAATAGGAAAATTTAGGAGGATTCCAGGAAAGGAAAAAAAAATGATCATTTGCATGAATAAGGACAAAGATTTACTGTCAGTTACAAAAACACTATAATTGCATAAATCTTGAAAATAATTTTAAAATGATGATGGCTATAAAATCAGATGATGAAATGAGGTAAGAAGGATTAAAAAAAAAACATGTGGAATAACTGTGCTCCTCTTAGAGTAATTAAGAGATATCTTCTAAGGTTAAAACACAGATTTCTACTTGAGTAATTCATTTTTTTTAAAAATTTAGTTATTTGAAGATACTGAGGATTAAACCCAAAGCTTCCCACATGCTAGGCAAGTGCTCTACCACTGAGTTATATCCCCAGCCACTGGTTCTATCTGGGGGGGAAAAATAACAGAATGAAAAATAATAATTGCCATTAATTGCGAAGAGAAGAATCCCTCATTTTTCAGAGTGAAGAGTTAATTGCTACTATCAATATATGTGATCATTCAAAAAGCAAAACATAAATAGAGTACATTTATACAGTACCTTCTTTACCCTATTTTATGCTGCTCTAAACTGTTTGAGATTATCTATGCCGTGTGCAAGAGTTTAAGAAAAATTAACATGACAGTAGTAAGCAGAAAGAACTGAAAGGTTAAAGACAAAAATCAAATAGAAAATTATAGCAATACTTAAGAGAATAAATATTAGAGAGATGAGTAAGAAGAATGTCAGAAGAATAAATCCATCATAAGGCTTTTAGGGTATGGTTAAATAGGTACAGTAAGCAATGATAATTATAGTGTTTCTAAGCTGAAATTATTGAGAAGAAAAAATTTACATTAAAGATGAAATCATAAGAGTTTGAACTGAGGTGTCAGTAGGCAATCCAAATGGATGAGCTCTATAATAGGAATTGTCACTGAGGATCCATTGTCAGAATTCAGGGGATATGTGACTCTGTTATGGCACACATGTTTTTGTATATAATTATATAGCTACCTGAAAGATAAAGGGCTAGATGGGGAGGGTAGTGGTCTATTGCTTTCAATAAATTTTCTGAAGGGTCCATGGCACTACTCTGTTTAAAATTATGAGTCTGGATTTCATGCAAATGATCACAGCTAGAGCTATGGATTTGGAAGTCAACAGCAGAGAAGTGAGTATTAAAAGGAAACTACAGTACCCAACTGCTATGGTTTGGTTATGGTTTAAATGTGCCCCCTAAAGGTTCATGTGTTGGAGGCATAGATAGCATCCAGGGTGGTAGTGTTGGGAGATGATGTAGACCTTTAAGAAGGCGGGCCTAATTGGAGGTTCTTAGGTCAATTGGAGGCATGCTCTCAGAAGGGATCAGGGAATTCCAGTCTCTTTCTGGCTTGCTGTCTAGCCCTGTAATCTATTCCTCACATACATGCTCCCAACATTCTGTGACAAAGCCAAGAGAGGAGGTCCCCTCACTAGAGATGAGTGGAGCTCAGTGCCATGCTTTTAATAAAAAAAAATAAATAAATAAGAATCTCTTAAAATTTTTCATTTTGTTTAAAAATGGGACCTTACTTTGTCTAGCTCAGTTTTAGTTACCTGAATTTTATAAAACAATTTTCTTACAAAGTAGCTTTATAATCAGACTTGCAGCAAATTCAGAAAAATTTACACCTAAATGAGGTACTATAATTTCAAATGTATTTTTAGACTGCACTGAAATGATGAAGATAATGTAACCAACCTTGTTCAACTAGCATTTAGTTATAAACAGAATGATTTTGTATTTGCCTACTAAAACCTTATAATATCTCAACAGCAATGCTTTTTAGAACCAGTCAACACTATTTCAACTTTCCAGTGAAAGTGGCCATGTAAAAACCACGCTGGTCACAGATTACTTTTTTTTTTTTAACATTTATTTTTTAGTTATAGGTGGACACCTATAACTATGTAATTTTTATTTTATTTTTATGTGGTGCTGAGGATCGAATGCAGTGCCTCACTCATGGTAGGCGAGCGCTCTACCTCTGAGCCACAACTTCAGCCCCTGGTCACAGATTACTTTATAACTATACTTACTGAAGGGTAAAGACATTTTATAGACTGTTAAATGTATTAAAAATATTTTAAACATACCATGGGTATGGTTTCCACAAAAAAGTAGTTAAGAAGTCTTAAAACATCTTTTGTGTTCAGCATGATAAATATCTGACCACTTATTAATGATGATTCCCAAATTTACTAACATTAATAATCAAAGTTGTGATTTGGAAAGATATAAATCTGCTTTCCAATAATTAGATGTTCAGAGGCTGGGGTTGTAGCTCAGTGGCAGAGTGCTTGCCTAGCATGTGTGAGGCACTGGGTTTGATTCTCAGCACTACAAATAAGTAAAAAATAAAATAAAGGTCCATTAACAATAAAAAAATATTTAAAAAAATAATAATCGGATTTTCACAGTGTGGTTTTCTGCAACAGAAAGGTAAAAATACAAACAATTAACTTGTGAATTTACCTTCTCTGAATTTCCAATTCTTCTTGGGATGGACCATTTTGAACTTGAGCAGGTAGTTGTGAATTTTGTCTAGGCAATGTTGGCCCTAGAAAGGGAGGAAAATATTACAGATGAACATTATCTTTACATCTAGCTGGACAGAGGAGATAAAATCATGAGAGTAACATAAAACCATCACATATTTACAAATGTATCTTCTTTTTGTCTAGCAAAATAAAATATAAGCTTTACATAACACACAGCAAATGAAAGACTGCAACATAATACTGTCATCATCTCCAGAAGGCTTACTTGAAACAAATGAAAAACATCAACAATAAGGGAAAAATAAACATTTACATATGAAGAGCTTGAGTAAAACAAGTGTTCAATGAGCATCTGAAGAGGCACCTAAGCTTGACATTTTCTAAGACAATGAGACATTCTCTTTGGGGTAATTATTTATGAAGTGGAGAAGGAGAACTTAAATGAAAAATCAGAATTAAAAAACTCACCTAAATAGAACACTGGAAATGAAAAACAGGAGAGAGAGAGCATGAGAACCTTATTACTAGACTGCAGTATGCTAATGCATTTATCAAATTTGCCCAATTTAAGCTGCCATTTTTCTTTAACGGCCTGGCATTTCCATTACTGGTAAAAACAAACATTGCTAAACTTCCATATAATAAATTAAACTATTTATCTGAATTTCTTAATGCAACACAGGTAATCTTAACTTTTCATTTGGGGTAAGAAGGAAAAAAAATGAAACCTGCATTTACACCAACATGGTTCTGTCATGTGAAAATAATGACCATCCATTCCCATATATTATGTACAATGCAGATCCCATCTTAGCATCTTAGATAGAATGCCTCTAAATTACTGGACATCTTGATGTCACTGGATATAAAAATTAAATAAGATAAATGCTGGACTTAATATAATACACGATGCCTAATGTTAAACTAGAACAATCTTGAAATCCATCTCAGTAAATAACACAACAAAGAATTATCTTCTACTCTTGGAGAGTAGTATAGATAAATTCTATATATATATTTCTGAATTCTAGTGTGCCACCAAATGCCCCTACCACAGATTCTGAAAGACTTTTGTAAATCATTAGTATATTTTTTAAAAAAGCTTTTACTAGTAAATAAAAGCAAATTACTATAATTTATGAGCTAAGAGCATAACACATCTATTTTATATTAGTGGAGTAGACTTTGAAACTAGAGGTAAAGATCCATCAGGATGTAATACAGTTATGGTATAACCTAGGTACAGAAAACAGAATTAATTTGTTTTGAACTTACCTACCAACTTTTTTTCCCTCATCTCTTTACAAATATTTTTAGACTGATCATTTAATTTGCCCTCTTACAACTTAAATGACAACTGCCGGGATATTTTAATTAGATTTCCTAAGAATCTGCTATTTTGAGATCCAAATAAAGGAAATACAGAAATATATTAATTCCACAAAATCAGTAACCACAACAAAAAAAGGTTTTAGAAACCAAAATTAAATACACTTGCGTCTCTGTATAAATAAAAATAAATAATTATTGTCTAGTAAACAGACTAGAACGTGTTCCTTTGCAAATTAACATGATATATATTTTAAAAAGACTGTCATATTAAGCCATGTTTTCATGTTTTATATTTCACAGGTTACAGGGAAAAGATATTTCTGGCAAAAGGATGGGGACATACAAGGTGAGAGGGTAAATTTGAGAAAGCATATAATCTAGGGAGGGATGTACTCTCCACATCCAAAGTTATATTTGCCCCAAACTACTAAATGCAAGCATGTGGCACAGCCAACTTAAGACAATTATGGTTTAACTAACTTTTTAAAAAATAATGTTTGAGTATTTAAGTGAAAATCTCAAGTTATATAAATAATACAATAGCTGAATATCAGCAGGTTAGACTTGTTTGGCAATTCTAATAGTTTTGCTCACATCTAAAACAGGTATCCTATCTCAACAGTAATATTAATGGATTAAGTTCACTAATTCAAAGTTTAAATTTTAACTCAGATATAATAATAAATTCAAGAAAAATGTCAAATTTCAACTCAATCCTATTGATTTTATTAAAATTAACACATCTGACATTAACTCATAAAACTGAATAAAAAAATCATCGACTTACAGAACCTGTTTTGAATATTTTTTAAGGCTTTTTAAAAGCATACTAGGTACAACCACTTAGAAAGGAGGTTTTCAAAATATGGGTAATATTTTGTGGGTCCTATTACTGATATTTTTTGGTCGTAAGAAGGAAAGAAAAATTTCCTTGAAGTTTTTTAAACTGGTGAGAAATGTGATCCAACAACAACTCTTAAAATTCTTTGCTATATGGTTCTTTGTGACATTGGGGCATTTGTCTTTCAGAACATTCTTAAATGGAGAAGGAATCCCTCCCTGTGGTATTTTCTCACATTTGTATTTTAATTTGGCTGTTTTGTTTGTTTCTTCTTCATTAAAATTGTCAAGGTACAAAAACTAGCACATTGAAATTTATGTGCACTTAAAATTAATATAAACATACTGTAAATGTTGAATAAAAATTTCAGGTAAATTATAAAATACAGATAGGAATTACATTCTAATGGATTATGAATCTGGTAAATAATACCAAAGGCACTGAACCCGACTATGAAACAGCAACTAAGATTAGGCAAGGGTGTCAGCTGCTACCATATTTTCTAGACTATAGCTATTACTATACATAGGTCATATTCCTAAACGGGTATCTGTGTCCTCATAAAATACAAAATAGGCACTGTCATAAACATCTTGGTGGGCAAATGACAGTATTTTATAAGCATCATGTAATGGTTAACAGCTCTCTTTTAGGAAAAATAAAGAGAGAAGAAACAACCAAGGTTAAGAAACAAGTGGTCCTGCTTTGTTTCCACTGTCAATCATGAACAGCAACAGCAGCTGTTTGGGGGTTCACTCTCTCCCTAATTTATAACCAGAGCCAAAGACACTGGCTGATCTTAATTTGTCCAGGCTAGAAGAAGATATACAGCAAAGTTTGCAAATTACTGTTTCTAATAAAGAAAATGTGGTAATATCACTGATAAAGTATCCTAGAAATGATGGAAATCTGTTTAGAATCTCTCTCTGAAACATGAGTGGCATTTCAGTCTTGCCTACAATATTGAGTTTTGGCTAAAGCTATTTCATTTACTGTCCCATTTTTATTTTCACAAATCTAGTTTCACACTTAGCCACAGACTATTTTAAATCACCGACTAAAAGATGAATGGTCCCCACAATACAATCAAATTTAAACTTAGCAAAGTGGTAACTATATTGTTTTACACAGTTAAAGATGATAATGAGGAAAATCTGCTTTTTAACCACTGTTTCAGAAAAAAATTTAAAAATCACCTTTATTAAGGCCAAATTAATCTTTTCTCTGCAACTGGATAAACTGCTATTCTGCATGTGGACCTCAAATTCTACAGCAGAAAGTTAGGTTATTAAAAATGAGTTGAAGAGACTCCTAATAAAACAAATATCAATAACCACTCACGGCTAGTTCAAAAGCTGGCCTGGAAGAAGCCTCAAGAAGAGATGAAATTTCAGAAATAAAGTTACTGATTAAATGCTTAAATCTGCAATGTTTTAAGAGAGGTTTTATAGGGCTGGGGTTGTGGCTCAGTGGTTGAGTGCTCGCCTAGCATGCATGAGACCCTGAGTTCGGTCCTCAGCACCATATAAAAATAAATAAATAAAAACCAAAGGTATTGTGTCCAACTACAACTAAAAAAATAAATATTCAAAAAAGAAAAAAAGGGGTTTTATAAAAGCCATACAAATGGGCTCACAGATGCTAACTGTGTCACCTGAAGCAAATCTAAACTAATAATTTTAGATGATTAAGAAGTACATTAGAATTCTCTTTTTATAATTTATAATGTGCTTCTTTGCCTAAACTTTTAAGTTCATTAATTTTAAAATGATTCTCTTTAAAGAAACAATATCAGTAATACTGAGGAACCACATTAAAAATTCTGAGTCACATGGATAAAGTACATACACGGAGTTGAACTGTTAACACAAATTTGTTGTAGTATATCACTTCATAAGTTTTATCTCTCTCACAAAAAAATCTGGCTAGTCAAGGTATACATGAGTCAAAAAGGGGTATATGCGCATATGTGCGTGCTGTGTGTGTGTGTATAAACTCAAAGAACTAAGTCGCTTTTTGGAACCTGGGTTTTCAAAATAGAGTTTCAGAATCAAACAGTGATAAAAAGAATTTAGACAAGAACCTCTCTCTTTTTATCTTGTATGAAGGTAAGAAAAACATATATATACACACACACACACCACACATATTTGATTTTCTCTAATTTGGGGCAGTTATATGACATACCTACATTGTCTATACAAATAATACATATCTACAAATGTGTATATGAGTGTGAAAGAAAATACTGAGAGTAAATTCACTAAGTAAGCCACAGATCTCAACTGCTGAGTAAAGACTCAATCAGAAATAAACCTACTAAAGCAATAAGTTTACATCTGCCTCTTACAACATGCACACCTAAAATTAATTCAAGTTAAGCAAAAGCTCCTTTTGAATAAGGCACATTTACATACCTCAAATCATATTAAAATGAATATATTTTCCTTAAATTCTAAGTTAAAAGTTTGTTCCCAAACAAAAGAGTTAAAAATAAAAGTAAACAAACAAAAGCCCCCTCTCATTTGTGTTGGAAGAGGTAGACAAAAATAGTTTTAAAATCCTAATTCTAACTAAATCCTAACAAACCAACTAAAAAGCTGACCAAATCACCTACATGAACCACAACAAATATCACAACATAAAAATAGCTTGCTATAATATCCCAAATACCACAAACCAGACCATGGCCTAAGGAAACAAAAGTTATGGAAATGTGCAAGTAGTATGTACCACAGCTTGAAAAAGTAAATGTAAACATAATGTTGCTTACCACAGAAAATACATCGCAAATTAGTGCTGTCCTGGGTAGCAGTAACCTTGCTCTGGGCTGCAACAGACACCTTGGTGTTAGAAGCTTCAAAGGACAACGGGGCCATCTGAAGAACTTCACATTAACTAAAAGGTGCTTTGAAATGTTCAAAATGTATTTATACATACGTCCTATCTAGATTCTCATCCTGGAAGCTCTGTAATTTAATAAAAACGTATCCTCTTTAACACAAACTCTTAAAAATAATTTATATGTAATGTTATTTGTGGAAGACCCTAGAATAAATCATAGATCAAATGATGTGCTTACAGCTTAATTATTTCCTGAGTTATACAATCAAAGAGGGCAATATGCATTTTAGGATTATACTGTTTTCAAGTTAATGAATTACAGGAATTCAACATCTATGGCCAGAGTTAATTTCATAAGGACTATTCTCCCCCATTTAGGAGAATTACATCTGGAAAAAAAATTTAGGGAAAATACTTAAGATTAATTTAACATATTAATGCATTTCTACCAGTTGGAAAATGATCAATGGCATTATAAACAGCCTAATGCAATTAAATAATTGTATATTCACTAACATAAAATATCTTTGTTTGCTTTGCTCTTTGAAAAAAAAAATAAACTATTCATCGTTCACCAAGCACATTTTATTGTTTCTTCTTTCTTCATTATGTATACATACTTAACAAAATACCTTATAAAAATGTGTAGCTTCATCAAATAGGTAATTTTCATTAAAATTTTAGCTTAAGTGTCAATGAAGTCAATTCTTTTTAGGAGAAACAACTTTAAAAAGTGATAATTTATGAAAAGGGAAATAGCTTGTCTGAAATCAAGGTGATACTCAACACTGGGATTTAAAAAAACAAAAGTAAAATATACTTTCTTACTATTACATTAGTGACATCTAAAATGTTACTCATAATTCTCTATAAAGTCTAAAGAAATTCTTGTCAGCACAGGAAAGATTTTCTTTTTCCTTCACTATTAATCAAGAAACCATTAATGGGTTAATAATATATTGGCTTAAGAAAATCACATAAAAGCAATCATATAAAATGGCTTTAGGCTTTCCTAAAGCTATTTTCTTTAAATAATACAACTTCTAAAAAATTTCAGTAGAATCAAAAGCAAACCAATTTAAAGAATGCACATGTGAAAATAGTAAAGTCTTAAATTCAAGAAAAATTCTTCATTGTTTTTAGAAATAGACAATATAACCCAAATAAGTCTTGCTTTAAAAATATTACATATAGCAGATATTCGCACACACAAAATAATACTAAAAAATGTCAATTTTGCTAAATACTTCCAAGCATCCAATCTATTATTATTAAAGTTACATGCACAATACTTATAATAATAAGATATAGAAAGACCACAGACATATCTATGTCTAGCAAACTAATAACACTATACCAAAGGAAATAAACATTCTAGAAACATTTTGATAAGTTTAGACAAACTGCTTTTTAAAACCCTGTCTTACTAATGTTTATAAACAGCTACTTCCATAAAACTTTTATTAAACATGCCTAGTTTACAGGTTTTACTCTTTAGTTCCTTTAATTCATATTTAAAGGAAAAAAACACATAACGACAATTTTTTAAAACTTACAAGAAAAACCTGAGAGAGTATCTCGTTTCTGACAGCAAAGAAACTGCCACATCCCATTACTAATCATTTTAGCAAAAAGTCATCTGACAATTGTCAGAATGCAGGTATACCATTATTACTGCGTTATGATAAAACATTGCTAACCAAGAACTTTCAGTCTTTTTCACAATTTAAACTATTTAGCAACATTCTTGCATTTGGTATCCTTAAGCATCTTCTTTCCACTGATTTTTACTTCGTACTAGCAAGTAAAATATTGATCTTCATTCTGATAAGGTTGCTTGAATTCTACTGCAGTTTGCATTTCCCGAAGATACTAAATTATTCATTCCATCATATGCATAAGGCTAACCACACTTCCTGCTTAATAATGATACCATTATTAACTCTTTCTTCACTCAGAGGAAAAGGGTAGAATAGGAAAGAAGATTCATTGTCCAGGTTGAGTAAATTCAGTAATATGATTTCAGCATAGTATTAAGCTAACACTGATAATCCATTTACCTTACATTTTACTAAAGAAAGGACATTTCTCTTTAAATTAGTCATATTATAGAGGCTTAGTGCTGACAGAAATTAGGGTGAGCCACAAAAACAAACATAACTAAGGAGATTAGAAAAGTACATTAATATTGGAAAAATGACAGACTGTTTAGACTTGATCATTATTACTATATTTTATTACTGAATATAATTACTACAGTAGACCCAGGATGTCCATACTTTTAACATCAGAGGTTTCTACTATTAGCAGTTATACCCAAGGCAATCTGCAATGGGGATATTACCCATCTCAGCTTTTATTCTGCAGATTAAGTGAGATAAGGTTTGCTGAAGAACTGGTTTGGATTTGATTTGCAATCTCTAGAAAGCTGGTCTACTGGGTAAGTGAACCTGAAATCAGCACCCAAATTAGTGGTGTTCACACTTCTGACCATCATAAGGCTCCCAGGAATTTCCCTCATGACTGAAAAGAAGTAAAAGCAAAGGTCTGTTCTAAGTTATCTGGAACAGAAGAGAGACAAACACCACAGTTCTGTGGTTGCCTACATCAAAACAAAAATAAACAAGGCAGGTACCATATTCTAAGGCACTGTGCTAGGAGATGTGAGAATAACAAATACTAAATTTTATTCAAAGCAATAAGCATTTTAAACCTGCATTTTGAGACATTTTTGTAACTATTACTTCAAATTTTGCTTCAAAACATGTATACTTTTTAATTAAGAAAAAAAAAACTTTCCCTACTTCAAGAAATGGAGCAGCTAGCATTACTGAGAATTTCTCTTATTTGTTTTTTCCTCAATCTTATGCCAAACTGAATATCTTATGCCAAACTGAATATATGTTTGGGCTTTACTCCTCCCTTGTTTCTGGCACTCATCCCCAACTTAGGGCTTCAAATGCATTTTATTTCCTTCTAAGCAAATATGACAATGATGGCTAATCGGCTGATAAATTGCTGGTTATTATGCTGCACTGGCAATCAATAGTCTTATGTTCCTCAGTCTACCTCTGTTTTGTAAAGCATTTATTTTTAGCTGTGGAATGGATGACTTTGCCTCGAGCTAAAGAAACTTTGAGAAAATTAGAAGTGGAGGAGCCTATAAAACAGTCATATCCTAACAGTTCTAAAAAGCAAAAGTAACCTGTGTCCCTACATTCAGTTCTCTGCTTCCTCATCTTAAGTACAGATCAAGATCTGTCCATCAAATCTCCTTACAATGCCCCCTTGTCTTTTGTTACTAAAGACATTGCTTAGTACATACTCAAAGAACACACTACATTCTGGTAGAATGCTACTTTAACAAACACAATTAGCTTCTCACAAGAGAATGTTAACTCTCTAACCAGCGCTCAAATAGAAATGTAAGACCCTCCTTGCCCCTTACATTTTACTCCTACCATTTAAAACCAACTTCCAAATCCTGTCAATGCAAACTCCTAATTTCTCTTTCCAAACTCTCTCCATTCTATCATTCTTGTTTCATGTTTAGTAGCACTCAGTGGTACGAAGTTTAAACTGTATTGGGGAAGGAAAGGAACTAGTAACACTTCTGTTTTTTTTTTATTTCTTCTACTGTTTTTATTTTTGTTTTTATAATATATGTAATGTCAACACCAACACATACACACACACACACACACACACATATATATACAAACAATAACACATATTAGGTACATACTTCAGAAATTATGAAGACTGCCAGCCAAGACAATGTCAATAGCATCATCTAGTTAAGATATCTATTCGAATCTTAGTATCCGTCTCCTTTCCAATGACACTTTAATAACTAAACCAGATCCCATCATCCTCCTCAGCAAAAGTTTTTTAATCATTTCCACTGCTTGTAATGTAAACCCTTTCTGTGCAGGATATGATTCTGCCTATCTCATCTCATTTGCACTGCTCTCTATGCTTTAGTTCACTGTCCCTTCCTCAATGTGCTATATGCTCCTCCCTCCACAGGGCAGTTTTCATACATGCACATCCCTTCTGTCTCTGATTTTTCTCTTGGGCAACTGGCATGCTTCTTTTCTGGATCAACTGGAACTTTCTGGCAGTCAACACTCAATCAGAGTTACTATTAACCCTCAGACAACTGTTTTGCCTCACTTACTAGAAGTTCTTAGTTCTGACTTCACAACTTTTTTCCCTATCAGCCACTTCAAAGGTCTGGAAGGAAATAATATTAACATAAAATTGGATAATACCAAATTTTATAAAAAACATAAAGAATATGTCTAGAGATAGGATAAAAGCTTTAGTTTAATATTAAAATTAGGATAATTAGTCCAAACTTATATTTGGGCAAGAAAGAAATGAGAGTTCATTTTGCTTTCTTTTATTATTGATGAGTGTGGATGAATAGAGAAAAATCTGTGGTAGCCTACAAAATTAAAGTTTTTGGGGGGAAATAATAAAAGCACCCAATTCTGTGGTGGTGGGAGGAGTATATTCAATGATGAGGATGCCTCAGATCATTTTAGAGAAAAACACAATTTCACTCTTACATCCACTTATAAAGAAATAAACCGCATTTAACTATGAAAAGTATTTGCATTGTACAAGTATAAAACAAAGACTTTCAAAGACCATGTCTGCTTTTTGCTATTTCTATATGAGGGGGAAAAAAGAATTAAGAGAACCGCAAAAGTCTGAAGTTTCTAATTCTCTTAACTAATGCTCTTAGATGGGGAAAAAAAAAAAATGAAGGCAGAGGAGGTAGGGCAATTCTGGTCAACAAAACTGAGCTTGGGGACTAAGAGGAAAAAACCTCAGAGATTTCACAATTTGGCTAAGCAATCATCTCTATTTATATTCAATTTTGGCATAGAAAACTGCTACACAGTTCTCCTTTTCACATTTATAAAGTTATTAAGACACTGACTTTAAAAAACAGACTTCTTGCTTTTAATCTCTTTATTTAAAAATAAATATTAAAATTCAGTCATTACTTTCACTAAATACCATATTCATAACTTTCTACTGTTAAAATGTTAAAACTAGAGTCCATTATCAGATCTTGGAAAGCATGCCTAAATACCTGAATATATATGAGTGTATGTGTGTGCACGCGCGCGCTTTGGAAGTGTTGGAGAATGAACTAAGAGGTGCTTTACCACTGAGCTACATCACTACTCAACCCCCTTTTTGTAAAATTTTGAGACAGGATCTCACTAAGTTGTCCAGGTTGGCTCAAACTTTTGATCTTCTGCCTCAGGCTCCTGAGACACTAGAATCACAGGCATGTACCACCACCACACAGCTAATTGGAAGAAGTCAGTCACAAAAGACCACTTACTGCTTGATTCCATGTTCACAAAATGTCCATAATATGCAAATCTTTAGAGACAGAAAGTAGATTAGTGGTTAACAGATGCTAGAAGGGATGGATGAATGAGGGCTGGGGTAAATAAAGGGGTTTAAGTGTTTATTTTGGCATGAGGAAAATGCTCTGAAATTGTGGCAATGGTCACACAACCCTGTGATTATAATAAAACCATTAAACTGAATACTTTACGTGGGTAAACCAAGTAAATCTCAGTAAAGCTGTTAGAGGGAGAAAAAGAAAAGAGCATCATGCCATGAATGTGTTGTCTCAGAACTATTTATAATACAAAGTTGAAAAATCCATTTTTCATATGAAAAATACTTAAATTGATGATTATCTCTGAGTGGTAGGATTTTAGGTGTTCTTATGTTCTTTATGCTTTTCCATACTGCTTAAATTATTTATAAGCAGAGCACAAAACTTTATAATCACAAGAAAAGAATTTTTTGGAGTAACAAATGGCTATGCTGGAAATAAGAGTTTTATTAGCAAGAATGGCTCTTGCTAGACAGAATACTAAATGGCTCTAGTTTCTGACAAAAGAATTTCACATAAGCAAAGAATGATGTTACCCCAATGATAATATCAATGTGATCTTAAAAATCTGGAAGGACTGCAGCGTCAGTACCAGATACCTTTTCCAAATACCAGAGCTGATGTGAAACAGGTGCACAGCAGCTTTTCTGAAACAAGGCTGCTTTCCAACAGAAATCAAAACCAAAGGCATTTCTTACATGACTTTGAATATACATCCACTCAGGATGGTTTACCAAAACTCAGAACTGTCCTAGTTAAAGCTGTCTCCTTTTCCAGGAAACCCCATTGCCTTTGTTCTCTTCTTTCTTTCTCTACAATAATTCATAATACTTTTAAGAAGTTGCTTACCAAGAAGCAGTCTCTATCTAAAAACAGGACAGCTAATGTCTAAATGACAAAGAGGTCCAAATTTACTTTCTGAAATTAAAAAAAAAATGTCAAATTTTATCAAAAGAATAGCTTTGTTGAACACATTTAAAAATCAAATTGTGTTTACCTTACATGGGATTTATTAAAAAGAATTAAATATAAATTATTGGTGTGGGTTGTCAGAAAGGACATTTTTAAAAAATTGTTCTACAAACTGACCATTAATAAACTTGATCTCTGCGATATATCCATAACAGTATTTATTACCCTACTCTTTTAAAAATATATTACCTTATAATTTGTAGGTCATAAATTTTGGTACAAATTTTGGTACACTATTTCAAATAACGATGGTATGTTTTAGATGAAAAATCACTACACTCAAGGAAATGAAAAAAAGAAATCACATAGGTTGCCAAACATAAAGAAAAAAAAAATAAAGAGAAAGTTGAACTGGGAGTGCCATATTCTTGCTCTTAAGAGTCAAATAAATGTTACTCAGTAAAACATTTTATTTTCAGGAAAACTATGTATAAAATAGTATAATGTTTTAAATGATATTTTTAGTAGTTTAGTTCAATCAATAGGCTTAATGGTTTACTTTCTTCATTAAAACATTTCCACATTAAATCTCAGTCTTTTACTGACCACTTTCACAAAATGAGATACTAAATCAGCAACAATGCATTTTTTATTTAAAAGCAAAATAAAATATGGTGGGACAGTGCTGTAATACTAGCAAGAGCCCAGAAGGAAACATAATATGAAACCCCAATACCAAGTTGTAGGATCTAAGATCTTTCCAATTTATTGTGAGTGCTAAATTATATAATGACTCTTCTATTTAGAATCATCTGTCTGCCTCACTAGACTTGGCACAAACCAGGTCCAGGCCATTTTACATGGAACTCAGATAAAATCAAAGGTAATATTTGTGCCATATTTATATTCCTATTACCAGCAACTATCATAGTGTTTGGCACATAAAAAGTAATCAATACATTTGTTTAAGCTGGGTTTTTACAGAATTGATGTATATAAGAACTCACTGAAGATACACTATTTGCTAGCTGTATTTCTTCTAAGTACTGTATTTTATACACCTAAATAATACAGATGGAGGGGGAAGACAGTAAATGAGAGTCAATGAATCTTTATATTAAAAAAGGTACAAGAAAAATATAGAAGATCAGTAACATTTAAACAAAAATACGGGAAAAAAATTTTTATTAAAACAATATTTTTGTGGAGAGAACAGTGGGAATAATGTAAAGCAACAACCCAGAAAAATCTAAACTTGAGTTTTAAGGAACTGTAAAGTTGAGATCCCACAAATTTTCAGGAGTGGGGGATAGTTTTCAAAGCAAGAAAGAAGAACAATTCTCACAGCTACTTTACAGACTAAACAAAGTCAAGTCAAGGCAAAATTCTTTCCCAAGACCTCCCACAGTTACCATCAGAAAGCAGGGCAAGGAGTGATGCTAAAGGAGAGAGTGCCTTTAGAAAGGCATGGGCCACCTTTCCACTCCAATAACTTTATAGTGAACTTATTTAAAACAAGTCAAGACTCAGCAAGGCAGCTAGAGGAATCATATAATCACTCTGCACAAGAAGATGAAATGCATGAGAAATGCTGATGGAATATTTTAAACAACACTTACTTAAACTCATATGAATTAAAGGTTAAATGTTGATAGAAATATCACTGCTGTGTTAATTGGCAATGTGGAAACAACAGAAAGCCTTTCTCTTCTCAGGGATGTAAAACTTGAAAATAAAAACACACTATCCAAACTAAGGCCAAAATACCTACTTAAAAAGGAAGTGATATAATTCAAGAAGAGTTCCCAAAAGCAAAAGTTCCCTTTAGAACAGTGAAATAATTGTGACTTTCTTAAGAACAGAATTATAGAGACTCAAATGGCTATTTATAAATAATATTATAATTATTACGGTATTAAATATACTTAAAATCTGTTCATACAGATTAAATGAGACTATAGGCTACATTTCCAAAAAATATGTATGTCTATGGCTTGATGCAAGAAACACTTCAAATAATTTGATTATTATGTGCAAGTAAGTGCTACCATATTAGCACTGTCAATAATTTTGACTATCAAATTTGTTTATACAGTCCAGAAGTTAACAGTCTAAAGTGTTCTGAAAAAAGGAAGTAATAAACAGATACCACAAAGCTCAGGATACTAAAAGAAGAAAGACGAAGTGCAAGGGCACAGGTACATGAGAGTGTTCACATAATTGGCGGCGGCGGTGGCGGGGGGCGGGGGGGGGGGGGGGGGATCAGGTGTTATGATTTAGGTATGAAGTGTCCCCCAAAAGCTCATGTTAGACAATGCAAGAATTTTTAGAGATGAAATGAATGGGTTATGACAGCCTTAAATTAATCCACTGATATGGATTAACTGGGTTATAACTGGAAGCAGATTAGAAAAGGTGGGTCACTGGTGGCATGCCTTTGGGTTTATATTTCATCCCTGGTGAGTGGAGCTAGCTCGCTCGCGCTCTCTCTCTCTCTCTCTCTCTCCCTCCCTCCCTCCCTCCCTCTCCCTCTCCCTCTCCCTCTCCCTCTCCCTCTCCCTCTCCCTCTCCGTCCCTCCCTTCCTCCCTCCCCTTCCCCTCTTCCTGATTGCCATGTCCTGAGCTGCCTTCATCCTCCACACCCTTCTGCCATAATGTTCTGTCTCTCAAGCCCAGAGCAATGAAGTTGCCATGTATAGAATAAGTCCTCTAAAACTATGAATACCAAATAAACTTGTCCTTCTCTAAAACTGATCTTGTCAGGTCTTTTGGTCACAGTGATGAAAACTGACTAAAACACCAGGTCATGAAGGACGAAAAGCAGCATTAAGAAGTCTCAAACAGGGGCTGGGGTTGTGGCTCAGGGGTAGAGCACCAGCCTGGCATGTGTGAGGCACTGGGTTGGATTCCCAGCACCTCATAAAAATAAAAACAAATAAAATAAAGGTATCGTGTCCATCTACAACTAAAAAGTTAAAAAAAAAAAAAAAGATGTCTGATAGAGTCCACAAAAACCCACTCTATCCTTTTTCCTAGCAACGCAAGGTTGATTCCACTAAAATTTGAAGAAGAGACTGGGATGCTGATTTCCTGGGCATTCGGGTCTCTCATCCAGTCAGTGGAACAGGTATGGTTGTGACTGTGTGTCGTGACTGTTCCCATCAGAGTAGAAGTGGTTCTTGTAATTCATTTCTTAACATCAATAGACAAGAGAGATGCTCTTTAATTAAATCCTTTCTTTAACTTGATAAAGATGAAAACATCTTACACAAAGGTACCAAACTTTTGACTGTTTAACTCTCATAGAATGCTACTCTAATTCATGAGCAATACCTGATAAAAATTCGCAAATACAGGTAAAGCAACTGTTTACAGATTACCATGCTCACACACAAAAGCATGCCAATAATCCCAGATGACATGTGCAGGTCAATGCAACTTAATTATTAAATTCAAAGCTTTACTGTAAAATAAATCTGAAGAGAACTACAGTCACCAGCCAAACCTTTTACAAGGTGCCCAAGTGCCAGACAAGTAGAGAATAAAAAATATGGGGCAGACAGAATACAGCTCCATATGACAACAAACTTCAGGCTAAAATAACTTTCTTAAAATTATGAAGCCCAGGGCTGGGGTTGTAGCTCAGTGGTAGAGTGCTTTCCTAGCACATGTGAGGGACTGGGTTTGATCCTCAGTACCACATAAAAATAAATAAAATAAAGGTATTGTGTCCATCTATAATTAAAAATATATACATATTTTTAAAAAGATTATGAAACCCAGAAAAATAGTAACTACCTCTTTTTGCTTTTTAATCATTTCACTATAGAGCAGGACAAGATCTCAAGTCCTACTATGCTCACTTTAAAAATGAATGAATGAATGAATGAATGAATGTATGAAATCAGACTCAAGTTATGGTCAAGCTAAATCAGCTTTCCAAAACAGCTAGTGACCAGGGACTTAAAGTCACCCAAGAAACTACTGAAAATTTATTATACAATGATATATAAAATTTATATTATAATAATTCACATATTTTGTGAATATATAATTCATAAATTAACATTATTTTGAAAAATCACAAAAATAAAAGTCATAAATGTACCTTGAAACTACAAAGCAAAGAATCTGGTTTTTAAGAGGCAGAGCTAGTTACACCAACAATGGTTACTGTGATATAAATGGATGGTTTACAAATCTAAACATGGGGCAAGTTTTGGATATTAATCATGAAAAGGGCTACCAGACCTCCATTTCCCCTTCCATTGAAAGATGATAATGATAAAAGAAATTAGAAATAATCTCTGCCCACTCTGTGACTTGCAAAGTCTCACTATTAAATGCCAACCTCTGATGATGACTTCTTCATGGGGAGAGAAAAAGGTTAAATACAGAAAGAGAAGGAATTAAAAGAAAAAAAAAGACAGGAACAAAAATTTCTCTATTGCCAACAAAGCTATGCATGTCCACCTACATTAAAGGGACAGAAAATAAGAAATAATTAGTTCCCATGCAACAGACAGCCTTCAAGGTTTCTTTGCTAGGCTATCTGGAAAAGATAAAAAGACAACAGAAATTGTGTTCTTAATCATTCTCTTTCCCTCAAATTATGGCAGTCATTTTCAAAGGTTGTTGATTTTACTGGGCGTGGTGACACACACTTGTAATCCCAGTGGCTTGGGAGGCTAAGACAGGATGATCTCGAGTTCAAAGCCAGCCTCAGCAAAACTGAGGTGCTAAGCAACTCAGTGAGGTCTGACTCTACATAAACACAAAATAGGGTTCAGGATGTGGCTGTGGCCAAGTGCCCCTGAGTTAAATCCCTAGTACCTCCTATTCCCCCCCAAATTAGATCTTAGGATCAAGTTAGTCAAAAATGTGCTGGGAAGTAATATTGGTCAAATTATATTATTATGTAACAACAAATCCCATCAATATGTACAACTATAATTGCACCAATAAAAAATGTGAGGGGAAAACATGGAGCCTCATAGATCATCTTGGGAGTGTTGCCCTTAGAAAAGATTAAGGTAATTCTCATGGAACCCCTTGATTATATGTCACAGGAGAGTTCCTATAACACCACAGTTTTAGCCCCTCCCATTTGCTCTTTGGCTTCCTGTCTGGCAAGGTGATCTCTCACTACCCAGCATGCAATCACCAGGGTGATGCCATTTGCCCTGAAGCCCTCACCAGAGTTGGGCAGAAACTTGCTCCACACTCCAGAACTGTGAGATAATAAAGCTCTTTTTAATATAAAGTTGTCTGCCTCTAGCATTTTGTTAATAGTAACAGAAAACAACCTCTTATCCATTTGATATCTCATTTAATAGAATAGAGCTTGATTATTTCATTGTTTTTGCATTCAATGCACTGCAGTGTGTTGCTTGGTAAAGTATAATCAAGTCTGGGCACGATAACATACAGCACACACCTGTAATCCCAGAGACTCAGGAGATTAAGGCAGGAGGATCACAAGTTCGAGGACAGCCTCAGCAACTCAGGGAGGCACTAAGCAACTTAGTGAAACCCTGCCTCAGAATAAAAAATTTAAAAAATAAATTTTAAAGGGAGTGGGTTGGGGATGGAGTCCAGTGGTAAAAGCATCTCTGGGTTCAAATCTCCAGTACCAAATAAATAAAATAAGTATAATGAAAGGGTCATTTTGAGGTCTCTTCAAAGGGTTCAAAGGGGAATGCTCAAAGATCCTTGAGACACCCTTTCTAAAACTTAAGTGAGGATTTGAAATTCAAGATTCCTGATTCTACATCTGGTTCAGCTCAAAAGAAAAATCAAAATATGCAAAGTCACCAAGTACAGAGTACTCTAGGCATTAATCTCTCTTATAATGAGGAGGTCTATGGATTTTAAGAGGATTAGCTACAATTAAATATTTTCTCAAACTTTCCTTTTTTAAAAAATATTTATTTTTAGTTTTAGGTGGACACAATATGTTTATTTTATTTTTATGTGGTGTTGAGGATCGAACCCAGCGGCCCACGCATGCCAGGCAAGAGCGCTACCACTTGAGCCACATCCCCAGCCCTCTCAAACTTTCCTTTTAATGACTGAGAATTAGATATGGAATAATTTAAACATCAAAGATAATTCTAAACCCAACAAATGGCAAGAATTTAATATATAATTCTCACATCCATCCACAGTCATTTTCTGTTCCAATTCTAGTCAAGAACTTCATATAAGTTCTTGTGGGTGAATGAAAGATAAGAAAAGGAGACTAAGGGAAATGAAGAAAAAGGAGACTAAGAGAAATGAAGAATGAGGAAATGAGAATTTGGCCCTAACCCATCCATTGTAGGTAAAGAATACACACATATGTATTCTCCCTTGGGAGAACTGAGACATTAGTCACACAAATCATTTTCCTCACAACTTAATTTTTTCATGAACCCTAACTTAGAAAGTTAACTACATTGTGCTGAAAATTGAGGCTTTGAGATATAACAGGTAGGGCATAGGAATTGAAAGCCTGACCCAGTAGCTCCCAATCTTTTCAACAGATAGAGGTCCTTTTATTGTATTAACTAACCCTCTTGAACTTGACATTTAGAGTGAATCTATCCAAAGAAACTGTATTCATGATTAATCTTTGTTCTTTCACAAGTAATCAAAGACAGCTTAGTTTTTAAGATAATAGATATCACAGTAATGTATTGCTCATTTAGTGGTCTAAAATACTGAAAATTAACTCAGGTCTACTTCCTGTGAGTACTAAGTTGAACTCCTCTACTCAGAACAGAATTATATTATTTACAAAGGAAAAGGAAATTCACACATATTATACAAGCTAACTCTGTTAATAAAAATTCTAAACGATGGGTTTAACACATTGTTTCTCTAATTCTACTTTAATGTCAACTTAAGAAATTAATAAAATGTCTTTACCAAATTGTGAGCTCTTTAGAGCCAGAATGGTGTCTATGTAACCTTTATAAAATAAAATGTGAATTCAGGCTCACAGTAAAATTCAAACTTTCACTGAACTACATTTGTATTTTTCACTTATTCCTCCAAAACTCCTGGCTTTCTTCATGTTGCCAAAATAATTTTAAGTACCACATCATATTCAAACAAGTATGATACTATCCCAGAGCATTTATTGACATGTGGAAATGGACAGCCAGATTTCTTTAGTGCAATCATTCACTATTGGTTTCCATTTTAACTCCTGATTCTATCACTGTTTAACTTTTCTTCTTAATGTTTACTATTTCTGCCTTCATTTAGGAACTGAATGCTTGTCTCATAGCCTCCAGTAGTTGCCTTTTCAAACCATGGTTAGCTTTCAAGTACAGCTTTGCTTATATTATCCCTCTTGGTCAAAAAATTCACACTAATCTCTGGAACCCACAGATCTCAAAGGTCCTTCTTGATCTGACTTACCTTTCTGAATTTATTCTCTCAGGTGAAACTTCTTCCTGATCTACAAACATGTCTCATTCTTCCCACTTTTGCACTTATATGGTATACCCCAGGCCATATATGCCTTTCTCCCTCATCTTGCTTGCTATATTTTATCTGTCTTTTGAGAGCTGGCTTAAAAAGCCACTTTGTCATTTTGCCACATTCCCTGTTGTTCAAGTGAGAAGAAAGTTCCTCTCTTTTTATACCACACAGCAATTTGTCTATCTGTAGATATGATTTTTCCCTCTTGTGTATGACTGTGTCTTATTTCCCCTATAAGAATAGAAGATTCTTAAGGAAACACTTGTGTCTAATTTCCCTTTGCATACAGATGCATTCCAATGATAGCTGAATTAACTTTCAATGAAAACCCCCATAAAATATGTCTTTACCAGGAAGTAAGGACAAAAGAGGAGGCTGGAGAAAAAAGTGAAAAATTTCTACTTCTATCTTTTATTTCTCTAAATAAGTTAACCTGCACCACAAAATCTTCTTTTTTTTTCAAACATTAGCTATTTTAATAGTTCGAGAATACTTCTGCCCTTGCCTCATTTAATTCCCATAATGAAATGATTCCCTGATAGTATTCTCACTATCCTTATCATATCTATAAAGAAACAGCTTTAGAGGCAGCAACCTGCTAACAGAGACAAAACTGCAGACTTTTGACTTCAAATTCAAGTTATTTCCACTATCATGAGAAATAACTTAAATTTTTGCTAAAAACCACAAAACTAAAAGTTTTTCTCTCTCCTTACTTACCCTAAAATGACTTCACTCAAAAGCCTTTTTAAGATCTTGAATTTAAAGGCAGAGAAATGTAATAAAAAAATTATCAGCCTTTAGCAGATCCAATCCCTTTTATGCTTCCCTTTCAAGGTTTTGTCTGACTTTAGAAAAGTCCCATCTCTCCATGTCCCTAACTGGAAACTGGAAATGACAGTAGACATTTTAATCTTGCATACTGTGAAAACTGTGGTGGATAAATGAAGAAGACTGTGGAAGAAGTATGAGAATGAAGCAGGACATGATGGCACCCTCAAAAAAAGGGCATCCCACCCACCCAATCCCTAAACCTGTTTACTCATTTAATCCTGATGAGCAACTAGATCTCATCTGTTTCAAAACTATTATTTCTCTAGTAAGATTAGTTCATTTAAGAAACCTAAAAATGAAAGCAAAAAATACCATCCAAGGTTATCTTTGCAATGAATCTTTTCCAGATACAAATTTATATAATTTCATAAAAGCCATATTAACAATGTACCCCAAATACAGTGTATCAAAAACCAAATTTGTTATTCACCATAAATACTTCCTCTACAGCCATTTCCCACTCATTTCCTCTCTACTCTGGTTAATGGTACCATCTTCAACAGTGGCCTAAATTGTTACACGTAGTTGTCATCTCAAAATATTCTCTCTTTCTTGGCATTACATCTTACTGACATGGTAAGAAGAAATTGACTAACTGAGGATGCATGCAAAAGGCTAGAACAATGCCTTCACAGACAGAGGAGGCACAAAGTAAAATTTGGTCACTTCCTCTTCACTCTGTTCCTTTTCTCTCTCTACCATGTCACCAATATCATCACAATTGGTTTTCATGATGTAACTTGGCAGTGGAACCAGTCCATCACACTTATCCTAAAACACAAACCTGATCATATCAAACATTCATTGAACACTCTTCAATGACTCTTTATGATAAAATTCATACTACTACTCGGCAAGAACAATAGCCCTTCACAACCTTTCCAGTCGTTTCTTTAGGGATTCACACCATATAATTTTTCAGGGCCAAACCACAACGTAGTTTATCTGTTGTTTCCCAACTGTTCCACATTCTCATGTATCCAAGTCTTTCTAAAATGCTTTATCACTGATGAGGTCTAATCCTTTTTCAAATAACAGCTCAAACATCTTATCCTCAAAGCTTTCCCTTGCTCTAGAATTTTCTTTGGTATGCCAAAAGCCTTTCTTCATACTCCATTCACAGACTGCATCCTAATTTTGCTGGCCTTCTTTCTAGCTAGCTCCAGCCCAGTTATGAAGTTGTGGAAGGGAAGGGATAGACTTTATCATGTTAGTATCATTCCAGTGCCTACCACAGAACTTATATCCAAAACCTGTTAGCTGATGGCATTTTTCTGTGACAGAAGCATGATACTGCTCCCATGAATATCATCAATCTAAAAGACCGGAAAATAAGATTACTATTATACACAAACTATTTCTAGAAACTTCTTGAGATTTTAAAATCCAATTAATTCTAAACACATTACCAAGAGTTTAAATAATTCTGACAATAAAAGTCACATAAACACTCATACTGGAAGGAACATCAGACCAAGTTACCACTAAAGGAGAAAAAAAAAATGAATGAAGTCTCAATACTTATTATAAAATCTGATAAAAATTTTAATCACAAGGAAACATCTTTGACTATGCTCTCATTGACAAAAAATAGAAAAATAAATCTAACAAAAGTTGTCTTTTAGCTAATGGTATTTTAAGGTTTTCCTTCTGGAAAGCTATGCTTCATCTAGGCTGAGTAGAACAAAAGCAGAATAATCTTGCTAGCTATGTATATCATTTTCTTTTAAAAAAATGTATTTTAAAAAATTCCCATTTCTAAATGATTTAAGCCTTTTACAAAATAAAACATTGTGCGAATTTATCTCCAACAATCATCATAAGGACTGACAATGCAGTTTTACATAACCCATAACTATTATCTACAAAAACTTAAAGATGTACATGATAAATAATACAAATGAAATTATCAGTCTGAATAGTACAATTGTTTAAAATGGAATCAATTTCCATTGGAGAAAAGATAGACTGTAGCATTTGGTCTAAAAGGAAGAGCACTAATTCAGCTCTTTTTCAAAAATGTTAGTACATGTGATGTTTTTTTAAATTCCAAATATAACTCACTGTATTTAGCACCTCCTGTACTTTCCAGTATATTAGATAATTGCACACCATGTTAAAAACAAAATAAAGGAAAACATTCTGCCACCCACCCTTTTCATAAAAAATGATCTCTCTCTCTCTCTCTCTCTCACACACACACACACACACACACACACCATCTTGTAAAGGTCTGAACAATTAGACTCAAAGGAAGATGCTTTTCCTTAACTTAAAAGAAATTGAGGATTTAGAGGACTTGGGAGATGGGAGAGGGGAAGAGGAAAGTAGGATTGTGTGATTGTTGGTTTTGCCAAGAAAAATGGATAATTTTCATATCCTCCTCTAAAGAACCATACAGGTAGGCACCTTCGTGGCAGTGGGCCTAAACTCTACATTAATCAGAAAAACACCTTTGTAGGGGAAGGAGTGGTTGCATTTATACACTGAGCTTCAGCAAAAGATTTTGTTTTAACAAAGGTGTCCACAACTTTTAAAAGTCTGAAAATCACAATGACAGTAGTTAATATTAACAACACTTAAAATAAAACAAAAACAAACATTAAATACTGGAAAATGGTTTTTTAAAAAGTGGTAAAACATTAAAAAATAAGCAAGACTGATGACTGTAGTTGCTTTTCTTTTATGAAAGAATATATTCTTTTGTTTCTGATCAGTTTTATTGGGCTATTTGTTTAGGGAAAAGACATGCAAATTAAGCTTTTTCAACTTGGTTTTGGCAAAAAAAAAAAAAGACAGTAGACAATTTCAGCAGGGAATTGGCTGGGAACCCAATGCAAACAGCTTTGGCAGGGGGAGATATGAGCATACTGAGAAGTGATATTATTTGGTATGTTTGTTTAGTGAATGGGAGGGAATCTAAATAATAATACTGCAGTAAGAAACATACATGTTCTACTTTAATCTGCACAAGAAACTATAACCCTTTCCAAGGACATTCTTGCTGATTCTTAACATCAACCTCTTTCCATGTTCCTACTTCTGGGGCCAGTTAATACCATAAAAAATAAGAAATTAATGTTTAAAGTAATTTATGAAAACAGGGATTTCCTATTTAGAACACTATTTAGACTATTTAGAACACTGACCATTATAATGTTTTGCTTTCTCCAGTGGAAAAAACTAAAGAATCAAAAGCTTGTTTGCCAGTGACTTGATCCACAATGCAGAGATGTTTAACATGGACGAGCTCCTCCCACCATTATCTTCCTCTATTTTTTTTGGGGGGAGGGGTGGGGGTAGAAGGGATTGAACCAAGGGGGCACTTAACCACTGAGCCACATCCCCAACCCCTTTTATGTTTTATTTAGAGACAAGAGTCTCACTAAGTTACTTAGGGCCTTGCTAGGTTGCTGAGACTGGCTTTGAACTTGCAATCCTCCTGCCTCAGGCTCCTAAACCACTGGGATTACAGGCACGTGCCAACCCCATTATTTCTGTTTCCTTAGTCCCTAGTATTATTGGTTGAGACTGTGACAGAAAAGAGAGTATCAAAGTCATCTAAGAAGAACTCTATTAATTTTTTTTTTCTTTTTGGCAGTCCAAAATGCTTCTGTAGCTAGTGAAATGATGGGTGAGTCTCCTGTTCTGCCAATCTTTCTATATGTGAAACACTGTTTCTTAATGAGTTTACAAGAGAATATAACTGAGCCAGGCCTGTAATCCCAGCAACTCTGGAGGCCAAAGCAGGAGGATCCAAAATTCAAAGCCAGCTTCAACATCTTAGACCCTAAGCAACTCAGGGAGACCCCATCTCAAAATTTAAAAAAAAGAAAAATTTAAAAGGCCTGGGATAAGGCTCAGTGATTAAACTTCTCTGGGTTCAATCCCCAGAGAATAAATTAAATTTTAATGAAAGAATGTAATTGAGTCTTTTCACATTAAGACAATTACAAAGGATCAGCATTATTATCATTTGCACTTTGAAAGCAAACTATGAGACTATTCACTGATAAAAACAATCCTTTCCATTTGGTTAAAAAAAAATAACAAGATGAACATTCTTTTGAACTATGCTAAACAATATTTAATTCCTAATATCAATCTGAAGACTCAGAAATAAAAATAATGGTAGTCTGTGTCAAACATGGATAAGATAAATATTATCATACTTATATTTTCTGAACTGTGGAATTGACCTATTTAATAAAATATTAAGAATCACAACTATAGCTTCTTCCCTATGGTAAAACTAAGGTGAATAAAAGCAATTCTATACTTTCTACAGATAAAATAAAATATTGATGCCTTCAAGAAAAGCAGTGACTTATCAAGAGAGAATACAGACTTTCCTATGCTCTTTTCAATAACTAGAATCAGAATGAGTTCCAGTGGTTTATTTCCTCAAAATAAATAAAACATGATAAGGTACAAGTTACCTATAGATATTGATTTCCTCTCAAAAGAAGATCTAATTTAACTTATGTACAGGAAGAACAACATTAAAGTTTCTGTAAGATCCCAAAATTCTTGCTCTAAATGTCACATGTGAAGTAGACTAACACACGAACTAAATGTTTAAATCCCCTTTTTGGAATAAGGCAAGGTATAAATATAACCTATTTATAATAGATTTTAAAATTTTATACCTTCCACAAAATATCGAATTTTCATCTGAATAACTCTTCCTATTAAAAGACATAAATTCTGCTCATAACGGAGTTATATGATTAGAATCATTACTGAACACACAATACTGGAAAGAGTAATCATTTGCATTATTCTTATAATGTAACATTTATTTCTCAAATTATAAAATCTATTTTCCCCAAAGAAATAAGCACACCCTGGTGTATTTCTTTTTATTTCATAAACCAAACAAAACTGAGCTTATCCCTGACACAAATACAGCTTTAAACCCTAAGGTTTTTAAAAGTGAATTATTCATAAACATCTTCTAAGCAATAGGCAGCATCAGAAGAAACAATTCCCGGCTTGTACCACCGGAGGGCACTCCTCAAACTTCAAATAACTTTTGGAATTAGGTTTTAATCTCCAAGGAAGGAGAACTTGTTCTACTTGTAGTTCATGGGCTCAGTAGTGGCTTAAAAAATGTGTTTCAGAAAAAGTGTGTTTCCTCATAAAAAAGTAAATTAAAAAAAAAAAGATAAATATGCATTATTCTTTCCTACTGTATGACCTCATGTTCTAGCAATAAAAATTGAATTGTTACAGCAGGAGACACCAAACTCAATAACTTCATATGTGAAGGTTAAAAACTAAGTAAACTCAAAGGATCATCCTTCTGGACTATTACTGTCAACACATAAGTTCACATTTTTGTAGAAAATAAAAGAAATTCAAGAATTACTTGAAATAAATACATCATTTAAAGGCTGACAAAAAGATTTGCTTCAACGTATCCAAAGCACTTCAGTTTAAGAACACAAGGAAAGTACAGATACCTTACCTGCTTCCTGTGAATTTAACACTTCTAAGGCATGCATCATGGCACTTGCGAAGACATTGGCATCCTCTTTGCTGCCAAAGTTGAGACCATACACCTGCCTGGCATCTCGCCATTGGTGGAAGGTTTGTGTAGCCTGATTGTACTTCAACCCTTTAGGAATGGCACAATTTATCACAACCTAAAAGACAATAATTATTTATAAAGATCAAGCTAATAACTGGCAAAATCAAGGAGATAGACAAATCCTAACTACATACTCACTCAAATTTATTCCTAATATACCTTGTCAAAAATGGTTAAACAGAAATCTAGAGTCAAAGCAGTTTGCAGTTCTAAGTCTGACAGAAGTTACTCCATCTGATGGTTAAAAAATAAATCAACAAAACAGCCGGGTGTGGTGGCCCACATCCAGCAGCTTGGGAGGGTGAGGCAGGAGGATCCAGAGTTCAAAACAAGTCTCAGCAACAGCGAGAAACTAAGCAACTTAGTGAGACCCTGTCTCTAAATAAAATACAAAAAAGGGCTGGGGATGTGGCTCCATGGTTGAGTGCCCCCTGGGTTCTATCCCTGGTACCGCCCCAAAATATATATATACATACATATATATGTATATATCAGCAAAACAAAAGCACATCTGTTCCTCTCATTAAATAAGTTATAAATTCTATTTTTGTTTACTGAAGTAATATAAACACATAAATAGAATACTAACACCAGAAAGGCCTTAAAGACTCCTGCCCAACCCCAAAAGGGCACTAATCACATTTCAATATTATGTACTAGTTTTGCAGGTTTTTTGATTTTATACAAGAATAGTTACACATTATGTTTGATAAATGTATCTGCGTTTTCTTTAAAATAACCTTTATAAGAACCACCCATTTGTTGCATGCAGTTAAGCTTCATTCATTTTCATTGCTTTATGTGGTATTCCTTTGTATAAGTTGTGTTTATTTACTCATTTGCCCATTAATGAACATTTGGACTATTTGTAGTTTGGGGTTACTACAAACAATGATATTATGAACATTCTACTAAATGTCTTTTGGTATACACTAACATACATTTTTGATGGGTATATACCCAGAGGTAGAATTAGCACAGGCCATATGCATGTTCAACTTGAGTAGAAAACTCCAAGTAGCTTTCTAAATTGGTTGTTATCAATTCACTCTCACAGCCACATACAACAGTTTGTGCTACTCAACATGCCACACAGTATCACAACTGGTAACGGTGGTTTTTATTTTAGCAATTCTTTTTTTTTTTTTTTTCAAGTTTTCAATGGACACAACATCTTTATTTTTATGTGGTGCTGAGGATCAAACCTAGCGCCCCGCACATGCCAGGCAAGCACGTTACAGCTTGAGCCACATCCCCAGCCCCACTTTATTTTAGCAATTCTGAGGTACAACTATTTTATTATTATGTTTTAGCCTGTGCTTCCCTGATTATTAATGAGGTACTTTCCCTGTACTATCAAGATATCTTCTTTTGTGAATACTTGCTTAAATTAATAAATCTCTGGCCCATTTTTCTCCTGAGTTGTCCATCTTTTCCTTCATTGATTTGTACATGCATTTTGTACATTCTGCATTGTGGTAAATTATCTCTTTCCATTCCATGACTTACCTTTTCACCCTTAGAAGTGTGTTGATGAACAGAAGTTATTCACTTCTATTCAGTTCAAATTAGTGATCTTTTCCTTTATATTATTAATACTTGTTTATGTCCTGTTAGGAAATGTTTCTCAATCCCAAGGTCATAAAAAGGTAATGCCAGGGGCTGGGGATGTGGCTCAAGCGGTAGCGTGCTTGCCTGGCATGTGTGTGGCCCGGGTTCGATCCTCAGTACCACATACAAACAAAGATGTTGTGTCCGCCGAAAACTAAAAAATAAATTTTAAAATTCTCTCTCTCTCTCTCTCTTTAAAAAAAAAAAGGTAATGCCAACTTATATAAGCTCTATTATTTTACCTTTCACATTTGCATCCCAATCCAACTGGAATTGATTTATGCCTATGATGTGATATAGGGTTCAAGTTCCTATTTGTTTCAATATGGCTGTCCAGTTGATTCAATTCATCTGTAACTGTGCTGCAGGCTTAATTTTTTTCATAAATCAAGTGTCCTTATGACTCTATTTTGCCCTAATGGTCAATATGCCTAACTTTTTGCCAATACAATAGTGCCTAATGCCACTTCAAAAGCCACTGCAGTTTGTTCTCTTATTTCATTCCTTAATATTACTTTGGCTATTCTCAGTTTTTCATGTAAAGCTATCATTCATACTCTGGTTGTCAATTTCCACCAATAATTTTTGGGATTTTGATTAAGATAGAACTGATCAATCTATAATACCTTAAAATTAATCTAACTGATGAATATCATATACCACCCTCTAATTATTTTGTATTTAATGCTTGATAGGGGTCTTGAACACTTTTTATTAATTTTTTTAGGTATCTGATAAATTATAACCTGAGGATTTTTACATAATGATAATGTACCCAGCTTTGTTAAAATATTTATTAATTCTAATCTATTATTAACCTAATATATTTATAAATTCTAACTATTTTAATCTACTATTAATCCTAATGATTATATTCAGGTCCCCCCCCCCACAATTATATAACCATGTCATCCAAAATAAACATCAGCTTTATTTCTTCCTTTCCAATTCTTATATATTTTAATTCTTTTTCTTACCTTCATGCACTGACTAGGAACTGAAATCCAACGCTGAAAAGGCATAGTGATATCAAGTATCTTTTCCTCTGAACTGATATTAGAGGGGAAACTTTCTCAAATTCACCCTTAAATATAATCTTTCACATAATACTTTTATACATAATTTTAATCAGACTTGGGAAGTACTCTGATTCCTTGAAAGCTATGAGTTTTCATCATGACTGCATGTTATCAAGAGTTTTTTTGACATCTCTTGAGATGCCCATGTGTTTGGCTTTTCTTTTTTACTTGGCTTTACTTGCCTATTCTTTAATTCCTTTTGGGGGGAGGGGCTGGAGGGAGATACTGTGGATTAAACCCAGGACCTCATGCATGCTCGTAAGCACTCTAACCACTAAACTGCATCCCCAGTTCCATATGACAGCTTATTGTTTCTCAAAAGTTTTTTTTCACAGACTTCTCTTAAAGAGTTTAAGCTATAAGTACTTTACAGTGGTTAATATGATGGATACACACACACACACACACACACACACAGAGTTTTCTTTGTATTTATCAAACTTAAGTTTTATAGCATTTCTAAGCTGATGTTCTTTCATCACTTTTAAAATTTTTGTTCATTGTCCCTTGGATTATTGTTTCAGTCTTATTCTTTCCTCTTCTCCTGGGACCCTATACATATATTATACATTTTCTCAGTAGTCCATAAGTACCTTAATTAGTCCATAAGTATCTTTTTAATGTATCCCATCTTTGCTTAGATGCCTTGCCTTCAGTCTAAATAGTTCCTTTTGACCTATATTCCAGTTCACCAATTATTTTGAATCTTTTCTAATTTGTTGTAAACCCCATCTATCACTGAGTTGTTTAACAGCAGGCATCTCTCAACCATGATGGATTTTGCTCCAACTGGACTCTGTAGCTCTGAGTGAAATTCAGGTGTAGCCTCCAATCTGAGAAAGTCACCCAACCCAGCAGGTGTCATGCTGGCAATCACAGGAAACCACTAAGCCTGTCTTGGGAGAAGAACCAGGCCTTCTGCGGCCCAGAAGGGGGTGGGAGAATGGAAAGCACAATTTGTGGCTCTGTAAAACCAGCTGCTACTTCCAAACCTAGAGTCCACACAATGATTTCTTTGTGAGTTTGCTTCCTGGCCTCAGAATTCAAGTGAAAGTTTTAGAGCTAGCCTCTACCTTCTGGAGTTGGATTTTCAGGAGCCAACTGACTTCTGGAATTGTCTTGGGAGGATAGGTGGGGAACAGGTCACTAATGTCTCACCTGAATAGCTTGTGTTTTATAAGCTACTAGGTATTATGCTGAGGTGAGTCTTTTTTTTTTTAATACTGTATTTTTGTATGCATTTTGCAAAGTGATATTAACTGTTTTTATATAAGAAAAAACTCCTGGGCAATTCTGTTGCAAGGGTCTGATTTTATTTTGAAACGCAAGTTTACATGAAATTTTGTATTTAGTTATGATTACTGATTGTCTGATTTTAAATTGTTGCCTTCTGGGACATCTTGTTAAAAAAAAAAAAAGGGCATTTCTGATAATACCATTAACTAGATTACCCAGTAGGTCTATTCTATGATTGTTCTTTTTGTCTCTTTATATGCCTGGTTATTTTGATTAAGTGTCAGACACTGGGTATAGTCAAATATATAGAAATTTTGAGCCCTACAATGATGTTAAAATTTTTTCAGAGAGACTTACATTTGCTTCTGGCAGGCAGCTCAGAAAACTAACAGATTCAAATTATCTTTATCTATACAGTGATTGAAATAATTAGTGCTTGTAAAGGTCAGTCTAATTCTAAATCAAACTTCTTCCTACAGTATGGGCTTCTGGGTTCATGACCTGAGAGAATACTAAGACAATCCCTCCACTTCATTAGCAGAGCCTAAACTCTAATTTTGGTTATATTTTACCCAGATGTCAATCTTCCAAAACTCTGCTTGTATCCTCAGTCCCCTTTTTCAAAACTTACATTATGTCTCTAGGAGAACAGAGATCTTAGCCAGAAGAAAGCAGGGCTTACTTCTCTGGCTCTTTATTCTGTCAGATCACGGACCAATAATTCTTCACTGCCAGATAAACTCTCCAAATAGATTTTTTTTTCTTTTTAATATTCTATGCCTTTGCTTTAGTACTCAGACAGGTTCTACCTAAATTAACTTCCCCATCAATTCCCAAGCTTGAATTTATTTTTAAATCATAATAATCTCTTGAAGATATTATGTTAAGTAAAATAAGCCAGACACAAAAGGACAAATATGATATATTTCCATTTATACTAATTACCTAGAAGAGTCAAATTTATAAAGACAGAATAAGTAGTTACTAGGGGCTGGAGGAGGGGAAAATGCAATGTTATTACTTAATAGACAACAGTATTTCAGTCTGAGGTGATAAAAAAAAGTTGGGAGATGGTTGGTGGTGATGGCTGCTCAACAATGTGAATGTACTTAATGCCACTGAACACTTAAAAATGGTTAGGATAGTAATTTTAATGTTATGTATATTTTGTCACAATAAAAAATATATAGTGACCTCTTACTGAGTGGTTTTTATAAATACAGAGATGAGACCACAAATCCTTAGCTACTAGAAACCCAAAGCCACCATAATTTCATAGTATTGGAAAATAATCCCATTATATGGCAAATTTATATTCCATTGGGTGAATAGCTTAAAAACAGCAGACAAGACAGAAAATAGGCTCTACTTAAGTTTTTAAATTTTCTGTATCCAAATGTGAGAAATAGGTAAAGACATTTTTTTGCTAGAATCAAATTATATTAGGTAAATGGTTCAATTCTTCCAACATAAAAATGGCTTAATTTGAATCAGTTGTTTCATTCATCTAACCTTTAAGAAGTAATAACACTTAAGTAATCTTTAAAGAGGAAGTACATGTTTTCACTTAAAGATTTAAATGTCCATGAAGCATGTGATCATACTTCATCATAAACTTAAGCTCCATGCTTCTTCACACCCAGTGAGACTGACTCTGAATTGGTGATATATTCTGTCCTACATTTTTAGTCTGACCATAACAGAGTAAGCAGTGCAGCAAACACCTAGTTCCTTGAGACTTAGCTTAGTATTACTCTCGCCTATGAAGACCCATGACCCCTTTGCCAATCTTCTCTACACACTGGTGATTCTTTTATACTTCTGCTGTACTATGATTTGTATTTATCAAAACTGAAACATTTAACAGTATGTCTTTGCTTACAAACTTAACATTCACATTCTTTAATATTATCTTTCAAGGTCAGAAACTTTATATAAAACTTAGGTATTGCACCTAGACATACTAAGTACTTAATAAACATTAAACAGAAAATGAAATAATTTGAATATATTCCATTTTACAAATAAATGGTGGGTGGCTTTTTAAACAGTGATTACTACAGAAAAACTGGATGTTTTTAGTAAATTATAACAATGTGCTTCCACTGGCAACAACCATTAAGAGATGCAACAATGTACCTTGAAATGACAGGAAATCTATTATTCATTAGATTTATTCTCAGGTACATTATCATTTATTATTTTAGGTAGCATTCTTATAATGCTACCTAAAATAAAATAAAATTTTATTTTCTAATTGCTGATTGCTAGCTATACAAAAATGTTACTAATTTTTAAATACTGGTCTTGTATCTAATAACCCTGCTTAACAATCTTTCTAGTGTTTATAATTTATCTGCAGATACTTAGGATATTTTTTATACGGAGAATTACATCATTGATGAATAATAAGGCCAGCTGTCCCTTTCAATCCTTAAACCTTCTATTTCTTCATCTTTGAACTGCTAGGTTAATAACTAGAAGCTCCTCTGCAACACTAAATGAAAAGTGATTAAAGCTGAAACCTTAAATGTATTCACAGTTTAATGGAAATGCTTTCAACATTGCACAATCCAATAAAATATTTGCTGTACATTTATATTATCCACATTATCAGCTTAAAAAAACTTTTATGATTAATTGGCTGAGAATTATTATGAATTGATGTGAATTTTATCAAATTATCTTCCTGAATCTCTTGTTAAGCTGTGTCTATCTAAGGACAGTTTAGATGTCCCACGGTTTCTATATGTAGTAGCTTATCACTAAGGTCCAAGTATTATTTCCCAAATATTTCCTAGTGCTCATAATGACTTCATCTTACAGTCACAAATATTTAGAAGCATGATTTTTAATTTTCAATTTCTTTTATTTTTTTTGGACCGTGCTAGGGATCAAACCCAGGGACTTTCACCCACTAGGCAAGTAAGCTGTATCCCTGGCACTTCAAATATTTTAAGAAACACTTATTTGTCAAAATCCAAGTCACAGAACAGCTTAATTACAAATTTTTACTGTTTCATATAGAAATTTCCTGGCTTACTCAAACATTTTTCTACTTATTTTTAAATATTAATTTTCTTTTATGTCAACATACTTTCAGGACCATTCATTAGTATTAACAAATAATCTATTCACTCACTAACCCTTTACAGCTATTAATTCAGAATGCTGTATTAAAAAATGTTCATCAATTTCTACAAAGTTTTAATTACACAGTTTTCATTTTTTTCTTTGTAATAGCATCTTAGGCAGTATTTGACTTGTGTCTGATGCAATCCACCACCAAAACACGGGGCTGAAGGAAAGACAAAGAGGAAAAAAAAAACACTTGATACTTCCTGAACTGCCAAAGGGATAGAGGGGGCTCTTGGTATAGAGACTGGGGAGACACCAAAGGAAGGCCATGCAACACAGCAGGGAAACTGGAGTACAAAGGGCAAGGAGAGAAACTAGGGAGGAGAAAGAAGAGAGGGGAAGGAAGAGTAACTAAGAAAAAAAGGTAGCATGAGAAGGTCGAAAAAGGGGCAGGTTGAGATAGTCTGTGTACTTCATCAGTAGATTCTGCCAATTTATTAAGTTGTTTTCTGTAGACTTGACTTTAGATGTGACAGTTTCTCTCCAGGAGTACACTGCATTTACTTTTATCAGTTGTCCCAACAGTTTCACATCTGTAACTGGTGTTTGTTAATAATTTCTCAGCTGGAGTTGTGAGAGTTAAGTTGTAGTTTCCATTTCTAAGGAAAGTTCCTAAACCAGGTCATACAGAAACAAACTCCTTTGCCTCCCTGCCCTGATAGCAAGGATTTGTCTTAGTCTTCTTTTTATGGGATGTAGTCTCCCTGAGAATCCCAGTTTTTTGCATAGATTTCAGTTTCACAGCCCAAATTTAATAGGCCCATAAACCTTACATATGCATATGACAAACCAAAGTCCCTAGCTTCTATGAACTAGTCCCTAGTTCATAATTTCCATCCTAAAACTCAAGGTACTACAGCATCTGTTAACACACTCTACTACCACTGTGCTAGTGGCAAACCTAGAGATCTACCTTTTTTAACACCTCAATTGGGCATTGAAAATTTGTTTTATTTTTCCTGCATGTATAGCAGAACAATTTTTACATCTGTTGATTCCAACATCTTTGGAAAATAATTTTTTTCCAAAAGTATTTTATAAATCTAAAATAAAAGTTTTTGCTGCTATTGGTATATAGTTAATTCTAATAATACCCTATCTACCTTTCCCTCGAGCTATTGCTCCTGATCTCTTAGGGACCAAGAAATCATATAATCAGATAATCCAGTTAGTTTTTTGGAAATACAGAGTAGAGAATTATCCCAGGTATGAATTGAAACCTTAATATCTACCATTTTTTTCCCTATCATATATAAATTTAACAATATTTTCTGTTTCTTAAATAGTCCTTCATTTTTGTTTGTTCTGATTTTACTTTAGATTACAAAAACTAGCTAGTTGGAAGGCAAGAAGATTGAATGAAGGTTTGTATAGGATTTAATTCCAAATCTTCATCTAAATTCAGGTTTTGTAAAAAGTAGAAAGGGTGAGGAGGCAAACCTATGTTCAGTTTTTCCCAGACAGTGTATTTTGATTAGTTTTTGAAGCACTACTTTTTTTTTAACTGAATATACTAAGTTTTTAGGTATATTAAATCATCTTAAAGTAAAAATATATCGATTCTTACCTGATGGTCCTGAATCTTCCTGCCCACCACTCTGAATGTATTGTTGCCTGTATGGTGATATATATGAACTCTGCTGAACCCAGTTGAGCCACCAGCTGGCACCCATTTCTTATTGGCATCATCATAAACCATCACAGCAGCTCTTGCCTGACAGATACTCTGTTCACTGTAAAAAAGAAAATATTCAAAAATAAGGTATTTATACTACACTAGGTGTCCAACATACCATGTAAGTCAGGATAAACCAACTTGACAGTCGATCAATTACTATGTGCTAGAAATAGCAGCGAACAGCTCAAGGGTGGAGTCTAGGGGGGGAGACAAACGAAAACATGAAATGTAATAAGGGACCAAAAAGAACAGACTAAGATGCACAAAGGAGCTGACAGATAAGCAACAGAAAAAATGTTTTCTTCTAAATGTGAATCTTATTCATTAATCTAAATGCAACTAAAATTTACAATTTATTAATCATCATTTAATATATGTTTATTACATACAGGTGACCTGTCTGTAATTACCTATTCTTTACTGACAAAATATCTTTATTATCAGATCACTTCAAGATCTGGAACAAACTCAAGTAAGCACTATCTGTCCCTTGAGACATGGGAGTTGCCACTAACAAGGAACAACGATGTGAGTAAATCCTTATTTCCTTTTGGGCAAGTTAATATCCTGTGCTTAAACATTTTTGTTTTCACTTTAAAAAGTGTAAAAGTAAAATGAGATGAATTCTAAGTATCCTATTAGGTTTTAATTTCTAACCTCCATAGATAAACAGAAAAAATAAAGGACCAATTCTATGAGGTAATCTTAAGTCCTAGTTCCACTGATGTCAATAATTAATTACCAAATGAGATTGAGATAAAATATAGAGGACTGGTCAATTTCATATTAAGCAACAGGTTTACCTTTCATATATGCTGTTTACTCTTGGGTGAGAAACTGATTCAAGTATTACCTTATTCCATGCCATTTTTTTTAATCAAATGCCAAAAGTGAACAACAAAAAAAGGCACGTTGACTATGCAGACTATTATTTCAATTAAAATAACGTGAGCTCTACATCAATAAGCCTTATGATATTTCCGAGGCTTATGCAGTAGTCAATGAAGATGCTCACAGGTGGCTCAGGAAACCCCTACCCTGGACAAAAGCACTACTCATTCTACCAATTTCAGTTTCAAGGATGTCAAACAAATCATAAGGGTTCTTCCCAAATATACTCAGAAACAAAAAGCCACCTTCACACTTTCCCCTTACTCATGCTTTTGTCAACCCATCTAAGACTGAATGCAGCTTTGCAGGAGGGGATTGTGTTTCACTCTTTTCCTGGATTTGATGACAAGATCATGGGAAACCTAAAGAGGTCAAAGCACTGACAAATAAATTGTGCCAGAACGACAAGGTGATAACTTCCCAGTTTCCCACTGAGGAAATTTTACAAAAACTAACTTGTAATAATATTGGCATAGCAAACCCAGTGGTACTGTCCAAAATTTTTTTGGTAAAATATTTCTGGAAATAGAAACATGCCAATGACTAAAGCTTGAATTATTTTTTTAAAGTTGATTAAAGGACATTTGACAGTTACAGCAGTTGAAATCTCTTCATCACTCACAAAGGAGATTCTTGCTAAGCGAGAACTTTTACATAATCCAATACAAAAATTACCGGAAACAAGGGAAGGCAAATTTCTTCTTACAGCTTACAACTTAAGTAACAAATTTACTAACAGTAAATAATAAGTTAATAAACCTGTAAGTTAATAAAGAACAGAATTTTCCAAAGTCAGTATTTTGGGGCCTACATTCTGTCACCTAATGTTCAAGAAATAATATACCTTTGAAAAGTCCCAATGAGATTATATAAACTAAAGTAATAGCTTATTTTATAAATTAGATGACTCTATTTCCCCCGCAAAAAAAAGAGTGTTTTAAAAAAACAATAAAGTAAATCTAAAATCAAGGAAGCTAGATATAATGCTGCTCCAGAGTGGGTTGCTAGAGAAAGTCCAAATATTGAAATTGTATCACATGGTTTAATTGAACAGCTGAGGCAAGCACTTCATTAATCAAGCATATCCATATCAAAGGGTTCTAAGTTCACAAATTCAAACAAACCTGTGGTATATAAAAAATACTTAGTTTGTCACTGGTTCCAGGCACAAACCTGGATCAAAAGTATTCAGAAAAAAAAAAAAAATTACAGTCACTGAACAAGTATAGAGCCCCCGTCATTAATCCCTAAACAAAATAAGAACAAGTTACACAGAATTTACATTGTATTGGGTACTATAAATAATCTAGAAATTGTTTGAAATATATGGGAGGATATACAGAGGTTCTGTGCAAATACTAAACCATTTTATGAAAAGAACTTACACATTTAGATTTTGGTATCCCCCAGGGGATCTTGGAACCCACCCCTTGAGGTTATTCAACGACAAAACTCTACATACAAACTGCTTAGTCAACAATCATCTGATTACTTCAATTTCCCTGAGAAAGTTATAACCACAGTAATAAGGACAACTCAAATGAACATATTCAGAAAGCCAAGAAAGGTCAAAAAAATGAAAGGAAAAAAATAGCTGATTAGTTTTCTGATGAACATAAAATCTTCGAGATGTCATGGATACAATCCAACTCTAAAAACAAAAAGTACTAGAAGCCAAAAATAAAAAAGTAAAAATAAGATCTGAGCACTTACATATTATTGGAGAAGTAGTAATAACCATGTGAGTATTTGGCAAATTGTGAAAGGACAGGCTAAATCTAAATAACTCTATTCTAGAAGATATCAGGCAAGCAGAGAAGCCTCGTGAAGGCCCAGTCCCTGAGGTTAATGACATTGCACTCCATCCTCCCCTACTTCTTCACAGCATCTGTTTCACCAGAGACAAGCATGCTGGGGTACATAAAAAAATACTTAGTCTTTGTCACTGGTTCCAGGAACAAATCTCAGAAAACCTTTGGACTCTCCTGATAATGGTCTCTGGTAAGATAATAAGATGACTCCTGGCTGTAGGGGTTACTAGATAGCTTAAGGGTAGGGCCTGGTGACCAAAAATACCAATGGAGGATTAGAGAACTGGAACTCAGCCCACCACACACTCCAACTCTGGGGAGGGGAGATTGACTTCAATTACCAATGACCAAGAATTTCATCAATTGTATCAGTGTAATGAAAACACCATTAGTACAAGGCCCTGGGTTCAATCCCTAGCACCACCACACAAAACAAAATAAAAACAATGCCATTAATAACCTCGAGGTGCTGGAAGCATGTTGTATGAAACAGGAGGAGAAGCTTCAGGTGCCCCACTCCACCATACCTTGACCTATACATCTCTTCTATTTGGCTGTTCCTGAAGTGTATCCTTCACAGTAAACCAGACACACCAAAGCACTTTCCTGAGGTCTGGGAATTGGTGGTAGAGAGATGGGATTTGGGGTAACTATGAAATTCGTAGTTGCTGGGCAGACATGTGGGCAGGCTGTGCACTCCATTTGCAGCTGGAGTCTGAAGTGAGGGCATTCTTGTAAGACTGAGTAATAACCTGTGGGGACTATGTTAACTCCAGATGGTTAGTGTCAGAATTTAACTGAACTGGTGAAGACCAGGTTGGTGAAAGGGAAAAGACTGCTCATGGGAGGAAAAGAACTAAAAAACAAAATAAAAAAACCTTCACATATAATACAAAAAATAAACCAGTGGTACCCAGGTTATGGGTTTCATCAATCTGCAAACTTCAAAACAGATTACGTCAATCAATACAGAATTAGCAGTCAATATTTTGGTGTATTTGCCAGGAAGAGAATTAGGGAGGGCATCATAACTCACTAAAATGAGAATGTTTTTGGAATCTAAAAATAGGAATAAAAAAATCCCAAGCTGGAGTTGTGGCTCAGTGGTAGAGCGCTTGCCTAGCAAGTGTGAGGCACTGGGTTTAATCCCTGGCACCACTTTTTAAAACAAAATAAAATAAAGCTATTTTGCCCATCTACAAATAAAAAAATATTTTTTAAAAATCCCAAAATAAAAACAAATCATAAATGTAATAACTTCAGCTTTTTAGGTAATAATACTCTACATTAACCATAGTTTCTTCCCTGCCCCTCTATTTTTCTCTGATCCAAAGTATGACTTCCCTTAGTCACCACATAAATTACTTCTATGTGTATATTGATGTCTATACAAACAATAAAATGATGCAACTTTATACAACCATCCTGCCTACACAATGAAAGCCTCAAAATGAAAACTGGTTAGTCTTCAAAATCCTCAGTCAGCTGGAGATTAAAATAGAGCAAACTTTGTTATATGCATTTACGAAGATGAACTCCACTTTTCTGTATAACTATAATGCATTAATGTTAAAAAAAAAAAGATTTAGTCAATGAAGTAATACAAAAAAAGATTAAATTAGTAAATTACTAATCTACAGTCTTATGAAGATCACTAAATTAACTATAACCAAAAACTGGATTTTGTTGTTGTTGTTGTTGATTATACTTCATTTTCCAGATGTTAATTTTGGTATTTGTCAAAGATATATTACGGGGCCGGGGATGTGGTGGCTCAAGCGGTAGCGCGCTCGCCTGGCATGCGTGCGGCCCGGGTTCAATCCTCAGCACCACATACAAACAAAGATGTTGTGTCCGCTGAAAACTAAAAAATAAATATTAAAATTCTCTCTCTCTCTCAAAAAAAAATAATAAATAAAAAAATTTTTTTTAAAGATATATTACATTAGAAGACAGCTGGGTGTTTTTTAAAAAGTCTAAAACCCATGAAACTACATTGTAATTGTGTAGCTTTGTCAGAGTATTCATTTCTGAAAATAGTCAAATTACCTAAGCAGGTATATATAATAGTAGAGAACACTTGCCAACTTCTATTCTCATAGGAAGCAAAGAAATGTTTCCTGGTATTTAAGCAGACAAGAACTGTATATTCTTGTATACACTAATTATTGATAGTACAGTAAAGCTGTCTTTAACAATAGCAATTTGTTGATTCCAGTTGCAGGGCTGGGGATGAAGTTCAGTTGGTAGAGCACTCACTTATCTATAACATACCTGAGATCCTGAGAGAGAGTAGGCTACATAATACGCCACTTATTAATCATTACCTGTCAAAAAAAATGCATGAATATGAGAGTATCTGGCACATACGAGCTTTTTAATGCTTGTTCATTAAAAATGACATTCTGACAAAAATCCTACTTATTAAGACCAGGATCAAATACTATTCCTTCTATTAAGTCTTCCTGAGGTCCCCAAAACCAGAAATAATTTTTCCTTCCTCTGAATTCTCTTAGTATCCATTCATTTCTCAAAAAACAAAATTCTCTGGAGAGATAATGTTTGTGCCATGAAAAGGTTGTATTTTACTCCAAGTGTACTAGGAAGACACTGAAGGGCTTTAAATAGAACAAGACTTACATTTTGGAAAAATGATTCTAGTTATTACACAAAGAAGGGATTCTTGTGTCATAGAAATTAAGAATGAAAGCACAAATACCAGACTAGAAAACGAGAAGGAAGCATGTGGTATATAATGTTGGAAGTATAGCAGAAAGAACTTGCAGATATATAAGACTCAAAAGAGGGAAAGCAAAAGAAGAAAAAATATGGCTATACCTAGCATTTTACTGATACTTGGTTTAAAAAATTACATGAGACCATTATTTTAAACCAAGATCCTACACTAGGCCCCCAAAGGCAAAACAGATCTGACAAAATCAACATGGAGAGAGAACCAAAAGCATACCAGATTTTCAAAAGGGGAGATTCCAGACCACTTGATTCAGTGTAATTAGAGAAGTCCCCTCTGCTTTAACCCTTACCAAAAAATTAACCAATCTATTTATTATTCTTTTCCCTTGTTCCCACCTTACAAAATTCACTGTTTTTGCTATTGCCCAAGGGAAGCTATCTTTGTTTTGTATAATGATGGCTGCCAAATTCACGAATTATACACAAAAGCCAATTAGATTTATAATAAAATTTGTTGTAATTTTTGTTTTTTGGCAGTTCTGGCAACCAAGAAAGGGACCCCCAAAACACTGCCGACTATTCCCAAGACCACAGGAAAAACACAAAAGAAGCACTGTTTACCCCTCTGAGGTCTCCCATCTTCTTCAAAGAGCCCTGAGGGTTGCACCTAAGTTACTCTCAAGTCAGAATCTGCTCTTTTTGCATTGACCGCCTCTTCCCCCAAATCTCTCTAGCTTACAGAACACTGAAATTGGGGCTTTGCAGTGATTAAGAAGTTACTGCCAAGAGCTGCAGTTTTAAAGATAACTGTGGGCAGTTGTGGTAAGTGGTTATTACTTCAGGGGAAATGAACTCTGCCTTTTGGGATATGCAGGAATTTGGTTTCTGATCTCGTCATTTCTTTTTCTTGGTTACTGAAGTAGGGGGAAATCACTGAATAGTTCAATCAAGAGCATCACAAGGCCAAAGCCACAAAGTGACTGGTGTGCAGGGGTAACAAAATCTAACAGAATTAGATTGTTCACCACTAAATATGGTGTCCTTAATATATCTTTAAGCATTTAATATTTTCATTTTTATTTATTATCATCATTACTATTATTTGGCTTAAAAAAAATTTACTTTCTCACAGTTCTGGAGGCTGAAGTCAAGATCAAGGTGACAGCAGGACTGTGTCCTCTGAAATATCCCTCAGTTTCAGGCATCCACTTTGCTGCCTATCCACATGGCTGCCCTTCTGTGCATTTACACTTATGGTGTCTCTCATTCTTCAAGCATTTTAGTCTAACATGTATAAAGCAAGCCTACTGAGAAAAGATAGAGTACTCAGTTCTTTAGAGATTTTAATTTTGCATCATGTGTCTCTAGAGCTCAGATAAAAGGTTTAGTAAGAGGGTCAAAGGGTTGGGGTCCTAACATTACAGTCACCTCCACCCCTTACTGGGGATTGACCCCAGGGATGTTGTACCACTTAGCTATATCATCAGCCACCCCCACCCCTTTTTTATCTTGAGATAATCTCACTCAATTGCCAATGCAGGCCTTAATCTTGCGATCTTCCTGCCTCAGTGTCCCTAGTGGCTGGGATTACAGGCATGGTTGATTTACATTATGAAAGACCTAAATTCTAGAGATAATTAAGTAACATAAGTAATCAATTAATGAGTATTATGATAAAAAGACTAATAATGTTATTACAAATATTAATATGTACACAGTACTTACTGCTGAGTGCCATGTACTATTCTATGTGCTTTGCCTTTACTAATTCACTTATCTTTTCAACAACCATATCTGAGCCAAGCACAGTGAAAGATACCTGTAATCCCAACACCTCAGGAGGCTGAGGCAGAAGAATCCCAAATTTGAGGCCAGTCTCAGAAACTTAATGAGATCCTGCCTTAAATAAATAAAAAGATAGATAGATAGATAAACAGACAGACAAATAGATAAAGATTGAGGATGTTGCTCAGGGGTAAAGTGCTCCTGGGGTTCAATCCCCAGTACAGTACAAAACCAAACCAAACCTAACCTTATTTGTTAATACTCCCATTTTACATATAGGAAATTGGGGTGGGGGTAATTGGGGATTGAACCCAGAGGCACTTTACCACCGAGTTACATCCCTGGACCTTTTATTTTTTTAAAAAAGATCCTGTAAGACAGGATCTCATTAAGTTGCTGAAATTTGAGACAAAGAGGCGAATTAACTTGATAAGAGATAGAAATGGGATTCAAAGTACTCAGTTTGCTTCAAAGTTTGGACTTACAATCACTCTAATCACTCGAATAAGAGTTGGATTCTGCCCTATCAATTATAATAGCTCCACAAAATTATCTCTTCATATGTCTCCTATTATTTCCATATTATATACCTTATGTTACATTTACTTTTAAGCTAAGGAAAGGGAATATTTGCTGAAAATGATGTTCTTTTAGAAATAAGGACACTTTTTAAAAGATTTCACTACTGAAAATATATTAACTTGTAACAAAATCACACTTGAAAAAAAACAATTTTTTTTTAAAAAGAGCAGTAAAAAAAACTTATTAATGAAAGTAATACTTCAGGGAACTTTTCCTTCAAATAGAATCTCAACCTTCTTAAAAAATTACAAAGACAAAATCTTAAAATAAGTTACATAATACACTAGCTGAATGAATAAACAAAAGGTAGTTCATACACAGAATGGAATATTATTCAGCCTTTTAAAAAAAGAAAGAATTCTGAAATGTGCTATGATATGGATAAACCTTGAGGACGTTATGCTAAGTGAAACAAGCCAGATCTGAAGGGCAAATAGTTTATGGTTCCACTTACATGAGATTCCTAGGCTAGTCAATTCATAAAGGCAAAAAGGAAAATGACAGATGCCTAGGACTTTGGGAGGAAGAAGTAAGGAGTGATTATTAAATGAATAGAGTTTTAGTTTAAGATGGAAAAGTTCTGGATATGGATGCTAATGATGGCTGCAGGAAAACAATGTGAATGTACTTAATGCACTTCCAAAGGTTAGGATGGTAAAATTTATGTTATGTATCATTTTTTACCACTATATACATACACACATATATAGCTTTTAATATTAGAAGATATGATGAAGCATTTTTATCCATTAAAAAATAAAACTATATTAATCTCATATGCATTTGATTACAGGTTACATTAGTAAGGTTTTAAATATTAGTATTAATAAAGAAAGAATAGCACTGACATTTTCCAGAATTAATCCATTTATTATTAAGTTTTTTTTTCTTCTATCCTCAGTTCTGTATGTATATACTTTCTGTGATCCAGTTTGTTATTAGGGAGGGTTTAGGTTTGTTGAAGTTTAGGGTCTTGGGGGCAGGTAAGAGGGTGTGAAGGGCTGGTATATTAGTTATTGATAGCTATAAAGTAGCTATCCCTTATTTGAGATGCTGTGCCACCTTTCCTTCAATAAGACTTACCTTTGGGTTTTAAAATTCCTCTCACCTTTGTGTTGCTGCCTCCTATTGAAAATATACACTATAAGAAATAAAAATTTATGCCGATGGATAGGTACTAATAATCTCCATGGCTCTTGGTATACATGGACACAGACTTGCCTCTCTTGAATAGCATAAGGCAAAAAACATGGAATGTCACTTCCAAGGCTAATTTACAAAGAAAAAACTGGCTTCTACCTCACTTGTTGCCCAATGGAGAGGCCTGCAGGACAAAGCCAACTGCTAGGAAGGAACTCTGGCCCTCAGGCAAACAGCTGGCATGTAACAAAGTCCAAGGAGCTTAGATACAGATCCTCCCCTGGTCATGACTTCAGTTGCGGCTGTAGTCCCAGCCAAGATCTTGACTACACTTGTAGAAGACCAAGTTACACTGTTTCCAGATTCCTGACCAACAGAAACTATGTGATAACAAGTGTGTGTGCTGTTTTAAGTCACTAAATTTTGATATGATTTACTCTGTAGCTATAAATAACTAATATACCAGCCCTTCACACCCTCTTTCTTACCTGCCCCCAAGACCTTAAACTTCAACAAACCTAAACCCTCCCTAATAGCAAACTGGCTCACAGAAAGTACATACATAGAGAACTGAGGATAGAAGAAAAAAATATTGCTAAACGCTTCACTTGGCAACACACATTTCCTAGGCTAGTAAATCCTTTTATTAAAAAGAATTGTTTTCTCAAAGCAACTGAATAGATTATTCTACCTGTTTCCTGCAGTTTTTTTCCCCCTCTCACATTATTTTCATTAAGGTATATGGCAAAGCAGTCCAAAGTATTTCCAAGCACTGTTGAGTTAAAAAATACTAACTACAGGGCTAGGATCGTGGGTCAGGGGTAGAGTGCTTGCCTAGCATGTGTGAGGCACAGGGCTCAATTCTCAGAACTGCATATAAATAAAGATCAATTGACAACTAAAAAAATATTTTAAAAAATACTAACTGCAGCTAATTTCAGCTATGAAACACCAGAGAAGGCTAGCCTGGGGCAGATTTAAAGTAAAAACAGAAGAGTGAGAAAAATTCACTTTTTATTTTTTCCATTTGCAAGATTACTGATTCCTCAAGTACAGTGTGAGCAATAAGCAAGATAAGTACAACATGAAATCAAGCAAGAAAAACTGAAGCAGGGTACTACAGGATTCAACTTTTTGTTTTTCTAAAAATCTAAGTAGGGAGGGTCATGGCAGATTGAGTTCCTTTCCAATGATGAACTAGATAGAACTATAAACATTAGATAAAATTTACAGAACAATTATATGGATGCACCGGAAAATGACCAAAAGGGACTCAATTCCTGTAAGAAAGAGATGATATGAGGTGCTGGGAAAGGTGGTTCAAGCCTGTAATCCCAGCAGCTCGGGAGGCTGAGACAGGAGGATCCTAAATTTCAGGCCAGTTTCAGCAATTTAGCAAGACCCTAAGCAACAGTCTCAAAGTAAAACATGAAAATTACTGGTTCATTTTTCAACCATGTCAACATTACATTAAATGTTAATGACTAAATATTCTGATTAAAAGATACAGATTATATAACTGATTTCTAAAAGACCCAATTAAATTATAAGAGATTCACTTTAAACAAGCTGAAAGTAAATAGAAAATTATATGCCACCCAAATAGTAAGTATAAGAAAGCTGCAATTGCTAGATTAATATCAAATTAAGTGATTTTAAGAGGAACTTTTCAAAATCATAAAAAAGGCTAATTTATTATTCAACAAATGTATGTCTAATTAAAGAGTCTTAAAATACATGAAGCAAAAATTGACAGAATTAAAGGGACAATGACATTTACACAATATTAACATTCCCTCTCAATAATTGACAAAAGTAGACAATAATCAATACACATACAGCAAAAACTAGTGATAACACCTAACAAACATTACTAACCACTTAACTCATATTTAAAAATTACTAAACCCAACAACTGCAGAACACATCTTCATTTCATTTACCTACAGTGTGGTCACTAAAATAGACAGCATGCTGGGCCACAAAAGAATTCTCAAATTTTATTAACTGAAAGCATAAAGAATATATTCTATGGCCACAAAGGCACTGAAGTGATTATAACAAGAAATCTAAGTCTTTATTATGAGTATGTTAATTTTACAAAATACCATTAAGAATATCTGTATATTTAGAAATTTTGTTTTGGGTTTTTTTGTTTGTTTTATGTGTATGGTATCGGGAATTGAACCCAGGACCTCACACGTTAGACAAGTGCTCTACCACTGAGCTACATCCCAGCTATATTGGAAATTTAAAAAATGCACTTCTTAGTAATCCATGGGTTCCAAGAAGAAAACCTGGGGAATAATTCAAATTAATTCATTATGAAAATATGGCAAATAAGCCGGGATCAGTGGCACACCCTGTAATCCCAGCGTCACGGGAGGCTGAGAAAGGAGGATTGCAAGTTTAAAGCCAGCCTCAGCAAAAGCGAAGTGCTAAGCATCTCAGTGAGACCCTGTCTCTAAATAAAACACCAAATAGGGCCGGAAATGTGGCTCAGTGGTTGAGTGCCCCAGTAATAAAAAGAGAGTGGGGTGGGGTAGCTAAAGCAGTATTTAGTGGGAAATATATAGCTGCAAATGTTTATATTAAAAAGAAAAGTTCTCCTCTTTTAAGAAGTTAGAAAAAGAAAACCCAAAGGAAGTAGAAAAAATGATTTTAAAAAGAACAATGAATGAAACAGTGCGAAATATAAATTCCTAGATATGTTGATCAAGAAAAGGAAAGAATACAAATTACTAAATAATAGGAATAAAAGAGGCTTATCACTACAGATCCTACAAAAAATATTAAAAGAATACTAAGGGAATATGACAAAAATACTCCCTGAAAAATAAACTGATGTGTGGCACACGCTGTAATCCCACTTGGGAAAATGAGGTAAGAGGATTCAAGTTTGAAGCCAGCCTTGGCAACTTAGCAAGATCCTTTCTCAAAATTAAAAAAAAAAAAAAAGAAAAGAAAAAGAAATCAACGGGTGTAGTGGGGAGGGAAGCTAGGGATGTAGTTCAATGGTAAAATACCACTGGGTTTAATTCCCAAATCCCCGATCCCCAGCACTCCCCACAAAGAAAAGAGAAAGACAAGATAAAATCTGAATGTTACCTATTTTAAAAATTATTATAGACCCACCCACCCCCCATAAATAAATAAAACTCCAGACAAGTGTTTTCACTAGTGAATGGTATAAAGCATATAAGAAAAACTGTATCAACATAATACAAACTCTCAGAAAAAAAAGAAGAAACATTTCTAACCTGTTTTGGGGCAGAACAATCTGATTACCAAAACTTGACAAAGACATAAAAAATAAAGAAAAGTATTTTTCAACAACACAGTTCCAAAAAACTTTGTAACAATACAGCATCAAATTAAAATCAGTAATAAGGGCTGGGGCTGGGGCTCAGTGGTAGCGCGCTCACCTAGCAAGTGCGAGGCACTGCGTTCCATCCTCAGCGCCACATAAAAAGAAATAAATAAAATAAAGGTATTGTGTCCAACTACAACTAAAATTAAAAAAAAAATTAGTAATATGTTAAAAGAGTTATACATCATGACCAAATAGGGTTTATTCCAGAAATGCAAGGTTGGCTTAACATTTGAAAATGAAAGTAACTCACCATATTAACTAAGGAGAAAAACTATCCAATACAAAAAGATGCAGAAAAAGTACTAGAGAAAACGCAACATCATTCATGACAAAAACTTTCAGCAAATGAGAAGGGAATTCCTTATTAATGTAATCAAGACAATCATAAAAATACTTATTAACATCTTGTGAGATATTGAACTTGTTCCCCCTGAAGTCAAGGCAAGGATGCCCCTCCTACCCAATTCTAAATAACTTAAATATTTGAAAGTGCAGGAAGGAAGGACTTCATACCATTCAAGGGAAGAAAAGGAGGGAGGAAGTAGGTAAAGAGAATAGGGAGGAAGGAAGAGGGAAGAAGGAACAGACAGGGGGAAAATGCATACACAGATATGGTAGAAATGAGAAAAACATTAGCAAAATAAAAATCTGACAGGCAAGCAGGACATATTTTTTAAACTCCTACAACTAAATAAATTAAAATACAGACATCCAATAAAACACTGGACTTATAATCCGAACAGATGTTAGAAAAATGATATATAAATGTTCAATAAATTCACATGAAAGTGCTAAACATCATTAATTATTGGGGAAATGCAAATTAAAGTCATAATAAGATGCCACTATATACTCCCAAGAATGGCTAAAACATGGGGCAAACATATATCCCAAACACCACTGATAGGAATATAAAATGGTTCAACAATTTTGAAAGACAAATTGCATTTCTTATAGAATCAAACATTCACCTACCCTCTGATCCTTCAATTCCATTGCTTAGTACTGCCCCAAACTGGAAACAGCTGACGTATCCATCAAGAGGAAAATGGACAAATAAATCATAGCATATTTACCCAATTTATACAATGGCATATCACTAATCAAGAAAAGCAAATAAATGGTACAACTACAGAGATAAACAATGAAAATATTATGCTCTTAAGAAAGCCTTATTTTTACAAGAAAACATGTCTTAATGATTCCTAATAGATTAAGTTCTGCAACAGGAAATACTAATTTACAGTGAAAAGTATTCAAAACAGTAGCTGTTATGGGAGGAATTAAAGTAAATAAACACATGGTCAAGAACTTCAGGTAAATTCGGCCACCACCCAAAAAAAGCTGTTATCTTGAAAAGGCTTTTAGTTATACATGGGTGCCTCTGTCAAAACTCACCCAATGCTCTGTGCACCATCCTGTTGATATGTTTAACACAGAAGGGAAAAAAAAAAAAAACCCTAAGTATTATGAAACCTAGTCAATGATACACATACTGACATATTTAGGAAATAGTGTGCTGATGACTCTAACCTACTTTTCTAAAAGCAAAGAAACAAACAGAATGAATGGAGAGAAGTGATAAACCAAGTACAATAAAATGTTAATAGAACACTCTAGACTGGGTATACCTATGTTTACCGAACAATTCTGTATGTTTAAATTTTTGTGTCATAGAATGTTGGGGGAAATTAACCATGTGTTCACTCCAGTACAGCTACCTCTATTTAAAAAACTAATTATGCACAGACTCCATAGCTATAATAAAAAATATATAACAATATTTGTATATCTTTATTGATAAATGACTGGCATGTTTTCTTATATTCATTCAAATAAGAATTTTAAATTGAATGAGTGGAGATACAATGTGTACATAAAGTGACCAAAGTTTGGTAGGCAGTGTGGTGACTAATCCTTTCTCCTTATAACCCAAAACACACACAGCACCAAAGCTTAAAAGAGTCCATGTTCAAGGTTTTAATTAATACTTGTTAAAAAGTATTAAAAAGATTAACAATCCTTTCTTATTTCCTGTGCTCCAAAGCCACACAGATAACTGCCTTATTATGTAGTTAAAGCTAGATTGTGGGGGGTTGGTGGCAGGCAGACAGACAGACAGACCGACCCCGGAATGCAACCTATTTTTCTCCCCTTACCCTTACCCTCTATTTTGTCCTTCCCAGAAGAAACATACCAAAAATTCCTAGCTAGAAAATCAAGTGCCACCTTAGACTGCTTTGGTACAGTCATTAGCCACCATCCTGTTGATTCCACCACTCAAATTGTCTCTTCTAAAACCTCCTCCATTATGTTCCCCTGCCGCTGCATTCATTAATGCACTCTTTCTTGATGTACTACAGAGGCCCACAAAACCTACCTACCTCCAGCCTCTCCTTGTAGAAGCCCTATAGTTAGCACTTCTGAACAAGGATAAGCATCCTAATATTTTACCTAAAAAATATAATGCTAACTATTTCTGCATAGAAGAACCCAGTTAAGAATATTTTCATTAAGACATTTTATAAAACAGATTTATACTTCTATTGACTTCACTGATCGCCTTTTCAGGCAAACTGTTAAGAGTATATTCATGTCACCACTTCACTTTTTTCATTAATGCCAGATGACAATGATGATTTCAGAATTTACTATGGCTGCAGTTAATAAGAAGTTGAGTGAATACAGGAATATACATATAATATCAAAATCACTGATATGTAACTGTATGGTTCCCCCCGCCCCAGCCTATAATTAAACAAGCCTTTAAATTTCTTCCTGAAATTTTCAACATTAGTACTAAATTCTACAAGGCATAGAGTGGGTATCTTTAGAAGGACTAGGGCTGAGGTGGGTACTTGTTAAAGAGTGGAGACTCTGACACAACAATAGGGAATTAACTGTTGAATTTTCAATTACAAAAGTTTTTCAATTAACATTGATTTTATAATTAAAAAAGGAGTAAAAATTTGCTCCCAGGATGTAGGCTCCCTATTTACCTCTCTTATTGTTTCTCTTGCTGAGAAAAAACTTTATCATTTCATTTAATTTTTTAAGTTTTAATTAATGTTTTCAGTAGGTTTTATATATAGACTGCTCATAGTAAAATTTCAGCATAAGATTGATCACAGCAACCTAGTCATTTTAACAAGTCATCTCAACCCAAAATATTAAAGAAAATATAAAATGCTTAAAAAAACACAGTAGAGAATCTGGAATTAAACTTAAGTTTCAATTCTAGCTCCATCATTTCCTTATTGTGAACTTAAAACAAGTTGTTAGCCTGTAAACTTCAGTTTCCTCATTTCTAAAGGAGAATAATAATAGTTAGCTTCACAGAACTGTTGAGAATAAAACCACGTACATAAAAACACTTCAAGTACTTGGTACATGTTGGGCATTCAAAAATGTTAGCCATGACTGTTATTAGCAGTAACAGCATTTGGTAAATAGAGATGGCCAAAACGGAGTTCTAGAACCACATATGAGCATAAACTACTAGCTACAGTACACACTTAACACTGTGTTGACAAATACTAAAAGTCCATGGCATGCCTTGAACTACCCTTTGACTGATACAAGAATCTGAACTTTCTGCTCAGCCAATATGGTATGTTTGGAATGAGCAAGACAAACCCCCTTATCCAGTTGACCAAGCTCAACTTCTTATTAACTGCATCCCAGTGGGGCTTTCTTTATTTCTATTCATCCATGGGTACCCACAGTATGGTAGCTATAGTGGTTATCTGGGAATTAATGATGGCCTTAAAAGGTTAGACATATATTACAAATGGCTGCTGCTTAGCACATCTCTGTACCAGTGGAATACAATTCTAATTTCCTGTTTCAATTTAAGTTCACTGCTACCATGTATGATACAGTATGATTAATCTTAACAATGAAAATCCAAAGGAACTGTTCTTTGTTATTTTTTAACTTAAATAAGGTGTATGTGAAGATAATATTGAAGCACACTGGATACGTAGTCAAAGGAAATCAAACTGATCCTTCCCACACTTAAGCACAACCACTCAAAGAAAGCCTGGTTTTCCTATTATTCCAAGGAAACCATTAATTTTCCAACAGTATTTCTTGGACATTCATGGTTCCACAACAGATATTTATAGAATTTGGCAAATACATTTAACACCAGCTGCCAGCTCATGCTCAAAACTATTTTATAAATTGTGAAATTCTGTCTTGAAAAGCAGTTATGTCCACTACAGCTGGGGAAACATTCTTCTCGCCTTTCTGGACAAATAATTCCTCCATTAAGACTATGAATTTGGTCCTAAAACATGACATACCAGATCAACCTTAGAACAAATTCACTAAATCAAATGAGGTTCAACATACTTTAGTTCCAGGAACTAGACTAGCTATGATGACTATGATACAACAACAGAAAAAATTTTTCAGAAAAGATTATTTACGATAGCACCTAGCAGATCTCCTACTCACATACACTAAAAAAATTTAGGAGCCCTAAAGAGCTGATAGAAAATTTCTTAGAAGTTTCTTATTTTATATTAAAATCTAATGAGTAGTTAGCAATTCACTCCATTATACCACCTGTTTTAACATGATGTTCTCCCCCAAAATATTTGGTAATACACTGACATTACAGGTCAATATGTCACTTTTGTCTTATGGTCTGCCCCTGACAGTGGTACCCCGTACGAGATCACAGAAGTACCAAAAAGCACTTCTAAGTACAAGAGGAAGCCTGAATTCAGTGGGAATACCAAAACTTTAGACAGGCATTGAGAGGTGTTAGAATGAGTAGTCATGCGATTGTCACTGTCAACAGAATAAACATGATGAAAGCTAAGAGTGATTTAGGATTCACTAGCATATGATGTTTTGTTCACACACTTTGGCAGTGTGTTCAGAAAGTAATTATAGCACAGCATAATCAAAGAGAATTACTGGCTGTAATCTAAAAAACAGCAGCCCACTTTTATCAATCATCTTCGGTCAAATAGAAACTACATGACATTCAAGAGATTTTGGAATTTCCTGCCCTTTGAGCTTCTACAAAACAGCCAAACAAGGTGGAATGGTAAACATTTTTTTAAGGTGCTTGACTAGAAGGCCTAATAAGCTGCACTTTCCTGGTAACTTCCACAAAGTGAAGTTACTAATAAGCAGTGATTGCAGACTGTTTGCTGAAACCTGCTAACGAAGTAACCAAATAGATGTGCTTCAAGAATACACATTATTCTTAAATAATCGTTTCAGTTTACCTTAGGAAGAAGTTGAAAGGAAAACAAACGCAAAAAATGTTGAGGTAAGGTTGGGAACTCAGAGATGAATCTTTTTATCTTGAAAGCCAATTACGCTGCTTCTCTGGCACATTGCTAGATTCAAAATTTAAGGGTGAACTGTGCTTAAACGGTTGTGCAAAGTAACAAACAATATTTTTAAATTTATAATTTAATGAGGATATCTTCAAGTCTGTTTCTGGGATTTCAATGAAATTACATTATTAAAACAACTTACTAAATCCTGTCATTTGCACTGGGGCAAATGCCTCTCACTTCTCTCCATTCCTTTTATTATGCTATTCCTGAATGATCGTTTCCTTTTCCAAACAGGGAATGTATTCTTGTTACTGCCAATCATATATACCAGTTCATATCCAAGTAGTCTTCCCAGGCTGCCCTCTATCCACAGTACAGCTCTCGTAGGTCATAAAGAACCATCAAACTCCAGACATAATCCTATTATAGCATAATTCTCGCTGTACTATAACAATTTTTTAGACTGTATAATTCCTAGTACAGAGAATTGCACTTCCTAAGCATATTCAGGTATTTGATGAATGTCAAATAAGCAAATAAATCACAATGCCCAGCATGACCATAGACAACCACTATTTCAATCTTTTTATTTAAGCTAACTTTTTTTTTAAGAGGGAGGGAGGGAGGGAGGGAGAGAGAGAGAATTTTAATATTTATTTTTTAGTTATCGGCGGACACAACATGTTTGTTTGTATGTGGTGCTGAGGATCGAACCTGGGCCGCACGCATGCCAGGTGAGCACGCTACCTCTTGAGCCACATCCCCAGCCATATTTAAACTAACTTTTAAGAGATCACCTTCCACAGAAATTGCTCTAGTTAAAACACATTAAGTCCCAAGTTTTAAATTCTGCAACTATTTCAACAAAACTGACATAAGTGTGTTTAAACAGGTTGGAAATAAGAGTCTAGAGTTTATATGCATTATTATACTAATAAATATTGACCAATATTACATAATTATGATATAATAATGATATATATATATGACTATACAAATGTACACATACACTATATTTAAGTTTTTATAGGTGTTTCACATCTGGGATAATGAACAATGTGGGTTTATTTGTTTCCCAAAGTTCACATGTTAGAAACTTAAACCCAAATGAAACCTGTTAAGAGATGGGAACTGGGTGGATGAGAATAGGAAAGACAGTAGAAAGAATCAATAACTTTTCTATGTTCATATATACACGACCACTGAAACTCCATACCATGTACAACCACAAGAATGGGAAGTTATACCTATGTATGTATAATGTCAAAATATACTCTAATATCATACATAACTAAAAAGAACAATGATTTTTTAAAAAGAGGTGGGAAATTTTAGAGTGATTAGGTCAGTAAGGGCTCTGCTGTTGAGAGCCACAGCCGAAGGGGCCCCAGCAAACTTCCAGCTGCCGGCTGATGATTGGCTCACAGCGGCCCCAGCAACATCTAGCTGATTGGCTCCTCTGCGGTGATGCTCATTGGGCTGTTTCCCTGCCCTTTCAGACCACGGAGCTGCTCATTGGGGGACTTTTTTGGCTCCACCCATGTGACCCAGCCAATCGGCCTCAAGAGCAGGAGGATTGTGGGAGGTGGAGAGAAGCTTGTGTGGGAGAGAGAGGCTTGTGGAAAGCCGGTGGTGGCAGTTGAGGCTCTGAGGGTTTTTCCTGAGAGGCTGTTTTGTTTGGCGTGTGTGGTTGTAAAAATAAAGTTAGTTTCTTTTGACAAGTGGCTCCTGATTGTGCCCAGCCAGACTGCGGCATTTGGTGGCCCATACGGGGAGCGACTGAGGGTAAGTGAAACTGCTCGCCCCTGAGGGCAGGGCAAGAGGATGGGTAGCCATTTTAAGATTCCTCTTTTGTTATTTTGTTTCACTTTTGTTTTAAGTTGCCTGTCCCTGGAGATGTGTAAGATGGAAGAAAAACCGCTCACATCTGAGGAACAGATAGGGAGAAAGGACAGATGGACATTTCAGGAGGCTATTATAATGATTTTGTGTTGTTCCAATTTTGTTTCACTCTGTTTCAGTTTTGTTAGGCGTTATCTTGTTGGGTTGTATTATAGTAGAAATACGGGACCAGAAATTAGTAAAAAACAAACTGAAAGAGTGTTAAGTAAATTGTTAGAGGAAGGAGGCATCTCAGTAAAATCAAGAACAATCAGGGCATACGTTGATACAATACAAAAATGTAGCCCATGGCTTTTTAAGGAGGAGTTGTTAAATATATCACAATGGAACCATCATGGTGAAGATTTAAAAAGAATAGAAAAGAACAGCCCAGGGACTCTGCCAGTTGGCACATTGCCATTGTGGACGTTCATATCTTGTTTGCTTAGTCCAAAGCCTTCAGTTCAGACAATGGTAGAGGAAGGAGAAGACATAATGATTCAAGTAAAAGAGAAGGTCTCTCAAGCTATTCAGACAGAGGAAAAGATTCAAGTAAAAGAGAAGGCCTCTCAAGCTAGTCAGACAGAGGAAAAGATTCAAGTAAAAGAGAAGGCCTCTCAAGTTAGTCAGACAGAGAAAGAAAGTGTAGAACAGAAAAAGCCATCAGGGGGAAAGTTACAACAGGAGACTGCTACTAACACCTTTCTATCACCAGAGGGTGTAAGTGTCCAACCAACAGCACCACCTCTACAGGAGACTGCTACTAACACCTTTCTATCACCAGAGGACGTAAGTGTCCAACTAACAAGGCCACCTCCATAAGCTGGGAGGTCCCCAACCCCCACAGTTGATAGTTGGGATCCTGAGACAAGATCTCAAATATTAACATGCCCTGTATTTGAGGCAGGAGGGCAGCGATTTTACCAAGTTTTAAATTTCAAAACAGTGAAGCAGCTAAAAGAGGCTGTAACAACCTATGGTCCTCAAGCACCCTTCACTGTAAGCATGGTCGAATCCATTAACAACTTGAACATGACGCCAGCAGATTGGGCTAATATGTGTAAAGCTGTGCTAAATGGAGGACAATACCTGTTATGGAAGGTTGCCAATGAGGAATTTTGCAAGGAGACGGCTAGGCGAAATGCAGCAGCTGGTTATCCTCAGAGAAATCTAGATATGTTGTTAGGAAAGGGACCTTATGAGGATCAGCAGCAACAAATTGCATATGATCCTGGTGTATATGCACAAATTGCTGTAGATGCAATTAAGGCATGGAAGACTTTACAAGGACATGGAGGTTTACAAGGTCAATTATCTAAGGTAATACAAGAAGCTAATGAACCTTATGCTGAATTTGTAGATAGGCTTATTCAAACAGCTACCACAGTTTTTGGGAATACAGAACAAGCAATGCCATTACTAAAACACCTGGCTTATGAGCAAGCGAATCGTTGGTGCAGAGATATCATTAGACCATGGAAACATGAAGATTTAAACACATATATTAAATTATGTAGAGACATTAATGAACAAGAGCAAGTCGTGGCAGCTGCAGTAAAACAGGCTTTAGATGCCAGAGACATTAATGAACAAGGGCAAATTGTGGCAGCTGCAGTAAAACAGGCTTTAGATGCCAGGCCAAGTACATGCTACAATTGTGAACAAACAGGACATTTTAAAAGGAATTGCCCCATTGGAGGAGGGTTTAACAAAACTAGGTATCAAAGGAGTAGAATACCAGGTATTTGCCCACGATGCCGTAGAGGGAGACATTGGGCTAATGAATGCCGTTCTCAAACCACCATAGAGGGTACTCCATTATCAAAAAACGAACAAGGACCAGGTGTTTATCCACGATATCGTGGAGAAAGGCATCGGGCTCCATTGCCAAAAAATGGACAGGGGGGCCCAATGCTCCGGGGCCCAAAACCACAAATATACGGAGCACTGGAGGAACCCAGCAACCCCATCAGGGTAGTGCCCAGGACACACTGTCCATCAGATCCCTCATCAGACAAACCAGAGGGAGCGCAGGGTTGGACATCTGCGCCTCCGCCAGAGCAGTACTAACTCCAGAGATGGGAGTTCAAATCATTCCCACAGGGGTGAAAGGACCTCTTCCCAAAGGAACAGTAGGCTTATTATTGGGACGCAGCTCTTCTACTCTAAAAGGACTTATGATAAGTCCTGGGGTAATTGATCCCGATTATGAAGGTGAAATAAAAATTATAGCCAGTTCTCCAAAGGGTATATCAGTAATTTCACCAGGAGATAGAATAGCACAGTTACTAATAATACCCAGCCTACATGATAAATTTTCCAGTCGTACTGTAGAAAGAGGTTCCAAGGGATTAGGCTCCACAGGTGTAGATTGGGCTATGCTTTCTTTAAATTTAGATTCTCGCCCCATGCTAAAACTAAATATTCAAGGACATGAATTTAATGGGCTACTGGATACAGGTGCAGACCTTAGCATCATCTCTCGTCAAGAATGGCCAAAACATTGGCCATTACAACAAGCCACTCAAACGCTTCGAGGCCTAGGAGTGGCAACTAATCCCCATAGAAGTGCAATGGTATTAGATTGGAAGGATCCTGAAGGATGTGAAGGAACTATACAGCCATATGTATTGGATCATCTTCCCGTAAATTTATGGGGACGAGATGTCCTAGATCAATTAGGTTTGACATTAACAAATAACATCAACCAAAATTCACCCACTATTATGACTAGACAAGGTTTTAGGAAAGGAAAAAGATTAGAAAAACAAGAACAAGGTATAGCAGCACCAATACAAATAGATCAAGGAACAGACAGACATGGGTTGGATTTTCAGAAAGGGCCACTGAGACAATCAAAATTACTTGGAAATCAGAAAGACCAGTATGGGTTCCTCAGTGGCCCCTGACTAAAGAAAAGATACAAGCAGCCCATGACCTGGTCAAACAACAATTAGCAGAAGGACATATACAACCTTCTGTATCTCCCCATAATACTCCCATTTTTGTCATCAAAAAGAAATCTGGTAAATGGAGATTATTGCAAGATTTAAGAGCCATTAATAATGAGATGGTTATTATGGGACCTGCTCAATCAGGGATTCCTCAGTTGTCTGCTTTGCCAAAAACCTGGTATGTTTTAGTTATAGATATTAAAGATTGTTTTTTTTCAATTCCAATTCATCCTGAGGATAGTCCACGTTTTGCATTTACTATCCCTGCACTGAATCATGAAGGTCCTGATCAGAGATATGAATGGAAAGTACTCCCTCAAGGGATGGCTAACAGCCCAACTATGTGTCAAATTTATGTTAACAAAGTAATCCAGCCACTTAGAAATCAAAATCCTGAACTACAAATATTTCACTATATGGATGATGTATTATTAGCACACAAAGATAAAAACACATTGCTAGAATGTTATGCCACACTTACAAACTTATTAAAAAATTATAATCTAGAGATAGCAATAGATAAAGTACAATTAAATTTTCCAATTAATTATTTAGGAGTTCTATTATCCTCAACCATGGTCCATCCACCCAAAACTCAAATACGAGTAGATCAACTCAAATCACTTAATGACTTTCAAAAGTTATTAGGAGACATAAATTGGATAAGGCCTTATTTAGGTATACCAACAGGAGAGTTGGGACCTTTATTTGATATCCTAAAAGGTCCATCAGATCCAAATTCACCCCGAATGTTAACGCCTGAAGCAAGAAAGGCATTAAAAATCATTGAAACATATATGGAAAATATGCATTTGGATAGAATTGATATAAGTTTGCCTTTATTATTTATTGTACTACCAACAAAAAATATTCCTACAGGAGTATTTTGGCAAGAAGGTCCATTATTATGGATACATTTATCTTATTCTCCTAACACTATTCTTACTAGGTATCCTGAGGCTGTAGGACAATTAATACTCAAAGGAATAAAAGCAGCAAAGGGAGTGTTTGGAATTTCTCCCAATAAAATTATTACTCCATATACTATGAATCAAATTGATGAGTTAGCTAATGAGTTAAATACTTGGGCAATAATCATGTGCAAATCTAATGTTTCATTTGATAACCACTTACCATCTAATCCTTTATTGTCTTTTTGGTCATTGCATCCTGTAATTTTTCCAAAAATGACAAGAAAAACACCTATCATGAATGCTCCAAATATATTCACTGATGGGTCAAATAATGGTACAGCAGCAGTAGTTACCCCTGATCAAACTTTTACATTTTTAGTACCCAAACAATCAGCTCAAAAGGTAGAGCTTAATGCAGTTTTACAAGCTTTTGTGATGTTTAAAGATTCTGTATTTAATTTATTTTCTGATAGTCAGTATGTAGTTAATGCTATAGTATCTCTTGAAGATGCTGGTAGGATTTCCCCTTCTTCTACTGTTTTCTCTTTGCTTTCCACTATACAAAGTCTAATCTGGGACAGAAAAGATCCATTCTTTATAGGACATATCAGGGCACATACAGGATTGCCTGGAGCCCTTAGTTTGGGCAATGATTTAGCAGATAAAACTACACATGACATACATATTTTCTCTACACTAGAAGAAGCTATAAATTTTCATAAAAAGTTCCATGTCAATGCTAATACTTTACAAAAGCATTTTAAAATAACTAAGGAACAAGCTAGACAAATAATAAAACAATGTCAAAATTGTGTGACCTTTTTACCACAAGTTAATCTTGGAGTCAATCCTAGAGGATTGATACCTAACCATATTTGGCAGATGGACGTCACACACTTGCCAGAATTTGGAAAATTAAAATATTTGCATGTTACAGTTGATACTTCTTCTGGATTTTTGATGGGCTCCCTTCATGCCGGAGAAAAAACTAAAGATGTTATAGCTCATTGCTTACAAAATTTTGCCACTGTGGGTGTTCCAAAACAGTTAAAAACAGATAATGCCCCTGGTTATACTTCTACCTCTTTTAAACAATTTTGCTCAACATTTGGCATTACTCATATAACAGGAATCCCATACAATCCACAGGGACAAGGCATAGTTGAAAGAGCTCATCAAACTATTAAAATGTACTTATTAAAGCAAAAAGAAGGAATTGGGAAGGGGTATATATTCCCCAAAGATAAACTTAAAATAACCCTTTTTACTCTAAACTTTTTAAATTTGGATTCATCAGGACTTAGTGCTGCGGAAAGGCATATGTGTCCAAAAAATGTGCATAAGCCCAAGGTACTTTGGAAGGATATTCTATCAGGACAATGGAAAGGTCCTGACCCAGTAATTGTCTGGAGTCGAGGGTCTGTTTGTGTGTTTCCACAGGGAGAACAGCAGCCGATTTGGATTCCAGAGAGATTAACCAAGGTCCTGACCCAGTGATTGTCTGGAGTCGGGGGTCTGTTTATGTGTTTCCACAGGGAGAACAGCAGCCGATTTGGATTCCAGAAAGATTAACTACAGCGATTTCTACAGACCAAAAAGAAGATGATTTGGCTCAAATCCATAACAACTGATATCCAAAACTCCAGTTTGGCTATTCTTACATCTGCAACAGAACCAGGATGCTTTTCTCAATATCTATTTTATTATTGCCCTTTGCCATATCATGAAGTTCTATTTTGTTTTTTGAGTTCATACAGACCTAGGTTAATGTTTTGCTGATCAGTTCTATTTTTTGACTATAGAGTTCTATAGAGATTGATGTCATTATTCAAGGAGGGGATTAAATTATGGCTAGAGTAGGTTCCTGATAAAACAATGAATTTATACCCCACCCCGACCCTATGCTCTCTTGCCCTTCAGCAGATGATAAACAAGAAGGCCCGTGATCAGTCCAAGGCCCCTCAACCTTGGACTTCCCAGAGACCAGAGCTGTAAGAAATAAATATGTTCTTTATTCATTACAGCAGCATAAAAGGGACTAAGATAAAATAATAAGCAATTTTATATTTAAGTCCAGGAGAAAATTCGTCTTTATAGACATCTTTTGCTACAGGCATAAAATACTTTTATAAACAACTTTGCAAAAGCACATGAAACTTCATATACTAAATAAACAGAATTGACATAATGGGGGAAAACACAATCAGAGATATTTAATTGAAGCCCGAAAGCAACTCAATCTTCCAAATTAACCATGGAACAAAGAATCAAACTAAATATGTTTACTAATCCAATAAATTTTAATCATATTAACTATGGAAACTGAAGCTGACATAAGGAAATGTATCTTGACATGAGTAGCTAGCAGTCACATCTACTCTAATTCCTAACAAAATAAGGAGGAAATACCTCCCAGCTTTCCAATAGACAACCCAAACCTGAAATATGCTGTCTTTGATGGTTTGGAGCCTAAAACAAGGTAGGTACTACTCTAGAACATTCTGAAGTCTGATGTGGATATTCTTTTAAGAATTTTTATCTTTGTGTGTTAGCTTCTTTTCATTTGTAGCAGCTGACTATCAGCTGGCATAGGATCCAAATCATGATCCAACTACTTAAAGTAATTCACATGCATATCTAAGAAACAGCTGTGTAATCTTTATAGTATATCTAAAAATACAAAGCTCAAAACATTAAATGAATTTCATCTAACATTTAGGAATATGACTGAACAAAATATATCAAACTCAATTCCTGTTAAAGGAGTAATTTAGCAGAAAAAAACATTTAAAATGACGAGAAATCCAATTCATAAAAATTAAAGGTTTATGAGCCTAGAAGTGTCTTTTTTAACTCAAGATACACAATGCCTGTAATTGTTCTTTGGGATTTTGGAGTTGTTTTGTTGCAGTGGTGGTTTTGTTTTACTAGTTTGGTTTGTTTGTGGTTCTGGGGATTGAACCCAGGGCCTAATTGCTTAAGCACAAGCTCTACCACTGAACTACACACTCTGCCTTATGCATTATTCTTATTATTAAAATTTTAGACAATACACTTTTCTTAATATTCTAGCATAATTCTATGCCCCCCGCAACCTTTATTGCTAAGAAAGACTCTTCTGAAGCTGGTTTAAATTGTTTTTCCTTGGCTGACCTCATAAGCCACTTAGCTAAATTACTTCATGGTATCTTTTCATACTCCCTGAAGTCCCACTGCCAGTGAGACAGATAGCTATGTCTAACACAAAGTGCTCCTCACTGAAAAACCCAATTTTCAGAAACTTTTCTCCTCTTAAAAGACAAGGCTAAGTGAGCCTAGCCAGGCAAACTCACCTGGATGATCCCTCTACCAGTCAAAACTAGCACTTGAACAGCAGAGGCAGGAGGCTCAAGCTGAGTTAAGTCCTCTTCAATTTGCTGGTCTCTAAAATAAAAGGATTCCTGAAATTTCTCAAGCCTACTACAAAACTAAAAGGATTTACATATAGCTGTAGATAAATTGTAAAGCTTCAGATTAAAAGTGGCAGAATGAATGATGACTGGCTTCCAAAGTCCTTTTTCAAAAACTTGAACTATTCATACTCATCGAATTAAACTGCAACAACCACCCCCACACACACACACACACACACGACTGTGAATATTCTTTTCCAATTACCAAGCCTGAAAAGACTGATTGATTTATATATGCTATTTAAATCCATTGTAATTGTTTCTATGAAATTATACTTACTTGTTCTAGGAACAGAGTTTGAAATCTGAGCTTACAGACAGTAGTCTCATTTTTAAAGTCTCTCTCACACACACACACACAAAATCATAATTGAGTGATAAAGACAAGTTGGGCAGCAAAGGGTTAATATTTACTTTTTTTTATCATTGAATAAGTTATTCTTCACACACAGCTGCCACCTTAATGCTTCAACGTTTCTATAGATGTTCAAATGAAAATTAAAACAACTGACCAGTGAGATAAAAATGATAAATAGGTTGAACAAGTGGCCACAGCTGTTAGGTCATTATGAGATCCAGCATAGATGATTTCTAAACCTCCTTCCTATTTTTCCCCTGCAGTGGGGCATATACTCTAAATAACCAATTATTTACATTTCTGTTCTGGTACAAAACAAGTATTTTTCCAGTAGTGAAGTATAAGAACTTAAATACTAAAACAAGGTTAAATCATTAACATGGAGATTCCATGTTTTGTAATGGTAGTGACCTGGAACCAGGTTAATACTGAAACAAAACATAACCCAAACTGGAAGATATTATACAAAATAGTTTTGTGTGTGTGTGTGTGTGTGTGTGCGCGCGCGCGCGCGCACATGCGCGCACATGCACAGGGTCCAATGCAATCTACCTCTGGAGATATATCTCCTGCCTATTCTGTTTTGGGGATTTTTTTTTCAGGGGGCGGGGGTGGGCTGGTATTGAACTCAGGGACATTAAACCACTGAGCCGTATTTGGTATTTTATTTAGAGACAGAGTCTGAGTTGCTTAGCACCACACTGTTGCTGAGGTTGGCTTTGAACTCACAATCCTCGTCTCAGCCTCCCAAACCGCTGGGATTATAGGAATGTGCCACCATGCTCAGCCTGCCCATTCTTTTTAATTCTTATTTTGAAACAAGGTCTCACTAAATTGTGCAGGTTGGCCTCCAACTCGCAATCCTTCTGCCTCAGCCTCTCAAGTCTCAGTAGTGTGCCACCATGCCTGGCAACAGCTAGCTGGAAAGAACAGAAGATACCTACTGACGAGCAAACACCCAGCTACACTTAAAGCCACTTCAATGTTTAATGTACTAATGCTTCATGCATTAGACAGTATTAAGGGAATTTAGTTGAAAGAGTATCCCTGAACTTTACATGTAAAGAATCAAAACTTTGTTTTTAATTATTACTTTATCATTTGGAGAGTAAATTATATCATAATGTACTAAGAAATCTTCTAAAGACTGGGGTTGTAGCTTGGTGGTAGAGCGCTTGCCTAGCATGTGTTAGGCACTTGGTTCGATTCTGAGCACCATATATAAATAAAGTCCATTAAAAACTAAAAAAAAAAAAATTAAAAAAGAAATCTTCTAAAAAAAAGGAAAAAACTGACACAAGAGTAAATGAAACAAGAAAAGAGAAAATAAGGGAAAAAAGGGGAAGAAGGGAATGAGAGAGAGACACATGCAGGGAGGGGGGAAAAGAGAAAGGGAAAGACAAAAAGTATATCCATAAAAATTTTTTTTTAAATCTTAAGATAATACCAGTTTAACTAGGTGAGAAGAAACCTCACCAAGAAAATGAGTGTAACAAAGTACTTGTGTTATTAAAGAGATGACAGAGATATTGTTACAATTTTTAAAACAATGGAATAAACATATATGTTTAAGTCAAGGGCAAATGATTATAAACACACACAAAAAAAGGGTGTAATTTTATTGTGATCAATTGATTTACCAGGAACTGAACACAGGAGTGCTTTACCACTAAGCTACCTCCCCAGCCCTTTTTATTTTTTGAGACAGGGTCTCACTAAGTTGGTCTTAAACTTGGAATTGATCCTCCTGCCTCAGATCTGAGTCACAAGGATTACAGGTGTGTACCAATGCACCTGGCTTAAAAATTGTGATTTTAAATCAACAGAAGAAAATTCCAACTCTTTAGCAGAAAGTAAGGAGAATAAAAGGATAGGAGAAATGCAAATGGAAAAACAAAAGTTGGAAAAGCAAACTTAATGGTCAATAAAATATGAAGTAAGGTAAAATTATAGAAGACAGCAGTATAATAGATACAGAAAATCACCATTTAAACTACAGTATTTGATTCAATCAAAAAAATTAATAGATGCTAAAAGACTAGGTTAGAGATTGTTGGCTGGCTATTCCTTCGTCCTCAAAGCAGAACTCCACAGACCATTAATTAATCACAATAATAAAAGGATGCATTTACAATGCAGAGATCTGGTGAACATCATCTTACCAAAATCACCAAAGAACCACAATACTGGGGAAAGCGGCCATGACTGCTCCAGATCAGCCCACTATGTAATATAATATTCCCACCCAAAAATTTTTGCTTGAATCCATACAAACTAAAACAATGAACCACACCCAACATAATGGATATTTTACAAAGCAAATGGTCTGACCGCCTCAAATGTCATGTCAAGAAAGAAAAGCAAGAGGAGGACAAGGAGGACAAGGACATGATTCATGTCCAAGGCCCTGGGTTCTACCAAAGGGAAAAGGAAGAGGAAGGGAGAAAGGAAAGAAGGGAGAGAGGGATAGCTGAAGAACTCTTCAAGAATCTAAAGAACAGAGATATAAAACTTAAATATAACTGATGGGATCCTGAATGGAGAGGAAGAGGGACTAGAGGGAGAACAATAAAAAACATTATTGGGAGACCTAAAAAAACCTGGACATAGATAATATAATAGACAATAACAGTATCAAACTTCCAGAGTATGATAACTATATTGGGATTATGTAGGGGACAGCCCATACTGTTTACACTTAGGGCAAAAGCATTGTGTGCAAATAACTCTAAATGGTGAAGTAAATATACAAAGGTAGAAAAATGATGAAGAATGCAAATATAAAAAAAAATAGTAAATGGTGAATCTATTTGAAGAGTACATTAATTTCATTGTAATAACATTACAATTTTTCCTAAAAACTTAAATTTTTTTCAAAAGAGCAAAAGGAATATAAATATATATAAAGAAGATGCTATATACTGATGAAAATGATGAGAATAAAAATTATCATAAAAAATTCACCCTAAACAGACCTCAAAATATATCTAACAACCATTAGAACTGTGAGGGAAAAAACAACAATTATTCTTAATTTAATGTATTTTGTTCAGAACTACTGATAGGTCAAGTAAACAAAATATAAGTGAAAACATCAAGTCCTGAACAGTACAATTGGAAGGCTCAAATCTAAAAACAGATACACATACACCACTGTGTAGGATTTTTTTTCTAGCATATCCAAAACATCTATATTACCAAACCATGTATTAAGCATAAAGGAAACATCATTAATTTCAAAAGGTCTATCTTACAAATTATGGTATAACCTGATATAATAAAATGAGACCAGAAATCAGTACAATAACTTTTTAAATCCTCAAGTTTGAAAACCAAAAACAAGTGTAGTTAAATAACCATTAGGTGAAAAGAAAACCCAATGAAAATTATGAAATGTTTAAAAAATATATGTGTAACAGCTAATTCAGAATTTAAGAATAACTTTAAGAATCAGTAAACAGGAATGGCAAAAAAGAAAAACAACAGAAAAGCCAAGAAATTAAAAGGGAGGAAATAATAAAGAGCAGAAATCAATGAAAATCTAGATCAAAATAACAATTGAGAAGATTAACGACACCCAAAATTGTTTCTTGGTAAATAGTAATAACCCAGAAAATAAAAAGAAAAAGGAGAGAAAGCAAGAGAATTTCCAAAGAAACGGAAACAAATTTCTTCTCCAAAAATGAAAATGGCGGGCAGGTGGGGTGAGGGGCTAAAACCAGGATGAAAACTTTTTGGGGGCGGGGAAGGGGGGTTGGTACCAGGGACTGAGCCCAGGTGCAATAACCACTGAGCCACATCCCTAGTCCATTTTGTTTTTTTACTTTTGAGATAGGGTCTCACTAAGTTGCTGAGGCTGGCCTCAAACTTAAGATCCTCTTTGTCCCAGCCTTCTGGGTTTCCAGGTTCACAGTGCCCAGCTGAAAACCTTTACTAGGTGAATTACTAAGCCTTAAAGAAACAATTTATTCCTATCTGATAAAAGTTGTTTCAGAAAATTAAAAAGAACAAAGGCTTCCTATCTTATTTGGTCAGCTTGTATAATCTTTTTTTTTTTTTTTTTTTTTTTTAATTTATATACGACAGCAGAATTCATTACAATTCTTATTACACATATAGAGCACAATTTTTCATATCTCTGGTTGTATACAAAGTATATTCACACCAATTCATGTCTTCATACCTCTACTTTGGATAATAATGATCATCACATTCCACCATCATTAATTACCCCATGCCCATCCCTTCCCCTCCAACCCCTCTGCCCTATCTAGAGTTGTCTATTCCTCCCATGCTACCTCTCCCTATCCCACTATGAATCAGCCTCCTTATATCAAAGAAAACATTTGGCATTTGATTTTTTGGGATTGGTTAACTTCACTTAGCATTATCTTCTCTAACTCCATCCATTTACCTGCAAATGCCATAATTTTATTCTCTTTTATTGCTGAGTAAAATTCCATTGTGTATATATGCCACATTTTTTTTTTAATCAATTGAAGGGCATCTAGGTTGGTTCCACAGTTTAGCTACTGTGAATTGTGCTGCTATAAACACTGATGTGGCTGTGTCCCTGTAGTATGCTGTTTTTTAAGATCTTTGGGTATAAACTGAGGAGAGGGACAGCTGAGTCAAATGGTGGTTCCATTCCCAATTTTCCAAGAAATCTCCATACTGCTCTCCATATTAGCTGCACCAATTTGCAGTCCCACCAGCAACGTATGAGTGTACCTTTTTCCCCACATTCTCGCCAAGACTTTTTGTTGTTTTCATAATAGCTGCCATTCTGACTGGAGTGAGATGAAATCTTAAGAGTGATTTTGATTTGCATTTCTCTAATTGCTAGTGATGATGAACATGTTTTTCATATATTTGTTGATTGATTGTATATCATCTTCTGAGAAGTGTCTCTTCAGGTCCTTGGCCCATTTATTGACTGGGCTATTTGTTTTTATGGTGCTTAGCTTTTCGGATTCTTTATATACCCTGGAGATTAGTGCTCTTTTTGATGCGTGAGGGGTAAAGATTTGTTCCCAAGATGTAGGCTCTCTATTCACCTCACAGATTGTTTCTTTTGCTTGAGAAGAAACTTTTTAGTTTGAGTCCATCCCATTTATTGATTCTTGATTTTAATTCTTGTGCCATAGGAGTCTTTTTTTTTTTTTAAGTTGTAGCTGGACACAATACCTTTACTTCATTTATTTATTTTTACGTGGTGCTGAGGATCAAACCCAGGGTCTCCCACGTGTGAGGCCCACACTCTACCGCTGAGCCACAACCCCAGCCCCACAGGAGTCTTATTAAGGAAGTTGGGGCCTAATCCCACATGATGGAGATTAGGGCCTACTTTTTCTTCTATTAGACACAGGGTCTTTAGTTTTATTCCTAAGTCCTTGATCCATTTTGAGTTGACTTTTGTGCATGGTGAGAGACAGAGGTTTAATTTCATTTTGTTGCATATGGATTTCCAGTTTCCCCAGCACCATTTGTTGAAGAGGCTATCTTTTCCCCAATGTATATTTTTGGCACCTTTGTCTAATATAAGATAATTGTTGTTTTGTGGGTTAGTCTCTGTGTCCTCTATTCTGTACCATTAGTCTACCCATACCAATACCATTCTGTTTTTGTTACTATTGCTCTGTGGTATAGTTTAAGCTTGTCTAATCTTAAATTTAAACAGATAACAAAACTGTAAAGTGATAGGCTAATTCAACTCACAAAGTAGGTGTAAAAAATTCTAAGTAATGGTGGCACACACCTGGAATCCCAGCTACTCAGGAGCCTTTGGCAAAAGCAAGTTCCAGGCTAGCCTCAGCCACTTTGTGAAATTCTGTCTCAAAATAAAAACAAAAAGAGCTAGAGATGAAGCTCTGTGGTAAAAGTGTCCCCGGTTTCAATTCCAACCAAACAAACAAAAAACCTAAATAAAATACTGTTTAGGCAAATCCAACATTTTTTAAAATTCTTCATATTGGTGGCCCAAGAAAAAACTCCTATAGTTATCTGAATAGAAACAAGAAAAAAATTGGACAAGAGTAGCATCTATTTAATAGCATTTTTAAATCTAAGCAAACCCAGAATAGAAGGTAGTTTCCTTAATACAGTAAAGATTAGATACACTAAAAAAAAACCTACAACAAATAAGAAATAATCAAGAAATTTTGGATGAATTCTCCTTAGTTAAAGAAGGATATTTCCAGGGTGTCTAACACAGGGTCAGACCCTGGCCAACAATGAGAAAAATGAAAAAGTGTAATATTGGAAAGGCAAGAAATGAAACCATCACTGGTACCATTATTATCATCTATCTATAAGACATCATTACAACCCAGTAGTATTAGAATAGCAATTCTCTACCCAAATTAACCTACAAATTAAGTGCAATCCCAAATTTCCAATTTTAAGGAACTCAATATTTAACTTACAATGTCTACCAACAGGTAAATCAACTTTTAAAGAATAAATCTGCACAATCAGATATTAGGACACAATATGAAGTACAGTCACAACAGTAAGAACAGTGAGGTTTCAGCACAATAGTCACTTAATGAAAAAGAAAGGGGCACTACAAATCAATAATGGGAAAAAAATGGATTAATTAATTAATGGTTCTTGGCCACCTAAAATATGAAGACTCTACCTCGAAATGGTCATTTTCCTTCAATATATAATTATACATTTAAAATTCAATATGGAACTTCTTAAAATTTCTAAAGTTTTTTAAAAATTACATATTTGAGACTTCTACTATATATAGTTCAAGGTACATATTTAAAAACTCCTGAAGAATCATCCCAAAAAATCACTCTTGAAATATGGTAAAATTATAAAATTATTTTAGTTTAGTCATACATTTATACTCAAAATTAAAATAGCCAAAGTAGGAAAAAAGTATACCTACAAGTATAACCTTGCTCTTGTCTTTCTGTTCATCTTTAAGTTCAACACTGGTCTCCAATTTCAAAAAGTAAAGGAATTACTTACTATGTTTATTCTACCAGAGCTTCAAAAGGTACAAAGAGGCATTCATTACAGGCACACTCTGGCTACCAAACAGGGACAAGTCATGTTTATTTTCAAAGACAATACTTAGGGAGTATAAATCAGAAGGACATTGAAAAAGCAAATTAAGAAAAGCATCAGAACTTACCAAATGTAAAAATCCAACCATCAGCCAATATGCAAAATTGCAGAACTTTATGAAAACTCTTACAAACGTAAGCTTCATATGGCCATAAATGGTCAAAATAAAAACTGTTGAACATGTAGGGTCATAAAAAACAACGGAAAAATCACAAATGTGTTATGTACAACAAATGTAAATATTACCCAATAGCCCTTCATATATAAGGTTTTGAGGGAATCAAGCTTATTCTCAATCTTCTTTGTCCAACTATAATATAAAACTTTTTCTGAGTGTTCTGGTTTGCTAGAAATTTCTAAAAAACCAAAATTTATATGTATGCTAAAAAAAGGTATGTACTATGAGTAAAATAACAATAACACTATCATTTCACTAAATAAATGAGCTATTTTTAAGTGGCACACACAAAATTGGAATTCTTGACAACACTGTGATTTTGGAGAAGAAAAAAATGAAATACTCTAAGAAGGTATTCCAAGCATAGAGTCCACATTGTTTCACCAATTTTTTTTAAATTTTTTAGTTTTAGATGGATACCACACCTTTATTTTTTTATTTTATTTTTTTTATTTTTATGTGGTGCTGAGGATTGAACCCAGTGCCTCATACATGCTAGGTGAGCACTCTACCACTGAGCCACAAACCCAACCCTCTTTTACCATTTTTGGTCAGTGAAATTGTTTGTTTTTTCTAATTTTGGAAAATGTCAATGGCTAGTAGGACAAACATGAGCAAACAGAGATTAAGGGGGAAAAATAAGGACTTAATATAAAAAGAGGGTAAACAAAAAAAGATAGGAAAACATGTAATATATACTATTAAACCAAGAGGAACTACAAATTGAGTGACTTATCCATTAGAAATATCAATATTTTAAATTGTACAAATGTTAACCTAAAACAAGGTAATATATTTGGCTGGGGTTGTAGCTCGGTGACAAAGCATTTGCCTAATGCATAAGGCCCTGGGTTCAATCCCCAACACCAAAAAAAAAAAAAGAATGTTAATAACAGTCTGTTAATAACAGACCAAATAGTAGAAATCTTCCTTTTATTCAGCTAAATTTCACCAAAAAGCAATGGATATATTTAAATAGGAAAAAAGCGGGATTTGAAAGTATAATTCATTGTTTAAGCCCCAACAGAAAAAAAAAAAAAAAAGATTACAAAATGGCTGCTAGCATATTTTAGTCAACATTAATTAGATATTAAAGTAGGGGCTATGAAGGGTAAAAACATTTTAAACACAACAGGCATGGTGTCAGGCTATAGTGCTGATTTCTCTCACAGGAAAATCTGCACAACAGAAAAACAAAACCATGAACCTAAAGATATCATGTTGCTTCTTAATCTCCAAAATGCAATTTAGGGAATGCCACACTAAAATCTCACAGAAAAAGAAAGAAGTTTAAATAGCATCACCTATTACTTGAAAATGCACTAAGAATATTACAAAAGAAAGCTTAAAACAGAGGTAATATAAGTGCTACGTCTGAAAAGTTAAGTGGAGAATTATTCTGATCAAATGGAACCCCAAAACAAGCAAGAGTAGCTATATTCATTTCAAACAAAACAGACTTCAAGTCAGAAGAGAAAAACAATGATCATAATATATTGAGAAAGGAATCACCATCAATAACTTACAACAATTATAAATAAACATGTACCAAACACTGGAACACCCAATTTTTAAAAACAAACACTACAGGAGAGAGGGAGATACTGGCCCCAATACAATAATATGGGTGACTTCAATAATAATAACAGTTCTCACCAACAAACAGAACTTCCAGACACTCCTCCCAAAGAAACATCAGTGCTAAATTGCACTATAGATAAACTGGACTTAATAGACACCTAAGGAATATTTAATTCAACAGCTGCAGAATACACACTATTTTCATCAGTACACAAAACCTTCTCTAAAACAGATCATATATTCAGCTATGAAGCAAATATTAACAAATAACAAAAAACAGAAACAATTTCTTGCACATTATCAGACCATAACAATGAAAGTAGCAAAAGAAACTGCAGAAAATATATCTAATAAGGGCACATCAAAAAGAGAAGAAAATGGGGATGGGATGTAGCTCAGTGGTAAAGCGTTTGCCTGGCACATGTGAGGTACTGGGTTTGATCCTCAGTACCACATATAAATAAATTAAATAAAGGTATTGTGTCCATTTACAACTAAAAATATTTTTAAGAGAGAGAGAGAGGGGCTGGGATGTAGCTCAAGAGGTAGCGCGCTCGCCTGGCATGCGTGCGGCCTGGGTTCGATCCTCAGCACCACATACAAACAAAGATGTTGTGTCTGCCGAAAACTAAAAAATAAACATTAAAATTCTCTCTCTCTCTCTCTCTCTCAAAAAGAAAAAAAAATTAAAAAGAGAGAGAGAGAGAAAAAGAAAACATACATGGAACTGAACAATACACGTCTGAATAAGCGGACAGTCACTGCAGAAATCAGGGGGAAGTTTAAAAATTCCTACAGTCAAAGAAAAATGAAAATAACCTATCAGAACCAATTGGACGCAATGAATGCAGTTATAGGTGGACAGTTTATAACCTTATGAGGATCAGCAGCAACAAATTGCATATGATCCTGGCGTATACGCACAAATTGCTGCAAAGGCGGTTAGGGCATGGAAGACTTTACAAGGACATGGAGGTTTACAAGGTCAATTATCTAAGGTACTACAAGGAGCTAATGAATCTTACGCTGAATTTGTAGATAGGCTTATTCAAACAGCTACCAGAGTTTTTGGGAATACAGAACAAGCAATGCCATTAATAAAACAACTGGCTTATGACCAAGTGAATCGTTGGTGCAGAGAAATCATTAGACCATGGAAACATGAAGATTTAAACACATATATTAAATTATGTAGAGACATTAATGAACAAGAGCAAGTCGTGGCAGCTGCAGTAAAACAGGCTTTAGATGCCAGGCCAAGAACATGCTACAACTGTGAACAAACAGGACATTTTAAAAGAAATTGCCCCATAGGAGGAGGGTTTAACAAAACTAGGTATCAAAGGAGTAGAATACTGGGTATTTGCCCACGATGCCGTAGAGGGAGACATTGGGCTAATAAATGCCACAGTCTGGCTGGGCACAATTCAGGAGCCACTTGTCAAAAGAAACCAACTTTATTTTTAGAACCAAACACGCCAAACAAAACAGCTCCTCAGGAAAAACCCTCAGAGCCCAACTGCCACCACCGGCTTCCCACAAGCCTCTCAACTTCCCCCACTCCTCCTGCTCTTGAGGCCGATTGGCTGGGTCGCGTGGGCGGAGCCAAAAAGGTCCCCCAATGAGCAGCTCTGTAGTCTGAAAGGGCGGGGAAACAGCCCAATGAGCATCACCGCAGAGGAGCCAATCAGCTAGATGTTGCTGGGGCTGCTGTGAGCCAATCATCAGCTGGCAGTCTGAAAGGGCGGGGAAACAGCTCAATGAGCATCTCCAATGAGCATCACTGCAGAGGAGCCAATCATCAGCGGGAAATCTGAAAGTTTGCTGGGGCCCCTTCGGCTGTGGCTCTCAACACATTAGAAGCAGAGAGATTTCAAATAAATTGCCTAAATCAAAACCTTAGGAAAACCAAATCCAAAATCAGTAGAAGGAAATAATAAAGATCAAAGCAGAAATAAATGAAAAACAAGACTAAAAGAACAAAAGGATCAATGAAACAAAGAGTTGATTCTTTTAGAGACCCCCCCCCCAAAAAAAAGGAATATTACAATAGATACCACTAAAATTCTGAGGAATATTAGGAAATATTCTGAAAATATTATATGATTATATTCATCATTATGAAATACTTTAAAAAGTTATATGTCAATAAACTGGAAAATCTAGAAGCCATGAACAAATTTCCACACACACATGACCTACCCAAAAAGGAATCAATAAGATATTAAAATCCTAAATACATCAATAACAAGCACTGAGAGCGAAGCAATAATAGTCTCCTAACACAGAAAAGCCCAGGCCTGAATACATCCACTGCTGAATTTCACCAGACTTTTAAAGAACTAATACCAATGCTCCTCAAAATGTTCCATAAAATAAAAAAGGAACACTTCCAAACTCATTCTACAAAGCCAGAATTACCCTGCTACTAAAACCTAATAAGGGTACATCAAAAAGAGAAAAAACAGAAAAACTATAGACTAATTAATATCCTCCATGAACACAGATTAAGGAAAAAACTTCAGTAATATACACAAATCAAATTCAACATCACACTAAAAAGATCATACCTTGAACAACTTAGTTTCATTCCAGAGAGTCAAGGTTGATTCAACATATGTAAATCAATAAAAGTAATTCACTACTTAAATAAAATCAAAGATGAAAATCACATGTTTATCTCAGATACAGAAAAAGCCTCTGAAGAATTTCAACACCCTTCAAGATAAAAACCCTAATAAATAAAATGGGTATAGAAGGATCACAACTCAACATCATAAAAGCTATATACAACAAACTCATAGCCAACATCATACTGAATGTAGAAAAAATTAAAACATATCCTCTAAAATCAGCTACAAGACCAAGGTAACCACTCCCACCACTTTTATTCAATATAGTACTGGAAACTGTAACCAGAGCAATCAGGCAAGAGAAAGAAATAAGACAGAAACAAGCAGGGAAAGAGAATGTCAAATTATCCCTGTTTACAAATGGTCTGATTCTATACCTAGAAAATCCCCCCATTCACAATAGCCTTTAAAAAAAAGAAGAAGAAGAAGAAGAAAGAAAAGAAACAAACAAACTAAGAATAAACCTTCCCATGAGGTGAAAGACCTCTATAACAAAAATCATAATATACTGAACAAGCAAATTAAAGATAACACTAGAAGAGGAAAAGACATCCTGTGTTAATGGACATGGAAATTATTATTAAAATGGTCTTACTACCAAAGTAGTAGGAGTAAGACAGTGGATACAATCAAAGTACATTATAGGCATATATGAAAATATCAAAGCAATCTACAGATTCAATGCAATCCCCACAAAAATACCAATGACATTCTTCACAGATCTAGAAAAAACAATCTTAGAATTCATATGAAAAAACAAAAGACCCCAAAATAACCAAATCAATCCAAGGCGCCAGGGCAGGGAGGAATCCTGAAGGCATCATAGTACCCCATTTCAAAATACACTGTAAAACACAATAGTGGCATTAAAAATAAACACATACACCAATGGAAGAGAACAGAATACTCAGGAATAAACACAACTACAGTCATCTGATTCTCAACAAAGGAGTCAAAAACATATGTTAAAGACAGCCTCTTCGGGCTGGGGATGTGGCTCAAGCGGTAGCGCGCTCGCCTGGCATGCATGCGGCCCGGGTTCGATCCTCAGCACCACATACAAACAAAGATGTTGTGTGTGCCGAAAACTGAAAAATAAATATTAAAATTCTCATTCTCATTCTCCTCTCTCTCTTTCTCTCTCTCTTTAGGAAAAAAAAAAAAAAAGCCTCTTCAACAAAGTGTGCTGGGAAAACTGGGTATTCCCATGTAGAAGACAAACTAGATTCCTACCTCTCAACATATACAGAAATCAACTTAAAATCAAAGACTTTAATGTAAAAAAGGCCTTTTTTTCCCCTCATTATTTTCTATTAGAGTAAGCTAATGAAACTACTAAGGGAAAACACAGATGAAACACCTCAAGATACTGGTACAGGCAACCATTTCCTAAATGGGATCCCAACAACTCAGGAAACAGTAGCAAGAATTTACAAAAGGGGGAAAAGGTGTGATAGTGCACACTTATAATCCCAGCTATTCAGGAGGCTGAGACAGAAAGATTATAAATTCCAGGTCAGACTGGGCAATTAAGTGAGGCCCTGTCTCAAAGTAAATTTTTTTTTAAAAAAAGGGGCCGGGGGTGCAGCTCAGCAGCATAGATGAAGCCCTGAATTCAATCCCTAGTATTGTTTAAAAATAAAGTGAGAGAGACTACCTCAAATTAAGAAGCTTCTACCCAGCAAAGGAAAACAATTAACAGAGTGAAGAGTCAGCCTACAGAATGCAGAGAATCTCTGCCAGCTATTCATCTGACAAAGGATTAATATCCAAAATATATAAAGAAAATTTAACACCAAAAGAACAAGCACTTTAATCAAATAAATGAGCAAATGAATTAAACACTTCTTTAAAGAACAAATAATGGAGGCTGTGGCTGTGGCTCAGTGACAGAGCACTTGCCTAGCACATGTGAGGCACTGGGTTCAATCCTCAACATCTCAATCAATCAATCAATCAATCAATTAAATATTTTTTAAAAAGAAGAAATAATAGCAAATAATTTTATTTAAAAAATGCCCAACAACAGGGAAATGCAAATCAAAACAACGCTGAGATTCACTCTCACCCCAGTCAGAACAGCTATTATCAAGAAAACAAAAAATAGCAAAAGCGGGGCTGGGGATATAGCTCAGTTGGTAGAGTGCTTGCCTTGAATGCACAAGGCCCTGGGTTTGATCCTCAGTGCCACAAAAATAAAAATAACAACAATAATGCTGGAGAGGATGCAGGGAAAAAGGGATCCTTCTACACTGTTGGTGAGAATGTAAACTAGTATAGCTACTATTGAATCAGTTTGATGGTTTCTCAAAAAACTAAAATTACAACTACGATATGGTCCAGCTATACCACCTTCTGGGTATATATACCTACAGGAATCAAAGTCCATGTACAATAGAGACACATGCACATCCATGTTTATCCTGGCACTATTCACAATAGCCAAGTTACGGAATCAGCCTACATGGCATCTACACAATGGAGTATTATTCAGTGATAAATAATGCAATCATGCCTTCACAGGAAAAAAAATTAATAGAGATCATCATGTTAAGCAAAATACATCAAACTCAGAAAAGACAAGTTTAGCATATTTTCTATCACATATGGAAAAGGGGTAGGGGGCATGAAAGGAGAAAATGGCTGTTAGGAAAGGGGAAAGAACAGAGTTAAGAGTGGATGTGATCAAAGCATATTATATGCATGTAGATCAATGCCCAAAAAAACCCTCATTTTGTTCAATTAATAGGAGATAATAATTATAATTTTAAAAAATAACTAAAACTTACTTCTTTTTATTTTTTAAATGCTCCTTTTGGATAGATTATTCATAATCACCAAAACAGAATTTTCTCACAAAAACCTAGAAAACAAATCTAGCCAGGCATGGCAATGCATCCTATAATCCCAGCAACTCAGAAGGCTGAAGCAATTATCATAAATTCAAGTCCAGCTTCAGCAACTTAGTGAGACCCTGCCTCAAAAAATTTAAACAAAGGATCAGGGATGAAGCTCACTTGGTAAAGCACCTCTGGGTTCAATCCCCAGTACCCCCCCAAAAAAACCCTAAAATTAATCCACTAAAACTGCCATATTTTAATAAATCAGTTGATAAGCACTGATAGTCTAGTTAGTTATTATGTAGTTCATTCAAAAATCACAAAACTAGCACTTTTCACACTAATCCAATAAAATAACTAAGCAAATACTAGGGTCCTGAGTAATGCAGCTGAGCGACATGCACACAGACCTAAGAGGTCTCCTTCACAACAGCTCACCTGTTCCTTGGCAGAATGGAACAGTGTGTCTTATAAGTTGGACACTAAATAATAATTTTAAAAGGCAGAGACCACAAACAATGAAAATGTAAAAGGGAGACTTCAGCAGACTATAGACAGCAACACAATTTTAGAAGCTGAAAAACAGACGGATTAATGGTAACTGATTTGGTAGGCTAGAGAAACAAAAGCTGTCTAGCAGAGTTATAGAGTGTGGAAAACTCAAGAATCAGTAATGGGGGCTAAAAAGAACTAGTTGAATTCACTATATAAGAAAGGAATCATTCATCAAACTCCCAGATCCCCTAACCCTAACCCTAACCCAAGCAATCTAACCAGACCCTGAGTCTTACACTCTGGAGAGTATGAATTAAAGGCACTGTAAATAAAGTCATCTTGTATGATGAGAATTGAGTGAAAGTTTAAGCCACTGTATGGTAACTATCAGTTATCCACCACCCTAACTCATCCACAAGAAGCCTGGTAGTAGTCAGGTTTATTTTCTCAGGAGGAAAACCCCTTAAACAGAAAAAACAGCTGGCCTTTTTTTTTTTTTTTTTTAAAAAAAAAAAAAGGACCTGAGCGTCTCTCAAAGCCAGAATCACAAGGAAAAACTATTCAAAAAGGAATATCATTCTATAAGTCCTGCTGATTAAAACAGACCTTGTAATTCATTTTTAAAGGAAAATAAAGGATTAGGGGGGTATAGACTACCTGCTTAGCATGCAGCAAGGTACTGGGTTCAATCTCTCAAGCCCCCAAAAATCTTAAATCTGAGTAGACAGACAAGGAACACCCAACATTTGAGGGAAAAAAGGTAGGAATCAGACGAAAGGTGTGGGGGATGAGACATGGACACAGATAATGCAGGGAACAGAAAAACTTTCAGAATATACATAATTAATTCCTCAAAGGAAAAGACATGCATCTGTAAAAGGACATTTTTAAAAGCTTTTAAATTAAAAAAAAAAAAAGACAGTAAAACTTTTAAGACTGATAAAGGAGTCAGAAAATAAGAAACAAATACAGGACAAAATGAAAAAGATTAAAAAAAAAAAAAAAAAAAAAAGTCCATTACCAAAGAACTAACAACTTTCGAAGCAGTGAAGGGCATATGTTTCCAGATTAAAGGGGTCCTTCAAGTAGGCTGGGGACATAGCTCAGTTGGTAGAGTACTTGCATGCATAATGCCCTGAATTCAACCCTCAGCACCACCAAAAAAAAAAAAGGGGGGGGGGGGGATCCATCAAGAGACCAATATAATGAATTTTTTACTAAGACACATAACTATAAAGTTTCAGATCCCCAAAATAGAAAAAATCCTAAAGGTTCAAGAAAAAGAAAAAAGAGAGGGGGGGGGGAGAGAAGAGAAGAGAAGAGAAGAGAAAAAGAATGAACGGAAAGAAAAAGAAAAAACAGGCTTTTTACAAAGGATTAAAAATCAGACTAGGGCTGGGGTTGTGGCTCAGCAGTATCGCGCTTGCCTACAATGCGTGAGGCACTGGGTTCGATTCTCAGCACCACATACAAATAAATAAAAATAAAGGTCCATCAACAAATAAAAAATATTTTTAAAAAATCAGACTATATCCGATTTTTTGCAGAAATTCTGGTAGAAGACATTAATTAGTATAATGCCTTGAAAATTCTAGGGGAAAATAACTTCCAAATTTTGACTTCTGAACATAGTCAATTACCTACCCAGAGTATGCTCTAATAAAGATACTCTTAAATATTCTGGCTGTAATCCCAGTGACTCAGGAGGCTGGGGCAGGAGGATTAGGAGTTCAAAGCCAGCCTCAGCAACTTTAGCAAGATCCTGTCTCTAAATAAAATATAAAAAAGGGCTGGGGATGTGGCTCAGTGGTTGAATGCCCCTGGGTTCAATCAGAAGGGAGGGAAAGGAAAGGAGAGATGAGCAGAGGTGACTGGAGGAGAGGGGAGGGGAAGAGAAGGGAGGGGAGGGGAAGAGAAGGGAGGGGAGGTGAAGAGTGGGGAGGGGAAGAGAAGGGAGGGGAGGTGAAGAGTGGGGAGGGGAAGAGAAGGGAGGGGAGGTGAAGAGTGGGGAGGGGAAGAGAAGGGAGGGGAGGTGAAGAGTGGGGAGGGGAAGAGAAGGGAGGGGAGGTGAAGAGTGGGGAGGGGAAGAGAAGGGAGGGGAGGGGAGAGGAGGAGGGAAGGGGAGGGGAGAAGGAAAGAAAGGAAGCAATCAGCCCCACTCAAACAGAAGATTATTAGTATTAAAGAAAAATAAAAGCTAAAAATAAAACTGAAAGATTACCTGATGTGTGTGACTAAACTGAAAGGAGTGTTAACCTTCAGTATCAGAGTTTAAAACTGAATAGTTCATGAATGAATGAAATCAAATGACCACAAAGATTCATTAAATTTAGACACAACAAAAACAGTCTCCAAATGTAATCATATTATATAGGATGGCTCAGATATGAATTTTGTATGATCATAATAATGAAAGCCTTAGCCAAAACTTGTTATATAACCATATCTAGAAGATGAAAAGAAAAGTATGCCTCATGGAGTGGGGGCAATGTCAAGAAACCAAATTGCTATTGTCCATCATGGGACATCAAAAGAGATCTAAAATTGAAACAAGTTAAAAGATGTTAGTTTTCACATCTTATCTGTAAATACTACAGAAGGACAAGTAAAAGCTGGCAATGGCTCCTCTGGAAAGTAGAATTCTAGAAGAGAAAAGAATAACTCAAAGAACCATTTTTTTTTTTAAGTAAACCTTATAGAACTATTTCACTTTATTCACGTACATGTATACTACCCTAATAAAAATTTAAAATCATGCTCTTAATTTTTAAAAATCATTCTTTAGAATATTTCACTAGAAAACATTCACAGTTCACAAAATAGAAGATTGTGATCAATAAAAAAAAGATACTGCAAAAAAATATAAGTGTACACACTAAGAGTAGTTTGCTCTGGAGTAGCAGCATTATCATTTTCATTTTCTTAGGTAATTCTCATTTTGTAATTTTAAGAAAGTAATTTTAAGAAGAAACAGAAGGCTAATAGATCTCAAAGACCAAAGAATTAAAATATTGATTCTGGTCCCAATAAGTCATTCAGGACCCACTGTAAAGTTATAATTAATTTGCAAGCTCTATAATTACTATTAAAACATTGGGTATACAAGAAACAAAACAACAGTAAGATTCCCAGATCAGAAGATATTCTGTTTTTCAAGTATACCTAAATTTTTAAAATATTATGTCAGTACTCAAAAAGTTTCAGATTTTGTAGCACTGAAGATTTGGATTATGTGCCTATAGTCCCAGCCAGTCAGGACGCTGAGGCAGGGTTGCTTGGGCCCAGGAGTTTGATGGCAGACTGGGCAACAAACAAAGCAAGCCCCACCCCGAAAGAAAAAAGATTCACATTAGGGATGATCAACCAACCAGTAAAGTATATGCAAATATTCCAAAATCTGAAAACCTCCAAATCTGATATACCTCTGGTCCCATACATTTTCAATAAGAAATACCCAAACTGTACCAAGAATACTTGGCTCAGACAACTGACTGCTTCTTCAAAACTCTGGGTGGAGAGATCACTTTCTAAACTTAAAAATAACCAAAGAAATGAAAAAACGAAAACAGCTTAATACTTCTCTACATTCAAAAAAGAACTAAGATTAAAAAGAAAAAAGTATCAGGTAAAGGGAAATATTTATTCTAATGGTGACAATGTAAAAAATAACACTAAAACTGGACCTAGCACAACCACTTGTAACTACAAAAGTTGTATTTGGTCCACATACAAATGCTTAAGAAAAAAAAAATACTGGAATGTTTATTACATTATAATATGCAAAAATTGCAACTAACTCAAGTGTTTACTCATCAAACTTAGACTTCATACAATGGAATAAAATCAACAAAACGGATGGAATGCCACAAACTTGATGTTAACTCAAAGAAGCAGATCCAGAATATATACATAGTGTTCCATTCATATAAGTACAAAAACAGGCAAAACTAACCCAAACTACTGCAATTCAGAAGGGGTTATTCTAGTGAGACTATGAATGGAAGAAGAGGGCATGAGGGGAACTGCTTCTGAATGTTTCATCTGAGGTGCTAGTTACATGGGTATATTGAGATTTCAAGCTTTTTTAAAAAAGAGTGGTCAATAAGCACATTAAAAAAATGTTCAACATCATTAGAGAAATGAAAATCAAAAACCACAGTGAGGGGACTGGATAGAGTGCTTAGCATGTATGAGACCTTTGTCTTCATGTGTAGCACATGCACGTGTGCGCACACACAAAATTTTTAAACAAAACACAATGAGATACTACTTCACACTCAGGAGGCTGACAAGACAAGACACACACACACACACACACACAGTAACAAAGCACTGGTGAAGATAAATTGCTGGTGGGAATGTAAAATGGCATAGGCAAAGGGGAAACCAGTTGGCTGGTCCTCAATCAACTAAAAATTACTCTGTAAAGTAACAATTCCAAGTTAATGTCCAAAGAAACTGAAAACAGGTTCTCAAACACTCATATATAAATTTTGAAAGCCGCTCAATTCACAATACTCAAATAGTGAAAACAACCCAAAATGTCCATCAAAAGACGAATGAATGATCAACATGTAAGACATTTCATTATGGATATTACTGAGCCATAAAAATGAATGAGGTGGGCTGGAGTAGTGACTCAGTGGTAGAGCACTTGCCTAGCATCTGTGAAGTACTGGGTTCGATCCTCAGCACCACATAAAAATAAATAAATAAAATAAAGATATTGTGTCCCTCTACAGCTAAAAAATATTTAAAAAAAAAAAAAAAGAATGAGAACTGGGGTTGTGGCTCAGCAGCAGAGCGCTCGCCTAGCATGTGTGAGGCCCTGGGTTCGATCCTCAGCACCACATTTAAAAAAAAAAAAAAAAAATTAAACAAAGGTATTGGGTCCAACTACAACTAAAAAATAAAATTAAAAAAAAAATGAATGAGGTACTTAGGCTTGCTATGAAAAGGATGAATCTTGAAAATCTCAAACACAAGTCACAAATTGTACAATTTCATTTATATGAAATGTCCAGAACACACAAAACTATAGAGACAGAAAGTAAATTAGTGGTTGTCAGGTACTGATGGCAAAGAAGGAGTAAAAAGTTGACTATTTAGACTGGGGATGTGAAACCCTGGATTTGATCCCAGCACTGAAGGAAAAAAAAAGAAGAAAAGAAAGCAAGCTGATTTTTTAATGGGTAAGGATTCCATTGAGGGTGATGAAAAAGTTCAGATACTACTGCACAACACCGTGAAAACACTTAGTAACACTTTATTGTAGACTTTTAAAATTATTACCATGGTAAATTTTCTGTTATCTGTGCTCGATTTGGCATCACATATACTAAAATTGGAACGATAAAGAACAGATTAACATGGCTCCTGCACAAGGATGACATGTAAAGTCACGAAGCTTTCCACATTTTTAATGGGAAAGACAATAGAATGAATTGGACATAACTTTCCTATGTTCATATGAGTACACAACTAGTGTAACTCCACATCATGTACAACCACAAGAATGGAAGTTATACTCCATGTATGTATGATATGTCAAAATACATTCTACTCTCATGTATAACTAAAAAGAACAAATTTTTTAAAAAAGAAAACACCTTTTTTCTGTTATCTGTACTTTACCAAAATTCAAAACTAAAAAGAAAATGCCTAATGCTGGCCAGAATATATACCTTTTCCATATATCACTAACTTCAACATAAACTGAAATTAATCCATTTTGCCAAATATTTAGGCAATAAATATTAAACAATTCATATATTTGCTCACAATAAAACACAAAAAATTTTAGATACAAAGCTCATTAAAATATTTAACAGTGGGTTAGTGGTAGATTTCAGTGGTGGTGCATACATACTCAATACCCAACATCAAATTAAGGGGCTGGGATTGTGGCTCAGTGGTAGAGTGCTCACTTAGCAAGCAAGAGGCACTGGGTTTGATCCTCAGCACCACATAAAAATAAAATATTGTGTCCACCTAAAACTAAAAAATATACATATATATTTAAAAAAATAATAATTAGAGGCTGGGATTGTGGCTCAGGGGTAGAGCCCTCACCTTGCCTGGGTTCGATTCTCAGCACCACATACAAATAAATAAATAAATTTTTAAAAATTTCATTAAAATAAAGTAGTTATAATAGAAAAAAGAAACATAAAAGCCAAACTATCAGGAATGAGTAAGTAAATCACAATTCATTAATAAAATTAATAATGCCAACACTAAAAATGTCAAACTACAGAAGGCAAACACTCAGAAATGTTTACATTAAGAAGCAGGCATGGGGCCTGGGGTTGTAGCTCAGTGGTAGAGCACTTGCCTAGCATGTGTGAGGCACTGGGTTCAATTCTCAGCACTACATAAAAATAAATAAAACAAAGGTATTGTGTCCTCTTACAATTAAAAAAATTATTTTTAAAAAAAGAAGTATGGAAAAAGCAAATTACAAATTCTATAAACACAAGTCAAACTATGCATCCAAAAAAACTCAAAGTATGTTTAATATGGTTCTGGTATGGACATTTATTTTCTTTCCACTTTGTGTTCCTTGAAAAAAAAAAAAAAAACTCATTTTTATCTCAGGGCCTTTAGAATTGCTAACATCGTCCATCTGGAGTTCTCTTCCCCCTGCTCTCCACATGAATGCCCCTCATATTTTGGATTAACTCAAACATCACTTTCTTAGAAAGGCCTTCCCTAATCACCCCAACCAAGTCAGGCCTGCCCCCGTTGCCCACCTTATCCTACTACACATTTAATCTTCTAAACACTTCAAACAACTTTTAAAAATCTTTTCCCCTTTCCCCTAAAACAATTAAGACAATGTCTGTCTGTCTCTGTCTCTCTCACTCTCTTTCTCTCTCTCTCTCTCTCTCTCTCACACACACACACACACACACACACACACACACACACCCCCTTACCTTGTTTATTTACATATCCCCAGGCCAGAGAATAGTGCTTGCTAGTAAAAATGTTTGTCAGGCTAAGCAATAAATACTTGATTAATTAACTTGTTCCTTCTACTTTCCCTTAGTAAATTTTCTGTCATAACCACATATTACTTTTATATTTTTAATTATAATATATAACTAGGTCAATGGACAAATACCACTTTTTTGTTCATATTTTTATTAGTTGTTGATGAATATTTGTTTATTTATTTATTTATATGTGGTGCTGAGAATAGAACCCAGTGCCTCACACATGTTAGGCAAGTGCTCTACCACTGAGCCACAAACCCAGCCCCAGCAAATACCACTTTTTGTGCCAAAGAAAACAGCTAAATTTGCTGAATATCCCCTAATAACAAATCAAGGATCTGGTTTTCAGCCATAACAACAACCAAAAAGAAAAAAACTTACTCATGAAAACTTCCAAATAAAGAAAAATGTTATAGAATAATTTGTAGCATATTTTATTAGATAGGAAAAAACAAAAGTTCTTCCTACTCTCACATACCACTCAATACTTGACACCAGATTTTCTCCTAGACACCAAGTGAGTGTCCTATAATTTAATTACTTCTGACATTATCTACCTCGATTGTCCCCAACCTCAGATGCTAATCCCAAGTCCCAAATTTAAAAAATGAACTTGTTTCTGGGCAACAAACTACTAAATCAGGATTCCCACACTTCCATCCTGGTATTTGGTTAATTTGTCAGTATAGTTCAAAGAGCTCAGAAAAAACTTTTACTTATGTTTACCCATTTATTACAAAGGATATCTTAAAGGATACAACTGGTCACATGAAGAGATCCTATATATGGCCAGGTCTGGAAGGGTCATGAATGCAAGAGCTTCCACATCCGTGGAGTTAGAGTACATCATCCTCCGGTACCAGTTCGTGCTTGTTCACCCACCTGGAATCTTTCCAAACCCTGCCTTTTGGGTCTCTTATGTAAGCACAACTGATTAAATCATTGGCTACTGGTAATCAGTCCATCTGGAGTTTAAGTTCATAGCTTCTCTTCTCCCTGAGGTGTGAAGTGAGGCTGAAAGTTCCAATCCCCTAATCATGGGCTGATACCCCTGGTGACCAGCTCCCCCTGCCATCAGTCATCTTTTTAGCACACGAAGAGACAACACTTTGGCAGTTCAAGAGTTTTTAAGTGCTCTGTGCCAGGAACCAGGGACAGAGATCAAATACATAGTTTTATTAGTTTACTTTAGATTTTTAGGTTTTGTTGTTTTTGTTTGTTTGTTTTGGTAATAGGGATTGAATCTAGGGGGCATTTTACCAGAGTTACTATTTTTTATTTTTAGACATGAGTCTCCCTAAGTTGCTGAAGCAAAACTCAAACTTACCATCCTCCAATTCTCAGCCTCCCAAATTGCTGGGATTACAGGCATGGACCTCTTTACCTGGCTATCATTCTTATTACATGAAGCCTACCTATTCTTCTTATTATATTGCAATATCACAATTACCTACTTTTAGAAGCTTAGAGACCTGTCTCAAATTTCTAATTCCATAAAATACTTTCTCCATCATCAATCTTACCTCTATGCTACCACCACATACCAATTCTCCCCACCAAACAGAAATCTTGAGTATTATTTTTAAATAGTCACATCAAAGGCCTGAGAATTATTTTACAATTCATTGGAAACAATGATAACATTAACTAAAGCTGAGAACATTTTAAATAGATTTAATTTTATTTTACTCATACAAGTTACCTTCAAATTAAAATATTCAAATTAGAATATACTAGAAAAGCAGACGTAGTTTTACTACAGATCAATATAGAAAAGCAGACAGTCTATGATCTGTAGTAAAATGTAGTTTCACAAGTACATAATCATATATAGTACTCAAGTTTTAGAGATGCTCAAGTGGTAAAGTCTATACAAATACACCAAATTCAAAAGAAAAGAAAAAACCTAAAATCTGAAATACTTTTGGTCCTAAGCATTTCAGATAAAAAAATACTCAACCTGTGTTTACAACTATACATTACATTCATACATAAAAACTAAAGAGGGGAACTGGGAATTCAGTTTTGGGGGGTTTTGTTTGGTTTTGGTTTTGTTTTTTTGGAAGAGAAAACATTATTTTTATGATGAAACAGCTGGCTATGCTGTTTAATAATCAAAAATGATATCACCAATCAGAACTACAAAATTAATCTAAACATCCCTAGAAGGGATAATAAAACATAAGTATTCCAAATTTACTAATGTTTGGGAGAACTGGGCCCATCCACTAAATTGAGGTTGAATAACCCTCAGCAGTTTGAGCCAAAACTTCAGCTGGCTTCAGGCCAACAATAGCAACCTTGGGCAAAAAGAACAGGACATTTCCATCTGTCAACCTAGAGCTAGATGAAATATAGTAGTTTACTAATAACTGTGGCATCAATTCTAAAACTGAATTTAAGTTTGAGTCATAAAATAATAAGAAAATAAGCAAATGAACATTGAAACCCTTGTTCATTACCCTTCCATCCAGGCTCACCAAAGGTCATCTAGATCACACACACACACACACACACACACACTCTCACACACACACACGTACAAAAACAAAACAAAACAAAACTCCTAATATAGCTTGTAGGTCGAGCCTAAATAGAGCCTGGAGTTATAATTCTGTCTCAGGATTCAGATTCATTATCTCCTACATAAAGGTCAGTATATACCCAATTAAAAGCACCCATTGCAGATTCTTTTATCTGCAATATTAAAATAGGCATTCACAGCCTGTGAATGTAGCTCAGTAATAGAACACTTGCCTAGTATGCTCAAGGCTAGCCACACAGTGCTAAGTGGGCAATGGTCACTGACAATTAGTTTCTTCTCTAAGCTCTAGACATAAAAGGTCACATGTATGATCCATATATGCAATCCCAACACACTAGCCCATAGTAAGATTAGTAATCAGGCCAGGTACCCTGGAACATACCTATAATCCCAGTGGCTCAGGAGGCTGAGGCAGGAAGATCATGAGTTCAAAGCCAGCCTCAGCAAAAGCAAGGCACTAAGCAACTCAATAAGACCCTGTCTCTAAAAAAAAAATGCAAATTAGGGATAGGAATGTGGCTCGGTGATTGAATGCCCCGGAGTTCAATCCCCAGTACCATTCCCCCAGCCCCCAAAAAGATCAGAATCAGCCAGCTAAGTAACTTTTACTATTAATGCTTCTACGGGTTATTAGAATTCATATTCCACCACACCATATGGGAAGTCATGTTTGATGCTCCCACCTAAATGTTAGAAGGCCTTGAAAGTCTCTACCATTCCCAAAATAGTTAGATAATATACAATTAATTTTTAACACAAATGTTCTGCTACAACCAACTTATGATAAATTCTGGGCAAAAAACAAGAAAGGCAAAAGTAACATTTTTAATTTCTTCATAAACTGTCAAATACTCTTACAGGGAAGTTCCCTTAAAAAGAAAAGGTATCAGAAACATTCCCAGGCGATAAGTTGATGTAACTAGAATGAGCAGAAAAACATTTATCCTGGAAGCAAAGGAACATAATTTCAGGAACTAGGAGGGAGATTTCAACTACAGACTAAGGTGCACCTAATCCCCAAACAGATTGTTTAGCAGCTGTTACCCTTGCCAAGGTCTCCATTCTCATCCAAACATTCCCCTAAAGGGAAATGACAACTCCCTTAAAAGCAATCAGCCCTACTAACAATCAAATTTTCCAATAACTGAAGAAAAAGAAAAAGCGAACCATAGGCCAATATCCCTAAAAAATAATAAAACAACATCCCCACCAGCAGCTCTTTATATGAATAGTTTACCCATCTCTCTTAAAAATTATATACAAAATAAATAAGCCATGGGGACTTCTTTAAATCATGCAGTTGCCAATTTGGGGTTCCTTTCTCTTCATCTCTCCTTCCAAGACAGTATAGCACAGAAATGAGGAAGATAATCACCTCTCTGTTCCTACCATCACTTCTGCTTCATCATTCATCTTAGACAACTAGATAGGACTCATTCCACAAATGTTTCTTGAGTAACTACTGTCAGACATTAATCTCTAGTTTTCCTCTGAAATACAGATGAACTCTCAATGATCTCTCCACAAAAATTCAACTTAGGGGATTGGGGTTGTAGCTCATTGGTAGAGCGCTTGCCTAGCATGTGTGAGGCACTGGGTTCAATTCTCAGCATGGCATATAAACAAATAAAATAAAGGTATATTGACAACCAAAAAAATATTTTTAAAAAATTCAACTTAGGAAGTTTATATTCTACCTACAACAATGAAATGAAAAAGAAGAAAGTCACCTATGTGCCTTAGCTACCTTCATCCCAATAACTATCAAGAATTAAAAAAAAAAAAAAACAAGAAATCTATCCTTATGATAGAGTACATTTCACTACCTGGCAGGTAGAAGAACATAAGCCAGAGTTTAGAGGAGTTTGGTGGTATCAGTGAAACGATAGAAGGCCTATATCATTTGCGTACAAATTCTACGACCCTACAATGGCTTACCTTCAACTCCTGAGATACTCAACCTACATAATTTTGTGTCTCAAAGCAGTATTTCTCAAGTTCTTGAGATCAGTGATAAACACACTGTACATACTCCAAACAAGTATGTGCACAAAAATACACAAGAACTGAGTTTCATGACACTTGACATTACACCATGTGCAATATGCTTAATATTTTCTATCACTCATTTTTTATGTTAAAAACCCAAAGTCTGAAAAATCTCACTCAAAAATACTCCCATTTTCCCCCTTTGTGACCCACTCCCTAAGTCCTATTTTGGGGACAGGAAAAGAAATGATAACTATTAGAGAGAAGGCCCATCAGAACCTTAGGACTAAGGAGAATGCTTGTTTACCAAATCAGATAAGGGAGAAAAGAGGAGCAACATCAAAGGAAAGGGGGAATCTTCCACCACAGGCATCCCATTTTGAAACTCTAAATGGATGATCCCAGAGAAAGTTTTTTTTAACACATATCTACCGGGTGAATTTTGTAGTTCTAGTGTTTTGTCTAGTAAATTACAGCCATCAAAAATATCTTGAGATAATTAAATATACCATAAGAAATTGCCAATAACTGATAGGTTTTCACCTCCAAAGCAATAATTTTATACAGTTTATTAGCAGTATAATACATACTTTAAGGATATGATGCTTTAAATGGCCTGAATAATACTCACTTGAGAACTTAACCTTTATTATGACACAATTTCCACAGACAGGTAGGTATGTGCTAGTCTCCTACTAAACAACTGATCAGAAAGCTGGTACTATACTAAACTGTGATGTGATCTAGGATCTCTGAATGCATTTTTCAATGTAATCATTACTGATTTCTCCTCTTAAACATCAAAAAAAAAAAAAAAAATCCTAGGTTCCTAATAAGCCCACAAATTTTCCATTTAACTAGGAATACTTGATTCATTCTTATTCCCTCACAACTACCAAAACTGGAGCTCAATCTCTACTATTTCCAGCAGCCCTATCTTATTTTCCAGAGGTTTGTTCACTTCAAACCAACAGATCATAAGCTCCTTAATAGGACAATCCTTTTCAATCTTTGAAAACCCACTTCCTTGCAGTCATGTACTATCAGACAATAAGTCTTGAATTAAAACAAATCTCTGGAAAATTCTTACCCCATTTCAACTGGTATATAATCTTTTAATATAGGATTAATAATACTACCTTCCTGTTACCAAATTCTAGAACCTTGATGTGTGATCCCTCATACCAACCACTCTCACCTTTCTGATTCAGTATAGCCATGGAGAATTCCATCTTTAATACCCATCTCTTAATCAAACCATTCAGATTAGTTTACATATACACCATGAGGGTCCTGTCAAAATTTTCTACTGGCTTTTCCTAAATTATGCATATACAAATTCAAACTTTCCTACATCCCCACTTGAACATACCTTAACACTCACTCACTATTGACCTCAGCTCACAATTTCAGTTTTACTTAATTAAGACACACACTCTGATGTATCCAGGTCCCCCCTCTCAAAGCTCTAACTGTCCTTAGATATAGGACAATTTACTTTCAAAAGGAAGGAACCATTCAAAACTCAGTCCACAATTTCAGTCTCACTTAATTCAGACACACTCTGATATATCCACACACACCCCACCAAAGCTCTAAAAGTCCTTAGAAACGGGACAATTTAAAACTGGTAAATTGTATAAATCACATTAAAATATTTAAATAACAACAAAATGCCCTAGACTTAGTAATTTATATACATTAATTTACTGTTCATAGATCAAAAGGTTGAGAGAGTCCAAGGTTGAGTGCAGGTAGACTGTATCTGATGAGGGCTTGTTCTTCATAGATGATGCCTTCTATGCATCCTTACATGGCAGGAAGGGGAAAAAAACTAACAACCTCCTTTAGGCCTCTTTTTTTAAAAACTGAGGATTAAACACAGGGGTGCTTTACCACTGAGCTACATTCCTAGCCCTTTTTATTTTTTATTTTGAGACAGGTTCTCACTAAGTTGCTGAGGATGGCTTTGAACTTGTGGTCTTCCTGCCTCAGCCTTTAGAGTTACTGGGATTATAGGTATGCAGCACCACACCCAGCTCAGGCCTTCTTATAAGTACATTCCATTCGTGGTGCCTTACACTTCACCAAGGTTCCACCTCTATTATCATCATAACCTTGGGGGTTAGATTTCAATATAAAGAAGCTGGGGGTGAGGTACATATTCAAACCACAGCACTATGGCAGAATGGCATTACTCACAAGCTTTAAGGATGCAAGGAGAGCTTATTTGAGCTGTGGGACCACAGCAACTCATTAACTTGAGAAAATAACTCAAAGCATAGATTTCAAAAGGAGAAAGTAGAGACAGAAGGGGGGGGTGGTAATGTTTATCAAAAGAAAGCATTCACCATGTATACACCCAGGTGACAGAAGCTTCTCTACATGAAGCACAAAAACATCCAAATTAAAACTTTACAAGTACTTTATTATTACAGCTAAGTCTGTAAAAACTTAAAAAAAAAAAAAAAAAAGCAGCACCAAACTTTCAAGGCACAGAGTCCTTACTAAGGATTTAAGAGATCGCTAAAAAAAAATAAGCTTAAGAGAAAAACATAAAGAGGGATGTTTTTTGTATTTGTTTTTTAGATTTAGAGGTTTCTAATGTTAAGTAAATTCTTATTTTTTTTTGTAATTGGTCTATAATTAACAAAGTACATTAGTTTCTTTGTTTTTCTAAATATTTTCCCTAACTTTTCTATTTGCCTTAATACTGGTGAAATACTTCCCCAAAAGCTCATATTTCAAGTTAATCCATTTATGTAGATTAGCTCACCTGTATTAACCTGATGAATGAGAAGTGAGGAAATAACTATCCAGTCTTTTTACCAAAGATTAAAGACCCATAATCTCACCAGTAAATTCAAAATACAATAATACCTCCACTAATAAATCTCTTAGACCGAAAATTTTAAGACAGGATCTCCCTATGCTACTGCAAGCACCACCACAACCAGCCAGAAACTTGAAACATTATAAAGGTTCATAATTTAGTGGAGGCTAGATGACCTCTCCTGCAGAATGAAAGGACACTCTGATTTCCTTAGCATCTGAACTCTATAGGAGATAAACCAAGATTAAGGTACTGAGAAACATCCCGGGATCCTGATGCTTTTTTTGGTATTGGGGATTGAACTAAGGGGCACTCAACCACTAAGTCACATTCCCAGCCCCGATTTTGTATTTTATGTAGACACAGGATCTCACTGAGTTCCTTAGCATCTTGCTTTTGCTGAGGCTGGCTTTGAACTTGCAATCCACCCCATCCTCCCCTATCACCTCCCCAAGCCGCTTGGGTAACCACAATGGCCCTGATGCTTTTGATTACATCCCAGGGTTGATTTTTCCCAGACCACAATCTCACATGGTCTCTATCACTTCATCACCAAGTAAGTGGCAAAACCAATGAGTAATCCATCTAATGTAGTGGGATGTGAACTGGCTCCTCCCTTAGTTTAACTGACAGCTGATGGTGGATATGGAATACTTGAAATTCCATTATCTCTACAAACATAATTCCAGGCATTTCATACATAATCAATTCCTGAAAAGAATATGAAAGTGGAAGTATGTAAGAGCTGAGCAACAGGCTTATTTTTAAAATGGGTTTTCATTCCAAGAGTCAAAAGATATCTTTAGTTACCGATATCTTTAGTTACTTTAGTTAGGGAACGAATGCTTTATTTTAAAAACAAAGGTTTAGTAATCACTTAACACAAGTAAATATAAAAGAGATAAAACTAATTTTCTTAATATCTCAAATTCTAGTTTTCTTGGCACATCTAAAACAGTATTTAGTATAAACAGAAATGATTTTTATAAACACTGACCAGAGACTGCATGAAATGAGGTAATGTTTTAACAATTTTCTTTTTAAAATTTCTTAAGATAGAGTTGAACTCCAGCCTTTTCTTCTTTCAAAAGAAACGAGTACTACAAGCAATATTTCTCAACAAGCACTATGGTCATTTCAATCTAAAAAATCACTAAGAGGGTAACCTTGAATTTCTTTCATCACAAAACTTCACCTGTTAGACATGCTTCCTGTATGGCTTAATTTTATGCTTAATTTTGCTATTGTTCTCCTTAGTTAAATATAATCGGGATCTGTTTCCAGCATTCCTTCGCTCACTTTAAAAAACTGCTCCTTCTCCACTCCTCATCTGTTGTTAATAATAGTATCCTAATTTGACTGGAGAAGGGACAATAGTCCAAATAGGCTTTCTTACCAGGTTCCCCCCACCCAGGATTTTTCTCCCTGAAAATTACAGTAAACATTCTTTAACTCTCAATTTAAGAAGCTGGAAGAATGAGATCTAGAGAAAGTATGTGAAGAAAGACAGCAGAGATAAAAAAGAAAGCCAAGCAAAAATAAGAGACAGAATAACTCCTATTCAACCAAAAGTTATCAGCTCTGTTCTGATCATCCCTGATATCCTAGAGCTGCCACTGCACATTGACTATAAGCTATATAAATAGGATTTTTCATAAGCTAACCTGAGGTTCTGTGATCATCAACCAAAGAATCTTGTGTGAAACAGACAATCACCTTTACAAACAGGGTCCAGGTACCATGAGGTGAATGCTATGGTTTGAACCTGTCCTGTAAAAGTCCTATGTTGAAACCTAGTCACCCTAGGTGATGGTAATAGGTCAGATCTTTGGAAGGTGATTAAGTTATAAGGCCTTCACACTCAAGAATGGGATGAATTCTCTTAAATTGGGATGTGGAGAACTAGCTAAACTCATGCCTTCCACCATGTGAGGATGCAGCAATAAGGTGCCATCTAGATGCAGACAGCAGCACTCATCACACATCAAATCTTCAGGTACCTTGATTTTGGACTTCCCAGACTCTAGAACTATGAAAAATAAATTTATTGTTAACTATTTTATGGTATTTTGTTGTAGCAGCAAGAACAGACTAAGACACTGAAGAATTGCCAATTTTGGAATACTTAATTACTTTCATCTTTATACCAACTGTGTCATCATTAACATTTGATTTCTTCTATTTTTCTCTCATTTGTATAAGGCAATAGACAAATAAATGTATATTATGCTCTAGAAAAGTACTGATGTTAGCAAAACTGAACTAAGTAGGCAAGTAATACCACCATGCAGAATTCAAATTATTGTCAGCTGTCATGAAATACTAAACAGAAAATGATATGATATTTAACATTAAATTATCATTAAAAAGAAATGATATTTAACAGCACAGGTATATAGCATAAATAGTTCACAGAAGTAAAACCCTTTAATGAGAATTTTTGTACTCAGTTATTGGGAAGGAAATAAGTAAACCTCTTTCTGGCCTATCAGAAGAAATATTGTAAGAGCTAAAGCTTACAAAATAATAGAGAAAGACATTAGATTCATATCACAAGCCTTAAATTGATATTACTTATAAATTTTGCACATGTTCTTTAAAAAGCTGAAACTCTAAATAGTTAAAATTCTCATTGAAAACCTACTATCAGTAAAATATATATCAATCACCAAGGATTGAACTTAACCACTAAGTCACATCCCCAGCCCTTTTTTATATTTTATTTAGGGACAGGTTCTTACTAAATTGCTTAGGACCTTGCTAAGTTACTGAGGCTGCCTTTGAACTTAAGATCCTCCTGAGTCGCTGGGATTACAGGCCTGCACCTCCACACTCAGCAGTAAGTATAAATTTGTATGAAAATATCACATACAAATTTATTTATTGATTTAGACATATGATATTTCAAAAACTACTGGGTACACAAAAAGAACTAAGGAGAGAGAGCTGGCCAGAAACTATAAATCTGTGAATCAGCAACACACCGATTGTCAAACTAAAAGCTGAATAACATTGGGAAAGTATGGGGAGGGGGAGAAGAGAATCAAAAGGTAGGAAAGGACTTGGAGATGCAGCCAGTAAGATAATGTGAGAACCATGAAAGCCTAAAACCACTTTAAAACAAAGTGATTTGAGTCCAAGATGATCAGCTGTACTGAGTGATGTTATGAAGCCAGTGAAAGCAACATAAGACCTTCATTCTCAACTTTCCCTTGACTACCTTCTATTCATAGGAGAAGTTTACTGATTTTTTTTTTCTTTTTTGCAGTATCAGTGATGGAACCCAGGGCCTCACACATACCAGGCAAACAGTCTACCACTTTATATTGCCAGCCCAATGAGGTGATTTTCTATCTGTATTTAATATTTAGAAATTCCCTAACAAGTTTTTGGAAAAAGCCATTTACCTCTAGAGTTAAATGATTTTCTAAAATAGATCAGGTAAGAGCTAAGAAGTATCTCTTTTGACAAGGTGGGTATTAAACCCAATTTCAGATACTTCCATAGGCACACAGAGCCCACTGGAGGATGGAGAAGACAGCCTAATTACCCCAGCTTTGAAGGGAAATGTGAAATGAAACCCACACTGCTTTGTTCCCATCCCATACAACTTATCAAAATAATTAAGAAAGCTAAAAAGCAGGAAAAAAAAAAAAGTCAGTCACCTCATACATCCAAAAAGATGTACCTTAACTGGGCTGTGACTACATCAACAGTTTAGGGAGCAGAAACAGGTGAACCAGGCCTGCCTTCTCTTGAATCTGATCACAACCACAATTATAATTCTAAGTGTATATCTGTTTAAAAGCTCAGCAAAGCCATAAGTCAATTATTCTTAGATTTTAAGGTCAATGTCAAAGCACTCTCTGCTGTTGCTGGTTGTAGAGAAACGGACACTCCATATATTTACTGGCTGGCATGAAAACTGGCACAACACTTCTAGAAAGCTTTTTGGCAATATGATTCAAGAGCTTTTAAAAATTGTTTTTATTTCTTCAGAGATCTGATACTATTTCTGGAAATCTATCTTAAGGAATTAGTCTGCAATTAGGAGGGGGGAAAAAAACTTCAATTTCAGGAAAGCATTATTCATTATACAAAAATCATTCAAAACCATGTAAGCAGCCATTATAAAGAAAATATGCAGCAACTAAAAAAAAATTCTGAGAAGTTTTTTTAAAGCATGGAAAATGCAAAACATCAAAATGCGCCAAATAAAATCAAATGTACAAATATAAAAGGAAAAATTTTTACTTAAAAGTTGATGCAAAGATATAAAGGTTGTGAAGGTTATAAAAAGCAAAGTGGGGGGGCTGGGGTTGTGGCTCAGCGGTAGAGCGCTCATCTAGCATGTGCGAGGCCCTGGGTTAGATCCTCGCACCACATAAAAAATAAATAAATAAAATGAAGGTATTGTGTCCAACTACAACTAAAAGATGAATATTAAAAAAAAAAAAAAAAAGACTATTGAGTAAATCTGGTTGAGCAAAATGGAAACACAAATTCAGATGGGTTCTCAAGGTAAATCTACCAGAACATTCAAGGGCTGACAGAGAGGATCAAAGAGGGAACCCACGAGGTTTCTTTTTTTTTTTTTTTTGGTGGTACTGGGATTGCACTAAACCACTGAGCACATCCCCAGCCCTATTTTATATTTAATTTAGAGACAGGATTTCACTGAGTTGCTTAGCACCTCTCTTTTGCTGAGGCTAGCTTTGAACTCGTGATTCTCCTGCCTCAGCCTCCCAAGCCACTGGGATTACAGGTGTGCACCACTGCTCCTGGTGAAAGTGAGGTTTCTTAAAGACTGGAACACAGATACAGTGAATGCCCAGCAAGAGGAAAGTGGAGCCTGCAAAAGTCCATCATTCACATTTATCTTAAGCTCAAATGACTCCCTGCAATGCTTTTCTCCTTTTCATTCCTGGCTTCCTTATTCTAAATCACCAATGCTATATATTCACTCCAAATTATCCATGAATAAGGATTTAGAAAATACTGTACACTAAGTAGATGACTCAATGCCAAATGGGTTTAGACTAAATGAAATCATATTAGAATTTTAACAACAATGTACCTTTCTATTTATATTTGTATTAAATTATCAGAAAATAATTTCAATTATTTGCATACTCTGTTAGAAGGAACAATATGGAAAATGATCCAGAAACAAACTGAAAAGTGAAGTTAAATTATTTTTATATAGGGCTGGGGCTGTAGATCAGCAGTAGCACACTTGCCTGGCATGTGTGAGGCACTGGGTTCGATTCTTAGCACCACATATTAACAAATAAAATAAAGGCCTATCAACAACTAAAAAAATGATTTTACATAACCAACCATAATGTGTATAATTTTATAAAACAACTAACCACAATATAAAATAAACTACAACCTTTTAAATTTTTTAGAAAAAAGGACTAAAAGAGTTCAGAGATTATAACCAAACTAAAGTCATTAGCAATCCAAAATGCTATAAAAATATATTAACTTTACTTGGAAAAGCTGACAGAAAATAATTTTTAAAAATCATTGCTCATACCACTGAAGAGAAAACAAAGTAATTCCAAAAGAGGGCAACATAGCATAATAGTTGAGAGCAGAATAAAACTGCTGGTGCTTTAAACCTGGCTCCACTAATTACTAGTTGTGTTCCTCCTCTCTGTGCCTCAGTCTTCTTATTTGGAACAAAACAAAAGTACTAACAACCATATAGATAGAGTTGTTAGATAGATGAGGTGACTTAATTTATCTAAAGAATTTAGAAGCAGCTTAGGCTAACTTCTACTAAATAGGATGCTCCTACCCGTTGTGAAGATGGGTAGAAGTAATTGTGGCACAAATGATCAGCACTTACTTAATGCCAATCACTGCATTCAAATATAGTTAAAAGGGTAAATTTCATATAATGTATATTTTTATCATAATAAAAAAGGCTATTATCCTTTACCCATTTTCTATTAAAACATTTTAATTTTTCCTGATAGAAAATTAAACTACTACATTCTATGAGAGACTATATAAAAGTTTAGGATTCCTACTTAAAAAAAAAAAAAAAAAAAACTTTATCAAAGCAGTTTGAAGATACAGGTTACCAACTCCTGGGTTCATATTCTTCCAAAATAAATTTCAAAATAATCTGTTGTACTATGGTCAAATTACGTAACTTGAATTCTCAAGCAAAAATCTACTCTTTGGAAGTTGGCAATATTAACCTCTCTTACAGTAACATCACAAAAATAAACCGCACTAACCTGAAACAACTTGGAACACATCTATAAACCCTTTCTTTGAAAGAAAGCATTTTCATGTATCTTCTACTTAAGAACAGAAAAACTTCACAGACCTTAAATATACCAATTACAAATAGCAACAACAACAAAAATATTTAAATGCCCGTTTTAAAATAAAATCTTACTAAATAGCCCTAAACCACTTCTCTCAGATTACAAAATAAACATGTGGTAAAAAGGGACAGAGAATACCAATTTACTATACCCAACACTGACTGACAATGTTTGTTGCATAGCAACAAGATTCTGCAGTCAGAAAACAGCACAGAACTCCTTTTCTTGATTTGCCAAGCCACAATTAACCCCATCAAGGTTGGGAAGGTATACCAAAACAAATTTGCATAGACTACCACCAATATCAGTAGTTATATGATATAAATTCTAAAACTATACATACAAAGCCCAAATTCCAACATATTTACAACTTGAAAATACTGGTACAACTTCATTCTCATATTTCTCTATGTACTTGCAAAAAACTGCTAAACCTCATTTTTGGACCACACTTCATTTGAAAGCATTATCTCTAAGAGTTTAAAAAACAACAGATAACAGCATCCCAACACATCTTCAATTCGTGATTTAAAAGAATTTGATCCTTTCTGGGTTTTTGTGGGTTTTTTTAATCATAATTTACGGGCTGGGGTTGTGGCTCAGTGGTAGAGCACTTGCCTCACATGTTTGAGACACTGGGTTCGATTCTCAGCACTGCATATAAATAAATGAATAAAATAAAGGTCCATCAAAAACTAAAAAAATATTTTTTAAAAAATCATAATTTACAAGAAAGAACTATCATTTCCTAAGGGTTTAAATTTTTCTTTTACTCAGAGTTTGTCTGAAATATTTCTATGGATTACCTATATAGGTAACTGGTATCATTTCACAAACTTTTTTTTTTTTAAATTCCACTGCACCTAAAGAACAAGAGAAAAAAAAAAGTAGTTATTTTTGCCATTACTTTAAATACTTTGTTTTGGGGTATCCCTTTTAATTTTAAGACTGTTAGATGCCAAGCCCTACCTAAGAAATAGATTAAATAAGAAACAGATTCAATACAGAGAAAATCAATTTAAATAGTGGTTCTAAATATTCTCAGACATGAGAAAACACCCTTTAGGTTCATGAATAGTTGGTTCTACTTTAGTCAACTGAGAAAATATGACTTAAAAGCACTTTGAATTTACTTGCTCTTAAATGAATCTATAAATTATCACAAAAGCATCTACATATACTTGAAGTATAATACACAAGCAGACTAGCATTTTTTTAAGCAAAGTTTTAGTACACATAGAGATTCAAGTATTCTTTAAAATAATTTTACAGCTGCACCTCAAAGCCCCAAATCTGGAAGTCTATCACCAAAATTTAAATCATTTCAAAGAAAAGACTTAAGGTAAAGTACATATAGGTTTGGAAATGAGACAAAGCTCGGTTCAGGTCCAGGTAATACCACTTAGTGACTATGTAATCTTGGGCAATGGCATTCATAAGGATAATACGTATTCTGTGTAGCTGTTTAAGAAACTGGAAGTAGGCAGGCACAGTTGCACATGCCTATAATCCTAGAAAATTCAAAGACTGAGGCAGAGAATCTCAAGTTTGAGACCAGACTGAGCAATTTAGCAAGACCCTAAGCAATTCAGTGAGACCCCGTCTCGATTAAAAAAAAAAAAAAAAAGGTTTGGTAATACATGCCTCAGTTCAATCCCCAATACAAAAAAAAAGAAAAAGAAACTGGAAGAAATAATGCACAGGAAGTACACTTCACTTTAGTTTTGTTCCTTTAACGCCTGTCACTCAAAGCCTTATACAATCCATCCCAATCTGCCACATTTCTTACCACTTCCTACACAAACTCCAGCATGAGAGTTTAGACAGTACTGGATGTGATCTTAAGGATGGAAAATGAAATGTGAGAAGTAAACAGCATTAAAAGGTAAAATAAGAAGAGGCCACATGAGGCTGAGGCAGGAGGATCACAAGTTGAAGGCTAGCCTGGGCAAACTTAATACGATTCTGTCTCAAAATTTAAAAATAAATAAAAAGAACTGTGAATGTAGCTGAGAGGTTAAAAAAAAAAACCTGAGTTCAATCCCCAGTACCTAAAAAGAAAGTCATATAAAGTAAGAGCAAGGCTTTTTTAAAGTTCTGCAGACTCTGATTTGAATCTCAGCTGTCATTTACCAATGATATAATTTTAGCTAAATTGCTTTAAGCATTCTTTCTAAGCTTTGGTTTCCTTTACTGTAAAAGAATAATGAGGACATTAATCTCATGGTTTATTCTAATCCATTAAATGAAATGACAAATGCCTCATCTGCCTTTAGATGCTTATTAACAAACAGTAGCAACTACTTGTTAAATATCTTCTTATTTTATCTAAGGAATGCTAAAAGTTATCTTAAATATAGTTGGTAAGTCCACTTAGTTTGCATCAATGTGGACAAATACGACCATAAGGTTAGCTTTCAGAGATGCTCCATTTTACCAACAAGAATTCATACCCTATACCAGGTAAGTGTTGGATCTTCATCTATCAAGATCTGAATCAGTGAGGAAATTGTATACCAATTTTGGGGGGATCAAAACTTAGTCTTTAAACAGTGAATTAAGTTTTAATATTTGCACTGCACTAACATGAAATACAATAATTTCTCTAAAAGCACTTTACTTTTTTCCATTTCATTTATGTAAAATTTAAAAGCTGATTTTTTTCATCTTCAGATAACTAACTTACAAATGGACTTATGTCAACTTGATTTTTAATATAGAAATTGATTTTGATTTTTTTTTTCTCAGCACACATCTGTAATCACAGAGACTCAGGAGACAGAAACAGGAGGACCACAAGTTCAAGGCCAGTCTCAGCAACTTAGCAAAACCCTATCTCAAAATAAAAAATGAAAAGGGGGTAGGGATATAACTCGGTGGTAAAAGTATCCCTGGATTCAATTACCCGTCACAACAACAACAACAAAAAAAGTCTAAGTAACTAAACAGAAATGCAACATTTATAACAAAAGTAGGACATGGCCCGGGGCTGTGGTACTAAGCAACTCAGTGAGACCCTCTCTCTAAAAAAATATAAAATATGGCTGGAAATGTGGCTCAGGGGTCCAATGTCCCTGAGTTCAATCCCCAGTATCAAAAAAAAAAAAAAAGTAGTACATGGCAGGAGAGTCACCTCTTCATTTAAATACAAAACATTTCAATGTTTTAAACCTTCAGCATATTTATAAAAGTAGTAAGTCAGCTCAATCTTACAGAATTTAGAGCTTAACCAGTGATTCTGAGCCCTGGAGACATTTTGATTGTCACTACTAGAGCAAAAAGTTGAAGAGTATACTATTGGAATCTAGTAGAGACCAGGGATACTGCTAAACATCATATAGTTCACAGGACAGCCCACAACACAAAATTATCTCAACCCAGATATCCATAGTGCTGTGACTCAATCTCTGATTTTGAGGTAGGTATTGATTATTGTGGGGAAAAAAACATTAAAATCTCTTTCAAAAGAATATCATTTTCCCAGCATCAAATATATAATATATAGAAAAGTTATATTAAAATATTTTTTAATTTTTAAATTTTATTATAAACAAATTTATAATATTTATATAATTATTTTATTATACATAAAAACATTAAAATATAGTTTTATTATATTATTTTCCCATTAAATAGTCTTGTCACTTTTGCTGAAAATCAACTGAGCAGGCTCAGTGGTAGAGCACTTGTCTAGCATGTGTGAGACCTTGGGCTCAATCCCCAGCACTGTGAAAGGAAGTGGGGGGGAAGAAGAGAAAGAAAAATCAATTGACCTAAAAAATGTACGTTTGCTTTTGAGTTGCTATTGTATTCACTGGTCTGTCCTTACACCAATACTACATTGTTTTGATTACTTCAGCTTTTCAGTAAGTATTAAAATTGGGAAATATGAGTCCTTCAATCTTGTTTTTAGAGATTACTTTGGTTATGGGGCTGAGTTGTGGCTCAGTGGTAGAATGCTTGCCTGGCATGTGTGAGGCACTGGGTTCAATTCTCAGCACCACTTATAAACTAAAAAATAAATAATAAAGGTCCATCAATAACTAATAAAAATTAAAAGAAAAAAAAGATTACTTTGGTTAGATGGGATTCCTTAAAGCTCCTTGAATCTATGATGAGTTTTTCTAGTTCTGGAAAAAAATCAAATCGTTGGGATTTGGATAGGGACTGCACTGTATCTGTTACATAACCTGGAGTGGTATTATTACATTAATAATAAGTCTTTCAATTTATGAGCACAGATCTTTTCATTTATTTAGATCATCTTTTCTTCCAAAAAATGTTGTAGTGTTCAAGTCTTCCACTTCCTTGGTAAAATTTATTCCTAGGTATTTTATTCCTTTAGATGTTATTATAAACAGAATTGCTTTTCTTAATTTCCTTTTTGGATGATTCCTTGCTGCTGCATAGAAACAAAACTGATTTTTACATGCTAATCTCATACAACTTTGCTAAATTCATTTATTAGCTCCAGTAGCTTACTGTGTATTCTTTGCATATATTTAACATGTATATGCAAGTTTTCTTCTATATCTATCAGTTCATCTAAATAAAGGGAGATATGAATGAGATCAAAGTTGTGATACACACCCCAAAGGAAAACACTAAAAAGTTTAAGTCCTAACCCTCAAAACCACAGAATGTAGCCTTATTTAGAAATAGGGTTACTAAAGATAGAATAGGGTGACAGATCCTTAATCCGATATGGCTGGTATTCTTTTAAGAGGAAAATGTTATATTTATACAGAGGTACAAGGAACAGGTTGTCATGTGGCCACAGGAGCAGAAGACTGCTATAAGTCAAAAAATGCCACGTCTGCCAAACACCAGAAGGTAGAAATTAAAAGAAAGGAATTCTGAATCAAGACTATCACATAGGAATCCTGCCTGAGTTTCCAGCCTACTGGCCTGCCCTGCCTTTTTTTTTTGGCAGTACTAGCTGAGGATTAAGCTTTCTACCACCAAGTCACACCCCAGCCATTTTCATTTTGAGGTAGGGTCTTCTTAGGTGCCCAGGTTGACTATGAATTTGCAATCCTCCTGCCTCAGCCTTCCAAATAGGTGGGATTATAGGCATGCACCATCATACCCAGGTTTTGCTACAAACTTCAAACATACGATTCAACATCAGCTCATGTGAATTTCCAGACGGCTGGTCTGTCTTATAAATTTCAGACTTACCATACCCCACAATTATGTGAACCAATTCCAAATCCATAAATTCTCTAAACTTAGTATGGTAATTCTCAAAAGGAGGCAAGTGATTATTAATCCCATTTTGCAGAAAAGAAAATGAGGTTTTGGATAGTCAAGGTTTCACAGTAAATAACATCTTTGGGGTCAATGCTGAGCCTAAACTTGACTACCTGTCCCCCAAATGAATACACCATGAAAAACTGCATATCCAGAAAACTATAAAATAAAAATAAAGTATTAGGAGAGATTTCCCTTGAAGTAAAACAACACTTTACTGGAACAATATAAAGTTAACACTGACATGAGATCTATTGCACAGCTGGGTAACTAGAGTTAATAATAACATTCATTACAGGGGCTGGGGATGTGGCTCAAGCAGTAGCGCGCTCTCCTGGCATGCGCGCGGTGCTGGGTTCGATCCTCAGCACCACATACAAATAAAGATGTTGTGTCCACCGAAAACTAAAAAAAAAAAAAATATTAAAAAATTCATTAAAAAAAAGAAGATTCCTGTACATTACTTTGTAAAAAATAAATAAATAAATAACATTCATTACATATTTCAAACTAACGATAAATTTCAAATTATCACCAACAAAATAATATAGAGGTAATAAATTAGTTTGATTTTTAATCATTCCACATTATATACTATATATATATATATCACACTGTACTACAAAAATATAATACAACTATGACTTGCCAATTAAAAAATACTAGAGGCTTGTAGTGCCTATCTGTAATCCCAGCTATTCAGGAGGCTGAGGCAGGAGGATCACAAATTTTAGGCCAGCCTAGAGCTGTCTCAAAATAAAAAATTAAAATGGCTGGGGATAGCTTAGTGGTAGAGTGCCTCTGTGTTCAATTCCTAGCACCAAAGGAAAAGGAAAAGAAATTATATATATATATACATATGCACACACACACACACACACACAGGATGGAGGGTACAGTGCAGTGGTCGAATGTATGCTTAGCATATGCAGGACACTGGGTTCAATACCCAGCACTTAAAAAAAAAGTTTAACATTTAAATAACATTGGTGATCTGCTGTAACTAAGAGACACAAATATCAGAGGAAATTTTAAATATTTTTTGATAAAGAAATTATTTAGAAGGGAATCAACCACAAATATATGAAATGGTCCCTACCCTCCTGGCCCATGTACTGCTCTACTGCTCTTTTAAAACTGATGGATGCCTCTTCCCCGCTGAACTAAGCATACCGGAATAGGCTATGTCCAAGCACATCTTTACTTATTTAAAAGCAATTTTTCAGGATCTCTTTTATTGGCCCATTTTACTAGCTTTGGATTTACAAAAAGAATCACACCAGACTTAGCCCCTAATAAGCAGGAGCCTAGTCTTAAATCTAAGAGCAACAGAAGACATGGAAGCAGGCTGAGCTGATCAAACCTGAATTTCAGAATGATCTTTCTGACTACAGCACAGATAACAGATTGAATGGGGACAATCGACCAATACAAAAAATTATAGAAGATTCAGAAAAATATATGTAAAAATGTAACACAGGACAAAACAGATACAAGGCTCTTAATACAAATGTTCTCTATAAGAATCCCAGAAGTTGCCAGGGAAGCAAATGTCATCCTAAAACAAAGAAAAATGAAGTCATTAAAAATGATGAAAACTGTTTCCAACCAATGGCAAAGCCACTACAAAAAATGAATTTTGAGAAGGATACTGACTGGGAAGAGACATGAGAGAACTTAATGAGGTAGTAAGTATGTTCTATATCCAACCTGGTTGATAGCTAGACAGAGTCGTATACATATTCACCAAGCTGGATGTTTACTAATGATTTATGCCTTTAGTTTTATATAAATTATACCTTCTAGGGTTTAAACAGAAACACAAAAAGTGATAGTCTTACTGCCTCCAAGAATTACTGAGTCTGAATGTGTGAAGCCTAGAAATCCTGAAGCCTTCCTGCTTCCAAGATGAAGATGAAACAAAATACCAAAGATGACAAATAGACATGGGGGCTCAAAAACAGTGAGCTGTTTGTTGAGTGTTGCCATGTGGAGCCTACACTACCTCTAGACTTCCAATTATATGAAATATCTTTTTTTTTACTAATGTTTAAGCACTTGAAGTCTAGTACTTGCAGCTGAAGATATTTTAGCTGAAATAATCAGTTAATAATTGGAGAAAACTAACAAAGATGAGATTAGTAGGAGGTTAAAAAAAAAAAATCATCTGAGAGCGGGGTTGTGGCTCAGTGGTAGAGCACTTGCCAAGCATGCGTGAGGCACTGGGTCCAATCCCGGCACCACATAAAAATAAACAAAATAAAGGTATTGTGTCCAACTACAACTGAAAAAAAAATTTTTTTAAAAATCATCTGAAATAAGTAATGCTCCTAGAAAAACTAATGAGGCCTGAGTACTTTGGCAAAAATGACTTTTTTTTCCTGTTACTGGGAATGGAGTCCAATATCTCATTTCAAGCTAGGTAACACTCTTACCGCTGAGCTACATCCCCAGGCCTTTTTGAGACAAGGTCTCACTAAATTACCCAAGCTAACCTCGAATTTTCAATCTTCTAGCCTCAGCCCCTGAGCAGCCACCATGCCGAGATTAAAAATTACTTTATCATACTGGAAAAGTTCACCAGAAAGGTGAAAAATATATAGCTTCCTACTACTTTGCAATTTTGTCAGAAAAAAAATATGTAAAAAAAAAAAAATAAGCAATCAACACGTGATTTATTTTTCATCCATTCTAAGTATTTAACACACAGTTGCAACCATAATACGAACATTTTCATAATTTTGTCTCATTTTGCAAGATTAAATCCATATAAAGGCTTCTCTCCCCATCCCCACAACACACTGAAATGTTCCACATTAATTCATTCTATATGGCCTTCTTCTTGTACCAATCATTTTGAGAAAATAAAGACCCTTTATATATGAAATCACAAGGGAAAATACATTCAAACATTAACATGCAGTTCACTTCATAAAGTTAACCATTACAGAGAGACCCAAGAACTTACAGTTAAAAATCACTGGCATTAACTGGGCACAGTGGCACATGCCTGTAATCCCAGCAGCACAGGAGGCTGAGGCAGGAGGATCAAGAGTTCAAAGCCAGCCTCAGCAATAGTGGGGCACTAAGCAACTCAGTGAGACCCTGTCTCTAAAATACAAAAAGGGCTGGGGAAGTGGCTCAGTGGTCAAGTGCCTCTGAGTTCAATCTCCAGTCACCAGCAGCCCCCCCAAAAAAATCACTGCATTAGACTGCCTGAGATGGGATCCCAATTCCACTGTTTACTAGCTGGGTGGCACTGAGCAAGCTCCTAATCACTTTGCCTCAGTTTCCTCATCTAGAAAATTGATATAAAAATAGTTGGAAATTTATAAGCTGTTGGAGGAGTAACAAATGAGTCCATATGTAAGCTTTTCAGGCAGTTAAGAACTCAATAATTATTAGCTATCATATTTTAAAAACTCTTAAGCAAATGGGAATATAAACACCAACATTGGAAATAAGTTAATTACTAAAGAAAAACTTTTAAACACAAGCTTTATGCTTTAAAAACAAAAATTAGAACAGATGTAATTATGATAATATGTAGCATACAATTTTAAATAATAAAAATTATGCACCTAATTTCTAAACACATAAGAACTTTTGTAAAGGTACTACGTCAAAACCTAATAAACTAGAAACTAATGCATTATTGGACTTTACTAAAGATGAAATTTAAAAATCTGAATGAAAAAGGAAAACCCAGTACTATAAAAGGACCAATTCTCTTGCCTACCCATATTAATCCATTAATATAATGCTAATAAAAATCCCAAAGGGTTTTGAGGGGATACCATTTTCTTTTTTATTTCATTTTTATTGGCTTTAATTGACACAATTCAAAAACTAATCTGAAAACATTAAACAGAATAGCAAATCAAACTTTGAAAAACAAGAAAACAGGGGCTGAGGTTTTAGTCAGTGGTGGAGTACTTGCCTGGCACATGTGAGGCACTAAGTTCAATCCTCAGTACCACAAAAATATAAATAAAAAGGGTATTGTGTCTGTCTGCAACTAAAAAATTTTAAAAATTTTTAAAAATAATAAAATAAAGAATAATTCATCAATAAAAGGGCTAGAGCACATTCACAGCTCAGTGGTAGAGCACTTACCTAGCATACCTGAGGCACTGGGTTCCATCCCCAACACCACCAAAAACAACAAAAAATCATGAAATAGTAGTATAAAAGTAGATAATTAATGAGTCCAGAAATAGATTTATGGGAATTCAGTATGCAACAAATAAAGTATGTCAAATCAATGGGAAAGGATTCAACAAAATATATTTAACATATAACGTGTATGCGTGTGTGTGTATATATATATAAACATTTAGATTTAGATAACCACCTTTCATTTTACACCAAAATTAATTTCTGGTAGCTTAAATTTAAACATAAATTAAGCCACAAGTGTTGAAGAAGGAAACATAGGTAAATACATACGTAATTTTAGGTTAGAGAAAGCACATCAAAGGCAAAAACTATAGAACAGTGGATCTAGCTTGAAATTTTAAAACTTTCGTACCAAAACAAACAAAATTAAAACACAAGTGACAAATTTAGTAGATACATGTAACAGACTTTACATCATGGTCTCCAATTAACCACACCTCTTGATATATGTCCTTTTTTGTCTCCTCCAGCACTGACTCAGGACTTAACCATATGACTTGCACTGACAAGGAGACATAAGCAAAAAGGATATAAGGGAAAGTTTAATAAGAACTTGCATAAATTCTGGGATAAGGTCTCCTCAGAAGGATGCTACTACTAAGGGAGAGATGGAGGAAGGGAGGAGGCAGACACACACACATCAGATGAACACAGCCAGGCGAATAAAAACACACAAGTGAGTCCAGGTTAGACCAAAAATACTGTCCAGCCAACCTATACAATACTTCACTAGTTTTGAGGTGGATTTTTAAATAGCAGTAGAAAACTGATATACCATATATACATCATAAGAGGCTAATATCGTTAAGACATTATACATCATTATACGAAAAACTAAATATCCCACTAAGAAAATAATACATAAACAGATATTCACAGAAAAATAAGATGCCCAATAGACACTGCATGAAGAAATGTTTAACCCTACTAGCAAAAAAATACAAATTAAAACAATAAGGCCTTTTCCTATCAGACTGGCAAAGATTAAAAAGGCTGATGATAATGTCCAGAGTTGGAGAGAATAATTCCCTTCATTATAGTAATTTCGCTTCATTCACTATTCCTTCAAAGACTTAACTGCACATTCACAGAGGCCTGTGCTGGGAAATAGGAATACAGTCAGAAATCAGGCAGGACCTTAATAAAATTGATTTTATTATTAAATTTGGAGTTTATTTTAGAAATAAGATACCATTGAAGGCTTTAGGATGGAAATAAAAACAGTTGTTTTCCACTTCAAGATCACTCTGACTTATGCATGAAGAACAAGGGACAAGAATGGAAATAAAGAAATACTAACTGTTCAGGTAAGAGCTAACAGTGTCATAGAGTTTAAATACTGTCAGTGAGATAGACAGACACAAATGGAAGCAGACCTGGCAGGACAACAATCAGATACAGACAAGAGAAAGGAAAGGAAAAAATACATAATACTACTTCTTGATTTTATTTCTAAAACTTTATCCTAAAATATAATCAGATATGAAAACAAAGACCTATATATTCATATATATTTTTTCAATTAAGTGGTTTTCATAATGACAAAAATAGTGAGAACAAATCTAAAAGTTCATAAGTAATAAGCAGTCATCCATCCAAAGCAATGAAATACTATTCAGTCACTTAAAATTATATAGATCTATAGTATGTACAAAGGAGCACAATACGATACAATTCCATGTTTAAATAGTACAATGTCACTTTATTCATTCACAAGCACATATAATTTCAAATACATTCCAAAAAAAAATCTAGAAAGCTATATATCTAAATGTTCAAATTCTTTATCATTTTGGATTTGAGTTTTTAACATCTTTATACTTTCCACGCCTTTTAAAATCTGTGCAAAATCTATGCTATTTTAAAATGAAAAGAAAAATTAAAAATGGACAATCATAACTGGTTCATTTTCTAAAAATAGTACAAATACAAATTTTAAGGAGACTACAAAGAAAAGCTTTAAATGAACACTTAAAATTCACAAATCCTAAGTTAAAAGCTCAATAGTTACAATTTTACTTACCATACCACTCTAATATGAAACGAAAACTGGAAGGGAGAAGGAAAAGGGAAATCTCAGGACTACAGAACGAAGCAGACTCAAACAACTGATATTTAGGGCTGTGGTTGTGGCTCGGTGGTAGAGCACTTGCCTACCATGTGTGAGGCAATCAGTTTGATCCTGGCACTACATAAAAATAAACAAAAATAAAGGTACATTCAAAATGTCCACCTACAATTTTAAAAATAATTTAAAAATTACATTTAATAATTATGAAACCTTCACAAAAACATGCATTCATTGAACTGTAAAACAACATGGACTTCCTTGATATTCGACCTAAAGAATGATTCATTTTATTTTACTTATGTTCTAACATTCTTCATGAAGTTTCTTCTCCACCAAGTTAACCACACAAATACCAAAAAGGACAACAGACAGAAGACTTCTAAAGCACAGTGAAGGGTAGTCATTTTGAATTCTTATCATGAGATATTATCAAAAGTGGATATTCTAAAAGGCCTTCACCACTGGAAAAGTACTCAGCTCATTAAGAAATATCATCATGGCTACTCATTACAGAAAGACAAAATTTTTCACTGGTATATGAGACTACTGTAAAAAGACTCAAGAAAATCACCATCTAAATTAAACCATTTTCCAAAGACTCTGATGGATTTGCTTCATCACATTTGATGGCCTTAGTCATCCTTATTTATAAAAAGAAATGGCTGAAATTAGCAGGAAGATAGGGTTCCAAAATATTTCGGGCCTCTCATGGCACCACTATTAAGATTTCTACTTCAGCCCTCCTACCTGCTCAATGGTTTTGTCTCTGATGTCTCTTCTTTAGAAATCATGAATGTCAATATTAATCCAAAGTAATGAAAATGTGAGGAACAAATATAAAAAGCAAATGAGGTTTTCTTCTAATATTATCTAGTCTAATGAATAATTAAAAAATAATAATAGAAGGACTGGAAGACAGAGGAGTTTGAGATATATTTCACATACCATAAAATTTACCTTTTCTGGGGGAGGGGAGATGAGCAGAAGGATTAATGGGGATTGAATTCAAGGGCACTCTATGACTAAGCTACACCTCCAGTCCTTTTTATTTTTTATTTTGAGATAGTCTCACTAAATTGCCAAGGCTGGCCTTAAACTTATGATCCTCCTGCCTCAGTCTACCAAATCTCTAGGATTATATCTGTGCAACACTAGTTAAAATTTATCATTTTAAAGTTAAAATCCAGTGGCTTTTATTATTCACACAAGGTTGTCCAACCACCACCATTAATTCCAGAACATTTTCATCACCCCCAAAATACATGTCATCCACGTATTTTACAATAGCAGTCACTTCCCATTCCTCCCTCACTCCTGGCAACCATTGATCTACTTCCTCTCTATAGATCTGCCTATTCTGGATATCTCATATAAACGGAATGACACAGTATGTGGCCTTTTAGATCTAGCATTCTTCTCTTAGCATAATGTTTCTACCCATGTGGCATGTATCAGAATTTTATTCTTTTGATGGCCAAATATTATTTCATTGTATGGATATACCACCACATATTGATTATCCATTTATCAACTGAAGGACATTTGGGCTGTTTCCATTTTGGGGTCATTATGAATAATCATGCCATAAACGTGTGCATAAGCATTTAGGTGAACATATGTTTTTCACCTCTCTGGTGTATGTATCTATTAAGTGGAATTGCTGGGTCATAAGATAATTCAATGTTTAAAACTTTAAGGAACTGCCAAGCTGTTTTCTAAAACAGTTGTTTCATTTTACATGGTTTTTCACACTCTTAACACAAACTTAAGAGATGTTAGACATTCACAGAAGTAGGGTATTTATCCTTACCAAGTCCATTTTGTATGCCAAGTGTTATGCCAAGGTTTCTTTTAACTTTCTCAACTCTATAAGGCCGGAATTATCTCAACTTTACAGGAGAAATTCAAATCTTAAAAAAAAGTTTGTAACCTATTTTTAAAAATCAGTTTTTTAGTAAATGTCAAATAGAGAATTTGAACCAAGAGTTCACATCAAAGTCTATCTCTTTACCCTACACAATGTAACCTCTATACTAAGATATATAAACACTGCTTCACACCAGGATTCTTTGGGAAAATTATATGCTAATTAAGTTTATTATAATCATTATAAAACAGAGACTTCCCAATATAGATATTTCTAGAAAATATAGGAAGTCATTTGCATATATTACTCTATCCTCGCTAACATTCTTCCTTTTTAAAATATTTTTTAGTTGTAGATAAACACAATACCTTTATTTCATTTATTCATTTTTATGTGGTGCTGAAGATCAAACCCAGTACCCCACACATGTAGGCAAGTGCTCTACCACTGAGCTACAACCCCAGCCCTCCAATTTTCTCCTCTAGTGGATGATTTCTACACACAGAGTTACAGGAAACAAAAACTAGCAAGGCATGATGGCTCATACTTATAATTCCAGTTACTCAGGAGGCTGAGGGGATCATAAATTCAAGGTCAGCCTGGGCAATTTAGCAAGACTCTATCTCAAAATAAAAATTAAGGACCTGGGTACTAAGGCACTTGTCTGTGATGCCAGCAACTTGGAAGGCTGAAGAAGGAGGATCCCAAATCTAAGGCCAGCGTGGAAAAATCTAATGAGACCCTATCTCTAAACAAAAAATAAAAAGGACTGAGGATGAAGCTCAGTAGTAGAGAGCCTCTGGGTTTAATCCCCGGTGCCAAATGAATAATAACAGAATAAAAATTTGAATTAAAAAGAAGGGCTGGGATTTGCTCAGCTGAGGGAGCGCCCCTGGATTCAATCCCCAGTACCACACACACACACAAAAAATAGAAGACCCTGTCCGAGAGGAATTTACAATGTAAAAAGGTCAAATGGATCCAGATGATCATAAAACAGTATAATAAATGTAATAGAAAAAAAATGCAGCATATACAAAAATATACAGGAATGGAAACGGTTTAATCAGGGACTACTTCCCAATTCCAAAAGGCATCACAAGGAAGCCTCTTGTTTCTCTCATCCAGAAAAGTTCATAAGCTTTTATTTGGTGCAGTATCCACTGACATACAGTTTTCAGCTCAGATTCTCTTTTTAACTTTTTTTTTTAAACATTAATACCTTTATTTATTTTTTATTTTTATGTGATGCCAAGGACAGAACCTAGTGCCTCACATATGCTAGGCAAATACGCTACCACTGAGCCACAACTGCAACCCCTCTCATTAACTTTTATTTCCACTCAGTTCCATCCACCAATTTCAAAAAGTGGGGATAGAAAAAAAAGGAGGAAAGAAAATCTTAAGCTAGCCCAGGAAGGGTTTTACTACCCCCCCATGTATGAAATTTGACATCACATTTTTCCAATTCTTTCTTATTACATTCATGATAAAAACTGGGTTTATTACAAGTTACACAATCACACCTCTTTTAAGCTGTGTGTAGGATAAATTATCAAAACCATCAATCCAGTAAGGAGTTTTTTCTGTACCAACCAAATGGTGCCTGCCTAGTTATTTTACTTATTCCAACTGGGCTAACAAGACATACAAAAGGTTGAAAACCAAGTCCAGTAAAATTTCTCTACTTATCCACACTCCTATTCAAGACTTACTCACTTAATAAATACCTATAATACAATACTGACATTCAAAAAATTGAAGATTTAACTCCTGCTCCAAAAATAAATCTTTGTGGGAGAGTCACACATCCAACAGCTACAAGTATAAATGAAGACCCACGGGGAAAAAGATTACTATTTGCATCTTTTCATGGATATCTCACTTAACACAATTAACAATTCTATGAAATAAAAAGATTTATCTTTTTCTAACCTTTTTTTCTTTAACCAATTTGGTTGAATAACAAGTTGATATATCTAACCTGATCTTTCCAACCTTTAAGTGTACCCAGCTCTAAAATATATTATCAATCATTACCATAAATGAAGGCAACAAAAATTACAATTAGTTTTTCAAGGTCTCTAAACATACACACAGGAAGGAAATTTTAAAAAATGGTTTCCCTCACCTCTAAAATAAAGTTGGACTAGATCACAGATGACTAGGAATTAAGTGACATTCCAGGAACCACTCTTCAGTGCCATTCTCTGGAACCCATGTCTTAAACATACATTACTAATGAACCACGGCACTCTTTCCCATCAAGCGCAGAAGCGCATCAATGTCTTTATCAAAATGGTAGCATTACCAATTGGAATAAGTAAGCAGAATGTAATCTATTTAACATCTTTGAATTAAATAAGGTCCAGATATAAAGCAAACTACCCAAAAGTTTTACCCAACTAATCTAAAACAAAAGTAGGCCTCAAAATAATATGAGTGACGTAACTGTATAATGCTAATAGCATACAAAGTACCTTCTATTATCATTTGATCTTCATACCCAGTAAAAAATTATCTGTATTTTTACTTATTTTTTAAATGTATCAGTGAAATAAGGTGGTTAATTCAAGGTCACACATCTAGATAAGTGGCTTGATCAACTCCTTTGCAACCCCATTACAACTTCTTTTTTTTTTTTTTTTAACAATTTTTAGTTGCAGATGGACACAATATCTTTATATTGTTTATTGATTTTTATGTGGTGCTGAGGATAGAACCCAGGGCCTCGAAAGAGCTAGGCGATCACTCTACTGCTGAGTCACAACCCAGCCCCCCATTACACCTTTTTATGTGAGAAACTTGGAATAGCTAGTGGAAGCTGTTGGTATTTAAAATGACACAAAAATGTCAATCCAAAATCTTCTGCCCTCTTCTAAGCCACTGGACTACAGACAACTACTTTAGATCAGACAAGCTCCTCTTTTCATTAAAATAATAACAATAATAATTAAATTTGGAACAATTAATCGATTTTTAAATTCAATCATTTAATAAGACATATGCTGTATTTTGTATACATATATACATTCATTCACACACACACCCCTCAATCAGAAAGCACCGTATACTTTTGAAGGATTACATAAATGAAAAATGGAATAGAATCAAAAGCTTGGATGGGATACTAAAAGTATTAAGTTTTTTGGTCTCAACTCCTCCACTGTCCTGCATAATATACTTTTTCATTTCTTTAATGCCAATCTTAAAAGCAACATATTAGTAGGTAAATCTCTATACAGCATTTTATATGTGTAGAATTGCCTTCTGACTACTTTAGGAATATAAAGTATTTTTCAATTCCCTTTTCTTTAAGATTACATCACAGTTAATACACTATTCCTAAAATTAAAGTCATTTGAGAGATCTTATCACAGCTACTTATGCCACAACATATTAATCATTTCCTCTTTTCAGAATTTTGACCAACTTAATTGGAAATTCCTGCTCAGGCATTCCTGTTTCTGGATGGCTTCTGAGGCATGAGAACTATCCATCATGTAACTTTAAAAGACTCTATTTTAAAAAGCTAACTTTTATAGGACAGTACTTGAAAGCAACTGGGGATTGAACAGAGGGGCTGGCACATATGAGGCAAGGGCTCTACAACTGAGCTACATTTCCAGTGCTTTGTTTTTTTTTCATTTTTTATTTTTGAGACAGGGTCCCACTAAGCTGCCCAGGTTGGCCTTGACTTTGTGATCCTTCTGCCTCGACCTCCAAAGTAGCTGATGACTACAGGTAGTGACTCACAGCTAAAAAGTCCTTTCTTAACCATAAAATATCCCAAAGATTTTTGTTACCAGCACAAGAATCTTTTCCCTCATATTAGAATGTTCTACTTTTGCACACATCTAACTGCAACAATGGAGTTTTACAAACTACCTACCAAATAATCCAATGGTTTCCAAAGTGTAAATCTGATCCTCTTTTCTACTCTTTAAATTATTCAAAATTAGTCTACAAAGAATTACTGTAGACTGCCTAAAGAAATATTTCAGACCTCGATACCACATTCTATATTTATGGTCCTGGAAAAACAGCAGTGATTCCCATATAATAAAACAAGAAGAGCTTAAAAATAAAAGTTATACTTTATCAAACAGGGAACTTTTAAGTGAAGACAATTTAACTGACACAGACATCTACACTATTCTGATTAAACTTTAAAGATCCCCTAAACATCTTTCTTTTTTTCTTTTTGGTTCATCATCTTTGGATTAGATAACTTCGATTGTTTTTATTTTAAAATAGCACACTTTGTTAACAAAGTTTGTTAACAAACTAAGACAAATATAGCCAAAGTTGAAAAGACCATTAACTTCTGGTCTCTGAGACCCTATAGCAGCCAGGCGCAGTGGCCCACCAGCCAGAGGCTCAGGAGGCTGAGACAGGAGGATCCGGTGTTCTAAGCCAGCCTCAGCAACAGCAAGGCACTAAGCAACTTAGTGAGATGTCCTCTTTAAATAAAATACAAAATAGAGCTGGGGATGTGGCTCAGTGGTTTAGAGTTCAATCCCCAATACTAAAAAAGAAAAAAAAAAAAACCTATAGCAGTAAATCTAAAGCAGAAATCATCAATATGTAGTATTACGCAACATAACATTATATATATATATATATATATATATATATATATATATATATATATATAGTATTAGAGTTCCTGAGTTTTCAAGGACAAGAGTAACCTGATAAAAAAAAAAAAAAAATCACAAAAACCACCACTCAAGTTTTGATGCCATATTTTACCAGATTAATGGTTTCTGGTTTGTATACCATAATTATTTTTAAAACTGACCCATTACATTTGAAAATAACTTGCATGAAATCACAAGTAAAAGGGGTCAGTCGCCTAGGATTAAACAAAATTTTTAAAGCTATCATATATCAAGGGCTGTAAGTTGGTATCAGAAAAAATAATAATTCAAATTCATAATAAGTTTAAGTGAAAACATAACTATGTCATCAAAAATAAATATTAAAAATAGTTGGAATGTGTTCAACTCTGATAGGTTAAAAAAAAAAAAAAGAAAGAAAGCTAAAGTTTAAAATGGAAACTACTTAAATTGATAAAGAATTTCAATGACAGAACTTTTTTGCTAAAGCAACGGAATTTGTAAATTATATCATTCAAAACTCATTGTATTACATTATAAAGGTCTTGGCAACGGTTGGCCATAAATCTTTAACACAAAGGAGATTCAAATCCAAATGAACTGTAAGACTATCTCTTCCAGGAGAGAAAAATAGAGTATTTTACTTTATCCACGATTGTTTAACTAAAAGGAAGGCCTTTAAAGATGATAACGCAGAATGGATCAGCTTCAGTCTACCAAGTCCCATTTCTCACGAAGTCTTGCACCAATCCGAAGAGAGGTGGTTATGGACACAAAATAGGCTTAGGAAAGACTGAGAAAAATCTCCAATGAATGACATACCACATCATGGCTTATTCTCCTACACAATTGGAGAAATAAAAAAGAAAAATATCATACCATATGTTTCACCGTATCAATCAAAAAATAATATACGACGGTACATTCAATTCTTTCCTTTGAAGCTGAAAAAATAATTTAGCTTCTGTTTTATTGATTACATAGAAGAGGGGAAAGCAGTTGCTGCAATGCAACACAGCCTGCCACAGAAGAAGGGGAGAAAAGGGTTTTCCAAACAAAACCCTCCCCCGCCCCGGCTTACACACCCCAAACAACTTACTTACCCTAGCCTTTTACTGCCCTCCGCCAGTGTAAACCTAATAAATTCTTTCCCTTCCCCCACCTTCGTAAAATTTCACCTTTCAGTAGCTCCTTCACCTACCCCTACCAGAGGCGCTTTATTACCCGCAGAGATTTCAGACCCTTCAAACTTTTCTTTTTTAATTAAACGAGAGACTTTTGTACTAAAAGTGCACGAAATTTTTACATATATACGGAAGAATACCTGTTTCCCAGCAACAAGCACGCTTCGATTCTCGAACCCCTCCCCATCTCCCGGGTTTTGCTTGCAAAGGCTGGGGTGGGGGGGGGAGGGAGCCAGGCTCAAATTAAAATTAATAAGGGAAATCCTAGATGAAAAAAGAGCATTTGAGGGAAAAACGGGAGAACCCCCCAAATCAGAGAGATTGGGGTCGTTTACGAGAAAGAGAAATTAGAAGGGACAAAAGGGAGAGGGGGGAGGAAGAGACCGGAGACCCGCGGAGACGCGCGGGGCCGGGAGAGGGAAGGCGGGGTCCGTGGAAAGCGGGGGTCGCGGCTCCCGCGGCACAATGGCCTGCCCGGCCCCCGCCCCGCGCGCCCCTCACCTCATGGTGCCGGCGGCGCGGAGGCTTCCCCAGCAGCCGGGGGACGCCGAGCCAAGAGGGTCTCTCCTCCAGGGGCGGGGACGCAGCTCGGAGACGGGAGACAGTGTCCGGCTCCTGCTTCGGCGGCCAGAGGGCTACACCATCTCCTCGCACAAAGCCGAGGCGCCGGCCGGGAGTGTAAGAGAAGAGAGCAAGAGAAAGACTGGGGAGGGGGCGGAGAGGCCGAGGCGCGGAGCTGGTCCCCCGGCAGCCGCCGCCTCCCACCGCCTCCTCCGGTTTCTCCTCCTCCTCCCGGAGCTTCCTCGGCCGCCCTCTGAGAGGTGCCCGCCGGGGCCGCGCGCCCGGCCGCCGCTCCACAGGCCCGCGCTCGCCGCGCCCGCCGTCGCCGCCGAGGCCGTGTGCAACCCGCAGCTGCTGCAGTCGCGGGAGGAGAGTCGGGATCGCCGCGAGGAGCCCGGGAGGAGGCGGGGCGCGCGGCGGAGGAACACGCAGGCGCCGCCCTCCTCCCCTCCCTCCCCCGGGGGCGAGGGGGCGGCGCGGGGGGGAGGGGAGGCGGGGGCCGGGCGCACCCCCGCGCTGCCGGCCGGGCCCCCGCCGGACTGCGGAGAGCGGGGAGGGGCGGGCGCGGGCTCCGCGACGGCAGCTGAGGAAAGGCTCTTTGTTGCTTCCCCGCCCCGCCCCCCGAGCCCCCTGCGATCCGTGCTGCTCCCCCAGCCGCTGTCGGCGGGGGTTCCTAGCTCGTAGTTGTCCTTGGCCGTCGGCCCCCCTCCCCGTCGCCTCCTGCTCCGCGAAGGCTCGGAGAGCTCCCGGGCCTCCTCCGGGGCCGGGATGAGCCGACTAAGACGCCGAGACCTCCCGGGTGCCGGACCCGCGGGCACTGGCTTGAGGAGCCGAGATGCGTGACTGGGCACCCAGCCCAGCCGCGGGGCTCCAGGGCTGCTAGCGGCAGAGAGCCCCCGTGCAGGGCTTGTCCTCAGCTCGCCCTGTTGCTTGCTGAGGACCGGGACAAGCGAGTGGGTGGGCATCCCGGTCAGACCCACTGCCCGCCCCCCGCCGCGCTGCTGCTCCCAGCGATTCCTCCGGGATTTGGGGGCGTTGGAGGGGGGAAACCATATAAATGTAAAATATGGTCATCATTGTTCTCTCCGTTCCTTTTCTTCCCGAGGAATCCCAGCGTGCTGTACCAATTTAATGAGCTGATATGCACACTATGTATAGGGATGACTTCATCCCCCCAAATGAACGCAGTCAACTCGCGGGAAAACGCAGTCGCGGGGAGACGCGCGGAACCGTGTGCAGCCGCAGGAGTAGAAAAGAAACGCAGCGGGTATAACCTCTATCGTCACCAGCGAAAAGGGAATCCCGGACTGGGGGCGGGGAGGGATGGGAACTAATGATAATTTGAATGTTCTATCATTCACCTAGTCTTCATCTCCCTGGAAAGGCATATATAAAAATACAGGCAAGGCAAACGTTTCAAGTCAAGTGGCGGTAGGGGGGTCTAGGAAGCCAGAATTTATAGTTGTGGGGGTTTTTTTTTTGTTTTGTTTTGTTTTTTCAGTATCCAAAACAACTCCTATAATCTAGTGAAAGTTTAAACAGGACAAATTGCAGCCGTTTTGTATTTCAAGTAGAGAAATGTATATTCTATATAAAGGTGACTAGAATGGAAAAGATTTGCTGCTACAGGGTTTCTACTTACTGAAGGCACTAATCCAAAATGGAGGACCTACCTTGACTCCAGGAATCCATTCAAAAGTTTTAGTGTTTTTAAGAGCCGAGTACAATTCAAAAGATAGTCATGAAAGTTGGAATAATGTACATTTCCAAATGAAAAGTCAACAAGTTATAGTCATCGTTGGTCAATGCCTGACTTGTCTGTAAAAGGACGGTGTAACCCAGTTTTAACTATAAAAAGCTTCCTAGATCTAGAGCTCAATACCGAGTTATTTTCTTTTTGGAACTTGCAGCCGCAGACCAACCGCCCTGCAGAAGCAGTGACCTGGAGCGATGGCACAGGACCAGGGTGGCCTCAGGTAATAAAAAGCACGGTGCCTCTGCCTTAAACATAGTGTACTTGAAGAACACTAATTTCCACCCACATATCTAATTACAGCCTACCATCACAGAGCATTTTATTCAAGGATCTCCAAGCACTGGGGAAAAAACAGACTTACCAGTCAAATATCTTTGTTGCCATATTACCAGTAGAGACAAAATGTAGGGCTCAAGCAACTGAATGAGTTAGTACAATAGGCATGATTAAAAAACATAGCTACTATTAGGTGCACTGTCAATATGTTTACTTATTATAGTTTACAGTGCTTGCACCTCAAGTATTCTCCAAGTTAAGGAACATTTTCTTGGAGACTTTTCTTGGAAAAAGTATTAAGACATATTGAACCATCTTGGGAGAATATTAATAAGACATATTCAAACACAAAGTCACATCAGTTTTCTTTTGTACGTTCATAGCAATACAGTAAATCCAACAGAGCTTGTGTTTCAGGGAAAACTCTTACAAAGGGCCAAAAGGGGTGGAGAGATTGCTGTAATGACTCAAGCTATCTCCTGCCAGATACAAGAAACAAGGATAAAAATTCCTTACAGATGACTCCATAACCTACTTCTCGTTTGTGAAAGTTAATCCATCCTGAGCTAAATAAGTTATATATCACATCATCTTTATTCTAACAACAAATGTTCCAATGGTATGGGCACCAAATTAAGCAATCCAAGTAGAAAATGCTGTTCTTATTTTCTATGTTTATTAAAAATGTACCAGCCAAGAATTTTGGCTGCCTACAACCATTTCCATCCTTTTGAATGGCAGCCTGCCAGCTTACAAGTTGGTCATACCATTGCCTTTGGATTTAGATATTGCAATGGGTGGCCTGACCTCCAAAGGTCATTCTGTGGAAGGGCAATTTGTTGGCTGTGACAAAATGTTATTGCTTCTTGTTCATATTTGGTTTAACATTCAAAGAGGGCAAAAGGGAAGCTTGAGTTAGGAAATCACAGACTAATTCTGGTCACAAAGGAAACTTTGTGGAATGTGTTACTATATAGAACAAAAGAATTTTAGAGATGGAAGGAATCTTAAGTCCAACCCACTCATTTTTAGAAAGAGGAATGTGAGACCCAGAGAGGTTAACTAACTTGCTCAGAGTCTTGCAGTTCTTTGGTGATAAAACTGGAACTTAAACCCAGGATTTCCAGTCCTTGATCAACTGGTCCTTCTACCATGTTCATACCACCTTCCTATAGTATAAGTAAGAGTGCCTTAAGAAGGGTAGGAAGTGGGGAGGGAGGGGGAAAGTGCTGGGACTATAGTGTACATGTACAAATAGGTAACAACAAATTCTTTTGAGTATGTACAACTGTAATGCACCACTTTAAAAATGTGAAAAAGAGTACATTAAGACAATAAAAATTAAAGGCAATTATCTTCTTATAAACTTTGCTTAAAAATTAAAGTTGGCTTGGCTGAATGGTGAAAACCATTTGAACTCTTCTCATAAAGCTTGCCTGGCCTAAAGCCCGGTACCTGGCCAATCTCATAGGTGCCCCAACATTTGAGAAGTGAATAAATAAATAAATGATTATGTGAAATAATGACTTCTCTAATATAAAATAAATATAAAAAATGTTCATAATAAGTATGTCAATATTCTTTTTTATGGGAGGGAGCTCTGGGGATCAAAATGAGGGACTTATGTATGCTCAACTAGCACTGTGCCACTGAACCTCCCCCAGTAGCAACTTTCTTAACACCAAGAATATGGATCTCAACTTTCCCTATTACAAACTTTTCACCCCAGCTTAGTATCACAGTAGGAGGCCTGCTCCAAGCCCTCAGTGAATACCGCCATCGCAAATTGGTCTACACGTCTGTTAGCAGTGTGCACTCAGACGGAAAATGAAACAAAACATGCTTCTGTTGAAGATGGGTTTGCTGCAGGAGTGTTGTCAGTCTAGCTCTGAGGGTTCTCTTGGAATAAGCCTTGTTTAAATTCGTCTGATAGCATCAGTGTAGGCTTGTCCTCCATTTATGGGCATGAGGAGGATGCGTGACTAATGCTACTCAGCAGTCAGGAAATTGGTGCTAAGGTTTGAAGGCACAGTCTTCCCCCATCACCCAATAAAAAAAAGGTTCCCCCTGGAATTACTGTGGATGGATGAGGAAAAGGTAGCTTGGAGTGAACCTGATTGTACGCTTTCTACATATATCATATAGCAGTGTTGTATTTTCCTTTGTAGCAGTTAGGTTTCAGTGTGATTTTTGGTTTGTCTCCCAAGAATGGGAAAAAATAATGTAGAACATGACATTCTAGCGGGATTGAAGATATTTTTATTACTCCTCTTTCAGCTTTAGCTGCCCATACATAATCTCAGCTCTAAAACATTATCAGGAGACATTAGAGAAAAACTATTTGCCTTTCTGCCATTAGCATTTTTCTTTCATTTGTCATTTGTCTAATTTTCCAAATTAGGATTTATTCAGTGAGTTTCATTTCTAAAGTGTCTCTTTACTTAGCTTGATACCATTCCCATAGCTGGAAATGGTATTAGGGTTGCATTAATTGGTAGAAGCCATATTCTTTTGGGTTTTTTGTTTGTTTGTTTTGGTGCTGGGGATTGAATCAACTGAGCAGAAGCCATATTCTATAAAATGCAATGTAATATTTCCACAAAATTCAGCCATGGCTGCCGTTAAAGAATATGGCAGGAGGGCTCCATTTCTAGATAATTAAACCATGTTGCTTTTGAAATTGGTTGAAAAAAGTAATGTCATAATCTAATTCTGAACGCTTATATTATAAAATCTAGCTGGTACGTTGGGAAGAAAACCAGAGTGGTTGACCTCTTTCTGGCATTGAAATGATTTATTTGTCCTATTTACTGTAATCAAACTTGAGAATACCTGTCAATTTTCATGGACATTATGAATAGGTAACAAGTGACCTTGGAATATTTATTTTCCAGAGGAGACTAGAAAAAAAGGTAATAGAGAAAAAATTATTTTCTGGCTAATCACAGTAGAAAATAATGATATTACTACCCAGAACAGGCTGCCTAAAATTAATTTACACTGCTTAACACCAATTCTTTTGTAGTTTTTTTTTATCCCCCCTTTCAGGTAAATTTCAAAGCTCATTAAAAATCCCAATTATCTTCCTCTTTGAAACTGTTCCAAAGCATGGTGACCTGGCCAAATTCAAGTTTGAAAATTGTCTTCAAATCTTCATTATCTTGGGCTTAATATCAAAATTCAGTCTAGCAAGTTGCAATAAAGTCAGAAGAAAAACAGAAATAATCAAAAATAATTTTGTATCATTGTTGTAATACTTCCATTTGGGCTCCAAACATTCTACACTCTCTAACTCATTTATCTTTACTACCACTTTATGATGAAGTGAACTGGTAATGTATTAATTTTATAGATAATGAGGTGACATCCTTTAAAAAGTCAAATGTAGAAATGAATTCTACATTTGGCAGTAACGAATTGAACTGCAAATCAAAAATTAAAGCTGCTCACAACTGGGGGTGTAGCTCAGCTGTAGAGCACTTGCCTATCATGTACTAGGTCCTGGGTTCAATTCACCAGCTCTACAAAACATAAAAACAAAAAAAGCCCTGAAAGAAGAATTTAGCCTCTCTTCTCCATCCCTTCCATACAAATACCTGCTTTAAATGGAACCTGACATAGACAAACTTTACATTTGAGAAAAATAACTTCTCTGGATCTTAGAATATAAAAGGCAAATGTAGCTAAATGGTTGGCCAGCCAATAATGATATCTAACCAACTAGACACTTACATATATGGTAATTCAGTCTTCATAATGTTATTATGAAGTAGGTACCATTTTGATCATCCTTGCTATACAGCTCATAAAGGTGAGGCACCAAAGGATGAAGAGACTTGCCCAAAGCCACACAGCTAGTAAATGAGAAAGCCAGAAAGTCCAGTTTCAAAAGCCACATTCTACCTCTGTACCAGAAGGCCTCTATTTTTTTTAAATTTTAATTTGTTATATATGACAGCAGAATGCATTACAATTCATTTACACATATGCAGCACAATTTTTCTTATCTCTGGTACACAAAGTAGAGTCACACCATTCATGTCTTCATACATGTACTTAGGTAATGATGTTCCTCTCATTCCACTGGACCTCTTTCTATTTTAATTTTTCTTTTTGGGGAGACGTGGGCGGTACTGGGGATTGAACCTGTGCTTTACCACTGAACCACATCCCCAGTCCTTTTTATGACTTATTTTTTTATTTTGAGACAGGGTCTTGCTAAATTGTTGAGGATAGCTTTACTAGAATTACAGGCATGCACCACTGGGCTTGGCAACCTCTTCTATTTCATTTTACTGCCTCTGATTAAAAAAAGAAAAAAGGGGGGCTGAGGATGAAGCTTAGTGATAAAAGAGGCTTCAAGGTCCACTTAGGAAATGGAACCAGAACAGTTAAAAACAAAATAAACAAAACATTCTCAGCCATTTAACTCCTTATTCTGCCACAAAAAAACCACCAGGATAACCTATCTGGCAAATCACAACATTCCTATCTCTCCAGCTATAAATAAACCCTTCACTTAGGCAGACAGTTGATCTCTAGTGCCTAGGCTTGTGCTTTGTGTGAGGCTCAATAAGTGAATTTAATGAATCTCCAAATTCAAGGACTCCAAATTAATGCCAGGACTTTATTTCCAGAATAATAATGCTAATGTAGCCAATGGCAATTCATTCATTCATCACTCCTTCAATTTAGATATCCTAAGCATACAACCAGCAATTTATAGTTTATAGGGGTAGAGTCTCTTAAACCAATACATAGTAATACTAACATTTTGTTGACCATAGGGAGATAAACAAAATGAAACTGTGTGTGTGTTGGTATTTTTTTTTTTTTACATTATCGCATATATTTAAGGTACACAATTTGATGAGTTTGGACATATGCATACTCCTGTGAACCTGTATACATTCTTAAAGGTAGTTTGAGAAGTGTCCTCATTCTCTTTATTAATATTCTAGATAGCATCAGGGAGACTAGCAAAGGATTATATACCTCCAAAATGACCCTATATTGTCTTTATCTTTGATTGTTTGCAAAGCAAACATGAAAGTCTTAGTTTAGGATGAGATTTACCAAAATCTTTGGAAGGAACTCATTGATTTCTTCATTTACATTCCTGTGAAAGACTTTTTTTTAGGACTTAAATACTCATTTGAAGTTTATCACCAATGCATATGGTTATAGAATTTCAGGAAAAGGCCCTGAATAGAACCCTACTATCCTAGCTTCCCATTCAGATCTTCTTGTCTAACTCAGGTGCCATTTTATATCTGTCAAGCATCTCATACTGAGTTTTTCTTTAAATAGCTCCTGTTTTGTGTGGGTTTTTTTTTTTTTTTTTGTTATGTTGCCTTCCTCAAGCATCTCATTGTACTTGATTTTATTCAGTGTCTCTCACTTGCAAACAATATTTCCCTTCAAAAGTTCACAGTCTGATCTTTTCCTTCTTGTTTTTCACTTTATTTTCTCTCCTACTACTAATGAGATGGTGATTCTTGGTTTGCTTTATTTGAGTTATTTATATCTTAAGACCTCTGTTTAATATCAAGTTTGGCTTGGCATTCTTTTCCTACTGCACGATGCCCAAATTAAGTTAAGAAGCAATTCCTAAGAAAGCTGGCCTGTGATTCTTCATGCTCTTCTGGTATCCCAAGCATTGGACCATCTGTTTAATTTTGAAAGTTGATGTAACTAGCTAAGTTCATAGTTTATGTCAGATGTGACTCAACAGTGCTCTGAGCAACAGAGAAACTGTTCTAAGACTGGATGAGGAATAAAGAGTAACAAAGGAAGAAAGAAAGCAGTCTAGGTGGTGACTCTACATGCATAAAAGATATGGACATGGAGCAATTTGATCTCTAGGTTAAGCCACCCCCCCCCCTTGTTTGGCATTAACCCATGGAATATAAGGCATTTAGCGGTCTCCTAAGGATAGGGTTTCTCCCAAGAGGGTAGTCAATGGAGTTTAGTAACAGGGGTCCTTGACTTGCCTACTCCCACCAGTACCATGAGCCCATCAAAATTTGAGCTTTCCTACTTTGACCTTCTATTGGATGGGATCTTTTTGTTAGCATTATGGTTGCAAGTGACAGAAATCCAATTCAAAGTTATATATATTTCAAGTATATTTTTCAGGCTAGCTAGCTCCATCCAGGGGCTCAAACAATATTTCTACCTCTTAGCTCTACTGTCTTTGCTTTTGTATTTTGATCTATTTTCTTCTACTATAACATAGTTCCAACTTCACATTCTACAAAGCACTGTGATCCCAAAGCTGGACAGGCTATCCAATTAGTGAGAACTCTGAATGGCCCACCCTGAGTCACATGACCATCCTAAACCAATCAATCACTAAAACCAAGGCAAAAAGTTTCTGTAATTTGGTAGGACCAAATCATGGATCCCCCACCCCCCAAACCAAGATCAGGAAGACAGCTCTGTTACTAGATGGAGTGGGGCATGCTGGTACCAAATCCAAAATTACTCACCGCACCTCCAGTTAAGGATGACCAATGTGATTCTGCAACCTGAACAATCAGAAAAATGAGAAAAGATACTCCATTTGATTCAAATATATGAAATGTCAAGATCATTGTACTGTCATGTGTAACTAGTAAAAATAAATAAATAAATAAATAAGAGTAATTTTAACTAAACAAGGATAAAATTCTTAAGCAAAGTAGGAGAAGTGGGTAAGAGAATCATTTTTTTCTTCACTGGTAAGTCAGTTTATAAAGAACAGAAAGCAGAAACCTCTGAGAGTAATGTTTCCACAGGCCCAAATATAGCCATACACACTTCTACAGATGTCCTGAGTTGCTGCAAAGCTGACCTTATGCCAGCAGCCAGGTCTCCTCAACAGGATGGTTCAGGATAATAGAGGCTGCATGCAGCCCCATAAAACTTTTGAATCCCCCTCCCTTTTCGTCTTTCTCCTTACTCCTCACTTTTTTGCAACCCTGGCAGGATTTTAGCAAAAAGGACCACAATAATTACCCACTCGATATCCACAAGTTTGTTTGGCCTCTCCCACACTGACTCTGAGCTTGACTATATGACTGGCTTTGATCAATGGTACAACAGCAAATACGACACATACGCACTTGTAAGAGGCTCTTGCATTGGGGCTTGCCTTTCTTGCTTCTCTTTGAAAACCTGAGATAGCCATGTGAAGAAGCCTGGGCTGGTTTACAAAAGAATAAGAAACCACATAGAGTAGAATGGGTTTGTTCAAGCTGAGATCCAGGACCAATAGCTTCCTAACCCATAGATTGTGAATGAGGCCATTCTAGGCCATCCAACCCCAAATGAGCTTGTCTAAATCAAAATAACTGCCCAATCAACCCACAGAATCATGGGAAATATGGATTATTGTTTTGTTTTTTGGTTTCTGTTTTGTTTTGTTGTTGCTTCTAGGGATTGAACCCAGCACTTCATGCTTGCTGAGCACACTGAGCTATATCCCCAGCTCCATGGGGCTTTGTTTGACATTTTTTTTTTAAAGGACACAATACCTTTGTTTTTTTTTTTTTTTTTTTTTTTTAATTTTTTATTGTGGGTTGTTCAAAACATTACAAATTTCTTGACATATCATATTCCACACTTTGTTTCAAGTGGGTTATGAACTCCCACCTTCACCCCATACACAGATTGCAGAATCACATCAGTTACACATCCATTGATTTACAAATTGCCATACTAGTGTCTGTTGTGCTCCACTGCCTTAGTTTTATTTATTTGTTTTTATGTGGTGCTGAGGATCGAACCCAGGGCCTCGCCCAGCGCTCTACCACTGAGGGATAACCCCAGCCCCTTTGTTTAGTTTTTGTTGTTGTTATTGAAGTACTGGGAATTGAACCCAAGCATACTCTACCACAAAGTATTGCTGAGTTGCCCAGGCTGGCCTTGAACTTGTGATCCTCCTGTCTGAGCCTCCTAAGTCACTAGGATTATAGGCATGCACCACCAGCTCATGGTTATTGTTTTAAGGACACTAAAGTTATTGGGTAAAGTTATGGGGTGGTTTGCTGCGAAACTTAACTTATACACCAACACTATTCTTCAAGAATTTCCTCTAAATCCTTTTTCTTTTTTTTTTTTTTTAAGAGAGAGAGAGAGAAATTTTTAAATATTTTTTAGTTTTCGGCGGACACAACATCTTTATTTGTATGTATGTGGTGCTGAGGATCAAACCCAGGCTGCACACATGCCAGGCGAGCGCGCTACTGCTTGAGCCACATCCCCAGCCCCTAAATCCTTTTTCTTCTGTTCGTTCCCCAACCCCCCACCCCCGCCAATGGAACCCAGGGCCTTACATATGTTAGCAAGTACTCTGCCACTGAGCTACATCCCCATCCTCCCATAAGTCTTCAAATAGAACAAGTCTCCTATACATAGGGGAAATTTTATGATTGAAGTTTTTGCTTCAGTTGAAAGATGTTCATTTTGCCCAGGATCTCACATAGGGATTATCCTGAAGACTTCTCAGAGTCCATAAGTCTTGATGTACCATAACTTTTCACAACTGGTTCACTGATAGATACATCTTGGAGTTCTTCTCTAGAAGGAAGCAGGAAATCCAAGATGGAGAAGGATGAAAAGGGGCCAGGGCTGTGGCTCAGTGGTTGAGCACTTGCTTCGAATGTGTGAGGCACTGGGTTCTATCCTCGATCCTCAGCACCACATACAAAAAATAAGTACATAAAATAAAGATACTGCATTCATCTACAACTAAGAAAAATTTTTTTAAAAAAAGAGAAGGATGAACAGGATGATAAAAAAGCAGGACCTCTTAAGGCACCAAATTATATGCAAATAAGACAGAAGTTCTTAAAGCCACAAACAAGAACTGTAACATATGCTAAATAATCTGTCTGGATTGTTTCCCTCTCGGTTTATTTTTCTCTTGTTATCTAGAAATATTTAGTAAAGTTGTTTATTTCTTTTTGGTACTGGGAATTGAACCCAGGGACTTGCGAATGCTAGGCAAGCACTCTACCAACTGAGCTATATCCTCAGCCACCTAAAGTTTTGTTTTAATATTCCACACCAGAGCCTGGTGTAGTAGAGTAGGCCTGTAATCCCAGCAGCTTGGGAGGCTAAAGCAGGAGGATCAAGAGTTCAAAGCCAGCCTCAGCAATTTAGCAAAGCCCTAAGCAACTCAGTGAGACCTTGTCTCTAAATAAAATACAAAAAAGTGCTGGGGATGTGGTTCAATGGTTGTATGCCCCTAGGTTCAATCCCCAGTACCAAAATATACACAGTACCATATATACTCATGTATGTGTGTGTGTGTGTGTGTGTGTATTTATTTATTTCCCCACCACCACCAAACTGTTCTCAGCTGGCCCACAAGACATTAAAGTTCAAAATTCAAAGTCTTAAATTCAAGTTCCTATAGAGGATATCACCCTTTTCAGGCATTGCGTTAGTGACAGAGGTAAATATCAGGATGCTCCTTTCCCTAATCCTTATAAATGAGTTCCTTAGGAATAAATACTTAGGAATCAGCTTCAACTCAGCTCCACTTGGCAAAGTTCTCAGAGAGTGACCATTATTTGTATTTCATGACTAAGATGGCAAGCATGAATAACAATGAAACCCATGTTTCCTTCCAATTTGAAAAAGTCACTGAAGTCACCCTTCAGATGGGTTCAAGGAGGCCAGTTCTCTCCGATGAGGGAAGAGGAAGGGAAGGAGATATTCCTGGAGGTCTCAGAACAATATTTTAGGTCTTGGCCTCCAGACTTACTAGGCAGCAGTCCAGTGGAGTAACTGCAATGAAGCTAGATTACATGAAATCCAAGAAAGCTGTAATAAGGGAACTGAGAGTTCAAGACACTTAGGACTCCACGGAAGCAAACATCTGGGTCAGAAAGAAGAAGGAAACAAGGCTGATGGGGGAGAGAGAGAAACTATGAATCCCTGGAGTACAGTGGTCTGCAAGGGGTCCTTAGAACCAACTATATTGTACACCCATATGTATCTGGCCTTCTGAAGGCCCTCTCCTTTTTTTTTCACTGGAAGACCCCAAACTACTCTCTGCTGCACTGGAAATGTTAACTGTATTATGATCTGTGCCAGAGGACAAGAAACCTACGTGAATCACTCCTTTTTTTTAATGGGCAGAAAGCAGCTTGAACTAAGAGGATTATTTCTCATGTGATGAGACCGCAGGAAAGCAGGGATGACCAGCTTCTCAAACTTAGGGAAAGAGTTTGCTGTCTGTCATTTTTTACCTCTCTAAGTATTAGCTTCCTTCTCTCAGATTGGCTTCTTCACAAAGCTTTAACCTTGCTGCCAGCATCTCCTGGCTCACCTCTTCCTTGGCCACTGAAGAAGGACGCTCTTCCCCAATAAATTAGGGGGGAGGAGGAGGGGAAGCTGAAAAAAGGCTCTGATTGGCTTATGCAGGTCATGTGCTCATGCCTGAGCCTAACCCTGCCAAGGAGGATAAAGTACTTGAGTTGATCCATTTTGGGTCACAAGCCCAGCTTGAGAACCTTACCCATGGAAGAAGGGAAAAAAGTGACCTTAAAATATGGGAGAGATTGTTTCCTGAAGATAGAAATAAAACAATTACAATTTTTTATTTTGTCTTATCACATTTTGCTGCTTCCCAGTGGATCACGCAATTAAGGAGTTAAATTGAAAATAATAGAGACCAATTTAACTAACAGCATAGAAATGAGTTCTGGAGAAGGTCATTCTCTTTTTATAACTTTATCACCCTCCATATTTTACTTTCTTTTTCTCCTAGATAAGTAGTAAAATTAGTGAAAATAATAACAAAATACAAAAGCATAAAGAAAATTTTTGAACTACAGTATTAGAAAATAATTTTCAAGCCAGGCACGGTGATGCAAGCCTGTCATCCCAGCCCCTAGGGAGGCTGAGGCAGAAGGATGGCAAGTTCAAAGCCAGCCCCAGCAACTAAGCAATTCAGTGAGACTCTATCTCTAAATAAAATACAAAAAAAAAAAAAAAGGAGGGTGGGGGTGGCAGAGTCTGGGGATGTGGTTCAGTGGTCGAGTGCCCCTGGGTTCAATCCCCAGAACCAAAAATTAATAAATAAATAATATCATTTTATTAAGCCTAAATGACATAGAGCAGAGATATATTTAAAATGTAGAAAATATTTTTTAAATGTTTCAAGTGGTTGAAAGATGGTATACAAGTTCTTAAAATAAATTATTTCCAACCTAACATCTAGTTGAATTGCTCTTTGCTATCATGTGGAACTGGGGCTCTATATTGTACCCACTACTGAATTTTATTGCCTCACTTTCTTTTTTTTCAGGACTAGGGATTGAACCCAGGGGCTCTCTACCACTGACCTACATCTCCACTCCTCTTTATTTTATTTAGAGAGAGAGACTATAGAGTTAAATTGCCCAAGCTGGCCTGGAATTTACCATCTTCTTGCCTCTGCCTTGTGAGTCACTGGAATTACACAGGCCTATGCTACAGTGCCAGCTAAGTCTCTCCCCTTGGTTGGCTGGATGGAGTGAGAATCCTTTCTATATTTGTGTCGGTGTCTATTTGGACTGCATTAAGATATGAATTCATAATTAAAGAGAACCAAATGAAGAACCTGTAAAATAAAATTAACTACCATGTTTTTAGTTTATCTCATTAACCATCAAAATACAATTATATTTTAATAAACTTTGTTGTGGTACAATTTATATCTAATAAAATGTGCCCATTAAGTGTACAATTACTTCAATAACTGTGACTACCTTCACAATCAAGATATAGAGCAACCCCATCCCCCCAAAAAATTCATTTGTGAATAGTTGATCTTGCCTTCACCCTCTACCCTAGGCAATCGCTGGTCTGCTTTCTGTCACTTTGAATTAGATTTATCTTTTCTAGAGTTTCACTTAAATGTTATCACATAATACGTATACATACTGTTGGGTCAGTTTCTTTCATTTGGTATGGTGTATTCGTGATTCTTCTGCATTGTTATGTATATCCTTAGATCATTCCTCTTTATTGCTGATAAGCATTCCAATTGTATGGACATACCACAATTTGTTTAAATTTGTTTATCCCTTTAATTGTTGTTGGACATTTGGGTTGTTTCCAGTTTGGGGCTATTATGTATGCAGTTATTATGAACATTATGTATAAGTCTTTGTGTAGACATGTCTTTACCTATTTTCTGTTGATAATAACAATGCTACAGACTGTGTAAACTTTAAAGAAAAGAGATTTATTTTGTCTCATGGTTCTGAAGATTCAAGGTCAAGGGGTCACATCTAGTGATGGACTTGCTGGTTGTCCTGGGGCAACAAAGAATATTATATGGAAAGAGGGAACAAGTATGTGCGTGAGTGTGGGTGCACGCTCGCGCGTATGTGCGCACGCCTGTGTGCACGTGCATGTGTGTATGTGTCTGACCTCTGGTCTCTCGTCTTATAAGGTCACCAGTATTCAATTATAGGGCTCCATCCAGATCACATTATCTAATCCTAATCAATACCAAAAGCCCCACCTCCAAACACCACAGTGAGATTAAATCTCTATTCTCTTAATATCTCACAATAGGGATTAAATTCCAACATGTGTTTCAGAGGAAACAAATCAATCTGAAACCATAGTAGGACATGTGTTATCATTTCTCCTGGATAAATCATTTGTCTTGAGTTTAACTCCTTAAAAACAGTGATAATATCTTACTCTTTTTTTTTTTTTTGCTAGTTTATATGGTAAGTATATAAGCTTTACAGAAAACTGCCTAGCTATTTTCCAGAATTGTTCCATTTTACATTCCTACTGGCAGCATATGCAAGCTTCATTTGCTCCTCATTCTTGCCAACACTTGGGATAGTTGGTTTTTTAAATTGTGACCATTCTATTGGGTATGTGGTAGTATCTCACTGCGATTTTAATTTGCATTTCTCTGATTAATGTCTTTTTATGTGCTTATTAACCATCTTTATTAACTATGTGCTTACTAACCTCCTCCTCCTTTTTCTCCTCTTCCTCCTCCTCCTTCTTCTTTTGTTCGTACTGGGGATTGAATGCAAGGGCACTTTACCACTGAGCTACATCTGCAGTCCTTTTTATTTTTTGAAACAGGGTCTTGCTAAGTTGTTTAAGGCCTTGCAAAGTTGTTCAGGCTGGCTTCAAACTTGTGATCCACCTGCCTCAGCCTCCCAAACTGCTGGGGTCACAGCACACAGCCACATACATATCTTCTTTGTTCCTCTTTACTGCTACTCTTTCACCTTTAGGCTCTCTCATCATCTCCAGTCTAGAATGTCAATTTCTAACTCATTTCCAGTGTAAACCAAGGTCTGATCACATCCTAACTCTACTTACAAGTCTATAGAGACTGCACTATTAGAATGAAGTTCATACTTTTTGGCAAGGCATTGAATGCTTTTGCCAATTTAGCCACAAGAAACTGTATTTATTTATTTATTTTGGTACCAGGGATTGAACCCAGGAGTGCTTAACCATTGAGCCACATCCCCAGTCCCTTTTATTTATTTTTTAATTTATTTTGTGGGGATGTTACCAGGGAATGAACTCAGGGGCACTCAACCACTGAGCCAAATTCCCAGCCCTATTTTTTGTATTTTATTTAGAGACAGGGTCTCACTGAGTTGTTTAATGCCTTGCTTTTGCTGAGGCTGGCTTTGAACTCTAGATCCTCCTGCCTCAGTCTCCCAAGCTGCTGGGATTACAGGCGTGTGCCACTGAGCCTGGTTTGTTTTTTATTTTGAGACAGGGTCTTGCTAAATTGTTTAGAGCCTCACTTAGTTGGTGAGACTGACCTCGAGTTTGCAATCTTCCTGCCTCAGCGTCCTGAGTCACTAGGATTTCAGGCATGAGCCCCCATACTTGGCTTACAACAAACTTTTTTTTTTTTTTTTATGATGCTGGGGATTGAACCCAGGGCCTTGTGTGTGTAAGGCAAGCACTCTACCAACTGAGTTGTATCCCCAGCCCCTACATCAAACTTTTGAAGACCAATTTTTTACCATTTTTGCTCCCTTCCTCTTCTCCCTAACCCCTGTATTCCACACACTCTCCTGTTAGACGGTTGACTACTCAGTCCTATCATACATGCTCATAGAGTTGTGGCTTTCCTCATGATGTTTATTCTACCTGGGTTGTCCTTTGCTCTTCTCTACATGATAACATGTGCATTCCTTAAGGCTCAGTTCAAAGTTCTCTTCTTTGAAGGCTTCCTAACTTCAGATAGGACTGACAGTCATTGTCACTATTTGATAGCTTAGTCTGTACTGCTAATAAATAAGGTCCTTGTGGTACTTGGTTGTGGAGCTCAATGCTTCTTGCTGGAGTTTAACTCAAGAACAACAAGGATGTCTATTTTTTTGCACATTATAACGGCTTAAATTAACTCCCGCTTGGTGACTTTGGTTGACTGACTGTGTGGACAGATGACTAAGTAAATTAACAAATAATAATCTGCTGTTAACAAATTGTTTACCCTTACCAGATCTCGATTTCCTTATCTGTAAATTGAGAGAGTTAGAAGAGCTGTTTCATATCTTTCTAGTTCTCATGTTTTTAAAATTCTGTATTTATATTTTGAAATCCAAAATATAAAATGGTATATTTGAACATATTCCAAAGACTGAATGATGGATCAAATGGTGCTAATTAGGTAGTGCTGAATTATCATTGACACTTCCAAGGGCAGCATCTTTCACTATGAAGTGACAAGATGAAAATAGTGGGACTCTTCTCAATTAACTTTGCAGTCAGATGTGATAATGAAGAGTTACACCATTTTACTCTAAATCTACAATGCAATAACAGCTTATTCTTACAAATTTTTATCAGTTTATGCCTTTGTTTTTCTGTATGTCATATTTCTTCTTCTTTTAGGGTTGAGGGAAGACAAAAGGAAGAAAAATAGTGGTACTTAGGAAAAGAGAGACTACCATTCAGCTGTAGAGCCATAGTTGAAACAATCTAGTAATTATTACTTAAGTTAAAATTTGTACTTATGGCCTTAAAAATTTGCTAACTCAAGTACATTAAGTTAAAAAAAAGTTACAAGGAATTGTTTCCATATCAGATATGAAAAATATCATTTTAGATAATACAAATTATTTATCATTTTTTGACCTATAAATCCAGGAGTTTCTTTTCCACATGATCATCCTGGGTAAAAGTTGGAAATGGAAGCCGGGTGCAGTGGCGCATGCCTGTAATCACAGTGGCTCGGGTGGCTGAAGCAGGAGGATCCAGAGTTCAAAGCCAGCCTCAGCAACTTAGGGAGGCCCTAAGCAACCCCGGGAGACCCTGTCTCTAATAAAATATTAAAAAGGACTAGAGAAGTAGCTCAGTGGTTAAGCACCCCTGGGTTCAATCCCTGGTACAAAAAAAAAAAAAAAAAGTTAGAAATGAAAACAGCCCCATGATAGCTTCTTAACTTCTTTTCAGTATTACAGCATTTGTTAGCTGGCACCAATCAGAGCCAAATCCACAATTTGGATTTCAAATTTAGTAAGTGGTAAATCATTTGTAAGACCCAAAATATACAAAGCTGCAACGGTGACAATACCCTCCCCAAGCATTTCAGAAGGATCACAAGCACACTGCCAACATTTATTAATTGCTCTATAAAAAGACACTCATGAAGGCATGAGCCCCAAAGGTCTGATAATGCCAAAACATTATTAGGATTACTGTTAACTGTCAATTAATGCTGAAGCAAAAGCTGCTCATGTAATTACACAACAGTTAAAAAATCTTCCAGGATTCCTTCATGTATTTTAGGAATTTTGTCCAAATTATGGATTTTCTTTCTCCTGTGAGAGTTTGAGTGTTCCATTGAGTTGTGCCTCCCAATAGCACATATCTTTTCCATAGGAATATTTCCTAATATTTTTGGCCATTTGGAAAAACATCAGACCAGAAATCTGGACACTCTTTCTGAGGATTTCTCACCATCTATAAAATTGGGGTAACAGTTTTGGGAAAGAGTCTATCCAGCAGGGATTCTATAAAAACAGATTTATTTTTTAAAAAAACTCTATAGAGGGGGTGGGATTGTGGCTCAATGGTAGAGCACTTGCCTGGTATGTGTGAGGCACTGGGTTCGATCTCAGCACCACATGTAAATAAATAAATAAAACAAAGGTCCATCAACAACTAATAAAAATATTTTAAAAACACCTCTATAGTGACCCCCAAGACATTCTAGTACATGGAAATCTTCCAAAGAGATGCTAAGGAATAATTATGTTTTTAAATATTTGTACTATATAGCTTTTAAAAAGCAGTCATCCCTCCCTATCATGGTTCCATGTTATGGAACCACAGACTGATAATATTAAAAGGAACTGTGTCTGTACTGAACATGTACAGTATATTTCTTGGCATTCCCTAAACAATACAGGAGAACAACTATTTACATAGCATTTGCATTATCTTGTTACTATAAATAATTCAGAGACAAGTATATGGGATGGATGGGCAAAGGTTCTATGCAAATACTGAGGCATTTTATAAAAATAACTTGAGCATCTGCAGATTTTGGTATCAGTAAGGGACAGGGCAGGATCCTGTATTAATCCCCCACTGACACCAAGGGACGAGGATTATTTAGACATATGATGAGCTGATAAAAATGCTCTTAACATATTGTGAAGTGAGAAAACCAGGCTATCAAACTGTAAGAATGGAATGATGTTAGGTTTTTAAAATGTGAACATCACATCCACATAGATGTGATGTGTGTATGTGTTTGTGTTTAGCTACGCATATATAGAATGGAGGGATACACACCAAAATTAACCAATTATCTCTGGACAGTGGCATTATTGTTAACTCTTATTTTATTTATTTATCTATAATTTCCAAATTTTCTAAAATGATCATCTATTATTTTATAATAAAGTTATTATTTTAAAAAGATCTTTTAAAGAAACTCATTAAATCTTCTGTTAAATACTCCCCTTTCGCCAATTGCAATGTTGCACACCTATAATCCCAGATACTCAGAAAGTTGAGGCAAAAGGGATTGCAAATTCAAGGCCAGACTTCATAACTGAGCATGACCTTGTCTCAGAATAGAAATAAAAAGGGCTGGGGATGTAGGTCAGTGATAGGCTGTCCCTGGGTTCAGCCCCCAGTACCACAAAAATAAATAACCCCTCTTTACATTTAAAATATGATATTTATAGTAACAATATCTATGCGAAGTGACACATATCTACCTTCATATTGAAAACACTCTGACTAATCCAGAAGTCTTAAGGCTGGTAATTTTCACTATCTAAAGACAACCAAGAACCAAGTAGTTAGCAAATAGCATTTGAAAGAATATCACAAGGGCTGCAGGTTTAGCTCGGTGGTAGAGTGCTTGCCTAGGATGTGGAAGGCTCTGGGTTTGATCCTCAGCAGGAGAGAGAGAGAGAGAGAGAGAGAGAGGAGAGAGAGAAAACGAACATAAGCATTGATAAGGATGTAGAAATATTGGAGCTCTTGTGCAATGTAAAATTCAGCCCCCATGAAAGTAGAATTATTATATTATTCAGCAACTCCAATTCTGGATATAACAACTTAAAGCAGACAGCAGGGACTTGAATAATTATTTACATACCCATATTCAGAGCATATTTATTCACCATAGTCAAAAGGTGGAAGCAACCTATGCATTCACTGATGGATGAATGGATGAATGGATAAAGAAAATGTGCTATATTTTCACAATAGAATATTCTTCAGGCTTAAAAAGAAAGGAAATTCTGTCACATTATACATGCAACATGTATGAATTTTGAGAATAGTATATTATGTGAAATAAGCCAGTCACGAAAGGTCGAATACTGTATGATTCCACTTATATGGAATACCTAGAGTCATCAAATTCATAGAAACAGAAAGTAGAATATTGGTTACCAAGATGAGGGTAGAAGGAAATGAGGAGTTGTTTAAGGGAATTTGGCTTTAGTTTTGCAAGATGAAAAAGTTATGGAGATGGTGGTAGTAATGGCTGCACAGCAGTGTGAATGTACTTAATGCCACTTATCAGGACACTTAAAAATGGTTACTATGGTAAACTTTATGTATATTTTACAATCAAAAAGAATAATAAGTTAAAAGAGACATTTGAGTAGTTTTTAAAAACAAGCAGGGAGGGTGGTGTAGGCTTATAGTTCCAACAACTCAGGATACTGAGGCAGGAAGATGGCTGGAGCCCAGGAGTTCCAGGCAAGCCTGGGCAACTTACTGAATGAGAGAGAGAGAGAGAGAGAGAGAGAGAGAGAGAGAGAGAGAGAGAGAGAGGCAGGTAGGAAGGAAAACATAATGTACAAATGTACGAAAGCTTAGGTACTTAATTCACATGAGGATTCCTCAGGTTATTTGATAGTTTTATTCATCAGAGGTCTTGTTAGCTGGTTCCCAACCTTTTACAAATTAAAGGTAGTAAATAAGAAAGAGAAAAGGCAGCTATGGGTGCACTAGCATGGCCAGCCAGCCCCTATAAAACAGGGATGAGGAAGGGAGGGAGGAAGGGAAGGAGACAGTCAATCTGTGCCTTGGTCTGAAGCAGTTCAGTAGACCTAAATATAGCAGCACATGGAGAGTTCCCTAAATCAAAACACAAGACCCTATGAAAACAATGAGATCTATAGCTTGCCACTTACTTAAATTTAAAGTTTATTTATAAATGACTCTGTCATTTTCAAGGAAATACATATGCCAAAAACAAAAAACAAACAAACAAAAAACAGGGCAGCAGAGGAGCGCCACAAACCTCAGAGATCCTCCCCTGGAACAGTAAGGAAGTCCCATAAAGAAGACCCAAAGGGCGCTGGGCTTGTGGCTCAGGGGTAGAGCACTCGCCTAGCGTGTGTGAGGCACTGGGTTTGATTCTCAGCACCACATATAACAAATTAATTAATTAATTAAAGGTTCATCAACAGCTAATATATTCATATATACATATATGACCCAGAGGAACATCAAGGAAAATTAAAAGAAAAGTTTCAGGGCTGGGATTGTGGCTCAGTGGTAGAGCGCTCACCTAGCACAGTCGGGACCCGGTTCGAGCCTCAGCACCACACAAAAATAAAGGCATTGTGTTGTGTCCATCTACACCTAAAAAATAAATAAATATTTAAAAAAAAGAAAGAAAGAAAGTTTCAAAAGCCAACAAAGGTTTACAATTTGTAGTTTGGATCCTCAAAGGAAGAAGTTGCAATTACCAGGAAAATTCAACAGTATCTCCAATACTGAGGAGTCGCTCTCCTCGCCACTGCTTGACAAAGGAGGTCAAGAGGTGTGAGCTGTCCTCTGCACGAGGTGGCTGGAGAACCCTCGCTCGCACCCTCGCTGGAAAGACGCTGTCGGTGTCGCAGGCTCCTGGCGCCTGGTCTGCCCTGCCCTGTGTCCTCCACCCTCGGCTCTCCTGGCTGCTCTGACCAGGAGCGCAGCGACTTTTGCAATAGACCTTCCCCTCTAGGGCCGAGGCCACTGCGCAGCCACTAGCAAACGAACTGTGCCTTCTTCGGATCCTGGGGGATTTGGGGGAGCAGCAGCAGGCCCAGGGTCTAGGAGGGACGTGAAGGACACGTTGAGCTCACAAACTCCACACCTTGTTTATCATTCAACAGTGCCAAGGAACGGGAATGTGTCTCCTTCCTCTCTCCATTTGGGTCTCAAATCTTTCTGTATGTGTAACGCATAACATTTTTAGAAGTGCTCAAGGATCTCTTTTGGTTGGTCCCACAGCAAACACCAGAAGTAGATATAACCCCATGTAGGACGGGGTGACTTCCTGGCGAACGTCATAAAATGCAAACACCTCCCTTCTGGCTGGAGAGAGAAAAGGGACAGGGGGTGAAGAGATGCTTCAGTAAGGCGTGAACTTGGTCAAGCTGGCAGGCAGTTGATCCTCCTGGGATTCCTCAAGACCTTGGGTGACCTTCTGGAGCCCTCACTCCCTTTAATCAGAGCATCTTTGCCTTATATTAGTTTAAAATTCTGTATGTATTTTTCTTTAGAAAAATCATAAACCAAAAATAAAAACATGTTTCTAGAATGGAAGTAAAAGTGGTGGACTTTTCAGATGGGACAGTTTGGGTTAAATTCTATTTTCAGTAGTCTCAGGACACTTCACCCATTGGAGTGGGTGTGATAATGTTATTTATCTCACTTGAGACAATTTGTTAGTAGCAAAGCCAGAACTCACAACTTGCAGGTTATTAATATTTCACACAGTCCATAGTGCAGTTCAGTTTCTCTCTCTTTTTTCAGGAATAAAAAACACTTGCCCTAAAAAAGCATCATAAGGGTGGGGCTCCGGGTTGGGGGCCACCTGTAATCCCAGGGGCTCTGGAGGCTGAGGCAGGAAGATCTTGAGCTCAAAGCCAGCCTCAGCAATTTAGCAAGGCCCTAGGCAATTTGGTGAGACCCTGTCTCTAAATAAAATACAAAAAAGAGATGGGAATGTGGCTCAGTGGTTAAGTGTCCCTGAGTTCAAACCAGAGAGAGAGAGAGAGAGAGAGAGAGAGAGAGAGAGAGAGAGAAAGAAAGAAAGAAAATTAAATTCAGAAGACCTGGTTTCCAGTTCCAGTGGTGCCACTTCTTAGCTTTGTAACCTTAGATATGTCACATACTTCTGAAATGTAGTTTCCTCATATGTAGAATGCTTGATAATACCTACCTTAACCTTCCCATAGGATTAGTGTACAAATCAGATGAAGTGATGCAGCTTTTGCATTTAAACTAGTATAAAACTATTTACATTGAGTTTGTTAGTATACTGAGATTATGGACATTTTTGCTTATAGAATGTCTTACAGTCTAATTTGCCCCAGGCCAGGTTTTGTTTTTGTTTTCATTTGTTTTAGTAATTCATGAAGAACTTGTAACATGATCCCATTTCAGTCAAACTGAAAACTCTGGTTTAAAAAACAATGCTGATCAAGGTGAGAGGGGGACCAGAACTCACATTTCCTTATTGGTGGTTTGAACTAGATCAAAATCATCACACTGGCGTCATTAGTTAGATTAGGTCTTTCTGGTAGCAAAGTAAAATTTATGTAGAAATGCTAGTGTAATTCTAGAGTCACCTACAGGATACTAGTGTGAATCTCTTTAAATCAGGGGTTCTAAACTTGGGGGTCCAAAGACACTGACAGCTATGACAAATGGCTGCTGATAGAACTAACTTTCTTTCTTTCTTTGGTAGAACTGTTTTGTTTTTTTTTTGTTTTTGTTTTTGTTTTGGAACATCTTGCTGCTGTCTACCTGGCCTCTCAGGAGAGTGGCCTTTTCTACCTCACTCCACAGGCACTTGGCCACCCCCCTGTCTCCTCTTTGCCCCCTTACCTGCCCTTATCTTTCTTATTTTCTCACCTCCAGCACTCTCCCCGTCACCACTCTCCATTTGTGTCCAACTTTAATGATGCAGAGATCTGAGACATCAGGAAAGAAGATTGTAACATCTCAGGGGGAAAACAATCCAAATGTCTATTGACAGATGAAAGGACAAACAAAATATGGTACATACATTCAATGGAATATGATTCAAGCTTAAAAAGAAAGAAAATTCTGCTACATGCTATAACATACATGAACCTTGAATATACTATGCTAAGGGAAATAAGTCAGACACACACACCAAAAAAAATACAAATATTGTATGATTTCCCTTATACTAGTTACCTGGAATAGTCAAATTTACAGAGACAGAATAGTATAATAGTGTTTGCAAAGTCCTAGGGGAGAGGAGAACGGAGAGTTAATACGTAAGAGTTCTGAGATGCAATTTTTACAAGATCAAAAAGTGCTGGAGATGTGGGTAGCTCAATAGTAGAGGACTTGTTGAGCATGAAAAAGGTCTTGGGTTTGACCCCCAGTACCACACACACACACACACACACACACACACACACACACACAAAATGTTGGAGAAGGATGGTGTTGACAGTTGAATAACAGTGTGAATATACTAAATGTCACTGAACCGTATACACTTAAAAACAGTTAAGATGGTAAACCTTATGTTATATATATTTGATTGTGTGTGTGTATGTGTGTGTGGTATGCCAGGAATGGAACCCAGGAATTCATGAATGCTAGGCAAGTGCTCTACCACTGAGCTACACTATCAGCCCTACCATAATTTTTTTTTTTAAATTTTTTATTGTGGGTTGTTCAAAACATTACAAATTTCTTGACATATCATATTCCACACTTTGATTCAAGTGGGTTATGAACTCCCACCTTCACCCCATACACAGATTGCAGAATCACATCAGTTACACATCCATTGATTTACATATTGCCATACTAGTGTCTGTTGTGCTCCGCTGCCTTTCCCATCCTCCACCCTCCCCCCTCCCCACCTCTCCCCTCCCCTCCCCTCCTCTCTCTCTACCCACTCCACTGTATAACCCTGAGGGTCTCCTTCCATTACCATGCAATTTCCCTTCTCTCTCCCTTTCCCTCCCACCTCTCATCCCTGTTAATTGTTAATCTTCTTCTCCTGCTCTTCGTCCCTACTCTGATCTTAGTTACTCTCCTTATATCAAAGAAGACATTTGGCATTTGTTTTTTAGGGATTGGCTAGCTTCACTTAGCATAATCTGCTCTAATGCCATCCATTTCCCTGCAAATTCTATGATTTTGTCATTTTTTAATGCAGAGTAATACTCCATTGTGTATAAATGCCACATTTTTTTTATCCATTCGTCTATTGAAGGGCATCTAGGTTGGTTCCACAGTCTTGCTATTGTGAACTGTGCTGCTATGAACATCGATGTAGCAGTGTCCCTGTAGCATGCTCTTTTTAGGTCTTTAGGGAATAGACCAAGAAGGGGAATAGCTGGGTCAAATGGTGGCTCCATTCCCAGCTTTCCAAGAAATCTCCATACTGCTTTCCAAATTGGCTGCACCAATCTGCAGTCCCACCAGCAATGTACAAGTGTACCCTTTTCCCCACATCCTCGCCAGCACTTGTTGTTGTTTGACTTCCTAATGGCTGCCAATCTTACTGGAGTGAGATGGTATCTTAGGGTGGTTTTGATTTGCATTTCTCTGACAGCTAGAGATGTTGAGCATTTTTTCATGTACTTGTTGATTGACTGTATGTCCTCCTCTGAGAAGTGTCTGTTCAGGTCCTTGGCCCATTTGTTGATTGGGTTGTTTGTTCTCTTATTGTCTAATTTTTTGAGTTCTTTGTATACTCTGGATATTAGGGCTCTATCTGAAGTGTGAGGAGTAAAGATTTGTTCCCAGGGTGTAGGCTCCCTATTTACCTCTCTTATTGTTTCTTTTGCTGAGAAAAAACTTTTTAGTTTGAGTAAGTCCCATTTGTTGATTCTAGTTATTAACTTTTGTGCTATGGGTGTCCTATTGAGGAATTTGGAGCCCGACCCCACCGACTGTAGATCGTAGCCAACTTTTTCTTCTATCAGATGGCGTGTCTCTGATTTGATATCAAGAAATTAAAGGCATAAAAATAGGAAAAGAAGAACTTAAATTATCACTATTTGCAGATGATATGATTCTATACCTAGCAGACCCAAAAGGCTCTACAAAGAAACTATTAGAGCTAATAAATGAATTCAGCAAAGTGGCAGGATATAAAATCAACACGCATAAATCAAAGGCATTCCTGTATATCAGCGACAAATCCTCTGAAATGGAAATGAGGGCAACCACTCCATTCAAAATATCTTCAAAAAAAATAAAATACTTGGGAATCAACCTAACAAAAGAGGTGAAAGACTTATACAATGAAAACTACAGAACCCTAAAGAGAGAAATAGAAGAAGATCTTAGAAGATGGAAAAATATACCCTGTTCATGGATAGGCAGAACTAACATCATCAAAATGGCGATATTACCAAAAGTTCTCTATAGTTTTAATGCAATGCCAATCAAAATCCCAACGGCATTTCTTGTAGAAATAGAGAAAGCAATCATGAAATTCATATGGAAAAATAAAAGACCCAGAATAGCAAAAACAATGCTAAGCAGGAAGTGTGAATCAGGCGGTATAGCGATACCAGACTTCAAACTATACTACAGAGCAATAGTAACAAAAACAGCATGGTACTGGTACCAAAACAGGCGGGTGGACCAATGGTACAGAATAGAGGACACAGAAACCAATCCACAAAACTACAACTATCTTATATTTGATAAAGGGGCTAAAAGCATGCAATGGAGGAAGGATAGCATCTTCAACAAATGGTGCTGGGAAAACTGGAAATCCATATGCAACAAAATGAAACTGAATCCCTTTCTCTCGCCATGCACAAAAGTGAATTCATAATTTTTTTTTTAAAGTAACATCTCCTAGCAGAAAGTTTAGGGACCCTTAGTGACATTTTTTTCTCCCCCAAAGATCCAACTCAAGATCAATTCAAATTCCATGACCAGAATGTTAGAAATCAAAGACTTATTCTGGCTTAGCCAGTAAGTTATATCTTTGTTTCTCATAAATCAACATGGATTATAAATGGATTGGGAGGTTGGGCATATGATAGTATAATTGCACTGCTAACCTCAACTCTAGCAAATACTCTTAGCAATTGGGGAAACTGCTAGCTAGTTTTCCTACTCCTCATAAAATGTCTCAGTTTTCAGACATCTCAGGTGTCTTTGAACTGTTCAGAAAAGAAATATAGTATTAGTGTACTTTCTTACATCCCCATCTACAAACTCATTTGTATTAGACAAATAATATTGGTGGAATACCCAAAAGTCTGTGCTTTGGAATGCCTGTGTGTGCTGGGTTGCAGACAAGAAACTAGACAAACACTTGACTTAATGATAACATTTGCTCCAACTCTCCTAACTCTGGTTTGAAGGAGAGATTGCTTTGTTCAGTGGAATGACTTTAACAATGAACCATTCATTCACTTGATTGCACAATGTGGAGAGAATTACCAGTTGTTCAAAATAACTTTTTAAAGCAAGAAATCAGCCTTGTGGAAGTGAATAAGGCTGGAAACAGGTAGGGGGTAGGAAATTGGACCTACGTGAATTAGACATGGGTCACCTAGTACTTGGTAGCCTGTTTCAAATTGAGGTCTTTTATCTGAGTTCTAAACAGTGGCCCTATTTCCATTTTTAATGTAAAGAAGTCCTTCTCACAGTGCACACAATTGACACTAGTGGAGACTTTGCCTAGTCAGCTCAGCAGAAGAAACAAAAGCTGAGTGGGGGGGCTGGGGTTGTGGCTCAGTGGTAGAGCGCTTGCCTAGCATGTGTGAGGTCCTGGGCTTGATTCTCAGCACCACGTATAAATAAAATAAAGGTCCATTGACAAAAAAAAAAAAAAGTTAAAAAAAAAAAAAAGGCTGAGTGGGCCAAGCGACCTCCTCCCATCTTGATCTTGAAGCCAAGGTGGGGATGGATGCTGAGGTGATGGAAGGAGGAGAGCACTACTCACCCTCTTCAGAAAATGATTGTTCCCTCCAGAGTTATCCACATAGAATTGTTCCTCTGGGTTGAAGTCTCTTTAAGGTAAAACTACTCTGTTCCAGGGGACTTTTATGACAATGAGGGATTTCACAAGATGAACTAAAGTTAGCAATGTGTTTTAAGGCAGGAAGAAATGAGTTTTGGGATCAACACAAGGAAAAGTTCTGGCATAGAGTCATCCTGAATGAAGATGTCACTAACCTTGGGAGAAAGAACCCAGCTGGAAAAGAGCTGGCTGAGTCTGCCTGCAAGAGAGAGGAGGGGCAGTATGTTAGTCAGCTTTCTGTCACTATGACAAAATACCTGAAAAGATCAATTTAAATGGAAGAAAGGTCTATTTTGATTCATGGTTTCAGTCCATGGTCAGTTGGGTCCATTGCTTTGGGGGCTGTAATAGCACAGTACATCATGACAGGAAATGTGTGGTGGAACAAAGTTGTTCACCAAATGGCAGCCAGAAAGCAAAGAGAGAGAGGACAGGGCCAAGGGTCCTAATATCCCTTTTAAGGGCATGCTCACAATGATCTAACTTCCCAAAATAGGCCCCACCTCCTGATGGTTCTACCACCTCCCTAATAGCACCACAGGCTGGGGACTAAGTCTTCAACATATGTGTCTGTGGGGTACATTTAAGATCCAAACTACAACAGGCAAATACCAGCAGTGAACGAGGTGCTTTGCCCACATTATGTACTTGTGAACAGAAGCCATCTCCCACCACCCCCACAGGGTTTGGACATGATGACCAAAACCACATGCTGTCTACATGAACCTGACTAAATGATTCTATTCTATTTATCAGAATCTCTTTGCTATTCCAGGAGACTCTTTCCCAGGCAAAATCTTTATTATTTATTACAGGAATTTCCAACTCTTTCCATAGAAAGCATCAACAGTTTATGTCCTGAGATTCTGAAACTCTGTCTCAAAATCCTGACTTTGCTGCTTCTACAAATTCTAAACCAATAGATGACAATTCCTACCCAATCACACTCAAGCTCACATATTGAAAGATGGGCCTTAAAACAAACTTCAAACTCTCAGTAAACCCCAACATTTTCTTTTCCCCTACAAGACCTGTTAAAGCTCTGCTGAGGTGGTATTGTCACTTACAGCAGTAACCAATAAACTCAGCTTTGTCTTATGAACATTCCATACTGGTGACATTTGGGCATCCATTATTCAACATACTAATCTGCACAATATATTAGAAGATCAGTCCATAATCACTATTTACCCCTTAGTGGGTGAAAAATATAATATTTTATATAGTAATGTAATGCTTTACAATTACAAAACCCTGTCCCATATATTATCTCACTGGGCTCTTTCCCATCATGCAGGATAAGTGGGGGTAATTATCAGTATCATGACAATTACACACATAAGAACACAATCCAAAGAGGGTATGTGATTAGTTTGAGGTCAAACAGCTCATTAAAAAACATAGGAGAAGTGAGCAGGTAGCTCAGTAGTAGAGCATGTGCTTAGCATGCATGAGGCTCTAGGTCAATCTCTAGCCTCCTACCACCCAAAATAAAAAGGCAGTTTTATAATTAAACAATTAAATTTTGGTTTGCCTATGTAGTCCCAGCTACTCAGAAGGCCAAGAGTTTGAAGTTTGGTTTAAGGCCCATCTTTCAATATGTGATCTCTGGAGCCTGGGAAAACTGGAGTTCAAAGGAGCCTGGGAAACATAGTGAGACCCTATGTCTTAAAAAAAAAAAAAAAAAAAGAGCATGTTGGCACACACCTGCAATCCTAGCTACTCAGGAGGCTAAGGCAGGAGGACAGCAAGTTTGAGGCCAGCCTCAGCAACTTATATGAGACCCTGTCTCAAAACAAAAATAAAAGGGCCTGGGAATATAATATAGAACGTTTGTCTACCATGTGCAAAGCCCATACCCCCTTCAAAAGAAAGAAAGAAAGAAAACAAAGGAAAATGGAATACTAAATAAAAAGAAAGACAGACAGACAAAAGAGACTCATTGCTGCAACTATTTTAATTTTAAATCTTGACTGTAAACCTACAGAGGTCATAATTAAAATATTTAAATAGGAGATTAAGCATTTTTCTAAATCCTTTTTTTGGGGGGAGGGTACTGGGAATTGAATCCAAGGATGCCTTACCACTGAACCACATCCCCAGCCCTTTTTATTTTTTATTTTGAAACAGGGTTTCACTAATTTGCTTAGGGCCTCACTAATTTGCTGATGCTGGTCTTGAACTTGAAATCTTCTTGTCTCAGTCTCCAGAGTCACTGGGATTACAGTTGTGCGCCACCACACCTGGCCATTTTTCTAAATCTTAAAGAACCAAGGGTATTCATTTGTTAGGACTGCTATAACAAAGTACTGCAAACTGGAGGAATTAGAATAATAGCAATTTGTTGTCTCGTGGTTCCAGAGACTAGAAGTCCAAGATCAAGTGTCAGCGGAGTTGATTCCTTCCAAAGGCCGTGAGAGAGAATCAGTTCCAGCCTTTCCCATCCCTTCTGGTAGTTTGCTGGCAATCTCTGGGGTTTCTTGGCTTCTGCTATTTCTCCCTGATCTCTGCCCTGGTATTTTTGTATGCATCAGTGTCTGTGTCCAAATTTCTCCTTTTTTATAAAAATACTTGTTTCATTGAATTAGGGGTCCATTTTATTTGGATATGACCTCATCTTACTTTAACTAATTATATTCGCAACCGACTTATTTCAAAATAAGGATTTCTGGGGTACTTGGATTAAGACTTCAACATATAAATTTTGGGGTGGGAGTTACAGTTCAGTCCGTAACACAAAGATATGGAAGTTTGTTCCACCTTTGTAAACCCGAGAGTTCACAACCAATGCTTGTATTCCAGTAAGTCCTTGGGACTAGGGATGGTTTTTAAGATGGTAATATTTACATTAGAATAGCCACACTTAATACTGTAATACATTTTCTGGGCTATTACATGGCCAATTTTACCTGATTTTCAGTAATAGGTAATTATGAATACTTCATGAATTATTGAGCAAAACACATGCCTGGAAACCATTGCATGTGTTCAGAGAATATATTTATTTCAATTGAATTGTGAGTGAGAGCAGTAAATGAATCGTGTCCACTAAAGAACTTGGTCTAGTCTGCAGCATGTTATGCTCTGACGGGCAAAAAGAAGTTTGTGCAAAAATATAATTTGAAGAAAAGAATCTATTTTGGTCAATAAAAATAGACAAGGAAAATTGGCTTATTGATAACTTGGGTGAATTTATTCTGGAAACCTTTTCTGCTTTAGCATTCAAAGGCTAATAATCCCAAGAGAAAACATTCTACACCCTCAACAAAGGTCTTCCTAATTCATTTACCAATTGTTAAAATGAGTTCTGAGACATGTATCAGCTGTAAGAAAGAGATGACGAAAATCAATGATGATAGCCTACAGGGGTAGTGGTATTTCTACCTCTTCAATCCATCTTGTTTTTGCTTTGTTTTGATGTGAATTTTTATTTTGAAAGCCAGGCATGGTGGTGCACACCTGTAATCACAGCAGCTTGGGGGGCTAAGACAGGAGGATTGTGAGTTCAAAGCCAGCTTCAGCAAAAGTGAGATGCTAAGCAAGTCAGTGAGACCCTGTCTCTAAATAAAATACAAAATAGGGCTAGGGATGCAGTTCAGTAGTCAAGTGCCCCTGAGTTCAATCCCCAGCACCTCCTCAAAAAATTCTATTTTGAGGGGAAAAGTATATTTGTTTACAACTGATTTTGAACCAGTACATCAGTTTTTATGACCATATTGATTTTGGTTTCATGTAACATGACATACATTCAAATATTATACACACGCATGCATATATGAAACTTATTTGTAAATTATAAGCTTTAAGACTAAAATAAACATTGTAAAACCCACCACCCCCATAACTTATGAATCAGAACATAACTAGTAACTCTCCTCTTCACTCCCTCATGGTAATCACTACCCGAAATTTGTAACTCTTTGGTTTTAAAGGCTTTATAAAAATAACATAATAAATGTAGTCGTCTGTGGACCAACCTTTTTTTTTTCAATGTTGGGTTTCTGAGATTTACCCATATTGTTGCATGCAATTATAGTTCATTTCTTTTCATTGCTGTGTAATAGTCCAGTCATAGTAATGCCCTGTAATTAGTTTATTCATCTTCCTTTCAGTGAACAGTTGTGTGTAGTTTTTTTCTTTCCTTTTTTCTTTTTTCTTTTTCTTTTGTGAATGATGAACATTCTACATGTCTCCAGGTATGTATGTCAAAGGTTTACTCCAGAGGTTGGTGTTCAAATTTTTATTTATTCATTTGCTTATTTTGCAGCATTGGAGATTGAATCCAGAGTGCTGTATCACCGAGCTATATCCTCAGCTCTTTTTATTCTATTTTGAGACCAGGTCTCACTAAGTTACCCAGGCTGCTTTGAACTCTGGGCTCAAAAGATTCTCCTGCCTTGGCTTCCCAAGTAGCTGAGATTACACAAGCAAACAAAAATTGAATTGCTTGACTTAAAACTTTATTTTGAGTTATAGGGAGCTGGAGATTGAATCCTTAACTCATACATGCTAACTAAGCACACGTTCTACCACTGCAATCTTCCTGCCCCGGCCTCCCAAGTTGCTGGTATTTACAGGTGTCCACCACAGTGCCTGGCTTGGTTTTTAAGCTTTTAAAAATTGGAATATATTTTATATACATATAATAAATGCATTTTACATGTAGAGTAAAATTTTATATCACAATCTGTACATACATGGTGAAGCCAATAACTTATGAAACAAAGCTTACTATCACTAGGAACAGTGCCCTCTAAGTTTTTCTACTTGGTTGAATTCTATTTTATCTGTTAAAAATGTTGGCTGTGGGCACATCCTTGTAGTCCCAGCTACTTGGTAGGCCGAGGGAGGAGGATCATTTGAGCCTGGGAATTCAAGATCAGCCTGGGCAACATAGGAAGATCCTGTTTTAGAAAGAAAGAAAGAAAAGAGAAAGAGAGGGAGGGAGGGAGGGAGGGAGGGAGAAAGGTAGGTTAGTTGTGTATCACTAAATTGGTTTCACAACATATTTGAAAAAAGCCTGATCTAGAATATATACCCAGGAGTAACACTGTCAAATAAATCCTAGTTATAGGCACATTCAATCTTACTACAAAATGACAAATTGTTTTCCAAAGTGGTTTTACCAACTTACATTCCCTCTAAGAAAATGAAAAAAAAAAAATCCTTTTGTTTATATCCTCTTCCACACTGGCCAGAGTTCCTCAGAGTTCTTAACATTTGCTAATTTGTAGGCATAAAATAATAGCTCACTGTGGTCTGCATTTGCATTTCCCTGAGGAATGCCTACCTTGGATATCTTTTTGATTATTTATTTGCCTCCTCTGTGAAATGCCTATGCATGTCTTTTGCCCATATCTCTGTTGGTTTTCTTTTTATTTTTTTACAAGTTACCTGCCAAAAAAATTGGATCACATTCTGTGGTATTGTGCACATTTCACCTAGGATTTAATGGGAAGATTATTCCTCTGGGGATGGATTGTTACCAAGGAACTTGATCTGATCTGAGAGGGCATGGGAAGAAAACTGTGGCCTCTTGTTTTGATTTGTTTTTCTGTGGAAGAAATATTGACCCTTGTCAGGAATATTCTCTCTGTCAGCTAGGACCAGACTTTTTTTTCCCCTTTCCTTTTTTCTTTCCTCTCTCTCTCTCTCTCTCTCTGTGTGTGTGTGTGTGTGTGTGTGTGTGTGTGTGTGTGGTGCTCAGATGGAACCCAGTGCCTCGTTCATGATAAGCAGGTGCTTTACCACTGAAATAAGCCTGATCTTTTTTTTTCCTTCTTGAAGGTGTAATGGCTGCCAAAGAAAGAGGGGAGGGGTCAACCATTCCTCTTCCACCCTGCTTAAGGAACAGCAGTCCACCTCCTCTTTCTGTAACCCATTTCTCTTTGACACCAGCTGAACATCCTGTTCTTCTGACCATCTAGCACCTGGATTATGAGCTCCTGCACATTACAGAGGTTTCTTTTGATGTCTTCCTGCTGCAGTTCTGGATCTTTTCTTTTGCACCCTGATTCTTCCTTGATGTTTCACCCAAAGAAGATAAAGATTTGCCTGTCACTGGCTGCTTTACGTAAGGATACTCTGACAAGGGAACCCATTCAAGCCTTCTGCCCAGGTGGTCCAGTGCTGATCCATAGCTATCTCTGGCCCAGAGTGGGCTTTCAAATATGTTGATTTCACAACATATTTGAAAAAAGCTTTTTTCAGTAACAGTGCATTCTATGACACTATTTCACAAAGCAGATGATTTTTTCCCCATAGGTGACCTTGTTATATCCGAGGCTTATGTTATTAATGAAATCAATCAATATATGGATACCCCAATATCAGAAAATCAAAAATCAAACCAACTACAAGTCTCTGTCATAATTAAGTTATGACCCATATCGTGATTATAGCTCCTATCTGCCATTTGTATAATCTGGAGTATGATTTTATTATTGCAAGGTTGGTAGTGATCTTAGTTTTGCTTTGACATCATCCTTGGTACTAGCTTTGGGCCTTGCTTCCATTGTTCAAGGCTTTTCAAATTGGGTTCCTTAGAGCTCTAGTGTTGGAAAGCAGATTTTTCAAGTTGATGTCAAGTACCTCACTGTCTTACCCTAAAATTCCATGATGTCATGGGCAAGGGGGATAAGTAGGTAACCAGAGCTCTGAGGCCTCTCTGTTTCAACCAAAGCAGGTCTTTTGTTTTATTTTTAATTAAGTAGAATCCCATTTTTAATAAATACAATTTCTGTTTTTAAAGTGTGAACATCACTGGAGTAGCTCACCGTGGGGCAAACATCCTTAAAATATTTAGAGATGTAACTAAAGAGTAAAGGCAGCCTGGTATTTGTTGATGATTTACTTTCCTTCAAATAGATATGTAGCTTCTAACAATGACAGATTTTTTTCTTCCCATTTTTTTACTTTATTTGTATGTTTGTTTGTTTATTAGCAATGGGGACATGAACAAAGAGCTTCAGGCATAGTAGGCAAGTGCTCTACCACTGAGCTATATCACCAATCCTTTTTATTTCTCGTTTTCACACAGGATCCTACTGAGTTGCCACAACTGGTCTTGAACTTGCAATCCTCCTGCCCCTGCTTCCTAAGTAGCTGCCATTGCAGGTGTGTGCCACCATATCTGCCTTCACTTCCCATTTTTATGCCTGGTCGAGGGTCCATGATTCCTGTGTCCAAGTTGGTACAGTTTTCTAGTTCATCATCGAGGCAGACTGTGGGTGAGCTCCCAATGCCAGCGCCCCGTCTTCCATGAGTTTCAGCCCGTGCATCACTGCTTCACACCCCAGCCTCTCTAATGCTTCGATGTCACTGTACCACTATGTTCTCACCCAAGGACTATGAGCATAAGTGATGTGTGCAATTTCCACCTCATTTGCTTAAAAAAGAATTGCTTTTCCAAGACTTTTTTCTCAATGCCACCACCTTCCCACAAGCTGAGCACTGCGTCATGGTGACTCTGTACCTCCCAGGCAGACAAGGACAACTCTAGGAATGGTGGAGCAACAAGACAGAAAAGACTTGTGTCTTTGAAGAGCTGTATGAAGCACAGGTGCCCCACCAGTTGGGATAGCTCACCTCCAGATTGTTAGAAGGACGTATGGTCAATTGCCACATAAATGGTCTGCAATCCTATTCTCTAATAGAACCATCAAATCCAAGAATTTTAGACCTGAGAGAAGTCTCAGCAGTCACTGAAACTAGTTCTAGGATTTGCATTTGTTCTGGGCACAGAAGATATGGATTTCTGAGATTTTGAGATCACTGGGTGTTGGGGTTTGGGGAGGGAACATGTTTTACATGTTCCCTCCCCAAACCCCAACACCCTCTGCTGCTCAGAGTACTTGCCTGGGGTGTAGGAAGCGCAGTGGAAAGGGCTCTGGTTAGGCTTGGCTTTCTGGAAACAACCAGCTTAGGTCCTCTGGCAAGTCTTGGGATCTTTTCTTTGGAGACTCATATTCTGGTCCAATCTACTTTGTTTACAGAGAAAGAAACTGAGCACAAGGAATTTGTCCAAGGTCATATAGAGATGTAGTGGCAAAGCTGGAACTAGAATCCGTTCTTGTCAGGGGAAAAAGAGGGCCTTGTGTCTCAGGCAGATTGTTGAAGTCCCACAATATCTCTTCTCCATCCCACTGTACCTGGATAGTAGGTTAACCCGTACACCAAATAACTGTCTATATTAGACGCCTCCAACCAGTTTCTGGCTGCCTGTCTTTGTTGCCATGTTTTTTACAAGACGGAAAGAAACAATTCTTGCTATTTTTTTTCATAATTTACTATTTATGATGTATTTAAATGTTTTATTCAGGACAGAGTTCTGTAAGGGGTGGGAGGGGATATTTGAGGGAGGGCTGGGTCTTAGGGAAAGGAATAGGGAACTCATCATTCTTATGAAGTGTTACTATTTGCCTCTACTTTGTATTGTTCAGAAATGGCAAAATGTGATGATAATAAATATCATTTTAATGTATTAAACTTTCATCACTTAAAAAAAAAAAAGCTGGAACTAGAACCCAGGTATCCTGATGTTATGTTGGATGTTATGACACTGTACTACTGTTGCAATTGTCCTGATTTGCCCCAGATTTTCCCCCACAGCTCTCAAGCCAGGTGAGCTGATGTTTCTGGAACCCTGATCTAAAATACAAACTGCATCCATGGACCGTGGCTAGATGTTTGCTCACATTTTACAATATAGTGCGACTCGACCACAAGCTAACAGAAATGAATATTTATGTGTGTTGATCCTGGCTCTTATGCACAGTCGTGCCACTGTTCAGATACCTGCCTTCCTTCCAGGGTCTCTTCTCTGGAGTACGTCCGTTTTCAGAGTGTCCTGCTCCAGCGGGGGCTCTAAGCACTCTCTGCTATTCCCTCTCTCTACTTAGCAAATCCAGTTTTCTGATTGATTTCACTCCTGGGATTCTTTTCTCTCTTGGCCTTGTCTTGACGTAGCATGAAAGCAGAGCTGGCAGGAACCCTTTTGAAGTCAGCCAAGACTAACAGGGCAGATAGTTTGGATGTGCAATCTTAAGAAGTTCAGGGACAAATGAGTAGTGAGCTTAAGGCTGGGTACCTGAAGAAGCCCATCCACTCCACTATAGACACATGGAGTCATGTTCTCCAAACAAATGAGCACAGAGAACAGACAGAATTCTCCTAAGAGGGCCTGTCCTCCACTGTTCATACACTTCTCCTGTCAACACCTTTGTGGTTGAAAAGAAATAAGAAAGCTGTACTTGAGTTTCTTTCTGGTGCTTTTAGATCAAGCAGGAATCTCACATTCATTGCCTTCTGTATTTCTTTTCCTTCTCCCCCTTCCTTTTGCTTTTAAATTCAGATCATTTGCCAGACGAGGGTCATTGCTAAAAATAAATCCTCATTTTCCTGAGCTAACTGTGATGTCATTTATGGTATTCTTATAACAGAGTCAACGCTCTAGGTATATAGACACACAAATGAAAAATAAAACCTCCGTTCCCAAGCTGTTTCTGGAAGTTTGTATTGCCATTGGCAAAATCCTGGACTTTTTTAGGGAATATGATCCAGACTGCTGCTATCCTCCCACACTTTCCTTCAGAGGTCTTCCCTGGTTGTGCAGCCAAGCACTGATGCTCACACCTCCCCCAAAGAGGTAATTATTCACAGTACTCTTTTTTGTATATGTGTGTGTGTGTGGTGCTGGAGATCAAACCCAGGACCTCATGCATGCTAGGCAAGCACTCTACCTCTGAGCCATTCCAAATCCCATTAATGTTTTCTTCCCCTGTAACTGTGCTGGTCAGCTTTCTATCACTGCATCAAAATACCTGAGATAAATCAACTTTAAAAGAGAAAAGGTTTATTTTGGCTTACAGTGTTAGAAGTTTCAGTCCATGGTTGGCTTCTGGGCCTGGGGCGAGACAGAACATCACGGCGGGAGTGCATGGCAAAGGAAACCCTCACCTCATGGTTGTGGAGAAGTGAAAGAGAGAGAGGAAGGGAGTGGGGTTCTCTCAAGGGCATGCCCCCAATGTTCTAACTTTCTCCCCCTAGGCCCCTTCTCTTAAAGGTCCCATCATATAGTACCACAGGTTGGCAACTAAGCCTTTAATGCATGAGTCTTTGGGGAACTTTTTAAAAAATATTTTTATTAGTTATAGATGAACACAATGCCTTTATTTTATTTATTTATTTTTTAATGTGGTGCTGAAAATCGAACCCAGTGCCTCATACATGCTAGTCAAGTGCACTACCACTGAACCACCACCCCAGCCCCCTTTGGGGAACTTTTGTCCAAACCAAAGCTGTTATAGTTTGGACCTGAAATATCTCTTAAAGGTTCATGTGTTGAAGGATCGGTCCCCATCTGGTGGTGCTATTGGGAGAGAATAGAAAGTTTAGGAGGTAGGGTCTAATTGGAAGACGTAGATCACTGAGGGCATGCCATTGAAGGCTATATTTTGTCCCTGGTGCTCTCTCTCTCTCTCTCTCTCTCTCTCTCTCTGTCTGTCTCCTAACTACCATGAGGTGAGCAGCTTTGCTTCACCATGCACTTTCTACCATGATGCTTTCCCATAAGCCCACAGTGTTGGGGTCAAGCAACTATGGGCTAAAAACCTCTAAATAAATCTTCAAATAAATAAATCTTCCTCCTTCCAATTGATTTTCTCAGGTATTTTGTCACAGCAATGGAAAGTTGACTTACACAATAACATTAACACTGTTTTTAAGGGAAGGAAATTGAGGTCCAACAAAATGAGGCAACTAGACTGAATGGGCAAGTTTCCAGCCAAGTTAAAAATAAAATTTGTGCTGTAAAAAATCCAGGAATTAAAACTTTCATCTGCTTTATTTTTTTAAAACGTATGTGGTTTTTAAAAATATTTATTTATTTATTTATTAGTTGTAGTTGGACAGAATACCTTTATTTTATTTATGTGGTGCTGAGGATCGAACCCAGAGCCTTGCATATGCTAGGCAAGTGCTCTACCGCTGGGCCACAACCCCAGCCTCTGCTTTATTTATTTTTTATTTATATTTTTGCTTTGTTTTGTGTTTTAGTACCTGCTAAAAACTGATCAACATGCAGAGGGTTAAACTTGTGGAAGAAATAAATCGAATGGTGTCGGCTCAGGACAGAACACATTGGGAATGCATAATAGAAAAACAGTACTCTCCTTAAGCTTCATAACTCTAGCAAATTTGTGGATTTGGGTTAACCAACACTGGAATTCCAGAACTCAAGTTACCCAAGTGTGGCTGACCAGGGGAATTTCTGTTGGCTGGATGGGAAATCTTCAATGTCAGCATTTGTTTTCATCTGCACTCAACATTTTGATTCAATGTGTAAGTAACTTTCTTTCCATCTTGGTGTTGATAAGGAGCCTAAAGCCTGGAAAAGTGTCTATCCACTCGGGTCTAAACGTGGCCACCAGTCATGGAAAATGCTGAACTGTGTCTTTTCCCAATCAGATCCTCTACCTGGTGCTAAAGACACAGGACACCTGAGGCTGCAGTGACCACACTGCACATTTATCATTTTACCATAAACTCCCAGGTCCCCAGCTGGCTGTGTTAAAATGTTCCATCTCCCCAGTGAGCCAAACCCCCTTGAGGGTAAGGACTCACTTATTCCTTCCACATCTGCCCTGGTGCAACAAGTTATTCTGTCATGTGAAAGTATTAAAGGATAGAAGGTGGGGAAGTGAGGGTGTGGGAGGGCACATTGGAAATCAGTCCCTCGCCAGACCTGCTGAAGCACTGATGTGAATGAACCAAAGTTTGCCAAGGTGTATGGGCAGCCAGACATGCTGAGTTGCTGGATTGAGACTGAGAAACGAAAGCTGACGTAGAAGTTTCTGGAAAACGATTGCCTTTGCATTTGGTGGTGGGCCTGGGGCAACTGTTGGTTGTAGGAAGAATTGCTGGGTGCAGAACAGGAAAGACAAAGAACAAGCTGGAACTTACCATCCCCGCAGCCTGTCTGTCACCCCATCAAACCACAATTGCCTTCAGGGTAGTGAATGTTGTTTTGCTTCCATTTTCCAAATCTTGGCCAACTTTAATCCAGAAGCATGCAGGGAATGGAGATTTGGGAAACCATTCTAGCTAAAGCAAGACAACATAGAACAATACAAAATTAGCACAGATATGCCATGGTCGCTCAGAACTCACCTGGTCAGTCACTAGCATCCTGGAAGAAGTCATGATCTAGAGTCAGGAAATCTCTAACTTCTGGTCATATTTCTACCTTTAAAATGTGCCCTTAGCTAAGTTGTTAACCTCTTTGCATCTTAGGTCTTCAGGGGAACAAGAAGACAATGACCTCTTAGAAGGTTCATACAAGAGGGGCACATGGTGGCTCACACTTATAATCCTGGCTACCCAGGAGGCTGAGGCAGGAAAAGATCATGAATTCAAGGCCACCTGGCGCAGCTCAGTGAGATCCTGTCTCAAAATAAAATAAAAAGCACTGGGATTTAGCTCCGTGGTAGAGAGCATGTCTCATAGGGTGAGGCCCCTGGGTTTGATCCCCAGTGCTGAAGGAACAATGACAATCACAACAAAAAAGTTCATGCAGAGGTAAGAGCATTAAAATGGTAGCAGGGAGCTTTGATAACTTCTATCCAAAAGTTCTAAAACATAACATTTTCAATGTTATTTTTATTTTTCTCAGATTTTCCTGGGCATTTAAAGCATATCTATTTAGAGCTGAGTCTCCTGGATAAAGCATGGGCTGGAAAATCAGTAATTTCAGCTATTTTTTTCTCTCCATAATCTTGGTATGCTATGAAATTTGGAGCAAGTCATTAAAACATTTGCTGTTCAACATTTACTTGTGCACAGAATGGGGAGAAAAACATTCTAACAACATTAATTGCCTACTAGCTAATTCCCTTAAGAAATGAAGCCCCCCAGGGCTTGTAGCATCAGACCCAGCAGAGCTATTGGGAATGGCAGGATCACCAGAGCAGTGATTTTTCAGGGCTTGCCTCTGTGATCTCTTTGGGGCAACAGATAAGATTGTTCCAGAGCATACTAAACTAGCACATGCATATTTCACCTCAGGCTAAGTTACAGGGTTTGTTGCTCTTACCATGTACCATCGAACAGGTAATAGCCTCATCTCCTGCAAAGCAATAGAAGGGCCTGACTTATTCTATTCATTGGAAGTGGTGATGGGGAACTGAAGAAAGACAGAGAAGATGGATCCAGGCTAGGGCCAAGGGAACAGGGCCTAACCCAAGTAGCTGCTTTCTTCCTGAACCAACCTCTTTCTTCCTTCCTCCACCCCCCCCAACATCTGGACCTGGGATTAAACCTCGAGGTACTGAGCCACATCCTTGCCTCTTTTTCTTTCTTCTTCTTCTTCTTCTTCTTCTTCTTCTTCTTCTTCTTCTTCTTCTTCTCCTTCTCCTTCTCCTTCTCCTTCTCCTTCTCCTTCTTCTTTTTAATTTATATGTGGTGCTGAAGATCAAACCCAGGGCCTCACACATGCTAGGCAAGCGCACTACCGCTGAGCTACAGCCCCAGCCCCTTTTTTATTTATTATTTTGAGACAGGGTCTTGCTAAATTGCTCAGGGCCTCACCAAGTTGCTGAGCCTGGCTTTGAACTCATGGTCCTCCTGCCTCAGCCTCCCAAGCCACTGGGATTACGAGCACCACCGTGCCAGGCCAACCACTTTCTTTAGAGGAGTGGGGAGTTCTGCAGAGACCTCCTCTCAAGAACAAGATGGTGTATGTGTCTCTACATGTAGAACAATTGATGACCCCAACAGATCTGAAGAACACAAATATCATCCCCTTAGATGTGAAATGTGAACTCTGTAGAAAACAGGGATCAAAAAAAAAAAAAATGCATGGGTCTGGGGATGCAACTTAGTGGTAGGGTGCTTGCTGGACATTGACAAGGCTCTGGGTTTTATCTCCAGAATCATAAGGGGAAAAAACATGAACAGTAATATTTCCCTCCATGTGTTTCATTAACAACATGCACCTTCCCAGGTCTGTGTACTTTGGTGTCTCTCTTTAGTAATTAATATCTGAGGCATTAAACATCTATCTAGCATCTGTGTGTCAAACAGAACTTACTAAGAAATGCAAAGATATGACATTTTGGACATAAAGTAATATCTCTTGCCTTCAAAGCTGACAAAGCTCAGAGCACCATTTTTCATCCTAGGCTTCCAGCTGTTAGCTGAGTGTATTTATAAAGGTGCAGCCTTGTATTGCATCATTCACATTCTCTCCCTAGTCTCTGCCATCCAATGGCTTGCCTAAGCAAGTTGGCAGATGGACAGGAAGTAAGGTCTGAATAGTTATATAGAGTCAAGGATAAACATATTTTGGTATTTTAAAAGGCTAATATAAAAATAGCAGTAAAACTATTTCATGATAAAAATAATCAGTTCCAAAGACCTTTATTAGTTTTTCTCTTTCTGAATTAGAAGACTTTTATGTGACTTAGAGCATTTGAGTCCAGGGTCATGTTTGTTATGTTTATATAGTAACCAAAAACTGTAGCTAAATATTTATGTAGTTACAAAACTTTTAACAGGCCCCAAACTTGGAATAATCTAAAAGAAAACAAAACACTCCATTTTGCCCAGTTGTAAATCCCTGTTGTCAAAATGACTTGGACACTGGAAAGACAAGGAGTAGGCCCGAATGGCTCCCATATGTTTGCTAAGAGCAGGCCTGTGGGGGTCGGGTGGGAGGGAGAACAGAGGAAGGGGCTGCATTGAGTGTTAGGCCGTCTGGTAATTCACAGGGCATCGTTTTGCACTTGTCAGCTGTTGCTCAGGGATGCCTGCATGATAAATGAATAATGGGCTCCACAGGGCTCCTCTTACACTAAAAAATTCAGTGCATATGGTTCTGGCCAGCTCTCTATCCCATATTTTCCTTTGGTCACTCTGGAAGTACATTTGTTCTCCAGGCCATAAAAAAAGAATATTACAGCTTTTAGGAGAGAATTGAGACCAACAGCTCAGGGCCTCAGTCTTTAGGGACATGACATAAAGAAAGTCTATTTGAAACCTGGATGCAGGATCATTCTAAACAAGAACCCAGGATTGGTGGAATAGAAGAGAGGGAACAAAGGAAAAGGTTTAACAAGATTTTTTTTTTTTCTTTGAATACATAAAGATCCACACTCACACTGATAATCATCTGAGAAATTTTTCAAGAGAGTAAGATAGGATGCTCCTAGGCCTTTGGTCACTCTGGAAGCATGACAAGGTACCTGTGAGATCACAATAATATAGGCATAGTCCACCATACAATGATAATAACCATATCTTCCACACAAGCTTGTGGTGGTACATGAATACAGCAATGTAGAAGGTACTTAGCAAAATGTCAGGCACAAAGTAAGTGGTAATCAGTGTTAGTTACCACAAGTGGAACATCCCTAATCTGAGAGCACCAACTTGATCCTACCAGTGGAAAGTTACTTACATAAAACTTTTTCAACACAAAACAGAAAAGGTAGGAAATTACCTTCAGGCTAAAAGTACAAGGCATATATGAAATATAAATAAATTTCATGTTTAGACTCGAGTCCTATCTCCAGGATATCTCCTTTTGCTGGAGATCGTGCCCAGGGCCTTGAACATGCTAAGCAAACGCTTGCAGAGCTCCATCTCCAGCCCTCCAAGATATCTCATTGCATATATGCAAATATTCCAAAATTAAAAAAAAAAAATACAAACTCTAAAACACTTCTTGTCCCAAGCATCTTGAATAAGGGATTCTCAACCTATGTCACTATTCCTCAACTCTGGAGACACTGCTTCCTTGTTCTCAATGCAGGGCAGGGGTTCTCACTAGACATACTGAACTGGAATTACTACAAAAATTGGGCAGACATTTCCCAAAAGGCCTTGACTTGGAGGAATGATGATTATGACTCTACCCTGAAAGCTATGGCTTAGGAACATAATGGTCTCTTGTCACCAAGAGAGAAAGCCTACCCTCACTGAGGCCATTAGCAGAAATCTAGCCTCCCAGGAATGGAGGCTGTATGGGCCTTTTTGTTCATGATAGTTCAAAGCATTTCTTGAAGTTTTACAAGGGGGCAAGGAACACTCAGTCAAACCTGAAATAGCCCCTGTCAAGGCTGATGGCCAACAGCTGTGGCAAAGGCAGCTGCTGTGACCAATGTCACTGCACCTGACCCTAGGCATGGGGATCCCTGACAAGTGATCATGAGAGCCTCGCAGTTTTCATCTGTCTGGAAGCCAACAGGAAGTAAAAGGGAACCAGATTCTGATCCCTAGCAATAACACCCAGTCAATTCAGGTAAATTTCTCATCCTGTTGTCCCTTACCTTACCATGGAGTTTGAAGAAAAGGAGGAATTCCTATACTTCAGAGCTAAGAAGCCTATTTTGTTATCCTATTATCAGGACAGTTTTCTTTCATTTTAAAATTCAGGTAAATTTCTTATCAGAATAAGATTATATACCTGGAGATTTCTGAATATTGTTTTGAACACTGAATATCATTTGAACTGCAATAATGATGCCAACTGACATTTATTAAGCATCTATAATACATCTTGTACCATTGTAGGTGCCTGATATACATTATTTCCTTCAATCTTATACAAGCATCTCTTCAGTACCAAGGTTACATAGCTAGAGAGTGGCAAAGACAGAATCCAATTCACTTTATTCCTCTATAGAAGGTTTTTCAAGGAGTCTCCTGAAACATTTCTTCTTGAAAGTATTCCAGGACTGGGGATGTAGCTCAGTAGTAGAGTACTTGCCTAACATATGAGAGATCTTGGGTTCCATCCTAGCACCATACACACACAAGCAAATCAGTATTCTTTTTTGTGTGTGTTTGTTTTGTTGTTGTTGTTGTAGACAGAATGACTTTATTTGTTTCTCTTTATGTGGTGGTAAAGATCAAACCCAGTGCCTCACACATGCTAGGCAAGCACGCTGCCACTGAGCTGTGGCTCCACCTCTAAATCAGTATTCTTATAAAGTTTCCTGAATGTAAAAATATTGTACATTCAAAATAGAAAATTAGGAATATATGAAAGGCATAAACAAGTAGTAAATTCTACTACACCATATATATCTGTTGTTAATTTTTCTTAATGTTTTATTGTGCATATATTTATAATATTCCTTTTGTTTCCCAAATTGGGATCCTTGATGCTTTTGAGATAAAAATTTCCTTGAAATACCAGGAAGCCTATTTTACCCAGTGAAGCAAGTATGGCCTTCTCAAGTTCAAATATAGTTTGGAAAATTGACCACACAATTTCCAAGAGGGGACTAAATTTGGCAAAATGCCTTTTTCCGCCCTGATAGAGGCTCGAAGTGCCTGACCATTTGTTTCTCTGGCAGCAGGACCACTTTTCAGTGGCAACCCATGGCTATTAGTGTCATTAGAAGTTCTTAGGCCTCTTTGGGCATTAATCATGCTCCAGATGTTACAAAAATTTAGTGACTAAAAATGTACATACATTAAAATCTTCAGCTGCTATTTCAAAGTCATGGGGATTTCAGCTTCATTCTCTTATTTCAGAGTTTTCATTGAGGCCCCATCAATGACACTGCAGCCTCATTATAAACTAAGAAGGCTTCATTATGCATACATTTCACATTTTATATTTTCCTTTAGCCAGTCCAACAGCGAGAATGTTTCTTTAAAACATTTCTCCTTTGATAGAAAGACCTTCATGGGGCCCATTTGTAGGCATAAGAGATTATACTGTTTTGATTCTATCTTTGTCCCTCAGATACCAACCAGTACCATTCTTTTCACTTTGATCAAATGGAATTATTTTTAGAAGAGGTTACTTTGTATGAAACACAGTTTATAATCCTAAAAAAATCCTTTACATTGTAGACATATGGGCTTGGTGACAGTGTGTCTAGAATGGCAATGTTTTCTCTGCCTGGAAGACTACCTTTGAATTCACCCTTTCTACTTGTGTTGCTTTGGTGCTGAATATAGTAACTGTAACATGGATCATTTCTGACAACTACTTCCTGAACTGCATTTCTGAATGTTGTACAAACTGTTTTTTTATTGGTTCTTAACAAAACTCCATGGTTCTGAGAGAAACAGATCTCAGGCAACAGTAGTAGCAAGCTTGCTGTACATACGTGTGCGCGCGCGCATGCTGGGGACTGAGCCAGATCTCATGGGCATGCTAAGCATGTGCTATATTGCTGAGCAACACCTCTAGCCCCTTCTATGATTTTTACTCACTCCTTTACACAACCCTGTCTGGTATTTTTACACACTTGCTTAACAAATGGATGCATAATCCACTTCACTGGAGCCTTATTGGATAAATATGGAAAAAATGCGGGAGCTATGTCATGAACCACAATGGTTTTGCATTCTGTGTAATTTGAAGACAAGATTCCTTTGCTATGTGTCACCTCCTATATTACCACTGTCGCCCAATATTTCGTAACCATCAACTCTTTGCCAGTGCCCACATGCAAAAATGGGTTTGTATTAAAAAATAAATGAGAACAGCACATTCTGATGTGGTGTAGTATATCAGCATTTTCCACCAGAAGCCTGGTTGCTTGCCCTGCCCCTTTTGGGAAACAAAGGACACAGGCAGAGCCTACTTATCCCGTTACAGCTCCTGGTGAGAAGGGTCAGAAATCAAAGAAAAGCCTTTTTCCTTTGAAATATTTAAATGTCCAAAGCTGGGAACAGTCATAGGGGGAGGATACAGTGCTATGCAAGTTGGTCTGATTTTTGTGGACCAACCTTTTCTGATTGGAAAGCTCAATTACTTTCAAGTTGAAGAATCAGAAAATCAGACTTACAATGACTTCATCTTCTGGGGGTTTATTTTTCTCATATAACAAGATCAGAAGTGGGCAGTTCAGGCCAAATTCTCAAAGACTCAAAGACTCAGGTCCTTTCTGTCCCACAAGGCTTGTCATGTTAGATGTTGTCCTTGCATATGCTGCCTCATGCTGTACCTCTGGGACGCATGACTGATTTTTAAGGTAGGAAGAAGAGGTTAGGGTTATTTTAGCCACATGGTCTTTTCTCATATGTAAAACAGAAGGTTTTGCTGGGCCTGTGGCCTGTAATCCCCACTGCTCAAGAGGCTGAGGCAGGAGGATTAGGAGTTCAAAGCCAGCCTCGGCAAAAGTAAGGCGCTAAGCAACTCAGTGAGACCCTGTCTCTAAATAAAATACAAAAGCGGGCTGGGGATGTGGCTCAGTGGATGAATGCCCTTGAGTTCAATCCCCAGTACAACCCCACGCCCCCCACACACAAAAAAAATCCAAGACAGAAGGTTTTCCTGAAGCTGAATATGATGGTGAACATCTATAACCCCGGCTGCTTGGCAGGCTGAGGCAAAAGAATCCCTTGAGCCCAGAAGTTAGGGCCCAGCCTGGACAACACAGGGAAACAGTGTCTCAGAAAAAAACAATTTTCCCCCTAAAACCTCAGCAGATCTGTGCTGTCTTCCCATTGGCCACAACTGTGTTACATGGTCACTCTCGATAGAGTTGAAAAATGAGTCTTAGCTGGGGTCATTGCTGGCTTGAATAAAATTGTGAGTCTGTTAGTGGTTCTTACCTCACTAACTGCTTGCTCTTCTTAGCATGCTATGGAGCATGCCAGTCATCCCAGCTACTCAGGTTGAGGCAGGAGGATCACAAATCAAGGCCAGACTGGGCAACTTAGCAAGTAGCAAGAACTTGTCTCAAAATAAAAGAGAAAAAGGGCTGGGGATGTAGCTCAGTAGTAGAGCACTTTCCTAGTACATGGGAGGCCTTGGGATTGATCCCCTAGTACAGGGAGAAAGAAAAAAAAATTACACAGAGCATGATAGGGACAGAGAGAAGGAAGCAGAAAGAAAAACATACTGACCTCTTGGGAGATATAACTGGCTGTCTCCACGATGTGTTTGTGGAAGCATGGGAATCACAAATGACCTTGCAATTCGAGAGCACCCCTAAGCCTTTGTATGCATATGTGAAAATGTCTGTAATGGATCGTTAATTTCCCATTACAATTATTATGAAATTGTTGGGTTTAGGTTTATGGGAAAGCAAGAATATTATGTTTTGAAGGGAAATGACCATTTCATCTGCTTGCTTAAAATCCTTCAGGAGTTTTCTATGGCTCTAGTCTAAGTACATTTTCTGCTGTCATAACAGAATAATACCACAGACTAGATAAATTATAAACAGTAAAAGTTTATTTGGCTTATGGTTTTGGAGACAGAACTCCATGACCTAATCACACTTTAAAGGTCCCACTTTTTAATACTGTTACAATGGCAATTGCATTTCAAGATGAGTTTTGGAAGGGACATTCAAACCGTAGCAGCTTTTAAGATAAACTGTAAAATCCTTGGCATGGCCTTTAGAGACCTGAAGGACACAATTCCTATTTATTTCTGCAGCCTCCTTTCTGTTTCTCTTTCCCAGGACCTTGCATTTGTCCTTCCTTCACAGAAGACCCTTTCCCCATTCTGGGCCCTGTTTATTCTTCAGCTCTAAGATTAAAGTTTCCTTAGAGAAACATTCCCTGACCCATCAGTCTGTCTTGGGCACCCAGATATGAACTCTAACATATTTTGATTGTCTCATTAGCATTTACCTAAAAATCAAACTAATTTGCAGTAAAACTTCTCCAAGTCTGTTGTTCTCCTGCTAGAGTGGTTGGGAGGGCTCTGATGTTCTTATTTTCTCCTTGAGTTGTAGCACCTAGCTTGGTGCCTACTATGTAGCAAGCGCTTAACACTTATTAATTAAATAAGTGAAATGAAAATATAAAAACATGAAGTTATTTTGTTGATAATATATGTTGGTACCACTCAAAATACAGTCCTCAAACTGATGCTGATCTGCAAACTGTGCATTATTAATTTGCAACAAGATAAGTGCAGATATTGAGAGCATTTAGAGACTTTAAAGTAATTGTTAAAGTGTTGGTATTCAGTGGTTTAGAAATCCTTAAAAATTAAAATAAGCCGGGCACAGTGGTGCATGCCTATAATCTCAGTGTCTTGGAAGGCTGAGGTAGGAGGATTATGAGTTCAAAGCCAGCCTCAGCAAAAATGAGGTACTAAGCAACTCAGTGAGACCCTGTCTCTAAATAAAATAGTAAAAAGGGCTGGGGATGTGGCTCAGTGGTTAATCCCTGGTACCAAAAATAAAATAAAGTAAGTTCAACATCACAGACAGTTTGAAAAGCACTGCTATAGGTTACATACTGCATGCTGACATAGCCTAAAGTGTATACATTTCTTTTCTTCTTCCTCTTCTCCTTCTCCTTCTGGGTGTGTGGGGGTGCAGTTTGGTTCCAGCAAACATTAGGTAACTATCTGTTATTATTGCTATTTACAATGCATGGGAGAGTCATTTTGCACAAAATAAGAGAGGATTTTTTAAAAAACTGAAACTGGAGGTGTAGCTTACGGATAGAGTACATGCTTAGCATGCACAAGATCCTGGGGTCCAGCACCAGCACCTAAATAAATAAATAAAATAAGAAAGCAATGCAAAGCTGACACAGCATTGGTAAAAAGATGTATGGTATAGTACATCAATTATATATCAATAAAGCTATTAAATTATTGAGAATGGCAAATAAATAAATAAAAGATGGTTTTGATTAAAATAATACTTGGGATACAAAAACACACAGAACAGAGATGGATATCAAGCCTACACTGAGTGCAAACAGCCCACTGGGAGGGTGTGATGTTGTGTGTGCCTGAGGCAAGCTGAGGCCTGGCTCTGACTTCGTATCAAGGAAAATATTTGCACAGCAGAACTGGTATATTCGTGTATGGTTCTTTTATGAAAAAACCTGCAAACAAACTGAACAGTCAGAAAGGGAAGGATGAGATCCTCACTTTCTCCTCCTCCTCCTCCTCCTCCTCCTCCTCCTCCTCCTCCTCCTCCTCCTCCTCCTTCTTCTTCTTCTACTATATTATTTTCTAACTCAGAGTAAATGCCTGACATCCTATCATTAGAACTGCACCTTCTTAGTTGAAGGCTTTTATATTAGTTTTCCGTCACTGTAACCAAATACTTGAGAATAACAGCGTAAAGAAGGAAAGGTTTATTCTGGTTCACAGTTTCAAGGTTTCAGTCCATGTTTATCTGTCACTATTGTTTCTGGGCCTGTGCTGAGTCAGTACATCATGGTAGAAAGGTGTGGCAGAGCGAGCTGCTCACCTCCCGGTGGTCAGGAAAGAGAGAGAGAGAGAGATATATTAAGGGGCTTGACACAAGAAATGCCCTTCCAGGGCACACCCCCAGTGACCTCTCTCCACGTAGGCCATATCCCCTACAGTTTCCACCACCTGATGATAATGCTATCAAATTATGAATCCATCAATGGTTTAGTCCACTGATGAGGTCAGAGCCCTCATGATCCAATCACCTTTCCCAAGACTCCACCTTTGAACACTGCTGCATTAAGAACCAAGCCTTCAACACATGAGCTTTTGGGAGACATTCTAGATCCAATTATAACAGGTTTCATATAAAATTCAAGTACAACTTAAATGAGTTACATTTTAAAGCCCTTCTCAGTCATTTACACTTCAGTGTGAAGAAAACACCTGAAGGAGCTTAGATGGTAGAACGCTTTGCCTTATCTGACTCTGATCTGGAACATTCTTCCTAACCCCACTCCCATCTCCATAAGCCCTATTCATCATTCAGAAGTTAGCTTAGTTCCTACCTTAAACTTAAAGATTTGGGGCTGGGATATAGCTCAATGGTAGAACACTTGCCTAGCACGTGTGAGGCCCTGGGTTTGAACCTCAGCACCATAAAATATAAAAAGTAAAAATAGGGTTGGGGATATGGCTCAGTTGGTAGAGTGCTTACCTCACATGCTCAAGGCCATGGGTTCAATTCCCAGCACCACACACACACACACACACACATACAAAATTAAAAATAAAAGATTCCTCTGATTGTTCCAGACTTGCTTTTCTACCTCTTCTCTGATAGAAAGCATAGTCTGTACCACATAATTTAGTATTTATATCCTGCCATCCACTGTTCAATGCTGTTTCATGTGTGTTCTTCTTAATCACATCTCTAAATTCAGGGGACACTTTTTGGTAACTCCTCCTCTTCTAGCACAGGGCTGTAGGACAGTTCCACAATAAACACTCTGTGTTAAGCAGCTTTTCAACACTCTGGCCAAAATACCCCACAAGAACAACTTAGAGGGGGATAAAGTTTATTTTGGCTCACTGTTTCAGAGGCTTAGTCCAAGGTCGGTGAGTTCCATCACTGAGGTGAGGCAGAGCATCATCATCATCATGGCAGAAGAGCTGGCTGCAGGAGCACTTCTCCCCTCATGGTGACTGGGAAGCAGACAGCAAGGGGAAAGACCCACAGAGAAGATGAACCCTTCTAAGGCATACTCCCATAACACCCACCTCTTCCAGTCACACCCATCTGCCTATACTTACCCAGTTGATTCATTCAAACTAGGATGGACTGTTTAGGTTACAGCTGTCATGATCTAATCATTTCACCTTTGAAGATTCCTGCCTTAACACAGGAGCTTTGGGGGACAAATGGTATCTAAACCATTATAGTCTTGTTAGAAGATGGGAAAGAGAGGCAGAAAACTGGATCATCTATGTCAGTAGGGTATGGAAGTAAGATTAGGAGGAGGGGCTGCATTAGGTTATCTACCATCTTAAAAAGAACATTTTCAACAAAGTGAGAAAGGAGTGGAGAGGCAAGAAGGAAGGGCCAAGAGAGTGAAAATAATGCAGGCAGAAAATGTAGTGGAAAGTTCCTTTAAAAAAGAGTTTATCGCAAAGGAACTAAACAGGCACTTCACGGAAGAAATATAACCAGTCAACAAATATATGAAAAAATGTTCAACATCTCTAGCAATTAGAGAAATGCAAATTAGAACTACACTGAGATTTCATCTCACTCCAGTCATAATGGCAATTATCAAGAATACAAGGAACAATAAATGTTGGATAGGATGTGGGAGAAAAGGTACACTCGTATATTGCTGGTGGGACTGCAAATTAGTGCAACTACTCTAGAAAGCAGTGTGGAGATTCCTCAGAAAACTTGGAATGGATACCCCAATGATTCAAATGTATGAATTGCCAAGATCATTGTAATGTCATATGTAGCTAATAAAAAAAAAAGAAAAGAAAAAGAAAACTTGGAATGGAATAACCATTTGACCTAGCTATCCCACTCCTTGGTCTATATCCAAAGGACTTAAAATCAGCATACTACAGTGATGCAGTGTGGTGAGCCGCTTCTGCCATTTCTGCAGACTATGGTCGCCATTACGAGATGGCGCTGGCTCCGCTGTGGTATGTGACAAACAACTCCTTATCTGAGAGAGTTGGCACATGATTTTCACCACCCTGTGAGAAAGCTCCACGCGGCAGCTTTGTATTGGGGCTTGGGATGCTTTATTAAGGCTGGGAGGGCATCCGGGGGAGAGAGAAGAGGAGAAGAAGAAAGAATAAGAAATATCAAGGGACCTGAATAAACTGCTGAGAGAAGATTCCTGAGTGTTGCGTCTTCCTTGCGGGCAAGGGGTCGCGACAAGTGGTGCCGAAACCCGGGAACCAGAACTTTCAGCAGTCAGGGGTGGTGCACCGGTTAGTCCCAGGTAAGTGGGATCCGCGACCAAAGCGGGGTTAATCCCAGGTAAGTGGGATCCGCGACCAAAGCGGGGGTTAGTCCCTAGTAAATGGGATCCGCGACCAAAGCGGGGCAGCTCCTCTGTAAACACAGAGAGAGCCTTACATTTTATTGCAGCTGCACTGTGTACTTTCGCTTTTGTTTTTTGTGCTTCTTTTGTTGTTGTGTCATGGGTGCCGCATCTTCAAGTCCGCTTCTCCTGGCCCTAGATGGCCTGTTACGTTCCAAGGGCCTGGAAGTGAAACATAGTACTTTACAGAGATTTTTACAGAAGATAGATATCGCTGCACCGTGGTTTGCATTTTCGGGCAGCCTTACTGTACCTAGTTGGGATAAATTAGGCAAAGATCTTGACTTTGCATCTGAGCAGGGCATATTAGAGGGTGGGGTGATACCCCTTTGGAAAATGGTCCGTAGTTGCCTTACAGATGGTAAATGCCAAGAAGCTGTGAGTGAGGGTCAGGCCGTTCTTGAACAACTACATGAGGAAAAATCTGAAGGATCACATAGTGAAATGGCAGAGAGTATCAAAAGTAACAGTAGTGAGAAGGCAAAAGAGCCTGAAGATAAAAATAGGAGAAGGCTCTATCCAGACTTGACCGAATTAAAAACGCCTGAGAACACAAGGGACTCAGAGAGTTCTGAGGACCTTGATATATTGTTACAACAACTACATAAGATAAAAATGAAAAAGAAGAAAAAGGAGACACAAGGCGCGCATGCCTACTGTAAGAAGGGGGAGGGATCTAATATTGGTCAACAGAATTCTGAGGAGGAGGAGGTTGAAAATTTAGAAGAAGATATGATGCCTGTTGCCCCACCCCCGTATGTGGGGGGGAGCCAAGGTTCCGGGAGATCTTTTCATGCACAAGTTTGGAGGACAGTTAATACAGATATGGGACTTGCGTACCCGGTGTTTCAGGACAATAATAGGGGAAGATATCATGAGCCTTTAGACTTTAAGATAATTAAAACCTTAGCAGAATCTGTCCGCACTTATGGCATAGATGCCGCTTTCACTCTCACTCAGGTGGAGGGACTTACTAGATTTTGTATGACTCCCTCAGATTGGGCTAGTCTAGTCCGCACTTGTGTTTCCCCAGGGAAATATTAGGAGTCCAAAGTTGGCTGTTTAATGTTTCTGGCATTACCCAAGACTCGGAGTGAGGTAGGAGGCTTAAAATTTTTGCAAATAATTCACAATTATCTAATGCTACATTACCCTCTGCAGCAGTCTGTCTCCAATCTCCGTTTCTGTTTCTTTTGGCTAATGATACATCACAGGGGATGCTTAATTGTTCTAATGTTACTTGCTACTTGTCTGAGTGTTGGAATGGCTCCTGGACTATGGCAGTGATTATGAAAATTCCAACCTTTGTCCCGATCCCGGTTACTGCAGATCCAGAATCCTTTCCTATTGTTGAATTGATTAGAACCCGTAGGGATTTTGGAATTATGGCAGCTATAGTGACAGCTGTGGCAGTGTCTGCTGCTGCAGCGGTTATGGCCGGAGTGGCCATGGCCAGTCAAGTACAAACTGCTGCCACCATTAATCAAGTTGTTCAACAAACTTCCACCATACTTGAATCCCAAAATACAATTAATCAACATATTTTATCTGGGATTTTGGCTGCTAATCAAAGGATAGATCTGCTTCAAGCTCAAGTTGAGGAATTGTCTGACCTAGTACATTTGGGTTGTATTGATCAACGTGCACATTTATGTATAACCTCTGTCAGATTTTATGATTCCAGAAATGCCTCCCGCATCATCGGGGAATATCTATCCGGAACCTGGTCCATGGAAGCAGAAAACTTGATCCAGTCTCAACTAACTCAGATTGCTGTTTTGAACAGTACCCATGTCGATCCTGTGACTTTGGGTCGATTCACCGATTGGATATCTTCTGCTTTTTCCTTCTTCAAAGAGTGGGTGGGGGTAGGCATTTTTGGTGCAATGTGTTGCTTCGGTGTTGTACTTTGTTTGTGGCTTCTCTGTCTCCTTAAAGCTCGCCATGCGCAAGAGAAAGCTATGATCATACAAGCTCTTGCAGCTTTAGAAAATGGCATTTCTCCACAAATCTGGCTTGCACATCTTAAACAGTGATTTCTGGGCATGGCCATTGCACCCCGAGTTAATTTCACATTGCACTGGGATTGGCATGTCCTCTTCCTTACTCTCTCCCAGTGCTGAATAGCCCTTGCACTCTGCAGGTCTTGTTACCATTGCACGCAGATGGGTTTCAGGACTGGTCTTTCTTCTCGGCTACAGACTCTTTACCTTCCTCTGGGGCTTAGGGATTGTGTTGCCAACTTAAATTTTGTCATCATTACCAGGCTACCTGTGTTATCCTACTTCTCATCGTCGTCACGATGCAGGATGCGAGGCAAGGCACTGCACTTGAGTGATCCCTCAACGGACCTCAAGGAAAGCATGTCCTATTGCATGCGGGTTTGACGTCCACGCCCCGCCCTACGAAAAAAGGCGTCGGCTGATATGGCCTCGGATCTGGGGAAGGGCCCTCCTTAGGACTGAGCCATACTATGCAGCCACTTCTGCACAGTGGGATAGGACCTCTACTCTCGCCTGTGTTGTTTTAATAAAACAGAAAGGGGGAACTGTGGTGAGCCGCTTCTGCCATTTCTGCAGACTATGGTCGCCATTACGAGATGGCGCTGGCTCCGCTGTGGTATGTGACAAACAACTCCTTATCTGAGAGAGTTGGCACATGATTTTCACCACCCTGTGAGAAAGCTCCACGCGGCAGCTTTGTATTGGGGCTTGGGATGCTTTATTAAGGCTGGGAGGGCATCCGGGGGAGAGAGAAGAGGAGAAGAAGAAAGAATAAGAAATATCAAGGGACCTGAATAAACTGCTGAGAGAAGATTCCTGAGTGTTGCGTCTTCCTTGCGGGCAAGGGGTCGCGACAATGCAGCAACATCAATGTTTTATAGCAGCTCAACTCACAAAAGCTAAACTGTGGAACCAAACTTGGTGCCCTTCAACAGAAGAATGGATAAATAAAATGTGGTATATATACACACAATGGAATATTACTCAGCCTTAAAGAGAAATAGAATTCTGGCCAAAACCAAAGGCCAGAATGTTCTCTCTGATATGCGAATACTAACTCACAATGGGGGCAGGGAATAGAAGTACTTTGAATTTGACAAAGGGGAATGAAGGGAAGGGAAGGGGAATGGGAAGAGGAAAGATACTAGAATGAATTGGACATTACTTTCCTATGTGTATATAAGAATACACCACCAATGTAATTCTACATCATGTCCAACCACAAGAATGAGAAGTTATATTCCATATATGTATAATATGTCAAAATACATTTTACTGACATATATAAGAAAAAAAATTTAAAAAGAAGAAATGAAAAAAAGAGCCTATCATGTTTCTAAAAAATGCAAGTATGGAGGCCATCAAGGCAGGTGGAAAGATGTGCTCAAGATAAAAGAAGGTCACCAGGGTGAGCTCAGCGGTGGAGTACTTGTTTAGCATGTTCAAGGCCCTGGGTTCAATCCCCAGCACCTTCCCCATTAAGAGAGAGAAGAAATCTGAGCTTGTGCTCTGCACAAAGGAATAAGACTACAGCAAAGGAGCCACTATAGGTGAAGGGAGGTAATATTTGGTCAGCTACAGTTCCTAAAAGGCACAGGATCAAGGAACCCAACAGAAGGGTTAACCTTGGCTAGGAGAGACCCCTCTGTCTTAGTCCGCTTTGTTTTGCTATAACAGAGTATCCCAGACTGGGTGATTTATAAAGAAAGGAAATTTATTTCTTACGGTTCTGGAAGCTGGGAAGTCCATTATCAAAGTGCCAGCATCTGTTGAGGGCCTTCTTGCTGCATCATCCTTTAGCAGAGGGCAGGAGGGAGAGTGAGGGAGGAAGGAGGAGGGGTAGGGGGAGAGAGGGGAGGAGGAAAGGGTATTGAACTCATCCCCTGCCCTTTTTCATTTGTTTAAACCAGGAGACTTCTCCCACAATAAGGGCATTAATCCACCCATGAGGGTTCACGACCTAAACACCTCTTAGAAGTCCCACCTCTCAACACTGTTGCGTTACTTAATTGCAAACATAATCAGTTTCTAACATAAGAACTTCGGGATGCATTCAAACCACAGCCCCTCCTCTCTTGATACCAAAAGGAAGGAAGAGTCGGTAAGAATGATTCAGAAATGCTGACAGGCAGAAAAGCAATGGATGAGGGAGAGAACTGATCTCAGGAAAGTGGGAATCCAGGCTGTTTTCCAAGGGAAGGTGCCCCACCTCTTCCCACCTCCATTGCCTTGCTCTGAGCTCCAGGCTCCAGGCTCCAGGCTCCAGGCTTTGTTTTTAGTGGAGGGGAAGTTTGTGGGCAGCTGTTTGAGACATCAGAAGAGAGTTGCTTAAAAAGTTTTCTCAGCATCTCTGAGGATGCTGTTTCTTTCTTCTGGCTGTCACCGATGGGTAGTTGCCATGGCAGCCACTGGGAAGAAGATCCAGCAGGTACATGCTGGCTCTGCCTTAAGCCTTAAGGATACAGTACTGAACAAGGAAAACTGAGACCCTTCCTTGTGAGTTTGTAGACTAGAGGAGAAGACAGACAAGGAGTTAGGAAACATTGCAGGGAATGTTAGCATAGGGGTCCATAGAAAGCACTGCGGAGAAACTGCCTGAACATAATAGAGAACCAAAGGCTGGAAAGATGATTCTAGACACATTAAGTGGTAGGATCAAAGGCCCCAAAGCAAAAGAGGGCCTGGCTATTTTGGAAACGGAAAGTGGAGCAGTGTGACTGGAGTGAAGGAAAAACGGCAAAGACAAGAAAAGTCCTGTGGTTGCAGGGGTAAGCAGGAGCCGGATCAAAGGGAGCCAAACTTGTCCCTGTGGGCCCCACCCAACATGCTCAGGTGTCTGGGTTTTTTCCTGCAGGGAGGAGGGAGTTTGCAAACTAGGAGGTCAGTTTAGAGGGAGCAGTGACAATGGAGATGAAAAGAAGTCAATGGATTTAAGAGATTTCTAGGAGGGATAATTGGTAGGGCTTGGTCATTGATTGGCCAAGGGAGATGTGAAGGAGGACTCAAATTTGCAGCTTGGGCCACTGGATAGAGAGTGAAGCAAGTCATTGAAACAGGAAATAGGAGCAAGGACTAGTTTATGGGGGGAGAGGATGAGCTTAGTTTCGAACATGAGGACTGTAAGGGATTATAAGTGAAGAAGAGTAGTAGTTAGTTGGATTTATGTGTCCGGAGCCCAGAAGACAGATCAGAACTGGAGGTTCTGAATTATTGATATTTGGCATTGGATGAGAATGGAAGTTCTGGAGTCATTGGGATAAACCAGGGGAGAGGGCAAGAGAAAGATGAGAACCAGACAGGAGCTAGACCGGGAGAGAATATAACCTCTTAGGGATGGGCAGAGACAGAAGAATGCACAGAGAAGGTGGAAGGAATCCACACAGGAGTCTGAGGAGGAGGGAAAGACAGGAGTGATGTCCTGAACTCAAGGGACCAAAAGGAGAGAACATGAACATCAGAAGCTGCTGAGAAGTGAAGAAGAAAGGGCTCCAGGTTGTTGCTGGGTGAGTGGGTTTGAGTGAACTTGAAGGAGAAACCAGGAATGGATGACTTTACTCTTTAGTTAAAATTAAAATCTTTAATTTTAAAGATTAAAATCAAGGAGGAAGAATGACAGATGGTAGGGGAAGGGGATTAAGAAAAGTTTGTAATTTTGTCGTCATTTTGAAAAATTGGAGTGAATTGAATTTGTTTAAGTGGTGATGGGTAGGGGCCTGTGGAAGAAAGGTTGAAGACACAGACACAGGTGTGTAATGGACAAGAACGCTGATCCTGAGAAGGCGTGATGGGATAGAACTCAGTATGCCAAGGAGGGCGCCAGCTTCAGACAGAAATAATAATGATAATAATAATAGAGAAAGTTTCTTTTCTTTGAGAAAATTTCTCGCGCTAGGCATTGGGCTGAGCATTTTAAAATTCTCTCTTTCTCTCTTCTCTTTTTCAGGACTAGGAATGAAACCAAGGGCCTTGTACATTCTAGGTAACTGCTTTTCCATCGAGTTATACTCTAGTGTCTTATTTAATGCCCACAACCACCTCATAAAATAGATACTATTATCATCTCCATTTTTAAATGGGGGCCAATTTTTATGAGGCTCATTCCACTGCCACAACTGCTCAATGTTGCAGAACTGGTAAGTGGTAGAGTTGGGACTTGGTTCCATAGTAATGGGAATGGAAGAAGAGTAAGGTTAGATGCAGGTAACTTTGAAGGTTTAGTGGCAAGAAATTGTGGACATTATATCTGAGGGTTTCTGTCTTTATGTGAAGTAGGAGGTGGGGGGTAGTAGTGAAGGGGCCCCTGGTGAGTGGGACAATGGGTGAGCCCCTGGGAAGTCCCTGTCTTAGGCAGGCAGGGAGCAGAAGCAGGAGGCAGGGCTAGGATTGTTTCTCACTGGTCTCTTCCTGTTTCTACCTTTCACACCTGAATGAGGTGTACTGGTTGCCTTGCCAACTGAGATCCAGGAGGGAGGAGGAATCTCTGGTTACTTGCCGGTGGTAATACATGTCAGAACAATAGTCCTGCTGGGCCCTGGAAAATTGTAGTGTGACACCCATGTCATTATCATCCTTATAATTTTTTACAGGTTTTTGTAGCAACTTTGCAATTTGTATTGAATTTAATTTCTGACATACCAAGTCTCCATGGAAAAACAGTTTTTAGGTCTGAAAGGTTTCACTCATCCTATCATTCATTTATTCATTCCACAAATATTTATTAAGAGTCAGGCAGTGACACTCAAAATGTCCATTGCCCTTCCTATCCCAAACAAGAAGAACAACACCTATTGTAAACAGGCTAGATATAAGTTCCATGAGGTCACAGACTTTGGTTATTTTGTTCATTGCTGTATTCCTGGGACCTGGCAAGATGCTCAATAAATGATCATCAAATAAAGAGGTACATTTGCTGTGAAGTGCAAGGGGGTTATTTTTGCAGTGGTAGGAATTGAACCCATAGCCTTGTGCATGCTAGGAAAGTGTTCTGCCATTGAGCTACATTCCCAGAACCCTAAAGTTGAAGGAGTTTCAGGGCCCTTCACTTGCCCTGTCCCCTTGGGAAGGACAACCTGTGCCCTCTTTGTTAAATGTGATTATAAAAATTTCAAGCTCAGTGCAGTGATACACCTCTACAATTCTAGCTACTCAAGAGGCTGAGGCAGGAGGATCACAAGTTTGAGGCTAGCCTGGGCAAGTTAGAGAGACCCTGTCTCAACATAAAAATAAAAAAGGCTGGGGATGTAACTTGGTGGTAGAGTAGCTGCCTAGCATGTGTGAGACCCTAGGTTTGATACTCACCAGTACAAAATAATAAACATCAACAATAATAAATAAAAAGTAAGATTTTGGGGGGGAACAATGGGGATCAACCCAGGGGGCTTTACCACTGAGCTACATCCCTGGTCATTTTTATTTATTTTACCTTGAGATAGGGTCTTACTAAGTTGCCGAGGATCTCATTAAATTGCTGAGACTGGCCTCAAACCTGGACAAAGGTAAGATGTTTAATTAGTTAAGACCTCTGCCTCCACCCTATATTCACCTCCCTTGCTTGCCTTTATGTCAAGTGACATGGGAGCGGCTGTGGGCACTTGGGGACCAGCTAAGAGGAAGTTGCATTGGGAATATAATTAGTATGGGATTGTGGGGGACACATGGATATGGTATGTTGTCACTAAGTGTGTAGTTAAGTTGTCACTGGCTGTCCCACCATGGGAATGACTTCCAGAAATGTTCTTATTACCCATTGAGAAGACTTACCTGACATGTCACAAAGGTGCAGTTCAGATATGATGTCACAAATAAGCATGTCCTAGGCTCCTGGCACTGGAATTTTGTTGGTGTTAGAGAAACAAGTGCTTTTTTAACACAGAATTTCCAAGGTTGTGAGCTTCAGGCCCCTCAGAAAGTGAATCTGCCTTTGGTTGGATGAGTGGGTGAATTCAGGGTTAAAAATAACCAGCTCATACTTCTACTGTTCTCTTGCACCTGCATCGCAGAGTCTAGTTCAAAGCTCATTCCTGGTTCCAGAAAATATGTAGGCCCTTAATGGCACAGCTTCCTAAATGATGCTCTTTTGAGAACAGCTAGACTAACCTCTCCAAAGGGCAGCCATCTTCCAGTCAGGCCTCTAGCTGAGGATGTAGCTTAGTAGTGGAGTGTTTATTTAACTATGTGCAAGGCCCAGTACCCACATACACACACACACACACACACACACACACACACACACAAGCCAATTAGGTCTTCAGAGCTGATATATCTATTAATATTGCATTCCATTTATAGAATATCCAAGCAAAGTAAGCATGGTGGCATGTACCTATAGTTCCAGCTAGTTGGAAGGCTGAGGAGGAAGAATGGCTTGAGCCCAGGAGTTAGAGACCCCATCTCTAATACAAGTACTAATAAATTTAAAAATCTAAATAAATCCCTGGTGCAGTAGTACAGGCCTATAATCCCAGTGGCTTGGAGGCTGAGGCAAGAGGATCATGAGTTTAAAGCCAGCCTCAGCAATTTAGTGAGGCACTTAACAACTCAGACTCTGTCTCTAAATAAAATATAAAAAAGGGCTGGGGATATTGCTCAATGGTTAATCGCTCCTGGGTTCAATCCCTGGTTAAATATATATATATAAATAAATATTGTCCATGCCAAATTCTTTGTACCAAAAGCTACGTGGGCACAATCATTACACCTTAGATAATGAGCGCATCATGGGAAAGTTCTGGTGACATTTGTTCATTCAGTAAACATACCGAGTCTCTGCTATGAGTCAGGCATTGGGGGTAAAATATTACATGAGACACGGTCCCCTTCTTCAAAGAGCTTTGGGCCTAGTGGGGGAGTGAGGCACTAAAGCAGGCGATGACAATCCCTGACTCGCACTGAGATGGGGCTGGTGATGAGCAAGCGTTTTCGAGGCACTTGGGTGGAGCGCCTGTCTTGGTGAGGCGAGTCAGGGAGTGCTTCTTGGAAAACCTGAGTCAACCTCTTGGCAGAGAGAGGCTGCAGCCCTGGGTGGGAGGCTGAACTAGATCAAAGGTTTCCAAATCTGGCTGATCATCAGAATCACCTGGGGGATCTTTGAGAGTCTCAGGCCCACTCCCGACCTACTGACTCAGAATTTCAGCAGGGTAAAGTTCAGGAATCTGTCTTTTTAACAGAGCAGTGTTTTTGATCCATCCCATGAAGTGGACAACCCTGTGATTCTGTGGGGCCAAAAGGGCTGGGGGTAGGAAGGAGTGGATCCATGGAGAAGACCCAGCCAAGGGGAGGAGACCTTCCAGGCAAAGAGAGCAAGAGCCTTCAAGACGGGCTGTTTGAAAGAACTCAGGCCTAATTCAGGCTCTGAAAGCCACTGAGGGCTCAGAACCAGCGGTGTCACGCTACACTGTGGAAAGGGAAAGAGAGGAGAAGGCTGCCTGGTGACACCACTGAAGGTGTGCTCTAGTCTAACACATCTCCTTGTGTCATTTACCTCCTCTTTATTTTTCTTTTCTTTCCTTTTTTGGAGACTCTATGTTACCTGTACTAGCCTGAAACTCCTGGGCTCAAGAAGTCCTCCTGTTTGGATCTCCTGAGTAGCCAACCTGATAGAAACTTGCCACCATGACCAGCTACTTTTTTTTTTTTTTTTTAAATAACTTTATTTAGTGAGCTTGGGTTGTGGCTCAGTGGTAGAGCGCATGTCTCACATATGTGAGGCACTGGGTTTGATTCTCAGTACCACATAAATAAATGAATAAAATAAAGGTCAATCACAACTAAAAAAATTTTTAAAAATAATATCTTTATTTAGATACTTCATATACCATAAAATTCACCCTTTGTGTGTATGGAGTGGGTACTAGGGATTGAATCCATGGGTGCACTGGATAGTGCTACATCTCCAATTCTTTTTATTTTTAAATTTTGAGACAGGGGCTTGCTAATTTGCCAAGGGTCTTACTAAATTGCTGAGGCTGGCCTGGAACTTGGAACCATTCTGTCTCAGCCTCCTGGACTGCTGGGATTATAGGCATGTGCCACTATGCCTAGCTAAACATCTACCCTTTTAAAGTGTACTTTTCAGTGGTTTTTACTGTATTTACAGGATTTTTTAAATAATGTCAACATTTTAGAGTATTTTCAGTAGTCCAAAAAGAAACCTACAACCTCAGGAGTCACTGCCCATTGTCCCATACCCACTCCCATCCCCAGCAACCACCAATTTACTTATTTTGTGTGCTGCAGGTTGAACCCAGGCCTTGCACACGCCTGTTCCGTGATTGAGCTATGCCTCTTAGCACCACTCATCTATTTCTTTTCTTTTGCAGTACTGGGGTTTGAATCCAGGGTGTTCTACCACTCAGCTATATCCCTAGCTCTTCTAATTTTCTATTTTGAGCCAGGGTCTCACTAAGTTGCCCAGGCTAGCCTCAAACGTGCAATCTTCCTGCCTCAGTTTCTTGAGTCAGTGGGATTACAGGCATGTACCACCACACCCAGCTCTAACAGTGCATTTTAAATTTTCCTCAGTCTGACAGTGCTGCTCTTTTTGTTGCAGAGAGGTGATATCCCTCAAGAATTTTCATTCTCAGGCTGGGGATATAGCTGAGTAGTAGAGTGCCTGCCAGCAAGTACACAGGCCCTGAATTTGATCCCCAGCACTACAAAAAGACAAACAAAAAATTTCATTCTCTCTACTATCCAGCACATCCTAACCAGTTCTTCTTTTAATTTATCATTTTTCTTTTCCTGATTACAAATTTAAATGTGTATATCTTAGAAAATATAAAAGTTACTTGGGAGCAGTGGCACACACCTGAAATCCCAATGACTTGGGAAGCTGTCACAAGTTGGAGGCCTGCCTCTGCAATTAAAAAAAAGAAAGAAAGAAAGAAAAAAAAAACTGTGTCTCAAAATTAAAAATAAAAATGGGGTGTGTAGCTCAGTGGTAGAGTATCCCTGGGTTCAATTCCCAGTATCCAAAAAAAAAAAAAAAGCCAAAGAATGAAATAAAAACAATTTATAATCCCATGAGTCAGAGAAAATCATTATTAATATCTTGATCTAAAACTGTAAACTCTGTAATAATAATAGAAAACATGGAGGTTATTGTGTCTGGCATGTTAAAAAAAATTTCATGCCAGGCACAGTGGCCCATGCCTATAATCCCAGCAGCACGGGAGGCTGAGGTAGGAGGATTATGAGTTCAAAGCCAGCTTCAGCAACAATGAGGTGCTAAGCAACTCAGTAGGACCCTATCTCTAAATAAAATACAAAATAGGACTGGGATGTGGCTTAGTGGTTGAGTGCCCCTCAGTTCAATCTCTAGTACCCTCCCCCAAATCATGTTCATCAGTGCAATTTAATCTTTGCAATGAGTTGGGGTTTATTTATTTCCTTATTGATTCAACAAATATATTTTTAGCCCTTATTATGTGTCAGGTCCTGTGCTAGGTGCTTAGGATGCATCAGTAAAAGAAATGAACAGAAATCTCTATCCTCTTTGACTTTACATTCTAGCAAGGAAAATAGATATTAAACAATAATAGGATAAGTAGGTTAATTAATTCTATATTAGAAGATATTAAATACTACAAATAGAGATGTGGTGGAGAGGTGGAGAGGCAGCATGGGTTATTCATTAAGCAAAAAATAAGATGGTCAGGACTATGTATTTGCTTTTCATGGTAATAGTAGACTAGATGTTCTGATTCTGTCTAGGTCCCCTTCAGGACTGAAGATTATTCCCCCAGCTACTGGGAGTATGGATAGCCCTCAGCTTTCAGTCCTCTTTGGGAATTTCCCTTTTTGAAGAAAGTCATCTCACTCAAGATCACTGTAACTCCTGAGACAGCCCACAGCCAATGATTTTGAGTATGACAGTTCAAAGGCCTGGTGTAACTGTCCCAACTTGAGACCATTTTGAATGGTCACCCAGCTTCAGAGCTTCCCACTGAGGCCTAACTGACACTGTATTATGATCCAACCAATTTCTTTTACACAATCCTGCTTCTCTCACTTCCCTTCCACTGGTGTTGATATCAATAGAACTTTCGAACAAGCTTCCTCTGTGCTAATATCTATCTCAGTGTCTGCTTCCTACCCCAAGACTGTTGGTACCAACAGTGGTCCAAGAAAGTAGGTGCTAAAATGGGATTTAGAATTGGATCACTTACTATGCAGCTGGCATTGAGGACTCCATCAGTGGCAGTATGTGGAGTACAGAGTGTTCCAGCACAAGGTAGCAGTGAAATTGTTAAAACTTTCATCGGTGATGAATAGTACTCTTGTGCAAGGGTATATACCAAAGGATGGGACGAATCACATGTTTTAGAATTATGGGGGGAAATAATCACAAACAGTCCAATTGAATGAAGATAATTAACACTTGGAAAGAAATGAAATATTGAAAAAGAATAATCAGCAGTAAAAACTTAGTGTGCAAAAGCCGGGCATTGTGGTACATACCCATAATCCTAGCAACTTGGGAAGTTGAGGCAGGAGGTTTGCAAGTTACAGGCCAGCCTTGGCAACTCAGCAAGACTCTGTCTCAAAAGAAAAAAGCCTAGAGATGTAATTCAATGGTAGGGCTCCCCTGGGCCAATCTCCGATACCCAAACAAAACAAAGAAACCTTAGTGTGTAAGCCAAAAGACATTCTTGGAAGCATTTAAGGAGACTCTCATTTCCTGTACCTGAGGGACAGGGGAAGTGAGGCACAGGTAGAGGATTCATCATAAGTGTAGCAGAAACTGAAAAAGGTTACACTTCAAACTAAACAGGTCTATGCCAAGGACAGGCCCTGGATGGGAAGGAATAGGACCTGACACATGGAATGTGGATATCTGAATGGACGTACCCAAAGGTCTTGAATTCTCAGATCACTCTGGGTCTGCAGAAATGGCCTGCTTCTCCCGAGGAAGGGCTAGCCCTCCCATTTGCTTAAAGATGAAACAGAGAACTCTCCCCTGCAAGATTCTGTCCTGTACCTCCTGAAGCATCTGCCACCATCTGCCTTCCTGACCACTAGACCAATAACTAGGACAAAATCACACACACACACACACACACACACACAAAAAGCCTGTCCAAAAATGTGCTGGGCTTGATAAGTGAGAAAAGGGTTCTATTACAAAGGAGTTAGCTGCAAGACCTGTGAACAGGTACCAGGAGCTTTTAAGAGATTATGTGTGGGACTACATACTAAAGGTTCCAGATGAACACGACCAAGTGTAAAGGGAGAAGGGGGAGAGATTATCCATTTGGAAGCAGTATCCCAGTATGTAATGCTCTGGGAAGCTCTCAGGATGGCAGAGGGAACACACTGCTAGGATGTTCCTTAGAAAACTGAAGAAAATTATGGCTCACACCAAATAAGGTAGAAATGCTAGACTGTCCATGGCAGATGATGGAAGAAGGAAATAAAAGACTCAGAGAAACAGGTATATGATAATTGACATACTACGTGCAGCAGGAAAGCCTACCAGATGACTGTCTGGTACCCAGAGGGTACCCCAAAATAGTAAAAAGTACATGATGAGTCAATAGACAAGGCATCAGTATCACTTAGAGTCTAAGGCCAGGGATATGGGGGGAAGACAGTATTATAGAACAAGGCTCACTAATGACAATGGGGACAATAGGACCTAGGAACAATAAGGAACAAATATAATACCAAACCCTCAGAAGCCAGGTGGATGCCATTATCATAATGAGTGGCAAGTTTGAAGTAGCAGTTAGTCACTCTGACCCTCAGATAATTATATGTAGTTAGGAGAACACAACCAAAATAATTGGGCAAAAAAGGTTTGGTTCAGTCTGTACAAGAAAACAAAATCAAGAATGGATGATCAGGAAGCTAAGGACAGAGCCCCAGTAAAATATGACGAACACCTGCTCAGTTTCCAGATATAAACTAGCTTTCAGATCCAGAACTCACAGATAGAAAGAGAGGCTAGGTTTCCAGCAGGAAGTACCCTGTATCATCATGATGATATACATAGGGGATATTTCCCAAGTTCTTCCCTAAAGAGAACTATGGCTATTCATTTGTATAACTATACATGGGAAAAGAGAATATTCTCTCTTGACCATTTGGGATGTTGTCCTAGTTGAGACCCTGAGACCTGAAACCTCATCATGGGACCCCTGTTGGAGTAGGTGTATATGGAGACCAGATAGTCAATGGAAGGTGGCCCTGGTCTGGCCCATGGTGTGCCCACCAGCTCTATGGACTCACCAGGTGGTCATTTCCCCAGTTCTTGAGTATATGATTTAAATGGATATACCTTAGTTTCTTGGCCTGTGGAATAAGAGGTATTATAGTGGAAGGCCAAGTGGAAGCCTCTGACACTATCTTTCTGGCACTAATACTCTCACCATGAGCCAGGATAGTAGATCAAAAACAATAATGCATCCCAGGAGAGATGACAGCAATTCATAAAAAGTAACTATAAAAGTAAGTCGGGGGAGGGGGGGGGCGGCTGGGGTCGTGGCTCAGTGGTAGAGTGCTTGCCTAGCATGCACGAGGCACTGGATTTGATCCTTAGCACCACATAAATGTAAAATAAAGATATTGTGTCCACCTAAAACTTAAAAAAAAAAGTAAATGGGAAAAATCTATGGGTGCAGGGTTCAGGTCCCCATCATACCTCCATTGAATCACCAGTCAAAACTTTGCAAAAGTCAGATTCTAGAAGATGGCAATAGATTGCCATCATCAACCAAGTAGAAGCTCCTTCTGAGGCTGCTGTGTCAGATGTGATTTCTTTTCTAGAGCAAATTAAGATAATCTCAAGTATGTAATGTATGGCTACTGAGCCAATGAGCGTGTTCTTTCCATCAGAATATTTGATTCAGGTTGGAGGTAGAGCTCAGTGGTGGAGTGCTTGCCTGGCCTGCATGAGGCCCTGGGTTCAAACCTCAGCACCACACAAAAAATTTAAAAAGTTGTTTAAATATGTTTTTAAAAAATGTTAAAAATTAAAAAAAAAAAAAAGAACAGTTGATTCACATGGTAAAGACAATATGTGCATTTACAGTCTTGCCCCAGGGCTGTGTAAATAATTCTCTTGGCATACCATTGTCCCTAGAGATCTGAACTGGCTGGATATTGATGACATCATGATCATTGGACCAGCTGAGCAAGAAACCACTAGTGCATTGGAGGCTTGTGTGACACACACATTCCAGAGAGTGGGAGAGAAACCCAAGAAGACTCAGAGCCTGTTATGTCTGTAACATTTTTATGGGTCCAGTGATCTGAGGTATGTTGTGACACCCACCAAAATAAAGGACACATTATTGAATCTTGTATTTCCCATCTCAAAGAAGGGATACCAACACATTATATGCCTCTTTGAGTTCTAGAGGCAGCATAGTCCAAATCTGGGAGTACCACTTCAAATCATATATAAGGTGACATGAAACCCTGTCAGTTTTAAATGAGGTCAAGAGGAGAAAGGACTCTACAATATGTTCAAGCTACAGTGCATGGGCCAAATATTTTGGTAGACCCTAAATTACTAGAGGGTAAGGGAAAAGACATCATGTGGAATTTATGACAAGTCCCAAAGAGAGAATCATAATGCAGATCCACAGGGTTCTAGAGCTAAGCCAGGTCAACTGTAGCAGAGAATTAAATGCCTTTTTAGAAAATTCTGAGCATGATAATAGGCCCTGGCCACTGGACTAGTAACCAGACAGGCAAAACTGTTCATTATGAGCTGAGTTCTATCAGAGTTGTGGAGACATAAGGTGAGGCAGGCCCAGAAATAGTTCATCGTATAATGGAAAAGGTACACTCAAGATCACCCATAAGCAGGGGTGAAGGGCAGAAGTAATCCACATGAATTGGTAGCCCAGACACACATGCATCCATCATTATTGCCCCTTGCTTCACATCTATGGACCCTTGGTTCACATCTTGGGTAACTGGTTCTGACCAATTAACAGAGGGTGGAAAACCTGAATTTAGTTCATGAACAGGTTGGCTTGACATGTAGGTGCAAGCTGACATGGGGTGACCTGGAAAGAAGATAGTGAGCAGAAATCCTATTAGTGGGCAGACCTTCAGGCAGTGAATCTGTTGCTCAATTGTGTGAATAAAGAGATGGCTTGGGCTTAGAACAAACAAGGACTCACAGGTAGTGTTGAATGGCTTTGTCTGTATCCTTGGAAAAGAAAGAGTTGGAGATTGGGACAAATAAATGTGTGGTAGAAGTACTTGGATGGACATATAGGAGTGGACATATAGCATAAAGATCATTGATTTGCACATTAATGCCTATGATAACACCAACAACAGAAGTACTACACAACCAAGAAGGCAAAAATGAAGCAACCTGTTGAAGTTAGTTTGCATCTGTTATTGGCTGCTCTAGTGTTGGCATAATGGGCACATGAGTAACAATGGTGGAAGCAATGGAGGCTCTGCATGATGGGCCTGAGAGAATGGGCTCCTCGGCTCCCACACACCAAGTTGATCTAGCTATTGCTGCTGCATGTCCAACATACCAGCAGTGAGCACTTTTTTGGTGTAAGACCAACCAACCACCTTGCAAGGGCCAAATTGCTTTTAACTTTAGAAAGGGTCAAAAATTCTAGGGATGACTTTGGTTTTCCTCCATACAGGGCCTCAACCAGCACCACTATCTAAAGGCTTACAGAGTGTTCAATCCACCAGCACAGCATGCCACATAACATTGCATTAGACCAATAGATCCACTTTACAGCAAAGGAGGGGCAAGAGTGGGCCCATGACCTCAATATCACATATCATACTGCCTAGTCTGTGAGAATATAGATGGGATAGCCTATGAAGAATCAACTGGGGGGCACTGCAAGGATGGTTACACAGGTTTTCAAACTGGGAACCAAGAAATGAAGCAAGAATGACTATTTACCGCCACTTTCAATCATTCACTTGAGGGAATTTGTGTTTTCTGTCTCTTCAACTCTGTATTGGGCAGAGTTAGAGGTTCTGGTTATAAAGGAGAAATGGTTCCACCAGGGGTCATAGGAAAAGTCTCACCCAATTCTAGTGATGGCTGCTACTTGGGCATTTCAGGCTATTTGTGTTGAGCAGGATCAGCAGATAAGAAGAAAAGTAGCCATCTTGACAGGGGCAATTGACTCTTATCAGCAAGAGAAGATAGCACTACTGGAGTCAGAGAAGAACAGGTTTGGCAGTCTGGTGATCTACTTGGGTGATTCTTGCTACTCCTTGCTCAATTTTGAGAGTTAATGGACAAGTGCAGTAGCTATGGCCTGAGAAGTGCATGGTGACCAGGGAACAGACCTCCTTAAGGATAACGACTTAGGGCACCCTACCAGGTCAGTCACCTAGATCAACAGAAGTGCTTTGTGTGTGTGTGTGTGTGTCGGGAGGCATCGGGGGTGGGGGGAATCTAGAATTGATTGTAAGGGTACAAAGAAAATGAATATTAATTGTAGCCCCAAGATAACCTACAATGTCAGGGGCAGTAGTTCATCTTCTTAACCTTTTTAAAAAATAAAATAAATTTCTCCTAGGAAAGAAGCTCACTGCAATTCTGTAGGAGCCATTCCCTGAACCTATATAAAAGAATAGATCTGTGACTGGTGAGTTGTAATGAATGCTGTGATGTGCTGCCTGTGACCCCCATCAAGATGATTAATTTATTCCCCCAAGTGCTTGGGAGACATGTCAGCAGACAGCCCCCAGCTGTCAATCCTCCTCAAGAATTGCTTCTGTTGAAGAGAGCCACCTCATCTTTTCCTGCCTTCCTCTCATCTGATGACCAGTTGCATCAGGGATAAATGCAACCCTAACTCAGAACATCTCTGAAGGGTCTGCCAACTTCAGACCTCCTTGTGGGGTTGGCTGGTAACTTTGTTGAGACTGCTTCATGGTATTTCCTTCTCTTCCCTTCCCCAGAACTTGACCTCAAGAGCATATGTCAATGAACATCCTGTGTACCAACCTCCATCTCAGAGACTGCCTCCTGAGAACTCAATCTATGACAGTGACATTTGAGCAAAGACTTGAAGGAAACAAAATGGAGGATCAATTCAGGGAAAAGGGCAGCTAGTCCAAAACCCTAAGGCAGGAATGTCACTATGGTCAAGAAACAGCAAGCAAATCAGAGTGGTGGCAGTAGAGGAAGTCAATGGGACAAAGGAGGAAAAGGAGATCAGGGTGATGATAGGAAATAGAAATCACAGAGGGCCTCGAGAATCATTGTCAGAATTTGGCTTTTTACTCCAAGTGGGCACCAGTGCAGGATTTTGGTAAGTAATATAATCTAACTCAAAATGTGAAAAAAAAAAAAAAACTATTCTGGTGGCTATCTTGAGAATTGGAAAGAAAGAAAGAAAAGAGAAGGAAGAAAGGAAGGAAGGGAGGGAGGGAGGGAAAAGAGAGAGAAAGAGGAAGGAAGAAAGAAAGAGAGAGAGATGGGAGAGTAGCTCAGACCAGGGCGATACTGGTGAAGATGGCAAGAACTAACCTGATTCCAGACATATTCTGAAGGTAGAGTCAACAGATTTCCTGGGAGATTAAGTGTAAAATGTGATAGAAGGAAGTCAAGGACGACTCTAAGGTCTTTGCCCTGAACAACCTGAAGAATGAAATAGAAATGGAATGTTATGGGTGGAGCAAGGAGCAATAAGTCTAATTTCATTTTGGAAATTAATTTGGGAGGCAGGGTTGGGAATCAAACCCAGTGCCATGCTAAGCTTGTGCTCTACCACTGACCTACATCCCCACCGGCTGGATGTTAAATTTGAGATGTTTATTCCACTTCCAAATTAAGGGGTTGAGTAGTCAATCGGATATGTCAGTCTGGATTTCAAGGGAGAAGAAATATAATATAAATTAAAATCCTCCGTGTATACACATTATTGAGTCTTGAGACAGGATGAGACCAACCCCAAGGAGGAGGGAGTATAGATGGAAAGAGAAGTTCAAGGACTGAGTCCTAGGTGCTCCATTCTTCAGAAGGAAAATCCAGCAATGGAGGAGTGACCAATAGTGTTAGGAGAAAAATCAAGAGATTACAGGGTCCTAGAAATCAAAAGAATAAAGTGTTTCAAAGAGGAAAGAGGGGGCTGGGGCTGTAGCTCAGTAGCAGAGCGCTTGCCTAGCATGTGTGAGGCACTGGATTCGATCCTCAGCACCACATAAAAATAAACAAATAAAATAAAGGCCTGCTGTCCATGCACAACTACAAAATAAAATTTTAAAAAAAAGAGTAAAGAAGACCCAATTTGTTGAATTTTGCTCAAAGGCCAAATATAAAGGGAGCTAAGAATAGTTCATTAAACTCAATCTCTGTAGACAACCTTGAGAGCATCACTTTCTTTCTTTTCTTTTGGTACCAGGGCCGTTTAACTACTTAGCCACATCCCAGCCCTTTTTTATATTTTATTTAGAGACAGGATCTCACTGAGTTACTTAGGGCCTTGCTAAATTGCTGAGGTTGGCTTTGAACTTGCGATCCTCCTGACTCAGCCTCCCAAATCACTGGGATTACAGGCATGGGCCACGGAACCTGGTCAACAGCATCACTTTCACTGAAATGTTGAGGACAAGAGACCGGCTGCAATGGATTCTAAAAAGAGTACTCCTACTCTTTTGAGGAATTTTGTTGCAAAGCAAAGCAGAGAGATGGTGGGTAGTGAAAGTGGTTAAAAGAAAGAACTATTACCGTGATTCATTATACAGATGCAAAAAATGAGGCTTAAAAAAGTCAAGGAATTTTCCCAGTTAGTAAGTTGTGATTTGAGCACAGATCCACCTTAGCTTGGAAGATGAGCTATATACATTTATTTACTTATTTATTTATTCATTCATTCATTGATACTGAGGATTGAACCCAGGGGCATTTTCCCTCTAAACTACATCTCTAGCCCTTTTTTATTTTTTATTTTTGAGAAAGGGTCTTGCTGTGTTGCTTGGTGCCTTGTTGCTAAATTGCTGAGATAGGTATCAAACTTGTGATCTTCCTGCATCAGCCTCCTGAGTCTCTGGGATTACAGGTGTGTGTCACCATGCCCACCAATATTTTCTTTAACAACAACAACAAACAAAACAAAACAAAAATAACCTAAAAATGGAAATGGACTTTTTTCTTAAAATTTTCTATGAAAAATTGTAGTCATCTTTCTGTTACTGTAACAAATACCTCATATAAATCAACTTGTCAAAAGAAAAGATTTATTTGGGTTCATAGTTTTGGAGGTTTCCATCCATGGTTGATTGCTCCATTGCTTTTGGACCTGTGGTGAGGGAGCACATGGTGGAAGCACCCTTAAGGGCAGAGGAAGCCCTTAACACATGGTGGCCAGAAAGCAAACTAGAGAAAGACAAGGATATGTCTCCAATGACCTAATATCCTTCTATTAGGCACCATCTCCTAAAAGTTCTGACCTCTCCCAATAACACCCAAGGTGAAGACCAAGGGCCTTTGAGGGACGTGCAAGATTCAAACTATAGCATATGACCACATCCCTGATTATTTCCTTAAGATGAATTTCGGGAGTTAGAAGTCTTGTCAGAAAGTGTGCAAACCAAGAATAGCTTTATATTCCATTCCCATGCCCTGCAGAAAGGTTACAGCCATTTACATTCCCACCAGCAGCAGAGAGGGTCAGTACCCCCGCATCTTTGCCAACCTTGGATCTTTCTCCCCCTTCAATTACACAGGTGAGAAGAATGACATCTCATTCTGTATACATATGATTACCAGTTAGATCTGACCATGCTCTGCAGGTCTGTTTCCCAGCAACCGCTTTGTCTTTTGCTGTTCTTCATCACTCTCAGATCCCATGGCCCTCATGTGGCCCCTCTCATCATGAATACCACTTATCTCTTGCTGCAGCATGTCTAGTTTAGAAGGTAAACTAGACATGCTGCAGCATAGAACTAGCTAGGATTTTAAAATAACAATAATCTTAAGGTAAGAAATTAGACCTTGGGGGTAATTTTTCTATGTGGAAGAGCTAAGGGTTTTTGTTGTTGTTGTTACTGAGGATTGAACCCAGGGGTACTTTTACACTGAACTACATCCCCAGAACCGCCCACCCTTTTATTTTTATTTTTTAGGACAAGGTCTCACCAAGCTTCTTAGGGACTAATTTACTGAGACTGTCCTTCAACTTGTGATCCTCCTGCCTCAGCCTACTGAGTGGCTGGGATTACAGGAAAGAGGTTTTAAGAGTTAAGATTTTTGGAAAAGTTGGGACAATGTGGGAAGTTATAATAAAATAACCCTCGGGCTGGGGTTGTGGCTTGTGGCTCAGTGGCAGAGCGCTTGCCTCGCATGTGTGTAAAGCACTGGGTATGTGAGGCACTGGGTGTGTGAGGCACTGGGTTCAATCCCCAGTACCACATAAAAATAAATAAGTAAAATAAAGGTATTGTGTCCATCTACAACTAGAAAAATATTTAAATAAAATAACCCTATATGTGATCATTCTAAGTTTCAAAGAATCCCCCCAAAGGGTACATGGAAAGGGAAAGGAAGGTCTCTTTGTAAAATATAATTTGTGGGCCATAATTTCCAACTTAGCTACTGTTGGAGGGCTTCCCTGGTGTTCTTTGTTCCTAATTTTAGCTGTATCTGAGAGGACAACTGGCCCATGCACATTTCAAAGAAGCACATATTTTTTTAATGCCAATATTACACAGTTGCTGTACACTAGGAAATAAAAAGATCTAAAGAAAAAAACAATTAAACCAATAGAAATTCCTTCCACTGTCCTCTCAGATAACTATTTACATTTTGCTCATTTTAGTTTCCAGATCTTTTCATTAAAAATCACATAATAAATGTACATAATCTATCTTTTTCAGTTAATAAAAATTGTCTTTATGGCTTTCTGATTTTTAATAAATGTCAATTTACACTGTCATCTTTAATGAATTAGTTTTTATAAAATTATATCATATGGATCATTTTAATTAATTTAGATAAACCTTTATTTTTGGATTTTTAGGTTATTTCTTAGTTGTTTTTTTTTTACTTCAGTAAGCAAGATCAACAATTTTCTACTTACAGATCTGCATACTTGTCCATTATTCCTCTAGAATAAATTGTAAGAAGTGAGGTTACCAAGTCAAAGAACATGAACATTTTCAGGGGTTTTGAGCTGAATTCCTCATTGTACAAACATTTGTCAAACTACTTTGTCTCCACAATGGAGTTCTAGTTCATTGATTTTCACTCTACCAATGATTATTGATTTTTCACTCAACAATGTTGATGCGGAAATGAGCAAGAAGGAGGTCACAAGTTCTCTTTGGAAGAATAATTGGTTTCCAAAGCAAGATTATTACTTCAGTAATACAAATTGAAAACAAGAGATGAATGGGGGCACAGGAGCTTGCCACTTACTTACTTATTATTATTTTATTATTAATATTTTGTGGCACTGGGGTATTGAACCCAGGACCTCACGCAGGCTAGGCAAGCACTCTACCACCAAGCTATACTCTTAGCCCTTAACATTTAGGAGACATAGAAGCAGGTCTGTATGCAATGGGGACCTGAACTTCTAGATGTTTCCCCTTGGCTTGGCCTGTGTCAACAGCAATCCCGGAGCTCTTGTTCATAATCTATCTATAGTCACACCTTGCTGTCTAATGGCATTGAAAGAAGAGCCAGATCAGAAATCAACACGTGCCTAGCACAGACAAGCATTTCAGATCCTTTTAAGAAGACCAAAAACACAAACAGAAGCATCCACTGTAGGAACATTCACAGGAACCTTTACTCCACACCCTGGTCTCTTAAACAGGCCCCGAACCAAACTAATTATTATGTCCCATGGCCCTTGCTTCTATAATCCCTGACTTCAATTAATGGCATCACCATTACTTAGCAGCCTAAGCAAGAAATTTCATTTGTCACTCATGACTTCTCCTTTACCCTCCACACGAAAGCAGCTGATTATTTGTATCTGGTCCACCTTCAGAATGTCTTTTCTAATCATCCCCTTGCATCCCTGAATGGAGCCTCTGTTGTCTTTTACCCAAGAGAAGGTAGCAGTTTCCTGAATGTACCTCTCTATGGAAGTTTAAAAAAATTCTGATAGCTCCCCAGTCTTTGGGATAAAGCTTTTACTCCTCAGTGGGACATTGAAGACCTGTGTCAGGCAGTTTTCTGTCACTATAACAAAATAACTGAAATAGTCAGCTTATAAAGAGGAAGGCATATTTTGCTCACAGATTTGGAGGTCCCAGTACATGATCAGGTGTACTCATTGCTTTTAGGCTTCTGAGGGAGGTGCTGGAAGGCAGGGGCAGGCAGTGTGGCCAAGCAAAACTGCTCATCTCTTGGCCAGGAAGAAAACCAGAGAAAGAGGATGGGGCCAGGGTCCCATAATTGCCTCAAGGGCATGCCTCCAATGACCTAAAGAGTCCCTCTAGGTCTTTTTTCTCTCCTTCTTCTCACAACTTGCAGAACTCCTTCTCATATTACAGGGCAGGGCAAACATTGATCTTCTGTGACTTTTCCCAGTCAGAATTAACCTTCTTCTTTTCTGTGTTCCTGCAATATTTTGCCTATATTTCTAGGGAAAAAAATTGTCATGAGATTAAATGTCTCCTGATAGACTGGGAGTTCAGCAAGGAAACAATCTGTCTCATTTATCTTCAAACCCCTTGGGTCTAGCCAAAATGCCAGGCACATAGTAAGTGCTTAGTAAAGAATGGATCAGGTCAGAAATAGATTCCAGTCACCTGACTCTTCTCCAATGTCCTTAGGATCAAAGCAAAGACTTGCATAACTAGGAAAAACATTACCATAAGGTAGAATGGACTAACCCCCGCCCATAATTTCCACCATTCATTTCTACTATGTGTTGAAATTTTATTACAGATTAATTATTTTGAGTGTGGTGTTATCTTAAGTTAAATTATAAATATCTCTTGGAGGGATGAAGTCCTCAAAGTATTATCATCACCCTAATTCTACTAAAATTTTCATGCTAGAAGGGAACTTGGAAGTTGTTAGTTCCTTTCCAAAGAAACAACTAGTCTACAAGAGCCACCTATAGAAGGAGTCGCATTGGGTAAGTGTTAAGAGGTAGGTTGAGAGGAGATGGTTCCAGAGCAGGGATTGAGGGCATTGGTGGGGGCTAGTTCTGTGTGTGGTACCCTGGAGGGAGGAGGCTCAGGGCAACAGGAGGACACCGAGGCCAGGGAAGAGGATATCTACCAGGGGAAGGAACTGGGTGACAAATGGGGGAAGGCAGCAAAGATAAATTCTTCCTACTTCACAGTTTGGTCAAACACCTTCTCTGGGTAGAATCATAATCCCTAGTTCTGATTTCCAAACATTTCTGATAAATCTTTTTGTTACAGTGCCAGAAAATTCTCGGGTAATTTTCCAACTTTAATTCACCTTAATCTTAAACATAAATATATGCCTCGTGGCATTTTTAAGAGGGGTGGGTGTTCAGTGAAGTGAAATGAGTGACATTAGGGTGTCACAACTCCAGACAGGTTTCATATCACTGGGTGAGTTTCCCAGTGAGTAGGCGTGTGATGAACTGAGACATGAGATGGCTTCCAAATCACTCTGCCCTACTACGCAGATCTGCAGACTCGTAACCTTCCCACACTGCTGAAAAGCTCCCAGCTCTGGGGTGAATGAACCCTGCGAAGCTACTACTTGGCGCTCAGCCAGCAGTTTGAACAAGGCAGTGAAAGGAAATGTTAACAGTCACTTGATAGCAGCTCCACTCTCAGAGAGGTAGAGCCCAGGGGTGGGGCCAGCCAAGGCCCTTTGGATCCGCCTCCAGGTTACCAAAGAAAAGCCTCCCTGGGAACTCTCAGGACAATGGCAGTGTGAAGTCCTGGCCTCATATTTCACTTTAAAGAGGCCACTATTTAAATGGCTTGGGATGCTCCTTCCTGCCTCTCTGGAATTGAGGGTCTTGCTATCCAGAAGAGCAAAAAGAGCAGCTCAGTCTTATTAGCATCTGTTTATGCCAGGGCTTAACTCTGGGGCAGCATGTGGTGGGACCTTTTGGGAATGGAAGAGGCAAGAAGAGTCTTTCTATCTTTAAAGGCAATTTATGTTTTGTTTTGTTTTGTTTTTTGATACCAGGGATTGACAGGGACACTTTACTACTATGCCACATCCCCAGCCCTTTTTATTTTTTATTTTGAAATAGGATCTCGCTAAGTTGCTAGGGCCTTGCCAAGTTGCTGAGGCTGGGTTTGAACTCTCCATCCTCCTGCCTCAGCCTCCCTAGTCGCTGGGATTACAGGTGTGCACCACTGCGCCCAGCTAAAGGTAATTCATTATTTAATTCTACTTTTTTTTTTAAGCCTTGGATTAGGTAGGATCCTTACATGTGATTATTACCTTGGATTAATATTTCAAATAGTGAGCTTTTTATATTCCAAAGATGACCATGAGGCCAGGATTATTCTTTCTTTCAGGAACCACCAAGTACTGCTGATGAGCAGGTTCCTTCTCAGAATCCTACTGTGGCCCAAACAACTTTTGTAGTTCCTCCCCATGCTCAAGAATAATCACCTCTCTAGACTGGGAATGGAGTTCAGTGCTGGTTCCATCCCCAGCGTCACAGTGAGAACTCCTGAAACTACCTCTTCTTTGAACCATACCTGGTTCGGTGGCGCATGCCTGTCATCCCAGCAGCTCAGGAGGCTGAGGCAGGAAGATTGCAAGTTCAAAGCCAGCCTAAACAACTTGGTGAGACCCTGTCTCTAATAAAACACAAAAAGGGGCTGGGGATGTGGCCCCGTAATTAAGTGCCCCTGGGTTCAATTCCCAGTAAACCCCCAAAAAAGAGATGTTTTTAAACCAGAGGAAACCTCTTTTTTTTATTTCTTATAGTAGATGGGCACAATACCTTTATTTTATTTTTATGTGGTGCTGAGGATCAAACCCAGTGCCTCACACCTACTAGGCAAGCACTCTACCAACTGAGCTATAACCCCAGCCCTGGAACCCTCTTCTGAATGAAATCTGTACCCAACTTTAGTATAGAAAACAAAAAAGACTGGACATGATGCATTTCTGAAACCCCAGCAACTCAGGAAGGCTAAGGCAAAAGAATCTCAAGTTCGAGGCCAGCCTCAGCAATTTAGCAAGGCTCTATCTCAGAATTAAAAAAAAAAATTGAAAGGTCTGGGGATGGTATAGCTCAGTGATAGGTAGTGCCCCTGGGTTCAATCCCCTGTGCTGGAAAAAAAAAAAAAAACATCAAGGTGTTTTGGTTGAACTGGGATGGGAGCCTACAGCTTTGACCTTCCCATTTCAGCCCCTGGGAAACAACTCTGTCACAAATTCCAGAAATCTGCCATCAGGACAATCATTATTTCTCAATCTCTAAGGGAAATTTTGTCATCTGGAGCTTCAATGACTGTTTTAAAATGTTACAAAAGATTTGGCAGAGTTCCAACAGAAGGGGCAGGCCACCTATGTTGTGGGCTAGAAAGCCAGGAGGTGTGATGTTAGAGTGTCTAAGTGGCTAACTCTGCTGGGGGGTGGGGACCTCCAGCCTCCTGTCCTGCTTGCAGTCTATGTCACATAAATCACCTGATTGAGACAAAACCTTAGGAAGGATCAGAGGATGTCAGAGCACAGAAAAAGTATGACATATGGCTTACTTAGGTCAGATGGTACATGGGTTTTTCTTCCCTAGCTGAGTAAGGACGCCTCCCACCAAGCAGCTTGCTGAAGCCTGTCTTGGAAACCAACAGTAGATGGTTGTGACTACCCAGGGCTTTCGGCCCCCACCCCTCAGCTAATGAACATGCAGCAGATGTACACATTGGGTCTCTTGGGGCCATCCCAAAGGCTTCAGGGTCAGTCTCCTTATCTGAACACCCCTATGGAGCTGGGCCACACAAGCAGTTTCTATATTGGATCAACTAAGTTACCCAAAGCAGCTGTTCTTTCGGATTTTTCTGGAAAAAAAAAAATAGAAAAGGCTATAGCTTAGAGAGCAGAGGGGTTCCTTCCCTGTATCAGAAACAGAGAACTGAAATGTGCTCTTTGGAGTCTGATGAACACTCTTCCTAGGACAATGATGGGATGAAGTCAGTCCTGGACTTTGGGGCTCTTTTCATGGGCTTGCTGGCTTTAGCAACGAGAAGCCATCAGCTCTGTCTGTATTTCCCTTTGTAATCAGTCTTAGTAGGTTCACCATGTTCTCTGTGCAATTTGAGACAAAGTCACTAAACGTCCTGTTCTCTGCAAACTGAGCCATCCAGGAGGGCACGTGCCAAAAGTGTTTCTCCTTCTGGTAGCAGAGATGGAATTCCATGCTGCAGGTAAGGGGACAACCTGGCCCTAGCCCCAGCTGGGCAGGCTGGAGTCAGGCTAGGACCTGGGCAGGCCTCTTCATAAAGGGTATGAATCCCCAGAGCCTGGACCCAACACTGATCTCAAGGGACTCAACACACTCTGTACTGTCCTGAGAAGAAGTATGGGGGAGAATAGTGGAGATTCTGAACTCAGGAGCCAGACTGTCTGAGCTCGAGTCTCAGTCCCTGTAAGAACAGACAATGGTCATACCCATCTCCTAGAGTCATTGCCAAAAATAAATGAGCTAATATATGTAAAGTCTTAGAAAGAGCAATGCAAGCTTCAGCTGCCTTATCTTGACCCCAGAGTTGCCACAATCTGTGTCACAACCTCCTCTGCCTCAGGATTTCTTGAAAATTCAGGATGGATCTGGCTAGTTCATTAAAACGCCCCCCCATCCTTACCCCCTCTCCCGTATCCCCACCCCCTGCCAGTTCCCACTGCTCCTAGGTGTCCAGAGCTCTATATGTGATGCATACCCTGGAAAAGTTCCAACACCCCAGCTCCAGAACTTGCTGGCAGCAGACCCACTTGTGATTTGGTTGGAAAAGTTACATTTCACCTCTTGTCCTAAGCTGCTAGGGAAACCAGTCATGTAGCCTAGATTTAAGTGTCTGCATTTCCCTGGTGTCATGAGTGACTGATGTGAGCAGTAATTACATACGGGAGAGGCCCTGCCAAGCATTCGTGGAGCAGATTTGTTAAGAAATAGACTAGAAATTTGGGGGTGGTGGACCTAACTTTCACATGCTCTCCAGCCAGTCATTTCTCCTCTGTGCTGCTTTTATAAAATGGAGATAAGCTAACTCTGAGATTGTCTTAAGAAGAGACACTAATGAAAATGATTGTCAAGTGCCTCTTTAAATAGACCATACAGTAGGTATAAATGCTTTATGTAATGAAATTCAGTCTTTCTTCCTCCCTTTGCAACCGGAACCACAGAATCGATAATGTTTTTCCAAGTGCAGTGTCCCCAGGACAAAATGTGAATTGGTTCCCTGAGCCAGGCCTGCCCTCTGATGGGGAGTGGCCCTGGTCCTCTGGGGCCTGGTGTCTCAGGCTGGGGCTGGCTTTGCTGCAGTGTGTACCCATCCCTTCCTGGGATTCCAGCCAAGATGCCAGGGTTGCAAATTTCTCTAATATCAGAGAAAGCTTTGTTCAGGGGTCCAGCCTTCACAATGGCCTCTGCCATCTCTTTCCATTCTGTTTTCTCAGAAGTAAGCTTAACTGTCATTTATTGAGGACCCATTGTGCTCCAGGCACTATGCTAAGTGCATTCACCTACATTATCTTGTTTAATCCTCTGTGCAGCTCTGGGAGGCAGCTGCCATTACCATTCCTATTTTACCTGAGGAAAAAGATCCCCAGGGGAGCCATACAAGTCAGCCAGGTAACACAGAAAACAGGGGCAGCACCCAGTTTCCAACCCAGAGCTTGCTGTTACTTTCCCACATTTTCTTTATCATCAAGTTGTCCTACATTTAGATGCTTCCAATTGAGCAGAAAATCAACTTGCAGTCTGAGAAGGCACTAACCAGGGAGTCTAAGGGAGTGGGGTCATCTGCCTAGGTCTGAAGGGAAGATTTCTGCAGAAGTGGCTCTTGGGGACTAACTGCCTTGGAGGATGAGGGTGCAGGGAAGGGAATCTCTCCTCCTTTACCTAGTCCCAGAGGCCAGTGCACTGTGCCTCCTGGTTGTCGGAGCATATCCTACAAGCATCCAGGCTGCCACTTCTACAGCAGAGCCCAAATGCACCGTATGATATTCACCATGACCCTCAATACCCATTTCAGTGAACTCACCCTGCCTTGTGAGGGATGCCCACTTGCTAACTCTCTGCAGCATGTCTATTTTGTGTGGTCCTATCTTGTAATGAGTGCAAGCGATGAGTCCAAACTAGAAATGGAGCAAAGGTGAGGACCCTTCCCACACTTGTTATAGTTCTCCATGGAGATAAAGATATTGATTACTAGGCCCTGTGTCAAGGGCAACTGAAATGTAACCAAATGAAGCTGCCTATAGATCTATTGACTTTTAACTTACAAAAAAGGTGCAGGGGAGGGGGAGGGGGCGCTTTCTGACAGTTTTGCTTAGGGACTGGGACAGAGACTTCAAAACTCTGAGTGAGATCTGTTCTCTTCCCCCTTAATTATAAAACTCTACATTTATTTGAAGCATTGTGTCCAGCTAAACCCTACATTTCCAAGATTTGCTGGCTGCTGAAATATATATATAAAATTCCATATATACATGGAATTTTTAAGAAGTCTATTTAGAGGGAGCTGACTCAGATGAGCAGGTCACCCTTTTGTTACCCACTTTTCCCTGCTGCCTGGAATGCAGATGTGATAGCTGATGTATCATAGCCCTTTTGGACCATGAGGTACCCTTGGGAATGGAAGTCAGAGTTAAGGATGGCTGGAGAAAGCCAGAAGCTGCTTAGGGGTTCTTTCTAACTTCATGCAGACACCATTCCTGTCCAGGACTGAATTCCTCTGGAATTCCTTTAAGTGAGAGAACAAACCCTTGCTTTTTGTTGCGTAAAGTCTAAGGTAATCTTAGCTGATAGATCCTATTCAATAGAGGCACCTGGAATTTCTAGCTAGTCAAGGTCACCTGAGCACTATTTGCTCTACTTGCCTCCTAAACACGAATTCCTAAGTCTGCCTTATACTGTGATGAAGCACAAGTTATGTGGCCATCTACAGAAGTTTAGATATGAAGACTTAGCAGGTAGAATCAAATGAATGGCTGAACTCAGTCTTTTGCTGAACAAATGTACACAGAGAATCTTCCAAGTGCGAGGTTCTGCACTAGACACATGGCCTCTGTGCTCAACAATTAGTGACCTGTGTGTTGTAACAAAGTGCCCCAAGAGAGAGGAATTCCTTAAGACCTTTGGGGGAGGCTTCCTGAGAGAAAGCTCTTCCTTATAGAGCCAGCTGGAGCCTGTCAGGTGTAGAGCAAAGGTAGTCAAATGAGGAACTTTCTGTAGCTGATAAGTGAAGACCTTTTAATGAACTTTAGTTGTCTTTCCAAACAGGATATGACCCAGCAGCTGATTCTTGTTAAGCTTGCAATGATCTTGCCATGATCAATACCAAGAGCCACTCCATTACTGTACCACAAAAGTTCATCTTTTTCCTTCTTTTTCTTCTACCACAATCTTTACTCCCTTCTAAGGTCTAGAGTGGGGGAAAAATGTGAGTGGATTAGAAAATCCGATTCTGTACTGAGAGTAGATTTGGAGAAAGTTCGGACTCTAGCTATATCCACATAGATTTGCACATTCAGTATGTGATCCTAGGCCTTGACCTTGGCAGAAAGGTGGTGCGTAGCAGGGAAGCAGCTCTGGTGATTAATGGTCTCTAGGGAACCGGTTTGACTATGTCACTCCCAGACCAGATCATATCAAGGGCTTGCTGCTTCTGCCCTCCGCTGAGATTCTGTTTTTGTTTACATTTGGGATGAGACTGTATTTGGTTGTAAATAACAGAAACCAGCTCAAGCCAGCTTCAGCACAAAACTCTAAGTTTTGTGGGATGGGTAGAGGGTTTCTCTTTGCACATACTGGCAGGAAACAGTTATATCTGAGGTCTAGATATAGGGACTGTATCCGGGACTAGAGGTCAAGGGTGCCCAGTCCATATGGTAATTAACAATTATAATTAATTGTTAAAAAATTAACTAAATTAGTTAAAATACAAAAATAGATTTTAAACGCCATGCCTTAGTTCCTGGGTTTTTGTCTTTCTGAGAGACCTTAGCCTCCATTCTAGGTTCTGTGGTTTGCCACAGGCACTTTCAGAAGCCTATGTTGGAATGGAAACTGCAGCCAGGGAAGAGGCCACAGTAGAGAGACAGGGCTGCCGAGCCATGCCTGCAACCACCAGATGGGTGGGCAGAATTGGTAAGGGAGGATCAGCTGACAGACCAGCTGGTGTCTGCTCCATCTGTACCCAGAGGCCTGCAACCCAGGAGACCTAGAATGCTTGCCTTTCCTCTCCACATCCTCCCTAATCTACACATGGATTACCAAATTTCATCCCTAACTGATCTGCCAGACAAATCTGCACTCTGGCTAGAATATGAGCTCCCTCAGAACAGGGATTACAACCTGTTTTGTTCACCCAGCATCTAGAACAATACTTGGCACCATAGTAGGCACTCAAATATCCGGTACATCAAATAAACAAATCAGCTCCCCCCTTCTATGCCTTCTTGGAAAGGGAGGTGAGAGCACAAGACATAGGAGGAGAATAGGATCTTATAAAACATCCCTGAAGAACATTTGTAGACACTGACGTTAGCCAGATTGTAAGCACTGGAACTCCAGCTAATGAATGAAGCAGTAAGCAAATCCTGATTTCAAAGACCTGTGGATATATCCATTCATTCCACAAGGATCTATGGAGAAATTACTAGATGCCATGCCCTACCGTATTCTCAGCATGGACAACCTAGATTTTATTTCTGGTCCTGTGATCCCTGGCTTGTTTTTAACCTCTTAACATCTCTATTCATTCATTAGTTATTAAGAAAATTAGATAATGTTGCAATCCATAACCAATGGCATATATAATGGTGGTCCCATAAGTTTATATGGCCATACAAGGTTGTAGTAATCTTAGTTTGCTTAAGGATATTATTGTATCATGTTTGCACAATGAAATCACCTAAGGACACATTTCTCAGAATCTGTGCCTGTCTTTAAGCAACATATGGGAGTAATATACAAAATACTTCCTTGTACGTAGTAGCTGTTCTGTATTTGTTGGCTTGTAGACACCATGGTTGTTGGGTGTTTTGTTGTTTTGGGGCGGGGGTGCTGAGGAGGATTAGGGCAGGATTGTAACTATGTAATTTAAAACAGATCTTGGATTCTTAAAAGAAATGGGATTGATGAGTGTAATTCTCCCTGCTTTTCTTACTGTCTGAAGGCAAAGCTTTCTTCTCAATCACAGGAAGCCATATACAATACATGGGGTAACCTGGGGGCTGGGCAATTGAATTTGCATTGTACCCTGCATTCACCCCTGCCCACGTGGGGTGCCCAGGGTATGGGTGCTATGGTCAAAGGGCAGGTTGAAGCTAATGGCTATCATGATGTAAATTCACCAGGAAACCTCACTCTGCTTCCTCCTGCCCCCCCTTCTGGTACCAGGTTTCTAAACCCCTTTTGAATCCCTGCTCAGGGCCATCCCAGTCCCTCAAATTACTTTCTGGTGGCCATTCCCAGCCCCCCTGCTTGCATTCTGCCCTACCCCCCACCCCCGTCTTCTGCTCTGGCTTGGATGCTCTGCTGTTCACTTTTCCCAGGGTCACCCCATCACATCCCACGCTCTCTGACGTGGGACAGAATGTCTCCCAGACCTTCTGCCCGCCCCCCAGAGATTCTCCCTCCCTCAGTCCCTCCCACCCTTCCCCAGTTTGGCCTCAGAGAGCAAACTTGATGTTTGGAGGGTCATCCCTCTCCTCCAGATCTTCTATTATCTACTTTTAGCAGTTAGGGACACAGTGACAATCTAAAGCAAATGGAGAAATTAAAAAGAAAAAGAAACACCCAGATAATGTCCAAAGGACATCAAGCTCTATTCAGGGACACAATCTCCAATCAACAAAATGAAAGGCAAACGTTGGCCCCACAGGGACTGGCTGAAAGGCAGCCTGGTGGTGAGAGTGTACTGGAGCCAGCTTCTCACACACTGGGGAGGGCCTCTCCCCAGCAACAGCCCCCTCCCCAGCAACCAGTCCCGTCGCTGTGTGGGGATCAGGTCTGGACCCCACCCCAGGTTGCAGGGCTTTGGGCCTTCCTGCCTGGACCTTCCTCTCTGACATGACTTACAAAGCTCCCTCACTGGGGGTAACAGCAGGACCTCGCTTGGCTGACAGAATTCTTTGGCAGGAAAAATGCTGTCTGAGTCAGCCCTGAGAAATAATTAACCCTCTGGATGTTTCCTGGAGAACTGAGGAGAGTCGTATGCTGAAGGCACAGGGAGTCCCAGACCTCTGAGGGGGAGGTGATGCCTAGGCAATCAGGCCCACGGGGACCTCCGGAGCTCCCTCACCTTAGGCCGTGCTAGGTCCCCCTAGCTAGTTCACCACCCCTGGCCTCAGAGCCTTAAGATTGCTTTCAGGGGCAGAGAGAAGGTCCTTATATCTCTAAACACTCTTCTTAGAGGCTTATTTCCATTCAGGCCTTTTTATAACAGGTAATCCAGGCAGGAGAGGATTATGAAGTGTCTCTCACTGTGTGTGGCCCAGTACAATACTAAGTGCTTAGAGAAAACTCAAAGAAAATAGGAGAACAGATCAGGCGGAAGTGAGACATGAAAACAGATTCAAACTGGGCGCAGTGGTGCATGCCTGTAATCCCAGTGACTCGGGAGGCTGAGGCAGGAGGATCACATGTTTGAGGCCAGCCTCAGCAATTCAGTGAGGCCCTAAGCAAGTTAATGAGACCCTGTTTCAAAAAGGGGTGAGGTTGGAGGTCAATGGTAAAGCTCCCCTGGGTTCAATCCCCAGTACCAAAAACAACAAAATAACAAAAATCCAGATAGCCTCTCTCCTCATGTGCTCATTGTAACTACTTAATTTACAATAGGGGAGAAGACAAGTCCTTAACCCTAAGCAGCTCATGTTACATTTACAGTTGCTAAGATAACAATGTTGCTTGTAGCTCAGAGTGCTTCATCCTTCTAAGAAGCTTCAGAGCCCCTGGTAATGTTTCAGTCTTGGTCAGATCCCCCTCTTTTATTTCCCTTCATTCCAAAGCCAAAATTTTTCATCCTTGTTGCACAATCAGGAAAGTTGTGACACAGGCAGCAGACAGGCTTGCCAGGTTTTCACAGACTTAATGGTGCAGCCCAGGATTTTAAAGTCCCCACTAGCACCTCCAGCTTGATGTGCAGAATGAATCCATTGAGGGTTTTTTTGGTGGTGGTAGTGGTGCTGGGAATTGAACCCAGGACTTTTGCACATGTTATACACATTCTGCCGCTGAGCTACACCATCAGCCCTTCCCGAAAGAAGCAGAGTCCAAGAAAAACGAGAAAATGGCAGATGTGGTACTGGGGCTTACTATATCACAGACAAGCAATATTGGTGTAATAGAATTCTGGGATGTGCAAGGCCAGGAGTAATAACATTTTTTCTGTAAAGGTAAAGGGTCAGAGAGTAAATAGTTGATATTATAGGACTTAGGAGTCAAATACTGTCTCTGTGGCATAATGTTCCTTGTTTTCTTCTTTTCATTTTGTAAAAACTCTAGTAAAGGGCTGGGGATATAGCTCAGTTTATCGAGTGCTTGCCTCGCATGTACAAAGCTCTGGTTCCATCCCCAATACCACACACACACACACATACACACACACACACACACACACACACAAAATACCCTGCAGTAAAATACATATAACATAAAACAGGTCATCTAACTAGGCAAAATGGCACATGGCTACAATCTCAATTACTCAGGAGGCTGAGGCAGGAGGATAGCAAATTGAAGGCCAGTCTCAACAACTTAGCAAGAACTTGTCTCAAAATAAAGTTTTTAAAAAGGGATGAAGATGTAGCTCAATGTCAAAATGCCCCTGAGTTCAATCCCTAGTACCAAAGGGGGGAAAATGGCCATCTAAACTTTTTTATTTTCCCAGTGCTACCATTCAACCTAGGCCAAGCATGCACTGCCATTGAGTTGCATCCCCAGGCCCTAAATTATTTTTAAGCATACAGTTCAGCATTTTTTAAAAACCACCCTTCAAAAATGTTGAAAATTGCCTTCAATGTGCACGACTTATAAAAATAGGCCATGGCCAGATTTGGCCCATGGCATAGTTTGCCACCCCCTGTGCTAGATGAAAATGCACAAGACTCAAGTTTGGCAAAATATAAATACTTTAATCCTGGGCAAAACAAGGTCATCACATTCAGATACAGTAGGTACCCTAATGCCTCAGACTCATAGTTCTGCCATATACCAGTTGCACAATCTTCGTTTGTTTTGAAGTGCTAGAGTCCAAACCCAGTGCTGGCCCATCGAACCCAGGGCCTTGTGCATTCTAGGCAAGTGGTCTGTCACTGAGTTATACCCCCAGTCCCAACTGCAGCCATATGATCTCAAGACAAGTTACTTAACCTCTCCAGCCTTCAGTTTAGCTTATCGGTAAAACTTATAACAGACTCCCTTATAGAGTGCTTTCAAGGATTCAATGAAATAGGGCATGGAAAGTTATTGGTGTAGCAAGCACTGTGCACACAGGAAGACCACAGCAAATGTCAGGCTCCGTATGTGTCAGGACAAAAGAATTCCGAGGAAGACAGCATCAAGGCTGAAGTCATTGGAACTCCAAAGTGAGTTCAGATGTGTTTGCTTAACCAGAAAAGCCTCTGAAAGCCTGTGGGCTACAAGAGATGATAGCACCTTCAGGCTTCCATGTTTATACCCCTGGTGTGTGTGACTGTTGGAACCCTGTCAATTGGGCCCACTGCTTCCCCAGCCCCTGGACCTGGAGCTCTGATGCAGGGGCTGCTGCCCACCAGATAGCATTTCCCTTCAGGCAGGAGAACAGTGGAGTGACCAGAGGGTGGGAAGAAGCAGGTGACCAGGGGAGCCACAAGAAAGAGTGCCTGTGGATAAATGGGCAGGGCTCAAGTCTCAGGGCACCTGCTGCCCACACATACCTTCTTCGTTCCAATGGGTATGACAGTTGGCGACATGGCTAGGAGCAGAGATGGAGGGCTGTACCCACCCTGGCTCCTTGGCATGTATCAGAGAAATTAAGAATGGAAATGAGGATTGTGACACTCGCTCCTTAACACTGGAAATGAAAAGGAGCCTTCTTGTCCCCAATTCCTCCCACAGCATTTCTGGAAGGCCCATTTTCTTCAATGCCCCTGGTAATTGTGGGGAGGGGGCGTTAAACAGGAAGTTGAAGATAGGGCATAATATGGCTGCACAGGACTCACACTGATCCAAAACACAAGGCTGAGAGTTTCCTAAGCCGAGCATGGAGGCTGGCTGTATTTATCCTGTGCCTCTTCCCACAGGAACTCCCAACAGGGTCAATGCGCCCTGACTTAAAGGGCACTAGCAGCTGGGTAGTGGGTGGGGATCCATTTGGATTGAGAGAAAAACAAGCACAGATCCAATTTCAAGGCTTTGAGTCTCACCACCCTCTACTTTCAATCTTTTCTCAATAGCTGCATTAACTGGAACCTCCCAGAGGGGAGAGGGGAACAGAAACCCACAGGCCACACCAGGATCTTCCAAACAGCCCACACCCAGCTCCTGCTGTCTGAGAGGGGCAGGGAGACAACAGAGTCTAAAGGAGGCTTCAGCCATTGAGGGCCAGTGGATCTGACACCAAGGACAAAATACCTACAAAAGTCACATGGGGAACTCAAAATAAAAGAATAAACACAATCTATTCCCCCGCCGCCCCCACGGGGGCAGAACATTCAGAGATAGCTATATCCTATCCAGGGACTCTATCCCTTCTTTAGGATGCTTGTCTTTGTTCCTTCCTTCTGGAAAAGGGGGCCAAGTCCTGCCCCATTCTCATGGAAACCCCTCTGGGAGTATCAGTTCCAAATAGTTTCTGAATTACTTCTCACAGGGCGGATTAGTTTCAAAACTGGAGGTGGGCTGGGGTGGAGGTTGGTGATAGAGCATTTGCCTAACATGGGCAAGGGCCTGGGCAGGATCCCCCCCACACTGCAAAAATAATAATAATAATAAAAAAACACAACATAACACAAAACAACAGCAACAACAAAACTGGGAGTGGGTTAGGGGAGTTTGAGTGAGAACAACTTTCAAGAGTGACAGGCCTTTGGAGCCTCAAAGTCACAAACCTTTCAAACCTCCCAACCCTGGGCACTGGGCCTAATGAGGCCAAGGGAAGCATGTTTGGACCAGGGACTGCACCTGAGACCATCCCCTGACACCAAAACAAAAGTGTCATTTTTACTTTAATTGTAAGCTCCCAACAGCCCTTGGGTCACTCTATCCCCAAGCACTGCATCTGCAGTCATGCCCACTTTATCAGATCCTTGATTCACACATCTAACCTCTGACAGCTGGGCCCACCCAAGACACCCCTGCTTCAGCATAAAGTAGCCTAAGGTTATTAAAGGAAGATGTATTTTAGGGGTCATGTTCCAAAGCCAGCTACCTCTAACTACAGATCCATCCTTGACCTATGCCAAGACACACATTAACATGATTTTGCATTTTAAACAACCTACCAGTCTTTCAAAGAGTACTGATTGATGAGTAGCAATTAACAACTAAGTAATCAGCTGCAAATTACCAATAATTGCTATCATTTTTTCTTCTTCATTTTCTTCCCTCTGTTCCCTGCCTCTTTTTTTAAACCAACAAATATTTTTTGATCTTCTTTTAGACAGGGGTGGGCTAGAAGTCTGGGGGGACAAAAAGGTATATCAGCCCAGTATTTGCATTTAAGATATTCATAGTCTGGCTGGAGTAGTAACATGATAGACCAAATGTCAAAACACAGATACATTGATTAAATACCAATTCTTTAAAGGTAAAGGGTACATTGGATGTGCAAGGAGTTTGGTTTCAAGTTCTTTGAGTTTGTAAACTACTTCTATTTCCTGTGAGGGGCTTTCTTCTATATCAATGGTTCCCTAACTTGGAGGTCTATGAAATACTGGCATCAATTTCATGTAAAACGTGATCGATCTATGGCCAGAAAAATTTGAGAAACATGCAGTTTTTTTTAAATTGAAGAATATGACAGAGCTTCAAGAGACAGAGTGCATTGTGAATCAGCTTGAGACAGGGCATACAGCAGATTCCAGAGTTTACCACCGAATAGTCCCTCCTTCACGCCCTTTTTCCCAAAATCAAAAGGAATTAGCATCCTTCTGGACACTGTGATCCCAGAGAATCTAAAAGTTGTTTAAAAGGTGGGGAAAAGTGCTCAGGAAGCCTTGCTCTCTCCGTGAAGTTTTCCCCCTGAAGTTCAGCCTGTACTGATCTCTCCATCTTCAGATTCCCTAAAACACTTTGGTGTTACCAAGTAAGAACCCAGACCTCATCTATCCCCTGTTCATACACTTCTGTGTCTCTCATACCACTCAGCTCAGTGAAGAACACAGCCAACACTCACTAATGACTAGTTACTTGATTGTTAAATGTGCTTCACCATCATGGATAAGACCCGACCTTGGACCCAGGAGGCCAGAGTTGAAATAATGACTCTGGCTTATTGACTCTACAACTTTGGAAAAGTTACGTAGCATCTCTGGACCTCTGTTTCCTAAACTGTACCTTATAATGTTGCTATGAGAATCAAACTAAAATGACCACACAGCATAAACATGCAATAGGTATGTTATATATTTTTTAATATTTATTTTTTAGCTGTAGTTGGACACAATACATTTACTTATTTATTTTTCTGAGTGTGCTAGGCAAGCACTCTACCACTGAGCCACAACCCAAGCCCTAGGTATGTTATATTGATCACCAATCCTAAGCATGTTCTAAAACCTGGTTACCAAGTAAAGGACAGAGCATGGCCAGTGCCATGGCTTTAAGGGGACTCCATAACATGGTCCAAAACATGGGGATATGGCATACTTCATCCAAGATCTTGAAGCACTTTAAAATCCCAACATCAGTTCCTTGATGCAGGTTGAAGTTCAGTATAATCACTCTAGGGATGACCTGATCAAGGTTACGTGCCAGGGTCAACCACAGGCTAGGAATAGAAATTGGCTCTGCGGTCACCCCTTTGTCTCAGCAATTTCCTCCGGGTGTGGTTTTGGCAAAGAGAAAACACCCAGGAGTGATGCAGCAACTGGAGTGAAGGTCAGAGAATAGCATGTGAGGTTAGCAATGCCACTTGTAATTCATTCTCCCACAAGCAGGCCTATACATACAGCAGGCTCCTGTCCTGCTCTAAGCATCACACAGTTGCATTTCCTGCCCTCCCTCCACCCAGGATATGCCAAGGAGTGAGGAAGTAGACACATTTAGAAAGCCAAAGAAAGGCTTCCACACACGAAGGGACTCCCTGACACCAGGAGGGTCTGCGTCCACCCATCCTTATCCCTGCCTTCCCCCATCACTGAAGTCTCACCAGCACCTTGGCTTGGCCTTGGATGAAACCCACAATTCTCTCTCTACTCTCCTAGCAGGAAAATGATCTCTGCAGCTGGACCCCTGCCCAAGCGCCCTGGGACCAAGTTGGTGACAGCCCTATTTACAGCTGCAAAAGCAGTCAAGTACAGGAAAAAACAGAACCGAAAAACCATGTCACAAGGCCACTGAGAAAGCTCATGGTGTGTGCACACGTGTGTGTTTTCAAACCCCTCTCTGTCTTCCCTCTCCAGTTACGCAGAGCTCTTTGCTTTTACAATTATAACAGTGAATTATTGATGGAGTAGCATACTGCATTCAGAGTCTCCCAGGATCATGTAGATTATTACAGCCTCAGGAACAATGGGCAAGCGGGGCATAAGGTGGACAGGGACCTAAGTTGGGGCTCCTGGCTTCACCAAGGGTTAGTAGGAACAGGTGGGAGAGGATGATGGAAGAGTATGGTTTGCCTAAATTCCTGGTGGTAGAAATCTGGATATGAAAGCAGGTAGAAAGAAAAAAAAAAAAAGAAATGATAAAAGCCACAATGAATTCCAGACCAAGCTCTCAGGCAACTTCTGTTGTCAATTCACAGTTCTGGAGTGAAAACTGGAGAACCCAAACTTTCAGTTCTAGGGCTATGATGAGAATCATGCATAAGCAGATCAGAATTTGGCAGTCTAGCCTAGGGCTGAAGCCTTGAGCACTGGGGTATGCTCTGGATCCTCCACTCGTCACCTCTGGCACCACTGGCCTGTGGCTTTCCTTCTACAAACTTTCTGTTCAGTATTTCTGCTTGCATGGCTTTATGTCTACTCGATTGCTCTTTATGCAGAGAGTATCAAGATGTGCCTTCCTTTGGGTCTCTCTCTTCTTAACAGCTTACAAAATATGGCAGAATGGATGAGTGCTACTTTTGTGAGCAAATGTGCTGGAATGCTGTTCTGGAATTGTGCTCTCAAAATTATGCAAGCCTAGAACAGTGTTCCAAATCTCATTTTTAATCTCCCATTTAATATTTATATCAAATAATTAAAGCTGCTTATTTGCATTTATATGCATTTTCAATGCCTTCCCCTATACTGTATTTCACCAAGCTTAAGAAACCATCAATACTAGATGTACTTTTTATTTTTGTATAACCACAAAGAAAGAAAAAAAAATTCCATTGGTGGTAACATGCATTCTGATTTCAGAGATATGAAAGTGTGAAAAATGTGCATCTTAGAATTGATAAATATTACACATAAAGGAATTTCATTTTCATCAGGTTCTTGCCATAAATCAGAGAATGCCTCCTTACATGCCTGCAAGTCTGATGTGGTCACCTTCTTTTATAGTTGATACTATGGAAGAAAAATCAGGAGAAAGAAAAGCAAGGGGATTCATGTATATATGTACATCCATTCTTCTCATCTCTGTTTCCTTAGTCTTCCTAGGAATTGACTTCTTTTTTTTGGTTGTTGTTGTTTGGTGCTGGAGATTGAAGTCAGTGTTTCAAACAAGTTAAGCAAGTACTAGACCATTGAGCTACACCCCACCCCCCAGTGAGCTCATTACTAATGGAGAAGGAGATGCCTTCCAGACCTATCTTTCACAAAATGAGCTCTGTCTATACCTAGGCAGCACGTAGGCTGGGCTACAGGAATGATTCTAGCAGTGGTTTGGGCAATGACATTGAACTTGACTTTGAAGGGTGGGCAGGCAAAAGCATTTCAGGACTGAGCAAATGCAGAAAGACAGGAAGACATACAGCCTGGTTGACTCTTCAGTGACAGCAGACAGTGGGCTCTTGCCCACTGGAGAAAGATGTTGGAATCAGACTCTGAGGTAGTAAAGAAATGGTTAAGAATTTTAGACTGTCTTATGCTGGCAGGGAGCCACCATACTGGTTTTGAGCTCAGAAATAATTGATGTGAAACAATATTTCAGGGGTGAAAAACAGCATTTCTGAAAAAAAAAAAAACTAACAGAATTTCTGGAAGATAAATCAGCAAGCAGTTCTGCATATGAAGAACTCAATGGGAAGAGGTACAAGTTGAAAGAACTAATGAAAATAAAAATGAACATTTATCGAGTGAGTATGAACAGAAACAGAAATTAAAGTAAGAGTTGTTTTGAGACTCTGGGGTGGTAGAGATAATTCACTTAGATGATAAATTCGACATAAAAGAAGAAATAGGCATTACGTGGGTGGAGATAGAGAAATGAGGCTGAAAAGAAAACCAGATTTGGGAATCATTTTCATAGAAGTGAGAGTTGAGTCAAAGGGTTCTAGTGTCATGATGAAGATGAGATTTAGGAAGGAAGAACTTTAGGACTGCAATTAAAAAATTAAAAAAAAAAACTAAAAAATACTTCAAATGTGCAGGATAGTACAGAGAACAACAATATGATAAACACTCTGTACCTGTCATCCGGATATTCAAACGTCGCTTTTTTGATACATTTGCTCCAGATACTTTTTTTTTTCTAAAGGAAAAAAAACACATATAGATACATTACAAATACAGAGAACTAATGTCATTCCCCTCCATCCTTCCCCAGAGATAAACACTATCTTCCTATTGCTCCATGACCCTGCTATTTGTTTTTGTTTTGTTATCACATATATACTGAGAGCCAAAGCTATTATGATAAGTATTTTAAATTGTTTATGTACATGATATGTCCTTTTGCAATTTGTTTTATTTCAGTTAATATTATGCTTCAGAAATAATTATGTATACACATGTATGAAATGCATTCATTTTAGCTTCTGTATTATATGAATATATCTTAGTTATTTCACCACTTTTTCCCATTTTAGTTAATGTAAACATTCTGCAATAGATGGTCAAGTGTGTGCTCCAAGTACACGTTATGCATTTCCCTAAGAGTTTCTGGGGAGTATGTATTGAAGTAGAATCCTTGGTTGTAGGATATACATGTGTCTAACAGATATTGACAAATTGCGTTCTGTCTGTCCATATTAATTTAAACTCCACATCTCCACTGATACTTGATCTTTGATACTGTCAGACTTTAAAAGTTTTGCTAATACAATGTACAGGAATTGTTTTATTTTCTAATTTATATTGTCCTGATCACCAGTGTGGATATCACTGTTCAGTTTTCTTCTGGGAATGGAATTGTTTATTCTCACCTTTGCTGATACGTTTCTATGGGATTGACAGTCTTTTTTTTTTTTTCCCTAAACTAATTATAAGGAATTCTTTGTGTATTTTGGATAGGAATTCTTTGTAGGGCAAGTGTTCTAAATATCTTCTCCTAGGCCATGGTTGTTTTTAAACACTATTTGCAGGTTCTTTAATTTCTTGCTCCCCCCTACACACACCCCGCCCCCCGCAGATGAAACCTAGGTTTTCTGCCACTGAACCACATCCCTATTCCTAATTTTTTGTGGGGGGTGGGAAAGGGGTACTGGGAATTAAACCCAGGAGTGCTTAACCATTAAGTCACATTTCCAGCCCTTTTTAATGTTTTATTTTTTAAATAATGTTGATACTAGTCTCTAGATTTTTAAAAAATATTTATTTAGTTGTAGATGAACACATAGTATATTTATTTTTATGTGGTGCTGAGGATTGAACCCAGTGCTTCACACAGGTGAGGCAAGCTCTTTACACTGAGCTACAGCCCCACCCACTTAATGTTTTATTTTGAGAAAGGGTCTCACCAAATTGCTCAGAGCCTCGCTAAATTGTTGAAGCTGGCCTTGAACTTGGGATCCTCCTGCCTCAGCCTCCCAAGCTGCTGGGGTTACAAGCATGCACTACTGCACCTGGCCCTTATTCCTAACTATTTTTTAAATTATGGAAAGGCTCAATCATCCACAAAAGTTGAGAAAACAGTATATGCAGATCACATTACCCATTACCTAGACTCACTAACAAGATTTTGCCAAATTTGCCTTATCTATTTTTTCTTTCTTATGTTTCTAACATATTTTAAGGCAAATTCCAGATTGTGTGTAATTTCATTCCCACATACTTCACTAAGCAGGTATACAACTATGGACATTTTCTTACATAGTCATCATAAGAAAATTAACAATTATTATCAAAATTGACAATTATTCTTTCATATCACCTAGTAGATGGTGATATTGAATACACGGAAGTCTTTAATGGAGTCTCATTTTTCTATGGCAAAACACAAATAAATGTACTATTGCCTGGCCTGGGATTGCAACATCTGGCTTCTTATGTGAGGATGCCCCAGGGGTGATTTCATTACTGTCCAATCAGCAGGTTCCTCTCTGGAAGCCTGCAGGCCCTTCACACCTGGGAGAGCCGTGAGATGCCTGCTTTGTTCTATAGTTCTGGCATCTGCTTAAAGCATGTGACCACCTAAGTCACTATCTCTCTGACACTTATGCTGGAAAATAGCCATTGCCCCAGAGGAGGTAGTCTGTCTGCTGCTGGAATTTCCCAACAACCACACCAATGCTACCAGAGTTCACACATAAAACACTTTAACCTTTAGGGAAGATCAAGCTGGAGAAACCTGTTCGAGGATGGCTTGGGGGATGGGCTAGGGTTAATCCTTCAGTCATGATCTCAAAATGAAGAAAATAGATATTTGTTTGTTTGCAGTACTGGGAATTGAACTCAAGACCTTGCACATTCTGGGCAAGCACTGAGCTACATCCCCAGCTCTTTTAATTTTATTTTGAGACAGGATCTCTCCATGTTGCCCAGGATGGCTTTGACTTTAGCAATCCTCCTGCCTAAAGTCTCCCAAGTGTCTGGATCAACAGATGAGCGCCTCTGTGATGATCAGCCTCAGCAACTTAGCAAGACCCTGTCTCAAAATGAAAACAAAGCAAAAAAAGGACTGGGAATATAGCTCCGGGGCAGAGCACCCACGGGTTCAATCACCAAAACAGCCCCCACCCCTATATTTACTGGGAAAAAGAACAGACTTGAATACACGTTAGAGTAGAACTTTTAAACTTTGTGTGTTCTGTAACTCCCTTTACCCAGAGGGGGAAAAAGGCTATATAGATTTCTCTCTATACTGCTTAATATGGCAAAAGACCCCAAACTGCTGGAATTAATGGGAAGACTGGAGTAGCTCTGGATAAGACACCAGTGAGGTAATGTCTGGTTTTTGTTAAATATCCCAAATAGATTACTCACTCTTGCTAGATAAGAGGTAAAGACACTGTCATGTTATAAACACAAATCCTGCTAAAAACAGGGCCCCATGGGTACCTGGACTGGGGAGCGGCTGTGCTATTCAGATCAGTGGCAGTGGTGTCACAGCTGAACAGTATCCTGAGGGGGGGAAAAAAAAACCCCAGTCAGCTCTGTGATCTTTGCAAACTCCTTTTAATTAGGAATCCCAAACACCAATGAAAGCTTGGGATGCTCACGTTAGAAGAAGTCAGAAAGAAGGTTTATGAAAAAGGTCCCTTTTCTGTGTGTTCAGGAGAGGAGCTGATTTGGAACAGAGCCAGGCCCAGAAGGCTCCATTCTGCTCCTTTTGTCCTCTAGGCCTTCAATTCTGTGCCTAGAGCAATACCTCCCTTTTGAGGTAACTTTACAGTTTGCAGATGCATTTTTTCAATGGATCCTCACAAGAGCCTTTTCAATAAGCTAAGACTATGGAGGGTCAGATTGGTTAAGGCATTAGGCAGGACTTCCTACTAGGATCTGGTTTATTGAAAGGACTGGAGAAAGGGCTCACGGTAGTCCCCTTCTCAACCTTACAGTTTAGGATTATCAGAGACCTGGGAGGGACTGGGAAGAAAGCCAGGGAACTGGCAGAATCTTCTGTTCTGCAAAGGGACACATGGAACACCAGGGACATGGCCCGATTAGCCTGAGGATTCTTGCTTTCAGCCAAGTCATCCCACACAATCTCTGGCTCTGGTTGGGTCCTTGAAATTTCATTTCACAACTTCCTGGCAGATATCAGGGCAGCGGATGGTAATCCCGTTAGTGCTGGCCAGTCTCCCGAATAGGCCCCTGTGCTGTCTGCATGCACTTCCCAGACTTCCTCCTCCCCCACATAATGTTGCCCAGTCAGATGACCTTAATCTTGGTGGCAAGCTCTGTAACCTCGCCAAGAAGTCTCCGGACATGTGAAAGTAACTCCTGATAGTGAACATACAGCGAGGCTGACACCCCTCATCCCACCCCCACCCTGCCTCACCCACCTCCTCACCTAGTTCTGCATATAACCTTGCCTGTGCCCAGCCTGCCTTGCAGGAGCCCTGAGACACAGCCAGACTTACAGAAGCTAGGAAGCAGCACCCCCACCCAGATCCAGAAGAACCTGAGTCTGAGCCAGGGACCGTTTGTGCTTGTCATATCTGATGGGATCATTCATTAACTTTTCCTCTAAGGAGCTCAACATGTCTCACTGTGCTTCTTGTTGCTCCCAGTTCCTCCTTCTAAGGAAATCACCAGCCTCCTTGGGGTCACGAAGCTTTAGTAATCAGAAACTAAATAGCACGGAAAACAGGAACAATCACACGGAGGCGAAGCACTCTCTGCTATTATTAGTCAGACCAAAGCGCCTGCCTTTTTCATCATCTCTCAATTACCCGTGTGATGGACCTGGGGGGTGGAGAGAGAGCAGAGAGAAAATCATGACTGCCCTGTGTGTTGCATTTTAGTTTACAATGAGTTTTTTAATTTTAATTTTTGTGGTGCTGGGGATTGAACAGTGCTCTCCCATTGAGCCTGCCCCAATCCCTAACATACTTAAAATATGTTCCTTCTCTCAATTCTCAGAAGAAAACTGTATTTAGAACATGAATAGATGCCAATGTTGGTTTCTCTTTTCTCCCAATGATGTCAGAAGGGAAAATCTTACTATCCCCACTTTACCAAGGAGCAAGTCAAGGTCATAATTATTGAAGGTCAAATAAGTATATTATATAGACTCTAGATTCCAATATAGCTTTCCTGGCTATAAATGTCCAGAATCCCAGAATCCTAGAATTTGTGTATAAGCCCTTTCTTCTTCTTCAATCCTTCATAAGTTAGTCCTGTGATAACAAGCTTTTTTGTTTTGTTTTGTGTTTTGGACTAGAATTAAACCAGGGGTGCTTTTACCACTGAGCTACATCCTCACTCCTTTTTATTTTGAGACAGGGTCTCACTAAATCCTGCAACTGGCCTGGAACTTGCAATTCTGCCTCAGTCTCCTGAGTTGCTGGGATGACAGACATATGTCACTATGACCAGCAATACCAAGGTTTTCTAATGTTTATACACGGGCATGGTTCTGAGCACTTTGAATTCATTATCTAATTTGATCCTCATAAAACACTAATTTCGATAGCAGTATTATTCTCATTCTACAGATGAGGAAACTGATGAACATAGTATATGAGTTTGCCCAAAGTATATTGCTTGTAAGTGCAGAGCAGGAATATGAACCCAGCCAGTCCTGAGTCTGGGCCTTTGGTCACTCTACTACAATGGCTTTCACTTGCTTCACAGTAAGTACCTACCTCTTTCAGAGGTCAATAAGGTCCCTTGAAGGCAAGGACTTTTTATCCTTATTCCCAAGCCCTAAGCACCATGTGTGGAACATGGTATGTGCTTAGTAACTATCTTTTGAATAAATGCATGGATAACTGGTCAGGAAGAAATCTAGGAAAGATCATATGTTTAAATCCAAACTCCCAGAGCTGGGCTGGGGGTGTCGTTCAGTGGAAAAGCACATGCACGAGGCATTGGGTTCAATACCCAGCATTGCAAATAAATAAAATAAAATAAAATACCAGAGTTTGAGTCTTTTTCTGCTTTTATCCAAGATATTAAACAAGCCACTAGAAGAGATTCTTGATTCCAACTTAGTCCATCCTTTGATGAACTTTGAGTGACGGCTCTCCTAAAGGCAGCACCAGCTTTTGAAGACCTTTTAAAGAGCTCCCAGAGACCCCATCTGAGCTCTATCTTCAGGTTCCAGGGCTGTACTTTAGATCAGGGTTTAGATAAGTAGTCATCCTGCAGAAACTGGAAATCCAACCCACAGCCCCTGTGCTGAGGAGGAATTAAATGGTGAGGACTTCCCCAACAACCGAGGGAATCAGCTGCTCAGGTTGGGACAAATCCAGAGCACATGCCCACAAAGGGTGGCGAGTTGCAAATTGAGATCTAATATGAGCCATCTGGTCGTGTGAAATAGCCAACTGGAGGGATGGGGGCCTGGACACTGCCCAAAAGCAAACTTATCTCAGGGAAATGATGAGTCAGATCTACCAAGAAACAAAAGCCTCTAATGAAGTCCCCTTGCAATAGGCTCCATCAAATCTCCCTGGAGGAGGTAGACGTGGGTAACTCCATCTGAAGGTTGCTCCTGGATTCACAGTTTTAAGCTACCTGGTCTCTGAGCACGGCACGGGTGATAAACCTACATTGCTTTCAGACAGCATGAGTTTCAAGAACCTTTTCACATCCAGATAGGTATGCCAGATAGGATGTGATGGGACATGCCACACTGGCTAGGAGCCAGCATTGTCTCCTAGAATTGGGACAGTTCAGCTTTGGTCCTGGAGGACAACTTTCTGGTGTCTTCTGCTCCCAGCCATTGTCACTATTGCCTGTAAAAAAGGAAAAAGCAACCAATTACCAGGTCTAATTATCTTCCTTCAGCCTCTTTCCTGGCAGCAACTGCCAAGGCTCTTGCCAAAACTCTGCTTCACCAATACTCTGATCCAAAAAGTCTCAAGTCAGTGAAGGGAAGGCTCTGCAGCCCAGAGCAGCTGTAAGGCTTCCCAACACCAAGACAGGGCACCAGAGGTCAATGACGGCTTCTTCAAAGCAACTCTCTCTCTTGAGCCCCGTTGGCCTCAGCATCTGCATGGAGGAGAGGTGGTGGCGCCTGCCACCTGGAACCGCACCAGAAAATGACACAACAGCAATCAAGGCACTAACCTTCATCCCCACCTCCCCACCCCCAGGAAGTTAGGAAGCTTTTTAAAGGCCTGTTTGTGCTTGTAGTGGGAACTTCAAGGTCAGGGTGAGCTCCATGGCCATTTCTGTCAGGGCTTGCTCAGACTGGAGCCTGCGCCTCACAGCGGAGCCAGAGCCAGGAGATGGGCCAGGAGCTCACAAGGGAGGTTAGGTGTTCTTAGGGAACCAAGTACTGATCTGTACCACTTTGGACTTCCCAAGTAGTTCTCTACCCACAGGTGAGCCTGAGACCTGTTTAGTCTCTCCCACCTGGAATAAGAGGTAGCTCACTCCTGAAAAATGACCTGAACTGCCAAGGCTCTTCTGACTCACACAAGACTGAGTCAGTCTCCAAACCCCAGTGGCCTCAGGAGCCTGGACTTGTATGAGCAGGGAGTGGGGAAAAGGGGCCCTTGTTCCCTGACTATACTTGCTTTTACTTGCTTCTCTGTGAGTCCTTATTCCCAAGTCCTTCCTTATTCCTTACTCCCAAGCCCTAAGAGGTATGTCTGGCACATGGTATCTGCTTAATAACTATTTTTTTTTTTTTGTACCAGGGATTGAACCCAGGAGCGCTTATTCACTGAGCCACATCCCTAGCCCCTTTTTATATTTTATTTAGAAACAGGGTCTTGCTGAGTTGCTTAGGGCCTTGTTAAATTGCTGAGGCTGGCTTTGAACTCACAATCTTCCTGCCTCAGCCTCTCAAGCCTCTGGGATTACAAGTGTGCATCACTGCTCCTGCAGTAACTATTTTTTTTTAAAAAAAATAAATACATGGTTTTCTGATCACAGGGAAGACAGTCTGTTTAAGTACAAAATCCCAGGGCTGGGCTGGGGATGTAGCTCTGTGGCCATCCACTTGGCCTCCAACCTTGAAGCCCCAGGGGAAGAAGGGCCAGGTGCAATTCCAGGGCAGTTATGAAATCTGAGAAGAGGCTGGCGAGACTTTGGGCTGTACCTTGAGAACAGGCGGTCATTGTGTGACTGGGTGCAGAGGAGGTATAGGATACCCATCAATCAATTCATGCACAAACTTGATCCCAGCCTTGTGCCAAGGGAGGGCCTAGATGCAAGGGAATGGGAAAAGGAGGGTTGTGCCCACGAGGGTGTTGGTGACCTATACCCCAAAACCAAGCTGTATATGTTTCCCAAATTTCACCCCTGGACAAAGATAGTTCCATAGATCACAATGCATATGCCTGATCTAACATCTCTGGAACTACAAAAATTCCATCAGTCAGTTGTTAAAGAAGAATGTTTTCCTTAAAATATTTATGGAGGCTAGTTTCTCCATATGTTGTCATCCTGGGCATTGGCAAATATTTCCTGAGCAGGATTGTCTGCATGATCCTGTCTGAGATATTGTGTTACAAAGGTCAGTTTTGCCCTCCCAGCCCCTGCACCTTAAAGACAGATGATAAGGGATAGTGAAGCTTAGCAGATCCAAGCAACCAGACACACTGTCTTTGCAACTGGTCAAACACAAGAGACACAGAACAATGGGTCATCTGTTTTGAAGATAAAAGCTTTGAATATTTTGTGATTGTTCTCTCTCACAGTGGCCAAGAGGCTGGGTAAAATGAGAAAGGAGTAAATGCAAAGAGGAGAAATTGGGTAGAGAGGGTGATCCATGGTTGCAGGGGAGGCTGGAGGAAATGAGGAACCAGGGCTACCAGGTCTGAGTGGGAGAAGGATCCAGGGCAGGCACCTAATGAACGACTCATCATTTCAGCTCTCCCTCTCTGGGCTTATCTTCTCCATCTGCCCTTCCACAGTTACCCAGGGCACTGAGCTGTTGGAGATTTTTAAACCTTTCTCTTTACTGACTGTGATGAAAGCTGTGGTTGTCAGGGTGCTGGTTCCTGCAATCCCAGTCACCACGTTAAGCTCCCAGGCCACTTTCCAACTTTGTGACCTCTAAAGACATAAAGCTGTGACAGGGAAGTGGGAGGATCTCCCTCACCATGTTTCTAGTCCTCATTGCCCACTCCAGAACCTTCTTTCCCAATCAGTCATTCTAGGCATCTCTGCCACTAAGGTCATCACCATATTCCCTGTATCCTGCACCCCCCCGCCCCCAAGAAGAGCTACACTTGTTCCCTAAAAGCTTGTCTTTGCAAACACCCTCCTTGTATCTGGTACAATCTAAATTTTCTCTCTCTAAAATCCAGCTCCTCTCTGGAGCTTTTCCTGACTCACATTCCCACTTAACCTGTCTCAATTAACTTGAACAGAAGTTCAGCAAAATTCTGGAACTTGGCCTATAATCCCAGCAGCTCAGGAGGCTGAGGCAGGAGGATCATGAGTTCAAAACCAGCCTCAGCAAAAGTGAGACAGTAAGCAATTCAATGAGACCCTGTCTCTAAATAAAAATATAAAATAGGGCTGGGGATGTGGCTCAGTGGTTGAGTGCCTCTCAATTCAATTCCCGGTACCCCCCCAAAAAAAAAATTCTGGGACTTGATTGTAAACACTGTTTAAAAGAGCCACTTCTGCATACAGATGTTGCCTTATTCATGCTGTGTTTTTCTGTATTTCCCACCCACCCCCAAAACAAAACAAAACCTAAGTGAGTCCTTAGGTAGACCTGAGGAAGTGTTGATTGTCTTGGTGGACTGAATGACTGGTGATGTGGCAGCTGTGATCAATCAAGATTCTACTGTCACCCTTCCCCAGGCCACCCAGAGGGTTTCCATGACGGAGCTGCTGCGGAGTAGAGATGCCATCTGATTTATTAATTAATGCAAACATTGTTCATCCAAATGCTCCAGGGCCTGGTTAAAACAAAAACAAAACAAAACATTTAAAAATGATAAAAATAACATTCGCCAGCATAGGAATAACTGAAGTTTTCCACCTAACCCTTCCATCCCAGCAGCAATCCTTCCCTCCCCATCCCTTCCCCGCACCACACACCAGTTTGTGGTCCCCTCTTCCCACCTTCCCTACCTTGTGCTTCCTTGGCAGTGGACAGAATTCCTGCCAGAGTTTGCTAATTGGGTTAATGGAGTGACTGTGTAACTGTGCTCCCCACGGCCCATCCCACCACACTGGCTGCTTTCCGACTACCTGCCTCTCATCTGTTCCAGGATCACTAATTTGCAACAACAACTTCCATTGTCATCCACATGTGGGACTTTGGGGTTTTAAGTGAATCTCCCTAAGGCAGAGGAGAGAAAACGCTGCTATTTTAGTTTGCCTGCTCTACAATGGGGCCATTCTGCGGGATTTCTGGGCAGTGCGGGGCTGCCTGTGTGAAGGGGAAATCGGAGCCTTGATGGGACCCAAGCCAGAGAGCAGTGTGCCCAAGAGGCAGGAGGGAGGGACAGAGGGGAACAGGCGGGGGTAAAATCTTGACCTTTTCTTCCAGCTACTTGGGTTAGCATTTCATTTTAATCAGTTTCAGATGAAATTTACAAGCCCAGAGCCTTGGGAATCTCAGTGCCCCTGACATCGGCCTCAGGTCTCTGGAACAGCTAGCCACAGAGGTTGGGCAGTGTGTGACCTGGCCTGACCCAGCTTCCCCTGGAGGAGGCAGCACTGAGGGTGGCCTTTCCGACACACAAGTTTTAATGGGAGCTCGTTCTCGCTCAATACCCTTGGGAAAAAACAAGGCCTTTGCCTCCTGTTGTTTTTTTGAGGTGTGTTAGATTTGCTTGAAATCTGTTTCACTTAAAGGGATCATTATCTGCCCAAAGTATGGAAATGTCAGCATTCTTGGAGTGGGGTGCAACAGGGACAGAGAAGGACAGCCTTCAGGAACTGTGAAATGCCCCTGGGGGTGCCTCTGAAGTAGGGGTGGCATTACTGTGCTAGTCCAGTCTTGATTCCCCAGTCCCCTGAGACTGGCTCCCCTGGGGGCTTTGTTTCTCAGATGAACTTTTTCCCCCCTATTTTTTTGCTCCTCCCTCCCCACCTTTCTAGCCCTCAGCCACCAGGCAATCCTTAAGTTCCCTAGGCAGTTCCAGGATTATGCTCAGAATGGGGCTGGTGGTGTAGCTCAGTGGTAGGGCACTGGCCCAGCATCCTTGAAGTCCTGGGCTCAGTCCTCAGCACTGCAAGAAATTAAAATAATAATAATAATAATCCAGGAAAGTAGTGAATATAGATCTTAGAGTCAGCATTAGGCTGCTCCCACTGATTCACAAAGGCAAAAGGGTTTTTTTGTCCTTCATATACACAATAACACTTGACATTGTTCTATTTGCAAATGGTTTACCTCCTGACTCTCCCAAGGCAGGAGATACTCAGACCTCTTTGGAGGTACTGTGCCAGGTTATGTCCATCAATGCTTGTTTATGCCTTCAGTTTTGATGCTTTTGTGTACATGCCTGACTTTGCATCCTCCTCAGCACTCATCAGCTTGTGAGTTTCTGGTGCATAGCTTTGGATTTGCTGCTGCGCATCTAGTAGGGTGACAGATCCAGGATAGTTGTTTAATAAGAAATGAATGAATTCACCTCCATTGAAAATAGAGTTGGCAATCAAATAATAGCCAAGGCTGTCTCAGGAAAGTGTTGAGGTTGAGCAGGGTAACCACATGCACCAACACCTTCCCAGCTGAGCTGGGTAGGTGCAGAATCCCTGCCCCACTCCTCCTGTGCCCTCAGAGACACTGTCTCCGGTGACTCTCTGCACACTACTGCCCTCCACTGGACATAGCCAAAGCTGCCCTGAGACCGGCCTCCTGTCAGTACTCAGGTTTCCTTTCCTCCCTATTTGGGACACAACTCCTGGGCAAACCGGTTTCTGGCTGGCTTCTCTTACCAGGTTTGTTTTACCCTGACTGCCTTGCATTGAATCCATGAAACCTGGGAAGGTACAAGAAGAACAAGGTCTTCTTTGACTCCTGGCATATACTGGGCTTGATAAATAGTGAATGTGAGAAAATAAACATAATGACACACATTCCTGGCATGCCAGCCCTACTTTGGACTATTATTATGATCATTAATGGAAGAATCCATTTAAGGAGCTCCACCTGTTCTTAGTCTGGAACAGCTACACAGCTATTTTTAGAAGACAACTCGGGCAAACAAAGGGAGACAAAAAAAATTCAAGCAGAAGAGTTCAAAACCAGTCATTCATCTCAATTTAAAAAATAATAATCTTTTGCAGTACTGGGGATGGAACCCAGGACCTTGTGCATGTTAGGCAAGCTCTCTACCAGTAAGCTACAGACCTCCCACCTCAAAAGGAAGCCCCACTTCCTCCTTCTGCCTGCCTCTGCAGTCCTTTGGTGAAAGATCTGGAACTGGAGATAAATGGAAGGGAAAACAAACACAGATACTGTCAAATCTCAGGGATTAGACTGCTCTCTCCCTTGCTGTGACATGCTTTCTGGCTTCAGTTTTAGGTACTTGTAAACTTGTCTTATTGTCTCCACTCCTGACCTCATTAGTTTTTAAAACACTTGGCCCAATACAATGACTGCCCTGTAAAAGGTTTGTGATACATCATTATTGAATTTCTGAAAGTCAAATATCATATAGGAGTGGCTAATAATTTGCCAATGGTAACAATAAGTTTTAAGAAAGGAGGTTTTATATTTATTGCTTATATATTATTTTGATTTGCTGAGAAATTATTTTCATCTCCAAAAATGCAACTCCAGGGTTAGTCCAGGACCTGTCAGGCAGTTGGACATATGAGTCTGAAGCTCAGGGATAAGGTTTTGACTAAGAACAAATTTAGCTGTCCTACAGTATAGATGTAGTAGATAAAACTCCAAGGTGTCACATAGGGATAACTTGAGATGGTGAAAGCAAAGTCTGATATCTTGGGATCCTAGTGCTGAAGGATCAGAGAGGCAGAGGAGACCAGGACAGAGACAGAGGGGAGGAGGATAAGCTAGGAATAATGGGGTCCAAATAACCCAAGGGCATAGGAAGTTTAGGGACAAAAGAGTGGCCAGTGCCTCAAATGCAGCTGAATGACCTAGTCAAGAAAGGACTAATAGATATATGCATGTGAAGGTCAGCTAGTGACCCCTGAAGACAGCTTTGGGTGGAGATGGGGTGGACACAGTGGAAGTCAGACTCTCACGGGAATGGGATTGAATGGGAGGCAAAGACACAAAAATAATTACAGGAGGCAATGAACACAGGGAATGGATGAGGGCTAATCCAGCTTCTGTATCATCAATAGTTACATTTTCCAAAATTCAAAATTATTCACTTCACTTCCTGTTGTGATTACCATCTGCTGGTTTGCCCATTTGCTGGACCATCAAGAGCAATATCCATGCCAATTTGGGTAGTATAGTTTCTCAGACTTGGTTTCTTCAACTCATGTAAAGGAGAGTTGCAAAGTTCTGTAACTCTTAGGGTCAAATCCTCATCTAAAAACCCATCGGGCTGGCAGGGCTTGGTGGTACACAACTATAATCCCAGTTGACTTGAAAAGTTGAGGCGGGAGGATCATGAATTCAAGGACAACCTCAGCAACTCAGTGAAGCCATAAGCATCTTAGTGAGATCCTAATTAAAAAAAAAAATTAAAAAAAATGTCTGGGGATGTAGTTTAGTGATAAAGTACTGAGCTCAATATCCAGTATACAAACTAATAAATACATTCATAAAAAAAAAAATCCTTGAGGCCACATGTGTCCTGGAGTACATAGCTTGTTGGATTCTAGAAAGGTAATAGGATGCACATACCATGTATTACATAACACTGCCTGCAGAGTCTGCTGGGTTCCATTTAGTAATCAAACAACACCAAGTAAAACCAAAGGACTTTAAGCAACCTTAGTTGAGTTCAGGACTGAGATACTTTTATTTTCTAGAGCTTTTCAGAATTTGGAATTGTGATAAGAACCACCCTGGCAGAGTTGTTTTAAGTCTCAAATGAGAGGTATATGGGAAAACGAAGCAGAAAAGGTAACTACAAAGGGCAAGAAGCTCTGCTTTTCCTGGATGGGAATGAAAGGAATTTTTCTTTTTCTGATATTGTGCCTGTGTGAGCAATTTATAAAGGATAAATTGATAGTTTTTGGAAGCCATGTCTCCATGGTTGGAAAGGAATGACCCAGTTTAAAGAATGCATCCGAGGGTGGCTGGAAACATTTGAATGATGAAGGGCAGTTGTCCTAACTTACTCCTCATCTTATTTATCTCCCTCTTCAGGGGCTGGCGCTGGGCTCTAAGCTGGAACTATAGGGTTGGGGAGCTTCACGATGGAAATCAGATTTTAACTGTCTTCCTCCTGGGCCGTGAGCTCTGTGAGGCAGAGCATAACCCAGCTCCAGGTCTTTGCCTGGGTGGGTGCTTCAATTGTGGGGTGTTTATTTTTTTCCCTGAATAGAATTGAAATTGCTCTCTTATGTTCTTTGTTGTGACAGAAGGCAAACTTAGCATTGTCATAACTTCCATTGTTTGCATCTTCAGACAAGAATTCCTCTTCCCAGAGGGTCCTTCTGACCAGCTCTGCCCCTTGTCTCTGCTCGCTTCTGTTTTTTTTCTTTCCATATTTATTTTTTGTAATTGGACACTATATTATTTTATTTATTTTTATGTGGTGCTGAGGATCGAACCCAGGGCCTCGCTTGTGCTAGGCGAGTGCTCTACCACTGAGCCACAACCCCAGCCCCTTGCTTCTGTTCTTTATGGCTCCTACATCCCTACCTCACATGCCAAACCCCACACCCACCCACACACACCTTATTCTCATTAACTGAGGATTTGGGCCCTTGGCTTCTTCTTCGTCTTATTCCTTTTCTTATTCACAAGTGAGTTTAATATCTGTGTAGATGACCCAACTGGCCTCACCAGGAACCATTGCTCCTCTGAAAGGTTAAAACCTCACATTCAATCTATCTCTTTAGTTCCCTTTTCTTATTATATTGACTTCAAATTTCCTTGAAATTCTGAACCCTTAACTTTTCTCTTTTGATTTAATTACCACTTATCTCACCTGCATCCCATGAATTATCACTTCAACCATTCTTTTTCCAGTACTGCCAACATTTTTGTTCCTTTGTCCTTCTGCCTGACCTAACATCTGCCATTTTCATTTTGGGTGGTGCTGGAGACAGACTCCAGTTAAGGATATACCCAGAGTGTAACTTCCAATACCAGCAGGGCTTTCAGCTCTGCTTAACAGACTGCTTTTGAGGGTTTTGTTGACTTCCTTACTCATTCTTCACAATGGATTTTCTAAATCTTCTCCTAAACCCACTCTTGCTCTCCTATCTCAGAAGATGCCTTTTAGGTGAAAAAGAAAATGTACTTTATTGCCCTTGTATCTGCACATTCACTTAGACTCTCACTCCTCTTTTTCTCCTTCCCCACTACTTCAAAGGCAATGGTGAACCTTCTCTTTTCACTTCTCTGCACCTTCGATCTTCTCTTTACCTTTCTCCTTCAGATCTTGCTTTCCTCAATTTCTCCATCTCTTCTGCATACTTCCCTGAAAGTTACAAACATGCACAGAATCTTTCCATCTTAAAACACATTTTTTTTAACCCGGTGTTCCCCTCTGATCACAATAATGCATTTATAGGGAACAGAATAAAGCAGCTTCCATCACTTTCCTACCTTTTCAGCCTCCTGCAGTGAGTTCCACCCTGAATTCTAGTCTACTGAGGCTTCTTTGGCACAAAGTCACCATAGACCTCCAATAACTAGAAGCAGTTGATTCATTTTGGTTCTCATTGGACTTACACTCTGCCATCTGATACAACTGATCACTCCCTTTCCAGAACCCTCATCACCTCTCACTCTCAATCTCCTTTTACCTCCTTGATAATCTCTTCCTCTTTGGTGGACTCTATTTCTTCTCTCTAAATCTTTGTCCATATAATCATTACCCAGAGTTTGTCTTCTTACAGTATATCTTCTCCCTGAGAAAACTCAACTCAGACCTATCTGCTGATTACTTCTGTATCAAACCTCTCCTGGATTTTCATGTAGAGAGGCTCAGCTCAGCTACCAGCCATCTCCACAACTCCACCTGAATGTCACAAAGAAACTTCATGCTTATCAAGTCTAGAAATTAATCACTGTCTTCCCTGATATATTTCCTAAACCTGTTCTTCCTTTTCCCCTACATCAGTCAATGGTATCACCTCCTCCACTGACCTAAGAGTCACTCTCTACTCCTTTCTTTCCCTCATAGCCCTCATCCAATCATTGACCAAGTGAATCTCAAATCTGTAACTCTCCATTCCTAAACTAGTGCCTTAATTCAGATCCATATCCCATAGTCTCTCATGCCTTTTTATGCAATAGCATCTTTCCTGTCTTTCTTTTCTTTTCTTTCTGTGCTAGAGATCAAACTCAGGGCCTTGTGCATGCGAGGCAAGCATTCTACCAACTGGAGCTATATCCTCAGCCCCTGCAGCATCTTATGAGGTGTCCCTGCCTCCAGGCTTGTACCATTTCAATTCAGTCTTTTTTATTTTTTGGTACTGGGAATTTAACCCAGGGGTGCTTAACCACTGAGCAACATCCCCAGCCCATTTTTTATTCTTTTTATTTAGAGACAGCGTCTTGCTAAGCTGCTTAGGGCCTTGCTAAGTTGCTGAAGCTGGCTTTGAACTCTCAATCCTCCTTCCTCAATCTCCCGAGCCACTGTGATTACAGGCCTGCACAAGTGCACACAGCTTTCAATCAGTCTTAACATGCAGCTGCAGCCCTGTAAAATGCAAATATGGTTAGAAGCAGGAAGAATGCTTGAGTGCTAGCCTGGGTAATATAGCAAGATAGGAGCGGGGGAGGAGGAAGAGAAGAAGGAGAAAGAGGAAGAAAATTAATAAAAAAGGGGGGGGGGATCTGCTTAAAGCCTTTCAAAGAACAAAAAGTACTAATCTATAGTAGCAGAAAGTATATCTGTACTGGATAGGATGGCACACACCTGTAATCCTAGTGACTCCAGAGGCTGAGAAAGAGGACTGCAAGTTCTAAGCCAGCCTCAGGACTTAACAAGGCTCTCAACAACTTAGAAAGATCCTTTCTCAAAATAAAAATAAATAAATAAAAAGGACTGGGGATGTAGCTCAGTGGTGAAGTGCCCCTGGGTTCAATCCCCAGTACCAAAAGAATTTTAAAAATATGTATATGTTTAAAGCATATTCATAGCAATAGGAGTGAAAGTTTGGAAACTGAATATAAGGAAGCATGAGGGAAATTTCTGGAGATGAAAAATGTTCTATATCTTGATTGTGGTATTTAGGTATGTGGGTATATACCCAATGGGTATATACATTTGTCAAAATGCATGAAACTGTACACTTAAAATTGGTGCGTTTTATTATATGTAAAATATACCTCAATAAACTTTATTTGTAAAAGGTACCTTTCTATGGCACCAATGGCCTGATGGACAAAATTCAAATTTCATATCCTAACATATACAATGATATGGCTCCTCTCCTTTCTACTCTTCTCACGTCCCCTAAACACCTTTTATATTAATAGTTCACTGCAGATCTACAATGGGCCTCTTCCTTGCCTGCCAGTTCAACTTGTGTCAGCCTCTGTGAGCTTATCCCCCACCCCCAAATAACCATTCTTTTGGGCTCGCTGCACTGGCTCTAAATAAATATTTACCATAGAAAGATTTTGATTTCAATCCTGTTATGTGTCTCCCTTCCTTCACCAGACTATGTGTGTGATGGCTGGACCTTGTCATTTCATGCTTATATCTCCGCTCCTATCACATTCTTTGTGATTGAGCCGCTCAATCTTTGTTAAAGGAACCTGGGCTTCATTATTGCAGTCCAACCCAGGGGGCAACCGGAGAGACGCTGCCCCTCCACTCCTGCAGGAGGCGCTGTGGCAAACGCCATCCATCGGCCTGCTCTTGACTTCCTTGGGCTACACGCTGGGGGCTCCGCCCCCTCCCTCGTAACATCCCTCTTGCCCATTGGTCAAGCGCGGTCGGAGCTGTCCAACGGAGCAAGGCGTTGGTGCGAGGAGGCACCACCATCTTTGAGCAGCTGGGACTCCTACGTTGGTCGGCTACTGCAGGTTGTAGGTAGGTAGGTGGGCCAGGCAGTGCCGCCTCCGGTCCCTTAGGCTTGCTTCTCATTCCCATTCCATCCCAGGCCACGATGCCGCAGTACCAGACCTGGGAGGAGTTTAGCCGCGCGGCCGAAAAGCTCTACCTCGCTGACCCTATGAAGGTAAATAGTGGGGCCTCTGCCTCGGGTACCAACCCGGGATCAGAATGTCTTCCCTGTCGTCCGCTTGAGCTCAGGGGGTTCTCTAGTATTCCCAGGAGGTGGTGGGAGGGAGCCGAGATGGACCCCGCCAAATCTAATTGTACCTGCTGTCCTGTCCCTATCCCCGACTCGAGTGGCCCAGTGAGGTCCTGATGACATCAGTTAGGATCGTTTCATTCATAACCGTCAGTACAGACGCTTCCAGTCCCTGAACTTCCTCTATGGCTTTGATGGATTTACGTGTCTCTAAGGACGGGGCTCCTCCCTCTGCAGCTCCGGATTACTGTCCGTTAGGTGTCTTGGTGCCCATTTCCCCTACCACCAAGATGTAAATAAATGTACCTCGGATATATAAAACAGTGATGTTAATTCTTTTGACAGCCCAGGCTTTCTTTAAAGAAATCTGTTTGGAAGCAGATATGTCCCTGCCCAAAGGGGGTTCTTAATGTTTTGAGGGTCCGTGGCCTTTTTTGAGAATGTTTGCACCCTGTTCCAGGAAAACGCACTTATGCATAAATGTTTGCAAAAGGTTTCATTCCCCACCTCACCATGCCAGATTTACTTCTGTGGGAAACACAAAGGGAAGATTGCAGCCTATCCCTTAAGGAGCTGGTATTTTTGGAAGGTACTATGGATAAATGTGAATATATCCTTTGGAGAAGAAAGAAAAAGAAAAGCGGTTACTCTTAAGAAACGGGGCTCAGATTTTACTGAGTCAGATTTTCATTGATCAATCAGTAAATAATATGAACTGTGTTTTAAAGGTATATATTGGGCTGGTAACCTGTAACTCCCACGCCACATGTTGTTTATATTGAGCATCATTTAAATGGGGCAGCAAAATGTGTTGATACTATAATTAAAAATAGTATTAGACCAATGGAAAGACCTAAATAACCAAAATACTAAAACATTTTCAGTGCCATTTTTAAACTGATATAACAATACTTTATTAGTTTCATTTGTAAAATATTAAGGTTCTTCATAAAGTGATATAATAAATAATGAAGTGAATTAGATATTTTTGAAATCAAGTACTTACTTGTGACACTAGTGAGTGCTGACTGTTCCATTTGGTGGTTTTCCTTTCCCCTGGTCACAGGGTCATTTGTTTCTTCAGTCCATGAAGATAGTATAAGATTTTTGTCCAAAAGCACCCACAGATTTATATATTCAAATATTTTTGTATTTGAATATATAAATATTCAAATATTTTGAATCAAAATATTTTCAAAAATATTTGAAAAGACAGTAAAGAATATACAGAGTCACCTCAAGAGGGGCTATATTTCAAGAATGTGGCAGTAGTTATAGGGCAAATGAAAATTAAAATAGTAATTGGAGAACATCACTGTGCAAAAGCATTTCTAGACTAGACAAGAGGGAGAACCTTTCAGTTCTTCACCCAGCTGAATAATTTCAGTGGCCTAAAAACTCCTGCATCCTCATGATGGCTTTCTACTGCCTTTTAACTGATTTTTGGATGGAGAGGATGAAAAGAGTTTTATTGAGTGCGTTCTATGTGACAGGCATCTTTCATATATGTATAGTTTAGGGCTAGAGATGTGGTTCAGTGGAGAGTGCTTGCCTGGTAAGCATGAAGCCTGGGGTTCAAAACTAAAAATAAAAACAGCAGAATGTATAATTGGAATGTGTATGTATAATTTATTAAAACAACTGCAGCAACTGTGTTAGTTAGCTTTGAGTCATTCGTGTCCTTAATACTTAACAAAAGCAATTTAGAAGAGGGAAAGTTTATTTTGGACTCATGGGTTCAGAGGTCCATGGTAGGCCGATGCCATTTCTCTGAGTGAGGCAGAAGATCATGCCAATGGTGTGGTGGAAGAGAGCTTCTTAGCTCAGGGCAACCAGGAAACAGAGAAGAGGCCAGGGACAGATATTGCCCCTAAGGTCATGCTCCCACTGACCCACTTCCTCTAGCTGTGCCCTCCCTGCATATTGTTAGCACCTAGAAGGCCATTCAGATTATTAATCCATCAAATGGATGAGTTTACTGATGAGGTCAGAGCCCTCATGAATCATCATTGCTGCATTGCCCACAACATGAGCTTCTGGGGAAACATTCAAGATCCAAACCATGATAGCAACCCATTGAAGTGGATAAATAAACAGTCTTAGATTCCATAAATTGTTTGCCTAATATCTAAGAGATTAAGCTGAAATACAGATTTAGGCTCTGAACTCCAAGTCCATTCTGCTCTTACCAGGGATAAAGAAAAAATTTTGGCCAGGTGCAGTGACACACCCCTGTTATCCCAGTGACTTAGAATGCTGAGGCAAGAAGATCACAAGTTCAAAGTCAGCCTCAGCAACTTAGGGAGATTGTCTCAAAAAATAAAAAAGACTGGGGATATAGCTCAGTTGGTAGAGTGCTTGACTCGCATGCACAAGGTCCTGAGTTCAATCCCCAGCACCACAAAAAAAGTAAATTAAAAAAAAAAAAGGGTTGAGGATATGGCTCAGTGGTTAAGTGCTTCTGGGTTCAATTCCTGGTACTAAAAGAAAAAGAAAGAAAGAAAGTTTTTTTTTCAGGACTCTGGAGTCTATTTTCCAAAATCTCTGTCCTCTCATACCAGCATATTTAGGTTGATGATTGTATCTGTCATCTTTTACCACTCTCAACATAGCTCTAATTGAAAATGGTATTACTGATAGACTGTATAATAACTTCTTAGTTACTCTGTCTGCCCTTTTTAGTCTCTCCTTCACACCTGCTACAGCTGTCTAAAAAATAAAAATTGAATTGTTCCCTGCTTTAAAAACTTCATTAAACTTCACTAACTCTCAGTCTCTGTCTGACCCTCTTTCCAGTCAGGCATTATTTACCCCCATTTCCACCATCTTCAACTATAGACTCAATGAAACTACAGAATTCATCAGATCATTATTCAGAATACTTATCCTTTCTCCAACCTTCTTTCTTAGAGGGGGGAAAAATGCATTTTTCTTTTAGTCAACTTTTTGTCACTCTGACCAAAATACCTGACAAGAACAAATTAGACAAGGAAAGGTTTATTTTGACTTGCTGATGCAGAGTTCTCCATCCATGGTTAGTTGACTCCATTGCTTTGGGCCTGAAGTGAGACAGAAGAAAGGTATGGTGAAAAAAGCTGCTTAGCTCAGGGCAGCCTGGAAGCAGAGCAGAGAGTGAGAAGCCAGGGACAAAATATAATTTCCAAGGTGTACCCCCAGTGACCTCCTTACTCCAGCCTCATCCCACCTGTCTACAGTTACCACCCAGTAATCCATTGAAATTATTAATCCAGTAAATGGACTAATTTCCTTATTAGGTGATAGTTCTCATAACCTAATTATTTCACCTCTGAATGTTCCTGCATTAAGTTAGCTTTTGGGGAGGCATCTCATATCTAAACTATAACACATTTTCAAGGATAGCTCCTAAAAGAAGTGACTCTTTCCCTTCTCCCAGTGTAAATTGTTTTCTCTTTTTAGTGGTTTACCTATGTATGCCTTTATAGGACTTAATTAATTCTGTTTTATGTTTTGATTATTTTGGTTGGTTGAATTCAAAGTTCCTAAGAGGGCAAAAATCTTGACTTTTTTCCTCTCCTTTCCTGGCACGTGCATGACACAGTGGCTCAGGTGCCCCTTAAGCTACAAAACAGAATCCTGTCTTACAGAACCATATGCCCTTTAACTCTCATTTCTTCTAGTGAAACCAGTGAGTATTCTCTTAACTGAGAGTTAAAACTTTATATAGTTGTCATGCTTAGTATATTTTTAAATTTTGGTTTCTTTTGTTTTTAAAATTAAATTTTTAAAAATAAGTTAAAACAGTTTAATAGTTCAATAAATATTTCACAAACATTCTGGTTATTATTTCTCTCTACTTAAATGCGGGTGAATTCCGTTTCCCTTATCAAGACACATCTCCAAGAGATGTAACTTTTTTTTTGCAATCCCAGGAGTACAGAGAGCATAATGGGAAAAGTTGTAGGTTATAGCTGTATTATTAGCCCTTTTTAGTTTCCAGAATTGTTTTTGACACTTTTTGTGCTACATTGTAAGCATTTTAAAACTATATTCCTGTTTTGGCTTGTAGATTCTTCGCAGTTTTTGAAACAGCTAGCTAAGCAAGAGTTACTGGTATTGTATAGCAAAAACAAACAAAAACAAAACAAAAAACTGACTGCTGATTATGCTTGCTTACATCCATCAGTAAAAGAACAAAAAAAAAGTTCACAGAATCTGGAAGTTACTGGATATTGTCTTATATTATATTCTAATATCTGAACAATATCTTGGCTACTTAACTAGAATACTGAACAACATCAGTGCAGGTTTTTGGAAAAGTTGTTGCTAAGAGACTTCTTTTTGAATCTACCTTCTGACAGCCATGGAAGGATAGAAACTCTATCCAGCACTGAAGCACTGTTTCCCTGAAAAATGAATTTGAGCTTTTTGTTTGTTTTTATTTTTGTGGTGGTGGGGATTAAACCCAGGGCTTCAGGCATGCTAGGCAAGTGCTCTACCACTGAGCTATATCTCCAGCACTGTAATTGGACTTATTAACCAGCCATTTCTGCTTATTTGTTTTCCTGTTATTTCTCCATGACTAGGTGTGCTGGCATATATTCTCATTGGGAAAAAAAGCCAAACTATCTTATAGTCTTCAGAGACATTCCCTGAGTATGAATATGCTTTGGGAGTTTTCTTTAGACTGGCTGCAATTATAATATCCAAGTTTTTAAAAAATATTTTTATTTATTTTTAAGTGGTGTTGAGGATTGAACCCAATGCCTCACATGTGCAAGGCAAGCGCTCTACCACTGAGCTACAGCCCCAGCCTTCCCACTTTTTTTTTTTAAGTATTTAAAGTGTAGCACAAGGAATGAACTAAAATGACTTCTTTTTTTTGAAACTTATAATTTCAGTAATGACAAGACTACAATAAAGATGCCTTTAGATGTTTTGGGTGTTTATTCTAAAAAGGATCCTTTCAGCCTACCTGAAGACTAAATTATTTAGAGAAATGACATCTGTCTTTACTATATCTAAATATGTGTTTTTATTTCAGGCACGTGTCGTTCTCAAATATAGGCATTCTGATGGGAGTCTGTGTATTAAAGTAACAGATGATTTAGTTGTAAGTATACATTTTTATTTGTTGCATACTTTCAGATTTTTTTGAGTTGATCACTTGAAATTATTTATATAGAATTTATGCAGATTACCCATTAGGATGCTTCTTTTGCCTTTTATTCCAAAATGATGAGCCTCATTCTAGAAGCTACTTTTATAGACATTCAAGAAATAATTTTACTTGCCTCATCATTGCAGCTTGTCAGGTATGGCTTAACAGTTGCTTTCTCTGGACCTTAAGCAAAAGAAACATAGAGACCAAAATTGAATATAGGAGAGGAAAGGTTTCATTTTTGTTTGTGAGAGAAATAAACAGTGGGGCTGGGTATATAGGTCAGTGCTAGAGCACTTGCCTCACCTGCATGAGGCCCTGGATTCAGTCCACAGCATCACAAAAAATAAAACAAGTAGTAGTAAACAATGTATTTGAACACAAGTTATAGACTTTGTTATTGTATCTCTCTTCTTTCTTGATGTTCTCACTCTTCTTACTTCCTCCCATCCCATTCCTTCCTTGGCCCTCTGTCATCTGGTTTGTACCACTCACACTGCTCTTGGTGAGAGCTCATGAGCAGCATCTTTTTTTCAAACCCAGTAGTCTCATCACTTCATATTTTGTTTGATCCTTGCTCATTTTGATACAAAGACTGCTCTCTCATGGAAATTATTATTTTGACACATGTGGCTAAATTTTATCTTGGCTTTCTTTGTTTCTGTCTCATTCTTTGATAATTATTTCTTTGCTGTGTCTCCATAAATATTTGTTTCCCTAGAATTCTCTCCTTTATTGTCTTTTTCATATTATGACATCTGGAGCAATTCCTTCAGTTGAGTCCAGTATTGCTTATATTTGTGTCTCCTTGCAAGTTTGCGTGTTTAGTTCCCATTTTTCTTCTGATGTCATGATTTAACTCTTAAGTATCTTTGCCTCAAATACTATTCAAAGTAAGTCCCTCCAGAGTGGAGCTTATCAGCTCATTTCTGTCTGGCTCCTTCTCTTCCTACTTGAGTTGCATTGCCATCCACCTGGTCAGAAACCTTGGGATCATTTCCCTCATTCTCCTGTCCACTCATTGTTTATTTGAAACCTGTTTTGATCTCCTCATAAATCACACACACTTTGCTAGGCATTTGGAGTTACTGATTCAAGAGCTCCTTCCTCATTTTTCCTGCACAGACTCTCCATCTTTGCACTTACTCTCTTTATGTTTAGGATTTTATCTCTTGTCTGGCCTGTTAGAATAGACTTCCAACTATATCCTTTCTTCTTTTGTTCACTTTTTATTGCTGCCACAATCTTTCTTTCTTCAATTTCATATTCCCCTATTCTCTATTTTCTATTTTACTTAAGAGCTCCTTTAACATACTGTGGTTAGGCCTCTGCTTTTGAACATTTTGTTTCTTCCTTTGCAATATTGAATCCCACCCCCATTCCCAATGTGGGAAGACTGATCATCTTTCAGAACCAGACTCATGAGGATTGTTTCATTTCTTTTTGATTTCTCTTGTGCTGTATCACAATTATCTTTTTAATAGACTTATTGCTGGGCTGGGGTTGTGGCTCAGTAGTAGAGGACTTGCCTCGTGTGTGTGAGGCACTGGGTTCAATTCTCAGCACCACACATAAATAAATGAATAAAATAAAGGTCCATCAACAACTAAAAAACTTTTTTAAAAAAATAGACTTATTGCTTCAAGATAATAGAGGTAGATGAATAATATTCTTACCTGTATTCTTACCCTTAGTCTATCTTGATCCAGAGAGTACTCAGTAAATATTTTTAAAAATAGATTAATTCTTCTAAAAAATCACTTTTGGTCATATATCATATTTGTGTCTGGGGTTCTATTATGAGGTTGCATGAAGTCAGAACTTTTAATGATTACCATGTTTCCTAAGGAGCAGTTGAATCTGGTGGAGTAACTAAAAATGTAGAAAAGGAAGAAAAAATTGAGATGATTCAAGAGGTCTGAATCCTAGCTTAACCATTTATTAGCATTTTGACCTTGGAAAAATTTGCCCTTCTGGATCTCAGTTTCCTCATCTATAAAATGCCATAATAATAGTCTGTTTACCTGATTGTGATGTTGTGGAAAGCAAACAAAATACATGAACGTATCTAGCATTAGTGCTTGTGACTTGTTAGATTAAATAAATGTATTCTTGAATCTTGAGCATTCCACATTAAGAAAAAGTTTAATTGTGATTATCCCAGAGTGGTTAAGATATACCTGCTGAAGAGAAACAGATATGCCTTGTTTTAAAACCGGGGAGGGGAAATGCAGAATAAATTTTAATACAAAGGCTTTATCTCAAGGTGATTTTTTTGTATGTGTGCCCCTCTGGTCTCAGTTTTGGCCAGAGGGATATCAAAGTCACCAAGAATAATTTGGAGGTTGCCAAGGACTTGTTTAAAAGTTTTTTCAAGTCTGACCGAGAACTCTGACATTTAGAAATAGAAAAGAAGGGCTGGGGATATAGCTCAGTTGGTAGAGTGCTTGCTTAGCATGCACAAGACCCTGGGTTCAATCCCCAGCAACATACACACACACACACAAAAAAAAGAAAAAGAAATAGATAAGGAGAAGTGAATTTTTTTTTAAAAAAAGTCTTTATCTCCAAGTAATAGCTTTTTTGCCCCTCATAATTTAAGGATCCATGTTAAACAATATCAGAAATAATTTATTTGGCATTTTTTTATTCCATTTCCTAAAACTACTAAGAATTAAACCATATCTAGAAATATCCAGAAGGGACTAAAAAAAGTTTGTATATTGCCTTCACTAATTTTAAAAGCTAATAATTTTATCAGAAAACTTGGTCTTAAACTGTATTCATCATTATCACCACATAGCTTTATTTTTTATGATTGCATGTATGTATCACTTTTCCCCCTAATCCCCCAAATGATTTATAATTTTCTCTTTCTTGGGCACTGGGTATTGAACCCCGGGGTGTTTTATCATTGAGCTATATATTCCCAGTCCTTTTTATTTTGAGACAAGGGCTTTTTAAGTTGCTGAGGCTGACCTCACACTTAGGATCCTTTGCTTTATAGCCTCCCAAGTTTCTGGGTTTAATGTAGGCATGTACCACCGTGTCTGCCTTAGTATGGCCTTATTACAAGGTTTTCATACAAATTTGTACAGTGTGGGTAATTTTTTTAATTAATTAATTTTTTTTTAGTTTTAGGTGGCACAGTATCTTTATTTTTATTTTTATGTGGTGCTGAGGATTGAACCCAGTGCCTCGCGCATGCCAGACGAGCACGCTACCACTTGAGCCACATCCCCAGCCCTAAATTTTTTTTTTTTTAAGTGAGTTCTTTAAAGACTACATGAATTCAGATCAGTTGGGCATGGTGAGGTTGAATTTCCAAGTCATTTAAGTTAATGACTTATTATAGGATCATTAGTTCCTGTTGTATAAAACTCATGTGGACCTCTAGGTGGGTTAAAGAAAAAATGGACCTAATTACAAAATGAGAAAAGGCTGCCAGCTCAAAGTTTGTGTGTTTGAAGATTTTAGAACAAATGGTTTTTGACTAACTATAAGCATATCTAAGGTTTTGGGTTGGTTTAAAAATTATAATAAATACCTTCAGAAAATCAAGATTGGACAGACTTAGTTGGTTTGATTTAATTATGCACCAGCTAGAAGCAGGGAATTCTAGACTTTGAAGAAAAATATTGTTAAACCCATAATTTCACAGATAGGGAACGGGATCCTAAGATTTTTTTGGCTTTTTTTTCCACTGTAACTCAGTTATTAGTGACTGTGTTCCAGGAGAGAATATCTAATTTAAGTCCTTGAATTCTTCTCAACAGCCCACAACAGGATTTAATACATTACTAACTGATCATTTTTTAGAAGTTTCTAGTAGATATTGAATAATTTTGAATCCTCAGAAGTAGTATTCAAAATGCCATTCCTAAAGCCAGATATGGTGGTACATTCCTGTAGTCCCACTGACTTGGAAGGCTGAGACAGGAGGATCACTAGTTTGATGCCTGCCCAGCAATTTAGCAAGGCCCTAAGCAACCTAGCAAGATTCTATCTCAAAATAAAAAATAAAAAGGGCTGTGGAATGTTTCTCAGTGGTAAAGTGACCCTGGGTCCAATCCCCTGTACAAAAAAAAAAAAAAAACATAACAATGACAAAAATACCATTCTTAAGGAATGTAATTGCTGGAAGCTTGTGAACTTGAGTACAGTTTGTCCTTTGACTGTAGAGAGAATAGAGCAAAACAATAGTAGGAAGGACTCTCAGAGTTTTTCCTAATTACTGTTTTCACAGTGCCAGTATCTGGTTTTACTTAGTTAATGTATAATTTTAAAATTTCTGACAGTGTTTGGTGTATAGAACAGATCAAGCTCAAGATGTAAAGAAGATTGAGAAATTCCACAGTCAACTAATGCGACTTATGGTAGCCAAGGAATCCCGCAGTGTTGCCATGGAAACGGACTGACTGGTTTGAAATGAAGACTCTTTTTGTCATGTTCTTAGGAAGTAAATATCTTTTGAATATGAGGAAGTGTTGACAAAAAATACTTTATGTAACTAAGTGAGCTATTCAAAAGCTGGGAGATATTTTTTTTGTACTTTATTTTTAATGTTTACTTTAGAGAGCTAGGAATATAAATGCTTTCTGTTAGAAAGCCATTATTTATCTTTGAAAATTAAATAAGAAATGCATCTGTCTCAGAAACTTTTTACAGATTATTTGATGTTGGCCAAAATATACAATTATTTCTCTGATAAATTTATATTAGTAATTTAAAATGAAATACCAAAAAAAGCCAGTTCTTCTTAAATTTAGTTTGTCTGTCTTTAAGAGAAAATTAAATGTAACCATTGTGCTGGATCATTATATTTCTTTTGGAACATAAAATTTGTGTTATTAATAACCAATAAACTTATAGTAACTGGAATTAACTATACAAAATAGTATGGCTGATTATGTCTCAGTTATATCTAAAAGTAGTTAAGAATAACATATTCTTTACTTTAAGCTTTTCCAATTTAAACTACCTTTTTTTTTTTGCTAATAAGGATTGAACCCAAGGGTGCTTAACCACTGAGCCACATCCCCAGTCCTCTTTTTATGTTTTATTTTGAGATAGGATCTCACTAAGTTGCTTAGAGCGTCGCTCAGTTGCTGAGACTGACTTTGAACTTGCAGTCCTCCTGCCTTAGCCTCCTGAGTCACTGGGATTATAGGCATGCACTGCTGTGCCCAATTAAACTACATAAGGGATTTATAGTATCAGTATCAGCTTGTTAAGCAATGAATGACTGTGATAAAAACAACAGCAGTTATTTGAACACATGATCAGAATAATGATCACTATAATGGACTGGAACCACTGTATTACAGAATATTTGCTACATATTTCCCATGAGAAATATTTCTCAGAAGGGCTAAGGATTATATGAATTGTTTAATATTTGCATACCTCCATGATACCCCTGCCCATTTTCTTTTCTTACCTAAGCTGTTAAACATATTGTCATGCTGTTATATGTCTTCTAGTAAACCAGAAATATGACATTATTTCATATTTATATTTGTAATTTGATTTTACTATCTAAATGTAATGTTCTTATGTTGATTCCTTGGGTGAAGTGAAAGCACTATATTAAAATACATATATTTTTGTAGTAATTGTCATGTTGAACAACATTTTAGTTTGGAAGGTTCCATTAGCCATAAGAATTTTGGATTGTTTTAGAGGTCAGTAAATAAAAAGCATTACATAGATTTATGTTGTTTTGGTTGAAGTTTTTAACTTCTCAAAAATTATTGATTTCTTGACTAGAGTATACTGTATTCACTTAGTCTAAAGTAAGCCTCTAATGATACTGAAAGCATTTTTTGTTATTTTTCTCAGCACTTTTTTATTACATGACTTTTTAAAACTGTATGTTGATGGTTGGATTATTCTCCTGAATTAGAAAAGTAGCATCAAATAATATAGAGGTTTTTAGATTTCCAGTTTTTTCCCTCAAAATTAATGGGGCAATGATGGGGTTTGGCTTTTTTCCTTCTCATTTACAATTTTTCACTTTAACACTACTTTATACAGACAGACCTGAAAGGGAGGGACTAGTTGCAGCTTATAGATGTTCAAGAGCAGAGGTTTAAAGTTACACTGCCCAAGTTGCAATATTGGCTCTGCTAGCTCCTAACTCTGTTCCACACAGGATACTTCTCTAAGTCTTTATTTTCTTCTCTGAAAATTGAGCTAACAACAGTACCTTCCTCATTGGTCTTTATGAGTATTAAATGGCATGATCCATTTTAAGATTTTTAGCACAATGTCTAGAACACAGTAAAGAACAATAAACTGTACTATTATTATTAGGATGATTATTTTTGAGGAGGAGAAGAAAGAGTATAAGTAACCAGCTCTTTAAGTTTTCTCATGAGGATTTTTGCTCTTTTTGTTCTGTTTTGTTTTGTTTTAGTGATGGTGGTTCAACCTAGGGCCTCACACATGCTAGGCAAGCACTCTGCCCGTGATCCTTTGCCCATTTTATTTTTATTCTGAGACAGGGTCTTGCTAAGTTGCACAGGCTGACTTCAAATTTATGATCGTCCTGCTTCAGCCTTCTGAGTACCTAGTATTACAGGCATGTGCTGCCATGTCCACATTTCTCATAAGTACTAGTTGGTAAGTACTAGTTGGGCTGGTTCCAGATAAAGATGGAGTAAGTGTGTCCTACTGAAGGTCTCCTGCTGTTAATGCATAAGCTATCTCTGGAAAAAAAATAGTAGCAGGTAGATTGGGGAAGACAAGAATTTGAAGTAATACTGACACAGTGGCAAGTCCTTTCTGTTTTTTACATCCTGTCTTCCATATAGTCCAGTGGTAGTGACACTGTTGACTATTGGCAGTGGGAATCTACAAGAGCCAGCTCTGAAACCAAGGACCCCTTCTTCAGTAGAGTTATGTTTCTGAGAGGATTAAATGGCATGATCCATTTTAAGATTTTTAGCACAGTGTCTGGAACATAGTAAAGCTAGTCCCCGTTGTTTTTCCTCTCTGTCCTCCATCCATGTGGCCTTGGACGCAAACACAGTGGCAAAAGTACACAGCCTCAGTCTTTTTGCCAAAGAACAAATAAAAGGAACCAGGAAGTATTGGGAAGATTACAGAGAGGAAGGAACTCTGCCACAGAAAATTGATCCCATTAAGTTGTTTATGAACTCTTCAGTTCACCCCGCCCCCCAAACTACTCATGGATCTTATCTCATGCAGTATACCAAAGACTTGAAGAGCTGCGCTCAGGAAGACCACCACTCAGATCCCAGGCTAGAAAATGGAATAGGCCCAAATAGCCTTGCCAAAGTTTTAAAAGTTAAACTGATTCTGGAATCACAGCCCATATAAGGTAGGTTGAGCTGGAACCTAGCCAGAGTGCCTTCAGAATCAAACTGAAATTCAATATTCTTTACAGGATTTAAACAAGACCCAGAGCTTAATAACATTATTCAAAATCTTGGAATATAATCCAAAATTACTCAGGACACCAGGAAATGGGAAGATCTCAACTGTTATGGGAAAAGACAACAGATGCCAGCACTGAGATGTCACAGATGTTGAAATGATCTGATAAAGACATTAAAGCAGCTATTTAAAAAGTGTTCCAGCAAAGGCTGGGTTTGTAGCTCAGTGATAGAGCGCTTGTCTCGCTGAGTGAGGCACTGGGTTTGATCCGCAGCACCACATAAAAATAAATATAAATAAATAAATAAAAACAAAATAAAGATATTGTGTCCATCTACAATTAAAATACACACACACCCACACACATGTGCTCCAGCAAGTAATCATGAAAATTTGAAACCAGTGGGATGGGGGGGAGGGGTACATAATCTCAGCAAAGAAAAGATACAAAAAATATCCGAAAATTTTTGAAAAACCCAACAACCAAAATTTAAAGCTCACTAACTGGTCTCAGAATGGAGGAAAGTCCGTGAAAAGTAAGATAAACCAGTTCAACTTACCTAATCTGAAGAGAGAAAAAGATTGGGGGAAAAAAACAACCATGATTTTTTTGAACAGAGCTTTGGAGACCTGTGGGACAGTAATAAAAGATCTAAAATTACACCGTCAGGGTTTCAAAAAGGAGAAAATGTAGTGCTGAAAAAAATTGAAGAAATATTAACTAGAAACTTTGCAAATTTTGTGAGAAACCTTTGTACTCAAGCTCCTGTCCACACCCAGATACATGATAATGAAACTGGGGAAAACTAAAGTGATACAGAAAGCATCCAGATAAAATAACTTATTACCTATAGGGAATCAATGATCTGAATGACTGGATTTCTTAGCAGAAATCATGAAGGCAAAAAAGAAGTAGCACATTTCTAAAATGCTGAGAGAACTGTCGACTCAGGCTTCTTTCTATATCCAGTGAAACCAGCCTTCAGGAATAAAAATTAAATAGAGCCAAATATGGATCAAAGAAAACACAGATAAGTCATTATCAGGAGACATTACCTAAAACAAATTATTACAGGGAGTTTCTCCAACAGAAGGGAAATGACACAGAAAAACTGGAATAAAGGAATAACAGAAATGGTAATTATCTGGGTTGAAAATAGATTTAGTTCTTGAGTTCTTAAAATATGTTGAGGACATTCATCCCAACTATTCTGGTGGGGCTGAGGTAGAAGGATCACTTGAGCCCAGGAGTTCAAGGTCACCCTGGGTAACACAGGAAGACATGATCTCAAAATAAACAAATATAAAGGAGGTAGGCAAAGAGACTATATAATACTTTCCAGCATTCCACTGGAAGTGGTGAAATTTATTTTAAGTAGACTGAAAACTCAAGTATATTCAAATCCCTCAACCAACCATGGAAAGAACTATGCAAAAAAGACGTTTAATAAAAAGCCAGAGATGAAATAAAATGAAATGATAAAATGTGTTTAATTCAAGGGGAAACAAGAAACAAACACAAAAATGATTCAATGGTAGACCTAAATGCAAATATATCAGTACTTACATGAAATGCATATAGCCTGAGCAAACAAAGGTGATCACAAAGGATTTTTAAAAATTACTGAGCCAAATATATTTTCAGTATAAAAAAATTACTTCAAAAAAAAGATACCAGATAGGTTAAACCTCCAGGAAAAGAGATGACCATGCAAATATGCTAGTCAGAAGAAAACTAGCATGACTGTATTAATATTAGACAAAGTAGAACTCAGAGTAAAGAAACTTTAGGGAGAAAAAGGTACAGAATATATTTATAATAAGGTCAGTTCACCAAGAAGACATAATAATCATGAACGTGATCACACATAAACACCTTCAAAATGCATGGAACAAAGCTGAGACGACTGAAAGAAACAAAAATCCACAATAGCAGCACCACATTTTCTCCTTTTTGGAATGGTGGCACATGCCTGTAATCCCAGAGACTCAGGCTGAGGCAGGAGGATCAAACTTCGAGGCCAACCTCAGCAATTTAGTGAGGTCCTAAGCAATTTCGTTAAGATCCTGTCTCAAAATAAAAATTAAAGGGCTGGGAATGTGGCTCAGTGGTTAAGCACCCCTGAATTCAACCTCAGTACAAAAAAAAAGTTCCACAATAACATTTGAAAGCCAATGTCATTCTGACACTGTAAAGTTAGTCTGGAGTTAACACAGACTTTATAGATTAAGAGCAAAAATTTCAGGGCTAGGGATATAGCTCAGTTGGCAGAGTCCTTGCCTTACATGCACGAGGCCCTGGGTTCTAATCCCCAGCACCACAAAAAAAAAAAAAAAATTCCATGAGGCTCCCTCATTCTACAAGTTATAATCTCTGTATTCCCAGAAGAAATACATAGTGTAAGGTTTGCAAGGATCCCAGATGGTGAGTGGCAGTGTTACAGGAACATAATAATAATGTTTTATATCCTCAGCTCAAGTTACTCTCCCAAAGCACTGATGTGGGATTATCAACCAGGAACCTTCACCCAAGCTTCAGGTACCCAGAGTTCCATTATGTACGAATTATTGAATCATTGGCTATGTGATTAAATTCAGTCTCCATTCCCCCCTTTTCCTGCTCAGAGGATGGGATGATATCACTTGGTTTAAAACCCCAAGTCTTTAATTTACATGGCTGATCTTTCTGTCATGGCCAGCCCCTATTCTGAGTTATCTCATTAGGTTAAATTCAGACAGTCCCAGGGGCCCACCATGAGTAATAAAGGCACTTTCTATTACTCAAGAAATTCTAAATAAAGATTTAAAGATTGTCTCCTAGGAAACATGGACAAAGACCAGAAAGTTCTTTATGTACAATAAATACCTCAACGCCCCCTTCAATAACAGTACTAACAACTAGAAAATTAACAAGGATATAGAAGAATTGAACAATATCATCAACCAACTGAATTGAATACACATTGTCTTCAGTGCTTATGAAATAGTTTCATCATATGGAAACTAGCCAATGCAACAAGGCAAGAAAAATAAAAGACATTTACTTTGGAAGGGAAAAAAAAAACTGTCTATATTGATAGATAACTGATCACATACATAAAGAATACTATGGGATCCACAAAAAGAACTACTAGAACTAGTGAGTCTCTCAAGGTTGCAATTACAATATCAACATATACAACATGTACAGTTTTATTTGTATGATCAACAAACAGTTGGACACTGAAATAAAGAGAAGTACATTTTTAATAATATTGAAAGATATGCAAGACCTGTCAATGAAAGCTATAAGATGTTGATGAGTTCTTTTTTTACCATCTGGGACCCTTGCAGACCTTACACTATGTATTTCTTCTGGGAATACCAGAGCTTGTAGAATGAGGGAGCCTCATGGAATTTTTTTTTTTTTTTTTTTTGGTGCTGGGGATTAGAACCCAGGGCCTCGTGCATGATCCTCAGCAGGATCTTTTTTTTTTTTTTTTTTTTTAATTGACATGCTGACTAAAATCCATATGGAAAAGCAAAGGACCCTGAATAGCTAAAACAACTTTGCTAGTAGAATTAAAGTTGAAAGACCAACATTACCTCTTTTCAAGTCTTATTATCAAGCTACAGTTGTTCAAGAGAGCATCAAGATAAACAAATAGATCAGTGGAAAAGAATAAGAGTCCACAAACAGATCCACATGTATATAGATAGCTGATTTTTTTTTTTTTAATTGTGCTGGGGATTGAACCCAGGGACTTATGCAAGTTAGGCAAGTGCTCTACCACTGAACCACATCACCAGTACTTATATAAATAGCTTTTAACAAAGATTCAAAGACAATTGAATGGAGGAAAGGATAGTCTATTCAATAAATAGTACTGAAGCAATTAGATATCCATCTGTTTTTAAAAAGTGAACTTTTTGATGTCTACCTTGCATTATGGACAGAGATTAACTTAAAAAGATCAGAGTTCTTTTCTAATTGTAAAACCACAGAAAGATAGGGGGGGAAATGTTGAAAAAAATGGTTTTTTTTTTAATGTCTATTTTGGGGGGCAAAGGAAACTGAGGCTCAGAGAGGTGATGTCATTTAAAAAATTTTTTTAAGACTTAAGACTTAGGTATAGCACCAGAAATACAGTCTATAAAGGGAAAAGAATTAGTAAACTGGACTTCTTCAAAATTAAAATAATCTGCTCTCCTAAAAATACTGCTGAGAGAATGAAACAAGCCACGTATTAGAACAAATTATTTGTGAAGCATATATCTGAAATGTTATTTATATCCAGAATTATATAAAGAATTTTTTAAAACTCAATAAGAAAACAACTCTATTAAAAATACCTCAAAAATTTTTAACAGAAATCACTGAATATGTACGTACAGATGTCAAGTAAGCATGTGAAAGATATGCAGCACCATTAGTTGTTAGAGAAATGCAAATACAAATCACAAGGTACAGCACACCTATTAGAATGACTAAAATAAAAAAGATTGACCATACTAAGTGTTGACAATGATATAAAACAAACAATTTTCATACACTGGTGGAACTATAAAACAGTACAACCACTTTGCAAAACAATGAGCAGTTTCTTAAGTTATACATGGAGGCTGGGGTTGTGGCTCGGTGGTAGACCGCCTGCCTAGCGCGTTTGAGGCCCTGGGTTCAATCCTCAGCACCACATAAAAATAAACAAATAAAATAAAGGTTTTTTAAAAAAGTTATACATAAATCTGCCATATGGTATAGCCATTTTACTCCTAGGTATTTATCCCAAAGAAAATTTGTGTCCATACAAAGAATGGATGTAGTGTTTATTTGCAATAGCCCCAAACTGGAGATAACCTCAAAGTTCATGAAGAGATTTTTTTGTGGGGGTAAATATATCATAGTATATCCATACACAGGAATACTACTCAGCAATGAAAAGTAATGGGCTATTTATTAAACATGACAAGGTAGTCGAAACTCAAAATAAGTATACTTATAAGGGAGCCAAACATAAAAGAATATATGCTGAATGATTTAAGTTATGCAAAATTCTAAAAAGTGCAAACTAATCTATGGTATAGTGACAGCAGATTACTGGCTTTTTAGGGAAGGGAAATGGAGCTGTGAGGTATTATAGTGGGACCTGAAACTATTGGGGTTATGGATATTTTAATGTTTTAATTATGGTGACAGTCTCATGGGTATACACATATATTAATACATTGTACATTTTGCCATTCACTTTTTAAAGAGGGAAGGAGAACCTGCTGTGATAGCTGCCTTTAGCCAACAGCCTGCAGGCCATACCTGTGCAATTTACTGTAGCTCATGCTAAGGTCATGCTTCTGGGCTGCTTCCAGCCAATAACTGATTGTGGCAGGGGCACTTGAACTGGACTGGTCCTGCCCAATTTGACCTGGCCCAGACTCAGAGCTGCACTGCAGTTTGAAGCTCTTGGGGTCTTCCTTCCCCACTCTCATTTGAAGGTGTCAGATCTGCATGTGGTCTGAGGGCCTCTCCTACTACTCCTTCCCCTTCTTCTTCTTGTCCATAAATCTCTCACACTCATTCCATCTTGGTATCTACTTTCTGGAAGGTTTGTATCATGGCAATATATCTTCAAGTATTTGTTGCCCATTTGAATTTAAAACTTTTAGCATTTTCTGTTGGGTCCCAAGGATCCTGGGACCTTGGACAAGTTATTTAACCTAAGTGCCTCAATTTCCTCAGATGTATGATGGGAAAACTAATAGTATTTATCTCATAGAGTATTTATGAGAATTAAATGAATTAATATTTGTAACGCATTTAGAACAGTGCTTGGCAAACAGTAATTCTATGTTTATTAAAATTTAAAAATAGCAGTTCTTGGGCTGGGGATGTAACTCAGTGGTAGACCTCTTGCCGAGCATGTGGAAGGCCCTGGGTTCTATTTCCTTATGTATTCAGAATATCCTTTGTTATTATATAATATAAGTATATTGCAAACATTTTCTCCTTTCCTGGTACTTATAATTTATCTTTGTGTAAAAATACTTGTTTTGGCTTTCTGGAAACTGTTTCCTATTACAGCCATTTTACAATTTATTTAATAATAAGTTGCCTCAAATTTAGTGGTTTAAAACAGCACAAGTTTTATTCTCTGATGGGGCCAGATATTTGAAATGAGTGTGACATGGCTAATATCAAGGTGTTCACAGGACTAGTTCCTTTTGGAGTTTTAGGGGGGTGGGGAACTGATTCTTGTGTTTTCCAGCCATTCTCATTCCTTGGCTTAGGGTTTCATGTGACACCGCCTTTCTTCACTGCATCCTTTGGCTCTCTCGCTGCACTGTCTTCTTCCTAGTTTGGTCTTGCCACTCTCTTATCAAGACCCTTTTGATTACATTTAGTGCCAACTAAGGATAATCACCCCATCTTAATCTGCAAAGTTCCTTTTGCCATATAAGTACTGGAACTAGATGATCATGGAGCAATGCCTTCAAGATTCTGAAGGAAACTTCTTCTATCTTGGTATTTTATATCCAGCCAAACTATTCATTAATGGTAAACATTGGATAAAAACATCTTACAAACATTTAAAATTTTACTGAGTCAACAACCCCCAAATCTCACTAAGTCAACAAAAAGATTATTTTTCCACTCAAAGTCCTGCTTCTGCTCCAGTGTTATTCCAGGATCCAAGCTGAAAGATCAGAACTTGCAACAGCTCTGGGTCTGCTTGGATATCACATCATATTCTATTGATGAAAGCAACTCACATGGCCAAGCCTGATGTCAGCTGCAGCAGGAATTATGTGCATCCACAGGGAGGCACTGGAGGTCCCATGGCAAAGGGCAGGACTATATAAGCAGTGGATGCCTGGACACAGTAATCTACATAATGCTTCAAAAAAATTACAAAGAAGTTATTCAAGGATATGTTCCTTTAAAATAAAGGAGTGAAGCTAGAAAGAAGAAATGTGGGAGGAAGCAGGACACCAACGGCAGAGAGTGGAAGGGATCCTCGAGGATGCCAAGAGAAAGTTCAGCATATAGCGTTAGGTTGGGCACACCCCAACCAGAACTAGGCAGGTCAGAAGACTCCAGACACAGTCTTTAGGGAAATGAGATTGCTGGGCGCAGTGGCACACTCCTGTAATCCCAGCATTTAGGCTGAGGCATGAGAATTGCAAGTTTGAGGCCAGTCTGAACAACTTAGTGAGACCCTGTCTCAAAATAAAAAATCAAAGAGCTGGGGATATAGCAGCTGTGGTAAAGCACCCCTGGGTTCAATACCCAGTACCAAAAAGAAAAGAAAAAGTGAAATTGAAGAAAATCAGACGTCAATGAATTTTTTTTTTGAATTTTTTAATATTTATTTTTTAGTTTTTGGCGGATACAACATCTTTGTTTTTGTTTTTGTTTTTGTTTTTGTTTTTTTTGTATGTGGTGCTGGGGATCGAACCCGGGCCGCACGCATGCCAGGCGAGCGCGCTACCTCTTGAGCCACATCCCCCAGGCCCTCAATGAATTTATTATGAAGGGCAAAATTAAATAACTGGTAAAGAAGTTGGTGTTGAGGTAGTGACTAATATATGTGTAGAAAACCAAGAAAAAAATTTTAAATATTAATTCTAGGGAAAACAAAATATCAGAAAGAAAAATAAACCATAGTTTACTGTAGTTCAGTCCTGAATTGCCTTCATTATAATAACACTGAATATTCATATGACTGAAATGAACTATTTTGAGAATATGGAAGAGTATGGGAAATCATCTAGGTATTAAGGTCAATTGAAGAAAGAGCTGATCTCCAAATTTGTTGAGGCCTTCCATATATAGTGCCTAAAATGAGGTTTTAACAAAACGATGTTTTTGTTTTTGTTTTGCAGTAGAATGCTTGTTAGCATGTGCAAGACCCTGGGTTCAATCCCTAGCACTGCAAAAAATCAAAAAGTAAAAAAAAAACAATACTACAAGCATGTTATTTAGAGATATGGAGGGAGATGTCAAAAGAATCAGCTAAAGGGCTGGGGTTGTGGCTCAGCAGTAGAGCACTCACTAGCACATGCAAAGCCCTGGGTTCAATACTCGGTGCCACATAAAAATAAATAAATAAAATGAAGGGTATTGTGTGCAACTGCAACTAAAAAATAAATATTAAAAATAAAATAAAAAAGAGTACAAAGACACTCATTGTGATGTTGTTTAAAAAAAAGAAACAGCTAAAAGGGTTAAATGTGGTTTTTGCTTTTCAAAAAAGGGAATGGGGGTGGGGAGATAAGAATTGTCTTTATTTGATTTGTTTATTTTTATGTGGTGCTGCCTCACGCATGCTAGGCAAGCTCTCTACCACTAAGCCACAACCCCAGCCTTAAGAATTATCTTTAAAACTTTGTAGAGCTAGTTGATACTTTGAACAATTGACTCTGATTAAAATATGAAGCTTAAATAACAGTCCCCCAATCCTCTGCAAACCAAGAACAAGCACATGATTCTTAGGGCACAGTCAATGCAGTGCCCAATGCAGGTCCATAGGGGGCTCAAGAGGGCCTTTATTTATTGTGACAAATTGCCACAATTTGCTGCTGTGTTTACAAACTACCTCCTTCACTTTCTTCAATTGACTTTGATCTTCACACTATTACATTGTTGGTCATTGTCCTTGAATTCCTGAGAAGATAATACAGTCAGGGATCTCAAAATTATTATCTATTTGGAGTGATTATATATGGGATATATTATTTTACTTTATCATTTCTGATATCTCCCAAAAGTCTGTGTAACTTATGTAACCCATTTTACATGGATAAGTTTCTAGGAACTATAGATTCTGCTTAATTTGTGTTTTGATTGATTGGTTAGCACCATAGGAACACAGGCAGTTGGTAACCACACTTGATCACAGAAATGATGAGCAAACACAGGTTTGAGACAATTTTATGCAACTGACATTTTTACAAAATGCTCGTTCCTTAGGACATTTGGTAAAACGTCCATTTGGTATCCCAACCATTTGGTACCCCTTCAATCTCCCTGTGGATTTTCAATCTGTTCATTTTGAAGTAGATAGTACTTTTGTAATAAGTAGTAGCTATAGCTGTGCCCTTTTGAGAATCTAAGTTAAAGTCTGATATAATCCTTGATCTGTTATGTTTCTGTGGTGATAAGGATTGAACCCAGGGCCTCACACAAGCTAGGCATGTGCTCTACTACTAACCTACACCCCTGACTCTCAATGATCTTTAAATTGTCATCTGGTAAGGAATTTATTGGCACATGTGGAATGTTTCCAGAAAGGAGAAAATGCAGGGCAGAAACCCAGTGGTGATTAACAATGAAGGAAAAGTTTGATGTGAGCAGAAAGAAAGAGCAGGTTAGTAGCACTGACCTGAAACCTGGGATTTGGAAGGGTGCAGGACACTCTAGAGGAGAAAACAACAAAGATGAGGGTGACTGATGGCCTCAGAAAATAGTATTTTAAAATTAAATTTTATTTTTATTCTTTCACATGGTTTAAAATATATGAAGTAACCAAGACTTAGAATAAAAAAATAATCCTTTGTCCCTCATTTTTCCCATTCTACTTTTGAGACTTTTGGTATTTACCTACTGTATATCTAAATAATATACTTATAATGCATTTTTTTCATGTTAAGTATATTATTTCATGGTCAATTTTACACACTATAAATTGATTTTCCCTTATAGTAGATAAGGGCTTAACTCTCTTATACCCACCCCTGCTGCTCCCACTTCATCCTCTCAATATAATAATAATAATAATAATAATAATAATAATATTTACTAAATTAATGATGTCTACATAATTGTATAAATTTTGTCCACTAAAAGCTAGTGTACCATCATTACATTTTCTTAAGCAATTTTGTTTTTCCTATAGTTAATCTTTTTTTCTTTAGTATTCTATGTACTTTCCTTAGTTTTCTCACCAATATGCCATCATTTCTAACAAATGTCTGTTTATATTATTTTCCAAAAACTTTAACTTTGTCAGTTAATTCAGTCAGTCTTCCCCCTAGAGATCTGCCTCCTGATGCCCTTTATCTTCCTTTTCTGATCTAGACAGGTTTCCCTCAAAGTTTGCTGCACAATTGTCCTTTGCTGTATTATATCCCCAGCTTCCCAAATCCCTTATTTTGCTAGAGCCTATCTTCTTTCTAGTAGTTTCCAAAGAGAACAGTACATGAGATATAAAAATGTTTTAGTCCTTCCATATGTGGAAATGCCTTTAATTTGTCCTCACACTTCATTATGAAATTCTTTGTTGGAAATACTCTCCCACAGAAGGCTTTGCTTCACTATTGTTTAACATCAGTTGTTGCTGATGAGAAGTCTGATGTCATTCTGATATTGAGTCTTTTGTGTTAACCTGGTTTTTTATTGTCAGTCTCTCTAAATACTTTTAGGATCTTTTCTTTTTCTTTTTTCTTTAGTATTCTAAAATTTCACAACTTGAATTGGTGTGAATTTTTTAACATGAGTGTGTGTGTGTGTGTGTGTGTGTGTGTTTTACCATGGCCTCTTGAATGCCGGGCAAGTGCTCTACCACTGAACCATATCCTCAGCCCTTTTTTGACTTTTGAATGCACCCTCTCAATCTAGAGAATCCTGTCCTTTGGTCTGGGAAATATTCTTGGATTATTTCTTTAATAACTCCCTTCTTTCTCTCTTATAGAACTCATTAGTCTGATGACTTCAGGATAGAACTTATGATTTTCTCCCCTGCCCCTTTTTTTCTCCCTCTGTCCATCTCTTTTGATTTGTGTTTTTCTTAATTACTCTGTTTTCTGACCTTTCTATTAAAATTTATTTCAAAAAGTGTTTTCTAATTTTCTAAGTGTTTCTTTCCCCACCCTGTTTTATAGATGCAATGCATATCCTCATGTCTTGTAGTTTCTTTGAAGACTTTTCTACTTTTTGCCTTGTTTTGAATGACTGGGAACACTTTTTCCTCTATTTTGGACTCTGCCTTTCATATTAGTGGCTTTTATCAAGTGTGCAGTGATCCTTTACTATTTAGAAGTGAGGCACTGGAATGTTCTGTGTGGAACCCTTGTTGACCTCAGTGGAGGGTGGTCAGACAGGAAGACATCTGTTTTGTTATGGGACCCCAAGTGTCATTACCTGTGGTTATATTCTCTGAATCTGCTCATTCACTTCAGAAATTCATACTTCTCCTTCCCTGGGGATTACTACCTGGAGAGAGCAGTGTTCTGCGAACCCAAGAGTGGGAAGGGGCTAAGGAAGCCTAGTTCAAAGACTTTATTTGATTGTCCTGTTTTCTGCTGGGTGTATCATCCCTGTTCCTGTCCTACATGTGCCTCGTATTCCTCAGTTCAGTTTCCAGAAAATAAATCTCTGGTCCGCCAAGGAGGACTGGTAGTCCTTGGCTTAGGGCAAGGACAAAGAACAGGGGATATAACATCTTCTTATTAATCCTTCTGTTCTCTTTTATCCAATATTTTAAAAATTCTGGTAAAATATATATAAGATAAATTTTTCCATCTTACCCGTTTTTTAAATGTATAATTCAGTGGCATTAAGTACATGATATTGTGCACCCATCATCACCATCCATTTCCTGAACTCTTTTCATCTTGCAAAATTGAAACTGTATCCGTGAGACATTACTCCTCATTCCTTCCTTCCCTGGACCCCTACTTTCTCTCTATATGCATTTGATAACTTTAAGTACCTCATATAAATGAAACCATTTGGTAGTCACCTTTTTTGTGACTGGCTTATTGCATTTAGAATAATGTCTTCAAGGTCCATCCATATTGTATCATGTTTCAGAATTTTCTTCTTTTTTAAAGTTGAATAATATTCCATTGTTTGGGTATAGCATGTTTTGTTTATCCATTAATCCCTCAATGAACACTTGGGTAGCTTTTACTTTTTAACTAAGGTTAATAATGCTACTTTGGGGCTGGAGTTGTGGCTTGGCGGTGGAGCGCTTACCTCATATTCATGAGGCCCTGAGTTCGAGCCTCAGCACCACATAAAAATAAACGAATAAAAATAAAGATATGTGCCCACATACAACTAAAGAAAATATTTAAAAAATAATACTACTTTGAATATGAAATTAATCTTTGAGATCCTGCTTTCAATTCTTTTGGTAAGCATCCAGAAGTGAAATTTCTAGGTCAGATAATAATTCTGTTTAATTTTTTGAGAAAAGGGTCCTACTGTTTTCCACATTGGCTGCACTGTTTTTACCTTCCCACCAACAATGCACAAGGGCTCCAGTTTCTTTACATTCTCACCTACACTTGATATTTTCCACTGTTTTGATAGTAGCCATCCTAGTAAGTATGAGGTGTTATCTCATGGTTCTCATTTGCATTTCCCTAATGACTAGTGATATTGAGCATCTTTTTAAATGGGTTTAATGACCATTTGTATATCTTCTTTGGAAAATGTTTATTCAAATGTCTATCCTTTGCCCATTTTTGAATCAGGTTGTTTGACTTTGTTTTAATCCTCCTGTTTTTAATCCCCATTATCAAGACTAGTGTCTAGAGATTTTAGTTTATGTCCAAACTAATAAGCCTAGCCTGTTACTGTTGCATGGATAACAGCAGAAGATAAGAGACTCCTAGGTCAGAGACAAAGAACTTTATCATTCATGGAAAAGCAGTAGCCAAAGCTTCATGTTCCTGTTAGTTCCCTTGCCACAAGTCCCACAGGAACAAAGGCCCCCAAATAGATACCTGCACACATAGAGAGTTCTGTTACAGAAGATATCCACTCTTTTTCTGAGGAGATGGGTAGGGTGGCATTGCACCAACCTTCAATGTTGCTTTCTGCAAATACAAGACTAAGAAGTGGCCTGGGTAGGAGTCAGAGAATGCAAATCAGATTCTTGCATTCTTCGAATGAATACCCAGCATTAATAAGCAGGGACCCTCAAGGCCTAAGGCAGATTCCCACTTTCAACATCTCCCTGCCCCTTGCCTTCACAGCTTCCTGATACCTCTAGTTTCTAAAAATTTTCAGGGCTCTAAAGCAGAAGTTGGTAAGCTTTTTCTGCAAAGAGCCAGATAATAAAGATTCTGAGCTTCAGCGTCAACTACTCATCTCTGCTGTTTTAGTTTGAAAGGCGCCATAGGCAGTATATAAACATGTAAGTGTGAACACAGTGTATTCCAATAAGACTTTATTTATAAAATAGCCTGTGAGTTGAATTTAGCTCAAGAGTTGTAGTTTGCTGATCCCTACAAGTCTAACATGAGAATCTGCTTGCTTTAGCCATAGTAAGTTTTTAGCTTTAAATGTTATGCTAAATTAATCATTCTATCCATCTCCAAAAAATGTGTTGACATCTCTCCTTTTGTCCTAATTACTTTCTGCTAGTAAAATTGATAATGTCCCCACCACCACCTATAATTATTTTCATGGGGTTTTCCTTAGGAAACTAAAATAAATAAATTTTTGATCTTCCAGTATTTAAAACTTCTTACACACACATACACACAGAACCATATCCAAGTAAATTTCAGTCATGATATCCTATTACTCAATACTTAAGTGTATATTTTCTAAGATCAGGCAATATTCATATAGGAAACAACTCAAAATAATATTGTTTAATCTATAGAACTTCTTAAAATTTTTTATAATTGTTTCAATAATTTTATTTATTTATTTATTTTGCAATACTGGGGATTGAACCCAGGCTTTACAAATGCTAGGCAAGTGCTCTTGCACTGAGCTCCTGCCCACATTTTTTTTTTTTTAATGACAGTATTGGGGATGAATCCAGGGGTCATCTGCCACTGAGCCACATCTCCATCCCTTTTTATTTGTTTTTATTTTTAGTACCGGGGATTGACCTCAGGGGCACTTAACCACTGAGCCACATCCCCAGCCTTTTTTTTTTGTATTTTATTTAGAGACAGGGTCTCTAAACTCTCACTGAGTTTCTTCGAGCTTCACTTAATTGTTGAGGCTAGCTTTGAACTCCAGATCCTCCTGCCTCAGCCTCCCAAGCCACTGAGATTATAGGCATGCACCACTGCGCCTGGCCCCTTCTTATATTTAAGGCAGGGTCTTGCTAAATTGCCCAGGCTAGCCTCAATCTTGAGATCCTTCTGCCTCAGCCTCCTGAGTACCTGGGATTCTAAGGGTATGCCTCTGCACCCAGACCAATAATATTCTTTTTTTTTTTTAGATATTTATTTTTTAGTTGTAGTTGGACACAATACCTTTATTTGTTTATTTTTATGTGGTGCTGAAGATCAAACCCAGGGCCTCACACGTGCTAGGCAAACGCTCTACCACTGAGCCACAACCCCAGCCCCCAATAATATTCTTTTTTTTTTTAAGGGAGAGGGAGAGAGGGAGAGAGAGAGAGAGAGAGAGAGAGAGAGAGAGAGAGAATTTTTAATATTTATTTTTTTAGTTTTTGGTGGACACAACATCTTTGTTTGTATGTGGTGCTGAGGATGGAACCCGGGCCGCACGCGTGCCAGGCGAGCGTGCTACCGCTTGAGCCACATCCCCAGCCTCCCAATAATATTCTTTATAGAAACATTTTTTCTGGTCCAGGATTCAGTGTAGAAGAGTACCACTATTAGTTTTCATGATGCTTCAGTCTCTTTCTTTTTTCTTCTTTTTTGGTACTAAGAATTAAACTCAGGGTTTCACACATGCTCTGCAAGTGCTCTGCCACTGAGTTACATCTTCAGCACTTTTTATTTTGTTTTGAAACAGGGTCTCGCTAAGTTGCCCAGACTGGCCTTGACCTCGTGATCCTCTTGCTTCAGCCTCAGAAGTAGCTGATATTACAGGTGTGTACCACTGCACCTGGCCTTCAGTCAAGAAGTTTTTCATCTTTCCCTTATCTTTCCTGACACTAACTTTTCTTTTATTGGCAGTGCTGGGGCTGGAACCCAGGGCCTCACGTGTGCTAAGCAGACACTCTACTTCTGAGTTACATCCCCAACCCGTGACATTGACATTTTTGAAGAGTGCAGGCCAGCTATTTGGTAGAATGTTTCTTAATTTCTTCATGATTAGATTTTTATTGTACGTTTTTTGCATAAACAAATTATAATTTCCTTTTTGGTGAATCAGGGGTGAATCTACAATCTTTGTCCAAAATTGTCCCCCACAAGATATATTTTGGCTCATAGTTTTAGAGGTTTCAGTTTGTGATCAGTTTGTCCCACTGCTTTGGACCTGAGGTGTCACATAATGGTGGGCCTGTATATAGAACAAAACTGCTCACCTTATGGTCAGAGACTTTGAAGGAGAGGAAGAAGGCACTGAGGCCCACATCCATTTAAGTGCATGCACCAAAGATCTGAAGACCTCACTAGTTTCTGCCACTTCCCAACAGCCTCACGCTGGGGAGCAATCCTTTAATGGGCTTTTAGGGTATGCTCAGGATCCAAACTATAGCACCTGGAAACTCTCTAGAAGTTTATACGGAGGAACAGTCTTTGTTCGGATTGTTTAAAAATGTAACTTATTCTAGAGCTCATGCTATACCTACTCTTGGTCCATAAACCTTTCAATGGCTTTTCACCAAAAATGGGGAAGTCTATCTGGCTTGGTGGCACATGCCTGTTATTCCAGCAGCTCAGGAGGCTGAGACAGGAGGATCATGAGTTCAAAGCCAGCCTCAGCAAAAGCAAGGTGCTAAGCAACTCAGTGAGACCCTTTCTCTAAGTAAAATATTATTTATCAATGGCCAATATGTGAGTTGAACTTGGAGATATCTTGAACTATTTTAAATTTTATAGCCTATGCCAAATGGATGGTTAACCAAGGAGGGGGATATGAAGATACTGAAGTGAGAAGTGAGGTTGCCATGTGATGACAGTTTTGTTTTTAAATAAAATAACAGCTTTCTTGAAATGTAATTTACATACCATAAAATTCAGTCTCTTAGCCGGGCACAGTGGCACACACCTGTAATCCCAGCAGCACAGGAGACTGAGGCAGGAGGATTACAAGTTCAAAGCCAGCCTCAGCAAAAGCAAGACACTAAGCAACTCAATGAGACCCTGTTTCTAAATAAAACACAAAAAATAGGACTGGGGATGTGGATCAGTGGTCAAGTGTCCCTGAGTTCAATCCCCAGTGCCAAAAAAAAAAAAAAAAAATCACTCTCTTTATCTATTTATGCAGTGCTAGAGATCTTTGTAGGCCAAGTATTCCACCAATGAGCTACATTCCCAGCCCCAAATTCACCTTCTTAGAATGTACAATTCTGTGTGTTTTAGTATATTCACAGTTGTGGTGATGCATCCATCGCCTGCGTCTACTTTTAGAATATTTTCATCATCACTTCAGTTTTACGAGTAACAAATTTGAGTTCTTCGGTGAAATGGCCAGAGGCAGAGCTGTCCAAATTGAACAATTTGGAGGGCTGGAAGGAAATTCTCCCAGACTGCAAGATTTGAAGGAATACAGAGATGCCAGAGACTGCAGGTGCAAGAGAAGGCGTATGTGGGAGGGTGTGGAACTAAAGCACAGGAGATTCCATGTTTGGATGGAGGAGGGTATCCTGCCCTGAGGCACCATATGAGCAAAGATTGTGGGTAGGATTGAGTTGAATGTATTTGATGGCCCCAAACTGCCTATATTAATTTAAAATGGAGAGTTCTTGAGCTAGGATGAGCAGGAAGGTTGGGGACCAAGGGTGGGTGGCTGGTGGTGGTGGTAAGCTTTATTCTGAAGTTATTTGTGCTGAAGATCAAAGCTTAAAATTGATCACAGGCCCTGTACAAGGCATCCTAGGGGACTGGTTTGTCTGATGAGATCTTGAGAATCTCTGGTTGAAACAACTGTACTTCTGAGTACGTGAGGGTGTTGGCAGGGTATTCAGGAGATAAGGAGAGATATTGAGAGAGGTGAATGGGCAAGTTTTCTAACAGTGTCCATCTGGAGATTAAACCAAAGCCAAAGGAGTCCCATGTCTGGGCCCCGACCTCCTTCTTTCTGGAAGCTGATTCACTCCCAGTTGCTCTCCCAGCTCGCAGTGTCATTAGTCCTCACCATCAAGCCCTCAGAGTGGGTCAGACTAGTGCTTCTCAGATTGTGTTGAAAGTCAGACTTGCTTTTATATTCATCACAGACCAGTACGTTTGTAAAATACAAGTAACAATGAATTGCTAGAAAGATGAAAGTGCTTACCTAGCATGTAAATAAATAAAATAACGGTCCATCGACAACTTAAATTTTAAATAAATAAATAAGCGTTTGTCTCCAGTTCTGTATCGGGTCCCCGGACAGCCCCTTTGAGAAGAGAGTTTTTCCCAAGCGCAGACGGATGGTCGGGGAGGTGAGACTTCCTGGCGTCGCTCAGGTAACCCGGCGGGGCGGGACAGAACCAGGGCAGGCCTGGCTAGGGAACGCCCCCCTGTGTCAGAGGCCGGGTCTGGGCGGAGACAGTACCCCGGAGGCCAGCTGACCGGCCCAGGACGAGCTGGGGAGTCGGAGGGACCGCACGCTTGCCGCCTCCGGAGCCCGCAATCTGAGACCGTAAGCTCCTAGGACAGCCAGGGCCCGCGTTCCTAGGACGCAGACGCGGACGCGGATGCCGGTCCGCGCGCGCGGGAACCGCAACGGGGGCGGAGGGCGGAGGGCTGGGAATCGCGGTCCGCTTGCGCCTTCGCGCCAAGAGTGCAGTAGGACTTGCAGGTCACTTCATACTTCTGGGGCCAGTCACCCCCGGCTACCTCCCAGAACCGAAGGGCTTTGCTTGGCGCCCCTCGCACACAGCCATCCGGAGTCTGGCCCGCAAATGCACGCATCCCGGGGGAAGAGGCCTCAGCCGGTTTGGGACTTTGGGTTAGGAATTCCAGGGCCGGGACGGAGGGTGGGCATCCCAGGGCTGCTGACAGAGGAATGCACACGGGTCCCCTTGCTTCCAGGGGTGCGTCTCGCTTCCACAGTGAAATGAACTTGTCACTCAAGTCCTAATACTGATCACATTGAAAGATGTCTAATTGTCATCGCTGTCCAGCACCCGCCCCTCTCCACTTCCCTCGGGAGAGCAGCACAGCGCGCGGCGCAAGCAAGAAGAGACCGGCCGGAGGTTAAGAGTTCTAGTGTCCTAGAAGCCAGGGGCTGTGAGCCATCTGAGGAAAGCGCGGCAGAGACCCGAGTTGGGTCTGCCTCCCTCTCTGGCAGGTTCAGGTTTATTCCAAGCCATCCTGCTTAAACTGCTGGCTCGCCCCGCCTCTTCCCCACTCCCACCTCCATTGTTTACACTTGAGGCTCCACAAGGCCTAGATCCGCCCCTGAACACCCCCGCCCGCGCTAGTACTGAAGGATTTGGGGGCTCAGCAGGCGGGGTGTGGTTGTAAGAGAAAGGGTACCCATGCTTCTGGCACATAACCTCAGGGCAGTGCCTCTATTGCAATTTATGACCTGTACTGTGGGAAATTGTTGAGCCGGACATTTGAAGATTTATGTTTTTTTTTTTTTTTTTTCCTGTGCTGCTCTGCAGCCTCCTCGGATTTCTGCAAAAACGAAAATAAACAGTTTCAGGAAGCCACACCACCCCAGAGAGTAACATTGTTTTCTGGTGTGATGGTTGCTTTTTTCAGAGAGGAGGAGCCTTTACTGGCCCCACTTGGGCTGATTTAGTTGGAAAGAAGGGGAAAACAAACAAACAAACAAAACAAAACTGTGTGTGTTCAGCAAAATTTTTCTTTCCCAAATTTCAATTTTGAGGAAGGTTATGTGATGATTTCATGTTTTCTTGGGAATTGTGGACAATGCTTAGAAACTGGAGCACTGCAGGGAATGTGCCCTCATTGAGTCTGTAGTGTTTTTTGTTTGTTTTGGTGGGGGCAGTAAATAAAATTGTAAGATATAAATTATACTAGAAGATGAAATGTGCTATGGAAAAAAAAATAAAGCATTAAAGATAAAGGGAATGTTAGGTGAAAAGAGGGCCTTATGTTCCATTATACCTGGGGAGCTAGGGATCTGGGCTGGCTGCAGAAAGCCAAGAGAATAGTAAGACCCATGAGGCACGAGTGTGCCTGGCATGCATGATTTTATGTCCGGGTTTGTAGCGTATGGGCCAAGCTGGTCTGAATCACCCACGGGATAAACTAGCCCAGCCTGTAAGTGAGGACTGCAAGCTACTACTGCACCCCTCTTTCCAGAAAAAGAAGACCTTCCACAGAAAATAACTGCTCCACAAGGGAGTGAAACCCAACACCATCCACAACAAACTACTCCCATGCTCCCTGGGTGATCCCACTGCCTCTCAGCTATGCCTTAAGCAGGCTGGCTGCAATCTTACAGATGTGGGGATGTCCGTGGTGAGCCCTGAGTGAGGGTTCTGTGGGCAGAGGGACCTTTAGAGAAAGGGCATCCTGACAATGCCCTCCCGAGCCTCGGGTGGTGCTAGGTTCCAGCCTAACATCCACATTCACTCAAGTGGGGACCCACAGGGAGCTCCTCTGTCACCATGTGAGTGTTTCTTCACCCATCCATTGAAGAGCAAACATGCCCAGGCATGGTCACTGCTCACCTCTCACCTTGATTCTTTTTTTTCTGGTATCTTGGCCCAGGTTCAGATAAATGAACAATAGAGGCTGTCCTCAGACTGTTTCTCAGTTCTCCTGCAGAGAGACTCAAAAGCATGAGCACAGCTGAGTGTAAAAATAAGAGTGGGCAGTATGTGCTGGCCACCACTGCTGAGGACAGAGCACAGAGCACAGCCACTTGGGACTGGAGTGAGCACTGCTGTGGAGGGCATGCGATTTGAGGGGCCTCTAGAATCTTGTGCTCAAAGCCCAGCTCTGCTAAGGTCACAGATCCTACCAATCAGTTCATTCCTTTGAGAAGTAACAGAGTGATGGTGATGTTGAAAGAGAAGGGCCTAGGAAGAAGACTCAGCTCAAGTCTCAGCTCAACAATTAAAATGGGTCCTCTCCCTGGACCTCCTTGGTAAAATGAGGGAGTCAGTCCTGACAATTGGCAAGTTTCCTTGCAGCTGTACTATGGGATGATTCTGTGGTTAAGAAGCCCAAAAGGATAGGAAATGTGTAGGCGGGGAGTGGTCAGTTTGGTTAAGGGCTTTGTGGTCCAACAACCTATGCAGGTTCCACTAAGGATGGCTGCAAATAAAGACCTTGGCTCCGAGTTGGGGTGAGGGACAACAAGCCTGAGACAGAGGTCAAGGGCTCTGGGTAGAGAGAGACAGGAGGGTCACTGCCCAGCCCAGCTGGCTATCCAAGGTCACTGGTGGGTGGTTGTGCAGTCAAGCCTAAGGGCTTTGGCAGAGACTCCTGTGGGCTGCGTGGTAGAGGGGAGGCAGCAACAGGAAGTAGTTCCCCAGCAGTTCCCCCTAAAGGGAACCAAAGCTTTGCCTAGAATTCAGCCATACCCTCTCCTGAGGGGGTGTTGGTGGGTGCTCCAGGAAAAGCTGTATAGTCCTATCCTTGGTTATATAACTAAAAGCAGGATTGTGAAATCAGGCTCACTGCTTCCTCTGCCATCATGGTTTATTTACTTTCTTGGGGGAGGGTCATCCTTTCTCCCTACAGAGAGCAGTGTTCACTCTCTCACAGTCTGGCCCTAACCATTCCTTCAGCCAGATCGCGGAGGCCCACTGACCCCCTGCCTGTGTCTCTCCTTTTGTTGAATGGCAGGGTAGCCCTGTTTAGTGCATAATCCAGCCATTGCAAAGCCACAAACGTTAGGTTGTCCCATGACTAATTGAGGGGGCTCACATTAAGGAAAAAAAATATTAATATTCCTCTATGAGGGGTTAAAAGACTTTCTAGAAAATGCTCTAGTTAACCTACAACTGGGACCATGAATCTTATTCAGGTCAGAAGCAGGCGTTTTTGCTGCATTTAGCAGTTGGGAAGGTTGATGAACAGACAGAATATGAATGTCTTTGGAATTTACTAGCTGGGATAACTGGAACAAACAACCTAAACTCTCTGAGCTTCATTTTTAATTCTCTTTAAAATAGAAAAAGCTATCTCTTACTTCTGGGCAATTGTATTACACGAAACAATGAGGTAAGGGTCTTCCTACCCCGGTGTCACAGTCCAGGGCTTCTCTGGTCTTCCTCACAGAGGTGGTGGCTGTCCAGACACATATTGAAGCCCTGGAAGGGTCGAGTGTTTCTGCGATGTGCTTGGATATCTGGCTTAGCTGGGCCTTGGGCTCCGCCCCATGACCTGTGAAGGCTGTGAGAAGCCATGACCAGGAGCAGAAGGTTCCAGTGCCTTCATAGAGCATCAGAGAGCCATGCAGTACACTTCAGAGAGGCTGGGAGTAGACAGCCTCCAGCCCTCCACCCAGCTGAGGAGGTTAGTCCTCCACAGCTCAGGCTGAGCTTGGCTTTCCCTGTGGAGGAGCAGCCTGGGCTGTACTGGGGCTGATTTTGCAGTCACACATGTTACTACCTGCTTCTATTAGGGCTGAAGAGACTTAGAGCTTTTGGGCCCAGTGCATATACTTTCCCATTTTTCCAGATAGCATTGAGTTTCCCATTTCCAGAGTTAGCATTGAGGGGAAAGCAGACTTGCCCCCTTCCCTTTATGTGCCCCACAGAACAGGACTTCCAGACTGTCTCTGGAAGGCTGTTCTCAGGGACACAGTGGAACATCTTCATTTCAGAGTTGCCTCAAGAGTTTTTTATTGCGATGCTGGAGATTGAATGAACCCAGGGCCACGTAGATGCTTGGCAAATGCTGTACCACTGAGGCACATCACCAGCCTACCCTCAAACTAACCCCCACCAGGATAAAACAACCCAGAGGGCATTCCTGGGGACTCTAACCCTAGTCCTGAGGGCTGCTGGCCATGAAGCACAGCCAGCACTCTCAATACTGTTCCAGACAAGAAAGCCTGCTCAGGTTGCTCCATGAGGCCGGGTTACGAGAGCTATCCCGTTACATGCTATTGAGCAAGTTTTCAGACCAGCAAGCACATTGCGGAGGAAAAACCAACTGAGGGCAGAGAGGTGCAGAGTGTGGCTAATGGTGGGAAGGAAATCAAGTAGGTGTATTAGATGGCCCACTCCTATTATCCACAGAAATAGGAGTCTCTGCTCAGAGAGTGCCAAGGATTGAAAGTCCACAGAAAGGAATGCTTTTCCCTGATGGGTCATGAACTTGCTCCACTTGGTTCCCCACCCCACCCCCTGGTAACTTAAAACCAGTGGAAAACAGAGTAACTCCTATTTTAATTGGCAGTATGAGATGGGACAGGGCTTCAAATGAAACTCCAGAGCATTCACACATGAACCTTATAAGTTGGAGTCTCGTACCCTTCTTGCATTATAGGACTTAAAACCTGCATGGAGGTATCCAGGGGAAGAAAATAAAAATGGGGTTTAGGTGTAGCTCAGAGGTAGTGTGCCTAGCATGCATGAGGTCCTGGGTTCTAGCCAAAAAAATAAAAATTTTTTTAAATGGAGTAGTTTGAGGAGCTGGGGTAGTAGCTCAGTGATAGAGCGCTTGTCTAGTACGTGTGAGGCACTGGATTTGATCCTCAGCACCACATAAAAATAAATAAATAAAATACAGGTACTGTGTCCATCTAGAACTAAAAATTTGTGTATAAAAAATTGAGTAGTTTTGGTTCAGGCCTTTAAAACAGAGTTGGGAGGCCATTATTAATCAGATCTCAGACACATCTGCAACTAAGCCTTTGAACTGAGCCACAGATATGACCATGTCTGAGTGCCAATTGATCTTTGAAACATTGTTAAACCTTGCTGACCTTCTATACAACAGACACACCCCACCCAGGCACCCACAGATCCAGCCCACACCACTTTGTACATAACAGTTTAACTTCTGACAGCGCCAATCCTAATTCCTGACTATCAAATCCTCTAATTTCCAGGCTCCTGTGGTTTAAAGCTATAAATACAGCCACTATTTTATAAAACCCCAAAGCATATTTTCAAGACCTCTGAATCTATTTTCCTGGATCACAATCCTAATTAGCCCCCAATAAATGTAATCTGTTTCCCCGCCAGGTTGACTTTATCTTAGGTTGTATAAATGAGTTTGAGTGGCCTTTAAACACTGTGAAAGTATCTGTCCCCTCTGTAGATTCTGCAGGGCCAGCCAGCCCACCCACGTGGTCCTCCCCTTCCTCCAGCCAGACCCTTCACTCCGGGTGATGGAGACTGAGGCCTGGAGAAGCAGAGTCACTGTCTTGGGGTACCATGGCTGGCAAGTGGCAGGGCTGGGATTCAGAGCAGGCTGTGAAGACCTGGTCACCAGCCATGCTGGCTCCTGATGCCCCACCCATCTTCAACACTGTGCGGTCCCAAATTGCGTGCCTTCTATCTGTCCCTCCTGACATGTAGAAGTCAGGGGCACGGGGAGACCCTCCAGAGGAGATGCAATGTTCCCTTCCCTGAGTCCTCCCTCCCCCAGGAGGTTGTCCCCCACAATGTTTTTACTCTCTTTCACTCCTGTTTGGTTTTGCCTACAAACTTATTTGCACTTTCTCTCCTTTGCTGGCTCCAAGCTGTTCTCCAGGCTTGGCTCCCAGTCCTGCATGGAGATAAACAAGGCCTTTGGCTAGTGCAGAACAATTTCCATAGCCCAGCCACCAAGGTTCAGGGGCAGTGGCTGAGAGGGGAGAGGCTGTTCCCTGGCTGGGTTCTACAGAGTTCCAGGAAGGTCCCCACAGGGTTTGCCTCACCCCTCCTGGGCCAGCTTGTAGCTGGAGCCAGCAGGGCTGTTCTATCAGGAAGTCCCCAGGAGCCCGAGGCTTGGGCAGCTGCTAACAGGGAGTCAGCTGTGGAAACAGTCCTGTTCTGGGTTGCCTTGGCAGGCCAGCCTGGAATGGAGGAGAAGCCATCTGTTTCCCTATCTTCACTGGGGGTTCCTCTCCTTCCCCCAGGGAGAAGAGGACAGGCTGGGGGGGCAGGGAGGGTTGGGAGGAGACAGGCTTGGGGCCTGGGTGAGGAAGCTTTGTAGACCCTCCCAGCCCCACCTTTCTGGCATGGCATCTGAGGGGCATGAGGCACCACGGATTTTCCTGGACTCCTTCTGCCTCCACAGTTTCCCACCCCAAAGTAGCAGACATCTCCCAGGAGGAGCACAAGGTTCTGACACTACTGTGAGTCTGAGTCACCATCAGAAAATGTCACACCGCTCTACAGAGAGAGGAATCCTCACATGTAGATAGAGCCAGAGCCTGGCCCTGCTCAGCGGTGGCAGGGCTGTGTGCACCCTCTTGGCCTTTGTTCTGGAAAAACAATTGGGCAGTCAGCCCTGTAAGGTGCTTAGCCAAGACGACATATGTGCTGAGTCATGGTCAGCTAGTACTTTATTAAGATTTTAGGAGCATTTTTCCAACTCGTGCCTGGGCTTGAGGGAGGGGAGTCTCCCTCAGAGGGCAGCTGAGTCTGATCCTCATCTTTTTAAATCAAACCCTGAAATTGGCAGTGGGTCTCCAACACTGGCTGTCTAGTCTTCTTGGGGGAAAACTTGCCACATGCTATCCACTCAAGTTTTTCCTGCATCTTATGATCCTTCTCTATAAAATAGACTGAGAAGCAAGCTGTCTATTACTCTTCAAGAAAAATTCAGCCATCTTTTTATACAGAAGTTCTTATAATTTTCTACACTGGTATCCAAAGAAATTTTATATTCATTCAATAAATATTTACTGAGCATCCAAAAAATGCCAGGTCCTGGGGATCCAGAGGGGAACCAAAGCAGACATGGTCAGTAGTACCCCAATGGCACTTCAGTGTAGTAGGGGAGGCTATATTAGTTACACAGTCACAAAGACAAGTGTGGCAGTGACAACGGCCAGAAATTACAGGTGCATCATGTTGGAATAGGTCAGGAGAAATTGTCCAGAAGGAGAGATGCTTGGTCTAAAATCCAAAGGATGAGTAGAAATTAAGGAGGTTGAGAGGGAACAACCTTTCAGGAGCCCTGTGGTAGGAGGGAGGGAAAAAAACTGAAGGACCTGGGCTGGGGCTGTAGCTCAGTGGCAGAGCTTGCCTAGTATGTGTGAGGCACTGGGTCCGATCCTTAGCACCACATAAAACAAACAAATAAATAAATAAAGGCACACTGTCCATCTACAACTACAAAAAATAAAAAACCCAAAAACTGAAGGTCCAGTGGTGCAGAGGGGTGTGGCTGGGCCCAGGCCTTGAAGGTCATTTACCAGTATTGCTTCATCTCAAGGGCATTGGGGAGCTCTTCAAGGATTTTAACTGGGGTGTGACAAGGTCAAGTCCAAAATATGACTCTGGCTGCAGAGTAGAGTGTTCGAGGGACAAAGCAAGTTAGGGGACCAGGCAGGGGACTTTACAGTAGTCCAGAGGAGAGGCCACAGGCACCTGGATTGGGGTGTGGTGGCAGAGATGAATTTGAGATGTATTTTGGAAATAGAGCTGTAGGAACTTGCTGGTGATATGTGATATATGGGAGTGGCATGAAGGAGAAAGGTTTCAAGGACCTCTCCTAGGTCTTGGGCTTGGCACTTGGAAACAGTCCCAGGTGCTGTGAGAGAGAATCCTGAAAGGAAGCACAGTTTAGGGGTCAAACACACCATACAATTTCAGATGCAACGCAGGTTTGGAGACTCTGAGAAAGTCAAGTTAGCAGGTGGGTGTACAGGTGTAAAATTCAAAGGAGGTCTAGGATAGAAACATAAACACTGTCATCTGCAGAGATGAAAGCAGGAGATTATGGCCTCCACATGGATACTAGTTCTCTGGCGGCCACTGTTTCCCAACAGCCCAGATGGCTTAGTTTACCCAGTTACACATTTTTTTCTGGACTTTTGGTCATCAGGTGCCATGGATTTCTGGATTAACCTTTGTCCCACAGGCTTCTTGGGCGGAAGAAAGTCATGCAGCAGCCGTCCTAGTCTTGGTTGCTGGAGCATATTCTGTGAGGCTCTGGTGTTGTGAAGCGTCTGAATCACTGAGGAAATGGACTCACAGGAAAAACCCTGTCACCCTTATGATTTTTCATGTTTTAAAAATGTAAAATTATTTGTGCTTGAGTAGATTGTTTTTCCACTGGGCAGCTCAGGAGGCTGCGGCAGAGGATCACAAGTTCAAAGCCAGCCTCAGCAACTTCATGAGGCCCTAAGCAACTTAGCGAGACCCTGTCTCTAAATAAAATATAAAAAGGGCTGGGGATGTGGCTCAGTGGTTAAGTGCCCCCTGGGTTCAATTTCCTAGTACCAAAAAAAAAACTATGTCCCAAGGTACAAAAGTTAACTTAACACATTTCCTCCTCTGCAGTGCTAGGGAGGAAACCCAGGGCCTGACATGCTAGGCAAATGCTCTACCACTGAGCTGCATCCCCCGACCCCTATTCAGTGCAATTTTGCTCTTACCCTCTCCCTTGTTGCCTGGTTTCCTCTTTGCAGGGGTCACTGTTACCAGTGTCTCAGGTGAACTTCCAGAGATAATCTTCACTGTGGATGTTTGTATTCTTTGCTCCACACAAATGGTACCTGTTAACTCTATACATTTTTCTGCACTTGCTTTTTTTCACTTATCTACCATGGTACTCAATGCCTGTGATTTGTCAGGTACCTTTTTATAGAAAGATACAGTGAAGACTTAAGGTTGAAAAGGACATCACCCCTGCCACACAGTTTCACTGCACAGAGAAACCCTCCCCAAGTAACAGAGCAAAAAGACTAGAGGTAGCCTAGGGAAGGGTACAGAGTGTGGATTGTGGCATCTGGCTGGCTAGATTTGAAAGCCTCCCTCACTTATTGGCTATTTGACCTTGAACAAGTGACTCAGCCTTAGTTTTCTCATCTGTAAAATGGGAATGTTTTAAAGATGAAATCAGTTAAACAATACAAAATGCTCAGAGTGGTACCAGAGAAAGCTCTATCACCCTCAGACTCTGCCCACCAAAGCAAAAGGCCTCTGGGTCACAACCCAGAGGAGGATGTAAATACATTCAGCTCAAAGGGTGAGATTTTGCTGGCTACTGAAGGAGTAAGAACAGGACTTTGAGAGGTGAGAAATGAAGGGGATCCTAGCCTTCAGTGGTCTGTTTTGAGGGGACAGAAGGTTGCCCAATGAGGCTTCAGGCTTCAGAGCAGGGCTGCTCCATGTTTCTGGCTGAGAGTTTAAATTACAGCATGCAAGCTGTGAAGGAGGGTTAGGGGATTTATTTGGAGGCTCCTCCTTAGAAAAGAGAGTTGGCAAAATTTGAGGGTTGAGTTGCTAAGCCTTTCACAGTCCTGGCCAGGGGATGAGCAGCAGGTAGCTCTGAAGCTATAGCATTTATTTCACATTTCTGGTGGTATCATAGTGTCTGTGGATCCAGAACCATTGGATCCATCTCCCCAGAGGCTCTGGGATTCTCTACTCTCTGTTACCTGGAGATGGTTTTTCTCTTGCTCCTGCACAGAGGCCATGTCTTTCCACCTCAGGCACAAATATTCATTCAACAATGGTCAGTGGGATCCTTGCATCTGCCTGAAGTGAGCTCGGTGCAGGACAGGTAACCTGGTCTTCTTAAGGCTCATACTCTAATCTAGAGCAGGAGTCTCAAAGCGTGGTCCCTAGACCATAGCTCCAGTGGCCACTAAGAACTTGTTAAAGCCAGAGCTTCTCCAGCTCCACCCTAGGCCTCCTAAATCAGAAACTTTGGGTTTAATAAGTTCCCTAGGTGATTCTGATGCACCCCAAACTTGAACCATCCATCAAGAACACTGGTACTCAGCTGAGAACAACCTCTACCCCCCAACCCCAATTCCAGGGTCAGTTGGCAATGTCTAGGGAGAGGAAACCACTGGTATCTTAGTGAACAGAGGTCAGAATGCTTGCTAACCACTGTACAAGGCATAGGACGCCCATAGGCAAAGAATTACCTAGTCCCAAAGGCCTAAACTGCAGAGGTTGAAAATCCCTGCTCTGGAGTAGTTACACGAGAATGCAAGGATTATGGTGTGACTCTTTTCTCCCTTTATTCCAAATGTGCCACTGCCTGGCCACATGACCTAGAATGCCTCCCTCCCATCCACCTCAGTTTCTGAACTATGAAGTGAGAGGATTAAACTGGATGCTTATGGCATGACCTTAGCTCCTGGTCAGCTCGGTGGAGCTGAGTTGATACAGCCCCTCTCTTCCTTTTAGGTACTGGGTGGCCATCAGAGAAACCGTGAGAGAGAAGGGAGGGCTCCGTCATCTGCCTAGTGCCAACCCCTCCCCAACCCAGGCCCGCCGCTAACCAGAATGGCTGAGTTCCCTGTGAACAGCCCCTCTCTTCATATTGGGCGATGTTTGCTTCCACCGACCCCACCCCCAAACTGCGCTCTGAGTGTGGTCTACTCTGGACACGTTGCCTTCCTAGTCGCTCTGGCCCTGGCCTGTGGACCTCTGGGGAGCTCAGTCAGGCAGGGGGGCGTATGGGGGGAGCTAGGCAGATTAGAGTAAGCGCTTGACTCTGATTGGTCGGGCTCCAGAGCTCCACCCCTTCTCTTGGCTCATTGAGCGGGAAAAGGTGTTGAGGCCTGGGAGACAGGTTGGAGCAGATGGACGCAGCTCCGGCTCATCTGTGCTCTGGGGACGGGGGTTCCCAGAGAGCTTATATGAAGGCTCCAGATCCTGCAAAGAGTTAAATAAACCGAGGGTGGGAGGAAAGGGGGGAGGGGGGACGAACAACACATTCAATGACAACCGAGAAAGCATTCTTTGGCCACAAATCTAATCCTCACAGTTGACTTGGGACAAGGCCTTTGCCTACTCTGATTCTTGCCTTAATTGAGTGAAAAGGAAAGTCGAGTTTTATGAGTCGTGGCTCCTTGGCGAATTTGCTTGTACCATGGTTTATCTCATCCTTTGAAATCCCACCAGCAGACAATGCCTGATTTTACTGTGGGCTAATCCGGAACACCTTTCTTTGTGCTCATTCAATACCTGCTATTAAATAAAGGGGCTGTTCCTGGAGGGTTAATTAACACACTGCAGTTATGCCTGTTTTATAATCCAAGATCTGTGACTCTAAGGCACAGTCCCAGAGCAAAGTACTAATATTCTTGTTATCTTAATTAGAATGCAAGAGATAGAGCTTTTAATTTTTTTTAATCTATTACTTTGCACTCGACCTGAGCTATACAACAATCTCCCCTTATCTGAGGGGAATGCAGTCCTAGCTCCCTACTCCATGAATGCCTCAAACCAGGGACAGTATTCAACCCTGTATATACTGTTTTTTTTCCTATATGTACATACTTATGATAAAGTTTATAAATTAGACAGTGAAAGATTAACAGCAATAACTAATAATATAATTTAGCATTTGTAACACAGCAACATAATAAAGTTTCCAGCATCTCTACTCCTGCTTTAGTGCCATTATGAAATGAAATAAGGATTTTGGGGTGTGTGTGTGTGTGTGTGTGTGTGTGTGTTACTGAGGATCTGAGGATTGAATTCAAGGGTGCACTACCAGTGAGCTACATTCCCATCCCTCCTTTGACTCTTCTTCCTTTTTAAATTTTTTATTTATTTATTTTAGTTATACATGAAAAAACAGTACAGTCTATTTTGACATATTTCTACAAACATGAAGTATATCTTATTCTAATTAGGCTACCAGTCTGTGGATGTGCATGATGTTGAGATTCACTGTGGTATACTCTTATATCTACATAGGAAATTTATGTCACATTCATTCCACTGTCTTTCCTATTCCTGTCCCCCCTCACTTCCCTTTATTCTCCTTTGTGTAATCCACTGAACTTCTATTCTCTCCCCTTCCCCTTTGATTCTTATTTAATTTTGAGACAGGGTCTCACTAAGTTTAGGAGGCTGGTGTTGCTTGAACTTGTAATCCTCCTGCCTCAGCCTCTTGAGTCGCTGGGATTGCTGGCCTGTACCCCTATACTTGGTGAAATAACAGTTTCTTGAACACAAGCCCTGCAATACTGTCACAGTCAATTTGTATGGTTTTTCTGTTTTGGTTTGGTTTTTGGTACTGGGGATTGAACGCAGGGGCACTCAACCACTGAGCTACATCCCCAGCCCTATTTTGTATTTTACTTAGGAACAGGGTCTTACTGAGTTGCTTAGCACCATGCTGTTGCTGAGGCTGGTTTTGAACTCAAGATCCTCCTGCCTCCCAAGTTGATGGGATTACAGGCATGCACAACTATGCCCAGCCATTACAATTTGATAACTAAGAAGTCTAAATGACTGAAGGGTGGGCGGCACATTCGGTGTGAATACATGACTTGGCGTGATGGAGCTAGACAATGGGAGATTTCATCATGCTACTCAGGATGGCACACGATTTAAAACTTATGAACCACTTCATACTCATTTAATATTTTCAGACTGCAGGTGACTGTGGGTAACCAAAACATATATAAGGGGGAACAACTGTAAAGTCCTGGGCAATTCAGGATGCCCCAAAGATGTCCTTTCTTTGTCCTGGATTCCCCCCATTTAGGTGGGACTCAATCAGTGATCATTCAACACTCTGTCTCTGGGGTCAACATGGTTCAGTTTGCTGTTTGAAGTCCAGGTGAGATAACCACACTGTGCACACATGAGCTTAGCTGAGTCATCAGGACTGTGCAATTTTAAAAAGGAGTGGTGGGTGGCAACCTGCCCTACCTCTCCCACAGTCTCTAGAGAGGCAGAGCTCCACAGCTCTGCTTCCCAAGGAGGTGATCAAAGGGTGAGAACAGAGCCCAAGCAGACAGGTGAAAGCACTGGGATAACTGCCCAGAAAAGGGAAAGTCGGGCAGTCATATCCCAGAAGGAAGATACCACAGTGCCCTGGGCCTCCTGCTGCTGAAGTCAGGTAAGGAGGGCAGATGGTCAAGTTCACTTGGGAGGTTGATCCTTTATTGTTCATTATGCTTGCAGTTCCCTTATAACATCCTGCAAAATGTGCCTAATTTGCATCCAGTGCCTGTGAAGTTGGTACAAATATTGGTAGAATGTCTCTCTGTATCGTGCTGGGTGCTAGGAGTTGGGACAGTGACCAGGACAGATGTAGTTCCTGCTTTCCAGAACTTCGGTTTATTATGGTGTGATCCGTGTGCCCAGAGAACTATATCCACCTGCTCCTGCTGCTGGGAAAAGCTCTGGTATCTGCTCTCTACCTCCTGCTTGTTCCGGCTGTGCACCACAGCCCCTAAACCCCACCCTGCCTTCAATATCATGGAGGCTAGGCTTCCCCATATTCTCAAAAGGGGAGAACTGCCTGGGATGGACAGAGGGTCTCTCTAAAAATGGAAAAAGTTTATGCAAGTTTTCTTTTCTGAATACCTTAAAATCAGAGACAGCCGAATGTTTTCTCTGATAAGCAGATGCTGATCCATAGTGGGGTGGGGGGATAGGGAAGAAAGAAGGAACTTTGGTTTGTGTAAAGGGGACTGAAGGGAGGGGTGGGGCGGTGGGGATGGGAAGGACGGTATAATGAGACAGACATTATTACCCTATATACATGTACAATTACACTACTGTAGTGACTCACACCAGGTACAGCCAGAGGAATGAGAAGTTGTGCTCTGTTTATGTACAATATGTCAAAATGCATTCTACTGTAAATAAATAAATAAATATTCTGTGGCCAAAAAAAAAATCAAGGACTCCTCTCCAGGCATCCCTTGTCTTGTTTTAGTTGTAGGTGTGCTGGTTCTAGCCACCCACCTGATCAGCTGTCACATACAGGGCACTTACAGATAGGGACTGCTGGTGTTTGGGATTGAAAGATGAAAGCCATGGCCTGTCTTAGCTAGGGATAGAACATGCACCAACATATTCTATTGCAACCCCACATTACATCTCAGGCTGAGATGGTCAATACCTACTACTCTGGCATATCACAGATTTTTAGGAAAACTTCAGAGTTTTATATTCCAGAGAGGAAGATATGTTGAACATTCAAGTATGGTTTCCAGGAAAAAGATTGGAATGACTTCTAAAAAGTGCACTGGTGGCTAAGATACGGGGTTTGGGGTTGTCTCTCTTAAAAGCTTTCCCAGTTTTCTAAATATGGAGTGATAAGGGCTCTGGCCAAGGAGGGGACTGGGCAAAGAGGGGACTCAATCTGAATGGCATTAGTACCTATGTAGTGATGGGTATGAAGGAAGAATCAGATGGCTCCAAGGGACTGATATGAAAGAGCTAAGAGGTAGTAGGGAATAGCCAGTTTTCCAGATTAGTTCCCACTGTGCTAAAGGAAGACAGTAAAGTTGACACCATGGATAGATCTCTAGGGAAGTTCCATTGCTGGATCTCTGTGGACAGGAATGGCTGCCAGTCGCCAAGTTCTTAGCTGAAAGGGGCAACTCTTGGCAGGAGCAAGCCTCTGCAAACCCCTGGCAGGATCCTGAACATGTAACATGTAGTGACTAAAAGGCACATAAATTGTGGTTTCTTAGCAGGGCCCTCCTCCTGCCTTGAGTTTCCAGGATGGAATCAGGGAGGTGCTGGGGCATGGTGGTAGGTGGGGCATCCTGCCTTTCTTCTAATTGGGTCCTGACCACATTATATCCAATAGAACCTCCTCTGCTCTGGCAAAGGACCATGTTCATGTTCATGCAGGTTTCTCTGAACATGAATAGGCCATGAACTTCTTCCCCAGGAAGTTGGAAGGTGAGAAGCCAGACCACAGTGCTGGGCTGGTATCTTCCTGGCATTAGTTGGCAGAGAATAAGTTCTTCTTTATTTCTCTTCAAGAAAAAATGCGCAGGATTCAGACCAATGGGGATTAAAACACACTTGAATTTATTTGAAACATAATAGGTAAATCTATAGTGACAGAAAGAAGAATAGTAATTGCATAGGGCCCCGGGGTGGGGGTGGGGGCTGAGGCAATAGAGGAGTGATAGCTTCAGGGTAGGGTTTCTCATTGAGGTGACATAAATGCCCTAAAATTGGCTGTGGTAATGGTTGCATAATGGGGGAGCCACAGCCAGAGTTTCATTGGGGGTTCTTCTTGCCGAGGAGGGTGTAAGCCACTGAAAACTAAAGTCTAAAATATAATTAGTGAAGAACAAAGGACTAAGAGTTAGAAATATATTTACAAAAGCGGAGCCCCTAATGCATCCAGTCCACACAAGAGCTGGAACTAGACAAAGGAAAGATGGCTCCGGTGGTTTATTTAAGGGGGTACATCAAAGGCAGGGATAAGGTTTCCAGGGCAGGAATGGCTGCCAGTCACCAAGTTCTCAGCTAGCTTCATGATGTCTTGCAGTCCAGCAGGTTGACTGGCATCTTGGCAGGTCACACCCATCTCAGGTGCTATTTGGGACATGGCAGAGTGAGATAGAAATTCACAATTGTCCCTGGGCAATTGACCAGAGAAAATGTCCATTGGTCATTCCCAGACATCAGATGTTTCTGTCCACTAGGCTTCGATTCGTGGTGACCCACAAGCAATCCATGGATGGCTCATGACAGTTGCACATATCTGTGAACACATCTCAAAACTGCTGCATTGCCCACTTTAAGTGGGAAAACTGTATAATACATGAATTATATTTCATAACGCCATTAAACATACACACAGCCAAGATGTGTGGCCATAGTAGCATTTCTAATATGACCCTCTCACCTAAACTTAATCTTCCAGCACTTCAGACTTCCCCTTTAACCTTTGTAAACCATGGGAACAGGCCCCTCTCCCAGAGAGAGAGACCAAGGGCTGAGCCACACTTAGCCTTGTGCCCCATCCCTTCTCCCAGGCCCACTGTGCCAGAAAGCTCCTTGTCCTGAGGGGGAGTCAGGAGGTAGGAACAGAGCCTTCTCAGAAGGCCTCTTAGAGGACTTGAGGCATTAGAAGTGCAGCCTTCAGGGCCATGCACAAGCCAAGTTCATGTTTTCCCAATGTGGTCAATGATTTTCATTGCTTGGTAGAATTATAGGTGATTTTTTTTCTTTCTCTACTGTTTTCCAATTTTTCTATAATATATACACATGTATATGTGTATATATTATAGAAAATGCATATATGGACAAATATATCATGTACATATATGTATATATTTTTCTTTTTTTAGGATTGTCAACCTAAATTGAAAAACAGGGGCTAGAGGGGCTGGGGTTGTGGCTCAATGGTAGAGTGCTTACCTCACAGGTGTGAGGCACTGGGTTCAGTTCTCAGCACCGCATATAAATAAATGAATAAAATAAAGGTCCGTCAACACTAAAAAATATTTTTAAAAAAATCAGGGGCTAGAGGTGCAGCTCCATGGTAGAGCATGTGTTTAGCATGCATGAAACCCTGGGTTCAATTCCCAGCACAAACAAACCAACAAACAAAAACCACCGGTGTATTCAAAGAAGTTGAGGCAAGGGTAAATTTTAAAGACAAAACCAAGGAGAATCATATCTATTATTTTGAAACAATAATCCTTGGCCACAATGATTAATAACAAGACTGGTGTCTATCCGAGGTTGTACAGAGAGCTGCTGGGCAGATGTCCTTGTAGAAGTACTTTTTGTATGCAATTGTGGTGGCCTCTGGACAAGATGGTTTTGGCAGAGTCTTTTGTATACCTACTATCAGGCTATCATGCATAAGAATCCTTTCTTCATAATCTCTTAGTTTTATTTATTTATTTATTTTTGGCATGGTTGACACAAGTAATTTTGATTCTGGCAACTTTCACATTTCTTTCACAGGACATATATACATAAAACCAGGGATTGGGTGGAAAGAGAACTGGGGGCGGTGGGGGCGGTGGGAGAAGCCTGCTGAGAATTGCAGTCTCCCAGTCTCTTGCTGATGGCTGCTCCTTCGTCTTGCAGGAGTCATGTGGCTGGAAATTCTCCTTGCCTCAGTGCTGGGCTTCGTCATCTACTGGTTCATCTCCCGGGACAGGGAGGAAATTTTGCCATTTGAAGATGGGTGGTGGGGGCCAGGGGTGAAGACCATAACCAGGGAGGATGAGAGCATCCGCCCTTTCAAGGTGGAAACTTCAGACGAGGAGATCAATGTAAGTAAGGCACCTTTTCCTTGTCAGGCTGGGCAAAGGGGAGGGTGGGGGCACTGCTGTGGTTTCTCTGTGATGAGTTGGGCTTAGACAAGGGTTGGGGGAGTAGTCCTCCTTGGAAGTTTTTTCTTTCTAGCTTCTGTCACAGGGCAGGTGCAGGTTGCTCACAAAAGGCATGCCCAGCTCCCCCCTCTGCCCCTTCCCTCCTGCTCCTTTCCCCTCCCCGAGGCCCCACAGTGCCCAGGCAGGAAGCTGCCAGCTGGACCAGTTATGTGCATCAAAGGTCACAAAAAGCAGATGTTTTCCCTTCTTCTGGGTCCCAGGTGGAGACATGAAACGCTGTAGCACTCAGAAGGCAGTGCCAGTGTTGGTTAGTATGTGTGTCAGCCATCCAACGTCACCTTCAGTCCCTGCTCACAGTTGTAGAAACTGAAGCTCAGACAGGTAAAGCAATTTGTCCCAGGTGATCAAGCCAACAAGCAGAAGGATTTGAACTTGGGTCTAACTCCAAAATCACTGCCCCGTCCCACGAGAGCTAGAATCAGGAAGGAAGTGATCAGTGGAGTGGAATCACCTGAGGGTGCAGTGAGCTGTGAGCAGGGCCAAGAGGATGGGTCTGCCCATCCCCTGCTCATTCTTTCCTTCATTCTGTGGCACTTGAACACCTACTGTGTGCAGGTGCTCTGCTGAGTGCTTGAAAGAAACCAGAGACTCTTTCTTCAAATAGCTTACCCCAGTAGGTGAGAAAAGGAACATTCACAGAGATATATTAACTAAAACATTAGTAAGGATGATTGTGCTGATAAAAGGTCATTGAGAATTTCAAGAAGGAAGGAATTTAAAAATGGAAACTAGACTAAACCCAAGAGAAACCAACTGGGGCTTCCTTGATAGAACTTGCTATGGTCTTGCTAGTGAGGGCAGAAGCTGAGCTCTGAAGATAATAATAACTTCTTTTGTGGATTCTATATACTAAAGGAGTCTTGAGGTTTTAAAAATCTGTGTGAGGGTAGCCAAAGCACTTGGGAAGAAGCCCTGGGAACAGTGACACTTGAGATGATCCATGAACGATCATGAACATCCCCCAGCAGGGCTGCTGGCCTTTTAGCCTAATACATGTCTAAAGGACTTGCTTCTATCTCCTTGGCAGTAATTTTTTTTTTATCTCAATTGAGTTACAGCATTCAATGCTGCACGTCAAAACTTGGCAAGCCAGAGTCCATGGGTCAAATGTAGTCTGCCACCTCTTTTTGCACTGCCCCCATGCCAGGAATTGTTTATGCAACTTTAAATGGCTGGGAGGAGACAATCAAAAGAATGATATTTAGTGACATGAAAATTATATGGATGGGCTGAGTTTGTGGCTCAATGGTAGAGCCCTTGCCTAGCATGTGTGAGGCACTGGGTTCAATCCTCAGCACCACATAAAAATAAATTAATAAAATAAAGGTATTGTGTCCACCTACAATTAAAAATATTTTTTTAAATTATATGGATTCAAATTTCAATGCCCATAAATACAGTTTTATTAGAATAGAGCCATACCTTTTAACCCATATATCACCTGTAGCTGTTTTCTCACTACAGAGACAAAATGGAATAGTTGCATCTTACAAAGTCAAAAACATTCACTCTCTGGGCCTAGGGCTGTAGCTCAGTTGGTAGAGAATTTGCCTCATATGCACAAGGTCCTAAGTTCAATCTCCAGCCCCACATAAAAAAAAAATGCTATCTGTTTTGTTTTTTTTTTTTACCAATAAAAATGTTGCTAATCCCTGATATATAGAAGTAGAAGTGTTGGTAAATTTAAGATGAATATTATTCATATATTTCAAACATAGAAAATACGAGCTGGGGATATAGCTCAGTGGTAGAGCACTTGCCTAGCATGTGTGAGACCCTGGGTGCTCTCCCTAGCACTGCCAAAAAAGTAAGAAGGAAAAAGAAAAGAAAGAAAGATGAAAAGGGAATCTGCAGCCTTCAGTGACAGACACACATGCCTAAAAGTAGGGGGAGCTTTTCTTTGCCACTGCTCTGGTGCAGTGAGGTTGCAGGGTTGGTTTTGTCCTGTAGAAACAAACCTTCTCTTGTGCTTTGTCCTTGGGGCCCTGCATTTCACTCCAGGACTTACATCAGCGGATTGATAAATTCCGCTTAACTCCACCTTTGGAGGACAGCCGCTTCCACTATGGTTTCAACTCCAACTACCTGAAGAAAATCCTGTCCTACTGGAGGAATGAATTCGACTGGAGGAAGCAGGTGGAGTTCCTCAACAAGTACCCTCACTTCAAGACTAAGATTGAAGGTATGTTTCCAGAACACCAGCTCAAAGGGATGTATGTCACAAGGAGCAGCCATCTTTCATGAGTTGATTCAAAGTCAAATAAAGCTGGGGGGACCTTGAATCCAATTATAAGTCACTGTGACCTTACCAGAGTGCAAAAATATCGCCAGTTCTCAATGAACTGTTGATCTTCAGAGGTAAACAGGAAAAACATATAAATAACATAAAAACCAAAGAAATGCAGAATCCAGCTGGGCATGGTGGTACACATCTGTAATCTCAGCAGCTCAGGAATCTGAGGCAAGAGGATCAAGAGTTCAAAGCCAGCCTCAGCAATTTAGCAAGGCCCTAAGCAACTCAGTGTGACCTTGTCTCTAAATAAAATATTTAAAAAGAGCTGGGGATGTGGCTCAGTGGTTAAGTACCATTGGGAAGAGAGAGAGAGAGAGAGATTCAAAGTCCAGTCTGACTATGTAGCAATCCCTGAGAAGGAGGGAGAGGATGACTGGGACCTGGGTATGGCCTCAGTCAGCTCAGCCCCTTCTTAAAGTTTGGTACCCCCTGATATTACAACTGTTCAAAGATGCTCAGATGGTCAGTTCTTTGAAAAATTTTCCTGTCTGTTTGCAACGCTAGACCTTATGTCCCAATTATGTCACGGATTGTCATAAAAATTCTCCAGAAAGAAAAGATCACTTCCAAATTTTTCTTGGGAATGTGACCCCTGGATCATGTGGGATGAGTAATAGTTTCCTAATGGAAAAGAATTTTTTAACTGAACAAAGTCTTAAAATCAAATATAGAAACATTTAAGAAATTAGAGACATTTTGTTAACTTAAAACATTTTTAAACTTTTAATTGTGGTAAGATATGCATAACATGAAATTTATCATTGTCACCATTTTTTTGGGGGGGTGGGTACCAGGGATTGAACTTAGGGGCACTCAATCACTAAGCCACATCACCGGCCTCATCTTTGTATTTTATTTAGAGACAGGGTCTCACTGAGTTGCTTAGCGCCTCACCATTGCTGAGGCTGGCTTTGAACTCTCAATCCTCCTGCCTCAGCCTCCTGGCATAACTAAAGTTTTTGAAAAGAACATTGAAGCTAGGCATGATGGCACATGCCTGTAATCCCCCTTAATCATAAGGCTAAGGGCAGGAACATCACAAATTTGAGGCCAGACTGAGCAACGTAGTGAGACCTTGTCTCAAATTAAATAAAAAAGGTTGGTGATGTAGTTCAGTGATAGAGCACTCGCCTAGCATATGTAAGGCCTGGGGTTTAATCCCAAGTACCTGCCTCTCCCACCAAAAAAATTTGAAATTACACAATATTTAAAGGAGGAGCATCATTAAACAAGTTTAGAAATATAATGAACTATTAATCAAAGTTCTCTGGAAAGTAACTAACTTCACATTTGCTCATAAATATGTGGCACAAAATTCATAAGCATAACTCAAATGCTTACTGAAAAAATAGTTTTATAAACTTGTAAGTTTAATAAATTGAAGAATAATTTTAAAAAATCAAAATAATCTCTGAATATTCTCCTCTATATCCCTCAAGACCACTGGAAACTCACAATGTAGGTGGCAGAGCGCACCCTGGTGGTGGGAATGCTGCCCCCAGATCCAGAGAACTCAAGCTAGGGCTGGTGTCTGAGCCTCTGAGCCTCAAAGGCTTTGTTATATGATGGGGAAATGATGGTTCCCACTTCACAGAGTGGATGTAAAGATGACAGGATGGGATGGGTGGAAACCCTGGCCCAGAGACGCCTGCTGTTGTCCTCTGATATGAGGAGACTGGGTCTGAGGAAGAACAGGAAAGGGAAGAGCTAAGTAGAATCCTAGTGGATCCTGGACCTGGAACCCTTCCTGGAGCTAAGCCAGCAGCACATAACAAAATTCTAGAATGATTTTTGCCTTCTTTCTGATTTCTATTTTGAGATGGGGTCTCGCTATGTTGCCCACAGTGGGCTCAAACAATTCTGCTGCCTCAACCTCCTGAGTAGCTGGGACTATAGGCACATGCCTAGCTTTATTATTATTATTATTTTAATTTTTTCAGTTGCCAATATATTTTTCACTTTATTTGTTTATTCATATGTGGTGCTGAGGATTGAACCCAGGGCCTCACACTTGCTAGGCAAGTGCTCTATCACTGAGCCACAACCCCAGTCCTGAAATTATTATTATTATTACTATTTTTTGGTCAAATTTGGACTCCTCATTGAGTGCTGCTGTGCCCTTTGGAGGATTCTGGTGTCTTCTGACATGAGCCTAGCAAGAGGGCCAAGGCCAATCATACACAGGTTGTCATATACAATTTCCAAGGATCATCATTTAAAACTTTGGTGCCAAATCCTGGCCTTCTGCCTCCTGGAGTTTGACTTGGATCCCTCAGTTACCCTCAGCTCTTCAATTCCCCTCTAGCAGATACTGACGGGAAACTTCCAGATCCCACTCTGCTGGGGCTGGGGACACACAGACACTGAGGACAGGGTCCCTGTCTTTGTGGCTCATGGGCTCCTCAGGGGTAATTACAGCACATGACGAGGGACACCAGGAGAGAGGAGGCTTCAGGACCTTTGAGAGCCCACACTTCCTTCAAGTGTGAGGAAGACTTCCCAGAGAGAGGGCTCCCTCCGCCAAGATGAATAGAAGCTTGCCTTGTATGTGGGGAAGGTGGTCCAAGGAGAAGAGAAGAGCAAAAACTTACAGGCAGGAGGCTGTTTCCCTTCTAGGTTTTTTTTTGTTTGTGTGTTTGCTCCTGGAGATTGAACCAAGGGACTCTTTACCACTGAGCTACGTTCCCAGTCCTTTTTACTTTTTATTTTGAGACAGCGTCTTGCTAACTTGCTGAGGTCTACGTTGCTGAGTCTGGCCTAGAACTCTTGATCCTCTGCCTCAGCTCCACTGAGCCCCAGTGGCTGGAATTACAAGCAACACCATCACTGTGGCCTCTGTTTCCTTTCTGGAGGCTGCAGGCTTACCCCACCAGACCATCTCAGGGTTTCCCAGGACACCAAGGATATACAGGACAAAACCTCTCTCAGAGCACAAGGCTCTGAAGAGGGCAATTCCTGGCATTGAGTTCATCATGGACAGTGGCCCACTGTGACTAACCCCTGTGCAGTTCTGGCACACTTCCTAGGGCTGGCAGCCTATTTTTGGCCTGGTCCTTGCAGGATGGAGTCCTTCCCCTGGGACTGAGTTTTTCTTACCCCACCTCCATAGCACCAGCTGATGGCTTTGGTCCTCAGGCCCAGCAAACCTTCAGCTCATCTCTTTCCCTGGGCTTCCCAGGTTGGGGCTGGTTCAGGAAGGTCCTGTGTCAATCTCTGTTTGCTGCATTCTTCTCCATGATGCTGGACCTTTTCAGGGTCCTCTCTGACCCTTGTGCTCCTGGTAGTTCATAGCTTCACCTGTGACCCCTACTCCAGTGTTCTGTTCACATTCCCACTGGCTGCGCTGTTCCTGCCACTTACCTTCTAATTCTGTGATGAACTTTCAGATCCAACCCATGTGTGGGGCCTCCTGTAAAAAAATTAAATAAATTTAAAATGTCATGGAACTGGGGGTATAGCTCAGTAGTAGAGCATTTGCCTAGTGTGCAGGTATAGCTCTGGGTTCTATTCCCAGCACCAAAAAAAAAAAAAAAATCAGCATCATGAAAATGTCTTAATTTTTACTATGCAAAAAAAAAAAATTTATATTTAGAAGTACAGAAGGGAATACAGAGAAAAGGAAGTCTCTTTTTCCTTCCTGCCCCCAGCCTGAGACAGCTCCTGCTTTCTGCTTTCCTTATGTACACTTCCAGGGAGAACCCATGTGTACGCAAGCATGTGTGTGGGGTTTTTTTTGTTTTGTTTTGCCTATTTTTAAACTCAAATGATAATGTGGTAGAATTTGAATTAAAAATAATCTCACATCATGCAGTGTGTCCCCAAAAGGATAAGATTACCTACTAAAATAAACGTTAGGACAGGAATAAATTTAGTAACACAGAAAGATGCCCAGGATATATTGTTAAGTTAAAAAAAATAAGTTTCCAAAATAGGATGAATGTAGGGTTCTATTTTTGTTAAAAGAAAGTTATGTTCACTAAGTATTTTTTTAATATTTTATTTTTTAGTTGTAGTTGGACACAACACCTTTATTTATTTATTTTTATGTGGTGCAGAGGATCAAACCCAGGGTCTCACACGTGCTGGGTGAGTACTCTACCACTGAGCCACAACCCCAGCCCCCACTAAGTATCTTTTAAAAGTTCAAACTGTCACAACCAAAAGGGGCCTAAGGAGATTTGACAGTTAAATGTAATGTGGGATCCCAGGTGGGATCCTGGGATGGAAAGGGGACACTAGGTTAAAACTAAGGAAACCTGAGTAATATTCCATTGACTATATATACAAATATTATCCATCCTTAACAAAGAAGGAAATCCTGCAAAATATGACTACACAGAAGAACCTCAAGGATATTATGCCAGGTTAAATAAGCCAGTCACAGAAGGACAAATACGTCAAGACCCCGCTATGTGAGGTGCCTAAAACAGGCAGCACAGAAGAGGAGAGGAGGGGGCAGGTGGTGGCCAGGGGTGGGGAGTAGAGGAAATGAGGAATTGCTAATCAGTGTGGATAAAATTTCAGTTATGCCAGATGAATAAGTTCCAGAGATCTGCTCTAACAATATAGTACCTATAATGAACAGTATTGTAGGGGTGGCAGGGGGTGGGGGTGGGGCTTAGCGGTAGCACTGGCCTAGCATGCCAGGCCCTGGGTTTCATTCCCAGTATTGCAAAAAGAAAAGAAAAAAAAAAAAAAAGATCACAAAAAAATCCCCAATACTATGTTATATACTTCAAAATCTGTTATGACAGTAATCTCATATTGTGTTCTTACCACAGTAAAATTTTGTGGGTTAGGGGGAGCACTTGCCTAGCATGTATAGTGTGTAGAGCTCTGGGTTCCATTCCCATCATTAAATCAAAAAAAAAAATTAACAAAGAAAATCTGAATTGGGATGTTCAGATGCCTACTGTAATTCCTGCTACTTGAAAGACTGAGGCTGGAAGATCACAAGTTGGAGGCCAGTCCTGGCAACTTAGGGAGACCCTGTCTCAAAAAAATAATAATAAAATAAAAAGGGCTGGGAATGTAGTAAGAATGCCCTTGGGTTTGATCCCCAGCACTGCAAACAAACAAACAAACTAAACTAAAATGCTAAGGAGATCTGAATAAGTATGAACTTCAATTAATAATGTATTATTGACTATAAGGCATGATAAATAAATTACCATATTAATGTAATATGTCAAGAATAGGGAAGACTAAATCCCACAGCTTGGGAGACTGAGGCAGGAGAATCACAAGTTTGAGGTCAGCCTCAGCAACTTAGTGAGGCCCTAAGCAACTTAGCAAGACTCTGTCTCAAAATAAAAAACAAAAATCGAAAAAAGCTGGGGAATGTGGCTCAGTGGTAAAGCACCCCTGGTTCAACACCCAGTACCAAAAAAAAAAAGGGGGGGGGGTAATCTGGGTATGGGGGCATTCTATGTTCTTCATTTTTTCAATAATTCTAAAACTGTCCCAAAATAAAAAGTTTAAGAAAAATCTGGATGACAACACAATATTCTCTTCTGATACTGGGATTACATGTGATTTTCCCCCATTTGGTTTATCTGTGTTTTCTAAGTTTTCTGTAGTGGCCATGTATTGTTTGTATCACGAATTAACAGATCAGGTCATTAGCTAGACCGTGCTGTTGTCTCCACCCTCAAGGTGTAGCGAGCGTCCCTGGCACGGCAGCCAATCTGCAGTGTGTGCTGTGAATGCTCAGGTGCATAGGGCCACACTCCAGGAAAAGGGCTGCTCTCCTTGGAGACATAAAGACTCAAGGTGACTCTGGGGGGATTGTAATGTACTCACCTATTCTTAGCTAGGACCGACCACCTTCTAAGTTCACAGCATTCTACTTAAAAAGAAATTCTCCACTTAAATAAAAAGTCATGGGCTGTGTGTGTGTGTGTGTGTATATATGTGTGTTAGTGGTAGAGCGATTGCCTAGCATGCTCGAGGCCCTGGGTTCTGTCCCCAGAAAAAAATATAAATAAATTGTACCACAGAAAAATAACGATAACAATTTTTTCTTTATTATGCCAGGGGAATAAAAAACTACTGAGCCACAAAAAAAATCCCTTTTTTTATATTTTATTTAGAGACAGGGTCTCACTGAGTTGCTTAGGGCTTTGCTAAATTGCTGAGGCTGGCTTTGAACTCACGATCCTCCTGCCACAGCTTCCCAAGCCACTGGGATTACAGGTGTATACCACCACACCTAGAAACAATAACAATTTTTTAAAATTAAAAAATTATGTTTTATAATTGGCAAAAATAATAATAAATGTTTATGTCAATGCATATGGTAATTATGCATTGGTAATATGTACTAATTATGCACATAGTATGTGTTCATTGTAGAAGAATTAGAAATACATATAACACAATGAAGAAAATCAAAGCCTTGGTTCTACTGCTCAGGAAGAATGACTTTGTACATTTTTGGAGTTTATTCTCAGACCCTTAAATCCCTACATTCATAGTACAGACTGTCCCTGACTTATGATGGTTCCACTTAAGATTTTTAACTTTTACAATGGTGTGAAAGCAATATACATTCAGTAGAAACCATATTTTGAATTTGGATCTTTTCCCGGGCTAGTGATATGCTATACAGGCATAGTTCCCAGCCTGTCCCACAATCATGAGAGGAAGCCACTGATTCTCTACTGTGGACTGTGTTACTAAGCTAGGAGTTTAGTAGGTCATGCATATTCAATGCATTTTATTTAGTATTTATGTATTCATTGTGGTGTAGGGGATAGAACATAAATGGGCCTTGCATGTGCTAGACAATTGCTCTACTGAGCCACATCCCCAATTCTTAAGTGCATTTTAGACTAAGAAAAATTGCAGCTTAAGCTAAGTGGTACATGCCTATAATCCCAGCTACTCAGTAGAAGGCTGAGGCAGGAGAATCTCAACTTCAAGGTTAGCCTGAACAACTTAGCAGGGGCCTGTCTCAAATAAAAAAATAAAAAGAGTTCAATTCCTAGTACCATTATCAACACACACACACACACACACACACACACACACACATACCAAGAAATTTTCAACTCAAGTTGAGGAACATCTTCATGAGTATACATGCATACATATAACTGTTTGGAAAAATTGGATCATGTAATGACTATGACTTGATAATTCACTTTTACCAACTAGCAATGAACTGTTTTTTATGTTAAATAAATACAAATCTTCTCCCTCTCCCCTGATTTTTAAATAAGTGAACAAATATTTATGGAGTCCCACCATAAGCTGGGAAATGTTCTGGGGCCTGGGAACCCAGCGGTACACACAGACCCGCTCTACCCTCCCAAGCAGGCAGGCTGTGAAGTCTAAACAAGGACATCTGCGTCGCTGGGCCATGGTGTGAAACAGTGCGTGAACAGTACGTGATGTGGGGGCACAAAGGTGGCAGCACACACTGCCTGCGCCCTGCAGGGTGCAGAGCCTGCGCGGGTACTCTCGGGACTTCAGCCTCCCCATCTTCTCCCCTCCCTCATAATTGTGCCTTGTCCTCCAGGGCTGGACATCCACTTCATCCACGTGAAGCCCCCCCAGCTGCCTTCAGGTCGTACTCCAAAGACCTTGCTGATGGTGCACGGCTGGCCTGGCTCCTTCTACGAGTTTTATAAGATCATCCCACTTCTGACTGACCCCAAGAGCCATGGCCTGAGTGATGAGCATATTTTTGAAGTCATCTGCCCTTCTATTCCTGGCTACGGCTTCTCGGAGGCATCCTACAAGAAGGGTACGGGGTGGGAGGGGTTGCTGCTGGGGGCCATGGAATGCTCGCCTTCCAGGAGGATGAGATGGGCCGGAGACCAGAGAGGCTGGGAAAAGAGGAGTCCAAGAGGCATTTTCTTACGCTAAAGGGCCAGCAGGTCTTAGGATCTGAATCTGAGAACGTGGTGGGCCATAGGCTGGGTAGAACAGTGGTCAGCACTGTTCAGTGCTGCTCAGGGCTTGGACTCTTGGGCTCTATGAGCTCTCCTCAGGAGCGGGTCCACATCTAGGCCCTAGATTGTTCCAGTCCAGAAGACTGACCAAGCCTCTGCAGGGTGGACCCAGAGACATCTCACAGGGGCTGTCCCAAGCCCCTTGTGCCCATACTGCCCCTGCACAGAAGTAGGCATAGGGCACACTGTCTTCTGGAACTAGAGGACTCCTCCTTGCCCCCTGTGAGTGACTCTCCCCTCAACCTGGGGGGAGGTGAGCCTGAGGAACTTCACAAACCCAAGGAGTGACCTCCCTGAGACTATTCTTTTTCCCCTTCACAACCAGGCTTCAACACGGTGGCCTGTGCAAGGATCTTTTATAAGCTGATGCTGCGGCTGGGCTTCCAGAAATTCTATATTCAAGGTGGGGACTGGGGGTCCCTGATCTGCACCAACATGGCTCAGCTGGTGCCCAGGTGAGCTCTCATTCAGGTGCGTGAGCATGTGCACAGCCTCTAAAAGGATCTTTGTTCAGGGCAGGCATCTGGACTGGAGGGTGGTTCATACCAGTTCCTGCCTGGGCATAGTGTCTGAGCCTTGGGGTTCCCTCTTGCCAGGGGCCACCCAGGCAGGGATGCTTGTCGGCCCACGGGAGAGAAGACAGGTTCTGTAATCATTCTGCAGGGCATATGGGCATGTTGACCTGGACCCTCCCATTTGGTGTAACACAAAGTTGGTGACTCTGGGCCAGGTATCCAGGCAGAGACTGCCAGTGAGAGGAGGTAAAAGTGGGGGATTAGACCTTTCTTGGGGACGACGCTCTGGAGGAGCCCTGAACAGAACTCTCTAGGAACTATTTTCTTCCCCAACCCCTCTGCTCCAACACTTGTGGACACCCCAGAGGGGCAGGTGCTGAAGGAGCCTGGCACATCAGCCCTGTAGCTGTCTCTTCCTCCTCCATCTCTTCTCTCTCTGCCTTTCTTATACTAGCCCAGCCTCACCTGAGCCCATTTCTCTGCCCTCAGACACGTGAAAGGCCTGCACTTGAACATGGCTTTTGTTGCAAGAAATCTCTCCAACCTGACCCTTTTGTTGGGAAAGCGTTTCGCAGGATTTTTGGGCTTCACTGAGAGAGATGTGGAGTTGCTGTTTCCTTGGAAGGACAAGGTTTTCTATAACATCATGAGGGAGAGCGGCTACCTACACATCCAGGCCACCAAGCCAGACACCGTGGGTGAGCACACCGGGGCAGGGGGACCTCACTACCCCCAGGATGAAAACCCCTTATAAGGAACTAAGAGCTAGTTTTGTCATTGTTGTTTGGGGGATGGGTTGGGTGTTTTGTTTGTTTGCAGTGCTAGGGATGGGACCCAGGGCCTCAGGCATGCTAGGCAAACAGTCTGGCACCGAGTCATGACCTCAGCCCTTCTCAGAACTCTTTAGACCTTTAACCTGGATTTCCCCATAGAACTGAAAAGTTTATGTATCATCATCAGATTCCCAAGATAATCCAAACTCTGTGTGGTTCACTCAATGTTGGTTAGTAGCTTTAAAGCCCCCCACCCCCTGCCCCTGAGGCTAAGTCCTGTCATAAGAAGCAGAGGGGCCTTGGCAGCTCTAGAGCTATTGGAAAAGGGTATAGGGGGCCCACACTCTGGGGGAAAATTCACCCTAATAGTGAGGGGTGGACCCAGCAACCATTTCTGCCACTAGGGCCCTGTTATGGGATACTTTTCTGAAAAGCAAAAAAATTATGATTCTCATGCAAATATAAAATGAACATGTGTCCAAAATTGTATTTAACTCAGTTTCTAAAGGAACTAGTAAAATGTTAAAACAACAATAGGGGCTGGGGAGATAGCTCAGTCGGTAGATTGCTTGCCTCTCACACACAAGGCCCTGGGTTCGGAGTGATAATTAAATGTCCACTGGACAAAATTTACTTGCTTTTCTATGAACAAAAACGATTTGCATCATTCTCACTGTTCCGTAATGGCAGGGCTTGCCTAGCACATGTGAGGTACTAGGTTCAATCCTTAGCACCACCTTAAAAACAAATAAATAAAGGCATGTTGTCCATCTACAATTATAAAAATCTTTTTTTAATTTTGAAAATCACAAAAAAAATAAGACAGAAGACAATCAATCACCTGTAAGCACTCTTCCTCCCTCCCCCTTTCCTTCAGAAGAGCTTTGCTAACATTTCAGTTGATGAATGTTCACAAGCCACTACACTCATATGCCCCACATGACCAGACACCGGTGGTGATCTCTTGCAGGCACTGTCCCCACCAAGGATGGCCTCCCTCCTGACTTTCAATCACATTCTTGATAGTTTGGCTTTGCCTGTTCTCACTCTTCCTAAGAATGGAACCATAGAACATGTCTCATGGGAGTCTGGCTTCTTTTGTTCAATATGGTGTTTGTGAGGTTATTTATGGTATTATCCCAGACATTTTTTTGGTGCTGAAGAGCAAACCCAGGGCCTTGCACATGCCAAGAACATACTCTACCAGTGTGAGTTCCACTCCTGGTGCCCTCAGCTTTTTTTAACATTTTTTGGGGGGCTGAGGGGGAGTACTGAGAATTGAACCCAGGGGCACTCAACTGCTGAGCCACATCCCCAGCCCTTTTTTGTATTTTATTTAGAGACAGGGTCTCACTGAGTTGCTTAGGGCCTTGCTAAGTTGCTGAGGCTGGCTTTGAACTCACAATCCTGCCTCAGCCTCCCGAGCCACTGGGATTACAGTTGTGTGCCACCGTGCCCAGACCCTCAGTTATTTTTAATTACCGCACAGGATTTTAGCTAATGGGTGTATTGATATTTATTTGTAACTGATTATCCTATTTTGGATTAAAATTTTAGGTTGTTTCTTGTTTTTCAATATCAGGGCATATGGATCCTCAAAAAACAGAAAACAAAACCCCCCAAATTTATCTCTTTAAAAACAGTGTCCTGGGCTAGGGAGTAGTATTCATCTAGCAGGCACAAGACCCTAGCTTGATCCCCAGCACTACAAGATAGTTCTCACTTGGGTATCACCAAACCCACATATAGACCCTTAAGTTTGAAGAAAGGTACACATATTCCAAACAAATCCACGTGAGATCATGGGAAGTAGGACCCCAATCTATCCCATGAAGCTGCCCAGGGTTAAGGATGTGGCATGCATAGCACTCTGTGGGGCCAGCACCATAGCTCAGTCATGATAGCCAGTGCCCTGGTGCCCAGGTACCCAGGCCTGAGTCCCTCCCTTACTCCTTCCCACCCAGGCTGTGCTCTGAATGACTCTCCGGTGGGACTGGCTGCCTACATTCTAGAGAAGTTTTCTACCTGGACCAATTCGGAATTCCGAGACCTGGAAGATGGAGGCCTGGAGAGGTGAGGTCCCCTCTATCCCCCTGACAGGGCCCTGGTCCCAGCAGCCACCTTCCTCACTCCACTCACCCTATTGGTCCTCATTTCCGGTTTTTCCATGTGGGGTTCCAGCAAGTTCCAGCTCTCTTTGGCTTCCCCACAAATCCTAACCCTGTGACCAATGTGTTCCCATTTGGGGGATGAGGAAGCATCTCGCTGCTGGCTCCAAGCCTCACAGTGGGGTGGTGAGGAACAGGATGCAGGACATACAGCCTCCTCCTGGGATGAGGAAATTGAGGGCACTGAACACTTCTTCATTGTCAAGAATAGCCCTGGGAGCCTGGCACCAGGCACTGTGTGCTGTGTGGAAGCTGATCAGGTTGGGGGCTGCAGGAGGACTAGGGGTGGGGGCAGCGTCCTGTCTCCTGGAGCCTTAGAGGCTACAGCCTTAGAGTGCGTGACTCCTCACTCCTGGCCTGACTACAACTTCAGGGTCAGCTCTGACTCACTCTCCAGGGCCCACCTTTTCTTTATTCCTTCAGTGACATACATAGCACCAGACCCAGAACTGAGGGTGGGGAATACAGAGTGAAATGAGACTGGATCTGCCTTGAGGGGCAGGGGCTCTATCTCTGCCATGCTTAGTCCTAGCACCTACAAGAATGCTGGGCTATAGTAGGTGCTCAGTAAATAGGTGTTAGATGAATGAGCTCTAAAGATAATATGCAAAGGACTGTGGGAAATCAGAAAAATGAGGGTTCACTTTGTCTAAGGGGGACAGAGAGGAAGTGACTGCTAAAATATATTTGATCTGGGACTTGAAGAATGAATAGGAGTTCACTGGATGGAAGAATGAAATTCAGGTAATGAGAAAAACAATAAAATGCAAGATACACTTGGAAAGGGTGACTTGTCCACAGGCAAGTCATTAGACAGACCTGGAGCTCATTCCTCTAAGCAGGTCCTCCAGGAGCCTCAGCAAACCCTCCCCCTGAGATCTCTTTTTCCCACCTCACACTCTGCAGGACCCAAGGGTGGATGGAGTTTCATCAGGACCACTGTGGCGGGGGGCCTGGCCTGTAGCAGGTGTGGGGCCCCACCAGACCTGGGCAGCTCCTGCAGCATCTGCCCTGGCAACAGAAACACCAAAGCTCTGAGCAGGGGACTGACAGGATGAGATCTGTGTTCTAGAAAAAACACTAACACAGGAAATGGTGGTTGTGGTAGTTTTCAAGCTGTGATCAGAACCAAAGGGAGACAGAAGCACTCAGCTCACTTGGCAAAAGCCAGTTCACAGAGTTTACATGTTTGTTTTAATTATACTATCATTGACTGGTTTTTATTTTATCATCAAAATTATATTTAAAAAGACATTCATATAGGGGCAGTGGGTGTAGCTCAGTGGTAGAGCTCGCATATGCAAAGCCCTGAATTCAATCCCCGGCACCACAAAGTTGCATATGCTGCTGGGCACGGTGGTGCATGCCTATAATCTCAGCAGCTCCAGAGGCTGAGGCAGGAGGATTGTGAGTTCAAAGCCAGCCTCAGCAATTTAGTGAGGTCCTAAGCAACGCAGTGAAACCCTGTCTCTAAATAAAATATAAAAAAGGGCCAGGGATGTGGTTCCGTGATTAAGTGCCCCTGGATTCAGTTCCTGTTACCAAAAACAAAACAAAAAAAAAGTGCATATAATTTCAGTGCAGCTAGTGAAGCCTAAATAGCCAACCCTAAGTTCATTCCCCCAATCCTGCTCCATGCTGTTGCTGCTAGAGATCAGGATTTTAGAGAGGAAGTATTAAGGCCTAAGGAGAACATATTCCTGAATATGAAAATGTCTTAATATGTTCTTTATACCCAAGAAGCCCCTTGTTACACAAATTCTTGATGTTTTCCTGTTTAATATGAAGGCCTTCCTGAATGCCTCTCTTTTGCCCTCAGCCTCTCCTCCTTCCAGCTTCTAGCTTCAATAGTCAGGAGCAGGGTAGAAGTAAATTGAATATTCCTTAAAATAAATATAGTTCAGAAAGTGAAAATATAATTAACTCAGGCTGAGGCAGTAGCTCAGTGATAAATACTTGCCTAGCATGAGTAAGACCCTGGGGTTCCATCCCCAGTGAGACACACACACTGGGTGTGGCAGTGCGTGCCTGTAATCCTAGCTACTTGGAAGACTGAGACAGAGGACTGAAAGTTCAAGGCCAGGCTGTGCAACTTAAAATTATCTCAAAAAGTATCTCAAAATAAAAAAGAAAATAAAAGGACTTGAGATGTAGCTCAATAATAAGCTGATCTAAATGGCTGAGGGAAACAAGTGAACTCAGCCAAGTGTCCCTTTGGAGTGAATTGGCTTCTAATGAATCGACTCATTGCCCTGGAGCTGAGGGCCAGGCAGGAGGCCCAGGAAGTGTTCTGTGATTCAGGGAACAACCACAGGAGCAGGGACGGAGACGGGTGTGAGTGGAGGAATGAGGGCAGCCAGGGCTTGGAGGGAACAGGGACAGGGAAGAGTCCACGAGGACCCAGGCTTCCGGCTCCATGCCAGGGCCTGGAGACACCATTTTTCAATGGGGAATGAGGATGAGAAGGGGAGCCACCGTGTGTGAGTGGGTACAAGTGTGGGGGCGGGGCGGGGGGGTGCTGGCATCAGGGGAGCAGAGATGCCGAGCTCTTTCTTGCTGTGGACTTGGTTGAAAGGCAGTTACCAGAAGGTGTCCAGGTCGAGATGTTCACTTGGTAACTGAACCCGCAGATCTGGAGCGCAGGTGGGGCTGGACCCGAGGAGCTTATTCCGCTGTGTTGGTGGTGGAGTTAGTGGGTAGAGGCAGGGGGATCTCCACAGAGAAAACACAGGCCGCAGGATGCGGGGGAAAGCCTTATTGGCTACCAATGAGCGGGGAAGTAAAGAGGGAGGGAGAGAAAGAGATGGACAGTTAGACCTGGGGGACAAAACCTAGTTGACAGGCCCCTACCCACAAGGCCTGGGCAGGAGGGGCAGCTTCAGGGTGCAGGATTAAGGAGGGATGAGAGGAGAAAGGGGACAGGAGCATGGAGGGAGGGCAGGTGGAGAAAGGACCTTGGGGTGACATGAGACCTTAGACAGGAGGAGGTCACTGGCAGTTGGGCCAAGGAAGCAGATGGAGGCATTCAGGAGTCCCCAAAGGCAGTCCCCTGCGACTGCCCTCTGCATTCGGCCTGCTGCCCTTGCCAAGCTAATCTGAGTGAACACCTTCTCCTCATTTTATTCTCCTCTTGAGGCTCAGTGCAGAGGTCACCTCTGAGAAGCCTGCCCTGACTTCTCCCTCCACCTGGGTAAAACTTGTCCCTATTGCCCTCCCCCACTTCTACCACAAACTTACCCCTACCTCTGTCACGGAACAGTATAGTCAATGACTTATGACTCAGTCTCCCTGCCAGGCCATAAGGTCCCTCCTCCAGGAAAGGCACCCAGCCCCATGCATCTTTGGAGCCTTAGCACCTAGCACACAGTTGGTGCTCAATGAGTGAATCCTCACTGCACTCACTTGGGAGTTCCAACATTCTAGATGAATGGGCTGTCTTATTGATGGACCTGGATTTTGTAGAGTGGTTTTACTTCTGATGCTTCCACGTGTTTTCCATTTAGTGGTGATCCTGTTTTTGTCAGAGGAAAAACTGGAGAACCTACAGGATAAACAAGAGTTCACCAGAGTCCCGGGGCTCTCTGGTAATATGGCCGGGTCCAGAACCTGGGTCTCTTGACTCCTGGTTCATCGCCTCTAGTCAGCTGTGTGCTGGATCCTGAGGAAGACTCAGAGGTCCGGCCTCTTCCTGCCTCCAGGGGCTCCAAGTCCAGACAGCACCCAATGAATACAGAAGTCCCTCAGGATTCTGGGAAGTGAGAAATTCATTGCCCTAGAGAACCCTGGACCCTTGGAACTGGGCTTTCTGGAGAGTGGAATTGGCAGAGTCCACTGTGGGAGAGCTGAGACAGGCAGGACAGGGGCAAGGGCTGTGGAATGTGTATCCTGCCTTGGGTCTGGATTTTCCTCCTAGCAGTAAAACAGATAATAATACTACCTACATCACATGAGTGATTGAGCAATCAATGGATTAGACACACACTCTTCCTTGTCATTAGCACTCTGCATCAAGGGTCCTCACAATAGCTGGTGACCCTGGACCAAGCCTGCCTGTGGCAGGGGATAATGTTACCTACCTTGAAATGACATCTGAGGGGGGAAGCCAGGGGGCTTGGCTCATGCCTACAGCTGAATGTAGCAGGGCTTTGCTTTTTATACAACTACATTTGGCACCAAGAGTGGACCTTCATGTTCTGCTTCCCCAGGAAGTTCTCTCTGAATGATCTGCTGACCAACATCATGCTCTACTGGACGACAAAGACCATTGTCTCCTCCCAGCGCTTCTACAAGGAGAACCTGGGTCAGGGCATGAACCAAAAGCATGAAAGGTGAGCCTGGCTGAGCTGGGAGTAGGAGTCTCTGAGGCTGGGAACAGGGAGTTGGCCTGGTTTTTAACTCAAGCAGGGGGAAGTGGGGGGGGTGGCATAAAATAAGTGTAGCTGAGGGAACCCCAGGCCTAGCCCCCAGATGTCCCTCAGGGCCTACCCCCTGGCCCATATGCAGACCCTCAGGTGGCAACAAAGGGAAAGGCAAACAACATGAGGCCTTAGAGGCTGTCCCATGCTCCTGCCTGGGTGGCCTCATAGAAAACACAGGGTCCTTAGTTAGTTGGAATTGAGGGGTGTCGTGGGAGGGTGGTTAAAACCTTGGGTCTTTCTTTATGACTCCATGTGGGCTTGCTGAGCCCTCCTCCCGTGCCCTTAGGGGCCAGAGAGTGCACACCACAGGCTCACCCCTCTTGGAATCTGTGTTCTTCTAGGATGAAGGTCTTCGTGCCCACCGGCTTTGCTGCCTTCCCTTGTGAGATCCTGCATGCTCCAGAAAAGTGGCTGAAATCCAAGTTCCCCAAACTCATTTCTTATTCCTACATGGCGGCAGGAGGCCACTTCGCTGCCTTTGAGGAGCCAAAGCTGCTCGCCCAGGACATCCGCAAGTTTGTTACACTGGCAGAGCAACAGTGACACCTGTGGGGACTGACCGTGGTCTCAGAAGCAGCCCTGGCTCCCCAGTCTTGTCTTGAAGAAGATGCCCCTTTTCTGAAGATGGGGCTTGCTTTTGTCCCCTGCCCTCTCTGGGAGCCCAGCTTACCCCTCCACTGTCATCCACACCCACTGTACAACATGGCTTTCATAATAAATGATTTTACTTCTAAGAGTGGCTGGAACCAAACAGCATGTCTGGAGCGCCCCTTTTAGAGGAGAGCCCGTGGGTCCACATTTGTACAGAGAAGGGCCCCCCTTGCGGCCCTCTGCTGCCCCTCCTCACTCATAAGGGTAGGAGAAGCTTTGGGGGGCCAAGGTCACTGGCCAGGACTACCCTGTAGGAGGCAGCCCCAAAGGACAGGTGGTGCTACTCTAGCCCCTCTCAGGATCAATGTCACTCAGCAGAGGCGTGCCTGAGGGGCTCAGTGTGAGATGACATGGAAAGCCCAGGCCTGGCAGGGACCGTGGGCCAGCGCAGGTGGCGCCTACAGAGCGCCACTGGACTAGAGGAAGCCTTTGTGCACCGAAACTGCCCCACTCACAGGGCCCTCGGCAGCGCCCCTGGCCTCTGCTGCATCTTGCCAAGCCCTTGTGCCTCTGGCGCCCTCTGGAGGCAGCAGGAAGGAGGTGTCTGGGCAAAAGTTCAGACGGGTCCCAGCCCCCGGATCCTGAAGGAAGGAAAAAGACAAGGTGCTGCCAGTACTTCCTGCTGGGGTCGCAGCTCAAGGGCAGCAGATAGTCCTGCATCCAGCCCAGACACCTCCTCCACTCCTCTCTACTTAACCACACTGGCCTCCCTTGGCTCCAAGAAAGACCTGAGCACTGCCCCTACCCATCTTGAGCCTGGAGGGAGCCGCCCTGGAGTGAACCCCACACACTTGCCCTGAGACCAGATCTCACCAACCTAGCCCAACGGGCACTTTATTAGTGACCCTCATTTTCTCTGCCTTTCTCCCCAATCTTGTCTTGAAGAAGATGCCCCTTTTTTGAAGAAGGGGCTCACCTCTGTCCCCTGATCCTCATCATCTCTCCCTTACCGAGTCACAGAATCCCTGGCAACATGATAAAAACCTACACAGCTGGCAGGAGCCTGCTGCAGCCGGTACTGGTGCTCCTACCCCAGCTCCCCCAGCTCACTTCAGGAGCAGCCTGGAGGGCTGCCTGGCTAGGGCCAGCGGGGTGCTGGACTCCCCTCTAGGTTTCATCTCAGACGTGATCGCTGCAGGCTTTCTGGTCACTAGTCGTCCATGAGCCTGTAGAGGGACAGGCTGTGTTGGGTACTCAGAGAGACAATTTCTCCTTCTCATCCAACATAATCTTTGCTGGGGAACAAAATTCCAGCACATGATCTTGGCTATAAACCACTGGGACTGCTAGAGCTGGAAGCTTGCTCAGGAGGTGGCTGGGAATAGAAATGTGCAGAATCACAGGTGAGCAAATGAGGGTGGAGAGCCACAGCTGTTCCCCACACTTCTGCTGTGAGCAGAAAAAAAGAGGACCCACTTGATGGCTCTTAACCTGGCCGCCCCAACCCTTCCCCCTCAGCTAAGGGCCTGAGTCCCAGACCCTTCTGGTTCTATATTTTCAGAACAATGGGGCTTAAAACAGATGGAAAGAAGTCCTGAACTTGGTAGGGGTTGCAGTCAATCTGCTTTTCCACCTGAGTCTTCTCTGGGGCTCCTGAGCCTGGCCCAGACCAGCAGCTTGCCCACCCTCAGGCCTCCTGGTAGGCAGAGACCACACTGTCCGCAGGGCTCTGGGCTAAGTGCTGTCCAGGGAGAGTCCCGCTGATGTTATGGATGGCGCCATAGGTCTGTTGCTGCTGCGGGGACAGGGCTGTCCTCTCCGAGGCCAAACCATTCAGAATCCGGGGCACATAGGGCTGTCAACAGATAGGGGAATTAGTGTCTGGGTGGTGGCAGGCATGAGATTCCATACCCATTCCCCTAGGGCCCCTCCTTCCAGCTGAAGGACCCATGCAAAGAAATAACAGCATCACCTTAGGACGTCAGGGCACAAAATATGCCAATTGCAGAATTTCCCAGCAGCCAGGGCAAAACAGAAAACACAACCAATGACACAGTTCTCGTGATCATATAGAAGGAAGCACAACAGAAAAGTTTCCTTCATTTCTCAGAAGAAACAACTTCCTAGCAATGGATTCTAGGAGAACTTTCACTTTATAGAGGAAACAAGTCTTTCTACAGAGGCAAGTCTGTAGAGATTATGCATCCTCCCCACTCCAGGCTCCAGCCCACCCCCAATACCGTCCTGCCCCACCCCTCCCCAGACCCAGGCTGAGAATGAAGCATTTACACCCTCCCACTGCCCTGCTTTCCCCTTGGCTGGCTTGCATAGCCACAGGTGTCTCTGGGTAATGAATCTCTCTGAAGACCTTTTCCTCTGGGGCTTGTCCAAGGACAGACACTGATAAGAGTGCCTGACATAGAGGAGGCAGACACTGGAAAGAACACTGCTAATGAGATCAGCCACCACCTTGGCCTCACATATGTCAGGATGACCAGCAGTCACAGCTGTGGCATCCTGTGGCTTTGGGATCTTGCCCCACTCTGAGAGGAGGACACTGGAGACCAGAGGCAGGGTGAACTGGCCCAGTAAGAGTCCTGGTATCTTTTGAGCATTATGCCTCACTCTGAGGCAGGTGCATCATCCATTTGTTGAACTCAAGGGGGGACTACATTGACACCTCTTGGTGCCTAGTGGAGGACCACACAGGTGGGTGAATGACTGGTGGTAAAGCTTCGTCCAACCACAGGGCTCCTGATGGCGTTCACTATGCCCCAGACTCATCAGACATTAGATATGCAGAGAGGAAAAGTGAGCACGGAACTGAACCTAGGGGGATGGGCAAACATCCGCCAAGACCAATTATCTTCCCAGTGACTGATGTGGCTTCAGATATGCAGGTTAAAATATCCAGAGGGACTAGGGATTCTTTCTCCATTCACATTAATTCCGAAACTTGCCTGCCGTGTGATCAAGGGATTTCTATCCTAACAAGAGACGATCAAAGCACATCAGCCAGAACCTGTCTGAAGGGAACCTCTACCACCAGAGTGAGACAGAGCAACAAGCACTCAGGGGTAAAGATAGATAAAGACAGCTTACTGTGAATGGTAGGGGCACTTGGGCCTCCGTCTCACTTCCTTTGTCACTTGATGATTCTTCTGTCTGCAGATAACAGCAAAGATGCACAATGATAAACAAAACGGATCTCCCTGAACTAGCCCCTCCAAACCAACCTCCAAACAAATGACTATTAACATGCAGAATAACAGTACCCCCTGGCACCAGGCTCCCAGCAGCCCAGCCCCAAGTGGGATAGGGTGTGGGTGCTGGGAGCAGGGATGAGGGAAAGGAGGGAAGCTTCACATCACACCCAACTACCCACGCCTTTCCAAGGAATAAATACAATCTGGAGAAGGCTGTTGCTGTGTGGATATGGAAGGGGTGGAGGGGAACCCGCGGTCTTCTCCAGCATCCTCGCTGGGCAGCAGAGGAGGGGGCCCTGTACCTTGTAGTTCAGAGGGCTGAAGTGCTTGAAACATCCAAAGCAAGTGTAGGCCAGGCAGACCAGGATGGTGAGCAGCACAACCAGGAAGGCGAACAAGGTGGCAGGGGCCTTCAGACCTGGGGACAGAGATGCCAGCCTTGGAGGAAGGGGTGGAGGCCACACCTGGTGCAGGAATTGTGTGTGAATTCTCCCTATCTTCACCCCACCCCACACTCCAGCAGGTAGAATGGTGTTCTCACACAGCCAGGAGCACAGAGAGTGATCCGTGGAATGGTGACCATTATCCCTGGTCAGATTTCAGGCACTGGGAGGCCAAGTCAATGGCCATTTACAGCGTCCTTGCTGGGACAGTTCCCTCCAGTCTCTGGGAGAGACAACCCTGGGCTAGGTAGGATGGAGGCTCTCCCAGCCTGACTGTGGCAGAGTCACATGTCTTCTTTTTCTTTTTCCTGAAAGGGTCAGTTTTCCCTCCAGCATGCCCCATCTCCTCTGTTTTATAAGTTGTGAGGACCTGGACTCCTCCACAACACCCAAGCAATCTGGACCAGTTTTCCCATACCCTTGAGTTCAGTGCCACCAGAATTGATAAAGGGAATGTCTTCTCCCTAAGGAGGTCTGAGGCAACTGACCAGGCCTTCAGGAGGTTATACCCGAGCTTCAGCTAGCTCAGAGGCTAGGTTAACACCACATTCTAATTGGATAACCAACCTAGCCTCCCCCTGGGGCACCACATTCTGATTGGATGCCCAACCAGCCTCACCCTGGGGCACCATGTTCTGATTGGACACCAAGTTGATACCATTAAAGCAGCAAGGGATCTGATAGGCTAGAGGGATGCAGGAATATGAGGCCAAGGGCTGGGGCCCCAGGTCAGAAAGGCCACTCACCCAGGCGCAGGAAGGAGAAGAAGAAGAGCCAGAAGAGGCAGAGGATGGGAGCAGCCAAGGCCTGGTTCACTGCAGCAAAGTGGATCCTCTTCTCCAGCTTGGCGGGAAGGTAAGCAAAGTAGAGGTTGTGTCGATCCACCATGTGCTTGAGCAGAATGTAGATGAGGCCTGCAGAGGTGGGGCTGTGAGCTGGAGTCCCTGCTAGGCCCCAAGGGCATCTCTGTCCCTTTCCTCAGGATAGCAATTTTTGGCATGGAGAAGTGATCAGGCTGCTGATCTATGGCTTAAACCTGAAATTAGGCAAAATGTGCAACCTACCTGCTGGTTCTCTATTTCTCTCCTTTTCTGCATCTTTCCTCACTTTCTCCTGACCCCCAAAGAATGGCAATGTCTGTGATTCTGTCCTCATGGAACAATGAAATTCTAGAATCATCTTGGGAAAGGCTGTTTCACATGGAGATGCCTGGCCTCAATCTTCCTGGCCTCGATCTTCCTGGCCTCAGTCTTCCTGGCCCTCCCATACTGAACCCCCATACTTCAGCACCCCATGCCCTCCTGCATCCTCACAGTCTACAGATGCCCAAAGATCGTACTCCAAGGGGAGGACACAGAAAGTGGGTGCTACCTTTCCTGCCTGCCAAGTTCTGTTTTTTGTTTGTTTTGCAGTACTGGGCATAGAACCTAGGGCACTGGACATGCTAGGCATGCATCCTGCTAATGAGCTACACCCCCAATCCCTCTTGGTTGATTCTTTAGCAGTAAGTAACACAATGCAGTAATAACCAAAGTTCTCACTTTGGAGATAATGTTGTAGCTCTTTGTAGAGCAGGTATTTGCATGCACAAGGCCCTGAGTTCCATCCCCAGGGGAGTAAAAAAAAAAAATCAACCAAGAATAATATGGTCTGCTAGCCAGAGAACCTCACACCGGGACAAGTATACTAAGGGATTTATTTCATAGCTAGGAGGCCAGTGGAAGGAATTTATTTAAAGATAAAATGAGATTTGGTGTCCCATGTGGTTCCTTGGCAGCTTTGGGTTCTAATGGCTATAAGAGGTCCATTGTGTCTGGGATCCACAATGTCCTGGTGATGACTTTCTCTAGGAGGCTTGGTGGAATCAGCTGCCCACATACCCTGGAACAGGCCCCAGGGCCACTTACCAAATGGCACGATGATGGGGCAGGTGATGCTGTAGGCCATGATGACAGTGAAGACGCACAGCATCCACGCATACATGGCTCCAAACTCATACTCGAAGGCCTGGTTCTGGGAGGAAGAGGTGGTAAGGAGCTCATGACACCGCTTGGTGCAGTCCAAGCGGTGGCCTAAGCTGGGTTAGGGAGGACTTGGAAAATAGGAGACTTCTGGAAGTCTTTGCTATCCCTCCCCAAGCCTGATCCAGTTTCTCTTGTGGTGCTGGGGATCAAATGCAGGCCTTATACTTGCTAAGCAGGAGCTCTATCACTGAGCTATATCCCCAGCCCAGGAATTTGTGGATTTTAGTTGTTTGTATGTATGTATATGAGACCAAACTGGTTAAAATGTAAAAATCCTTGCCAGGCGTGGTGGTACACACTTGAAATCCCAGTGACTTGGGAGGCTAAGACAGGAGGATCACAAATTTGAGGCCAGCCTCATCAACTTAGGAAGTCATTTCAAAATAAAAAGGTCTGGGGGTATAGCTCAGTGGTAAAGCTCTCCCCTACTCCCCAACCTAAATTTAAACCCTAGTACAAAAAGGAAAAAAAAAATCCCAAAGTTCTCTCCTCTAGCCCATAGAGAGGAATCTAAATGGTGACATTCCAGGTTCCAAAGCAGCTTCTGGCAGAAGTGGCCCTGGATGAGGTTTGAGAAGCCTTTGGCCCAGCACTTAGCACTAGTAGGTGGCCAGGTAAATCCAGGTCGGGGGTTCTAGCAAGGGAGTCAGAGAGGGGATGGTACCTGCTTGACGTTCCGGCGGTCAGCGGCTGTCTTGGCCATGATCATGCGGAAGGTGTAGAGGATGAGGCCCGGCAGCCGCAGCAGTTCCATGCCGTTGCCGATGAAGGCTGAGGCAATGATGTAGTTCACAAAGAAGGCACCCTGGTCCGGCAGGAAGACGCACCTGGGGAACCCAGCGGGGTGTGTAAGCTGGGAACCAGGGAGCCTCCTTCCCACCAGAGGGAGAGGCAGGAGCCCCTTGGAGGGCTTCAGCCTCATTCTCTCATTCGGCATGTGTTTGTGGAGCACATCTATGTGCCAGGCGCGGAGACTGAAGCTTAGCCTTCCGCTCTGCTGTCCTTGCATTTACGTGCCGTCTGGGGGATACACACAAATGTCCAAATATACTGTATGCCGGGCAAGTGCTCCAGGGGAACTCAAGCAGGGCGGGATGTCCACGATGTTAGCAGGGTGGTGAGAGAGGCCTCTCTAAGGAGCCCACACTTTCCAAGGAGGTGTGTGCCTGGCATTTCCAAGGAACAGCACAAGGGTGGGGGACCAAGCAGACAGCTACTACTGTCATCCTCCCAGCTGTGGTGCTGGGAGGAGAGAGATATGGTCCTGGGATTCTGGATCTATCTTAGAGATAGATAGACTGGGTGTGGTGTGAGAAAGAAAGGATATAAGGTGAACTCCAAGGTTTTTTGCTGCAGAAACTAGAAAGACATTATGGAAGGGGGGGGGGGGGAACTGTGGGAGGGCAGATTTGGGAATAAAAAATCAAGCATTTGGTTTTGGGAAAATAAAATCTGCAATGTCCAGCAGAGCTCCAGATGGAGTTGAGATAGGGATTGGGATTTGGATAGAAGAGTCTGCAGGTGCAGTGTAGACTGATTAATCTGCTCTCTGAGTGCGTGTGCACGTGTGTGCTGCAAGCCTCTGCATGATGCTAAGCCACCCTGCATCGGAGTTACATCCCCAGTAGCACTGAAGTCAGGGATGCACTTGAGGTCACCTAGAGGGGGACTATGGATAGAGAACCAAGTGTGAGCCCTCAGGTAGCTAATGTCTAAGTTAAGGAGACTTGAAGGAGCTAGGAAGGAGCCGCCACTGGACAGGATTGCTGAGAGCAGAGGCCCAGAGCTGAGTGAAGATAGCGTTTCAAGGGAAGGGAGTTTCAATCAAATGTGTCAGATGTTGCTGATAAATCACAGAAGATAGGAACTAAGAGTTGGCCATTGAATTTGGCAATCTGGAAGTCACTGTCAACTAGACAAGAGCTAGGTGGGTACAGGCCTGGCTGCCAGCTCCCGAATCATTGCCCTACCCAGAAAAACTCACTTAAAATAATTAGCCCCTTCCTTACAGGTAGGTTCACCAGTTTGCCCTGCAAACATACCCTTGGAAGAGTTAATCCCAGGCCTCTGGGCCTATATTTAGCCCCAAAGTACAATGCAATAGAGGCTGGGCTTAAATCCCAACTCTGTCTAATTAGCTGGGTAACCTTAAATGAGTTAATCAAAATCTCTGCGTCTCAGTCTTCTCATCTGTAAAATGGAGATAATAACAATACGTACCTCATAGCTTGTTATACATGTTAAATGAGAAAAAGATGTATAAAGGATTTAGCATAGCACTTTTGTAATTAACATTATTGTTCAGTGGGTGTAGTATAGGTTAACAATACTAATAAGACACACATCAGCCATAAATTGAACCCCATTTTCCCAACAAAAATAATCCCCAGACCAGACAGTCTCTCCGGCTGCTGTGCTTAATTATTATCCTCCTTCCTTGCTCCCTGGCACCACAGAGACCCAGCAGTTCCTTTTCCCTGAGCGGCTCTGTGCTCAGTAAGTAAGATTCAAATAATAGAAATGACTGTTGCTGAGTTTTGGCCTAAAAGATTAATCACATTTCTGCAAGGGTAGCACAAAGTGGGTCAGTTCCCCTGGTGTGTACCAGGCACCTGGCAGGGGTACTTATAATGCCCCAGGCCCTACCGTTGCAGGTAGCAAGATGCCTGACTACCACCCCAGCCCTTCTACTGTGGCCCCAGACCGAGGACCTGTGGACCTGGACCCAGGACGGTGGTTCCAGAACTCCATCTGTCTGATACTTACTCCAATCTGATAGAGGTCTCAGAGGAAGTTTTGTCAAAGAGCCACCGGAAGAAAAAATCCAGACTGAAACACAAATGAATCTCAGTTTATTTCTTTTCTTTTTTGTAGTGCTGGGGATGGAACCCAGAGTCTCACACATGCTCTGCAACTGAACCACTGGGCTACCCACCCCCAGCCCCTAAGAGTTTATTTCTAACACTCCATGTGACCACGATATATTTTCATCTTGTTCCACTCTAAAAACAGGCCAGATCTTAAGATCTACCTTTGTTCTCTACAATGCCACTTACTACAATGTGACTCATTGGGGCTTTTTAACTGAAATTTCCCTCCCTCCTTAAGATAATCACAGCTCTGATTAGACCCTCCCTAAGAAGAAGTCCCTAATAAGTTCTGTGTGCAGACTTTTTTTTTTTTTAAGGAAGATGAGATTTTCAGGAGAATCAATTAATCAGTACAACTGGAACCCAAGTAAACAGCACAGGCTTAAAAGTTGTTAGGGAGTTGCATCTGCTCCAAAACCATTCACATTCTCCTTGGGGCAAGCCTTCCCAGAGGTGGCCCTAATTCTGAATTTAGGACAGGAGGCAGAGGTGTATACCTGGTGAGGCCCAGGGAGGGCAGAATCAGCACCATGAAGATCAAGAATATGTAGACCTTGGTCATCATGATCCGGTTTTCCCCTGACCTGCAGGAAGTCAGAGATGAGTATTTATGGTCCCCCAAAAGCTCCAGGTGCTCCCAACTAAGGCCCTGCTATGTGCCCATTGCCCTGGCTTGGAGTGTCAGAGACGTCCTTTTTAGTGGGGGGACGTTGAGGCTCGGGCACTCACTTGGTCCAGTGAGACTCCAGCAGCGTAGAGTAGTAGACAATGGATGGGAGTAGGGCCGAGAAGGACCAGAGGAGGAGTGTTGGGAAGAATTGGCTGACAATCGGGTTCTGGAAGACAAAGTCCATAGCAGAGAGAGTTGGAGGGGCTCTGGGCCACAGGAGCTGACCCGAGGGCATGGTGGCTCAGTGGACTCTTGGGGCAGAGTCTTGGTCATCCTCCAGAATCAATGTTGTGCTGGGTACAGGGTAGACAGTTCTCAAATATTGATCAAATAAACAATAATAGCCCCTTATGATTCTATAGCTCTTTATAGCAAAGAAGGCAATTTCACACATAACAGAACTCCATTTATCTGATGGACAACATCTCTGTTCCCTATAGAAAATGAATGGCTGATGCTAAGGAAGACCAAAGCTTGAGGCCAGGGCCCCTCTCCAGTTGGCCTTCCCATTCAGCTCCCACTGGTCCAACTGCAGCTTACCAGGACGCTGTGCTGTTTGATCCCAATCCTGTTATGCTGGTTATACTTGTTATTGTCATTATATGACTTAACTTATTATTTTCACTGATTAAATGGACATAAAAATAGGAAGAAATTCTCTTTGGATACTAAACTAGGGCTGAGAGTGCAGTTCAATGGCAGAGTATTTGCCATCGCTCATTTGAGGCCCTGGTTTCCATCCCCAGCACCTTGAAAAACAAATAAACCAACCAATGAAAGAAAGGGAGAGGAAGAATGAACAAATGAACTAAGCTGGATATTTTGAAAAGATTTATAAAGACAATTTCTTAAAAGTGCTGTTGAATCAGATAAGAGTAAATTAACTGTAAAAGACCAAGGGATATGAAATCTAGAAGGTTTTATACTTGGAATGGCTTTGCAAGTATCTTTTAAGTCCTTGCTTTGCTTTATTTATCTATTTTTAGGTGCTGGGGTTAGAACCAGGTCCTTGCACATCCTAAGTACTTGCTCTACCACTGAGCTTTGTCACCAGACTAAATTCTTACTGTATTTTAAAGAAACCCAAGCTGGAATCACAAATGATGAAATAAGAGTGCAATTTATGTAAAATAGACAAAGAGGAACCCAACCCAGCAAATCCATCTTCAAAAGAACAGATCTTGTCCCTATAAAAGATTACCAAAGGCAATAAGCATTTACCTGCTGTAAATCTAAATCAAACTGCTGGATGTATACCTAGGTAGCCTTTTATCACATGTCAGATAAGAACTCCAACCACACACCAGCTCGCTGGATCATCATCACAACCTGAGCATTCTATGGCAGGTATTCCAACCCCAGCTCCTGGGTGAAACACTCAGAATCAGAATTCATTACCCAGGGATGATTAGCCCAGTGGAATTGGAAAAAAGAAAAGAAAAAAGATCCAGGTAGATATTTTAGCAAAGTTAAGTATGGGAAAATTGTTTCTCAATAGATGTCTATTTAGAGGGTGTTCAGGCTGTTATTCTAATGATTCTTCTTTGCTTTTTGTTTTGTTTTGTTTTTGAAACATGATCTCACTAAGTTGCTGAGACTGACCTTGAATTTGCAATCCTGCCTCAGCCTTCCAGGTTACTGGGATTACAGCTGTATGCCACCTCATCTGGCCATCTAAGGTGGGTTTTTTGTTGTTGTTGTTTGTTTGCTTTTTTTTTTTTTTTTTTTTTTTTTTGGTATCAGAAATTGAACCCAGGGGTGCTTAACCATTGAGCCACATCCCCCCCCTAAACTTAAATTTTTGTTTTTTATTTTGACACAGGGTCTTGTTATGTTGCTCAGACTGGCCTCAAACTTGTGAACCTCCTGCCTCAGCCTCCAAGCCACTGGAATTACAGGAATGGGTCATTGTGCCCCAGCTAAGGTATTTTGAAAATCATTCATTAACTATATAGAATAAACTACTTTAAAATGAGATTATGAGAAACTAAAACATAAAGAAATCATCATCCATGATCCTGCCACCCCAATCAACAAAGTGCTTTTCATTCTTTCCTGTCCCTTCTCCATAGTGTCTACGATTTACACGAATCACTGTATATTCCCTGGAACCAATGATTAGAGAATTTGACATTCTGCTTTTATCATAAGTCCCTCCTCTGTGCCAAAAAACCTTTATAATTTTTATTAGATGCTTAACATTCTATCAGGCTGAATATGTCTCATTCAGCTCAAATGATCCCTTCTGTTGAGCATTTTTAGATTGATTCCATTAACTTAATAAATGTATCTACATAGACATATTAACTGTAAAAACACTGTAATAAACATGGTCATGCTTTTAAACCCCTGCTTGGGGTTTAAAAGTGCAGACATGAGCTGAGTAATTTGGCCTCCTGGTTCAGTCCCCCCAAACCCTTTGACCCTCATTCCTCCCCCACCCATGATGCCCCTCTCTTGCTGGCCCTCCTGGATGGGCCTCGCAGCACAGTCACTCACATTTAATGCATGGATGGGTTTGGTGACATTGAACTTGTCCATGGTGGACAGGATGATGGAGGGTGTGGTCAGGAAAAACAGCACTATGAAGAGGGTGAAGTTGATGCCCAGCCACTGGAGCCACCAGCGGAGGCCCTGGATGGAGAGGTTCTTCCTGCAGAGGGGGGGACACAGGCCCAAATGCTTATCTCCCAGGCATAGGCCAACAGTGCCAGCAGTGCTTAGGTGGGTGAGAAGGTCAGATTTAGACATGCCAGGAGACCAGCCTGGGGGCTCTGGCTGAGTATGTAGTACTTGGCCTTCAGGAGTAAAGTCAAGTTCTCTGCACTGGCCTTCAGCTACAAGAAGGCCGAGTTTCAGTTCCCCAGCTCAGACAGAAAAACACTATTCACTGCTGACGTGGCTCCTCGCCAGAGTCTGGGAACCAAAACCTACCAAAGAGATGTCACGAGCACCCAAATGGACCAAACAAAGCTCCAGCGTGACCTTTTTTCGACATCTGCAATGCCCTGTGACTAGCAACACATTCTTCCCAATGGTACCATAGGTTGGGGTGCAAGGAGGTAAAAGGCAGAGAAAAAGGGGCACAGGCACAGCTGGAGCCTGCCCTGGACCCTCATTTCCACCAAGAACAGACCATACAAATCAATCACAAGTTTGAACCAGCAAGCAAAACTGTCAGAGGCTAAACTTAAATTCAGTGGAGATAGGCATCCAGAACTCCTTCTGTGCAGGTACCAGAGGCCACTCTGGACAGGCAGCCAGGCTGGGCCTCCATCCTCAGCATCCACTATACTTAAGTCTCCTCCATGGCTCTGGGGATAGCTTGGCTCACCAGCTGTGCTGTATGTATAATGTGGTAGCCATAAGCTACATGTGTTAATGAGCACTTGAAATATGGTCTCAACTGAGAAGTGCTAGAAGAATAAAACATGCAATAGCTTTCTAAGACTAAGCATGTAAAAGAGAATGTAAAGAAGTCTCAATTAAAAAAATAATTACCTCTGCCAGTGTTAACATTTTGGGTATATTAGGAGAGATATATTATTAATATTAACTTAAATGGTTTCCTTTTTTAACAGACCTACTAGGAAATTTAAATTACATATAGAGTTCATATTATCTTTTTGCTGGACACTGTTTGAATGCTAGGGAGTAACAGTGGAGGCAAGAGCTAGGTGTGGACATCCCAGTTGGGCCACATAGAGTACATCATGGCACCTGGGCCCAGTGAATTACACAAGACATGTGTAGATCTCCACTCAATGTCAGGTCACACCTATGCCCTGGGTGACAGGATGGCCCAGCAGGAGCCCAGGTCTCTCTTCCACCCCTTCCCTGGCCTGGGAGCTCACCAGCAGATGTCCTCTGGGTACGAGGCAAAGGTAACTGTCCAGTTGGAGATGCAGAGTTCTCTGCTGTAGGAAGACGGCTGGGGCTCACCTTTGCACCGAAGGCCTTGACACTTGCAGGCGTTGAAGTCTTTCAGGATGCTGCCAGGAAATGCAGAACCAGTCAGGGCCCAGCTCAGCTGAGGTACCACATACATCAAATGGGGACCAAGGAAAAGTGGGAGCTGCACAGCACAGGTCTTTGCTTTAACATTCTCTTATTGTAGTGAAAGAGGTGTCATGCTTGGCACACTACATCTTTTTTAAGTTTTTTTTAATCCTCACCCTGCAGCAAGGGATTACTGGTCCCATTTCATACACAAGGAAACAGGCTCACCCAGTTAGCCCGCTGTTTGCACTTCCCCAACACAATGCTCCTCCGAGGGCCACTCCCTCCACCTGCCCATGAGGCTGGAGCTCTGATCTGAGTCTGCTGCCAGCCCAGGGGCTTCACCTTTCCATATCTTCCCTTCACCCCTAGCCTGACAGCATTAGGCCACATCATACACTGCCTGATCCTAAACTCCCTCCCAGGACACCCACCTGCACCCTCATCATCTCCACTCTTTCCCCATTTGGCCTCCCATGAAGAACCCAACACCTCTTGACTCCTGTCTCCCTTCCTACTGGCCTCCTCGCACCCCTGGGTCTGAGGCAGGGACCCCAGTGAGTAACATCCAAGAGTCCATAACCAAGGTCATCATGCCAGAGACAGTGAAGGCAGAGGAAGGGGCGCTGGCGTGGCCTCCTCCTTTCCTCATCCCACTCCCAACCTACACCCTGCTGTTCCCAAGGCAAGGTGACACCAAGGTCTCAGGTGTAGGAGCACTTTATGAGTTTATAGCTCCAGACTTCCCAAAGCTGTGAATACCATAGTGTCCCCCATGGGTCCTCCCTCCCAGCTACACATTGGGCCTGTGAGCAGAAGCCTCTGCGGTTCTAGAGCAGATGTCTGCAAGGAGGGAGCATCCACTCAGAATGCTAGACACAGAGCCCAAGGGAAGGATCCCTGGAGCAGCTGGTGAGAGCCTGGCAGTGGACCAGGCCACATCAGCCCAACAGGAGTCAGGTGAATCACCCCAGGCCAAGCCCTGTCAGCTGTCACACAAACATGGGTTGGGTTCCCTGAAGGAGGAATGGTAGGGTGGCCTCTACCCAGAATAGAAAGCAAGTTATCCAGATGGGGCCTGGGAGTCAGCTAAGAAAGGGCCCGGGATGGGTTCCTACTCACTAGGTGGCCATGGACTTCTCCTGGAAGGTGACAAAGGCCATCCCCAGGGGCTGATCCTGGACATGGCATTCCTCTGCCGAGATCCTCTCTATCAGCCTGTCCTTCAGGCGTGTGTAGTAAGAGATGGCATCCTCCTGCCAGAAGACACAGCCCCTTGGAGTGATGCGGCCCTGGACAGGTGTCAGGAGCACCCCTACATCAGTGCCCCTGCTCCTGGCAGGGATGTGGGGCCCTCACCCTCTCACAGCCCTTCACTTCACAGCAGCAAAACTGGCCACAGGGCTTGGGGTTGATGAGGGTTGCCAGACCAGTCTTCATCTGCAGATTTGTGTAATAAGTCAGGCTCTTCTCTGTCTTCTTTCTGTAGAGATGAGAGTGGGGTTGGAGATAGGGCACAAGTGTCAGACTCATAGTCCTATGGACAGGGGTCCCTTGCACACAGTCTGTCACCAGGGCCTCATGCACACCATCTGTCACCAGGACAGAATGGGAGTTGAGTTTTTTGAACCACAAAAGGGAAAGACCACCCTTCTCCCTTCTCAGTGGAGGGATCCCAGGATAGCCAGGAAGAAGTTGGACATTCAGGGGACAAGGGGTCAGAAAGCTCCAGGACAGGTGAACCAAGGCACACTCCAGCAACCCTCCCTTACCTCTCCCTGCACAGGTAGATGAGCTTGGCCACGTTGTAGCACAGCTGGACATCCACCACCTCACATGTGGGATATGCATCCCTGTGGCCAGGGCAGGCCAAGGCAAAAGACAGTCATTGGAAGAGTGACCAGATCAGGAGGGACAAATTGCCCCCAATCACCAAAGGAAAGAATGGTAAAGCATTCAGGCTACTAGTTTCTGTGCCAGCAGAGACCTCTTTTCTGTTTGTCTTTTATTCCCCAAAAGGGGAAAATTTTTGAAATCTGAAATTTTGAAGTTTGAAAAAAATGTTTTGTTTTGTTTTGTTTTTTCTTTTGGTGATGCTGGGCTAGAACCCAGGGCTTTGCAAATATGCTAAGAAAGCATTCTACCCCTGACCTTCATCCCAGCCCTTTATATTTTTGGAGATAGAATCTCACAAAATTTCCCAGGTTGGCCTTAAATTTGTGTTCCTCCTGCCTCAGCCTCCCAAGTAGCTGGGATGACAGGTGTGCACTACCACATCTGGCCAAAGAGACTTTTTTTTTTTTTTTTTAATATCCTGAAGGTAACTGTCTTAAAACTGACAAGTTTATATCTACTTGGCTTTCAATCAGCAGGTACTTCTCATGGGGAAATTTGAATACATCAGGGCTGGGGTGTGGCTCAGTGGTGGAACTTGCCCTGGGTTCCATCCCCACCACCAAACAAACAACCAAACAAATCCCACATCTGTTATTCCTTCTACCTACCCAAAGGAAGAGATTTATCATTTGTCCTAGGGTAATATCTATCCTGGGCTATCATTGAAATCCTAGTCAGTTCATAAACTTTGTGAAGGTCAGAGACCTTCAGTAGGTCTAATGAAAGCAAAACATTGCAATCAATCAAGTGTCTACACACGTATCAACAATCAGCAAAATATGTAATCAATTATTATTGGCCAGATACTGTTATATATGTTAACATATGTAATCCTCATCATAACCTGTGAGTTTTTGACATTATTTTATTTTTTGGCAGTACAGGGGATCCAACCTAGGGCCTTGCACATGCTAGGCTAGCACTCTACCACCAAACTGCATCCTCATCCTTTGTCCCCATTTTACAAATGTGTAAACTGAAGCCCACAAATTCTAAGTGGCTTTGCCCAAGGTCACGTAACTTGTGAGTGGTTGATGTCCATTGCCACCACACAATGTCATCTCACCATACACACAATTGTACTCTTGGGGACATCAAGACCATGTCAATCTCCACCCACTACTCTTCTAAGTAGTGGCAAAAAAAAAAAAAAAAATCCTGATAAGCTTACATTCTAGTGAGAGGACAGCCCATAGATGTGGAAATTATTCAGCTAATCAATAGGACTATTTCAGGTCCCAATAAGAGCTTCGAGGAAGAGATGCCCCATTTAAGTATCTCTGCTACAAGGGAAATTCACACATGGGTCCCCATGGACTGCAACAGCATTCACTAAGAAGGATTCTTAAAATAGGAAAAAGTGTGAGTCATACAATGTTTGCTTGGGAATGAGGGGACCTTTCTTTTCTTCTTTCAGTGTATACGTGAAGTAGAACTGCTATTTCCAAATGCTGCCTCGCAGGCAATTTGGGGGAATTGTTTCAAGGAATAGAGAAAAATGATTGTGGTGTTGAGACTTTATATGAAGTGATTATTTCTAAAATACTTGCAGTTTCTGAAAAAACATTAAATATTAATTCAAAAATCGTAAATATTCCTTTCACAATTCTGTTTATAGTAATAATTTGCTTAGCAAGTGCTTTCTTCATAAAAAGCACAAAGTTAAACTGTAGCCCACTTCTAGTGCATGCTATAAATTAGTGACTGCTGAATTGATAGGAAAGACCTCAGTAAGGGAGCTTGACCTTCAAGTCCTCCAGCCCTGAGCCTTGGGGGCCTGTTGCTCCACCCCACCCCCTTGCCAGTTGTTCCCTTGGAGGCTCTGGGGCTTTTCCCTGCCTTCGGCTATACAGATCCTCCTGCCTCCACCTACAGGAATTGCATCTAAGGGTCTGTTGGAAAGGAGGTTTTACATGGAAGGCCAGAGCTGGGCAGAGTGCTCCAGCAGAGTGCTCCTTCTGAGTGGATAAGCCAACAAATGCAGGCACCTGAGATCCTTCTGCCATAGACTCTAGTTCGTGGTTGGCAGAAAAGCTCCGCTTACGTAGCTCTTACTTGGCAAAGTAGACACTCAGACTCCAGGGTGAACAATTTTCTTTTCCCACATACTCTCAAGATGTTTCTTTGCACCTGTGCCCTGGTCCACACTCTGGACACTATGGTCAATGTGGCGCAGCCATGGTTATTTGAAGAGAATGGGCCACCCCACCCCTATCCCTTGTATAGCACAAACAGAGCCAGCACACAGCAGCCATTCAATGCCTTTGTGGCAGTGCCAGTCCTTCTCGGATCTCACCTGCATACCCAAGTGGAAGACATAAGGTGTTCACCTAAGGTACCTGCCTGAGGGTACTATGTTAGGACTATCCTCTGGGACTATCCCAGAGCTTCCCAGCCTTGGTTTAGGAAGCCCTGGGATACAGAGCACAGGGCACCTGGACCAGTCCTAGGATGATGTCCATCCAAGTCTTTTCAGAACTACACCAACCAAGGCCTCTGCTTGACTCCAGAATGCTCCCTGACAACTTCTCAACATCCTAAGCTGTCCCCTGGAGGGACTCAGCTCCCCTTCTGTGTCCCTCAGCCCTGCTTACCGAAAGTGGCTCTCCACTGTCTCTTTTTTGGCATCTCTGGAGAGTCCTGTGATGAATAAGGTCCTTCTCACCTGCCAGAAAAACATGACAGGAAGAAAAGTCACGGAGGCAAGCCGGGATCTGAGTGGGCCCAGGTCTGTACCCCATTCAAGCCTCCTGAGAGAAAACAATAGAAAATTAGACAGCTTGGGTTTTCTTTTCTCATGGCCTTGGCAAGCCCTGGAGCATGTTATTTATACAGCATCCCCTTCTGGGATACAGAAGAATCCATTTCCAAAGCAACTCTCTGAGCCTCCTTTGCAGGGCAGGAGACTGAGAAAGAACCCAGAGAAGATTGTGATTCAAATGGGTCACACAGAATACAGAGGAAGACCCAGGCCTGGGACCAAGTCACACAAAGAAGGACTGCCTCAACCTAAACTTTTTTTTTTTTTTTTCTGTTTCTGGTTGTATTTTTGCATTTGAACCAGAGCCTTGTGCATGCTAGCCAATCACTGTACCACTAAGCTACACCCGTAGTCCCTCAAACTAAACTTCTTTACTCAACGTCAGAAAGTACAAGTCCAAACCCCAAAGATCAAAGAACGAGTTAGCAAGGGTGTGGATGGAGCAGGGAATTCAATCAGGTCCATGCTGGAAGGGGGAACACCACACAGCTCAGCATGTAAGACAAAAATAGCCAGACATTGACTCTCTCTTGGCCCACTCTATTCTACTTTACAGAGTGTTACTTCTCACTTTCATTTTCAATAAATCTATGCTTTGCCTGTTTAAAAAAAAAAAAAAGAATGATTTGGGGCAAAATATCCAAATCTTTTATTTTATTTATTTATTTATTTTGGTACCAGGGATTGAACTCAGAGTCACTCAACCCCTGGGCCACGTCCCCAGCCCTATTTTGCATTTTATTTAGAGAGAAGGTCTCACTGAGTTGCTTAGAGCCTCGCCATTGCTGAGGCTGGCTTTGAACTTGCAATCCTCCTGCCTCAGCCTCCCAAGCTGCTGGGGATTACAGGCGTGCACCATCTTGTTTAGCAAAATATCCAAATCTTAAAACAATCCACAGGAAATTAAAATAACAACAACAACAAAAAGATAATGTCAAGTGAGAGTATGATTATCCAGGCAGATTCTAGAGGCTCCTCCCTGAGCTCATTGCTGTCATGGTCCAATGGCTCAACTGGGAGGCTGTTCCCCTCTGGCTCCCACCCACGCCCCTCCTCACACATGTCCCAGACCCCTTGCCTCACTTACCAGGCTCTCTTCTTTGTACTTGATGGACTGGGTGTGGTGCCGCATGAAGCCCACGGTGAGGATGAGGTAAATGACAGCAAAGATGGTGTGCAGCCAAAGAAGGTCATTGCTAAGGGGGGACACCACCTAACATCAGGGCTGTGCTCCCAGGCAACAGGGTTGGGGGCATGGGCTGAGGCCAGGTGACCTTCAGTGGGCATCATGCTGAGTGCCAATGGTTTCATCACAAGAGAGCATCCAACAGAGGCCATGTAGCCAATACCCCTTCACCCTTATAAATACTTCAGAGAGGTCCCTGTCCCTATCCTGAAAAATGAACTCTAGATCCACGGGACCCTCTGTGATTCCTAAACCCCCTGCAAACAGCAGCTGCCTGCGTCGTGTTCACACCCCCAGCTTCAAGAGGCTTCCAGACATAGCCTGCTGCTTTGGACTCCCTCCAGCCTACCCTGGCTCCTCCCCAGTTTCACCCATCAGCACCCCCATACCAATGGGTCCATACTTACCCAGTCTGCAGGTTTGCAATTGTTGTTCTTCCAAAGCTATAAGGATCTTTGTCTGTGGAGAAGCACAGATGATTAGTTCCGGTTCACACTGGGGAAGCAGGAAGGGCATAACCAGCCTTGGTTTGGAGCAAGGACACCTGGACCAGTCCTAGGATGATGTCCATCTAGTCTTTTCAGAGCTACCCCAACAAGGCCTGACTCCAGAATGCTCCCTGACAACTTCTCAACCTAACATGAAGGTAAAGTCAGAATTTTAATTCATCTTGTTTTGAGATTTACAAAAACAGAAATACTTTGAGAAAACTAGAAACATCCTAAGCTGTCACCAAAACTGAGACTGGGAATCGCTGGTGTTATAGGTGGATTCGTGATGGCATCTTGGAAGCTGGGGAGATGTGATTCCACACTGATTTTGACTAAGCATCTTCCAGATCCTCAACTGTGGCCTCCTGATCTGGGTGAGGGCAGGAAAGTATAAAACACTTTCTAAAATTCCCTGATCTGATTCCATAAATGTTTGGATCTTTTTTTCCTTCTTTTTAGATAGAACCAGAAACTGATATTAAGGGGGTCTCAGTTTTTGACCCACATTTGGAGCAGATTCTCTTCTAGATCTTGAGTCAGATGGGAAAATTTTCAAAAGTCACCTCAAGGCTGTCTCACATCTGAATAGAGGCCTGACTCCTGGACCTGGTCTATCACAATGAACCCTTTCCCCAGGGCCACTGCTCTATACCATCCCAACACAGACAAGGATGAGAAGGGGTGTTACCTAGCAAGTCTCCTGAGAGGTTGACAGGCAGGATGACACACAGGGACAAGAAGCTGACCACCACCAGCAGGAAGATGAGGTGCCTCTGGAAAGACAGGTAGTGGATGGCATCCTCCCCACACCACTCCAGGATCTGGTCATCACTGGCCAAGACACACATGGAATCTTAATAAGTAGTGATAACAGCTGGGCCCTGGCATGGATTGTCTCATCTAATCCTTATGACAATCCTGTGAGATACTCTGCTATTATTCCTCTTTTTTTTTTTAATATGTGTGGATACAAAGGTACAGAAAATTGCATAGCTTTCAGGCCTACACAGTTTGTAACAGTAGAGCTACGTCATAATTTTCAGGACCTACCCTCTTACTAGTGGGGCAAAGGTACTGCTGCTGCCCCACTTCATGTTGCCAGAAACATCTGTGCCCATGTTATGCACGTGGTGAGGTGTGTAGACATACAGACCCTTTCTGCTGCTGGAGGTCACATTTGGATTTGGAGTGTGCCCAGGCCTATGGTCCCACCCTTTCTCCTGTTTCCCCTGCAGGTGAGGTGGGAGAGAAGGTGAGCCAATGTTCATCCAACTGCACCTGCCACCTCCCTGTGTCCCTGGCCATGGCCCCAGAGACAGGGAGGTGGTAGTCTGCTCCACCATTTTCCACCCTCCGAAGTGCCGCATTAGGAAGCTCTGGGTCAGCTGGGAAACTGGAGAACTCTAGGCTCAGACAACCAGAATTCCTTGCTGCAGAGGGAGAAGGGGCAGGTGTTCCACTTGTTCTTACTTTCCTGACAGGAAGGGATCCCAAGACCCTCCCTTCCAGAAGGCCTGGAAAGCAATGCACTGGATGAGCTCAGAGAAGCAAGTATAGCATAAAAGAACCAGTCTGAAAGGTGTCAGTGTGGGCTTTGCCATCAGAAATCCAGTTCAAGCCAGGCGAAGTGGTGCACGCCAATTATCCCAGTGGCTTAAAGGCTGAGGCAGGAGGATCGCAAGTTCAAAGCCAGCCTCAGCAACCACCGAGGCACTAAGCAACTCAGTGAGACCCTGTCTCTAAATAAAATGCAAAATAGGGCTGGGGTTGTGGCTCAGTGGTTCAGTGACCCCGAGTTCAATTCCCAGTACAAAAAAAAAAAATCCAGTTCAGCCACCTCTGTCTGAGAGCAGATCCTATGGCCTACCTGAGCCTCCGCCCAGAACAGGAAACTGTCCACTACCTATTTCATCAGCCTAGTAAGATTCAAAAAGACAGTGATCACCAAGTACCAAATGCTGCAACTGAGCACCAGAGGATACTTAGAAATATGCATGTGAATGTGACTTCTGCTTCCTCTCCATCTCCAGGACAAAGCTTGGCAATGACTACATGCTTTCACTTCTAAATAAGCCACCCCTCCTCTATATTTTAACATCACTGAAATGGGGTGTGCCCTACAGTTATAGTTGATGGTAGCTTAAATGGCAGCATTTTCTTGCTTTTAGTGTTATAGCAAAATAATATATAGCTTCCAATGATGGCTTCTTAGACTCAAGTGGCAGAGCAAAGATTTCTCCAGCCCCTGTAATCCCAGCTCCTTTTACATGAGAGGTGATAAACCAGTTCTTAATCACCAAGAACCTCTCTTAGATTTCTCTCCATGGGCTCCAAGTTTTTTAAAACAGAAAACTTTTAAACAAATGAGCCAAATGTATTTTACTTCTCCACTTTTCACTCATTCAAAAATATGTACACCTGCCTAACAAAGCTTTTACCCACATCTAGACAGTGTTAAATATTAAGTAGAATAACTCCTGCTTAAGGGAAAAAAATAATGTTAGCTATGTAGCAACATGAAAGAAAAGGACATCATAGAATTGATGAAATATAGTGGCTGCAGAACATTGAGTAAGTTCCTCTCTCTGGGCCTCTGATATAACACAGGTCTGGCCCAATTCAAATGAACTAACACATGAGAGATAAATTGTTGACTTTGGTGGGAGTTGTTCCCAGGAGACACTGGCAGGAGACAGAGCCATGTGATGCCAGTGAACTCTGGCCTGCTTCAGGAGGAGAGGTGGCTTATTTAGAATATTTTGAAATTCCATGGATTATTCTGGGGGAAGAAAAAAAAGTTCATTGCTACTTTAAGAAACCTTGGGGGGGGGGGGCTGGGGTTGTGACTCAGTAGTAGAGTGCTCGCCTAGCATGCATGAGACACTGGATTTGCTGCTTAGCACCACATAAAAATAAAATAAAGATATTGGGTTCACCTAAAACTAAAATAAAGAAAGAAAGAAACTTTGGGGTCCAACTGCAGTTTGGAAACCCTGAACGGTGTTCCTCCAACAGAACTGTGTACCCTCCAGCATCTAGGCTTCAGTCCTACAGGCCTCCCTGTGACCTTGATTCAGGAGCCTCAAGGGCCACCTTTATTTTTAGTCCCCACATATTGCTTTGGACCTGAACTGAAAAGTATCTAAGAGATCACATCTCAGGATCAAGCATCTTGGCTTTTTCCTCCTGATTGATCAAACACCTGAACAAAGAAGCCCAAACAAAGCCACCTGTCCCCAGCAGCTGTCCTCTAGTGTACTCACTGCAGGCGGAAGATCGCAGTCAGCCAGGGGCAGCATCCCTGGAAACAGAGAGAACAGGGATTGGCATCCAACATCTGTGTCTTGGGGGAGGTAGATGTAATCATTATCCTTGAGATTATGTTCTTTGCAAGATGTTCCCCATGCCTGGAATTCTTGCTGAAGTCTATCAAATTTTGACAATTAGTGTTATCACACAAGCTCCAGGGTCACATCACAATACATGGATCAAGAGCAATAATGACAGGCATAGTGGTTCAGGACTATAATCCCAGCTTCTCAGGAGGTGGAGGCAGGAGGATAGAGTATAAGGTTGTCCTGGGAAACTTAGCAATACCTTGTCTTTAAAAAATAAAAATAAAAATAAAAAAAACAAAAAAACAAGAAGTGCTAATGAAAGCTCAGGGCAGACGCAGAGAAAGTGATATGGGCTTCCATTAGACCGTTTCAAAGTGACCTAATGAGGTAGGACAATGAGAGGAAACAAGCCTAATAAATTGAACAATCCCCTGGAGTGAGATTTAGAGAGAGAAAGGGGTGTGGGGGGGGGTTTTACTGTCCTTCACATCTTTTAAACCTAACACCCCCTAAAGCTGGACTATTATCCAGCTGGAAAAGACAAATATTTGTTCACCATTTATTCAACAATGACTGAGCACCTCCCAGGTACCCGGTGCAGGGGAACAAGGACAGATAAGGCAGGGTTCCTACCTACATCTGGCTCACAATCTAGCAGATAAGTCAATAATTAACTGTAATACCAAGCCATAAGTATAAGAGACAAATACTGGGCGGGGCACAGTGGCGCACACCTGTGATCCCAGTGGCTCAGGAGGCTAAGGCAGGAGGATCGTGAGTTCAAAGACAGCCTCAGCAAAGGTGAGGCGCTAAGCAACTCAGTGAGACCCTGTCTCTAAGTAAAATATAAAAAAAGGGATGCTGGGGATGTGGCTCACTGGTTAAGTGCCCCTGGGTTCAATCCCCAATACGAGAGAGAGAGAGAGAGGTGTGTGCTGGGACACCCCAGAGGATTCCATTGCTCTTTCTGCCTGAGAATTGATCAAGTCTCCCGATGCCAGGTCTCCATCCAGCTGCCATCTTCCCTGTGGTACTTCCAAATTCAGGTGCTTTGGTTGATGTAGAGAAGAACTTTCTCCAGCACCAGCCACTCAGGAACCATAATAGGAAGTTAGCCACTGAACCAAGATTACAACTGCCCCCACCCCACTAAGCATTACTGCAGGTCCCCACCCCTAGCCACACTCCTACTGTCCTTTGGATACCAACCAGCTCATTTTCAAAGTCGTGTTGCCCTGAAGAGGAAGTCGATGACAATCTCTGGAATCTGGACTCACTAGAGACACAAAAGGAAAAGAGAAATATATGATTCTAAAAAATAAAAAGTCAAAAAAAAATTATATCCAGGATTTTGCTGCCCAATCTTAAAGATCTATCCCTCACAATCTAGCAGATAAATCAATAATTAACTGTAATGCCAAGCCATAAGCCAAAACTACTATCCCTCAATGGTTGTGAAAATAAAGAAAAGATAATACCCATTTCACTCTGAAAAACGCAGTCAAGGATAATACCCATTCCCAGATACAGCATAAAACTTTGTTATGTGAAATTAATAACATGGGGTCAGGGCATCAATAGACCATCCCTGTGTGCTCACAACCTCCAAGCTCAGGACAGGACTCATCCACCTAAAGGGACTTTAAAGTGCCACCTGTTTATAAGAGACCTCCTAAAATATCAAATAAAATTGGGAATAAATACTGTCTTTGGTCCTACCCTGGTGACCTAGAATGACAGAGAATCGGAGTTCAACTCTGGAGAGGGGACCTGAGAAACAGACACTCCACAGAAGGCATCAGACTACATACTCTACCCAGGGAGGTAATACCAGAAAGGAGGAATGCAGGACCTTTCAGGGCCCTGTAACTGGAGTGAGGGGGAGGGAGAAGAGGAAGCAGAGGAAAGGGGGATGGGAAAGAGAAGAAGGGGGAAGGAGAGGGGGAGAGCAAGAAAGTGAAGGAGAAGGAGGAGGAAAAGAGAAAGAGGAGGAGGAAAAGGAAGAGGAAGAGGAGGAAAAATAAGAACTACAGAGCCAGGCACAGGGGCATATACCTATAATCCCAGGGACTCCAGAGGCTGAGGCAGAAGGACCACAAGTTGGAGGCTAGCTTAGTCAACTCAGCTAGGCCCTGCTTCAAAATAAAAAAAGGGCTAGGGAGCTGGGTGCAGTGCACACCTGTAAGGCCAACAACTTGGGAGGCTGAAGCAGGAGGATTGCAAGTTCAAGGCCAGCCTCAGCAACTTAGTGAGGCCCTAAGCAACTGAAATAAAAAAAAAAAAAGAACCGGGGATGTGGCTCTGTGGCAAAGCATCCCTGAGTTCAATCCCCAGGACCCCAAGCCCTACACCCTCAAAAAAAGCCTAGCTATGCCCCGGAGCCATGCTATTAATTTCATATAACACAAGTTTCATTCCATACCTAGGAATGGGTACTGCCTTTGTCTTCATTTTTCAGAGTGAAAAGGGTATTGCCCTGTCTTTATTTTTTCACAGCCATTGAGAGTCAGTAGGTTTAGTCCAAAAAATAAATGAATAAATAAGTAAATACTATATTTTATGAAATCTAAAGTATCACTGGTTGTCAGTTGCATAATTATTTCATGAACCACTAAAAAAGAAACAATGTTGCCAATCAAACTGTGACCATCATTGATAAGACACATCTCAATTTCAGACCTGAGAAAATGTCAAAATGTGTGTTTTAGGTAGGTGAACTGTTATTTTATATTGTGCATTTTAGTCAGATCCCTTGTTTTGAGTACTCCACATTCATAGTGAATTGGAGGTGTCATCAGTAGGTGAATTTTTGCTTTTCTCCCACTCCTGGACCACTGTCCCACTTTTAAGAGCCTAAAACACCATGAAACTTAACTTTCAAACCATTTACACAGATAGTCTCATTTGACCTTCACACCATGGGGAAGAGAAGGCAGGAGGAGACCCTGATTAGCCTGGACCAGGCTCACACAGCTCTGGAAGTGGCAGCGCCTCCTGATCCCTCGCACTCTCCTCTACTGTACAGCACAGCCACACTCAGGGCTTAATGTGCCGGGAAGGTATCAGATGTCCCCCAAAATTCTTCACCTTGCTTTCACAAAGGCCAGAGGAGAAACAATCTTCTTGTCAGGAAGATGCATTTACAGAGACTCCTCTTCCTAGCCCAGAGCACCTCCACACACACACACAAAAGACCACATGTCAAGAGGGGCTGCGGAGTGGAGGGGCTGCCCAGAAGAGAGGCTCTGGGCAGGTGGCTGGTGGGTCCCTGAGTTCTCCCTTCTTGTTGCCACATCTTACCCAAGATTCAGGGATGTGCAAAGCCCAGCTGGAGCTGGGAAACCCAGGTAAACCGTTGAGAACTCATCACCTCCCCTCACGTTAAATGAACAGAGCCATCAGAGCCCCGGCTGGAACTGGAGGGGCCTGAGGTCTGAGTGGGGGGAGCTGTGTTTGTTTGTTTGTTTAAATATTTTTTAGTTGTCAATGGACCTTTATTTTTATTTATTTACATGCAGTGCTGAGAATCGAACCTAGTGCCTGACACATGCTAGGCAAGTGCTCTTTCTCTGAGCCATGACCCCAGCCTGAGCCTGTGCTTTCTAATGAGCTCCTCCAAAGTCAGTGCTGACCCAGAAAGAGGACCAGAGATCCCTGGCAGCCCTGTTGCCCTTTTTGATCCACCTCAGTCAGCCCAGGCCTAAGCTAATAATGAAGATGACACATTAAAAATATTCAAAGACAAAAGAAAGCAGGCATCTTGCTCCACAGACAGCAAAAGCCTTAAAAGTATCAGGTTTTCCCAGGTGGTCATGGCAGTTCCAGCAGCAGAGGTAGCTATGGCAGTGGCAGAAGGTTTTAATGCTGCCAGGAAACAAAACGTAGCAGGAGAGGAGAGCCAAAGAAGTGACAGGGATGGATTGTGAACTCAGCCAAGCACCGTGGTGGCAGGCCCTCACTGCTACAAAGAAGACATGGTTCAGACAATATTCATGTGTATGGGCAAAGAGCCTTGAGGTCTATGTTGTGACTGACTGTACACAGGTTATTTTAGTTTCTGTTCTATGGAAAGTGTCGAGCATGCCAACACGGGGTTTTCATGTAGATTTTTTAAAAAATTTTTTGGCCCCCATGCTGTTGATTGCTAATAGTCTGATCATGATGCTGAATAAATGTCTTTAAAAAAAAAAGTATTGGGGTTTCTTCCATAGGCAGAAGCCAACGGGGCTCATGGCCATGGCCCAGCAAGAAGCCCCAAAATAAAGTGGGTGTCTGGGCCTTGATTTTCTCTTGAACACAGTTATTGTGTAACAAAAGGCTGATCTCATGGGTCTGTGGTGATGAGCAGAGAGAACACAGCTATTGTACAGGCCTGGCAGATAAGCCCAATGAACACAATCTAATACCAACATCACTGGTGGGCCCTGCTCCTGCCCATTCCAGTGTCTCTCTCTCTCTCTCTCTCTCTCTCACACACACACACACACACACACACATACATGTACACACAAGGTCATATTCTAGGTGATGAATCTTTTTTACCTGTCTGTTTCTGACACCAGGGCAATGCGGCCATAATCCCAGAATCTTCTTCTTATGATGGAAAACACCAATATTAAACACTAAAGTAGAAAAGACACCATGTAAAAGTATATTGGGTGGATTCAGGAGCAAAGCCCACCCTCTCAGACTCAGCAAGGTAAGAAGAAAATCATCTCGGCCCAGAGATGGCACGAAGCTACTCAATGTCACACAGCTCAGTGTCCCAATGCTCTGTTTGCCTTCTTCACTAGCTCCCATCACCTGTGCCCAGGTCACCCAGGCTGTCAGCACTGATGCCAAACACAGCCTGGAGCCCTTCCAGTCAAGAACACCAGTCCTAACCTTTGCCTTCAAGGTAGTATTAATGCCACAAGGCTCTGATCTCAGCCAGGATCTGCTTCAGTGGCTTCAACAACAAGGTCTGGCCTTGCAGCAGTTCTGGGAACCCGCTTCCTTCCTCACTTTACATAGAACTTCTTTTTTTGTTTGTTTGTTTTTTAATTTATTTTTTGAGATAGGCTCTCCCTATATTATCCAGGTTGACCTTGATTATTCCTTGGCTGAAACAATTATCCTGCCTCAGCCTCCTGAGTAGCTGGGGCACATATGTTACCTTGCCCAGATTTAGAGCTTCATTTTAAATTATAGAACCACAAGCTGGGCACAGTGGCATATACCTACAGTCCCAGCAAATCAGGAGGCTGAGGTAGGAGGACCGCAGGTTCAAGGCCAGCCTGAGCAATTTAGTGAGGCTCTAAGCAACTTAGTGAGACCTTGTCTCAAAATAAAGAATAAAATATTAGGGATGTACCTCAGTGGTAAAGCACCCCTGGGGTGGGGGGGTTCAATCCCCAGTACAAAAAAAAAAAAAAAATTACAGAACCATAGCAACAAAGCCACCCCAGGCTGAGCCAGAGATGGTCAGGTTTCTACTTTGAGTTTGGTTCTCCTGAAAGCAATCTATGTGGAAACTGGCACAGAAAATGCACAGACAGAAACCCAACAAGGCCCTGGAGCTCTGGGTGCGCTCAGCCTCAGTGAGCTGGGACAATCAGCAGGCCTATGTGTCCCACAGCAGCATAAGGAGAGGACTGAGGACCGCTGAGGACTCTCTTGACTTTTGCTGGCTCTAGATAGCTAAGAATTCTGGACCTCCTTACACCCTACATGTACAGAGAAACTGGCAGGTTCTTTGATGGGTCCCTGACTTTCCCTAGGCAGGCTCCCTCCCTTCAAGATTCATGGAGGTGGAGAGATACACCTCAATTAGCACACTATTGCTAATCAGACATTGGGGTTTTGTTTCTTTTATTGTTATTTTACGTATAGATGGTGCCAGGGACGGACCCCAAGGCCTTGAACTTGCTAGGGAAGCATTCTACTTTGAGCTACACACCCCCAGCCCAGACCAGATTTTAAAGGCAGGTTTTCCAAAGGGCCTGAATGAACCCCAGAAACCCTGAGTTCCTGTGGTGTTTTCTCAAGGTGAATCAGGAAGTTAGGGATATACTTCCAAAGATTAATGAGTCATGCTGTAACATGAAAGTCACTCAGCAATCACCTGCCCTCTATCTGCAGCTGTTTCTACTTTGGTATGTATGGTACGGACATCTCCCATATATCCACATTTTCCAGGGCCCTCTGAATCTTATATGTCCCCAATCACTGTATAACTTCCTGCAATAAAAACCCACCCCCAGAGTGGGCTGGAGATAAGGCTCAGTGGTAGAGCATGTGCTTAGCATACGTGAAGCCCTGATCAATTCCCAGCACCAAACAAATGAATTCACCCCCATAAGGCCAGGCACAGTGGTATACGCCTATAGCCCAGTTACTCAGGAGTTCAAGATCACTTGAGACTCTGTCTTAAAACAATAACAAAATCTATACCATCACCACCACCACCACCATCACCACTACCCCGCCCAATATGCGCCAATAGAATATCTTTCTTCCCAATAAGCTACCCAGACTGATTGGGGCCCCTGCCCAGGCTCCAGAATCCTCACCTCAGGCAAACTTCCCACCCTGAAGATCCAGGGCCACCTGCTTCCATTAATCCCACAGGCTCTCCATCAACTGTCTATTCCTCCCTCTCAACCAAGGCTAGTAGGCATGACAGTGCTTTCCACCTACAAATGGATCCTAGCTCTAAGAAATGGTTACTTGGGCCTGACGTAGTGATGCATGTCTATAATCCCAGGGACTCAGGAGGCTGAGGGAGGAAGATCACAAGTTCCAGGTCAGCCCCAGCAACTTGGTGAGGCCCTAAGTAACTTAGCAAAATCCTGTCTCAAAAAATAAAGGGCTTGGGATATGACTCAATGGTATACTGGCTCTGGGTTCAATCCCCAGTACCAAATAAATAAATAGAAAGAAAGAAATGGTTACTTGTTACTTAGAGAGCCCTTTTTCTGAAAGCCAAGAGGACTAAGTAATGTAGCAAACCTCTTGTGCAACAATGTAGACCTTGATCCTAGGATCAACAACAATAAGAAAAAAAAAAAAAAAGAGGAAGAGAGGAAGTCCCTCTCTCCTTCCAGTGAACATATTTTGTACCAGCAAACTTGGGTTTGGGACCCTCACCTCCTACCATTCAGGGCGCCTTCCAACTCCCCTCTCAGCTTTCTCATTAAATCTAGCCTCCAGGCCTAGGTGGTCCAAGGGTGTCTTGTCAATCTGTCCCCATCCACCTGGATGGCCTTTGTTAGATATTAGGAGATGACACCAAGAGGGGCCCAGTATCCCACGTGCATTTGTAAAAAGAAGGTGCAAGATAAACCAAATGAATTTTAACTAGCTGGCCTAGGGGCCTGGCTCAGTGGTAGAGTACTTGCTTAATATGTGGAAGGCCATGGGTTCCATCCCCAGCATTGAAAAAAAGAAAAAGGCCTCGTGTTGAGGGTTGATTCTGAGAATCACTTTATGGTCCTCTAAAGCCACAAGAATTCCACAAGAAGCGGGGCGCAGTGGCACACACCTATAATCTCAGTGGCTCTGGAGGCTGAGACAGGAGGATTGCAAGTTCAAAGCCAGCCTCAGCAACGATGAGGCACTAAGCAACTCAGTGAGACCCTTTCTCTAAATAAAATACAAAATAGGGCTGGGGATGTGGCTCAGTGGTTTAGTACCCCTGAATTCAATCCCTGGTACCAAAAATAATAGGACTAAGGATGCATGTGGCTCAGTGGTAGAGTGCCCCTGAGTTTAATCGCTGGTATCAAAAATAAAATAAAAGAAGAAGAAGAATCCCAGAAGGGGACAGCAGGTGACCCTAATGAACTTGGAATTGCACCTACTCTATTCTAGTTCGCACCTTCTCTTCCCATCTCTCATTCCTCTGAGACTTGCCCTTCCCAAGGGCCATGAAGACAAATTAGGCTTGTAGCTCTACAATCAGGGTCAGAAGAAAACAGCAGCTCTGTGTGCTTGCTCTATATGTGCATGGCTTCTTCCAATCTTCTCCAAAATTCTCTGAGGGAGGAATTACTCCAGATCAGAAACCTGAGGCCCAGACAAACTATATCACACGCTAAAGGTCACAGAGCTGGTAATGGTAAGTAGAAAACTGGGATTCAAACCAGGATCTGAAACTTCATCTGAGTCTCTCTGAAGGCTCTGGGGGGATTAGTTAAACACGGAACTGAGAGGGGACATGTTCATGAGGGATCTCACCAGGAAGCAGCTGACGTCTATGAGCAGGACAGTAGGGATGCCTCCAAAAGTGACTCCCTGGAGCACGGTGCTGTTTTTGGCTGAGTTGTAGCAGTAGGAGTCATTGGGCTGGTCCCCAAGGCCCAGTTGCTCTCGGATGGACACAGTCTTGGGCTGCCACAGCTCCAGGAATGGGGAGGTGGTCATCGCACTTGCCGTCCCTGGGGAACAGGACAAGACAGGCAGTGAGGGTGCAGACTCTCCCACAGTTTTCCCAGGCAATGCTAGCAGAGCCAGAGATGGGTGCTCCCCAGGGGCTGGTGGGGCACAGAGAGCCAACAGGAATCAGGGATAGCTGGACACTGGGCCCTCTGGTGCCTGGCAGAGTCTGCAGAGAATAGTCCCATTGTGGAAACAGCCCTGGAGGGTCAGATGGTCCCAGTGGACAGCTCATCCAGGAACTTGGCGGGTGATGCGCCAGAGGATGGGGGCTGGGGAGAAAGGAGGGACAGAATTTATTGTGGCTGGTAGCTAAAGAGGTACTAGCTTCAAGTACAACTGCTGGGAAAATAATTCCTATGGAGTCACCGGGAGATCCAGGCAAGGGAGAGGAGAAAGGGACACAAAGGCAGAGAAGAAGAAAGTACAAAGACAGGCAAACGGGGAAGAAGGGAGGAGCCAAGGACACACCCCAGTCTACCCATCTGAGCCACAGATGAGACTTCATTCCCACTATTCTCAGAATGTCAGAGCTGGCACCTCAGAGACAGGCCCAGGTGACACACTTGGAAATAGAGGTACAGATGATTTGAAGGCCTGCCCTGAGACTAGGAAGCTGGCTGATGCAGGATTGAGTCTCCTGACTCCCCAGCTCTTTTTTTTTTTTTTTTAAATTGACTGATTCATTGATTGTTCCAGGGATTGAAACCAGGGGCACTTAATCACTGAGCCACATCCCCAGTCCCCTTTTTTTTTTAATCTTAGAGACAGTCTCACTGAGTTACTTAGGGCCTCTCTGAACTCATGATCCTTGTGCCTCAGCTTCCTGAGCCACTGGGACCAGATCTTTTTGTCTAGGCCACAATACCACAGGCTAATCCACTGAGAGATGGAAGGCAGGAAGGGCAGCCAGAGGGGGAAGGCAAAGGGGGTGGTCTAGTGGGTGTGTGGGGGGGAGTGTCTCAGGACTTCCAAAGACCCCTCAGCTCTGTCCTCTCAGCCATGTCTCCTAGGTACCTTTGATTTCACAGAAGTCTCACCTTTCCAAAACAAATACCACTCCAGGCTGGGTTTCTGGCATTCCTGGTGAAGCTAATGGAAAGCTTCAATGTCTGTCCCCTGGCACCGAAGACCAGGGATTTAGTACCCAAGTTCTGGCCTGCTCATACTGCCTGTGGCTAAAGAACAAGAGATGCTCAGCCCTCCCTTCCTTGAGTTTCTCCCACCCCTACATCTGGCTAAATTAGAATTCTTGCAGGACATCATCTGCTTAGTTGGGCCTTTTTACCTGTTAGGGAGAAAAAAAAATCTTGGAGAAAAATCCAGTACCAAAAAAAAAAAAAGACATGGAGAACCCAAACCACATGTTCAAACTACCTGGGAGTATTGATGTGGTGTTCATGGCAGGGTGTGTGGAGGGGGATGATTCTCAATTCAAAATCCTGGGATTGTCGTGGTAGGGATAATATCTATCTATCTATCTCTCTCTCTCTCTCTCTCTCTCTCTCTCTCTCTCTCCCCCCCCCCCCCAATACATACACACACATGCACACACACACTCATTCCCCCCCAGCCCCAGAAGTGCAGGAAAGATGGGTGGATGGCAGGCCCCAGACAAGGGGGGGAATGCCTGGAAAGTCACGTCATTTTCTCACCCTGGTAAGAGACTTGGCAATGGCTGGAGGTATTAGATGTTTTCATGTCACACCCATGAATTTGTGGCTCTGAACAGACTTACAAAAGCTATGTCCAGGAGCAAATATTTTTGACTTCTCTCCTTTGAACCGCACCCATGGGCACTACCCCAACAGAACACCCCAGTGGACACTGAAGGCCAATGCCCACCCTTCTTTCCTATCTCCACACTTACCAGACACCAAGGTAGGGGGATTGTTAGAGAGTTCTCAGCTGAAATTGTCTCCAGACAGGGCAAAGGCAGCCCCCATCCCCATACACACAGCCCAAATTGCAGGTGGGCCAGGCCTGGGCCTGCCGCACCCTTCCTGCCAGGCTTTCCTGACCACAAGACTCGTCCCGAGGCCCACCCTGTGAGACCTGAGACTCCAGACTCCACAGACCTGGGCATAGGCCTTTACAGACTCTCCTGCAGCAATGCGGATCACGGCATTACAGGGGAGCTGCCCTCTTCCAGTTTAGGGGTTCTGTTTTTTGGGTTTCTGTTGTTGTTGTTGTTGTTATTACTGTTTTTGGTACTGGGGATTGAACTCAGGGGCACTCAACCACTGAGCCACATGCCCTATTTGTATTTTTTAATTTAGAGACAGGGTCTCACTGAGTTGCTTAGTGCCTTGCCATTGCTGAGGCTGGCTTTGAACTCACCATCCTCCTGTCTCCTCCTCCAGAGCTGCTGGGATTACAGGCGTGAGCCACCACACCCGGCCCAGTTTAGGGATTCTGGACAGAAACCTTTCACCATTTTTCCACTGCTCACATATCTGCCCAGATGTCTCTGAACCCATTTGGAGCTTCTGGTTCTGCCCTCCTGCTCTGGATCTCCCCCAAACTCCGAGAATTGGGGCTCCATGTGCCAGTACTCCGGTGTACTGCCCTATTCCTCTCTCCTCACCCAGAAGTACCTGTGGCTTCAACATCTCCCCTCTTGTCCAATGTCTTGAGGCAGTGACCAGGCCAGCGGAATGGTCCTCTCCCCACAGAAGCACTGTGGCTGTCAGCTTAAGGTAGGACCCCAAGATGAGGGTCTTATGAGGGAACTTGAGGACTGTACTGTACCCCAAGTTCCCCAGAGTGCTAAAATCAGGAAAAGGGAACACAGGAGAATAAAAAAGGAAGGTTTGGAAAGTGAAGTAGAAAGGGAAAAATTCCTCATAAAATGCTCACAGAGGAAACATTGACTCTGGAAAGGGGAGGCTGCTATGGTGGTGCTGGATGGGAGTGGGGGACTCTTGCCAGTGCTGCTTTGGAGAAACAGAGGAAGGAGGGTCCCTGTGACTCCTCTTCCCCTACAGCCCCAGTCACATCTTCAAGTCATTTTGCTCTTGCCATACAAGGACCTCAAGTGATTACAAAGTTTGAAGAACTGCCAGGCATGGTGGCGTATGTCTGTAATCCCAGCTGCTCAGGAGGCTGAGGCAAAAAGGGAGGATCCCAAGTTCAAAGCCAGCCTCCATAATTTAGTGAGGCCCTAAGCAACCTAAGACCCTGCCTCAAAATAAAAAGCGCTGAGGATGTAGTTCAGTGGTTAAGCACCCCTGGGTTCAATCAATTCCTGATACAAAAAAAAAAAAACCCTGAGGAAGATCAGCCTGCAAGTAAGCCAGCCTGATAATCTGCAGGTCAGGCCAGATGTCAGGACTCTCTCATCCAGGTGTCCTGTCCTGCCAGCTCCAGGTGAGGAGCAAGGTGAGGGCATAGCTTCCAGTCCAATCACAGACTGTCCCTGCCCATTAGATCCATGAGTCAGACCCTGATGAAACATCTCCCATCTCTGACTTTCAGTGGGCTAGGCCCCTCTGTGTCTTCCTAAATAGGCATGCTTGGAGAGGACAGCTTGGGAACACACCCATCACGAGGTATTCCTGCCAGCTGAAGAGAAGGTTGTGAAGGGTGTGGGAGGACAGCTGGCAGTTATGGGGAGGGAGCCAACCCAGCAAATTGGGGTCCTGGGTTCTATTGCCAGCACCATAAAAAATAAAATAAAATCAGTTCACTACTCAGGAGGATCACAAGTTTGAGGCCAGCCTTGGCAACTTAGTGAGAACCTGTCAAAAATAAAAAAGGACTGGGGATGTAGCTTGGTACAGGGTTTAATCCCCAGTGCCAGAAACACACACACACACACACACACACACACAACAAACAATCAAACAAAAACCCAGCAACTAGGACTGGCTGCATACTACTGGCAGTATTTGGTCATCTCGTATTTGTTATGCACATATAGGCAAATGCCTGGCATTTATCCATGACTTTCATCCTCTCATTCTTATCCAATACCTAAGATTACAGAAGGCAAAATTACTTATAAGACCCAAAAGCCAGGTGAGCTAAAGGTGACAAAGTTAAGCCCACAAACACCCAAAAAGTCTGGTTGTGGTCAGTGAACACGGCTTTGTCCAACAGGTGGTCTCAAAATTACCGAAGTTAACCACAATACTAACCCACTGCCCACCTGAGTTTGCAGCAAGGACCAACCTCCTGTAGCAGGACTTTGAAGCATACTAGGCCTCCCAGAATTGGGGCCCCATGTGCCAGCACTCCAGTGTACTGCCCTCTTCCTCTCTCCTCACCCAGCAGAAGGCCCCAGAAAGTGTGTGAACATTGTTGGTTCTTACAAGCAAAGAGGCAATGTGCAAATTCAGAGCCCTTACATCATCACTACATCTTTCAATTTTGTTATGATAGCAAGACTTCAAATGACTTTAGCTCTTCAGTTTTTCATCAGTTAACTTGGATCTTCCAGGTGCAGACAAAGTCATACAAACACAAACTTTTTTTTTTTTTGGTACAGGGGATTGAACTCAGGGGCACTTGACCATTGAGCCACCTCCCCACCCCTATTTTTATTTAGACACAGGGTCTCACTGGGTTGCTTAGGGCCTCCCTTTTGCTGAGGCTGGCTTTGAACAGGCCATCCTCCTGTCTTAGCCTCCCTAGCTGCTGGGATTACAGGCAAGCACCACCACACCTGGCCAAACACAAACTTCTTATGGCCCCACCAAACAGGGCCCAAGGACCTGGACAACTATTTTACCTCTACAGACATCAGCCCTGGAGCACAAAGAGGATTTCAGCCTCTGAAATATGAAAAGTCTCCAGAGCTGGGGTCCTACCACCATGGAGATTAGATGTTTAGCCACTCTGTGCCTTGGTTAAAATAGGGGCAGTGACTCTATTTCTCTCATAGGGCTGCTGGGAGGCCCACACATGGGCCAATGCTAAAAAACACATAGCCCAGAGCCTGGCCCTAATGACTACTCAAAAGCTGTTTGTTTCATTTTAAGTCACTTTCAAAACGAATGCAAAACATAGTAGCAGGGGTCCCCACCTGTCTTCCCTGTTAGAGCCAGATGAACAGCTAGGAGAGACTTTTGTCCCAACACTGAGCAAAGGAGGCCTCAGCTTCTGTTTTGAGGGCACAGAAGATTTGAGGACATCTAGCAGGTGGCAGAGGAAGGAAGTAGGGAGGAAGACAATGGAGGCAAGAGTGTTTCCCAACTATGGGATGACCTGTCTTCCATTATCCCCAGTCAGTGGTGGTCTCCAACTCTGCCAGAGCCAGCAAAAGAAAAGCCCCAGGATGCCTTCTACATCACCTTTTGCTGAGAGCCACGGCAGAGCCTTTGATCCCACAGGGCTTGTATTGGTGACCACCATCCAATGGCTTAATCCCAAACCCTCAATAGAGTAGGAGTGGGGACAGAGAAAAAGCTTCAGGGCTAGAAGGAAGCTGAGAGGCCATTGGCTCCATCAAGCTCTTGGCCCCTGCCTTTGAGGACACAACCTGGGGCTGAAAGACAGAGGCCACCCCAGGGTCTCAGGTAGCCAGTCTTATCAGGTACTAGAACCTTGGAGGATTTGGTTTCTTTGCTCTGGCCATCCTCCTTGCACCCCCCCCCCCCCACCAGCCTCTCTCATCAGGATGCCACCAGGGCAGCAGGGAGTGATCACCGGGGGCTGATTTCCTTGGACACCTGGCCCTTTCCCAGGCTTGCCTCAAAGAAATGAAGAAAAGCCTCCTCGTTAATCCGAAAGAATTAATCCGAGAGAGCTCCCGCTGCCAACAAATTGCAAAGAGAAAGGAGGAAAGGATCCGCCACTGGGTGAACAGCTGGAGCCGGGAGAGGGAGGTCTGGTAAAGCTGTCAGGAAGTGCGGAGGAATTCGAGGCTGGAATGAGTCGTAAGGTCCCCCAGACCGATCCTCTCCTCCGACCCACCCCGCTATCGGCCCCCCTGCTAGGGGATGGGAGCCGCAGAAACTGGGAACCGCGCCCGGGAAGTGGACAGTTGGCGTGGCACCTCAGTGTAGACCCTCGGTCGCGCAGTCCCCAAACCACGGAGGGCCCCCTTCGCCCTCCTCAAAGCCCCCTTCCCACTTTACCTGCGACGGCGGCGCGGCTGACGCGGCCTGGGGGAGTGGTCTGGCTCCACCTGGCCGGGCGGGGCGACTTCCCGACCACTTAAAAGTTACAAAGTGAAACTCTGGCGCTTCCTGCACATGCGCAGAACTGCGTCCACGGGTTGCCCAATTTGGAGTTTTCGCCTGCGCCGGCACGGGCCACAATGCCACCAACTGCGCCCTAGGCTCTGCGCCCCTCCTCTGTCCTCCGCAGCAGCCTGGGACACCTGTCGCTGTTCGGTCCTCGCAGCCCTGGCCTGCTTGCAGGTCCTGGGGGCCAAGGAGGGCTCCACCGGACTTTCTTCAGTCGCGCTGGACGTCGCCTCTGCCCGGACACTTTGTGGGGAACTGGGCAGAACACAGGGTGGTCGCGGCGCGCGGAGAGCATCTGCAGACGTTCGTGTGCAGCCGGGTGTTGCTTGGGGTTCCCCCCTCGAGCTCTTAGGCCCGCCCAGGGAAGTGGGGGTGGGGTGGGGTGGGGTGGGAGTTCGCGGAGCTCAGCCTGAGCCTGGCCCCCAACTCCAGGCAGCCTGCGGCTACACAGAGCCCCTCTACAAAAGGCCATGAGAGTTCAGATGGGTCTCCGTTCGAACCCAAGTGGAGGTCGCAGCATTTTCAGCCCTTCCCGAGGCTAAGCCCGGTACAGCCCCTGCCAGGGCTCTCTGGGGCGCCAACCCCTCCGCAGCTCGCTGAGCTCTAGGCGTCTCCTGGCGGGGAAACCAGGTGTTTCCGGAGTCAGTGACCTCCGCAACTGGTCTGCGAGCTCTCCGAGGGCAGGACCCGCGCGAGTTGGGCAAGGTGGTGTGGCTAGGACGGCTCGCCGGCCGCAGCCAACTGTCCCCCTTCTCGGGCCTGAGTTTCCGCATCTGCGAAGCAAGGCTGTTGAACTAAAGCCTGCTCTCGGGGTCCTTTGCAGCACGATCTCTGCATCCTGAACTGTTTTGCACTCCCCAATGTACAAGGCTTTGCAGGTTCTCTGACCTCTCTTCCATTTCTGGGCTTTCATCTTGTACTGTAATGATAAAAATATCCTCCTAACCTCCCTGTCCCTGATTCTAGCACCATCCCATGGCTGCCTGGGCAGGGTGGGGGTGTCTTGTCTTTCCTCTCTCAGTTCTAGGACCCATCTGGCTTCCATCTCTCCCCTGAAACTCTTAGCCACTAGTTATTTCCCAGAGTTTTCCTCTGCCACGGAACTCTGCCCTTGTCGTCTCCTCGTGGTCGCCCCCCCCCCCGCCCCCTTACCTCTGCCTTTTATGACCCCTACTGCTCTGGTATCTGCTGTTGCCAAGAACCCTGCACCTGATCTTGCCAGGTTCCTGCTGATGGTCCCCTGGACATCCCTCTAGCTCCTCAGACTGCTCCTCTCCAAACTCCTTCCTCCCCTCTCACCCCCCTGCTGTGTGTCTTCATCTCTGCCTAAGATGATGATAACCCCACCTGCCTGGTCTGTGCCCTGGGACCAGGGAAATACAGGTTCTAGCCCCAGTTATATTAGAATGGCGAAGCCACTGATGAAAAGAAAATTTAAGATCCTCATTTTAGGGGTTGGGGATTTAGCTCAGTGGCAGAGCGCTTGCCTAGCACCTGCAAGGCCCTGAGTTCAGTCCTCAACCCTGGGGGATAGGGAGGGAAGGAGGATCCTCAATTAAATTTATTTCAAAATTAAGAGAAGTCTGTTGTGAATCCGAATGTGAGTTGAGATAACCATAACCCTCCTTATGCCAATGTGTGAAGTGGTTATAAAACAAGTATTTCCCTAAATCAAGAGTATGGAAGTTGGGAATTGTTCCTACTTGATAGAGAAGGAATGAAAATTTAAAGGCTATTGAATTTACAGCTAACAGAAGATGTGGAGACTGGTAAAGAACCTAGAATGTCAAGGTTACAGCTTAAAAGGCCCTGTAATCTTGGCATTTGAAAATATTATATCCAACATTGTGAACATTTGCTCTCTTTGTTTGCCTAAGATCTGAAGGAGTGACCCACATTCTTGTAGTATCAGTGATGATTTAGATAACAGCTTTTTTTATTTTCATGCAACTATAATTGAAATAAAGTCCCAATCACTGCCCAAAAAAGTCTAAATGTCAACAACAAAAAGATCTCTGTCCCAATTCTGAAAAAAAGGCACCACAGATACTAGAATCTGAATGCATTTAATTTTTAAATTTCGAAATTACTTAAGACCTTAACCAAATATTAGCCGGCTCTTTCCTTAGTTTTCCAATCAAGTTGACCTCTGTAGAATTTTCTGTTCTCTCATCAATTTGCAGAACTTTGGTTAAAACAGAGAAATATAAAATTACAGAATAAATGTGTTTTATTTGGGTCTTGCAAAGCCCTGATTATCTGGGTTGGTGATGCATAAATTAAACCTTAAATTCAGTTCTTAGGTTAAGAGTAGAGACTGGAGCTCAGCCCAGACCCAGTGACCGGTCAAGGAAACAATGAAAATTTGTGGGTTTCTGCCCATATGTTACAGTATCTACACATGTAAGTGCTTAGAATACAGTGCAAGGGCTACCCAGCAGCCAGGGAGTCCGATTCCTGGGAAGCAAATTTTAGAAAGTAAGCTGAATTGTCAGAGGAAGCAAAGCCAGAGCTCAGTTGAGAGCACAGAGCATTTGTTCTTCAGGGTTCAGTCTCTCTGGGGCCGTAGAACACTTCAGACACACACTGAAGCCAAGTCCTTTTATGGCTACACCAGGGCCTATGGCTCGAGCCCCCTTGGCACAGGAGCCCCATCTGAGGCACAGCTGCACTTCTGTACCCTCATGTTGGGCAGGCTGACCACCTGGGGCCTGGTCCTGCCTCCTTCCTTGATGTTCACAATCATGGGCAGTGAGGTTGTCTCTGAGGCGATGCACTGTCTTGGCCCCAGATATGGCCACTTGAAGGTCAGGGACTCTGGGGGCTGCAGGCAGCTGCCCACACATTCATAGACCAGGAAGCCTGGGGGCTCCAGGACCCAGTTCTCAGCCCACTTCATTCCCTGAAGGTCCAAATACATCTGCTGGCGGCAGCAGCGGGTGCCCTGGGTCACTGGTGCCTCTGGGTCACAATTACCTTGAGCTCTGTGGGGACAAAACGAGATAAGTCAGAGATGAGCTGGAAGAGCTGAGGTCAAAAGCACTGAAAGTTTATGATGCATCTCAATATATTCAAAAAGTTGGATACTAGACTGGCGGTGTAGCTCAGTGGTAGTGTGTTTGCTTAGCATGCACAAGGCCCTGGGTTCCATCCCTAGCATTATAATAATAAAGAAAAACGCAGGATGTTTGTGTCAGACACTGGATAACTAAAAATAACTATAAAACAAATAACTGATATTTACTGACAGCCTCCACTTAAGAGTCACAGGGAGAATTTATAAATGTTCTCCTTCATTTACACACTCTGAAAAGTTGCCCATTTCAAAATCAATTTAATTCCCTTTTTGTCTCTCTACTTGAGCTCATCAGTTTGACCCACAACGCCTACCCATAGTCTTTGAGATCCAGCGTGTGCAACTCCAGCTGGGGCTCGCTCTGCTCAGCGCCCAGTGCCCCCTGCGCGGCGAAGCGGACCAGCTGGGGTGCGCCCGAGGCCCCAGGGCCCAGGTGCTCTCTCTGCACCGACACCTGCAGCAGCAGGGGCTGCCGGGGCCGGCTCAGCTGCTGCCAGAAGTTCACAGCCTCGGTCACATCGAAGGCCTTCCAGCCGCTCTCGTGGATGGACACCAGCCTGGACAGAGACCCGCACGAGGGGTGAGGACTGGGACACCCGTCTCGAGGGCCCTGGGGGAAAGCTACCCCTCCTCCGCCTCCATCCGTGACCCCGCCCTTTCCTGCTCTCCTGGACAAAGCTGCCTCCTTCCTACCTGTCCCTTCCCCTCCCCCAGCGCAGAGCAGCTGGAATCCCCACCTGGAGTCTATGAGAGAGGTGCGGTTGGAGCCATCGTCGCGAAAGCGCAGCCACTCAATGGTGACCCGAACCCAGGCATTTCGCTCGTGCCTGAGGAGGGCAGCCTGAGGGACCGGTTCCTGGAAGAGCCGCAGCACAGCCTGCACCAGTTCGCTGTTGGCTGGCAGCCGCTGCTCCATGCCAAACACCAGCAGGTACGTGGAAGCCTCGGACACCAGGAACTTGCCAGCCACCTCTGGAGACAAGAGCAGGGTTAGTTGGGCCTCTCGGGGCACCAGGAGAGCTCAGAGGGTTGCAGGGCTCAGGGTCAATAACCAGAATTTCCTGGTAATCCAAAGGAAAAGTTTGGAGCCTGGGAAACTGGTGGACCAGGAAAGAAGCATTCTTCCCCATCCCCCAATAAAAAAATAATTTTAAAAATTTGCAGACAGGCGTTGTGTCCTAAAACAATCACATGGAACTGGGGCTTGTTTACTAGCAACCTCCACCTTGAGAGGGTAGGGGCAGCTTTGGGACTGTCTGCAGAGGACTGGGCCCTCAAGTGTGCAGCAATGCTGACTTCCTTAGGAAAAGGGAGTAGGGTATCACAGAAGGGAAATGGAGAGGGGGCTACAGAGAACCTAGAATATGGAAATCTGTGGTCACCAGTTGAACTGCACTTTTCTTAAATTCAGAGAGAGGGTCCTGAATTTACTCTCATTTCCTCCTGTAGTGAGGGAACTCATGCTCAGCTAAATGTCCCCAAAGGGAGGAACAGGGAGCCAAGTGCTTCTAAAACTTTGGCAGGGCTACTGAGCCTTGAGGAAGATGTCTGGGACATTTATAACACTGTCCTCAGAGGCACCCATCAACCTGTCACTAACACCTGAGGCTCCAGGTTTGCAGGATGATCACCCGACAGGCCACATTTGCTGCCAACAGTCACCTCAGCTGCCTGTTTTGGATCCTCATCTCCCTAGGCATGGCAGGAGAGGAGAAAGGGGGTGGGTGAAGCTGGGGCATAAGGGGGTGATTCTAGCTCTGGGGGTAAAAGGATGCACTAGGTTAGAGGTACAGCTGGAACCCTGACACTGGACACTTCTGCTGTCACACTTAACTATTTCCAGCTACCAAGCAGCTTCTACCCACAGCCACTCACCCATGCTGGGAGGCAGACAGATAAGACATAGTTGTCCACTGTTCCAGGTGAGCAAATGGTTGAGAAAAGTTTTTAAGGCAATTTGTTCCAGGTCACCCTCAAACCAGAGTGGCAATGTGGAAACAGACCCCAGGAAATCTTGCCTGTACCCTACCTAGCTCTCTGGGGAAACCTGGTCCTAGCCACAGCTACCCAAGCCTAGTGGCTCTGCTTTCCTCTGCCTCCTCCTCTTCTCTGGGACCTAGATGTTGCCAGCAGGTCTAAGTGGTCCCTCAGTGGATAGCCAGAGCCTAAGGACCCAGGCCCAAACACCCTCCTCACTGCCTCTTGGACCATAGCCTCCACACATCCTCTTAACAGAGCACCATAAAACAGAGGTGAAAACCAATCCGTATCTTCCCCACAAGGACCAAGATGCAGAAAGAGGAAGGCTCACCTGGAAAGCTCTGGCTGAACCTCTTTCCACGGGATCGGTCCCCATGGCTGCGCTGCAACAGGGCCACATACTGGGCCCGGACCTCAGCAGGGATGGTCAACCCCTTCACATCAGCCTTGTCCAGGACTGGCACTTGGTTGAGCCTCAGCTGCCTCAGCAGGCTTCCCAGGACCTGCTCTTCGGTCAGGGCCTCCCCAGGCCTGGTCAGGGGCAGCACCCAGAGAGCCCAGCAGAGCCACAGAGGTCGCATGGTTCTGCTCGAGAGCAGCAAGGAGTCTGTGGATGTATCTTCAAGGAGGCTGCAGAAGGGTCTTGGGTCCAGGCGCTGGGTGTGCTGAGAGTCAGAGCTGGTTAGCTTTATAGCCGGCCCTGGGCTGGAGAGGGAGGGGGTAAGTCACACCCCTTGGACCTCCTGGGAGCTCAGCAGCTAGACAGGCTCTTGAGCCTTGAGGAGGGGGATGTCTAGAAAGGGCACAAAGGGCTGTCTGGACTGAGGATAGCTGATTGTTGCTGTCTCATGGCAGTGGACCTCTACCTTGGCTTAGTTAAATTAAAAAAAAAAAAAAAAAAGTTTGGGCTAGGGATGTGGCTCAGCCGTAGAGCACTGGCCTGGCATACATGAGGCTCTGAGTATGATCCCTGGCCCTGGAGATGGGGGGAGTTTTTTTTCCTGGAGAAGAAGCTTTCATTTCCTACAGGAGGCCAGTTTCCCAACTGCTGGAATTTGGACTTAGAATGCTGTTCTAGGACTCTCTGAGGACCAATCCTGCCCAGTCCTCTGACTGAGGTCCATGCTTCAGAGGGTGCCGGGGGTTAACGAAATCCAGGGTTTGTGATCAATAGTTGGGAAATCTGGTGCTTCCCACTGTTGGGGGTGGGGGGCTTACTTGGCCAGGGGTTCTGGGAGACTTTAGTACCAGTGGGGTTTGTCCAAGAAAGGTTCTAACCTCTCCCTCTTTCTTAGAGCTGAAAGTCCACCCTTACACACACACACACACACACACACACACACTTTTTTTTTTTTTTTTTTTTTTTGAGACCTGGTCTTGCTAAATTGCTGAGGCTGGAGCTAGCCTGGAATTTGTGATCCTCCTGCCTCAGCCTCTGGAATTGCTGAGATTACAGGCACGCACCACCACACCCAACTCCTCTCTCCCAATTTATGAGCCAAGAAAATTGAGACTCAGAGAGGACAACCTCCTCCGGCTCTTAGTTGAAGATTGAGACCCTGAATAAAGTCAGGTCTTTCAATTCCCAACACCACAAAAACACTTGTGGCAGAGTCCTGTCCTGGGGGCCTTGAGGGGAGCCAGGTGGACTTAATTCAGATGATCAGGTCTGGGAAGGCATGGTGGCAATCCCCCAGTCTCCTGAGGCTTCCCCAAGACACAGGAATGTGGATTTGATTGAAGAATTATACTGAGGAAATAAAATTGGGCAATCAGCCATGGAAAGCCCTGCCAGATAGAATACATATATCAATGCAATTTGACATATATTAAGCATTCATTGCTTGTCTGTGCTTCAGATTTTGCCAGTCCTATGTTTTATTTGCGGAATCTGGCAACCCTACCCAGAAGCCAAAAGAAAAAAGCCAATGTGGATTGGGAGACTTGTCAACCGGCTGGACTGTTGCCCAGTGGGAGGTCAGCCCCACCCTTTGTTATGCAGAAGAGGAGCCTGGCTATCCCGCCACCCCCACCTGTGTCTGGCCCAGGTCCGGCAGCTGGAAGTGGTAAAGTGACCTCAGAAAAACATCTTCTGTTCTGAGCAAAGAGTCAGGGTCACTAGAATGAGACTCAGTTCCCCTAACTCAGGTCCCATTTTGACTCTGGCCCTAGGTTCAAATCTAAGGACACAGGAAAGGGCAGTGATCTGACCGTCCTGGGGAAATTAGTAACAAAAGGGGCTGGGGTACAAGTGGAACCCTCACTACTACCCTCCTTTCCCTGCAAGGACAGGATTTGACCCCAAACAGAAGTCAGGCTGCCAGTTGAGGGCCAGGAGAAAACAGTCAGAGGTCATCAGGGAACTCTGTGGATAGGAATCAGCTGAACCCAGACTTAGAACCAAGGAGGACTCAGAGGTCAAAAAAGATAGGATCCAGGAGTGGGGTCACTTCCAGGTTGGAGCCCAGCATCTGGGGGTTTGGCTGCTGTCCCCTTCCTATGCAGGAACAGGCACTGCTGTGAGTTCTTAGGTGCTCCAGGCTGCCCCAACCCCACCTTCAACCTCCTGACTCCATGCGGCTTCTGGGGTCTTTAGACACCCCCTGGATGAGCCCTTATTGTTCTCCCAGAGCAGCCCAGCCTTCCCTGGGGCTCTCTGGGAGCTGAGGAAGGTGGGACAAGGCAGGAATAAGAATTAACTTGCAATGGTGCATGCCTGCAATCCCAGTGGCTCGGGAGGCTGAGACAGAGAATCAGGAGGCGCTAAGCAACTCAGTGAGACCCTATCTCTAAATAAAATACAAAATAGGGCTGGGGATGTGGCTCAGTGGCTAAGTGTCCCTGAGTTCAATTCCTGGTACTGAAAAAAAAGAATTGTGGGGTATTTTTTGGTACCGGGAATTGAACCCAGGAATGCTTAACCACTGAGTCATGTCCCAACACTTTTTATTTTTTAACACAGGGTCTCACTTAATTGCTTAGGGCCTCATTAAGTTGCTATGTTGCTCTGGAACTTGTGATCCTCCTGCCTCAGCCTCCCAAGTTGCTGTGCCACCACCACACTCTGCAGGATTCTGCCTTCATGGCAAGTGTGAGTTCAAACTGTAAGCACACTAGCTGTGTGCTTTCTCTGTGTGTTTTCTGCCATCTTTAATATGAGTCTCTCCCTAGAAATAAGGATAATGTCTTTTTCTTTCTCTCTCTCTCTCTCTCTCTCTCTCTCTCTCTCTCTGACACTGGGGATTGCCCTACTACTGAACTATATCCCTGGTGTTTTTCATTTTTTATTTTGAGACAGGATTTCTCTAAATTGCCAAGGCTGGCCTTGAACTTGCAGTCTCCCTGCTCAGCCTCCCAAGTTGCTGGGATTACAGCTAGCAGACCCACTGAGCTAAATAATGGGCTTTTTACAGTAAATTTGTCCACACTAATGGAGGTATTTGCAGGCCTCCTGATAACAATAGGTGCTTAATACATAGTAGGAGACTTTCCCACTGTTATTAAGTATTTAAGTGTTTAGCTTTTAAAATATAGATAGATTAAAAACCAAATATAGGGACTGGGGATGTGGCTCAAGCAGCGCGCTCACCTGGCATGCGTGTGGCCCGGGTTCGATCCTCAGCACCACATACAAACGAAGATGTGTCCGCCGAAAAAACTAAAAAATAAAAATTAAAAAAAAAACAAATATAGTTTAACATTTCTAAAATTTTTTGATAAATAATTTAAATAGTGCAACATTCAAATATATGGAAGGAAATAAGGAAATGTCATTCTCCCTTCATTCCTGTTCCCACCATATGCATATAATTCTTTTTAAAATTATAATTTCTTTTTTTTTAAATACACATTCTTTTTTTTTTTGAGAGAGAGAATTTTTAATATTTATTTTTTTTTTTCGTTCTTGGCAGACACAGCATCTTTGTTTGTATGTGGTGCTGAGGATCGAACCCGGGCCACACGCATGCCAAGCGAGCGCGCTACCGCTTGAGCCACATCCCCAGCCCATCAAAATTATAATTTATCTTTATGATTTTTTTTTTTTTTTGGTACCCAGGATTGAACCCGGGAGCTCTTAACCACTGAGCCACATCCCCAACCCTTTTCTATATTTTGTTTAGAGACAGGGTCTTGCTGAGTTGCTTAGGGCCTTGCTAAATTGCTGAGGCTGGCTTTGAACTCTCAATCCTCCTGCCTCACCCTCTGAGCCACTGGGATTACAGGCGTGTGCCACTGCGCCTGGCATCTTTATAATTTTTTGCATTTTTGGAGATCGAACTCAGAACCTGGAAGATGCTCAGCACAGACTCTACTACTAAGCTATACCTCCACCCCCAATTTGTTGTTGTTTTTGTTGTTGAGGTGAGATGAGGTCTCACTATGCTGTCCAAGCCGGACTTGAACTCACCACTCTCCTGCTGCAATCTTCAGAGTAGCTGGGGTTATAGCCATGTACCACTACACCCAGTTTTTTTCCTTCCCTCTCCTCTGTTCCTTTCTCCTTCCTACTTCTCCCCTCCCCTCTCCTCTTCTTTTCTTTCCTTTCCTCTGTTTTTATGGTGCTAGGATTAAACCCAGAGCCTCACACAGGCCAGGCAAGTGCTCCACCTCTGAGCTCTACCCCCAACCCCTCCTCTGGTTTTTTCCTGTTGTCTAATTTCATTAGCTAGTATCTCTAGAACAATTTTAAATAAAATTAGTGATAGGAGATATCATTGTTTTGCTCTTGATTTTAACAGGACTCCTTTACTGTTTCTTCATTAAGTTATGAGCTTTACAGTTGAGGTAAATATATTTTATCATGTTAAGGAGGTATCTATAATAGCTTTAAGAAATTTTGTTTTTGTTTTTGTGTTCGGTGCTATGAATTGAACCCAGGGCCTCAGGCATGCATGTACTCTATGCTGTGTACACTATGCTACACCCTGAACCCAATAATAGGAGGATTAAAAAAAAATCAAGAATAGATGTTGAATAATACTAATTTGGTAACTATCTGGAGGAATGAGAACTCTTATATATTGCTAGCAAGAATATAAGCATACTAGAGAACTCTTTGACAGTATTTATAGCAGTTCAAGTTATCTCATTACCCAAAGACCCAACAATTCCATCCAGTCAGACAGATATTCATGCACAAGAATGATTATCACAGCATTGTTTTATGAGTCCAAACAGGCTGAAGGGGTATCTCAGAAGTAGAGTGTGTGCTTAGTATGGATGAAGCTCTGGAATTCAATCCTCAGTAACACACACACACGCACACACACACACAAAGAATCTGGGACTGGGATTGTGGCTCAGTGGTACAGCACTCGCCTAACACGAGGGAGGCCCTGGGTTCAACCCTCAAACCACATATATATAAATATAATAAAGGTATTATATCCAACTACAGCTAAAAAATAAATATTCTTTAAAAAACTGAATTGAAGCAACCACCAACAGTGTAAAAGAAGACAATGAACCAGAGTTGTATAAAAGTAGCAGTAGCCAAACACAAAGGATGTAAATGATTCCATGTATTTAAAATCCAAAATGAGGGCAGAACTAAGCTATAGTATTTAGAGATAATATTCCTTTACTTGGGAAAGGGAAAAAAAATATTTGCTAATAGTGATTGTTCTGTTTCTTTTTGTAATATTTACCTCTCTGATTGCCTTCTATATGTACTCACTGAAGGATTTGCAATCATAGTGCACAATTTTCTTTTTAGGAAATACCCTCAGGCTTGCAGAGAGCCTGAGGTGGAAACTATAGGACCACCTTTGTCCCCCCATCAAGGGCCCACTTGAGTCCTAAGGAGGCTGCAATCCCTGCTCCTGACCTATCCACCAATACCCTGCCCACCCTGCCCTCCCAGCCCCACAGCCTCATCTCCACCCACCATCTGATTCCCACCCAAGGCCACAGCCCAGCCCAGGGCTTCAGTGTTATCCTGCTGTTGCTAAGTGGTCCTCCAGCAGATAAAGTGGGACTGCCACTGGCCTCGCAACTCCCCCTGGATTCAGGCCTACCAGTGTGTGTGTGCTGAGGGCAGCGTGCTGAGACCACCAGCCCTCATGTCATACAGAGGACAACTGGACCCACATCCGACTCAGTGAGTGCATGTGTGGACAAATGTGGGTGCACAGTGACTTGGCTACACACATTTCTCAGGACCCTAAGTCCTCCATTATTTCTGCAGTTTGTGCAGTAGAAAAGGCAGGTGACTGTGCCCAGAATACCAAAGCCAGGCATGGTGGTGCACACCTATAAGCCCAGGGGCTCAGGAGACTGAGGCAGGAAGATTGAGAGTTCGAAGTCAGCCTCAGCAATTGAGTGAGGCCCTAAGCAACTTAGTGAGATCCTGTCTCTGAATAAAATATACAAAAGGGCTGGGGATGTGGCTCAGTTGGAAAGTGCTCCTGGATTCAATCCCTGGGACCTAAAAAAAAATGGACACCAGAGTCACCAGCTGCTTCCTCAGGATTAGCTCTGTTCCACCCATCTTTTCCCTAATTTTAAAGGGTATCTCAAGAGTTTGTCCTATCTTTTCCTTATTGTGGGCTTCTCTGGGGAACCTCTTACTTACTTAGCCCAGAAGAAAACCAGCCTGAAACTTGGTTGGAATTGGAATCAGTTAAACATATGCAAAAGTGAACTGAATATATTATTTTATATCAACATGAAAAGAATTTCACACACCACTCCCCACCCTTTTTTTTAAAATTTTTTTTAGTTATTGATGTACCTTTATTTTATTTATTTATATGCAGAGCTGAGAATCGAACCCAGTGCCTCACATGTGCTAGGCAAGTGCTCTACCACTGAGCCACCACCCCAGCCCCCCTTTTTTGTTTTTTACAGAAAAAAAAGAAATCTCTCTCTCTCTCTCTCTCTCTCTCTCTCTCTCTCTCTCTCACACACACACACACACACACACACACACACATACCCATACATACACACCTTTTTTTTTTTTTCCTAAGGGGACAAAATGATGAAACCTCAGGGACTAGACTGGAACAAAATAAAGTGTAGCTTAATATTCTGATAGCTCTCAAAACAACAGTAATTAAAAAATAATCGAACAATCTTGAAAAATAATCGACAATCATCAAACTCATCTATTATAGGGAATACACAAATAATGTAGCAGTCATTTTTTTTTTTTTTAAATAGAGTCCTGCAATGGACTCCTCTGCAGCAAAGGTCCTCTGCACCTCAGCATTCACAGTAGTATCTGTTCCTATGCAGGAAAGGGACAGTGGCCACCCTGGAGACCCCCAAATGCTGGGCTCCAACCTGTAGTGACTCCACTCCTGGCCTCAACCTTTTTGACCCCCTTGGTTCTGAGTCTGGGTCCAGTTGATTCCCACCCACAGTTTTTTAAACTGGTTTACAAAACAGAAAGGGGCTTTTCAGATGGGAGAGACTCAAACAGACTTGGTTTCATTTTGTTTTGTTTGTTCCCTTTAGGGCTTTAGTCACACCTGGGCTCCACCTACCTGTGAATCACTTCCAGATGGGGAAACCACCTGGGAGGCCAACGGCCTGGGTGTGTGTCTTGGCCACATTTCCTATCTGTGGCAGCATCGACTTGAAGCAGGCCCTTGTGCCCTGAGTAAAAACCACTGATAGGGCTGGCCTTGCTGCTCTCTCGCCAGGGTAGCAGCCTGGAGCTTCCCACTCCTCCTTCCATAGCTGTGAGCTGCCTCATCCCAGCAGCCAAGCTGAAATCCTTCCCCTCCCTTTTTAAAGGAAAGACTTCAGGATTCAAAAAGATCACATTGGCTGGGATTGTTGCTCAGTGTTAGAGCACTTGCTTAGCTCACCCAAGGTCCTGGGTTTGATGCCCAACACTGCAAAATAATAATAATAATAATAATAATAATAATGAAAACACTGGAGACAGGTTTTTTGAGGGGGGTGGGAATTGTTAGCAGTATTATTCTCTTATTTGCCCTCCCCAATAAAAAATGTTCATGAAAAGCCGAGTGCGTTAGTGCACACCTGTAATCCCAGTGGCTCAGGAGGCTGAGGCAGGAGTTTCACAAACTCAAAGCCAGTCTCAGCAACTTAATGAGGCTCTAAGAACTTAGTGTGATCCTGTCTTAATAAATAAATAAATAAATAAAAAGGGCTGGGGATGTGGCTCAGTGATTAAGCACTCCTGGGTTTGATCCCTGGTACCAAAAAAGAAAAACAAAGGTTCATGAAAGAAGAGACTCATGTAAACTAGCCTCTTTCCCCAAATCTAGAAACCATTCATTTCCATAAGTTCGTCTTCCTGCTTTCCTGTCTCTTCAATTAATTTATGATGATTTTGACCCTTTTCGGTGTCCTGAGGGGACATAAAGGCAACTGGTACAATAGGAAGCTCAGGTGCAGGAAGGCACTTTGCTAAGGTGGCCCAAATGCTGCTGCAGGGTTCCAGTGTCTCCAGGAGGGAGGCACCCTCTCACCCTTGGGCAACCTTTCCTTTGTGTGCTTTTACTTACCTCATGTGTCCTCATCATCATCAAGAAGGTTCTGTTGCCATTCCACAGAGGAGACACAGAGCTGTCCAGACCCTGAGGTCACATGTTGTCCACAAGAGCACCAAGGTGACAGGTTGTTCATGGGAGCAACACCAGATGCAAATCCTGGCTGGGTGACCTTGGACACCTTTATCAGCTATGGGCGTCTGGGTTTCTTTATCTGTGAAATGGGGGCATTAATAGCATGGATGCTTGGAGCCAGGATTTGCCTAATCTGCACCTGGCTGCCAAGCTTCCTCCCGCCCTCCTTTCAGAGTCCTGCCTGTCCTGACCTTACCTAACTGATGAGCACACAGCCTGTCAGAAGGAGCTGCCTAGATTTGTCCGGGGCCATGCATCTGGTAAGTGGCACACAAAGGACTGAACTATCCAAGAAGGGGCCAGATGAACTGAAATGTGGGTTCTTATTCCTACATTGTCCCCCACCCTCCTTAGCCCCAGAGAGCGCCATGGAAGCCTGGGCTGCTCTGGGAGAACAATGAGGGACTCATCTAGGGGGCATTTGGAGACCCCAGCCACCACATGGACCCCAGGCTGGGGTCAGGGAGGTCAAAAGTATGGGCTTAGGGCAGCCCAGGGCAGGAAAGGGACAGCGGCTACCCTGGAGACCCCCAAATGCTGGGCTCCAACCTGTAGTGATTCCACTCCTAGACTCAACCTTTTTGACCCCCTTGGTTCTAGGTCTGGGTCCAGTTGATTCCCACCCACAGAGGCTCCCTGATGACCTCTGACCTTATGTTTTCCCCTGGCCCTCACATGGCAGCCTGAACTCTGTTTGGGTTCAAATCCTGTCCTTGCAGGGGCAGAAGGGGGATGGGTGGACACCAGGCCCCACTCCTGATGCTCACCTGTCACAGACTCCCTCACCTACCTCATCCCCCCACCCCAGGTCCTCAAATCGAGGCCCAGGTCTGGGCCCTGGAAGCTGGTCTGCCTCTTCTCATCTCCATCCCCCTTCCCCCCCTAACTTCCCCACCTCACCCAATCTGACTTTGCAACGCCAGATCCCCTCCCCCAGCCTGCTGGAAGCTGGGCTACTTCTTCCGCTTGACACAGGGCGGGGTCTTCCTCCTGCCTGACAACTAATCAGCCCATTGTGAAAAGTCTCCCAATCCACATTCGCTTTCTTCTGGCTGATTGGCCAATTACTTTATTTCCCCAGCGAAACATTTGAACCTACCTAGAATCCACATTCAGGAAAGAGGCCTGTGTTTGCAAAGGGATATTTGCCCTGTGTCTGGGGGATTTGCCCTCTGTCTGCCTCTACTGATCCTCTCTCCAGCCCCTAGCTAGAAAGCCCCAGGGCCTGAACTGCAGGTTGCAAACAGCCCGAGGTCAGGGAAAGAGCCTCGACCAGCTTCCCTTTTTATATGAGTGTTGGCTTCAGGTTCCTTTCACCATGGTTGCCTTCCGGGCTCTCACTTCTAGGTAGGTCTCCCCATTGCACAACAGAACCTTATGTCCAAATGCCCATCACTCCTACCTATCGCCAGCTCATACATCCAACTAGGCCTCCAGATCCAGTGTGGTCATTCTGGATTCCTTTCCTATCTTACATACTTCACAGTCCATCCCCAGCCCTTGTATCAATTTGCAGCCCTCCACCATCGCAGCAGCAACTACAGATGCCCCCTCTCACTCCATCCCCCACCCCTGTGGTCAATGCAGTAGTAGTCTTGGGAGAACTTTAACCAGTAAATGCACTCCATGAGTCAGAACCTTCCAAAAATGAACTAAAAAATGAATCATGGACCTAAATATAAAAGACAAAACTATAAAATTCCCAGAAAATAACCTAGAAGAAAATCTAGATGACCTTGGGTTTGGCATTGACTTTTTAGTCACAACACCAAATCACTGTCCATAAAAGAAGTAACTGATAAATTGGACTTCACTAAAATTAACTTCTGCTCTGCAAAAGACACTGTCAAGAGAATGAGAAGACAAGATACAGACTGGAGAAAATATTTGCAAAAAAAAAAAAAAAAAATCTGGCCAGGTGAGATGTCACATGAATATAATCCCAGCAACTCAGGAGACTAAGGCAGGAGAATTGCAAGTTCAAGGCCAGCCTTAGCAATTTATTTAGATGCTATCTCAAAATAAAATAGAAAATGTAAAAGGGCTGGGGATTTAGCTCAGTGGTATAACCCCAGTACTGCAAAAATAAATAAATAAATAATATACACACACATATGAGTTAAAGGTCTGTTATTCAAAATAAAAACAAATTGTGTGTGTGTGTGTGTGTGTGTGTGTGTGTGTGTGTTGCAGCTGCTTCTATTGCTGGGCATCAGCCCAGGGCCTACTACATGCCAGTCAAACACTTTACCATTGAATTACATCCCCAGCCCACTATAAAGAACTCTTAAAACTCAACAATAAGCCTGGGAACAGTGGCACATACCCGTAATTCCAGCGGTCCAGGAGGCTGAGGCAGGAGGATCACTAATTCAAAGCCAGCCTCAGCAATGGTGAGGTACTGAGCAATTCAGTGAGACCCTGCCCCTAAATAAAATACAAAATAGGGCTGGGGATGTGGCTCAGTGGTTGAGTGCCCCTGAGTTCAATCCAGGTACAAAAAAAAAAAAAAAAAAGCAAAAGACCTGAATAGACACTGCACTAAAGAAGATATACTGCCAGGCACAGTGCTGCATGCCTATAATCCCAGTGCTTTAGGAAGCTGAGGCAGGAGGATAGTAAGTTGGAGGTCAGCCTCAGAAACTTTGTGAGACCTTCTCTGTCTCAAAAGAAAAAAATAAAAAGTACTGGACAAGGGACTGAAGCTGTAGCTCAGTGGTAGAGTGCTTGCCTAGTACTTGTGAGGCATTGGGTTTGATCCTTGGCATTATGTACAACTAGAATGTGCCAATAAAAAAATGTGGGGAAAAAAGGACTGGGGATGTAACTCAGTGGTAAAAGGCTCCTGGGTTCATCCACAGTACTAAATAAATAAGAAGCTATACAGGTTGCAAATAAGCATATGAAGAAATGATCCACATCATCTGTTACTAGGGAACAAAAATGAGATACCATTATACAACTACTAGAATGACCAGTATATCCAAAATACTGAGAAAACCAATGCTGGTGAGAATGTGGAGCAATTTTTTTATATTTTTTGTGTGGTGCTTGGGATTGAACCCAGGTCCTTGCACATTGTAGAGAAGCACTTTACCACTGAGCTACATCCCCATTTCTGTTTGTTTATATGTATATGTATAGATGAGGCCTTACACATGCAAGTACTCTAGTACTGGGCTACATCATCAGTGCCTCTGTTCTTTCAATTTTATTTTGAGACAGGGTCTCATTAAGTTGTCCAGGCTAGTCTTGAACTTGCAACCCTCCTGCCTCAGCCTCCTTAGTAGCTGGGATTACAGGCATGCACCCTGTGCCAAGCTTGAACTCCTATTCATTGCTGGTGGGAATGCAAAATGTTATAGCCACTTTAGAAGATAGTTTGGCAATGTCTTAAAAACCTAAATATTTTCTTTTTTTTTTTCTTGTTTGGTACCTGGGATTGAACTGAGGGGCACTCAACCACTAAGCCACATCCCCAGCCCTATTTTGTATTTTATTTAGGGACAGGGTCTCACTGAGTTGCTCAGCACCTCACTTTTGCTGAATCTGGCCTTGAACTTGCTATCCTCCTGTCTCAGCCTCCTGAGTGGCTGGGATTACAGGCGTGCACCCCTGCACAAAACTTAAACATATTCTTATAATATCCAGCAACTGCCCTCCTTGGTATTTACCTAAATGAATGGAAGACTTCTGTTCACATAAAAACCTGCATATGATTAGTTTACAGCATTGCCAAGACTTGGAAGATGCCCTTCTGTAGGCAAATGGGTAAATAAACTGTGGTAACCCAGAGACTCTAAAAAGAAATGAGCTATCAAGTAAAAAATGGACATAAAAGAAACTTAAAAGCATATTACTAAGTGACAAAAAATTACTTTGAAATGGCTGCCTGACTCCAACTCTGTGACATTCTGGAAATGTCAAGACTGGAGACAATAGAAAGACCTGCAGCTTTCCAGAGGTCGAGGGGAGCGGGATGAGTAGGCCCAGCACGGAGGATTTTTATGGCACTGGAATTACTCTGTATGGTACTCTAAGAGTGGGTAAATGTTATTATACACTTGTCCAAACTCATAAAACATACAACATCAAGAGTGAACCAAGTACAGGAGTTGTGGTTGTGGCTCAGAGGTAGAGTGCTTACCTAGCACGTGTGAGGCACTGGGTTCGATCCTCAGCACCACATACATATAAATATATAAAATAAAGTTATTGGGTATAACTACAGCTAAAAAAAAAAAAAGAAGAAGGAGGAGGAGGAGGAGGAGAGCCAAATACAGACTCGGGATGCTAGCGATGTGCCAGTATAGGGTCAATTGTAACACATGTAACCACTCACACGTATGAGGCAAGCACTTTACCACTGAGCCCCACATGTACCACTCTTTTTTTTTTTTTAAGAGAGAGTGAGAGAGAGAGAGAATTTTTAAATATTTTTTTAATATTTACTTTTTAGTTTTTCGCGGACACAACATCTTTGTATGTGGTGCTGAGGATCGAACCCGGGCCGCACGCATGCCAGGCGAGCGCGCTACCGCTTAAGCCACATCCCCAGCCCCTGTACCACTCTTGATGGGGGATTAAGTATCAGAGGGCTTCCTTCTGTGTGGGAAATTCTGTACTTCTCCCTCAATTTTCTTATTAATTTAAAACTGCTCTAAAAAACTAAAACATATAGAGGCTGGGATTGTGGATCCGTGGTAGAACACTGGCCTAGCACTTGTGGGCACTGGGTTCGATCCTCAGCACCACATAGAAACAAATAAATAAAATAAAGGTATTGTGTCCATCTACAACTAAAAAAGTTTTAAAAGTAAACTAGACAGATAGATACATAGATAGATATAGATATAGATATATAGATAGATAGATAGATAAACAAATCTCCAAAGGCTTCTTATTACATTTTGGAAAAAAATTCAAATTAATTTCCATATACTTAAAGCTCAAGCTGATCTGGGCTAGGTTCCCCTTCTCTATCTCACTTGCTTTCTGAGAGCCAGCCACACAGGCCCCTCTTTCCCCATGCCAGTCCCACCTCAGTGTCTTTAGTCACTGCCTTTGCCTTTAAGAACCTGCATCCAGAGCTTTACAGGGTTAGTTAATTCTTTCTCTTTTGGGGGGGACTGAATCCAGGGGTGCTTAACCACTGAGCCATCTCCTCAGCCCTTTTTTGTATTTTATTTAGAAATAGGGTCTCACTGACTTGCTTTGGGCCTCCCTAAATTGCTGAGGCTGGTTTTGAACTCACAATCCTCCTGCCTCAGCCTCCCAAGACACTGGGATTACAGGTGTGTGCTACCGGGCCCAGCATGATTAGTCAATTCTTATCATTCAGGATTTGGGACAATTGTCAGCTCCTCAGAAAGCCCTCTCTTGCCTATGCAGTCACAGTCTCTCTAATCATCCTGGCCTATCTTCTTCCTGGTACTTAGTAAATAAAATTCCCTTCCTCAACTCTTTGTTTAACCTTTTATTGACTGCCTTCCCAGTAAAATGCAGCATCTAGGAACTCAGTGACTTTTCCTGGCCTATTTACTGCTATTCCCCATACCTAAAACAATGCCCAGTGCTCAAGGTAGCTACTTCAGCAATATTTGTTGAACGCATGAATGAAGAGATGGGAGTTTAAGAGCTGGCTGAGGGCCTGGGTACGGTGGCACATGCCTGTTAATCCCAACTCCTCAGGAAGTTGAGGCAGGAGGATCACAAGTTCAAGGCCAGCCTGGGCAACTTAGTAAGACTCTGTCTCAAAATGTTTAAAAATAAAAATAAAAAGGGGTGGGGATGTAGCTCAGTGGTAGAGCACTTATCTAGTGTGTGTGAGAACCTTCTTCAATCCCCTTACTTAAAAAAATTAATTAATTAATTAATTTTAAAAATTTTTAAAAAGCTTCATGAACTTCTCTGGATCTCAATTTCTTTGTGAGATGAGAGACATGAACTTGATAGTTCCTTCCAGCTCTAACCACCAGAAGAGAGAAAAGGGGTGCACTTAGCTTCTCTCTAGATAAACCCCTACTTGGTATTCAGTGCTGCCAGGTTCCCGCCAAGGAAGGTCTCCCCAGGACCAGGAAGAGTTGTAAGTTTCTCCTGTGGACCACCGCCTCAGGGCCCTCAGAGGGGCAGGTCCGGACATTCCTCAGTCAGTGAGCCCCATGTGGATTGGGGAGTTACTGGATCTGTCCAGGGCTCTGGTTCCATCCAGGAGCAAGATTCTGGATTCCCATAGGGTTCCCAACTGGTTCTACCTATAGGATGTGTCTTAGTGAGCAGTGGGCCCCACTTTATCTCCTCCAATGAAAGATAAGCTTTAATTACATTGTTTGCAGCTACTCAGGAGGCTAAGGCAAGAGAATCACAAGTTCAAGACCAGCCTGGGTAACTTGGTGAGAACCTGTCTCAAAATAAAATAAAAAGGGCTGGGAATGCAATTGGGAATGTACAGTGCTTGCCTAGCATGCATGAGGCCCTGGGTTTAATCCTCAGTACCACAATAAACAAACAAATAAAAAGAAATGTTTTGTCTCCCTAGATCCAGGAGGGGCTCTGGCCACCCAGGAACTCTTAGAATGTCTCATGGTAGGAGATTACTTTTTTTTTTTACTTAGTCCATTTTTTTTGTGGGCTTATCAGTTAGGAGACAGTTCCAGAGACCTATAACAGCAGGTCTTTCCTGCAGCCAGCCAGAGTCCCAGGGAGCTCCCAGCAAGTCTAGATTTGGGGGGGTTAGGAAGGGACATGACATGAGCTCAGAGAGACCCTGGGACAAGAGTCTGGAGACCTGAATTTGGCTTGGCTCCATTATCAACTCATAACTAGGACACTCCTATACCCCTGGCCTGGGGGGGGGGGTCAACAGAAGTCCTGCAATTTTGAAAAAGAATATCTGTCCCATCATTTTGAAATAAGAAAGATGCACTGTGTGGCAGGGAAGAGAGTGGAACAGGCTACTGTGGGGAGAGTGAAAAGAGGGGCCTTCTCTGCCCTAAATTGAAGCCCACCCTCCTGGTCCCAGGGCCAGAAACCTGCATTTCCCTGGAACCAGGGCATAGATCAGGCAGGTGGGGGCACCAACATCTGAGGCAGAGATGAGGACATACAGGTGGGGGATGAGAGGAGGAAGGTAGTTTGGACAGTATCAGTTTGGGGAGCCAGAGGGATTCCTGCCAGAAACCTGGGAAGGTCAGGTGTGGGGTTCTTGGCAACAGCAGGTATCAGAGCAGAAGGGGTCATGACAGGGAGGTAGGAGGGACAAGGGCAAAGCTCTGGGGCAGAGGAACCTCTGGGAAATAACTAGTGGCTAAGGGTTTGAGGGAAGAGAAGAACTGAGGGAGGAAGGAGAAGACACCCCCACCCTGCCCAGGCAGCCATGGGCTGGTGCTAGAATCAGAGACAGGGAGGTTAGGAGGATATTTTTATCATTACAGTACAAGATAAAAGCCCAGAAATGGAAGAGAGGTCAGAGAACCTGCAAAGCCTTGTACACTGGGGAGTGCGGGGTGCTTCAGGATGTAGAGATGGTTAGTGCCGCAAAGGACCCGACAGCAAGCTTTGGTCCAAGCCAGCATCTCACAGCTGGGGAAACTGAGGCCCACTAAGGTCAACCCCAAGGTTGATGGTGGGACCAGGCTGGAGATAAGCAAGTGGGTCACAGGATCCATCCACATCCCCAAGGCCCAGGCCTCCTGCCACCCCTGGCTTCCTCGCTCTTCCATGGATCTGTGAGGTTCTCCTTTGGGAAAACAAAAAGTTTAATTAAAAAGCTGACTGTTTCTGGCTCAGCCTGGGAAGCTCTGTTACCTTAGTTCTGTAATTAAAAATGAAATAACATGTAAAGTGAGGAAGGGAGCTGGTTCCCAGGGCTGCTGTGGGGCCAGCCTCTCATCTTCCATACCTGGCTTCATCTTCCTGCCCATGGGTCCCTCCCTGAAAGCAAATAGGGGCTATGGGAGCTGGTTGGAGGTTGGCCACAGTCACCTTTGGGACAGGGAAAGCTCCACCTTGGATCAAAACACCAGGCTGCTGGGCCAGGCAAGGGAGTTTCATGGATCAGCATTGACAAGGGAGGCCAGACTTTGGTAACCTGACCATGAGCTAAGGGAGACTAGAGGAGTGGACACAGCACAGTGACGTGAACTGTGTGACTCTGGGCAGCCTAGGGATCTCTCTGGATAGTGAGGGATTTGACCTGCACATCCTTCCAGGGTCTCTGGCTCTAGATCATAGCTGTCTCCAGTAATTACCATCATCTATGATGGATGAGCTTCTGATTTATCTCTACTTTTCGTTTTTACCATCAGGGTTTTCCATAAGAATATTCTAAGATGGGTAGTTTTGTGTTAGTAGCAATAGAGTAAAACAGAAGCATCCTCTGGGGTAATTGTGACTGTGGAAATGTATACAACCCTGTCGCTGACCATGGCAGCTCTTAGGGCAAGGTAGGCTATGTGACAACGCCATGCCCACTGAGCAGCCTCATCATGGTCCAAGGAAAAGTGGGTTCGCTTTTGTTGATGTGTAAAAATATTGGTTCCTGAGAAGGTTTGGTCCTCTCGGCTGGTCCCCTGAGGCCCCCAGAATGTGTCCCATAATAGGATCCAGGCTTTACCTATCTTACAACCTAATAATGTCCATCAGCCACCAGATGGGAACAGCTAAAGGCAGGTTCCACACAGCAGGGATATGGAGAAGGAAAAGAACAAAACAGGCCCCTCTGGAGGCAGGGGAGATAAGGAGAGTTCATTACTTCATAAATGTAGGTTGGATGGAAGCTCTGGGCCCTGTGGTTTGTTGGTATTTATGACTGCTGTTGTCCAAAGTGGGAAGTGTGGCCTGGGGCACACTTGAGGCAGATCCTGTGTGCTGAGGAGGAAGGGAAGGACATACATGGAGGAAGTTGGTTTCCCTGAAGCCTGGACTGGTTTTCCAGCTGGTCAGCCCAGCGGGAAATTGGCCAGTACAGCACAACCCCCGTCCCATGCAGCTCTGGGAAGCAGTCTTCACTCTGATGGAGACACCACAGGCCTGGTTGGCGATGACCAGAGGCCTTCACCTTGGTCTGACACCAGTCTGGCTGACTGCTACTCTTGCAGATGGAGGTGGCCATTCAGCCTCATCCTTATCCTGAGCATGCCCCCAGATTCTGGGTCCAGGCTCTACTCACCCTGTCCCTTCCCACCTGGATGGCCTGAGGTGCCCTCATTTGCCGACCCCAGACCCTCTATTCTGCTCTTATCCTACGAGCTCCCCTCTGCTTTCCCAATCCTCTCTGTCCTTCCCTACTTATCTTTGAATATTAAAAATCCTCAGATTCTGCTTGTCTTGGGCTAAATCTTGTCTGCCCCAAATTCATATGTTGAAGCCCTAACCCCCAGCCCCTCAGATGTCACTATTTGGACATAGGCCTTTAAAGATATTAATTAAATTCAAATGAGGGGGAGGGGAGGGGGGATAGTAGAGGATAGGAAAGGTAGCAAAATACAATAGTTACTAATATGGCATTATGTAAAAATGTGGATGTGTAACCGATGTGATTCTGCAAACTGTATTTGGGGTAAAAATGGGAGTTCATAACCCACTTGAATCTAATGTATGAAATATGATATGTCAAGAGCTTTGTAATGTTTTGAACAACCAATAATAAAAAAAAATTCAAATGAGGTCATGAGGGTGGTCCCTCATCTAATATGGCTAGTGTTCTTTCTTTTTCTTTTCTTTTCTTTTTTTTTTTTTTTTTGTACCAGGGTTTGAATCCAGGGGCACTTAACCCCTAAGCTACATTCCCAGCCCTTTTCATATTTTATTTAGAGACAGTCTTACTAAGTTGCTGAGGCTGACTTTGAACTTGCCATCCTTCTACCTCAGCCTCCTGAGCCACTAAGATTACAGGTGGGTGCCACCATGCCTGCCTGGCTGGTATCCTTTTGAGGAGATCAGGACACAAACACATATGGAAACCATATGTAAAGCCAGAAGAAAGGACCCAGAAGAAACCAACCCTGCCAAAAGCTTGATGTCAGACTTCCAGAGTCCAGAACCATGAAACCCTATGTTTCTGTTGCTTAAGACCCCCAGTCTGAGAATCTTTGTTACAGCAGGAATCCACTCTAGTGGTTAACACACCACTCTTTGTCACACAGATGTGCCCTGGCTTCAATCCTACCATTATGAGCCCCCATCTGAGTCCATCTGAGCCCCCTGCCTCTTGTGAGGCTGTCTCCACCTCACCCCAAGTGGAACCTGGATGATGGCATGTGGTGAATGCAGGCTCTGACCATCACTCCTCACTATGGCCCTGGGCAAACTAGCGAGCCTCAGTCTCCTCATTTGTAAACTTGGGATGAAAACATCTACTTGACAGGATTGTTAGAGAGGATCATGGAAGATGGTGTAAAGGGCCCAGACTTAGTTGGACATATACCAGGCATGCCACCAATAGAAGTTGTTATTTTTATTGCTTTTTTTCCCTCAAACCTGATCTTCCAGTATGTATCCCCTGCATTTAAAAAAGTAAAATGGAGTCGTGGAGTCAGAGCTTTGCTTGGTCCAGTTTCCACACTTGCTTCTCCCTCAGCTGTCCCTACCCCATAGCTCAACAATCTCCATGAAGCACCTACTAAATGACAGTTATTGAGCTCTGGCTGAGCATACAATGGTGAACCCTGTAGACAGGAAGAGGTTTTGGCTTATCTGTGCATTAAACAAATTGGCTTTTAAACAATAAATTGCTATGGGAGGTGTGTTTTGTGAAACTTTTATGGGTGAGGCTATATGGGCAATGACCAAAAAGACTCCATTTTACCCTGAGACACCATATCATGTCAGAAATGCTTCTCTGATGGGAAAGCCCCACCTCTGTACCCATTAATAGTTACCTAGCAAAACATACTTGGCAATGCAAACTAGCAATGTATAAGGCAAAGGAGGTGGTGTCGGTTGAGGTCCTTTGTATATGTAAAATTGTTCTCTTTACTTTCCCTTTTTCTTGGGCAATGTACCTTGTCAGAAATTGATTGTCTAGATGTTAGTAACCATTCTCTAACTTGTACTCAACTAGGGTAATTTTGACCCACTTCCTTCTGCTTACTTGCTGCTATGCCAACCTGGAAAATCCTGTGGGAAATACCAATGTACCCATTGCATTGTCTCGCTGACTGCCCAATTCAGTTTCTGTACCTGCTTGCTTGCAGCTACATCAACCCAGATGTGGTTTTTGCCTTTAAGTATCCTAAAATGCTCAGGCTTGGGGCTGTTCCTTGCAGAGACAGTTATGGGTCCTTCGGGGAGCAGTCGCTGGCTGGCCAGCTAAATAAAGACTCTTCAATTTGGACAAAACTGGGACTTGGTGTGTTTTCTGAGCAACCTGCCCCACAGCAAAACCAAGGGTCCTTAAACTTTGTGGATTACCCTCTTCCACTGGCTTCCCTCCTCTTTTACCCAGGTGGCTGCAAGACTCCAGTTATTGGTTTCCAATACTTCCAGAGTTTTCTTTCTTTAGCAAACATTAGGTCAGATCCCTGTTTTTTAAAAACCTCCTGTAGCTGCTCCTGCCTTCCAATGGGCCAAGTCCAGCATCTTCATGATCCAGCCTCTCCTGTCACCTCCACACACATTCACTCTTCATTCCTCACTCCACCAGATGAAAGATTTTACCCACATTGGTCACAGTTTGCCTGCTGCACCTACACACAGACAGTAACATCCCTGGGGGTCATTCTTAGACTCCTTACCCTGTACTTTTTTTTCTAGCTGAAAAACTCCCTCTTATCTTTCCAGACCCCTACCAACACCACCTCCTTTGCCAAGCCTCTGAGGGCAGAGCCAGGCAGTGGCTCCCACATCTGGCTGAGGGGCAGATTCTCTTATGGAACTTTCAGAGATTCTGATTCTGCATTTTGGGGTGGGAGATGAGGGTCTGATGCACTTTGCAAAGAAGATAAGGTGAAAGTGTCTCTGGTGGAAGAAGAGGGGTGAGCAAAAACTGGAAACGTACAGGTAAAGGGGGGTCTGGGGTTTAGACTGAGGGAGCATTTTGAAAATGGAGGATAATAAGGTTAGAAATGGAGCTCAACAAATGCTTGCTTCCTTTAATTTCCCTTAATTAAAGAAAGTAGGTAGGGCTGGGGATGTGGTTCAGTGGAAGAACTCTTGCCTAGCATGCATGAGGCCCTGGGTTGTACCCCAAGTCCCCCAGCCAGTACCCCAAGTCGCCCAACCAGTACCCCAAGTCTGGAGCCAGCAGTGCTGCAGGGAACAAGGGCCATGGGCCCAGCCAGATCAAGGTCTTGACTGGTTCCTTTGAGGCCTGCCTCTGGGACCTGACAAGTTAGTCTCTCTGAGCCTCACATTCCTTAATGATGATATTAACACCAGCAACTTTAGGTTATTAGATCTCACTCCTGCCAGACATCAAGCCAAGTACTTTATCTCATTTAATTCTCAGCACCCCCACCCCCAGGTGGGGACTCACCCTCAATTTACAGATAAGTTCCCACCCTCAATTTACAGATAAGTTCCTGGAGGCTCAGGAATTCACTCAAGGTCAAGGGTAGTAAGTGATCTGACTTTCAAAGTTGCTTCCTGAGAAAGACTGGTGTATATTGCGTCAGACAATCTATGAGAGTTCTGGGCACCATGGATACTTGATGGTGCTCTTGTCCCTGAGCTAGGTACTCAGGAAAACGGACCCAGGTCTGTGGACAGTCAGGAAAGTTGCCCTCCTGCTTTGCCTGCTGGAGACTGGGAGGGTAGCAGCAAAGGCTGCTGACAGGAAGCAGATAATTCATTCAGGAGCTTACCTCTCTGACCAGCACTGACAGACCTGGCACCTAGCCCAACTGTCTGATCTTTCTCCCAGGGCACAGGCTTCTGGAAATTTGTGGCGGCAGCCAGGTTCAGTGGTTGGCGCCTGGCGCCCCCTAGTGGCAAGAAAGTTTATCCGTGGCCGCAAGGAAGCAGGTATCCACGGGGCTGGGCAGCAGTGATCCATCTAACCTTACCTCCTACTTCTGCTGGTCGCCTAAGTGGCATTTTTATGCTGTCCTCGAGAACTCGTCGTGAATTTAGTGGGGGAAAATTGGAAAGAGGATTTGGATCTGGACACTGAAGTTTTGTTGCTAGCTCCCCAGTTACCTTTGAAAAGCACATTGGGCTCTTCATGTGTGATATGGGGATACCAACCCCTGTCCTTACCTCCTAGAATCTTTGTGGGAATCCTAGTGGATGCAATGGATGATAGATTCTTGTCAACTCAAAAACTCTACTATTCAGTAAAGTATTGTGTTCCACGACTGAGCCAAACCCCCAGCCCTGGTGGGGAAGACAGGAGGGGAAGTGCTTTCATGCTGAGACAGCCTGGCAGGTGTTCCAAATGTATTTTGTGACCAGGTAATACCTTCATATGATTCCTAAAATCAATATAGTACCAAAAGAGATATAATGAAAAGTCTTGTTCCAGTCCTGCCCCAACATACCATATTCCTGAGCCCCACACCAGCACCCTGCTGAAGGAAGCCCCTTTTTATTGATTGGTTTATTATCCTTCTAGAATTTTCTTATCCAATGTTGTACTTCTCATCACTTTTTTAATATATTTTATTTATTTTTATATGGTGCGGAGGATCGAACCCAGTGCCTCACATGTGCTAGGCAGGTGCTCTACCACTGAGCCAAAACCCTACAGCCTCCCCTTCCCCCCTTTCCTATATAAGGTAGTATAATACCCACACTGCCTTGGACCTTGAAATGAAGTGCATTTCATCTTCAAAATGCTACTAATTTAACAGCCACAATATCCATTGTTTTCTCCCAGTGCTGGGGATTGAACCCAGGACCTCCTACATGTTGTTGAGCATGCGCTCTACCACTGAACTACACCCCAGCCCTCACAAAATCCACTTCTATGTTCTATCTATTTTATTGGTAAAAGTGGAGCACAGGTCAAGGCTTCGCAAGTTTTTTTATTAGATACACAAAAAGGCCTGAAATAGTGAGGGAAAGTACAGCCAGGCACTTGGGCTCAGGAGACTCTCCAGCAGCTCTCTGGAGAGCGTTGCCTAGTAACAAACACGTTGGGATGCAGGGAGGTGTGTATGTGTTCCTGAATGGTATACAGAGTAGAGAGCCATGGAAAAAATTGTTCAATCTTTTAACTACCTTCTCATGTCTGCTTATTATAACCAACAAATGATCTAAAATAAAATAAATAAGTCATGAGATCAGATGAAAAAAAAAAATCATGTGAGAAGTCAACCTCAATCCCATGTCCCAAAGGAGCTATCAGTAAAAGATGGATGCAGAAGTTTTTATCCCTGCATACAGGAGATTAAAATGGATACTCTCCTGTAATATATAATACACAATGGATAAGGAAATGTTTTTCTGGGGCTCTGAGAGGAAGTCCACCATGAAATAGGGATGAGGGCTGCTCTAGGCCTGCCTGCCTAGGAGTCCTGAGAGGAATCAAAGAGCTGGGAACAGAGAGTGGGCAGGGAGGGAACAGGTGGTCAGTCAGTGTTGGGCAAGTGGCATCTGCTACCTGTTATTAGGAATAGAAATCCTAGCATTTATTTTTTTCTTTTTTTAATATTTATTTTTTAGGTGTAGATGGACACAACACAATGCCTTTATTTTTATGTGGTGCTGAGAATCAATTCCCGGTCCCGCCCGTGCTACCTACCGCTGAGCCACAATCCCAGCCCAGAAATCCTAGCATTTCTACTCACTGCCTCTTGTTCTTGAATTTGTCAAGGAAAACACAACTAGTCAAGCACTGGCTAGAACACGGCCTGGCTTTACTCATGGATAAGACAGGATACAATCAGTTTTGGTGGTGGGCATTTGTCCCTCATGGCCAGAGACTTCTTCCCAGCAGCCATCCAGGGCCCCTGGCCTGCACTCATCCCTTTATGCCACAGGAGGACCCTGCTCCCTCATCTCAGGGAACTGATATAGCAGTGGGTTGGCCATGTGTCATACAATACATATACTTAACCAAAGAAATATACACAATAAGGCTTAAACAGGAATTGTGTTCCCACACAAGGTAACAAGTCCAGCTACAACTGTGAACACTCTGTCTTGGTAAGGAAATGTTCCAGGCCCAGAGCCCATTCTCATGTGACCAAGATGGGGTGAAAAGACAAAAACACTTCCTTACTCTCTTGGCCCCCTGCATGCTGCCTTCACTCCTTCCCACGGGTGCCACATCTCCTGTGTGTCCACATCTGGTTTTGGTTCTTGTGCAACTTTCAGTAGGGACAGTCTTACCAACTAGGCCACACCCTGGCCCCACAGGGCACTTACCACAGAGGAGCATTCAGCACATACTTAGCAGAAAGGCTCTGTTAGGCCCCAGTGCCAGCTCTCATAGGAGATATCCAGGGGGTTCCTGGTGGCTCAGGTTTCTAGTGGGACTGAGATAAGCTATAGAACCTCTGGCCTGACACATTGTAAGCTCCCTTGACCACCTCAGAGAGTTGCCACCCTGACTAGGATTAGCTATGTGAGGTGTGCAGTTGGGAGGGGAAGTCCTGGGTGCTTGTCAGCACCTCCAGGCAGAACTGAAGTCCTGAGGAGACCAAAAATGGTTCTCCCAAGGATGAAGCTCTCTCACCTCTCTCTGGAAAAGGACCAGGGCACCAGACAACTTCAGTCAAATTTGGCTTGGACGCTTCCACTCCCCACTATGTGCCAAGACATAAACTGGCTTTAGTAGGTCCTCAGTAAATCTATGTTGGCAGATTTAAGCCAAGGAAGTAGGTGATCTTGCAGGGACTGAAGGAAAGGAAGATGAAGGGGACAAACTTCTGTCATCCTGGATAGCTTACCAGCAGGCCAGGTGCAGAGGACAGAATTTGGTATCAGATATGGACCTCAGTATGTAGAATCATACAGTAATTGTCATTTTTTAAAATTAATTAATGTATTTGAATTAGGTATAATTGTCCTTTGTAACTGGTTTCTTTCACCCATCCTTTCTTGAGTTTCTATATGTAGCATGTATCAGTACTTCCTATTGCCAAATGACATTTCATTGTACAGATTTTTTTTTTTTTTTTTTGTACTGGGGATTAAACCTAGAACCACATCCCAGACCTTTTTATTGAGACAGAGTCTTGCTAAGTTGCTGAAACTCACTTCAAACTTGCCCCTCAGCCTCTTGAGTTGCTGAGATTATAGGTGTGTGCCACCATGCTTGGGTTTCTTTTTCTACCTTTTAGCATTTTCCCCCCTAGTGCTGGGATCAAATCCAGGGCCTCATGCATGCTAAGAAAGTTTTCTACCACTGAGTGACACTTCCAACCCCTTTGGGCTATTATTAATAAAGCTGCCATGAATATTCATGTGCAAGTTTCTGTAAAGACATTTTTTTAAAGAGAGAGAGGAGAGAGAATTTTTTAATATTTATTTTTCAGTTTTCAGTGGACACAACATCTTTATTTTTTTTTTATGTGATGCTGAGGATCGAACCCAGCACCCCGCGCATGCCAGGCATGCGTGCTACCACTTGAGCCACATCCCCAGCCCAAGACATGTTTTTATTTCTATTGGTTTTATACCTCAGAGTGGAATTGATGGGTTCTATGGTAGCTCTGTTTAATTGCGAGGAACTGTCAGACAGCTTTCCAAAGTGGCCACACCATTTCACAACCCTAACAGCAATAGACAAGGATTCTAATTACTCCACATCCTTCCCAACACGTTATTGCCATTTCCTATTTTCTTTTTGGCCACACTGTGAACTAAACCCAGGGCCTCATACATGCTAGGTAAGTGTTCTGCCACTGAGCTACATTCCTAACCTTTTTAATTTTGAGTCAGGGTCTCACAGAGTTGCCCAGGCTGGCCTCAAATTTGTCTCAGCCTCCTGAGCAATTCCAAGCTGATGGTAATTGCCAATGCTTGCACCTTTTCAAAAAAAAAAGGAAGCTTGTTCCTAGGAGCTCTTGCACAGGGCTCAGTATGTGAGCCACAGACAACAGGCTGTTAGCTGCAGGCTCAGTTTGGTTGTGTAGATGGTGTAACCAGCCCCAGCTTCTGGGAGACTAGTCAGTGGCTAAGAACAAAGGACCCACTGTTGACCAGCAGCACAACTACGAGTAAGGAGCTTCTCCCCTGTAGGCCTCAGCATCTGCCTATCAAGTGAAGAAAAGGAGTCCCTGCCTCAGAGGACAGTGGCAGGGATCACAGGCTTAGCATGGCTCCTGACCCACAACTCCCACAGCTTTCTCCTTTGTGTCTGGGGCTGTTGCCCACACCCCACCTGGGCTACTGGTTCTTCTCTGCCATTAACTTTGCCCATTCTAGGACACAACATCTTGTCCCTGACCCTGGGAACAGGGCTGGAGTAATCATACTCGGATCCTTATTACTTCTCATCTGCAACTCTTGCTCTTGGACAGTACAGACAGGATCTAGTAATGGCCTCACATTCTCTAGAACAAAATAAGACTAAGCAAAAGAAAAACAGGATAATATAAAATAAACTTTATTAAAGCACTTAGCACTGAATAACACTTTCTAAATGGCACATCTATGAAGCTATAGTTAAATATAAGCATTATCTAATACTACACACTTCTTTTTTAAAATTCTTTTTGTGATGCTGGGGATGGAACCCAGGGCCTCACCATTTCTGGTCAAATTCTCTACCACTGAACTACACCCAAGCTCCTAATACCACACACTTCTGATTAACTGTAATAATTTTAAATTGCTCATTTCCTTTCCATGTATCAATTCAGATGGGCCTTTCATGTTTTTTCTTTTCTTGCTTCTTTGTCTTGATATCAAACTCCAGAAGGACACCAACTGAAGTCTTCCCCAGACCTTCCCCCTCAGCTAAGCACTGACTCAGGGATCAGCCACTCTATGAGCAGAGGTGTACAGGGATGTGTCTGGCTTCCAGCATTGACCACCACCCCTCAGAGCATCTTCCCCCATGGCACAGGAGAGGCAACTAGTGCAGCTTAGTCTGAATAGGTCTAAGGAGTTTATCAGAGGGACCTGAAACCACCTGAGCTGGCCCCTCCTGCAGCTGGAGGAGGGAATAGGGGTCAAGACCCGTCAGGCAAGAGCTCTGGGATCACAGAGATGAAGGCAGATGATGCCTTAGTCCTTCTTGCCACCCAGGGCTGGGCTTCTTGTCAGGAGCTTTCCTGGGCTGGAGGGGGTTTGTGTGGACACTGTGGAAGACTCCAGCTTCACTCTGTCTAGGAGGGTCTTCTTAACGGCAGCCGGAGAGATCTTTTCTTTGTCAGCCATGGACTGCAGCTCTCTGCAGACAAAATCCCAAAAGGGTTGAAATAAGGCAATACATCTTAGAGCAAGAGCTTTATGAAATCTCCCCTATCCATAGAGCCTCAGACCCGAAATTTGATAAACCAAATATTAGAACCTTAAACCAAATGCTCCCCTCAGCCTCTTAGTATTTAACTAAGCAGGGGTTTGTCTTATTTACCTCATTTGATCCAAGCTAAACATAGCACTCCAGTGGTATCTATGACCATACGGGGAGGGAGAAAGTGTGAAAAATTACAGGGCTTAAGAATCACAGATGGGGCTATGGTTGTGGCTTAGTAGTAGAGCACCTGCCTAGCATGTGTAAGACACTGAGTTCGATTCTCAGCACCACATATAAATAAATGAATGAAATAAAGGTCCATCAACACCTTTAAAAAAAATTAAAATAAAAGAGAGTCAGAAATGACTGGAGACTATCATGCTAAATGAAATAAGCCAATTCCAAAAAACCAAAGGCTGAATATTCTCTCTGATATGGGGATGCTAACACACAATAAGGGGTGAGTGAGGGAAGAATAGAAGTTCATTGGATTAGACAAAGGGCAAAGAAGGGAAGGGAGATGGAAATAGGAAAGACAGTAGAATGAATCAAAGGTATTCATATATGAATACATAATGAGTAAAACCCCAAGTCATGCACAACCACAAGACGGGGAGTTATATTCCATGTATGTATAATACGTCAAAATACATTCTACTGTCATGTATAACTAAAAAGAACTAGACATTTTTTAAAAAGTCAGAGATGAAGCTGAATACTGCCTCCATCACTTATTAGCTGTTTGATCTTAAACTTTCCCATCTATAAATCAAAGTTAATCCCAGTTATCAAAACTGTGGTAAGAATTAAGTGAAGTGAGGCCTGCAGACACTTGGCTAAGTCTAAAAGTCATGGTCTAATAAGTGCATTCTGGCACTGCTGATGAGACCTAAGACAGAAGGACTGCAAGATGCAGTCCAGCCCAGCCCAGCCCTGTCCAGGGTAGACTGGGAGTGGAGCGCCTGGGGCAGAGGACAACAAGACATACCCACCGTGTTCGGATACAGGAAGCCTCAACTGCATTGATAAGCAGAGAGCGGAAGCCCCCACTCTCTAGGAAGTGCAGGGCATGGATGGTAGCCCCGCCAGGGGAGCACACATTGTCCTTGAGCTGGCCTGGATGGTCCTCTGAATCCAGTAGCATCTTGGCAGCGCCCTACAGCATGAAGGAGCATGAGGGTAGGAAACTGCTGGTGTAGGGTGGGACAGACCTCCCCACACCCACTATTCATGGCCAATCCCTATGCCAACTTCCAAACCAGCCCATCCCCAGCTCAGTGACCCATAAGAACCTCCGTTGCACACCCTGGTCCCAAATGTGCAGGGAAAAAGACACTGACCAGTAAGGCCTGGGCTCCTAATCGAACTGCGAGTCGCCGTGGCACACCCATCTTCACCCCACCATCCGCCAATGCATCCAGGGCCATGAACGCCTGTGGAGATACTCACTGAGCCCTGGGCAGCAGACAAGGCCCTCCCCAGGGTCTATTTTTTGTGATGATTGGAACTAGCTCCAGTGGTCAGCTTTCTTCATCAGTCAACCATGCCCAAGATGTAGGCACTGTCCCCCAGCCTGAGACTGCCTGCCAGCCCATTTAGCTGCCTAGGTTCCCTGAAGGTCGACTGAGCAGATAGGGCCTCACATAGGCAGGTCCACTGCCGCTAAGGCCCGTGATGGCATCGATCAGGTCCTCTTCCACCTCAGTGCAGAAGCCCACACTGCTCATGAGCTGCTCCAGGAGCTGCCCATCCTCCACCAGGGCGTGGGTGCCAGTGGCATATACTGTGGCACCCTCCCGCACCACCACAGGTGTGTTGGTCATGCAGCGAATCACTTTGGGGGCCTGCTGGAACGCCATCAGCTTCTGCAACAAGACAGAGGGCCATAATTCCCACCAGCACCCACCCTTCAGTTGCCATTCCCAGGCCACCCTTTCCTCACACAAAGGGCATCAGGAGTGAGACGGGTACCTTTTCCACAGAGCTGATGGTGACACCGGCTGCACAGGAGACCACAATATGCCTGGCCTGTACACTGGCCCCAATCTCATCCAGGACAAAGGGGATGATGTGTGGCTTCACAGCCAGGAACAGGACATCACTGTGCCTAACGGTCTCCTTGTTGCTGCGGGTTATGTTCACGCCCATCTTCTGTAAGAGGAGACAGCAAAGCTAATAGTGCTGGGGAGCCTGGCTAAATCCAAGCCCCCCAAGGAGAAGTGAAACCCTGCTAAGCCCACTCTGCCAGCTGCAGCCCTGAATTCCTTGCCCTGTCCCCTCAGGATTCCACCCCAAATGACATAAAATTTTCCATTCTGCTACTGGACAAGTAAGCACAGGGGTTGGACATGCAAAGCTTCACCAAGGTAGCCAGGAAGTGGCTGTCCCCTCAACCTCACCAATCTTCTGGCATCCAAGGCACCCCCTTGCCAGGTGAGAATGCTCCATGGTGAAAAGTGTCACAGGCAAACGGGAAAAGTGAAATCTAGTCCCAGGGATTGGGAGCAGAGCTGGGTCAGGTCCTATTCCAACCCCAGCCACTTTGCACAGATTCACCAGATTGCACAGCCTCTACGTGGTGGTTCAGCGGTGGCTAGAAGACACTCATCACACAGACACTGCCGGCCACCTGTCTCCTCAGCCATCCATTACCATGCTGCCAAGGTCTTGGAAGAAGACAGGCTATTATGCTTTGTGAGAGAGAAACTTCTAATTCCCCAGGTTCTTTGCTAACATGTTCATTCATGTCTTAGGACAGCAGCAAAGCGACTACTATAAATGAGGAAGGAGAGATTCACAGTCATTGCTTACTTTAAGATCACAGGACTAATTGATAAAGAAAAATAAGTCTTTCTTGGGCACCTACTATATGTATATATATGCACCCATGTATAATTACCTCAGTTAATCTTCTAACACCTGCCTCTAGCACTCAGGGTCTGGATTTGACCCCAAGTCTTCCAGCCTAGGGGCTCCCACTGAAACTGGGACAAAAGGACAGTCAGGGTAGATAACGAATTAATGAACTGGAAGATGGAGCTGATTCAAAAGGAAATAAAATGCTAATACCCCCTTCTCCAACCAGCTGCCAAAGTCACCTGCCTACAGGGGATTGTTCTTCCCAGCAAGGAGTGGTTAATGGATGTCCCTTGGGCAGCTCCTTTCCAGATCCTTGGTCACTGCACCTTTTGATCTCACAGGCAAGATAAGAGGAGGAAGGGGCATGAGCAGAAAGGAAACCTAAAATGTATAAAATTGGCAGGACACCCCAATTCCTAGGGGGCACCAGCTTTAGAACCCCTCCTCTCTGGAGGAGTCTCTCTCTCTCTCTCTTCTACCCCTCAAATAAAACTTTTTTCTTCTGCCTCGGTGCTTCTCGGTTGTTTAATCTTCAACACTAGTTTCACCACTACCCTAAGCTGCTCCAGAGAAGATGGAAGGATTGAGATGTTCCTGGGAACCCAAAGACCAGAGGCTCAGGGGCAGCCTGACTCAGTTCATCTCAGGTTATTCTTTTCCTGAGTCTCCACCCTCCTCCCCACAGCCCTCCATCCCTCTTACCCTGAGCACAGACACCGTCGGCAGGTCCATTTCCGGGGAGCTGGCTATTATCTTGTGAGCCGACAAGATGCCTGCAGAAGACAAGACTTTTCAACGGAATCATTGTCCACCCGGTGGCCATGCTTTTCCTGGGATCAGATCACAACGCACAGCTGCTCTCACAGTGCTAGTCTCCGACACCAACTTAATCCCTTACCCGGATGGATATAAGATGACTCGCCGCTTAAAAACAGTCTCATCGACCCCATGATACGCAAATTCCCGCATTCATTCATTCATTCATTCATTCATTCATGCTGGTGGGATGAAGGGCGGTTCCCAGCCGAGTCCTCCCGGGAATGAATCCGCCTCCCGCCTCCACGCGCTCACCAGCGGCGGTAAAGCCCCGCGCCAGGGCACAGGTCAGCTGGCCAGCGCCGATAAAACCCACGCTCATGGTGGCTGGCTCCCGAGTCCCAGCGGCCGCCGCACAAACCCAGTAAGACCCAGATGACGCTGCTGACGGAAGAACAGGAGTAAGAAGCCGGATCCTGAGAGTTCCCGACAGTTTCCGGAACCAGAGAGCCGCCGGGGCTGACTCCTAGGCGGGACCCCGCGGGACCCCTCACTCACACCGGAGGCGCTGGCAGAGGCCTTGCTGTAGGCCACGTGGCCCGGGAGGCCAATCCGCAGCTGGGAGCTCCGGAAGACCAATCCGCGGCCAGGATCGCAGGGATAGCCAATCCGCGGTCGTTCTGAGCCGTGTGCCCGCCCCCACCGGCGCTCTCAACCTCTGGTGCAGCTCCGGGGCTGGTCCTGTGCACATCCGGCGCAGCGACGTGAACTCGGAGTCTGCGGTCCCCGCGTGGTGTGGGACTCAGAACCGAGACCTCGCGGAGGCCTGGCCAATGTTGTTTCTGGCGCTGGCCGTCAGCCGTCCCTCATGACCAAGAGGGATCCTCCAGATTGCCGATTTTATATGAATGAGGCTCTCCTGGCGGGGCTCAGACCGGATGGTGCAAACCTGGGGGGCCCAGACCGAGCGCATCGGTGCCACCCGGGATTAGCGGGATCCGCTCTTCGAAACCCCTACTTTCTGCTGGCTCCCTCCCAGCCCAAGTTGTGTGGCAGCGGGGCAGCTGCGGTTTATTCTCTTGTACTTGCGTGGTTCCGCGTGAATTTTTTTTCTTGACTAGATCGCAAGCGGGACCAGTTCCTTTGTTGAGGAAATGATTGGCTCCCAGACTCCCCTTCTGCAGTTGGGTGCCCCTCTCTCGTGGTCGCCCCTTGCGGGTTGTTTTTTTTGTTTTGTTTTGTTTTTTAACCCCTTTCCCCTGTGGCACCAGTGATTGAACCTAGGAGTGATTAACCACTGAGCCACACCTCCAAGAATCCCGTTTACAGCACCTCTAAGTCAGGAGCAAATACAACTTTTTTTTACAGCAATGCGTGTGTATTAATCAAAATTTCAAAAAGTAAACCAGCCGTGGGAGCCCACACCTGTAATCCTAGCGACTGGGTAGGCTGAGGCAGAAATATCCCAAGTTTGAGACCAGCTATAGCAATTTAGTGACATTCTTAGGCAGCTTAGTAAGGATAAAAAAAAATAAAGAAGGAAAGAAAAAGGTTTAGGGAATGTAGTTCAGTGGTAAAGAACCCCTGGATTGAGTTGAGTCTCCAGCATCCCCCGCCAAAAAAGAGAATGCTGCAAATGATGAAGTTTGTTGTTGTTTGTTTGTTTGTTTTTTAATAGCATAAAAGAGTAATATTTATGCAAGTGAGAAGAGAGAATTCCTGCAGGGCAAGAGGGGACTGAGAGGAGTTGCTGGACCTCACTCCTTTTTATGACTGAACAATATTCTATTATGTATGAGTAACAAATTTTCTTTATCCATTCAGGAAGAGGGGGTGAAATGGGAGGACTATAAGCATCTAAGAAGGAAGACCCCGTGTTGGTGATCTCCAATGCTGGCTTGTTCCCAGCCAGGTCAGACAACACAAGAGAGGGAGCAAGGAAAGCACTTGCTCCCCAAGTTTGAAAATGGAAACTGCTGACCAGAAACTGGTTATTGTGCTGGGGAATGTAGCTCAGTGGTAGAGCCCATGCTTAGCATGCAAGAGGCCCTTTGTTCAATTCCCCAGCACCTAAAAAGAAACTGGTTATTTTACAGTACTTGGAGTTCTATTATTTTGTTTTGTTTTGTTTTTGCAGTTCTAAGGATTGAACCCAGGGGTGCTCTATTACTGAGCTATATCCCCAGTCCTTTATTTTTTAAAATTTGATAACAGGGTCTTACTAAGTTGCCCAAGTTGGCCTTGAACTTGAGAGTCTCCTGCCTCAGCTTCCCAAATCGCTGGGATTATAGGAATGTGCCACCATGCCCAGCTTCATCTCCAAATTTCACATGTACACAGTTTTTCTTTCTTTCTTTCTTTCTCTCTCTCTCTCTTTCTTTCTCCTTCTTCTTTTCCCTCTTTTTCTTTCTTCCTCCTTCTCCCTCGTTTTCTTTCTCCTTCTCTGTTTTTCTGATGCTGGGAACCAAACCCAGGAGCTCCCACATGTTAGGTAGGCAGACACTCTATCACTGAGCTACACCCACAGCCCATATATTCACAACTTTGTTGTTTATTTTCATGAAAGGTAATCCCATTTCATGGGACTTAAGGGGCTTGCTGATGCTAAAGGCCTATTTCCTTGGTGCTATAACCTCTTCCATGGCTCCCAGGGAGATTATGACTGATGTCTGTTAAAGTTCTTTTGGGAATGAAATGATAGAGAGATGAGATGAGAGGAGAGGCTTGTAATCCTCACTCAGTCACTTGGGACACATTCTCAAGAAGGGCCCTAACCTGGCACTGCCATGGACATATTCTCTCCCTGTATACAACTGTCTTCTCGGGTGCCTGCTCTACTGAACAAGACAGATGTGTCTGCCAGACAGCCAGGGTATTTCTATTCTCCCAGCCACTAGTCAAGCAGGTTCAACCATCCTGCAATTCCTTTCCTCCCTCCTCTCAGTTCTGGGTTCTCTCCCTCCAGCTGCCACAGACAAAGTGTGTGTGTTTATTTGTCCTGTTATTCACTCTCAGGCCCTCCCTTCTGGCTTAGCTCTAAAAACAGCTGGCCCATCTCTTCTAAGAACTGAGATGATCCAGGCAATGGGGATGAACCTGAGCTGTCCCCAGCTACACAGATGACAAATCCCTTGACACCCAGGTCCTTCCTGACCTAAGAACCTCTCTAGGAGGTTTTGCATACATTTTTGCACTTTTTTTTTTTTCAGTACTGGGGATTGAACCCAGAAGTGCTTAACCACTGAGCTACATCTCTAGCTCTTTATGTTTTTTATTTTTTAAGACAGAGCCTCATTAAGTTGCTGAGACTGGCCTTGAACTTGAGATCCTCCTGCATTAGTCTTCTGTCTCTAGGATTACTGGCATGCACTTGGCTTTCATTTATTTTTGATTACACAAAAAAATCATATTTAAATATAGAAAAATTAGAAATTAGAACAAAGGCGAAAATGAACATTTGTCTTATTGTTTTTGTTTTTTGGGGTTTTTTGTTTTGTTTTTGTAGTGCTGAGAATGGAACCCTGGGGCTCACACATGCTAGACAATTGCTCTGCCACTGAGCTACTTCCCCAGCCCACAAATGATGTCTTTAATCCCACCAATAAAGGAAAACCATTAATGATGCTTTGGGAGAATAACTCTATACACTGCTTTTTTCCTATGCAGTCTGACACATCTTTAACTTGGTTTTACTTTTTGTTAGAACAACTCAACAAAATAAGATTCCATTTTACTGTTGGACATCATTGTTTCACACATGGATCAAACATATAAATAAGTAAACAGCAACATCATAGACAAAAAATAAAGGAATAAAATAAACCTTTTATCTTGATATTTTTTTAACCATCTCATATAAATCATCTACTAATAGCACACACATAAAAAGTTACTGGAATGTGGGCTGGGGTTGTGGCTCAGCAGTAGAGCACTTGCCTAGCACGTGCAAGGCCCTGGGTTCGATCCTCAGTACCACATAAAAATAAATAAATAAAATAAAGGTATTGTGTCTTACTACAACTAAAAAAAAAAGTTACTGGAATGCTTGGAATAATTTTTTATTGTTTTTTTTTTCTTTTTCTTTCCCTCTCCTTTGAGATTATAATAAACATAGTCACACTACAAGTAAAGTCATAAGTAGGACAAAGAATGCCCCAATGACTGGTTGGGTCATTCAAGATCATTAAAAGTAGGTGACTCCTACAATATGTACAAAAATTTAAAGCATAAGTTAAAAAAACAGAAAGAAGAAACAAAAAAAGAAGAAGAAAAATGCAAAGCAAACCAGGCATGGTGATGCATGCCTGTAATCACGGCGATTTGGGAGACTGAGGCAGGAGGATCACAAGGCCAACGTTGGCAACTTAAAAGCACCTTCAACAACTTAGCAAAACTATCTCAAAATAAAAAATAAAAAGAATTGTGGATATATCTCAGTGATAAAGCACTCCTGTGTTGAATGCCTAGTACCAAAAACATTTTTTTTTTAATTTTTTAAAAGTTTGGATGTAGTTCAGAGACAGAATGCTTCTGGGTTCAAACCTCATTACTGAAAAAAAAATACAAAGAAAATTTCCTTTCTAAGGTATTTTGAAGGAAAAAAAAGCAGTTACGTGGAACTTCTGTTTTTTTTTTAATCCTTCCCTGTTGCAAATTCATGTTGTGGTTTTGGTTGGGTGATAGACAGCAGGTGCCATCTGTGGATGGTTCTGCCCTCTGGGCAAGAGGGCCTCTCTACTTGAAGGTGACTGTGTTTATAGAGTCTGAGAAGGAGGTAGAGGGTGAATAGGTCACAGGTAGCCATTTTTAAGGTTTTTTTTAAATATATATATATTTTTTAGTTGTTGAAGGGCCTTTATGTATTTAATTATTTTATTTATATGCGGTGCTGAGAATCAAACCAGTGCCTCACATGTGCTAGGCAAGCGCTCTGCCACTAACCAACCAACACAGCCCACTATTTTTAAGTTTTGCCGTCTAGTCATCCTCATTCATCTGCATCCTGGATCCACATTGTCGTCATCATCATCTTGTACTGTTTGTCCTTAGCAGCCTCAGCCTTCTCATCTTCATCTCCATCATCTTCCCCACCACGGCCCTCTTCTTCCTCCTCCTCCTCCCCACTTTCTTTCTCTTAATGTTCTACCTTATTGTCACCTCCTGCTCCCCATTTTCCTCAATAGCGTTCAAATTAGCTGGAGCATCTCTTCCAATCTCCACCTCCTCCACAGCTTCCTTCTTCTTTAAGTTCTTGGTGGCAATTTTCTTTTTCTTTTTTTTTTTTTTGGTACTGAGGATTAATCCCAGAGGCACTTTACCATTGAGCTACAACCCCTGTCCTTTTCTCTTTTCATTTTGAGACAGGTTCTCACTGAGTTATCCAGGATGGCCTTGAACTTTTGATCCTCCTGCCTGAGCCTCCCTTTTAGCTAGGATTATAGGCCTGCACCTTGTTGCTGACTATGTACCACTTATAATGGGATCCGTCTCACTTTTGTGTTCTTTTCCTATTGTGGCTGTAATAATGCACCACATATTTAGCCTCTAAGACAAAATAATTTACTGTCACAATTTGTAGGTTAGAAGTCTCGGTAGGCTCAGCTGGTGTCTCTGTTGCAGGTTCCACAAAATCAAATAAAAATGTCAGCTGACTTGGACTCTTACCTGGAGGCTCTGGGAAAATTTTTGCCTCCAGACTCATTCAGGTGCTGGGAAAATTTAGTTCCATGCAGTTGTAGGACTCAGGTCTTTTTTCCTTGCTTGCTATCAGCCCAGAGCCCTCAGTCCTCCTAGAGGCCACTCATATTCCCAAGATCATGGTCCCTTTCATGTTCAATCCAACAATGGTAGGCTGAGTCTTTCTCATGTTTCAAATATCTTTGACCTCTCCCTTCTATCTCATCTCTCCTGCTTCTAGCCAGAGAACATTTTCTGATTTTAAAGGGCTCATGTGATTAGATTCAGTACACCTGGATAATCCATGATAATCTCCCTATTTTAATATTTGTGATCTTGATTACATCTGCAAAGTCCCTTTTGCCATGTAACATAACATATTCACCAGTTCTAAGGATTAGGGTATGGATGTCTTTAGAGAGAAGCTTCTGTCTACCACACTGTCTCCCTGAGCTAATGAGCACATCTTTATTTACATTGAAATGAAGCCATCTCCTGTATTTTTTTTAATATTTATTTTTTAGTTTTCGGTGGACACAACAACATCTTTGTATGTGGTGCTGAGGATCGAACCGGGGCCGCACGCATGCTAGGCGAGCACGCTACCACTTGAGCCACATCCCCAGCCAAATCTCTCCTGTATTTTTAAAACGAATTATTTTGGTACTGGGAATTAAACCCTGGGGTACTCTACCACTGAGCTACACCCACAATCCTTTTAATTTTTTTTTTTTTTTTGAGACAGGGTCTTACTATGTTGCTGAGGGTATTGCTAATTTGCCAAGGCTGGTCTCAAACTTGTGATCCTCCTGCCTCATTCAAGCTGGCATGAGCAGGTCCATCCTTAACACTGATTATATGTTACTGGCTGGGAGACCATAGACTTCAGAGCCACAGATGCATCACTGAATAACAGGTAGAATTCTTTACAAGATAATCATATCCCTCTTACAGACAAAGCAACCATTGCCATATGGTACTTACAACGCCCACATATAAAGGCTTCATTCTGATATCTTATGGAGATGATCTAGCCATTGATAAATCAGAGCCAACTGTTCTTCCCCTACTTTCTATAATACTCTTGCCATGTCCTCAAATCCTGGCTGTCCTCAGAAAAATTTTTTTTCTTCTACTATTCAGTTGATATTTATTAGCTTTGTGGTAAGATATAGTCCATGAACTTAAAGTATAACTTTCTCCATAGTTGGGCATAAGAAAACCCCAGTGAATGAGAAAGGTAAATTTAGGGAAAATGCCAGATATGACAGCTTCCAAATGATATTTGAACCCAATGTCTGTGTCATCAGTAAAGCCGACTTATTGGGAACTGGAGTGGGAATGAGTATATAACCCATTCTATGGAGTGGAAATTCAACAGATTTGCATTGCTTTGGCCTCAGTTTCTATATCTGAAAATGGGAATAAGAATACTTAATTCAAAGAATAGCTGCAAAAATTTAAGTGATTTAATATATGTGACATAGCCTGGATCCCTGGTTCTTCATGAATGCTCAATAAATATAAGCTTGCTTACCTCAACACTACACCCCACTGGACCCCATAACCATCTTTGCAGAGTTTAAAGTGCTTTACAAAAAGAAGGAATAGGGCTGGGGTTGTGGCTCAGTGGCAGAGCACTTGCCTTGCACTTGTGAGGCACTGGGTTTGATCCTCAGCACCAGAGAAAAATAAATAACAAAATTAAGATATTGTGTCCATGTATAACTAGGAAGCATTTTTTTAAAAAAGAAGAAATATATGATTATTCACAATACTATTTTTGAAATGAGATTTGTGTGGGAAAATATAAAAATCATAAATGAAAGCCTAAACTAACTTTAGTTATTATAGTCTTCAATGCCCCTAGAAGTTGAGAGAGTCCTTGGCCACCCCCTTTCTTTAATGATTGAGAGCAATCATTACATTGCTCTCCTTCCCTCATATTCACTTCCTTCTCTCTTTTTTCTTTTTTATAGCTAAATCTTTTTTTTAATTTTTTGTTCATATCATACATTTGAATCAGATGGGATATAATTTCTCATTTTTCTGAGTAGGCAGAATCATATTGGTCGTGCAGTCACATAAATACACACAGTAATAATATCTATTTCATTTGACTATCCTTCCTATCTCCCCAACCCCTCCCCTCCCCTCCCATCACTTCTCTCTACCTAATCTAAGGTAATGCTATTCTTTTTTTTTCTTTTTTTCTCACATATTCATACATGTGTTTTGTATAACGATGAGGGTCTGCTTCCACTTCCTTCTCTCTTAAAGAAAGAGTAGAGTACTAGAAATTAAATATAGAGACATAGAGTGAAACATCACTTTCATTTTATTTCTTCATATTATCTACATTTAATTGGTTTTGCTAAATATAAGAACAGCAATATGTAAATACATGTGGTCTCTGGTGATAAGTTCTCTAAAACAGTGGGGGATCACCTAAATACACACAGGCAATGTCTGTGGAGTAGAAGATAGTGTGAGGGACTGTCAGATCCCTGGGGCAAAGAAGTCTGAGAGCTGAAGCCCACTCCTCCTTTTTAAGAGGACACAGGAACCCAAAGTCTTCTGCATTTGCTGGAGGTCCCAGCTTGTAGCCCCATCAGAATCAAAAATCAGGGGTCCTAATTCCCTGTCTACAGCCCCTTGCCTGAAACCCTTCATCCTCCCTCCTTCATCACCCTCTCAGGGAAACAGGGACCTAGGTACCTTTACAAAAATAGGTCAGTATTTAGGGGAAAAGGAGTTGTTTTTCAGCTACCTCCTTGTGCAGGAGAAACAGGGATTTTTAAATTGTTCTAATTCATCAGGTATTTTAGAGTAAATCAGTTCTATTTCCCCAGCTCTCATTATAGGGTTTATTCCCTACTCAGTTGAGAATTTTCCAGGGAATAGAAACTTTGAGCTGACAATCTGTTCATTGCTCAGCCACATCCTCTACTAAGTAGGCCAGGGTCTCCTACTGGAATACAGCATCTGGAACTGCATTATTTATTCATGTAAGTGCTTAGGATGGGTGATAGACAAGAAGGACAGGAACTGGAAGAACACAGGGCAAAGATAACATGGAGGCACTAAACTGGGACAAGGGTAGATTGCTAAGTGTAAAATTAAGATCTACGTTAAGACCTGCTTCTGCAGAGGCCTCAAGTGGCTATACTGCTATACTCAAGAGCCTATGGCTGGAGGCCCCTTGATACAGGAGCCCCATCTGAGACACAGCTGCACTCCTGCACCCTCATGTTGGGCAGGCTGACCACCTGGAGCCTGGTCCTGCTTCCTTCTTTGACGTTCACAATCACGGGCAGTGAGGTTGTTTCTGAGGCGATGCACTGTCTTGGTCCGAGAAATGGCCACTTGTTGGCCAGGCGCTCTGGGAGCTGCAGACAGCTGCCTGCACACTCATAGACCAAGAAACCAGGGGGCTCCACGACCCAGTTGTCAGCCCACTTCGTCTTCTCAAGGTCCAAGTATGCCTGCCTGCGGCAGCAGCGGGTACCCTCGGTCACTGGTGCCTCAGGGTCACAATTGCCTTGAGCTCTGTGGGGGCAAGGAGAGATAGGGTCAGAGGTCAGCCGAAGGGCCGAGATAAGGAGGTCCAGTGGGCAGCTTAGTGGAGAATCTGAAAGGAGATTTAAATCCATCTTTTATTACATTAAAAAAAACTTGGTACTTGTAATAGAAGACAAATGAATAAACATTCAGAATATAAAGTGACCTACTATTTATTAATAGTCTCCTAATATGCTAGACATTGACCTAGGTATGCCATGTGTATTATCAGGTGATACCTACATTTCATCCAAATGAAACTTGAAGAGGGTTTCCCTATTACACTTGAGAACAATGAAGCCCAAAGATGTTCAGTGGAGGACAAGCCAGAGGACATGAAGCCAGTGGAAGGCAGAACTAGATGGAACTTCAACTGTCTGATTCCAAAGGGCTTGGTCTTAACTACTATATAGTCATCCTCAATTTAGAGTATCCATGAGGGATTAGTTCCAGGACCCCCTTGGCTACCCAAATCTGCACTGCTCAAGTCCCTTGTATAAAATATGGTAGAATTTGTATACTATGCATATCTTCCCATATACTTAAGATCATGTCTGGATTACTTATCATACTTAATACAATGTAGATGCTTTGTACATAGTTGTTACACTGCATTGTCTGGGGAATAATGACAAGAAAAAAAGGCTCTTCGTGTTCAGTAAGATGAGGGTTTTTCCCCTAAATATTTTTTATCTGTGATTGGTTGAATCCACAGATGTGAAAGCCACGGATCCAGAAAGCTGACTATACTATGCTGCCCTTGTCTGCTCCAAATAGCTAAACTGTCCCATGAGAAAAAGAATTCAGCCTTGCTAACAGCTAGAGTTAATATTTTTCAAAGACTTAATCATGATGGCAAAAGTGAAAATAGATGATTATAATAATGTGTATGATTCAATGGCATCATTTTTCAACAAAATGTTTTCATAAGTCAGGTGCCATGGCCCATGCCTGTTATCCCAGCCACTGAGGAGGTTGAGGGTGGAGAATCACAAATTTGAGACCTCAGAGACTTAGAGAGACCCTCAGCAACTTAGCAATACTCTGACTTAAATATAAATAAAAAAGACTGGGAGTGGGGCTGGGGTTGTGGCTGAGTGGTAAAGCACTTGATAGCATGTGTGAGGCACTGGATTCGATTCTCAGCACCACATATAAATAAGTAAATAAAACAAACGTCCATCAACAACTAATAAAAATATTGGGGGAAAAAAAAGACTGGAGTGTAGCTCAGTCATAAACCTCCCCTGAGTTCAATCCCCAGAATGAATGAATAAGTAAGTAAATAAATAAATAAACATTTGAATAATACAATTTCTATCGTTAGAAACTCCAACATATAGGAATCGGTCTTATCCTGGGTAGTCTGCACAGCCGCCCCCTAGCCAGTCCCTGAGATGGTAGGCCCGGACCACGCCATCTGCTGTGTCCCTGGCCTCCCAGCCGCAGCATACCCATAGTCCTTGAGGTCCAGCGTGTGCAACTCCAGCTGAGGCTCCCTCTGCTCAGCGCCCTGTGCCCCCTGCGCGGAGAAGCGGACCAACTTGTGGGCGTCCGAGGCCCCGGGGCCCAGATGCTCCCTCAGCACGGACACCTTCAGCATCAGGGGCTGCCGGGGCCGTCTCAGCTGCTGCCAGAAGTTCACAGCCTCGGTCACATCAAAGGTCTTCCAGCCGCCCTTGTGGATGGACACCAGCCTGAAACATAGAACCGCGTGAGGGGTGGGATCCTGGGAGGAAACTACCCCGCCCCCGCCCCGCCTCCATCCCTTGGCCCCGCCCCGCCTCCATCCCTTGGCCCCGCCCCGCCTCCATCCCTTGGCCCCGCCCACCTCAATCCCTTGGCCCCGCCCCTTTTGCGCCCCTTTCTCGCGCTCAACCAAGCAGCCTCCTCCCTACTCCATCCCCTACTCCATTCCCCCAGCACACAGCAGCCAGGATCCACACCTGGAGTCTATGAGGGAGGTGCGGTTAGAGCCATTGTCGCGGACACGCAGCCACTCAATGGTGATCCGGGCCCGGTGGCCACGCGTGGACGGCTTCTCTTGCTTGCGGAGCGTGGCCCTGGGGACAGGCTCCTGGAAGATCCGCAGTACAGCCTGCACCAGTTCGCTGTTGGGTGGCAGTCGTCCCTCCATGCCAAACACCAGCAGCTGCGTGGAGGCCTCGGACACCAAGAACTTGCCCACCATCTCTGGCGACAAGAGCAGGGTCAGCATAGCCTCTCAGTACACCAGGGGAGTTCTGAAGGTGGCAAGGCCATTGAGCAGGCTGCCAGGCCAGGAGAGACCAGCCCCTGTTCTGTGTTTCTGGGGCAAACCCAGTTACCTAAAAATCTCCCTTGAGTCTGGGACTCCTTTAATAACGATTTCCACCAGCAGGAAGAGGCCTCTCTGGGACTCTTGGATAACTCCAACATATGGAAAATCAAATATCAGCACCTGTGGTGTCCGGCATTGGATGTAGCTTGGGCCCTTAGCAGATGGTTCCAGCTCTGAGGCAATAGGCTGCACTAAGATGGAGGTGCAGCTGCATCTCTGACAGCTGGACACTCTGCTGTCACACTTCAATATTCCCAACTACCCACAGCCACTCACTCACTTCATTGTTCACCATGCTGGGAGGGAGACAGATGAGAAACAGTCGTCCACTGTTCCAGGTAGCAAATGATTGAAAGAGGTTTTTAAGGAAATTTGTTCCAGATCACCCTCAGATCAGGGTGGCAATGTGGAAACAGAGAAGTCTTGCCTGTAACCTAGTTCCCTGGGGGAACCTGGTTCTAGCCATACCCACCCAAGCCCAGTAGCTCTCTATCTCCTCCTCTTCTCTGGGGCCTGGGCTTTGCCAGCAGGTCCAGCCTGGCACACCTCCTCCTGGCCCTGAGAGATCTATCAATGCACAGCCAAAGCCCAGGGACCCAGATCCACCCACCCTCACAGGCCCATGGTCCCTCCTCACTGCCCCTTAACCATAAGCACCACATGGTCTCTCCACAGAGCCTCACAAAGCAGGGGCCTCTTGACACTACCAGAATGGTTAAGGGCAGTCTGTCTGTCCCTCCCCACTAAGGATCAAGATGCAGAAGGTGGAGGGCTCACCTCGGAAGCTCTGGCTGAATCTCTTCTCACGGGAGCGGTCCCCATGGCTACGCTGCATCAGGGATACATACTGGGCCTGCACATCAGGAGGCATGGTCAGCTCCTCCACATCGGCCCTGTCCATGGTGGGTGCCTCGCTGAGCTGCAGCTGCTGCAGCAGGCTGTCCAGGACCTGTTCCTCAGTCAAGGCCTCCCCAGGGCCCACTAGTGGCATCACCCAGAGTGCCAAGCAGAGCCACAGGGACCACATGGTACAGTTCAGGACGGTAGATGTGTCCCCAAGAAGGCTGTTGGAGGATCTTGGGCCTGGCTGGGTCTGCTGAGAACTAGGGCTGGCCAGCTTTATAGCCAGCCCTGGGTGAAGAGGGAGGGGCATAGGTCACACCCCTTGGACCTCCTGGGAGCTCAGCAGCCAGACAGGCTCTTGAGTCCCAGGGAGCAGGCTGTCCAGAAAGGGCACAAAAGACTGTCTGGATGCCTGGAGTTTCTACCTATACTGCCTTGACAGCTCCCAATATTGAATTTCCCTAACATATCCCAATCTTGTTTTATGAAAAAGCAAGATTGTTTTGTGAACAAGTGAGTCCTATTAGCCACTTTTAAATCTCTTCCTGAAAGACATTATGGGTCTAGATTTGTCCCAGAAGGAGGGAGGGAAAGTGTTCTGTAGTCCTGCTGGTCTTGGCCTCTTTCATGATGCCCCTTGAGTCAAAGGAATCTCCCTCTATCTTTTAGCCCTTGCAATCCCCTCCTGCTCCATGCCATGTGTCTTTCAAGGTTCTGTCACATTCCTTGCCTTCCCCCATGACGGAGGAAGGTAGATGCTGTCAGGACAGAACTCAGGCAGCTGACTCAGGAAAAGCAATTCTTGCTGGTGTCTTCCCAGTCAGACAATCACAGAGTGATTTTCCACCTTCAGATAGCAGAATCTTTCTGGGGAGGGGTCTGCCCACTGAGCCGGCTTACACCATCAGCACTCAGCCTGAGTCCTTGACATTTCCAGACATGGGAGGAAGGACAGAAAGCAGAAAGCCACAACACAGAGGCATGTGTTCCCAGGTGGGGTAGCACCGTAACACCGTGACAGGCATGTCCTGTCCAAAGCCATAGGTACTGGGGGCATATTGAAGTGAGAGCCCTCAGTGCCTTCTCCAACACATTTTAGACTAGCTGGGTTTGAATATGGGATCTACTACTTGTTCCACGCTAAACCTACTAGTGAGTTATTTAACTTCCCAGTGCCTCAGTTTCCTCATCTGAAGGCAGGAGATGATGATAATAACAGGATCTACTTCATAGAGTTAGTATGAAGATTAAATAAATGAATATGAATAAGATGTTTAGCCCAGTGCCTTGTTCTAGTAATCACTCTAGAAGGGTGTGCTTTTGGTATTTGTCTAGAAATCTGCATTCTCAAGGTTGTGGCCTTTCTAAAACTATCATCAACAAGAATATGAAACGTTTCTTGAATGTTTACCATGTGTCAGGCATGTATTCAGGAGACACATCTCCCAGATGCAGTATAGAAGCACTGCAGGGTGAACTGATGTTCAGTTGGTGGAAAGCTCAGACAAAAATGCAGGCATCTGTCTCCAGAGGCCTCTCCTGGCTCAGGGGATTTGAGGGCATGAGGGAGGAAGCCCTTCCTGAAAATCCACAATCTTGATTCCTGTGTTCTGTCATGTGGGAGGTGAACGATGATGGTGGAGGGGGACAAGGACTGTGGTCTGAGGGCCAAAGGACCGGTTGGGCAGGAATCACCTCCGCCACCTTCCCAGGTAGGGTAGCACCGTGACACCTCTGTGGAGATGCTGCGTCATTGACAAACCCCTCGTGTCACACAGCCCAGGAGGAGAGAACTTTCTAATCCTCAAGGGCAGAATTTCTTCTGGGTGAGAGCCTAGGGATACCATGCATAAATTTACACTATATACATGTGTGTGTGTATATATATATATATATATACATATATATATATATATATATATATATATATATATATACACTTAGGCATTTGCATATACACAAGCATTTGTAAATATACATTCATTTGCATATAGAGAGTGGGATTTTAGTAGTATGTGGGATGGGCTTAAAATTAGAAGGTGAAATAAAAATAACACTGATAAGGGCTGGGGATATGGCTCAGTTGCTAGAGTACAAGGCCCTGGATTCAATCCCCAGCACCACAAAAATGAATAAATAAATAAATAAATAGCACTGAGAAGCTAGGAGTGAAGTCAGATGTAAAGCATATGCTTAACATGTTTGAAACCCTGGCCTCTATCCCTGCAAAATAAATAAATAAATAATAAAAATCCCATTTAATAGTTTGAACATCCTCTGAAAAATAAGTTGTGTCCGGTCCAAACCACCCTCCCACTCTCTTGGTGACAAGCATAGCCTTCTTCAAAAGAAATGCTGTTGCCTTTCTTTACAAGTGATTATCAGAGAAAGGACTTAAGTGATGCAAACATTTGGGCCTTAAGTCGGACCAAAAGGTGCAGAAGTGTCACATTTACAGGCGACTCAGGACCTGTGGTCCTCAGTCCTAGAAGCTCTTCTGGGTTGGTTTCCATAAATATGCGATAGTCCGCCACCCTTGCTGCTGGGTGAGAGGAAGCCCTGTGGCTTATCACAGGCCAGAAAGGTGCCAAGGATATAACACCCAGGCTGCCCTTGCATGCCACAACCCCCTCCCCAAGCCTCCAACATCTAGAGCTATTGGGAACTCCCTGGGGCCAGAGGCTTACAACAAGACCTTGTGGACCCTGTTGTGGTTCAGCAACGACATGCTGTTCCAGGGCCGAAGTAGGCCAAGACCCTGGTGCTGCTGCTTACAGACGTGCACAAGAGCCATCTACCATCTAGGAGACACATCAGGGCAAAAACCTGGGAGTACCTGGGAACTGACATGCTAAATAGAAACCTCATTTTCCAGAGAAGACAGTAAAGTGGAAGGACCCTTCCTGCCTCCTCCAGATGTCTTCTTGGTGCTTCTGGATTGGCCTTCAGGGCAGAGCCAAACCTAGAACTGAGCCCTCAGTGGGAGCTAGAACTATCCTGTCAATACCTAGCCTCTCCAAGGACCTAAGATGGGGCCAGGCATGTGAGGCCTAGTGCTGAGGGTGGTTCTGGGAGCCTGCACAGGTGGTACATGGTTGGAAAACATCCCTCTGCCCAATTTGGGGGAGCATCCCTTGAGCAAGGAGCCTGGGAACATGTAGCACCAATGAAGAGCTTATCCGGCCAACTACCTTGCTCTCCTGGGCTTTGAGTTGAAATGGACTATTGAGCTTAGAGCTGAAATGGAGTAACAAAGCCATTCTGCTGCCCCAAGGTTTTGAGCTAAGAAAACTGAGGTTTGGAGAGGTGACAGCTTCCCCAAAGCTCACACAGTTAATGATCAACACCTGAACAAAGCCAGTTCTTCCAATTCCCAGGCCATAGTGCTTTCTACAACCTCAAATTATTTCCAGTGCCCATCCTGCCCTGTCCCTGAAAGCCTGCAGGGCTCATCCATCAGCCTCAGGCAAGCTGGGGATTCATCAACCCAGAGTTGGGTCTGGGCAGGGAAAGGGGGCAGGGCAGCTTGAGAAGCAGACAGACAGAGGACAAATCCTGCAGACTCCTCAGATTTCTCCCAAGACTCAGGTTGCTGTCCTGAATGTGGATTCCCACCAGCCTGTAGAGTTCTGTTGGGAATATAAAGTAATTGGGCAATTAGCCAAAAGCCAAAAGAAGGACACGAATGTGGATTGGGAAACTTTTTACAAAGGATAGATTACCCCTCAGGAGGGAGGGCAGCCGCTCTTTGTCATGCAGAGGAAGAGGCCAGGCCACCCCTCAGACTGTGGATCTGGATGGTGTGTCTGGCTTTGGGGTCAGGTCAGGCTGACAAAACAGAAAAATTGTAAAATAGCCCCTTCTGTCCTGGTGGGAGGAAAGAAGTTTGGAGAATAGGGAACATTTACTTAAAAACTGTCTGAATCAGAACTCTTTCCCCAAAGATGTAGTCCAGATTGTTTATGAACCTGAATGTTCAGGTTTTTAATTTTTTTTTTTAAATATTTTTTAGTTGTAGATGGACACATGTCTTTATTTTATTTATTTATTTTTATGTGATGCTGAGGATCGAACCCAGGGCCTCAACACTTGCTAGTCATGTGCTCTACCACGGAGCTACAGCCCCAGCCCCAGGTTTTTGGGGTTTTTTTAACCATACGATTTAAATATTTATTCTTTAGTTGTAGGTGAACACAATACTTTTATTTAATTTTTATATGGTGCTGGGGATCGAACTCAGTGCCTCACGCATGCTTAGGCAAGCGCTTTTCCTCTGAGCCACAACCCCAGCCTCATCCAGGTTTTTAAAATTTGAAGTGAAGGCTTTTTATGTTTCTTCAGATATATTATAAATCTTTTTAAATGTAATTATCTGAAGGCTATATTAAAAATGCAAATTCTTTGCATTATCATTTGCATATATTTCCACTGAGACCCATAGAACCAAAGTCTCCTCCGACCTGGATGGCTTTAGACAAACCCAAATGTCTTAGCTTGCTCTGTCTTCTCAGAACCACATTCCATATTCAGGTCGCTGCTTTCCTTGTCATTGTGTTGTCTGGCCTGTCAATTCCACACAGCTTAGCCACCATGATATAGGCTGCCCCTGAGCTCAGGAGACAGCTCTCCATTCCTCACCTTCTCCATAACCCCACTATTCTGACACCTCCCACCTTCCATCAAGGAGTCAACAAGGAACACAGGACAGACACCGAGAATTGACTCCACCAGAGCAGAGGCCAGGAATCAGAATGTTGAAGATTCTATGCCCATTAGGTTGGAGGAGCAGGACAGGGTGAGGACGGGTCCATTAGTAGTCCCACGAGGCAAAGGGAGGATGCTGGAGAATTTCCGTGAAAAAATAGCCCATCAAGCCATCCAAGTTACTCATAATTTTGTTCTTCTAGATGATTCCTCAGCTTCATGAGTGCCTATGATACGAGGAAAGAAAATGACCAGGAAAAAAACTTTTTTTTTTTTTCCCCTGAGATCTTTTCTGGACTTTCTCTAGAAATTTGAGAATAAGAACAGGTGAACAGAAAAGTTTTTTTGTTCTTTTTCTCTAAATACTCTGAACAGCAACATGTTGTATGTGAACTAAGTACCACAATATTTAATTCTGCAAAGTTAGCAGCTCAAGAGATCTATTGAATCGTAGTTATCTGCATCCATTTTCCTGTCAATTTCCATTTCTTCTCCTCTCTGTCTTTTCTAAAAATTCTTCTTGTTTTTCTCTACAGCTGCCATATTTCTGGAAATTTTTACATCTTAGAACCCTGATGTAGGAGGCAGGAGACCAGATGCTGATTTGTTACTGTCCCTCCCTGCCTGGTGTCCACTTCCCTGCCATTTCTGTGCCTACGCAAAACAGTTCCTATCTTGCCCCAGATCAGCCACCACTGTCATGACTTCCCACATCACAGACAGCAGTTCCTCCTCCCGGGCTCATCTGGAACTTCTTCTCCAGGTCCCAGCCTGACTTTCCATCCCCTGTCTCCAACCCCCTCCATTTGGCATTCTGGCCTCTCACAGAATGGACCCTAGACTGTCATCTTTCTGCTCATTCTTTCTCCCCCATGTCCTTCTTCTCTTCTTTACCCTTGAAATGTTTCTCATCTGGAAAAGTCTCAACATTTTTTTTTCCTGATGCTGAAGTTCAAACCCAGAGTCTGCCTAATGTTCTGACCACCCCATCTCTCCCCAGGACAGTTGGATGGTACTCCCTCCTGGCATCATGGAGAAATGATTCTCCCCAAGAACGAAGGGCACTCTTGAGTGATCCTACAATCGTGCTCAGCACAGTGCCTGGCAAATAATTGCTCATATAATTGTAGCAGAAAAAGAGGGGAGAAGGAAAAGATGGGGAAGGAGGAGGAAAAGCAGGAGAAAAAGAAAGGAGATACATGTCTTTTTTTGGCTAAGAAAATTGAAATGGGCAATTAGAGACATGAGATCTGAGCCCAGATTAAGGCCAGTATTCATCAAAAACTAGTATCCAACACATAAAAAATTTTTTTTCATGGTGCTGGAGATGGAACCCAGGACCTCACAGATGCTTAGCTACACACTTAGTTCAACACATTCAATTTTAAAATTGGAAAAAAAAAAAAAAGTCATGTTCACTCGGCAAAGGAGCAGAGAGTGAGAAAATGTCTCCCGCACAGACACCTAAATCCTGGTCAGCTTCTCCAAAGCAGCACTGTGTCTTGTCTGCACTCAGCACAGTCTAAATTTGCACAAGGCCAGGTGTGTGATAATGTGTATTTGGTATCAGTGTTTCTTGTTGTTTTCCCCTGACAACATTCAATCCACTCCCTTCCCTCTGAGACATAGTTCTCCTGATTTCATGTGATTCCCTTGGCCTTTCTTTAGGATCTCTCTGTTCTAGATGGAATTTTAAAATTTATTTAATTATTAAAAACTCTAATTGATATAATGATTGTACATATTTAGGGTACAGTGTAATGCTTGGTACATTTATACATTGTATAATGATGAAGTCTGGATGTTTAGCTTACCATCATCCCAAAAATTATAATTTTTTTGTGATGAGACCATTTAAAAATCCTCTTTTAGCTATTTTGAAATATACAATACCTAAGGCCGGGAATATAGTTCAGTGGTTGAATGTGTGCTTAGCGTGTGTGAAAATATAACATTTCTTTCTTTCTCCCCCCTGCCCCGTGCTGGGGGGCAAACCCAGAGCCTCACAGGTTAAGCACACCTTCTACCACTGAGCTACACCCCCAGCCACTACAACAGTGTTATTAACCCCAGTCACCCCTCCATGTAATAGCACACCTGAAATTATTCCACCCACCTAGCTGTGACTTTATGCTCCTTAATCAGTCATTCCCCATTGCCCACTCCTCAGGTAACCACTATTCTAAGAGATTGATTTTGTTTTGTTTTGTTTTTTGGTTTGTTCATTTTGAGTTTTGTTTTTTGTTGTTGTTGGGTTTTTTTGGAGGGGGGGTTGTTTTATTTTGTTTTTGGTACTGAGGATTGAACTCAGAGAATCTTTACTATTGAGCCATATCCCGAGTCCTTTTTCTTTTTCTTTTTTTTTTTGAGAGAGAGAGAGAGAAAATTTTTTAATATTTATTTTTTTTTAATTTTCGGCGGACACAACATCTTTGTTTGTATGTGGTGCTGAGGATCGAACCCGGGCAGCACGAATGCCAGGCGAGCGCTCTACCGCTTGAGCCACATCCCCAGACCCTTTATTTTTCTTTTGAGACAGAGTCTTGTTAAATTGCTGAGACTGGCTTTAAGCTTGTGATCCTCCTGCTTCAGCCTCCCAAGTCGCTGGGATTACAGGAGTGTGCCACCATGCCTGGTAAGAGATGAGGTCTTACTGTGTTGCCCAGGCTGGTCCTGAACTTCTGGGCTCAAGCAATCTTTTTGCCTCAGTTCCACAGATAGCTATGACTGTTGGCATGCACCACCCATGCTCTGCCTAAAGATGAAAAAAAATTTTTTTTTTTTTTGTACTAGGGATCAAACTCCCTTGTACATGCCAGGCAACCACTATACCACTGAGCTACATGCCCAGCCCATAGATGGAACATTCTTAAACAGTCCTGTTTCCTAGGCTGTGGGTACCCAGCTGATTAGTAAGGAGGGAGAGTTCTCACCAGCTCAGGGGAGAGCATTAGTGGGGGCTGTGGTATCGATAATAAGGGTCATTACCTTATTCCCTAATCTCCAGGGTGAGGCTGATAACACAGGGAGGGGGATTTGCACATTCTGATAGCTAATGGAAAGGTGGGCTGAGCAAACAGAATCCATACTAATGAATATGGAGTCATTTGGGAATCCCTAAGACAAGCCCTCTCCTGCTGGGACAGATCCTCTTTCCAGAAACCTCAGCTTGTTATCAATAGCTCAGTCTGCAGCTATCACAGAAAGGAAACGAGCTTTTGCCATCCACTCCGGTGAGAAGCCACTGGCATGTTTTACCCCCTTCCTGCGTGTTAGGGAATGTGACACTCCAGCCACCAAGTTGACACCTCCTGGAAACACTTTTTGCTTCCTCTGCTAGCAATTCTAAGCTGTCCTTTGAGCATTTGGCCTGCCTCATGGTCTTGGACCCCTGAAAGGTTCCTGGTGGGAGCTGAATTTTCTAAGGAGGCTTTTGGGGACCTGCGTGTGATCACAGACATGTCTATGACACAGTGTCAAACAGCACAGAAGGGTTTATAAAGAAACGCCATCCTCCCCGGCCTCACCCTTCCCTATTCTTAGAGGTCACTTCTGATTCTTTACCTCCAAGACCATGATGCCTTTTTCCATCCTCCTTTCAAATTTTTTATTTTATTTTTGACAGTGCTAAGGGATTGAACCTAGGCCCACAAACATGCCAGGCAAGTGCTCTACCATGGAACTACATCCCCAGCCCACCTCTTGAATTTTTAATAAATACACTGGTAATTTTATCTCTTTTTGTTACTTTTGTAAATCAAAACAATATATGGAAGCCTGTGTTTCTCACTCCCTGGGCTTTGTTTTATTTTTGTGGTACTGGGGATTGAACCCAGCGACACTATCACTGAGCTACATCCCCAGCCCTTTCTACTTTCTATTTTGAGACAACGCCTCACTCACTAAGTTGCTGAGGGTAGCTTTGAACTTGCAATCCTCCTGCCTCAGCCTCCCAAGTCTCTAGCGTGCCTAGTACTCCCCAAGCTTTAGATACTGTCTTACTTCTTCAGGTGAGACTATGACATATTCCTCATTCCCTCCCCATCTCTAATCTCTACCAGCTACATCCTTACTTTTTCATTGTGCATCCTGGTAACCTTTACATTCTGTTTAGTCATTTGTTTATAAGATGATTTTAAATGCTGAGGGTCAATAAATAACATTATTATATACTTTTAAAATTAGGCAAAAAATGCTTGACTGTAGAGGATTTAAACAATACTGATATTTTAAAATTTATTGCATTATTATTTTCAATTTTTTTTTGTGGCATTGAAGATCAAATCCAGGGCCTGGAGCATGCTAGGTAACTACTTTACCACTGAGCCACATTCCCAGCCCAAGAGTAAGAAATAAAACAAAACAAAACTTTTCTATTCCAATCCCCCCCATTCATCTTCCCTGACTCCCTGAAAAATTTTCAAAGGTAATTAACCACTGCTATCATCTTTACATATATCCTTTCAACCAGTTTTTAAAATAAATTTATTAATATGAACATTAATATGTATTTTATATACATATCAAAATATATATATTTTTTGCATTCATTTTTCTTTTCACAGTGTTGGATTCAAACTGCACAGAATGTCCTACAACTGGTTTTTCTCACTTAACCATATGTCTTGGAGATATTTCCATGTTTCCACCTCCCCAACAAGATCTACTACATTCTTTTTATTGCTGGATAGAGTATAGAAACATTACCCTAATTGACTTTTAGATTTTTTTCCACATTATAAACAATACTGCAATGAAAAATTTTGAGGATTCCTCTTTGTGTACTACTGGGTGTAGATATTTCTCTAGGTTAGATATTGAGAAGGCTGAACATATTTTATAGTTTTGCTAGATTCCAGCAGATTGCCCTCCAAAAAATCATTATCAATCTAGCCAGTTGTGGTAGCCACACACCTGCAATCTCAGCTACTCAGAGTCTGAGGCAGCTGGTTCACAAGTTCAAGGCCATCCTTGGCAATTTGTCAAAACCCTGTCTCAAATAATGATAAATAAATAAAAAAGTTTGGGATATAGCTCAATGGTAAATTACCTGAGTTCACTCCACAGCACAGGAGAAGAAAAATGAAAAGCGATCTATCAACTTATAGGCCCACTCAAATGTTTGTGAGAAAGCATGTTTCCTCTTGTTCTTTCCTCTTTTACTTAAGTGCCTACACTTGAACTAATCTAAGGTGGAGGTGGGAATTTGAAAGAATCAGATGATATTGCCTGTATTTTGCATTCCCCTGATTATCAGTGAGATCGAACAACTTTTCCAATGTTAGGAGCCATTTAGATTTAGTCTACTAATTTTCTATTATGTGGTTTGAACCTAAGGGCACTTAACCACTGAGCCATATCCCCAGCCTTTTTTCTTTTTTCTTTTGAGACAGGGTCTCACCAAGATGCTTACAACCTTGATAAATCACTAGGGGTGGCTTCGAAAACTGTGATCCTCCTGCTTTAGCCTCTGGAGTTGCTGGGATTACTGGCATGTGCTACCACTTCCAGCTTATTTTTTCTTTATTGATTTGCAGTAGCTCTTTATATATTCTGCTTATAGATCCTTTCTTGATTACATGCATGGTGAATATATTCTTCTAGATCCTGGCTGGAATGTTCTCTATTTTATGACTTCTTTTTAAGTTTATAATGTTTTGTTTTGTTGAAGCCAAATTTATTAGTCCCTGCTGGACACAGTGGCACATGCCTGTAATCCCAGTGACTTGGGATGCTGAGGCAGGAGGTGATGTAGGACAGAAGAGGCTGGGACACCTGAGGAATTTTCAGGAAACAGGTTTATTGGCTACAGGGTCCAGAGGGTCTATTGCCTAAAAAATTCTCTGGACCTCAAGTCTGGAAATTCTTTGAACTTTATACCCAGCAGGAGGAGGGCTTTGAAGGTTTACATGACAAGTGTTTTTTGTCCTATTTTTTTAGATTAGTCAGAGGTTTTACAAGTTTTATCACAAAAGAAGAAGTAACATCATCTTTTCTGTAGCCAGACTTTGCTTTTGCAAGACTGAGCAACTTAGTCCTCACAAAAGATAGGAAGTCCTCTCCCACATTGAGATTTTTTTTTTTTTTTGCAGAAATTTTTGCTGATATTCTGTTAATAAGAACAATCATGGTGAGGGTCTCTGGAGAAGCTTAATTAAGATTCTTTGGTGGAGGAGGGGGCACCACTACAGAGGATCCAGGGAGCTATAAGCAGAAGCATCCCAAGACATCACAAGGCCCCTTCTCTGAGGGCAGCTTCTGGGCTCCCCCAAGGCATTAACCAGTGGGCAACATGGCTCTTTCACTCTTTCCTGAGGAAGCTTCCTCTCAGAAAAGAAGGACCTGCCTGTCTCCACAGCCTGTGAGGCAGGCAAATTGAGACGGCAGATATAGAGGCCAAAGCTTTCAAAAAGCCGGTGGAGTCCTTGAAAAAGGAAGGCTCTAGTTAGGTAGATGAAGTGACTAGGGACCATATGGGGACCATGCAGAGATGGTGCCTCGCTTGCTGGCTGAGTCACTTCTTTAACATGCATGCAGTCATCTTAGACAGGTTGCTCCTATTCTCTCCTCAGTTGAAGACTGTGGGACAAAGGACTGAGACAGTCCCACACTCATGAGGAAGGACGGCAGGGTTCAGGTTTATTAAATTATCCCAGAATGAGGAGCCATCAGCCTGGCTGAGCCCTGCCCCCTCGGGCTACCATGGCTTGGCTTTAAGCATCTGTGCAGGGAGTCAGGGAGGTTTCAGTGGAGCCTTTGAGTGGTCATTAGAGGTATAGAGGGTGGGAGACCAGACAAGAAGTTTCCATTTTATTCTGAAGACAACAAGATGTCTGAGGGCAGAGCCATGGTTCTAAAAGTTCACTCAGTGACCTTGTGGGGAATGTAGGATGGGAGGCCAGGAGGCAGGGCTGTGGTGGTCACATAAAAGAAAAATAAATGGGATGGGGCCTGAATCATGGCAGAAGCAAATGAGGTGAATTCACCAGCAATCCAAATGGTGGTGACCGAGGACTGAATGGATGTGGCAGAGGCAAGAGAGGTGATTCCTGGGTTCCTAGATTGGGTCCCTACAGAGGATGGGATCCAGGTATTGAGGGAGAAGACATCCGGTTCTGTCTGAGCCATGAGGAGCCCATGGGAAACCTGGGAGGAAGGACTATGGAGGGAAACTCTGGGAAGATATTTGGGTTGGAGGAACCATAGTACCAGGCAACATCAGCACAGCACACAGGTGGTACCTGAAGCTACAGGGGCAGACACCACCACCAGGAAAAATTACATAGTAAAAGTATATTTTCAGCTGGGCGTCTGGTGCACACCTGTAATCCCAGCAGCTCAGGAGGCTGAGGTAGGAGGATCAAGAGTTCAAAGCCAACCTCAGCAAGAGCAAGGTGCCAAGCAACTCAGTGAGGCCCTGTCTCTAAATAAAATACAAAAATAGGGCTGGGGATATGGCTCAGTGGTCAAGTGCCCCTGAGTTTCATCCCTGGTACCAAAAAAAAAAAAAAAAATAGGGCTGGGGATGTGGCTCAATGGTCAAGTGCCCCTGAGTTCAATCCCAGTACCCTCCCTACCAAAATAAAAAAAAGAAAAATAAAAAAGGATATTTTGCAAGTCTATGAGGAAATCCACCAAAATCTCATCAGAGAGAAAGAAAGATTGTTGTGTAATGTCACCTCAGAACTTAATGACTTAAACACCAAGCATCTTTTGTCCTCTTCCTTCTCTCTGTCTCTCATACACACACACACACACACACACACACACACACACACACAATGGTACCAAGGGTTGAATCCAGGAGTGCTCTACCACTAAGCTATATACCTAGACCTTTTTATTTCAAGACAGGGTCTCACTAAGTTGCTGAGACTGGCTTCAAACTTGTGATCCTCCTGCCTCAGCCTCCTGAGTAGGTGAGATTACAGGTGCATGCCACTGCACCCTGTTCCAAGGAGAAGTTTAGCTGTATGTTTCTGGCTCAAAGTCTCCCATGCCCTCAACTGAAGGTTTCACTGGGGCTGAAAGACCCTACATTTAAGCTGGGCGTGGTGGCACATGCCTGTAATCCCCAGTGGCTTGGGAGGCTGAGGCAGGAGAATCTTGAGTTCAAAGATTCTCTCAACTCAGTGAGACTCTGTAGATTATATATATATATATAATTTTTTAAAGGGCTAGGGATGTAGATGTGGCTCAGTGGTTAAGCACTCCTGGAGTCAATCCCTGGTAAGAAGAAGGAAAGAAGGAAGGAAGGGAGAGAAGGAGGGAAGGAGGGGGGAGGCAGGGAGGAAGGAAGGAAGGAAAAGAAAAGAAAGACCCACTTCCACACTTCCAGGATTCACTGACATGGCTTTTGGCTGGAGGCCTCAGCTCCTCACTGATTAAACCTCTCCATGGGGCTTCCGAAAACAGCTGCAGACCTACAACTTTTGTAAATGGAGGAGGTCGGGGGCTGGAAATAGAAGGCTAGGAATTGTCCAAATAGAAATAATCCATTATGTCACAAAAGCAAATGTCTGGGAGAGCAACTGATTCTGCCTTTATTTAAAATTTTGATATTTTGCTCATTCTGGATTTTTAGCCTGGATTTTGACTTTATTTACTTATTTATTTTAAACTTAAAACCAAAAATAAAGAAGTTGTATGTATAAATGGGATACCATGTAATAAAAATACATATCTACATGATTGGATGTTTAAATCAGATAAAACATTTCAGAACACCTGTCCATCATCAGACACTCAGAGCTTGGAAAACAAAGATGAGGTTTCACCCTTAAGGAGCTCAGTGTTTATCTCCTCAAAAAATTTATCAATTCTTTTTGCAGATAGCATTATCTTTTAATTTTTATTGGTGCATTATAATTATACCTAATAGTGGGATTCATTATGCCATATCCATACATGCATGTAACATAATTTGATCAATCTCATTCCCCAGCATTTATCAATTCTTTGTGGTAAAAACTTTCAAATCCTTTTAGTTTTTTTGAAATGTAAGTACATATTTGTTATCTTAATTTTGACTTTTTAAAATATTAAATTAAGAGCTGGGCATGGCACACACCTGTGGTCCTAGCAATCAGAAGGCTGAAAAAGGAGGATTGCTGGAGTCCAGGAATCTGAGGACAGCCTGGGTAACACAGGGAAATCCTGTCTCAAAAATAAATAAATAAATAAAATGGAAACAATGTAAAACATTCAATTAAAATATTCTCTTGATTCCTGAGATTTCTGGTGCCCATCTGGGCTGGGGATGTAACCCAGTGGCAGAGTGATTGCTTAGCATATGTGAGGCCCTGGGTTCCATTCTCAGCACTGGGCAGGAGGGGCCACCCATTCACCCACCCCTGTCCCAACCCTAGGAGGAGCAGAGGGCCCCAGCTGGGCCTGTGAGAATGCCATGAAAAAGGAATCCTTGTCAACAGAGGCACCCTGCAGAGGGGAGGCTGCTTCCTTCCTCTGACTTTGCCACATCATCATGGTTTCTTCTGATTTGTCAAAGGTGGGAAGAGAACTAGAACTTCCTGGAGTCCAGCCTCAGCCTAGTGTGAGACACTTCCAGGTAGATCCCCAGCAGCCTTTAAGCCCCAGCATCCTGCCTCACAGAGTCTGAAGTCAAAAGGGCAGAGCCTCCTTTAGGAATGCATTTTCAACAGGTAATCCTAGCAGTTGGGGAGGCTGAGGCAGGAGGATTGCAGGTTCAAAGCCAGCCTCAACAGTTTAGTGAAACTGTAAGCAACCTGGTGAGACCCTGTCTCAAAATAAAAAAGAAAAATGTCTGAGGGTGTGGCTCAGTGGTTAGTCACCCCTGGGTTCAATTCCTGGTCCAAAAAAAAAAGGAAAGAAAAGCATTTTCGAGGAGGAGGGGAAGTCAGTCTTGGAGTCCCAAATGGATGGTGTCCCCTTTCCTCAGAAGGATCAAAGCTGGGAGTGGATGAGGACCCTGTGGCTCCCTAATCCCAGTCCAAAGGCCCAGTGCTCATACTTCTGTCCACCTAGGGCTTGCCATAATATACAATTTCTACCTCCCAAACAATGGCAGCCTTTGAGAAGGGAAAAAAAAAACACACACACACACTCATCTGTCCAAGGTCATGTAGTCTGACTGTCCTGTCTGTTCCCGGTTGGATTTGAAACCAACCCCCCCGAGGCTGCATCCTCAGCACCATAATCTTATGGGCAAACAATCTGATCCCCGTAGATGAACTACTTCTGGGCAGCCACCTAATCCTTTCCACAGTTCATTCATTCAATCAACATTTTCAGAACACCTGTCCATCATCAGACACCTCAGAGCTTAGAAAACAAAGATGAGTTTCCACCCTTAAGGAGCTCAGTGTTTAGTAAACAAACACCCTTAAGGAGCTCAGTGTTCAGTAAACAGAATATGGGGGATAAGTGTGGCTGGGCCCAGGTAATGCTAATGTTAATGTGGATTCTCATTAGCTTCCCAGTGAGCAGATTTCAGAGTTTCCTTCCATGTTGACTGGGCAGATGCAGCCCTGCTGTCAACTGAGCACCGGGGGTTGGGGAAGGTCCTGGACAGTGACTCACAGTATAATCCCTTCAGACCTGGCTGTATTCTTTCCTCTTGGCTGGAGGGCTGTGTTACATCCTGCACTAAAAGCAAGTGTCATTCTTGCCACCCCAAAAGACAGCGGCCAGACTTATTGCCTGTAAACCCCAGTTAATGTGACCAGGCTTTACAACGATGTCAACAAATCAGTGCTCAGGGCACTAAAGAAATAAGATGAGGCTTAAAAGAAATAAAGTGGCAAGACTGGAAATGCTGGTGATATAGCTCAATGGTAGAGCGCTAGCATGCGTGAGGCCCTGGGTTTGATTCCCAGCACCACAAAATAAGTGCCATGAAATGTGTGTCTGAGACCCATGGCCGGGACACTGGTTTATTTCCATGGCAGCGATGATCCCTCTCTAGCCTCCACTGTCCCACCTGCTTCTGAGTGGCCCCAGCACCTGTGTGCTAGGCAAGCCCACAGGGTCCTAAGCCACACTGCCTGGGCTCCAGGCTACCACTCCATGAGTCAGCTGACTGCAGGCTGCTCTCTATGCCTCCGTTTCTACATGGTGAGGAGGATGACAGAGTCTTCTTTGCAGAGTTGTTTAAATCAGTATTTATTTATTTGTGGTGCTGGGAATCTAATCCAAGGCCTGTCACATGTTAGGCAAGCATTCTACCACTGAATGACATCCACAGTCACCTTATAATTTAAAAAACTAGGAGAGGAAAGTGCTTCTTGGCTACAGAATCTGTCTTTATAAACCCACACATTCAAAACAATTTCCTTTTCAGCATCTCAATGAGAGAGAGTTGTTAAGAGTCTGGCATGTTAAAAAGTCATGTGCTGCCCAGGGTAGGAATTATGTGAGGTCTCTGCCCCACCCTGGCCTGTAGTGGGAGAAGAAAATAAGAAGAACAATTGGTGGGGAGGAGAAAAAGGGCCCAGAGGATCCCCATCAGCTGGGGCTCAGACTCTGGCCAGTGCCCTTCAGGCCATGGAGAGGGGCATGGTGAAGGATTGTGGTGGACCCCAAGCCCCGGGTGGCAGTCAGCAGGGGTCATTGCAGAGCTGGAAACCATGATGCTAAGGGGGCATCTGCAGCATCATCAGGTATGCTTGAAAGTCATCTTCTCTTCTCCAAAACCATGAATGAGCTGGGGCGGTGGCACATAAGCCTGTAATGATAGCCACTCGAGAGGTGGAAGCAGGAGGATCACAAGTTCCAGGCCAGCCTCAATAACTTAGTGAGACCCTGTCTCAAAAAACAAAACAAAGGCCAGGGGTATAGCCCAGTGTGCAAGTGCCCATAGGATCATCCCCAATACCCTACTCCACAAAAACTCAAACTTGCCTGAGAACAGGGTCTTCCAGATGAAGAAACCAAGACCAGAGAGGTTGCAGGGTTTTTCCAGGGTAACCAACACTTCTGGGGGGCCCATCTGCCTAGACACCCACTTAGTGTCTTGGGGGGATGAACTTAAAAGCAGCTACTTTTCTCTGATTTCCCAGGGTCAACTATGGAATAATTTTGTCCTTTGTGTCTCCCTGTACCTCTCTCACAGTTCATTCACTCAAACTATTGTTCAGCCTTAAAGAAAGATACTGGGCTGGGGCTGTGGCTTGGTGGTAGAGCACTTGCCTCACGCGCATGAGGCACTGGGTTCGATTCTCAGCACCACGTAAAAATAAATAAATAAAATAAAGATATTGTGTCCATCTACAACTAAAAAAAAATTAAAAAAAAAAAAAAAGAAAGATACTATATAACCTTGTGTTTCTTACCTTGTTTCCAGATGTGGTCTCCAGGCAGAGGCCTCTCTGCCTGCCTGGTCTAAGAGCAGGGCAGGTCGGGAGTCCTGATGGAGTTGAAGCATAGCATTAGTGTATACATTTCCCTCTCAGGTGACATGCAGTCTTCAGAAAGAAAGAAACATATTAGCTCTATAAAACACAGCGACAGAGAGGGCTGAGGATACAACTTAGTGGTAGAGCACTTGCCTAGTATGCTGGAGGCCCTGGGCTTAATCCTCAGCACTGCTAAATAACAACAAAAATAGCCATATGACAAAAAGAATGTTTTGTTTTGTTTGGATAACACAAAAAATAAAGCAACCATTGGATGCACTCAATATATATTCAATTTCATTCATAAGAAAAAAAAAAGTGGATGATTAGAATAGAGTTGTTAAGGAGAAAAGTAATAATGTTATGGAATATTGAGCACCCCTGTACATAATTTATTCATAGCTTGTAGACTGAAAACTGAAGTGAAATCTGAGAATTCAAAAGTCAGAGAGAACAGATCCGAGTCAAATCCGGGCCAGCTGCGCCTAACCATCTGCCTACCACATGATCTGTTTGAGGGGTAGTAGGAGTGGGCAGCTGCACCCGGATCTTGGGGATCCAGTTACTGCCACCTGCTACCCTATACTGTCCTCCTACCTCCGCATCTTCCTGAGCTGTCTTCCTGCCTGCCTTCTCTGCTTGCATTTATTGGTGGACAGCGCCCTCTTCTGTCCACTAGAAAGTCTTTCCTCAGAACGGGGACTGTTGATCAGTGGCAGAGCACTTGCCTAGCCTGTATGGGCACTGCTGCAGATCCTTAGCACCAAATAATAAAAATAAACAAATAAGATAAAGACATGCTGTCCATCTACAACTACAAAAAAAAAAAAAAAGGAAAGAAATTCCTTTTTCATAGACTAGGTAACCTTTTTCATGATTGGCTGGTGGTATGCAACCTTCGTAGAATTGCTGTGCACACTTGCCCTTCGATTGCTGTCAGGTCTCATTTTGGAAAAACAGTCATTCATTTCTATGGAACCTCCCCTTGTGTGTCCCCTATATAAGAATAAAAATTCCAGTGCCTCTCTCTCTTCCCACGGACCCCTTAAGTTCAGAGAGCTGTCACGGATTTTGAAAAGGTACTTCTGTGTGTTTGCATGCTTTCTTATGCATTTTCTTAAGTTATTGGAATAGTCAGATTTGTGAGACCAGCGTAGGTCGCCAGCTAGAGATGGGGATACCTGTGTTCCAACTCCCAGTACTAAAAATAAAAAGAAAGATAGGGATGTGTATGGAGAGAGTGTATGCAACCTCCTCCTCCTCCTCCTTTTATTTTTATTTTTTTAAATGGTACTGGAAATTGAACTCAGGATGCTCTGCCACTATTTCCATTTTTTATTTTTTATTTTGACAGGATCTTCCTGAGTTGCCCAGCTTGAACTCAAAGTTGTGATCCTCCTGCTTCATCCTCCAAAGTCACTGGGATTACAGGCATGTGCCACCATGCCCAGCCTGCCATTTTAAATCACAATGAGAGGTAAAGGAGCCATCCTGTGAATATTTGGGGAAATAATGTTCCAGGTGGAGGGAAAAGTCAGTGCTGAGCTGTAGAACACCATTGGTTTGTCAAAGGAACAGCCAGGAGGCCACTATGGCTGGGGCAGAATAAGGTAAGGAAATGGTCAGAGAGGGGAGAGGGATACAGACTGTGGGGCTTTGCAGATCATTTTAAGTGTGTGGTTTGCATTCAGAGGGAGATGAGAACCAAACGGAGGCCTCTAAAGACAAGTGACGTTATCTGGGATGCACATCCTCAATGTTTTACTGGTAAACATGCACAATCAATAAAGTTTGGAACTCTAAGTCTGCTGAGTAAACGTCATAATAAGCTGTCACTGAGACTAGCAACTGGAGGATGTAGCATGGAACTACCTTGAAAGATGAGCAAAGACATGACATGCCTTCCCAGACAAACTGCCATTCCTAAACTAAACCATGAAGTGGACCAGGTGATCCACTTGATAAACTTAGAAATTTCAGTGCAATATCCAGTATCATACTCCTATTTCCAATGAGCATTTACCCCAATTCCTTATTACTTTTTCACTTCAAGATACTTTAGTCTCTTTTTTTTTTTTTTTTTTTTTTTTTTTTTTGGTGCTGGTAATTGAACCCAGGACCTTGTGCACACTAAACACATTCCATCACTGAGCTACAACCCCCTGCAAGATTCTTTAATCCTAAAGAGACTTTTATCATAGCCAATTTTAGCTATGCCTTGCAGCTCTATTTATGAAGGTGAGCAGACACCTTGAACAATTTGCCAGGTGAGGTCACCCAGCCCTACATCAACAAGGCCAGGACCAGGCCTCACAGACCATAGTTCACACACATTTCTGCACCTGTGCCACCCAGGCCTATCCTAAGTGCCTACAGGAGAAACCCTTCCATTTTCCACATGACAATTGACTGTTGACAAAGCTTTCATTTCTCATACATCCCATTTGATTATCATGGCTGCCCTGTGGAGAACACACTGAAAGCCCCCTTCCCTTCAGCCTGATTTGGCTGATTTAGCTCTGTACTCACAGGTTTGGAGTGAGTTGTGTTCCCACCTTGTCCTAGATGTGTTCTAGAGTGGCATTTCCCAATACAGGAGCCACACGGCACATGGAGCTATTGAGCACTTGAAATACAGTTAGTCCAAATGGAGGATCACTCTAAGTATAAAATACACACCAGATTTCAAATACTTAAGATATAAAAGAGTAAATTATCTTATTAATAATTTTCTTATATTGATTAAATGCTGAAATAAAGTATCATGTTAAATAAAATTATTTCACTTGCCTCTGCATTTTTTTAATATTTAGTTTTTAGTTTTAGGTGGACACAATATCTTTATTTTATTTTTATGTGGTGCTGAGGATCGAACCCAGTGCCCCATGCATGCCAGGCGAGCATGCAACCACTTGAGCCACATCCCCAGCCAGGCTTTGTATTTTTTAATGTGACAAGAAAATTTAAAATTACATGTGTGACTCTCATTACATTTCTATTAGATAGTGGAGCTCTGGAGCCTTACATACTAGTATTTACTCAATTCTAACAATTTTAAAAGTAGATATGGGCTGGAGCTGCAGCTCAGTGGCAGAGCGCTTGCCTTGCACATGTGAGGCACTGGGTTCGATCCTCAGCACCACATAAAAATAAATAAAATAAAGGCATGCTGTCCATCTACAACTTAAAAAAAAAAAAAAGTATGAGGATGTGGCTCAGTGGTTAAGCACCCCTGGGATCAATTCCAGCACTAAAAAAAAAGTAGATATGGCCCATTTAATAGCAAGACTAGGGAAATGATTGTCAGAAAAGATAAGGAGTGAAAAAACACTATTAGAAAATGGGAAAATCAGAAATTAGACACAGATGGGTGACTTTGAAGCCCTTGACTAAAAGCCCACCACACCACATGGCCGGTATTTCAGGAAAAACTGAAGTTGTTTTAAGGTCACTGCAAATATTTTGATTCAGTTTATCCACATATCAGACCCAGGGCCATATTTGTGCATCCCCAAGTTCTTGGATACTGGATCAATAACCTATGAATGATTGGGGCGTAGGTTCATTTCATAGAGCACCATTAATCTAGTTTTTTTCAAAGGACACATTATAGAAGAGAATGAAAAAACAGTAACACTTAAAGCATTTTTTAAAAATTCACATCAATTGGGCTGCGGAAATAGCTCAGCTGGTAGAGAGTGTTTGCCTTGCATGCACAAGACCCTGGACTCAACCCCCAGCACCACACACACACACACAAAAAAAAAAAAAAAAAAAAATCACATCATTTCTTCATCATCAGTGATTAAAACTGCCTGAATCAGATTTTCTTCCCAGAGACAGGCCAATAGTTGGGTGACTTAGAGCAACAGCCTGTATGACACAGGACCACCTGGATCCCATAATACCCTTTCCCATAGTCTAGTTCAAATATAACTAGTGTCATGAAATTTAAGTCAATACCTTCATGATTTTATCAGAGACAGGTCCAGAATTACAGTCTTTTTACTTTGCTAGTCAAATCCATTTGCCTGTGGGGAGGAAAGCGAGGGCTGCTCACACTCCATGCTAAATAAGGCAGGGCACAGCTAGAGCTCTGGCAACCTGAGGAGTGTAGCTAGGTTGATTAGGAAAGGGCTCTTGCCTGGCCAACCTCATGCTGTCAGGATAAAAAAGAAATTCTTTGAGCACTGCTACCCAATCCCCTGAGGGTGAGAAAAAAACTCACAAAGTAAACTTCCAGTAAATCTAAATGTTTCCCTTTAAGTGTGTGTGTGTGTGTGTGTGTTTTTGTTGTTGTTTGTTTGTTTGTTTGTTTAGTCCACTGAGATCCAGCTGCAGCCCTTTATTTTTTATTTTTTCCCTTTTGACACAAAGTCTTGCTAAATTGCCCACGCTGGGCTCCAACTTGCAATTCTCCTGCCTCAGACTTCCAAACAGCTGGGATTACAGGCCTGCACCACCACACCCAGCATTTTTTTTTTTTTTTTTTAACAGCCTTTGTTGCCCAGACTGGACTTCAACTCCCACTTCAGCCTCCCAAACAGATGGGATTTACAGGTGTAATCCAGTCCACTGCACCCAGTCCCTTTGAATGTGCTTTTAAAGATTTGAATAGGTACCTAAGTAATGTGAAAATGTTTAATATCCAAGCTAGAAAAAGGATTCTAAGGAACAGAAAAACATTGTGGCAGCCAGTAAAATATGCCTCTCAGATCCCCTGTTGTGGGAAGCAAAATTCAGTGATGATCCCATGGCTGCCCTCTGTAGCCACCAGGTTCAGACCAGGGCCACACCCTCTAGAGACACTAGCCAAAGAGCACAGTGGTGGTGCTGAGACAGGCCCATTTTGACGAGATGTTGGGCAACTAGGGCTTAAGGGACTTCACCCACCAACCTGGCTAGATCACAGAAATTATATAATCTGAAGACAGAAATATTTGGTGAGGCAGAGACTCGGGGACTTAAGGGAGTCCTTGTCATGCAGTGGTTTAGCATATTTGTAAGTTGTAACTGAAATCCCAGAAGACAGAAAATGCAAGATAGTAAAAAGATTTTAAGAAATAATCACTGAAATTCTTCCAAACTTGATTAATGGCATAAATTTACAGAGCCAACAAGTTCAGCACTCTCGAAGATTAACACAGAGTAAAGTGCATCTAGGCACAGCTGGAGGCAGCCATGGAAAAAGACACATTATATAAAGGAGCAATCATTCAAATAACCACTGACTTGTCACCAGAAACAGCAGAGACTAGAAGACAATGGAACAAGATTTTTAAAGTGATGAAATGAACAAAATTTATTCCCTGTGCTACATAAAATGGTAGAAACGAAGTTCTTCAGGCTGAAGAGAAATGATACCAGACCTTCCAGAAGGGTAAATACGCAGATAAATATAAAAAGGTACATTTAAAAATTTTTTTTTCTCTTCTTTAAAATACATATTATTTAAGGGCTGGGGCTGTGGCTCAGTGGAAGAGCGCTTGCCTAGCACGTGTGAGGCCGTAGGTTTGATCCTCGGCACCACATAAAACATACATAAAATAAATGTATTAAAAAAAGAATGTACTCTAAAAAAGTAAAATACATATTATTTAAAGCATAAATTATATTACAGAGTTTATAGATTCAATACATGTGACAACTACAATATAAAAGATAGGGATGATAAATCGACCTATAGATTTAAAGGATTCTACATTTTATGTGAAATGGCATATTTACTGTTAGCAGAATGAAAAAGTAGGAACATATATTGTGATCCTTATAATATAACACTAAAATAATTATGCAGAGTACAGCTAAAACACCAATAAATTAAATGTACTTCTCAAACAACCAACTAATCCAACCAAACAACAACAACAAAAAAGACAGTAAAATGTTAGATCTAAATCAAACTGGCTGGGTGCAGTAGCGCACACCTGTAATCCTGCAGCTCGGGAGGCTAAAGCAAGTTCAAAACCAACTTCAGCAACTTAAAAAGGCTCTAAGCAATTTAGTGAGACCCTATCTCAAAATAAAAAACAAAAAAAAAGGTTAGGATGTGGCTCAGTGGTTAGCTGCCCATGGGTTTAATCCCTGGTACCAAAAAGAAAAAAAAAAAACCACTAATTACATTTAGCTAGGACACAGTGGTATATTCCTGTAATCCCAGTGGCTCTGGAGGCTGAGGCAGGACTGTAACTTCAAAGCCAGCCGCAACAACTTAGAAAGGCCCTAAGCAACTCAGTGAGACCCTGCTCAACATTTAAAAAAAACAATCTGGGAATGTGGCTCAGCGATTGAGCACCTCTGGGTTCAATCCCTAGTGCTGTACCCCCCAAAAGAAACTACATTTAATGGTAAACCAATTAAAAGGTCGAGATAGACTAAAAAATGCTAGCCCTTAATACATGCTGTATGTAAGAAACACACTTTAAAATAGACACAGAGAGGTAGTAAGTAAATGAATAGAAAAAGGTACAGAAGTACACTGCAAATAGTGAAGTATAAGGCTGGAGTGGCTACACTCACGTTAGATAAAGTAGACTTTTAACCAAAAAGTGTTACCAGAGATTAAAGAGGGAAATTTCACAATGATAAAATGTTCAGTACTGGGGTGGGGCGAAGCTCAGTGAGTTCTGGCCTAGCATGCCTAAGGCCCTGGTTCTAACCCTGACACCAAAAAATTGTTTGATTAGGAAAACAGTTACAGAACACTAGACTACAAAGCAAAAATTGATAGAATAAATACTGGGTCATAAAACAGGTCTTGATAAAACCAAAAGGACTGAAACTATAAAGAGGATATTTTCTGATCTCAATGGGATTAAAGTAGAAATCAGTACCAATATGATCTTTGGGGTGGGAGGGAGACAAACATTTGCTAACTAGACAACACACTTCTAGCTAATTCATGAGTCAAAGAACTCTAGGAAATCAAAATATTTAAACTTGATGATGATAAAAATGTTAATGTGGTCAAGATGTAACTAAAGTAGCATTTAATAGAAAACTTAGATTAAATATTTATACTAAAAAGTCAACTCAATGATCTAAGGCTTATCTTAGGAAGCTAAAGAAAAAAGAATAAAGTAAATCCAAGCTAAACTAAGAGAGGAACTAATAAAGAACAGAAATCATTGAAATCAAAAACAATTGAGAAAAACTAACAAAGCCAACATTGGTTCATGGAAAATCAGATGAACAAAGTTAATAGATCCCTAGTGCTGGACTCATAAGGAAAGAGAGAACCGAAATCACCAGTATCAGGGCTGGGAGATACCTCAGTGATGGAGCACTTGCCTACCATGCGCAAGGTCCTGGGTTCCATCCCAGTGCCACAAAAACTAACAAACAAGAAGAAATTACAAGAATTCGAATGAAAAAGTAGTTTTCGCCACAGTACCTACAGACATAAAAGGAAAGAAAGGACTATTACAAACAAACCTGACAACTTGGGCCACGTGAATAAATTCCTTGAAAATATAACTTTCCTAACCAAAATCTCAATAGCTCTTTATTTAACAAATTATTTATTATTAAAAACCTTCTTAGACTGGGAACAGTGCCACATGCCTACAATCCCACCAACTTGGGAGGCTAGGCAGGAGGATCCCAAGTTTGAGGCAAGCCTTAGCAACTGAGTGAGTCCCTGTTTCTCAAAATAAAAAGTAAAAAAGGTTGGGGGTGCAGCTCAATGGTAAAGGGCCCTGAGTTCAATCCTTAGCACCTCCACCCTTGCAAAAAAAAAAACAAAAAAACATGAAGGCCCAGATAGTTTCACACTTAATTCTACAAATGCAATAATAAAAAAGGGGACAGTTAGAATTGGGTTGTTAAAAATAGCTTTTAATTGATGGGAATGATGGCTACAAATTCACATTAGGCAGATTATCCAGCAGACTACACACAGGGATTCAGCTCTGATGAACTTCATTTCTTTTTTCCTTTCAAAGGCTTGGCGAATAAAGCTGGGTCAATCTGCTCTTTTGCAAGTCCTCGGACAGAGAAGAGTCTTGCTGCCCGTTCCTGTAGCGTCCCCCCACACTTCAGTCCAAGGGCCATCAGTTCACTCTTGAGTTTTTCCAAACCCAACAACTCTAGTTCTGCAGCAGAGCTGAATGCCAGCAAATCCACAGTTTCCTGACCAAGAACCTGAGGGGAAAAGAAAGAAAATATTTAAATCCAACACCTTCTGAAGGAGTTAACATTTTTCTGTTAACTACACTATTTTTCAAGTAACTATCATGTAATTTGCCATTATCTTATTACTGAATTTTAATAATCATCTAGATGTTACTCCATGGTTCATTCTTTCTTTTTGGTACTGGGAGTCACACAAATCCAATGGCACTTTACAACTGAACTATCTGTAGCCCTTTTTATTTTTTATTTTGAGATAGGCTCTAAGTTGCCAATGCCTCAAACTTGTGATTTCCTATCTCGGCCTCCCAAACTGCTAGAATTACAGGTGTGTACCACTGTACCAAGCCTTTATTCATTTTTCTAAAACTTTAGCCAGGATAAAGCTTTTAATGTTATCTGGTTTTGGTGGTGCATGCCTGTAATCCCAGTGACCTGGGAGGCTGAGGCAGAAGGATTAGGAGTTTCAGGTCAGCCTGAGCAACTTAGCAAGACTCTGTCTCAAAATAAATAAAATAAAAAGGTCAGGGGATGTAGCTCAGTGGTAAAGTACCAATAAATAAATAGATAAACACAAAATAAAAATACAAAAAATTCCTAATGTATACATGCAATATGAAAATTAAATGCCTGGGCTGGGGTAGTAGCTCAGTGTCAGAGCGCTTGCCTAGTATGTGTGAGGCACTGGGTTTGATCCTCAGCACCACATAAAAATAAATAAATAAATAAAATAAAGGTATTGTGTTCAGTTACAACTAAAAGAATATTAAAAAAAAAATTAATGCCTAGGGCTAAAGATGTAGCTCTTGCCTAGCATTCGTGAAATCCCAAGGTCAATTCCTAAACAAACCACATGCTTACAACTCTAGAGATAGGATGAGGTCAAATTAAAGCATTAGCATGAAAAACTTCAGTGTCATCCACAGAAAGGGCAATTTATGCATTTTTGCTTATTTTGGGGGGCAGGGTAAGGGAAGATTCTGATTAGATAAATGACAAGCAGAAGCATTTTCCTCCTATTCTAAAATGCAAACCCACAGAGTAAACATTAAAAGATTTTTGCTGGAAGGTATTTATTTATTTTATTATTTTTTTAAAGAGAGAGAGAGAGAGATTTTTTTAATATTTATTTTTCAGTTTTTGGCGGACACAACATCTTTGTTTGTATGTGGTGCTGAGGATCGAACCCGGGCCGCACGCATGCCAGGCGAGCGCGCTACCGCTTGAGCCACATCCCCAGCCCCTGAAAATAACTTTAAAAAAAATTTTTTTGTAGTTGTAGATGGACAGAATGCCTTTATTTTATTTATTAATTTTTATGTGGTGTTGAGGATCAAACCCAGTGCCTCACGCATGGTAGGCCAGCACTTTGACACTGAGCTACAGCCCCTGCCTGAAAACGATTTTTTAAAAGGCTCAACGTGAGACCTATGATTTAACGATAATTTTAAAAGGAATGGAATTTTCTATTAGAAAGATCTTTATGTCCAGCTGACAATTATTGTTCAAATTGTCTCATATGGGAAAGAAAAACTGTATAAGTAGTTTAGTGATAGGAAATATAAGCACATATAAAACTAAAGGTCCATTTATCAAAATGTATCCTAGTTATTATATGTATTAAAAATAGCTAGTTGGAGACGGACATTATTACCTTTAAGTACACAGTATGACTTTACATATGGTACAACTCTACTTCATATACTACCAGAGAAATGAAAAGCTGTGCTCCATTTGTGTACAATGAACCCAAATGCATTCTGCTGTCATGTATAAATAATTAGAACAAATTAAAAAAAGATAATAAAGCAAACAAAAAGAATACCTAGCTGGGCACGGTGGCCCACGCCTACAATCCCAGCAGATCGGGAGGATGAGGCAGAAGGAGTAAGAGTTCAAAGACAGCCTCCAGCAAAAGTGAGGCCACTAAGCAACTCAGTGAGACCCTGTCTCTAAATAAAATACAAAATAGGACTGGGATATGGTTCAGTGGTCGAGTGCCCCTGAGTTCAATCCCTGGTACCCAAAAAATAATATTTGGTGCACACCTGTAATCCCAGAGACTAGGGAGACTGAGGCAGGAGGATTACAAGTTCAAGGCCAACTAGGGCAATTTAGCGAGATCCTTTCTCAAAATGAGAGATTAAAAAACAAGTTGGGGATGTGGCTCAGGGGTAGAGCACCTTTGTAGTCAATCCCCAGTACCACAAAAAAAGAGGGGGGGGAGTACCAATTAAGCTACAGTGTGTGTTATACATCTGACTTCAGAGATGATAAAATGTGAAAAATGTGCATCTTAAAACTAATGGCACTAAAGACACCACCTAGTGGCAAAATAGTATAAACACTAGAGCTTAAAAGAAAAACAACCAACCCTCTAGTGTGTCAAAGCTCCTCCATCATCTGTACTTCCTAGTATTAAACATGCCTTTTGCTACGCAGCTTATGGGGGAAAAAAGCACATTTTCATATTAATGACTTATTATGGAGATTAAATGGATTTGGCTCTAGACATTGACTCAAAATAAGTACTTACTCTATTTCCTGACTGGCTTTCCTCCAGTTTGGCAACGGGGACGTTTTCCCTATCCTCTCCAGGAGCTACCTTGGCAGCTATTTCTCCATCAGTGATTTCTTTTGTCCCTTTATTCTTACTCAGTCCAACACCAGCTGCTTCCCTTTCTGTGAGTTCTTGACATTCTGCTTTCTTTATCTCCTTAGTCTCTGTTTCTCTAACTGTCATCCTCTCCCTGTGCTCCTTGGTAGATGTCTCTCCCAGGTCTGCAAATAAGTCTTCTGAAATAAACTTCCCAGGGTCAGTCTCTGGACTCTGTACTTGTTCTGATAATCCAAGGTCTGTACTCAATTCTTCCTCTCTCTGAGAAGTGCTAGGAAATCTGGCTGCCATCTCAACAGCATCCCTGCCATTTTTTGGAGTGGCGAAGCTCATTCCTGAAGTACTAGGTGCTTCTTCTCTGTCATCATCTGAGCTCTCAGAACTGGATCCCTCAGCAGTCTCTAGTCCTTCCATGTCCAACCTGTCAGAATAAAAAGGTTTGATATTATTTACAGCTTCTATTTGTGTGTATGTATGTATTTACTATACTGACAGTTGAACCCAGGGGTGCTTTATCACGAGCTATATAATGGGTCCTTTTTTATTCTGAGACAGGATCTGGCTAATTTATCGAGGATAGCCTCGAATTTGTAATCCCCCTGTCTCAGCCTCCCAAGTCACTGGAATTACAGGCTTGTGACACTGCAACAGGCCTATAGCTTCTATTTAAAGAGTTGTGGGATCTCCAAAAAATAGATTATTTGATTATGCTAGCTTGAGATAGAGAATAGGTCAATTTCAGAAAAAAAAAAAATTCCAGAGCCATAAATAGAAGGGAAAAAAAAAAATCTGGGGATAGAACCAACCCTACCAACGATCCAATAGGATCCCATCCCTACCCCATCTCCAGAATCTTGTTTTAAAACTTGTAAAGCTCTTAAAATGAAGCTGATCTTGCTTAAAGCTCTCCTCACATTAATTTGAACCGTTGAAAATTAAATAAAATAATAAAGAAAATCCGTGCTTTATTCCTAATTGCCCTTAACTGGAAAAATCTCCAGACATCTATCAAGTGAAGAATAGATAAATAAATTGTAGCATATCCATGAAATGTGGCAATAAAAAGGAATGAACTACCGATACATATAATACCACAGATGATACTTAAACATCTGTTAAGCCAGGCATGGTGTGTAAGCCTGCAATACCAGTGATTTGGGAGGCTGAGAAAGGAGGATCACAAGTTCAAAGCCAGCCTCAGCAACTTAATGAGGCCCTAAGCATTGTAGTGAGACCCTGTCTCAAAAAATAAAAAGAGCTGGGCATGTGGCTCAGTGGTTAAGTGCCCCTTGGGGCTTCAATCTAGGTACCAAAAAAGAAAAAAAAAAAGTCTATATTAAGCAAAAGAAGTTAGGCACTGAAGTGTATGACATTCTGGAAAAGCCTAAATTATAAGAACAAACATCACACTGGTGGTCAGTGGTTGGAGAGTCTATGAGTGGAGGAAGGGAATTAACTGTAGGGGCATCAGGGAATTATTTAGGGTGACGAAAATACTGTTACCTTGATTGGGGTTATGGTTACATGACTATATATTATATACTTTTCAAAATCCACAGAACTGATCCATCAAAACAGACCAAATTTAAGCCAAATTTAAAGAAATTATATAATCTGGATTGCAAGAGGAGCTGTATATGCTGTATATGGACTGTACCTCAAAAAACCACAATAAATTTTTTAAATTACAGGTAATGCTACTACTTCTTCTTTTAGGAACATTTAATTCCCATCTCACAAAGAACACACAGAATTCTCAGCTGAACTCAACAGTTCATGACCTGTGGTTAATAATTATCCCTTCATCCCTAAAGGGGAGACTGACAAGGAAGCAAGATCCATTTGCAGTCACCATTTTCTAGAACTTGGCCCAAGGGAACCAAGCTGGCAACCAGAGGGCCAAAAGAACTATCAGAAGAATGGTGGTTTTGAAAAAGGGTTGGTGTGCTTTTCACCTACAAATGACAGAAGTCAAGAACTCAATGATAACAGTGAAAAAACAGAAAACAGAAGCAAGTGGAAATACAGTTTGACTTTCAGCTGGAATTTTTTAAATCAACTCTTTCAATATCAAAAAGTAATTCAAATAGAAAGCTCTATTTGAGGTTTCACTCCAAGGGAAAAAAATTATCCTTGAGGTTCCATTAATGGCACTCAGAGCACAAAGCTTTACTAGTGAGAACAATGCAACAATCACCAAAACCTGAAGACTGAAGCACTCTGGAAAATCTCCAAGCTCCTGTCAAACATTATGTAAAAATGTGCTTCTATCTACTGGATAGATAAGAAGGAAATAAATTATGTCAGTCCTTAAAGATCAATCTGAAATAAAAATGAAAGATACTCACCAAAAACATTTTCTTTTCTTTGCACTGGCTCCTTGGTCTGTATTTGATTTGTTGGGCCGCTTCCGATTCTCACTGATTTCTGCCGATACCATCTTGCTGGAGGCAGCTTGCATACCTAACCAGAAATTTAATAGTTTCTACTATCAAAGCCAAATTTAAAGAAATTATATAATCTGGATTGCAAGAGGAGCTGATATCTAAAATTCTAGATTGAAATTTCTTAATATACTCCACATCTCATATGGCTAAAATGAGACTAGCTTCAAGTTCACAGAGATTTCAAATAAACGTTCTGGTTCTGGAACCAGCTTTTTAAAATACCAATGTCCAATTTGTAACTTAAGGCTGACAGGTTCATAACTAGTCTTTTCCAAATCTAATTACTTATTCTCTTATGTTAGTCATTTGCATACATTTGTGCTTCCCCTGTTCTATCACAATCTTTGTTTTTTACCATACTGGGGATCACATCCAGGGGTGTTCTGCCACTGAATTACATCTCTAGCCTGTTTTATTTTATTTTGAGACAAGGTCTTGCTAAAACTGCCGAGGTTAGCCTCAACCTGCAATCCTCTGCCTCGGGCTTCTGAGTACCGGGGATTACAGGCATACATCGCCATGCCCAATCATCACAACCTTTTTTGAAGGGATAGATATCTTTTTATTCAACTGTACCTACAACAGGTCTAGCACATGCTTTGGATGTCAAAAAATTAGTGAGAACTATTCTCATTAAAAACCATTTAAGGGGCTGGGGTTGTGGCTCAGAGATAGAGCGCTCGCCTGGCATTCGTGGTGCACTGGGTTCAACCCTCAGCACCACATAAAAATAAAATAAAGGTACTGTGTTTACCTATAACTAAAAAATAAATATTAAAAAAATTAAAATATTGCTAGGCACAGTGGCACATGCTGTGATTCCAGCAACTGAAGAGGCTGAGATAGGAGGATCTTAAGTTCAAGGCCGGCCTCAGCAACTTAATGAGACCCTGTTTCAAAAATTAAAAATAAAGGGCTGGGATTGTGGCTCAATTGAAGAGTGCTTGCCTCACACATGTGAGGCACTGGGCTCGATCCTCAGCACCACATAAAAATAAATAAACAAATAAAGATATTGTGCCCATGTATAACTAAAAAAATATATATATAATAAAAAAATTAAAAATAAAAAGATTAAGGATATAGCTCAGTGATAAGGTATCCCTAGGTTCAATCCCCAGTACACCCCACCAATTTTTTTTTTTTTTTTTTTGAGCTAAAATTGAAAGCAAATACAATGAGGTCTGGACCTCCCAAAGACTAGGCTTATCCCAACCTGCAAACATATAAAATGTGTTCTTACCTGGGGCCCATGGAATTCAGGGGTTAAATATGCTCAATGTGTGTGTATGTGTTTTGTTTGGAGGAGAGTTAAAATACATTGTTTTTAAAGGGAGAGGTTCCAAGGCTTTTAGAAGACTCTCAGAAGGCCAAGACCCTCAAGAGAGCTTAAGAAGACTCTCTGTGTGCAGTGTGGAGCACCCTGAAACTGCAGGCTTCCAGAGTGTCATGGACTACACTGAGGAATTCTCACCTTTAAGGACGGAATCCTCTAGCCGCTCAGCCATCTCATGGCACTGCTGCTGGTAGTCGGGGCTGGTGAAGCAGTGCTTGGGTTCTGCAAGCTTCCGCTGTAGGCGCTCCAGGCGCTTTTGCTCCTTTTCAGCCTCCCGCTCAGCTTGCTGTTTTACCCACTCAGCCATTCTGAGGAAGGGGGAGAAGAGATGTAATTGAATGGACACATTATATATAGTCATGTGTTTCCTTCAATGACAGATTGCATATATGACGGTGGTCCAGAAAACTGTAATGTGGAGCTGAAAATTTCTACTGCCTAATGACACAATAGGCCAGTAACTTTGCAGCACAAAGCATAACATACCTCTCTGTGGTGATGTTGGTGTGAACAAACCGGTGCTGCCAGTTGGGTATAAAGACAGCACATACAATAACGTATACAACATAATCTCTGATGATAAAAAAATGACTTACTGATTTATGTATTTAATGTACTCTACTATTTATTGTTATTTTATTTTTAGTGCTGGGATTGAACCCAGGGTCTTGCACATGCTAGACGAGTGCTCTACCACCAAGCTAGACCCCAGTACCTACTGTTATTTTAAGGTATATTTCTATTTGTTAAAAAAAAAGTTTATTGTAAAACAGTGTGCCATGTTTAGCAAGGAGCAGCCTCAAGTATCTTTTGATTGCATCGAGTGATCAACCTATACCACCTGGGTTTGTCCATGTATACTCTAATGCTAGTACAACAAATTTGTCTAACCAGGCATTTCTCAGAACAAGTTTTCGTTGTTAAGCAATGTGTGACTACGTTTATATAAATAAAAGGCCCTCCACATGAATCAATAGAATCTTACTCAGATTGTGATATTTCCCCAGGAAAGTGTGCCATATTTATTGCTAGCATATTGTTATGGACTTAAGTAAACCCCAAAGATAATTATTAAATTATGGAAAAGATTGAATCAGATAATAACTGAGTATAAATATTTTTTAAATATATATTTTTTTAGTTGTTGGTGGATCTTTATTTTATTCATTTATCTATATGGGGCACCGAAGATCAAACCCAGTGCCTCACACATGAGGCAAGAGCTCTACCACTGAGCTACAACCCCAGCCATGAGAGTGTAAATATTTCTGATGTGCATAGCCATATGTGTAATTTGCTAGTGAAAGTATGCTGCTCTCTTTAAAACAAAAGAGGTGGGTGTCTTACGCTTTCTCATGATTGACATCTCGTAGTCTCCTTCCACTGAGATCCCGGCAAGCTTCTCGATTGGTTGTCTTCTCAATCTGAGCACCAAGCGCTCGGAGCATGGATCCAAAACCTGAGTTGATACATTTGAAGAATAAGATAAAACATATCCAAAGAAAGTTACAAGTGAAACTTGTGAAAAAGTCTATCACTAAATTAAAAGTGATCTGTCTCTATAGTTTCCTTTCTCTCTCTTTTTATTTTTTAGAAAGTAAACATGAAGGTACTAGCCTAAGCAACAAAGGCAAAAAGATCAATAACTCAGATTTAACTTCAAACCTTTCACCTTCTCTAAAATACTGTATTGTATAGTGGAAATATTCAAAGGGCTTTATCCAATGCTAGAGATTCCAAGATACCCAGATTAATAATTCAAGAATTACGTAGTGAGATTTTTGAATGAGTTTAAAAGGAAAGGTAACCTGAAGCTGTCAAATGGTTGATGACATATTTCATTCTTATGGATACAAATTCAAAGAGCTGAATGATTACAGTTTTGAGATGTCAATGCTCTAAAAAACCAAACAAATCATTGTAGATTTTGAGAAAACTCAAGAAGTACATGTTTGACTCTTTTCTTTTCTCTCTTCTTAGATATAACAGCATAACCAGATCCTCACCTAATCTACCCCCCACAGCAAACAGTTGTTTCTTAAGGCAACTTTAGGTCACCCTCCCAACTATAAGGAGACAGAATCTTGGTAAAATTGGGAGATTTGACTGTTTTAAAGCTCTTTTCTTCAGCAAATGGGAGAGACTAATGGTCATCTTTCTTGTCTAATCTTCCCTGAAATTTTAGAACCTGAGTTCCTAAGAGCAATCTGGCTCAACATGTGACGTGTACTATACAATTATTTCTTCTTCAAAAAGAACAAAAGAGGAAATACTCAAAATTAGGTAATCAAGGATTTTATAAGGCAAAACAACGCTGGCATTCTTCAGAGACCAAGAAGTTTGTTAATCCAAAACAATGCTAAAGTCTACTGATGTGTGACAACTAAGTAATCAGCATTCATGTCCTACCTCCTTTCCCACCACAAAGTCGGGGTTCCAAACTATAAACAGCTCCATGCTGCACTGTATCATCGGTGCTAACGAGAGCTCCATTGCATTTCACAAAGAAGTATTCCACTGGAACATCCTAGAGACAAATTTAGGCTTTTTAATACTTTTTCTTACAGAAAGAAACCTGTTATCTTTTTATTACTCAATAATAAGCACATGGTATATTCAATCAATATTTGTTGAAATGAAAGTGAAAATTACTAAAAGAAAAAAAGGCATTTGAGGGGCTGGGGATGTGGCTCAAGCGGTAGCGCGCTCGCCTGGCATGCGTGCAGCCCGGGTTCGATCCTCAGCACCACATACAAAATAAAGATGTTGTGTCCGCCGATAACTAAAAAAAAAAAAAAAATATTAAATAAATAAAAAAAAAATTAAAAAAAAAAAGGCATTTGACACATGCTAGATATTTTCTTCTAACTATTACCTAATCAGGGCTTAGGATGTAGCTCAGAGGTAGAATGGTTGGCTAACATGCACAGGCCCTGGGTTTGATCCCCAGCACAGCCCCCCAAAATCCATGGATTTATTATACCTAATCGTGATATATAAAACCTGTAGTCTTTTTGTTTTGAATTTTTAATATTTATTTTTCAGTTTTTGGTGGACACAACATCTTTATTTTATGTGGTGCTGATGATCGAACCCAGCGCCCCACGCATGCCAGGCGAGCGCATTACCGCTTGAGCCACATCCCCAGCCCTAAAACCTGTAGTCTTTTTTTGGTAGAAATCAAAAGCTACTTTCTTCTTCTCCCATAGGTCACCTGAGCCACAGAATACAGGACTCAGATCCAATAACTCTGAGGTCCTCTGTCCTTTGACATTTTAAAAAATGGGTAAAATCAAGTTAACATCAAGACTGATCCACAAATTGAAAATATAAATCCTGAAAAGTATAGATAGGGATAAGAAGGGGGTGAGTGAGAGACAGGTACCGTTTTTAATAAATCTATATAAGCTTTAACATTTTTAGAACTGCCTGGCAGCCAGTGTGCCGCAGTCCGGCTGCAGCAGAATAATCGGGGGGGTGACGAATAACTTGTGTACGTTGATACAGCAGGAGTGGGAGCCATTTATTGCAGGACAGGAGCAGTATTTATACATTCCACACAGCTTATCTAATTAGCATAAACTAGATACATCAGTCAACCAATAAGGAATCTCCACACTTAATGGCTTGTTTTTGTTACTTCTCAAACCACTCCCTCTGGCATTTTGCCAGGCACCATCCAGACTTGTTTACGAACTCTAACATTCCCCTGGCTAAATGCCAGGTGTTATTTTGACTTGTTTACAGACTCTAACACCAGTGTTTGTCTCTTCTGCTGATGCCCCCAACTTATAGCCCAAATAAACCCAAACCCACTCTGTATACATCAATCTCACATAATAAATATGTATGTATATGTATATATACATATTATATGCATAAGTGTCTGAGGCTGCAAAATATTCTTCAAAGTTACATCAAATTAGAAATTATATAGCTGAATCTACAACATCAGGAAAGAAAAAAAAATCTAAAAACCAATAGAAAAGAAAAAATGCATTATTTGTATCTTCCTGAAGCAAAACTACAAATAACTCATTCTAAACCATATCACAGCAGAGCATGGTGGTACACTTATAATCCCAGTGGCTCAGGAGACTGAGGTAGAAGGAGCGTGAGTTTAAGGTCAGACTCAGCAAGTTAGGCTCTAAGAAACTTGGTGAGACCCTGTCTCAAAAGAGAAAATAAAATGAGCTTAAAAAAAAAAAAAATCACATAATTATTCCTTTTTAAAAAAAAACAGTGGCAGGGTGGTGACTAGGGATTTAGCCCAGGGCAATTTGAGCTACATCCCCAGGCCTTTTTTAATTCTAAGACAAAATTTTGCTAAATTGCTTAGGGCCTCACTAAATTGCTGAAGCTGGCTTTGAACTTTCAATCCTCCTGTCTTAGCCTCCAGAGAAGAAGTGCACCACTTGCCAGCTACATATAATTAATTCTAAAGGAACTATTCATTCATTCAACAACTATTAATTAACTGCTCATTTTCTATTATTATAATACGTCCACTACCTTTCAGGTGTTGGAATACTATGCAAATAAAGTCCTGCCTCGTGGACCTATCATTCTAGTGGGGAAAGAAAAATAATGAGGAAAAAAAAAGTACATATCATGTCAAGTGATAATAAGCAGGACAAAGGGACAGGCGATCTATTTTATATTGCTAGTCCAGGAAATCTCTGATCAACGATATTTGAGCAGTGAAGTAAAGAAAGTGAGTAAATAAGCCATGAACTTTTCTAGGGGAACAGCACCCCAGACAGAGGCACCAGGCAAATGCAAAGAGCTGAAGCTGGGCACAGCACTAAGAAGCACACCTGTAATCCCAGCTACTTAGGAGGCTGAGGTAGGAGGACCACAAGTTCAAAGCCAGTTCAGGCAAGACCTTGTCTCAAAATAAAATTTTAAAGAGATGAGAATTAGCTCAGAGGTAAAGTGCTTGACTAGCATTTGCATGGCTCACACATACAAAGATCTGAAGCAGGAATAAGCTTCAAGCACTCCAGGAAAAGCAAAATGGCAAATATGGCTGGAATGAAATAAGCCCAAGAATGTCAAGGCATTAAAATCCATTATAAGAACTTAGGGTTTTACAACTATAGCATAGTGTTGAACAAAGTAGGACGATGATCAAAGTTATGCTTTTAAAGGACCACTCTAGATGTTGAGTTGCAAATAAAGCTACAAAGATAAATCAGTGAGACATTTCTGTGATGATACAGGTGAGAAATGAAAGCTACTCATGCCAATGTGGTAGTGGCAGAAGGCAATAAAAATATTGAGGACACGCTGAAGGTAGAGGCAATAAGATTTGCTAATGGTCTGGATAGATAAAGTGAAAACAATAGAACTGGGGAGGAGTTCAAAATTTTGATATATGTTCTTCTGCTTTGTCACTGTAGAAGTTGAAGCACCAACTTGTTCCCTAAGGTAAAGGCCATATAAGTAATAAGACATAAGGAGTCCAGAGCCCAATCAGGTAACAAGGAGCAACCCAAACAGCCTGACTCCTTACACATGAGAAAGAAAAATCTACCTTGTTTTAATCTAAGAAATTAAAAGAAATAAAAATTTGGTTTGACAAGTGGGAGAATAGATTTGCCACTTATCAGGATGGAGAAGAAAGTTTTGGGGGGAAAATTAGTTGCAGGTTGTTATGTCTATTAGGCAAATGGAGACGTTAAATAAACTGATGGATGTACAAATCTGAAGTTCAGGTGAATATTGGGACTGGAGATTTACATATGAAAGTTGTGAGCACACTGATGAAATCCACTGGGTCAGAGGAAATCTACCAGAAAAAACAAACCCTGGTAATTCCAAGGTTTAGAGATTAGGGAGATGGGGAGGAAGCAGCGAGAGGTCAATGAGGGGTTGGGGAGATAACTCAGTTGGTAGAGTGCACAAGGCCCTAGGGGGGTGAAGTAGAAGAGAACTAAAGGTGATGACTAGTTGCTTGAAAAAAAGTGTGGAGAAAGTAATGATCAACTATGCCAAATGATGCTGATGCTCCAAATACAATGAAACCTGGAGACTGATTACTGGATGTGGCAACATAGAAAACAGAGATGAGCATGAAAGTTGTTTGGAGTAAGGGGAACAAAAGCCTAACGAAAACTCAAAAAGAGTTTACCTTCAAGAATTTTTTCTATAAAGAAAACCAGAGACTGAGGATATCATTTCCCTAGCATGGACCAAGTCCTGGACTCCACCTCCAGCACCAAAAAAGAAAAGAAAAACAAAAACAGAGAAAATCGAAGTGATAGCTGAAGGGATGTGAGCTCATATTTACACATTGGTAGAAATGAGCAGTAAAAAGGAAAAACATGGAAATACAGAGAACTAATGCTTAAAAAAAAAAGTCCTTTAATAACTGAGGGGACAGATGTTGTGCAGAATAGAAGATAATTATGAATTATTTGTGAAATAATGAGGACAAATCACCCATAGCAATAGAAGAAAATGCTGAATACATGGCAGGTAGGTAAAGGAACTGGTATGAGAATTAGGAAATTCTCTTCTTACTACCTCAATGAACAGAAAGTTGGGGCCTCAAAGAGGAAGTATTGAAAATTTAGAGAAGAAATGAAAGAGGACCAATAAGAGTGAGAGTGATGAAATTAACCAGGGCTTCCTCACCCTGTTAATACCATGGTATATATAAAAAATATTTGTGACATGTGGGGAAACAAGCAAAGTCCAGATTCTGTCCAGCTGCTCAAGTGATTACAGAGTTCAGGATGCTAAGCAGTCCTGGAAGTCCACTTTGGATTAGGAAAATATAGCTGCCAAGCAGTACTGGGTATAAATTGAGTGAAACGTATTTGTGAGATTACATTTTTCCCTACCACAGCACTTGCCCAGATGTCTGGGCAGAATAAATGGACAGCTGGATTTAAGTAGTTTGGCATTTGTTTTCCCAACTAAAAATGATGTCCTGGAAGAGAAGCAAAAGAGCTAAGGCTATCTACAATGATGTGATTAACTTAAGATCATTCTTATCTGTAAGATACTATCTATTTTAAGACTGTTGTAAAGTTAAATATGTAATGCATCTCATATTTGTTTTAATGTTTATTTTTTAAAAAGTCACTTTAATTTCTTGTAATATTTTATCTAATGGGTATGGTATTTCTAATATTTTAAATAACTTTGAAAGACATTAATGTGAAGGCAGAAACTTCATTTCCAAACAGAACTACTCATTAAACAAGAAAACTGGGGCTGGGGATGTGGCTCAAGCGGTAGCGCGCTCGCCTGGCAAGCGTGTGGCCCGGGTTCAATCCTCAGCACCACATACAAACAAAGATGTTGTGTCCGTTTATAACTAAAAAATAAATATTAAAATTCTCAAAAAAAAAAAAAAAAAGAAAACTAACCAAAACTGAATCTTCTATTTGTTAAGATTCTTGTCAAGTAAGTCTCTCTAGAAAAAAAAAAAAAAACAAAGAAATTTGGAGTTATCTGATTAACTATCTGTGTATTATCAAGCACACTTCAAGGGTCATCAGGGACAAATCTGTAGTTCAATCAAGTAAAATTTATTGACTCACTGCAATAAAGGGGAATTGCACACCAAAAGAATCACGGAATATCTCACCAATAAAAGAAAAATAGGATCTGGGGCAAGGGTGAAGTTAGGTGGAATTTAAATGAAGCAGTGTTTTGACAGGCTTAAAACAAATCAGTTCTATGTGTAAAAGGGCCAACATCAGGTCTGAACTGTGAAACACACCCAGTTTCCTCTTTCCTCTATTTAAGATAGATATGGAATGTTGTGTCCAGAAGCTCCTAATCAGAAGCTCTGCACCTGGTATGGAAATCAAGAGTACTTCTCTGTATCAAAGAGACTTAGACCATCAAGGCAAGGGTAGAATATTTCATTATCACTGATATAATTTTAAACAGTGGAGTTTTTAAATCCATCTATGATTTATTTGACTAAGTTTTCCCAGTGAATAAGACAAGATTTTTAAGGAGGTGTTTATAAAATTTTACCGTTGTAGCATGTCTTTGGGAAAAACACTGTTTTCTATTAACTTTGCAAATGGCTTTATCTGTGTCTGTTATGCCTGATGAAAACAGGACAGATTTTAATTTTCTCAGTGGGAACTAACACTAACTTTCTAATTTCAGAACACTTTTGCTTTTAAAAGCATAGGTGTGGGTCAGGCATGATGGTGCATACCTATAATCCCAGTGACTGAAGCAGGAGGATGGAAAGTTCAAGGTAAACTTCTACAAATTAGCAAGACCTGGTCTTGGAATTTAAAAAATAAATAGAGACAGGGGACATAACTCAGTGGCAAAGTGCCCTTGGGTTCAATTCCCAATACTACCACCTAAAAAAGCATAGATGTGAACCTGAACTATTTTTATGTTTCAACATCTCATCAAATACCCTTTTATAAGTTGTTTCTATTCAGATTTGCTATAGTGATGTTTGTGAAATAACTGTCAGAATTCATTTCTATTTCTTGCTACTTATTTTAAAATTCTTATTCCCATCACTCCTGAGAGTTACGATCCTATTTTTTTTCTGGTTCCACTTTGGATCAACTGTTAGTAAGTTTGGAAACTTCATATCAGTTATTTTCAAGTATATTAAAAGCCAACTATTTTGCAAAATTGTTTTCCCATTCAGATGGTCCAAAACAGCTCTGCTGTTTTTAGACTAGACTGCAACAAGAAAGAAAGCAGGAAGCTGGAAAACCACATTATTTGCAAACGCACATTGCTTCTCCATGGAACAAGACCTAGTGTTTTAAAGATTTGGTTTGCAGTGTTAACATTTGTTAAGCTTATAAGTAACGGAAAAAACAGCATGGATTAGGTGTATAATCAGAATTCTAGATCAAGTGCCAAAATTTTAAAATTAGATTCAAGAGGACCACTAATTTTCTTAGATAAATGAACATATTTATTATCTCACAATTGATAAACACTTGCTTACTTGGGAATTAAGTAAAAGAATACAGGTATACAGGTAACCTTACAAGTCCTTGATGGGTTTTCATAAATATGCATGGACAAAAAAAAAAACATTAAATTATTGACGAAAGCATCTAAATAATAAGACAAGAATCCATGCCCTCAACAGTACAGTGTTTAAGTGGGTGGCCCCGACCAGCGACTGGAGGAATCCAGTGACTAGATGAACTCACTCCGCTCCCCAATGGTCTTTTGATCTGGGTTTGGCTAGGACATATTTCTCTAAGAACTCAACAGGGTTTTGTGGTTAGTAGACACAATGCACGTCCCTATGAATGTAAGGACATGAGCCTTAAAGGTCACCTGGTCCAAATACCTAATTTACAGATAAAGAAACCGAACCAAAGTGTAAATCAGGGCTGAACTAATAAACACCCATAATTAGCATTTTTTCTTTTCTCTTTCTATGGGGAGGCAAAGCAACCACCTTCAAAACACAAAAGGTCTCAGTATTAGTTTGATGCACCTTAAAACTGGAGAACTTAGTCTCAAACCCAAAACCCCAGAGAATAAGACCTACCCCGAGACAGACCCTGTTCGCACCCAGCCCAGCCCCTAGGCTGCCTTTCCCCTACCTTCCAGGAACCGCGATCCTCACCTGATCTTGGCAGTGTCGGTGGATAAAATCCCGTAGGGAACACCGGTCCGAGGTACACTGCACCGCCTTGCACCCGGAGCCGGGGCCGCGAATCCACGCCAGCACCACAGTCCCCGCCATTTTCCCTAGTCCCGGAACCTCCAGACGCCCTGAAATACTAAGCGCCACAACCATCTGGTCGCATCTTGATGACGCTAGGCCTCGCCTTCCAGCGCCCCGCCCTGCACATTTCCACTCGCCCGGCCCTTCCCCAGGGGCAAGTCACGTGGCCCGGGCGGCCGTGCCGAGCGGGTGGGGGGAGGGGAACAGGAAGGGCCTGACTGAGGCGGATAAGCCGGCAGAGCGCGAGGGCGAGGCGTTGCTAGGAGTGGTTGCTAAGGCGGGGCTCGAGGGACTGGCTATAAAAGGCTGGCGCTAGGTTAGGTTTCCAGCGTTCTGGCTGTGAGCGATAAGACTGTAACTAAGCACCGCCCTGTGCCGCGGGCTTTGGCCCTTTTCCTTGCATCTGTGTAGTTATTTTTGGGTCGCGGAGAATTGTGGCCTGAGACTGCACTGCTCCCTGGAGGTGTGAGGAGAGAAGCAGCAGTCCGGAAGCTGGTTTGGGGGGGCTGCTTCCTTCTCCTGGGGGAGCTCCCCCCAGCTCGAGGGACGAGGGAAACAGAGGTCCCCGAACAGCGGGCCGCGTGTTTTTTTCCTTCAGATTTCCAGAGCGTCCCTTTTCCTCTTTGGGAGCAGCCAAGCTCGGTTTACTCATTTCTGCCTGTTTGCGCTCTGCGTTATCTCCACTTTGTCTCTGTTTTCAAAATATTTCACAGCAAGTGGGCCCTTGTGAAAGACAGTGGCATGAGTGACGTTTATAGTATGCTGCTTCAAAAAAAAAAAAGCCCTGCCATAACTTTTATTCTGCACCATGGAAACATGCTCGTTCGGATTTGCATAACGTAACTTTAAGGCTCTGGCACTCTGAGGGAGTCCCTTAATATTTAATATGCTGAGATTATGGCTTTCTAAAATTCTGAGCAATTTAAAAGCCGCTAGTGTGAAGCTAGGAGGGTTAGCAGGAGATATCCATGCCTCCTAGACACAAATGTATTGGCCCACAGAATCGCTTTCTCTGCTGTTAAGGTGCGCGGCAATGTCACTCATCACCAAGGGGGAAAAAAATTCAGAACTTGTTTAATTGAGGCAGTGTGAGCAAAAATCGAGTTCCAATGCCAGTGAAGTTATAGGTTCTCTTGTCTTTATTTTGCACAGGAGGGGAAGAGAGACAGGGCCTCCATGGGTTTTCCAGTAGATAAAGAAAAATTACACAAAATAAAGCATGTTGTGCCCTGAAGCAATATTTTGCAAAAGGGGTGTCCTGGTGATCCTGGGGTAAATAGATGTCTCATCAAGTATTATGTAAGCAGCCCACAGGTGGGGATGTAGCTCAGTTGGTAGAGTACTTGCCTAGTATTTGCAAGGCCCTGGGTTTGACCCCCAGCACCACCAAAAAAAAAAGTATTATGTAAGCAGTTCAAACACTAGGAAATCATGAGTCCTTTAGTCCTTACAGTCAATTTTTCATCTTCAAGGTTACTTGCTCAGAACAAATAATTTAGAGCTGTGATCCCACAATCTCTTCTTTTCTTATTCATAGATTCTGCTTTCGGGGGAGGGAAATTAGCTATTTCAAGAGTCTTCAGCCAGGCACTGTGGTGCATTCCTCTAGACTCAGGAGGTTGAGACAGGAGGATCCCAAGTTGGAGGCGCTCAGCAATTTAGTGAGACCCTGTCTAAAAAAAAAAAGGCGGGAGGAAGGCCTGGGAATGTAGCTCAGTGGTAAAGTGCCTCTGAATTAAATCCCCAGTACCAAAAATAAAGTCTTGGGTTCTTTCTCCCCTACAAATGGCTAGATAAAGATAAGTTTAAGTTTATGTTTCTGTATCAGGATAATGTTTTGTGTCCTGTAATGGCTTCAGTAACCCCTCCTAATAAGGAAAGTCTGCATCATTTATTATTAAATAATTTATCTAGCTCTCCCCAGACTTAAAGTCTGGATGGCATTGTTCACTTTTTATCCTCATGTTGCATTTAAATTCCTATTATTTAAAAAGTTCCAGGTACTGTATAGACATTTGTTACTTAAAATATGAAATAACTACTTTTATTAACTTTTCAAGATGCTTATTTCCTGAGCAATATATAATCTGTTGTTGAACCTTCACAATGAGCACCTTGCACCTAAGACATATACAAAGTAGACGGTAAGCAAATATTAGTTGGCTACTTGATGAATTGCTAAGGTAGTAAGTCTGTTCCCAATGTACATCTGAAGAGACATGTTTTGCACTACTGTAAAACATTCTATCCTAAAGATGCAGAATTCAATGTGGATTGCTTGCTATTAAGTTCATTAAAATAATAGGGAAAATCAAGGAACCTATGGCCAAGAACATGGTGCATATTAAGGGGAAAAAAATCTAACAAGAGAGCTGATTAGCTGAATTGTGAGGGTATGTGGTGTTATCCAGTAGATGATAGTATGTGGCCAGTGATTATGGAATTCAAGAACCACCACTGCTACCTTCCCCTCTTCATGGCGTCAGATGGGGAAGGGACAAGAAGGCCATGTATGGCTGTGACAACTATATGGTGATTGGGGTGGGAGCCAGTTCCTCTATTTTCAAAATACTGCAGCTGTGCTCCTAGAGCTGTATTTGATGGTCCTTCCAATAAACCATACTGGCTTTGTTGCTGCCTGTGTTCCTCAAAAGCATGACTCCAGCTGTACATTTGCTTTTTGAGGACTGGTTCAGTGGCCACGAGAGGGACACTGTGAGAGCATCCTGAGGCAATGTGGAATAATTGTTCATTGCCAGGAAATGACAGCACCAGTCAAGCAATGTTTGTGTGGCAACCCATGACAGGGGCTCGATTGAGCCAAATGTCATGCTGGTCTGCAAGAACAGGAAGCAGAGCTGTATACTGACAATTCTCATGAACAACAGCAGCTTCCTAAACTAGTGAATCTACATACATATCCATGTGTGACATACGAGTCACACTTCTGTGCTTTCAGCCATGTTCATGCTCAAAGGAGAGGAAAGGTGGTCGTTAACATCTTTATGACAAAAGACAATGGACAAGCCGACTCCTCCAGTGCCACAAACACAAAACTGCCATCAACTCCCAAACTGGCAAGCGTTGCCTTATAAGATGGCTCCAGCCCCAGGAACAATGAGGTCAGCTCCTAGGGTGGAAAAACAGCTTCTGGGTAAGAGCAATATAGTCCACACAGGGTGGTGGATGATGTGGGAGGTGGAGCCTGGAGCAAGCATCACTGTGTTTGGCTGCCAGAGAAGCCAAATCTCCACCCTCCTTCCTTTATTGGATAGAAGAAAACAGGACACGTCAAGGGTGAGGTGGAATGAGAGGTAGAAAAGGCTTATGTTTAAGCACTGATGCTGGGAAGAAGCATATGAGAGCAGAAAAGACCAGTAGGGTAGAGTTACTGGGCAGAGATAAAAAGCTGGACCCACAGTCAATGCTGAATATTGAAGCTCATCTCTTTGTACAAGAAGATGAAAGGAGCTTCCTTCTTTCCATAGATAAATTCTGTCACTTTTAATTGCCCTAGATATCTCCTAGTTTGCATTATCATAACAGCACTAGTTTACAAAGCCTTTTGATTATCTTTATTCTCACCAATACCATCAAATTTGTTGCACTAAAAAAATTAATTTCTGGAGGTTGGAGGTATAGTTCAGTGGTAAAGTGCTTGCTAGTGTATGTGTAAACCCTGGGTTTGATCCCCAGTGCCTAATAATAATAATAATAATAATAATAATAATAATAAATTAATTAATTTCAGCAATGCTAATCATTGTACTAGAACTATAAAGCAAAATATACCTATCAGAAATTGCTAGTATCTCAGCAATGGAATTTTTTAACCTTCAATTTGATTTCTCTCTAGTCAATAAAAATCCATGATCCTATATTAATTCTACAAAGCTAAGTCTTTCTAAAGGGAATTTTCTTGCTGAAGAAGTAGTAGGTCTTTGAGGGGTATTTTTGTTTAATTACATTAATACTGTGTTAGGGTTCTACAGAGAAACAGAACCAATAGGATTAATGGATAGATGGATGGATGGATAGATGAATAGATAAGTAGGTAGGTATGTATGTATGTAGGTAGATAGATAATGAGGATTTAGCTCAGGTCATTATGGAGGCTAAGTCCCCAAAACAGCAGGGTGAGTTGGCAAGTTAGACAGCCAGCAGAGCCAGTGGCATGATTCCCATCAGAAGCCAATATGCTGGAGACCCAAGAAAGAGCAGAGGTTTCAATTCAGTCCTCGTGTCCAAAACTGATTTGAAATGCATATTTATACTGTAATCACATTGAAATCTTCTGGACATTGATAGAAGAATTACATTATGTGCTGCTATTACATGATGTAACAAATTCATATACAGCCTCCAGATGAAATTAAGATTAAATTAGGGGGCTGTAGAGCGCTCACCTCGCACATGCAAGGTCCTGGGTTCGATCCTCAGCACCAAATAAAAATAAATAAATAAAAGTTATTTAAAAAAAGATTAAATTAGAGCCATGTCTCCCAAAGTGTGTTCCATGAAACACTAGGTCACCATAATGCACTATTATGAAACAACTCCATTTTCAAATAAATTTGGAATCACTCTTATTTCAGCTTGGACTGCTATAACAAAATACCATAGACTGTATGACTTATACAACAGACATTTCTCACAGTTCTAGAGGCTGGGAAGTCCCGTGATTTAGGTGCTGGCAGATTCATTCTTGGTGAGGGTCCTATTCCTGGCTTGCTTTTGTTTCCCAAATGCTTATGTGACAGAGGGGAGGGGAGAGATGTGTCAATCTTGGTTCTTCCTCTTCTTATAAAGACACTATCATGATTGTATGGGCTCTACCCTCATGACTTCATCTAATCCTGATTATTTCCTAAAGACTCCACCTCCTCATACTCTCACACTGGGAGTTAGGTCTTCTACATTTGAATTTGGAGGGAAAATGCAAACGTTCATTCTGTAACAACTTCCATACCATAAGCCAATTTGTAGAGATTCACAAAGATTAACATAATAAAAGCCCTGAGAAATTCTGTTATCTTTGTTTAATCGAATATATAACAAACTCATTGGACTATGGAGTTTTAAGTTATAATAATAGCATGCTTTAGGATTAGCATGGTATTCAGAAAAGTCTGAGGCTCAGGTATGTTCTATAGGTTAACTATAAGGTTTCTAAATAATAACAATAACAATAATAACAACAACAACAGAGACACCACAATGGCACTGTGTCTGATTCCTCAAGCTATATTATGGAGCTCAGCTCATATCAATTCATAAAAACCCTGTTATCCTTTGGATCTTGAATGTCCTCCAAAGGCTCATGTGTTCAAGACCATAGCAGTGCTTTTGAGAGGTGGTGGAACCTTTAAGAGATGCGGCCTAGTAGGAGGTTTTAAGGTGATGGAGAATGTGCCCTGGAAGGGGATAGTGGGACCCTAGCCCCTTCCTTTTCTATTTTGCTCCTTGGTCATGAAATGAGCAGTTTCCCTATACCACATGTACCCTGCCATTGGCATCCTGTACACATAATAAAAGCCTAAAAGCAATGGATCCACCTGATCATGGAGCGAAACTTCTAAAACCATGATTCAAAGTAAATCTTTTAGCTTTATAAGTTGATTATCCAAGGTTTGTTTGTTTGTTGTTTGTTTTTTAATAGTGCCCAGAGAGCTGACAAACACACACCACACTCTTTTCCCAACACACCACCTAAATTCACTTTACCACATATTGTTTTCTAGTTGTTAGAACCAATGCTGGTGAGCTAGGTCTTTCTTTCTGCCACTTGGAGGATAAGGTAATAACTGAATACAACTCTATTACTTGTCCTCTTCATGCTCATGTGCAGAGTCAATAACCACAAAGGAATTTATTGTGTAAAGATGAAAGTCTGTATCATCATAGCTCACATGAAAGATTTAGAGACCTGCAGTAGGAGTGAACTGTTCAATTCAATTTAGCAGCCATTTATTTCTTACCTCCTAAGTGCAGGAAAAGAGGGGAGAGAGGGAGGGGACTAAAGAGGGAGATACCAAGATAAAACAGGTGAAGACCTAAGGATCTACTCTCCATCATAATAATTTTTAAAAAATCATTCTTAGAACATCTCAGACCAAATAAATGCTGTATTAGACACATAGGCACACACACACACACACACACACAAATTTCAAAGGCACATAGGAGAGAAAGAGAGTCAAGGAATTAGGGTTTTGAATGGTTATACACTGGACAGGCTGAGTAGATAAAAGAAAACCATCACACACACACACACACACTATTTCTTTTTTGGGAGCTGGGGATTGAACCCTGGGGCTCTTAACCACTAAGCCACATCTCCATTTTTAAAAAATATTTATTTTCTAGCTTTAGGTTTTTTTAATTTTATTTTTATGTGGTGCTGGGCATTGAACCCAGTGCCTCACGCATGCTACTACTTGAGCCATATCCCCAACCCCTCTCCAGCACTTTTTATTTTTTATTTGAGATAGGGTCTCACTAAATTGCTGAGGGACTTGCTAAGCTGCTGAGGCTGGCCTCAAACTTGCAATCAATCCTCTTCCCTCAACCTCCTGAGTCCCTGGGATTATAGGCATGCATCACCATGCCTGCCCATCCCCAACACACACACACACACACACACGAGAAAGTTGAGAAGAGGAAAACATAGGTTTTGTCCAGGGAATAGAAAGATGTCTGAGTATTTACAAGAGCATGCACAGAGAAGGGGAAAAGGGAAGTCAGTGAAAATAATTGCTGGAGAGGTAGATAGGACTTTTAAGGCCACACTAAGACTTTTGGACCTCATCTATAAAGAAAAATAGACCATAGAGGCTTTTGTTTGTTTTTGTAGTACTGAGAATTAAACCTGGGACTCTACCACTGAACTTTACATCCACAGAGTCCCTTCCCCCACCTTTTAAAAAATATTTTCTTAGTTGTAGACAAGCACAATACCTTTATATTATTATTTATTTATTTATGTGGTGCTGAGGATTGAACCCAGTGCCTCAGGCATACTAGGCAAATGCTCTACCAACTGAGGTACAACCCCAGCCTATCCACAGCCCTTTATATTTTAATTTTTTTTTTTAATTTTGAGACAGGGTCTTACCAAGTTGCTTACAGTATTGCTAAATTGCTGAGGCTGGCTTCTAACCTGCTATCCTCCTCTCTCAGCCTCCTGAGCTGCAGGGATTACAGACATGTGCCATCATGAGTGGCCCACAGCTGGTTTTGAACAGAGAAGAAACATGATCAGATCTTTATGTTACTAAAACAACCCTGGGAGAGATTGGAGGTATAAACAACAACCATTATAGCCACCATTTTATAGAGTAGCCATCTCTGTTTTACAGTGTGGAAATAGACTTAGAGAGGTTAAGTGACTTGACCTAGGTCACACAGTCATGTGGAATCAAAGTCAGAATTTATATTCATCTGACCAATTCCACTGTGTCAAGATCAATCAGATTAGTGCCAAGGTCCAGTAGGGTGAAGACCTTCACGTAGCAGCATCAAAAACAGAATGGGCAGAGGCACTTAGGAAGCAGAATGAATAAATGATTTCTTGTCTACTCATGGTGGCCTGGTGTTCTCAAAGAGAAAGCATAGTCTAGATGATACACGATTAAGAACCAAGGAGAACTGGGACAGTGGCCCACATCTATAATCCCAGCAGCTCAGGAGGTTGAGACAGGAGGATCATGAGTTCAAAGTCAGCCTCAGCAATTTAGCAAGGCACGAAGCAACTCACTGAGACCCTGTCTCTAAATAAAATATAAAATAGGGCTGGGGATGTGGCTTAGTGGTGGAGTGCCCCTGAGTTGAAATCCCAATACCAAAAAAAAAAAAAAAGGGCAAGGAGAATTTTTGTAAATCCTTTTGAGTGTTTTCTTCCCACCAGAAATTCCAAGATCACTTCAAGTGCTGAGTAGTGAAACTCAATTGGAACATGTCTGTGTGTCTTTATTATTGTTGTACTTCTTCTGGTTCTTTTTCTTTGTTTCCCTTTACTTACCTGGGTTCCATATACAGCTCATCACTGTCTGTGTCATGGATTTATAATGATATTCTGATATTATCTATAGGAACCTAGAAAATGCTTGTGTGTTCACATCATAGATCCCCCATGTAAACAGAAAAGACCAATGAGAAGGGCGAGATGCTAATAGGAGGATATCAATGGGATGTAGGTGAAGACATGAGACCCATTCATAGTGCTCATTTAGGTTCTTTTGTCTGATTTTTTAAAAGCTTTACATTTTTCTCTGTTGGGGACTAAACCCTGGGGCTTGTGCTTGCTACTGAGCTACACCCCCAGCTCACTTTGTGTGATCATCATAATTATAGACATATACCTTGTTTGTGCATCAAAACTGTTGCCAGTGAGTCAAGAGGAACTCTGTTATAATTTTGACACTAAGGATTTAAGTTAGGGTCGAGTGGTTTCCTGGAAATACTATTACCTTTTCTTAGAAATTTTAACATCCACAGGAAGTTAAGACAAAAAGAAGGAATTTGTCCTTCAGATATTTTTAAATATTCCAATTCTCCTGGCTTCTTTCTTGAAATCTAGACACATGTTTATGTTTTGTGTCTTTTTCTTTTTTTTTTTTTTTTTTCATCTAGTATTTGGGATTGAATCCAGGGGCACTCTACCACTGAGCTACGTCTCCAGCCCTTTCTATTTTATTTTGATACAGGTTCTCCCTAGTTGCAGAAGCTGGCCTCAAACTTGCCATTCTCCTACCTCAGCTTCCCAAGTAGTGGGGATTACAGGAGTGTTTCACCATGCCTGTCTGTCTCATATATCTTAAACTCTAGAATCTTCCCCATGTCCTGTGTCACTTCCATTCTCAATCTCCTTCCTCGCAATCAGGTTCCTCAGAGGTTTCTCAGGGTTGTCCCAACACTTTTCCTTGCTTTAGTTCCTTGGTATGCCTTCCTCAGTGGGCCTTCCTCAGTTCTCTGGATATCAGCCATCTGGATATCCTGTGTGTATCTCACCTGGTTATGTACGCCTTCATCTTTTGCTCAAATTGCATCTTTAAAGTTTCTCCCATGCCGGCCTTTCCCCATCTTCCCTGTCCTCCCTGGGAACATGGCCGATTTCTTCCTTTGTACCCTTTTGGTCCCTACAGGCAACCCTAATAGGGTGCCAAGAATACTCATTTCTCTTGTCTTCCTGTGACAGACTGTGGTCTTCCTTCCTCCCTCCCTCCCTCCCTCTTTCTTTCTTTCTTTCTTTCTCACTGGGGATGGAACCCAATGTCTTGTCCATGCTAAGAATTCCTCTACTGCTGAGCCCAGACTGTCATCTTTTTAAGGACAGGTACTACATGTTATCTATTTTTGTATTTCTAGCTTCTAGCACAATGTCTTATAGATGGTTGATACTCAGAAAATATTTAAGGAAGGAAAGTTGACTAATTTTCATTAATTTCTGTATTTTTGGTAACTTTTAAATTTTATTTTTAGGTGGGGATAAAGTCCCACTTATGTTTTTTATAATTGACCATAATAATTGTGCATATTTATGTGATGTTGAGATACATAGAAACATTGTGTGATGATCAAATCAGGATATTTAGCTTATTCATCATTTCAAACATCATTTTTTGTGGGGAGAATATTAAAAATCCTTTCTTCTAGCTATTTTGTAATGAGAAACAATATACACCTGTTTTAATTTAGATTTTAACCTTTTTTTTTTTCCATCACTGTTTCCAAACAATAAAGGCCAGAAATATGTTCATAGTCTAAGTCTGATTGAGAGAAGAATCAGGAAACAAGAAGGGGACACCTCTCTGAGGTGAAAAAGGTCAAGCAAAGAGGGTGGTTTGGTGCCAATAATATCATTGAAAATTGAGGGAAAGAATGGCTCTCTTTATGGAGTCAGTTGCAATTTTATTTATATTAAAACTAAATATCAAATTATAAAAGGCTTGTTATGGTTTAAGTTATGTGTCCCCCAAAAGCTCACACGTGAGACAATGCAAAAAAAATTTAGAGATAAAATGATTGGGTTATGAGAGTGTTGATCCAATCAGTGAATTAATTCACTGATAGGGATTAACTGAATGGTAACTGTTGGCAGGTGGGATGTGGCTGAGGGAGTCAGGTCACTGGGGTCGTGACTTTGGAGTATATATTTGTCCTTGTTGAGCAGAGCTCTTTCTTCACTTCCTGATGTGATGTCTTAAGCTGCTTTCCTCCACCACACTCTTCCGCCATGATGTTCTGCCTCACCTTTAGCCCTGAGGAATGGAGTCAGCCTTCTATGGACTGAGATATCTGAAACCATGAGCCCCAAATAAATCTTTCCTCCTCTATGTTGTTCTTATAAGGTCCTTTGATCACAGCATTGAAAAGCTGACTAAAACAACTGGGGAGTGGTTCTGAACAACAGAATAATGGTTAGTCTAGGAGATTTGTTTGCATAAAATCTATGGCAAACAAATGTTCTTTATCCTTTTTCCCTCTCAGAGAAAGGTCTAGTAAAGTTGCTGAATCTGGCCTCAAATTCATGAGTCTTTTGCTTCAACCTCTGGAATAGCTGGAATTCAGGTGTGTAATACTGTGCCTTGCTCCATATATATATATATATATATATATATATATATATATATATATATTTTTTTTTTTTTTTTTTTTTTTTTTACATTTTCTTTTTTTGTACCCTGGGGGGATTAACCTCTGAGCCACATTCCCAGTCCTTTTTAATATTTTATTTAGAGACAGGGTCTCACTAAGTTTCTGAGCTGTCTTTGAATTCATAATCCTCCTGTCTCAGCCTCCCGAGCTGCTGGGATTACAGGTCTGCTACTGTGCCTGGCTAGCCTTATTTTTTAATATAGTCAAATTTATCAGTATTTCTAGTAAGGTGCTTTTTTTTCCCATGCTTTATTTAAGAAATGTTTTTGACTCTGAGGTCCAAATGACTCACCTACATTTTCTAATGAGAATTTTTATGTTTTTTGATAATTAAGGTCTTATTCATTTAGTATGAACTTTATAGTTTGAAGTAGGGGTTCAGTTTTCTTTTGTTTTACTTTGTTTTGGTGGTGCAAAGAATTGAACTCAGGGCCTCTCTACCACTGAACCACATCCCCGATACTTTATTTATTTATTTATTTAAGATATGGTCTCATTAAATTTCTGAGGCTGGCCTCAATCTTGTGATCCTCCTGCCTCAGCCTCTTGAGTCATGGGGATTACAGGCATGTGCTACTATGCCTACTTTACCCACTAATCTTAAATGCCACTCTCTGACATACTCCAAAGTACTATACCATTGCATCTTGTTTCATTGGTCAGCTTGTCTGTCACTGTGCCAGTACCACATTGTCTTAATTACTTTATTTCATAATAGGTTTTGTTATCAATAAGGTAAATTTGCTGGGTGCAGTGACTCATGCCTGTAATCCCGGTGACTCAGATGACTGAAACAGGAGGATCGCAAGTCTGAGGCAATCAGCAATTTAGCAAGACCCTGTCTCAAAATAAAAAGGACTTGGGGTGTAGCTCAGTGGTAAAGTTCCCCTGGGTTCAATCCCCAGTACCAGAAAAAAATTAAAACCAAAAACCAGGGTTGGGAGATAAATTGTTCCTTTCTGATCTTATTTTACAAGCATTCTGTCTCCTGTTCACAGTAACAAGAACAACCTAGAGCTGAGGGTATAGCTTAGTGAGAGAGTGCTTGCCTAGCATTTGCAAGGCCCCAGATTTCATCCCTGGCATGGGAAAAAAAAATTAGAAAGAAAAAAGAAAACTCAAAAGCCTATCTAGAGGGCTGGGGATGTGGCTCAAGCAGTAGCGCGCTCGCCTGGCATGCGTGCGGCCCGGGTTCGATCTTCAGCACCACATACAAACAAAGATGTTGTGTCTGCCAAAAAATAAAAAATAATAATATTTTTTAAAAAAGCCTATCTAGAGGAGAATAGAAGGACACATTGTTTTTTGCCTACAATGGAATCTGATTTAGCAGCTCAAACAAACGCATTACAGCTACACTTAACAATGTGGTTGACATTTAGCAATATACTATTAAATGAAGTGGACTGCTCTTTCCTCGAGAACTCCCAGTCAAGTTTGTATAGGCAACAACCCACAATAAAAAATTAAAAAAAAAAAAAAAAAGTTTGTATAGGCAAATGGTAAGATGTCACTGTGTTAGTCTGTTATGGATTGCTATAACAAAATACCTGGTGCTAGGTAACTTATTTTAAAAAGAGGTTTATTTTGGCTCATGGTTCTAGTCCAAGGTCAAGGGCTGCATCTGATGATGGCCTGCTTGCTGGTGGAATCCTGAGACAGCATGAGCATCACGTGGCAAAAGACAGGGAGCACTCAAGAGACCTAACCACATTGGTTTTCATAGCAGACCTACTCGCAAGGTAACTTCTTAATCCACTAGTTGCAAGAATGAATTAATCCATTCAAGAAGACAGAGCCCTGATTGCCTCTGAAAGATTCTACCTGGTCCCACATCCTAATATCTCATAATGGGGATTAAATTCTAACATGAGTTTCAGAGGGGAAAAGCCATATTCAAGCCATGAGCAGCCACCCACTTATACTAAACACATATTTCTGTGAGCAGTCTTCACATACAACTTTCTCTGGAAGGGTTAAGGCCCTTTGGGCACACCCTGCCTTTCCATTTATTTATTCTGATACCAGCTCATGAAAGATTATTGAGAGTGTTTGTCCTTGCTTTGCAGGCCCTAGCCCACAGCTCTCCTGACCATATGTGGACTGGCCTGCCAGGTGTTTCCCAAGCTGTCAGGTTCCCCAGGAGGACCAGGCGGGACCCCTGAGGTCACAGGAGCACATTTCCTTCCTGTCAGGTAGTGGCCAATCCTTCATATTGCTTACCTCAGCTTGTCCAGGCTGCTCTGATTTGTATGGGAAAGCCCCTTGCCTGGTGACCTTCAGGACTGAGAGGCCTTGTTCTTAAAGGAGGGCCTTTCTCTGAGCAGAATCTCGTCTCCAGCCTGAGATGAAAGGCAGGTAGAGAGTGTGCACTATACATTGTCAGTTGGTTCTTCTTGAAGAGGACAAAATGAGGTGATTTATGCTATTCACATGCAAAAACTGGTTGGCAAAGAAGGAACAAATATGACAAATCACATAAATATTTAGCACACTCAAATCAGACAATAATGCCCCGTCTCCCCCAACTTTCTCCATGTATAAATATTTTCTTGACAGACCAGTGGTTCTCAAATTTTAGTGCCATGCAGTAGGTTGTGACAAGATTGCCAACCCCAGAGTTTCTGATTTTGTAAGTCTGGAATAAGTCCTGAGAAACTGCATTTCTGACAAGTTCCCAGGTGATGCTGATGATGCAGGATGTTCAGGGGCTTAGAGAACATGTTATGGACCGTGAGCAATGGAGTCATGAGAAAGCCTCAGATCCCTTTTTCCTTAGAACATTCTGAAGGAAGGCCTTAGATCCTATGATCAGGACACTCAGGCAGCAACTTACTGAGAGATTTGTGTTCCAAAAGTAATAAGCCAGATGTGCACACCTTGAGAAGTATTTTTTTAAATTTCTGCCCCTCCCCCACCTTTTTAAGTACTGGGGATAAAACCCAGGGGTGCTTTACCACTAAGCTACATCCCCAGTGCATTTTTTAATTTTTTATTTTGAGATAGTGTCTCACTAAATTGCCAAGGCTAACCTTGAACCTGTGATCTTCCTACCTCAACTTCCTAAGTTGCTGGGATGATAGGCGCCACTGTACCCAGCAGGAAGCCTTTTCTTACAAAAAAAATGTTACCAGTGGTGTTTGGGGTCCTAGTTCAAATCACAAAAAAGGCTTTTAAGCCCATGATTTGCTTGAATTTAATGTATTTGTGTTAGCTTTCTACCACTGGGACAGTGGTAGAAAATCAACTTATAAGGAGGAAAGGTTTATTTTGGTTCATGGTTTCAGACATTTCAATCCTGGGTTGCTGGGCCCTGTTGCTGTGGGTCTTTGGCAGGAGCATGGGGAGGAGGAGGCCTGTTCACCTCATGCTGACTAGAAAGCAAAGAGAGAGACAGGAAGTGGCTGGGACCCCAAAATCCATTTCAAGAGCATTCCCCCAGGGGCTGGGGATGTGGCTCAAGCGGTAGCGCGCTCACCTGGCATGCGTGCGGCCCGGGTTCGATCCTCAGCACCACATACAAACAAAGATGTTGTGTCCGCCGAAAAACTAAAAAATAAATATAAAAAAAAAAAGAGCATTCCCCCAGTATCCAAGTGTGATGACACATGCCTGTAATTTCAAATGACTCAGGAGGCTGAGGCAAGAGGATTGCAAGTTTGAAGCCAGCCTCAGGAACTTAGTGAGGACCTAAGTTGCTTAGTGAGACTGTGTTTTCAAAATAAAAAGGGCTAGGAAATTTTTTTTAATATTTATTTATTTATTTATTTTAGTTTTCGGCGGACACAACATCTTTGTTTGTATGTGGTGCTGAGGATCCAACCCAGGCCGCATGCAAGCCAGGCGACCCACTACCGCTTGAGCCACATCCCCAGCCCATGGGCTGGGAATTTTTGTTAAAAAAAAAAGTGGATGCCCCTAGTGGCCTAACTTCCTTCCACTAAGCCCCACTTTCTTTGGGGACATTCAAAATCAAAACTGCAGCATTCTCTCCCTCTCTCTCTCTCTCTCTCTCTCTCTCTCTATATATATATATATATATATACACACACACACACACACACACACATACATATATATGTCTATAGACACGCATATATACATATGTGTGTATATGTGTGTGTGTGTGTGTATATATATATATATGTATATATATATATATACATATATTCATTTTTTTGTACCAGAGATTGAACCCAGGGGTGCTTGACCACTGAGCCACATCGCCAGCCCTTTGTTTTTTTATTTTGAAACAGGGTCTCACTAAGTTGCTTAGGGCTCAATAAGTTGCTGAGGCTGGCTTTGAACTTGTGATCCTCTGCCTCAGCCTCCTGAGTCACTGGGATCCCAGGCACGTGCTACCATGCCTGACTGTAGCAATATGATTTAATTACAACTTACTATAAATGCTATTTTGCCTCTGGTTCAGGGCACCCCCTCTTCCTGCTTACTGGTCCCTAACAAAGCTGAGCCTCACACCATGTGTGCTGGGAGAGGTGTTTGGGGAGGCGGAATCATCAAGCTATCATTCATATGTATTTGTCCAGGAGACAGACCTCTTTCTTCATAGAAGCATATTCTGAAAAGGCAGCTAGAGACTGAGAATCAGGGCCTCCTCCTGTACTTGTTTTCTTGTTTTACTGAAGCCTGAGTTAGGAATCAAGGGCTACCCACATCAATATCCCTGGGCAGGACCAATGCCAACAATGAGCCTCAGAAGCCATAGCAAGGTGCTCTGAGGACAGAGCACTTGGTTAATTGATGGTAGATTCACTCTCTCTTGCTTCCTTGGTGCTGCCTGCAGAGATGGCAGCCATCCTTGTGTGGCATCATGGCGGCCCTCAGACTTCCCATGAAGCCCCAGATTATAAAAAAGAGGACCAAGAAGTTCATCTGGCACCAATCAGACTCATATATCAAAATTAAACATAACTGGTAGAAACCTAGAGGTACTGACAATGAAGTGCAGAGAAAATTCTAGGACCAGATCTTGATGATGCCCATTATGGGTTATGGGAGCAATAAGAAAACAAAGTGCATGCCAGGTGGGGTGCGATGGGGTGAGCCTGTAATCCCAGTGACTTGGAAGGCAGGAGCTGAAGGATGACAAGTGTGAGGTCAGCCTCAGCACTTTAGCAGAGTCATAAGCAATTTAGACTCTGTCTCAAAATAAAAATGGCGGGGAATATGGCTCAGTAGTTAAGTGTCCCCAGTACCAAAAGGAAAAAGAAGAAGGAGAAGAAAAAGAAAAGGAAAACAAAGCATAAGCTGCCCAGTGCCTTCTGGAAGCCCGTGGTCCACATAAATAGGGGCTTGAAGGGCTACTGATGTGAAATAAATCTTACTGTACTGTGTTTGCTCACGTTTCCTCCAAGAACCACAAGCCATTGCAGAAAGATCAGTCCAGCTGGCCATCAGTCACCAATCCCAATGCCAGTCAGGAAGAAAGAAAGAAAGAAAGAAAGAAAGAAAGAAAGAAAGAAAGAAAGAAAAGTTCATTTTATTTGTGCTTAAATCAAAACCACAAAAACCGTCGCCAAAAAAAGAATAACTTCTAGTTTAGGGTCTGGAAGAATGGAGTCCTTTTATGTGATTTTATTGTTGCTGTTACAGTTGAATTGCAGACTTTCTTATCCTGCTGGTCAAAGCCTGGGGATGTCTAATCTCACACATTGGCCAAACCAAAGTTGCTCGTTGCAAACCAGGAATGGTTTGACCTGATCTGCTAAGGAGGGAATTAGCATTTGGTGTGTAATGTTACCCTGGATCTTTGTCCTCTGGGTTTTTCATTCCTGGAAATAGAAATCAGGAGTGGCTTTATGATTGTACTAGGTATAAGCCCCATCTGGGTAAGCTTGGCTGACTTTTCTTTTTCTTTTTAAATTTTTTTGTTTTGTGCTGGCAGGTGAGGACATTCAACTTTTCTCAACCCATCTGAGGCATGCTCTAACAGCATCTTGTGATTTACTGCTTAATTATAACTGTACCCATGTCTGCCTGGGCCTGAAAAAGTATTGGAATTCTTTTCTTTCTTTGTAACGTAAGTAGTCATAGCTTTAGACTCAGAGAAGACATTTTTTATTGTTAATGAATTATTGTCAAAGTGGTACCAATCCAAGTCAACCCAAACCAGTAAGCAGGAAGAAAATAAAAAGAAAAAGAAATTTGGTATCAAAGAAAATGGAAACTAGTTTAGATTTAAGCTTAAATATTCTGTAACTTGTGTTGCAATAAATTTTCAACTGGTAATCACAAGATCACTTGAACTGGGCTCAGTGGCACATGCCTGTAATCCCAGCAGTTTAGGAGGCTGAGACAAGAGGACTGAGAATTCAAAACCAGCCTCTACAATGGTGAGGCGATAAGCAACTAAATGAGACCCTGTCTCTAAATAAAATATAAACTAGGGTTGGGGATGTGGCTCAGTGGTCGAGTGCCCCTGAGTTCAATCCCCAGTACCACCACACACACAAACCCCAAAAAAGAGATCACTGAGTTATTCTGAGGGAGTGAGAGAGATATCATGAAGAGTAGACCTCAGGCCCAAATCTGTAGACTCAGATCAAAAATCACTTTGAGCTGCAATAACTGAAGCATGAAGTTCCTGGTCCAGGTGAGTGCAGTGCAGGTCCTGACATCTGAAAGCCCTGAGTGAGGCCAGCAGAGGAGAAGGCACAGCCAGCCAGTCCTAGACAGGGACTTCCCGCCAGAGGACTCCAGGGAGTATCTTGGTTTCACTTTTGCTCAGGGAGTCAAGAGTTTGTTTTGTTCCTATTTTTACCATCTGCAACTCTGTTTTAAAGTGTGGGTTCCCTGAACATCTCCAAGAGGGTTGGGAGGTCACCTCTTAACCCAGGACTCTTCTCAGTCTGAGAAAATCTGACAGCTGCTCTGATATTTGGTTGGAGGCTTTGAAAGAGTCATAGGAATCATCATAATAATTCTGAACTCTTTCATCTGAAGATCTCAAAGACCTGCATAAACATTAATTATTCTCATAGCACTGCTTGGAGGTAAGTAGATATTAGGATTCTATTCACCTCTCATGCTTCTAAATATACAGAACAATGGGTTCCATCCCCATTGTTTGCTTTATTTATTTATTTGTTTATTGTAGTGCTGGGGACTGCATCCAGGGCTTGTGCATACCGGGCAAGTGCTCTACAACTGAACTGCATCCCCAGCCTCCTACCTTCCATTATTTACTTTAGAAAAAAAGTATTTCCCTTCTATTCTCAGGAAAATGAAATTGCCTATTGTGGACTATGCAAAGAAGTTCTGTTTAAAGCATAGTCCCTGACATCAAGGAACTTAGTCCTTGAAGTAAAAAGCATAATAAGATGAATAATAATGTAAAAGTTATTACAGGACAGAGTATAATTAATGTAAAATGAGAGGACCTCATGGTGGTGGTGGGGAATCATCATGGATGTTAGTGGCCAAGGAGGACTTTATGGAGAAGGAGGGATTTGGATGGACCTTGACTACTCTGAGTGTGTGGTGTGTGTGCACGCACACAAATGCATTCCACTAGGGGATGACGCATGGACAAAGGTACTGAGGTGGGAATATGTATGACTTGTCTAGATGACAGATTTTTTTTTCTGGTACTGGTGTACTGGGGATTGACTCCAGGGGTGCTCTATCACTGAGCTACATCCCTAGCACACACACACACCCTACACCCCACCCCACTTTTTAAATTATGGGGCAGGGTCTTGTTAAATTGCTGAGGTTGGCCTTGAACTTGCAATCCTGCTGGAGTCACTGGGATTACAGTTGTTTGCCACCGTACCTGACTTAGAGGGCAGATATTTTGATATGGCTGAAGTCAGAGGAATAAGAGAAGAAAAAAATTGGAAAGCTGGGTAGATCAGGATCCAACAGTGAAAAATTTTAAGTATCAATTTGCAAGATTTTGACTCTCAGTATATCACAGAATAAAAAAAGTAAAATAAGAAATTGGGCCATATGAACAGATAAAGTTCATGCTTGATATAAAATTTAATAAAGGAATGGAACTGTTTGCAAAAAAATGAGGCAGGATGGTTTGGAAGAGATGGTATAGCTGGAACAGTAATTCTTAGTATGATAACTGGACCACATCAGAATCAACCCAGGTTGTTAGAAGTACACATTCTTGGGCACCTGACCAGATCTATTAAATCAGAAATTCTGGGGATAGGACCTAGCAAACACCAGCCTTCCAGGTGACTCCAATGCAGCTCAAGTTTGACAACTAATGAGCTAGAGAAACACTCTTTTCAGCAGACAGGCCCAAATATAGCAGCATTCTCACCATCAAATTCATGCTCTGGGGCTGGGGGTGCAGCTCAGTGAATAAACGTTTGTCTAGCATCTGCAGGGCCCAATTTTTGATCCCCAGTACCTCAAAAAAAATAAAAATAAAATAAAAATTCATGTTCTTCAGGTGAAAAAAGCAAACTATTAAACCAATTACTAGAATTCAAAGTTTTTTACAAACTTTTTACTATGTAAAAATTTTAAACTTATATAAATATAGGATAATAAGGCAACTGGTGGAACGTGCTTGTAATTCCAGCAACTCAAAAGCTGAGGCAGGAGAATGGAAGTTCATGGTCAGCCTAGGCAACTTAGTGAGACCCTGTCTCAAAAAGAAAAAAAAAAAAAAAAGGCTGGGGTGTAGTTCAGTGGTTAAGTGCCCCTGGTTTTAATCCTTGGTACCAAAAAAAAAAAAGGAAAGAAAAAATAAGGGCAGGTGGGGGGTGTTTAAGATGTAGCTTAGTGATAGAGAGCCCCTAGGCTTATTCCCCAACACTTTGAAAAAAAGGCATAATAGAATAATAAACCTGCACATACTCATTCCAGATTTAAAAATTATCAAGAGAGCCTAGTGCTGTGGCACACACCTATAATCCCAGAGGCTCAGAAGCCAGCCTCAGTAAAAGCAACATGCTAAGCAGTTCAGTGAGATACTGTCTCTAAATAAAAAATATAAAATAGGGCTTGAAGTGTGGGTCAATGGTCAAGTACCCCTGAGTTCAATCCCTGAACCCCCCCCAAAAAATTATCAAGAGTTTATTACACTGTCTCTTTTTCTCTCTGAATTGTTTTTGTTAATCCTAGATATATTTCAGTATATATCCTTTAAAAATATACATGTTGGGCTGGGGATATAGCTCAAGCTGTAGCGCGCTCGCCTGGCATGCGTGTGGCCCGGGTTCCATCCTCAGCACCACATACAAAGATGTTGTGTCCGCAGAAAACTAAAAAAAAATAAATAAATATTAAAAAAAATTCTCTCACTCTCTCTTTAAAAAAAAAAGAAAGAAATTAAAATATATATATATATATATATATATATATATATATATATATATATACATACATGTTATTACACCTTAATGTTAATATCACACCTGACAAAAAGAACAGTACTTATTGACTTTCACCTAATATCTGGACTATAATCAAATTTCTCAGATCATTGAAGTTCAGCCCACTTAATCCTTAATTAAGGATATACAGCTGGCTATATTCTATTTCAGTCACCTAAAACAATGAAATTTAGAAGGATACTGAGATGGAAAAAACTTCTTTTTTTTTTTTGTTTGTTTGTTTGTTTGTAAAGTATCTCAAGTAAAAGAATATTCCTCCCAGATACAGATAAGTTTGAAAGTATTTGGGCAAGCATCTGTGTTATTATCTATGGATTAGTTAATATTATCTGCGATATGAGTTCCCATCATGCTTGTTGTCAGAAAGCATAATTAACCGGGATGAGTCTTAGTTGTGTTAAGTACAGCTTCCTGCCAAACCTCAACTCACCTGCCCCATTCTCTATAATCAGCATAAGGGGTTATTGAAGTGTATGGTGTTTCCTGACACTGTCTCTGGAATACCTGTGCTGTTATCATGCCAGTTTAGGCATTAAAAATATAGCAAGATTGGGGTAGGGGGTAAGCTCACTGGTAGAACCCTTGTCTAACATGAGGGAGGCCCTGGGTTTGGTCCCCAGCACCACCAAAAATAAACAAATAAAATTAAAACATAGTAAGAGCTGGGGTTGTGGCTCAGTGGTAGAGCGCTTGCCTAGCATGTGCGAGTCACTGGGTTTGATTCTCAGCACCACATACAAAGAAAATAAAGGTCCATCAATATATATATATATATATATATATATATATATATATATATATATATATATATATATATATATTCAGCTCTTTCAAAATATTAGTCCTGTTAATTTCCAGAGTCACACACACATAGAGTGCTTTTAAGTACTTTACCTAACATGTTTCATTTTTTTAAAAAAGCCATTAAACGGACAGGTGTGGTGGCACACACCTAGAATCCCAGTGATTCGGAGGCTAAGGCCAGAAGATCACAAGTTTGAGGCCAGCCTCAGAAAGTTTGAGGCCAGCGTGAGGTCCTATTTCAAAATAAAAAAGGACTGGGATATAGCTTTGTAGTAAAGCACCCATGGGGTGGATCCCCAGTACCAAAACAAAAGCCATTAAGAATGTGCTTACACTGGGCGCAGTGGCGCAAGTCTGTAATCCCAACAGCTCAGGAGGCAGAGGCAGGATTATCACAGGTTCAAAGCCAATTTAGTAAGGACCTGTCTCTCAATAAAATATAAAAAAGGGCTGGGGCTGTGGCTCAGTGGTTGAGGCCCTAGGTTTAATTCCAAATACCAAAAAAAGAAAAAAGAACGTGTTTAGATGAAGCCAAACCAGCAATATAAAAACAGACAAATGAAATCTTAAGAGGATAGTTGACCAAAAGTTTTAGTACTGGGAAATAGAATTTTATTTATGTATTTATTTATATAGTTGTACTTGGGATTAAACATAGGGGCTCACACATGCTAAGCAAGTGCTCTACTACTGAGCTACATCCCCAGATGTTTTTTATTTTATTTTGAGACACCTTACAAAGTTGAGTAGCCTGGCCTTGAACTTGCAATCTTCCTGCCTTGAACTTGCATCTTCCTTCCTCAGCCTCCCAAGTAGCTGGCATTATAGTTGTATGCCACTGTGTCTGGCAAAGGAAGTAGTATTAACTATTTCCTCAACAAATATTTTTTCTCCATATCCATGGATTCTGCCTCCACAGCTGTAGTGGTCATGTACAGATATTTTTTTTTTCTTGCCATCATTCCTTAACAATGTAGCATAACAACAATTTACATAGCATAAATGTTGTATTAGGTATTTTAAGTAATTTAGAGGTGATTTAAAGTATGTAAGAAGATGTTTGTAGGTGGTAGGCTACTTGCAAATACTACACCATTCTATGTAAGAGACTCAAGCATCTGCAGATTTTGATATATATTTATATATAAATGTCAAAGTTTCAATTATTTTATAATTTTTATTTTTATATTTTTAATATTTATTTTTATAAATGCCTATTATGTATATATGTATAAATATGTATGTATATATAAAGTCATATATGTACATAGTCATTATAAAATAAGTGAAAATTTGATATTAGTAGTGAATTGCCACCTGGGGTTGTGGCTCAATGGTAGAGTGCTTGCCTAGCATGTGTGAGGCACTGGGTTCTATCCTCAGCACCTTATAAAAATAAATAGAAATAAAGGTTTTTTTAAAAAAAGAGTTAACTCAAAAAAATAGTGAACTGCATTAGTATATGCTTAAGACATGTACATGCTGTCTGTGTACTTTAAACTTTTAAAACTGTAATTTGAATCGGAAGATATGAAAAATACAAAAAGAAAATTAAGGGTAAAATTAAACTATGGTTCCACATAAAATGTAATGCCAAGGGCAGGCACAGTGGCATATACCCATAATCCCATCAAAGGAGGATCACAAATTAAAAGCCAGCCTCAGCAACCTAGCGACGTCCTAAGCAACTCCCTGTCTCTAAATAAAATACAAAATAGGTCTGGGGATGTGGCTCAGTGGTTGAGTGCCCCTGAGTGCAGTCCCTGGCACTGCCTGCCCCACCCCCTACAAAATGTGATGCCTATACTATGGATTTTATTTATTTATTTTTTTTTTTTTTTGAGAAGAGGTCTCTCCCTCTCTCTTGTACTTATCACCTCTTCTGCCTGCTTCCCCCCTGCTTCCCTATGTCATTTCACAAACACATCATTTTATATTTTATTTAGATTAATGTGTAAGGCTGGAAAATACTGTAAACAACGAGAAAAAATGCAAAATAGATTATATTGAAGATAAGAACAATTCCAAAAATAGTCTGCCTCTCTGTGTTTTTGTTCTCCCAGTAACGAAGCTCACTGCCTTTAATTATAGCTTGAGACAGTGTGTTGAAATATTTAATCTCTGAGTAATGACTGGATTTTAGTTTCCTAATTGGCATCTGTGTGTTTAGCATTTCTACCAAATCCCAATCTGAGAATGCGCACACAATACAAGACATGAGTTTCTAAGTAAAACATTTCTGATACATGCCACCTTAGCTCCAGGGCAATAATGTTACAACAAAGGGGGAAGGATAAATATCATATGTTTTATGATTTCACATATTTTTAATGCCTGACCAACAACCTGTCAGGGTTTACAAGTTAAACCACAAATCCATGTGTGATCACAGTACCTAGTGAAGTATAATTGCAGCCCCAAAGAAGCCCTTGGCCTTGGGAAAGTGTCTTGCTCATTCTTGAATGGTATTTCAGGTACCTGGGAGTAGTTCCCAGGAGATAATGCTCCGCCCACATTGGTTGACTTAATTTAAAACCTTGTGAAACCAGCTTGAAGGGACAAAAGGATAGGCTAAGTAGAGAAATGATCAGCTTGAATCCATTCACCAAAATTTATTTGTGTTTTCCTAAATGGAGAATCCAGGGAAGTATCATTTGGGCATCTTCCCCTGGATTATCGTTAGCTTCATATTGTTCGAAACAAAATGCCACTCATGCAACACACCTCTTGGGTGAGTCCATGAAACACACTGTGGGTGTGGGACCTGCACGTTCACATTCCCGGAATAATGCCTATTTCCCCTCAGTAGTGTTTATCCAGCCTAAAGTTACACCTGGGAGAAGGTGGAGCAAGAGGTGGAATCACAGAACCCAGCTGTTCTCCCCATTGAGAAGCTTCGTTTTATTTTCAGTCTAGTTAATATGGGGAAACCGACCCCACCCCCCATACATCTGACAGCAGGAACTCAAGACAGGACAGCCAGCTCTGTTAGAAGCTTTGGGGCTCCATATTTACCCAGATGCCAGAGTATCCAGAGTCCTCTGAAAATGAAAACTGCTCTTTCCAAAAGTGAGTAACACTGTGTGGGATTACAACTTGAACCTTTCTGCCCTCAAGGTGAAACAATGAATGAGTAAAAGAGGCCACTCCCAAATACCAAGCATCACTGAGGCTTACTTAATAGGATCAAAACAAAGCCAGTTTCTGCCTTGGCCTGGCTCACCAGTCACTAGATGACCTTGGAAGCCAGGGGGCTACGTTGACTGGCGTGGTCACCTGGTCAACTGTTCTGCTGTTCTGCACCTCATATTCATCTTTTCCAGGTACAATCCAGAGTAAGAACTTTTACAGTCACCAAATTCAGATAAAGAGGATCCCATCATATCCCTGGTGCTGTTGTCCATCCATATCTCTCCTCAGTATTATCAGTTCTGAGTTTCACTGAAATGAAGCTCATTGGACCCAACTGGGTCTAGTTAGAGAGGTATGTTAATGACATGAGGCTACAAGGCTGTAAGATCCTACACTTCTGAGGAATTAATAACTTCATTCCTGGCCAAAAATGCTGAGTTGACAATGTTCTTTGGACCTTTTGTCATAGCAAGGTTTAATTCTCAATCCAGAGAGAACAGATTGGTTGGCATTATCACTTGGAAAGGAGATTACTTCCCATTTTTGGCTCATCCTGTATCTGGAAGCAACCAATCTGAAGTTCATGTAGCCATATCCTCTAATAACTGAAGGAGAAGAGATGAAGGATGTCCTAGAGAGGCCCTTGGCCATTTACACTTTATATTCTTCTGGCAGTAATGACTCAGAGGCACTTTGAGCCTCTTAACCCAAAACTTCACTTAACTCCCACAACAAACCTGTGCATGGCTCAAATAACCCCAAAGTGGAATTGAGCACAGCACAGCATATGTCTCCAGGCAGGTAGGCTTGGGAAACCGAGGCCACCACCTGTTCATCCACTGTTTACTTCTTTTCTTTTTTTCTTCTCTCTCTCTCTCTCTCTTTCTTTTTTTCCCCTGTCAATGCTAGGGACTGAATCCAGGGTCCTTTATTACTGAGCTACTACCTCAGTCCTTTTTTATTTTGAGACAGGGCTGAAACTGGCCTCAAATTTGTGATCCTCCTACCTTAGCCTCCAGAGTCACTGGGACTGCAGGTGTGTACTACCACATCCAGCTGCATTTCTCTTTTTTAAATCTAAGGGATGAGTTAGATGTTTCTGATCCATTATGTGCTTTGGCTTTGATATTCTCTGGCTCATACTCTGGGCTCCCGTTCTCCTCCAGCACTTGGAGGAACAGTGGGAGAGGAAGAAGGATCAGTTGATTGCTTTTGTTGTTATTTTCTTCACACTGATACAAAACAAAACTCCTTTTGGTTCCTTCCTGAATCTATCATCTAAGAACCAATATATCCTTGGCTTGAATGAATCAAGTGGCTTAAGAACAAACTAATGATATCTGTTTTAGGGGACTCTAGGAAGAGAACTCCTACCTTTACACAAGAAAGATAGTTTTCATTCACTCAATCAACACATGTATACTGAGCACCTAATACTGTCAAGCATCATGGTGGGCACTGTCAATTCAATATGAGAAAACACCTGAATTGTGCTCTAGTGGCACTTACAATCAAGTGTGAGAGAGAAACATCAAGCAAATAGTGACAAATGAGGTTGTATTATAACATGGGTACAATATAATTTTATATAATTTTTTAAAATAGGAATATAACCAAACTGATTTTTTTTTAAAAAGCACATATTAGTTAAAAGAAAAAACATAAATGGGGAAAAATGCAAGAAAAAATTATAGCATTTATTTATGTGGTCCTAGGGATTAAACCCAGGGCCTCCCACATTCTAGGCAAGTGCCCTACCACTGAGTCACACCCCCAATCTACAATGAAATTGTTTTTGTTTTTTGGGGGGAGGGGTGCCAGAAAGTGAACCCAGGGTGCTTTATCACTAAGCTGCATCCCCAGCCCTTTTTATTTTAAGACACTAAGTTGCCAGAGTCTGGCCTAGAACTTTCTATCCTCCTGCCTCAGTTTCCTGTGTAACCAACACTCCTGGCTTCAACTGGTTTTTAAAAGAGATGATCCCAGGAAGACCAGAAATGAGGAAGTAGAACAAGGAAGGGAAGGAAGCCAAAAAAAGGAACATTATTGAGTAAATTTCTGCTACGTAACTGCAACTGGGGCTCAGTCCTGCTGGAGACTCTGGAGGACACTGAAAAACATGCCTTGAGTTTTCCTACCCAAGGGGCAAGGAGAAGCCTCTGGTTCTCATCATCATTGGTTGAAGCCTACTCCAGGGACATTAACTTCTCAGCACATCTATATGTAAAATGGAGGATTTTTGGTGCAAGTATTAGAATAGATATTGGAATGTACAAGGGGATATAGATCTCACAAGAATTTCTGAACTCTTTGTAAAAGAAACCAGAATCTAAAATGATCCCCAACAGGCATGGGGGCACGCCTGTAATACCAGCAGCTTGGGAGGCAGAGGCAGGAGGATCCCATGTTTAAAACCAGCCTCAGCAACAATGAGGCACTAAGTAACTCAGTGATAGTTTGTATCTCTAAGTAAAATACAAAATAGGTCTAGGGACGTGGCTCAGTGGTTGAATGCCCCTGAGTTCAATCCCTGATACCAAAAAAATAAAAGAAAGAAAAAAGAAATCGGTCCCCATAATCTTCACTCCTTGGTACTCATACATTTGTATGAGTGAGGGTGGGACCTGTGGCTGCTTCTCACCAAAAGAACATGGCAGAGATTGACTGGAGATGCGGCCCAGTGGCAGAACATTTGCATGGGCAAGGTCCTGGATTCAATACCCAGCACTGGAAAAAAAGCAAACAAAATAAAAACGGAAAAAAGAAAAAACAATCAAAACTATGGCCGAGATGATGGGATGTCAGTCTATAATTAAGTAACATTATATAAGATTCTGTCTTGCTAAATCTCTTTCTCCTTTCCTGGTGTCAAGGAATCAAGCTGCCATTTTGCCCCAGTACTTATGGAGAAGCCCGGTTGGCAAGGAACTGTGAGCAACCTCTTAGAGCTAAAAGCAGTGCCTAGCCCACAGTCATTGAAAAACTGGATTCCTGGTCTTACAGCATCAAGGAACTCAATTCTGCCAACAATCTGCATCTGGAAGCTCATCTACTACTAGTCAGGTCTCCCCATATGGAACTGAGCCCTGGCCCACACCATGAAGACACCTTTGCAAGGAGTGAGTCTGCTCATGACCAATCTCCTCACCCACAGGATGTGGGTGTTGTTTTAAGCCACTGAGTTTATGGCAATTTGTTGTGTATCATGGAAGACAAACACACTCATTCCCTTGTCTTGTAAGCCTCCAATCTGAGTAAGGTGGTCTCAGCTCCCCACCTTTTCTGTTTTATAACCTTTAATGTACTGATCAGCAATTCTTATGGTTTGAACAAATGTACTGTTCTTTTTTATTACAAAAAATGAGACAGTCCTGTAACTCCAGCGGCTTGGGAGGCTCAGGCAGGAGGATCATGAGTTCAAAGCCAGCCTCAGCAATTTAGCAAGGCTCAGCGAGACTCTGTCTCTAAGTAAAATATAAAAATGGGCTGGGGATGTGGCTCAGTGGTTGAGTGCTTCTGGGTTTAATCCTTGGTACCAAAAAAAAAAGGAAAATGAGAAGGTCATTATAAATTATATATGAAATAGATAAAAGCAAGCCAGGTATGGGGGCACACAACTGTAATCCCAGCAGCTCTAGAGGCTGAGGCAGGAAGATCACAAGTTCAAAGCCAGCTTCAGCAACTTAGTGAGACCCTAAGCAACTCAGTGAGACCCTGTCTCTAGATAAAATATATATGTTAAGCAAACAAAAAAAAAAGTAGTGGGGATGTGGCTCAGTGGGTAAGCACACCTGGGTTCAATCGCTAGTACGATAGACAGATAGATAGATAGATAGATAGATAGATAGATAGATAGATAGATAGATAGATAGATAAAAATAAAAGAAACTAATGATATTCACCCCACTTTTTCTGGTAAATTCAAACTTTCTTCTGGGCAACTCTCTATGTTTGAGCTCTATAATTTTCACTCTGCTACAGAAGAACTTTTACCCAAATATAAGTTTATAATTAGAAAGACTATACTTACATGGATTGCACTTGAACTTTTCCAAAGAGGCAAGCACTGAAAATATTCATATAATTGGGAAGAGGCATTATTCCCAGAGAGGGAAGTTCCCATGGACACAGTAAAGCCATTATCTAATCTTTGCTCAGAGGGATTTTCATTCTACTCCAGGAGGAAAGAAGTGCCAAGTGTTTGAGGAAGTTGGTCCTGAACATATTTTTAGTAAATAAAAGGCTTCGGAATTTAGCATTTAGGTGCTGAATTTAGCAAAGGAGGCACAGAGAGACAGACTGAGTTCTCCTTGAACTTTTTTTTTTTTTTTTTGTAGTTTTCGGTGGACACAACATCTTTCTTTATTTATTTATTTTTTATTTTTATGTGGTGCTGAGGATCAAACCCAGCGCCCTGCGCATGCCAGGTGAGAGCATTACCGCTTGAGCCACATCCCCAGCCCATCTCCTTGAACTTTTTATTTCCTTTCCCTCTTCACCCCTGGGCAGCTGTGAGAGGCGCTCTGAGTCCTCCAGCCAAAAGCTCAAGGGATCTTTCTTCCTTCTTCCTTTCCAGCTTTTCCTCTTTCTGTAGCTCAAACAGCAGTTTCCATTAGACCACAAAATAGCCGCCGTGAGGCCACCTCTCCCCTTCACTTTCACGTGAAGCTCCTCACTTTCCTACTGCACTGCAGCTCTCGATGGGGAATCACTAGGTGCATTCTTTCTTTCTTTTCTTTTCTCTTTTTAATTATGGTACTTGGAATTTAACCCAGGGTCATTCTACCACTCAGGTATATCCTTGATATTTTTATTTTTTTTATTTTGAGACAGGATCTCCCTAAGTTGCTGAGCCTGACCTTCAACTTGCAATCCTCCTGCCTCAGCCTCCTGATTTGTAGGCGTGAGAAGTGTGTACCAACACACACACACACACACACACACACATACACATACACACACACACACATTGCTTCACTGGGTGCTTTCTATATGCTCATGCTTTCATTTAACAAACATTCCGACATGGCTGCTATATGCTGGGCATTGTGGAGGATGCTGACCAAGGGGCACCTGGATCTAGTGGGGGAACCTGGTACATGCACTGGTAACACACTGTGATCTCTGCATGCTCTACTGGATGTCCAAATATACCTAGAACCGGGGAGCTACAGTAGAAAAAGGACAGCCAGAGCAGGCACAGGGGACAGGAATGAAGGTTGGAGAAAGAAAATTCTTCACAAAGAAAAAGATTCAAGCCAGGTACAGTGACACTAGTCTATAATCCCAGCAACTCAGGAGGCTGGGGCAGGAGGATCGTGAATTAAAAGCCAGCCTCAGCAACTTAGGGAGGCCCTAAGCAACTCATCGAGACCTTGGCTCTAAATAAAATACAAAAAAGGGCTGGGGATGTGGATCAGTGGTTAAGCACCCCTGGGCTCAATTCCCTGTACAGAAAGAAAGAGAGAAAGAGAGAAAGAAAGAAAAAAGTTTAATTTTAACTCACAGTTTTGAAGCTTCCAGAACATGACTGGACAGACCCATTGCTTTTCTTTTCTTTTTTTTTTTCTTTTTTAATTTTTATTGTTGGTTGTTCAAAACATTACATAGTTCTTGATATATCATATTTCACACTTTGATTCAAGTGGGTTATGAACTCCCATTTTTACCCCGTATACAGATTGCAGAATCACATCAGTTACACATCCATTGATTTACATATTGCCATATTAGTGTCTGTTGTATTCTGCTGCCTTTCCTATCCTCTACTATCCCCCCTCCCCTCCCCTCCCCTCCCCTCTTCTCTCTCTACCCCCTCTACTGTCATTCATTTCTCCCCCTTGTATTATTTTTCCCTTTCCCCTCACTTCCTCTTGTATGTAATTTTGTATAACCCTGAGGGTCTCCTTCCATTTCCATGCAATTTCCCTTCTCTCTCCCTTTCCCTCCCACCTCTCATCCCTGTTTAATGTTAATCTTCTTCTCATGCTCTTCGTCCCTACTCTGTTCTTAGTTACTCTCCTTATATCAAAGAAGACATTTGGCATTTGCCCATTGCTTTTCAATCATGGCAGCACATCATGGTGGAAGCATGTGGCAAAGCAAAGCCACTCACTTTGTGGCCAGGAAGCAAAAGAGAGAAAGATGAAAGGTCCACAAGTTCAAAGCCAGCTTCAGCAACTTAGTAAGACCCTAAGAAACTCAATGAGACCTTGTCTCTAGATAAAATATATATGTTAAGCAAACAAACAAAAAGTAGTGGGAATGTGGCTCAGTAGTGGGGATGTGGGTTCAATCGCCAGTATCCCCTCAAGGAAAGGCATGTCCCCATATGACCAGAATGCTTATAACTAGGCCTGATATCTTAAAGCTTCTATCACCTCCCAAGAGCACTACAGTGAGCTCTTTGTGAGACATTTAATATCCAAACTATAGCACATACTAACATGCAAAGATGTCCAACTATTCTAAGTTTTAAAAAACGTTGTAAAATAATACAAATATGGTTCACATTAGCATAGGTATTTTTAACTTTTTATTTTGAGATGATTTACATGCAATTAAAGAAATTATTAATACAGAATCACAGTGAGATGCAATTTCACACCCACTAGAATTAGATGGCTATAATAGAGAAAACAGATAAAAACAAATGTTGGTGAGAACATGGAGACATCAAGATCCTCATCCACTGCTGATGGAAGTGCTAGATTGTGCAGCCTCTTTGCAAAATAGCTCGGCAGGTGGTGCACACATGTAATCCCAGTGGCTCCAGAGGCTGAGGCAGGAGAATCCTGAGTTCAGAGCTAGCCTCAGCAATTTAGAAAGGCCCTAAGCAATTTAGCCAGACCCTGTCTCTAAATTAAAAAATAGAAAGGGCTAGGGATGTGGATCAGCAGTTAAGCACCCCTGGCTTCAATCCCCAGTACCAAAAGAAAGAAAAGAAAGAAAGAAAAATAGCTTTAGCAATTCAAAAAGTTAAACATATCACTTGGCAATTTTACTCCAGGTATATACCTAAGAGAATTTAAAACATGGCCACAGAAAAATGTGTACATAAATGTTCATAGCACCATTGTGCATAATAACCAAGACATAGAGACAACCCAAATGTCCATCAACTTATGAATGGATAAACAAAATATGCAAGGATTTCCATGTAATGAGATATCATTTAGTCATAAGTAGAAATGAAGTATTGATAATACTACAACATAGAAAACTACAACCTTGAAAACCTTTATGTTGAATGAAAGAAACCAGACAGACACAAAAGGACACATATTATGTGATTGTGTTTATATGAAACATCTAGAATAGACAAATCCACAGAGATGAGAGTAGATCAATGGTTACCAAGGGCTGGATGGAAAGTGGGACGGGAGTGAGTGCTGATAGGTGCAGGGTTTCTTCCTGAGATCATAAAAATATTCTACAATTAGAGGGTGAGGTTTCTCAGCTCAGCAAATACATTTAAAGCTACTGAGTTGTACATGCTAATAGAGTAAATCTTGTGATATATGAATTATACAGCTCAATAGAACTTATTGAAAAAAGAAAGAATATAGAGAAATCCTGTGTACCTCTCACCCCTTTTCCTTCAGTGGTAATATTCTATGTAGCTAAAATACAATATCACCATCAGGAAATTGACATTGATACAATCCATCAGCCTTATTTAGATATCATCAATTTATATACACTCATTTATATGTTTATTTAGTTCTACATGACTTTTTTTTTTTTTTTTTTTTTTTTGTACCAGGGACTGAATTCAGGGCCTCATCCATGATAGCAAAACGCTGTAACACCGAGCTACATTCCCAGTCTTTATTAAATTTTTAAATTTTGAGACAAGGCCTTGGTAAATTACCCAGACTACCTCAAAGTTACAATCCTCCTGCCTCAGCCTTCTGAGTAGCTGGGAATTACAGGCAAGCCCACCATGCCTGGCAGGTCCTATATAATTCAATCGCACATGTAGATTCATATGACCACCACCATGTCAAGGTGCAAAATAGTTCCATCACACACATCCCTTGTGCTACATTTTTATGACCATAGTCACCCCTTCACTCCCTTCAATCTGACCCCAATCTCTTTTTTTCCTTTTCTATAAATGTATAATTTCAAGAGTAATTTAAGGCTGGGGTTGGGGCTCAATGGTAGAAAGCTTGCCTATCATGTGTAAGGCACTAGGTTTGATCCTCAACACTGCATTAAATAAATAAACTAAAAGTATTGTGTAAAAAAAAAGAATAATCTAAATGGAATTACACAGTATATACCATTTTGTGATTGGCCTTTTGTTTTTTTCAGTGTAATTCTCTGGAGATCCAACTAGATTGTTGTGTGTATCCATCCATATTTCTTCCTTTTTATTGATGAGTAGTATTCCATGGTATAGACATACCATTATTTAGTTAGCCTTTCACCACTGAAGGACATTTGGGTTGTTTCCAGTTTGTGGCAATTATGAATAGAGTTACTATGAATAGTCATGAATTTTTTTGGATGTGCAAGCAAATGTTACTATTCCTCTGGGTTTTAGATGTCCAAGAGTGTACTCACTATATTATATGGTAATTTTTCATATTCAATGTTGTAAGAAATAGCTATCCTCTTTTCCAAACTGGCCATATCATTTTACATTCCTACCAGCAATGTATAATCAAATTTCTCTAGATCCTCACGAGCATTTGGTGTTGTCAGTAATCTATACCCTTTCTATACACAGTATATAGTGTGTAGTATATTTTCAGGGGTGACTACCAGGGATTGAACTCAGGGGTGCTTTCTACTGAGCTACATTCCCAGCTCTTTTCATTTTTTTATGTTGAGACAGGGTCTCACTAAGTTGCTTAGGGCTTGTGACTTGGTTGAGCTTGGCCTCAACCCTATGATCCTCCTGCCTCAGCCTCCAAAGTCTTTGGAATTACAGGTATACACCAACATATCTGCTGCTTAAACACATATTTTTTAAAAAGTTAGACAAACTGTGTGTACCAAAATCTTTTTTTTTTTTTGGTAGTACCTGAGATTGAACCCAGTACTTTGTAAATGTTAGGCAAGTGCTCTATCACTGAGCCAGGCTCCCAGCCCTGTGCACCAAACCCTTGACAGTTGTTATGTTTTTAATTTTACATATTATATATTACAGTGGTGTTCAAATTTTGTATAACTTAATGTTTTGTCTATAATCTAAAATGCAATTGGATTCTTAAAGGAGTTAACAGGTAGTAAGAAAGTGAAGACAATTATTAGAAACTGTTCTGCAGAGGAGCTTGTCCTTGCAAGTAAGCTGGTAGGGAGGAGAGAAAAGAGGAAGATAGTGTGAGGGCATTCTCTCCCTCAGCGTGGCAGTATTGAGAGGTGGTGGAACCTTTAAGGGGTGGGGCTTAGAGCAAGTAATTAGGTTATTGGAGGTGCTGGCCTCAGAAGGGATTAGGGACTCTAAGTAGTCCTTAAGAGAGTGAGTTGTTATGAGAGAATAAGTCTAGCCAAGCTGTGGTGTGTCCCCATAGTCCCAGCTATTCAGAAGGCTGAGGCAGGAGGATCACATGAGCCCAGGAGTTCATAGCCTGCCTGGGCAACATTGTGAAATTGCCTCAAAAAGAAAGAACAAACATTTATTTTAGTATATATTAATATTAATATATAATATATGTATATATCTCAGAAATTTGGGCGGGGGTATAGCTTAGTGGTAGAGCACTTACCTAACATGTACCAGGCCCTGGATTCAATCCCTACCACTGCAAAATGAGTGAATGAAATAAATTAAATTAAAAAGAAGAAAGAATGAAAGCCAGCACTGCTGTTCATGCCTATAATCCCAGCAACTCAGAAGACTAAGCCAGGAAGATCACAGGTTCAAGGCCAGCCTGGCAACTTAGTGACACCCTGCCTCAAAAAGAACTGGCAGAGTACCCCAGTTCTATCCCTAGTATGGAAAAAAAAAAAAAGGATGCCTCTCAAATATCTCTCTGGTGTCCTGTCTTATTATTTCTCCCTCTTGTAGGGACTCCTGCCATTGTGATATCATCCACCATGTCTTCCACCAGAGCCAAGAAGAAGCCAGCATCATGCTCTTAGACCTCTAAAACTATAAGCTAAGTAACCTCTTTTCTTTGTAAAGTACTCAGTCTCAAGTATTATGTTATAACAAAATTGTTATAACAACAGAAAACAAACTAAGACATGAGACAATCTCCAGAAACAGTCAGGGGTGACTCTGGCCAAGAGCTAATGTGAAAAGAACACCCACCTCTCTGAGACTGGAGGAAGGAAGGGCTGGCCAGATGGAGAAGTCTGCAGGTGGGAGGAGTCGGAAGAATTCACACTTGATTCCCTCTGCTTGGTGACCTAGGAGGCAATGATTTGTGCTAAGCACTAGAACTAGAGAACAATCACTCCTTTTACAACCATGCTTTCAAAAAGAATAGTTTGTCTTGTTCTTTTCTAAAGAAAAAAGAGTTTTCTCTGCTCTCTTATTGAGGCTGCTAAGTACTGCTGGCTTTTAATATCAAAACTAATAAGAGGTTAAGGATGTTGACTCTGGAGCCAGACTGCCTGGTTGGAATCTCATTATGGCTACTTTGTGACATTGGATGAGAAACTTTGTCTCCATGCCTCAGCTTTCTCATCTGTAAAGTGGGGCTGATAATAATAGGATCTGCTTCATAGGTGTCCAGAGGATTAAAGGAGTACACTCATGGAAAGCGCCTATGACCATGGCTGGCCCACAATAAGCAGTCAGTGGACGTAGGCTGTTATTACTGCAGAGGAGAGAGGCAGGATGTAGGAGGTAACTTGAGCAAGTGGAAGAGCTGGGCAGGAAACAAAAAGGATGTCAGCAAGGACGGTAACATATTGCTGATAGAAAGGAGAGAGAGATCCCAGGGCCCTGTCGAAGTTGGAGGTGTTTTTGGGTGTTCACTCCCTGGTGTCAGGAGTTGCCCTGAGGCTAGAATGAGAGTCAAGAAAAAAACAGAGTTTCAGTCTATGCAGAGAATGTGGACAGGTATAGATGGGTCCAGACATCCTGCTGGTACTGTCTAGGTGCTGGGCAGCCCAGGGGCCTGGTGGCTGGGCTGCCCCACAGGTAAGGACAAGATGTTACTCTACCCAAGGCCATTTGGGTTACAGGGAACAGGTGTCCATGGGAACCAACTCAGATCAAAGAGGTTAGGGTAGTCAGTGGGTGTTCAGGACACAGCAGGCAATCTTGAGTTATGAATTCAAAGAGCAGGAAATGGGGCTCAACAGATGGAGTCTCAGGGGACAGGGTGGGACTGGAAGGGAGGTTCCTCTCTGCTTTATGAGCTTTAGGGTCCTTCAGCTGCACCTCTCCCCACTCATCTCTCTTGACCAGTCTTCTGCTTTTTTTATGTTGTTGTTGTTTTCCTCTTATTTTTGCAGAGCTGGGGATTGACTCAAAGCCTCCTGCACACTAAGCAGGTGCTCTACTACTGAGCCACACCCTGGCCCTGCTTCACATTCTCATCAGGGGCAGCTTTCTGTCCCTCTTATCTGCAAAATGATCACAGCCCTGAGTATTACAATGTTCAAGCAACAGCAGTCAATGCATAGTATACCTGATGGACTGGCAGGTATCAGAGCCAGATATCCTATTCTGAGCTGATGAGGCCAGATGCCCTACCCTGGGCCCTCAGCCATGGGCAGGGTGTGTATCTTGGCAAATGCATTACAAAATTAGTATTCCCATAAAATAAGTTTGGGTTTCCTCTCATGTTTCATGTAAAAGTAAAAACAGAAACTCAGTGATTTCATTGAGGTTTTTGGTTTTTTGCTTCATCAGAACTTCCTCTGCCCCGAGGGAACTGAATGAAGGGTACAGATGGAAGCCTGTGCTCCCCTCCACTTTCTCCGGATGCTTGCTCTAGTGTCTCCCATTTTTCCCACTTTCAGAGCCTTTTTTTCCAACTTTCTTTCAAAATTATTTCATTTTTTTTTTCTGAATTCTTTCCTGGCTGACTCCTCTTACTTCCCTGGATGTCCCCCCCCCCCCCATCTTTTCTTCTCCACTCCTAACAGTTTAATGAAAATTCTAACACAGAGAAAAGTTAGAATAGTGAGATGGCAGCTGTATACATCTCGATTCAGCAGGCCACCTTTGCCATATTTGCTTTCTCCTCTCTTCCCCCACATCCTCTCCTTCCCCTCCTAGAGAATAAGAAAAATCCATTACATAACTCCAATACCGTTATCATTCCTAATAAAATTAACAACAACTCTATGTTGTCTTAGACTGTTTTGTACAACAATAACTGAGTATTCCAGACTGAATAATTCATAAAGAACAGAACCTTGTGCTGGGAGTGTAGTTTCAGTTGTAGAGTACTTGCCTAGCATGCACGAGGCCCTGGGTTCCATCCCCAGCACTGCACGTATACAACAAATGAACAAAACCCTGAGCTTTATTTCCCACAGTTCTGGGGGTACAGATGCAGCAAATGCTGGGTCCTCGATAAATGGTAGAGTGGCAGAACATATACTCTGTGAAGTCTCTTTAATAAAGCCTTTAATCCCATTAACAAGGAAGGAGCCCATATGACCGAATCATCTCTTAAAGGGCTCACTGTCATGTTGGGAAAACCTGGACTCTGAAGGGAACACAGTCAAACCGTATCCCATGACTCTTACATCTTCCATATTCAGATTTCCCCAGTTGTCTGTCCTAGCTGTTGGATTCCTAACTCTTCTCATTTCCAAACTGTATTCTGATTCTTGAATCTCAGCTGCCCTCTTCTTCACAGGGAACATTCTCTTGGCAGGATCCAAGAAGTGTTAAATTAACCTCAAGAAAAACCCACAGGATTCTGTAATCCACAGGGATATTCATATCTCCCCATGTTCTGCTTGGGGAAAAGAAAAATCAGTCCATTTCTTTGGGACTCCAATCACATCTGTGTTCTTCATCACCCTCTGTAGAGTCCCTGGTTTGCATTTGGTTCACAAGCAACATCTCAGGGAGGGGTCACACCCCATCTCATTATCTCAGGAATGGCAGTTAAGGTTTGGGCCATTTCTCTGAAAGGCTGACCCCAATGATTTTTCCTAATTTCATTTTCAAAGAGTAGTTTTTGCTTCACTTAGGTTCCAGTGCTTTCTAAAACCTTTTTGGAATGCTAAGAGAAGCAGTAACAGGAGAAAGCAATTCTGGATGGATTTTTTTCTTTTCTTAATCTAATTAATCATTTTCCAATGTTTTGTTAGGCGGGAATATTTTATGATTTTTTTTCTTTTTCTTTCTTTTTTTTTTTGGTGCTGGGGACTGAACCCAGGGATTCACACAATGTTAGGCAAGTTCTCTACCACTGAGTTACATCCCCAGCCTTTTTTTATTTTTGAGACAAAGTCTCTCCAAATTGCCCAGGCTGGCCTCAAGATCCTCCTGCCTCAGTCTCCTGACAAGTAGCTGGCATGCACCACTGAACCCAGATAAAATTTTTAATTAAAAAAAATTCAGGAGTGAGTTAGATCTGCCAAGTTCTGAATATTCACTTCTGGAAGGGCTAAGCCTTTTTTTTCCACCTAATTTCTTGATACTCAACTCCTCCAGCTTTTGCACATTTAGGCGAGAAATAGGACAGCAGCACTATGTGAACTCTAGCTCTGCCTTAAGACAGGGCAGGTGCCGGGCACGGTGGTGCATGCCTGTAATCCCAGTGGCTTGGGAGTCCTAGGCAAGAGGATCGTGAGTTCAAAGCCAGCCTCAGCAACTCAGCAAGGTACTAAGCAACTCAGTGACCCTGTCTTTAGATAAAAGATTTAAAAGGGCTGGGGATGTGGCTCAGTAGTTAAGTGTCCCTAGCTAGGTTCAATCCCCAGTATCAAAAAAAAAATACAAGATGGGTTTCTGGGGACTCTACTCCAGGGATAGTCACTTCACCTAGCTGATCCATTCTGGGCTGGGCTGAGTTTTGAAACAGTGACCCCAGCAGCCCACAGGTGCATGTAATTTCTTATGCATTTTCATGGAGAAAGTTTGGAGTTCTCTATAGAGAGAAAAAAGAAATAAGAATGGATTTCTCAGGCCTAACCTATTCCTTCCTCCTCTCTAATCCATTTGCCCAGGATGGGGAGTGAGAGGGGGAGGAAAAAAGAGGAGCGGGGGCACCAAGAAGGAGAGAAATGGAATTAACAAAGAAGCACCTGAGAGGTCAACCCCTTGCCTTTCTCCCCCTAGGCTGGAGAAGATTCTTCCTTGGTACTCTCCAGAAATCCTCTCAAAGCAAGAGCACGAAGGCTACCCAGCCCCTTCTGCCCCCCACCATAGGGCCTGTGTTTGTGAGTGAAGAGTTAGCATGTTCTCCTGTCAGTCTGGTAGAGAAAGAAGCAATTAGCAGGGCCTGCTGACCCTGAGAATTTTGTTTTCAAGTTCAGCATGTAGGGATTTGTTCAGACGGACTCTTGGCAAACATCAAATCCCAGGCATCAAAGAAATTTGCTCAACAAATTCCTAGGAAACCTCCTGGGCAGGTGGGCGTGAACACCCAAAGGGGACCAAACTCCAGAGGTAGATCCATCCGGGAAGGAAAAGCAATAGTTCTACTGTTCCTTCATTCAGGGCAAAATTGCCTAGCATGAGACATTTGTTCTCAGTGTCTTCTCTCCTCCACTTTGAACTTCCCTGTAAGTTTACTAAACTGAGCTAAACTCAGCTCACCAGGAGGGAGAAGGCCCACTCTGGCTAAGCAATTCCTCAGTCCCTCCCCTGAGGAGCATGTGGTCCCATCTCACTCTGGTCACCAGCACACAGATCACACCTCCAACCCCCACTGGAATACAGTGCCCAAGAGCCTTGGATTGTTTTTATGTGTGAGCCTGATCTAGCTTTTAAACTGGGGTTGGAGGAGGGATATACTTTTTGTGCTCTTTAATTCCAGTTCACAATAAATTATGCCTATTTTAATTAATCATTTAATAAATGAACAAATGAATGAATGAGCCTTCAGGATATTTAACAATACCTTTTTATTAAAACAATTTGGAGTATATGTAATGGGAGAGGAAGAGAGAAGGGCCAAAAAACCATAAGTGTCTAGTTGATTCTCCCCTGCATCTTCCTGGACATGTCTCGGATGCAGGGTCCTGGAGGAAGGCCCTTCTCCAGGGACAGGCTGCAAAGGCCCCAGGAGAAGGGAAAAGTGGGAGGTATGATCATTGGAACTCTAAGGAGAAGCTTCTAAATCCTAGGTGAGACCTTGTGATGCTCTTGGGTACCAGTATTTATGTTAGTTGGGACTAGTGGGACTTGCCTTTGGATAGGATGATGGCACTACCAACATGGAAGTTTCCTGGGCAGGATAATTGTTGAGAAAACTCACAGTTATGGCACACTGGGAGGCCTTGGTCGCTGCCAACATAGTGTCTGGAGGTTTCCCTCCAGTATACCAGGTCATGTAAGTCACTTTTGACAAATTCGGGCTAATAGTCATCACTGCTATATCATCTATGTATATGTATGTGTCCTGGATTTGGGGGATAATTCCCATTTCAAACCTTTGTCCTATTACCAATTATTGTCCTATTTTGATTTTTTTAAATTTATTTTTTGTCCCCCTGCTCCCCACCCCCCAGCCCCAAGGCACTTTGCCACTGAGCTACTTCCACAGTCCTTTTTATTTATTTTCAGACAGGATCTTGCTAAGTTGCTGAGGTTTACTTTAAACTTGAGATCCTCTTGCTTCAGCCTCCTGAGTTGCTGGGATTATAGGTTTTTGTTCCACCACTCCAGGTCCTGGTATCTTTAGTTTTGAAAACTCTCCTTATAATGTCTTGTGGTTCTCTATAGAGGAGGGGGGGGATCAAGGGGAGGGAAGTGGGGAGGGTAAGGGAAATTATTAGGGAGTAAATTGATCAGATTGTTATGTGCATATCCAAATAAGTCACAATGAAACTTACTATTCTGTGTAATTAACAAACACCAATTAAAAAATCACAATAGGAAAAGATGTCCTATGGTTATAATTGCACTAATAAGAGTTTTTTTTTTTTTTAATTAAAAATATTTCCAGAGCTGACAATATAGCTCAGTGGTAAAGTTTAGCATGCATGAAGCCCCAGGTTTGATTCTCAGCACTGCAAAAATTAAAAAGTAAGTAAATAATAAAAAGAAAAGAAAAAACATTTATACAGTAAAATTAATGTTATCATATTATTAAAATTTTGGAAAATTAGAAAAAAAAAACACATTGCCTGCCATCTTGACACATGGTATACAAAGGTGTGTAATTTTCTCAGCAACAAATCACCAAAGTAAATATACAATTTCATGTCTTACTTTCTTCAACCAACATTATATTTTTTAAAACATTTCTAGTTATCATTTTTAAAGGCAGTATTTTAATGGGAGGATAATGTTCACCCAGGGGATTACAAAAATATGTTAATCATTTTTCTATTTATTCATAGTGTTTCACAATAATAAATCTTCAAGGACTGGGGCTATAGATAGAATGATAGAGATCTTGCCTGATGTTTGAGGCTCTGGGTTCCATCTCCAACACCATTAAAAATTTTTAATTTTAAAAAAATATATGTAATAAATATCATCGTGTACCCAATGATACATATTTTAAATTTTTCTTTAGTTTAGAGTCTAGAAGTTGAATTATAGGCTCAGGTTATGAATATGCTTATGACTCTTGATGGAGATCACAAATTGCTTTCCAAAAATGTTGTACTTATTTACACAGCCAACAACATCTGGGGGCCTCTGTGACAGGTCATCACCTGTATTGAGATGGGGTTTTGAAATGATTCTCAGGCTAATTTCGCTCAACAATGTCCTCTCCTTTAGTAGCCAATGTATAGGTACAAAATAATAAACAGATACACTACTAAAGATGATAAACCAAAGAGGGATGTTATTTAAATTACATGAGTACTTAAAAAGAAAAAAAAATGAATTACAGTAGATGGGGTAGAGAGAGAAGATGGGAGGGGAGGGGAGGGGGGGATAGTAGAGGATAGGAAAGGTAGTAGAATACAACAGTTACTAATATGGCATTATGTGAAAATGTGGATGTGTAACCGATGTGATTCTGCAATCTGTATTTGGGGTAAAAATGGGAGTTCATGACCCACTTGAATCTAATGTATGAAATATGATATGTCAAGAGCTTTGAAATGTTTTGAACAACCAATAAAAAAAAAAGTGCAAAAAAGAAAAGAAAAAAAAACACATAAATGATGCAGCAGGCCCCAATTTCCAATGATGGGAGGCAAATGTACTGGCATACGGTAACCACAACTGGGGTAGCTTCTTCAGCAGGAAGGGCTTTGGCAGATTTGAGTATCAGGCCAAAGGCTTTATATCCACAGGCACATGGCTTTATACAAAGGGTTTGCTTTCTATGCAAACGCCATGGAAAGCACTGTTGCCCACATTGGTTTGGTCAACTTCACTTACAGATGCAATACGTGAGAACAATTATTATTTCCTAATAAAACAATGGCTAGACACATTGACTAAGGGAAGGGAGGAAATCACATTTGTAGGCAATTGACAAATAGCCAGTCCCTTTCACATTGGTTTTGTCCACTTAAAAAAGCCTATATCTAAGCCAGGTGTGGTGGCTCACACTTGTAATCCCAGATACTGAGGCAGGAGGATCCAAGTTCTAGGACAGTCGAGGTAATTTATTGAGATCCTGTTTCAAAATAAAAGTACTTTATTTGTTTGTTTATTTATTTATTTGTAGAACTGGGGATAGAACCCAGTGCCTCCTCATGCTAAGAAAGTACTCTGCCACTGAGCTATATCCCCAGCAAATAAATAAATAAATAAAAACACAAAGGGCTGGGGATATAGCTCAGTGCTTACCTAGCATGTGCAAGGCCATGGGTTCAATCCCCAGTGCTGGACAGGGGAGTAGCAGGGAGCCTGGATTCAGTGTGCTGGCTTTTCAGCCTCATTTGGCAGTTCCAAACTACATTCCAGGGGAGCAGCAATGAGAGAGCTCCAGGGCCCTGTGGTTGGGACTCCCCAGCTTCTAAGTCTCAGCCTAGCCACTACATCTCTTGGGGGGCTATGGAATAGCAGTGCCCCTACACCTCAAGGAATTAGAGATGATAGAAAAGCATTTACAAAGTGCCACTGCTATCCTTACTGCTGATCCATGGCAAATGTATTGTTACTCACCCTTGTTACTGGAGGCCTGTTGTGTCTAGGGACATTACTAGAGTATGCACCTGCTCTATTACTGAGCTACACATGCAATCCAACTGCAGTTTTTAATACTATGCATTATGATTTACATTTTTGATACACACACATACGTATTTCTGGATTGTAGCAATATATTGTGAAGTTCCTAGTACAGTTATATGACAGGCTAGAAAAACAGGCCAATTCTTTGTTTTTGGTTTGTTGATTCTATTTGTTTTTGGCACTGGAGATCAAAGCCAGGGGCAATTTACTACTAAGCTACATACCCAGTCCTTTTGTATTTTTGAGACAGGGTCTTGCTAAGTTGCTGGGCATCTTGCTAAATTGCAAGGTTGGCCTAAACTTGTGATCCTCCTGTCTCAGGCTACGGCATCATTGGGATTAGAGGTATGAGCCATGGCGCCCAGCTTGGCCAATTCTTGATAGATAAAAACATTGTCCAATGTGACCATTTTTAAGTTTTAAAGGCAAATTTCTGATAATTGTCCATGATCAATCTTAGTCAAATAAGCTTGGGAATCAGTGGGCAGCAGAGCATGGGGAATAGCATTTCAGCTCTGCCACTTTCTAGCCTGTATCAGTTGCCAGACCTCCCTCAGTGTGTTTTCTCTTCTATTAATGGGGCAAAATAAGATATTATTACTTGAAAAAATGTACCTAAACATTCTGCACAGTGCCCGGCACCCCATAAATTCTAAATATTAGCTCTCTATTATCTTATTTTTATTATTAGAGAGTCCACTTGACAGGTGATAAAAGTACAAGATAAACAGGGTTGTTCAAATCCCTTGGAATTGATAGAATAAATTCATTAGGCCATCTCTGCTGAAAAGTTAATTATTTATTATTTAGATTAATTAGGGAGACAAAATTCACTGTCTTTTTCTTTCTTTTTTTTTTTTGCAGTGCTGGGGATGGAACCCAGAACCTCGTGTATACACCTCCAGCCTTGGACTATGTCTTTAAGTGTAAAAAAATGTGCATTACTGCAGACTCAAGTGTTTTTTGTTTTGTTTTGCTTTGTTTTTTACTTTCAGTCTTATCCCCTCTCAAATACACCACCTAACTTACTGTCAACATTATGTTAATATAAGAAAATGCAATTATCTTTCTTTTTTTGATGTCAACTTTTTTATTAATATTCATGTATCAATACAATTATCCAATATTAATAATAAATAATTAAATAATAATGCAATCATATCTTTTCCCTCCTTAAAACGTCTTACTCTCCCCCAGGGTCCAAGTGCTTTATTCTGACAGACAAGGCCATCTAGGACCAAGTCGCTGTTGTTCTCCAATCTTTTCTCCAGAGATTTCCTGTCAAAATGATGGTAAGACAGTGTTTGCCTTTGCACTGTTCTCAGGCCATTTCCTTCTCTAGGCAGCTCCTCTTTGCTTGACGTAATCCTATCCATTCTTCAAGGTCCACATAAATTCTTATTTTTGTAAAAACACCAAAAGAAAAATTTATATTCTCATATTTAAGCATGTTGATGTATAAATATCATATTCAGAAAAAGGTCAAAATAACTGAAAATACATACCCCAAAGTATTAGAAGTAGTTATCTGTAATTTTTTCTTCTTTGTAATAAGAAAAAACATTAAAATATTTTTTTTAAATAAAAAAATATATAAGGGACAAAAAGTAACACGGCATCTCATTCCAAGTTCCCACTGTTTGCCAATCACTAGACAGAACTACATCTGAGAAGCTTGGTGAGACTGTGAATTCAACTGTTCTTGTAATACATCAGCTCACAGAACTGATTTTTTAAAGTTGGAAATAAAATTAAAATGTAATAAATTATATAGTACAAAAAAAAGTAAAGAAATCTTCGGTATCAACCCTTTCCAAACACTTTCAGGTTTCCCAAGTGTTCCCACAGAATTCCTCAAATGTCTCAGACGGAGCATGCATCCCCTAATGTTGAGATTACCAACAATATGCAAGGGCTGTCTTCACATTTGTGGCAAGTGTCTAGCAGACAGCCGGCACACAGTAGGCACTCAATAGATGTCTGTGGTCTGAATTGATCTTGCTCTCACTTCTGAACAGCTGGAAGATCTTGTAAAGACCCATGGGCAGGGCCTGGCACATGATGGCAAAAGCTGAACTCCAGAACAGGGTCGTTTATCCCAGTCACTTGTCAACAGCCATGGGTGCTTTTTCCCAGTTTTTGCACTTTAATTTTTTTTCTGAGTATATAAGTAATATTGGCTAGGCGCAGTGGCACACACCTATAATCCCAGCAACTTGGGAAGCTGAGGCAGGAGAATCCCAAGTTTGAGGTCAGCCTCCACAATTTTGCAAAACCGTTTTGAAAATAGAAAATAAAAAGGACTGAGGATGTAAGTCAGTGGTAAAATTCCCATAGGATCAATCTCCAGTACCAAATAAATAAATAAAAGTCAAATTGTTCCTCTGTAAAAATAAAATTTAAAAAACAAACTGAATAAAGAAAAAAAAATCTGTTCAGTCCACATACTTTTTTTTTTAACCAAAATTATTTGGATTAATATCTTTTAATTTTCTTTACTCATTTCCTGACACAAACATTGATCTCTAAAATTTCCAAGCACTGAGCTGATTCAGAAGCAGGGGGATTCCATACCCACAAATGAAAAGTTGCAAAAGTGCTTAGAGAAGGAATTTTAATAATCTCTGTAGAAATCATGCTTAATGTTGGAGTTGCTTTGTTGACTCTTAAGTTTCAGGGGTTTGCCTCTGAAATGACAGTCGACCTCTGTTTCATCAGTGACTCTTTCCAGTGATAAGCTACTTTGGGTGTTCAAGAAACCCAGAAGCAAGAGCAAGCTGATCCCTCCTGGGAATACCATCCTAAGACAAACCAGTCTTACTGAAAGTGAGTAAGAGCCTCTTCCATGGAATTGAGTTTGCTCACACTTCTGAACAGACAGAAGATCCTGTAAAGACCCATGGGCAGGGCCTGGCATACAATGGTAAAAGCTTTTCCTGTCCCCCCCCCCCCCGCCACTCTCTGGGATGTTACCTTTCCACTGGGGGACATACGGGGCTTCTAAGAATGTAGCTATTGCTTACTTACATATCTTCTTTAAATTTCATGTAGAAGTACTGGGTCATACAATGCCCTGGGCAGTACTGACTAGCTACCTAGCAAAGGATTGTGAAGCCAAATAAAGGTATGACAAATCATTATTAAGGTAACCTGGACCTTCAGGTTTCAAAAAGTTTATTTGTGAATGTGTTTGGGAAGTATTCATTCAGGTATTTCAAATCACAACAAAGATCAGATCATTTTCTCCTGAGCAGTAAAGATAGGTGTGGCACAATGGGTCATCATTTGAGGAGCCTGAATCCTGTGTCAAGGGTTCCATATTGTCCTTTCTAAACTTTACACTGTCCTGGCAGGTAGAATTATTAGGATTACTGTTATACTTCAAGGTAATTTCACCCACATTAGTTATAGATGAAGAAGCCAGGAGCCAGAAGTTAATAATTGGCTGGCAATAAGGGGCAGCACTGGGATTTAAATTCAGTTCCCATTTTACTCCAAATCCCCTGCCCTTCATATTTGACCTCCTGTTATCCTGGTTGTGCCACGGGGATTATTGTAGAATATCTTCTTTAGGGTGAAGGACTAAATAGGAACATTATTTAGCTGATGGCATTGTCTACCCTCACAGCAGGCCTTGTAACTCTAAAGAGGATCCCAGATATTCCCTGCGGTAGGCTGAATATTTAGGAGGGAGCTTGGCCACAACTGTGGAGAAATGTGAAAGTCCCTGAGCGATACCAGTTGGGGGACCCAAGACAGCATGGTGTCTCCTTATCCTAAATATAGAGATCTTACCTGGAAGCAATTCTCTGGCTAGAAAAGGAAAGATGGATGTGGTAAGGATGCAGGTGACACCAGCCCTCCAGGCCCGTGGAAGGAAGCCAGTTTCAGCCACTGAACAGCTCAGAACAGCATGAGCAACACGAGCAGGGATAGGGGACCATGAGAGTTGAAAGAAATAACACTTTAGCAGGGGTTAAGGTGTGGATTTAGCAAATAATAGGATGCTCAATTAAATTTGAAATTTAGATAAACAATGAATCACTTCTTAGGGTAGGTATGTCTGGGTACCATTTTATCTGACAATTCAGGCAGGGGAGGATGTTGTGGGCTGAGATTGAGGGCTAACAAAAGGAAGAGTTCCTTCTGTGAGGTTTGGGGAAAGTATCTAGGATGTGTCTTGCCCTGGATGGGTGTCAGTATAGGAAAACTTCCAAAGAAAGCTTATCATCTCAACAGAGAACCACTCGGACCCTATGCTCTCACATTTCAGCCTTGGAGGGACAAAGCTTCTGAGTTTATAGGACAGGCACAAGAATTTTCAGACTGAGATAACAGAAATTTTCACTGTCAAGGTCAAGGTTTCACATTTCAGGTTTGATGTGTTCTGCAATTAAAATTCTTAATATAATTAAAGTCTATTAAAAAGAAAAATTCTTAATGTGACAGATTATATGAGTTTACTTGTCCAGTATTTATTTATTTATTGTACTGAGGATTGAACCCAGGGCCTTGTGCATGCTAGGCAAACACTCTATAACTGAACTACATCCCCAATCCTCAAATATTCTAATAAAAGCTAGAAGTCAAAGGGGATCTATATAAGAATTTAAGCTAGGTGTGGTGGCATATGCCTATAATCTCAACTATTTGGGAGGCTAAAGCAGAAAGATCACAAAATTTGAGGCCAGGCAACATAGCAAGACCCTGTATAAAAAAAAAAAAAAAAGAATTTAGCCTGATTGGGTGGTACACACTTGTAATTCCAGCAATTCGGGAGGCTAAGGGAGGAGTATTTCAAGTTGAAAGCCAGTCTGGGCAATTTAGCTAGGTCTTGACTCAATAAAAAATAAAAAGGGCTGGAAACATAGATCAGAGGTTGAGCGCCCCTATGTTCAACCCCCAGTACCATAAAAGTTTTTGTTTTTTTTTCAAATTTGTGGTTTTTGGGGTACCGGTGATTAAACTCAGGAGCACTCAAGCACTGAGCCACATCCCCAGCTTTATTTCGTATTTTATTTAGATACAGGGCCTCACTGAGTTGCTTAGTGCCTCGTTAAGTTGCCGAGGCTGGCTTTGAACTCAAGATACTCCTTTCTAACCAGTGGGATTACAGGTGTGAGCCACCCGGCCCGGCATTAAAATTTTTTTGAGACTAGAAAAAGAAGAAGACTACTGCTTGGATTATTTAAAAAAAAAAAAAAAAAACAGTGCAAGGTAATTTGGGGTCCTGGTCACCCAAGTCCTTGGGTAAATAGTCTCAAGCCTACCAGAGGAAACTCAATAACTCAATTCCTCTTCCTTCAGAAGAATAGTTAGCATTTATTAACCCCTGCATCTTTTAAATTTTAACTTTTTATGGTACAGGGGATAAAATCTAGGGTATAGTGCATGCTATGGAAGTGTTCTACCACTGACTACATTCCCCTCCGGTACCCTGCTTTCCTTGAATTTAGACAATCTGGTTCTCAGATAAGAGGGAATGCTTTTTTAAAAGAAAGAATCCTCCTTTTTTTGTAGATTTTTTTTTTTTTACTTTCAGAAGTATAAATACCATTATGTCAGAATATTGGAATTTAAAGAGTGTTGGGGAGCATCTCAAATTCAGCCTAACATCCACCAGAGGCTTCACCAGGTGCTCTGTATATGCAGGAATTCACTGTGGTTCACAGTGCGCTTCTGAGCTTGGTAGTGTCAGAAACCACTTTAATTTTTTGGCATTCAGACCAACACTAACCCAGTTCACCAAAATTAATGCAGAACCAGGAGGCCCTCCATGTCTTCACTTATAAACAGAATGTAAGGTCTCCCAATATCGGGAGGACATCTCCAATCTACATAGACAGCCCAGCCACAATTCCACAATTGCTTGGTGCACGGAGAAGAATGATAAGAACAGAAGCCATCAATCACTTAAAGAGTATTCAAAAATTAATAGAAAATGGTCTGGGGATTTAGCTCAGTGGTAGTGTGTTTTAGTCAGCTTTTTCCTTACTATGACCAAAAAACCTGACAAGAATAATTTTAAGAAGGAAAACTTTATTTGGGGTTCACAGTTTCAGAGTTCTCAATCCACAGAAGGCTGAATCCATTCCTCAGGGCTCAAACCGAGGCAGAACATCATGGCAGAAGGATGTGCTGGAGGAAAGCAGTTCAGAACATCACCAGGAAGCAGAGAGAGACTCCACTCACCAGGGACAAAATATATACTCCAAAGGCAGACCCCAATCACACCCCACCTGCCTTTAGTTACCACTCAGTTAATACCTATCAGGGGATTAATTCACTGACTGGATTAAAACTCTCATAAACCCAATCACTTCACCTCTAAACCTTCTTGCATTGTCTCACTTTGGGGGGGACACCTCACATCTAAATCATAACATAGGACACTTGCCTAACGTGAAACTCCCTGGATTCAATCCCCCCATAATAATAACAATAACAATAATAAAAAATAAAAACATTAATGGTGATAGTTAGGCCTGGTCAAATGGGCCCATTTCAATCTCACAATTTCACCATGAAAGAAATATCCTACTCTCCCTTTTATTTGTGAGAATACCGACACACTGTACTCATAAATTCTAAGAGGTATGGTTTTTCAGATTTGAATTGTCCTGCAAAGTATATTCTATAATTTCCAGGTGTGGTGGCACACACCTGTAATCCCAGCAGCTCGGGAGGCTGAGACAGGAGGATTGCAAGTTCAAAGCCAATCTCAGCAAAAGCGAGGCGCTAAGCAACTCAGTGAGACCCTGTCTTTAAATAAAATACAAAATAGGGCTGGGGTTGAGGCTCAGCAGATGAGTGCCCCTGAGTTCAATCCCCAGTTTCCTCCTGAAAAATTATTATTATATCCTATAATTGATTGTAACACTTGATAAACTATGAGTTTTTAGTTATTCAGTCATCAAATATTGTGTGTTTGGCATGAGCTTGGTATGATACAAGTTTGATGGAGAAAGCAGTGTATAACACTGAGGACCCTACTAAGTTCATAATTCAGTGGAGGAGACCACAAATCAGCAAATAAATCAACAAAATGTCAACTTGTGGATGTTGCTATGAAGAAAATAAGTATGAAAAAGAGACAATGGGGAACAGGGCCAGGCAGTGACATAAACCTATAATCCTAGATAGTTGGGAGGCTAAGGCAAGAGGATCACAAGTTTAGGGTCAATTTGGGCAACTTAGAGATACCTGCCTCAAAATTAAAAATAAAAAAATGGCTGGGAATATAGCTCAATGGTAAAATGACCCTGGAATTAATTCCCAATACAAAAAAAAAAAAAAAAGGTGGGGGACAGGGAACACAGGGACTCAGGAGTGTCTGAGGGGTGATAATGGAGCTGAGATCCAAGAGCAGAGACTTCACTGTGGGCTACAGAGGTACTAGGAGAAAAGGTCCCCTCATCTCTAGGGATCAGTGTCCTTTGCTGGGAGCAGCTCCATATGGGGCTCCTTGGAGGACAGTCTGGGCAAAGAGGAGAGGGCCTAATCATGTCCCTTGGTCTACATAGTGCTAAGCAGATCCACCACTCATTGTTCCCTGTAAAGCACTGAGCACAGATGAGGAAGCACCCAGGCCTCTGGACCCCTGCCTTAGTCCTGCAAGGCAGAGTCCACCTATCATGGCCAAGGAGCCTGAGAAATTCCCTTGCCAGGTGTCCAAAGAACACTGGAAACACCCCAAATGTAGCCAGTCAGATTGGAGACAAGGGGGCTGAACAGGACTCCCGGCGCAGACCCAAATTTCTGTCCCCCGACCAGGTACTTCTTTCCGTTTGTAGTTTATAGGCCCTTTTGGCAACTGCAGGGTGACTGCTTAGCACTCTGCAATTTGAGCCACATCATTATTTCTAATTAAACTCTTTAAGTTTAATTGGCTGTGGCTCAGCGGTAGTGCACTTGCCTGGCACATGTGAGGCACTGGGGTCGATCCTCAGCACCACATAAAAATAAATAGGCAAAATTAAAACATATATTTTTTTAAAAAGAAAGAATTTTTTTGTTGTAGTTGTTTTGTAATTTTTTCTGGCTGAAATGATTCTCCTGCCTCAGCCTCTGGAATAGTTGGGATAACAGGTATGTGCCATTGCAACTGACAAGAATTTTAAATATAGAACTTCAACTGTTATACATTTTTGTTATTGTTCTTGTTTTTGGTACCAGGGCTTGAACCTAGGGGGCACTTTACCACTGAGCCTCATCCTCAGCCCTTTTTTAATATTTTATTTAGAGATAGGGTTTTTTTTTAAATACTTTTTTAGTTGTAGATTGACACAATACCTTTATTTATTTATCTTTATGTGGTGCTGAGAATTGAACTCATGCTTCACCTGTGCTAAGCTAGTGCTCTACCACTGAGCCACAACCTCAACCCCTAGAGATGGGGGTCTTACTAAGTTGCTTAAGGCCTTGCTAAGTGGCTGAGAGCCTGGCTTTGAACTTGTGATCCTCCTGCCTCAGCCTACAATCCAAAACAGCTGGAATTACAGGCATGTGCTACCACACCCAGCTTGTTATGTTTTAAATGACTGAAAAAAATTTTTAATTTTTTATCACCTATTTGTATGAGCAAAGTCAACGACAGGATTGTCACAAATTTGAAGAGATATTCATTGTAATTTTTTTGGTAGTGGTCCTGGGGATCAAACCCAAGGCCTCATCCATGCTAGACAAGTGCTCTATTACTGAATTACATTCCCAGAGCCTCATCATTACAAAGTCTTTTGTTTTGTTTTGTTTTTGGAATGGGGATTGAACCTATGGGTGTTTTACCACTGAGCTACATCCCCAACCCTTTTTGAGTCAGGATCTCACTAAATTGCTTAGGGCTGGGTAGTCGTACACACCTATAATCCCAACAATTTAGGAAGTTAAGGCAGGAGGATCAGAAGTTCAAAACCAGCCTAGGGGGCGTTTAGCAACACAGCAATTTAGCAACGCCCTAAGCAACTTAGCGGAATCCTGTCTCAAAAATAAAAAATAAATAAATAAATAAAAGGGCTGGGGATGTAACTCAGTGGTAAAGTGTTGTTCCTGGGTTAAAATACCAGAATCAAACAAACAAAAAAAAGTAAGTTGCTCAGGGTCTCAATAAATTGCTGAGGCTGGCTTTGAACTTGCGATCCTCCTGCCTCAGCCTCCCTAGTCACTGGGATTACAGGCGTGCACCACTGCACTGGGCCCCACTGTTACAAAGTCTTGATCAGGAATTGCATTTGTCCATTTCAAGCATAAAACCTGATACAAAAAATTATGTTCTGAGAAGTAAACTCAAATTTTCTCATTGAAAATTTTCAAAATGACTTATTTGGGAGTCTTCACAAGTTTCACATTTAATATCTTCCCTGAAACATAAAATTTTCTTACAGTGATTATATAAGCTAGAAATATATAATGAATTATAAAATCAAGTTCCATATTGAATGGCTCCAAATCTCCTCCTCTACTCCTCTATGTAACCTTAGAATATGACCATTTTCTAAGCAGGTGTGGTGGTATACACCTGTAATCCCAAAGATTTAGGAGGCTGAGGCAAGAGGTTTGCAAGTTCAAAGCCACACTCAGCATTTAGTGGTACCCTGTCTCAAAATTTTAAAAAATCAATAAATATAAAAGAACACGGGATGTAGCTCAGTGGTAAAGTACCCTGGGTTTAATGCCCAGGAACAATAAATAATTTTTTTTAAAGACCATTTTTTAAAAATAAAGTGACATGGGAAAGGTCAGAAATCTTGCCATAGAAGATGGTAAGATGAGGGAAGAGCATTCAAGCCTGGGAAGCAGGAGGTGCAGCAACCCTAAAGCAAGTTCGGACTTGGTAAACAGACGTGGCTGGTCTGCAGCATAGAACTGAGAGAAGGAAGCAGTAACACCAGTCCCCATGCATGTGGCATCTAACCTAGTGCATGGGAGGTCATTGAGTGGATTTAACAATGGTGTGATCTACTATAAATTTTTTCCCTATAATCTATAATCCATGTGTGCTGTACAAAGAATGGAATACAGACGTGCTAGAGTTGAAAGAGGAAGACCACCCAGGAAGTACCAGTGAAAGGTGGGGACAAGTGCAGATGGTTCTGAGAAGCATTTCAGAGGCAGAATCAATAGGACTACCTACACAGGTGAAAGAAAGAGAGGTGCCAGAAGAATGTCTGTACTTTTGGGCTTGAGCAGTTGAGTAAATGGTAGTGCTATTTACTGGGCAAGACTGAGGGAGGGGAAGTTGGGGGAAGGGAAGACAAAACCTGAGGACCAATGACCCATGTCTTTCAACAAAGTGCACTATAGACTATAGACTGTAAGATTTAAGAGATGCACAGATCATTTATTTGTCTTCTATGATACATACTGGAATATCAACAGATGCAATGATGTAGACTGGATTTGCTTCAAACAATTCAAGTGAGGAGGTGGGAGGAGTGAGTGAAAGAGAAGATAAAACACAAGATTGGTGATGAGTGGATAATTTTTGAAGCTGAGTGATGGGTACATGGGGGTTCTTTATACTATTTTCTCTACCTTTGTATATGATAATTTCCATGGAACTGTATGAGATCATGGGGAAAGGCTCCTAACTGGTGTGTGTGGGGTGGTAATCAGGGGGAGCAATGCTCAGATAGGATAAAGAAACAGGTAAGACCATCTCTATCCTAGGTCACATTCTTTGGGGAGGAAACAGATAATGAACAATAAACAGATGATAGGTTTAAATCAACATGACAAAGAAAAAGAGTGATGTGATAACATGTAAGTGGTAGCACTAAAGTAGCCAGAAACATTTCCATGAGGCAGTAATCTTTTCATTTGACTGACAGGAGCCAAATGGATATGAAGAGTGGTGCTTTTAAAATCCTTTCCACTCTATACTTTTACTTATAAACAAATCTAAATTAGCAGCCTTAAGTATTCTATTCTAGGGAAAATATTTTCACCTTAAGGCTTTTATACCCCTCCTCCCCCATTTTTTTTTTTTTTAAACTCCAAATGTTGAGGCCATTATTAGCCCATGAGTTTCAGAAGTAAAACCAATTCAGCACTGACCCCTGGTGCCCCCTACCAAATCCCTCTTGTGGCAGGGTAAGGTGTCCTACACCTGGAAGCCTACAATCCTAGCCATTTGGCAGGCTAAGAGAGGAGGATGTCAAGTTTGAGGGCCACCTCAGCCAATTCCAGGTCTGTCTGGGCAACTTAGTAAGATCCCGTCTCAAAATAAAAAAGGGCTAGGGATGTAGTTTCAGTAAAGCACCCCTGGTTCAATCCCCAGTACTTCAAAAGAAAAATAAAAATTCCTTTTTGCCTTGGCAGTTCTCCTTCTCCACCATCTGGACTCTACAATCCCTTTCCCTTTAACCTGAGTTTTTGCCAAAGGGGCTCCAAAGCATCCTGCTCCCTGGCCAAGTGCTACTTCCCTATAAGGAAGCAAGGCAGCACCATGAAGTTGGGAATGTCGCTGGTGGTGTTCACTGCTATAATCCTAGCACCTAGGTGTGTGTGGAGCAGAGTTGGCAAGCAATACATATTCATCTAATGAGAAAACTTCCTAGCTGGTCACAGTGGCTCATACCTGTAATCTCAGAGACTCAGAAGGCTGAGGCAGGAGGATTACAAGTTCCAGACCTCAGCAACTTAGACCCTGTCTTAAAAAAAAAAAAAAAGTATGCATGTGTTCTGGAGATATAGCTCAGTGGTAGAGCACCTTAGGTTCAATCCTTAGTACAAAAAAAAAAAAAAACTTCCTGAAGCTAACATCAGGTATCCAGTCACTTATCCAGGTGCTTAATAATCAATCTACAACTAGAAGATAGAGGTTGTAGCATACCTTCCCATAAATAAATATTACTATCTACATGGTAGAGACAGGAAACAGTTGGTTCAGATATTCCAAGTTCAGAATTATTTCACCTGAAACAGTCTTTCCATTCCTTAGGCATTTATTTAAAGCCTGGAAGAAGAAACTTATGGGAAAATATAGCATACAAAGAGAACATTTCCCCTGTCATTTTAACATTTCTTGACAATATGAATTTAACTGATGTACAACAGCCTTCCTGTATAAATCCAGCAACAAATATTCTGGTTTCCTGAAAACAAAACAAAAAAGAAAAACAAAAAAAACCTCTTTCCCTTGGGTTAAACTGTAGGAATTCTTCGCTGGCAGCTAAGCTGAGGATTTTTTGCATGTGCTTTTAAGATAGGATCGCAGATTTTATGTGTTCTGTATAGCAACCATGGACACTTAACATTCATTAAATAATAATGAAACAAGCTTGGATTATTTTGTTTCTCCTAGGCCTGTTCCTCACTTAAGTGACCTTGGACCAATCCATTCCTTCCCTCATATCTGATTTCCATTTATCTGTTTCAGGATAATGTTTATGACTAAGATGCTTTTGAGGTCTTCAGATTACAGATAGTAGTGTCCTTCATCTGTGAAATTTGTCTCCTTCACCAACCTATGGGATGTCTTCATGACACTTCTACGGAAAACCTGCACAGACAGTTGTAGAGCGTTGTCAATATCTAGGAAGGTTCAGCTGTTTGCTAGCCAATCAACCGCCAGTTAATGAGGGTGGCTTGAGCCATGAAGTCTGTTCTGCAGGCTACCGAGAATTGGAAAATGGTTAAACATAATTCGCAAACCATGTTTCCCTTATTTCTGCCGTTTTCAGCCCCTTGCAAACTATGCAGAAGCTGACAACACTGGACTACGCTATCATATTTGGCAAGCCTCTTTCCGAAGTAATCCTACCAAATACTGAGACGGTTACAAGGCCCACTCTGGCTGGTAAGACAAACTCCCAGGACAGGCCCTGTACAGTTAACGTTGTATTCCATACATTGTTTTAGAGGCTTACAAAATACAGCCATCTTGCATCAGGCACCCTGGCCCAGGGAGAGGGCGAGCCCCGTCCCCTGGTCCGGCAAACAGTCACCTCCGAGGGGATGACTGTCCACCGCGCAGCCCGAAGCGCACCTTGGCTGCCCGCTCCGCCGCGGCTGGAGTCTGAGCGGATAAAGTTGTCCGCAGGCACTCAGCCCGACCCGCAGGACCCGGCCGCGCTTAGCCCGCAGCAACAGCGGTTACAGGACCGCCGGTCCGCCCGCCAGCTGCTGCAGCAGCCCCATCCGAAAGTGGGTGCAGGACGCCAGGTTTCCATTTGCAAGCTTCCTGTTAGGGAGTATTTTCAACTGGGGCGCGGCGACCCGGTGGCCGCGTCCTCCTCCCCGCCCCCACGCTGCCCGGGGCGCCTCGGGGGCGCGCACCAGAGCCCGCGCGGGGGCGGAGCGGCCCCTCCCCCCGCATCGCCCGCAGGCCGGTTCCTCCGCGGTGCCTCCTCCCCTCCCCCTACTTCCCCTTCGGCTCCCCAAACCTAGGCTTCGGGGTCTCGATGACGTGGGCGCACAGAGTGGGGTGGGAGTACAGGACCGGGGGCAAGAGTTAGATGGGGGCGGGCGGCCGTCTCGGCGGGAGCCGCCGGCCCCTCGGCGTGTCTTTTGTGTTTGTACACACACCGCGCGAGGCGGCTGGGAGGAGGGAGCAGGAGACGCGCGGGGGAGGGGCGAGCGCGCGCCAGCGAACGGGCGCGCGGGGGGAGGGGAGAGGGCGGGGCGCAAGCGGGGACTCGGGGGCGGAGCCGAGCCTTCCCTCCATTGTGTGTGATTGGCTGGCGCGCGGCGCGGGGGCGGGACGGCGTATGTTGGGGGATAGCCTCGGTGTCAGCCATCTTTCAATTGTGTTCGCAGCCGCCGCCGCGCCGCCGTCGCTCTCTAACGCCAGCGCCGCCTCTAGCTCGCCGAGCTCCAGCCGAAGGAGAAGGGGGGTAAGTTTTCCCATCTGCCCGCTTCTCCGGAACCGAGCCCCGCTTGCCGTCAGCCCTGAACCGGGCCCTGCCATTGCGGGGAAGGGACCCACAGCCCCTTTAGCTTAGCCCACAAACTTTTTGGCCCAGAAATGGAGGTGAGGAGTGAGTTTGCCTCTTCCCCCAGGCGGCGGCGGCGGCGGCGGCGGTTCTCCCGTCTCTCGCCGCCTCAGCCCTACAGCAGCAACGCGGCGCCGAGCCTGCTCTCCCTCCTCCCGCGCCCCTGGCTCCTCTTTCTTCGGTGAAATCCCTCCTGATGTCCCTTTCCCGGACCCCAAACCTTCACCACGACCCGCGCGGGCCCCTTAACTACCGCCCCCGGGTCCCAGCCCCCAGTTTTCAGGCGGGAAAGAGGTGAAATCGCCGCCGCTTCCCACCCTGGGGTAACTCGCTTTTTGCTGCCTCCCCACAGTTGTTGCTAAGCTTCACCATCTTGTCTCTCTTCTCTGGTCACCGACCATATTTTCCCCCGTTTCTCTCTTCCCCATTTTAAAAAGGGAGGAAAAAATTTAAAAGAAGGACATTTTTTTCCTTTTTTGGAGAAGTGGAAACTTGATGCATTTGAAATGCAAAAAAAAAACTTTTGCATTTTGGAGGGCGGCACGTGGCAGAGGATCGAGGTATTTTCGAGCGATTTGGTGTTTTGTCTCTTTGGAAGGGAATCGGATACGTTTTGCGATTGTTTCCATTTTGTTCTGGTCTTGGAGCCGAGTTGGTGCCTGAGCGAGGCGGGCAGGCTGGAGGGACCCTGTGCCGAGGAACCCGGAGGAAGCAAAACCAAAAGTTTATGTGGTGCTTGGGGTGGACGGGTCGGTCGGTGTCGTGCGTTAATTAAAGACTGGGTGCGGGGCACTTTTATTTCATTGCGAAGCTTGTGAGGACTGGACGCGAGGACAGTGCTTTGTAGAATGCTCAGTGGTGGTAGCTGTTGTTCCCCTTGTTTATCGAGACGTCTTTTGTCAACATTAACTGTAAAGATGCAAAACCAAGAATGTTTTCAGATATTTACAGCAATCCATTAACTGCTAGACGCGAGGGGGGGTTGGGGGGGGGTTAAAACCTTTTTTTGCTGTAATTTGACTCGACCTTTCAGTGGTTTGTGGCTTCGTTCTTTTGACTTGTTTGTGGCTCGAATGTTTACAGACATTTCTAATTTCTAATTAAAGAAATTAGATCAAAGGCTTTTATGGGGCTTTTTGTTTTGCCGTTTGTCGCTCAGAATTGGCATTTTGAAAGACGACTGGTATTAATACTAACAATTTTCTAGTACTACAGTTTGTTTCAAGAAGTCATATTTAGGTGATAGGCGTAATCCGCACCCTTTCACATTATATAACATTACGGACTTTTTTTCTATACTAATCATAGTTTCCAGATTTTTGGGGGGGGGTAGTGACAGGAAACTTGGATGTTTAGTAGTTGCATATGGTGAATTTTTCTATTTTATTTTATTTTTAATGCTGGTAGGTAAGTAAGGAGGTCTTTCTACCATGGCACGTACAAAGCAGACTGCCCGCAAATCGACCGGTGGTAAAGCACCCAGGAAACAACTGGCTACAAAAGCCGCTCGTAAGAGTGCGCCCTCTACTGGAGGGGTGAAGAAACCTCATCGTTACAGGTATTAAAGGAAGAAATGGGACAAAGTCTCCTGTAGTATCCAAATAATGTAACAAAAAAGATGATTAACAGTCAAACTTTATTTTAGGGAAACTGTTGTGTTTCTTTTTGAATATTTACTACTTGAATGCATGTGTGTGTAATTTAGTATTGGATCTTACTAGAAACATTAATTTTGAAGTCATAACTGATCTAGAGGCCTCAGGGGATCTAATTCATCAGTAAAAATGTTAATGGGATAAATTAACATTTAGTCAGCTGTTAGTATTTTTTGAATAATAAAGTGCTTTTTAAATTTTTTCTGGGTAGCCATTCTTGCTTGTGGTAAAACATTAATTATAAAGTCCCCATCCCTCATTTAGTTGATTGGTTTATTTCCTCCTTTATTAGCTTATTTGAGTTTGGTCTAAGCAATGTTGTTAAGGACATCTGCCATTAGAGGGCAGAAGTTGTTCATAATTAGGTAGACTGCGATTTTACAGTTATCCTATTCAGTGGAAGAAACAAGTCGGAATTAGGTAAAATTTTTTTGTAGACAATTAGTTTTTAAAGAAGCCAGGCATAATAGTGAACTCCCGTAATTCCTGCAACTTGGGAGGCAGAGCCTGGCAAGTTCAACATCAGCTTCAGCAACTTGGTAAGACCCTGTCTCAAAAAGTGCTAGGGACATAGCTCAGTGGTAGAGCATACCTGGGTTCAATCCCCAGGGCTGCCATCCAAAAAAAGAAAAGAAAAGCTTCCAAACTTCCAAGAAACACTGTACAATAAGGAGTATACAAATTTCATTATTCGTGAGGGATGACAGAAGTCAAAATACAGGTATTCTAAAAAAAAAAAAAAAAATTAAAAACCACTTTTTAAATGACATACTGGGTTATGTTCACAAGTCTTTGAGGGCTTTTAAAATAATTTAGGGTGCAGCTATATTAAAAAAGAGTGGTACCAAAATGAGAAGCAGCTAAAGAGTCTTTATTAGCAGCCTGGCTAAGTAATATTTAATACTGAGGCTGAAGAATACCTGGATGGTTTGTTTTTAGAAAAATTATTGCATTTCTTTAAAGCTGACCACTTTTTTGTGTGGCAACAGTTTCTTTAATGTTAATTTTTTTTTTTTTTTAAAGGCCTGGTACTGTGGCACTCCGTGAAATTAGACGTTATCAGAAGTCCACTGAACTTCTGATTCGCAAACTCCCCTTCCAGCGTCTGGTGCGAGAAATTGCTCAGGACTTCAAAACAGATCTGCGCTTCCAGAGCGCAGCTATTGGTGCTTTGCAGGTAAAATGGTGGGTGGGGAAGACTCTTGAGAGTTTTTCTTTGTGCTGTGTTTAAAGAATGATTTTAAATCTTTGCATATGTTCAAGTAGTTGAGTCAATGTGAAATGTAGGTGATTTTACTGTTGAGACTTGGGAAAGATTAAGTTACTCAAGGTTATGCATACAGAAAATGGCAACATTTGAACCCATTGGATTCCAAAACCTGATGCAGATTCCATTATACCATTTAAATTTTTTAAAAATTGCACTAAAAGCAATGTTCAGAGAAAAAATTCTGGTTTGGGTTATGACTATAGTAGGACATTAAGATCTGGAACCTAGAGGTCTTTTTAGTAGACCTGAAGAGACAAATACAATGTAGAGCTTAACATCTAGACAGAATAGGTGGCGATAAAGAATTATGCATTAAGTTAAAAGTAGTGCGTAGTAGTTAAGGTTGAATTGATGACAGTGAAGATAATAACTGGACAAGTTAAGAGGGCAGGGATTTGAGGACTTGTAGTTTGCTAAAGAGGATTAATTATGGATTTCCACTTAAATGGAGAGCGTACTAAGCTTACTCTTAGCTTCATAGTGTTGGGACTTTGAGAAATAACTGTTCTAGAGGCTGTTACATATTAAAATAATTGCGACTTAAAAGATTAAAACTTGAAATTAACAAAAAGAGGAGCTCAGTAGGTAGAGTGCTTGCCTTGCATGCACAAGGCCCTGGGTTCAATCCCCAGCACCACCAAAAAAGAGAGAGAAAATTGATAAGGTATGTAGCGTGATTAACATCAATTGTTTTTTATATCGTATGGTTGGCATTCTTGAAAATGTGGTTAAGACTGCCATCTCCTCAGGAGTATGGGGCAAAGAGTGATTAAAATGCAGATTCTAGGCACTATTGTAGACCTGAATCAGACTGGGAGGAGGGTCTAGAATTACATATATTCCATTGGAGGATTTTTAGGCTGCTGTTGCTGTGAAAATAGGGCTTTTGCTTTATATGTGAGAAAGATTTGATAGGTGGATTCTACCCTGAAGTGTAATTGGTTGAGCTGTTTCTATGGTTAGTCTAAACTTCATTTGATTGGTGAATTCCAGTAATAGGCACCCATTAAATTCTCAGTGGGTGGAAATTACTGAAATTTCAACTACTAAAATCTTCCCATGCTGTTACTTAGAACTACTAAGTCAGAACTATTCTTAAGATTCCCAAGATTTGTAGGTATAAAAATACTAATTTTTGTTTTTGTAGTTATTGTTAATAGGATTATGCTTAATATAAAACTATACTGAAAATTAGCATTTTTGAGCTTCATTGTCAAAGTATTAGTGTCAGTAATTCAGTCTTATAATTGGGATTACTTAATCTGGGTTAAAGGCTTTTGTCTTTAAAATTGTTCGTGTGTAGATTTCCTTCCATGCTATTATTCAGTTATATGTTTGTCATTAAATTTGGTTTTACTGGCTTTTGGCCAAATGTTTACATCTGCCTGTATTTCTAGCATTAATTCTGATTTTAATTAGAAAGAATAACCTATTATAATTTCTTTTGCTTTGTTTGCTTTTTTTGTTTGTTTTGTTTATGGTGCTGGGCATCGAACCCAGGGCCTTGTGCATGCGAGGCAAGCACTTTACCAACTGAGCTATATATCCCCAGCCTTTTGTTTGCTTTTTTGAAGCATACTCATTAATTCTCTTTACGATATAAATTGATAATTTGCTGATGCAAGTAGTAAAATAGAAGATAGCAGTTGATATAGGATTCTGAGGCCCCCTCCTTTTTTTTTCCTTTTTTCTGTTTTTGCTTTAGAATCACTCAGTTTATAACTGAGTACATATTCCCATGTTCACAGAGGATGCCCAAAACCTTGGACAGCACAAAATCCTGTATATACCATGTTTTTCCTAGGTGTACATAGCTATGATAAAGTTTGTTTATAAATTAGGCACAGTAAGAGATTAATAACAGTAATTAATGGTAAAATGGAACAATTATAACAATGCCTTTAATAAATTTTGTTTAAAATTTTATGAACTGTTTCTGGAATTTTCCATATAATATGTTCAAATCACAGTTGACCTGAAGGTGTGAAACCATGGATAAAAGAGGGGCTGTTGTATAGCTGGAGGAGGGACAGTCATTCAGTAGTGAGAAGTTACTCAAGAATTTGCCATAGATAATAAAAAATTGACTAACTTATAATTCTAGTCTTTGCCTTTAATGTCTGACACTTTGAACTAAAATATTCTATTAAGAATGAACGCTGTGGGCTGGGGGATATAGCTCATTTGGTAGAGTGCTTGCCTCTCATGCACAAGGTCCTGGGTTTGATCCTCAGCATCACAAAAAAAAAACCAAAACACTGGTGTTATGAAACGAGAAAGAGTCATAAATATATTCAAAATGTTGTAAATTTGACATTTGTCTTTAAGCTGTAAGGTCTTTTTCCTTCTGCTGTTAATTCAAAATTAATTACATTCACTGGTTACAAAATAATGTGGTAGTCAGTCTTTAATCCTCTTTACAGTCAATGTTTAAGGGACGTTGGAATATTGGTAATAGAATAAGAACTACATTTGTCATGGGCAAACCCTCCTCTGGTTTCAGTAATCTCCAAGTTGACCTTAAATACTAGTAGTTGGGGGTCTAAGACAGCAGTGAGAGCCTTAGCTCTGCCATACCACATCTGAATTGTATCAAACATACCAATAAAAGATACCACTCTAAATGGTCTCAGAACCGTGCACCTGTTGACATGTCCATATAGCAACTTTTGTTGCATTTCATAGAAACATTAAAGGAATGCCTAATCCTAAAATGATGGGTTGAACAAAATTAAACTGAAACAAACTAGCAAATATCATATATCTACTTGAGCAAGGCATTGTGAGTACAAAATGAAATAAGATATTAAAAGATTTGAGGGGCTGGGGATATAGCTCAGTTGGTAGAGTGCTTGCCTCACATGCACAAGGCCCTGGGTTCAATCCCCAGCACCACAAAAAAAAAAAAAAAAAATGTGCATGCACGCGCACGCAATACAAATGCCAGGGAAGTAGGAGTTCAAGGTTACCTGCACTAGAAACATGGACAGAAGGAATGCTTGCTTGCTTTTTCATGGAGTCTTGAACTAAATCTTAAGGCTAATAAGATTTAGTTCTTAATAACAAATGCTAAAGAATGACGTAAAAATAGTAAAATTTGGATGCAACAAATTTTTACAGAATAGAAGCAATAAAGCTAAAAGGGATGAAGGTCTAGTTCCAGTGGTATACCACTTGTCTAGTATGCAGAAACCCTGTGTTGAATCCCCAGCACCAAAAAAGTAAAAAGATACACTTCGTAAAATGGAAAATGTAAACCTTTTTAGTTAGTTTTTGTCATGTTCATGTTTTTAAAAGTGGACTCTTGGTTTTATTGCGAAGTCATTGGAGGAGGGGTGTGCTCAGGATTCAATCCAGGGCCATTAGCAGGCTGAACTACTGAGCTATGTCCTCGACCCCTACCCTAAATATATCTTGATCAGAGAAACAGCTTTTCCTTATGGAGAGAGAAGAGGACCAAGTAACTTTTCATTTGATGCTCTAAATCAAAAACAGTTGGACTGGTGACTGTTAAAGTGGTGATTTTGGTAATTTTGTCATTTCAAAATGAGGTGGTTTTTTGTTTGATGCCTTGGATTGAACCCAGGGCACTTCACCATGGAGCCAATATCCCCAACCCTTTTTATTTTGAGATAGAATCTTGATAAGTTGAAGTGGAAGTTCCCCTTCACATGCCAAGTGTCAGTGATTCATACAGCCAAGTTTTTGAGTGGTACTATGGATATGCCTTAAAATAAAATTGTAGTCAAATAGGGGAAAACTGGCGGGATCAATACACAAATGCTGTTACAGATTGGGATCTTTAGAAGGGTTTAAGGTGGGTGCAGTGTTGTATATCTATAATCCCGGCTCTTCAGGAGGCCAAGGAAGGAAGATCACAAGTTTAAGGCCAGCCTGGGCAACTTAGCAAGATCCTCGCTCTCTCTCAAAACGAAAAAGTAAATAAATAAAAGTCTGGGATTGTGGCTTTGTGTCTGGATTCAGTCCCCAGTACTGCAAAAGTTTTTTTTTGTTGTTGTTGTTTTTAAAGAAGGGTGAGGATGAAGCTCACTGGTATAGAGTACTTGCCTAGCATGTTTTTAAAGCTCTTAGTTTAGTCCACAGTAACCTTCCCCCCACCCCAGCTTGTAATGAATACTAGAAATATATAAGTATTCTTATTATAAAACTTGATAAACAAGATAGGACTAGAAGTGTATCTCAGTGGTAGCCCACTTGCCTAGCATGTGCAAGGCCCTGGTTTCAATCACCAGCACCACAAAAGTAAAAGATGATCCTTTTAAGGATCATGTATGGTAGAATCCAGTTAACTGTATTGCACTGTTGACAAGATGAAGGTTCAGATATTGGAGTGAGTAGGATTCAAAATAAGGACACCAGGCTGGCATGAGATATTTGAAGAATCCTATTAATAAGTGATTTGACTTGTGTAATTTCATGAGGACTTATAGACAAAGGTGGGTTTGTTGTTGTTCTGTTTTTGTTGTAGATGGACACAATACCTTTATTTTATTTATTTTTATGTGGTGCTGAGGATTGAACCCAGTACCTCAAACGTGCTTGTCAGGCACTCTATTACTGAGCCACAACCCCAGCCTCTAGACATACAAGGTTTTTTTGGTTTTTTAATAGGTTTTTAAATGTAATTATTTGGTTAAAAAGTCAATATCTTGTGAAGTTTATTTTTTTAGGATTCAAAAACTTCATTATAGTTCATGTGTCTTAACTGTTTTGGAAATAACACCATTAATAATTTTTCTTTATTCTTGTTGCAGGAGGCAAGTGAGGCCTATCTGGTTGGCCTTTTTGAAGACACCAACCTGTGTGCTATCCATGCCAAACGTGTAACAATTATGCCAAAAGACATCCAACTAGCACGCCGCATACGTGGAGAACGTGCTTAAGAATTCACTATGATGGGAAACGTTTCATTCTCAAAAAAAAAATTTTTTTTTCTCTTCTTCCTGTTATTGGTAGTTCTGAACGTTAGATATTTTTTTCCATGGGGTCAAAAGGTACCTAAGTATATGATTGCGAGTGGAAAAATAGGGGACAGAAATCAGGTATTGGCCGTTTTTCCATTTTCATTTGTGTGTGAATTTTTAATATAAATGCGGGGATGTAAAGCATTAATGCAAGTCAAAATGTTTCAGTGAACAGGTTTCAGCAGTTCAACTTTATAACAATTATAAATAAAACTGTTAAATTTTTCTGGACAATGCCAGCATTTGGATTTTTTTAAACAAGTAAATTTCTTATTGACGGCAACTAAATGGTGTTTGTAGCATTTTTATCATACAGTAGATTCCATCCATTCACTATACTTTTCTAACTGAGTTGTCCTACATTCAAGTACATGTTTTTAATGTTGTCTGTCTTCTGTGCTGTTCCTGTAAGTTTGCTATTAAAATACATTAAACTATACTTGCTTTTGGTCTTTATTAATCAACCTTATCCATACAATTAATTCAAAGGTTCCATGTTAAAAACTGATTTTAGTTACAAGTGCTTCAAGACAAAACTGTTGAGGTGTGGATAAGTATAAGCTTAGCATGGAAAGGAAACAAGGCTTTATTTCTATTTTTTTGTTGTTGTTGAACACAATATCTTTATTTTATTTATTTATTTTTATGCGGTGCTGAGGATCGAACCCTGGGCCGCGCGCACATGCTAGGTGAGTGCTACCTCAGCCCTTTATTTCTAATTTTTAAAAATGTGTAGATGGTAAATATTTGCCAAAACCAGATCTTAACTCTGGACATACATTGTGTTGATTCTCAAACCACCTGGAAATAGTTGAATCTGTGTTGAATACTAAATGTACACTCAAAAAAGTACTATGCTGTTAAATTTAACTCAAAAAGTATTAGTGTATTGCAGCTCTGTCTGTTTTATGATGTGTACTTGTTAACCCTGCAAGTACTAATAGTTCATAAGCTACATTTAGCAGTGGAATGATTAATGTGGAATGAAGATAACATAAGACCTAATGTGACATTAAATTGAATGAAACCTAATTATTGGGCTAAGAACAAACTTAGATCAGTAAGGTGTAATAGTTGGCTTTCTAAGTACTGGCATTTTCTCCCTCTGCTTATGTTTTTTCAGTATAAGATACCAAAATCTAGTAGTTATTGAAAACAATTTTTAGAAGTAAACTGTCTCCGTGGGAGAGGAAGTTATGTTAACTATTGGAATCCATTAGGGACTAATTATTTACAAGTAGATTATATACTTAAGGTTCTTGGAGCCCTAATTTGTGTTCGTCCCACCCTAGTACTGGGGATTGAGCCCAGCAGTGCGCTACCACATTCCTAACCCCTTTTCTTTACTGCTCTTGATAAATTGCTAAAACTTGGAATCCTACTTCAGCCTCACAAGTGACTGGAATTACAGGTGTGCCTGACTCCATCCTAAATTACTCTAATAAAGCTTTAGTGAACCAAAAGTATTTTTTTTCCTTGTCCCATAAAATGGTTGTAAGCAGTTAATTTGCCAGTTTTTTAGCATGATGTACCTTATTTAGATAACCAATGAAGTGTTTATTACCAAAAGTTAGCATTATGTAATGAGCTTTGCATTCAGTGGTAATATGCAAATGTATGATTGAACTTTAATATATCATGGTATGTTAATATTTGTGCAATGATTGCAGCTCAGTGGTAGAGCACTTGCCTAACGTGTGAAGCACTGGGTTCAAACCCCAGCACCACATAAAGGTATATATAAGTGAAGCAATTGAATGGAAAAGTATTCTTGAGTTCTGACCAATATGCATAGTAGTTTTGAGCTTGAGACTATTCTTTGACTCAGGTTTTGAATATCATCTGCCTGCCTATTGGCTCCTGGGTTAGTGCTCAGTTACTGTGAGGCTAATAATCCTTTTCCCTACCATGCTTTGGGGATGGTATAACTGCTAAGTCAAAATTTATAGCAAATTGCAGTTGGGTCCAAACCATGTGTGGGGATTAAAGCTAAAATCACTGTTAAGTTTCAGCTTTTGAATACTAAAGTAACTTAAAGAAATAGCTAGTTAACACCTTAAAATTCCAGATTTAAAAAAAAAACTCTAGAAAGTTATATTGTAAGAAAAAAAATTGCAGGTAAGTATGTCTTAGGAAAATCAGTAATACTAAAACTGGAAGGATATTTGGAGGGGCTGCGGGATGTGGCTCAATACCTCCACATAACACTGGGCCCTGGGTTTCATCCTCAGCTGGGGAAAAAAAAAGTGAAAACATCACTCCCTTAAGCAAATGGGAAATCTCATTTAACTATCACAAATAGATGCCCAATCTCTTGCACTTTATCTTGGCCACATAAGAAATAAATTCAAGTTTACAAATACATTGAAGTCCTGGTATATGCTGTAGATGCAAAGGTATGCTCCAACTTGTTTAATTCTATGAGATGGGTACTATAATACCCTGTTATGCAGATAAAGAAATTGCCAAAGTTAAACAGCAAATGGAGGTGGTGGATTTTGTCCCCAGGTAGGCCAAATTTAGGACCATACTCTAAAATAAAAAGCAATTATGCTATAGATCGTAGAAGTTTAAGTCTTGGCATTAGTAGAAACAAATGGGCAGGGGGAGACAAAATGAGGAATGAGGGGGACAGATTTTAGAAAAAATTAAGCCTGTGTGCAATCAAACCATGCTGTTCACCACCTGCTCATTCCTCTTAATTCCTCTCACCTCTTCAATTTCTTTTGGCGCTTCCTCCAAAATCGCATCCAAAAGTTTCCACTTAACACTTCAACCTTCCTAGTCCAAGCTGCTATTGTCTCTGACCTGGACTCATAATAATTCATCTACATCTATCCCCTCTGGCCTTTTTTCCACAGAGACCACAGAGAAATGACTCTAAAACTTAAACTGTTCCAGGTCATTTTCCCACTCACTAAAAATATCTCATGGGCTGGGGATGTGGCTCAAGCAGTAGCGCGCTCACCTAGTATGCGAGCAGCCCGGGTTCGATCCTCAGCACCACATACAAACAAAGATGTTGTCTGCCAAAAACTAAAAAATAAATATTAAAAAATTCTCTCTCAAAAATAAGAAATATTAAAAATATATATATATATCTCATAGCTTATCATGGCAAACTACATAAACTCTTCACAATCTCATGAGGCCTTAATGTGATCCAGCCTTTCCAATCGATTCCCCTTCTACGTACAACTTAAGCCCCAGCCAAACCCTTTACCCACATGTCTTTTCCCATATTCTTTGGCTTTTTTTTTTCCTTAATATTTATCAAAATATGAAATTACCTTGTTAATTTGTTTACTTTTTTATTGAATCTACTTTCACTACACTGCTACAAGAACAGGAGTTTTATTATGTTTCCCATTATAGTTGCAGTGCTGTTACAGTAAACCTACATACAAATCAACGCCTAGAATTGAATATTAATGCTTGCCTTCCAGTTTTGGGTTTTTTGTTTTTCAAGTCTGAGGATCAAACCCAGCGCCTCATGCATGCTAAGCACTTGGTCTACAACCAAGGGGTCCCAAACTCCTGCTTTCATGTGGTAACATTAAATTTCTATAATCCTAATACACAGAAACTGATTTGTTATTTTGAGGATTAAATGAGAACATGCAGAAATGCAAGGCCTGATGTAATATGCCCAATAAATGCTGAATTTGAATAGAAAATTATGATAAAGCAAACCAACATACTTGTTCCTTGCGGAGTTGTAGGGGAAAACCTAGCATCAAACTTCCAATATTTCCAGGTAGGATTCCTGCTAAATAGGTATCGTCGTACTGTTGAGCATTGGTGTCACAATGAAACAGGACTAGGCAGGTATACTTTTATCATCTTAACAAAGGGACAAAAATCAGAACATTCTAACTAAGGGACATTCTCAAAGTCAATATTCTTTTCATTACTATTATTAAACATTCTTTGAAAACAGTTCAGGTCAATGAGGAAATTATTTTTAAAAAAGAAATGATTATTTACAGTATAGCTTCACATTCAGAGTTTGGGCTATGTAGTCAAAACTCCCAGTCTCCTAGCTGGGTGACCTCAAGCAAATCACCTCCTATCCCTATGCCTCATTCATTATTTATTCGTAAGTGCCAGGTACTGTTAGGATGCAGAAGTGAACAAAACAAAAAATTCTCTGTCACCATGGAGCTAAATTCTAGTGAGGGAAATAATTAAAAAGTAAAATACATAGATCATAAGGTAAAAATAAGTGCTAGAGAAAAAAGTGGGGTTGGGGTTATGGCTCAGTGGTAGAACGTTTGCCTAGTGCGTGTGAAGTACTGGGTTCGATCCTCAGCATCACATAAAAATAAAAGTATTGTGTCCATCTACAACAACAACAAAAAAAAAAAAAAAAAAAAAAATAGAGGTAAGTTGTGTTGCAAGGGGATTGGGTGTTGGAAGTTAGGTTGGCCAGAGAAGGCATCAGTGAGAGATGTCTTTCAAGTAAAGCTCTGAAGAAAATAAGAGAAAGCCACATGGATGAGAGAGAATAGTATTCCAGGACCTATTGAAAGAGTTCCACTAGGGGACCCTGCCTGGTGTGTTCCTAGTACAATAAGGAGGCAAAGGCAGAGGGAGCAAGAAGAGCAAAATTAGAGATATAATGGGAGTCAGAGCATGTGGGGCATTATAGGATCTTTCAGGGTCACTGAGATGGAAAGCCTCTGGAGAATTGAGCAAAAGGAGAAAATGGTCTGACTTATGTTTTAACAAAATTACTTTAGCTGCTGAGTAAGAGAATAGTCTGAGAGTAATAAGGGTACAGTGGGAAGGAAAGTCAGGAAGTTATTGCACTAACTTGGGAAGGAAAATCAGGAAGTTATTGCACTAATTATTGTGACATGACATACGGGCAGAGGTGGTGCAAAGTGACACTCTATTATTATTATTATTATTAGTAGTAGTAGTAGTAGTAGTAGTAGATGGATGCAGCACCTTTATTTTATTTTTGTGGTGCTGAGGATCAAACCCAGTGCCTCACACAAACCCAGTGCCTCAACTGAGCTACTGCTCCAGCCCACATTCTGGATATTTTTTAAAAGACAAGATGGCTGGGATTTGCTGTTGAGGGGCCTGATTAAAAAAAAAAAAAAAAAAAAAAAAAATTAACAATGTTAGGGTTTGGGGTTTCAGCAACTATGAGATTAAGGTGCTAATTGCTTGACATAGGGGAAAACTTGGAGCAAGTCAGGGAGAATTTAAGGAGCTCAGTGTAAGACCTGTTAAGATTGAGATGTCTGGGGCTGGGGATGTGGCTCAAGCGGTAGCGTGCTCGCCTGCCATGCATGCGGCCCAGGTTCGATCCTCAGCACCACAAACAAACAAAGATGTTGTGTCCGCCAAATATTAAAAAATAAATATTAAAAAAAATTCTCTCTTTAAAAAAAAAATTGGGTATGAGCTTGGGGTTATAAAAGAGGTTTGGGCTAGAAATACAAATTTGGAAGTCATTAGTAAAAATGTAATCCTACCTAGCCGGGTGTGGTGGCACACACTTGTAATCCCAGCAACACAGGAGGCTAAGGCAGGAGGATCACAAGTTCAAAGACACACTCAGCAACTTAGTGAGGCCTTATACAATTTAGCGAGATCCTGTCTCAAAAAATAAAAAGGGCTAGGGTGTGACTTAGTGGTTCCCCCCCCCAAAAAAAAAAGAAATACTAAAGCCAAGAAGCTAGATGAGATCACCAAGGGAGGAGGTAACAGAAATTAGAGGTCCAGGACTGAGGCACTCAACATTTAGAGTTTAGAGGGCTGGAGGTGATATCCAAAGGAGACTGAGAAGGAGTGAGTAAAGAGGAAGAAAGACAAGGTGGTGATCTGAAAGTCAAAAGAAAGTGCTCCCAGGTAGAAAGGAAGTGGTCTCCTATAGCAAATACTGACAAGAGTGAGGTCTGGGAACTGACCATTGGATTTGACAACATATGAGTGAGGTCATTGGTGATCCTATTTAGAATAAGTTTTGGTGAAAAAGAGGAAACAAAACATGATTGGAGTGAATTAAAGAGACAGTGGGACTTTAATAAAATGATCAAATTTCACATCATCAATCATGAGACAAGGTGACATGATGCTGAGGACACATCACCCAAATGTTGAACAAAAATTGTAATCATGAGGAAACAACCAGATACATACAAAGTGTAAGACAGTTGACAAAACAACTATCCTGGACTGTTTAAAAAAAAACAAACAAACAAAAGTAGCCCGATGCGGTGACACACTCCTATAATCCCATCAACTCAGGAGAATGAAGAGAAAGATTCCAAGTTCAAGGACAACTTCAGCGTTAGGTGAGACCCTGTCTCCAATTACAAAATAAAAAGGGCTGGGATGTAACTCAGCATTCATTTTCCAGTACCAAACAAACCAACCAACCACAAAACCAAACACACACACATACACACACACACACACACACACACACACACACACGAGATAGATTAGAAGTGATCTATATTAAAGGTGATTTAAGAAACATGATAATGTCACCAGATCATGGATTGTGATTTCTGGGGGTTTTGTTTGTTTGTTTGTGGTGTTGGAGATTGAACTCAGGGGCACTCTCCCACTGAGCTACATACTCAACCATTTTTATTTTGAAACAGGATCTTTTAAGTAACTGAGATTGGTCTTGAACTTGAGATCTTCCTGCCTCAGCCTCCCCAGTCACTGGGATTACAGATATGTGCCAAACTGCACTACACTTTGTTTTTGTTTTTTGAGACAGGGTCTCATTGCTGTTACTCAGGCTGTTCTTGAACTCCTGGGCTCAAGCAATCTTCCTGTCTCACCCTCCTGGATATCAGGGACTACCCCCATGTACCACTGTGTCTCATTTAGATTATTTTTAACTAATTAAGAGGAAATTATTAGGTTAGAATAATTAAAGAAATTTTAATATGGAATGTGTATTAAATATTACATTAATTTCCAGTATCTTGGGGGTACATCAACAGTATTATGATTGTGAAGAAGAATGTTAGAGAATATTCTTGGTTTTTTTTAACTTTTTAAGTTTGTTCTTTTTAGATATACATGAGAACAGAGTATATTTTGACATATTATACATACACAGAAGTATGTATGTATCTTATTATATATTATAATAAGTATGAATCTTATTATATTAGGATCCTATTCTTACATGATGTGGAGAATATCCTTGTTCTTTTTTTTTTTTTGCTACCAGAGATTGAACCCAGTGGTGCTTAACCACTGAGCCACACCCCTAGCTCTTTTTTATATTTTATTTAGAGAAAGAGTCTCACTGAGTTGCTTAGCACCTTGCTAAATTGCTGAGGCTGGCTTTGAACTTCCTCCTGTTTCAGCCTCTGGAGCGTCTGGGATTACAAGCAAGCACCACCACACCCCACTAAAAATATCCTTGTTCTTAACAGATACATGCTAAAGGGGAAGAACAATTTTGAAAGCTGAAGTTTAAAATATATAGAAAGAGAAAAATGTGGTAAAATGTCATTTGGTGGGCTGGGGTTATAGCTCAGTGATAGAGTGCTTGCCTAGCATGTGTGAGGCACTGGGCTTAATCCTCAGCACCACATAAAAATAAAACAAATAAAATAAATGTATTGTGTCCATCTACAACTAAAAATTTTTTTAAAGTCAACGGGTTAAATTACATGAAGAATGCTCTTTGCACCATTCTTTCAACTTTTCCATAGTTTAAAAATTTTCAAAATAAACAGGGACAATGCTTTAAAAAATTGCAAGAAAAGAATAAAGAATAAAAAGCAAATGAGAAAAGAGTCCATGTAAAGAATAGGGACAGCAAGTACAGGTAACTGTTTCTGGGAGTTTGGCTTAAAATGGAGAAAAATGGGCAGTAACTGAGGAGAACAGTAAGAGCCCAGGAGACATTTTTCTCTACATTTTTTCTAAGACTGAACTAATAGGATGTTTACTGTTGTATTGTTTGTATGCTTATGGAGCATTTGCCAAGCATCTATGAGGCCTTGGGTTTGGTCCCCAGCACCACTAAATAGATAGATAGATAGATAGATAGATAGATAGATAGATAAAAAGGAGAGAGAAAAGATTTTGTTTTTAAAAAAATGTCAAAGATATTATAAAGTTATAATATTTAAAACTGATATTAGCGTAAAGTAAATGTCAGTGGGACTGACTAAACAAATGGTCAAGAAACAGATCCAAGCTGCTTCAGTGAGGCTGGTAAATTCAAAGCCAGTCTCAGCAATTTAGTGAGGTGCTAAACAACTTAATGAGACCCTGTCTCTGAATAAAAAAAAAAAAATAGGATTGGGAATGTGGCTCAGTGGCCTAGTGCCCCTGAATTCAATCCTCGATAACCCCATCAAAAGAGTGAGCTATTCAATTTTTAGAAAATGAGATAATTGGACTATTCATTGGAATAGTTTCTATTTCATACCTCCAAATTTCAGTTTGATTAAACGACTATTAAGGCTGGGTGCAAAAGGCACACTTATAATCCCAGTGGATAGGGAGGCTAAGACAGGAGCAGTGTAGGTTCACAGTCAGCCTCAGCAATTTAGAAAAGCTCTTAGCAATTCCACGAGACCCTGTCTCTAAAATAAAATATAAAAAAAAGGGCTGGGGATGTGGCTCAGTGGTTAAGTGCCCCTGGGTCCAATCCCAGTTCCTAAATAAATAAATATTAACAAAAGGAATTATGAGAATAGTTTAATTATTGTTCCACCTCTATCAACCTGTCCCCTAGAAATACAAAGTGGGCAAGAGTGTTGAGTACGTGCACACACGTGTGAATAAAGCAACACTATTTGTTAAACTGAAAATTTGAACCACCTAAATGTCTATGAATAGAGAAATGGCCAAGTAAAATTTTATGGCACGATATTAAGAAATACAATGTTGTTTTACAAGGATGAGGCAAAGATCTATATACACTCATAGAGAAAGATTTCCAAACTCTGTTTCTATATAGTCAATCGGAATTATAATTATAAAAAGGGGGCTTATTAGGTTGGCTTGCGCGACCAGAAGTTGGATAGCCCACAATGGCCCTCTGCAAGCTGGAGAGCTAGGAGAACCAGTAGCTGCACAGTCCAAGAGGCAGAAGCCCCAGAAAAGAGGGATCATCCGTGCTACTCCAGTCTGAGACCTAAGCCTTCTGAACAGTCACTGTCAGAGTCCGCTTTGGAAGAGTGAAGAAGAGAAAGTCTTATATCCTCAGCTGATCACAGCAGCAACCAAAAACCAGTTCAAGAAGAATGGAGCTTGCATCTGCTAATGCTTCCTTGTTTTTCCATCCAAGTCATCAGCCTAGTGGTCCCTCAGGCCCAGTTTAGGGAGGGTTTCCATTTCAGTTGGCTATCCCATAGGCAAATCATTCCTAGACACACCCTCATTAACACACCCATAATCCTTTTAGTCATTGGTTTATCTTAATCCAATCAAGTTGACAATTCAGATTGACCATTACAGTTGTAAAAATTTAAAAGCAAGCTGTGGAATAAATACACCATTTTTCATGAGTTTAACATTAACCACCTGCCGCAGTCTGGCTGGGCACAATCAGGAGCCACTTGTCAAAAGAAACTAACTATTTTTAGAACCACACACGCCAAACAAAACAGCCTCTCAGGAAAAACCCTCAGAGCCTCAACTGCCACCACCGGCTTTCCACAAGCCTCTCTCTCCCACACAAGCTTCTCCCCACCTCCCACAATCCTCCTGCTCTTGAGGCCGATTGGCTGGGTCACGTGGGCGGAGCCAAAAAAGTCCCCCAATGAGCAGCTCCGTGGTCTGAAAGGGCAGGGAAACAGTCCAATGAGCATCACCGCAAAGGAGCCAATCAGCTAGATGTTGCTGGGGCCGAGGAGCCAATCAGCTAGATGTTGCTGGGGTGCTGTGAGCCAATCATCAGCCGGCAGCTGGAAGTTTGCTGCCAGCTGTGGCTCTCAACAACCACCCAAATAATCTGTAAGTACATGTATGTGTGTGTGTGTGTGTGTGTGTAGTATATACACAAGTACTATGTGTGCATGCATAGGAAAGATCTGGAAAGATAGACACCAAACTGGTAACAGTGATAGCCTAAGGGAAACAGTAGTTGTAGAATCTGGAAGTTCTAGCCAAGAAGGCACCCGGAGGCATGTCCCTCAGAGCTCTTGCTACCCAACTTTTATAAGGGTAAGTATTAATGGAGTGCTTGCTGTGTGCCAAGCCAAACACTGTACCAAACCTCTGTTTTATCTCATTTAATTCTCACAGGGATCTTTGAGGTAACCTTTGTCATCCCCACTTCAAATGAGAGAACTGGATGCTCAAGTATCCCCCTACCTTCCCATCCCTGCACCCTCAGTGTCCTGTGCAGATCAGTGTTTGTGTTTCTGCTTCTCAGAATGGCCCTTTTGCACCCCTCTGAGTTTCATTCTTTCCTAATCATCAAAGTCTTCTTTAAGGTAGAGAACTAGCTAGGCCTGTGCCATGATCATGAGCAGGACACTAACTTCCATGAACCTCAGTTTTCCAGTTTAAAAAATATCACTGGTGAAACATGTAATTTTAGGTGATTTATGAACAAACATTTAAAAGACTTTTATACTGAATATGAATTAGTAAAATAAACATCACACAACAAACCTGAGATTCCAGGTAGCACCCCTAAGTTCAAATTTTTAGTCAAGTAAAAAAAAAAATTAGTAATAGTTTTATAGGTAGTGCTGAAAAAAGTAAAAATAAGGAGAAAAGTGATAAGAGAACCTCTGGGGATCATATGGCAGAACATTTGGAAAATGCGACTTGTTCATCTTCACTACGTTTGAATCTGAAATAAACAGTTCTGATTCTGTGTGAAGGCGAGGGAGGGGAAGAGAAGAAAGGTGGCCAGGATTTTAGCTAAAATGACACTAGCATATTCTCAAGGCATGCCATGCCCGGGCTTAGCCGACTGCAGGGCCTGTTGGAGCCTGACTGCGTGTAATATTCGTGGCTTCGTTGCCAGCAGAACCAAGGCGACCACACTGGCATCAGACTGGTCAGCAGATGGCCGCGCATCAGGTCCTTCCTGCAGGTCCCGGGCAACTCTGGCTCTCAGGCGAACGGCCAGGGATGGCCTCCAGTACTGCCCCCAGTTTCAGGAACCAGGGTGTGGGAAACGCTGCCCCTTCCTGCTTGGAGCATCTGGGGTGGGGGTGGAGGCGCTTTCCGGGCCTGAGAAATGAGGCTTGTGACCCTCTCTGCCCAGGATCCTACTCATCCCATCGACCACAGGTCGGGGAGGCCTATCCTCAGTATCACCCGAGCTCTATCCTCTCCCCTCTGCCCCACTATGGTGGCCCTGGAGCGGGGGTCTTTCTTATTTACGCGTCTCCGAAGTCGCCTCCCGACCTGGGCTCGCACCCTCCTTACCCTCGAGGGCAGGAGTGACCCTTCTAAAACGCTGAGCCTTCGAGTCATCTCCCGCCCCACCGTCAAGGCATTAGCCCCGCGGAGGCACCGCCCACTGGCGTCCGCCACGCCCACAGGCCACGCCCACAGGCCACGCCCCTCGCGCCGCAGTCCTAGTCGGGGCGCAGCTGTCTGCTTTCCCGGGTTTCTAGACCCGCAGCGCCCTCCTGGCTAGCACTCTGGCGTGGTCGCCCTGGACCCTGGACATCCCAGCTGCCCCGCCCGAGCCTCCAGCTCTAGCTGCCTTGCAACTCCTCCGGCTCTTGGGATTTAGGCCCCTTCCCTTAAGGGAGGGGTCGTCTCCCGTTGCCGGGTGAGCCGGGCTTCGGCTGTGAGCAGGCTGCGGAAGGGTTCTGCGTGGCCCCTGGGAAATAAAGCTCAGCTGCCTCGCTAGTGGGTGGCTAGGAAGGTAATATGTAATCGAAGAATCCATTTAAGATCGGAGAAATACTACGTTGATTCTTGCCAGGGCTTGCGGGGGGCAATAGTTCCCAGGCTCCCACTTTTGTCCTCCGCAATCTGGTCCCTTCTGCTCCGTGAGAGTGGGCTTCAATCTTTAAACTCCCTGGCTTTAAACCACGTGGATCTGGTTGAAATGGATCAGAATACAGTTGCAGGCTCACTCTGACCGGCTTTCTGGGTAGGGGCCCCAGAAGGCCTGGAGGCAGGCACGCAGAGGACAAATCCTATCTTGAAGGCAGCATGTGGTGGTGCTTGTTTTGAATCTGGGACTCCATTATATTGCTCAGGCTGATCTCAAAACTCCTGGAATCAAGGAATCCTCCCGCCTCAGCCTCCCCAATACCTGAAACTACAAGTGTATGCTCACCACAGGCGGCAGCCCAGATGTTTTCACAGGACAATTTTAAGCCTTGTTACTACCTGAAGTTTCAATTTTTTATCTGGGCACCCAGCCAGAAGCTAGGAGAAAGCTAGGACATGGGAAGGCATGTCCACTCAGAAGAGGGAGGCCAGAGCAGGGCTTTCACAACTCAGGACCAGAGACAGGTGGTAGAGCTTCAGGATCTACTTTTACTCAGTCATATGAAGTTGTCACCAAGTGATCTATTCTGAGGTCACTGAAGGACTGAGGATCTGCCTCTGTGGAACAAGAAATCCTAAGCCCCTGAGGAGCTGGGTCTTGGGAACACCAAAGGTGAAAAGGTATTTAAATGCCTTTCAACAAATGTGTCTTGATTCTGCAGTCATGGGGTGGGGCTGTCTCTCCTGAGGGTTTCTTTCTTTCTTTATCTATTTATTTATTTATGATACTGGGGATTTAATCCAAGGTCATTCAACCATTAAATGACCAGCCCTTTTTTTATTTTATTTTATTTTATTTTCATTTTGAGACAATGTTTCATTAAGTTGCTGAGGACCTCATTGATTTACTGAGGCTGGTCAAATTTAGGCTCCTCCTGCCTCAGCCTCCCAAGTCCCTGGGATTACAGGCCTGTGCCACCACACCAGGCCTCTTCCAAGGGTTTCTAAAATGTTCTGTTCATTTTCTCTCATGGCTGGGGAAAGGGTCCCAGAAGGCCTGTGTGATGGCACTCTAAGAACAAATCCCACCTTGAAGGCAGCATTGCCCTGTCCCTGACCAGAAGGCTTTGGCGTTTTTAATCTGGGTCTTGCTGTGTTGCCCAGGCTGGTCCCAAACTCTTGGAATCAAGGGATCTTCCCACCTCAGGCTCCCAAGTAGGTGGGACTATAGGTGTGGGTTACCACACTCAGCTGCCCAGAAGGTTTTCGCTTGTTTATTTGTTCATTTTGGGACAGGGTCTTATAAATTGCTGAGGATGACCTCAAACTTGCAATATTCCTGCCTCAGCCTTCCCAGAGGCTGAGATTACAAGTCTCTGCACCACCATACCTGCCTGGCAGCCTTGAAGTTTTAATAGGATCATTATCAGCAGAGCTGAGGAAGATTTTTTCCAGTAAAGCCTACATCCTGTGAAAGAGGCATACACCCCACTCTTGGGGACTTCAGCAAGGTTCCTCCTGACATCTCCCTAGTGGCCCCCTTCTCAAAAGTCTGGGTCCTAGACCCAGAAAGCTCTTCTTCCAAGATCAGAGGCACTAGAATCAGCTGAGCATCACATCCTTCTCAGAGGGCTGTTTCAGCTCCAGAGCTTTTCCTCCAAATTCTAAGCTTTAATAATTGAATTCCCCAGAGCCAGAGATGGTGGCTGCTTCCTGCAGTTGCTCCCATTTAAGGAGGATGCAGTGGTGCACACTTGTAATCTCAGCAACTCAGGAGGCTGAGGCAGAAGGATTACTAGCCTTAGCACTTCACAAGGCCCTAAGCAACTTAGCAAAATCGTGTCTCAAAAATGTAGCTCAGCATTTAAGCACCCCTGCATTCAATTCTTATTTATTTTTTAAAAATATTTTTAGTTGTAGATGGATGCAATATCTTTATTTAATTAATTAATTTATTTTTATGTGGTGCTGAGGATTGAACCCAGTGCCTCACACATGCCAGGCAAGTGCTCTGCCAATGAGCTACAGCCCCAGCCCATTTATTTTTTAATTAAAAAAAAATTTTTTTTTTAAAGTTCCCATTTACTCGTTCTCTTTCAGTTACTTGATAACATTTTTTAACCTACTTAACAATTCTTTTTTTTTTTTTTTTGACGGTTTGACGGTGCTGAGGATTGAATCCAGGGACTCACTCCTGCTAGGCAAATGGTCTACCACTGATCTATATCCCCAGCCCACAATATCACCTTTCTATCAAGTCAGCTGCTTCGGGATAATAAAGTGTGAGATTAAACCCATTAATTTCATGACCATCCAGCTGTTACTGCTGTTCTTTTGATGTGAAGCCACTTCCCTGATCAGAAGCGGTATTGTATGGAATATTAGGACAATGTATGAGGCAATCTATAGATCCATGCTGGTGATGCTGGCAGAAACAATATGGTGAGGGAAGGCGAATCCCTATCAAGAATAATGTGGCTCACAAAGGACAAGTATCTACCCCTTTCATGATGGAAAAAATCCAGCATTATCAACTTGCCATAAGGTTGCCCATGGGGCAGCAATGGGGACTCAAAAATGTTTATCTCTGTTATTGGCAGATTAAGCAGTTGGTATCTGGTTGAATGAGCCTTGATGAAGAGAAGTCCCTGTTGTTGATGAAGATAAGTCCCTGTCCCTTGCTGTGATGGCCACTTTGTTACATGGGCCCATTGAATAAGCACTGGCTGACTCGGGGAAGAGACTGACTGACCCCATAGAATATGTTATATTCCCAATTGTCAAGGGCATTCTTTGCAGTGACACACTTTGGGTAGTACTATGGTCTCTCAAAGGCCTATGTGTTAAAGGCTTGGTCCAGGGTAGACTATTGGGAAGTGTGGGACTAGGAGGTAGGACCTAGTGAGAGGTGTTAGTTCACTGAGGGCATGACCTTGAAGGGAACTGTGGGATTCTGGGCTTTTCCTCCCTCTCCTACTTTCTTGCCACAAGGTGAGGGCTTCCTCTACCATACACTATCCTCAGTTCTGCCTCATCACATGCTCAAAAGCAACAGGGCCAACTGACCATAGACGAAACCTCCAAAACCTTTAACCAAATGAACCTTTCCTCTTTTGACGGTAAATAAGAGCTTTCCTCTTATTACAGTAGTGGAAAGCTAATGAACACAATGAGCATTGACACAGGACACAAATATCTTCACATTGCATGCCCACTTGAAGAGATCCAGCCACATACTCCTTCCCCAGAACTTGCCACCAATCTTCCGGTCATATTCCTCCCACATTCCTGACAATGAGCCAATGTAGATATCTACTTATGGCCATCTCTTGATCCAGACAAAGTGCACAAACAAATGTGCCTCTTTATTTCTGCCCAGTAGAAAGACTTATTTTATCACCATTCTTCAGGCCTACCCTGGAGTGAGGCTGTAAGGCTTCAGCTGTCCACTTTGTATCGATGCCAGCCATCTGCAGAGCCATCTGTAAATCAGGCACAAATTTCTTTCTCCTCAGTCAGCTGATCCCAAGGAATGTTCTATGAGGTCCCAGGACTAAAGGAAGAGAGGTGATGGAGCAAGTGTTGTGGAAGGAGCCCCAGCCACCTGCCTGCACAGCTTACTCAGGCCCTCTGGTACCTGTTCAAACTGAATCTCTCATATACCATGTCCATGTGATATGACCCTGCTGCCGAATGTGCCCCATCCCCTGTCTTGGTAAGTAAGAGGACATCTGGTATATGCATGGCCACTTGATGGCTCATGAATCCATGGTTGTTTGCAGAAACAGATCACAGATTGGCCCTGGACCTCTGTAGGCCTGTGCTGTGACTCTCCTACTGGTACATACCTGAGGCTTCACCCAGCATCCCCATTTGCCAAATCCACTTGGAATATTGTTGGATCTGCTGGATCATCAGGGCCAAGTGAAAGAGCAGCTTGCACTGCAGCCTGGACTTGCTGCAGAGAATTCTCTTGCTTTAGTATTCACCCCAAATTATTTACTTGATGTAGGTTATTTAATTGATTTTCTATTTTTTACTTACATAAATTCAACTTCATCCTAAGAAATGGTATCTGTGGTAGGCTGATTACACGTTTTCTTCTACATAAGTAGAACAAATACTTAAGATTTAAAATAAAAACTTTCATCCAAGGGCTGTGTATGTTGCTCAGCGGTAGGGCACATGCCTAGCATGCACGAGGCCCTAGGTTCGATCCTCAAATCAAACCCAAATCAAACCAAAAAAACCTCCCAATCTTCATCCAGTTGCTACCTAAGTCATCCACTATGAGTAGCACCTAGCCCACCCTTTTGGAAACACTCCCCAGGGGAGGAAAAACCCAAAACAGCAAACCAAGACTGTCACAGTTAAGTCCAAATATACTAGGGGATATCACTTAAATTTTTTCTTCTTGGAGTCAGTTTTCAAGAACTCTGATCCTTTGACCATCAATTGAGGATTGATGGTGCTGTAGTTTGGATTCAGAATGTTCCCCCCAAAGCTTATGTGTTAAAAGTGGGGCCTTTTGAAGAGGTTGATTGCCACTGGGGGCATGCCCTTGAAGGAGACTATGGGACACATTTCTCTGCCTTTTTCTTGCTTTCCTGGCTGCCATGAAGTGAGCAGCTTCTTCCACCCTAACCCCATCATGATGTACAGAAACAGGGACAATCAGTTATGAACTGAGATCTCCCAACTGTGTGCAAAAACTAAACCTTTCCTCTTAAATTTATTTTCAGGTATTTTGTTACAATAGTGGAAAACTGACTAACACAAATGGTACCCAGATGAAAATTGGGGCAGATGCTATGGAAGGGAGAATGGATACTAAGGAAGTCACCACAATTTCCTCTAAAGGAGGCCACAAGTAAGTGTCTACTATACCCAGTGCTGTGTAATAAATCACCCCAAGCTTGGTGGCATCACCCAATGTTTTTTCCTTTTTTAAAAATACTGAAAGCTTCTGTGGATTAGAAGTTTTGAAAAGGAACAGTGGCGACAATTTTCTTCTACTCCAGGATGTCCGGGCTTTATCTGGTAAGACTGAAGCCTGTGAATGACTTCAGCTGGGGGCTGGAATCATCTGAGCCTACATCACTCACATGCCTGGTGCCTGGGCTGGGAAAATCAGAAGACTCAGGCAGTCTTCTGCCTACCCATGGCCTCTCCATGAAGCTTGACTTCCTTACAGCATGGAAGCCACAGGGCAGTTAGATGTCCAGCAAGCTGCCTCTGTTCTCCAACGCTCAAAGTGGTTGCCAAGGGTTAGAGATTCAGAAGAGTTCAACTACAAAGAGAACTTTGAGGGTGACGGAACTGTTTGTGGTGATGGTGAATCTATACATATGCTAAAACTTTCAGAAGTTTTAACACCCCTCCAAAAAGTCAATTTTTACTGTATGTAAATTCAAAAATAAAATTATGCTTTTCAACACTTTGTCCTAGAGGGACTGGACCACAAGTGAAAATTGACACAGATGGATCATAGACCTAAATGCAAAATGCAAAATTACAAAGCTCCTAGGAAGTAACATAGGAGAAAATCAATACCAGCATCAACCAGGCATATTTTGCTTGAGACCTCAGATGATTCCAGCTGCTAGTCTTGGGATGCCCAAGCTGAGCAGAGACAATTTTTCCTCATCAAATACTACCTAAATAATGGAATTATGAGCAAATATATGTTGTTGATGTTTAATGCTAATAAGTTTGGGGATGTTGTATTATGAAGCAATAGCCTACTGGAATAGGACTTCTCTTCCGTCTTTTTCTTCTGGATCTTGTAGATTGTTTCCCTTGTGGTGACCCCTGGAGCTCCCAGTTCTTCGATGGCACTGGCTTTGAAGAAACCAAAATGAAAAAGAAAAAAAGTGTATAAGCTGCTTGTTGTGCTTCCAAATATCTTCTCCCCTTATTCTATAGTCAAGTATTAGGCAAGCCCACGTTGCTTCAGATAGAGAACACATTTCCCAGGCTTCCTTGCAGCAATAGATGCAACCATACAATGTAATTCCAGACAACAGGATGCAGGTGGAAGGAATACATGCCGTTTTCAAGCTTTGTCCACAAAACATTAGCCATGTGCTTTTCTAGACTCTCCTCTTGGGTTGGAACATAAAGGAGAGTGTCCCAATGTCCTGCAGATGTGGACAATACCCTAGTAGATGGAACAACAGAGTAGAAAAACACCTGGATAACTATGTAGAACAGAGCAGCTTAGCCATCTTAAACCCCTGCTGCCAACCTATGGATAGGTGTATGAGAGAAATAAACTTGCATTTTCTTGGAATAACTTCATTTCAGAGTCTTAGTTACAGCCACATAATCTTTTCCTCCTTTTTAATCTCTCAGTTCATTTTTTGGTGTTCTTCTTCCCATATATTGGTGCATGACAGTTGTACATAATGGTGGGCTTTTTGTTACATGTTTGTACATGTTACATAGTCATATAGTCATACCCAAGGTAACTATATCATTTGACCTATATTATTCCCATGTATTTCCCCTTTCCCTTACCCCCTCCCTGCCCCCCTCCTCTACTCTACTAATCTCCCTTCAGTTTTATTCTTTATTTGCTGAGGATCGAACCCAGGGCCTTGCATGTGCTAAGCAAGCGCTCTACCACGGAGCCACAACCCCAGCCCCTCCCTTCAGTTTTAATGAGATCCCTACCCCCCCCACCCCGCTACCTTTCTTTTTTTTTTTCCTTTCCACATATGAGAGAAAATATGCCACCCTTGGCTTTCTGAGTTTGGTTTATTTTGCCATAATATTCTCAAATTCTATTCATTTTCCTGCAAATTACATAAATTCATTCTTCTTTGTGGCTGAATAAAACTCCATTGTGTATATATACCACATTTTCTTTATCCATTTATCTGTTGATGGACACCTAGGCTGGTTCCACAGTTTGGCTATTCTGAATTGTGCTGTTATAAACATGGGCATGCCTGTATTGCTATAGTATAATGACTAATTCTTTAGGATAAACACAGAGGAGTAATAACTGGTCTTATGATGGTTCCATTCCTAGTCTTTTGAGGAACCTCCATACTGATTTTCTTAGTGGTTATAACTAATTTACAAGCCTACCAACAGCGTCAAAGTGTACCTTTTCCTCTACATCTTCTGTTCTTGATGGCTGCTGTTCTGACTGGAGTGAGATGAAATCCCAGTGTAGTTTTGGTTTGCATTTCCCTAATTGCTAACAATGCTGAATTTTTTTTTCTCATATATTTGCTGATCACATATATTTCTTCTTTTAGGAAGTATTTGTTTAATTAATTTGCCCATTTGTTAATTGGGTCATTTGGTTTGGGGTATTTTTTTTTTTTTTGGTACTGGGAATTGAACTCAGAGGCACTCAACCACTAAGCCACATCCCCAACTCTATTTTGTATTTTATTTAGGGATAGGGTCTCACTGAGTGCTTCTTAGTGCCTCGCTAAATTGCTGAGGCTGGCTGTGAACTCGAGATCCTCCTGCCTCAGTCTCCCAAGCCATGGGGATTACAGACATATGCCACCGCACCCAGCTTGGGTTTTTGTTTGTTTGTTTGTTTGGTTGGTTGGTTGGTTTTGGTGTTCACTTGTTTGAGTTCTTTAGATATTCTGGATGTTAACCCTCTGTCAGACGAGTAAGAAGCACAGACTTTCTCCCATTCTGTAGATTCTGTCCTCACATCCTAATTGTTTCCTTGGCTGTGCAGAAGCTTTTTAATTTTATGTCATTCTATTTATTAGCTATTGGCATTATTTCCCATGTTTTGGGGGTCTATTGAGAAAGTTGTTGTGTGTGCCTATGTGTTAGAATATTTACCTATGTTTTCTTCTAGGAATTGTACAGTTTTGAGGGTAATTCTAAGGTCTTTAATCCATATTGAGTTGATTTTTGTGCAGGATGAAAGACAAAGGTCTAGTCTTATTCTTTCATAGATGGATAACTAGTTTTTCCAGCATAATTTTTTTAAATACTTACTTTTTAGTTTTTTAGGTGGACACAATATCTTTATTTTTTATTTTTATGTGGTGCTGAGGATTCACACGTGCCAGGCAAGTGCACTACCACTTGAGCCACATCCCCAACCCTCCAGTATAATTTTTATTTTATTTTATTTTATTTTAGCATGTTTTTAGTTGTAGATGGACACAATATCTTCATTTTATTTATTTTTTTATGTGGTGCTGAGGATCCAACCCAGTGCCTCACGCATTCGAGGCAAGCGCTCAACCACTGAGCTACAACCCCAGCCCCAGCATAATTTTTTTTAAAAAATCTTTTTAGTTGTAGGTGGACACAATACCTTTATTTTATTTATTTATATGTGGTGCTGAGGATGGAACCCAGTGCCTCACATGTGCTGGAAAAGCGCTCTACCACTGAGCTACGGCCCTAGCCTTTCCAGCATCATTTTTTAAAAAGGTTGTCTACTCTCCAATGTATATTTTGGCATCTTTTTTTCAAGGAACAGATGACTGTATTTGTATAGGTTTTTCTCTTTGTCTTCTTTTCTATACCATTGGTCTATGTGTTTTTAAGCCAGTACCATACAGTTTTTGTTACTACAGCTTTGTAGTATAATTTGAAATCAAGTAATTTGTGATGCCTCTAGCACTGCTTTTGTGGTTTAGAATTGCTTTGGCTATTCTGAGTGTTTTATTTTTCCAAATGAATTTTAGGATTTTTTTTTTCTGGTTCTGTAGAGAATGTCATTGGTATTTTGATGGGGATTACATTGAATCTGTATATTGTTTATGGTTGTATGGTCATTTTACCAATATTCATTCTGCCTATCCATGAATATGGGAGGTCTTTCTTTCTTCTGAGGTCTTCTATAGTTTCTTTCTTCAATTTTCTATGATTTTTGTTGTAGAGGTCTTTCACCTCCTTGGTTAGATTTATTTCTAGGTATTTTACTTTTTTTTTGAGGCTATTATAAATGGAATTGTTTTCTTGATTTCTTTCTCAGCAGCTTCATAATTGGTTTGTAGGAAAAGTATTGATTTTTGTAAGTTGATTTTTTTTTTTTTTTTTTAAATATTTTATTTACATTTTAGTTTTCGGCAGAGACAACATCTTTGTTTGTATGTGGTGCTGAGGATCGAACCCGGGCTGCACACATGCCAGGCAAGTGCGCTACCACTTGAGCCACATCCCCAGCCCGTAAGTTGATTTTTTTAATCTGCCATTTTGCTGAATATGTTTATTAGCTCTAGTAGCAGTCTTTTGGTGAAGCTTTTTGAATTGTCTAAGTATAGGACTATATCATCTGCAACCAGTGTAATTTGATTTCATTATTTCCTGTTTTTATCTTTTTTTATATCCTTCTTTTGTCTAATTGATCTGGCTAGAACTTCTAGTACTATAATGAATAGGAGTGATGACTGGATATCCTTGTCTTATTCTGGATTTTAAAGAAAATGCTCTCAGTTTTTCCCCACTAAGCATGATGTTGGCTTTAGATTTGACATATATAGCCTTCATGATATTGAGGTAGGTTCCTTCTATCCCTAATTTCTTCAGTATTTTTATCATGGGTACTGAATTTTGTCCAAAGCTTTCTCTGTATTTATTAAGATAACCAAATGATTTTTTACCTTAATTGTATTTATGTGATGAATTAAATTTATTGATTTGTGTATGTTAAAACATCTTTGCATTCCTGAAATTAAATCCAACTTGGTCATGATGTACAGTCTTCTTAATATGCTATTGAATATGATTTGCCAATATTTTATAAAGAATTTTTGCATACAGCCAGGCACAGTGGTGCATGCCTGTAATCCAAGCAGCTCCAGAGGCTGAAGCAGGAGGATTGCAAGTTCAAAGTCAGCCTCAGCAATTTAGCAAGGCCCCAAGCAATTATTGAGACCCTGCCTCAAAATAAAAAATAAAAAGGGCTTGGGATGTGGCTCAGTGGTTAAGTGCCTCTGAGTTCAATCCCTGGTTTGAAGAAAAAGTAGAAGGAGGAGAAGAAACAAAAGGTGGAGGGAGAGGAGGAAGAGAGGGAGAAGGAGAAGGAGGAGAAGAATTATTTTTGCATCTAAATTCACCAGGGATATTTATCTATAGCTTTCTTTCCTTGGTGTATCTTTATCTGATTTTAATATCAGTGTGATACTGGCTTCATAGAATGAATTCAGAAGTGTCCCATACTTTTCTATTTTGTGAACTAATTTGAGGAGTATTGGCATTAATTCTTCTTTAAAGATCTGGTAGAATTCAGCTGAGAATCTATCTGGTCTTGGGCTTTTCTTGGTTGGAAGACTTATTGTTATTTCTATAGTATTCCTAGTTGTTCATCTGTTTTAAGTTTTCTGTTATTTTGATTCAATTTTGGCAGGTCATGTATATTTAGAAATGTATCCATTTCTTCTAGGTTTTCCAATTTATTGGAGTATAAGTTTTCAAAATAGTCCCTAATGATCTGGATTTGTGTGATGCCCATGATGATTTCTCCTTTTTAATTTCTAATTTTATTAATGTGGGACTTTGCTTTTTTTCTTTTAGTTTGGTTAAGGTCTTGTCAATCTTTTTTATTTTTTCAAAGAACCAACTCTTCATTTCATTCATCTTTTGTATAATTTTTTATTCTCAATTTCATTGATTTTGGTTCTAAACTTAATGATTTCTTTCCTCATTCTGGTTTTGGAATTAGTTTATTCTTCTTTTTCAAGGCCCTTGAGATGCATTGTTAGGTTTATTTGGGATCTTTCTGATTTTTTTATGTAGGCACTTGTAGCTATAAATTATTCTCTTAGAACCACCTTCATAGTGTCCCAGCGTTTCTGAAATGTTGTATCACTATTATGTTTGATTCTAAAAATATTAAAATTTCTCCCCTGATTTTTCTATCATCATTCATCATTCAAAGTATATTGTTCAATCTCCACATGTTTATGTAATTTCTTTCTTTTCTTTTTTTTTTTTGGTACTGGGGATTGAATCCAGAGGCACTTTACCATTAAGTCACATCCCAGCCCTTTTTTATATTTTATTTAGAGGCATGGTTTTGCTGAGCTGCTTACAGCCTTGCTAAGTTGCTGAGACTGGTTTTGAACTCACAATCCTCTTGCCTCAGCCTCCCAAGCCACTGGGATTACAGGCATACACTACCATGCCCAGCCATTTATATAGTTTCTGCAGGGTTTTTTGGTGTTTATTTCTAATTTTATTCCATTTTGATCTGATAAGATGCAACGAATCATATCAATTATTTTGCATTTGCTAAGCATTGCTTTGTACCTAAAATATAGTCTATTTTGGAGAAGGTTCATGAATCACTGAAAAGAAAGTGTATTTAGCTATTGTTGGATGAAGTATTCTGTAGATGTCTTTAAGTTCATTTTATTTGTAATATTTTTTAGGTCCAAAGAGTCTTTACAAGTTTAACATCTGGATAACCTATCTATTGGTGAGAGAGGTGTAGAATCTATCTGCGTCTTTAAATCAAGTAGTTCTGTTGTATGTAATTAGGTGCACTAAAGTTTGAGGCATAAACACTATTATTATTTTGTTGTTGTTGGATTGTCTTTGTCTCTTCTGATTGGTTTTGGCTTGAAATCTGTTTTGTCAGATATAAAGTAGTCTTATATCTAACAAAGAGTAGCTTTTAGGAGCTGGGGTTGTGGCTCAGCAGTAGAGTGCTCGCTAGCACGTGTGAGGCTCTAGGTTCGATCCTCAGCACCCACCACATATAAAATAAATAAGTAAAATAAAGGTATTGTGTCAACTACAACTAAATTTTTTTTAAAGAGTAAATTTTAAACTCCATTTGCATGATTTAACATTTTCCATCCTTTCACTTTGAGCCTGTGGTTGTCTTTGCCTGTAAGGTGAGTCTCTTGCAAACAACATACGGTTGGGTCTTGTTTTTTAATACATTCTGCCAGCCCCTGTCTTAATTAGAAAGTTAGGACCATTTACATTCAATGCTATTATAGAGAGATATTTATTAATTCATGATTTATTTATTTATTGGTACAAGAATTGAACCCAGGGGTGCTTAACCACTGAGCTATACCCCCAGCTCTTTTTACTTATTATTTTGTGACAAGGATCTTCCTAAGTTGCTTAGTTCCTTGCTACGTTGCTGAGGCTGGCTTTGAACATGCAATCCTTCTGCCTCAACCTCATGGGTTGCTAGGATTATAGACATGTGCCACCATACCTAGACATTTTTTATTTATTTATAATGTTTAATCTGGTTCTGTTTTTATGTGCTTAGCTACTCTTTTTTTTTGGGGGGTGGACATTATCATATATTGAATCCAGAGGCACTTGGCCACTGAGCTACATCCCCAGCCCTTTTTTTTTTTTTTTTTGTATTTTACTTAGGTTGTCACTGAGTTGCTTAGCACCTTGCCATTGCTGAGGCTGGCTTTGAACTTGCGATCCTCCTGACTCAGCCTCCTGAGCCACTGGGATTATAGACGTGCACCACCATGCCTGGTACTTAGCTACTCTTCAAATGATATTTTACATTCGTGAGCTTTAGGGTTTGTTTTTTATTTCTTCTGTGTGGAGTATTTCTTTAAAAGTATTTTCTGTATTGCCAGCTTACTAGTCATGATTTCTTTTAATTTCTGCTTATCTTGGAAGGATTGTTATTACTTATTAAATTCTGAAGAATAGCTTTACTGGATGTAACAATCTTAGTTGACAGTTATTTTCTTTCAGGACTTGGAATACATCATTCCAAGTGTCCTGTCTCTTTGAGTTTGTGCTGAGAAATTGCAAGTAATTCTGATTGACTTGACTCTAAATGTGACATAATATTTTTCTCTTGAGGCTAAACTTCTATCCTTATTCTATATGTTAGGCGTTTTAATTATAATGAGTTATAGAGAGGTCTGAGAGGTTTTTTTGTTTGTTTATTTGTTTGTTTTTTATCTTGTCTATTTGGAGTTCTGAATGGCTTCTATCTTGATGTCCATCTCATTTTCAAAGTTTGGAAATTTTTCTTATTACCCTGAAGAGGTTGTGCATTCATTAGCCTACATTTCACAATCCTCTTTTATCCAGTGATTCTTAAATTTGGTCTCTTAATGTTGTCCCATAGTTCTTGGATATTCTGGTCATGGTTACTTATTTCCTTTTTTAATTTATTTTATTTTTTTAGTTACAGATGGACACAATACATTTTTTAAAATTTTTATTTATATATGGTGCTGAGCATAGAACCCAGTTCCTCATACATGCTAAGTAAGTGCTCTACCACTGAGCTACAACCTCAGCCCTATTTATTTTCTTTTCTTTAATATTTGAATGTTCAAGGTCAGCCACTTTGTCTTCCAGTTCTGAGATTCTATCATTAGCATGATCTACTCTAATTAGACTTTCAATGGAACGTTTTATTTATTTTGTTTTTTATTTCCAAAATTTCTGCTTATTGTTATATATCTATCTCCTTATTGAATTTCTCATTCATATCCTATACTGGATTCCTTAATTCATTGAGTTTTTTTTTTTGTGTGTGTCTCTTGGAATTCATTGATAAATTTTGGACGATTATTGGAGATTGAATTCAGGGGTACTTAACTAAGCAATACCCCCAGCCCCTTTTAATTTTTTTTTTTAATATTTATTTTTTAGTTGTATTTGGACACAATACCCTTATTCATTTATTTTTATGTAGTGCTGAGGATCAAACCCAGGACCTCACACATGCTAGGTGAGCATTCTACTACTGAGCCACAACCCCAGCCCACCTTTTTTATTTTTTATTTTGAATCAGGGTCTTGCTAAGTTGCTTAGGTCCTTGATAAGTTGCTGAGGCTGGCCTTGAACTTGCAACCCTCCTGCCTCAGCCTCTTGAGTTGCTGGGATTACAGGCATGTACCACCATACTCAGCTATATTGATCATTTTTATAATAATTTTTTTGAATTTGTTATTCAAAAAATTCAATATCTTTAGGGTCAGTTGCTGGTGAATTATGAACTTTAGGAGGTGTCATATTACCTTATTTTCATATTCCTATGCTGTTTTTTATGTATCTGTTAAGATGGATTTTCACTTCTGATCATATGTGTGGGCCTTTTTAAGGCACAGCCTTCCCTTGCCAAAGTGTTCTGGAGTGATTTAGATTGAGACACCCTCCCCATAGGTGTGATGTCTGCAGACTTTGTGTTGATTCTGTTTTTTGTTTTGTTTTGTAGAAGTAGAAGTAGATGTCCCTGAGTAGAATCTGAGAGCCCACCCCAAGCTGTTCCTACTTGAGGCCTGATTGCTAATTTGCATTTTTTCTCTTTTTTTTTTTTTGTATTAAAGTGTAGCTGACATTTGACTAAGATTAATTTGTGTGTAAAACCAGGTGCACTGTCTTTTGGCTGGGTTTAGTTTAGCAACAGTCTCTACTCTGTGAACTTGTAGTTTCACTGGAGATTCCCAGCATCTCACAGAAAAGAGAGAAACAACCAATAGCATCAAATGATGCAAACAATATTCAGCATTAAAATAAATACTCAGAATCTACTATGACATCTACAACACTAATTGCCACAAAAATAGGAATGGTAGGGTCAACCACTGGCCAATAGCAAAAACAATAAAAAAAAAAACAACTATGAACTAGATCAAACATTAAAGTAAACAGTAGGTGACAACAATGTCATCCACGGCACTAATAATTGCAATGATATGAATGGTGGGGGTAGGAGTTATATAAACCAAATAGTTTACATAAAAAGATGGTAAAAATATAGATCATTAAGAGAAAAGAAAATATGAGAGTAAAGTAGAACAAAGTTTAGAATGTTCAAAATTGTGAACAGAAGAAATGTAGCAGGTGATGGTTATAAAGAAAGGAGAGAAAAATAGAAAAAGCAAAGTAAGGTAGAGAGAGAATGAGAGAATTTTGCTGTTGGTGGAAGATGGAGAGAAAGAGACATAAGCAAGCAAAAACCAAACCAAACCAAAATAAGCAAACCAAAAACTCTAACCCTTCAAATAAAAGGCAAGGAAAAATAACTATCATAAAAAAAATGAGAAAAAAAATATATATATGTATATATATATATATATCAACACACACAAAGATTCTTAATGAAAAATGAAAGCATTGACTCCACTGAGGTGGTCAAAAAATGATGATGAGAGTGGAATCACTGCCTATGTCTACCTGTTCTTTCAGTTTCTTCCTAGGCTATGTCCTGGGCGGGAGGGCCTGGGGATTGTTAACCCCTTCCTCTTTTTGCATTGCCAATTGGAGAGGCCTAAGACTAAAGTTGGTTGAAATAGCTCCCAGCTTCCCTTCTCACAGTATAAGGTAGGATGGAAAGGAAATCCTGTAGGTTGGAGTTTTGTCCACCCAGGTCACATCAATGCACTCCCAGGGGGGGACTGCTGCAGAGTTCTGTGAGGGAAGTTCCCACACTTGAGGCTTAGGTCTCACCAGTTCTTACCTGGCTTTGTTGGATGGTCAGCTCTGGGGAGATCAGATCAACATACCTCTAGGGCCCTGCAGTCTCTCTCTTGGGAGCCTCCCAAGAATTCTACTCATGGGACAAGGGATGAGTCCTCCACACACTCTGCTGCCCATGAACACAGCCTTCTCAGGCTTAGTCCCTAAATGCATTTAATCCACCTGTTCAGTTCCCACCCCTTTTCAGGTGGTCACATGAGCCACCAGACTCAAAGGGAAAGCAATCCCCTGGGTTCTCTGTGCCAGTTTCATTCATGTTCCACTGGGCACACCCTAGGCAACATAGTAGGTGCTTGTGGAGCCAATATGACAATGTTTGCTATGACCTCCTGGGCTCCCCCAGCAGCAAGGGGCAACATGGCCTCCTCAAGACGATGGCTCCTATCTCAGCTCCCGCGTGCCAGCTGAAAAACACAGAACATGTTTCAAACACCAGTCCGCTGTGCAGCCTCTGGATCAGCTAAGTTGAACTGCTTTTCTGATCTACAGGTTTTTCCAACCAAAGACATCTCGTTTCTTCCTTTGTTATGCCTCCCCTCTACGGTGAGCCACCAAAGCCACAACTGACTTGTAGTCTTTCTTATTCTTTGTTCAATGCTCCCAAGTTTCCGAGTCTCTAAGACACTATGATTGTGCAATGTTGAATTTTCCTGAATTCTCTCTTTCATCCACCTTGCTGAGAAGCAGTATTCCTGCTGCTTGATTCCAAGCAATGGAGGAACTGGAAATGTAGCCTTCCTCTAATCCGCCTTCTGGAATCTCACTGGCCACTTCATCTTCACTCAAATAATTTGGGATGTTTGCGTCTCAATCCCTATGACTTAGCCTTCTTGAGGCAAGGTCACTGAATTCCCTAAAATGGAAAAGTGAAAACACAAGAGAGGAAAAACCTGACTAATGCTCAGGAAATTATACTGCCGTCAGGGCATCTCTGATGGGTGCCTTATAACTGGTCTTAGCAAGGGGCTGTAGGAATCCAAAAAAGCGAGGGATTCCCTTCACCTGAAGCTATTTAAAAAGACTCCCGCTGAGACAGTGATGTTAAATCATTGGTAGGATTTGGTTCGGTGGAAAGAGGGAAGGGGAAATTCAGACAAAGAGAAATCAAATGAAGAAGAGAAGGTAGGGTAGTGCCAGGTCTTTTGGGAGGGTGCAGAAATGATATTACAGTTTAAAGCCAGTGCTAAATTCAACATGGCAAATTCACAGGTTTAGTCTCTTAAAAGCTTTTTCATGTTTCTATTAAAAATCTGTCTGCAAACAAATCTTTACTTGATGAGAAGTTTAAACATAATTACATCTAGTATATTACATGCATATTTCATTGCTTTATTAAATCCTTCAAACAACATAGTTTTTAGAGGTGTAATTAACCTCTTTAGAATATCACCTCACAACAGAAGGAACAAACCATGAGACCGATTTATTTATTTATTTATTTATTTATTTATTTTTTGTGGTATGGGGAATTGAACCCAAGAACACTCTACCACTGACCTATATCCCTAGCCCTTTTTTAGTTTCATTTTGAGACAGGATCTTGCTAAGTTGCCCAGGCTGGGCGTGAACCTGCGATTCTCCTACCTCAGTCTCCCAGGTAGCACTGGCTTGAATTCTCTTATTTCTGGAATTATAAGTTAGGGTTGCCTCTGGAGGAAGAAAGACTAACTGGTCAAGATGAGCAGAGATAAAAGATGGACAGAGGCTTAACACTGTGGAGTTCCACTTTCAGGGTCTCTGTTCTAATCTAATGATCTATTTCCAGGATCCTATTATGTCCGTCAGCTTTCTATTACTGTGACAAAATACCTGATGCAATCAACTGAAAAGAAGGGAAGATTTATTTTGGCTCATTGTTTCAGAGGTTTTAGTTCATGGTTGGCTGAGTTGCTCTGGGGCTTGTGGTGAGACAGTACATCATGGTGGTGGCAGCACATGGCAGAGGAGTTGCTCACCCCTTGGTGTCCAGGAAGCAAAACCAAAGACAAGAAGAGTGGGTCTCAATGTTCACTTCGAGGGCATGCCCTCAATGACCTACAGGCCCTAGCTCCTAAAGCTTCCACCCCTTCCTAACAACTTGCTACCCAACAGCTGGGTACCAAGTCTTCAACACATGAGCCTTTGGGAGCCATTTAAGATCCAAGCCGTATTACCTTCCCACTTACTCAGCCAATAATTTCTCCTTTGATTTAAATTTCTGTCACTTGTGACCAAGAATCCTGACTAATGCAGGGATGAACTATAAGGGAGTCTCTGCCCATACCATAATTATACCTTAGATAACATATTTCATCAAAGTGAAGATGCCCATGATTAAAAATATACCATTATTTATGTACCACTAAGAAAGGGAAAATACTTCAAAATAAGTCATGACAGGCCTTTGAGTATAATGTTGTGCATTCTGGCTTCAGAAGCATGAAAATGTGGGGAAAAAAACATGCTTCCTAGGCCTGATGAAATATGGTAGCTGTGTGTCCTTGGTGACTTACATGATGTCTATGATCCTCAGTTTCCTCATCTATAAAGCAAAGATGACAATATTCACAGGACACCTACTTACACACAAATATTCTTAACAACTTGGTGAATTTACCAAAAATCAATTGAATTGTACACATGAAATAAGTGAATGTGCAAAATACACCTCAATGAAGTTGGAAAAAAGATATATAGCATCGAAGTTAGTTCCTCAACACTGTAGATGCTTAAGAGATAACGACTATTCTCAGATCTGCTTGTGGTTCAGAATCCTAAATCCATAAAGCCATTTTTTCCCCCAGTGTCCAGGAAAGGGGATTTTTCTCTTTTAGGGGGATCAGGGAGCATGGAGATGGAACCCAAAGGATCTTAACCACTAAGCTACATCCCTAGCCATTTTTTTTAAATTTTATTTTGAGATGGGCTCTCACTAAGTTGCTTAAGGCCTCACTAAGTTGCTGAGGCAGGGTTTGAACTTGCCATCTTCCTGCCTCAGCCTCCCAAGCCTTTTTTAATTTTTTTTTTTTTTTTTTTTGCAAAGTTGGGGATGCAACTCAGGACTTTGCACATGCTAGACAACCGCTGTACTACTAAGCTACTGAGAAAAATCATTGCTTCTAGAAACTCTTCTAGCCCATTAAGCTGTCCAGAGTCGTGTTGGGAGAGAGCAGAGAAAGAGCCTCTGTCTATATGGAGCGGGGATAAGGGATTTCAATAGGTCAGGAAACCTAGTCCCTTGGCAGCCTCTCCACCCACCATCCCCATCATGCCCACAAACTAGAAGATTGTGGAACTGCAATTTCCTAGTCATATAAAGAAAGGAGACTGATTTTTCCTCCTGGAACCTGGCTGTCCTACCCTTGGCAAGGTCTGGGTGAGTCTTCTTTTCAGCCTACCCCTGTTTTCCCACTTCCTTCTTTATCACCTAAAGGTCATGAGCCTTGAGAACCAGGTATTAGAAGAGTGACCTTCGTCATGTTGAGATGCTCAGACACTGCCAAAGACATTTGACCACAATCCCAGAAAGCCACTTTTTTTTAGAGAGAGAGAGAGAGAGAGAGTTTTTTTTTTAATATTTATTTTTTTTGTTAGTTCTTGGCGGACACAACATCTTTGTTTGTATGTGGTGCGTGGTGCTGAGGATCGAACCCGGGCCGCACGCATGCCAGGCGAGTGTGCTACCGCTTGAGCCACATCCCCAGCCCCCAGAAAGCCAATTCTAAGAAGGCTGCCCAGCAAGGGGCTTGGAAGGCTCAGGCATCTCCTGCTGGGAAGCCTTTTGGGTCAGTTCCCAGGAGGTGGCTGGGCCCTTCCTTGCAAGATGGTGGAGTGAGGCCTGGCTTTTCACCCCCAATCCCCTCACCCACAGCCATGCCTGTGGGAAGCACAACTTACTAGAAAGAAGTGAGAGCCCTGAGTCCCAGCTCTAGCCCCCCTTACACCAGCCTCCGGACCTTGGGCATGAGATTGAACTGCAGGAGCCATAGTCATTCATCAGTAGAATTAGAGTATTGGTCATCCCACTTCTCCTGAGTCTGCTGTGGGTTAGTGGAATGTCATGGGTGACTGCACCAGGAATGGTGGGTACCTACCAATGGTAGGTTCCTGCTCTCAGCTCCTCCCTGAGGCCTGCTGGGGCTGCCATTGGACATGGCTGTTTGTTTATTTATTTATTTATTTATTAACTGGCATCAGCAAGTCATCAGACCTGAATGACAGTCTGTTCCCTTTCTTTTTTTTTTTCTTCATTGGAGGGCTGCCCGAAGGAAAGGCAGAGAACAGAGAGAGAAGAGAACAGAGAGAGGAGAGAAAGAAGAGGAAGAGGGCAGAGATGAAGAGGGCAGAGGACAGAGAAAAGAGAGAAGAGCCTGTTCCCTTTCTTATTGTGCCACTTTTACTTTCTTTGAGATCCTGGCAGACACACTTGAGGTCAGCATCAAAAATAATGTACATTGAGAGGTTTGGGGCTGAAGCCATTTATCTGTTCTCAGCTCAGCACTATCTGGCTTTCCATTACCAATGGCAGCATGCAAGGCCCCTGGGGGCAGCTTAGCCCTGTAGCCATGTCTTGCTCCTCTCCCACAACCCTCCAGCATGGCAGGGAGAAGAACAAAACAGAAGGGGATCAACCTCCTGCTAGGGCAGGTGTGGGGCACAAGCCAAGGTTCCTACAGGGCGGAGAGGGCACGAAAATGTTAGGCCTGGGTTTGAATGAGTGCTTCTCAACTTCCTTGCTGCCTAATGGCCTTGGAAAGGTCTTAACCTCTCTGGGCTTCAATTACTTGGTTTATAAAATGGGCATAATCATATCTGTCTCCTGAGGGGATGAATGTGTATAAGGGCCTGAGACAGTGTAATGCCAGATTCTAGAGATCCCAATAGACCTCTGGGAGCCAAATCTGATACAAGCTTCAGCCTGGACTCACAACTGTTTCCGACACAGCAGTCCCAGGGAGTGAGTCCCAGTCCTTTGTCAAGTGAGATTTTATAGGTTTTGGGGGGTACTCTATGCGTCACAACATCACACAGCAAATCATTCCACTGCGGGAAAATCAAACAACATTGATTAGCACATTCACTGGCGGGAACAAGTTGGGTAGGGGTGATTGGTGAGAACAAGAGGAGGATTCCTTTGAACTTATTGATTTAAGCCACGAGGGGTGTACGTGCTAAACTACATGGTTTCTCAATATGTTATCAACCAACATAAACTACTGGGGGTCATCTGGCATCCTAGGTATTTTCCCTGTCTCATGCTGATTAGAGGCTGCTACAGTGTTGCTATGGGTCCTCACCTAGCCTAACTGATTCAGGGACACCTGGCACCAAAGATCTCTCCTGTTATTTACAGACAAACAACTCAGCAGGGTAGGTATGTGCCTAGAAAGGCTCTGTGGGTTTTTTCCAAGGATAAGGGTCACACCCCCTTCCTTAGGACAGGCCTTGAGGTAGAAGCTGCTGTTATTTATTTATTTTCAAAAGCGGAGTCACATCAGTTTCTCAACAGCACCTGGTATATCCCTGGCACCTACCATAGATAAAGAGGAGAGGAGGTAGCTGGGCACTGTGGTGCACACCTGTAATCCCAGCAACTCAGGAGGCTGAAGCAGGAGAATCTCAAGTTCAAAGCCAGCCTCAGCAATATATTGAGGCCCTAAGCAACTTAGCAAGATCCTGTCTCAAATAAAAAATAAAAAGGAGCCAGATGCAGTGGTATATGCCAATAATCCCAGCGGCTTGGGAGGCAGAGGCAGGAGGATCCAGAGTTCAAAGCCAGCCTCAGCAATTTATCGAGGCCCTAAGCAACTCAGTGAGACCCTGTCTCTAATAAAAAATACAAACTAGGGCTAGGGATGTGGCTCAGCGGTCGAGTGTCCCTGGGCTCAATTCCTGGTACCCCCCCCCCCACACCAAATAAAAATAAAAAGGGCTGGGGATATGGATCAATGGTAAAATGCCCCTGGGTTCAATCCTCATTACCAAAATAAATAAATAAATAAAAATAAATAAAGAGAAGAGGTGGGACTGGAGGGACACCAGGAAGAGAGAAGGAAAAACGAGAGAGGGTAATACTGGGAAAGGAGAAAGCCTGGGGTTCTGCAAGGCTCTGCAGCTTAGATTCTTTATTCCACTCTCTGTCACCTTTGCTCAGGACTTGGAGCAAAGTGACAACTCTTCTTGGCCTGTTGACAACGCCAGCCCCCTGCCCAGAGAGCACTACCCCCACCCAAGGAGGCCTCAGTTTAAAAAAAACATCTCTTAGAAGAGACCTTCCATAGCAATCCCCACCCCACATCCTAAACAGAACCTTCCACCCTAATTTTTCCTTCCAGGCAAGATTTCTAGATTCATTTGTCTAATTATCTGCCCCCATGACATTCAGCTCCAGGAGTACAAAGACTGTGTTCATCTTGCTCGCTTCTGAACGTAGCACCCAGTACTATGCCTGGCCCAGGGTTTGGGGAGGAGACTACCCCTCCTCTGCACCTTAGAGAGGCAGGGGGACTTTTAGCAGGGACCTGAGGCCACAGAAGCAGGAGTGACTTGGTGGCTGGACAAAGGCAGAGACTCAGGAGGATCAGGTGACATTTGAGGGGTATTCTATCTATACAGAATGGCACAAACCTACCTGGGGTTGGGAGGACTCCTGGCAAGTAGCTGCTGCAGAGCCTGGATGGAGGGGCCATGGAGAGAGGAATAGACCAGGTTGCAAATGACCACGAAAGCTCTTTGAGGGATCTGGATCTTATCCTGGGCTCATAGATGGAGAAGTGATGTGGCCTAGCTTGCCTAGCCCAGAGCTTTGGGAAGGAGGAGGCCAGACTGAGCTCAGGGAGTAGACTATTGTCTTGTGGGCCCTGGATGGTCTCCAGCCTCACTCCTTCCTAGGTGGAACCACTAGTGTATCAGACAAAATCCACCTGCTGCATCCAGTGGCTGACCCTCTACAGGCAGGTGCCTCCTGCCCCCACTGTGGAGATATGGCTGCCAGGAAATGCAGGTTCATCCAGCAGTGGCTTCCCAGCAGTAGCGAGCCCTTGTACTTTAAGAGGTTCCAGCCAATTGGTTCCCCAGGTGTCTAAGTCCTCACATTGTCCTTGTTCTATCCACCCTCCAGTCCATTTCTGTGTGTATGTGTATGAGAGACATGTTGCTAGAAGGGGAGCTCCATTCAGCTGGTCTATTAGTCTATTAGTCAGGTTGAGCTAGGTTCTGCTGCACTAAGTCAGTCTAGAACCCAACAACTTTAACAATATAATTTTTCTCTATTCATATTACACACCCAATGTAGTGGAAGAAGATGGAAGAGGAGGACTGTGCTCCACCTGGTGTCTCAGGACCCAGGCTATAAGAGGAGCCACTTACTTTCTAGATAATCCCTAATCACCATGGTACAGGAAGACAGGGCATAGAGCACTTATACCTTTTTATCAGAAATGACACAGGTCCTGCCATAGCTGACTGGTCAACACTAGCCCATTGGCCAGGGGCTAGAGCTGTGGGGAGGTGGAAAAACCCACATATACTCAATGGGCCAGCAAGTGCCCTTTCAGCCTATTGAGCACCAGGTCAGAAAGCAGGTTGGCTTCTGCCTGAACATAGGCAGATAGACAATAAAGAATTCAGGGAAAGGTATGGGTACCTTCTTTGTTTCCTCCTCCCTCCATCTGTTCCCTGATTCCTAGAGGAGAGCTCCAATGACATCAGTCTCATAGCTTTCTATTCCCCAACCCCACCATTACCTCCACCCCTACGAAATGCAATCCCTCTCCAGTCTGGCTTCAGCAAACTCTTATTTCCTTCTCCAGCCACATAAGGCTTCCTGCTGCTCTGTGAACATCTGCTTTATGTCCTTTACTCCTTCTGGAATGTTCTACTCCATCTATGCTCTCTGGACTCCTCCAACCCATTTTTCCTGATTCAGGTCAAATATCACCTCACTCATAAAGATTCTTCATCTGCTTCCTCTTCCACAAGTGTGCACCCTACAGCTCTCCACTGAAGGGGGGACCCCAGGCAGACCATGGGACCCCACTCCCTCCCCCAGGCACAGGTGACTGGCCCCAGATGAACCAGTCTGTGGTCTGGGCAATGGTGCTCCTGGTGGGAAAGCATGTGCTGAGCCTATCAAATTCTCTTTCAATTAAAATTGGGGGGCTGGGGATGTGGCTCAAGCGGTAGCGCGCTTGCCTGGCATGCGTGCGGCCTGGGTTTGATCCTCAGCACCACATACAAACAATGATGTTGTGTCCGCCAAAAAAAAAACTGAAAAATAAATATTAAAATTCTCTCTTCTCTCTCTCTCTCTCTCTCTATTTAAAAAAAATAAAATAATAAAATAAAATTGGGAACAGACATTAGCAGCAGTAGGAACTGGCAGAATGCATCAGGTGTCCCCTAAAGGGCCCACGGGGCCAAGTGGCACCCTGCTTGACACTGTGAGGCAGCAGGATCATGAGTGAAATGAGAAAGGTAAAGCTGTGGGGAACAGGGGCAGCAGCTGATGGAAGAGGGAGAGACAGGCACCATCCCTTACCCAGAAAGCCCAAAAGAGGAGTCAAGCACCATCAGGGCCAGAGTTGTACTGCTGAGGACTTGCATGAGATAACTTTGCAGACCAGCCCATTTGAAATGGAGTGAGCTCCCTGGGCAGAGAAGAGGGTGAGATCTAGCACTGCATGTCCCTCACTCACAGCTGGGGAGAGTTGCTGCTGCCTCCTCAGCCCCAGGTCCCAGAGACACCAAAAACAAAGGCAGGGAGGCCAGCCACCCACTTGTCTCCTGCCATTGTCCCCAGACTCCTGCCCCTACCTCTACCTCACATCTGTCAGTATCCTGCTGCACCAGGAGCCCCAAGAGCTTGGCTCAAAATCCTAGTACTACCAGTCTGGCAAAGTGCCAGAAATATAGCTGAGCAAGTTTTCACATCTGTAAAATGGGGTAATAATAGTTGTCTATTTACAGCCCAGTTCATGCAGGATTCAGCACCCTTGGTATGGAAAGCGCATCTTTATGTCCTCAGGGCTTACTTCCTCATCTTGTCACTGAGTCCCAAATGGTAAAAGGAACTAGCTAGCTCTCTGGGACTTCTTTTATGAGGGCACTAATCCCAGTCAGGAGGGTACCACCTTCTGACTTAATCACCTCCCAACAGCCTCAATGCATAAGCCCATACTTTAGGGATTAAGATTTCAACATAGGAATTTGGGAGGAATTTGGGAGCACCATTCAACCCTAGAGGTCCTGCCTCTGGACTCTTTATATAAGAGACAGACACAGGTTACTGGACTCAAGTTGGCTTTGTTTCACAAAAGAATTATCTTCCTAAAAGGCTACATGTTCAATAAAATTTTCATTTATTGTCTTCCAGGCTGAGGGAGGATGCCAAGCCCTAACCCATGTTTTCCTAAAATATTGTGTGCAAACCAGATTTTTACCAATGTAGTTACTGTCTGTTCCCTATTGACTTACAATGTGAATTTTAGAGGTGATTTGGTATTCAGTATGTGGTGAGGCCTAACTAGGATTATTTTAAATTTGTCAGTTGTTTCACTCCTCAGTCAGTTGGGCAATGACCAGTAAACAACATTTAAAAGTCCCAAAGAACCAGGCATGATGTGTAAATCTCAGAAACACAGGAGGCTGAGGCAGGAGGATCACAAGTTCAGGTCATACTCAGCATCTTAGCAAGGCCTTATCTAAAAATCAAAAATAAAAAGGACTAGGGGTTTAGCCCAGTTGTAAAACATCCTTGGGTTAAATCTCTAGTACCAAGCCAAACCAAAAAAGTCCCAAAGAGCTATTTGAAAGAGGTGAATCCTTTTGGAAGATCAAGTTAGTAGCCACCTCTAATGTTTGTTGTTGTTGTTGTTATTTTGGTACCAGGGATTGAACTCAGTGGCACTCAATCATTGAGTCACATCTCCAGCCCTATTTTATATTTTATTTAGAGGCAGGGTCTTACTGAATTGCTTAGTGCCTCATTTTTTGCTGAGGCTGGTTTTGAACTTGCAATCCTCCTGTCTCAGCCTCCCAAGCTGCTGGGATTACAGGTGTGAGCCACCTGTAATCCTACCAGGCCCCTAATGTGTTTTGTAATTTGCATTCTTCTTTCCCACATTCTACCCATCCTGGGGATTGAACCCAGGGCCTCCTGAATGCCAAGCACATGCTCTACCACTAATCTACACCTCCCAGCCCAGTATTTTAATTTTTAAGGATCCAGAGTCAAAGCCATTTAGGAAAAGTACCTAATCAGATTTTGCTGCTGCAGGCCTTCCCCAAGCCAAATTCCCACATGTATGTGGAATCAAGGAGGAGTTTCGCCTCCTTGACCTGCACCTGCAAAACACACTTGGGAAATGATATCTCAAAATCAAAAATAAAAAGGACTGGGGATTTAGCCCAGTTGTAAAATGTCCTTGGGTTAAATCTCTAGTACCAAACCAAACAAAGTCCCAAAGAGCTATTTGAAAGAGAAGAATCCTTTTGGAAGGCATCACTTCTTCCAAAGGTCTGAATTCACTGCACTGGGCTTTAAGGGAAGGAACAGAAGTGGTTTTGATCCAGTACTCTAGGACCTAGTTTTATGAAGGTGACAAAAAAGGGAAAAAGGCACAAATCTAAGCACTCAACTTTGCTAGAGAGGGGCATTTAGAACACAGCTAATTAGAAAGTAGATGTCTCAACTGAGAAGGCTCAGTAACCTGTGCCCTCACCACCCATGGATAAGAGGGAAGTCGGGACCCGAGGTTACCTGGGTCCTGAGGAGAGACAGGTCCTGTGGAGGTTGCAAGGAGTGGATCTTGAACATGGGAAGGAGAGGAAACCAGTGCTACCTGGCCCTGGGGTGTCCAAGAAGAAGGAAATCGCATATTCCTTCACCAAGTGTTGTTTCCTTGTCTTGCAATGCAAAGAATTCTGATGGAGGGAAGGCAAGTGAATAATTGCAAACTGGGGAAATCAGCTGGAGCAAATTATAGCTGTCCTTAAATTCTTGGGCTCAAGTGATCCTCCTGCCCCAGCCTCCCAAGTAGTTGGGATTACAGAGGGCTGGGGGTGTGGTTCAGTGAGAGAACACTTCATGCTTGAGGCCCTGAGTTCAATTCCAGCACTTGGGGAGCAGCTAAAAAAAAAAAAGTAAAATTAATTTTAATAACATTTTACTTAACCATATACACACATATATATGTAATTAGTATTATTTAAACATGTAATCAATATAAAATTTATTAAGGAGATCTTACATTTTTTGTGCTTTTTTAAAAAAATCCAGTGTGTATTTCATACTATCTCAATTTAAATTTTCATCAAAAAATTTTATCTGCATTTAATTTCATAAACTCTGCAATTAAAAAAGTAGATGTACAGCCTGGCATGGTGGCACATGCCAGTAATCCCAATGGCTAGGGAATCTGAGGCAGAAATATCAAGAGTTCAAAGCCAGCCTCAGCAATTTAGCAAAGTCCTAAGCAACTCAATGAGACCCTGTCTCTAAATAAACTCCAAGGAAGGGCTAGGGATATACCTCAGTGATTACATGCCCCTGAGTTCAATTTCCAGTACTATATATATATATAAAAAAAAGATTTATTGTTCCAAGATTAATTATTCCAAGCATACTTAAAAATTTTAAGAACTGCAGGGCGCGGTGGCACACAAAGGACCGGGACTGTGGCTCAGTGGTTAAGTATCCCTGGGTTCAATCCCCAGTACCCCCCCAAAAAAATTTTTTTTTTAATAACTGAGTCAAATATCAGCTTTTTTCAATTTAAATTAATTAAAATTAAATTTTTAATTCTCTGATTACCCAGTTTCTACTAAAGCCAAGTGCTCAATTAGCCACATGTGTCTAGTTAGTTAGTGGCTACTATAGTGGGTAGCACAGAACTGGCTGATCTTAGGCGCCAGTGGCTTTCAACACCAGCAGGTGTGTGTTGCTGCCTCGCTAGTATTTATTCCCAGCTGCACCTCTGCACTGCAGACCTGTCTAACCAGAGTCTGTTCAACCCTCCACTTGGATGTCTAATGGGTGTCTCAAACCTCACACTGGAAACTGCTCCTGAGAGTCCCACCCACACCGGCCTAACAAGCAAGGCAAGTTTCCTCCATCTAATTTAATGGTTTCTTCCTGTTACTCAGGCCAAAACCTCATACTAGCCTTGACACATTCTCTCTCTCTCTCTCTCTCTCTCTCTCTCTCTCTCTCTCCTCTCTCCTCTCTCCTCTCTCCTCTCTCCTCTCTCTCTTCATAGCTAGCCTGGCAATAGATCCTGTCGCCCTTTCCTCCAAAGTATTCCCACCAACAGAATGGCACCGTTCCCCATCACTTCTGCTGCCACCCGCTCCAGTCCAGCTTCCGTATCTCTCCTGGGATTACTCTAAGAGCCTCCTGACTGATGTCACTACTTCTGTTCCTGCCCCTGCAATCTGCTTACTGGCCCAGAGTGCTGCTTTTCAAAAAAAGTCAGACAATGTCTCTCTGCTCAGAACTCTGCATGGCTCACTTCTCACCCAGGAGAGAAGCCCAAGTCCTCACAATGACCTTCCCTGCTCCAGTTCCTTTGAGCCTTTATCACGGTCTACCATGCTCTACATTTTACGTATATTGTCCTGTCTTTCCCATTTCAAAATAAGCTCCAGCAGGGCAGGGATTTTTGTGTTCCTTTTGTGCTGCTGTGTCTCCAGGGTATAGAATAGTGTCTGGAACCTATTAGGCGCTCAATATTTTAAATGAAATGAATGAATGATGGCTTCTGGGGAGGGAGAAAAGTTGAAGCAAATCCAGGGGCAGAAGCTCCTTTCTTCAGCCTGAAGCCGAAGTTGGGGAGCATGAGGGTCGTGCGAAGGCACTGGAGCCTGGCTGTCTGCAAGATGGGAGCGGTGCTGGCTCCTCAGCGTCCGAGGAAAGCAGGGAGTGGAGTGGATCTTCCTGGTCCGCACCCTCCCGGCGGGGCTGGGAGCAAGGGAGAGGAGGGCTGCCTTCGCCCGCCCAGGGATCCCGGGAGAGAGCAATGCCGAAGAGCTCTAAAGAGCACACCTCTCTCTCGATGCCAGGTGGGGGCTTGTTTTGAGGACCTTAAGTGACAGATGCGCGGCCGACTAGTGCCGAGGGCCGGCGGGGCTTTGTTCGGGAGGAGGAGCCACCGCAGGCCGGGCGAGGAGGAGCCGGGTGTGCGCGTGCCCGTTTGCGCGAGCGCCGGGGCGTCCCCTTTGGCGGCGCGCGCACCCGGGCTCGGCTTACAAAGGAGACTCCTGGCCCCTTCCCCGCGGCGTCGCGCCCGCAGCCCCCACTCAGAGTCCGTGACCCGCTCGCGCTGGTCGTAGCTGAAGGTCCCGCGGGAAAGCGTCGCTGCGAGCCAATCCAACAGGCCCGGCCGCCTGTCCCCACAGCTGCCCTTTATTTATTTATTTCGGTGGACAAGGCGGAGTCATCTATCTTGAAGACGAAAATCTTTCCAGGAAGTTTGTACCTATTAATATTTCAGTTCCTGGCAGCTGCTTTCAGTGCTGCGGTGGGGGGAGGGCCAAGTTCAAGGCTGCCGGAGAGAGTGGAACCTGCAGCTGCTGCGCCCACAGCCGACTGTCCCTGGCCGGTCTGCGGCGGAGGGCCGAGGGCAGCCCCGGGGACTCCCAGACATACATACCCACTCCCCGCCACCGTGGGAGCCGGCCCCCGGCGCCAAGGCCGGGTGGCTTCCCTCGGGAGCGACGCGCTGGGGGAGACAAGTGGACACCCAGGCTGCGACGAACCTGAGAGGGGGACAGCCAGCTCGGAGCTTCCCGCAGAGGGCAGAGGAGGCAGCCTTGTGGAGAGGGGCTTTCGGCCACCCCAGATGTCGGGGCGCGGGGAGGCAGGAAAGGTGCATCCCGGCGAGGAACGAGCATCCTGGGAGCAGCGGGGAAGGGTGAAGCCAGGCCCCTAAAGTCAGAACACTGGTTCTGACCTTGCTCCATTCACATGACCAAAGGCGCTGCAACAGAAACTCGACATTTGAAAGTTTGCTCCTTACCACCACCTTGCAAGGTTGATATATCTCCAAACGACAGAAGCGGGAAACGAAGCTCAGAGAAGTTAAGTAACCTACTCAGGTCATAGTGCTGCTACCCGACAAGTCACTCAGTTCTGACAAACATCCTGCAAGAAAGGGTCCCTTGGAAGAAAATGCAACTGTATTCATCTTGCAGTATCAGCCAAAAGAAGGATCCCCTGAGGGAAACCACAAAAACATATGGAATTGGAGACCTGGGAGCCTGCCAGAATTTCATAATCCCCTTCATTCCCTGGCAGAAGTGCCGGCTCAGGCTTTCTAGTCCGTCACATCTGGAACATCAATCATTTTGCCAAAGCACTTGCATTTTTCACACCCCTCAGGTGCATATTTTGATAAAGATATTTGAAGCAGTTGACATAGCCACATCTGGAATGTTGGCTCTTGACTAGGGTGCTTCAAACCATAACTGTCCCCAGGGTATAAATTGGAGTCATCACACATAGACACCTCACACTGTCTCTTCTCTAGTATTCTAGTTGGTTGTAGACACTATGGCAACCTTCCTGCTCAGGATTATCAGCCCCACTCTGCTCAGGGACTCTGTCCAGCTCTGCATGGAGGTCATTGGCACCAGGTCACTGGCACCAGGTCACTGGCATCAAAGCCAAGACTTGGAAAGGAAAAGGAAAAGTTTGTCCCATAAATCTTCCCCTCTGGCCCCCAGGGTCCACTCCCCTCTTGGCCCTTCCCCATTCTACCCTCTTACCCCTTCCCCAGACACATGTGTTCCTCCCAGGAGACCTACACCACACTGGCCAGTGAGCTAGAGGGGAGGGTATGACAGAATCAGACATTTTAAGGTAGGATTTGCCAACTAGAAAGTCTTCCCCAACACCATCTCCAGGGGGAAAATGCTCAAAGGAAAGTCCCTAATGGACTGTGAGGAGAGCTGGCCAGAGCATGTCTGCCTGGGATGCCAGGCATGGCCATCTAGTGCAGGAATTTCAGCTTTCCACCAGCTACAGTCAGCAGGAGATGATTTTGAAGGCTTAAGTCTTCAAGCATGGCGACCTCCTCTGAGTTTTCCCAGTCTCTGAGCCTTACCCAAAGTACCCTGCTTCTGTTCGCATTCACGCCCAGGAGGGTTCAGTGAGGGGGGGTCCATGAAATAAATGCCTGCTGCTCCGCTTGGGTGGGCCAGGCCCTGCCAGCTGCCTTCACTTTTGGCTGCAGAAAGCCTGCCAGGCTGCAGTGTGCAAGGGCCTGGAACAATGACTGGTAGCATCAGCTATTTTAATGCAGAGTTAGGCACACAATCCTTGCTAAAAATAAATACAAAGGAAAACCCCAAAGTAGCTAAGCCTATTTTAATACCTTTTATTTTTCTTGTTCCTGGTTCTTTTGTCTTCTCCTTGCAACTTTGGAGCTGTGTTTCACACAGGGCCCACCCTGAGTGTTGTCAGGGCTCCCATCCATGTCCTGGTCATATAGCCCCATCTTGATCCTGGGCAGAAACCGAGTAATAGGGAATAAAAGGGGAAAGCCAATGACCATTTCTTTGAGTGTAATTTACATTAAATAGAATGGTGGCACCACTTCTGAGACAGGGCAACTAAAAGGGAGCTTAGAGACTAGGAGCCCTCTTCCACCCTCACCTGCCCCCCCCCACTCTACACAGCCCCCTTGGGTGGGGAGGAATTTTGCAAAGCACTAGCTTAAGAAATGGCTATAGAATGATGCCTTCCTCCTGATAGGAGAGAAGATATCTGAGTACCCTGGAGTTCCTGGGGCCATCATTGTTTGTCTTTTCAGAAACAAATAGGGGTGACAACTTTTGGGGATGTCTACCTAGCCTGGAACCAATCTCTTCTGTGGGGACTGATCTATATCCATCAAAGTTCAAAGAGGTAGATTCCACCTGGTATGGTATTTCACATGTTCTCTGCTAAGTCCCACCCCACCTCCCCCACAGTTGATAAGATCAGGGACAGGCCCCTGGTCCAATCAGAGTCTCTTCCCAGGAAATTGGAACAGGAGAGAGTCAAAGTCCAACATGTAGGCCCCCCTCAGTGAGTTTCTACTGACTGCTTTTTTCCAGAGTATGGGCCACACTTTCCCATTTTGTTGTTGTTGTTGAAAATTGGGCATTTTAAATAATAACTCGTAGCACCTTTGATTCCCTCCCTGCAACATGGTTTTTGTTGTATTTTGCTTTTTCAGTGGTTTTTGTTGTATTTTGCTTTTTCAGTGGCTTCCTTGAACAAATTCTATGGAGTCTATCCCCCACTCCTCACAATGTACAGCTGCTCATAACCCTGCTCAGTTTTTATCCTTCTAGTGCTTATTTTTGTTTCTTTCTTTTCTTTTGGTTCCAGGAATGGAACCCAGGGGCGCTTAACCACTGAACCACATCCCCAGCCCTTTTTCTATTTTTATTCAGAGACAGGGTCTCACTGAGTTGCCTAGGGCCTCAGTAAATTGCTGAGGCTGGCTTTGAACTCACATTCCTCCTGCCTCAGCCTCCCAAACCGCTGGGATTACAGGCATGTGTCACCACGCCCAGCTTCTAGTATTAATTTTTAAACCTGCCTTTCTAGGAGCTGTCTCTGAGTCAGTGACTGGTTGGAAGTTGAGCAGAAACATTTTGAGCTAGTAAGGTCTGCACTCTTTGTGAATATGTCTGTGTGTAGATTGGGGGAAAACCTAGGCAGTTTTACAAGTGTGACCCAGCTTTTGCTTTCCGCTGGGCTCTTTTGTGTCTCCTCTGCAAGTGTGCAGGGCATGAGGATGCCTGCAGAGCCAGGGCCTTCTCTGTCTCTCCTGAGTGTGGTGCAGATTTGTGCATATGTGCAGCCCTGTGCATATGTGCAGCCCTCCAGACCCCTGAGGATGGGAAGGAGTTTAACCTCTCATAAACCTCTTATCACTGGCCAGAGAGCAAGGTCATTGATCACCAGTATTTGGTTCCTTATTATCAGGGCCAAGAAGGATGCCTGTGTTTGGACCTCAGGCACAGCCCAGGAACCTGAGCCCCACAGCTAAGGTACCAAGGGGAATGTAGGGGTCTTCCTGCTCCCAGGCCAATCCTACATAGCCTTCTCCCCACCCCATCCCCCCAAGTTACTTAAAAGTGCATTGGTATGGGCCTGGGGAAAGGAGAAGTAAAGACTGAGTTCAAAACTGCAAGAACCAGGTAGGGGACAGGAGCCTGGTAGATGGTTAACTCTGGCAATATCCTAGCCACCCTGAGAAGGGCAGGAGGTTGATTGGGAACAGAGGGCTCAGCTAGGGGCAGGGATGTTGGTGAGCAGAGCCTGGACCCTAAAGGATGGAGAAGCACCCCAGTTTTCCCTTGTGTGCCCCCCAATTCTGTCCCCTAGTGAAGCCAGTGGCGGGCTCACTGCGGAACCCCACCTGGACATTCACACGTTGGTCCTTTCATTGGTGGATTTTCTAAAAGATTTGTATGTTACTCTGTTGTGATCCCCCCCTTTATGTTTATAAAGCATTTTCTTAGGTATGTGTTGGGTAGAGGACATATTCACACAGGTCACATTTCTTTCTTTCTTTTTTTTTTTTTTTCTTTGTAGTTCTGAGAATGGAACCCAGGGTCACACATGCTGGGCAGGCACTCTACCCCCTGAGCTATATCCAAGGGGAGTCAGACAGAGTGGTGTGTCCCTATAGTCCCAGCTAGGTGAGAGGCTGAGGCAGGAGGATGACTTGAGCCTAGGAGTTCAAGGCCATCCTAGGCAACACAGTGAGACCCTCTCTCCTAAGTAAATAAATAAAAGGGGAAAAGGGTATTCAAGGACAAAGGCCCTCCCCTCTGAGCCCCCAGCACTCTGGCTCAGCTTGGTCTGTGGAGCCAGGTACTGTTCTGTGTTCCAGTTGAGCAGTTTTAACTCCCAGGTATGTGGCAGAATTTCCCTGAGGTGGGATAATGGGGCACCTCCATCCCCAGCCCTGGAGGCAGGACTGTGCAGATGATAATAATGCCAAGGCCAGAGGAGAGCAGAGCCAGAGTGGGCCCAAGGGCCTGGGAGAGGCCAGGAACAAAGGGTGAGTCTCTTGGCTCTGGCTGAGCTAGTGGGACAGGTGTTGGCTGCTTCTTGCTCATCTGTCTCCCTGAGAGCAGAGAAACTGCTTGCCTTTCTTGGGCCTTGAGGGGTTTTGAACCTCATCCTTCAGGAGAACCCCACAGCTCTGCTCAGCCTCCCCTCAGGGTGATCAGGGACCTCAGGTACTGGGAAATCTGCACTTGGTCTGACTCCCCCACCATGTAGGACCTGGACCTGTCCCGTGTTGTAGGGTCCTTTCTTGCCTTTTGGGTTGGGGGCAGTTGTACTATAGCACTGTTGGTGCGTGGGGGAATTAGGTCAGGAAGGGGAGTTGGGTGAGGATTCTCCCTTATTAGGTGACCTATTCCAGCAGACATATGTCCCTTCTTGAGGGTAGCAGCAGCTGTTAGCTACAAGGTTCATTAAGGAAACCCCTGGCACTAAAGGAGAGGTGAATAGTGGCAATGAATGTGGTTCGGTGAGCCATATATCTCCTGGTGCAGTGCCTGATCCAGCTGCTTGCCTGGGGTGCCCTCTGTTCATTGGTTCAATGGTTATGATTGCCCTGGCTATATAGGGTATTTGTGGTGTCCACCTCCCTTCTGACCTTGGGGTGCTGTCCATCCGGTGGAGGAGAAGAAGGAAGAGGGAGGATAGAGAGACAAAGAGTTGGGTAATTGGCTTTTACTTAAAGGACAAAACATTTTGGGGGGTACTAGAGATCGAACCCAGGGGTACCACTGAGCTATATCCCCACCCCTTTTTATTTATTATTTTTTTATTTTTTTTAAAGAGAGAGAGAGAGAGAGAAATTTTAATATTTATTTTTTAGTTTTCGGCGGACACAACATCTTTGTTTGTATGTGGTGCTGAGGATCGAACCCGGGCCGCACGCATGCCCAGGCGAGCGTGCTACCACTTGAGCCACATCCCCAGCCCTTTATTTTTTATTTTGAGAAAGGGTCTCACTAAGTTGCTATGGTTCTTGCCCAGTTGCTGAGGCTGACCTCCAACTCATGTTCCTCCTGTCTGAGCCTCCTGAGTTGCTGGGATTATAGGCATGCCCTGCTGTACCCAAAGAGCAAATTTTGAGGCCTGAGTCCCTGGCTACTGATTGGGCTACTTTGATAGGTAGGTGGTCCAGGGGATGGGTATAGTTAGAGCCTCCTGGTGTGAAAGGGCATTTATGTATGGCTTCCTGGGCATATTTCTAAAGGAGGAAATTTAGGGCCTGATAAAACATAGTAAATTCTGCTGACTGCAGAGAAGTGTGAGGAGGCCTGAGACTCCTTCCAGAGCAGGCCCTCGTGTATGGGATGAGCCAGAAAATAGATGGAGCCTCCTCGTTTGCGTGGCCAAGAGAGCTTCCTCCCCTCATGGGATATCTGTTCCTAGCCCAGAAAGGAGTCCTCAGTGGAGCCTCAATACTCAGTTAGTTACCAACCACACAGGAACATGTGACATCGCCAGGCAATAAGGAGAAGACCAGTGAGGAAGCCCAGAGCACTCAAAAAGAGTCCCAGGTGGATGAGGGAGTGGAGGAGAGACCAACTGCTTCAGGGCAGAGGGTCTGCACTATCCCCATAGTCCCGTGAGCCTAAGTTATCTTTGGATTATGGTCAGAAAAAGTTCCCCTGGAATTCTTCTTAGTGTTATGGCCAAGAATTGCAGGGGGCATCTCTAAGTGAGTCACCCTTGGTCCCACTTCATAGATGAGGACACTGAATCTCAGGAGGTTCAGCGACTTCCCTCAGGTCACACAGCTCATAAATGGTAAAGTCAGAATCTTTCAACCCCAGTATTAAGAAGTAAGAAGCACTATAAAAAATCCTAGCTGGGAACAGTTGCAGGCATCCCTATAATTCCAGCTACTTGGGAGGCTGAGGCAGCAGGATCACAAGTTCAAGGCCAGCCTGGGAAACTTGGGGAACTCTGTCTCAAAAACTAAAAAGGGCTGGGGATGGAGCTTAGTTATGTAGAGCCCCTGAGTTCAATCCCCACTACCAAAAAATATAAGGTCCTATAAAATGTTCCCAGCTGAACGTACCCCTACTGCACAACCTGATTCAAAGTAAGTGTCAGGGACTATAGATGGGACAAATGAAAAATACATAGAAAACAATGAAGAAATACGTTGCATGAGGGTCTTTCTGCCCATGCGCACGGTGGATAGGATCCATCTCTCCTCAATGGGCTCTGAGCCTCCCAGGTTGCCAGGATCCGGGGTGGCGGGGAGGACCTGTGGGGACTCGAGTTGAAGACAGTTGGGTGGTCCCCCCCTGAGGCCCCAGGGTTGGCAGCCCTCCTTACAGGCTTCCCAGGTTTTACCCCCACCCTCTTCCAGGTGGGCCTGGGCATCATCCCAGGGGAGGCTGGGGCACTGTGGAGGGGGAGCTGTCCTAATTGAGGGTGAAGAGGGCCCTGCCAAACATCAACACTGACTTCTAACTCTTCTTCAGCCAAGACCAGGTGAGCCTGTGTGTGTTCTGCTAGCTTTTTGGATTGAATGAAAAATTCACAAAATTCAGAGATTTAAAAGCAGTGAGTGAGCAGTAGTATCTACTAACAGATTCCTACCCAGCACCAAGAGACCCAGAGAAGGGCAAGGCTTGAGTAGTTATATTGGGCTCAGGCTGGTAAGCCAAGATGCCATCCAGACGTCCCATGGAATCCTGGAGCTAGAGATGCTATCTTATCTATCCTCCAGTGCCCAGAGAGATATTGCGCTGAATTCAGTAATGCCGTGAGCATGTGTGGGTGAGAGTAAGAAATGGGAGGGTGTCCCCAAGCCAGGCAGGATGAGCAAAGCCAGAGCCCTCACGAGGGACACCCATTCTGGACAGAGACAATCTGGAAGGCCCAGTACACCTAGGCTGTCCAACTGAAACGTGCAAAGCAGCCAAAGAATCCGCCTTAGGAGGTGGGGATATAAGAGGGGAAATTGAGGCAGGAAAGGGCCCAGATGCAGGCCACCAGGCCTGAATCTGACTCCATGCTGGGGTGGATGCAGAAGGAATAGAAAAGAACAAGGTTCAGAGAGTCTTTCCATACAGAATATTCTATGTACCTACTAGATAAAGTCTGAAGCAACCATGACTTCCCTTAACCCATGTGTTAGTCAGCCTTCCATTACTATAATAAATACCTAAAATATTTACAGTATTTTATTACCAAAAAAAGAGGTTTATTTTGGCTCATAGTTTAGAGGTTTCAGTCCATGATCCTTCAGTCCCATTACTTGAGGTTTCTGGTGGCACATCATGGCCAAACGTCATAGAGCAAACCCACTCACCTCCCAGTGGAAAAGCAAAAGAGAAAGAAAGTGGGGGTTGGGTCCCATTATCCCCTTAAAGGTCATTCCCCAATCACTTAAGGTTCTCCCAGTAGGCCCCACCTCTTTTTGTTTGTTTGTTTTTGGTACTGGGAATTGCACCCAGGGGCCCTTTACCACTGAGCTATATTCCCAACCCTTTTTATTTTTTATTTTGAGACAGGGTCTCACTAAGTTGATGCTGGCATCCAGCTTGGAATCCTCCTGCCTCAGTTTCCTGAGTCCCTGGTATTACAGGCATGGGGTCATTGCCTCTGGCTACCTCCCATCTCTTAAAAGTCCCCCTACCTTTCTGTGGCCCCAAGCTGGGGACCAAGAGTTTAATACATGAGCCTTTAGGGGATCCTTAGACAAGTCATAGCAGCCCCATAACCATTTTTTACCAAGGAAGAATTTATTTTACAAAATGATTCATGTCCAAATCATCTGACCTACTATAAATATTCTAGTTACAAAAGGGATTTGCCTACAACTTATTCATTGAGAAAAATCCCCTTTCAAATTATCCCTATTTTCAAGCAGACCACTGGCTTCTGCATGTCTCCTGGATGGAACAGATCTTTTACCGAAAGCTTAAAGGAAAGTTTTTCATGGTTGTTTCGAATAGTGACAAAAATCAGTGTGGGGGAGACGTGCACCTGGGAATTCTAGGCTCTAAGTTCTACCCGGGCTTCCAAAGGTGGTAGAGACGCTTTCTCCCTCGTCGCCAGCCCGAAGGGCGGGCGGGGAAACCTCGGCATTTGACCCATCGTACTGGAAGTGCTCACTGTCGGGTCCATAGGCGGGAAACCGAGACAGGAGGAGGGCCACCAAGTGCCCTAAAGTCATACAGTGACCCATCTCGTTTTCCAGGCTGGTGGCCTGTTGACGCTGGTGGCCTGAAGACGGACGTACGACCGTTTACCTATCCTACCAGGGCAGCAGGTGACTCGCTGGCCGCTGACCTCCGCGTCTGAGTTGGGTCCCGCGCTCTGCAGGGTAGCAGCGGGCTGGGGCGCGGGAGGGCCAAGGTGACGGCGCTCGCGCGCCCTCTGGTGGCCGCCACGCGCGGCAGCCGAGAGCGCGAAATCTCTGGCCCCGCAGCGGGTGGGGGTGATCGCGGTTCGGGGACCCTGCGCGCTGGGGCTAGTGGGGCTCGCTGTCGCCTTTCCTTATTTACAAAAAGGAAGTGTATGTTTAGCAAAACCTAACTTCTGTGAAACCAGCGGGGACACCTGGCCCTTTGTGGGAGGAGCGCCCTCGTGGCGCGTGGCCCGGGCAGGAGCGGTTGGGGACAGCCGTGCGGAACGGAAATGGTGGCTATTGTTGTGGCGTCGTGTCGCAGTGTGTTGGCAGCACGGCCTCCGGACCCCACCTGCCTGAAGCAACGAGTACCCCCCCCCCCCCCCCCCGCCAAGTCGCCCGGGGCGCCGAGGCTCCCCAGCCCCACGCGCCGCTTTGTTCCGCCGCCTCGCCCCGCCCCGCCCGAGGGCCCTGGGGGAGCGCCCGGCCGCAGACCCCGCGCAGCTTCGCAGGGTCGGTCCCCGCGGAGAAGAGCGGCTGGCGCCAGTGGCCCAGGAGTTGAAGGAACTGGCTGAAAGTCACAGCAAGGACCCAACTCAGATCTGCTGGGCCCCAGCGGGCACCCCAGGCCTCTCCAGACCTCCCGGGCTTCCTGCGCCCTCCCGCAGCCTCTGCGCCGCTCCTGGGAAGGCCCAAGGCGGGAGGTCAGGGAAGAGCCAACCCAGTCGCTCCAAGCTCTGGCGGATGAATGCCCTGGTTTTTCAGATCGCCCTTGTTTATAAAATTCATCAGAGGCGCCGCTTCCTGGACTGTATAATCCGAAGACAGAGTCACTTGTAGTGCCCCTTTCTTAGGTGTCCGTCCCAGCTCCTAGCTGTTGGCCAGGCACTTCTGTGCGGCCAGCGGCTACCCAGAGGGAGGATTCGCGCAGGCGCACAGCTAGGGCCTTGCTCAGCAGTCCAGACAGCAACTCTAGCGGGCAGCCGCAGGAGGTAGCTATAAAGGGTGCTGAGCAAATGCTCCTGGGAGACCTCACAGGTAGGGGAGCTGGCCCTGGCACTGGGGAGCCCTTAGCAGGGCCTGCACTCTCCAGAAGCTGGCACACGTAGGTACTCAGAAAATATCTTAAGTATCTTCTTGCGTGATGGAGTGGGACCTGACTGTGTAGGTGCTGGCGGGGCAGAGAGAATGAAAAAGATCCGACGGGATGGTTTGAGCCTGCAGGAGCTCAGGGGGTTACAGGGCAAGAGAACCTGCTGCAGGATCAGGGGCTCTGGATTTTCTGGTTGGAAAGGAAGTTGGCCGAATGGAGATGAAATTGAGGAGGACTTAAGGGCTGGCAGAGGGGCTGTCTTTGTCTGTTTGTGCTGTTGTAACAAAATGGGTAATTTATAAACAACAGAAATTTATTTTCACGGTTTTGGAGGCTGGTAAATCCAACATTAAGATACTGCGGGTTTAGTGTCTGGGAGGACCCATTTCCCACTTCCAAGATGGCACTTTGTTGCTGCATGCAGAAGGGAGGAGTGCTGTGTCCTCGGGCTGGGGGTGTGGCCCAGGAGTAGAGCACTTGGGCCCTGGGTTTCATCCCCAGCAATGCAAATAAATAAATAAATAAATAAACAATTGTATCCTACAATATTGAAAGAAAAGAAGGAAAGAAACTTCCCCTTTCAACCTAGAGCTCTTTTATGAAGTTGCTAATCCGTTCATTAGGACTCTCAAAAGCCTCACCTCTTAACCATTGCATTGGGGATTAAGTTTCCACATGAATTTTGGAGGAGACACCATCATTCAAAGCATAGCAGGGTCCCAGAAAGTGTAAGGGCACCTGTAAAGTGGACCCTCTGAGGGTGAAGTAAAGAGAGGCTGGATGAAATAAACACTGGTACTTACAGCTAAAAGTGACAGTGAACTAGGGGCCCATGGTTCACACCTGTAATCCCAGCAGCTCAGGAGGGTGAGGCAGGAGGATCAAGAGCTCAAAGTCTCAGCAAAAGCAAGCCACTAAGCAACTCAGTGAGACCCTGTCTCTAAATAAAATATAAAACTGGGCTGAGGATGTGACTTGGTGGTCCAGTGCCCCTGAGTCCAATCCCTGGTATCCCCCCCTCCAAATAAATAAAAAATGAAAGGCCCACCTGGCTGGGATGATGATGTGGGGGAGAGGCTGCAGAGAGCTGAGAAGGACACCCAAGGATGAGAGGAGAGACAGCTTGGTGGGTGTGGGAGAAGACCAGGGTTGCTCATCCTTGAAGCATCTTTGAGAGCAACAGGGACTCAGATCTCAGATACTGGCAACAGAACTTGTTTATTTACCTTTGTCTTGATTTAAAAAGATATCATAAGGGCATGTGAAATGATAGGCCTCCTTCACCCCTCCCCAGTTCACCCCCTAAGGAGTAACCATTATTAATTTGCCATGTGTTCTGGCCAGTCCTATTTCCACTCAACCCCTGTGGTTCTGGGGATTGAACCCAGGGATTCATGCATGCGAGAGACAAGCACTCTAACCCTGAGGTGCACCCCCTACCCTACACTTTTTTTTTTTTTTTTTTTGTATCAAGGATTGAACACAGGGTGCTTTACCACTGAGTCACATCCCCAACCCTTTTTTAATTTTTTATTTTGAGACAGGCTCTCACTAAATTGCTTACGATCTTGCTAAATTGCTGAGGCTGGCTTTAAACTTGCAATCCTCATGCCTTGGCCTCCGGAGTCGCTGGGATTACAGGTGTGCACCACCCTCAGCTGCACTGTTCTTTTTTTTTTTTTTTTTGGTATGAGGGATTGAACTCAGAGGCAGTGGACCACTGAGCCATATCCCCAGCCCTATTGTGTATTTTATTTAGAGACAGGGTCCCACTGAGTCACTTAGTGTCTCGCTGTTGCTTAGGCTGGCTTTGAACTCTCGATCCTCCTGCCTTAGCCTCCCTAGCCGCTGGAATTACAGCGCCATGGCACCCGGCTGCACTGTTCTTTAATAGATGTGTTGCAGGTCTCCAATCTAGCACCTCCTTTCATCCGTAGCACAATATTCCACAGAATAGGTGCTCCCCATCTCCGTGGACTTCTGCTTTGTTTCTCTCTGCTCCATTATGACTGTCCACCTTTGCACATATATTTGAGTCCAGTGCTAGAATATGAGGGGAAGTCTCAGTTTGAGGCCCTGTTGGCGTGAGCTTTAAGCTTGGTGACTTGGATGGGCAGGGAGCTGGCAGTGCACACTGAACAGGCGGGAAATGTGGGCTGGGGATTTGGGACTCAAAGTTCTAAAGGCACAAAGTGTTAAGTCCCTGGTTTTGTTTCTGGGCTATAGAAAAGGCTGAGATCATGTAGGCCCAGGTGAGTCCACTAGATGGCGCCAAAACCAGTAATATGAGGCTCTGGCTACCCAGGCTCAGACTCACTGCCGAAAGGAATCCTGGGTGTGACCCTTGGCTCCTAGAAGGCTGGTAAAGCTTCTCTCCTAAGCCACCACTGATTGCCTGACCTGAATACTTGGGAGGTTGGGAGCGGAGAGTGGGTTAAACAGGTTATGCCCTGGGGCTGGAATTGAGGCTCTGGGATAGGCTGTGACAGCTCAGACAAGCTGCTTCTAATTTGCACAAGTTCATAAAGTTCTCCCAGTACAGATGGAGGTTTAAAACATGGGGCCTGTACTGTGTATTGCTGGTACCTGCACAAGAGCCAGCAGCTGCAGATGGGGAGGGAGCTCCCTTTGCTGGAAGTTTAATGATGATGCTAGGAGAGCCCGGGGCCCCCAGAGATGCTCCCTGTCACGGGGAGGAAACAGACACTGGACAACCACCCTTTGTGTTGTGGGGATTGCTCTAAACTCAATTTGGAATCACATAGGGCGATGAGAGGGAAACAACTAAATCCCTCACCCAGGTAAGGAGAGTTGTGGTGCTTGTCACCATTTATCCAGGAAAGCTTCAAAGTAGCAGCAGCAGAAACTCTCCCTTCTTCCCTCCTGTCACTTTCCTACCTGGTCCTTGAGTTCAGACACTCATAACAGCCACCAGACCTTTCTTCCAGAGCTGCAAGCTGCTTAGGCTCCCAGTGCTAGAGCTCAGACTTTTATTTATTTTTAACTGGGGATTGAACCCAGGAAATTTCCACTGAGATACACCCCATTCCTATCCCCCCACTTTTAAGTTTGAGATAGGGTCTCACTAAGTTGCTGAGGCTGGCCTCAAACTTGTGATCCTCCTGCCTCAGCCTCCCCAAGTTACTGGAATTATAAGTATGAACCACCACACCTGGCTTCAGATCTAAAAAATGGATGATTTAGAGGAGTATATTAACCCCTAGCCCCAGGTCTAGCACAATAACTCCATGGAATAAGAAGAAGAAAGGGAGGAGAAAGAATCGTTTCTCATTGTGCTGGGGCAATAGCTAAGGTGTGGTTGAATGGATTTCCCAAAAATGGCACCACCATCTTGTAGTAAGCATCTCCCAACCACACATCCTTTTTGCAATGTGAGGTTAACAGTTGATCATGGACAGTGGGATCTGTTTCTTCTTTTGGGATCGGGATGCTGGTGACTGCTTTGGTAGTGATGTTCCATGATGGTAGAGCTTCCACCACCTGCCATTCTCTGTCTTGCAAATCCACCCAGCACCCATATTGGAGGTATTCCATAGAGCTTGAGATGCCAGAGTGTTAGAGTCTGTAAACAAGTCAAAATAACACCTGGCATTTTGCCAGGGGAATGTTAGAGTTCGTAAACAAGTCTGGATGGTGCCTGGCAAAATGCCAGAGGGAGTGGTTTGAGAAGTAACAAAAGCGAGCCATTAAGTGTGGAGATTCCTGATTGGTTGACTGATGTATCTAGTTTATGCTAATTAGATAAGCTGTGTGGAATGTATAAATACTGCTCCTGTCCTGCAATAAATGGCTCCTACTCCTGCTGTATCAATGTACACAAGTTGTTCGTCACCCCCCGGTTATTTTGCTGCCGAACGAACTGCGGCACCAGAGACCAGTTTTTCTGTCTCCAGATGGTTGAGTCATCTTAGAACAGAAGCCAGATGTGAAACTAAGCAAACCTTCCAATGATTCCACACCCAGACTTGGAGCCACATGCAGTGGAGTAGAGATGAGCTAGTCCTGTCCAAATAACAGATTCAGGGGCAAAACAATATTTAGTTGCTACATTTTGACAGGTGGTGTTTTTTTTTTCACAGTATTGAATAATGAAACACAAGACCTGAAGCTAGGGGTGGCCAGTCTCATCCCAGTTGGCTTTCAGGACACAAGACTGAACAAGTCTGGGGATGTGACTCCGTTGTGGAGTGCTTGCCTATCATGTATGATGACTCCTGCATCCCATCTCCAGCATCAGGAAAAAAACAACAACCACACAACTTTTGGTGCTAAAACTGACAGAGAGCTGGGTGCAGTGGCACCACCTATGATCAACTTGGGACGCTGAGATAGGAGGATTGCAAGTTTAAGGCCAGCCTCAGCAATTTAGCAAGGCCCTAAGCAACTTACCCAGACTCTGTCTCAAAATAAAAATAAAAATGATTGGGGATGCTGGGATGTAACTCAGTGGTAAAGCACTTGCCTAGCCTATGTGAGGTCCTGGACTCAATCCCAGTCCTGCACCAGAAACACCTGGGAACTTATTAAAATACAGATGGCTGGGCCCCACCCTGTTTCCAAGTTAGTTGGTCAAGGGTGGAGTCCAGTACTTTGCATTTCTAACTAGCTTCCTGATACTTCTGCTGTTGCTGCTAGTTGGAGCCCAAACTTCCAGAAGTACGGGTCTGAATGAAGAGTCAGGGCTGGGACCTGCAAATCTCAGTTTATTGCATGTCTCAGTATCTTCTTCTCCTGTGTCTGGTCTAGCCATATGGCAGGAAATAGAGGGGTCAAGGTCTTCTTGCTGTCAAGCAGAAGAAACCCTGGGCCTTCCTGGCAGAGTGGTGCTATGGCAACAAGGCTCGGCCCAGAAGTTTCCCAGAAGGAACCTGAGCCCCAGGGAGCAATGAAGTGAACAAACAAACCCAGAGGGTAGAGCTCAGCCTCTGGGGGTGGGGACAGACCCCACCCCTCAGAGGACAGCCCTGAACACCCTGAGGACCCAGCCTTCTGGGAAAGGAAATCAGTCATCTCCCAGGTCTTCAATTTTGTTTGTTTGCGGTGCTAGGGATGAAGAAACCCAGGGCCTTCTGCCTGCTAGGCCAGGGCTCTACCCCTGAGCCACGCCCCCAGCCCCAACGTGCCTTCCTGCTGGGGAGGCAGCTGGCTGTGACAGGACTTGTCAACTTTACCTGTTGATAATGAGGTGCCCCCAAGGTTCCCTCTCCCAACCACCTTCCCCATACTCCTCCTTTCCATCTCAAACTCTGCTCCCCACCTCAGCCTGGGCTGCACACAGTGCTTTTCTCCCCATTCTTAACTCCACGTGATTCCCTAAAGCTGTGAGCCCATGCTCCCCTCCCTCAGCCATTTAGCATGTTCCCCTCATGAGCCCCTGTCATTTTGGATTTCTTGACCTACACCCACACTAGCCAACATGACCCACAGACCTTGACAGGAAAAAGGTGCTGTGGCTGTCACCTGACATCCTCACCAAGCACAGTCATACCCATAGTCAGGGCTAAAGTAGCTGATTCCTGGAACCCACAGCCAGAGAGTTTTCAGACTTGGAGGGTGGCACATTTTCAACAAAAGCCCAATGTGGCATTGCCTTCATGCTGAGAAAAGTCTCTTTAACATTGAAAGGAAAGTGACCACAACACTCAGAGCAACCAAAAGATCTTTATTGCAGCAGTGCAACAAAGAGAAAGGAAAGAGAGAGAGAGAAAAGAGAAGAGATGAACAGGGAGAGAGCAAGAGCAAGAGAGAGACAGAGAGCGCGCGTAAGAAAGATAAAGAGCAAGAGAGAGAGAGAGAGCAAGAGAGAAAGAGCAAGAGAGAGAGGGAGAGAGAGGGGGGCCTGGCAGGAGGGAGTTTTTATAGCCCAAATCTAATGGGGCCTCTGGGTCTGCAAGCTGCTTTGTTGGCCCAAGGGGGGTTGAGTGCTCAGCCTTAAGCGGGACTTGACACAAACAGGTGATAAAGGACCAGATAGAGGGGGTTTGAGTGCATGGGCTATCTTGCAGCCAACATCTGTTCAGCCTGCCCTGCAGACAACACAGTTCAGCCTGCTCTGCACCCAACAAACATCATCTTGCACAGAAGGCCACCCAGGAAGAGGTGATGAGTGACAGAAACCCAACTCAAGTGGGCATGGGAGGAAGGGGAAACGCATTGGTTTTAAACCTTAGACAATGGACAAGGAGAGCAAAGCTTCACTGGCCTTATGTACAATGGCAGTAGAGACAGGGAATGCCTTCTCCTGCATCTCCTGGCTGATCTCCCCATCCAGCTGGAAAAAAATCACCCACAGGCTACAACTGCCAACAGAGGAACATCTAAGATCCCAAATTTTAAAATCCCGGGGAAGGGATGACTTACGTCAGGGGCTTCTCCCAGGACCAATGAACTATGATCTGCAGAGTGGGGATAGGCCCTGGGTTAGTGCCACTCAGGGTCTATGGGAAAGAAAGTGTGATAGAGAAGGGGAAAGCCCTGGATGATTTTTTCTTTTTAACTGAAAAATAAAAATTGTTCATATTTATAGTGTACAAGGATGTTTTGACACGTGTACATTGTGGAATGGCTAAATCCAGCTAATTAACAAATCCATTTTATATCTCCATAATTTCTTTTTTTTATTAATTCTGTCAGTTTTTTAAAAAATATTTTTAGTTATTGATAGATTTTTATTTTATTTATTTATATGTGGTCCTGAGAATCGAACCCAGTGCCTCACACATGCCAGGCAAGTGCTCTACCGCTGAGCCCCAGCCCCAGTCCCTCCAGAATTTATTTCTAACTCAAGTTTTATATCTAACATCTCCCCAGTTCCCCCTATACCTTTACTGGATTCTTGATTCCAATGTGTGGCGGCTGCTCCCAGTCACTGAGTCTCTGGGCTAGAGTCTTGATGTGTACCGGGCCTTCAAGATGGCCCCATGATGACTCCTGTTATGTGTACCCCTTCCACACTGGGCAGGGTTGAACTGTGTAACTAGTAGGACATTGCAGAAGTGACAGTGTATCTTCCAAGGCCACAAAACATATTCCAGCTTCTTCCTTGCTTTCTCTCAGATCAACTAGCTCTAGGGGATACCAACTGCCATATTGTGGGGACACCTAAGCAGCCTTTGAGGAGGGCTAGGATGACGCTGAGCAAAGCACTTACCTCACACCCAAATTTTTAGGGAAGCCAAGAAAATCAGTAATTGAACTAGATATTTTAAAAATAAAAAATGCAAATAAAATATCAAATTTTTAAATAAAGAATAACTCAGTCACAGTACCAGCCTGAGGCATATTGGAGCTTGAAGCAATAGGAAAAATCAGTAACATTGATTCTGAAATTGGATAGTTTCTGTTTGGGAGGTCACAATCCTAGGACTGAGGTGACTCTTGCTCACTCCCCTAACATGTGACCAAACAAGAAGAATCATTACCTGGCTCCAGTAAGGCAAATCCAGTCATGCTTTTGACTGAGGGCTCAGCCAATCAGGACAAGAAGAGTGTTGAACTGGGTGTCCACTAAGCCCAGCTTCCTTCCAGAAGAAACTCAGGAGGCCAGTTCCAGTCTACAGTCCATCATGATCATAAATAATAGCCTCAGTTCCAGAATGCTGATCACATGCCAGGCCCTCTGCCAAGCACCTGCTGGGTATTAACTCCTCACTCCTTAGAACAACTTTTAGAGTCCATTTTTTATTTTATTTAGTTGTAGTTGGACACAATACCTTTATTTTATTTATTATTATTATTATTTTTTATGTGGTGCTGAGGATCGAACCCAGTGTCTCGCACATGCCAGACAAGTGCTCTACTGCTGAGCCTCAGCCCCAGCCCACTCTTAGAACAACTTTTGAGATAGGTCCTGTTAGTATCACCATTTTACAAATACAGAGCCTCAAGTAACTTGTCCAGGTTTCCTCAGTGATTGACTGAGGCTGAATAAAGATGAAGGAACAAAGGCTGCTGATGGGATACCGGCTGGTAGGGTGAGGGAACCACCTCTGCCCCTTCCTTCCCCAGCATCCTGCCCAGATTCATATTAAGAGAGCAGCTTTGTGGGCACAGGCTGAGGGCACTGACCCTGCATCACTGGAGGGCAGGCCATGGTGAGCGGGGAAGCTATTCCAGGTGGCTCATGCTCCTGACCCATTGTAGTCAGCCCCTTCAACCACTGCTACCTAACACACCTTCTCAAGAGTCTGTCAAGGATCAGATTTGTTGCTCTTCTCTCCTTGGCCGTTTGCCTCCTTTCTTGAGAAGGGAATGGTGTTCACTTCATTATGTATCCCCATCACTGCAGCAGGAACTGTATGAGATACAGATGAAGGCGGCATCCCTGCCCTCCGGGTCCTCTCTGTTCTTGGTGGAGGAGGGGCAGATAAGAATGACTGTGGTTCCAAAGTCAGGGTGACGGTGTGAGGCAGAGTGAGGACAGGGGCAGAAGAGGGGGTCCTGAAGCCGTTATGGAGGGAGGACAGAGTTCTGAAGGTCAAGAGGAGTTAGCCAGGGGAGAGAGGCATTCCCTTAAGGGAAGGCCCAGAGGGTTACTGATGAACTCTGGGGGTACATCCTGGAGGCCAGTGGGGAGCAGTAAGAGAGGAGGCAGGAAGGAGGTGGAGCTGGATGTCGCTGAACTTTGGAATTAGCTCTGTTTGCCTTTGTCTAAAAATCTCTGGGGACCCAAAAGCCTTTAAACTGAGAAGGGACATGATTAGGCCAACATATCGGGAAGTCTCTGGCTGTGCTGCAGCATGGATAGGGGCCCAGGCAGCACCACAGCAGAGACACAGTACCCGGTAACCAGTGGTGCTCTGCAGAGGGAGGGGCTCGTTTGAAGTCCCACAGGGCTGGCTTCAGACATCAGCACCAAGATGTGGGCGCAGATAAGGGAGAATCTAAAGAGGACAGAGGTCACCAACATGGGGGTTCAAGCTATTGTGGGGTAGTTCTGGACACACCAAATTGAGATGTCAGTGGAGCCTCCTCAACCACCAGCTCCACAGTGGAATCCAGGAGGAACCTGGACCTCTGAGTGTAACTGGAGCATCTGCCTTTACCTCTGTGAGCAAGAGTGGCAGTCCCCACCCCATTATTTTTAAGGACCTCACTTAACCTCCTTCCCACTAGTGTCAGCAGTCTTCTTCCATATGACCATGACTCCCAAACCTAGTCAGTGTAAACAGTGGGTGTTGTAAAGGGTGCAGTCATCACAGTCTCAAGCCCCAAAGGCCTTGCTAGCACAGCTCAGGCTCCCACATCAGTATGAATCGTGGCCCTGTAGTCCTGTCCATATTAGGACATCATGTCACCTGCCAGCTCTGTCTCCAGAATGTATCCTACATCAACTCCCTTGTCTTACCACACCACCCTGTCCAAGCTACCATTGAGCCTCCTCAACCACCAGCTCAGCCTCCTAACAGGGCTCCTTGCTCTACTCTTACGCCCCCACTACCAGTATGGCAACCAGAAAAATCTCTTCAAGATATAAACCAGATCACTTCTCTCCCCTGTGAGCCTCCACCGCACCTGCAGTGGAATGGCGACCCCTTTCCCTAGTCAACAGAGTACCCTGCCTTCCCTGATCTCATCCTTTCCATTTTCCCAATGCCTACCTCTGCCTGTGGCCTTTCTTTACGCACCCAATTGCTTTCCTATCGTATGGCCTTTGCACCAGCTGTTCTCTTCCTCAAAGGCTCTGACCTCCATCTGCTGACCTGGCACTCAACCTGACAAAATAGCCCCTTCTCAGAGAACCTGTCCTGAACTCCCAAGCTAAGGTGGGGACCCCTGTTTCAGTATTGCTTCACCTTTTACTCTCAACACTCATCATCTGACATCACTTTGACTTGATGGTCTCTGCGCAACAGGTATCAGTTATCTAACAGCAGGGGCCATGCTGGGCTCCCCCACATCCTGGTGTCTGGCACTGGGACAGCAGGTGCTCAAGTGGTATGTGTTCAGCAAACTGTTATTGAATGCAGCAGAGAACTTGGTCCACAATGCTTCTAAACCCTGGCATTTGGACAGCTTGGTGACATCCTTGTCCCTGAGGCAGCACTTAGTGGGTGAGGAGGGAGTTGGTTTCTGTTACACAGGCTGACTAGGATGCTGCAGCTCTGAGCACCCAGCTGACCTCCTCCCATGCAGCCCAATGCTAGGCCAGGCTACACTGTCACTGCCACCTCTGTGCCAGGCTTGGCCTTTTGCCACTGCCTTTCTCCTTACCCAGTGCCAAAGTCCATCCCACTTCCTGCTTTGGGGAAATGATTCTCTTTATAGGAGAACCACCCTCTCCTTACTCCTGTTTGAAGTTGGGCCTAGGAGCTGGTGGGAGTGGAGGAGGGGAGAAACCACAGGGAGTGTGCAGGCCAGCAACCTCTTTGTCTATAGTCCTTTGGGAACAGGTTGATCACTGAGAAAAAGCCCACATGTACACCCTGCATACAGGTTTCTAAGGGGGTCATGTACCCCACAACCCATCTATGGGGTCCAAAGGCCAAATGAGGTGCCCTCCTTCCCCCGGTCTCTAAACTGTTCCGACTGTTTATTGCTCCCTGGTGTTTTACGCACAAGACCTTAATCCTGTAAGGCTTTGTAGGATGAGCTCTTATTTCCTGAGCACAAAAGAGGAAGCCCATAGACCAGAGAACCACGAGACATAGTGGAGGGAGAAGAGGGCTGTGGCCAGAATCCCAGGACACTGGCCTTTCTAGAGACAGATGGAGAAGTCAGAACCAGGAAGAAGGTGGCTGAGAGCCCAAAGAAGCAGCAGGAAACCAAAAAGTTACTGGAAGTTAGTAGAGCAAAGACTTTCAAGGAGGAAGGAACAGCACCCAGAGTCAAATACTGCACAGGCCCAGGATGTGAAAGTATTCTTCCACAGAAACTGTTGGTGGTATTCGGGGAGCAGAAGCCAGCTTGAAGGACAGGCGAGAAGTCCAAGATTCCTTCCTGAGTAGCCTGCATTCTGTGATGGAAAGATGGGGCAAACGCTGGTGGGCACCAGGCTCCAGAAACATTAGCATTTTTTCCAAGATGAAATTGGAACATGCTTTTATGCTGAAGTCTGAAGGCAGCCATACTAGGAGCAGGACTTAGGGCAGGGAGGACTCTGAGGGGGCAGGGGATGGGACGTAGGGAAGCAAGGTAGGCCAAAAAAGCAAGAAGGCATGGGGCAGGGTGGAGAGGAAGGCCTTCTCCCCTGTAGGTAGAGGCCAGCTTACTTGCTGGAGGGGCTGAAGGAGGTTACCAGGGAACCAGGGAGTGCAAGGCTGGTGAAGGGGACTGCAGAGCTCAACACAGCCCAGACCAACACCCCCTCATGCCCAAGAGAAAGTAGGAGACTTCCTCTAGAGCAGCCCTTGATAACCCAAGTGTCCAAAATGACTGCAGGGGTTTTCTCCTCCTAAAAATCCTCCTTTCTCAGAGGTAACAGCTGTTCTAACCTTACTTTTTTGTTACTGGGACAGCTCTAAGATCAACAAAACACACCGATGGTGGGCATGTGTTATAGACAGGAAAACTGTATCACAGAGCTAGCAAACAAAAAGGGGGGGGGGGTCACAGGCTATTATCTATAGAAAAAATAGTTTAATCCCATCAAGGCACCTATTAAGGTCCCACAAAATGACTGGGAAAAATAATTTAAAAAAAAGAAAAGTTTCTATGCAAGATGGCTTAAAATCTAGTAGTGCTGCAAATTATTACATGCTACCTATTAGGTAAATGTGGTAATTCATTTAAAAAAATTTATTAAAGAGGATGAAAACAAATAACTGCAGACTTCCTGGGTGTGAGGCTTTGAGCTTGAGAAGTTTCTGTAAGTCAGCAACCACTGGAATGGCCATAGAGGCTCAGCCTGAAGAGTCTGACCTTGACCCAATGGTGGAAGTGAGCGTTCCTGGGTATGGCTGCCAAATTCCGGGGATTGTGATTGTTGCTACAGTTGGCTTTAGCAAGACACTCTTACTTCAAATTTAACCTTGTCTCTGGAATTTGGGTCTGTTTTTGGCCAAGGTGGAGAATCTTCTTAGTAGGGGTACCAGAAGGAATGATGTCTTGCCCACCATGTGAGAATGGCCTAGAGGAACATACTGTCATAGACGCCTGAGAGATCAGTGCATCTGGTCACAGCAAAGAAACCCAAGTCTGGCCCAGAGGAGTGGCTTATCAGCCTCACAGTTGGTGTCAGTATGCGCCCTACACATTGAGGGTTGGGGCAGGGGGCTGTCTGTCCTAGGGGAATCTGAGAACAGAAGGAGGCAGCCTGTTCAGACACTAGCAATTGGTAGGTGATGCCTGAAAGTATTACAGGGACTCTGTGGCACAACATTTTGGGGCCAGAAGAAACAAAAATCTCCACTTTCATTTCACATAATCTTTCAGGATTGGCTGTCAGTATGTATACTCAATGCTTTCTTATGAAATATAAAGATTTTCCCAAGACTCCAGATAGAGGTGCACAATCCCTTAGGCCATAAAGGGATATTAACAGATGGAATATAGAGACAGCATTTGCCACAGGATTTTTATTATTTTTAAAGGATTTAATTATACCAAAGAGCTAAATAATTCTCCTGCAGAAAAGATTCTATACTCCTCTCCCAGCCAGCTTACTGTGAAAGGTCTATGGAGATGGGAATCTGCCTCCAAAGACAACTAAGGCTTCCAGCTATTGCTGGCTGTCTTATATAGCACAGTATGAACCCAGAGGAGTTCCTGGCAATCACTGTTAGGGACAATGCAGAACTATATCCCCTATATTCCAAACAATTCCTTGGTCTCCTCATAGGTTTTAAGAAAAGGAGCGTTAAAGAAGAAAAGTATATGTGGGGGAGCATATAGAACCCCAGAAGAGTTAGGTAAATGGGGTCTCTGAGACCACCATGGAGACACTTCTGTGAATGCACACTTCAAGGTATAATAACCAACTGAATATGACAACACTTTGTCCTCACCAGACCCTGACTGTGAAGCAGATTCTCAGCATAATCCTGAAGCCCCAAGGGGTAAATATACAGAATATTATCCACCTTATTCTCTCTACCTCTAGCTCCTCCACATTTATTGTTTAACAAGCTCAGCAACCCTGCTCATGTTGCTAGGTAGAAAAGCAGCAGGCTTAAGAGGAAACAAAAACAGGGGCTGGGGATATAGCTCAGTTGGTACAGTGCTTGCCTTGCGTGCACAAGGCCCTGGGTTCAATCCCCAGCACCATATGCAAAAATAAAAGAAGAAACAAAAACAGGGCTGGGGATGTAGCTCAGGGATACAGCACTTGCCTAGCATGGTTCCATCTCCAGAACCGCAAAACAAAAACAACAATCTATTCAACCTGTAAGAATGGGAGAAAAGATTTGCAAGTCATATTTCTGTTCAGGAAGTAATATTCAACATATACTAAAAATTAATAGATGCTCAACATCATTAAGGAAATGGAAACCCAAACCACAATACCACATCACACCCATTAGGATGGGACGCATGCACAGGGACACGCACAGAAGTGGAGGGATGTAGGGAGGTCTGAACACTTGTATACTCTTGAAGGAATGTAAAACCACAACACTGTGGAAAACAGTATGGGAGTTCCTTGAAAAATTAAAAATAGTACTATCGTATGATCCAGTAATCCCACTTCTAGGTATATCCAAAAAAACTTGGCTAGGGGTGAAGCTCAGTGGTAAAGTGCTTGCTTAGCTTATGCCAGGCCCTGGGTTCAATCCCCAGCAAAGTAAAAATAGAAGACAAAAACAAACCCCTGCAGGGTATGCCTCTAATGTCAGTGACAAAAACAGAAAAGCAAAACAAAACAAAAAACAACTGCAGGACACACCTGTAATCTCAGTAACTCAGAAAGCTGAGGCAAGAGGATCTCAAGTTCAAAGCCAGCCTCAGTAATTTGGTGAGGCCCTTGAGCAACTTATCGAGGGTCTATCTCAAAATAAAAAAATTTTAAAAAGAGCTGAGGATGTGGCTCAGTGGTTAAGCACCCCTGGGTTCAATATCTGATTTTAAAAAAAAAAGTGAAAAGCAACTTGTCATCAGATTGGTACAATTGATTTCACCATCATCATCACTAAATATTGCCAGGTCTCAATGCTAGTGTCAAAAGGTAAAATCCTTCCAGGATGGAATAATTTATTCTAAAATACCTAGGGGTAGAAGATCAATATGAAAAACAATTATCAACAAACTACAAGACAAGGTATTTCATCTAGATCACACTTCTGCTTAAGTTGTAGAAAAGTGCAAGAGAATGTTGCTTCTCCATTAATGAAGAAAAAAAAAGTACACTATTCAAAGTTATAACATTTCTTTGGCCCATCTGTGAGCTGTAGCAAAGCAACCAAACTTAATTCCAAAGGGTGAAAATTCCATCTGAACAGGGAAGGGATGCACTGAGCATACCTTGTTATGTTGGGCAAGGATGAAGAAGGATTGTGTTACTAGAGATATGGAAAAAAGGAGTGAAACTTTAATAAGTTCTTAAAGGCCAACTGTGTATTAGTGTGTCAGCTGAGAGGCCAGACAAGGTAAACCCATTCTCCCAAATTCTTTTCTAAAATGAACCTCCATAGGGAACAGGACAGGAGGCTGAAGAGATCCATACTTGGCAGCACAGGACTGTAGGAATCCCTGGGCACAGGCATAAAAACCCAACTACTGGGCTGGGGATGTGGCTCAAGCGGTGGCACGCTCGCCTGGCATGCGTGCGGCCCGGGTTCGATCCTCAGCACCACATACAAACAGGGATGTTGTGTCCGCTGATAACTAGGAAATAAATATTAAAAATTCTCTCTCTCTCTCTCTCTTAAAAAAAAACAAAAAACAAAAAAAACCCAAAAAAACCCCAACTACTTCTCTGGAATGCTTCTCTCCTATAAAACAGAAACCTAAGTTGCTGGAGAGGAGAAGCAAAACTTCTCACTTCCAAAGACTAGGTAAAAATATCTTTAGCCACTAGAGAGACAATGGAAAATATAGTGTTGTAATGTTTTCAAACTGTACATCAAATGGCATAATATATTTGAAAGTAGTCTACACTGATAGGACTGTACATTGTGAATCCCAACACAACCACTAAACAAACAAAACCCTGAAAATAAATAATAACTAATAAGTCAATGGTAGAGATAAAACGGAATAAAAAATATTCAATTAAAAGAAAGGAGTAGGGCTGGGATTGTGGTCAGTGGTAGAGTACTTGCCTAGCACATGTGGTGAGGCACTGGGTTCGATTCTCAGCACCACATATAAATATATGAATAAAATAAAGGTCGATCAATGTCTAAAAAGTAAAGAAAATTTTTAAAAAAGGAGTAAAGGGGGGGCGGATATCCCAAAGAACAGATGGGTCAGAGAAAATAGGAAGCTGTATACTGAATCCAACCCTACTAAAAAGTCCAATAAATAAATGCAAACTGTGTAAACACACCAATAAAGAAAGAAATCCACTAATACATAGACATAAACGAGTCCTGAGCAGGGTGGCACATGCCTGTAAGCCTGCCATCATGGGAGGCTGAGGCAGGAGGTTTGCAGGAGAATCACAGGTTTGAAGCCAGCCTCAGCAATTTAATGAGGCCTCAAGAAACTTAAGCAAGAAAGTGTCTCAATTTTTTTAAAATTAAAAGGGATGGAGATGTAGCTCAGTGGTAAAGTATCCCTGGATTCAATCCCTGGTACCAAAGGAGGGGAGTAAGAGGGAGAAAGACACAAATGGGCTAAAGTAAAAAGAATGTGATATACCATGTAAACTTTAATAAAAAGAAAGCTGGGGGCTGAGGATACAGCTCAGTGGTAGAGCACTTGACTAGCAGGCACATGGCCCTGGGTTCCATCCCCAGTTTACCTCCCCTGACAAAAAAAGCTGAAGTGGTGATATTAATAACAAATGAAATAAGTCAGGCATGGTGGTACGTGCCTCTAAATGAATCCCAGCAATTCCAGTGGATTTCCTTTTTTTTTTTTTTTTTCTTTTAAACAAAGGTTTGATTTATGAGAAAGCAGAGGCACATTCAAGAAAGAATGTGGGCTATCTTAAGAGTGAGAAGCTTTTGGTGGGTAAAACAAGAAATAAACAAGGGGCAGTAGAGGCCATCTCCAGAAAAAGAGAGCCAGAAGAGAGTAAACTTCTGATAGCAAAACCGAACTAAGGTATTACAGGAAAACAAAACTACACACTGATCTCTCTTATGAATGAACACGTAAAAATCCTTAATAAGATATTAACAGGCAAAATCTAGCATATGTAAAAAGGATCATTGTCAGGGATTTATCTGTGAAATGTGAAGCCAGTTCAACATCTGAAAACCAACTTATGTCATTCACCATATCACAAGCCAGAGCAGGGTGTGCTGGTGTTCCCAGCTTCTGAGGAGGTTGAGGCAGGACCACTGGAGTCCAGGAATTTAAGGTTAGCCTGGGCAACACAGTGAGACCCTGTTTCAAAAACTCAGCAAATTTAGAAGAGAATTTCCTCAAGCTGACAAAGGGCATTTATAAAAAGCCTATACCTATTATTATCACTCTTAATAGATAATGTCTTTACATTCTTTTTAAGAAATAAAATACAAATGTCCTCTCTCTCTCTCTCTCTTTTGCATTGCTGAGGATCAAATTCAGACACACCCCCAGGCCTTGCTGATGTCCACTCTTACCACTCCTTTTAATACTGCACTAAAGGGCCTACCCAGTGTGATAAGGCAACAAAGAGAAATGAAAAGCATACAAATTGGAAAAGAAAAAATTAATAGGGGTCTGGGGATGTGGCTCAAGCAGTAGCGCGCTCCCCTGGCATGCGCAGGGTGCTGGGTTCGATCCTCAGCATCACATAAAAATAAAAAAAAAAAAAAGATGTTGTGTCCACCGAAAACTAAAAAATAAATATTAAAAAATTAAAAAAAAAATTAACAGGACATGACCTTCTACATAGATAGTCTTAAAGACTACAAAAAAGCCATTCCAAGTAACAAAAGTTTAGCACATTTTCAAGTACAAATTCCATATTTAAAAAAGTCAACCCAGCAACTGGAAATTGGGAGTTTTTAAAAAGTACCATTTATAATACAAAAAAACCCATAGTGCCTATGAATAAATCTAAAAAAAAATATGGATAAGATTTTACAGTGCAAACTATAAAACATGGCTGAGAAGAATTAGAGTTAAAAAATGGAAGTATATACTTTGTTCACACATTGGAAGACCCATTATTGTTAGTCAACTTTCCACAAATTCATCCATACATTCAATGCAATCCACATACTGGGATTATGGGTGCACACCCACAGCACTTGGCAATTTTATCTGTTTCTGCAGATAACAAGTAGTTTGCTGAGGAATGTAACGTCTTGTCAACTTAAGCCAGGGAGGGCTGCAGGAAAGATTTTTTTTTTTTTTTAAGAAAACACATAAGTGTCAGCACAGTAAACGGGTTTATAGAATTATTCCCTTAACCTCATGTTCCCACCATTCACATTTGTCTGCTCCCTATCATGGACTCCAATGGGACAAGAAAAAAGTTTCTTGCATGATGACATCTAGCAATACATCTAAAAAGGGTGCATTCACTGTATATAATTTATACCTCAATAAACCTGACACTTGAAAAGTAAAAATGGAGACAAGTGTGGTGGTGCACACCTGTAAACCCACTGACTCAGAAGGCTGAGGCAGGAGGATTGTTAACTACAAGGCCAGCCTCAGAAACCTAGTGAGACCCTGTCTTAAAATAAAAAGAACTGAGGATGGATGCAGCTCAGTAGTAAAGCACTCCTGGGTTTAATTCCCAGTGCCAAAAAAACAGGAGAAAAAAAAATTACATGGTGGCACACACATGTAATCTCAGCAATTTGGAGGTTGGGGAAGGATTGTAAGTTTGAAGCCAGCCTGGGCAACTCAGTAAGACCCTATCTCAAAAAAGTTTAAAATAAATACATATAAAATGTCTTAAAAAAAATCTTTAAAGCATAAAAATATCAGACTTAAAAGATATCCAATGTTATGAACCTACACTGAGATGTATATGCAAAATGATATAGGTACATAATCATTTGTCACAAATTCTAGCAGCAAAATATTGGAAACACCTATGTATTGTAAGCAGTAAAATCCACTGGTCCAAGAAAATGAGATTGAGGTAAAGAATAAACATCTATGTTTTATATATATATATAAAACATATATGTTTTGTACCAAAAATTGAACCCAGGGGCATTTAACATTTAACCACTGAGCCACATCCCCAGTCCCTTTCTTATTTTGTGGCAGGATCTTGCTAAGTTACTGATGGTCTTGCTATACTGCTGAGGCTGGCATCAAACTTGATATCCTCCTACCTCAGCCTCTTGAGTTGCTGGGATTCCAGGCATGCACTATCATGTCCACTCTATTGGCTTGGCAAGGATGCCAAGACCATTCAATGCAGAACAGTCTCTTCAACAGTGTTGGGACAAATGGCTAACTATATACAAAAGAATGAAGTTGGATCCTTAGGAGGCTAGCCTGGGAGGAAGGAGATAGGGGAAAAAAAGAAGAATAAAAAACTGGGAAGAATCTCATGAAAATAGGGAGACCAATGGAAGAAGGGATCAAGGGTGGGGGGAGGGCATGGGGAAGTACTGGGGAATGAAATTACCTGAAGTACCTTGTACAAATTTGCCACAATGAGTTCTATATGTATCTAATTATAACTAATTAAAATAACAATAGAAGAGATCAGAAGAACAGAGCAAGCAGAACTGGGAAGGAAAATAGGGAAAGGGAAAATACTGAGGAATGAGATTGTTCAAACTGTTATGTGCATGCACAAATATGACATAACGAATCCCATTATTATGTGTAATTACAATGCACCAATAAAAAAGGAAAAAAAATTGAATACACTTAAAAATAAGGGAGACATTTGCACTAAAAAAAAAAAAAACAAGAAATGAAGTTGGATCCCTACCTCACTCCAAATACAATGTGAACTCAAAATGGATCAATTATATAAATACAAATGCTAAAATGATAATACTATTAAAAATGAACATAACACCTTAGATTTGGCAGTGGATTCTGAGATTTAATAACAAAAGCACAAGGAACAAAAGTAAAGTGGACTTCATACAAATAGGAAACCTGTGCAGCAACAGACATTAACAAGAATGTGAAAAGACTGCCTACCAAATAAAAGAAATAGATGCAAATCACATATCTAACAAGGATTTCATGTCCAGAATATAAAAAGAACTCTTAACAACTCAATAAAAAAGACAAACCAACTTAATTTAAAAATGAGCAATGAACTTGAATACATAATTCTCCAAAGAAAATACAAAAATGACCAATACATGGAAAGGTGTTCAAGATCACTGGGTATTAAGGAAATACAAATCAAAATCACAACAGTAAGGCGTGTATGTGAGGGTAGGGGAAGCATATGACTGTAATTCCAGCTACTTAGGAAGCTGAGGAAGGATTTCAAGTTGAAGGCTAGCCTGGGCAACTTAGTGAGAACTTCTCTCAAAATAAAAATTTAAAAAAAATTTAAAAAGGGCTGTGGCTGTGGCTCAGTGGTAGAACGCTCGCCTAGTGCATGTGAGGTGCTGGGTTTGATCATCAGCACCACATAAAAATAAATAAACAAAATAAAGGTATTGTGTCCAACTACAGCTAAAAATTTAAAAAAAAAAAAAAATTAAAAGGACTGGGGATAGTGCTTGCCTAGCATGCACTAGGCTCTGAGTTCAATACCCTGCCCCCCCCCCCCATAAAATAAAACACAGAAATACTACCTCGCACTACTACAGTGGCCATTAAAAATAGGAACCTTCACACAATGCTGGTGAAAATGTAAATTGTATGAATGTAAAAATGTTCACAGCCACTGTGAACAAGTTTGATTTCCTCAAAAAGCTAAATGTATGATTACCATATCACCCAGCAATTCTATTCCCATTTATAGACCCAAAAGAACTGAAAAATGGGGATTCATGAACAGCCTCAGCAGCACTTCTTACAACAGCCAGAGGGGGAACAATCTGAATGTGTATCAACAGATGAATAAATTGTGGTAGATACATACATTGGATTATGACACAGCCATAAAAAGCAATTCAGTACTGATATACACTACAACTTGAATGAACCTTGAAAACATTAAGTGAAAGAAAGATGACACAAAATATTTTTGTATATGAAGTGTCTGGAATGGAAAAATCCAGAGACAGAAATCGGATTAGTAGTTGCCAAGGGAAAGTAAGAATGGGGAATGATCCCTACTCCCATGGATTGGTGTGTTCTGCTAGAGCTATGAAGTTTTTGAAAACTAGAGAGGTGGTGACTACACAGCTTTGTGAAAACACCAAATGCCACTGAATTGTACACTTTTAAAACACTTGCCTGGGGCTGGGGCTGGGGCTCAGTGGCAGGGCACTCGCTTAGCACATAAGAGGCACTGGGTTCGATCCTCAGCACCACATAAAAAAAATAAAGGTTTCGTGTCCATCTACAACTTAAAAAGTAATAATCCCAGCAACTCAGGAGGTGGCAGCAGGAGGATTGATTAAGAGTTCAAAGCCAGACTCAGCAATTTAGCTAGACTCCCTCTCAAAATAAAACATAAAAAAGGGACTGGGGATATGGCTCAGTGGTTAAGTGAGGTTGAATTCCTGGTACCCCTCCCCACAAAAAAAAAAGAAAAGAAAGAAAGAAAGGGAAAAATTCCATGGGCTGGAGGTATAGCTCAGTGGTAGAGTGCTTACTTACCACTGGTGAGGCCCTGGGTTCCATTCCCAGCACCTCAAAAAAACAAACCAAAAATAAATAAATAAATAGAATAAAGAAAGATAAAACTCATGATATTCTCAGGGTTGGGCAAAACACTTCAGAATCAAATAAAGATTCAGAAAGCACAAACTATGAAGACTTAATATATTTAAAATTTAGAAAACCAATAAGACATATCAGAGTAAAAAGACAATCTGAAGTGTGGAACCAGTTATTTATAATGCATATTGCCCCTCCCCCACAAATAATTATAGTACTCAGAATAAAGTACAAATTTTAAAAATGCCCAATAGAACAATGAACAAAGGATATAAAACATGCAACAAAGGCAGTGACATATGAAAAGATGCTTATCCTTGCTGGTTAAGAAAATGCAAATTAAACCACAGATGCACTTGTTTTATAACCATCAAACTGGCAAAATTCCCAAATCTGACAACTGTTGACAAAGATGTGGTTCACAGGGATTCTTTGTTGTTTTCTGTAGTGCTAGAGATTGAACCCAGGGTGTTGTGCATGCTGAGCAGGTGCTCTACCACTGAGCTATGCCCCCAGCCCACACAGGGACTCTTGTAAACTACTGTTGGGAATTTAAATTGGCACAATCTTCGAAGTGCCATTTTGCATTGATGTTCCATGTAGATTATGACTTAACACTTCTACTTCTTTAAAATTCTTGTACAGGAGTGTAAGTAGGCTCAAGTAAGTCGTTTATAAAGGTAGAAACTTGGGAAAAGACCCTAACTGTCTAACAGCAGAATGATTACACTGTGATATATGTATCCATATGGTAGCGAGTACTATTTTAAATGCAAAGCTATATGAATCTAATCATTAAAAACAATGTAGATCAGAACAAAAATCATACAACTGCATAAAACTTTATCTAAAATTTTAAAACATTCTGTAAAACCACACTGTCTACTTTTTCTGGCAACTTACATTTGTGATAAACACCATATAGGATGATAAGCATCAAAATTAGGAAAGTGATTATCTTTGGAAGAAATGGGACTAGTAATAGGAGAAAGTACACAGAGCTCAAACTCTTTCATTAATGTTTTACTTAGATAAGACCACAAGCAAAATGGGCAAACTGCAAATGTGACCAATGTGGCTGGTACCTAAGCACTTACGTTATACTCTATTCTTTTCTACATGCTCAAATTATGAGATATTTGAAAGTTAGGGGGAAAAAAACACCAGAAAGATTTCCAAAATAATAACTATTTCTTCTTACTTACAGGCTTATAATTTTATTTATTCTTATCACCTATGTGCATCGCATTTTTCTTTCTTTTGTCACCAGGGTGTAAACCCAGGGGCACTTAACCACTGCACCACATCCCCAGTCCTTTTTTATTTTTTTGTAACAGGGTCTCACTAAGTTGCTTAGGGCCTCACTAAATCGCTGAGGCTGGCCTCGAACTTGTGATCCTGCTGCCTCAGCCTCCTAACTTGCGAGGATTACAGGCATACACCACTATACCCAGCTCATATACTGCTTTTATAGTGAGGGGGAAAAAAAAAATCAATGTAAGTTATATATTTTAAAACTCACCTGAAAAGGCAGTCTGTCTGCTAACTGCGCATTAGAGTCCACTTTTTCATATTTGACACTTGCCTCTGAGTCAGTTGGAGTTGGACAAGGGACTAATTGCTTATTAAGAAGTACTGGAACTAATGCCATGTGATTAAATACTTGCTAATGGAAATGTGAACAGAAGTTAAGTTTTCATTTTAAAACTGGGCAGGCACACCTGCACTCTTCATTCCCTGAAAGGTTTGAAATAGGAAATGTGATACTAGCAAGGCAGCTTCTAACCATGCATATGGAAACAACACTGTCCCTTAGGATGGAGAGCAACAATAGAAAAGCAATTTGAGGCTGTAAACCACTTCCTGAACCACAGGAGCCCACCAGTCCAGCAGCATTTGCTTCATTTGTCCTGTGTATGAAAGCAAACAATCTTTTTTTTTGATATTTATTTTTTAGTTCTCGGCGGACACAACATCTTTGTTTGTATGTGGTGCTGAGGATCGAACCCGGGCCGCACGCATGCCAGGCGAGCGCGCTACCGCTTGAGCCACATCCCCAGCCCGAAAGCAAACAATCTTATACAAGCTCCTTTTAGTCTCTATTGCCCCAAATTGTCTAATGTCTTAACTAAAAGAAAGACCTCTTAAGGGCAGTACCTTCCATCTCTTTCTGCTGAAGAAAACTAAAAGGCAATCTAAACTCACATTAAAAATCAGCTACTGAAGCCAGGCGTGGTGGCACACACCTGTAATCCCAGCGACTCAGGAGGCTAAAGGGGAAGGATTCCAAGTTCAAAGCCAGCCTCAGCAATTTAGCAAGGCCCTAATCAACTCAGTGACACCCTGTCTCTAAATAAAATACAAAACAGGGCTGGGGTTGTGGCTCAGTGGTAGAGTGCTTGCATGTGTGACATACTGGGTTCAATTCTCAGCATCACATAAAAAAATAAAAATAAAAAACAAATAAATACACACACAAATAAGACTAGCAGTAAACTGGGAGAAAATACAGAAATAGAATACAAACTATATATTCTATATATATTCACACATCCCCACCTCTTTTATATAACAGGGTCTCAATGAGTTGCTTAGGGCCTTACAAAATTACTGAGGGTGGCTTTAAACTCGAGATTCTCCTGCCTCAGCCTCCCAAGTTGCTGAGATTACAGGCATATACCACTGCACCAAGCCCAAACTATATATTTTTTAAAGCCAATAAATCATATCAAAATTTACAAAGTTGGAAAATGGATAAAGGATTCAAACAGGCAATTTTTAGGAAAGGGAATCCAAATCCAAAAGTGATAACTAGTAGTCTTGTTACTTTTTATCAGGGAAAAACAGATTACAGTGAAACTTCATTTTCATCTAACAAGCTGACCGAAACTTGTCTTGATAACATCAAGTGCTAATATTTTATTTAGGGAACAGAAGTATTTTCACATACTACGGTGGGAGTGATTTTCAGCCATCCTGAGAGACAATTTAATGTTGTCTATTAAAATTAAAAATGAATAGAACTTATGATTTGGCCATCTACTTATCAGTATCTGCTTTTGAAAAACTCATGCAGATTTGCAGAGACATATAATTGAAATATCACTTGTAATAACACCAATCCCAGAGGTTACCTAAATGTTCAAAAAAAAAAGACAAAGAATAACAGAATAACACACAGATTAACAGAATACAACAGACCAATACAGATTGAGCATTGTTAATCCAAAAAGACAAATGCTTTTTGAAAACAATATGAAACCAAAAGTGGAAAATTCTATGCCTGACCACATGTTGGACAGGTGTAATAAAATACTCAGACACACTAAAGATATTTTATACACATTTAGCCTATGTGTATAAAACAAATTTCATGCTTAGAGTCCCAATCCCAATATATTTTAATAAGTCTATGCAAATAATTGAAAATCCTTAAAACTGGAAATGCTTTTGAGTCAAGCATTTAGGATATTGATACTCAACGTGTACTTATTAAGAAAAGTCCTCCAAAACAACCTAGAATACAAAAAGTTGCCAAATATAGACCTTATAAAAAAATATGTTCACATTTCTGCCAAAAAAAAAATCTCCAACTGGAGATATTTAAGTTAATGATTTGGGGAAAGGATAAAAATGAGTTTTATAGGGGCTGGGGACGTGGCTCAAGCGGTAGCGCGCTCGCCTGGCATGCGAGTGGCCCAGGTTCGATCCTCAGCACCACATACAAACAAAGATGTTGTGTCTGCTGAAAACTAAAAAATAAATATAAAAAAAAAAATTCTCTCTCTCTCTTTAAAAAAAATTTTAAAATGAGTATTATATAGATATATACTATTAAAGTTAAAAAAAAATCAGCATTTGCAATCCAATGTGTCCTTGGCTCTTTCCAGAAATAAACTTGTGAATTATCAGTTCATCACACGTTTAACTGAGCAATCACACAAATTTTTATTGTAGCTGAAAGAAATGAATTAACTGCTTCAATTTATATTTCTAACTCATCACCAATGTCAATTATAGAAAAATCAGCCACTAAGTTTCCTGGTACGAATTAAGTACCCAATATTACAAACCATAACTTGGAAATGACATGTTAACTAGTAAAATGGAGGTAGTGTGTCTGCCTTTCATTATAAAAGAAACCAAGTGCTGGGAGCCATTAGCCAAGTAGGTATGACAATTTCCTTGCCAGCGTACCCCATGTTGCTTAGTGGAAGGACTCGTGGAAATAGGACATTTGGCAGTGACATTGCATGTAGGTGACCTTGCTCAAGGACCAAGGCGGATCCAAGTTTAGGGCGTTCCCGGTTTAGGACTATCCGGGTTTAGGGTGGTTCCAGGTTTAAGATTATTCCTGCTGGGAATAGGGCGTATCCTGCTGCCTGAGTTCCCCTTGAGTTCTCACGGGATTCAGACAGTATTTTTTGGGAGACAGAAGCCCAGTGGGAGTGGATTTGGAACGTGGATTTCCCCAGAACGTGATTGTAGAGTGCTGGTGTGAGTTCGGGAATAAAGAGTTGCTGTTTGAATCTACAAGCTGTGTGGTGGCTCGTGATTTTGTGCCCAGCCAGACTGCGGCAACCAAGTAAAATAATAAGCATTTGAAATAATGAACTGAAAGTAATCCACTATATTTTTTTGGTACCAGGGATTGAACCCAGTGGAGTTCAATCAAGCCACATCCCCAGCCCTTTTTAATATTTTATTTAAAGACAAAGAGTCTCACTGAATTGCTTTAGGGCCTCACTAAGTTGCTAAAGGCTGGCTTTGAACTCACAATCCTCCTTCATCAGCCTCCTGAGCCACTGAGGTTACAGGCATGCACCACCCACACCTGGCTCCACTCAGTCTTTTTTTTTCTTTTGGCAGTGCTGGGAATTGAACCCAGGGCCAGGCAAGCACTCTACCAACTGAGCTATATCCCCAGCCCTCCAGTCTTAAAAAAATGTCCAAAGAAAGTTGAATCCTAGGTAAATATATGAGATAAAAATTCAATACTTGATTCAAACCCATTTTGAAAAGTTAGTGAATGATAATGAAGATATACCCCAAGTAGATATACAGGCACACATATTTTAGGTTGCTGACATAGCTGATGAACTGAGAAAAAGCTTGGGAATGAAGCAACAATGCTTTAGATTGTTGTAGGCTGTTATGCTCTAAGCCCAGTGAATCATTAACATTTATTATTTTGAACTGATTACTTCTCCTTTTCCATATGAAAGTTGGTGAAAACGCCACAGCATGATTCACAAGGGGTATTGACATCAACAGCTCTCCTTTAAACAAAGTTTAAAACCAAAAATGTTGACATGAATATGTGACAGAAGAACTGCTATGTAAAGTAACATACACTGCTCCCAAGAACAAATAATACCTAGTTTCAGGCATTCCTTTGAACTAATGTTCTGTAATCGTGCACCCTGAGCAAGGGCTATTCCTCAGTAGACAATTTAAAACAGATTGTCTCCATGTATATCACAGAACACAGTCTGTTACTATAGGGAAACACTTTATAGCCTTACTTACTTACTTTCTTTTTGGTACTGGGGACTGAACCCAGTTGTGCTTAACCACTGAGCCACATCCCCAGCGCTTTTTATTTTTAGACATGGTCTAAGTTGCTTAGGGCAGTGCTAAGTTACCAAGGCTAGCTTTGAACTTGTGATCCTCCTGCCTCAGCCTCCTGAGCTGCTGGGATTATAGGCATGTGCCACCCACTCAGCTTAGTCCAGTTACTTTCACTAAGAAAAGTCGGTACTTCCCCTCTTTGCATCAAGTCTAGAAAATTTTAAATCTATTTTAACTCAGCAAGGTAACTCACAGCAAAAACTAATCAGCCAGAAAGTCTTTTTTTCCTCAACTTGATAAAGTGAAAAGATCATTTAAAACATTTATTCTTGTTCTACCCCAATGATGATACTGTACTAATGCTTCAAAGAGTAACTGTATTAATGAAACATCAACAAGTTACAGATAAACATTTTAATTGATTAAATATATTACTTTCAAGATCTTTTTGAAATCGCACTTGTACTGTACTAATCAACAGCCAAAGGCAATAAAAAAGTTTAAAACCAAAAATGTTGACATGAATATGTGACAGAAAAACTGCTATGTAAAGTAACATACACTGCTCCCAAGAACAAAATTTTTAGAAGATACTTCATCTAATATGTGCAAGGACAAATCTGTAATCAAAGGCTGGAAGAAATATATATTAGTGCCTGCTTTTTAAAAGTTTATTTTACATTTTAAATACAGTATTTTTCTCATTTAAAAAAAAAAAAAAAAGCCAGGAAGTGCCTAACTCCATGGTTTTTATACCTATGTACATGAGAACTGTGGGACAGCCTAACAAATGCTCTGGATGTAACAGTATGGACACTGGGACTCTTGAATCAAACCTGGAAAACAAATTAAGCACTGCTTATGAGAAAATAATCCAGTTTCTGAACAAACAAAAGAGAACGAAGTTAGATACATACAAAACTGGGTATTAAAAAACAAAGAAATGCAGTACAGAAAAACTCAAACAGCCTGTATGTAGTGAACTGTATTACTGCAGCTAATCAATGGAATCCCTCCTGTAAGAAGTGATTTATGACCTGAAACTTTAAAAATCTAACTCTTTCAGTAACAACATATAATAACAACATTAAGTGTCTATTGCCATCTTTGTCAGTTTTTGTCTATTCCACCATTCCTTATGAAAACAAGAATCTCTACATTTATCACTTATACAAATTTGAAGCAATTAATTCATATTTGTTTTCAGTAAGAAAAACAAAGATGTGCCTCTTCTCATCAATAAAGACATAATACAGATTAAAGTTAAAAAATTTAAGCATGGGCATTTCCAATTCCAATAAGTAATTTCAAATGGGAATCGTCTAGGATTTGTGCCTTAGTAACAAATGAAAAGAAAATGGACTGTATCTGGCAGTGACTTCCATATTAGTGCAATGGTACTCCCCAAATGCTGAATATTATTTAAATGACTTTACAGATTTTAATTCAGTAGGTTGCCAATTTGAGTTTACAAAATCCCTAACTGTATGTTTTGTGCAGAAAAGTTTTGAGATGCTCTATAAAGCCAAATCAAGAGAAAAACAAGTTTTGGCTTTGCTACTGATGTATGAATACCAAATGAAAAGAAAAAGCCTGAGAGTTTGCGGAGACTCACTAAGAAGGATGTTCTATCTATGTATCCTGATACTTCAATTATCTATTGGGTTTGAATATTCTAAATTTATGATTATCTCAGGAAATAATTCTCTGTAATATAACTCTGGAACTAAACAATCTGGGTAATTCAGAATAAGATCTAATGGACACAATTTCTTTTTTTACTAAAATCTGTGAGGTCTTGAGTTTTTAAATTTTAAAAAAAGCAACCTTCAATCAAAACGAGCTGCATTTGATGCAGACTATTAACATAAGCATTTCAAATCAGAGGGTACTGTTAAGTATGGGCTCCAAAAAAACACATGGAGTAGGCAGCAATGGACTAACCATCAGCCAGGTGGGGTCAACGGTGGGATGTTTTATTTTGAAGACTTTGAATATTTAACACGTAGCTCATGTAACTTCAGCATCCACTAGTGACTCTGCTGGTCAGCACCCAAGGGCTAGATGAGTCTGAGGAATCCCTTTTAACCCCAAAGTATTAAAGCTAAAGAGTCTCAAGGAAATCCCTTATTCCCAGCAAGAGTTCACAAATCATCAGACCAAAATCAACAGGGTAAACAATGACTCCAAAGCTCCACAAATGTCAAAAGAAATCCAATACCATCTTCTGCCAACCCTAGATTCCAGACACTGTAACATTTTTATCTAGTATAATAGACTCTGTAGTAGACTGATTTTGACCTCCACAAAGAATAGGAGTTATCAAACTTGAGGAGATACACTCCTCTCCCTGGATACTGGTGGCTGCCAGCATACACTTCCTCATGACAGTCCCGCCGGTACACAGGCACAATTTCATCCAGTAGAGGCTTATTGGAATTCTTTTTGGCTTTCTCTTCACAAGTGATGTTTTCTGTGAGAAAGAACAGGTAGGAACAAGTCAAAGAACAGATCCAGGAAAATTGTTTTTGCATCAAGCAATTAAATTCTATCCTTTCTTTGAGATATTGCTCATTAGGAATACTCTTGCACGATTCTACAACTTATGTGCATGTGAGCATGTATTATTCATTCATTCATTCGTTCAAATACATGAGTAACCTGCTATGTACCAAGTACTGTTCTGGAACTTGGGAGCCCAGTGGTTGAACTTCGAGTAGCAATAACAACCTGCATACTATCCTTCTGTCTTACCACTGCTCCCATTTCTGGGCCCCATTTTTACCCTTCCATATCCATTCAATTCCAAATTCCTCCCCAATAGAAGGAACCCTGATCTTCTGAGTAAGACCAAAGAAATGTTGCTCTGATTTAATCCTTCCCCACAATATACGAGTCCTCCCCACTTTAAGGAGAAAGTAATTTATGAGGACTATTACTTTCTGTAAGTCCTAAATAGGAAGGGTAAAATTTCTAAAAACCATAATAAAGTGGTAGGCATTCTGAGATGCTCTACAAATTATTATTTTCAGTAGGCTTACTTAACCCAGAGATGATTCAAGTGGCAAAAAATGAGTTTTGATCATTGGTTTCTCCAGTGAAGTTCTCTGAACTGTAATGACATGAGGTTAGGAACCCACAGGAATGAGAAAATTATGCCAGCTTAAGTCTCAGTTGAGTATATTAAAATAAATGGCTTGAAGGAAAAGAGATGAAGGGAATATTCCTAATACAAGATTTTTATTTTTTTAATGTAAATATATTCTATATTTATTTATTTATTTTTATAGAAGATTTTTAAAAAGTCTTTCAGGGTTATAACATGGCAGAGTGAGTTCTGGTGACATGAGTTAACTGGGTGATACTTGTCAATGTCCACCATCAGGAATTTAAAACAAGGAAAGTCTGAGAAACTTTCAGTCTAGAGAAATTTAAGGAAATAAAACTATAATGTGGCATCCTGGATTGGATCCTGGAACATTTAGGAAAGAACTAAAGATATCTGAATAAATATAGGCTTTAGATAATGGTAATATATAAATACTGAAATATAAAATAAATATACCATGGTACAAGGTAAGATGTTAACAACGGGGGAAACTGGAAGCAGAATATACAGATGATATACAGCTGCTCTTTGTGCTACCTTTGCAAATTTTCTGTAAATGTAAAACTATTCTAAAATAAAAAGTTTTATTTAAAAAAACTAGATGGAACTCATATAAAAGTAGGTGCAAATCAAATTTGCTTTACCATAAAATACCTACAATCAAACATCTTTTAAGAGCAAAGGCGAAATACAAAATTCCTCAAAAAGGTGTTATACTATTGGCTATAAGGAGATTAAGGCAACAGATTGGTCCATTAATTCAAAATCCAATTTTGTTCAAATTCTGCAAAACTAAAGATTATTGGGATAGATGAACAATGTACCTTTCACCAAAACCTTGGGACCTAGAAACAGTATAAGAAAAAGGAGAATTGCCCAAAGGATGGGTAACTATCCATGCTTCCTCACAGAAAATAAATTATCTACCTTTAAGACCTAACCAAACCAACCAATCACCAAATAAAAACTGGGCTCATTTTCTACTGAAATCAAGCCAAAAGAACTCTAAATGCATGTTATGAACATGACACAGTGCAGCCTAAGGCATATGTACAAATGCAGTTCATGAGCTGAATCTTCAAATGGGGTAGTTATGCCCATTCCTAGTGAACAATTCTTGGGAGCAATAAACTCTCAATGTTGTTCTTGTTAATATAGAGGTTCTGATGGGTGATATTAACTGTAAATTATTTTATGATTAAGAATGGCACAAGGGTAGGTAATACCATCTCCCCTGGGAGGGACATATATTAAAGCTAGAGCTGAAGATATCAAAGTCCTCACCTTTGGAAGTGATCTCTTTTTAGAAGCTCCCTACAGGCAGGACAGGAGAAATGCATTACCTTAACCTTAAAACTTCTAAATAGAACTTTTTTTTTTTTTTTTTCCCCCCAGTGCTGGGAATTGAACCCATGTCCTCCCACATACAAAGCATGAGTTCTACTACTGAGCCACACCCTCCTCACCTCTTTTTTTTTTTTTCACCTTTGTATATTTGTTCTTTTTGGCCAGTTGGCAGTATTTATAGGCAACATTTTACCTTGCTAGTGGTACTTAGGAATAAAGGCTGGTGAGAACAAAATGCCATGTAAGACAAAGCAACACACGAGTCCACACTTATCAGCCCAAATATGGACCTGTGATGTAATAAAGGATTTCAAATCTGTTTCTAGGAAGAGAATCAATTTGGAAGATATACCCTAATTCTGGGGACACTAATGGTACATACAGACAATGGTACGAAATAAAAATTCTTTGGAGCTAAAATACTGATTACTATTAAATATTAACTGTGAAACTGAATGTTAAACCTAATTTCAAGAAATGCTATGGCATACACGCTGTGTGTTTCATGACCGTTACATGACTTCAGGGGCTCCAGAGTGCAGCATGGTGTGGCTATATGATTAAATAATCATCTACCGGGGCTGGGGACATGGCTCAAGCGGTAGCACACTCGCCTGGCATGCATGCGGCCCGGGTTCGATCCTCAGCACCACATACAAAAAAAACAAAGATGTTGTGTCCGCCGAAAACTAAAAAATAAATATAAAAAAAAAAATTCTCTCTCTCTCTCTCTAAAAAATAAATAAATAAATAAATCATCATCATCATCTACCGCTAAAGCTGACTGAACTTCATGGTCACTCCATGTACTTCCAGGAATCTCTTTAAATTTATCCCAATATAATTCCTGTCAAACATTACCAACTCTCTTCAAGAACAAGCACTCTGTTTACAAGTCACCTAAGGTCATTTACTCCTAGAGAACTGAGACATGATGCTTTTCCATCCTGACAGTTTGAATACCCTTCTCGATCACTCCCAATCAAATCAATAAACAAATAAGCCTTTACTAGGTATATATAAAAGCCTCAAGCTCAAACTTTTTTTTGTGTGTGTGGTACCTGGGATTGAACCCAGGGGTGCATAACCATTGAGCCACCTCCAGCCCTTTTCATGTTTTATTTTGAGACAGGGGTTCACTGAGTTGCTTAGAGCATTGCTAAACTGCTGAAGCTGGCTTTGAACTCATGATCCTCCTGCCTCAGCCTCCCAAACCACCAGGATTAGAAGTGTGAGCCTCTGTACCCAGCTCAAGCTCAAACTTTTCTAGGTAACAAAATTAAGAAGACCACCTTCTCAAAATACAATACACTGTATAATCTGCTTCCTACAGCAAGGTAGGTTAGATAGCCCTTAAAAACACCTGATTTTGTCTATATACTCAGTTATGCTCTAGTAAATTAGTGGTTTCCAAAGGGAAGAACAATTGAAAAAATTTTTTAGATAGGATGTTCTAGAGAATTTCTGAATTCTCATTAAAAAAATTTAGAATAATGACCTAAAAACCTATTAACAAAAATATAAATTTTTACTTGCCCCTTTAAAATTTTTCAAACTGGAGGTCAGTGGTGTATACCTGTAGCCCCAGCTAAATAGGAGGCTGAAGCAGGTAGATCACCTGAGCCCAGGAGTTTAAGATCAGCCTGGGCAACACAGCAACACATTGTTAAATAATTTTTAACAATGTTCAAAGTTATCTCACATCTTTAGCTTTTCAACACACAAGGCTAGAAATAAAACAGTATCTAAAAAGCAGTAAAACAGTTAACTGCCAAACAGACATTCCTGGTATTTAGAAAAACTTACGTTCAGACCCTGATCTCCTATAAGAGGATGGCATCTCTCATAGCCTCTTAGTCAAGGTACCACTAATAAAGAGATTGTTTCCTGAGCATGAAGTATTAATCATGAAGCATAAGGTTGACAGATATAGGAATATGTATCATTTTTGCCAACAAACAAATGGCAGCTACTGAATATGGACCAATGGCTCTACCAACCTTCTTCCTCCTCATCATCATCACTGGACTCGCTGACATGCACGCTGACAGCAGTGTTTGGAGAGTCTGTCCATTCAAAATACACCCCAAACCCAATGTCATAATTGTCTGTAGCAAATTCCCAAAAGAGATATGATCCTTCTTCATGGGTGGGGACTCGAACAGTGACAACTTCTCCTCGGCCCACTGTAATCACAGAATCCGCATCCTGCCGAATCTTCTCTTTAAAGTCTTTGATCTGGGGTCGGGTCCACATGGATGGAGCTGCTATTACTGGAAGAGATTCTAAAGGCAACAGGAATTACAAAAGCTAAAGAGAAAAAGGCTTCACCCTGCAGGTAGCAATATTTGCATAGAGCCACCTGCCTAAGGCACTCAGGCACCTAGTACAGTATGGTATAGGGGGAGGGGAATATAAAAGCCTCTTCATGGAAGTTTCTCGGCAAGTTAATTATTACATTCATTTAACAAGGTCACAAATACTCAGAGGTCAACATACTACTTCAAATAACAAATGGAATCCACATCTTGGAAGTGATTTTTTTTTTTAACCCTCTAATTACATAGGAGGACTTAAGAAAACTTTTGGAAACTCCTTAACTGGACCTACGGGAAAAATCTAGCAAGGAAGAAAGATCTGGAACTTGGAATAAATTATGACTTCAGTCATCTCTTGAAAAAAGCATTGATCTGACCCAAAATTGGAGGGGCTTTTCTGAAGGCGTTCAAAGGAATAAAAAATGTGGACAAAAATAGAACCACTGGATGGGGCTGGGGATGTGGCTCAAGCGGTAGCGCGCTTGCCTGGCATGCGTGGGGCACTGGGTTCGATCCTTAGCACCACATAAAAAATAAAATAAAATAAAGATGTTGTGTTCACCAAAAACTAAAAAGATAAATATTTAAAAATTCTCTCTCTCTCTCTTAAATAGAACCACTAGGGATTGAGAAAAGTCTTATTACTGAGAAGTATGTATGTGCACTAGACCACTCAGCAGGTTTTCCAGAATTAGTCACTGGCATAAACTCTTGATAAGAAAAAAAGTGGGGGGAGGGTAAACCAAACACCTCAAGGTACTTTCTTTTAAAAAAATATTCATTTTTTAGTTTTAAGTGGACACAATATGTTTATTTTACATTTCTGTGGTGCTAAGGATAGAACTTAGTGCTTCAAGCGTGCTAGGTGAGCACTCTATCACTGAGCCACAACCCCAGCCCCTCAAGGTACTTTCTAAAGCTTCATAGGAACCACACCATCACCCCCAACCCACTGAAACACTCTTCCCTCTTACTTAACTCCTATCCTTGCTTCAGATCTGTCAGCCTAATTGTCCCTTCCTCAGGAAAGCCTCTAGTGAGGTCAAAAAGAACACAAAAATGCACCTCTTTCTCCTTCGTATCACTTACTATAGTTACAATTTACGTTTTATGTATGTTGTCACGCCACCTTTCTCCTAGCACTCAGAGAACCTTCAACCAATTGCTGAATGAATGAACAAGCTGCCCGTGGAAAGCTAGTATAGTTTAGAAAATGCTGTTAAAAATGTTGTAATATACAGTAGCCAGCCTCCAAATGGCCCTTAGTGATCCTCATCTGATTTTTCATGCACTTTCAAGGTCTCCACCTCTACACACATTAGGGGTGGCAAGTGTGGCCAACAAAATATGGTTATAGTACTGATACATCACTTCCAAAGTCAGAGCATAAAAGACCCTGCCACTTCTGTCTTGTTTTCTTTTAAATAATGTACTTTGGGAGAAGTCAGTCACTGTGCTGAGGACACTGAAGAGGCTTCCTGGGACCAGGAACTGAGACCTCCTGCCAATAGCTAGCAACAACTTGCCAGCCATGTGTGAAAAGCATTTCTGAAACAGATTCTCTGGTCTGAGGCAAGTCTTCGCACGACAGACCTAGCCAACATCTTGACTACATACAACCTCTTGACAGACAGAGGGCCAGAACCATTCAATGAACTGCTCCTGAATTTCTGACCCCCAGAAACTGTGCCACATAAGAACTATTTACTGTTACTTTTCTTTCTTTTAGTACTGAGGTACTTCTGAACCCAGGAGTGCTTTTCCACAAAGCCACATCTTCAGTCCTTTTTATTTTTTTGAGACAGGGTCTCTCTCTCACTTATTTGCTTAGGGTCTCACTAAATTGCCTCAAACTTGTGATCCTCTTGCCTCAGCCTCCTGAGTTGTCGGGACTGCAGGCATGTGCCACACAGGCTGGCTGTTTATTGTTATTTTAAGCTGCTAAATTTGGGTGCAATGTGTTACATAGCATTAAATACTTGACATTAACTGTCCAAAACACATTTGATTTGCTCTTCTACACTACTCTAAGGATCACCAGAAGCATCAATTCAAACTCACAAGAGTGAAAAAGCGCTCCACTCTCAAAATATGTAATTGCTCTCAAAAGCTTGTTAGCATGTCTTCCTCATTTTTCCTTTTCATGGGATCTGAATTAGGACACCTGAATTAGAACACATGGGTGGAGGAATGCACATGGTGAACCATACCTTTTGGTCCATTCTCCAAGGCTTCTTCTGCAGCTTCTGGCTCAAGTTCTTTTTCAGAGTTGTCAGTGTGAGTTTTAGCCTGTCCATTAACTGACATCATATCACTTGGAACAGATGCATTCACTTTTGATGATGTAGATAATGAAGCTCCAGCTACTACTTCCTGTTGTTTCTGTAATGCTGCCTATGAATTAAGAGAAAGTAAAGATACACTGACCAGGAAGGCTAATAAATGGAATATCTGCCCTGGAGTATATTTTCCATGCTTGTGCCCTACCAAAGCATTCTACCCCAAGAAATTACCAATAAACTTTTATCAGTTTTTATCCTATCTGTAAAGAATATTAGTTGTATAATACCAACTGATAGCTAAAAATGATAAAAATGATCATGGACGACAAAACATTATAACTGAGGATCACATTTCCTGATCTGAGCATCATTAGAAAAATTAACAAGGAAAAATTGAAATAGGTAGAAACAATCAACCCCAAATAAAACTATTCCAGCTAAAAATTGAAAAGAATAACTTTTTTGTGTTTGTGTGTGGTATCAGGGATTGAATACAGGGATGCTCTACCACTAAGCTATACCCCTATCCCTTATTATTTTTCTTGAGACAGAGTCTTGCTAAGGTGCCCAGGCTGGCCTCAAACTTCAATCCTCCTGCCTCAGTCTCCAGAGTTGATGGGATTACAAGTGTGTGCTACTACTATAGTGGCCTGGCTCAGTAACATGTCTTCTTAAAATTGATTTTAAAAAATCTTTTCGTAAAATTCAACTACATAAAATTTGAATTAGGAAAATTATACCATGTAGAAACTAGTGGTCACAGGAGAAAATTCACAAAAAAATTCTAACTGGTAAAATCTGATGCAAGCCCCTAATGTAACCAATAATCTATAAGGACTATTTTGACATGGATAAAACATCAGTAAATTGTATCTTCATGGAAAAACTGACATCCTTACATTTAAAACTGTCATGTTGTAAAAATTATATTGATCTAAGAATTAAATAGGTTTATAAATGGAAGTTTGAAGTAAAAATATTTTCAATGAAAACTTGGCAGTTTTCATAATTAGGATAAAAAATGTATAAAATACAAAATCGAAATGTTCTCTGAATGAAAATGGGAGAATAAGAAGTAACTTTTGCCCAGATGACAATTAAGGGACATTTCTCTTCTAAATCAAGATGGAGTAATATTACTTGGGAGATGGAGACAGGAGGATGACAAGTCTGAGGCCAGTCTGCGAAACACCACAAGACCTTATTTCAAAATGAAAAATAAAAAGGGCTGGGGATATAACTAAGTAGTAGAACATTTGCCTAACACATGTGAGACCCTGGGTTCAATCCCCAGTACTACAAAAAAATAAATTAACAACAACAATAGTGCTATTGAAATATCTATGTAATTATCTAACAACTTTGGGGAACTTTAAACTGAATTTACATAGAAAAGTGCACAGATAATAAATTATACAGCTCGATCAATCTTCATAAATCAAACATATTCATGCAACCAACACCCAGATCACGACATTATTTGCATCTTAGAATCCTTCCTGGTTCCCTTTTTACAGATACCTATTCCAAAGACCAACAACTATTTTGACTTACAATACTTAATTTGCTTTGTCTATTTTTAAACTTTATATAATTATATCTGTTTTTCACTCAACATTACTTCTGTTAAGGTTCAGCTATAAAGTCATAAATACTTGTAAATTGTTGTTTGCATTGCTCTAGGATAGTTCACTGTGAAAATATACAATTTATTTACCCTTCCTACTGCTGATGAGCACTTGGGCATGTAAGTACTTTGCAAACTAAAAAACTAAGTCACAAGTAAGCATATTGTGTTCACTGCAATTAAAAATATATAAGTATACACAAACATATATACACACAGGTGTGTGTATGTATGTATATATTTATATATGAGAGAACTTTATAATGCCATGGTTTAGGGATAACATTTATTTTATACACATTTCAAATAATGTATCATTTACAAGCCAATTATTTAAAGGGACAGCAACATCTTTCTCTGTTTCTAGCACTGGTAGGCTAGTAATACACTGAGGGTTTTAATTTAAAACACCCCTTCCTAAGACCTGGATTCTCGATAATCTCCATGTTAGTCTTTCAGAAAGAGTACCAGCATCCAGAAAAAGTATATACAACCAAAACAAGTCAGTATGCTCAGAACATTGACTGCATGACAGGAAAGAAAAAAAAAAAAAAAAAAAAAAAAAATATATATATATATATATATATAAAATATAAATATATATTTTTTTAAGGTCCTGTGCAAATATCCCCTTTTTATGACTCTCTTATACACTCAGAAGTTTAAAAAAGCATAGAAAGATAAAGGAAAAGGGCTGGGGTTGTGGCTCCATGGTAGAGCACTTGCCTACAAGTGTGAGGCACTGGGTTCGGTCCTCAGCACCATATAAATAAATAAATAAATAAATAAATAAATAAATAAGAAAGAAAGATGTAGCAAGACACCCATTTATGTAACCATACCTGAAGGTTAACAAGTGTTCCCATCCTGTCATTTTGCTTGATGTTATATAAGGATTAATACTTTACATGGGCAAAGTTCCCTTTGTTTCTTCCCCTCATGCAAAATTTATTGGCAGCCTGGATAAAGTGATGCACAGCTCTAATCCAGCAACTTGGGAGGCTGAGGCAGAAGGATCTCAAGTTCAAGGCCAGCCTGGACAACTTACCAAGAGTTACATCTTGTCTCAAAATAAAAAATATAAAGGGTTGGGGATGTGGTGGCTCAGTGATAGAATACCCCAGGGTTCTCAGGGGGTGGGTGGGGTGGGTGTTTTAACTGACAACTCTTAAAAAAGAACTTGGGTAGCAATGAAACTGAAAACCTCCTTTAAGGCTCAATTCTGGCCCTATTTATCATAACTGTTCCCAGAGGCAACCAATTTATTTGATAAACTGAGTGTGATCATTCTAATCCCAATTGTGACTTTCTGTTTCCAAGACTGCCCTTGGATTTGCCTAGACTGCATTTCTCCTAATTGACAGCAACCCATAAAGAGTATAGTGTATATGAGTTATCCTACTAAAAACTATCTCAACATCTATCCAAGAAGCAGAAAAAGGGAAGCAATATGCTAAAGCAGAAACGGGCTACAGAGGACAGAAAAACATTCCTCAAAAACATTGTTTATTATCTTAAGCTCTGGTTTACTATCTTTTTCCTCCTCTATGGATTATTCAAAACAGGGGTGGGGGTGCAGTTTTTTAGATAACATACATCTTCAAGGAATTTAAAAACAGCCTGTCAAAAACAACAAAAATGGGCTGGAATTGTGGCTCAGCGGTAGAGCACTCGCCTAGCTCAGGCGAGACCAGGGTTCGATCTTCAGCACCACATAAAAATAGAGGCATTGTGTGGTGTCCATCTACACCTAAAAAATAAATATTAAAATTTTTTTTTAAATTACCTCATGTAATAAGAAATGCCATGTACCTATAATCTAACGCTTTTCTTCATTCAGTTTTTTTGACAGGTGGTAAGTACTTTATAAATGAAAATTAAATACACTAACACAGTTAAGTTTAAGGAAGTTTAAGTTTAAGGAAGCATTTTATGCCTCTGCAAAGGTAAAAAATCACCATCTTCCATACACACAAAATAACTATTTTCTTACTTTATTTCTCTTATAGCCCTGAGAGGTTGGTAGGATAGGAAACTTGATTCTGTATTCTAATTTTATAGAGTAGGATAAAAGGCAGAAAATCAGAGCAGTAATAACATGTCTGATAACAAGATGAAGACAAAGCCAGGATAAGAATCCAAGTGTTACCAGACACCCCCTAGGCCCACGTTCTTTTACCTAAACCACTTTCCTCCAAGTTAAAACAAAATACTTAACATTAAACAGGGATGAGAGGAGGGAGGGAAAGGGAGAAAGAAGGGAAATTGCATGGAAATGGAAGGAGACCCTCAGGGTTATACAAAATTACATACAAGAGGAAGTGAGGGGAAAGGGAAAAATAATACAAGGGGGAGAAATGAATGACAGTAGAGGGGGTAGAGAGAGAAGAGGGGAGGGGAGGGGGGATAGTAGAGGATAGGAAAGGCAGCAGAATACAACAGACACTAGTATGGCAATATGTAAATCAATGGATGTGTAACTGACGTGATTCTGCAATATGTATACGGGGTAAAAATGGGAGTTCATAACCCACATGAATCAAAGTGTGAAATATGATATATCAAGAAATATGTAATGTTTTGAACAACCAACAATAAAAATTTTAAAAAAAAAATCAAGGCATTTGCAGGTAAATGGATGGCTTTAGAGAAGATAATGCTAAGTGAAGTTAGCCAATCCCAACAAAACAAATGCCAAATGTTTTCTCTGATATAAGGAGGCTGAATCATTGTTGGGTAGGGAGGGGAAGCATGGGAGGAATAGATGAATTCTAGATAGGGCAGAGGGGTGGGAGGGAAATGGAGGGGGCAGAGGATTAGCAAGGATGGTGGAATATGATGGACATCATTATCCAAAGTACATGTATGAAGATACGAATTGGTGTGAACATACTTTATATACAACCAGAGATATGAAAAGTTGTACTGAATATGTGTAATAAGAATTGTAATGCATTCTGCTGTCATTTGTTTTTTAAAAATCAATAAAAAAAGAAAATGTGAAAAAAAAAATACTTAGGGGTAGGGAGTTGGAGGAAGTACACAAATGTGTTGTCATGAGCACTACCATGGATTTAATATAGCTATACAGATCCCGCCTATGGCCCTAAGGGAATCCTCTTTCTGGAAATTTCTGGCCTCTGGCAGTGCTCTTCCTGAAGGATGTCCTTGAATTAAGGCTAGCTACCAGGTCCTTACGGTTTCAGGTTTCAGGACAACTATTAGGGTCTACACCAGATTCATTTTAATAACACTTGGCCCATACAACTCCCAAATACCCTTATGACATTATAATAGTGGTCTCATCATTTGTTGCTTCAAAATAATTTATTTTCTCTCATAACTGCCAGTGCAATGCTGAAGTCTGACTAAAAGATCACCTAAAAGTTATTTTATACCTTAGAGGCTAACTAATGCAAAAAATTCATTGGTATCTGTTAAAAAAGAAATTTGGTTCCAATGAAATTAAATATCTTCTCTAAGGCTGAATTCTGGGGTTGTCTATCGTACCTGTTGCTGTGCAAGCTGGACTTGATACAACTGCTGCATATACTGCTGATAGTGTTGCTCCTGCAACTGGCGGATGAGAATTTGCTGTTGTTCGTAGTTCCCTGGATACTGTTGGGCTGCATACTGCTGGAACTGCACGGCAGTCTGGGAGTTTAAAGCTGCCATTATCTGCTGCCTAAAAACATTAAAAAATATAGACTAGTCTGACTACAGGAGATTTTGTTCATGACAAAATAAAAATGTCATTATTATTTATTTTTTAGTTCATAACTCTTAAAAGTGACTAAGCTAGTAATGTATATCAATCACCAAATATCCCAGCCCCAGAAGAAATATTTAAGAAAATAAATCTGGCCTCTCATTTTTCACCTAAGATTTTTCATGGCAAATTTGGGATGGAGAAGTACATCATCACCATCACCATCACCATAATTATACTAACATTTACTGTGCCCTTACTATGTGCCACGTAGTGTTCGAGGAACTTAGATGTACTAATCCATTTAGTTCTCATAACAACCCTAGGAGAATGTTAGGTAACTTGACTGAGATTCTATTGCAGGTAGCTGCCAGAGCCAGGATTCAAATCCAGACAGTCTGGCTCCATAGACTATACTAATTCACCATTATGCTGTAATTTAATGGACTATCACTTGGGCAGAGATACTGGATATGACTTCTCTACCTAAAAACATGACAAATAATAGTACAAAGGCAGAAGAATAGTTGAAAGATGTTATTTACCCCTGACAAGGATAAATTTAAAAATCTAAGGGTCTGCAGCATTTAATTTAAAGCTGCCTTTATTAAAGGAAAAACACTAATAATAGTATCAGGGCATACTTGGTCTATAGATACCAATTTCTATAAACTCTTACAATTCTATTTTCTTTCATAGAGAAACCACATACTTTATAACTAGGTTATGTGATCATTTAACAGAATACCTTAAAGCCATTCATTGAGAAACAGATAAACAGGGGATGGGGTTGTGGCTCAGTGGTATAGCGCTTGCCTGCCTAGCACTGGGTTCGATCTTCAGGTCACAAAAAAATAAATAAAGATATTGTGTCCATCTACAACTTAAAAAAAAAAAGAAGAAGAAGAGAGAAAGAAAGAAAGAAACAGATAACAAAACAAAAATCTCATAGAATCCTAAATAGAGCATAACACTGGCCAACCTAGGGCACTCTACCCCATCCCCTAAAAGAGCAGCATTTAATCTCTCTCCAAAGTAGAATGAGGCCCTGGATCAGTCTGAGACTAGCACTGAAGTTTTTTCTGACAAACTACCTGGTAATAATAGGGAGAAAGTAATGGACCCTTATGTTATCTGGTTTGACCTATATACCATGCCAGCCCTGGAACCTCAGGCCTTCTCCCACAGTGTTTAACATGTACTAATCACTTCCTTCTTGTACTTACATCTCCCTTTTGAAGAATCGATTCCTTCTGAGATAATTGCCCTCACAGCTCTTACTGAATACGAAATAGTTTCAGCCTCCAAGTCCTGTAATAGTAACTAGGGATGGACCCCAGATACATACAGTGGATCAACTAGTGTCTGTCCTCAGAATTTTTACTGGGTATCACAGATTACAGTCAGTCTATTAGACACAGGGAAAAATTAATCACAAAAATCCAAGTCGGGATAACCTTGCATATGCCAGAGCAGAGTGACACTTTGCATGCATCAGGAAGAATGAAACAGAGACACAAGCTGAGAAGTAGACAAGAGGTCATGTGGATCCAGAGACGAACAGAGCAACCAGGCAACCTCAAGTTCCTACGTCTAGTCTCTGGGTTTTGCAAGCTAATAACAAATCCTTCCAATATATTCTCTGATAAAAGATCACTGGTAAAAATGAAAAATAGCTAGTATTAGTCACACAAATTGCAGAATTATTCTAAGACACACAATGGTAAAAACTCAGGTAACAACAGTATGGTAGCCCATTTTTCATTTTTAAATATAAGCTATACAACAAGCTTACTTTTGCTGCTCTAACCGAAGCCTTTCTTCTTCTATTCGCCTCCTTTCTTCTTCCTCCCGTCTAAGCCTTTCCTCTTCTTCTCGCCTACGTTTTTCTTCCTCTTTTTGTAGACGCTCCCTTTCTTCCTCTTCACGGCGCCTTCGCTCCTCCTCCTCCTTCCTAAAAGACCAGAGAGAATGAACCCCACATAATGAGTCTTGCTTAAAAATCAATGAAATTTAATCTCCCAGTAAAAATTGACAATCTACCTATCTATCTACCCATCCTTTCATCCATTTTTGGAGTAGGAATTGAACCCAGATGTGCTCTCTCATTGAGTTACATCCCTAGCCCTTTTTATTCTGATATAGGTCCCATCTAACCTGGCCTCAAACTTGAGGATCCTCCTGCCTCAATCTCCCAAATCACTGGGATTACAGGCACATACCACCCAAGCCGAGTGAAACAATCTCTTTAGAGAATGATGCAACAATCCCCATCAAAATATAAATCACATACACTTCGCTAGTAGAATCTTACATTATGAAGTGAATCTAACAATATACAAGATCGCATCAAGAATAATTACTGCTGCCAGGTATGGTAGCGCATGCCTATAATCCCAGAGATTCAGGAGACACAAAAGGATCATAAATTCAAGGACAGCCTTAATAACTTAGTAAGACCCTGTATCAAAATTAAAACTTAGAACAGGATGGGGATATAACTCAGTGGTAAAACACCTTTGGGTTCAATCCCCAGTACTGTGGAGGGTGAGAGGGGAGATTAGAAAGAGAGGTGTCCATCAATAAGGTACTACTTAAATGATGACATATATCCTAAAGGATCCCCTTTGATATATACTATTAGTACTAAATGCTTTTCCTTTATAATTCTTGCTGTAGTTGTAATGAAACTTGTATGACAAATTTAGCAATACTTCTGATTTACCCATTAAAATATATATTCCACAAGGATGAGGATGTAGCCCAGTGGTAGAGTTCTTGCCTAGCACATACAAAGCCCTGAATTTAGCTTCCAGTACAAAAATATACATGCTCCATAAGGACAAAGACTACCTATCTTACACCACTACATCCTTGGGACTCAGCACAATGCTGGAAAGCACTCAACAAACTCATATATACCGTGTGTGAGGCCCTGGGTTCAATCCTCAGCACTACAAAAAACAAACGTATATCTCTGAAATCTACCCAAAATGTTAACATGAATAAATAACTTTTGACAATACTTAAGAGATATACTATAATTATTATTAAAATAAGAACTTAAAAAGCAATGAATAGGGGACTGGGGTTGTAGCTCAGTGGTAGAGTGCTTACCTAGCACGTTTGAGGCACTAGGTTCAATCCTCAGCACCACATAAAAATAAATAAATAAAATAAAGGTATTGTGTGCATCTACAACTGAACAAAAAAAAAATTTTAAAGCAAAGCATATATATTTTCAAGGACACTGTAGCTATACCTCACTGATCCAACATTACTACACAATGGACTTGTAGTACATAAATCAATTTTCTAGTTAAAGCAATCTTATTCCATTCTCGTAAGAATAAAAACTTTTCTTTTGGATTAAAAAATTATATCATACTTTGCATAAGTAGCTTTTGAAATTGTAATTAAGCTCTTAAACAGGAATAAAGTACATCTGATGCTCTGCCTCTTGATAACTCTGGGTTATGACTACAAACATGAAAGTAGTACTGTGTCACATTTTTTTTTTTTTAATTTCGGCGGACACAACAACATCTTTGTTTGTATGTGGTGCTGAGGATCGAACCCGGGCCATACACGTCAGGCAAGCGCGCTACTGCTTGAGCCACATCCCCAGGCCCTGTGTCACAATTTTTGATAGAAAAATTCACCTTGATATTAAATATCCTCTGACTGGCAAGCTTTTGTAATTCTTTTGTCTATTTTCATTTTTTCCCCCTTACTTTTAGGCTATTTCCTCCTGCTATTTCTAGTCCAGGTTAAGGTAGGAAACCAGAGAATCAATTGTTTCTAAAGTATAATGTAATCTGGCTTCACCGAATAATCTTAATTATCTAGAATTTTAAAAAGTCAAAGTTGTTGTAAAAATAGAACTTCTAGGGGCTGGGACCCTGGGTTCCATCCTCAGGACCACATAAAAATAAATAAATAAATAAACATTTTTAAAAAATAGAACTTCTAGATAAACAAGGTGCTAATTATAATTGTAATTTACAACAGAGAATCCTTAAAACATAAAGAGCACATTCTGCAACTCCTTCTCCAAACCCTGGAAATAATGAATAAGCCATCTTGGAGACAAAGCCAATATATATGATTACATAAAGTCTAGCATGTAGCAGTTGAAGAACATGAAATGGAATATGAATATTCTAAAAGCTCATGGAAGACAGTAGCAAAGGGTATATAGACCTAAGGTTAAGGAGAAAGTCATGGTTGAGTTTATGACGGAGTTTATAGTTTAAAAAGACAAAAGAAATGTTGCCGTGATGGATGGGAAGTAACTTAAAAGGTATAGCCAGAAGGAAGCAGCACCCTTCAAAACTCAGGCATAAATACCTGTTCACATAAAGAAATTTGAACAACTGCCATTAAAATTGGGACTGACGGGAAGACACTTGGAAAGATACTCCATAAAACAAAAGTATCAGCATATTGGCTATACAAGGGTAAAATACGTTCCATGCTCTCAAATGTCACCTTTTTTTTTCTTGCTCTTCCTTCTCTATTTTGTGGGATGCAACATACGTTGAAAAGAGATGGCAACACCTATTTAAGAGCTTGACAAACTCTACCATGGCATCTTCTTTAGACATGTTTCCCAGGGCCGCCCATTCTCTCCTATAAAGAATAATAAGAAAAGTTACCTCCCCTTAACAGAATAAGAGCTTGATTTAATTTAAACTGCAATGTGAAAATTTTTCAATTATAACTAAAAGAATGATTCTAACGTAAGCAAAAGGTTCAAAACTCCCAAGTTTCAACAATCATGTATTGACTTAATAAATTATGCCACAATCTAAAATTTAACTTCATTACTGTTAATTCCCATATGATAAAAAGTTGTCCATATTTTGTTTTCCTTATATCGTATTTTAGCCTTAACTGAACAAAATACTTTGTGTATTCTTTTCTGGCACAACTCAATAAAGGAATCAATTACTATGTATTATAAAGAACTGTTTTTAATATTTAGGAAGAGGCAAATGAAATTGTACTTGTCTTATGTTCATAATCAGATAAGAAAACATTAATATTTAGCCATAAACATCTCTAAGCCAAAAAGTAGAATTAATATCTGAGGACTCCAGAAGCTGCAAGCAAAAATGCTTCAGGTCTTAAACTAAAGACCAATTATTTACATCTTAAACAATTTACATTGTATTCTTTCCCAGCTTTGTTCTTATTACATTTATTGTACAACAAAACACTGTTACCTCCTGTCATTCCCCAACACATCAAAGAATCCAACTTCAGGACAAGTGTCTGGATTATATGGGCCCATAAGAACCTGTTTATGTAGTGCCACAAGCTTCAGTTTTTCTTCGTAAGTTGGATGAAAGGCCTTGCCATCCTTTTCTATAACAAAAAAGAAATACAATGGAAACAATTAGCACTGACAAAATACATAATTCCCAGTATTATATGCTGAAGCTTTGCTATAAGGTATGTCACGAATTGCCTTTAATAGATGTAAAAACTATTAAATCCTTCATAAAATGTGAATTATTTCTTTAAAGGCAACTGGCAATATTTACTATAGAGTAATGCATCTGTCAAACTGCAGTGGGGTACACATAAATAAATGTACCACTTAACACTTTTTTTACACATATTAAAAACAATGTGCACTGGGTGAGGTGGTGTACATCTGTAATCCCAGGGGCCCGTGAGGCTGAGAGCGGAGGATGGTAAGTTCAGTCAGCCTCAGCAAAGGCGAGGCAATAAGCAACTCAGTGAAGACCCTGTCTCTAAATAAAACACAAAATAGGGTTGGGGATGTGGCACAGTGTTCAAGTGCCCCTGAGTTCAATACCTAGCACCCCCACCTCACAAAAAAAACAGTGTGCAAGCCACGCATGGTGGCACAGCCTATAATTCCAGCAACTCAGGAAGCTGAGGCCCTAAGTAATTTACTGAGACCCTATCTCAAAATAAAAAAGGCTTGGAAAGTGGCTCAGTGGTTAAGCACCCCTGGGGTTTAATCCCTGATACCAAAAAACAAACAAACAAACAAAAAAACAATGTGCAACAACCTTTTTTGTCAGTTTTGGAACTGAGGATTGAAACCAGGGGCACTCTACCACTGATCTGCATGCCCAACCCCTTTTTTAATTTTTAATTTTGAGAAGGGATCATGCTAAGATACTGAGCCTAGACTCAAACTTGTGATTCTCCTACCTCAGCCTTCTGACTTGTTGGGATTATAGGAATGTGCCACCACACCTACCTGCAACAATCACTTTCTTTTTTTTTTTTTTTTTGAGAGAGAGAATTATTTATTTATTTTTTAGTTTTTCGGCAGACACAACATATTTGTTTGTATGTGGTGCTGAGGATCGAACCCGGGCCGCACGCATGCCAGGCGAGCGCACTACCACTTGAGCCATATCCCCAGCCCAACAATCATTTTTTAAGAGTTTTTTTAGTTGTAGTTCGTACAATATCTTTATTTATTTATTTTTATGTGGTGCTGAGGATTGAACCCAGTACCTCACATGTACTCACAAGTGCTCTACCACTGAGCTACAGCCCCAGCTCCTAAAACGGTTTTTAAAAAATAAGTTTACATCAATTACTTTTAATATTATTAAGCAACCAGCATACATACAGTTTAAAAGGCTATATTCAAAACATATCCAACTACTCAGACATAATATGATACAAGGAACTCTAAAATCAGATAGCTTAGATAATTTTAAATCTCATTTCACACGTCCAAGAGATTTCAGTTAACCTCTCAGTTTGTTCATCAAGAAAGTGAGGGTCATACTGCTGCTTTCAAGGTACTAGGACATTATTATTAATAATAACTATTACATATTTTGCCTTCCTTCAATATTATTGTTATCTATGGCAGACTTCCAAGAGAATCAAGATTGAAGCCAGCACTGGGTACAGTAGCACACACCTGTAATCCCAAGACTTGGAAGGCTGAAGGCAGAGGACTACCTACAAGTTTTAAGTTCAGCCTCTGCAACTTAGTTGAGAACCTGTCTCAAAATAAAAAATGAAAAAGATGTAGCTCAGTGGAAGAGCATCCCTGGGTTCAATCCCCAACACCAATCAATCAGTCAATCAATAAGAAAATGAGTGAAGCCAGTTTGACTTGGGAAGATTTAACCTCCACTAACATTCAAAAGCTGTACAAAACTGGGGCTGGAAAAATGAGAAATCTTTTTTTTGGAGGGCGGGGGGTGGGGTGGGGTACCAGGGATTGAACTCCTGGGCACTTGACCACTAAGCCAGCCCTATTTTGTATTTTATGTAGAGACCACATACAGGGTCTCACTGAGTTGCTTAGTGCCTTGCTTTTCCTGAGGTTGGCTTTGAGATCCTCCTGCCTCAGTCTCCTGAGCTGCTGGAATTAGTGTACACAACCAAGCCTGGCTAAAATGGGAAGTCTTTGAAGAATACTGCTTCTTTGATAAATGGAAACATTAATTATTAGTTGATTCCAATAAGAACAGACTACCAAATTTCAATAAAGGTAAAGTAGTATATACGAACTACACATTTAATTCATTTATATAGGCATGACCATAATAAAACCACTAATTAGTAAGAAAAATAAGAGTGCTAAGATATGAACAGGGAACTTGAAGAAAAATACAAAAGTTGATAATAAATATGCAAAAGGATATTCAATTTCACTAGTTCAGGAAATGGAACTTTAAATTATGAGATACCAAGACTCCCTCCTCTCATTAGATAAAAAAAGTTAGGTAACATCCAGAGTTGGTAAGAAGGGGACAAATAAGGACCCACTCTCTCGTATACTAATGCTGAAAATATAAACTGTTTTTAAGTTATCTAGATCAACAATTTGGTAATATATTTCAAAATTGTAAACATGTATGCTTTCCACATAAAAGTAAATAAATAAAGGCATGTTGTCCATCTACAACTACAAAAAAAAAATTTTTTTTTTAAATGTACATGCCCCCGGGCTGGGGATGTGGCTCAAGCGGTAGCGTGCTCGCCTGGCATGCTTGCGGCCCGGGTTCGATCCTCAGCACCACATACAAAGATGTTGTGTCCGCCGAAAACTAAAAAATAAATATTAAAAATTCTCTCTCCCTCCCTCCCTCCCTCTCTCACTCTATCTTTAAAAAAAAAAAAAAAATGTACACGCCAGGCTGGGGATGTGGCTCAAGCGGTAGCGCGCCCGCCTGGCATGCGTGCAGCCCAGGTTCGATCCTCAGCACCACATACAAACAAAGATGTTGTGTCCACTGATAACTAAAAAATAAATATTAAAAATTCTCTCTCTCTTTAAAAAAAGTATACACATTAATGTTTGAAATAGAATACATCATTCACATGTAATTTTAAAAAAATGTACATGCCCTATGATATAGTAATTTCAATTTTTATTACATAGCCTTGATAAGACTCCCAAATATATAGAAGGAAACAGATATCAGAACTCACTGCAGCACTGTTACTAGAAACAAATTAAAAGTTCATCAATAAAAGCCCAGTGAAATAATGTGGTTTATTCAGACTGTGGTATAAGTGAAGCAGTTTCGATTATTAAGTGAAGAAAGGCAAGCAGCAGAAAACTAATCATAGCAAAATGCATTTGATAAATTCTAAGCAACCCGACCCATCCCTTAACATCTCTAAAGTGAGATTAGATTTTTTTTTTTTAAAGTTGTAGATGGATAAATACCTTTATTTTGTTTATTTTTTTTATGTGGTGCTGAGGATCGAACCCAGGGCCCTGCACATGCTAGGCAAGCGCTCTACCGCTGAGCCACAACCTCAGCCCCCGAGATTAGATTTTACAATATATATTTTACAGTTCTGGCAGTTTTCTTTTCTTTTCTTTTCTCCTTCCTGTCCCCTGCTCCCCATGGCAGTGCTGGGGCTCAAACTGAGAGAATTCAGGACCTAGCATGTGCTAGGCAAGTGCTCTACTGCTAAGCCACAGGCCCAGCCAGTTTTTCTTTTGTAACGGCCCCTAAAGTAAGTCTTAGAACTGATGAACCTGTTACACAAACCTAACATTAGTGTAAATGCAAAGAAAAAGATCTAGAAGGAGCCACACTAAGGAGATGAGAACAAAGTGGGAGAAAGCAAGAATTAGAAGTGGTCAGAGAGAATTTAAGTCTTCCTTACAATATTTAATCTTTCAAAGAAAAATATCTAGAAGGACAAACTAAACAGTTAAGAAGAACTGTCTCATGGGGCTGGGGATGTGGCTCAAGCGGTAGCGCGCTCGCCTGGCATGTGTGCGGCCCGAGTTCGATCCTCAGCACCACATACAAACAAAAGATGTTGTGTCTGCCGAAAACTAAAAAAATAAATATTAAAAATTCTCTCTCTCTCTCTCTTTAAAAAAAAAAAAAAGAAGAAGAAGAAGAACTGTCTCTGGAAAGTGACTGGCAACATTGAAGGGTGGGAACTGAACAAGTTTCCCCATTAAATAATACATGAAGGGCTGGGGCTGGCTGCGGTAACGCACTTGCCTGTCATGTGTGAGGCACTGGGTTCAATTCTCAGCACCACATATAAGTAAATAAAATAAAGGTCTATCAACAACTAAAAAAATATTTTTAAAAATACTACATGAAAAAAATTCTTAAGCAAAAACTCATTTGATACGTGGGGGAAATTTTCTTTCTTTTTTGGTACCAGGAACTGATCCCAGGGGCCCTGAGCTACATCCCTAGTATCTTTTTTTTTTTTTTCCCCCATACAGGGTCTTGCTAAGTTGCTGAGGCTGGCCTTGAACTTGTAATCTCCTGCCTCAGCTTCCCAAGCCATGGGGTTACAGGTATGCACCACACCTGACAACCTGACAGGTTGGTCATTTTAAAAATATTTTTTTAGGGCTGGGATTGTAGTTCAGATGTAGAACACTCGCCTAGCATGTGTGAGGCACTGGGTTCAATCCTCAGCACCACATAAAATAAAGATGATGTGTCCACCTATAAGTAAAAAATTAATATTTAAAAAAAATACATACATGTATATAAATATCTCCCAGAGCTGGGCGTGATGGCACATGCCTGTAATCCCAGCTGCTCGGGAGGTGAGTCAGGAGATCTTGAGTTCAAAGCCAGTCTCAGCAATGGTGAGGCACTTAGCAACTCAGTGAGACCCTGTCTCTATATAAAAAACAAAAACAGGAAATAGGGCTGGGGATGTGACTCAATGGTTGAGTGCCCCTGAGTTCAATCCCCAGTAACCCCCACCCCCCAATTTTTTTTTTTCAAGCTAGGGGTATTGTCTATCCATCTATACACACAATATTTTTTGCCATACTAAGGACTAAGCCCAAGGGCAGTCTGTGACTGAGCAACATCCCTAGCCTTATTTATTATTTATTTTTTTAAGTTTGAGACAGGGTCTCACTAAATTGCCCAGGCTGGTCTCAAACTTGTAATCCTCCTGCATCAGCCTTCTGATATGCTGGGATTACAGATGTGTATCACCACACCTAGCTGTGTGTGTGTGTGTGTGTGTGTGTGTGTCTGTGTGTGTATCTGACAAAATTATAGTGACATAAAGGAAAGATTTTAAGAGTTTACTTCTGACCTAAAAAAAAAAAGGGGGGGGTTATACGTAATAAAGTACACTTATTATAACTCATTAGGTTAGGACGGTAATTCTGTTAAATTCCACACAGTACAGGGTACTTGATGTCATCTTTCATGCTAAAACCAACAAGCCTAAAAAACTGTTCTTTATTTCTCTTCCCAATGAAATCTTTCTGAAATACAGCCTTCAATTTTATATCAAGAAAAATGGTGTTATCACTGTTCGATACATTCATTAATTACAAAAAAAGAAAAAAGACCTATTCAACAATAATGCAATGCTTGAATTATATTAATCCACTGAACAGACTATAAAGCTATTAAAATGATTATTAAAATAGGCAATTTAGTGAGACCCTATTAAAATCTTATAATTGGCCTTTTATAAGGCCAATTATAAGATGAAGAACACGTTGATGACGTAATAATTAAGTAGAATGGAAAATTATGTGCTACACTTTCAACAATGTAAAATGCCTACAATGTGACCATATACCCAGAGAGAATATAGAAAGATAAAATTTTTAGAAATTGGGAAGCTATACTTATAGATCACTTTTTAAAAACTGCAATATTTTTCTTACAAAATTAGCTATAGAGAATTCTATTCTAAGATGTTGTTGGGTTGTTAAAATACGTAAAGCAATAGTGGTTACTAATTATATTATTTACCAAAAGCCTATCTTCAATTTCAAAAACATTCATCCATTCATCTTAATTTTAGACATATTAATGACCAAAAGTTTTCTTTTTTCTTTTTTGGGGGGAGTGGGGGGGGTGGGGCAGGGGTACTCAACCACTGAGCTACATCCCCAGCCCTATTCTGTATTTTATTTAGAGATAGGATCTCACTGAATTGCTTAGCACCTCATTTTTGCTGAGGCTGACTTTGAACTCCTGATTCTTCCTGCCTTAGCTTCCTGAGCCACAGGGATTATAGGCATGTGCCACCATGCAGAGCTTCTTTCTGTCTGTCTTTCTTTCTTTAAAGTTCTGGGGATTGAACTCCAAGGTGCTCTGCCACTGAGCTACATCTCTAGCCCTTTTTATTTTGAGACAGGCTCTAAATTGCCCAGGCTGGCCTTGAACTTGCCATCCTTTGATTTAGTCTCCAGAGTGGCTGGGATTATAGGCATGTGCCATTGGTGCCTGCCTTAGGTTTTTTTTTTTTTTTTTTTTTTTTTAATAAAAAAGGCCTCAGTTTATATCATTTTATCTTGAGCTTTATATAAGAAAAAAGTGCTTGCTAGTGATTCAAGAAAAAAAAATGTAGTGAGCCTGAAAATGACGAGAGTACAGTATTTTCACCTTTTCTAAAAAAAAAAATATATATACATAAATTTGATGAAAATGGTTGTATTAACCTAAATTATTGTCAATAAATACAAAATCAGAACTGTGAATGTGGCTCAGTGGTAGAGTGCTTGGCCCAGGTTCAATCCCCAAGCACTGCAAAAAGAAAAAATAAAGAACATATAAATAAGATAAAATCAGATGGAATCTTCTCTGGAAGGCTAATCACTTTTCAAACTGGTCAAGTAATGGCAATTTTCAAACATACACACATTCTTTTTGTGGTAGGGAGATGATCTGAGATGGACTAGTGGGTGTGAAAAGTTTTTCTTAATCTACAACCATCATAAAAGTTATTTGTAAAATAGCTTTTTTTAGTATTATACAATAACTTACAATATTCATAGGTTAGTCATATTTTTTGATAAATAGTATAAATATAAATGGTAGTCAGGGCTGTAGGAGAGAGAGTATCCTTTTCCCACTAGAAGATAAATATACTTCATTTTAAGCATCTGGTAGTTCCAACTATATGCAGTGGATTATGGGAAATGGAACATTAAACAAGGAAACTACCCATCATTTAGCAAAGTGTCAGTTTAACCCCGAGTACCAATAGGAGGGTAAGAGCTAGGTCTTGGGAATGTTATATTAACATAAGCCCATTTTTATGACTGTCAGAATTAAGGACATGTTACAAATTAGAAAAATATTTTTTTAAATGCATTTTCAGTGTTAGCCCTGGTCAAGTATTCTCCTGAGGATTACACAAAACAGATTTGTCTACCATGATACCCCCCCTACCCCCGTGCTCAGCTACATGTTTTGCTCACATGCATTAACCACCAAACCAAGCCCAACAAATCTCACTAAAGAAATCAACTTCAGCAGGGCATGGTGGCACACACCAATCCTAGTGAAAGACTGAGACAGGAGGCCAGTCTCAGCAACTTAGCAGGGCCCTAAGCAACTTAGCAAGACTTTGTCTCAAAATACAAAATAAAAAGATCTGTGGAGGGCTGGGGATGTGGCTCAAATGGTAGCACGCTGGCCTGGCATGCGCGGGGCGCTGGGTTCGATCCTTAGCACCACATACAAATAAAATAAAGATGTTGTGTCCACCGAAAACTAAAAAATAAATATTAAAAAATTCTCTCTTTAAAAAAAAAAAAAGATCTGTGGATATGGCTCAGTGGGTAAGGACCCCAGGGTTCAAATCCCTGATACAATTAAGAAAAAAAAAAAAAAAGAAAGAAAGAAAGAAAAGGAGGAGGAAGAGAAGAGGCAGAAGAAGAAAAATCAACTTTATGGGTCAATTTTTGTGACAACAAGCAAAACTGTACCTCCACTCTTGTGAATTTCATTGGCATTTTCACTCAATCTTTTATATACACTTACTATTTTTAAGAATCGATCTATAATCATTCCTTTATACCTTGTTATTGAATCTTCAAATTAATCATTATTTTCTTTTTCTTTTCTTTAACATACACACCCTTATATTTTTTAATATTTATTTATTTATTTTTAGTTTTTGGCGGACACAACATCTTTGTTTGTATGTGGTGCTGAGGATCGAACCCAGGCCGCACACATGCCAGGCGAGTGCGCTACCGCTTGAGCCACATCCCCAGCCCCAAATTAATCATTATTTTCTATTAGGAAAAAAATTTGTCTCAAAAAAAAACTAAGGAAAAGAAAACATGACAGATGTTAATACCAATAATTATTTTGGAAAGACTGGATTATAGATTAATTGTATTTTCTCTATTCATTTTTTATTTTCCCAAATTTTCTTCAATAAGCATATATATCCCCCGCCCCTTTTAAACAAAAGCTTTTTTCCTTTTTCAATGCACTTTTAAAAAGTCAAAGCATGGCTCATTGGAAGAGTGTATACTTAGCATGTACAAGGACCTGGGTCCAATTCCCAGGAACAAAAAAAAAATAAAAAGTCAAATCAATGTTATCTTCAACCTTTGGGGCAAAGTGAAAAGATTAATTATTCTCCTGTGGAATACACAAAACCCAGGAGGCTACGCTAATCCTAACTACCTTTAATATAGCATATGCTACCGATGTTCTAAACTTCAAAGAAACAGAAAAATAAAAATGCTTTTTACCATTTTGGACTGGGTTGTGGCTCAGTAGTAGAGCACTTGCCTAGCTCTACCACTGAAGCACCGGGTTCTATTCTCAGCATCATATAAAAAAACGAATAAATAAAATAATTGTAATCTGTTCACCAACAACTAAAAAAACAAAATAAGAAAAAGAAAATACTTTACCATCTAAATTGCCTGGCAAATTATTAGTATTACAAAAAGAAAAAAGGCTTCTCTCTTTTCAGATGACTCCAGTTCACATATCACAAGGGTTTATTTAGTCTTTTTTAATTAGGTAAGATAGTTAATCACTGCAAAGCTATTTAGTTCTATAGCAACCAAAACTAAACACAAAAATATGTTCGTAAAGAAGTTACAGAGCTAATTTTCAGATGCAAGTGTGAAAAGATCCTTATTCTGATCAATGAGAAAGAAGTACTTCTGTTACCTTAAGAAGCATGACTGCTAAGCTATCCCTTCTCAACTGAACTAAGATCACTAGCTGACATTTATCTAGCAACAACCATAAAAAAGTTCCTTTCCATTTCTATAAAACTGAAAAGCAATAGGTTAAAAATCTATTTTACCTAAAGGAGACTGACTAAAGTCCCTAGGGGCTGGTGAACTAGACCAACTCCTCCCACAGCTCCTGTTCCCCATGCTGGGGATCAAACCCAGAATCACACATTAGGCAAATGCTCTATCACTGAGCTGCATCCCCAGTCCCCCACAGCTAATTTTTTATGAAGCCTACAAGTTAAAAACGATTTTTACCTTTTTAAAAGGGTTACAAATAATGAAAAGCAAAAACATAAAACAAGGCATATGCAACACTCACTATATATGATCCTTAAACCCTAAAGTATTTACTATCTAGCCTGTTACAGGAAAAGCTTGTTAACCCTAGACTAGAGGAAGAAGTAAATTCAAAGGGCCAAAATGATTTCCAGGAAGTTTTAAAAACGCAAATATAAATAAAAAGTTAGAAAACATACAAATAAAACATCCAGTTAACATAATAGCCTGAACACACACATTTATCTCCAATCATCAATGAAATCCCACTAAAAGAAATAAGCCAATTTACAGAACTCTGAAGAAGTTCAGAAACCAAAGGCATCAGATTCTTAATAAACAGGAATTTGTTTTAAAGTCTATATAAGAAGTATACGGCCACTTTCTATCCCATTTTGTATAATAACCCCAAACAGGCAGATGGTTACCTTGCTCCTATTTCAGCAGAGGGCTTTATCTTTGCTATAGAAAATAAATCGTTCCCAGTCTAAACTTTGGTGCCCAAACAAATGTGATAGCAAAATACAAATTTTTAGAAAGGCATGGTTTCAAAAACTGTAATCCTCATGCACTCTCTTCTCAAGAAGCTACTGTGGGCATGCATTTCCAGTGTATGTGTAGTAAATAGTAAAACAAAGGAAAACAAATGATTCAGGTAAAAAGGAATATGACAGAACAGAAGGTTAAAAGTAATCAACTTCCGGGCTGGGGATGTGGCTCAAGCGGTGGCGCGCTCGCCTGGCATGCGTGCGGCCCGGGTTCGATCCTCAGCACCACGTACAAACAAAGATGTGTCCGCCGAAAACTAAAAATAAATAAATAAATAAATATTAAAAAAAAAAAAAAAAAAAGTAATCAACTTCCAGGATGACACATGGGCAGAAGAAAACTGAGACTGAATCAAGAATTTAAGGGCAAAAAACACATGACTTTTCTTTTTCTAAAAGATCTTAATTGCTTTTTGGGGGGTACTGGGATGGAACTCAGGGGCACTTAACCACTGAGCCACATCCCCAGCACTATTTTGTATTTTATTTAGAGACAGGGTCTCACTGAGTTGCTTAGCAAGTGCTTTTGCTGAGGCTAGCTTTGAACTTGCAATCCTCTAGCCTCAGCCTCCAGAGCAAACTGGGATTATTATTATTTGTGTGGGGGGGGCTGGGGATCGTGTGTGTGAGGCAAGCACTCCACCAACTGAGCTATATTCCCCAGCCTGGCTGGCTTTATTTTTGATTGTAGAGTTGGAAGTATGTCCTGATGTTAAAAAAAAAAAAAGGGTAAGTTAACCTGAGGATGAAGAAAACAAATAATTGCCTCTACATGAAAGACAAAAATTTGTTCAAGAACCAAAATGCAACCAAAATACATGTTCTGTCCCAATTATAAATAATATAAACAGCCAACACTAATTCGATCGATCATGATTAATTACAGTCCAATAAAATTGCTGAGGATGACCTCAAATTTTTGATCCTCCTGCCTCAGCCTCCTAAGTTGCTAGGATTACAGGTTTGCACAACCATACCCGGTATAAAACCCATCCCTTATTAAAATAAATCCCTATTAAAATTAAAAACATGGGGCTGGGGTTGTGGCTCAGTGACAGAGTGCTTGCTTTACATGTGTGAGGCACTGGGTACAATTCTCAGCATTACACAGAAATAAATATAGGTCCATCAACTAAAAAAATATTAAAAAAAAATTAAAAACACATCTTCACATTTTTTAATTAAGAAAAAGTGTAATTCACAAATTCTTATACTATTTAAAAGAAAAGACTAATATAGTACAGAATGCCTGACTCAAGGAATATGAAACACTTTGAAAATTACTTAGCAAATACTAAATAATAAAAGTTTTAAGACTTCCTCCCCATTAATTCAACACACCCACCATCAATTTTTGGCAATTCCTCCTTTTTAACAACAAATGCAGCTGCCAGTTGTCAGGTACTGTTTAGAGAATGTGTTGTGTATATATGTGCCTGTGTATATATGTATAATTTTTGTAATTCTTACAACAACCATTTGAGAAATGAAAGCACAAAATGTTTAAACAATTAAACAGCGGAGGGAGAAAAAACAACCCAGAAATATTGACTCCAGCGCTCACCTTCTAAATACTGAGTCACTGTGGCTCTCAACTTAGTTAAGTGATAAAAGTAAACATCTTTCTGGGTTTTGGCTACATGATTGTGTTCACTTTATGAAAACTCAGGAAGCTATACACTTGGAATCTATGCATTCTTCTGTGTGACACAGGAGAGGCCTCAAGCAAATTTTAAAATCATTTACATTAAAAAATACACGGGGGTGGGAGGGTGCTGGGGTTGTGGCTCAGCGGTAGAGCTCACCTAGCGAGTTCGGGGCCCTGGGTTCGATTCTCAGCACCACATAAAAATAAACAAAATAAAGGTGTTGTGTCCAACCACAACTAAAAAATAAATATTTTTTAAAAAATACACACAGGGGCTGGGAATGTGGTTCAAGCGGTAGCGCACTTGCCTGGCATGTATGGGGCACTGGGTTCGATCCTCAGCACCACATAAAAATAAAATAAAGATGTTGTGTCCACCAAAAACTAAAAAATAAATATTAAAAAATTCTCTCTCTCTCTCTTTAAAAAAAAAAAAATACACACAGGGCTGAGGTTGCAGCTCAGTGATAGAGTGCTTGCCTTGCAAGCATGAGGCACTGGGTTTGATCCTCAGCACCACATAAAAATAAAATAAAGGTACTGTGTCCACTTACAACTGAAAAATAAATATTTAAAAAAAAAAATCTTAAAATGGTACTACACTGCTGGGTATGGTGGTGCATGCCTGTAATCCCAGTGGCTTGGGAGGTTGAGACAAAAGGACTATAAATTCGAGGCAAGCCTCAGCAACTTAGCAAGACCCTTTCTCAAAATAAAATCTAAAAAGGTTTGAGTGTGTGGCTCAGTGGTTAAGCGCCCCTGAGTTCAATCCCTGGGACAACAAAAAAAAGGCACAACATATACACCTGTAATCCCAGCTACCTGGGAAACTGAGGCAGGAAGATTCCAAGTTCTAGGACAGCCTCAGCAACTTGGCAAGACCCTGTCTCAAAATAAAAATGAAAAAGGGTTGGGGATGTAGCTCAAAGAAAGGGCACTTGCCTACCACGCATGAGGCATGGGTTCAATCTCCAGTACTGCAAATAAAAAATAAGGTACAATTTACCCCTTGCCCAAAACAGTATAATTTGAGCATCAATAAGAATTATCAATAAGAAAAAAATGAATAAAAATCACATGTGTAAAGGCATGAGTACTTCATGACATTAAAAAAAAAGTGAAACTTTTTTTGACTGCTAGGGGGAAATTTCATTATTTTGAAAACTAGCAAATAACAAGAAACAAATATTTGTCTTTCCTATTTGAACTCCACCCTAAACCAACGAGTACAAGAGGAAAAGTATTTCAGCAAACCAACGAGTACAAGAGGAAAAGTATTTCAGTAAAGGACAAAGAAAATATCACCATTTAAAAATCCTTAATAAATTAACAGATCCAGACATTATCAATGGCCTTAACATCACAAAAGGAGATACAACTTAATATTATCTGCCTCATGAAGAATGCACACAATACAAAGTAGTCTTGCCAGAAAACCAGAACTTGAATCTAAACTATCCAACTTTAGGAAATACACAGATTTGGGGGGGGGGGGGGATTTTTGCAATCAACAAAATCTAATGAACCACCCAATTTCTTTTTCTTTCTGTTTTTGGGGACTATGGACTGAACCCAGTGGTACTTTACCACTGAGCTACATCCCCAATCCTACATTTTTTAAAAAAATTTTGGTAGTTGTAGATGAACAGAATGCTTTTATTTTATTTGTTTTATTTTTATGTGGTGCTGAGGATCAAACCCAGTGCCTCACACATGCAAGGCAAGCGCTCTGCCACTTAACTATAGCCCCAGCCCTCCCAGCCCTATATTATGAGACAGGATCTCGCTAAGTTGCTGAGGGTCTTGCTAAATTGCTGAGGCTGGCCTCAAATTTGTGACCCTCCTGCCTCAGCCTCCCAAATCCCTGGATGACAGGCATGCACCATGAACACCCAATTTCTTCAACAAACAAAATGTAAAGGAACTAAGGGATGGATGTGTAGATCTTAACTGAATCATCATTTAAATAAACTATTTAACAAATTGTTATGAAATTGGAAATTTTATCCCTTGGCTAGACATTTGATACGAAAGAATTATAAATTTAAAATTTTCCTATGTGTGATAATGGAATTGTAGTCAGTTTTTTAAAAGGAGTCTTTTCCAGGCATTGAGGTAAGAGGATTTCAAGTTCAAGGCCAGCCTCAGCAACTTAGCAAGACCTTGTTTCAAAATAAAAAAGGAATCTTCATCTTTTAAAGATAATTAAATATTTAGATAGCTTGAGAAGTCTGGAGCAGGTCTGGCTGGGTAATGGGTACAAGGGGAATCAATGCACTATTCTACCTCTTTTTGTGTATGTTTGAAATTCTCCATAGTAAAAAGTTAAAATTTAAAAAATTAAAAATGTTACATCTATTTTTAGTTTACAACAGTAAAATCATCATCATCATTACATTAGCTAAATGTAGGCCTCCCAAAAGGTCTAATATATTAGTAGAAATGGAATTTAGCAATAAAAGAACTCACTTTTTTTTTTTTTTTGGTGAGGGGAGGGAAATGCCAGGGACTGAACCCAGGCCCTTCCTTGCTCAAGCTAAGTGTATGCTCTACCACTAAGCTACAATTTGTTAAACAGTTTATTTAAATAAGGTTTCAAATAAGATCTACACATCTTTCCCACCCCTTTTTTCCTATACATGTTGTTCACTGAGGAAACTGGGTGCCCATGGTGCCTTCCTTCCCAATAACTTGGGAGGCTATGGCAGGACTCATTTCTGATGGGCACATTTACTTAAGTCCATTAGGATTCTCCCTCAATGCATTCAGATTTTCAAAGCCAAAAGCAATATTATTTAGGAATTCTCTCACACTTATTTTACAGACATTTGGGACTTTCTCGAACATGATCATGTTTAGAAAACCAACTTGGATCTTTCCATTAGCCTTTTATATTTTCATGTAAATATAATGAAAAAGTTCAATGTGATAAGGCAACTAGCTAGGTTGCTTTGAATATTCTCTTCAGCGTATCACCAGAAAACAGAGGTCCCATTTGTTTTTATCTCCTGGGGTGCAAAGAACTATATTTGGAATCAGACAGACTGAGAACCAATCTCACCTCTTACAAATAAAAACTGAGCCTGGTGCGGTGGCACATGCCTGTTATCTCAGGTAGTAGGGAGACTGAGACAGGAGGATAACAAGTTTGAGGACAGCCTCAGTAACTTGGGAAAAAAGCCCACAGCAACTTAGGGAGACACTCTCAAAATTAAATAAGGGGGCTTAAAAGGGCTGGGGATATATATCCCCAGTAGTATATCCTTGGGTTTAATCCCCAGTACCAGAAAAAAAAAAAAAAAAAAAAATTAGAATTAAATTTTTAAAAAGGCTTGGGGACATAGCTCAGAGGTAAAAGACCCTGGGTTCAATCCCAGTGCCAAAATAACAACCGAGTGGCTCAGGCAGATTCCTCACCAGAGAAATGAGAATTACACCTTTACAAAAGGGCTCACAGGAAGATTAAACAAATCTTGTATACAGCTTTCACAATAGTACCTGACATTTAGTGAACATCTGCTCAACATATTGGCAATCATTAGTTTGGAATTTTACGTTAATGTAACCAATCTAACAACTTAATGTAATGTGGCAATAAAGTATTAGAGACAGAAAAATCCACCCTCTTCATAAGAACTCTAAAAACCAAAAATTTACTTCTGCAGGTCAACTTCATCCAAGAAGCATAAAACCTATATGCTCTGGGTCCCTTCAGTTCTCTAACAACAACAACAACAAACCCACCACCACAACAAAATACTTAATTTTGCTAAAATTGAATTAGGCCAACTTTGTTCCATCCTTTAAAAACCTTTAATGCGGGGCTGAGGCTGTAGTTTAATGGTAAAGTGCTTGCCTCGCATGTGTGAGGCATTGGGTTCAATCCTCAGCACCACATAAAAATACATAAAGATACTGTGTGTTCATCTACAACTAAATAAATATTAAAAAAAAAACCTTCAATGATTTTTCACCAATATTCTGACAAAAAGGACCAATTATTTACAATAGCATTCAACTCTTACGAGGATCTGAATTAAATCTTTAAAGCCATCTCTCTCCACCAAACTACTTCCTACTTGTCACTTCCCAGACATATGACTTGGCCATTCGGGTTCCTGACCTTCCCAATTTAATGAAATGGCACCACTACCTCAATCTTTCATACTACTGTCACTGGGTCTTTAACTCCTCTTTAGGACTTATAGGACCTAATAGATCCTAATGAGCTATTCACTTGCAGTGGAAAACTAATTTAAAATATTAACCATAATTAAGGATGCAATAATGCCTAAAATTTAGGTGGTAAAACATCAACTTACATTTACCTGTACTTCCACCTATTATTTCACTTTTTTATTTATTTCTGTGCAGTGCTGGGGATGGAACCCAGGTCCTCACACATGCTAGGCAAATGCACTGAGTTACACACCCCAGACTATATTATTTAACTTTTACCTTCACAAAATTAAGAGGGTAGTTGACATACAGGCTCAATCATTGGCCTATGACTACTGTGACAAGATTACTTTTACATTCTTCCTTTTTCTTTTTTAAACAGTTATTGTATATGTCTCATATGCTGCCAGTATCTTCATTGATATCTCATGTAATGTTCCATGCAGAAAGGTAGCTTTTAATTGCTAAACAGTTACTTCTCTTGTTTAAGTATTTGGATATCGCTTTGAAAAATTAAGAAATGAATGAACCATACCAACCAAAGAAGCTTTTGTTATTAAGGTGACTATAACTAGGCTCCCCAAATTATGGATTTCCCCTAGGATTTCTCCCACTCAATAAAATAATGTTAGGTTTAGATCACTAAAGCTTAAATCTGAGATATCAAAGAACTAGAATCCAGAGGTTCCTGACTTTCAAGGCAATGCTATACTCCACCTTATACAGTACTTTAATCTTTCAAAGTAGATGTTACTACTATTTTCAAATAAGACAAACTAAAAAGATGAAATTACCCATTTTGCTTTTAGTCATGTGGCAAAATCAAGAATTAAAAGTTGATTCCTTTCTACTCTTAGTATCTATTACAATATACTTGATCGGAAAAATAAATTCCAAGAATAAAATTTTAAGGTAGAACATAGTTTCCCGAAGTGTACAGAAACTACTAGATTTGCGTGTGTGTTAATATATCATACCACAGCAAACTCTAAATTCAAGCCAGTGACCTCAGAGGTCAAGTGATCCAAAATCCATTAGCCATTATTAATTCCCCAAGCTAGCAAGTATACAAGGGCTGAATTCATTGTGTAATGACAAAGAATATTTCAAGCGTAAGCTTTTTAATAAAAAACGCAATGAATGCGGAATGCTCAAATGTTCTGTATGATTTACAAAAGAGAAAGCTTCACTAGTTAGCACAATTAAAGTTATTTTCAGAGAAAACATGTCATTAACATGTATCACTAAGCTGAACTACTCAACTTCAGCCAGTAAAAATGTGTGCTTTAAAAGGTACTCCTTCTGGGAAAACTGTCATAAATATGCTGTTCTGGAATGTACGTGGAACCTAGCAACCACTTTTAAAAAGTTTCATTTGTGGATGTCTCTCCTTGCCCTCCACCCAAGAAAGACATAAATATCTTTAAGAATCAAACTAACGGTCACTAGTCTTTCCTATTTACAAAACCATGTGACTGGTCTCTCCATCACTTGACTAAGTGAATCACCCACTTTAAAGAAAATAAATAAATAAAACACTTAGAACAATATTGTTCTAAGAGAAGAGACATTTCAGTTAATTATGCGACGGCACAGAGGGTACTTTTAGGCTTTACTCTGAGAATTAATTCTTCCACATTAGTTACTAGATACAATTTTAACCATTCAGAAGCTACTAGAACATTGTGGACATCTCTTCAGAATTTGACAAGGTGGAAAGCATAAATGAGTTTAACACTTTACTTTTTTCTCTTCCACATCAATACTGCCAGGGGACCATGTCCTATAGTTGCCCAGAATGGCTGGAATGGGTATGTATGTGGAACCTATTGAAAAATTTCTTCCACTTTAGGAAAAGGGTAAAAATCGGTGGAATCCTAGGTGACAAACCATGGGAAACAGGAAAAGGAAAACATCGGTAAAGAAAAAAAGCAATTCCAGAATAGGATCCTCTGGGAGAAAGGTTTCATTCTTCCATCCTGGCTCACGGAAAAAGGAGAAGCTAAATCAGGTAAAATGCCCCGGTAACCTAGGGGAGGCGGGACTCGACTGCTAAAGCAAGGTTCCAGGCCCCTCAGGGGTGTGACCTAGTCCAAGCTAATAGTGACAAACTTCGGGTACCCCCAAGGAGGGAGCCCTGCTCTGGTCACCGGGCCTACCCTGGGCGGTAGGAATGAGATTCGTCCGGTCACCCTAGGGACCACAGCCCTGGCTCCCGGTGCCGAGCAGAGGCGGCGGGAGTGGGGGCGGCGCGGCTCACCTCGGAAGAAGCGCAGAGCCAGGCCGTACAGCTCTTCCAGGCCAAAGCCCCAGCGCTGCTCCAGCCGCCGCGCCTCCTCCGCCGCGCCCCCAGCCGCCGCCTCCCCGGACTCCGGCTGCTCCCCTGCGGCGCCCGGGCTCCGGCCGGACCCAGGAGGCGAGGGCGGCGGCAGTGGCGGCGGCAGCAGCGGGGCGCCCTCTGCGCTAGGCCGCTCCTCCGGATCCGGACTTAGCGTGAGGCCGTCGACCGATACCTCAAGGCGCTCGGCGTTCAGCACCGCCGCCATCTCCGGGTGCTGCGCCTCCTCGGCGGGGACAGGCGGCGGCCACGTATCGACTTCCTGCTGACCTCTGACCTCCGCTTGCCGACACCGGAACTTCCGCTGCTAAGGAGGATCCTGGGCCCCCCAGAAGGGCTGAGGCCTGGTGCCCCGCCTCCTCCGGAACCGTCGATTACGCCCCCTCCGCGACCACCCGCCGTCGCCTCATCTAAAGCTGGTCTCCACCGCCTCTCCCAGCCATCACCCGGCACTCTGTGATGCCAGTTCTTGCTATGAGCGGCTGCTACGCCCCCAAACCCCCCGCCCACGTCCCCCAGTTGGGTTCAGCGGCTATTCAGAGATCGTCAGGGGCGGGGTCAGAGGAGACCCGCGCGAGGGTTAGTGCCGGGAGCGTGGCTGTGCAGTCGGGCAGGCGCCCCCACCCACCTACCTGCCAGGACAGAGACCCTTCACTTTTTGTAGAGGATTATGTGGTTGGAGGAGCTCTTTTTGCCCACCGGTTTTGTTGGTATTTACAGAAACTTTGAGGAAATGAAAGGCAAAATACTTTTTTTTTTTTTTTTAAAGAGGAAACTGAGGACTGCTGAGAAATTAAGTGGCTTCTCTGTGTTGGTTGTAGATTGTTAGAACTTCTGGTTTTGCAGGAACTGAACCTCACGTAATTTAGGGGACTCTTACTGGGGGAAAAAAGTACAAAACAATAGAAGCAGGAGAGTAGGAAAGTGAATATATTTAGAATGAGAAAGAATTCACAAATGACCTTTTTAAATAACAAGACCCACAGATCTCACACACATAACCATAATATTTTTACTGCTTCATACAAGGTGTCCAAGAACCCCCAAATAATCATTGTTTTTAAAGATCAAAGATGTTCTTGATGCATCACTTGTGTTCTAGACTTTTGGGGCACCATTTATGATCATTTTTCTTACATTTTTGGGGGGTTGCATACTTTTGATCACCTTTTTCTATGATTATTGTTTTGTAATATTTTCTATGAAGAAAGGAGAAAGATCAGTCTTTGGCATGGTTGACTAATTTTTTATTAATAAGTGTAAGTTTGAGCTTCACAATTCCTGTGTACTTCTTTAGCGTTATTGTCAAATTTGGGGAAATCTATTAACTTTCCCCATATGTAAACTAAGATATGAAGGTCGTTTGGCAGCTTCAATGGCAATTTTGTGTGGGAGTGTTTTTTTGTTTGTTTGTTTTGGTACCGAGGATTGAACACAAGTAGTTAGTCACTGAGCCACATCCCCCATTCCCACCCCTTTATATTTTATTTTGAGACAGAGTCTAAGTTACTTGGGGCCTCTAATTGGTTGACACTGGCTTTGAACTTGCATCCTCCTGCCTCAGCCTCCCAAGCCCCTGGGATTACAGGCATGTTCCATGGAGTCCAGTTTGTGTGTGTGTGTGTTTTACTGGAGCTCAAGAGTTTTTTCAGGACAATATTTATCTGCTGTGTTCAGACAATTTGATCCATTAGCATGAATAAAACATATAACTTCACATAAAGACAGAACAAGAATTCTAATACATTCTCTTTTGCATGATTCACATAAAACCAAAATAAGTATGTTATAGTTTAAAATTGTATATATGACATTATTTAGTAGATTACTGATCAGTGAGAACTTGCATTTTGATGAAGTACTGAGAGAATTGATCTCTCTACTTAAAATTTTTCACTTCTGGCAATTGGAAGACATTTCTATAGAATAGATTCTCCTTTTCTTTCAATCTTTGTTTCTCCTCCACTACCTGTGCCGGGCACTACAGAGTTCTGCCCTCTGGCCCTGGACTTTTGTGGCATGGCACTAACTGAATTGTCAGAATGGGTAGTAGATGTATTCCAGAAAGCCATTCCTATGCCCACAGTGAGCAATCATTTAACAACTTGTGCAAAACACTTAAATGCATGCTACTAAAACCCAAGATATATATCCCTTATTCAATCATTGTTCCCTTAGCCAAATCCCTAAAAGATGTTGATCATTCCAGGACCTCCTAACTCAGACCAAAAGTGTAATGAAGGGAAGTCAGAAACAAAAAGACAGCAATCAGATATGTCTTTTTCTCAAAGGTTTTAAAGGCATTTTGTACTACATGTATGTACTACTAGGGCCCCTCTGGGGTCTTAGAAGGAGTCTATGCAAATAAGGAAGCATGAAGCTTGAGTTTCATTAACTTTATGATAAGCCCACTTGTAAAAGACTCAAGATTAATTTTAACTCCAGTACCTGGATTCTTTCTATTTAGCTTGGATGTTTAGATCTAGCTTAAAAATAGATAGATATAAGACCCAACCTCCAAAAAGTCATAAATATATTCTCTGTTGTATCTAACTCAGTGTCTTACCTTTAGTATTCAGTAACTGTTGCAGGAGATAATGAAATGGGTAAATATAACCTGCTTTTTGGAATTATAGGTTGTTTTCTACAATTAGCATTTATTTTTTTATTTAAAAAATTTTAGGGCTGGGGTTGTAGCTCAGTAGTAGAGCACTTGCCTAGCATGTATGAGGCACTGGATTCAATCCTCAGTACCACATAAAAATAAATAAATGAAATAAACGTATTGTGTCCATCTACAACTAGAAATATGTTTTTTAAAAATTAGCATTTTGGGCTGGGGTTGTGGCTCAGTGACACAGCACTTGCCTCGCACATGTAAGGCACTGGGTTCAATCCTCAGCACCACATAAAAATACATAAACAAAAAAGTAAAGATATTGTGTCCATGTATAAATAAAAAAAAATTTTTAAAATTAGCATTTCTTTTGTAATCAGAAAAAAGGTTTTTTTTTTTTTTTTTTTTTCTTCGTATCAGGGATTGATCTCAGGGGCACTTTACCACTGAGCCACATCCACAGCCGTTTTTCTATTTCTTGAGACAAGGTCTTGCTAAGTTGCTTAGGGCCTAGTGAAGTTGCTGAGGCTGATTTTGAACTTGTGATCCTCCTCCCTCAGCTTCCCCAGCCACTGAGACTTTAAGTGTGTACCACCAAGCCCAGCAAAAAAAGTTAATTTAAAAAACAAATATTAAGGGGCTGGGATTGTGGCTCAGCGGTAGAGCTCTCTCTAAAAAAACACAAATATTAAAACTTGTAGAATATACCTAGAGAGCTAAAATATGATAGGAAATTAATCATCATTGATATTTTTTACTATTTTGGAACTTAACATATTAAATATTACTGAAAACTCCAAACATCCTCCATACTTAACATCTAAACCTCTTCCTAATAGTACCACCAAGGACCATCCTGAAGGTGGTTGTTCTTAAGAGTGACCAGAAAAGGCCTAGACAATACAACTTCCTTTTAACAACTCATTATGAAAGATGAGTTCCAGACATTCACTATAAGAAGAGGTGCATGAGAATCACCTGAAAGTTGTTAACCTGCAGATTCTGATCCAGCAAGTGTGCAGGGAGGCCCAGGAATCAGCATTTATTTCTTTCTCAGTGCTGGGGATGGAATCCAGAGCCTTGTGCATGCTATACAAGCACTCTAACACTGAGCCATACTCCTAACTCTAGAGAACCTAATATTTCTAATAAGCTTTCTGGCAATGCTGATGCTGCTGTCTACAGACCACACTTTGAATAGCAAAAGTCTGGCAAACTTTTTTCCTCACAACTTTAGAGTGATATAATTCGTATGTAATAAACTACAAATACTAATGTTTGTAACTTAGATTTTGACATATGCATATGCTTATAAAACTATCACTACAATCAAGGTAGCATAGGGGCTGGGGTTGTGGCTCACCGGTAGAGTGCTCGTGTCGCACGTGCGAGACCCTGGGTTCGATCCTCAGCACCACATAAAAATAAATAAATAAATAAAGTGAAATAAAGGTGTTGTGTCCAACTACAACTAAAAAATAAATATTAAAAAAAAAGATAGCATACATATCCGTCACCTCATTTGATGTCCTTCCCTCCCCAAAGACTTTTCCAATAGGCATTTGTTACAATTTGTCACAATAGAATCTGACTTCTATAAACAGTCCTGCTTTTCCATATCTCTGTTTTTCATATGTAAGGATGCACAGAGAATTTCCAAAAGGCATATTTTCTTTTCTTTTTTGTAATACTTTTATATATTGTTTTCAATATATATATATATATATATATATATATATATATATTCAACTACTATATTTCTATGTGTGTGTGTGTGTGTGTGTGTGTGTATATATATATATATATATATATATATATATATATATATATATATAACTGATATATATCAGTTGTAATTGGACATTTATTTATTTTTATGCAGTGCTGAGGATTGAACCCAGGGCCTTGTGCATGCTAGACAAGCACTCCATCGCTGAGCCACAATCCCAGCCCCTTCACCTTTTTAAGTGGGTTTAGTCCATTCTTTTATTTGTTAAAAAGGCATATTTTCTGAAACCTTTCAAATATCTTCTCAAAGCCAGGCATAGTGGCACATCCCTGTAATCCCAGCAATCGTGGAGCCTGGGGCAGGATGATGGCAAGTTATAGGCCAGCCACGACAATTTAGCAAGATCCCATATCAAAAAATAAAAAGGACTGGGGATACAGCACAGTGGTAGAGTGCCCACTGGGTTCAACCCCCAAAATTCCCCCAAAAAACAAACATCTTCTCCAAATTTGTTCTTATATAAAGGGTATTTTTTTCAATATTTATTTTTTGGTTGAACACAATATCTTTATTTATATATTTTTATGTGGTGCTGAGGATCGAACCCAGGGCCTTGCATGTGCTAGATGAGCGCTCTACCACTGAGCCACAACCCCAACCCTAAAGAGGGTATTTTAAACCAGCCAACTTCACTGTGTAATTTCAGTTGTATCCTGTTATGGCTTGAATCTTAAATGTTCCCCAAACGCAAATATGTTAAAGGTTTGGTCCCCAGCTCATGGCACTATTGTGAGGTGATAGAATTTTTAAGAGGTGGGGTCTAGTGGAAGGAAGTTAAGCTAATTGGGGATGTGTCTTGAAAGGGATATTGGAATTCTGGTCCCTTCCTGTCCTTCTCTTTGCTGCCTGGCCACCATGAGCTAAGGCAACTTTACTCCACCATGCACTCCCCTTATGATCCTGTGCTTTGCCATATACCCATAACAACAGAGCCAACCAATGATAGACAGAAACCATGAGCCAAAATCAGCTGTTCCTCTATTTAATGTGATTTATTTCAGGTATTTTGTCACAGTAATAGAAGCCAACACATAACCCGTTCTTCAATGATTTTCTGCTGAACTGTTATCATTTCTGAAATGTTTCCTAATGTGTCTTCCCTAAGCCATTTTTCCCTTTTTCTCGCCACATATTTTCATCTCTCTGCTAAATATTGTTAGGTCATCAGATAGGAAGCAAGTTCAATTTTTGGTTTCTTGCTTTATCTCATGAATTAATAATTAGTACTCAGTAAAATTTTGCAGTTAGTCTTATTTAGTAATTCAGAACACTTTAGTGGTAATAATTAGGTTATGTTCCTTGACCATAAGCACCTCGAGTACATAGGCAGTTTCTCTGTACTCACCATAGTCCTGAGCCCAGTATGGGAAATGTGGTAGGCACTCAGAGTATTTTGTTAAATGAATAAATGAAGATATAATTACATCAATTACATAAAACATCAATTCAGCTCAACTTACATTTAAGGACTGGCTTGTATACCAGGTACTGAAGGAAATACAAAGGTGAGTGATTGTGCTGTCCAACTTCAAGGCATCATGGTCCAATAAGTAAAACCATGTCAGAGCACTAGATAGGGCAGTGACAGACACTGTTCATGCTATTTGTTGTGGACCTGTACGTGGCCCATGTCAAATGATAAGTAGATTTGAATCTATCAATTTATATTGTTATCTGGCCACTTCTCTTACTGTGTGGCTTATAAATAACAGAAATTTATTTTTCACAGTTCTGAAGGCTAAAAGTCAATTTGATGACTGGTGAAGGCCCATTTCTTGGTCCATAGGAGGCCATTAACATAGAAAAATATAAAGAAAAAGAATCTTGTAGAATTCTACCACCAGTTTTTATTAACACAGGTCATATGAACATATGAATGCCATTATTTCCTAATGGGATGCTTTTCTGTCCCAGCCCAGAGGAGGTCGCTGTTTGAGAAACAAAACCCCCATCCCCCACCCCTCTATGCCTGGAGCTGGCCAAAGCAGGACAAGATTTACATCCAGTCTCTTGGCAAGGGATACAGAGAGCTCCCCAAAATGTGCCAATGTGTAGGCACACAGGCCTGTAATCCCAGTGACTCAGGAGACAGAGAAAGGAGGATCACAATTTCGAGGATAGCCTCAGCAACTTAGCAAGGCCCTGAGCAACTTAGTCACAAAATATGAATAAAAAGCGTTGGGAACATAACTCCATGGTAGAGTACCCCTGGGTTCAATTTCCAGTACAAAAAAAAAAAAAAAAAAGATAAACGCAAAATAGAAACACTGTTGCCTGCCTATTAGTAAGAGAAAAGTGACATACATTATGGCACATCCGTCAGTGCAATTCTAATGGCTGTTAATAATAATGCTCCAATATGGAAAGATCTCAAAAATATATTAGTGTTACAAAAGCAAGGCACAAGACTGTGTTTATAGTATGATTCTTTTGGATTAAAACATTAATATAGATATTTTTAAATAGAAATATATGAGATAGATGAGGGCAGTTTAACCTTTCATTTTTTTATGTTTCTGTATTGTTTGAATTTTCTGATCTTATACATTATTCCCCCTAATCCAGAATTTCACTCTTTGTGGTTTCAGTTGCCCATGGTCAATAACAGTTTGAAAATATTAAGTGGAAGAGTCTAAAAATAAACAATTCAAGAGTTTTAAATTGCTTGCCATCCCACTTCATCCTGCCTAGGATATGAATCACTCACTGTTGATCACTTAGTAGCCGTCTCATCAAATCGATTATCACCATATATCAGTGCTTAGGTCCAAGCAACACTTACATAGTAGCTTAAAGTGACCTCATGATGCTACCTATGTCATTCATCTCACTTCATCTTGTCACATAGGCATTGTATCATCTCACATCATCACAAGAAGAGTGACTATACCTTAATAAGATTTTTTTAAAATACCAGTGCACATTTTTTAAAATATTTTTAGTTGCAAATGGACACAATACCTTTATTTTGTTTAATTTTTTTTTTAATGCGGTTCTGGGGATCAAACTCAGTGCCTCACTTGTGCTAGGCAAGTGCTCTACCACTGAATTATATCCCCAGCCCTTTTATTTTTTGAGACAGGATTTCATTAAATTGTTTAGGGCCTCCCTTAGTTGCTGAGGCTGGCCTTGAACTTACAATCTTCCTGCCTCAGCCTCAAGAGTCACTGGGATCAATGGTGTGGCCCACTGTGCTCAGTATTACATGCATTATATTTTAAATGTCACTGAGGATAGTCTGGGATTGATGGGATAATGGCTGATTTTTAAAATATTTCTATTATGTACTTTACTGTGTTTTTCTAAATCATATTTTTTCCAAGTCTTTTACTACCACGGCAGCTCTGTTTCCTAGAGCCTGACACATGGTAGATACTGAACAAATAAGAAAAATACAGAAACATTTCTTCCTTGCCTTCATTTCCCTCTCAAGACTATTTCTTTTTTTTTTTAATATCTTTATTTTATTTATTTATTTTTATGGTGCTAAGGATTGAACCCAGGGCCTCACACATGCTAGGCAAGTGTTCAACCGCTGAGCTATAACCCCAGCCCCCAAGACTATTTCTTGAATTGAATTAACTGCACCAACCCCTCAAATGCTCTTCCAATTTCCAAAGAGCAGCTTTATCTTAAGCATAATTTTTTGCAGCTGACTTTTCCTGTCAAAAGCACAACCATTTTCAAATATTCTTTTTTTTAAATTTTTTTATAGCTGTAGATGAACAGAATGCCTTTATTTTATTTGTTTATTTTTATGTGGTGCTAAGGATTGAACCCAGTGCCTTACACATGCGAGGCAAGTGCTCTGCCACTGAGCTACAACCCCAGCCCTCAAATATTCTTTTAAGAAATATTTATTGGTCACTTACTATATGCACAGGACAGAGCAAGGGGCTGGTGTTAATGTCCCCAAAAGATTGTCCTCATGAAGTTATTCATTTCACAAATATTTGGGTGCCTTCTACATATTCCAGGTACTGGGGCTGTGGAGTGGTTTCTGCTCAGTGTACTTTGAGATCTGGGTGCCATGGATCTTAGCCCTTTTAGACATAAAGTCTCTTTGTCTATTATTTTTAGTTTCATTTTTACTATGTGGAGGAAATTCATAGGTCAAACAACATATCTACATAGTGAATTTGGAAATGTCTTAATTGAAATATAAAGGGTAAATACAGAGAATGTGATAAGCATGACTCCTACCACAATAATGAAGATGCTTGAGCCTCTTTCTATGGGACCACCCTGAAAACATTGCTACGATGAAGACAGTGGTGAGCAGTGTCTCTGTAGGTGAGGTGATCTTTGCTTCTTGCTTTTGGATTTATTATTATTATTATTATTATTTACTTAATTTGGTGCTGAGAATCAAATTTGGACTTCATGCATGCTAGGCCAGTCTTCTACCACTGAACTACATTCCCAGTCTAGTGACATGATCTTGTGAATTTTGAACAACCCTTACAAAAAAAAAAAAAATCAGTTTATAATAGTAGATACTTTCCTGGAATAATAATAATGATGATGATGATAATTATTATTATTATTTGTATTGGGGATTTAACGCAGGGACAAAGGTCCTGTGTTAATGTTAATGTAAGCTCCATCCCTAGCCCCTTTTTATTTATTTTAAGATAGGGTTTCATTAAATTGCCAAGGGCCTCACTAAGTTGCTGAGGTGGTCTCGAACTTATAAGCCTCCTGTTTCAGATTCCTGAGCCACTGGGATTACAGGCATATGCCACTGCTCCTGGCTTAGAGAGGGAGAGAGAATTTTAACATTTATTTTTTAGTTCTTGGCGGACACAACGTCTTGTCTTTGTTTGTATGCAGTGCTGAGGATCGAACCAGGGCCGCACGCATGCCAGGCAAGCGCGCTACCGCTTGAGCCACATCCCCAGCCCCAGTTCTAGACGTTTTAATGTAAGTTAAAACCATGTACAAATGCATTGTGCTTATTTGTAAAATTCATGTTCTCAGCTCAGATCATTACAGACTATGTTTTTGTCTCCATGACTGCCAGCCAGACCTGGGATGGTGGATGATGGATCCATGCATTGCCAGACATCTAGGGTTCCTGCCCCATCCATCAGCGACCAAATTCTTCTGTCTCCAGGGCTGAGCAAAACAGGAATGCCTCTGCCCCTTGGGAATGCTGGGGTCAGGGCAGCCAGGTGAGGCAGTGACTAAAGTCAGAAGCTTTCCTCTCTCACTGCATATCTTCAAACAGCAGGAAGTTCTGACACCCAGGAAAATGTGGTGTGCAAGCCCCAGAGCTGGGCCAAGGGTGTTGGTTTCCCAGGTGTCAGACTGCAGGATTCCAGCTGAGGAAGATATGAAGGTGATAATCAAATAAAGCCTCAATTATAAAGGACTTTATATTAAGCACCAAAAGTGCAGACCTGCCATGCCCTCCCCTAAGGTACAGGCCTGTGTGCCAGGCTACATCTATTCACTTTTTTTTAAAGACAACATTTTTTTTCTTCTTTTTTAATAACATAGAGTCTCTCTCTGTTGCCCAAGCTGGCCTCAAACTTCTGGCTCAAGGGATTTTCCTGCCTCAGCCTCTCCAATAGTTGCGGCTGCAACATCCCCCACTTTTCTGTTAGTTCCTCCCCCTCTCCACCAAGGGCCCTGCCTACCCTGCCATTATTCACAAATGCCATCCTCGGGTTCACTGCAGCATCGTGTGCAATAGTAAAAGGAAAGATTATGATCCTAAAACAACCTAAACACTCAACAGGAGTAGAATGCTTTCATATGTCTGTGTGACAGAGAGAATGCTGCAGTGTCTTTACAAATAATATTTTCAGGGCTGGGGATATAGCTCAGTTGGTAGACTGCTTGCTTTGCATCTTCAAGGACCTGACTTCAATCCTCAGAATAATAATAATAATAATAATAATAATAATAATAATAATAATAATAATGTTTTCAAGGGATATTTATTGGCAAGTAAAATGCTAATGATATAATATTCAGTAAAACAATCAAAGCCTGAACTTTGTATACAATGTAATCCTAATTAGACCCCTTTACAAATGTCTGTTTATTATGCACTTACACAGGAAAAAAACACACTTGAAGGAAATTCTCTGACAATTCAATACATAGTTTTCTCTAAGGAATGGGATTTTGGGAGATTTAATGTTTTTGTTAAAATTGCCTTTATTTTATTTTTTTCTTAATTCTTTCTTTATTTTTTTTAGTCATACATGACAGCAGAATGAATTTTGACATATAATACATACATGGAATGTACATACATCAATCATATTGTCAATTCTATTCTGCTGCCCTTCCTATCCTCCTTAGTCCCCCCTCCTCTCCCATCCTTTCTCTCTATCCAATCTAATGTGACACACTTTTTTTTCTTTTTCTCATTACAACATCATATATGTATTCTGTATAATAATGAGGTTCTCCTTCCATCTTCTGTGCAACTCCCCAAAATTGCCTTTATTAATTACAAAAAAAAAACTTTTAAAAAGTATTCTTTAAAGATGTAAAAGCAATGTTTTTAAAACTGTCTGGAAAGCAGGGCTCTGCTCACTGTTGCATGAAGGTGTGGAGTAGACAGAGTCGCAGAGAACGGGACCAGCAGGCAAGAGTCAGACTGTGGCCTGAGGCAACATTTTCTTATTTTGATCCCTTATGAATTTTATTTATTAATCCTTAATACTAACTATATACTCAATATATGATATTCTGAGAAATGTAAAATGTATATTCCACTACTATAATAGAATAATTAATATAAGCATATAAATATTATTGTTATTAATGAATGAAAGAATACCTTTTATTTTTAATTAACTTCTTTCTAATGTATTCACTTCTTAATTAACCCTAAAATAACACATAGTTGGGGTTTAAAAAACTCACATACCACCCAAGGAAATGTATAAGACTGGAAAGTAAAATTCAAGTCCTCCACTGTAGTTCCCTAGTCCCCTGTCCCAGAAGTAAGAGTTTTTATGCATCTTTCCCTGAAAGCTTTTCTATGCATATGCAAATATAAACATGTATAGACAGCATACAGCCTTTCAAAAACATACAAATTGGATTTTTAAAAATATATTTTTTAGATGTTGATGGACCTTTATTTTATTCATTTATTTATATGTGGTGCTTAGAATCAAACCCAGTGTCTCACACATGTGAGGCAAGTGCTCTACCACTGAGCCACAACTTGAGCCCCACAAATGGGCTTTAAAATTTTTTTCATTATTATTATTTTGTTACTGTAGATTGAACCCAGTACTACATCCTGAGCCCTTTTTATTTTTTGAGACAGAATGCAGCTAAATTGCAGAGGCTGGCCTTGGACTTATGATCCTCCTACCTCATCTTCCAGAGTCCCTGGGATTACAGGTATGAGTGACCACACCCAACACAAATGGGCTTTTAGTATACATCCTGTTTGGCAATTTGCCTTTCCCATTTCACAGTATCTTGAGGATCCTCTTTCCATAATGGTACATTTAAAGCTATTAGTTCTTTTTGCTGGGTCTGGATGTCCTTTGTGTTAATGTAGGCCAGTTTGCTGAACCAGGGAAGAGGCACTCTGAACCTTGGGGGGCGGGACACAGCAAACAGGCATGTAGAACTCACCCATGCAGGAGACTATCAGGCACACCTGGGATAGGCAGGGAGCCACACCCCAGAAAGTGGTTGTGCTGGGTAATAAAAAAAAAAACTATTTTTTATTGACACTTGTGAAAGATTGTAAGGACATTTGTTTTCAGGAACATCATGTTAGGTATAGAGCCTTGCTGTTGGGGAGAAAGAGAGGGCTCAACTCCAAACAGCAGGGGCAAGTGGGAATTTATTTTATTATTTTATTTTTTATTTTTTTAAATGGGAATTTATAACTAAGGAACAGGGAAGGGATCAATGGATGGAAAATGACCAAGAAGAAACAGGGGAAAGGGGGATTCTGACTAAACTGACTTAAGAGGTTTCTAGCTAAAGACAGTCCAGGGCAATCAGACATTACCCGAGGGATGGGAGGGATGAGGAACTGCATCAGATGTCAAGGGTGTTCAGACATCAAGGATGGATGACTTAGCAGTGTTCTTTGCTAAAAGTGGATTTTACAAGGAAGAACACAGATGGGCGTAGGAGAAGTTTCAGAAGCCTAAGTAAAGTTTGGCCAAGCAAAGAATCTTTGTCAGTAGCTATGTCTTCTCCCAGTGCTAGCTAGGTCAGGGTTTGAGTCAGAGTTGGAAGGAGCCTAGAAGACAGTGCCCATCCTATATGGATAAGAAATCTGAGGAGCTGAGGATTGGTCTGAGTCACCACCAGATGATGGAACGGCCCATCCTTGACCCAAAGTCCCATGTGCCCAGCTCACCCACAGATCTGCTCAGGATATCTGTCCCTCCTCCCGCCTCATTCCCCACCTGGATGCTACATCAGCTTGGTCTGCCATCAGAGAAGGATGGATCCTCCTGGTCCTAGATACATTCTCAAGGCCCCAGTAAGAGCTTTGAAAACCACTAAAAGGCCTTCCTTGAAGAGTGGAGATGGAGCATCAAGGGACTCTGAGTAGTTTATTTTTGTAGGGCAAATTGATCTGATTGACTAATTTTTTTTGTTTGTTTTGTATTTTAGTATCAGGGATTGAACCACAGTGATTGACTGATTTAAAAAATAATGTTTATTTAGAATATTTTTACCCGGGGTAGGGAGAAAGAGCATGAGAAGAAGACTACCACTAAATAGGGAAGAGAGGTGGGAGGGAATGGGAGGGAGAAGGGGAATTGCACGGAAGATGGAAGGAGACCCTCATCGTTATGCAAAATACATGTATGATGATGTGAGGGGAAAAAAAAAAGAAATGTGTAACATTAGATTGGGAAGAGAGAGGTGATGGGAGGGGAAGGGAGGGGAAGGATAGGAAAGGCAGCAGAATAAAGTAGACACTAGTATTGCTGTATGTATAAATGTGGCTGTATAACCAATGTGATTCTGCAACCTGTACACTTGGAAAAATTAGAAATTATACTCCATTTGATTCAAATGTAAAAAAAAAAAAAAAGAATATTTTTACCCACATCTGATTAGTGAGTACAACCTATAATCTCATCTTCTAAAATAAACTCAAAGTGCATGCCTATAATTCCATTGTCTCAGGAGACTGAGGCAGGATAATCTCAAGTTCAAGTCCAACCGGAGCAATTTGGTGAGACTATCTCAAAATAAAAAATAAAAAGGCTGGGGTGTAGCTCAGTGAAAGAGTGCATCTGGGTTCAATTTCCAGTACTCCTAAATAAATAAAAATAAACACAATTAAAATTTTGGAAGATACCCCTTCAGAGTTTTTTTCTGTGAATATGTATATGTGTATCTTTTTACTTCAAGAAAAATGCTGTTTCCCATATTGTTTTAATGGATATTTTGTTTCTCTCAGAGAAGGTATCTTTTTCTCCTGTGTGTCAGTTCTTCATGGCTGTGACCTAAATACTTGACATAAATATTTAAAAGAGGAAAAATTTATTTTTGCTCACAGTTTCAGAGGATTCAGTCTATGTGTGACTGGCTCCAAGTAAAACATCATGGTGGAAGGGCATGGCCGAGGAAAACTGCTCAGCTCATGGCAGCTGGGAAGCAGAGAGGGGCGAAGGCAAGATATAGGCCTCAGGGTCATGCCCCAGTGACCTACATTTTCCAACCATGCCCCACCTGCCTACAGTTACCACTTAGTAGTCTGTTCAAATTATTAATCCATCAGATGGATTAATCTACTTACAAGGTTAGAGCCCTCATGATCCAATCACTCCCTATAAGCCCCACCTCTGGACATTGTTGCATTGACTTCAACACATGAGCTTTCAGGGGATGTTTCAGACACACCATAATACCATGGTAATTAATGCCTGCTACTTCACAGTGTCTTTTTCCTCCTTCTTTTTCGTGATATTGGGGATTAAACCCAGGGGTGCTCTACTACTCAGCTATATCTCTGGCTCTTTTTATTTTTTATTTTGAGACAGGTTTTCACTAAGTTGCCCAGGCTGGCCTCAAACTTTCAATTCTCTGCCTTGGCCTCCTGAGTGGTTGGGAGTACAGGCATGCACCACCACACCCCGCTTACAGCACTATTTAAAATGATTGCATAGCATTCTATCTTATTGATGTACCCTAATTCACCTAACCAATCTTCTGCTTGTGCTGGTTTATAATTGAATCAGATGTAGAGAGGTCAAGGTACCAACTAACATGTATTTCCTGTGTACCTCTTCAGTGTCCAGTTGCCAAGGGAAGGAGGAAAGAAGTATTGGTCATGGTCCTGGTCTTTAGGAAGCCAAAGGTTTGCATACACCACACCAGGAATGCCTGGAGACTCGATAGCTATGTACCACAGTTGAGAGAAGGAAGTGAGGGCATATGAGAGGACTGTTGTGGTGAGGAGGCAGAGCTGGGCTCAAGCCCAGCCTTAGCCACTAAGTAGATGGGATAACCAAGCTTTGGGTAAGTTATCTGGTCCCAGCCCCAAAGCATCAGTATACTCATCTGTAAAATAGGTTAACTGGTGATATTCATACCTTGGAATATTATTCAACATTAAAAATGAATACTGTACTGATACATACCACAACATTGAATACATCTTAAAAACATTATACTAAGTGAAAGAAGTCAGGCCTGAAAGGTCTCATCTTGTATGATGGCATTCTTTGAAATATTCAGAACAGGCAAATTTATAGAGACAGAACTCACAAACTGTGGTTGCCACAAACTGAGAGGAATGGGGAGTAACTGCTGTGGGGTCTCTTTTAGTGGCGGTAGAGTTATTTGGGAATCAATAGAGGTGATGATTGCACATTATTGTGGATATGCTCAATACCACAATTATCCACTCTAAAATGGTGATGGGGTTCTCCTTTAGGGGTGCTGAGAGATGGCAAGAAGGAGGGCACATTAACCAGATGTCAGGGTACAGTAGAGTCAGGGAATATCTGTTTGCTTTGTTCCCAGATTTTTTTGTTGTCTCAAGACTCAATCTCTTTGGGATTCCTGTAGGGAGAATGGCTTGATTTCTCAATGATCCTAAACAACTGCCAGGAGGCAGGGGAGCTCTAAGGCAGGTCGCTTTGGCTTGCCCCTGGTTCCCACTGGGGTGCTGGTGTGCACAAGTTTCTGTTAAGAACTGAGTGGAGGTTTGGAGGTGTGGGCAGATCCATCCCCACCACTTATATATAGCTTATATGCTATGGAATCTTGAGCTTGTCATTAAATTCTGAGAGCCTCAGTTTCCCAACCTGTCAAATGGGAGAAATGGTAGAGGCAGCATGGATTGTTGGGGAATTAGTAGAGGCCCTGTGGGCAGGACAATGCCTGGCTTGGTAGAGCCACTGCTTCCTCCTATCAGTAGGTGGGAGAGGGCTACTATATGATTATGCTGAGTTGCCATTCATTTCTAAGTGGATGTATATGTGTGCTAAGTCTCATAAGCAGGTTTGTAACTGAGGTCTATGTGAAGTACGATGCTGGTCAGAGTCTATGAAAATATTGGGTAGCATCATGTACAACCACAAAAATGGGAAGTTCTACTCCATTTATGTATGATGTGTCAAAATACACCCTACTGTCATATATAACTAAAAAGAACAACAACAAAAAAACATCGGTAGGAAAAAATTCCCAATGTATTTAGGGTTTTTATTAGCTGTCAGATAAAAAATATGGCTGTATCTCCTAACAGAGAAGTGGAAATGAGGGGACTGCCTGGGCTGTTGAAGGCCACTTTCTGACTGCCAGGCTTTGTGTAATGTACAACCAGGGCATGACTCAGGCCCTCTATAAAACCCCAGACATTTGTAAGGGAACCCTAGAACACTGGGGGAAAGGGGAGCAGGAATGGCCAGGTGCTGAAGAATTTAGTACAAATGAAACACCTACCAGGCATTTGGTCATCTCTGTCTGTCCCCTTAGCCTCTGCAACTCTAAATACAGCACTGGCTTTTTTTCACTTTCTTGAGCTATATAGGGCAGATGGCCTAAGTACCCCCTCTGAACAGGATGCTCCTGCATGATGCATAGGACAGGGTGGGATCCTTTCTGTAGTAGCCTCTGTGTGTCCTTGGCCCTAGCACTGTGGGTTTCTTCTCTGTACCCAAGTTCCTTGGGGAGAGGGTGGGGGGTGGGGGGTAGGTCTAAAGACCCATCCTGGGTCCAGGGTTCATCCAAGTCTGTTCTGGGCAGGGAGAAGAGTAACTTGGACTTTCTGAGGCAGAGAGGGGGACAGAGGCCAGCTTTTAGGCTTCAAAAACCCCTTCTTATAATTTGAGAGTTTGTGGACAATCCCTGTCACTCCTCCTGTCTTCCCTCTGCTGGCTTTCAGGTTTCCACCAAAGAGAGCCTGGAGGAAAGAAGAGATTGGAAACACAAAATAGTTTTATGAGATTATCTATTTGCAACCCTAATTTTTAAAAAATAATTGGTCAAGGGAGAATTAAAACCTAGCTGAAAAGTAGTATAAAGATTGTACATGGGGGCTGGGTTTATGGCTCAGTGTTAGAATGCTTGTCTAGCATGTGTGAGGCACTGGGTTTGATCCTCAGCACCATATTTAAATAAATAAATAAAGATGTTATGTTCATCTACAACTAAAAAAAATATTTTTAAAAAAGATTGTATATATAGATTTTCAGTTCTGTCATACTTTACTTCCCAATGTACAATTGGTTGGAAATAAATTAAGAATTGAGTTCTGGGGCTCGGTCTATAAGTTGGTGGTACAGTGCATGCTGAACATGTTTCATTCCCAGCACCAGAAAAAAGAAAGAAGGGGGTGGGGGGGGGAGAAAGAGAGAAAGGAAGGAAGGTCATCCCCAGGAGATTATGATGTGCAGCCAGGTTCTGGAACTGCTGTACTCAGTCTTCTTTCAAACATCTAGAAACCAAGGTTCAGAGAGGGTGAGGGCCTTGTCCAAGGTTAACAGGGATGCCTTTCTGGCCTCCATCCCTTGGGCTCTGTTTCCTCAGCATGTTGTCCCAGTCTCCCCTCCTCAGGGAAATGACAAATTTCATTCCTAACAAGGGTTCCCTTTTCAGTTTCCCACAGCCCTCACGCCCTAGGTGTGGCTGATTGGCATGCTAATTCCCCTCTGCATCACCCTCCAGGTGGCTTCACAACTACCTGTTAGCTGGAGAACCACTTCCTCCAGCCACTCTGCCAAGGCTTCAAAAACCTGGGAGAAACTTAATATGGCTCCAAGAGCCTTTCATCCCATTATTGCCTTTCATCTGAGCCTTTTAACGTGTGGTGAAAAGTTTCAATTACTCAAGAAGCCCCATGAAGAAGGTAGTGGGCAGGTATCACGTTCCCCTTTCCCCATTTCGCTGTTGGCAAAACTGAGGCTCTGGGAAAAGCTGTCAGTAGCCCCAGCTGAAGAGCTGCAAATCTTCAGCTGGGTACTTAGTTCCTTTTGAGATAAATCAGTTGACAGAAACTTGCAGGGGCGAAAAAGAACCCCACTGAGTCTTCCAGAAAGAGATAAGGAATCAGACAATTGTTGGATGGACACCCTCCTACATCCCCTTGTACTTCAGCACCATAGGTGGGCACTTTCCTGACCTTGGCACCCTCAGGAGTTCAAGGTCCCAGCTCCTCATACAACCACGCATCAGCAGCCACCTTTGGAGCTGGCCCCAGGAGCTCACTGCCCACCAGGAGCTCACAGACCAGATGGGAGACAAGAGGAGCACACCTGAAAAAACACTGACTTTGCAAAGCAGCTCAGTGAGATGTGACAGACGGGGCCAGGGGCCAGCCATGCTGTTGCCTGCCAGGGGGCTGGCCAGGTGGAGGCCAGGGACAGCAGACAAAGCTATGAGTAGATCCCATGTGATTGTGTAGGTCCCTCCACCCCACTCAATCTGTAGTCTCAAGTGCATCAGCACCAACACTCATGAAAGAAGGACCCAAAAGACACAACATTTTCTAACAGGTTCAGGACCATGTACATGTCAGCAATGGCTTGGGTGGAGCTAACCAGTTTAAAAAGTGTCTTGGATCCTCTCAGGTACAAGGTACATTTTGTACAGCTCTGAGAGGTTAAGGGACTTGTCTGAGGACTGACAACTGATAAGGGACTAAAATAAAAACAAATTAAAGACTCTCCATCATTCATGGGATTGGAATATTCAGTTATTTGACCTAGAGAGAGGGGGAGCTGCTGCAGATCATTTTGTGGACTAGCAACAGAGACACCCTGAACCCCTCCATGTTTATTCTTTCATGAAATATTCACTGAGTTTTATTAAAAAAATTTTTTTAGATATTGATGGGCCTTTATTTTATTCATTTATTTATATGTGGTGCTTCCCACATGCTACGCAAGTGCTCTACCACTGATCCACAACCCCAGATCCCCATCACTGAGTCTTTCTTATGTACCAGATTCTGGGCTGGTGTTGGGCGTGTGGTGACTATATCAGGCTCTGTTTCTAACAGTCTCCTTGAGAAACTGGACAGTCACACGAGACCAGTAAGGATGGGAATGAGGAATGGCTGACAGTGCCCTGCAGAAGACCTTAAGATCAGTCAGGGCAACTTTCAAATATTTGCATACCCACTTTTTTTTTTTTTTTTTAATGGTACTGGGGATTGAATCCAGGGATACCTTTTACCACTGAATTACATGCCTAGTCCTTTTTATTTTTTATTTTGAGACAGGGTCTCACTAAGTTGCCCAGGCTGGCCTTGAACTTTGTTATCCTCCTGCCTCAGCCTACAAATTATTGGGGTTGCAGTTGTGTGATATACCCATACTTCTATGTGGGACAGAACCCCAAGCTATCCATCTAGCTCAAGTCAGGAACTATGATGACTATGTGGGTGGAAGCGGAGTCACCAGGGTGAGGATGGCTCCAGACTGCAGAAGACACCCAGGCATAGTTAGTATGGGAAAGCTGTGGCTCTATAATAGGGGAGAGGCCCTTTAGAGTCTGAAGTACATTATCCCAAACAACCTCAGCCAGTCCCTCCTTCCCTAGGCCTGGCTAACTCGACCCCTCAGCTCTCAACTCAAAGTACCTCATGAAGTCCTAAGGAATAAATGTGCCCTGTCTTCAACCCAGAGTTCCCCCACAAACCCTAATTCTCCTCCTAGATGCTCTAGGTAGCAGATGCTGTTCAGGTTGCTAAGCCTTTCCTGAGCTAATGACTTCAAGAATACCTTTGGGTCAAGACAAAGGCTGTCCCAAAGACTCCAGCTCAAAGAGAACTCCCTTGGGGCTCTCTTGGAGTTCATTTACTTAACTTTGTTGTTCTCCCACCCTCAAAGTCAGTCAGATGATACCAAAGCAGGATTGGCCCTGGTAATGCCAAGGTCTTCTCAGAACTAGTGCATTCAGGTAATTTCCCTGCTGTATCCTGAGTCCTTTCAAATTTAGAACTCACAGAAGATTATAAGCATTTAAGACATAATCATTATAAAAAGTACAAATATTTTAAAAGCATGTAAATAAAGTATGAAAGCCTGGTTCCAATTTAGTTCCTTTCCCCTTACCAACGTGTGTATACACTGATATTGGGTTATGAGTTCAGAGATTTCTTTCAGTTATTTGATCAAATAAATATTGAGAAGCTATTACAGATATTTATAGTATCCCAGGCACATGAGGGGCATAATTTGCTATGGTTTGAATATGGTTTGTCCCCTCTGAAACTCATGTTGAAATTTGGTCCCCAGTATAAGTGTTGAGAGGTGCTACTTTGAAAGTGACTAAGCCATTAAAAAGAATTAATGCAGTTCTTGTACCAGAGATTGAACTCAGGGGTACTTGACCACTGAGCCACATCCCCAGCCCTATTTTGCATTTTATTTAGAGATAGGGTTTCACTGAGTTGCTTACTGCCTCCCTTTTTGCTGAGGCTGGCTTTGAACTCGCAATCCTCCTGCCTCACCCTTCTGAGCTGCGGGGATTACTGGTATGAGCCACTGTGCCTGGCAATTAATGTAGTTATTTCAAGACTGAATTAGTTTACCATGAGGGAGTGGGGTGTTATGAGACCACCTCTCTTGTTTGTGTCCATTTGCCTTCTGCTGTCCACTATGAGCTGAAGTAACATGAAGTCCTTGTCAGTGCCAGGCTGTTAGACTTCCCAGCCTCTGGAACAGAATAAACAGAATAATTCTAATAAATAGAATATCTCAGTCTCAGATATTCTGTTATAGTCACAGAAAATAGGCAAATATACAGTAATATTAAACACTTATGCCCATCAATAAATTGTAATATTGTTAGAGAAACAAAATTATACAAAAACTAAACATGAAAAAAATATATGAAGTCACAGAAAAGCCTTACATGAAAGGCTTGATAATAGTGGCTGCCTCTAGATAGCTATGTATGTGGATCTTTATTCTGTGGTTTATATTTTATTCTATAATGTACACAATACAGTAATTCTATAATGAGAGAAGATATTACAGAAAACAGGACTAACATGAGAAGACTAGAGAACAACATGTAATTAGCTAAGGAACTGTGAGGTGGGCAGTTTCAGGTAGAGAGACCTAGGTTTCTAGGGGAAGCAGGACTTGAACCTGGTCTTGCAGGGTGAGTGAGATTTGTGACGAGTATCAGGAGGAGGCAGCACATTAGCCTACAAGAGGAGCAGGGAGTAGACTAGTGGGGTTTTAGGGGGGAAGAGGGATAGCCTAAAGGGGGAGCAGGTGGCCCAGGCCCTGGTATGATCCCCACTACCTTAAGCCTCCTGAGTCCACTTCTTGTTGTTTTTGCAGTGCTGGGGATCCAACATAGGGCTCTGTGCATGCTAGGTAAGCCCTCTGCCACTGAGCCACACTCACCTCACTTTTCACCCTACTGGTCACATCCATGAAATCACATGCAGAGAGGCTTTTCAGAATCCCTTGCCTCCAAGGGCCACCCAGGGACCTCCAGGCAAGGAAGTGCTTGGTAAATCCACTATTAGGCCTACAAAAGCTCCTAGGGTGGACCCTTGAGCTCAGTACTCTACATAGAGATACTCTCTTGCCCCACTCCATGTCTCCAGCCTAGGAGCCCAGAACCAAGTGAGCAAGGGGCAGGAGTGGCCCTCCAGGGTAGACTCCACTGCAGGGGCCCCAAGGTGGGACCCAGCCTGTGTAGCCTTCCCTGCCCTGGCTGCTGGAGGGATGTTTCCACTGTGTTCGAAGCAGGAATAGGGCAGTGTGGTAGGCTTCCTCCACCTCACTTTGGGTGGCTGTCTGGACTGTCACTGGGCAAGTCTCTACACCAGATTTGTGAGTGATCAGTTCTAAGCTGATCCTCTGCTGTGGGTCTTCTTGCTATGGGAGCTGGCATGATTCTAGCTCCTCCCCATTTTACGGAAATCAACACATAAAATTCCTAGAGACATTCCAGAACTCAAACCAGAGCCCCCAGAAACAGGCACAGGACAATGTGGGAGAAGCAGGACCTGTGACCCCCAGTGTAGAAGATTGTGTGCAAAAGGAGAAAATGGTCCGAAGCAGAGAAAGAAACTGGCTTTTCCTTCTCTATGTGGACTACATCATCCTCCAGGGTCCTTGGCTATCAGGGTCCCTGCCCCCTGCTTCAAGTCAGGGGTAAAGTTCAGGTCCTGAACAAGGCAAGGCCTCACCTACTGACTCTGGTTCTCTGTCCTCACATGCTCTGCATTTGTACCTTGGTTCACACTGTTAAGCTATACCCCAAGCCCCTCCTCCTTCTTCTTCTTTTTGGCTTTTGACTTCTGCTTTATTTATTTATTTTAAAATAGCTTCAAAGTTTTAATTGGTATTACTAGATTCTAAGAAAAAGTGGAATAACTTTTTTCCACACTCCTTTTTTAATTGGTGCCTTACAGTTGTGCATAGCGGTGGGATTTGTTGTTACCCCCTTATTATTCTTATTAATGCTTACATAATGCTATGTTTGGCCAGGGGGAGCCTCTTCAAATTATTTCTTGAGCGCATTTGCTACCTCAGTAGTTTGCAATGGCCTAAATATTCCCAGCTTATGTATTTGTTCTCCTAAGCTTAGAATGAGCCACTTTTCAAAGGAGCATTTTTTCTCCTTTTAGTGGGAAATGGTACATAGATACCAGAGTCTCAGTGTTAATAAGTTTAAATAATCTTAGAGTAAGCAACCAAGTTACAGGGTTCTCTGTGGCACTCTTTGTAAAGTGATAAACCTCAAGTGAAAGCATATTTGAGTACTATATGGGAATGAGCTGAGTCTGGGTCTGAGATCCCCATGGGCCGTAAGTCAGCTGACCTAGACAGGCTTCAAAGCAGGACAACCACTCATCCAAGCAACCAGGCTGTGAACAGAATTCTCCTGACCCGCTGCCGCCTGGGGCCATGCAGTTGGCTGAACAGAGTAGATAATTTCCATCAGAAAGAAGGAGAGGAGTTATTTTCTCCTCCATCTAAATAAGAAGAGAGAGTTCAAGTGTGAAAACTAAATGGCCCAGCTGACTGAGAGAATAGAACTGTTTATTCAAAACCACCTCTCCCTGGCTGGGGATGCAGCCCAGAGGTAGAGCACTTGCCTGGCATGTTCAAGGCCCTGGGTTTGATCCCCAGTACTGCAATAATAAATACATACATACATACGCCCCTTTCTAGCACACACTAAAATGGACTAGGGGCTGGGAGCATGGTTCAGTGGTAGAGCATTTATTTAGCATGCATTATATCCTGGGTTCAATCCCTAGCACTGCATTAAAGAAAAATTTAATGGCAAATCTTTAGGGCTGGGTGTTTAGCTCAGCATAAAGAAGGCCCTGGATTTGCTCCCAGCACCAAAAACAATCAATGTTTAGGATCCATTTGAAAGTATCTTCTTATATCCTTCATGTACCAAAGTGATTAGATTAACTTAGGGTGCTATTTCACCTGCTTGGATGTTCTCCTGATAATATAGGCAACCCACTGAAAAACAGTACTTTGGAAATACACATCCAATACATGTAGGCTGAGGCCGAGTTCAGACTGATCTTAAGTTACTCTAGGTATCTGCTAACACATTAATAAACTATGTGAGAACAGAAAAGACAGGTATTCACAAGTTTCATGTTCTCCTGAGCCTCTCTCTCTTTACTTGTCCCTGTCTAGAATGACTTTGCATAGGATACATGATATATATTAATTCAACACCAAGTCACATGCCATGGAGAGTCAGAGTTCCATAGGTCTACTCTACTATTAGAAGAAAACAGAATGATTGCAACTAAATAAAAGGGCTGGGTGTGTAGCTCAGGTGGAGCACTTGCTTATCATGCAGGAAGCCATGGCTTCCATCCCCAGCACTTCAAACAAACAACCAAACAAACAAAAAACACACAAACTAAAGGAGGTTTACTTCAAGCAACAACATTAAACTTGTAGCTACAGAAAACTTTAACAAGTAAGTGATTTCAAATTGCCACCTTTAAAAACATTTTTATTGGCATTTATTTTATGCTGAATTTATTCCTGTGGCAAAACTTTCTGTTTCTTCAGTTTCTTCTGGGATATCTTTTTCTTCTGTATAACCTTCTCTTCTGGGTTAGGAACAATTTGTTCTTTTTCAGTAAGGATTGCCTCAATGTGGCTGGGGAGCTCATGTACAGGTTAATTGGATCAAGAACTCTCTGTGGTGATGCATTTGGGTGTTTTGTTCTGGATGTGCTTAATGGCCAGAGAATCTACGTCTACACCTGAAGTTCAGCCTTTCTTTCTTTCCTTCCATCCTTCCTTCCTTCTTCTTTTTTTTTTTTTTTTTTTTGTGTGTGTGTATTGAAAACACACAGGATTGAAAACTCGGGGCACTTGACCACTGAGCCACATCCCCAGCCCTATTTTGTATTTTATTTAGAGACAGGGTCTCACTGAGTTGCTTAGCACCTCACTTTGGCTGAGTCTGACTGTGAACTCAAGATTCCCCTGCCTTAGCCTCCAGGAGCCTCTGGGATTATGGGTATGCACCACTGTGCCCAGCTACCCTCTGCATATTTTAAGCATAAACATGTGTAGCAAAAATTCAGCACTCTTTTTAGGCCATAAATCCTGGGTCCAGCTCCAATGCTTGGCCTGGGCACACCGGCCAACTCCACATTGTAAAGTGACATCTTTCAGATATACGTGTGATGGCCTTGGCAGTTTCATGGGTGTTCTTAAAGTGAACACCCATGAAAGATTTCAGCCTCTTTTTTTTTTTTTTTAAAGAGATAGTGAGAGAGGGAGAGAGAGAGAATTTTAATATTTATTTTTTAGTTTTTGGCAGACACAACATCTTTGTTTGTATGTGGTGCTGAGAATCGAACCCGGGCCGCACGCATGCCAGGCGAGCGCGCTACCGCTTGAGCCACATCCCCAGCCCTCAGCCTCTTGATTTGCATGATTTCGTGGGGTTTTCTGTGTCAAGACAATAATGAGTCATTTTTACAGATCACCTTAGGCTGCTTCCAAACTGCCACTTTTGAAGAAAGACCACTTATGAACACAACGGTAATACTTAACACATTATTCAGTCAAATCTATATGAGACTGGGATAAAATAAGGTGGCCATTTCCATGACCTGGAATTCTGTTTAAACAATAAAAATGGAAATCTAGAATTCAAATGTAGTATATGATTGTTGCACCAACTAGACACATCTATACATACACATAAAAAGTTAGCAAAGAAAAATGATTTCCTAGATGATGGCATAAATCTTTACTGGTAAATATGAGAATCACTAGCTGCATATGGTGATTTGACTTTAAATCAATTGAAATGAAATAAAATTGATAGTTCCATTGATAGTGCCAGGTGCAGTGGTGCACACCTGTAATCCCAGCTACTCCAAAGGCTGAGGCAGGAAGATTCAAGGACATCCTCAGCAACTTAGCAAGACACTGTCTTAAAATTTTAAAAAAATAATAAAAAGGACTGGGGATGTAACTCAGCAGTAGAGTGTCCCTGGGTTCAAGCCCCAGTACTGAAGGAAAAAAAAAAAGGGAAAGAAAAACAATTCAGGTAGTCACAGTAGCCAATAGTCCCATTTTCAGTGCTCAAAAGGCATTTTGCAGAAAGAAATGTCAGTCAAATGTTGAGAATCATATATTCAGTCATTTCAGAGCTTCATTTCCCATAAGCTTGGAGAATTAGTTGTTTCCTTTCTCTGAGGTTGAAACATTCTTTGCAAACTTATGGGTTAGCAATGGGGAGTGTGGTCATGAAAGACTCACACAGAGGAGTGAGTCTTTGAGTACAAATAATTGGAAGAATAAAAATAATTGTTCTTTTTAAAAACTCAACATGAGTTCAAAATCTATTTTGTGTTTGCTATTTGAATTTATAAGGTGCTGCTTAACCAATACAAAAAGCCTTCTTAACCTTTTATCACTTTCCTGGCGCATTAATACCTTTGGGAGGGTGCTGTCTTTTGGTCTCTTCAAACCACTAGCTCCAAAATAAACTTCAGAAACTGAAGAGGCCTGGGCAGCAAGAGGACAGGAAATCAAAGCGGGGCCAGGATCAAAGAGGCAAACAGCCCTGTGGATCTCAGGGTGGAAGTAGAGCCTTGGCTGCTTTTTCCTGGTTTTCCCTTTAATAAACCCCCAGGGCTCCTCTGCCAGGTCTTAGGCAGGATGAGAGGGATGGACTTGAACAACAAAGAGCTGGGGAAGAGAGTACTTAGCACATGGGGAGGAGAGGCAGACCACTGTGATATTTGGGTGTTGATAACAGGAACTTGATGGGAAATGCTGAGGATGAAGAATGGGGACAGTCACCCTGAGTAGCCCCATCCTTTCTAAACTGGGCTGCTCTAAAGTGGACCTGGATCCACATAATGGTGCCTTTCTTATTTGTATTTATTGGCCCTCCCCCATTATCTTCTATTTCACTGTGTCCATTTCAACAGATGTTACTGACAGACCAAATATGAATAATTGCCAAAACTGCTCAGCAAATCAAGTGGTAAACTAGCCCCAGTGTTAGAGAGGGGGACTCCAGATCCTAATCTCAGTGATTGCTGTCTTCAGCTAACTTTGAACTTCAGTTGGTAATCTGAAACTAGCAAACTGACATGTTTCTGAAGAACAAAATACTTTATGAAGCCTTAAATTTCACAGATTATCTAATTTTGGAAAGTAACCTACAATAATAACTTTTTAAAGTTATTGCCAAGGAGTGGGCTCTTTCCATTTTTTTTTTTCTGGTTGGGGAAAAGGGTATAAAAGAATTACCAAGTATTCATTTTATGTTTGCAGCAGGGTAAATGAGTAAAGAATTTAGAACATGTATTTTATGAAAACTACTCAAACAAAAGAGGAGAAGGTATTTATATTTCAAGTAAATTGCATATTAGTCTTTTGTAGACTCTATAGTGGTTCCATCTCCCCAACCCTAGTCAATGAAAATTCCAAGCAACTTGGGAAATCCATTCCCAGAGTGATGTGTTATCTCTTTCCAGGTATATCACACTGCCTTTTCTGCTTCGATTTTGTATAATACATTTTTTTTAAAGTCAAATTTCTCCCCCTTTCTCATTAGTGTTCTTTTTTCTTTTCTGGTATTTTTACAGAATACCACATTGCATTTAGGCTTTAAAAAAACCAAAAACCAAAACAAATCAAACCAAACCAAAACAAAACAAAACAAAAAAAAACCCCCAAAGATTTTAAAATGTATTTATAAGCCAGTTATGGTGGTGCACACCTGCAAAACCTGGTTACTCTGGAGTTTGAGGCAGGATTGCAAGTTCAAGGTCAGCAATTTAGCAAGACCCTGTCTCAAAAAAAAGATAAAAAGGGGCTGTGAGGGGCTGGGGTTGTGGCTCAATGGTAGAGCGCTCACCTAGCATGTGCTAGGTGTTGGGTTCGATCCTCAGCACCACATAAAAATAAATATAAAATAAATGTATTGTGTCCAACTACAACTAAAATAAATAAATAAATGAATAAATAAATAAATAAACAAACAAATAAATAAAAGGGCTGGTGATGTAGCTACAGTGGTAGAGCACTCCTGGATTAAATCCCTAATACCTATTTAAACAAAAACAAAACAAAAAAAGTATTGACAACAATAATAAAAGCACATGATTAAAAAAAATAGCAATAAATCAGTATTGAAGTATACAAGTCTCTCCAACCACTCACTCCCCATGCCAACCCTGAGTTTCCACTATATAGGTTATTTTTAGGCATATGCAAACATACTCAATAAGAAATTAATTTAGAGAAAAAAGAGAAAAAAATGGGAGACTGAAATTTTATTCTTGTTAAGTAAGCTTCCACTGGCACACAACCCCTTGGGAAAACAGTCATAAGAAACTAATGCCTGCTTAGACAGTATGGAGAATTATCAAACTGCAAATTGAAAGATGAAATTTCTTACTTAGTTTAAAAGACAAGGAAAGACTACATTGCACGTTTGGATAGCTTCATTAAACCCCAGGAGCTTGCAGGAATGAGCAGGCACTCCACTCATCTCCCCAGGTTCATTTCCCTGGCTTTTTACAAAATAGGTAGGGTAGGGGTTCCCTCAGCAAGTGAGCCAAGTGAGCAGATGGTGGCAGAGGAATGATGCTTGAATGAAGGACCCAGGGGAATTTCCACAAAATAGGCTGAAGAATTCCTATGACCCCTGGGCAGAGTGTCTGGGTTACCCAGACTATCACTAGCTGTTAAGCTTCCACTGGCAGCCAGCAACCAGCAAGCCTCTGGTGTTCTCCTGGGGTTGACTTCCCTGTCCCTGTAGCTACAGTAATGCATCCAACACTGCAGCCTGGACCAGGAAACGAATGAGCTCCATGTTCCTGAAAGACAACAACCTTCAAGACTGAAAAGGGGCCAGGGCTTCACCCTCCTCCTAAGGGTGACTGGGAAGCTCAGTGTGACCACAGGAGTCAAGTCTGGAGGTCAGCCTAGTACTCTGGGTTCTGGGTTCTTTGGGCCTCTGCCTGGATTCTGGTGTATTTCCTGATTTGTAAATTTGGGATGAGAATGCCTACTTCACAAGAACACACATAAAGCATAGCATAGTGACATTCATACATTTTTTTTTTTTGAGATAATGGATTAAAGACTAAATGAGCATAGAAAATTAAAAAGTCTGACCTCTCATCCTATACATTCTGGGCCTGATATAATAGAGGAAGGGAACTGGGAGGAAAAGGAGAGAGAGTGGGAATCTGGTGGTAGACGGACATGCAGGGAAGGAGCATGGTCAGGCTGCCTAAGAGGATCTTAAGGGCTGGAAGGGGAGTCTTAGACGCAATCTCTGACCGCCCCACCCCTATCCCAACTGGACAAGATTTAAGCCTAGAGCTCCTCTTTGCAGGAGCTCCCGAAAAACATTCTGCTTTGACCCCTGCAGTGTCCGCTCAGAATGAAAACAGCCAAGCTCTTTTGAGATTTCTATTATCCTTTTAGAATAGAGACAGTAAAGAGCCCGCTTTGAGTCAGCGACAATGAGTGAACCCTCCTGGTGGAAGCAGCACTCAGGTGCTGGAAGCCTGAGGACCTGGGCCTCGGTGCTCCTCTCCCGAGGGCTTGCACCACGATGACATTCAGGCCACGGATTTATCTTTCTATAAAGCAATTCAGTGACATCCAATTCAAGAGACATTCATTTGAGGGTATAACACTCAATAGATCTGAATGAATGAAAGAGGGGGGAAAGAAACATAAACCATAACCAAAGTACTAATCAGGATAAAATGGGAGCCTTAAATGAGTCCTAAAGGATAAAGCAAAGAATAGTTACTTCAGAAGAACAAAAACTTCATGGAGTGCCTTTTATCTACTCCTGCAGCTAGGCCTGTCTGCAGGCGGGCTGGGGGCTGGGGGGGTGGAGAGGTGGGGGTCGGGGGAAGGGGACGCGCTAAATGGGGTTGTATTGTCAACCCTGCTCAGACTCCTTATTGGCAGGCCATGCGGATATTCCAGGTAGGAGGCTAAGACCCCCCTTTTCAGGATGAGTATCCTGCCCCTCTTTGAGGTCCCTTTATCTTTTCTCTCCTACCCTCCTCGGATTCAGGATGTGTTAGGACAGGGGCTGGGCTGTTTGACCAACCTGGTATAGGGTCTAGCACATAGCAGGGGGAGGAGGTAAATAAATATCTTTGATGATGACAGGGGAGACAGCAGGCAAGGCTCAAAGCCTGGCCATGTGAGTCCGAGCTGGGCCCTCGGTCGCTCTGAGGGGCCGATCTGATTCAGAGCAGGAGGTTCTGACTGCGTTTGGCCTCTGCTCTCTGGACAGCCCCTCCCGGAGCAAAGCTCGCCTCAGGGTCTTAAGATGTTGATTGCGGTGGCAGGGAGTTGGAGGATGGGCGGCGGAGGGGGCCGCGGGGGCTCCCGGCCCAAGTTCACGCCTCCCTCCCTCCGTCCCAGGCTCAACGGAAGCGATTATTCCCACCGGCGTCTGGCGGGGCTGGGGGCGGGCCCGCACCCCGAAGAGACACGGGCCTCCCCGCGCCCAACTCTTTGATGGCTCCGCTACCGCCGGCCCCCTCCCTCGGCCCGTGGGCCGGTATAACTGGAGGCGCACTGGGGTCCCGGGAGGCGCACTGGGGTCCCGGAGCGATGGCCGCAGCAGACTCCCAGCAGCTACAGTTGCCGGAGGGCGCCGCGTTCCCCGCGTACCGGTCCGCTCACGCCGGCGGGGCGCTCCTGCCTCTGCCAAGTCCCGCCGCTGCCCTGCTCCCCGCGCCCCCGGCTGGCCCCGGTCCCGGCCCGGAGAGCCGCGCTCCGGCGCCCTTCGCGGGCTTTCTGGGCAGGGGCCCTGGACCCGCCGCGCAGCCACCCGCCGGCCTAGGCTCACCTGCGCCCCCCAAAGGCGCGGCCGCCCAGTCGGCGTCGCAGCGCCGCAAGCGCACGTCGTTCAGCCAGGAGCAGCTGCAGCTGCTGGAGCGCGTCTTCCGCCAGACTATGTACCCCGACATCCACCTGCGGGAGCGCCTGGCAGCGCACACCCAGCTACCGGAGTCGAGGATCCAGGTGAGCTGCCCGCCACATTCACAGGTGCTCCCTGTGTGAAAGAGCAGGGAGTCAAAACCAAGATTCTTGGGCTCCGTGGGCCACACACCGGTGACCACTTACTTGGGGGGACATTGAGCAAGTTGCTTTCTTTTGAGCTTCAGCGTTCTAGACTGCAGTATAGGGATAATATCAGTGCGTGTTGCGTAAGGTGATTGTAAGGCTTAAATGAAATAATTTAGACATGCACGCAATGACATATCTCGTGTTAAGTATAATTAGGGCCCAGGAGGCTAGCAGGTCCCTAGAAAAGGTCAGAAATTAAATTCTCAGCAGGAAAGTGATATGGAAATAATTTTACATTTTTTTTCCTTATCCAGGAAGGCACAGATGAGGGAAGTGCAGTGGAGTCTCCCTCTGGCTTTGAGTCGGAACTCAAAATGGTAGTTGAGAGAGTGTAGGAATGGCTCACCAAGTTGCCCACTTTGTTGGCAGGTATTGGTCTGGGATTTGGGTTCAAAAGGATGTAGCATTTTGGGACAAAGCCTGAAACATTTGGAACTTCTTGTCAGTTTCAAAAATCGAGTGTAAAATGTTTATTGTCTTAAAATATTTTGATCAGAATCCTGGAGTTGGTAGGAGAAGCCTGCCTGTTTGTTTATTAGTCTGTAACTTGTTGGTCTGTCCAAGTGCAACTTTAAGTATGAGTCTTATTTAACCCTTGAAGAGTGTGGACTTGGGCTGGGGATGTGGCTCAAGCGGTAACGTGCTTGCCTGGCATGCGCGGGGCGCTGGGTTTGATACTCAGCATCACATATTAAATAAAGATGTGTGTCCACCGAAAACTGAAAAATAAATATTAAAAAATTCTCTCTCTCTCTTAAAAATATTTAAAAAAAAGAATGTGGATTTTTTTTTTTTTTTAATCTGTACCTCTGGCTGCTATACAATTGTCAGTTTCAACAGTTGGCAGGGAGGCTTCGGTATTCTTGGGAAATAGCAGAAAAAATGTATGCATTGAGGTGAAGTCTACTGAGCAAAATATTGATGTTATTGAAAAAGGAGTCAGACTTTCAAAAGCTGATTCTAAGTAATTTGAATGCTGATCATCTTTTTAAGTGTAGTAACATTTTTTCCTAAGAATTTTAAGTGCCTCTATTTCTTTGGCTCCCTTTTCCATTGCAAATGTCCCTATAAAAAGCATAGATAGAACCAGGCATAATTCCAGTTTAGCACTGGGGAATGACAAGGCAGACAAAACCAGTTGCTCTGAACTTCTAACCATCAGATCAAGTGCTTTCTGAAAACCATAAAGCTCTGGAGCAGGGAGACAAGGATGTTAAACTGGAACTTCTATGAACTATGCACAAGAACTCCAACCCAAAGCCATTTTTTTTTTCCTTCCATCTTCCAGGTATGGTTCCAGAACAGACGTGCCAAGTCACGGCGACAGAGTGGGAAATCCTTTCAACCTTCAGGGAGGCCAGAGCTTTTCCTCCACCACTCTGCTCCTGGGACTGAAACGAAATGTTTGAAGCCCCAGCTGCCTCTTGAGGTAGATGTGAACTGTCTGCCTGATGCCAGCAGGGCTGGAGGGGGCATCTCTGACTCTAGCTCCCAAGGTCAGAATTTTGAAACCTTTTCTCCTCTCTCTGAAGACATTGGTTCAAAGCTGGACTCATGGGAGGAACACATCTTTTCTGCCTTTGGTAATTTTTGAGGATTCTGGAAAAATTAAGGATAAACTCAGACAGATAAGACTCATGACTGACAGATCCACTCCAGAAAACCGTTTTGTCTGACTTCCAGGTTAGGAAAATGTCCTTGTTAACCTTGATGATTTTGACCAGAACCTTCAATGAATCTTCACACATGGCCTGCTCTTCTTTCTCTATAGCTACTTACCTCCCCACCCAGGAATTCTGGCACTCATGTGTACCTGTGTATCTCCAAGTCTGCACATTCAATTTGGTCTGAAAACCTATGCCTTCTTGCCAGGGCTATTGTTATTTTTTGGACTGGTTGTTTAGAAATCATTTTATTTACCAGAACCCCTCAGCTTGCCTCAATTTCCCCTTGACCCTGACAGCTGCCACCTTCTCATGGTCCTTTTCCAAGGCTTATAACCTTAAGCTCACTCTAACCCATCTCCTCTATCCTCATCCTATCACCAAGATTTATTACTTTTAAAAAAATGAGTATTTTATTTTTTAAATTGCTATGTAAAAATTGTATTTATGGCATACAATGATGTTTTGATATATGTATATGTTGTGGAATGGCCAAATAAGCTATTTAACATGTGTTACCGCACATCCTTAACATTTTGGAGTGAAAACACTTAAAATCTACTCTTAGAAGTTTTCAAGAACACAATATATTAACTATAATCATGATATACAATAGATTTTTTTGATACTGGGGATGGAACATGGGTGTTGCCCATGCTAAACAAATGCTCTACCACTAAGCTACATGTCTAACCCTATAATAGATCCATTGAACTAGTTCTTCCTAAATGAAATTTTGTGTCCTTTGACCAAAATCTCCCTAATCACCTCTTTTGTTTTCATTTGGCCTGTTGTCTTCATATCCAATCATTAATGACTCCACATCCAGATTATTTCAAGGGCCTCTAGCTTCTCACTTAGGTAAAATATATAACTCTTTTTAGAAATATGAAGGAACCTCCAACTGCTATCAGATTATTAAGTCTTTTCACTCTCTTTGATAACTGATGTCATAGTTAGCCTACAGGACAGCTATGCAAACCTTCTTCAGGTTATCTGTAATGTGTGCCTCTGTGTCAGTCATTTCTTTTGATTTTGGACTAATACCTTTCTATTTCAAAATATTTGAGACCTACCCTTTCAGAAACCTGACACTGGAATCTGATTTTTGTACCTATTTTTGTGATCGCTCCAACATTACCCTTAGCACTTGTTATTGTATTGCCTATGCAACTTCAGTGGATTATTAAATGCTTTTCACAAATGTCCCAATGGAATTTCTATTTAAATGAACTCTGTCCTTTAGATAGATAGCTCTTAGACTTTCTGAACAATTGCTCAATACATATTAAAATTGCCATGAAAAACATTTCTAAAGAATAAGTTTCTGCAAATATAGCCACTAATTGTTATCATAGGCTACTATGTTGAGAAATTTTAATCTGGTTTAAAAAAAAAAGTATATTTTTGCTTGTTTCAAGTTTAGTAATATTTAGGAATATTTTGGCTTAGGGAGATTTCTTTTCCAATTTATAATTTTTAGTGTATGTAAATGAGTTTCTAAGTTAGCCCAAGAGCAATAAAAATATTGTATTGAGATTTTGAGGTTTCAGACTCCTTATGGACAAAGTGTCTATGATGTGACGACAGGTAAGGTTTCTCTGTAAATTTGCTTTGTAGAAGGCAGCTCCTGGAAAACCATGGCAAGGGGTCAGAACATCATGTCTTTATTGTGAGCCTGAGCTTACTTGAACTCTCAATGTCTTAGATTGCCCTTTCAGGGATGTTCAAGTTGTTTGTAATTTTCAGAGTAGCAAATTGGTTGAGTGCCCCTGAGTTCAATCCCTGGTTACCCACCCCCACAAATAACAACAACAACAACAACAACAACAACAACAACAAAAAAAAAAAACAAGGAGGGGATGGGGATATGGTTCACTGGTAAAGTGCTTCCCTAGCATGAGTGAGGCCCTGGGTTTGAGAACCAGCACTGCAAAACAACAAAACAAAACAAAAATCCAAGGAGCTATGTAGAGTGGCATACACTTGTAAACCCAGCAGCTTCACCAACTCAGCAAGACCCTGTCTCAAAATAAAAAATCAGGACCAGGGATGTAACTCAGTGGTAGAGCACCCCTGGGTTCAATCCCCAGTACTGGGGTATATGTGTCAGGAGAAGAAACCAAGGAAGTTCAGGCTTAGTAGCAAAAGGGACTTCTGAACCTTTTGAAAACTGAAACAAAAAGTGAGGTAATAAATATTAGATTGTATAAGTACTTACTTTGTGCCATGTAGCATGCTCAGGGCCTACCCTGGCAGGGCTGGGAGGTCTCACAGTCACAGAGCATCTTATTTAAACCTGTGTCATGGTCAAAAGAGATGGTACCAATACATTCACAAGACTGAAAGATATCTCATAAAACACTTTAAGCTTATGATCCACTAAGAATCTCATTCAAAAATAAAACTTGTGGGCTGGGATTGTGGCGCTTGCCTAGCATGGACGGACCCAGGTTTGATCCTCAACACCACATAAAAATAAAGGCATTGTGTTGTGTCCAACTACACCTAAAAAATAAATATTAAAAAAAAAATAAAACTTGTAACTTATTAATTGTATTACCTTGTGAATATTATATTGTTTACTTAAATGAGCAATTAGGAAAAAAAATCTACAAATATTTAAAATCATGGATCCTCTAAGAACATAAGTAGTCTGCACATCTCTCAGGGGCTCTAACTGCTAAATGTGTTGCTAGCGTTATATATTTAATACTCATACATAATGTCTAATATAGGGACTATTCTTCCCATTTTAAAGAACAAGAAACTCAATTTAAGTAGTGGTTCGCAATCACAAGGGCTTGTGAATATCAATGGCCAGGACTCAAACCTAGGATTAATTCAACCCACCGTTTAGCTTTTACCATATAATACCTTCCTAACCATTAGTTAGGACTAATAGGTGATAGATTTAAAAACACCTCAAATCATAATTTCTATATGCAAGTTGATATTGTCTCATCTTTCAAAGTAATCAAAAAAACATTCTCTTACTCTAATAAAAATAATGTTGCTTAGAGCTCTTTGGACACTTGTTTGTTCATTATGCAAATATTTGGTGCTTACAAACAGACACTTTTTTGGGGTCTGGGGTTGTGGCTCAGTAGAGTGCTTGCCTAGCATGCAGGAGGCACTGGGTTTGATCCTCAGCACCTCATAAGTGTAAAATAACCAACAAAAACTAAGAAATAAATAAATTAAAAAAAAAAAAAACAAAACAGACACTTTTTCAGGAGCTGGAAATAAAATAGTGGGGAAAAAAGAAAACCCTCAGAGAAATAGTCCCTTCTTGTCATGGAGCAAAGAGGCCAGGATGGAGACAAAAGACCACTCCAGGAAATAGAAAACTGCAAATATTACAAATGCTGGAAGGAGAGGTATGCAATCTGGAGACTCTATGACAGATGCTTATTGGGGTCAAGGAAAGCTTCCTTGAGAAAGTGATGCTTAAGGAAAGCTCTGCAGGATGATCAGGAGCAACTGAGGACACAGAACAGAAGCCATGCATATGCAAAGGACAGGACAGAGAAATAGGTCTGGGAGGCAAGATCATGTGTGGCTTAGTTTTTTTTTTTTTTTTTTTTTAATATTGGGGATTAAACTCAGAGGCACTTAACTAATAAGCCACATCCCCAGCTGGTTTTATATTTTATTTTGAGACAGGGTCTAAGTTGCTTAGGGCCTCGCTGAGTCTGCCTTTAAACTTGCAATCCTCCTGCCTTGGCCTCCCAAGCCACTAAGATTACAGGTATGCACCATTGTGCCTTGCTGCTTTGTCAGTTTTATGAGTTCTGAATTTGTCTTTAAAGTTCTGACTTTAAAGATGTTTATAGAAAGGGAATAACATGACCTGTTCTACATCTTAAGATATCCAAAGAGTGATGATGGCAGTGGGCTGTGAGTAATGGTGGTGATAAAGGTGGAGAATAGTTTTGAGAGAGAAAACTTATTAAAAGGTAAATCTCTTTGTAGATTCCTAATGGTAACAAGGGAATATGACTTTAGGAACTAGCTTAATGTAATTCAGAACCACATCTATTTAAGTAAAAACCCTGTATGTGCTTGCTTGTTTGCCCAATCTGACTTTTGATAGCTTTCTATGGACTCCATAAAGGTGTTAAGTGGGGACAGCATTATTCAAATCAGTGTATAGTTGACTCAAAATGACTGCTTTGAGTTGTATCTATTTCTTCTTTCCTAAACAAAAATACAATTCAACTATATTACTAGACACAGTCTCTATTTTCAACATTGAAAGACAAATGGTGCTTAAATATGTGTAAAATGAATTATTATTAAGTGACAAGTGAACCTTAAAGAATATAAAAGAAAAATATAAAAAATACTTCCCAATTCTAGGCAGAAAACATTGAATCAACTTTGACTAGGTCTATACTAGGCCAGTAATTTATTTGCTTAATATTTCCACAGTGATTTACTCACAGATGGAAAAAATCCCTCCCTAAAATAATACTAGATGTAGCCTACTTCAAAGTGGCTTGGTAGAGCCAGGCACAGTGGCAAGTGTCTCTAGACCCAGCTACGCAGGAGGCTAAGACAGGAACATTGCTTGAGCCCAGGAGACACCATGGACAGTATTAGCAAGATCCCTTTTCAAAAGAAGAAAAAGCTGGGAATGGAGCAGGGTACAGTGGTGCTCGCCTGTAATCCCAGCTACTGGGGAGACTGAAATAAGATGATCCCAAGTTCTAATCAATGTTTGGGCAATTTAGCGAGACCCTTTTTCAAAAAATAAAGAGTTGGGGTTGTGGCTCAGTGGTAGAGTACCCTTGGGTTCAAGCCCTAGGACTGAATAAGACAAATAAACAAGTAAAGTCTTGATAATTATGCTGTATTGTTTCCCCTACAAACTTAATTCTTCAAGGTTTTAAAATAGAGGGAATACCTATCAATTTGTATTGAATGAGAATGTAGATAATATTAATTTTCATAGATCAATTTATTTAGAATTACAAATATTAAGAATAAAAGATTTATGCATTTCTTAATTAACATAACAGTTTAGCTAAATATAAACTCTGCACTAAAGTTTTGCAATGGCACAATACCAACAAAGAATACAGAAGCATTTTTAAACTATACAAAAATTTCAAATGGAAAATAATCTTCAATTTTATTGTACATTAACATATAAAAAGTCTCATCTTATGAGACCATCTAAAAGAATCAAAACCACATCTACAGCTATGTCTTAAACTCCAAATTTGAAAACAATTTATTATATTTTGACTTTATAATATTCTATATTAAAACAAAGAAAAATTAAAATACATACTTTTTACAAAGTTAACATTTTAGGCAGGGTTTTCCTTAAAAAAGAAAAACAAAAAACAAACAAAACAATCAACCCAAACCAAACCTTTCTTCTGTACTTCACAACACTGATGATTTTGTTTTCTTTATAAAATATTTTTACTTTATAAATTGTGTACTGTTGGATTTTTAACCAGTAATCTGGTTTAAAAGCTGTGCAAAATAAACAAAAATATGAAAATAGTGTGTTATCAGTCTTTTTTTCTCTTTTAATAAATTTCATAACAACAGCACTTTTTGCCCTGAATTGACGGGAAAGACACGCCAAATCCACTTGTTGAAATTTAGCATTTTGCAGTAATGTTTTTTTCCTGCTCCTTCATTTTCTTTCAACAGACAAACAACAAAAGATTCTTTTATAAATTATGATAAATTAAATATTTATTATTATAAAATGATTTATAGAACCATGTCACATTGCAAGTATGTATCACATATACTTGTAAAGTCCATATTTTCCATCTATATTCCAGTGGCTTCCTGAAAACTAGGACTTCCCACACCTTCCGATGTTATCTTTTGAAGACCAAGACGGTGATCAACTAAATCCACTAGAGTGGTAATTTTCCAGATGGAATTTCCACATTGCCACCATTACATACAAAAAGACCATGTTTCTTCATGTTCTCCATTGCAGTAGTTGTCTGCATGTGCTGGGTTGAATTCATGCATATTTTAAAAAATGGTGAACATAGTCTTCCATGAAACTATATTATGTTCAGATATTTTCAGTTTAAAAATACTTGCTAATAAACATACGTAACACAAGCAATGCTACTGCATTTGAATAATAAAAGAAAAATAAATATATGCTGGTCAGCAATGCTGGTTTAAGAAGCAGTACAGTATATTAAAATGACTTATTTGGAGATTAAAATTTCCCTTGTTTTCCAGCAGTTAGGTTATTTGGTGTTGGAAGCCTATATAAAGGAAAAGAACTTCTCAAAAACAATGTCCTATGCAGTTGGAATATTTAAATCCTCAGTCTCTGTTGGTGTTGTTTGCTGCAAAGGCATGTAAGTTTCCCATCTGGCTCAAGCCACTCTGAATATGTGCAACATGGATTTCTACATTATTCTGAAAGCAACTAAAGAAAGAAGAAACATGGTTAAAGATTTCATTTCACAAAATTACAAAAAACAATTTTTAAAAAAGGAAGAGCTGAATATTAGTTAGAAAATAGCTAAGATAACAACTTCACATCTCTTCTTATGCTTTAGCCATAATTCTACTTCAGTGACATTGAAAAGCTATGGGGTAAAGAAGCAAATGAGCAGCAGGACAAACCTCTTCTTGACTGGGGAAGGTCTACTTCTAAGTTGACCTTCACCTAAACCCAAACTAAATATATGTCTCCCAATTCCTTACATAGAAAATCCATGCGAAATTTCTATTCTGTCAACAGTATGGATATAACTGGAAAGTTCTTTAAAATACATCCAAAGGATAAAAATGTAAATGCATACTTCACAATATGCAAAATTCTTAAAATTTGTTCTGAAAATCACTATGAATTTAACATAAAAATGATTAGAGTATGTAATGAATTACCTGATATTAGAAGCATCTATTGTACTCTTGATATCATTTAACGAATCTGTAAGTGATTTGAATTCAAAAGAATTCAGGTCTCCTCCCTCTGCTAGACACTAAAGGGAAAAAATTTGAAAATTTAATTGAATTGTAGCTCAAAATAGACATAAAATATTTGATATAATTTATAAATTGTGATTTCTTAGCAACAAATTAGCAAAGTTTGCTTAGTGTCAAAATTAAAAAAATCATTTTCTCTGAAATTTACCTTAATTTGTAATAAAATAGCTGTAAGTCTGGAGATCAAGTCTGTCAGATTTTCATTTTCAACACAGGGTTGTCCTGTTGAGGAATTTGCATGCCGAACAATCTCCTGTGCTTCTTCCTCACACCTTCTCCTCATATCTGTTGGCTGATCTGCAGGCTGGAGTCCCTGGTCTGGAGCAAGCTAAATATAGAGAATTGAAACACGCAATATAAATAATGAGGCCATTATTATTTCTCTGTGTTTCAGATTTGGATTTTTCACAAAACTAACATTTATAATTAAGGCAATGTTCAATCTTATCTTTGGAGGCTTTTTCCTCCAACAGTGTTTTTTTTCCCCTAATGTGTTTTGCGTTTTTCATATCTTATAATTTTGATATAATTTTAAAACTTCTAAGTTAAATAAAAAGAAAACTCTTGATAAGTCCTAGCCCAAATTTACTTATTGATTGTTTTACTCCAATTGATTTGCCTTTTGTAGCCTATAATCCTAGTGACTTGGGAGGCTGAGGCAGGAGGATTACAAGTTAGAGACCAGTCTAAGCAACTTTTGAGATTACTTCTCAAAATAAAAAATGAAAAGGACTGTAATACTTCAGTGGCAAAGGACCTCTGGGTACAATTCCCAGTAACGAAACCAAAACCAAAAACAAATTATTTGCCATTTGCTTTTTCACTCTGTTTGTATATATTATTTTCCTTCCTAACCATTTGAAAATATGCTATAAACATTGTACTTCTTTACCCCTAAATATAGTACAAAGATATTCTCTTACATACAGAATGCGATGATTACTATCAGGAAATTTAACATTGATATAATACCATTTTCTGATCCAAAGTCCATATTCAAGTTTCATTAATTATCCAGACAATGCTCTATGTGCAGCTACTTTTCTCCTCATAATACACTTGAATGTCATGTTTCTTTTTGTTAGACTAGTTCCTCAGTTGTTCACAACCTAGATATTTTTGAAGTGCACCAGTCAATTAATTATTTTCTGTAATATCCCCCAATGTGGGCTTGTCTGTTTCTTCGTGATTAGACTAAAGTTATACATTTTTAGCAGAAGTATCAAAGGATGATGCCGAATTCTTCTCTTTGTATCATTATTAGAAAGCACCTTACTGGCGATGGCATCTTTGACCACTGTTAAGTGTCTGCCAGATTTCCCCACAGAAAAGAACTTCCCCTTTGTAATTAACTAATAAGTGTTTGTGAAGAGATACTTTGAGGCTATGTAAAGCTATTTGTCATTGAACTTACCTACCAGTTTTAGCACTCATTCACCATTCTTGTCTGTTTAATTATTATTATGATGGCTGCCAAATGGTCTTTGTCTTTTCTTTTCCTTTCTCTCTCCCTTCCTTCCTCCTCTCTCCTTCCCACTCCCCCGCCCCCTCTTTCTTTCTTGGTAGTAGGTCTTACATGCTAGGTAAGTGCTCTATCACTGATCTATGCCCCCAGCTTAAATAGTATTTTCCTTTTTCTTTTCTTCTTTCCCCCTTCACCCCTTTCTCCCTTCCTCTCCCACCCCCACTTTATTTCTTTCTCTATAAGGGACTGAACCCACAGGCGCTTAACCACTAAGCCACATTCCCAGGCTTTTTTATTTTATTTTGAGACAAGGTCTTGCTAAGTTGCTGAGGGCCCTGCTAAATTGCTGAGGTTGGCTTTGAACTCCTAATTCTCCTGCCTGAGCCTCTTGACCCACTGGGATTATAGGCCTATGCCACCATGCCCTACCCCAAATGGCATTTTTCTTAATCTTATTATTTCTTCTACATTAGCTGGCATTTTATTATAAATAACTTTCCCTTGAAAATTAATGAGTTAGTTAATTCTGTATGGGTTAATGGATTTTTAAAAAACGTTTATAGATTATAAACTCTTATTGTATTTGCTTATTTTAAAGCTCAGACTATCAAAGTGTCTCAGCTTTGGCCAGCAGGAACTCTGTCAAGCTGGCTTTGTTTAATATATCACCATGATTCTGGGGGTACATTTTACTTACCAGGTTTAATAAGCAGATCCAGGCTAATCTTCCACTTTCTCTGCCCTAGGCCTAGAGCCAGCGTCTTTTTCAAAGATCCCTACTACCTTTTATTGGAGGACAGTATTAGACTAAGGTCTGGGCGTTAGGTGTGTTCTTTACTATTAAGGGTATCATTGCTCCTAGGATCTCTCTGCAGACACAGACACATATACACCTATATTATATAAATAAAATAAGCTATGAGACAGGTGGTGACTCATGCCTGTAATCCCAGCAACTCAGGAGGCTGAGATAGGAAGATTATAAGTTCGAAGCCAGCCTTAGTAACTTTGTGAGACCCGGATTGGGGATGTAGCTCTGGTTTAAAGCTCCCTGGGTTCAATCCTTAGTACAGCAAAATAAAAAAAAAAAAAGTGATATCATCAATTATCTATTCTTTTTTGCCCAACCTTATTTGTTCAATACTGTATTTGTGAGATTCATCCATGGAACTATGTTACAGTTGTGTTCATTCATTCTTATTGCTAGGTAGTACTCCATTGTATAATTACACCACATTTATTGATGGGTATTTGGGTAGTTCCATATTTTTAGTGATAATGAACAGTGATGCTATGATCACTCTACTATATGTCTTTTTGTACATATGTGTTCACATATATTTAGGTTTAGAACTGCTTACTCATAGTATTTTCTGTAATATGTTCTTATTTTAATATTGATATTGTACTTTCACAAGAGCCTATCACCATCAATGAACTTGGATACTATAAAAAGATATGATGATCAATCTATTTCTGCATGTGTCATTAGCTTTGCTATATATTATCTTAAACTGTTTGGTCTATACTTCTTTTTTTTTTTTTAATTTATTTTTTATTTTTAAAGTTTTTAGTTGTAGATGGACACAGTATCTTTATTTTTACTTGTTTATTTTTATGTGGTGCTGAGGATCAAACCCAGGGCCTCATGCATGCGAGGCAAGCACTCTACCACTGAGCTACAATCCCAGCCCTGGTCTATACTTCTTGTGGATAGTTACTAGTCCAGGGGAAAAAAAAATCTATTTACTAGAACAATACATATTATTATGCACATGATGGACAACAATCAGGAAAATAAAAATAAATGAGTGGCTAAAGAAATGATTGAACTCTACCAAGAGTTTAGTTATAGGTGACCACAGTTCATTCTCTCAGTTCAATCCAAATGGATAGATAATACTACCTTCTGGAAAAATTTTGGGACTTATCTATGAGTTTATTAGAATAAAAAGCCAACCATTTCAGAATCTCACAGTGGTGACTTTACTGGAAAAACAATTTCAAAGAATGCAAATGCAGGAGTATTCTAAGCACATCTCAATAATTTCCTTTAGTAAAAGCTTCCAATCAAACTGTTGAAACACCCTTCTAAATAAAATCATATATGAATGATAAATACAAAAAAACCATTTGCTCTATATATCTGAAGTTTAAGAACTCATAGTACTAACAAAGTTTAAAGGAGGAGGAAATAAAATTGTATACACAGCATGATCATAACTTTCTGGAAAAAAGCAGGTAGTGGTACCAAAAAAAAAAAAAAAAAAAAAATCACACGAACTCAAACCAACCAACAAACAAAAAACTAAGAGGAAATAAACCAAACATAACATGGTCTTTGGAATTAAGGATAATTATTTTCTTTCTGGAACAAAAATTTTTTTTGAGAGCTGTTAATGTTTGTAATTCGGTAACTACAAATTGATAGCTTACTGTGTACAAAGCACTCTTCAACACTGAAGTCAAGAGTAAAAATCTATACCAATTATGGTTCTGCTAAAGGGTCTTATAAAGATATTGACTTAGTTTGGACTTTCTAAATTGTGAAGGTAAGAGTATTAAGCTTTAAACAAAAAAGTGAAGGGAAATTCACACAAATCACCTACCTCATAGCAGTACTGTTGAACTTTATGCAAAACTTTGTTTAGGTCCTTGTTCAGCTGTTCAAGCTCTAGAACAATTGTTGCATATCTCCGCTGAAATTCAATGCCGATGGGCATGGAATAAGATTTCTGAGGAGAAAAAAAAATTAGATCTTGGCAAGGTTTTTATTTAGTAATTCAGTTTCAAATTACCCAAAATATTTGATGTATCTAAAACAAACTAAAGCTTAACAAACTTGTCTGTACTCAAAGTTATAGTTCTTAAGTTTGATAATGGTATGGTTATTAAGGTCCTTGTCCTTGTTCTTTAGGTGTGTCATGATGTCTGACATTTACTTTATGAAAGAAGAGATTTCATATTTATACCGAGAAATTAAATGGAGCAAAATGTTAATTGATGAATGTGCATGTATAATCTTTAGTTTTCAACTTTTTCAAAATATGAAGTTATTAAAAAACTGCATGAATTCCTATGAAGTGTTCTAGTTGTTTAAATTCAATTAATTCTACCTGAAATCAGTCCAATACAGCATAATGGTTAAGGGCATGGGTGCTAGAATCAGATATATTTTCACATTCCAACTCTTTATCAGCTACTAGCTGGGTCTTTAAGCAAGTTCCTAATCTTCCTTTGCCTCAGTTTCCTCATCTGTAAAATGAAAATAATAAAAATTCCTATCTAAAGGGGTTATTGCAAAGATTAAATGAGATAATGTGCCAACACCATGTCTCCCATATATAGAAAATACTTAACACACACATACATTTTAGTTGTGTTGGACACAATACTTTTATTTATTTATATGTGGTGCTGGGGATTGAACCTAGCGCCTCACACGCGCTAGGCGAGCGCTCCACTGCTGAGCTACAACCCCAGCCCAATACATACATTTTTTAAAAAATATCTTTTAGTTGTTGATGGACCTTTATTTTTATTTATTTATTAATTTATATGTGGCGCTGAGAATCAAACCCAGTGCTTGACACACGCCAGGCAAGCGCTCTACCACTTAGCCACAATCTTAGCCCCCAATACATATTTTTTTTAAAAAAAATTATTACCATCATTTTATGTTTGCTTCCTAAGAACATGTACTTAATGTACTTTAATGCCAATTCCTTTACCCTCTTCACAATACTTCCAATAAATCACTCTCCATTCCATTCTAGCGATACATGATGGCAATGAGACCTCTCTAATCAAAGCTAACCTTCAGGAACCTCTTCAGGATTTTTGAGAAAGCAACTCATCATGTTCTGAGGAAGCAACAATATTCCTTTTCCCCCGCCTTCTTATGTTAATTACTCTGATATGATCATTATACAATATAAATGTGTCAAAAGATCACATCAGTATTCCATAAACATGAATATCATTATTTTTTGCAGTACTGGGAATTGAAACCAGGAGTACTCAACCACTGAACTATACATTCCCAACCTTTTTAATTTTGAGACAGGGTCTTGCTAAGTTTCTGAGATTGGCTTTGAACTTGTGATCCTCCTGCCTTAGCCTTCTGAGTCACTGGGATTACAGGTGTGTGTGCCACCATGCCTGGTGATCAAGTCTCATCTTGAGGATAAGTATATACTTTGGCAGACTCAAGCTAGTTAATAAAATATAAAAATCATTAGTGGCCCAGTATCAACCTGCATAGAGTGTCAAAAGCTTTTATCCTTAGCTTTTGTGTTCAACATTTTAAAGAATAACTTAAATAAAGACACAGCTGGTGGTGCATGTGGTGGCACGTGCCTTTAATACCAGCGACTCCGGAGGCTGAGGCAGGAGGACTGCAAGTTCAAAGCTAGCCTCAGCAACTTGGCAAGGACCTAAGCAATTTAGCAAGACTTTGTCTCAAAATAAAATATAAAAAAGGGCTGGGGATGTGGCTCAGTGTTTAAGCACCCCTGGGTTCAATTCTAAGTACCAAAATAAATAAACAAAGAAGTTTTTCATATAGACATCAAAATGTACAAAGTTAGGAGAGGGCTAAGATGTTAGAAAACAGAGTGATGTGACTAATGAATCACAAATTCTAAAACTAAAAACACATATTAGCCCATCATCTGGCTATATCTCCAACATCTCAAAATACTTTTGGAGTTCCCTTTTATGATACTGTTCTCAAAGTCTTCAGCCTATCTTCTTAAATATCCTCAATGATGAAAAATTTCTCAACTTTTTAGCTTTTTAAACACCCAAATTATGAAACATTAATATACAAAAAATGTACAAGTATGATCAAACCAATTTTGAAAGAGAAGGGTAAATGCCACCATTTACTTGTTCTTGTATCAAATCAACATAATATTGTCATGGGCAACAAATATATAAATGTTAAAGAATTGTGGCTAGTCCTTAATATATCCTGAATTCACATATGTGTGTTGTATGCTTGGCTTACTTATGCTTGGTTTGGCTTGCACTTGCTTATGCTTATGTGTATATATATGTATGGAAATTTAGTACAAAGTTGGCCTTTCAAATTAATTGAAGAGGATGAACTTAATAAATTGGGAAAACTAGTGATCTGGGAAAAAGATATCTATCTCATGTCATTCACAAAACTAATTTTAGGATAAACTGAAAGTCTAAATATAAAAAATTATGAACGTATTACAAGATTTAGGAGGATTTTCACAAACAAGAGCTGGAGAAGCCATTTTTAAAATTAATTTCTCATCCTCTTTTATACCTTTAAAAACTTTTTATTGTAGTTATAGATGGACAGCATGCCTTTACTTAATTAATTTAGTTTTATGTGGTGCTGAGGATCAAACCCAGTGCCTCATACATGCTAGGCAAGTGCTCTAACCACTGAGCTACCACCCAGCTCCCAGAAGCTTTTTTTTTTTTTTTTTAATTTTTTAATATTTATTTTTTAATTATCGGCGGACACAACATCTTTGTATGTGGTGCTGAGGATCGAACCCGGGCCACACGCATGCCAGGCGAGCGCGCTACCACTTGAGCCACATCCCCAAGCCCCCCAGAAGCTTTTTTAAACAAGGTACAAAAACCAAAGAACAGAAAAGTGGGAAGACTGATATCTGACAACATCAAAGTTAAAACTTTCTGTCCTACAACATCAGAAACAAAGTTAAAAAGATATAAATGGCCAATTAACATATTAACCACTTTTTAATAGATGTTTAATTCCACTAGTACCTTAGAATTGCAAAATAAAATGACCTATTATTTATTTTCACCTATCAGATTGCTAACATAAGGATATTTTAATACTAAGATTAAAAAGATTTATATTTACTCATATAGTAGAATGAAAAGCAGAATGTTGTCTAGTATGACATTTATTTTTAAAAAGTTTACCCCCCCAAATCTCCAATCGTATATGTTCTGTACTTAATACATTAAAAAAATGAAAAGAAAAAAAGAAAACACATCAAACTCAATAAGATGGTAATTTTTAGAAGAATACATTCAGATTTTATACATACAATCAAAGTTTATTTATTTGTTTATTTTTGGTACCAGGGATTGAACTCAGGGACACTTGACCACTGAGCCACTTCCCCAACCAACCCTATTTTGTATTTTATTTAGAGACAGGGTCTCATTGAGTTGCTTAGCGCCTCCTTTTTTGCTGAGGCTGGCTTTGAACTAGCAATCCTCCTGTCTCAATCTCCCAAACTGTTGGGATTACAGGCATGTGCCACTGCACCTGGCCAAAGTTAATTTTTAAAAAGGCAAAAATATGATATTGAATTAAGATTACATGAATCAGGTGAAACATATGAACCACAAAACAAGGTATGACCACAAAGTAATGAATGATTTTCTTTCATGGCTTATAAGGTAGACATTTTATAAAGAAATGTTTTGAGGGTACAAGAAGGATATAATAGATTTATCAGTTCATTGTGTAAGAATGTGGATTTAATAAGGTTAGTTCTCTATGGATAGCCATTTAAACCATTTGCAATTGTTTGCTATTACAAACAATGCTTCAATGAACATCTTTGGTATGCACATTTTATACCTATATGTGATTACTTTTTAAAAATATATTGTCAATGAACCTTTAGTTAATTAATTAATTTATTTGTGGTACTGAGAATCGAACCCAGTGCCTTACATATGCTAGGCAAGTGCTCTACCACAGAGCCATAAACCCAGCTCTATATGTGATTACTTTTTGAGAATGATACTCCAGAAGTACAATTTGACTTAATATGGCCATGCTGCCTTCTTCATTAACTTACATTCCTACATACAGTGTTCGAGTCTGCTCACTTCCAAGCACACTCACCAATGCTTCACTTAAAACATTTAGAAAACTGATGGAAGGAACAGAATATTTTGTTTGAAAAGGAACAGAAGATGGAGAGGTGTAAGCTGTCTTCACACATTTTAATAGTTACCACACAGAAAGAAGTCTTACTCTCTAAAACCTAGTTAGTCTGCTATATCCTGTTTTACAGGGTAAGACTAGGATTAAGGTAGGAAAGATACTGATCAAGAATTAGCAGCTCGGGAAGCTGAGGCAGGAGGCTCACAAGTTCAAAGCCAGCCTCAGCAAAAGTGAGGTGCTAAGCAACTCAATAAGACCCTGTCTCTAAATAAAATACAAAACAGGGCTAGAAATGTGGCTCAGCAGTGGAGTGCCCCTGAGTTCAACCCCTGGTAACGATCCCCCTGCCCCTGCCAAAAAAAAAAAGAATAATTGGCGGGGTTGTGGCTCAGTGGTAAGAGCAGTCGCCTAGCACAGGGGAGGCCCTGGGTTTGATCCTCAGCACCATATAAAAATAAATAAATAAATAAATAAAATAAAGATATCATGTCCAACTACAACTAAAAAAAAAATGTATTAAAAAAAAGAATAAACAGGGTTAGGTAATTTTTTTCTTCTTCAGCTTTGGGAAATTTTCTTCTATCATTATTTTAGTAACTCACTTCCATTTTCTCTGCTCCATTTCTGCATATCCTATTGGTTGAATGGACCTTTTAGATTGACTCTCTGTGTTCCTCAATTTTTCTCTCATATTTTATATTTCTGGTTTTCAACTTTATGTTCTGGGACAGTTCAACTTTTTCTTTTTTTCTCATTCTTTTTCTTTTCTTAAAATAATTAAAAATAATTATTTTAAGTCTGGTGTGGTGGCATACACCTGTAATCCCAGTAGCTCAGGAGGCTGAGGCAGAAGGATCTTGAGTTCAAAGCCAGCCTCAGCAACTTAGCAAGCCCCTAAGTAACTCAGCGAGGTCCTGTCTAAAAAGGGCTGATGATGTGGCTCAGTGATTAAGCATCCCTGGATTCAATCCCTGGTTACCACCCACCCCAAATTATTTCAGAATAGAAAATACATTTGCATGGTTTAAAATTCAAAAGGTGGGCTGAGGTTGTGGCTCAGTGTACAATGCTTGCCTAAGATGTGTGAGGCACTGGATTTGATTCTTAGCACCACATAAAACTAAATAAAGGGGGATTGGGGTTGTGGCTCATCAGTAGAGTGCTCGCTTAACGTGGTGTGAGGACCTGGGTTCGATCCTCAGCACCAAAAAAAGTAAATAAAAATAAAGGTATGTGGTTCAACTACAACTGGAAAAAAAAAAAAAAAAAACCACCTAAATAAAGGTCCACCAAGAACTAATAAAATATTTTATAAAAATAAATAAAATAAAATTCAAAAGTTAAGTTTCCCCAAAACCCACCCCTCTCATAATTCATTTTCTTCTCTTTAGAAGCAGCCGATTGCTGGGAGTGGTGGCGCACACCTGTAATCCCAGCAGCTTGGGAAGCTGAGGCAGGAGGATTGTGAGTTCAAAACCAGCCTCAGGGCTGGGGTTGTGGCTCAGTGGTATACCACTTGCCTAGCATGTGTGAGGCACTGGGTTCGATTCTCAGCACCACATATAAATAAAATAAAGGTTCATCAACAACTAATAAAAAATATTAAAAAAAAAAAAAAGGTCAGCCTCAGCAATTTAGCAAGGCCCTAAGCAACTCAGTGAGACCCTGTCTCTAGATAAAATACAAAAAAGGGGCTATGGATGTGGCTCAGTGGTTAAGTGCCCCTGAGTTCAATCCTTTGTACCAAAAAAAAAAGAAAGAAAGAAAATGGAAGCAGTCAATATTACCAGTTTCTTTAGCATTTTTCCAGAGATAGTGTATTTATACAAAAGGAAAAAGATATGTATTTTTTTTCCTCCCTTGACTCTGCCTTTTATTTTTTGGTGGTACTAGGGATTTAACCCAGGGGAACTTTATCACTAAGCTACACCATCACCACAACCCATAGCACCACCCCCACTTAAAAAAAAATATTTTCATTAGTTGTTAATGGACCTTTATTTTATTTTATTTACTTATTTATATGTGGTGCTGAGAATTGAACCCAGTGCCTCATACGTACCAGGCAAGTACTCCACCACTGAGCCACAACCCCGGCCCCCCATAGCCCTTTTTATTTTGAGACAGGGTCTAGCTAAGTTGCTGAGGCTGGCCTCAAACTTTTGATCTTTCTGTCTTAGCCTGTACTACCTACCACTGGCTTTTGCCATTCTTTTCTCCAAATACGTAAGAACTCACCATAAACATGCTTAGCATTTTGTTTTTCTCATTTGACAATATTCCTTAAGAGTTATTCTTATAACAGGTATTTTATAAGAAGCTTCCCTGATTGTTTCAAGTTACATGGTGTCACACTATATAAACATATTACAACTGCTAAATCAAAAGTCTTGTCGATTTTTAATTTTGATAGATACTGCCAAAGCACTCTTCATAAAGATGTACTAATTTACATGTAAGAATTCCTATTTCCTTACATCCTCACCAACATAGCGTTTTATTAAAGTTATTTATTTATTTTTAAACTTTTTGGTACCAGGGATTGAACCCAGGGGTTCTTAACCACTGAGCCACATAACCAGCACTCTGTATTTTTGAGATAGGGTCTCAAAGTTGCTTAGAGCTTTGCTGAGGCTGGCTTTATACTCACAATTCTCCCAGGCAGCTGTACCACCACACCTGGCTAAAGTTTTTTATTTTTGCCAGCCATATATTCAAGAGTCATTGGTTTTTATTTGTTTGTTTTCTATAGACTGTCTATTCACACCTTTTGCTCATTGTTTTCATCTTACTGCACCAAGGGAGCATTTTGTACACTGGGGAAATTAGTCCCTTGTAATAAAAACTGCAAATTTCCTTCAAGTTGTTCCCTTTTGACTTTACTTACATTGTGATTCTCATCCTGAGGAAATTTTTCCTTTTTAATGTAGGCAAATTTATTAATTTTCTATGACTTCTGAATTTTATATAATGTTTAGTTTCTTTAAATCCATGAACTCTTTGGCTCTTTGTTTCTTTTAATAGCCTCCTACTTAAGAACACAATATATATATATATATATATATATATATATTTATTTATATATGTATATAAATATATATATAAAAATATATATATTTTTTTATATTGTACCAGAAAACTCAGGGGCACTTAACTACTAAGCCACATCCCCAGCAGTTTTTATGTTCTTATTTAGAGATGGGGTTTCACTAGGTTGCTTAGGGCCTCACTAAATTGCTGAGGCTGGATTTGAACTCTCAATCCTCCTGCCTCAGTCTCTGGAACTGCTGGGGTTACAGACATGTGCCACCGGGACCACTATCACAATATTTTCTTGAATCTTCAAGTATATAATTTCTCCCCAGTTTTATTAAGGAATATAACAAATAAAAATTGTATCTATGGTGTATGATGTTTTATGCTTTGATCTATGTATACACTTTGAGATGATTAAATCAAACTGATGAACATATCCATCACTGACATATTTTTGTGATGAGAACATTTAAGATTTATACTTTCAATAGTTCTTTCCCCTTTAGTTATTTATTTTTATGTGGTGCTGAGGATGGAACCCAGTGTCTCACATATGCTAAGCAAGTACTCTACCACTGAGCTACAACCCCAGCCCAGCAGCTTTTACTTATTTATTAAAAAAAAAAAAAAAAAAAAAAAATATATATATATATATATATATATATATATATAGAGAGAGAGAGAGAGAGAGAGAGAGAGAGAGAGAGAGAGAGTGAGTTGTAGTTGGACACAATATCTTTGTTTACTTTATTTTTTTATGTTGTACTGAGGATCGAACCCAGCGCCTCACACGTGCTAGGCAAGCGCTCTACCACTGAGACCCAGCCCTAGCCCCCAGTTTTTAAATATATATTATTACTAACTATATTTATCATGTTGTACAACAGATCTCCAGAATTTATTCATTGTAACTGAAACTTTGTGTCTTTTTACCACTATCGCTCTAGTTCAAGAATATTTGTTTTCAAAATTTTATCTTCTGCTGCCTGAATTAAAGTTTAAAAGTTGGTTATCCTGCTTTTTCTTTCATGCTACTTATTTCCATGTCTGGCCAGTACTCTTTGGTTATTTGTTCATATTTAATAAAGAAATGGGTAGTAGCTTCTCTGTGTTTCCCTGGTGTTTTACCTTCTCTAGGCCCTGTGAGAGGCAAATGTAACTATGTATATACAGTAGTTTCCCTTTATCTGTGGGCTCACTTTCTGAGACTTCAGTTACCTGAAGTTAATCACCTTTTGAAAATATCAGATGGAAAAATAACAGAAATAAACAATTTGAATTTTAAATTGTATACTTTTTCTCAGCAGCATGATAAAATCTTATGCTATTCCACTCCATATTGCTGGATTCATTAGTCACGTGGTAACCATGTTGGTAATTAGATTGTTGCAATATTGTAGTGCTTGGGTTCAAGACCCTTACACAGCACGACATTACACCTATATCATTTACCTCACTTCATCTCATTATATAGGCATTGTATCATGTCACGTCATCACAAGAAGGGTGAATATGGTACAATAAGATATTTTCAGACAGACAGACACACACACACACACACACACACACACACACCACATTCACATAACTTTTATTACAGGATACCATTACAATTGTTCTATTTTATTGTTAGTGACTATTGTTAATCTCTTACTGTGTTAAGTTGTAAATAAAATGCCATATGCAGGGCTGGGGTCAGTGGTAGAGTGCTTGTATGTATGAGGCACTGGGTTCGATACTCAGCTCCACATAAATACATAAATAAATAAATAAAATAAAGGTATTGTTATGTACAACTAAAAAAAATTTTAAAATGTTATATGCATTTGTGTATATGAAAAATAGTATATACATAGTTTAATTCCATCAGGTTTCAAGCATCCACTGGGAATTTTAGAACATATTCCCCATGGATAAGAGTGGGGGGACTACTTTAATAGGATATGTCAACTGTCAGGTTGTGCTTTAAAGTGAGGAAGGGGTACCTGTCAATCTGTGGGCTCCCTAAATGCTAGGATGAGATCTCTCAAATATACTTTCACTATGGAAAGTTTAGTGTTATAGTATTATTTTAATTGAAAAGCCTAACACATGGACAAAAATGCAAAAACTAAATGTAAAATTCAATGAATTATCTACCACACACTAAACACCTTTGTAAAAAAAAAAAAAAAAAATGACAGTTCTTAAAAGTTAAATATACAACTTTATAAAAACTTTTTTTTTTTTTTTTTTAGTTGTAGATAGACACAAAAACTTTATTTTATTTATTTTTATGTGGTTCTGGGGATCAAACCCAGTGCCTCATGCATGCTAGGTAAGTACTCTACCATTGAGCCACAACCCGGGCCCCTAAATACACAACTTTTGTGAAAACACATGTCCATACATGACTGTTCATAGCAACTTAATTATAACAGCTAAAAACTGTAAACAATGCAAATGTCTACAAACAAGTGAAGAGAAACAAGTTATACTACATCTGTACAATGTGATACTATTTAACAATAAAAAGAAAGGAGCTCAGGGGCTAGGAATGTAGCTCAGTTGTGGAGTATTTGCGTAGCATGTGAAAGGCCCTCAGTTTTATCTCCAACACTGAAAAAAAAAAAAAAAAGGAACTATGTTGTGTGAATTATGAAACATGTAACCAAGTGGCTGAATCTCAAAATTGTTATAGTAAGTAAAAGAAATCAAGCATAAAAAGTTCTTACTGTATAGATCCAGTTATATAAAATTCTAAAACATACAAATTAATCCATAATGACAGGAACCAGATCAGTGATTGCCTGGAGGAAGAGATGGATTATAAAGGGCATGGAGAACTCTTGAGGGTGGAAGGAGACAGAATGTTTGTAATTGAGTTTGTAGTAATGGTTTCACAGGTGTGTGTAAGCACACATACATGATCTAATCGTATATTTCAAACAAGCTCATCATCTATACTTCAAGTTGAGGAAAATAACAAATGAACATTGCCAGCACCCTAGAAGCCCTAAAATATTACCTTACAATAATTTTTCTCTAAAGTAATCATTACCCTTACATCAAACATTTATTAATTTTACTTTTTAACCTTCCACAAAGTACAATCATACAAGTATAAATTCTTTTGTTCCTGGCTTCCATCAGTTAATATAAATCTGTGAAAGAGCAGGCCCAACTCTCTCATCATGTCAGCTTAGGAACCCATTTCTCAACAAGATTCCTAAAGTGCAATAAGTAAATTCAAGAATCAATAAATGGGATGGAATCAAACTAAAAAGCTGTTTTGCAGCAAAGGAAACAATCAAGAATGTGAATACAGAGAATACACAATGGGAGAAAATCATTGCCACCTACACCTTAGAGAATTAATCTCCAGGATATATAAAAAACTCGAAAAAACTTGACACCAAAACACAACCTACTCAATAAATGGGCAAAGGACACAGAAGAAACACAAAAGAACAGACACAGAAGAAATACAAAGAACAGACACAGAAGAAATACAAAGGGTCAACAAGTATATGAAAAAATGTCCAACATCTCTAGCAATCAGAGAAATTTTCTTTTTCTTTTTCTTTTTTTAATCAGAGAAATTTTCTGAATGAGACTATAGAAGGTTATGGCTATGACTTTAGAATAACATCTTTTTAAAGTAAATAGAATATTAAAAGAATAACCATAAAGGAAAGACTCTTAAACTACATTAAAATTAAGAACTTTTGGACTGAGGATATAGAGCACTTGCCTAGCATGTGCAAGGCACTGGGTTCAGACCTCAGCACCACACATACACACACAATGAAGAACCTTTGTTCCTCAAAAGAAAATTATAGGATAATAGAAGACAAGGCAGAGAATGGAAGGAAATGTTTAAAACATATATAGCTAACAAAGAACTTGCATCCAGACTATATAAAGAACTATAAATTAATCAGGTAAAGATATGCAGCCCAATAGAAAACAGGAGAGAGAAACAGACATTTTTTACAAAAGAAGATACTCAGATGTACCAAAAAAAATGTTAAAAGATAACTTATTTACCAGAGAAATACCACAATGAGATAATCCTCACTTTTTTTTTTTTGGTACCAGGGATTGAACTCAGGAGTACTTGACCACTGAGCCACATTCCTAGCCCAGTTTTTTGTATTTTATTAGAGACAGGGTCTCACTGAGTTGCTTAGCGCATCGCTAAATTGCTGAGGTTGGCTTTAAACTCCGAGATCCTCCTGCCTCGGCCTCCCGAGCCTTTGGGATTATAGGTGTGTGCCATCATGCCCAGCACATCTTTTTTTTTTTTTTTTTTTTTAATATTTATTTTTTAGTTATAGGTGGACACGGTATCTTTATTTTACTTTTATGTGGTGCTGAGGATCGAACCCAGTGCCTCACACATGTCAGGTGACTGCTCCCCCTCTGAGCCACAACCCCAGCCCCTGGGTTCAGTATCAAAACAAACAAACAAAAATGACAGTTTATATTGGTTGCAGTGGCACAAGCTCAGGTCAGCCTGGGAAATGTAGGGAAACCCTGTCTCAACAAAGATGGTGTATTTCTTCCTTTTCAGTCTTTACAATTCTCACTTCTTTTTCTTGTGTTATCATACTGGCTAGAACCCTGAGCATACTGTTAGAACCTCAAGTAAATTGTTGAATAGGAACTACTTTGATAGTGGGTATCCTTATTTCATTCCCAATATGAAAGAGAAAATTTTAATTAACAATTTATTATTAAGTATGATGTTTCTGATATTTATTTATTTGTACTGGGATGGAACATAACAGTGCTTTACCACTGAGCTATCTCCCCAGTCTTCTTTTTCTTTTTAAATTATTATTATCATCTTCCTTTCTTCCTTTGAGGTACCAGGCAAGTGCTCTACTACTGAGCCAAATCTTCAGCCCTGCTTTTTATTTTGAGAAAGAATCTTGCTAAGTTGTGGAGGGTCTGGCTTTGTTGCTAAGCTGGCCCTGAACTTGAGAATCAAACCCAGTGCCTCACACATGCTAGGCACTGAGCTACAATTCCAACCCTCAATATCCATTTTTATATAATGGTAAAGCAATCAGAAACTAATAAAACTGTTATGCACTGATAGTTCACATGTGATGCTCTATATCATTTTAACATATTTAAAGCATAACTGAAAAATCTAAAACAGAAAAGTGATGCTGAAATTAATAAGCTTAGTCTAACTTCCACTGACTTAACTTTCTTATATAATTAGACCAACTTTAACTCTGACTTGATAAATTTGTCAGGTATACAGAAATTTGTTCTTATATATATATACAAAGTGAATTTTAATATAATCTAAAGTCATTCCCCCCACAATCACTTTACAAATAAAAAGTTTGAACATTATGTTTTGACTACTTCAGCTTTCGTTTGCTTTGGATGCATGAAAAAAATTAAGACTTTACCAGATCAATTTTCTTTTTTTCATAAAAGCTAAAGGAATGGGTAGGAATATAGCTAAGTTAGCTAAGTTGGTAGAATGCTTGCCGCGCATGCACAAAACCCTGGGTTCAATCCTCAGCACCAAAAAAAAAAAAAAAAAACAACTAAGTAATATGTCTAATACTTAGAGGTGAAAAACAGTGAACATTTAGGTCATTTTAGTAAAAGCTGGACATAGAGTGGCTGTCGATTTAAAAATTAAATTTGAAAACTTAAAATAAAATTAACTATTCGTTAGGATGGAGGTGAGGTAGAGATAGGACAGATAAAATTATTTCTTAGTGCAAAAACTAAGTTTTTAATGCTGGTGTTTTGTTAGTTCAGTGCTTTTTACTTGAGGCTTCATTGAAAAGTAAAGGAAAAAGATATTATAAGGTATAAACAGATAAGGATAAAGTGGCGCATGCCTGTAATCCCAGCAGCTTTGGAGGCTGAAGCAGGAGGATTGCAAGTTCAAAACCAGCCTTAGCAAAAGTGAGGTGCTAAGCAACTCAGTAGGCCCTGTCTCTAAATAAAATACAAAATAGGGCTGGGGATGTGGCTCAGTGGTTGACTGCCCCCCAAATTCAATCCCGGCAACCCTCCCCAAAAAGGAATAAACAATATTTAAACCAAGATAATTTGTAATCCATAATTCTGGAAGATTTCTGAAGGTCCATTTAAATAATAGTCCTGGAGATATTGAAAATAAAATATTCTACTACAACACCTAGGAATCTTCCTTCTACTGGATAATTTGTATAATGTGTAAAAGGTAAAATTCCAATTTTTTCCTCATAAAATTCCAATTTGCAAGTAATAATCAAAATAGGATAAATAATATGGGTTTATATAAAATATATAATTATTTTTCTTTTTAGAAACTCTGTAAGGTTTCATCAATAAATAGAAACATTCATTCATTCATTTTTGGTGCTGGGATCAAACCCAGGACCCACTGAGTTACTTCTAGCCCTTGAGTTTATATTTAAATCATCATGTCTTGGGCTGGGGATATGGCTCAAGCGGTAGCGCGCTCGCCTGGCATGGGTGCGGCCCAGGTTCGATCCTCAGCACCACATACAAACAAAGATGTCCTGTCCGCCGAAAACTAAAAGAAAAATAAATAAATATTTAAAAATTCTCTCTCTCTCTTAAAAAAAAAATCATCATGTCTTTTTTTTTTTTTTAATATTTATTTTTTAGTTTTCGGCAGACACAACATCTTTGTTTGTATGGGTGCTGAGGATTCGAACCCAGGCCGCATGCATGTCAGGCGAGCGTGCTACCGCTTGAGCCATATCCCCAGCCCTAAATCATCATGTCTTGATAAGAAAAAAAAATTTCTGGTACATTTTTCCACTTGTTATCTGAAAACCTAATTGTATACATAATATTTTATTACCAACCTAATTGTATACATAATATTTTATTACCAATGACCAGTTGGAATTTTTATTAAGTGCTTGGGTGTTTTGTACTGTGATACAGACATTGACATAAATGAGTAGAAGATTTGTGATTTAAGAAAAGTGGAGATCCTCTAAAAACTGTTGTCTATACTATCATGTTTATCTAAAAAGAACCAATAAAAAATTGTTGTCTGTTCTTTTGTTGGTAATAAAAGTTTCACATTTTCTTTGGAAGCCATTAGACATCTTAATTAACTGCAGCACAATTTTAACATTACATGGCTTGCCATTTTGCTATTAGTTGTATATTCTTTGTGTCTACTATCCCATTGGAAATACTTACTGTATTTATATTAAATTTTGTTACAAATTTAGTGGAAGAGCTTCTGAGCTTTTTGTGTGTGTGCTTGCTGCTAGGGATTAAATCCACAGTCTTATATGCTAGGCAATCGCTTTACCACTGAGCAATATCCCTAAGCCTTTTTTTTTTTTTTTTAATAATTTGTGGAGACTATCATCATCTTCTATGGTCCTAACTCTACTTAATTTATTTCTGAATGTGAAAATCACTGGAATAAACCCTATTCTGCTCTGATGATATGCCTTCTGAATATACTAACAATTCCATTTGCTAATATTTTGTTTAGGATTCTTGCACCCTACATTCATGAATGAAAGTAGCTTAATTCTTTTGTTTTGTAATATCATTGTTAAGTTTTGGAATCCCAATCCAGAGCATGGGTGAGTTGCCAATTTCCTTCAACCTTAGTTTCTGGACTCAAATGTTGTTCTCCCCACTTACTTCTACAAACTTATTAAGAATGCTACTAAGCTTCTCAACTATCTTTTTCAGAACTTGCAGAAGCCCCCAATAAAAAAGCAATCCTAAACACTGGGATCTCCCTTTTGAATTTCCTTCTTCTCCTAGATCTAAAAGCTATAATTCCTTAATGCCTTGTTAATGCCCTAGTGTCATCAAGGCACTAGGTTATTTAAGTAGTTTTTTTAGAGAGGAAATAGTTGTTCTCAGTAGGAAGGTTAATTCAGATTACCAAGTCTACCATTAACAAAAACAGAAAAAGAAACCTTGACTTTTCCCAAATAGTTATGTTCAAATTCCTAAGGAACTATCTGTCCCTTTTTCTCCTTTGAACTAGAGTAAATGTCATAAATGAATTCTGTCACTGAGATGAATAAAAAGAATGAGAAAACAGACCTTGAATTAATTCCCTTTAAAAATACTGCATCTCACTCCTGTATTTCTTATTTGCCAACTCTGGGCCTACATTCTCTTTAGGGTTCCAATATGCGTCCTCCTTGTAGTCATGATTTCTGTTTTACCTAACATTATAAAATCTCACATTGTTAAGCAGATGCATCTACTTTTTCTATTTCTTTTTAAAATTTTATATTTTGTGTGGAATTGTAAAGGACAGGGAAAAACCAAATATGTTCAGCCTACCATCTTAAACTAGAAGTTTCATTAAATCTTTAACAGCTTCATACACTGTAACCTAGCCATTATAAGAATTTGCCCTCGAACTTTGAATATTTTCACTACAAAGAAGTGATAAATGTTTGAGGAGACAAATATGCTTACCCTGATCTGAATATTACACAATGGATACATATATTGAAAGGTTACATGGTACTCCATAAATATGTACAATTTTTATGTGTTAATTAAAAATTTTAATCGTACAGTTAGAAACAAATAAATGTACAAAGCTATATGAATAAGGATATTTACTACAGCACTATTTTAGTAACACAATGGAAATAATCCAAATATCTACTAATAGGAAATTGCTTAAATTATGGTACAATACAATCATTTAAAAAGATGATACAATATATAATGACATAATTCCATTCTTGTTAGAAAATAATTTTAAAAACTACACAACAAGCCAGGCACGGTGGTGCATGCCTGTTATCCTAGCAACTCAGAGGCTGAGGCAAGAGAATTGCCTTGGCTCAGACACAGGAAAAAGTCTTAGCTAGTAATATTAAATGGAAATAATTTGTTATACATAAGGACAGGAGAGATGATTTAAGAGAGCAGAAGAAACATAGAAGTGGGGAGAACCCTGAAAAAGCATAAAGGGATGCTGAGTGTGGTGGTGCACACCTGTAATCCCATCTATTTGGAAGGCTGAGGCAGGAAGAGAGCAAATTCAAGGTCAGCTTGGGCAAGTGAGTGAGACCCTATCTCAAAATAAAAATCAAAAAATCAAAAAGGGCTTGGGAATGTAGTCCAATGGTAGAGCAGCCATGGGTTCAATCCCAAGTACTGGAAAAAGCATAAAGGGTACAGACAGAACGGATAGAAATCAAAATAAGAATTAGAATCCAGTAGGAAAGCACATACAACAGTATGATCCTGGACTGAAAATTCACCTGATATCTTTGGTCTTTAGTTTCTAATGCCATAAAATGTAAAGGAATTAGATATTTAATCATTTTCAGATTAAAAATTCTATAATTCTAGAAGATTGTTTTTTTAGTTGGAGATCTACCTGTACACCTAACCCTTTATAACATTCCTTTAGAGAGAGTAGTGCTTCTATTCCTCACTCCTATACTCATGACAGATAATCAGTTATAGCACTTTGCTCCCTGAACACTCCCTTAATTTTACACTTCTATTTAGCCATTTTCAATCAATCAGAGATAGTGGTATGTTTGAGATGTGAATTTCATTACTATTTAAAGATTTTTTTTTTGGCAGTACTGAGGCTTGAACCCAGGACCTTGCACAAGCTAGGCAAGCACTAAGCTGCATGCCCAACCTTTTTAAAATCTTATTTGGAGACAGGGTTTCCCTATGTTGCTCATAGGGAGAATTTGCAATTCTCCTACTTCAGTCTCCTGAGTAGCTGGGATTACAAATGTGCACCACCATGCCTGGCCATAAAGACTACCTTAATGAATATTTTCTATATTAAACAAAACAAAACTACAAAAAACCAAAATGACAACAACAAAAACCCTCCAATTCTTTCTTATGAATAAAACTGACTCAATATTTGGCTTGTTAGATTAAAATAGGAAATAAACTCTATCAAGAAATAAACTCTATTAGGATGATACATATATTTCCTGATTTCACTTATTCTGCAACACTTTATAACCTCTGATATTAAAACTTCTTTAGTCCTAGGGATTCTATACTCATGCAAACTGCCAAAGAACCTAGTATACCTATTAATCCTATTCAACTGTAGAGTCAATGGTATAATGGAGCCTATGATAATACATTGTATTGCACTGCTAATTTATTAGCATATATGTAATATACAAGAGATAGTAATAGTAAATGATTTTAAAATAAAATATATTGCAAAGTTTTCTTCCATATTTTTTTTAAGAGAGAGAGAGAGAATTTTTTAATATTTATTTTCTAGTTTTTCGGCGGACACAACATCTTTGTTTGTATGTGGTGCTGAGGATCGAACCTGGGCCACCCGCATGCCAGGCGAGCGCGCTACCGCTTGAGCCACATCCCCAGCCCTCTTCCATATTTTAAAATCATTAAATATAGAAGGCCTTGCCATTTTAAAAGCAGAAAAGCAAAAGGACAAAAAAAAAAAAAAAAAGGTAAATCCTTACCAGTTTTTCTGCTTCTGTATTCATTTCTCTTAATTTCTTGATATGTTCCTTTTTAATCATGAGAATTTTTGATAATTTCGTCTATAAAGAAAAAATGTTTTGGAATAAATAGATGCACTTAGACATAAAATTTTTAATTTTTCACTAAGATATTTTAGCAGGAAATTTTAGTATTTCAATATAAATGTAGCAAAGCATTTTATTTTATATATTTGATAAGGTGACAAAATATTATTTTAAAATCCACTATAACTAGGACGTTTACTAAAGAATCGACCTGAAGAAGCAACTCAAAGTAGGATGATTTGTGGAACAATAAGAAAAATAACTGGAAAGAACTGAAGTGCAAATGTTCACAATGATAATTTTAAAAAATTAACAATTGTTAGAGAAAGTTAGTAATCAAACTCATTATTTTGTAAACTGGGAAGCAAATATAAAGCATTGACCATTTATCTTGCCTTTCCTATATAAACTATACCACAAAGAAACTGGAAAAATTTTCTTTCCTTTACTTTTTTTGTGGTGCTGGGGGAAAATTTTTCTTTATAGGAGTATGGCTAATAAGCAAAGAAACAATGATAGAATGAAAAGAACACCATTTTGCAATCCCAATGAACAAATAAATCTAGGCATTGATAACCAATGGCATCTAATTTAAAAATAAGAGTGTTTAGGGCTGGAGTTGTGGCTCAGTGGTAGAGAGCTTGCCTAGCACGTGTGAGGCACTGGGTTCAATCCTCAGCACCACATTAAAAAACAAACAAACAAACAAATAAATAAAATATATTATGTCTATCTATAACTAAAAATATTTTTTTTTAAAATAAGAGAGTTTATAGGGGCTGGGGTTGTGGCTCAGTGGTAGAGCGCTCGCCTAGCATGTTCGAGACCCTGGGTTCGATCCTCAGCACCACATAAAAATAAATAAACAAAATAAAGGTGTTGTGTACAACTTAAAAAAAAAAAAGTTTACATTATGGGCCTCTATCAGAAGAACACAAAAAAAACACCTATAAAAGTACAGTTGTCACATAAAAACAAATAAAACAATCAAAGGGAAAAAAATCTAACCAAGCCTCTAAATCCAGTTTATGAGGTACAAAAAGAGATAAAAACTTATACCTACACCAAACCCTACACACAGATATTTATGGCAGAACCCCAATTCATAACTGCCAAAACTTGGAAGCAATCAAGAAGTTTTTCACTTAGGTGAATGAATACACAAATGGTGACATATTCATATGGTTGAATATTAATCAGTGCTAAAAGGAAATGAGCTATCAAGCTACAAAAAGATATGGCAGAAACTTAATGGCTGATACACTGTCCCAAACCCTTAAAATGTTCAATACCAAGAGTGAACCCTAATGTAAATTGTAATCTTTGTGTGTAAATGATATCTCAACCTAGGTTCATCAACTCTAACAAACGTGCCTCCCTGGTAGACTGTGCTGATAATGGGGAGAGACTATGCATGTGTAGGGCACAGACTATCGGAAATATCTGTATCTTCCCCTCAATTTTGCTGTAAACCTAAAAGGGCTTTAGAAAAATAAAACCTATTAAACTAAAAAAATTCAAACATATAAACATAAATAAAAATATAGTATACTTTAGATATACTATAATGGTATTTAGCTTGTGGCTCCCTTTGTTTAAGGTTCTCTCTGGAAATCTCTCAAAAAAACAGTAAGTGTTCCACCTGTGTAAGGGATAAATCTTGTCTATTCTTATATATTTTATCTACCTTTGGAAGCCAAAAGGCATAAGCAATTTTATACTACAAGGACAATGAACAATATATATTAATACTGAATATTACATGTACTCAAATGACAAGGCTTTTTCTTCAAAATAATATCAACTGCAAAAGGTAAACATTGTGAATATTTTAATGGATTATGTTATAAATATCTTTATTAATAAAGACTGCATCGATCTCAGGCCAGTTGTTTTCATTTTCAAAACTAAAACAGTAGTGGACTATGTTTTACATAATCTAATCATATTTTCAAACTTAGTAGCTCATTACAAAGAGTTAGGCTATTCAGGCAGATTGTTCCATATAATACTTTACTACTACTTTTTTTTTTTTTTTTGGTACTGGGGATTGAACTCAGGGACACTCAACCACTGAGCCACATCTCCAACGCTATTTTGTATTTTATTTAGATACAGGGTCTCATGGAGTTGCTTAGTGCCTCATTTTTGCTAGGCTAGCTTTGAATCCTCCATCCTCCTATCTCAGCCTCCTGAGCAGCTAGGATTATAGGTGTGCGCCACTTCGCCTGGCTCTACTTCTTCTTTTTTTTTTTCCTATACTGGGGATTGGGGATTGAACTCAGGGGCACTCTCCCAGTGAGCTACAATTCTATCTCATTTTATTTTTTATTTTGAGATAGGGTCTTCCTAAATTGTTGCAGCTGGCCTCCAACTTTTGATCCTCCTGAGCCACTGAGATTTCAGGTAGCACTACCATCCTTGGTTTAGGTTTAGATTATTTAGTGTCTAATTCCTAAATTTGCAACAAGTGATTAGTTGTTTCTAGTCACAGAAGTCAACAAGGAAGATCAAGTCTTTTTGGCTGTTATAGCTTTTATTTCCAAGTTTTGTTGGAAATTACAGGGTCCTTCAAATCTACACAGTGATAAAAAATGTTACCTAAGAAAACTTCAACCATGAATAATACAAAAGATAATTGAGTTTTTAAACAAAGATTAAGATATTCAGAGCAATTCTTACCACTTGGATAAGGAATTCTACTGGAAAACCACCTAATGTTTCAGTGTCAGAGCCAGAAATTTTGCTTCTCCAAGGTGACTGTCCTAATAAAGGATCATTATCCTATCAGGATAGAAAGGAATCATTTAATCATTGACTGTTCAAAAGAAAATATTTTATAGATAAAGTGAAATTAATCACTATTATAACTAATATTATATTAAAATCCATTAAGAAGGAAAATATTCAGAGTTGGCACTACTTATTTTGTTTAATATTTGATGACTCAAAATAATATGGGTAACACCTGAAGTTATTGTAATAAATGTGTACTTCATAATAGCATAGTACATACTCATTCTAATAATTAAATTGCTGATGGCATTTCTAAAATATTACTGACCGTAATTGGTGACTGGAGAGGAGGAGTATAATGTAACCGTGGTGGAGTCATAAAAAATCGAGAAGGCCGCTGTTTTTGTCCAAAGGCAGCAATTGGCATTGTCTCATGAGGCTCATTACTCTTTGAGAAAGAGAATAATCCACAATATTTAGTGAAATTTACCAATCATTTAAGATTTATAAACACTACATTTCAGCTTGAGATATTTACTTGGAGTCCAGGATTTATGACAGTGTACAAGGCATATTCAATGACTATCATAGAATATATTATTCTACAAATATCAAAGGCTAGAACTTAAGTTGGAGAATGAAAGTACTACCACTGCCAAAAGGCTGAACCCACAAAAGACAATTAGAAGAAAACAGTCAAAGGATCAAAACATTTTAGAGAATTAATGATTAACATTTAAGTGTTCTTTGGTTATCTACATTTAGATGATCTGAACATATTCTACTATTATTAAAGTCTTTTTTTGGGGGGGTACCAGGGATTTAACCTAGAGACACTCAACCACTGAGCCACATCCCCAACCCTATTTTGTATTTTATTTAGAGACAGGGTCTCACTGAGTTGCTTAGTGCTTCGCTTTTTTGCTGAGGCTGGCTTTGAACTTTTGATCCTTCTGTCTCAGTCTCCCAAGCCACTGGCATTACAGGCCTGTGTCACCGTGTCCAGCTCCCACCTATTTTTAATTTTTTTATTTTGAGACACGATCTCACTAAGTTGCTTATTAGAGCCTTACTGAGTTGCTGAGGCTGGCTTTGAACTTTTGATCCTCCTGTCTCAGCCTCCTGAGCCATTAGGATTATAGATGTGTAAAGTCAATTTTTATTTAGCTAGGGAGCAAGTTTTGGATGATCTCAGTTAAACAGGAAAACAATTCTCCTTTTTCAAAAGGGAGTTCTGAAGATTTCATCCTTTAATGCAAAAACTTAAGGGTGATGTATTTTGTTCTATTTAGTCCAAATTTTCTTTCTCCTCTGTAGTTTCTCTCTAAAAAGGATATTTGATAAGGAAATGCTCACAGTAAAAAGGGGTCACAGTTTTTAAAAAATATCTATTAGAAAACGAAGATTTTTCTATTTTTGCATTAAGGAAATAAAGAGGGTTTTTTTAAAATAATTACAAGCTCATAATCCATAAAAATCAAGTTTATAGTAAAGAAATGAAAAAAGGGAAGCTAAAAGCAAACAGCTTAACTTTCATTATGCTTAGAGGAAAACCATTTCATTAAAAGAAGTTCATTTTTTTTTCCAGTACTAGGAATTGAACATAGGGGTGCTCTACCACTTGAGCTGTATCCTCAGCCCTTTTTATTTTTTGTTTTGAAAAAGTCTAAAAACTGGCTTTGAACTTGCAATCCTTCTGAGCCACTGGGATGTGTCACCACACCCAGCACATTGTTTATTTTCAAAAACTTGTCCCAAACTGCAGTTATCTTAGATCTTAAAATTATCTTAATTTATTAGAAAGCTGTGTAGGGCTGGTAGATTGCATACTTAATATATATAAAATCTTGGGTTTGATGATTAGCACCACACACAAAGATGGTGGGTAATTTCCACGACACTGCTAAATCAGGAATGATCATGAGCCAAGTGTGATGGCACATGCCTATAACCCCAGCGATTTGGGAGGCTAAGGCAGAAAAATTACAAGTGTGAGGACCACCTCTGCAATTTAGCAAGACCCTGTCTCAAAATAAAGAATAAAACAACCAGGTTCCATGGCACATGACTATAATCCTGTACTTGGGAGGCTGAGGCCAGTGGACTGCAAGTTTGATGCCAGCCTCAGAAACTTAGTGAGACCTGTCTCAAAAAATAAAAAGGGGGACTGAGGTTGTGGCGCAGCAGTAGAGCACTCACCTAGCACGTTCGAGGGCCTAGGTTCAAACGTCAGCACCACATAAAAATAAATAAAGATATTGTGTCCATCTGCAACTAAAAAATAAATATTAACTAGATAAATAAATAAAATAAAAAGGACTGGGGATGTAGCTCAGTGGTAAAGCACCCTTAGGTTTAATCCTTAGTACTAAATAAACAAGTAAATATTTTAAAATAAAGAATAAAAAGGGATGAGGATGTATCTTAGTGGTAAAGTGCCCTGGGTTCAATCCCAAACACTGGGAGCAGGTAAGGGGGTGGTGGGAATGAGTAAGTGTGAAATAATGGTCCAGTTGTTTTATGGAACATACCAGAAATTTAAAACACCTGTATTCTAGTCCCAACCTAATAGGAAATCAATCTAGAGTCTTGAATAAATTACTTAATGAATAATGTCTCAGTTTCATTATTCAAAAAGTGATAGTAATTATGACCCATCCCGCATAACTATGAGGATAGAATAGGAGAACAAATCTGAGTGCAACATGTCATTTCATACTTTCAAAAGCATTCTGCAAGAAAACTGTAACTTACTCTAACAGCAGGAATGACTATGTATAGCTTCTTCCCAAAGATAACTTAGGTGTGATTAATTCTATTAACTTAAAATATTGTGTGGTTAAAGTACAAAGGGATCCTAGCTTCTTGGGAAAAAAAAAAAAAAAAAGACTTTCAATATAGTTCTGCTTCATGGGTCTAGCAGACAGGGTTCAGAAGCCCTAAGGATCTCTTCCTCTACAAACTGAAACCTCTACAAACTGAATTTTTATTCCATCATAAAATAGTTTCTAAGAAATACTATCCAAGGGGCTGGGGTTATAGCTCAGTGGTAGAACGCTCCTCTAGCTCAGATGAGGCCCTGGGTTTGACTCCCAACACCACATAAAAATAAATAAATAAAGATATTGTGTCTAACTACAACTAAAAATTAAATATTTTTTAAAAAAGAAATGATATCCAACAGGCTTAATAAACATAAAACATAAATATTTTATAAAATACTACTCACAAGGACTTCATAGTCAGGGATGGTATGAGTCCCAAGCCCTGTCCTATCAAAAGTTACTCTATAAGTAGCATTAAGAGTATCCACAGCATCTATTTGTCCAGTGAACAGACCATCATGAACACCACGTAATCGTGCTGAGAAAAGAAACAAAGGCATTATCATGTTTGAGAGATACAAAGAATTTTCAAATATAAAACTTCCAAGCATGTAATTTAAGCCATAAAGTACAGTGTCATTGTCTACTGGTTTCAACATAAATATGAACTTTTAAGTTTAGAGAAACAACAGTAACTTTTTTGAAACAAAACTATGATGCGCCTTAATATGATAAATCAACGAAATCATACAGCTACCAAACTAAGGGGAAAATATTTAAAAATCATTTGGAGTTTAAATCCCTAAAAAACCAACAAAAGAATTTTAGCCATTACACTCATGAGCAAAACACAAGGAGTAGTTCAACAACAACTACAAAAAAAAAAAAAAAGAATGGTTGGGTGTGATGGCATGTGCCTGTAATTTAGGTGGCTGAGGCAGGAGGCTGGCAAGTTTGATGCAGGCCTGGGCAACTTAGCAAGACCCTGTATCAAGATAATATAAAGGGCTGGGTATGTAACAGTTGCCTAGCCTACATACAAGGCCCTGGATTCAATCCCCAGTGCTGCACAATAAAAACAAACAAGTAAAGGGGTTGGGGAGAAGGAGGAGAAAAGAAAGAGGAAGAAAACAATGACAACTGACAACAAGAATGCTGCACAAAAAACAATCAATACAACAGGCCAGACAGAGACTGCTATTTTTAGAAAGACCTGCCTGCAAGGCTGGCCCTTGGCTAGCAACTGGAAACCCAGATTTTTGGAGTATTCCCACTGCTCCTTAATTAACAAGGGTGGTTTACTATGACTAGATTACTTGTTCAAATAATGTGATTTATGCTGAATGTCTGCTTTCCTTCCGAGAATGTAGAATTTCAGAGTGCAGTAAGCAGAAGATGCTTATGTGACCAGCCCCCAGTAAGAACTCTGGACACTGACTCTAATGAGCTTCCTTGGTCCACACACTTCAGAAGTGTTGTGACAATTTATTTCTGGAGGAATTAAGCAAGTCCTATGTGACTATATTAGAAGAGGACTCTTGGAAACATGCACCTGGTTTCCTCTGGATTTTGCCCCATGCACCTTTTACCTTTGGTAATTTTGCTTTGTATCCTTTGTTGTAATATCTTAGCCAGGAATACAAGTATGTGCTGGGCACTCCCCAGTGTTTCTAGTGAATCATCAAACCTAGGGGTTTTTGGGACTGCTGACAAGGATGAACTCTTGTCACTATTAAAGTCTAGTTTAAGCTGGGCCCAGTGGCACATGCCTGTAATCCCAGCAGCTCAGAAGACAGAGTCAGGAGAATTCCAAGTTCAAAGCCAGCCTCAGCAATTTAGCAAGGTCCTAAGCAACTTAGCGAGACCCTGTCTCTAAATAAAATATAAAAAGGATTGAGGATGTGGTTCAGTAGTTAAGTGCTCCTGGGCTCAATGCCTGGTAACAACAACAAAAAATCCAGTCTGAAATAACATCAGGAAAATCCAAACAAATATCCAGCATGAATGAAAATTTTAAGAATTATAGTACAGTTTGGGTATAGTGGGGCATGCCCGTAACTGCAGTTAGTTGGAAATCTAAGGCAGGAGGACTGTGAGTTTGAGGCAAGTCTGGGCAATACAGTGAGACCCCACCTCAACTAAAAAAATAAAAAAGAAAGAAAGAAAAAAGAGAGAGAGCATTTAAGTTTTTCAACGGGGCAAAATTTGCATTTTATACTGACCAAAAAGTACAGAAATAATCAAAACAAAGTATTCAAATTAAAAGGATCAACTGATAAAAACATAATCACAAGAGACTAAAATATCACTCTCAGTTTCTGACAGATCAATTAAAGGAACAGAGAATTAGGGATATAGAAGATATGAGTAATAAAGCTGAATAAACAAACATATAAAGGGACTTATAGTTAATACAACATGAGTGATTATTCTCTGCAAAAGACAAGTACAACCTGGACTAGATTATCAAAAACAACCATTCCAGGGTACTGGAAATAGACCAAATGCATAAAACAACTAAGAAATGCTTTTTGTTGAAAACTGCTAGAGTTTCAGGTTAGGACTGGAAGAGTCAGTGGGCTTTTTGCATGAGGTTATTCATATCCCCACCATTATCAACATGGTTGGTGAAAATGGTTTTACTAGGGCAGGGCTGGTCACACACAAAAAGCACTGTGTTAGCTGGTGGCCCATGCCTGTAATCCCAGCAACTTGGGAGACTGATGCAGGACAATCATGAGTTCAGCCTCAGAAATTAGTGAGGCCCTAAGCAACTCAGGAGACCCTGTCTCTAAATAAAATACAAAAAAGGGCTAGGGGGGCTGGGGTGGTGGCTCAGTGGTAGAGTGCCTGCCTAGCATGTGTGAGGCATTGGGTTCAATTCTCAGCACTGCATATAAATAAATAAAATAAAGGTTTGTTGACAACTATAAAAAAATATTTGCGGTGGGACTGCAAATTGGTGTAGCCAATATGGAAAGCAGTATGGCGAGTCCTCGGAAACTGGGAATGGAACCACCATTTGACCTAGCTATCCCACTCCTCGGTCTATACCCAAACGTCTTAAAAATAGCATAATACAGGGACACAGCCACATTAATGTTTATAGCAGCACAATTCCCAATAGCTAAATTGTGGAATCAAACTAGATGCCCTTCAATGATGAATGGATAAAGAAAATGTGGCATATATACACAATGGAATATTACTCAGCAATAAAAGAGAATAAAATCATGGCATTTGCAGGTAAATGGATGGAGATGGAGAATATAATGCTAAGCAAAGTTAGCCAATCCCCAAAAACCAAATGCCGAATGTTTTTTTCTGATATAAGGAGGCTGATTCATAGTGGGGTTTGGGGCGGTGAATGGAAGGAACAGAGGAACCATAGATAGGGAAAAGGGGTGGGAGAGAAAAGGAGGGGATATGGGGGTAAAAAAGATGGTGGAATGAGATGGACATCATTACCTTAAGTACAGGTATGAAGACACGAATAGTGTGAATAAACTTTATATACAACCAGAGATATGAAAAATTGTGCTCTACATGTGCAATATGAATTATAATGCATTCTGCTGTCATTCATATATATATAACAATTTAGAATAAAAAATTTTTTAAAAAGGTAGGGGGTTGGCTGGGGATGCAGCTTGGTTGTTAAGCGCCCCTGGGTTCAAATCCCTGGTGCCAAAAAACAGTAGTGTTGTCAGAAGCACCAGACCTGATATGGATGAATGGGTAAAAACCTGTGGCTGCCAATTAAAAGTGGTGAACTTGGGCTGGGGATGTGGCTCAAGGGGTAGCGCGCTCGCCTAGCATGTGTGAAGCACTGGGTTCGATTCTCAGCACCACATAAAAATAAAATAAAGACATTGTGTCCACCTAAAACTAAAAACAAACAAACAAACAAATAAATTAAAGTGGTGAACTTGATGCTGGGCACAGTGGCGCATGCACAGTGGCTCATGAGGCTGAGGCAGGAGGACCATAAGTTCAGTCAGCCGCAGCAACTTAGTGAGGCCCTAAAGACTTAGTGAGACCTTATGTCAAAATAAAAAATAAAAGGGGCTGGGGATGGGCTGGGGTTGTGGCTCAGTGGCAGAGTACTCGCCTCACACGTGTGTGAGACCCTGGGTTCAATCCTCAGTATCACATAAAAATAAATAAATAAAATAAAGGTATTATGTCCAACTACAACTAAAAAAATAAATAATAAAAAAAAAGGGGGGGCCCGGGATGTTGCTCAGTGTTTAAGTAGCCCCGGGTTCAATCCCTGGTACCAAAAACAAAGAAGTGAACTTGTTCAAGAAAGATTGGAAAAACTTACTGCTTTGGAAGCCCAAGATATGGTCTTGGTTGAAATGAGTGGTAGACAAGCCAGAAATTTAACAGGGAGAACCTGGAAACTAGAGAACCATAAAAGGGCTAAAGAACCATAAAAGGGCTAAAATAAGCTCTTTACTCATCCTGATTAATAGGGAAGCTATTCAAATGGACTGGCAAGACCCAAGACAAGTCTCACAAAAAGTAAAAGCTAAGGACAACTTGAAAACTGACAGCAACTGTGTACATTCCCTGACTTTCTCACAGATCAAGCAGAGGCCTTTTAGGCCTAAGATATTTGAGCATAATCTCTGCCCAAATCATTGGCTGACCACTAAGTTATGCAGATGTAGGGGTAACTACTATGAAGTCAAGCATAAATGAAATGAGACATCAGCAGTTGTGTAGATAAGCCACTAAAGCAAACCCAACTACACTACAAAATAATTAGAATACAGAAATGCTACAGTAAGTTTTTAATCAAAAATTACTAAATGTGTAAAAAAAATAGGAAAACATGACTCTTACCCAGGAAAAAAGTAAACAGAAATTTACAGATATGATAGATTTAGCAAAGACTTAAAAAAGCAGCTGTTACAAATATGTTCAAAGAATTAAAAGGAAAAATGATGATAATGACTTGATAGGAAATCTCAAGAGATGGGTATGGGGATGTGGCTCAAGCGGTAGCACGCTTGACTGGCATGTGTGCAGCCTGGGTTCGATCCTCAGCATCACATACAAATAAAGATATTGTGTCTGCCAAAAACTAAAAAATAAACATTAAAAAAAAAAATCTCTCTCTCTCTCTCTTAAAAAAATAAAAAAGAAACCTCAAGAGATTATAAAAAGAATTAAATGGAAACTATAGAGTTAACAAACAAAAAGTGAAAACTTTACTACAGGGGTTCATCAGTAGGTTTGAGATAGCAGATCAAAGAATCAGTTAAAATTTTAGATAATATATTGTAGTCAAGTCTATGTCCCCCCTCCCCCACTTTTTTGTGGTGCTGGGGATTGAACCCAGGGCCTTGTGCATGTAAGGCAGGCACTCTACCAAGTGAGCTATATCCCCAACCCCTCCTTTCTTATTTTTAATTTTAATTTTTGGTACCAGGAATTGAACTCAGGAGCACTTAACCATTAAGCCACATCCCCAGTCCTTTTTATATTTTATTTTGAGACTAGGTCTCAATAAGTTGCTGAGGCTGACTTTAAACTTGCAATCCTCCTGTCTCAGCCTTTCAAGTGGCTAGGATTATAGGCATGTGCCACTATGGACTAGCTTCTTATTTGTAATTTTTTTTTTTTAAAGAGAGACACAGAGAGCGAGAGAGAGAGATAATTTTTTTTTTTTAAATATTTATGTTAGTTTTTCGGCGGACACAACATCTTTGTTTGTATGTGGTGCTGAGGATAGAAACCGGGCAGCACGAATGCCAGGTGAGCGCACTACCGCTCGAGCCACATCCCCAGCCCCTTATTTGTCATTTTTAAATGGACAAATAAGATTGTATATATTTACTGGATACAACATGACATTTTTAAGTATATACACACTGTGGAATGACAAAATTTAGCATTATCTTATATAATCATTTTTGTGAGAAAATGGTTTTATCCATTCTCTTAGCATTTTTCAAAAATATATTGTTAACGATAGATACCATATTGTACAATACATCTCCTGAATTTATTCCTTCTATCTTACTGCAATTTTGACAACATCTTTCCAATCTCCTTCACCCACTAAACTACCTCAGCCCCTAGTAACCACCATTCTACTCTTTATTCTATAAGAACAACATATGAGTGAGATCATATAGTATGTATATTTCTGTTTCTGACTCCAATAATATAGAGGAAAATCAAACTCTGTTTCTCCTACTATATTCTCCCAACACTTCTGACACCAGACGTGTATGGGATTTTCCCCAAACACACTAAGCAAGCAATGCTGCATCAGTGGACACTAGTTGAGTATCCTTTCACCTGTACTTCTCACACATAGCTATAAATTGAGGTTCCTACAACCTCTGCTTGGGTTCCATTTATTTGCTAAAGTGGCTCACAGAATTCAAGGAACTATTAACTTTGTTTACTGGTTTATTATAAAGGCTATTATAAAGTATACAGATGAAGAGATGCAAAGGTGAGGTATGGGGGAAAGCGTATGCTGCACCTTCTAAACCCTCTCCAGTACACCTCTCTCCAGGAACCTCCAATTGGTCAACTCTGTCCTTTTGGTATTTTATTGGAGGCTTCATCACATGGGCATGATTGATTAAATCATTGGCCATTGGTGATCAAGTTAGCTGAAATAAATAGAGCTGGGCATGGTGGTACACATCTATAATACCAGAGGCTTGGGAGGCTGAGGCAGGAATATTGTGAGTTTAAGGAAGGCCCCATTAACTTAGTGAAGCCCTAAGCAACTCAGTAAGTCTCTGTCTATAAATAAAACATTAAAAAGGGCTGGAGATGTGATTCAGTTGTTAAGCGCCCCTCGGTTCAATCCCCAGTACTACTACTACTACTATTAATAAAAAAGATATCTGGGAATCAATCTAACAAAAGAGGTGAAAGATCTCTACAATGAAAACTACAGAACACTAAAGAAAGAAATTGAAGAAGGCTTTAGAAGATGTAAAAATCTCCCATGTTCTTGGATAGGCAGCATATTGTCAAGATGGCCATATCATGTACAACCAAAAGAATGGGATCCTAATTAGAATGTTATACCCCAAGGATAGTGCCATGGAGTCGGGGTTGATTGGGCACTTAGCACGCTTAAGCCTCACTGAACCTCAAGTGCTGAGCTATGAGTCCAGTCTTCCCCAGACACAAGTAGATCTTGACTTATCCAGGCCACTTTTCACCACTGCTGCACTACTTACAGCATGCAAACAGAGAACCTGGATATTTATCTAGTCCATCCCAGAAGAAAAAGAAAAAATAAAAAAAAAACAGTGGTTAAACCACCAGAGAAGGAACTAGAGAAAGTAGAGAGATCCCACATACATCCCAGAAAGATAAAGATCTGACACAGGATTATGAAGAATGGAAAAGGAAAATTTTAAAAAATGCTGCCCAAACTCAAAAGACTACAGCAAAGTGATTGCAGTTTCCAGACTGGTATATGCTATAAACTTACAGTACACTGCCACTTCCAGGAAGATTCTAGGACTTTGGGATTTTGTTTGAACTTTTATAACAAGGACCTTACTGCCTTCATAGTAAAGAAGCCAGCACTAGGGCTAAGTTCTGTTCTGGGCTATGTGCTGGCACCTGCCTTAGCAACATTAAATCTACTATAGTGCCTCAGCTCTCCACAGGTCTCCACTCTCCCACAAGTTGTAACAGGAACCATTTTGCTTTTCAATTGTGTTTTAAGCTAAAGGCAGTTTCCCATTCTATCTAGAATATAAATTTCAAGCTGAATGAAATCTTATCAAATCTACTTAAGTTGTTGTGTAAGTTTTTTGGTTTGACTAAATATATTGCACAGCCTAAGTTTATAAAAAAGAAAAAAGAATGTTATACCCCATGTATGTAAAATATGTCAAAATATACTCTATTGCCATGTATATCTAAAGAGAATAAAAAGTAAAAGATAGGAAAGAAAAGAAAAAATTTAAAAAATAAAAATAAATACACCATTTATGGTCACTTTGAGCTTTGGAAGCATTTTCTAAAAATTTCCTTTTTCATTCTTCATAAATATACTAGATAAATAATGTTTTTAGAGCTCTATTCTTCTTGTGTGTGTGTGTGGTACTGGGAATCAAATTCAGTCTTGTGTATGTCAGGCAAATGCTCTCCATTGAGCTCCATCAGCAGCCTGAGTTCTATACTTTTGAGAAAAGTAATAGGTGAGGATTGAGGTTGTAGCTCAGCAGTAAAGTGCTTTCCTAGCATATGTGAGGCACTAGGTTTGGTTCTCAGCACCGTGTGTTTAAATAAATAATAATAGTCCATCAACAACTAAAAAAATTTTTTTAGAAAGTAATGAGTGAATGATTAGAGCACTTGAAAAAAAATTCCATATATATGAATATGTATGTATGAATATATTTATGAATATATATGGATATATAAGCTCTAGATTACAATTTCTGACCTATTTTAATGTACCTGCATCAATTTTGTTGAAATATTCAAAGAACTGAAAACTTGGGACTAATATCTTTTCAACTTGACTTCTCCTGCTTCAGAGAGTTCTAGAACTATTCAGAGTAATTGATACTTGGCCAAACAATTTCCTGTATTATGTGGCTAAAGTTTCATATCTGGACACTTCTCTGAAACTTCTCCATCATTTGAATTTTTCATCACTTTGAGTACCTTAAAACTCTTGTGTTTTTTTGTTTTTGTTTTTGTTTTTTCAAGTTCAGTCACTGTTTGTGGTACTGGGGGACTGAACCACTCTACCAATGAGCTATATTCCCCAGCTCTTTTTATTTTGAATATATCCATGGAAAAAAAACACCTTTACCATGTTTCAGAATGATAATCACCTCAGAAGGTTCCTTCTTCCCTGTTAAGTCCCTTTTCAGAAATAATCACATTTCTGATTTTTTTCACCATAAATTAGTTTTGTTCATTTTCTAATTTTGAACAAATGGAAACATACAATATAAGCATTGTTTAGTGTTTAGCTTTTTGCTCAATATAATGTCAGTAATTCATTTCTTTTTACTCTGAGTTGTACTCCACTCTAAGAAATTACATTTTGCTTATCCAGTATCCTGATGATAGGATGATTCCAAGTTTTGGCTATAAGATTAGAATGATAAGAGTGCTTAAAAGATGGTATGAACTTTCTGTTACAGATTATTATGTGGACAGTTGTTTTTCACTTCTGTTAAGTAAATGCCTAAGAGAACTGCTGGAGCATAGGGCAGGTATTTTAATTTTATAAAAAACTGTCACGCTTTTTCCAAAGTGGTATACCATTTTATAATCCCACAAAAAATGTTCAGGAATTATGAAAGCTCCATATCTTTGCCAATTTGCATTTTCATGTATTCACTGATCTTCCTTTGGGAAATGTTGAATGTATGTCTATTCAAACGTTTGATCTACTTTTTAAAATCAGATTGTCTTTTTATTACTAATTTATAAAGTTCTTTATATTTTTTAGTATAAATCCTTTCTCAGAGATGTCCTGGAATCATTTTTCCTCCTATTTATTTTCCTAATGGCACCTATTTATTTTCCTAATGGTGCCATTTAATGCATAGAAAATTTCAAGTTGAATCATCTTTTGCTTTTTTGGTAACTCTTTGTCCACACCAAGAAATCTTTGCTTACATCCAGATCACACAGATATTAGAAGTTTTATAGCTTCAGCTTTTACGTTTAGCCCACTGATCCATGTTAGATTAAGTTTATTTCCATATGGGTATCTAGTTCTTCCACTGAAGTGCTTTGGTGCCATTATGAAACCAACTGCCCATGTTGAGTGTGGCTCTATTTCTGAACTCTCTATCTTGCCTTGCAGCACTCCAACAGAATGTTGAGTAGAAATGGTGAACATCCTTACATCATTCCTAATCTTAATGGCAAAGCATTAAAAAACTTCACTAAATAAGTATATAGCAGTCAGTAGAGTTTTGTATACGAACTTTATCAGGGTAAGGAAGTTCATTTCTAGTACACATCAATGAGTATTAATATTGTCAAATGACTGGTATTTATTGATAGGACTGTTATTTTTTTTTCCCTTTATCTTGTTAAAGATGGTGATCTGATGCTTTTAATTTATTGACTAACTTTTTAAAATATATATATTTTTAGAGTAGGTTTAGGTTCAGAACAAAATTGAGCGCTGGGTTCAATCTTCAGCACCACATAAAAATAAATAAATAAAATAAAGGTATTGTGTCCAACTACAACTCAAAAATAAATATTTTTTAAAAAATTAGTTAATGAGTGTGTAAGTGTGTGTGGGTGAGGGTACTGGGAATTGAAGCCAGTGGTGCTCTACCCATGGGCTTCACCCACCAGCCCTTTATTTTTATTTTGAGACAGGGTCTTACTAAGTTGTTGAGTCTGACTTTAAACTTGCAATTCTCCTACTTCAGCGTCCTGAGCAATTTTTCAAAAATTTTAACAATTCACAGCTGTACTTATTTTAATGAATTTAAAATTTTATCTTCATAGCTTTTAGTTTATGCTGCAGTACATGTTAATTTGAACCCTTTAAAAATATATTTCATACATGAAGAGAAAATAACATACAGTAAATTAATGCAGAATCTAAATCTTTCTAAATCTCTAATAGAAACTATCTTGGCTAAAAATGACAAATCACAATAGTAACAAGCTTGTCTTCTTCACTTACCTGTAACTTTGGTTCCAATAACCAGGGGCAAAGGAATTTCATCTGGGAGATCTTTGAATTGTGAAACATCTGCAACTTTCCTTTGTTGTAAGAGCCTTATTTTCTGCCGTTTCTGTTTTAATGCTGATCTCTCTTCCTCAAAAAATGCAGAAGAACATCTAGAATTATAAAAATCATATAAACTGATAACTATCCTATACAGAAACTTAAAAGTCTGACCATCCATTTCACTTTTCCCTTTTTTCTTCTCATTTCTTTTGAGTGCTAGATTTAAAAATGGGATTGTAGAAGTTATTACTCTGTAAGTTACTTTTAATTAAAAAAAGGAAATAGGGTGTTGCAAGACAAAGATTACATGTACGTCTAGATTATTCCTCCTACAAAGTAGGATTTGTTCACCCTCCTTTGACAAAAATGTCTGGAACCTAGGTCTCCTTTGAAGAATAAAGTTCAATTTCAATATTCTATTCAGAAGAATATGACATTTTCTCTCTGATCCAGTGAGCATAGCAATATAGGTTTAAAGATGAAATCTGCCAGTATATGAACTCATAACTAATCATACTTCATGCCTTTAAGTCTGAATACTGAATTCACTTTTAACTCTAGGGCCTATCTTATTTCCATTTTCAAATTCTAGGATGAATCAAATCATTTAGCATGTACAAACCTGTAATCCCAGCTATTTGGGAGAATGAGGCACGAGGATCACAAGTTCCATGTTGTTGCACATATCAACAGTATATTATTTTTATTGATAATATTATACTGTATATTTCATAATTTGTTTATCTATTCACTTGTTGGACATTTGGGCTGCTTCCAGTTTGCTATTAAAGTTGATGTGAACATTAGTATATGAGGTTTTTTAATATTTTTTAATTTTTTAGATGTTGATGGACTTTTATTTTATTCATTTATTTATATGTAATGCTGAGAATTGAACCCAGTGCTTCATACATGCTAGGCAAGCACTCTATCACTAAGCCACGACCCCAGCCCTGTGTGAGTTTTGTATAAACCTATTCTTTCATTCTACTCCATCTAGGAGAGCCAAACTGTTTTCCAAAATGGCGATACTATTTTACACTACCACTATCAGTGTAAGAGACTTTAAGTTTCCCTTGGTGGTTTCCCTCACCAATATTTGGTATGTTCAGTCTTGTAATTTTGAACATTGTAGTTTAATTTGCATCTTATTAAGGATTAATGATGTTGAACATCATTCTGTGTGCTTATTCAATATCCTTATACCTATAGTAAAAAATCTATCCAAACCCTTTGCCAATTTGCTAATTGGGCTATTTGAGTTTTAATGAATTTTGAAGAGTTCTTCACACATTCTGGATATTAAATAAATGTGTCCACCAGTCAAATTTTATGTAAACAGAATATTTAACATATTTACATGGTTTCAAATTTAAAAGATTTCAAAAGGTATTGAAAACTTTAATACCCATGTTTCTCAATTACCCAGTTTACTTCCCAGAGGACCATTATATATTTCTTATATGCCTTTCATTGATATTTTAGGCATACACAAGCAAAAAAAAAAAAAAAAAAAAACTTATGTTCTTTCCTTACTTCTCTCAATGGCTACAATATGATCTGTTATGTATTCTGTATTTCTTTCTTAATATATCTTAGCAAATTACTCTATTACCAATACACAAAGAGATCCTCCATTTTTGTTTTTGTTGCCAGGTATAGACACAAGGTTTTGTGCATGCTAAGCCTGCACTCTACCACTGAACTACACTTTTAGCCCATCATTTTTGTTTTGTTATGTGGTTTCGGAATTTTCTATTTTAGGTAGTATACTTTAATCTTTCCCAAATTTATGACACTTAGATTGTTGCCAATCTTCGCTACTACAAACAATATTGCAATAAATACCTTTGCACATGTCATTTCACCTGTGTGCAAGTATTTCTGTGATATGACCTCTTAGAAGAATTAGGCTCAAGAGAATGAAAATTCATAAATTTGATCAATTTTTATCAAATTTCTCCCCAGAGATTATATACAATTAATCTCTCACCAGCAATATGTAAAAAAATGACTATTTCAACATAGTATCACCAATCCAACATGTTAAAGCTTTATGAACTTTGTCAATCTGAGAATTAAAAAACAGTACTCCAGCACACTTTGATTTTGACTTTTCTTTTTCTTTTTTGTTGTTGATGGACCTTTATTTATTTATTTATTTGCAGTGCTGAGAATTAACCCCAGTGCCTCACACATGCTAGGCACTGAGCCACAATCTCAGCCCTGATTTTCAGTTTTCCCTGAGAAAAACTGAAATTTTTTCGTATTTAGAAGAGCCATTTTTTCCTTTCTTATGAATTATCTGTTTATAATCATTTTTTACTATGAGTTATTTGATTTTTTTTATAGACTTATAGGAGTTCTTTACAAATTAGGGAGTTAACCCTCTGTCTATAATAACAATTATAGATAGTTCTGTTGCTATCTTTTGACTTTTTGTTGTTTCTTGGTCATGAAAAATGTTATTTTTAGGAAGTCGATTTATTGATATTTTCTTATGGCTCTCAGCTGCAGGGCCTATTAGAAAAACCTTTTCCAATTCAAGATTCACAATATGCTGGTTTTCTCCAATCGTTTTGTTGTTTCATTTAAAAAATATTTAGGGCTGGGGCTATGGCTCAGTAGTAGAGTGCTTGCCTAGCATGTGTGAGGCACTGGGTTCAATTCTCAGCACCACATATAAATAAATGAATAAAATAAAAATCCATTAACATCTAAAAAAATTTTAAAAAATATTTAAATCTTTGATCTTTTTAAAAGTTCTTCCTGGTACAAGGCATGAGACACACCTTGTTTTTTCTCTAGATTTCTACACAGTAGTTTTGATCTCCATTAAACAAACAATCTGCTGGGCATGGTGGTACACACCTGTAATCCCAGTTAGTTGGGAAGCTAAGGCAGGAGGATTACAAATTCAGGCCAGCCTCCTCAATTTAGTGAGACTCTGTCTCAAAATGAAAAATAAAAATAAAATAGAGCTAGGGATATAAATCAGTGGTAAAACAAACCTGGATTCAATCCATACTTACCAAACCAAATCAAACCAAACAAAATAATAATCCATTCTCCTTCTCCATGTACTTGAAAGGTAACCACTGAAACTGTTTTATTAAATTTCTTTAGACTTCCATGATTGTGTGTGGACTGTTTATTCTTCATTCATATTCTATTTATGTACACTCTCACATTGTTTTAATTATGGTCACTTAATAATCTATGTTGTATTCTAGCCCTTATATTTTCAATCTCAATCCTAGTGATTATTCCAGTACTTCAAATAATATCTGATAAATTCTCTCTTCATTAGTTTGTTTTTTCAGAATTTCCCTATTTGATTTTCCCTTTTGAAATGTGATTTTAGAGTTATCAGCTTAAAAGCAAAAAAGAGGCTAATGATACTTTCATTGGGAATGAATAATTTACAGAAGAATTTAGGATGTTGTGTCCTCTTTTCTAAGATCATGTGTCTTCCCACTTGTTCAGATACACCTTGTTTGTTTCTTCCTTTCGATTTTTTGTGTGTGGGGGGGGAGGGTGGGTGGGTACTGGGGATCAAACCCAGGGGCATTCTACCACTGAGCTACATTCCCAGCTCTTTTTATTTTTTATTTTGAGACAGGTTCTCAGTAAGTTCCCCTAAGGTGGTCCTGCCTTAGCCTGCCAGTGTCCCTGGGATTATAGGCAATGTGCCACTGTATCAGCTCCTTTCTATCTTCTAACGGTGTAGTTTTACCAAATGATTTTTTAAAATTTATTTTTATTAGTTCTAATCAGTTATAGATGACAGCAGAAATTTTTTCGATTCATTGAACACAAATGGAACACAACTTCATTTCTCTGGTCATACATGGTGTAGAGTTGCACCATGTGTGCAGTCATATATGTACCTAGGATAATGATGTTTGTCTCATTCCACCATCTTTCCTATCCCCATACCCTTTCCCCTTCTCTCACTATAAACCAATTTTTAAGATTAGAATATTTCAAAAAGTATACTCTGGGCTGGCACTGTAGCTCAGTGGCAGAGTGCTTGCCTAGTATGTGTGAGGCACTGGGTTTGATCCTCAGCACCACATAAAAATAAACAAATAAAATAAAGGCATGCTATCTACCTACAACTACAAAATTTTTTTTTTTAAAAAAGTATATTGTATGAATAATATGTATTATACTTTGACTTCTGTAGGGAAAGAAAAAGTATAAACTTTTGTTAAGAAAAGACTTCAACTTTCAATTAACTTTCATGGAATTAAAGGACTATAAGTATAAGAGAACTATTATATACTCAAAAAGACCTACAGAATTAAGAGAGGAAAATAAATAGTAACTGATATCCTATCTGGTAGACAATAATTAGAAATAGTATAGTTCAATATGCTAAAACATGCAAAATCACAACAAAAAGTCTCAAATAGTCTAATGTGATTATCAAAGATCATATATTTTTCAGTATAAAACACACCAAGTAACAAACTAAATTTTAATTTTGTTCTTATAAATGTTGAAAATATTAAAAATATTATCAGCAAGACTACCTTATAAAAGAGGGATAAAATAAATATTAGAAGTTCAATTAAAAATTCTTTTTTTTTTTTTTTTTTTTGTGGTGCTGGGGATTGAATCCAGGGACTCGTGCATGCTAAGAAAGTGTTTTATCATTAAGCTAAATCCCCAACCCCTCAGTTAAAATTTCTCCTTGTATTTCATCTATGGAGATCTTTAAAACTAAGTTCCATTCCTATTTGTCTAAGTCACTTTCTAGACCTTCCTTAAACTTTCCCACCATTTAAAAATGAAAAAGTCTTACACATGCTTTTACTAAGCTGACAGATATAGAACTGATAATCTAATTCTGCTTCTAACATATTTCAAAATTTCACTACAAAGTAATATAAGGTTTCTACTGTGTTACTAGGTAGGATAACACTAGAAAAGGGAACATCATTTCACACAAAGAGAAATTTTGAAAAAGATAGATTAATTTCTTTTCTGTTTTTACATAAAGTAAAATAGGTAATTGAAGGAAACCTCTTGAAGTGACAAAGGGTTTCAAACAAGATAATAACAATGTACACATAATTTTAGAGCTTACTTAAATACTTTTAGGACATTCTTAAATATTTTGGAACACAGGAGGACACAGGTAATATAAAACAGTAAAATTATGTTAAACCCATGTTTAGAACAAAAATGAAATTGTACATTTAATCATAAGATGATAAATATAAAAGACCTTCATTAAAGTTGTTTAACAGAATATAATGACATATAATCCATTATTTTGAAAAGTTATATTTTGGTACTAGTCATCTATAGATTAAAAACAAAAAAAACTAAGGCTAGGTGCAGTGGTGCACACACGTTATTCCAGTGACTAGGAAGGCTAAGGAGAACTGCAAGTTCAAGTTCAGCCTCAGCAACTTAGACCCTGCCTCAAAATAAAAAAATAAAAAGACTAAGGATGTAGCTCAATGGTAGAGCACTCCTGGGTCAATCCCCAATAACACACACATACACAAACATAATTAATGTCATAATGATACTATCACCTATTTATTATTTTTATTTTTAAAAAATAATATTTTTTTACCTCCGTGGTTTTCCCATAAGCCGCCTGATTTTTCCCCATTCTACTCTTGTTAATTTTCTTGTTTTCAAATTAGGAAAAGATTCCTTTAGACATACACAGAAGTCATTATCACCTTCAAAAAGTGGTCTGTAAAACAGAAATGGTATTTTATTGGTTAATGCATGTTGTTTTCTTAAAAGACACAAAATTCAAAATATGCATTCCAATTTTCCACACCATACTAATCAAAAAATGTTAAACTTTCATATTGACCCTATCTATAGAAAAAACAGATACAAATTCAAAATATTGAAACTAAATCCTTGGTACTGTGAAACAATTGTTTGTATATAAATTACTCAAGAAATGTTGCCTGTGAGATTCCAGAAGAAACTGATTTTGTTCAATCATCTATATGACTATATATTTTGGGATGCTGTCCTGGCCCTGGCATTATATCTGATAAAGACAAACAATAATGCCAGCTATAAAGCATTTTTGCCCCAAGAGTATCACTCTTTGTGACTAAGCCTGGAGGATGCCAGAGGATCAGATTAGTTTTAGGGAATCCCAGAAGAACTCAGGTCACAATAGGACATCCTGAAAGCTTTCTTAAACCTACTGAAAACCTGTGAAAAAAATAAAATACTATTCACAGTGTGAGAAACCACGAATCCAGTCTCATACAATAGTGCCTTGTGCTCAAATATGTACAACCATTAGATTCACAAACTTCAGAGTAGGTAATGGTTTGGAAACTAAAAGGAAAATAAAGATAAATAGCCAGCACAATATGCACCAATAACAGTCATACAAGGATAGATTAGAAATCAGAACTTTTCCTCATTAACTTCTATTGTCAAATAACTGGATTTCAGACAAATCTCTTCTACTTAAACATTTATGTATAATTAAAATGCTTAAGTATCATCCCTAAAATATAAAGGTTACCCTCCTAAAACATCTTATTGAGGCATTTTTACCATTAATAATAGTTTCTATATTATTACACTAGCACTAGATTTATAAAATAAATCTCATTCATTGCAAATAAAGGAGCTTTGTTTAGGGTATCTCTATAGTCTTTGTTAACTATAATGCAGAAATTATACTTTCATTTAATTTTTAACAAAAAATTCCCCCAAAAGGCTAGGGTAGAAAACTATGGGAAACAGAAATAAATCCAACTGCAATGAGGAATAGAAAACTGAATTCAACTGCTGGGTATGGTGGCATACACTGGTAGTCCCAGCTACTTGGGAGCCTGAGGCAGAATCATTTGAGCCAAGGAATTGAGACTAGTCTGGATAATATAACAAGACCATGTATAAAAAGAAAAGAAAAAAAAGAGAGAAAAAGAAAAGTGAACTCAAGAAAAATAAGATCTAAAATCAAAATAAGACTATAAAAAAGTTGCAGTTCATAACATTTGAAAAACTTAAAATTTCTAGTTCAAGTAATATTCATGATATAAGTCATGATACATACTTATCTATATTTGAATAGAACCACTCATATATGCACCATTTATGTGCTTTGGGAAGCTTGAGTAGGTTCCGTAACCGAAAACCAATCTTCTGTGAAGCTTTCTTATCTGGTGTTGACATTGTTGCTGTAAATTTCTATATGATTAAAAAAAAAAAAGATAAATTGTAGCTCTATTAAGTAAAAATAAACATTTAAAACAGTGATTTAAAAAGGTGAGTTATATTTAAGTACTCAAAAATTTTTATAGCACTTAACATGGAATTTATTGTTTAATAAACAAACATGATTATTTCTGACAAAGTTAAAGCCTCAAGTCTCACAACACAGTCTCACAAGGAAAGTGAAATATTTGCCCCCATCATGTTCACACTGCAACACATTATCAATTTAAGTACACAGGAAGAAGAGATTCATATGAAATATTCCTACCCGTCATGGGTCAGAAGAGTTCAGTAAGAGGAACTCTGCTGGGCTGGGTATGTAGCTCAGTGGCTGAACACTTGAGATCCTGGATTCAATTCCCAGCAACCAAAAAAATAAAAATAATAAAGGTATTCTGCTGAGAAGGCAGAAAGAGGGAATACACAGATGCATGCAAATAAGCAGTGGGCCCAGAAATGAATTCTATACCAAGTCAGAGAACTCTAACGCCATCCGAATATTTTAGATTACTGAAGAAGGGAAAAAAGCTTCACTAGTGTTAAGTCCGCATGATAACAAAAGCTGCAAAGTATAATAAAAGAAAACTTCAGAAAATATCACTCACGAGTATGGATTTTTAAAATCCTTAATAACAGTTTAATTAAAAAGAAACTTGGGGGCTGGGGATGTGGCTCAAGCGGCGCGCTCGCCTGGCATGCGTGCAGCCCGGGTTCGATCCTCAGGACCACATACAAACAAAGATGCTGTGTCCGCCGATAACTAAAAAATAAATATTAAAAAATTTTCTCTCTCTCTTTAAAAAAAATATATTAAAAAAAAAAAAGAAACTTGGGCTGGGGTTGTGGCTCAGAGGTAGAGTGCTTGCCTACTATGCATGAGGCACTGGGTTCGATCCTCAGCACCACATAAAAATAAAAAAAAGATATTGTGTCCACCTGTAACTAAAAAATAAATATGTAAAAAAAAAAAAAAGAAACTTGGGGCTGAGGCTGTGGCTCAGTGGTACAGCGCTTGCCTAGCACGTGTGAGACATTGGGTTCAATCCTCAGCACCACATAAAAATAAATAGGATAAAGGTATTGTGTCCAGCTACAACTAAAAGAAAACTTAAAAAAGAAAACAACAAAACTTTACCACTGGAACATAAAAAGAATACAACACAACCTAGTGGAATTCATATAAGTATATAAGGATGATACAATATTAGGAAATTATTAATGCATTTTCATTATTAATAAATCAAAACAAGAAAAGTCATAATCACCTCCACTGATGCTAAAGACATGAATAATACCCATTAAAAACAAACTTAATAGACTGGGCACAATGCTGCATGCCTGTAATCCCAGAGCTTGGGAGGCTGAGGCAGGAGGATCATGAGTTCAAAACCAGCCTCAGCAACTTAGCGAGGCCCTAAGCAACTTAGTGAGACCCTGTCTCAAAACAAAATATGAAAAGGACTGGGGATGTAGCTCAATGGTTAAGCACCCCTGGGTTCAATCCCCAGTATCGAAAAATAACAAAAACAAAAACAAAAAACAGACTCACTAGAATGGAAATAGGTGAAATGAATGAAAAACAAATATACAACACATCAAAAATTTTATGATAGAACTAATGTAGTGCTTAAAGGAAAATTTAATCTATAAACTTTAGTTTTAGTCTAATCTATATTAGAAAAAAAGAAAGATCTCAAACTACCAACATTAACCTCTTTTCTGTTGCCAATAATATAGTACCATAGAGTAGTTAAGTTATAAAGAAATTTATTTCAGCTTACAGTTCTGGAGGTCCCAGGTCAAGGGGCCACATTTTAGTGATGGCCTTCTGGGGACAGAGTCCCAAGACAATGCAAGACATTACATGGTAAAAGTCAAGGAGCTTATGGATTGTGTGTCTAAGTACTGGTCTGATCTTTCTCCATCTTCTTATAAGAGCCAACAGGAGCCAGGTGTGGTGGCACATGCCTATAAATCCCAGCAGCTCAGGAAGCTAAGACAGGAGGATCACGAGTTCAAAGCCAGCCTCAGCAAAAGCAAGGCACTAAGCAACTCAGCGAGACCCTGTTTCTAAATAAAATACAAAATAGGGTTGGGGATGTGGCTCAGTGGTTGAGTACCCCCGAGTCTAATCCCAAGGAACACCCCCCCCAAAAAGCCAACAGGATTCAATCATTGAAGTTCCACCCCATGACCTTATCTAATCACATCCCAAAGGCCCCGCATTTAAACACCATAGTCAGATTTAAGTTTCCATTATCTTCATACCTCATAGTAGGGATTATATTTCAACACTTGAAACTGTGGGAAAACAAATCATAGCACTACCTTTCCACTGTAAGAAACAAGAAAAAGGAAGGCAAAATAAATGCAAAGCAATCTGAAGGAAGGAAATAAGATTAAAGCAGAAATAAATAGAAATTAAAAAAAAAAAAATCAGTGAAACCACAAATTCTTTGAAAAGATCAACAAACCTTGAACTAGACAGAACAACAAAATAAAAATAAATGGATCCTTTCATAACTTGATGTAATAGGTTCAATGTGTCCACTCAATTTCATGAGTTGAAACTTAATCTCCAAAGTAACATGTTAATGGTATTTGAGAGGACCTTTAAGAGGTGTTACGTCATGAGGGCTCCACACATATGAATGGATTAATCCACTCACAGATTAATAGCTTGTTAAGAGTAGCTTTGTTTTATAAAAGCAAGATCTCTCTGGCACACTTGCTCTGTCTTGGCATGTGATATGATATACCATACCATGATCCAGCAGAGCCAAGAAGGCCCTCATCAGATGCTGAGCAGATGCTAATACTACACTCTTTACACTCTTAGACCTCCAGAACCTTGAGCCAAAATAAACTAGTTTTCTTTATAAATAATTACTTGTTAGTAGTCAGTCATAGCAAGAGAAAACAGACTAAAACACTTGATAAAACCCATTTTTCCAAACTGCAATCCAAAAATCTGTACTGGGTTGGAGATGTAGTGCAGTAGTAAAACCCCTGCCTAGCAAGCTAAGGCCCTAGGTTTGATCCCCAGTAGTGGGGAAAAAAGAAATCAGTATCATTCTTAATGTTAAAATACTAAAAACAGCTGGGCACGTGTGGCACACACACTAGAATTAGGGAGGCTGATGCAGGAGGATTTCAAGTTCAAAGCTAGCCTCATCAACTTAGTGAGGCCCTAAGCAACTTAGTGAAATCCTGTCTCAAAATAAAAAATACAGCAAGGCGCAGTGGCACACGCCTATGAGCCCAGTGGTTCAGAAGGCTGAGACAGGAGGATCACAAGTTCAAAGCCAGCCTTGCAATGGCAAGGTGCTAAGCAACTTAGTGAGACTTTGTCTTTAAAATACAAAATAAGGCTGGGGATGTAGCTCAGTGGCCAAGTGACCCTGGTTCAATCCCTGTTACACCAAAATAAATAAATAAATATGAAGATAAAAAACACAAAAGGCTAAGGATATGGCTTAGTAGTTAAACACCACTGGGTTCAATCCCTGGTACTAAAAAATAAAATACTAAAATCACTTTAATTTAAATGAGGAATATAACCAAGAGATCAACTATTACTACTATTTTTAAACACCATTTTGAAGGAATTGGCCAAATAGGTAAGAGAAATAAAAAACAGAAAGAAGACATAACTACCACTATTTTCAAGTGACATGACTATCCCAGAAAAGTTAATTAAAAAAAAAAAAAAAAAAACTGTAACCATTAAAAGAAAATTAAATAAAGTAGATGAATACAAAGTTGATATGTAAAGATCAGTATCTTAAAAAGAGTCACTATAAAAAAAAAAACACTGTCTTTTCTAAAAATAAATGAGAAATAGTTAGATAATAAAAGAAAAGCTGAGTACACACACCTGTTAATCCTAGCAATTCAGGAGGATGTGACAGGAAGATTGCAAGTTCGAGGCCAGCCTCAGCCGCTTAGAGACGCTGTCTCAAAATAAAAAATAAAAAGGGCTAGGGATGTAGCTTGGTGGTACAGCACCCTTTGGGTTCAATTCCCAATAGGGGGATGAAGCAAAAATAAGAAAAATCCTGTTTTTGATAGTAAAAATGATAAGAACAAAATATTAAGTATCTAGAAATATACCTAAGAAATATGCAAAGAAATGGAAAAAAAATTAACTATTGAGAGCAATTAAGGACTTAAATAAGTGGAATCACAACCAGTTCTTGAATAAGTAGTCTACATTTTACATATATGTATTTCCTATAAATAAGTTTATAATATTATGCAATCCCAATAAATTTTTTCCTACTCAAGTTGATTCTAAAGTTCATGTGAAAAAATAAAAGTCCAAGAATACTGGGCAAAAAATCTAAAAAAATAAACATACATAAAATAAATGTCCAAGAATACTCAGCAAAAAATCTAAAAAAAAAACATACATAATATCTTGTTCAGACATTAAAAGATAACATAAAGTCATGCTAAAACAATTTGACATTAGCACATATAAACACTCAGTAGACACAGAAATAGAAAGTTTAGAAGTAACCCCACATATATATATATTAGGAATTTAGTCTGTGATGAAGAAAGCATTTTAAATAAATATATAAAAGATGGATTATATTAAATATCACCAGACCAACTAATAGAACCTGGGGAGAAAAAATAGGCTGCAGTTTAACTTCCTTACTTAATCCAAAATAAGTTCCAAATATATTGAAGATTTAAACATCTTAAAAAAATAAAGTAAGAAGAAATATGTAAGAATTCTCAGACTATAAATTTTAGGTTAGGGACCTAGGCCTTTCCAAGCATGACAAACTCAAGAATTTATAAAAAGCACAGTTAATTTTTTTTTTTGAAATCCTGCTTGTTGAACAATATAGAAGCAAAAGCAAAACCCAAACTACAAAAGAAAAAAAATTATAACCAATATAAACAGGGAAAGGTTAATATTCTTAATACATATTAAAGTCTTATCAATTAGCAAGAAAACAACTAAAATCCAATAGAAAAACAGGAAAGAAACAATTTAAAGAAATAGTTTTGAACATTGAAAAGTATCTCAACCTCACTTATAGATTAAATGCCAACAAAAACAAGGCACAGTGGCACACATGTGTAATCCCAGCTACTCACCTGACTAAGGCAAGAGAATAGCAAGTTTGAGGCCAGAATTGGCAATTTCCTGAGACCCTATCTCAAAATAAAAAGTATAAAAAGCCAACCATGTGGCTCAATGGTAGAGTGACCCTGGGTTGATTCCCTAGGGCTAGCGGGAAAAGAGTTTATTTCTACATATCAGATTACAAAAAATCTGGATGTTTTATATACTGAGTTGGCCAGCATCTGGGAAAACAAGGACTCTGCTATATTGTTGGGAGAAAGCATAATTTGGCACTACTTTAAAAACTTTAAATGTGCATACCCTATGATCCAGCAATTCCACATTTTAGGCATCTGTCCTAGAAAAACACTTGCAAATTTATACAAACATGCTTGGGATGTTCACTGCAGCATTGTTTTTAGGAGTGAAAACTTAGAAACCATTTAAATGCTCCCAAATGGGAGAACTTGTAAATAAATTATGGTATTGCATAAGAATGAATATTATACATTGGTAAAAAGAAACAAAATATTGAATTCTGTTTGCCTATGTATCAATGTAGCCAGATAGGAGAAAAAAAAAATTTTTTTTTTCATGGTACTAGATTGTGAACCCAGGGCAGTCTACTGAGAAATATCCCCAGCCTTTTTTATTTTCATTTTGAAGCAAGGTCTCCCTAAATTGCCGAGGTTGGCCTTAAACTTGTGATACTCCTGGCAGCCTCTGAATATCTGGGATTACAGGTGTGCACCATTGTGTCTGACTCAAAAAAACCCAAAAACTTTTGAGTAGGGAAAAAAAAGATACAAATGATGTATGGAACAATATCAGGGAAATGATGTTAAAGTGTAATTGGAAAAATATTTACATTTTAAAAAACTATATGTGTTAAATACTACTACATATTTCCTATGACAACTGTCTTAAATTAAGAATTTTATTTGAATTCCACCTTTTTTTTTTTAAAACTAACAGTAATCTGTTTTAGAATCCAATTCAGGATCTCATACTTGGAAAATTAAAATTTTAATGTAAAAATAAAAATTTTGAAAGTCAGGAGATGATTAGCATAACAACCAAATTACCATCAAATATTCTTATCACAAAAAATGCTACTTCTTTCTATTGAATCAGTGGCCCACATTTTTAAGTTGGATATTGGTTGGATGTATTTACATACATCCAGTAACACATAATAAAATTATGTTAAAGGCATTCCTGTTGAGTGTGAGGAAATAAATTCAAACTGTTAATGGGAATATAAATTATTAAAGTTTTATGGATAATTATTTGATAGTATCTTCCAAATTTTAAATGTAAATATCCTTGTAGCAACTATACTTCTGAGGGTTTATTCAATAAATGAAAAATGAGGAGTGACTACTACTTGGTACAAGGTTTCTTCTGCAGGTAATGAAAATATTCTAAAATTGTGGTGATGACTGTGCATGTTAAGAACCATGAAAGCATATTTTTTTAAGTAGATGAATTATCTAATATGTGTTTATACCTCAATAAACCTGTTCATTTAAAAAAGCAGGACTCTGCAGATAGGCTGCCTACCATGTTAGTATCAACCTTCACTTTCCAGATTTCTGATCTTGAGCAAGATATTTAACTTCTGTATGTCTGCTTTTTCATATGCAAAATGAGGAGTAATGGGATAGTAATCTATCTCATGGGGTTGTTGAAGATTAAAGTAATACATATGAAATGCTTAGTAAGTACTCAATACAAGTTGGTTTTCATAATTCTTGAATTTTGGATGGTGTTCTTTAAATAAGCACACAGAGAAGCTCAGATGTAGCTCACAGGAAAAGCACTTGCCTGGCAGTGCAAGGTCCTGGGTTTAATCCCCAGCACCCAAAAACAAGCAAACATATGGTCAAAATGCATCAGATTTAGAGAATAGGACTAGAAGGGTGAGAGAATAAGCCACATCACATAAATGAAAACAGAAAAAATTAAGAGGTGTAAAGACTAGTAAAGAAAAACTCAGGAGTATATAAAACTTTCCCATATAAAGAAATCTCACATCATGTTTGTCTTATGTTATAACTGTTCTGTATTGCGCAGAATTAGAAAAAACTTTAGAAACAGTCCAAGAAGGAGTGATGTGCCTGGGAGAGAGGGCAGTGGATAGAGCTTGGACAGGGCTGTTTCAGAGTCACAAAGACCAAAGTTTTCTGTATGTGTGAATCATGCAGACTTTCCGTAACAGTTCTTCCAAAATCTAACAGAATTGTTATTTAGCTATTTCTTATATTCATTTGACCTTATATTCAACATCTACCAAGCCAAGAAACACAACATTTTACTTTCAATGAAATAAAAAATTTAAATTGCATGTCAGGTGTTTCTGTACATTTTCTTGATGCTTAAAAAAAAAAAAAAAAAAAGTTTAAGACGCATTTTTTTCATTCTACAAAAGATGAACATATTTTACTTTTTAAAATTATCATAAAGTTGAGAGTTTGGGGGTAGGGCATATTACCGGGCATGTCTTTATTTGATGAGAAACCCACTTCTATTATTGTATTGAAAATTTTTGCTTTATAATACTTTATAAGGCTGGGTTTGTGGCTTAGTGGCAGAGCGCTTGCCTAGCATATGTGAGGCACTGAATTTCATTCTCAGCACCATATATCAATAAATAAAATAAAGGTCCACTGACAACTAAAAATATTTTGAAAAGAACAAAAATAGGAATAATTATATCAAGTTATAAATTTGATAGGAGAAAAATTACATTATTCTTAAAGTTAATATTTTCTTGTCCAATTTTCATTCCTTTGATTCTTACCTGCCCAATGAGTTTTTTAAAAATGTAAAAAATATAAAAGGAGAGGTTGGATGTAGTTCAGTGGTGCAGTGCTTGACAATGTCTAAGGCTTTGGGTTTGATCCCCAGCACCTCCAAAAAATGAAAATAAAAAAGGAAAGGAAATATGATTTCATGTTATATATTTTCTTCTTTTGGATAAAGAAAATACTTCCCTTGGTGATAAACATTTTCTCCCCACTTATTTCCATGCAAAATTCCAAACTGATTTGATACTGCCAAATCAAATTTGTTTAATGTCAACTATCTTCATGGTTACAGAATGATAACTGGCTTTCTACTGGTTTAAAGTTACCCAAAAAACCCATAAAATTTTCTAGGTCACTAAAATAGGATCTGAGCAGCAGTACTGAATTAAAGAAATGAAACTGTTACACAAATATAAAAGAATACATATCAACTTTATTGCATTGAGCAACTGTTTACTTCCTTTCACATGAAAAAATTTTAGCATACACATACCTGTGGAACCATTGCAACCCTCTGGTTTCTTTTAGGTGACTTTGTATTTATTTGTCTGTCATCTTCATCAGAAAAGAGTCGACTTCGTTTTGAATTTCTAAAAGGCTATGATATAAATTTTTTATTTAATGAAAAAGCAGAATACTCCTCATTTTTGTTCCAAAATATAATCCTATATTTGGAAAACACAGCTAACTCTGGATTATCAACAGTAATGAAAGGACTAAGTATGAGTATTACAAAGTACATAAAGCCACATAATCTTAGATTTAGAAAACAAAAATATATATTTATGCAATGTGTTCACAAATGCAATACTTCTCTGATTAAACTAAAACTAAAACCTAAGCTCCTTAATAGTCTGGAAGCCTTAGATGATGAAGATAGGAAAATAAATTCTGGAAATTCCAGTTCAAATTATATTGGTTAATACCAGTTGGGTGAATTACATGTCTGCTGCATAAAGTTGGGCTGGAACAAACACATTAAATGACTCTAGAATAATATGCCTAAATGTATATAATATTATACTAGATCAGCTGTCAAAATTATTAATTGAATTTCCATTTGTAAGAAAAAAACAAGATACTTGAAAACATTCTTTAAAACTAAAAAAAAAAATTAAGTAGCAAAAGTACATAATACACTAATGGGTAATATTTTTTTCAAAATTTATAGTTCACCTTAGGTTTAGAGGTTTCATGAATAAACAAAACAGAAATAAGACCCACATCCTTTTCTAAAAGATTTCCTTCTACTCAGGAAAGATTTTCAGGCCTATTTGTAAGGGAAATGGGTACACAGAGCTAACAAAATTTGGTCAGTAACCAACAGACCAAATTAAAATTAAACCCACTGTGTCTTTACACTTCAAAGCCCATATTTAAATTCCTTCTACCCTATCCCCCTTCTCTGACCATGAGCAGAGAGGAGGAAGAGAATGATGAAACTGATGCGATGGAACTACAAAATTCCCTACATACACTGTGGCCACTACCCAGGCTACTGCTGCTGTCCATCCAAGTTCTAGACTTGTTTGATGATTGACCACTAAAACCTGTTAGCTACCTGACTGGGCAGGCGAGAGACAGAGATCTGAAAATTGTTAGTCATGAAATTTAATGCTCATTTCTACTTTTCACCTCCAAATGCACTAATCCTTGACAAGATTTTAATACCTAACACTTATTTATATATCTTGCTGCAGGAACGAGAGTCACAAGAAACTTTTTGTGTATCTATTAAAAAGTAAGACTTTTGCTTAGCATAATATTCTCCAACTCCATTCATTTATGAGCAAATGCCAAAATTTTATTCTCTTTTAATGCCGAGTAATATTCCACTGTATATATATAGCAGTTTCTTTTTTTAATTGATTTTTAAATTTTTTTAAATACACGACAGCAGTGGAATGCACCACAATTCTTATTACACATATAGAGCACAATTTTTTGTATCTCTGTATATAAAGTATGTTCACATCAATTTACAGCACAGTTTCTTTATCCATTCAGCTATTGATGGGCATCTATGTTGGTTCCACAGTTTAACTATTGTGCATTCAGCTCCTATAAATATTGGTGTGGCTATGTCACTATAGTATGCTGATTTTAAGTCCTTTAAGTATAGACAAGGGGTGGGATACCTGGGTTAAATGGTGGTTCCATTCCAAGTTTTCTAAGGAATCTCCATACTGCTTTCCAAAGTGGTTATACCCATTTGCAGTCCCACCAGCAATGAATGAGTGTACCTTTTCCCCCACATTCCCAAAAACTAAAGGCCAAATATTTTCTCTGATTAGTGGATGCTGATCTATTAGAATGGTGCATGGGAAGAATGGAGGAACTTTGGATGGGAAGAAGGGAGGGGAAGGAGGAACTATGAGGGTGGGAAAGATGGTGGTATGAGATGGATATGATACCCTAGGTACACGTATGATTGCACAAATGGTATGTCTACACTGTGTACAACCAGAGAATTGAAATGTTGCGCTCCATTTATGTATGATGAATGAAATGCATTCTGCTGTCACGTATAACTAAGTAGAACAAATAAAAAAAAAAAAAAGTAAGACTTTTGGCTATTGCTGGGGGTTTGTTTGTTTTTTTCCTACTTAAATACACTACAATTCTTTTTAAAATACTTAATTATGACCAGATATCACTGACTACAGGTAATTTATCTAAGGTCAAATACTGTTCAATGACCCTTTACTTAAAGACTCAAATTCTTGTGGTTATAACAAAACCTTGGACATTTTTTCCTGTCTTATAAGAATTTATACATGACAATAATAAAAGTTAGCTATGATTATTAAAGTCTAAGAAAAACACATTCCTTACCATTTCCACAGCAGGGCCTGTATTTCTGCCTTTCCAAACAGGGGTTTTCTGTAAAGAACTGTACTTTTCATTCCATGTGTTAGATAAGCTTCCCTCTGTAATGAATAATTAATACTAATAAAATTTAAGTTTAGTTCAAAGGATTTCATACCATGAGCACTATCTACTTAATGGTAGCAATATATATGAAATATACACCCATGTGGAAAAAATACAGTAGTAATAATTTTAGTTTATTTTGAATAAAAAAATCTTATCTATATTTTTTTGTTCAATTCCCTTAATAATTTGATAAAGTGATACATCTTGAAAGTACTGAATTTCTATACTGAAACATATACCATCTTTCCCCCTTTCTTTTTGTTTTTTAATAATTCCTCCACTTCAATTGCCAAAACTATCTCTTCCTTTAACTCTAACTCCTAATTTAGGACACACGTTTTTTTGCTTCAATATTTGGAACGCTTGGGGCTGGGTTTGTGGCTCAGTGGTAGAGCACTTGCCTAGCATGTGTGAAGTACTGGTTTCAATCCTCAGTACCACACATAAATAAATGTGGAACCCTTGATATATGAAAATAAAATTAATGTGATGTTTCTGTTTTTCTTAATTTAAAAAAAGGTCTATGGAGTTGTATACAACCAGGAAGAATTCAAACAAGTGATTGATTAAATATATTATAAAAATAAAAGGGAGTGAGTTTAATTTTTGTAGAAAGGTATATTTAAATATGTAGAGATTCATAGAAAACTGGGATGAGTATAGATAGGATAATTATTTTTAGTCTCTTCTAGTTGCTCATCAGTAATTTCTAAAAGAAATTTATTTTAGTTGTAGTTGGAAACAATGCCTTTTTTAAAATTTATTGTTATGTGGTGTTGAGGGTCAAACCCAGCGCCTCGCACGTGCTAGGTGGCCACAACCCCAGCCCCTGTATAATTCTTCTTCTTCTTTTTTTTTTTTTAATATTTATCTATTTATTTCAGTTGTAGTTGGACACAACGTCTCCATTTCACTTGTTTACTTTTATGTGGTGCTGAGGATCAAACCCAGGGCCTCATGCGTGCTAGGCTAGCACTCCACCGCTGAGCCACAACCCCAATCCCTGTATGATTCTTTTTTAAAAACGAAATAGGGCTAGGGGTGTGACTCAGTGGTACAGTGCTTGCCTAGTGTGTATGAGGCCCTAGGTTTGATCCCCAGCACTGTGAACAAATAAATAAAAAAACATACACACATACAAAATAAATAAAACGTAGTGTACACCTATTGCTGCAGCTACTTGGGAGGATACTTTGAGCCCAGGGGTTCAAAGTTAGTCTGAGCAAGATAGGGAGACCTGTCTCCAAAAAAGAAAAGAAAGAAAAATGGATTTAATATTGGGAGAAAAAGATCAGAATACTTTTTCAGATATCTATCTATCTATCTATCTATCTATCTATCTATTTATTTATTTTGCAGGGTGGAGGCCAATACTAGGGATTGAATCCAGGGCCTCACACACACTAGGAAAGTTTTCTACCATTGCTCTATAATCCTACCCCCTAGATTGACTGATCTATCTATAGATAGATATTTGTATGTGTGTGTGTGTGTGTGCGTGCATGAGTGAGTGATACTGGGTACTAAATCTAGGGCACTCTACCCTGAGCTATACCCCCATCCCTTTTTTATTTTTGAGACAGGGTTTTACTAAATTGCATGAGGCTGGCCTTGAAATTTGCGATCCTCTTGCCTCAGTATCCTGAATCACTGGGATTACAGGCATGAGCACTCAACCCCACATGTATATTTTAAGAAGGACAAAAGAAAAGAAGTGGAGGGTGTGGGATATAGCTCCGTGACAGAGTACGTGATGAGGTCCTGGATTCAATCCCCAGAACCAAAAAAAAAAGAGTGATGGAACTGATCTGTTTAGGCAAACCAACCAAGGTATTCTAGAAGATAAGTTGTCTCAAACAGGTCTTCATTTGATAAATCACTACAAAGCACAACACAGTAGCTTTAAAGACACAAAGGACTAATGAATTTTGAGAATATTTAGCTTGGTTCCCAATTTATTTACCTAGTAGAATCTTAACCAAGAGATAAAATTTAAAATGAACCATATTAAGAGGGCTAGTTTACTGTACCTATTCAAAAGAAATAATGAGATCAAGGAATGTTATCTAGCTTTTTCTCATTAAGAGAAAAGTACTATTCTTCTTTTATTGCAGGGAACTTGCATTATTACTTAGAAGAAAAGATAAACCATTATGCAAACATACAGCTCAGCACAGGTTTAATAAATGCTTTAAATTTATATAAGATCTTTCTAGAATGTGTAGTTTGGAGTTTTTAAAATAATTTTAAGAAAAAAACTTTTCTTAATTTCTAATAATTCAGGACAATTTATATGTTCTAAAAGTTTATGAATTTCAAGTTATCAGTAAAAATCAATAGCTAAAATAAATAATAACAGAAGGAAAGAGAAATAATATCAAAATTAATTTTATTAATTAAATTTCTAGGTTATAAACATCCCCCAAAACAATATAATTCTTACCTTTTAAACTGACAAGGGCTTTTGCTGAAGAGCCTACAATAAAAAACAAAACAAATTAATAATCATTTCAAAAATCAAAGTGAGAAAAAGAACATGATTTGAGGGTAAAAGTAATCCATTTCATTTGAGCAATGTTGAGTTTGAAATGATGCTGGTATGTGCAATTAGAAATAAGTAGATGGCTAGACATAGTGCACACACCAATAATCCAAGCTACTTGGGAGGATCACAAGTTCAAGGCTAGTCCTGGCAACTTAGAGAGACACTGTCTCCAAAAAAACCAAACCAAATCAAACAAAAAAACAAAACCCAAACAAACAAACAAAAAACAAGGAGGGAGGCTGAGGATAAAGTTTAAGGATAAAGTACCCCTGGGTTCTATCTATCCAAGAAATAACTAGTATACAATTCAAACTATAAACCAGAACTCAAATAGGGTAAGAAAAAATTGGAGAGACATCTGGGAGTCCTGTTAAAAGCTGTGAGAGTTGGAAACCATTCCCAGACAGGAAAATGTAGAAAGAGGGAAAAAGAAGAATAGGGACAGAAGTAATTTTGGATCTTAACTCAAAATGCTTTGATGGGCTGGAGGTACCGCTCAGTTGGTAGAATGCACAAGGTCCCGGGTTCAATCCCTAGCTCTGCTGAGGGGCAGGGCGGTGTACTTTGATGCTAAAGAAAAGAGAAACCGAAATGACATTTATTCAGGAAAGATCAGATGAGGTAATGGAGTAGAAAAGCAAAATGGAAATGATTTCAGAGACTGTCATAGCAGGCCATAAGTCCCTAGAAAGTCTAGAATGTAGGTATGCATGACACTTAAAAAAGAAGTGCAGAACACACAAAAGGGGCTAGCATAAACTTGAAGGGATTCACTAGATAAAACAAACTTTAGGGTATATTAGAATAACCAGGAAGCTCCTCATAATGCAGAATCCATACTATTAATAAAGCTTTTCAGAGGAGGTAACCCACTTTGAGAAACTGAGCTTTTGGTTTTGGTGTGAATAAAGGACAATATCTATGGATGAAGGGTGCAGGAGAATCAATAGGGAAAAATGTGTTGAAGTGTAATGACCAAAGGTAGTAAAGTCACGGACAGGAAGAGTTGGGGAAGAATGCTATAAAATCTTGCTAAAAACTTCAAACAAAACAACACAACTGAAAAGCAGCAAAGTAGACAGTGCCCATATCATTGCAGCTAGTAAGAGAAATACAGTTCATTTGAGAAAAAAGTAGTAACCATTCACTCATGCAATGAGTATGTATTGAGAGCTAACTGCCCATCAGTCTCTGCTCCGGACAACAGGGATACCACAGAAAGCAAAACAGTCCTGTTCTTCTGAAACTTACATATCTACCGAGGGGAGATAAACAAATACACAACAGGTGATGGTGAACACTCTGGAAAAAAGTACAGCAGGATAAAAGGGCCAGTGAGTGTGGGAGTAGGGGAAGGGTAGACTATTTTTATATGAAATGCTCATGATTAGCTGTTCTGAAAGGAAATGTTGGAACAGGGATCTGAAGGAAGAAGTATAAGCCACAAGGATATCTATTTCTGTTCCATGAACACAGGAACCATATCTTACAGATTCTGACCTACCACCTTTTTTAACCTTTTCTTAGAGGCAGTATGGCCTAGTGGTCAAAATAACAGGTTCTAGGTTGACACTAGTTGTGTTTGAATCTTGGCTCTGTCACTTTAGCAATGTTACCTCCCCCAAATTACTTAACCTCTCTGTGCTGTTTCTTCATGTGCAAATGAGTGAGTTAACATATATACATAAAAGTAAAAAACAAAAAAAACATATATACGTAAAAGTGTACTCAGCACATGGCTAATTTTCATAGTGGTTACTATTAATATTATTTTGATCAATTTATAAAATCTTTTTAAGTTAAGAGCATGAATTTTAGGGCTGAGGATATGACTCAAGCGGTAGCGGCTTGCCTGCCATGCGTGCGCCCGGGTTCGATTCTTAGCACCACATACAAAAAAAGATGTGTGTCCGCCGAAAATTAAATAATAAATATTAAAAAAAAATTATCTCTCTCTCTCTCTCTCTCTCTAAAAAAAAAAAAAAAGAGCATGAATTTTAAAGGCAGGTAAATCTGATTTAGAATCCTACACTAACTGGATATTCATTCAACCAATATTTACTGAATGTTTGCCATAGCACTGTTTTGTATTGTTTGGGGTGCTGGGGATCAAACCCAGGGCCTCATGCATGCTAAGCAAGTGCTCTGCCACTGAGCAACAGCAACTGTTTTAGTGACTGAGGTTACCCCAAAGGACAAGACAGACAAAGCTTCTGCTCTCAGGGAGTTTATATTTTAGTGGAAAGAGACATACAATAAACAAGTATATAAATAATAATTATAGTTTGTGGCAATTGTTATTAAGGAAATAAACAGGGTGATGTTTACGTGGGGGAAGTTACTTATATAGAGTAGTTAGGGAAGGCTTCTCTGAGGTAGTAACATCTGAAAAGAGCTAGCTATTAGAGCACAGGAAGTCAAAGCATGTATGGGCAGAAGAAACAGGGGAAAAGCCCTGAAAAAACAGCTTAGAATATAAAAACAATATGAGAGGAGAGGGGTGCTGGGGGAAAGAATTATTGTACAAGGAAAGAGTATAAGAGAAAAGGTCAGAGGGGAAGCCAGGTGTTATGTGTAGAACTGGGAATGCAGTATAAAGAAAAATAGAAACAGTACCCGCTCTAATCTGGTTAGGCTACTAACTGAATTATCACATAAACAAGCATGAAACTGCAACTGTGACAGCTGCCACTAAGAAGTTACACAGTGGTATGAAAAGATTTAAAAACATAACCTCATCCAGGAGGATGGAAAAATAACTCACTAAAGTTCAAAATGGGATCTAAATGATAAATAGAAGTTAACAGGAAGTGAGGGGAGAAAAAGTATTCCAGTTGAGAATAGCATGTGCAAAGGCCCTGCAGAAAAGACAGCCTGGTGAGAATGAGAAAGGTCCAATGTAACTCAAAGGGATAGATTGATAGGGTGATACATAGTGAAGCTGGAGAGATAGGGAGTAGCCATATCACAAACGGCCTCATAGCTAGCTACAAATGGGTTTTAAACAGGATGGCATGCATACATTTTGAAAGGATGCCCCCTGGCCTGTATATGAGGGGAGGGAGTAGATTAATGGAAAGCTGAAGTAATTAGTGTACAAAAGAGATGATGACAACTTGGACTAGGTGATGGTAAGAAGCAGGTACAACTGAGATATTTAGATCGTAAAAGTTCCAAGACTTGGGGCGGTGGCTCAGTGGTAGAGCACTCGCCTAGGCACTGGGTTCAATCCTTAGCACCACATTAAAATAAAGGTATTGTGTCCAACTACAAATAAAAAATAAATATGTTTTTTAAAAAGTTCCAAGTCTTAGCATAGGTTTAAACATGTGAAATTAAAGAGAGGAAAGTGCCAAAGATAAACTCTAGGTTTCTGCTCTGCCAGCTAAATGCAAAGTGGAACCATTCATTAAGACAAGAACCAAAGAAAGTTATCTATATCCTGTGGTGGGATTATGAACCTGTGAAGTTTGAAGGGGCCTATGAAGTATCCAAGAGATATGAAACAATAAGAGATTATCAAGAACAGGAGGAGCTCAAAGGAAAGACCTGGGCTAAAGATAGCTTCAGTTTCCTCCAATACTTGCATCAATTCAAATGAAGATTAAATTAATAAATTTTGCACAGCATCTGGTTCCTAGGTAAGTACTCTATTAATTATAGCTTTTATTATTGATAATGTTACAATGGCTATTAATATATTAGCTAGCTCCCTAGACTAAACTTGGCCAAAAAAAAAATTGCTATTTCCAGTATTAAATTGAAATCACTTTTCCTTTTCAAGATCCTGTCCATTTTAATTAATAATGCCTACTACTCTACATTTGGTTCCATGTAAGTCAAGTATTTATGTATATATGATAACCAGGTAAAGCAATTCTAGCTTTCAACAAAGCTATAGTCTGACTAAATAAGACATATACCACACAAACATGCATGTCCCTGCCCAACACACCAATGTACCAACGGATGTCACAAAGTAATATAAATGATTAAGTTATTCAGTTTAAGAATGTAGCTGGAACTTGAACCTTGTATAAATTCCAAGTCTTTAAAAAGAACCACAGTAAGAAAAAGTTTTTCATATGGTAGCACACTATGATTATTAGGCCCACCTAAATCACAATCAACTGTATTCTCCAAAAAAGAAACAATAAAATTCATGGATGGTCTACAGTTGTGCCCTGTCCAATACAGTAGCCACCAGCTATTTAAAATTGATTAATTAAAATTTAAAATTTCATTCCTCTGTAGCCACATTTACAGTGTTCCACATATGGCTAATGGCTACCCTACTAGGCACTGCAAAAGAAAACATTTCCATTACTGACAAAGTTCTTTTGGGATTTAGTGCTAGTCTAGATCACATTTAAAACCCAAACACTTTGAATATAAACTTTTCACAGCTTGGCAACCTAAACTTTGAACTTCAGAACATATGAAGAACATATGTCCTCACAAAATAATGAGCATTGGCAATATCTTGAGCTCTCATTTTTAAAGTCTGCCTTGTGTGCAGATAGATTTAATAGTGAGTAAGCTTTTTGTTATACTAAAACTCTCTCCAAGTGATACATATACACGAACTTCAGTGAGTGGGGATTCAGGACCATTTTTGTAACTAACTCAAATGCAATACCTGCCTTTCCGTATAATTTATGCAATACTGAAAATTACAAACTTTAGTTTCATTATCCTTAAACTATATATGTATATATGATAACCAGGTAAAGCAATTCTAGCTTTGATGCCCAGTCCACACAAATATGAGTATCCCTGTCTTAAGCGGCGGTGGGGGGGGGAATAAGCACGGATAAATGAGGCAATGCCCAGGAGTGGGTGTCAGGCAGAGAACTGTATATGTATGCGGTCTGTGCTGGTCATCTCCATGTGTAAAGACACCCCCATGATTCTTAAGACAAATCCTAACAAAAGAAAGTCTGTGGGATGGGGGCTACCTTGAACACTGTGTGTCCAGTCTGGATTATCTCCAGAAAGGTCCACAGCCACCTGTGGTCCCAGGGGAAGGGGCCAACCCTCTGACACGGAAACACTTCCAGGGGTGGACGAGATTGGGGGGGGGGGGAGCAGTGAAGATCACAAGTGCCTGTAGAAGCAGGAGCTGACAAGATCAGAGGCTGGGACAAGAAGAGGGGGCTGTGACCACCCATTGCCCAGCCCAAGCCCTCTCCCGGCCCCCGGACAGGCGAGTTACATAACCCCGGCGGGCGTCTCTCGGCGCCGGGCGAGTGGTGCAGGCGGCGAAGACAGCCCCCGCGTCCGGGGGCTGCTCTTTCCCTACCTCCGCCGGGGGCCGGAGTCCGGCCAGGGGAGCAGCCACCGCCTCCGCCCGGCACAGGCTGGACTCCCGGGCTTTCGGTTTCCGGCCCTGGCGCTCGCACAACCCCAGAAACCAACACACAGACACCATAACAAAGGCGGCGACGCGGCGGCAACACCGGAGTAGGAGGACTAGGGGACCACGGTGGAGCTGGCAGTCAGCCCACCTACCCGCCGGAGGGCACGGCCGCCTATTCCAGCCGGTACAGCCGCGGGGCAGGCGGCCGGCGGGAAGAAGGGGGTGCTTTGAGGTGCTACTCACTCTCGTCAGGCAACTGGTCGAGCTCCGCCATCTTGAACGAGCCGCGCCGCTTTTTCAAAGGCTGCCCGCCGCGGTGCATTGTGGGGCGGAGACTGTCTTTGCGAGGGAGGTTCGAATGCGGAGCTTGCTGCCCGCGGCGCCGCGCCGCGCTGCTCCCGCCGCGGCCGGCTGAGGCGGGCCCGGCTCCGCCTGCGCCTGCCCGGGAAGCGGGTGCGCCGGGTGGCCGCGCCTCGCCCTCCGCCCTCACCCCCGCCCCGGGCCGGAGGGTGGGAGGAGGGAGGCCGCGCGGAGAGGCCCGGCGCCCGAGCGCGGGGGGCGCAGCGCCAGCTTCTGAGTCCCGCCCGGGCCGCGCCGCCCGCCCGCCTGTCCTCTCCGGGGCTCGCTCCCGGCGCGCGTTTCGCGGCTCGCGCTGCAGCTGTGGGAACTGCAGGCTGTTTGTTCCGAGAAGGGAACGGGAGTAAGGCCCCGGCGGGCCGAGGCGTGAGGCAGGGAGGGGGCACCTGTGGCCCCGACACGGGAGAAGAGCCCTTGGTTGTTGATCACGTTACGCCAGCGGAGCTTTCCATGAAGTCAAGTATTCTCGGTTCCTCAGACCCACATTTCTCAGGCTCCTCGGTCACCCCCAGCCCCGAGCTTAGCTGCTGCAGCCACCTAGTGTGTGGGTCCAGGACTCAGGATCTCAGCGGCCTCTGGTGAGCCGGGGACTCTAGCTCCTGAAGATTGGAAAATGAGCTCCCCGTGCAGCCCGGAAAGAGAGACCTTGAGAGGTCGTGAAGTTAGTCATTTAGGCAGGCAGCTAAGAACTGTTCTGCTCAGCCTGTGCATCCTTTTGACAATGGTCCGTGTAGTGAACTGGGAGAGAACTACAAAATGACTCACTGATGGCTTCCTGGGGATAAAACTAACAGTGGCACTACATGGTGATTAAGTAACTTGATCTAAATGTAATGAGGAAACTGGATGAGAATTGATCCTTTATTGAAAGAATCCAGCAAAAGATTTCACAAATTCCTGTTTGTAACAGTTTCCAGTAATAAACCACTGTTTGTGGGTTTTTTTGTTTTTTTTTACAATTTCTTCAACAAATGTTTTTGAGTAACAAGCCTTTTCTCCAGGAATTTATGGGGAATAAGAGGTAGGACAGTTAAGAATTGAAAAAAACCACATGATGAATTCCAGAAAATCAAAGAAGTTAAAAAGATGATACATTGAGATGAAAACAGAACAAACAGGCCAGCCAAGGCTAAGAAATTGAACTTGCTGTGAGCATTGTAGCAATGACGAAGTCACATTTTAAATAACGGGATTGGCGTGTTTCCATTTGTTTTAGAATAAAACTTTTGAGAAATGGATTGAAGGGGAACAAGATGAGAGTTTGGAAACCAGGCAGGAGGAAGTCTTTTGGGGCAAGCCAAGAACAGCAGAGAGATGTCTCTTCAACTGGCTGAAGAAGTTCAGAAGTTGTGTGGAGGCCTGATTGGGATTCTGGCTGATAGTTGTAGTTGTATAATCTCAGACAAGTTTGCTTCTTGACTTAATTCTGAGTCCCTCAACTTTTCATCTGTAAAATGCAGAGGGTTAAATGAGTTGATAGATGTAAAGACCTTATAATAGCTACTAGCACGCAGCAGTTAGCCACTACTACCTCTGGCACTGGGTAGAATGTGACACATTGGTGGGGGATGCAATCCACCTCTCAAAGAAACAAGGAAGTATGGGAAAAAAAGAGTGACTCAGCAAGCTCTTTTTTCCTCATTAGTGAAGCCATGGATAACTGAGTACTGGGATGGTGTAACAATAGTCCACTTTATGCTTTGGATATATTCCTTAGTGCTTTGCCACTACAATTTATTTTTAAAAGGGACTTTTTTTCTCTTCTTCTGTCCCTGCTCCTTCCTAATCTCACTCTGGTCCATAACCCAGAGGAAACAGAATTACCTTTCTTCCCAGTTTTAGACAGATTTATCTGTCCTGGAGCACATACCTACCATAGGAATGAAGTCATCCAGACTTTGGGGATGGTACTAGAAGGTCTCAGAAATGACTATCTCCCAAATTAACAAGTGAATTACAACTTCCAACAGAGTGTTACCGCTGTTGACCGGTGATGAGTCCTTGCTTCCCCAATGTTGAAGAATAACACCAGAGAAGCACGCGGAGGCAAGGTCAGAGTAGAAATTAGAAGTTTATTAAAGGACAGCAGAAAAGACTTCTCCTGGGCTGGGGTTATGGCTCAGTGGTAGAGCACTCCCCTTGTACATGCAAGGCCCTGGGTTCAATCCTCAGCACCACATATAAATAAATAAAATAAAGGTATTGTGTCCAACTACAACTATAAAAAAAATAAATATTAAAAAAAAAAAAAAGAGAGAGAAAAGACTTCTCCCGGAGGAAGAAGGGGACCCAAGAGGTGGAATCCGTGGAAGTGTGGTTGTTTCCCCTTTTTATAGTTCTTTCAGTGATGGAATGTAGGTTGGAAGGCCCAAGGGGTGGGACACAGGTGGGCCAAAGAAGTAATCTGGGCAGGAGGGACTTCATTAACACTTCTTTGGGGGCTGGGGATGTGGCTCAAATGGTAGCGCGCTCGCCTGGCATGCGTGCGGCCCGGGTTCGATCCTCAGCACCACATACAAACAAAGATGTTGTGTCTGCCGAAAAATAAAAATGTTAAAAAAAAATTCTCTCTAAAAACAAAACAAAACACTTCTTTGGGATGGGCTATCTTCAAATCTGCTGGGGCTGTTCATTAACATTTCTTTGGGATGGACTTTGGGCCTAGGGCTTTTCTTGGGACTTCATTAACATTTTAAGAGTTGCTCAACTTTTTCGGAAATTCATTCTCAACATGGCCTCCATTTTAGATTTCACTCGATATTAGACCCGATTTACCTAACTACACTGACTGCCTAATTTTAAATCTGGCTTCAAGAGAATTTATGAAATGCAGTCTTTGAGTCACCTTTTTAAAGCCCCCTCTTCCTGCTGATGGGCAGGATCACAGCCTCTGGGACAGGAGTTCCTTGTGTTTCTCCTTTGCTAGCAAAGCAATAAACCTTCTTTTCCCTTTTGGATTGGCATCCTGGACATAGAGGGAGCTTTCAGCAACAATAGAAGGGGGAACAAGGAGGGTGGAAGTTCAATTTGACAAAGTAACCCTTCACAATGAATTTAACCCCTCCTGTGTCTTCTAACACATTCTGATCTGCTAAGAAGATGAAAACACTGGTCCTAGCACCTGAGGGCCTTTAGCAGCTTGCATTTCATCATCAATTTGGAGTTATGAAAAATCAACCCTCTAAGAATGATAAAATAGAAACAAACATGAAAGAGCCTAGGAGTGTGAGAGAAGCAGAAATTCTGTGAATATCATGATGGTTGGAGTATTGTTAGACCAAGGTAAACTAGGTTTTATTCTGAGGTAGTTTTTACATACACATAACAGCAGGGTTGCTGATTAAAACAATATTTTTAGGCCCTTCCCCCAATAATCTGCTTTTTAAAACTGGCTCAGGTATTGTTATAGTAATGGAAAGCTGATTAACCCACTGTACTACCTAGGCTATAACGTGAAGATAGAGTGAAAAAAAATTAGATAATAAGATAAACACAGTGGCTTATGCCTGTAGTCCCTGTGATTTGGAAGGCTGAGCCAAGAGGATCACAAATTCAAGGCCAGCTTCAGCAATGCATCACAACCCTGTCTCAAAATAAAAAATGAAAAGGACTGGGATATAGCTCAGTGGTAAAGCACCCCTGGGTTCAATCTCCAGTACCTAAATTAATTAATTAAATGTTGAATTTTATGTTATTTTAACCACTCTTTTAGTCTGTTTTGTACTACTAAATCAGAATGCCTGAGACTGGGTAATTTATAAACAACAGCTTTATTTTTTATGTTTCTGGAGGCTAGAAACTGCAAGATAGAAGGTTTCACATCTAGAAAGGGCTTTGGTGCTGTATCATCCTATGGTAGAAGTCAGAAAGGAAAGAGAGGGGCTGGGGTTGTGGCTCAGTGGCAGAGTGCTCCCCTAGCACGGGTGAGGCACTGGGTTCCATCCTCAGTACCACATAAAAATAAATGAATAAAAATAAAGGCATTGTGTCCACATACAACTAAAATATATATATATTCAAAAGAAAAAAGAAAGGAAAGAGAGGTTGCATGTGAGAGAGAGAAGTGGCTGAATTCACACTTCTATCAGGAACCCACTTTCTTGTTGACTAATCCACTCCCACAATAATGACATTAATTTTTTAGGAGATTATATATATATATATATGTATATTTGTTTTGGGGGGTGGGGGGGACTGGATATTGAACCCAAGGGTGCTCTGCTATTGAGCTACAACTCCAGCTCTTTCATAATTTTTTATTGTGAGACAGGGTCTCACTAAATTGTCCAGGCTTGCCTCCAACTTGTGATCCTTCTGCCTTAGTTTCCTAAATCACTGGGATTATAGGTGTTTGTCACCATGCCCAGTGCCTGTGGACACTGGGGATGGTACTAAAAGATCTCAGAAATGACTGTCTAACAACATTCTAACAACATTCTAACAACAGTCTAACAACATTCTAACAAGAGCAACCACAATTTTAAAAATTCATATTATACAAATATCACACAGTAAATATACATTTACTAAATATATATGCATAGACTAAACAATATAAGATACCCAATATTAATGGTGGTTAACTAGGAAGGTGGGATTTGGGTGATTTTTATTTTCTTTATATGTATATATATAACTTTTCTACAGTAAATTTTTTATGACTTTTATAATAAAAACAACCATTGAAAAAAGGTGGTATATCTGTACAATGGAACATTATTCAGCCATAACAAGAATGTATTGATAAATGTTACAGTGTGAATGAAATTTGTAAACATCATGCTAAATAAAAGAAGCCTGTCACAAAAGACCACATAATGTATGATTCCATTTATATGAAATGTCCAGAATAGACAATTCCATAAAAACAGAAAGCGGATTAGCAGTTGCCAAGGACTGGTAAGGTTGAAGTGGGGTATGGGGAGTGATTACTAAAAGGCACAGGGTTTCTTTCTGGGGTGATAAAAATATTCTAAAACTAACTGAGGTAATGGTTGAACAACTCTTTTTTTTTTTTAATGTTTATTTTTTAGTTGTAGTTGCACCCAATACCTTTATTTATATGTGGTGCTGAGGATCAAACCCAGGGCTTCGCACATGCTAGGCAAGTACTCTATCACTGAGTCACAACTCTAGCCCCTGTACAACTCTTTACATATACTAAAACCATTGAATTTTAAATTTTAAATTGATGAATTGTATGGTATGTGAATTATATCTCAATAAAACTGTTGCCAAAAAATATTATTTTCAGATTGTTAATCAGCTTTCTGTCACTATAAAAAATACATAATCAAATTATAAAGAGAAAAAGGTTTACTTTGGTTCACATTTTGGAGGTTCCAGTCTATGGTCCATTGTCCCCATTGGTTTGGGCCTGTGGTAAGGCAGCAGGTGACAGAACACTACTCTTCATCTCATGGCCAGGAACAAGAGAATGAAAAGGGGACTGGGGTCTTTCAACCCCCTTCAAGGCCATATCCATCCCCAGTGACCTAACAACCTCCCACTAGGTCCCACCTCTTAAAGGTTTCAGCATTGCCCAATAGCACCACCATGGGAACCATGCATTTAACACATGGGACATTGAGGAACATTCAAGATCCAAACCATAGCACAGACTTTAGGATTTGTCTCCATCTAAAATCTTTGGTAGTTACTTTGTACCAGATCCCTTTCTAAGTCACTTAATGAAAATAAGTCCAAGAGGCACTCTACTGGGAGATGTAAAATGATTGCTGCAAACAAAGACTGACATTAAACTGCTATCCGTTCCACTCTGACTTTTCTTCCAAACATCTTACTAGTCTGCAAATATGCTAGAAAGAGAAACTGCTTTTCCTGTTGGACCCAAGTGGCTACAAGAAGATGCAAACTGAATTCCTAACAGATCCTGCTTTTTTTAGAATGAGTCCTAGGAGGGTCATCAAAATACCTGTATCTCCTGAGATCCAGGTGAATGGACCATTTGGTTAAAGTGGAGGAGGTGATTATTAAACCTGTCTCTTAGGGCTATAGTGAGAATTAAATGAGATCACTTATGTAAAATACTTGGCTCACATCCCAGCACATAAACACTAGCCCTCTACCACTCTATCTTATGTCCTGCTTTCCTAAGTTATACCCAGAAGGGACTAAATATTGTTAGCTCTTTTCCAAGATACTGCTTCTAAAGACATTGTTCTTGGCAAAATTTACTGGTATATACCAGGTTATTTATGGAAGTCTCTTTGTTTCCAATTTGCATAATGAAGCCAGGATGAGGAAGAACAACACTTCCTTGAAGGAATAGCAGTAACCTCTTTTGCCAGATATCTTTTGTAACAAACTATAAAAAGTTATAAGAAAGGGCTGGGATTGTGGCTCAGCAGTAGAGTGCTCCCTGAGCATGGGCGGGACCCGGGTTCGATCCTCAGCACCACATAAAAATAAAGGCATTGTGTTAAAAAAAATGTTTTTTTAAAAAAGTTATGAGAGATTATTCTATGGGAAGGAAAGTAGAGAGAGATACTCACCACACACAAACACTCTCAATCACTGTCCAGAATTTCTTAAATAAATTGGGGGATAAGTTGAAGTTAGGGAGAGGAAATGTAAGAAGAAGTATTAATGGCAGAGAGGCATGCACAAAGGCATAGTTTTTATTCCAGGAATTTGGTATTTAAGATGAAGTGTGACAAGAGGTAATGTTACTAGAGTCCTAGGCCAGAGGGTCCTAACAAATCAGGTTCAGCCACTCACCCAAAAACCAAATGGAAAAAGTAAAGGGGAAAAGCAAGAAAGGAACATGAATTTTTACAGCCATACTGGGAAGATGAGGTGAAATCAAGCATCTTGACCCTGTCTTCAGGGCACTAATATGCACTTCAAGTTTACATAGAGAATGAATAGGGGCAGAGAGCTAAAGATATTCATAATTAAGTAATCTTGGTCAAACTGTGGTCTGATTGATTGGGGGTGGGGGGATGAGTACCAGGAATTGAACCCAGAGGTGCCAAATCACTGAGCCACATCCTCAGCTTTTTAATGTTTTATTTAGAGATGGGGTCTTGCTGAGTTGTTTAGGGCCTCCCTAAGTTGCTCAGGCTGTCTTTGAAGTCATGATCCTTCTGCCTCAGCCTCCTGAGCCACTGGGATTACAGGTGTGTGCCACTGAGCCTCGCTGGTCTGATTGATCTTTGTATCTGTTCTGGTTCTGCCAGGTGGGGCTTCAGAGAAGTCCTTATCACTGTAGGGGAACAATTTGGTTCCCATGAAATAGTCTTGCTTAGGGAGGCAAGCCTCAGTTCCTGTCATGGGACAACTGCTCCTGCTTAGGGGCATGATCTCATGATGTGGTGATTGTTATGGTTTTCATGTGAGGTGTCCCCCCAAAACTCCTGTGTTTCTGCAGGAACATTCAGAGGTGAAATGATTGGATTGTGAGAGCTAGACCTAATTAGTCCATCCTAGATTGAATGAACTGACTGGGTAGTAACTGTAGGCAGGTGGGGTATGGTTAGAGGAGATAGGTCACTGGGGGATGCATCTTCCCTCTGGCTCCTTCCCTCCCCAACTTCCTTGTTGCCATGAGCTGAGTGGCTTCCCTCCACTAGCTTTTTCTCCATGATGTACTGCCTCATCCTGGGCCCAGAACTACGGAGTCAGCAATGGTCTCAGTCAGACTAAGACCTCTGAAACCGTGAGCCCCAAATAAATTTATCCACCTTTAAGTTGTTCTTTGATCACACTGACACAATCTAATAGTGATCTGTTGCCTCAGTCTGGCTGCAGCAAAATAACGGGGGTGGGGGGTGGGGGGGTGACGAGCAACTTGTGTAGATTGATACAGCAGGAGTGGGAGCCGTTTATTGTAGGACAGGAGGGGTATGTATACATTCCACACAGCTTATCTTAATTAGCATAAACTAGATACATCAGTCAACCAATAAGAAATCTCCACACTTAATGGCTCTCGCTGGCGTTACTTCACAAACCACTCCCTCTGGCATTTTGCCAGGCGCCATCCAGACTTGTTTACAGACTCTAACAATCTGTCTGCACCACTCTGTTTCTGGAATTCAAGGTGACTACAGGTTTAGGGCAATGACTAAAGACTTCTAGTTGCTGCTCCAGGGGGTCTGGAATAGGATATTGTTAAAACTGGTAGATGAATGTCACTCTCTGCAAGTCCTAAAAATATCTTAGTTACTCATTTCAGTGTCCTTGGTTTTGAAGAGAGAAGAGATGGGTTGGGTAAATTTAAGGCTAATAAACCTTGCATTACACTCCTCAAGTGATTAACATGATTACATGCAGAGATGAGTAGGAATCTGACCCAAAGTTTAAAGTAAGAAAGAAGACAGATAAAAATGAAGGCAGAGATGCTAAGATTTTTATCCTGTTTTAAATTTTTATCCTGTTTTTATACCCATGGGGCATCTGTAGGCCCAAGAGAACAGTCAGGACTTTTAGCAAAAGCAGCCTCTAATTCCCTTTTTCAGTAAGACTATAGAGAGAAACAGGGAAAACACAGAGTATGAGGGGGTGCACTTTTAAAACCTGGTTGTAAAGTGGGTTTTGGTAGCCATGGAGGTACATCACTCCTATCTCTAGCTGTGTTATGGTTTAGATATGAGGTGTCTCTCAAAAGCTCACGTGTGAGACAATGCAAGAAGGTTCAGAGGAAAAATGATTGGGTTGTGAGAGTCTCAACCTAATTAGTGGATTAACCCCCTGATGGGGGGTTAACTGAGTGGTAAATAGAGGCAGGTGGGGTGTGGCTGGAGGAAGTGGTTAATGGGGGGTGTGTAGCTATGGGGGTGGAGAGTGAAGATCTCTCTCTGCTTTCTGATCATGATGTGAGCTGCTTCCCTCCACCACACTCTCCCGCCATTGTGTTCTGCCTTACCTCAAGCCCTGAGGAATGAAGTCAGCCCCTTCTACGGACTAAGACCTCTGAAACCATGAGCCCTCAAATAAACTTTCCTCCTCTACAGTTGTTCTGGTCAGGTCTTTAAGTTGCAGCGGCAAAAAAAGCTGATTAAAACAAGCTGTGAGGGGTACTGTTAACTGATAGCCTTTAACTGCTGCCCACTAAGATCTACCACAGCATTCACACTAATGCCATGCTCTCTCAGGCTGCTCCTAGCCAATAACTGAGCTTGGCATTGATGCTGGAGCCAGGCCATTTTCACCCAACTAGGGTCTTTGCTCTGAGCTCCTGCATGGCATGATCTGAACTGGCTACATGCTTATCCACAGAGCTGCCTGGAGCATGATGGTGAACCTTGGCTAACCACTATGGAATATGTCAAATTATATTCTATATTGGTCTGTGCATTGTTTGAGAGGCTGCATGTAGCATCCTTTCGGCACCATTTAAAAGTAGTTTCTTTGTTGGAACTTAAAGAATTTCCATGACTAAAGCTGGTCATGGAGTTGAAAGATGTCTATATGACCAGCTCACTCTAAGAGCTCCAACCATGGTCAGCTCTGGACGTCCTGGTACGCATGCCCATGATGATTCAAGATGTGGAAATACAGCACATCCTGTGAGACCTAGCAATGGGAGGCCAAAAAAAGCCTGTATCTGAAATCTCCAGCCTCTTGATTGTATCTGCTACTACCATACTGTATCCTTTGTGGGTAAAACCTTGGTATGTGAGTAAAAACTGTCACAAGTCCTTTCAGCAAGTAAACACAGAAGGTAACTCAAGTGTAATTAACACAACCTTCCATCAGCCTAGCCAGGATTTCCTCAGAGCTGCACTGTAGTCTGAAGCTCCTCCCAGCCAATGGTCCTTTCTTCCCTTCCTCTCTCTCTCCTCTTGCTGGTTGCAGACCAACATTCTGATTTGAGGCTCCTCTCCACCCCTGCCCACATACTCATGCTCTCTCCATTCTTTATTCTTCAAAATTGTTTCCCAAAACCAATAGATATTTTGTACACTTGATTCTGTCCTAGTACCTGCATCTCAAAGAACCTGATCTGGAACACATGGTATTAGGAGTGGTCTGGAAAAGCAGATAATTTGGGACTGATAACTCCTTACCTGGCTGGCAAGGTGTATCCCATCCCCAGTGAAATGTGGGACCTGGAGAATACTTACCATGAGGTGGCTGAAGATGTCACGGTGGTGTTCTGGGAAAAATTCTAGGGGAGAGGAAGATCTTTGCTGGTGAGATGATTCAGGCATTCAAGACAGGAAAGGAACTACTTAAAAGGACAGTGGAGTTGGCTGGTTATTATAAGTTGTACTAATGTCTTGTATAGAAATAATGGAAAAAGGAATTAACAACCTAAACACTAAGCAGAGAGCCTATGGCCTCTTTGGTAGTTTACAAGCAGACTGGTAGTGCCTCCACGAAGCATGGACACAGCTTAGGAGCAAACTTAGGACTTAATACTTATTGTCATCGAGCTCTAAAGACATTTAAATAAGCAGTCAAGGTAGGTTTCCTATGCTAATATCAGAATCCTGGTGGAGAAGATATAGACCCTGACCCGTGAAAAGGAAGCATCTGTGGGGAGGTCTCAAAGATTTGGCTCTGCAGACTCAGAAGTGAAAGAAGTGTTTAACCCTTCCTGTTAAGAGCTAATCTTTCCTCTGTGTTGGAAGAACTGCAGAATCTGCTCTCTGACAAACAATAGGATTCCCCTTCAAGAGTGTGTTCCTTGAGGAGGCCCAGAAGACATAAAGCCAGCAGGCCTGTGCTGGTGAAAAGAATAGCAGCATTAAGGGGAAATTCAGTGGTGACTCTTTTCTGCAGATCAAGGGTGATGGTAGGAGAGGCAGTCACAGGCTGGACTCACTAAGTGTGATAGATGCCCTGATGAATATAATAGAGGCAAGATGACAGTGCTCAACAAGAGAAGGTAGAGGGTATGCTATGTCTTTACCATAGAAGTCAACAAGATTGAGGGATAGCCAATGGAAATTGACCTGTGGGACATGTGGAAATGGAAATGGTTAATAGAACATGGTATTTCTAGAGGCAAGATATAGAAGCAGCTAATAAGTCTGTTGTTTTTCTATAATCAAAAGAAGGCAAGATTAGAGGAGTGGGAGATTGAGGACAATCCCCCAGAAAAAAGTCATGATCCCTTGCTTAATTCCAAGACCTATGCCAACTTTCAGATCTGGAACCCATTCCTAGCCAGACTAGGAAGAAGGACTCTAACACTGCAACAAGTGATAATTATAATGATTCCCAGTCAATCCCCAAAGGCACTTATGAGGAAAGTGACAAACCCAGATATTTCAAGAATTATTGAATGCAAAGTGTTATGGTTTAAGTAGTGTCCCCCAAAAGCTCACGAGTGAGAGAATACAAGGTTTGGAGGAAAAATGATTGTGTTATAACCTTAATCTAATCAGTTAATTACTCCCTGATGGGATTAACTGGAGGCAGGTGGGTGTGGCTAGAGGAAGTGGATCCTTTGGGGCATGCATTTGGGGTATATATTTGTATTTGGCAAGTGGAGACCTCTCTCTCTACTTCATAATCATCATGTGAGCCACTTCCCTCTACCATACTCTTCTGCCTTGATGTTTTGCTTCACCTCCAGCCCTGAGGAATGGAACCAGCCTTCTATGGACTAAGACCTCTGAAACTCTGAGACCTCAAATAAACTTTTCCTCCTCTGCAATTGTTCTGGTCAGGTTCTTTTAGTCACAGCAGTGAAAAAGCTGATGAAAACACAAGATCTAAGTTGACACTGAGAGTTACAGACCAGAAGACATCATAAATCCCCTTTAGAGTAGAATATAATAAATGGAGTCCTTATCAAAGTCAAGCTTATAGTAGATCTGCTGTGTCTGTGGATGTACCCGGTGGTCATTTCTGTGGTCCCTGAGCTGGAATAACCTCTCCCATGTGGTCCATGGGGTTAGAGCTACTATAGTAGGAAAGGTTAAAGGTTAAATGAAAGTCCTGAATCTTTCAGAAGATATTAAATTTAAAAAAAATCAAATCCTAGATCTAAAGTATATCTAGTCTGGTATTTGATTTTTAAAAAATCATTCTGTTTAATACAGACACATTTTAGTTAGCTTTTTGACATTGTGACAAAAAGAACTGATAAGAACAATTTAGAGGAGGAAAAGTTTATTTTTGGCTCATGGTTTCAAAGGGTGAGTCCATGGTTGGCTGACTCCATAACTCTGGGTCCAAGGTGAGATAGAACATTGTGGTGGAGGAAAATAGCTCAGAACATAGCAACAGGAAGGAGAGAGAGCTCCACTTACCAGGGACAAAATATAAACCCCCAAAGGCATGCCCCAGTGGGCTAGCTCCTCCAGCCACACCCTCTCTACTTCATTTACCACCCATTTGATCCATATAACTCTCATAATTGAATTATTTCCCTCTGAACATTCTTGTATTGTTTCACACATGAGTTTTGGGGGACACTTTATATCTAAACCATAACAAGAAAAGTTTTCAGCACTTATAAAAATCATTCAGTCACACTTGCACCTACTAAATATTTTCTCATGTTCAACAAAACTCATCCAAATAAGTTGTTCCATCATCTAAAAAGAAGAGTAACACTGTGGATGTAGCTCAGTGGTAGAGTGCTTGCCTAGCACATGTGAGACCCTGGGTTCAATCCCCAGCAATAGAAAAAGACAGAAAATGTCTGTACAATCTGTACAAACAACTCTCAGAGGTTCTTCTAGTTCTTCCTTTATTGTTATAACACTTAACAACAATAGCTCTTCATCTCACTGGGATCTGAATCTAAAATTATATTCTTCCTCACAAACCAAGTATAATCAATTTCATGTTCACCCAAAATACCATGAAGAGTCACTACAAGATTGAGAATGGTAATGAATTCATGTTAAACAATTGATGTGTTCTATGGGACCCTATTTCATGATGTACTATTCAGTGTTTCCACTGCTGTGATAAATACTTGAGATAAAGAACTTATAAAGAGAACAGGTTTCTTTTGGCTCATGGTTTCAGTCTATGGTGGCTTGGCCCTCTAGCTTTTGGGTCTGTGGCAGCATAGTACATCATGGTGGGAGCATGTGACAGAGAAAATGGTTCACCTTATGGTGGTAAAGGGGCAAAAAGGGAAAGAGGAAAAGACTAGTATTTCAATATTTCTTTAAAGGCATACCCTCTGTGACCTAACTTCCTTATATTTGACCCCAATCCTAAAGGTTCCACCACCTTTAAATGATGCCACAGGCTGGTGGCCAAGCCTTTATAACACATGGGTATTCCTAAATCAACTTTTAAATCCCTCTTTGTTGCCTTCTTACTCCAGTTGAGTCATTTTCTTCAAGTTCCCCTGGATGACCTAGTGGATAACTACAACAAATCCTGGTAAGCAAACTGAAAAGATAATTTTAATGTATGCTGTCTACTATAAATAATAGCTTATTAAAAATATTTTTAGCTGTAGATGGACAAATACCTGTATTTTATTTATTTATTTTTATGCAGCACTGAGGTTCAAACCCAGTGCCTCACACATGCTAGCTACAACCCTAGCCTAATAGCTTATTTTTTGTTTTGAATAAAGTAATACTTTAGGTTTGATTCAAAGCCCTTTCTCAATGTTTTCATTCAGTTCCAATTTTATTATCATTTGGGGCCCAAGTCCAATTTTATTTTCATTTTTATTAATATGAATACACATTGCTGCCAGAAATATAACGAGTTGCTCATTGAAATTGTTGATAGCTTTTCCAGGCATTGTTGAACTACAGCCGTTTTGTTCTGTTCCAGCTACAGCAGAGGGGCCTGTGGTTGAGTTGGACAGTCAGACCAAGTACATGCTGTCTGTGCATTATAGGATGGTTAGCAACACCTCTGGCTTCTACCTTTTGGATACCAGTAGTCCCTTCCCAGCTGTGCTAATAAAAAGTGTCTCCAGACATTGTGAAGTATTCCCTGGGGATTAAAATTATCCCTGGCTGAGAACCACTATTATAGGGATATTTTAGCTTTACTCCTTCCCAGGTTGCAGATGTGGCCTTTGTGGGATCTCTACTGAACCTGAGGATTATTTGGAACTCAAACATCTTCCAACACTGTGTGGGCTCTGGGCATTGTTCAAAACTTGACTACCTGGTTATATTATAGTCCGGCTTTGTAGAATTTCATGTTTTATATATACACAGTTAATTTCTATAGTACAAGACTCAAGAAGACCTCGAGTCTTTCTTTCTTGGCTTATTTCTCTGGGCTCCTTTCTCTCTGTTACTCTGTTTTACAAATTTTAAACCTGGCTGGGCCCCGTGGTGCATGCCTGTAATCCCAGTAATTTGGGGGGCTGAGGCAGGAGGACTGCAAGTTCAAAGCCAGCATCAGCAATTTATCAAGACTGTATGCAATTTAGTGGGATCTTATCTCAAAATAAAAAAATGAAAAGGACTGGGTATGTAACTCAGGGGTAAGGCACCCCTTGGTTCAATCCCTAGTACAAAAAAAAGAAAGAAAGAAAATTAAAGTTACCTTAGCCTCCTTAAACCAATCTTTGTCCTTTAACTTAGAGAAACCACCATAATCTGCCTATATTCCCTCTTGCATTAGAGCAGACTAGGAAGTTTCTCTAGGCAGAAAACCTAGATGATTCTTGGGCTCACTTCATTTCTTTCTCTTCTCAAGGATCACAGTCTTGTTGTATTGCTTGTTGTACAATGTCAATGAAAATTGTTTTATATGTTTTGCCCTGTTTTCTAACAGCAGGAGAGCATGTATGATACTAATTATTCTGTCATTGCTGGAAACAGAAGTTAACAATTAAATTTTAAACATTTCATCTTCTAACATGCCCCATTGATGTTGGTCTTCCTTCCTTTGTCTCTTTAGTACTTATATTGAAAAAAAAATAACAAAAAAACACTTGATTAGTGAGTAGGTAAAAAAAAAAAAAGACATTTCAAGTAAACATTATTTTATTTTGGGGGATTATCTTACCCCAAATTTGCCATATTTTTCTATTTGCTTTTGGATGATTATATTCATCAATGAATAAACACTGACCATATCCATTATTCATTGTACCAAAGGTGGACACACCTGCATTTCAAATTAGCAAGTAAGCAATCAACACTCAGTTCATCAATCTAGCAACAATGATGATCTTCCACCTGAGTCCCTTTGTCATTTGAAGCTGAGGCTTTTAGGCAATGTTTCTAGTAAAAATAAGTAAAATTACGTTACAATATATTTGATCATCAAATGATAAACACTTTTCAACTTGTCATCATTAAAATAAAAACATTGCTATAAAACAAAAAAAACTACCTTATTACATACACAAATACATAAGAATAAGAGAATTAGCATTTTTTTTCTTTTTTAGCTGCATACATTGTTAGCATTGCCACAGGCACATATTTTTTTTTTCCCTGTACTGGGGATTGAGCCCAGGGGTACTCTGCCACTGGCTATATCCCCAAACTTTTTAAAAATTATTTTGAGACCCGGTCTCATTAAATTGCTAGGGCTGGCCTCAAACTTGTGACTTCCTGCTTCAGCCTCCTGTCTTGGATTACTGGCATGTGCCACAGCATTATAATTATGTATCAGTCAGAGTTTAACTAGAGAAGAATGATGGATGATGTGGAATAAGGCTTTTTATTAGGATTAAAATGTGATTGGGGAACTGGTGAAGGAGTCTACATAAACTGGCTACCTCTGGGTCCAGCATGAGCCTGAAGTTGATGAAGATCAGCATGGCTGGCAAATGAGAAGAGATAGAAGTGGAGTGGAGTAGAGTCAGGACAAATTGCAATGTCAGTCTGTCTCATAGTGCCTTCAGACTCAATTCTGACCTGCAGAGAAAGCTCCTTTGTCATGGAGCTTGTTTCTGGCCTAGGATTAAGAGACCAAGGAAGGCTGGGCTTGGTAGTATAGGCCTGTAATCCCAGCAGCTTGAGGGGCTGAGACAGGAGGATTGTGATTTCAAAGCCAGCCTCAGCAATGGCCAGGTTCTAAGCAACTCAGTGAGACCCTGTTTCTAAGTAAAATACAAAATAGGACTGGGGATGTGGCTCAGTGGTTGAGTACCCCTGAGTTCAATTCCTGGTACCAGAGAGAGAGAGAGAGAGAGAGAGAGAGAGTCAGACCAAGGAAAGGGATTTGGTAGGAGCCGGGGAGCTGATGCTCCATTGGCTCTCTCGCACCAGGGATATGAGCCAGTACATGGGCGACAGAGAGAGTGAACTTCAGGGGTTCCTGGCACCCTTTAGTGTTCATTTGAATCTAATAGCTATTCAGTTTCCCTCCCACCTTCCATATTTCATTCAAATTTCTCTGTGGACAAATATTTCCCACATAAAGGAAAGGAATTCTAGGGAATGAAGTTCTAGCTTAATTAGACACAGTACAAAACCAACAAAATTCCTGCTAGAGAGTGTTTAGTACAGGAAAGGGGAACAAGCTTAAACACTATAGTTAGATTCAGGTTCTGACAAAGGTGCCAAAAAACATACATCAGAGAAAAGAGCCTTTTTAACAAAGGGTGCTGGGAAAACTGGTTATCCATTTGTAGAAGAATGAAACTAGGTTCCTCTCCCTACCCTGCATAAAAGTCAACTCGAAGTAGATCAAAGAAGCTCAGCACAGTGGCACATGCCTGTAATCCCAGTGGCTCAGGAGGTTAAGGCAGAGGATCTGAGTTCAAAGCCAGCCTCAGTAAAGTGAGACGCTAAGCAACTCAGTGAGACCCTGTCTCTAAGTAAAATACAAAATAGGGATGGGGATGTGGCTCAGTGGCTAAGTGCCCCTGAGTTCAATCCCCAGTATCCCCAAAAAAGAAAAAGAAAGAAAGAAATAGATAAAAGACCTAGGATTTAGACGAGAGACTTTGCAACTCCTAATAGAAAACATAGGGTCAGCACTTCAAAAGCAAGGATTTCTTCAATAGGACTCCTAAAGTTCAGGAAATAAGACCAAGAATTAATCAAGGGATGGCATCAAATTATAAGGCTTCATCACAGCAAAGGAAACAAGAATATGAAGATGGTGGATTAGAAGAAGGCTGCATTTCCAGTTGCTCCATGGCTCAGGATTCAAGCAGCAAGAGTACTGCTTTTTAATGAGGTGAGTGAGAGATTTCTCTAAAATTCAAGATTGGACAGTTAGAGTGTCTTAGAGACTCAGAAATTCAGGTACATTGAACAAAGAATAAGAAAGAGTACATTGGGAGACAAATCAGTTGTGGCATTGGCAGTGTTCAGGGATGTCAAGATGGTGGAGGCAGGGGACAAGAAAAATGCTATTGGACAAGACAGGAAGACGAGTCATTATGTTCCTGTTTACAATAAGTCCCATTACCATGACAACTCCCATCACTGAGGACTTATCACCCATGACAACTCCTGGCACAGGTGTGGTATTCTAAAATAATCAAGGGGGTAATGTGGACAGTATTCTAATTAAGTATACTAAAGTAACCAATGGACAAAAATTGGACAGTATTCTAATCAGGTATCATAAAGTAACCAATGGGAGTAAATGAGATAAGATCTCCAATCAGGTCCATATAGGAAGAGAACGCCTAATGGCTCAGCATATAAGAAAAGAATTTCCAGACATTAGGACCTTGAACCTAGGACCTTGAACCTCTCTCTCACCCACTCTGCTATATCTTACAGAGTACAACTTTCACCTTCCCCTTAAATAAAGTCTGTACTTTGGCTGTTATGTCTGTGTGTCTCGTTCAGTTCTTTGTTTGGGACACCAAGGACCTGGGTCCAAACTGGACACTCCAATGTTAATAGTAGCAGTGCTGGTTCACCATAGAGAGGAAGCATAACATAGAGAGAGAAACACAGTGGACATATTTGGTATGAAACAACCTGTAAATCAGATATACAGCCTGAACTTAGCTAATCCAGAGGATGCACAGTGAACTGACTTTTGAGAAGTACTCTGTATTTCTCAGCTAGAAAGTAGAGAGCTGAGGCAGGAGCCATCTTGAGAAGACCACACTATAGCTTGCTGCTTCAGAAGCCCATGAGATCATTGTAAAAGTCACCACATTGCTTTGGCAAGCACCTAACAAGTGGATTTGGGTGTGGCTTGCAGAATATGAGTGAAACAGGTATAAAGAAGATTATACCGAAGGTGATTCAAGTCAGAAAAACAAAGGGGAGTGCAACTTGCTTCCCCTTTGAGTGGCAGCTCATATGACCAGATGAAGAGGGTCAGGAAGCTGAACAGGAGGGTGTGAATACACTCAGGGACTAAGCCTGGGAAGGCTGTGTTTGTGGCAGCATAGTGTATGTTGGGTTGGCTCCCCTGCCTCTTGAGTAGAATTTTTGGGAGGCTCTTGAAATCCAGACTACCGGAAGAGGAAGGCAATTGCAGGGCTCTAAAGGTATGTTGATCTAATCTCTCCAGAGCAGATACCATCCAACAAAGCCCTTAAGGCCTGATTAGATCTACTTCCCTCAGAGGACTCTGCAGCAACCCTACTCTGGGTTGCATTAATTGGATCTATGCAAACAAAACTCCAGTGAACAGTACTTCCCATTCTATCTTACTGGTGAGAAGGGAAGCTGAGAACTACTTTAACCAGTTTCATTCCAACTGGCAGCTCAGTGAGCAACACAAAAGGAGGAAGGGGTTAACAATCCCTAGCCCTTGCACACATATTCTCTCTCCCTCCATCTCCCACCATAGCCCAAGAAAAAATGGAAAGAAGGACACTTGGGCATAGGCAGTGACTTAATTTTTTAAAATAATTTTTAGTTATAGATGGACACAATATATTTATTTTGTTTATTTATTTTTATGTAGTGTTGAGGATCAAACCCAATGCCTCACATGTGTGAGACAGGCACTCTGTCACTGAGCCACAACTCCAGCCCCAGTGACTTCATTCTTGTCAACTGTTTTGACCACTTTAGTGGAGAAAGTTCTTCTGTCATTCTCTAAGAATTTCTTTCTTCCCCCCCATTTTTTTTTTTTTTTTTGTAGTTGGACACAATATCTTTATTTTATTTGTTTTTATGTGGTGCTGAGGATCGAACCCAGGGCCTTGCACATGCTAGGTGAGTGCTCTACCTCTGAGCCACAACCCCAGCCCTTTCTCTCTCTTTAATGTTCCTACTGTGCTGATTGGTTTGTGGATATATAGACATATACATACTTGTTATTTTTTCCCATTTTTAGCATTTTTAAACATAGTTATTTTTTCTTGCCTTGTCGTTGGAGGGTTAAGGTTTTGGGTTTATTTTTTGTTTTGTCTATTTCTCTTTCTTCTGCTAACAACCAAATTCTGTTGTTCTCTTTCTCTCTTTACTTAGTTTTTCCCTCCTCCTCCTTTTTTTAAAAAAAATATTTTATTTTTTAGTTATAGTTGGACACAATACCTTTATTTTATTTATCTATTTTTATGTGGTGCTGAGGAATCAAACCCAGGGCCTCACACATGCTAGGCAAGTGCTCTACTGCTAAGCCATAACCCCAGCCCGATTTTTAAAAAAATATTTTTAGTTGTAGATGGACACAATATCTTTATTTTATTTATTTATTTTTATATGGCCCTGAGGATTGAACCCAGCACCTCCCACGTGCCAGGAAAGTGCTCTACCACTGAGCTACAGCTCCAACCCAACCTCCTCCTTCTTTATAACCATCACTTGCTACATCTCTTTTTCATTCTCTGTTCACATTCTGAACATTCTAAACTCTCATTACCTTCCTCTAATATATTCTTTTCTCTTAATGAACTATATTTTAACCATATTTTAGAACAATTTAGTTTATATAATTCCTGCCACCACCATTCATGTTTCAATTATTACTGCTGTGGATGACACAGTTGAATTAAAGCTGTTTGCTTTAATGCCAGATCTAGTTCATGATTATTGTTGTTTTTGCTGTTGACAGTTTCTGACCTCACATTCCTATTTTATGGTAATTGGTGTTGTAGAACATAGTGGGCACCAGGTATTTATTTTAATGCTGTATATAGTTTGCATGAGTTGTTGCTATTGTTTGTTTCTTCATTTTCTATGAGGTGCTGAGAACCTACTGGGACACTACAAATTCACAGGGTATAGATTCTGCTGCTGAACTAAACTTAATCAAAAGACAGTACATCTTGCTCCACATACAAACAACATTCAAACATCAGCTATGCTTTAATACAAAGAATGAAAGAAACAAAAACCCAAACTAGTGACCAGGCCCCAAGTAGGAGTGATGAGGGGTGGATCCTCAAATCCCACTCACAGATGTGAACTCCTACAGTAAAAACAGAGAGACTTAACACAAAGCCTCTGAATACCACTCCTAGGAGGGTGTATCAATCTAGATCACTCTAGGACATTTTGGCAAGAGAACACTGTACCTTAAAAAGGCCCACACATAAGAGTGGAAGAGAAAACCATAAAACCCAAAACACAAATACAAGAAATATTAAAAAAAAACACAAAGTAAAACAATGCCTCCTAAAGTTCATAATTCATCAGCAACTGACCCCAAAGATACTGAAGTGGATGAAATATAATATAAGGAATTTTAGCAGGGCACGGTGGCACATGCCTGTAATCCCAGTGGCTCTGGAGGCTGAGATAGGAGGATCGTGAGTTCAAAAGCCAGCCTCAGCAAAAGTGAGGTGCTAAACAACTCAGTGAGACTCTGTATCTAAATAAAATACAAAATAGGCCTGGGGATGTGGCTCAGTGGCCAAGTGCCTCTGACTTAAATCCCTAGTACCAAAAAAAAAAAAAAAGACAAGGAATTTTAAAGTTTGATTATGAAAATGATCAGTGAATTCCAAAAGAACACAGAAGAACAACTGAATGAATTAATGAAGTCAGTACAAGAGATGAATAAGAATTTAAATAAAGAGATAGAGATATTGAAAAAGAACCAAACAGAAATTTGGAAATGAAAGCCACAATACATCAAATAAAATGTTCAGTTGAGAGTCTCCGTAATCAAGTAGACCATGCTGAAGATAAAATCTCAGAGCTGGAAGAAAAAGTGGCCAGCCTTGAAAATTCAGATAGTACGAAAGAGAAGAAAATAAGTAACTATTACCAGAATATACAAGAACTCTGGAACAACATTAAGAGACCAAATTTAAGACTCACTGGAATTGAAGAGGGTTCTGAGATGCAGGCTAATAGCACAGATAACCTCTTCAGAAAAATAATAACAGAAAATCTCCAAACTTTGAGAATGAGATGGACATCCAAATACAGGACCCATTCAAAACACCAAATAGACAAGATCAAAAAAGAACCTCTTCACAACACATCATAATTAAAATACCTAACATACAGAATAAGGATAGAATTTTAAAAGCCTCAAGAGAAAAATGTCAGGTCACACTTAGAGGTAATCGAATCATTTCTAATTTCTAAGCACAAACTCTACAACCAGGTAGGCTTGGAATTATGTGTTCCATGTCCTGAAAGAAACTCAACCAAGATTGCTATATCCGGCAAAGCTATCCTTCAAAATCAAATAAGAAATTAAAATTTTCAAAGATAATCAGACTACTAAACCAGCACTACAGAACTTACTTAAAGAAATACTTCCCACAGAAAAAATACAAAACCCTAGAGCTCACAAATGAACAATTGTCATTTGAAAAATAGCTAAATAAATTAGAAACAGGATCAAATTAAACATTAGAAATAAATCAAAATAGTAGGAATTAATAAACATGTCTCTATGATAACATTGATAAATGGTCTCAACTCCTCACATAAAAGACATAGGCTGGCAGAATGGATTAAAAAACAAGACCCAACTATATGCTCTTTGCAAGAGATTTTTGCCTATTAGGCAAAGACGGCCATAGGTTAAAAATGAAAGAATGAAAATTTATATACTATGCTTATGGAGTCCCCAAACAAGAAGAAAGAGCTACTCTCATACCCAACAAAGCAGAATTCAAGCCAAAATTATCAGAAGAGACAAAGAAGATCCTTTCATATGGGTAAATGGAAAATTCAACAAAAATATATAACTATAGTAAATATTTATGCCCTATACTCTGGAGCACCTAATTACATAAAAGACACACTTCTCAAATTAAAGCCTCAGACACACTCCACTGCAACAACCCTGGGTAATTTCAACACAATTCTTTCACCAATAGATAGATCATCCAGAATAAACTCAGTAGAGACTCTTGGGACCTAAAAAATGTTATTAATCAAATGAACTTAATAGATATCTATAGAATATTTCATCCAACAACAGCTGAATACGCCTTCTTCTCAGGCTGAGAACCTTTCCTCCTCAGCCTTTCCAACAAGATAGTCAGATTCTTAGGTGGTGGATCAGACTTCCAAAAATGCAAAAGCAGAAATTACCAGACCTCTTAAGTCTCTGTCCTGGAAATTGGAGCCATCAACATATCAGATTACCACAGTTACTGTGGACAAGTCACTTTACCTCTATGTCCTAGCTTCCACTTGCTCAATGATAGTTATAATTCAATCCACTTTATTAAATTGTAACAAAAATAGAAAAGTTAAACATTTAAGGCATCTCACACAGTGTCTAACTTACACCTACTATAAATGCAATTCAGTGTATAGGTCCCCTCTTATGGCCTCAGCTTTTTCAGATAACTGCCTGATACTTTTGCCCCATCAATAAATATGACTAAGGAAAATATAGCAATTTTAAATTTAGGTGATGCTGGTATTCTATAACAGAAGTTCTTATATTTCACAAGTTAATGTATATTTTATGTTAAGTTCACTCACATCTGTTATCTCAGCATTTTCAGCATTTTATAGATGAAGGAATTGAAACTCAGAAAAGTTTAATAATTTTTTAAAAAATTTTATTTATTTATTTTTGCATTACAATTCTTAACACACCATTATACCATAATTTATCATATCTCTGATTCTATATAAGGTATGTAGACACCAAATTCACATCTTCATACATGTATTTCGTATAATGATGAGGGTCTCCTTTAAGTTTAATAATTTTCCCAAGACTACCTCCATTTTCATTCAAGGAACATTTATTAAGCATCTCCTATGTACAAAGCACTGAGAATACAAAAGTCCTTTTCTACTAGAAGTTTTCCATCTAGTGAAAGAGACAAATAAGTGAATATGATAAACACAAGATACAAAGGGTACAGGGTAGAGTGGGAATGTATCTGGAGCCAAGAAATTATTCCAGAGGGAATGAAGATTTATTGAGTCCATGCAGGAGGCAGGAAGAGGTATGAAATGACATCACTGGTAAGCACTGGCCTATGATGCTGAATCAAACTTTGTACTTCCTAGTGGATATCCTTTTAGCATCCAACTTTGGGGAAAAGAGCCAACATTGTATTAAAGTCAGTGTCTTTTTTTTTTTTAAGAGAGAGAGAGAGAGAGAGAGAGAGAGAGAGAGAGAAATTTTTTAATATTTATTTTTTAGTTTTCGGCGGACACAACATTTTTGTTTGTATGTGGTGCTGAGGATCGAACCGGGGCCGCATGCATGCCAGGCGAGCACGCTACCACTTGAGCCACATCCCCAGCCCAGAAAGTCAGTCTCTTAATCTAAGCATGATTGCTTTGCCATGTATGCATAAGCAACAATGGGGAGAGAGTACTATGGTTTGGAAGTGTCACCCAAAGGCCACATGTTAAAGGTTTGGTCCCCTAGTTAGCATTGTTGGGAGGTGATAGAACCTTTAAGAGGTGGAGCCTAGTAGGAGGAAGTCAGGTCCCTGGAAGGGATATTAGGATGCTGGTCTCATTCTCTTCTTCTTTGCTTCCTGGCTGCCATGAGGTGACATCTCCCCCATATGTACTCCCACCATGATGTACTGCATTGCCCCAAGCCTAAAGCAAACCTCTGAAACTATGAGCTGAAATAAACCCTTCCTCCTGTAAGTTGTTTATCTTGAGTATTTTACATAGGAACATACAGACACAGATATATAGTGACAGAGAGATGAATACAAAGAAATTATCTAATTCAGAACAAAGCTAAGCACCTGCTTGGAGCTGTGAGTGCAAAATCAGGTTAGTCTCTGTTTTCCTCTAGAATCAGATCAGGGGAGAGAGTGTGTGGATGTCTGAAGCAGACCAGTACTTCAGAGTCACAAACAACATGAGCATTTCCGCAAAAGTAAAAGTGTTGGAAAAAAGAAAGCTAAGAAGACTGTACTTAGAGCTCAAACTGTAGATTGGTTTGAAACTGGCAGATTTTAAGAAATTGCTTCCAGAAAAGTGGAATGCAAAAATGTGTACACTGTCAATTTATAGCCAAAACATCTGATATAGAAAGAAGACTGAAAAGAAATATACATAATATTAATTGTAGCTATCTTTGGTTATTTGGTTGTTATTTGTTGGCAATTGGTAGTTATATTTTCCTCTTCTTCCTTGTCTACTTGATTTTATGCCTTAGATTATTTTGCATTCCTGTGGTAATTGCTATTTTGCATTTTTATAATAATAATAATAATAATAATAATAATAATAATAATAGCTATGGTATAAATGTTTACATCTCTTCAAAATTCATATGTTGAAATCAGAAGCCCTAATATGATGGTATTTAGGGAGGTGATTAAGTCATGGGGATAGAGCTCTCTTGAGTGAAGTTAGTGCCCTTATAGAAGAGGCCCCAGAAAGCTGCTTTGCCCCTTCTACCATGTGAAAATGGTGAGAAGGTATCATCTATGAACCAGGAAATGGGCCTTCACTAGATTCCTGAATCTGCTGGTGGCTTGATCTTGGGCTTCCCAGCTTTCAAAAGTGGGAGAAATAAATGCCCATTGTAAGCCACCCAACCTATGGTATTTTTTTTTAAAGCTAGTCACTAAAATAATAATAGTAGTAAATATTTATAGATTCCTACCACTAGTATTAGTCAGTAGTTAACACTTGCACTTTTCTCCATCAATCCTCACAACTTTTGAAACAAGTTCTGTTATTATTCCTATCTTACTAATGTACCAACAGTTTAAGGAACTTTCTGGAGTCACACAACTGGTGAGCAGCAATGGCAGTGTATTCTCCTATGCTCAGAGGAATTTTGAGAACTCCAAATTCTCTACACCACAGGCACTACGTTTTTACAAAGTCTTTCTTTCCATTAAGCTTCTGTGCTTTGCCATGTATTAATTGAAAAATGTAAAAATTACTGATGTTGAAATGAGTCACACAAAGATTCTATTAGTCACTCTCAAGATTTTTCCATATATTTTTGTTAGAATGAAACACTTTGCATTTTTCAACATTAAAAACAATTAGTCACATGTCAAATTCTAACTGCATCCATAATAGACTTGCTTTTTTAATATTTATTTTTTAGTTGGACACAATATATTTATTTTATTTATTTATTTTTATGTGGTGCTGAGGATTGAACCCAGGGCCTTGCACATGCTAGGTGAGTGCTGTACTGTTGAGCCACAACCCCAGCCCTGGACTTGCCTTTTAATCACAACAATAAGAATTATTTGACCTGTAGCAACTTGCAGGGAACAACATTTGAGAATTTACCTACGATAATGTCATTAAATCTATACCTTCTATGGTCAAATAAATCCTCTGTCCCTAGTTGATTCAAACAAACACTTGTTGTATGCATTTTTTTTTAAAACCAAGAATTGAGCCCAGGGACACTTAACCACTGAGTCACATTCCCAGCCCTTTTTATTTTTTATTTTGAGACAGGGTCTCGCTAAGTTGCTTAGGGCCTCTCTACATTGCTGAAGCTGGCTTTGAACTTGTGATCCTCCTGCCTCAGCCTCTGGAGCCGCTGGGATCACAGGTGTGCATGACTGTGCCCATGTAAGATATGCATCTTACATGCAGCATAAAGCACTCTCCAGTTGTTTAATTTTTTGTTTTTGTTTTCTTTGGAAAGCAAGTCTTATACTTTGGCTCTAAATATTCTTGGATTTATTGTGTCACCTGAATGAGCAAACACAGAGTAGGGACTTAATAACTACTAGTGCATTCATTGACTCCCACCCTTGGTCCTAGAATTCGTTTCCCCTGGTACCTTGGTTCTTTAATTTTGGGTAGGGGGTACCACAAATTGAACCCAGGGGCACTCAACCACTAAGCCACATCCCCAGCCCTATTTTGTATTTTATTTAGAGACAGGGTCTCACTGAGTTGCTTAGCACCTTGCTTTTGCTGAGGCTGGCTTTGAACTCACTATCCTCCTGTCTCAGCCTCCCTAGCTGCTGGGATTACAGGCATGTGCCACCATGCCCAGCCTTGGTTCTTTATTTTAATCCTTCCCCTAGACCTCTGTATTGAGCAAACAAACCATAATACATCACTATTGATTGTCAATATGTTTAAGTTCTCAAAGTTACTTGGCTAATTTCTTTCTGTATCATTCTAATTCCTCTTCGAAAGCATAATTTTCACTCAAATTGTCTATATGGAATTTTCTGTTTAGTGCTCAGCTTTTTATTCTTCTCCTTTCTTCCCTTCATGGTCTGTTTCATTTGCTCCTTACGTGTTGCTGTTCTTTGGGGGGAAAATCTCCCTCTCCGTCTCTCTCTCTGTCTCTTCCCTCTCCCAACACACTCATTTATTTATCAGTTATATTTTGGAAATTTTTGTTTTGTTTTGTTTTTAGTACTGGGGATTGAATTGAGGGGCACTTAACCACTGAATCACATCCCCAGCCCCTTTTTTAAAAATATTTTTTTAGTTGTCAATGGACCTTTATTTTATTTATTGATACGTGGTGCTGAAAATCAAACCCAGTGTCTCAAACATGCTAGGCAAGCGCTCTGCCACTGAGCCACCAACCCAGCCCATACCCAGCCCTTTTAATTTTTTATTTTGAGACAGGGACTTGCTAACTTGCTTAGGGCTTCTTTAATTCACTGACCTCAAACTTGTAATCCTCCTTCCTCAGCCTCCTGAGTTGCTGGGATTACAGGTGTGCACCACTGAATCTGGCTCAGTTGTATCTTTTGTTGTAAATAACAACCCTCAGTTGAATGACTTAAAACAATAAAGAATGATCTTGTATCAGGTAATGATAATCCCAGGCATGACAGATTTAGGCTGGTGATGTGCAGTTTGGGGAGGTTATCGTCAACCCCTTCTCTCTTTTCACCCTGCCTTCCCACACATCATCTTGTCCTTGGAGAATACCTCTCACACGGACTGATGGTTACAGTATGTCTAGGTATCCAAACATCAGAATGCCCTTATCTGACCATCAGTGAGGACCTCTTTTCCAAAAGCCTTCAGCAATCTTCTGCTCAAGTTTCACTGGGCTGTGTGCTTTCCTCATCCTCAGGAAGCACTAGCAAGGGGAATGGGGTCACCATGACTAACCTGATATGATGTCAGGTTATCAACCAGATGCCAGGTGTATGAGGAATCACTGAAAACCATTGATGCCTGAATGTTTACCCCTCACCATCCACTTTAATTGGGTGCATGGTGCTCTGGATGCTAAGGTTTGGATTAGTGTTTCCCCAGGGTTCATGTGTTGAAGGATTGGTCACCAGCCTGTGGTGCTATTGGGAGGTAGTGGAAGCTTGAAGAGGTGGGGCCCATAGGAGGAAGTAAGTTTTCATTTGGGGGATGCCCTTGAAGGGGATACTGGGACCCTGTCTCCTTCTCTCTCTCTCTTCACTTCTCTGCTGCCACAAGGTGGGCAGCTCCATTTCACCATGCATTCCTGCCATAATGTTCTGCCTTGCCCGTAAGCAAAAAGGTCAAGAAATAATGGACTAAAACCTCTGAAACCATGAGCCAAAGTAAACCTTTCCTTTTTATAAGTAAACTATCTCAGGCATTTTGCCACAGTAACAGAAAACTGACCAACACACTATGCATAGGAATTAAAATAATCTCCCCAGGTGATTCTAATGTGCAACCAAGATTGAGAACCATTAGCTTAAACTCCTTAGGATTTTAAGTTGTGATGGGTGGGAATAGAAATCAGGAAAAAAAAATGTGTGGAGGATCAAGAAGGAGAGGAATGATTGTTGGCCTGGAAAACAGTAGAATCTGCCTTTCCTATTCAGCTTCATCAAAAGCATTGCATTGGCCAGGCACAGTGGTGCACAACTATAATCCCAGCGGCTCGGGAGGCTGAGGCAGGAGGATCATGAGTTCAAAGCCAGCATTACCAAAGTGAGGTGCTAAGCAACTCAGTGAGACTCTGTTTCTAAATAAAATACAAAATAGGGCTGGGGATGTGGCTCAGGGGTCAAATGCCCATTACCAAAAAAACAAAACAACAACATCCAAAAAAACAAACACACAATGTGTCCATTCATTTTGTTTTTCATTTCTCTTTTGATAGAAGCATTTTGGGGGGGGGGATTCCCACAATGCTAAGATGAGAAAGCAAAGGGCACTGTTGCTGTTAAGGAAAGAGGAAAAGTTATAGATCAGATAACATAGATAAAGTATATCTCCTCAGGGCAGGCACAACCCCAAGGGCTAAGCCTTGATAAGAAAGAGCAGACTAGACTTCAGCCCATATTTACCCCTGTGGCTAGCATCCTTGTGTAGTATACAAACTGTACACAGAGGGTGGAAGAATACAAAGACATAGGCCCTGCCTATTAGGACCTCAGTCTGAAAGAAGGACACAGAGATAAACATACCAACTGCTTTTGTTAGTTGAAGACCCATCCTGCAACCAGAAGAATGAGAAGTTATATTCCATTTATGTATGATGTATCAAAATGCATTCTACTGTCATGTATAACTAATTAGAATTTATATATATACCCATCCTGTGGATAACCACAGACAGTAGAAATCATCTGAAAATTTTATCATTATATTACTTTTTATGGTTTTTCAGGAAATAAATACTTTTGTTATTCTGTTATCTAATAAGAAGAATGAATGAATGCATACCCTTATATAAGGCAATCTGAATTGTAGTAATATATGAGGTTGTTTCAAAATGTTTTTCTTGAAAAAAATACAGTTATTTGCAGTACTTTATCTATTTTGTGGTACTGGGGATGGAACCCAGGGCCTTGTGCATGCTAGGGAGTGCTCTCCCACTGAACTACATCCCCAGCCTTTCACAGTACTTCAATGACTTTCCTTCCCCTGTTCTGAGAGTATGGTTAGCTAATGAGAGCAGGTTGTGCTGATAACCCTGAACCAGAGAGCATACATAAGCTCTTCCTACTGCATAAGCTCTCAGTCAGTCAGTATCCTAGTACCCTCCTTGGTTGAATTTTGCAAAGGTGAACTCCATGTCTTTATGATCTTGTTTTTTGTGTGTATTTTGTTTCTGGAAAGTAGTATTGACCATCAGTAGCTGTCTTTAGAAGGAATAGGGATGAATCTGTTTCAAAGAAGCAAAGGAAAAATCTTCTGGATGTTAACAGAGATGGAAAGTGCCTCTAGGGAAAAAGTCCAGGTGAGTAACAATTGGTGGGAGTTCTAAATAAATTGAAGGAAATCCTAAATATTTCTTCAGCCCACGTGATTAGTCAGCTTTCTGTCACTATAACAAAATATATGACACAAGACATTTATGAAGTAAAATGAAGATTATTTGGCTCACATTTCTGGAGGTATGAGTCCAAGATTGGGCAGCACCAATACTTTGGACCTCTGGCGAGGTGGCACATCATGGCAGGAACTTAAGTCAGAGCACACTATTAAAGCTCAAACCACATCCCACAATCTCTTCTGAGGATGTTCCCCCAATGACCTAAGCACTGCTTGTGACTAAAGCCTTGAACAAAGCCAGGACCACTCATAGACCATATTTGTTTAATGCTCCTAGTTCCAAAAGTGCTGGGCAGACCACTCATAGAACAGATTTATTTAATGCTTCTAATTCCAGAAGTGCTGGGCAGAACATGAACTACATTTTGCTAGCTGATACTTTCAGAGTGGTGAGAATTATTTCACTCAATTAACAGGGAATTAACAGGGCTGTTTAAAATAAAAAAGCAGGGCAAAGAAAAGCTAGAATTTTTTTTTTTTTGCTTACAGTGCAGGGTTTCATGCATGCCAGGCAAGCAATCTACCTGTACCTATAAGCTACATCTCCAGCCTGTAAAAAGCTAGGTTTTGATAGAGATTGGGGAGCTGGGTAGGGAATTTGTAAAAATCACCAGGTTATTTGCCACACAGATAGGTGTTCAAGTAGCAGATTTTGGCTCAGTACAAATCAAATTTTTCTATTTCACAACAAACTGAGTGACCACATGAAGTAGGATTATTGGAAATATTCCAATAGTGTTGGTTTGACTAACACTCAAAGATGCTGTGCAAAAGATTTTTTAGCTTAGCTGGAATCCCTAGATATGGGATTCTTAAACTTTTTAGGACCAGATGCCCCTGAAAATCTGGAGGAAGGTAGGATTCTTCCTCTTAAAAATTCACACACTCATTGAATTGGTAATTTATTGCTGCATAATAAATCACCCTGACAATTTAGTGTCTTATTATATTATTTTCTTGAGAGTCAGGATTTCCAAAACCATTTAGGTGGATGATTCTGGCTCACAAGGTTGAAGTTAAGATGTTGCCCACAGCTGTAGACAACTATTGCAGTGGCCCTCAGATGGGGGTGATTTTGCTCCTTCAGGAGATGTTCAGCTGTATCCAGAGACAGATTTGATTATCACCAAGTAGAGGGGTGTACTATTGGCATCCAATGAGCAGAGATCAGGGTGTTCAACCTCCTGATGAATAGGACAACTCCTCACAGCAAAAAGTTATCCATTGGCTCAGCATGGTGGCACATGCCTGTAATCTCAGCAACTCGGATGTTGACAGGAGGATCACAAGTTCAAAGCCAGCCTCAGCAACAGCGAGGCACTAAGCAATTCAGTGAGACCCTGTCTCTAAATAAAATACAAAATAGGGCTCGGGATGTGGCTCAGTAGTTGAGTGCCTCTGAGTTCAATCCATGGTACCCCCCCAAAAAATTTATCCATCCCCACCTGTCAGCAGAGACACCCTGATCCAAAGAGTGGGTGTGTTAGCCAGCTGTCTATTTCTGTGATAAAATACCTAAGAAAATATCAATTTAAAAGGAGAAAGGGTTTATTTGGAGTCATAGTTTCAGAGATTTCAGTCCACAGTAGCTTAGCCCTATTGCTTTGGGTCGGTGGTGGCACAGTACATCATGGTAGAAGTGTGTGGTGGAGGTCTGTTCACTTCATGGAGACCAAGAAACATAGAGAGAGAGAGAGAGAGAGAGAGAGAGAGAGAGAGAGAGAGAGAGAGAGAGAGAGAGAGAGAGAGAGAGAGGCAGAAGTCAGAGAGAAAGGGGCCAGGGTCCCATAATCCCCTTCAAGGGCATACCCCAATGACCTAACTTCCTCCCACTAGGCTTCACCCCCTAAAAGTTTCACCACCTCCCAATTGTGTAACAAACTAACAACAAAGCCTTCAACATGTGGGTCTTGGGGGGATATTCAGACTGTAGCACTGGGACTGGAGGCCAGTTCCAAGATGGCTCACTCACACTGAGGTCAGAGTAGGTGGTGTCACCTAGAGTAACCTTTCAAGAAAGAGGGCAAGGAGGAAGATTTCTATGATATGTCTTCTAGAAGCAAATTGCTGAATTCAGCCTGCACTGAAGGGTAGGAGAAATTAGCTTCCACTCTTGAGAAGAAAATTATTAAAGAATCTGTAGACAGGGATTGGGGTTGTGGCTCAGAGGTAGAGCACTCGCCTAGCATGTGTGAGGCACAAGATTCGATCCTCAGCACCACATAAAAATAAAATATTAAAAAAAAGAATCTGTAGACATATTTTAAAATCACCAACTCCATATGCAACAAAACTTCACACACCAAATTTGAGATGTCCCAGATTTCACAGCTCATCCATGGAATCCCTAAATGAAATTCTTTTTCAGTTCTATAGATACAATCTAGTAACAACTTCAGATCAAGAAATCTTCAGGGACATATTAAAAACTGGCAGAACAGAACAAAATAGTAAAAAAAAAAAAAATCTCAGGATCCCACTCCCATCCCCTGCTTTCCCATTATACCTTCTAGTCCTTCTTTTGGATTTCCCATCCAAGGTCCTTGTACCTTACCGTGTCACTGTATTTCATTCCAAAACAGAACCGAGGTGCTGAGCCACTGACAACCAACATACGGCACAGCTGAGAAGTTATTTCAAGAGAAGGATGGGCTGAGGTTTCAAGACCCGCCTCACCTTTGGACGTAATAGGTAGGGCTGTTAATAATCTTGCAAATATAGTTAGCTCTCATTGTCGTCTAGTCAGGGAAAATGAAGCAAGCTAGGGTAAACAGTGTGCACAGCTTTAGATCTGTCACTGGCTGATCCCAGTTGCTTTAATTTCACTCCATTAATGTATTTGCTTTCCATTAAACATGAGCAATTTCCCCCAGGGTCTCGGTCATATGAGGGTTCCTTGAAATAAGTAACAACAGAATACATCTTTCTTTTTTTTTAAACTTAGATATTTTTTCATGATTTTCTACAAAATCATTTCTGGGTAAAGATTTTATTGTCAACATAGAGAAGGAATTATTTATCATCCAGTAATTTAATGGATCAAAGGAGTAGAACAATGACTCTATTTGGTTACCTTACCTTGAAATGCCCCTTGGGGTGAAATACCAATGGAGCAAAGGACTTTTAGAGACTGATTCCAAGTGTTTCTTCTGGCCTGGAAATGCTGCCAATTTACTACATGCCACCCTTTGATCACCTTTGGAACATTCAGGGGCTGTGAAGGGAGCAGTCAGGCTTAGTCACTTCTGTTTTCCTTAGGGGTCCAAGTTTTATTGAGCAATGCTGGCCTAATGGTATCTGTCAGTCAATGGATCTCCCTTCCTAGACTCAGAAGGAGGACTGTGAGTGTGGCCACAGGCACCCAGGAGAATGAATAGTTAGCACACTCCTTGGAAAGCAGATACCCCCTAAGGATTCCTCACACACTGCACATTAAGCCTCTCTGACTCCCCACCCCCACTGCTCTGGAAATGTGAGTGCCATGTATCATCCAAAGGGGAAAACAGGGACAGGGGACAGAAGGGCCAGGCAGACAAACTGCACTCACAGCATCGAAAGGCGGGAGGTCCTAGGTTTTAAATGATCTAAGTGGAGTTCAGTTAGAATGTAGGATTTTAACGCAATGTCAGTGGGGTTGTCCTGGGAACTCTGTTCTGGGCTTGCCTCTGCTCAGGCCCAGGTCCTTCTCTGCCCTGTGGGAGTCCCTGAGCCCAGCCTCCACTCATACTGTTTCTCAAGGGCTAAGGAATGGGGCTCTGACTCCCCTGCTTTTCTATTTCTTTCTGCTATAGGAAAAGCAAACAAACAGATCTTTTTTTCAGCTCAGGAGTTTTCCTGTTCATCATTGCAGGGAGCAGGCAGCTGTTGAAAATCAGAGCAAATATGGACAAGATTAGGAGGTTCCAGAACTTCACAGAGTTCTTCTAGCAGGAATCCCTGATATAGAGCTATCCTCCCACTTCTCTTTAATCAGCTGTTGGGGCTCACCCATTCCCCACCTCAGAGTAGATTTTGCCTTTATAAAACCCAACTTCCCAGTCAGAAATAGCAGTCAGTACTGTGGAAATGATTCAGGCAGAAAAATGAGTGCCCTTTGTCTCTCGAGAGTGGTAATTATACTCTGCAGAGATGAGGCCTGAGGGGTGGGGGTGGGAGGAAGTGTCCTTAGAAACCAAGGCCAGCAGCAGGCTTGCAGGAGTAAGTTCTGGGGAAAAGGCCAGGAGTTTTCTGGAGAGGCCCAGCACTGGCCCTGGCTAGCCAACCCAATCCCTGCCTGTCCTGTGCAAAGGAGCCCAAAGAGCCAAAAGATGCCACCTCTGGAGAGGAGGCACCAGCAGAAAGCCACCCACAGGTGCCCTGTTTCTGTCTTTGGCCCTTGGTTGAAAACATCTAGAGCTTAACAAGGGGTAAACTGAGAAGAGACTCAGGGGACCCAAGGGCAGTGTCCATTTGCAGTATAGAACAGGGACAGTGAGAAAGTGGTAGGAAAACAGACCCCCCAATCACATAAGGAGGATTTTTTTAACCTGCTTATACAGGCTTATTGTGGAAAAATATGAAAATCCCCAGCATTCCAAAAACCCCAAACAAAACAAAAATAGTTGTGTAAAGGAAGCAGTCTGCAAAGAGTTCCATGATTATTGAAGCCTTCAGCCAAGTGAGGAATGTAAAAGGGGGTCAGAGTGGAGGGGAAGGAGCATTTTGCAAGGTTATCAGAGAAAAGCTGAACCAACTTGGTTCAGCCTCTTCCTCTCCTTGGAGAGTTGATCTGTAACCCCTCAGCATGGGGTATGGTGGACCACGGGGAGCCTCTCATCTAGGAGACTCAGGAGTAACTGCCTTGCAGGGAGGTTGGAAAGCATTGCTGTGTCAGAGTTGGCTAACCTCCTAGAGATGATCAGGCCCCAAAAATGTGTTAATTAGCTTTCCTTCACTGTACCAAAATACCTGAGATAAACAACTTAAGAAAGAAAGGTTTATTTTGGCTCATGGTTTCAGTCCATGGTCACTTGGCCCCCTTGCTTTTAGGCCTGTGGTGTGGCAGTACATCATGGCAGGGGGATGTGGCAGAGGAAACCTCTTACCTCATGGTGACTGAGAAGCAAGGAGTGAGAGGTAGGAAGGGGCTGGGGTCCCAGTATCACCCTCCAGAGCTTGTCCCCATTGATCTAACTTTCTTCAATTAGGGCCCATCTCTTAAAGGTTTGGTGACCAAACCTTTAGCACACAGGCCTTTGGGAGACATTTATCCAAACCATACCACTCTTGTAGACCAGGTGAGAGCAACACGAGGTCCTCTTGAGTGCTGACTAGTGGGCAGCCAATAGCAGGTGAATGCCTGATTACTAAGAACTGCATGGACAACAACCAGAGTAGATAGGCACCTGCCAGGTATGAGAGTCTCCATCTTATGAGCCCAACAGGAATGCCCTGAAAAGCCAATGAAAGCACCCCAAGAAAGAGCCAGTGTCACGTGCCTGCAAGAGCCACTTTATCAGGTGCCCATACAGAGAAGTCCTTTCCTATCTTTAGCACCTGTCTCCTTCACCTCCTCTGAAACCAGCTAGAAAGTAGGATGGTGCAGTGGTTTGAATACGGATATAATGTCCCCTTTGCAAAGGCCCATGTGTTAAAGACTTGGTCCCCAGAATGGGACTGTTGAGCAACAGGGGAAACTTTAAGAGGCAGGGCTAGTGGGAGGTTTTAGATCACTGGGGGCCTGTATCAAAGGGGATTGTGGGACTTGGTCTCTTCTGCTTTCAGCCGTCTATTATTCACTTTCTGGCTCCAGAGGGGAATGGTTGGCTCTGCCATGCACTCCCACCATAACTGCCCCTACCAGAGGCCCAAAGCCATGGGGTCAATTGATCTCGACCTGGAACCTCCAGAGCCCAAACTTAACTTTTCTAAATTAATTGCCTTGAATATTTGTCATGGTGACAGGAAATTAACTAATATAGTTGTGAAGAGGAGAGGCTGAGAAAAAGAGAACACGGCAACTTTGGTCCTTTTCTACCACAGGCGTCCAGCCCAGGGAGGGAGAAATATTAATGATAAATCAAGTTCAAAGATTTAATTGCTATCTAGGTCTGAACATTTCCAATGTGAGTTGAAACTGTTTGAATCTTAGAGTCACCATGGGGAACTAAGAAGGGAAGTGTCACAGGTCCTACAGAATTTTCTTCCAGTGGCAGGAGCAAGGTTTTCTCTCTCAACTATTTTCAAGGGCACTGGGAGAAAAATAAATGGTTTTGATCATAAGTTGTGCATTTTCAACACAATGTAGAGGAAGACATCCTTTGTCAAGTGTCCATTCATTTGGCAGGAGTATTATGTGTATTTCCTCAGCGTTTTTACAAGCCAGGGCCTACCTGAGATGGTCCCTGCACTGGGAATAATGCAGAAGATGCCCGAGGAGACCAGACTCTGGTTTAATGCCAGGGCTCAGAGCTGCAGCTCATGGGGCTCTTGTCTTTAGGGAGTTGCTATGCCTGCTGTGGGAAATCCTCTCAGATCATAGATCACTGGACACTGGTTATCTACACTAAGCAGCAGTGAAATCACTACAAGTACAACAGGAATTCAGTAACTGTTCAGGTGAAGGACTCTGACCCCAAACAGGGCAGGGCCATCCTCTGGGCAAGGACACTGTAATTCACAGCAAAAAGAAAAGTGAAGGAGGAAGAGGAGAGCTTGATTGTTCTAGGGCCGCCTGACAATGACCTCTGCAGTGTCACTAAAGCCTGACTGAGCCCATGAGATTAGCACTAAGTACTGCCATTTAAACTATTCTGGGCAACTGTTTCTATTTCTGTACTGGTTTACATCTTTCTTCACAAAGTCACAGAACGTTAGAGCAGCTGAAGGAAACTTAGTGATGTTCTGCAGCTGTGGTTCTAAAGTCCTTGAGGTCATGGACACTAAGAATCTGATGGGCTCTATGGATCCACTGCCCAGAAGGGTGCATGTGCCTCAGCTTCTGCACATATTTTCCAGGGTGTGGAGCACACTCAGCTGTCATTCTTCATTCCTGGCAAACAGCCCAACTCCCCCTAAACTGGCTGAAAATGCCAGATACTCCCTGTCTAGTTCCTTGCAGCTGGGGCAGGTGTGCGTCCCAACTCTGGCCAATGAGAGGTCTATTGGGAGCAAAGGAGAATGGGTTTTGTCTCTGGCAAAAGAAAAGGATGAGGGCGCCTTTGGATTACTGCTTAGGAGCCCACTTGCCATCTTGCAGCCATGATGGGAAAAGCAAGAGAAACACAGAAGCAGAATTAACCAGTTCTATAACTGTCCATTTCTTAACAGGGAGATGGTATGTGTGTATTGTTTAAGCAGTTGTTGGCTCGACTTTCCTTTTCTGGTAGCTGAAAACAGCTCAGTTGACACAAGTGGGTTTTCTGAAGACCGTCCAAGCGTTTTCCAAAAGTTCTTGATTCCTGTTTAGAAAGTGGGACTAATCTGGGCTGGTTGTGGCTCAGCGGTACAGTGCTCGTCTAGCACATGTGAGGCACTGGGTTCGATTCTCAGCACCACATAGAAACAAAATAAAGATATTGTGTTCGCCTAAAACTAAAAAATAAAAAAAAATAAATAAAAATAAAAAAAAAAGAAAGTGGGACTGCTCTAGTTTCCTCATTCGAGTGATATCTTCTCTGGTCCTTGGCTTCCTTCAGTAACTAATCATCATTCTTGAGAAAGGTAAAGGCAGATGGGATACAGGTTTCCAAGCCACATCAGGCTCTCACTTTTTTGAGGTAATTGGTATGAAAGGCAGTCTTCATATATGGGGGAGGGGTGATGAGTAAGTAACATCACACTGGAAAATTCAGCTTCTCAACCTGACTTCTCAATTCCAACCAGTGTTAGGATCTCTTCCTGAGCCTCAATTTCCACATTCACCAGCTTGCTATTCAGCTGTCATGAGGGACCACCTATGAAAGTGCCAAAGCAGGCTCTTGTTGGCATTTGGTTAGTTTCTTCCTGCTCACAGTCTTTCCTCAGCATCAGGATGCAGCCCATCACCAGGTGCAGTATCGCATGCCTGTCATCCCAGTGACTCCGGAGGCTGAGGCAGGAAGATTTCAAGTTTGAGGCCAAGCTGGCCAACTGAGGCCCTAAACAGCTTGGTGAGACCCTGTCTAAAAAAAAAAAAAAGGTTTGGGGGTGTGGCTCAGTGGTTAAGTGCCCCTGGGTTCAAGAGCAACAAGCAGTTAAGTGTGCCCAGGATCTAAGGAGCTGCCATGCTTAGCACCAGGGGAAGAAGGCAGTGCTGGAATCATCTTATACCGTCTGCTACTTGCCATCTTCCACCAGCACTCCCCTGGCTTGACCACCTGCTGATGCCATAGCTTGGGCTCTTGTTGCCTCAGAAAAACACAATCCTTTAAAATTATATTTCTGGGATTCCTCTAAAAGTGCTAGGCAGACACACAGATCACAACTCAATACTTTGTTATTGGCTGTAACCCAAAGTTGTGCACTCGCTTATTCAAATCTAAAAAGCCCAGCCTGGTCCCTGGGTGAGTACCAAGTAGTTAAAATTAGCCTGGCCATCTGCTGAGACAGCAACTGGGCTATTCTGAGCCCCAGCAAGCCTGCCTGGAAGTGGGGCTGGACCTAGGGATAACAGTGTCAGAGAGGCTGGCCACTTTATGGTCAAGGAGGTGACAAGGAGGGCTGTGGAGAATGAAGCCACACTGAGGGAAGACCAGTGTCATGGTGGCATTTCACAGGAAACTGAAAAGGACTGTTCCTGTGTCCTGTTCTTTCTTACCCAGAGCTTCCTGCTTACATTCAGACTCCAGCAGGATCACTCCCTGGGATCCCAGCAATAATGATCTACTGAGGTCAGGAACCATGATAAATACTTAACAGGGATAAGCATACACATTCTCAAGACCACTCTGCTAGGTTCCAGATTCCAGGGATTTAGGACACCTTAAATGTCTCCTTTGTGTAGAGTCAATGACAAAGAGGCCTAGTTGAAAGTGCCAGACAGATAAGAGCAGTAGCTCAGACACCCAGACGAATACAAGGGTTCTCTTCTGTGGACACTGATCCCTAAGTTCCCCATCTCTAGAAAGGGAAAGCACGCCTCAGGCTTTTCAAGAATGCTAGAATATTGCAAGCATTTAAATTCACATTTATCCATAGGGATTTATGTCAATATTGCAAACATTCATCAGGACAGACCTTAAAATTCATCTAGATTTCAAGCATTTGGCTGACTTACCTTATAAATGTAGGGACACTTAATGAGTTTGGAAATTAAAGGAATTTAATAAGTCACCTTCCAGTCTCTGAAACAACTTGTTTATTCTCTTTGACTTACATAGTGTTTCTGTGAGATAATAAATTAAACAACTTTTTGAGATTAAAAAAAAAAAATAAGAATGCATTGAGCCAGGCGTGGTGGCCTATAATCCCAGTGGCTTGGGAGCCTGAGGCTGGAGGATCGATGAGTACAAAGGCAAACTCAGCAATTTAGGCTGTCTCTAAATAAAATATAGAAAAGGGCTGGGGCTGTAGCTCAGTGGTAAAGTGCTTGCCTCGCATATGTGAAGCACTGGGTTCGATCCTCAGCACCACATAAAAAATAAAGATACTGTGTGTTCATCTACAACTAAAAAAATGTTTAAAAAAAAAAAAAGGGCTGAGGATGTGGCTTAGTGGTTGACTGCTCCTGGGTTCAATCCCCAGTATCAGGGAAAAAAACCAACAAAACAGCATTAACTAAGGGATAAAGAATTTGGGGGTATAAATGTAACCTAGATAGGCATTTATAGTTCATAACCAAGAATCCCATTAATTATGTACTTATAGTTAATATAAGCCATCATCAGAAATCCTACTCAGGTCAGAGTTGTTCTCTGGATTAAAAATCGCATGGTTGCACTGGGGTTGTAGCTCAGTGGTAGGGCTTACTCAACATGCACAAAGCCCTGGGATGGACCCCCCAGATGGGAAAAACAGCCAACTCAAACCAAACAACTTACCACTGTCAATGGTCCCCAGGTCCCCTAACTGGTTGCTTGTCTTTGCTTTCACAGTTGGTCACAAAGCCATGGCTGTGTGTATAACTTATACTATCCTTTCTATATATACTTTTTTTTATATATACTTCTGGTATTCCTGAAGGGCGAGTCCTTAATAGTCCTATCCTCTTTTGGGTTGTGGTGTTTTGGTTGCCATATTCCCACTGGCCTTTACCATGGGACATGGGAATACTCGAAGCCACTTCTGAGAATCCCCTGGATTCCTGATTTAGTCCTCTGGGCCTCCAGGGTGTAGGATCCCAGTCTCCCTCTAGTTACTAAGATCAGTCCTGCTGATCAGTAGAGGAACTGGCTCTCTGCATGATGGCCCAGTAGTTTAAGGAGCCCCTAACATCTAGGTGGCAGCTTCAGGTTCCAATTCAGTGGAACCATTATTGGGTAGCCTATTATAAGACCTTGTTAAAAAAAAAAAAATCTTTGGGTGGGGAATGTATGAGACATAGTAATAGTGAGCAGCTACTCCCACACTAGCCCTTGGCTCTCAGACCTACGCATTGTGGCTGTGGGGGACTGCAGCACATATTGGCCTCTGATCTAAATCATCTACTCTGTCCTATAAGACCCCAAACCCCATCCTTTCAAGATGTTGTCCTACAACTGGCACCATTATAAGCCATTCCACCTTTCAATTGATTCCATCTGGGTAAAGGAATAGATGGTAAAAATGGTGAATTCATAGGCCTGAGCCCACAACTGCATTTGCTCTGTGAAATCAGTTTATCAACCAGAAGAAAAGCTCTGTAGAAGGCCGTGGCAGTGGATGAGCATGCCAAGTCCACTGGCAATGTGCACAGGACAAACACCTGGTCTCCACTGGACCAGTGGGAGGCTGCGTTTTCACTAACATTTTATTCAAAGAATAAAATGTTGACATTTCATATTTTCTTTGCCTTTCCTAAGTCTCCCAGAAATGTACCTTATAACCCAGAATACCTGAGAAAACTGTCAGTGGTCGTAAGCTACACAAATGGGCATATTTAATGAATGTCAAGATAAGCTGCTCTCACCTTCCATGTGGAGATGGAATGATATAGCTGCTTATGAGACTGGACCTCATTAAAACCCAGTAGCTCCAAGTGAGACTCAGCATAAAAGGCCTTGATGTGGTGAAAAACATACCTCAAAAATGTGATTCTGAATTTTTGAGATGCACAACTTAGGAGAAAGGAAACAACACCATTTAGGAAAATGCAAAGCCCTAAAGCACTCAGGTACACTTTAAGAGCATCATAAAACCATATTTTCTTTTTTGGCATGCTGGGGATGGAACTCAGAGCCTTACACACGCTGGGCAAGTCTTCTACTGCTGAGTCACATGCCCAGCCCAAGAAAACCATTCTTTTTATTTAATAGAGTAGTATGGATGAAGTGAACTTTATTGATGGTGACAGTAGGACTCTCTTCCTCACGGGGTCTGGCATGGAAACTGGGAAAAGAGGAGATTCTGTGTTGGAAGACTGAGTTGAGAGAGCAGCTGATGACTCGCTCTTCCTCTCCTGTTCTTGCTGGGGTGGATGGTCCAGGGACTCCTACTCCTTGGAGGCCGTATGGACCATAAGGCCTACCACTCTGTTGCTGTAGCCAAATTCACTGTCATACCAGAAAATAAGCATGACAAAGAGTTTGTCGAGGGCAATGCCAGCCCCAGCATTGACAGTGGAATGAGAAGTGCTGGAGACAACTTGGTTCTCAGTGTAGCTCAGGATGCCCTTCAGAGGCCCTCTGATGTCTGCTTCACCACATTGATTTCATCATATTTGACAGCCTTTTCTTGATGGCAGGTCAGACCTATGACTCACACCTTGGGGATGGCACAGAGAAGGCCATGCCAGTGAGCTTCCCTTTAACTCAGTGCTGACCTTGCCACAGTGTTGGCAGTACCAGTGGATGCAAGGATGTTCTGAGCAGCCCCCCAGTCATCATGCCAGTTTCCAGAAGGGCCATCCCAAATGCCAAAGTTGTAATGGTGGTAGAGGAGGCATTGCTGACATTTTGAGGGAGTTGTACCTCTCACAGTTCACATTCATGACAGATGGAGGCATCTGCAGATGAGGTAGAGATGATCCTTTTTGGTGCCACCTTTCAAATAAGCCCTGGACTTCTCCATGGTAGTGAAGACACCAATGGACTCCATAACATATCCAGCACCAGCATCACCCCATTTGATGTTAGTAGGATCTCACTCCTGGGAGATGAAGATGGACTTTATGTTGATGACAAACTTCTCATTCTTAGTATGTGCCAATTAACTTGCTGTGGGTCAATGATGGAACAAGTAGACAATACAGCTGAGGTGAATGAAGGGGTCATTGATGTCAACAATATCCATTCTGCCAAAGTTGAAATCAGCCCTGGTGACCAAGTGCCCAATAGGGTTAAGTCCACTCACTCCAACCTTCACCAGTGTCTTTGAGGACATGGCTGACACTGCATAGAAGATGCTGTTGTCTGTCGAACAGGGAGGGACAGAGAGCCAAGGACAACCCCACCCCTCCTGCGGTACTGGGGATTAAACCTAGGAGTGCTCTACCACTAAGCTACACCACCATTTTATTAATTTAATTTTGATATAGTCTTGCTAAGTTGCCCATGCTGAACTTGAACTTGTGCTCTTTCTGCCTCAGCCCTCCAAGCTGCTGGGATTACAGGTGTGCACTAGGCAAGAAAACCATTCTTAACATGCAAATCCCAGCAATGAGAAGTTACAGGTTTCTGAAGGCCAACATCATGCAAATTCCAGGCTGTCAGTGTGAACAGTTAATACAGAATATATATTATGCACACACCAGGGGCCAGGTCATCACTGGATTTCATCTGGTTTGAATTAGTTCCTAATAGCACAGGCTATGAGGTTTACACCACTAAGGTGAAATTCCATGCAAATCACTCTATGGCAACTTTTTAGAAATGTTCAGGGATGAGCTGTTTTCTACCTCCCAGGCCATTCGAGACCCAAAATGCAGCAAGAGAATCATCAATGCAGAATCCATTGGTGACACACTGAAATAATGATGCTTCTCAGAACTTTTGTAAACCCACACATGTGTCACTGTGTGGAACAGTGTGGTCTGAAACATGAGCCAAGTACTGGTTGAGCAGCTACTGCCATCTGAGGGCATTCACTTTCAGGCACAAAGGCAAGAGAGCAGGTCACCTGTTCTCTTGTGAAGCACTCTGCATTAGGCTGGTTTTGAATATATATTTTTTGGTAGTGTTGAGGATGAAACCCAGGGCCTCATGCATGCTAGGTAATGCTCTACCCTGAGCTAGCATATAAGTCCAGCCCTGGCTCTTAATTTTAGTATGGTAGCTGTTACTCTTGGATAGAGCTTAAAGAGAAGCAAGTAAGTACTGCAACATAATATGATCAGTTCTCTCTTTTTAGAATAAAAATACAGAGTCAGAAATATGAATCTCTCTTTAGAAATCAGTTTTGATTACAGGGAACCCATTAAAGTCATTCCAACCTAAAAATACTCAATCAGGTTCTGTGAAGGTAATTGCTTTTTTTCTGTGCCGTTAAAAAAACCTGAAAAGCACAGAACATTCAGTATGCAGGGAGCTGATGAGCTTGACTGAATGGCTAATACCTCAAGAGAGGGTTTCAGGTCAAAGGTGCTAAGGATTTTCATCAAAAGTTAAAAAAAAGGTAAGAACTCAATTGCCATCAAGATTTATCTACTTTTCTCTATCTGAAATCCTAACACCTTAGCTATGGTTTGCATGGCTCTCAAAGTTTAACTGCATGAGGTTACAATCCTGGCCCCTGCAGGACACAGCTACAGGTCATAAATTACACTTGTTTAATCACCAGAAGATCAACTCAGAGAAAACTTCAGTGGTTATCCTTTTTCCTGTCCTGAATGAATTCTGTCCTTGGTTTCCTCACCCCAGTGGTCACACTGAGACAGCAGCTCACTTAGCTTTCTCCCCTGCTCTGCTGGAGAAGGGTTCCTAGAACCTAATTCCTGGAGCTCTGCAGTTTTTCCAGGGTGAGCTCTCTGCAGTGCTCTGCTATTGGTGGCTGCTTTCTCTTGCCTGTTATTCACCTTCTGCCTGCACCTCCCATTCACCTTCTGTAAAAGGTCAGAAGTGACATTTAAGATGTAGCCCTGACTTTCAGAGAACATAAATGCAAACATAAGTATCATTCTTAAACAAAAGACAATTCTGTGAGGCAAGGAGGTTTTATGTAAGTCTTTCAGAGGCCAGAATAACACGAGCTTTCTCACGGCAATGTACCTGATCAATTAAAGAAAAATGAGATTTTCCTAAGCTTTGTGTTTGATTTTCTGCCACTCAGGGGGGGTATTCCCAATTGGGAGATGCCTGGTATTCTGAGATTTCAGAGACAGAGGTAGAAACATCCCATAGTCTCTGCAGACCCTTTACTGTGAAGATTAACCATATTCGTAGTCAGAATGAGACCAGACACAAGAGTACAGAAGCCATTTGCATTTTAATCAAGAATGACTATTAGCCCTTGAGTAGCTATATTGGTGATTATAGATGATTTTAATTTGGAAGACAAAATTGCTAATAGGGAAGTCAAAAATTCCAAATGAAACTTTTATTTACTATACTACATATTCTGAGATATTCCATGTTCAAGTATTTCTAGAGAAATTTCTTTTTGTTTCTAACAGAAACTAAAGTTTCTCCTTTGGGTCTCCCCACATCCATCAACAAAAATCCAAATAACACAAAAATTTAAAATAATAACAAGTACAAGATAAAAAAGAAAATCTAAATAGTATGAAATTAGTTTTTATTTTTAGCTCAAAATAAATGCTTCACATTTTGTCAAAATTAAAACTTAAGATGAACACTTAGAAAAAATAAGGGTGGAAACACATTGTTTCCATCCCCTGGGAAACCAGTAAGGCAGATGCTGTAACGTGGCTTGGTTTTTTCCACAGGACTAGTCTAAGCAAACAAAACTAAACAAAACAAAAACCTCTCCCCAACTTTCCTTCTACTGTTAGCTGTATCTATCAGGGCTGTTCCTGGCTGGATAAAATCCCCCAACCCCAATGCAACATGAAACAAGGGATTTGAAAAGTTGGGAAAAACCTTTTAACTTGTTCACATAAAAACACTTTTCTAAGGAGATTTAGTAAAGGTAACATCCATTGGCAACTTAGTTGAGGTTTCTGCTGGGTGTGTTGGTGCGTGAGCACCCTTGGTGAATTCATACCAGAGTTACCAGGGTGCGACTCACACCTCCCAATTTACCACAGGGATGTCTTAAAGTTGAATTTCAGTTTCAGCAGATACTTCAGATTTACCTGAGCAATATCATAGACAATGTACCTGGAGGGAAGTATGTCAAGGAGCCAACAGTGCTGAGTTTGTGTCCTGCCTCTTCTCAAGGAAGATAGGATGCTCAGTGCTACGAGCAAGTCATCCTTGGGGCTTCTCTGTGGGACTGAGTTGGGGGCCTCCTAGGCAGACAAAAAGCCAATCCTCTGGAAATGGGGAAAGGCTTGTGCCCTGTGAGCCAACCAGAGTCAGACTTTTCACTCCATACAGGGAGACTATGCAGGGGCCAGTCACCCTAAGACCCACTATAGGACATCTCATCACAGTCTACCCTGGGTGATCTGTACATATGTAAGCCATGTTATGACTCCAAAGCATTCCTCTGTGCTCACACACAGCACATTCACGAAAGGATACTCATTATATAGTAGGCAGGTGTCGTTAACTCCTGATGAGATCCCGGTCCCGAGTGGAACCTCTACACCCTCCAGAGTGATACTGGCCGAAGGGTCAGGGGTAGTTTTGCCCAAACCTGAAAAACAGAAGGTGCAAGTGATAGGAATTGAGAATGGATGTAAAAATGTCCTGGGGGTGTGAGAGCTACTTTAGGCTGGGTACAGGTTCTCATTTCAAGCATACAAATTCCATACCCCATGCTTTGTCAGAAGTCTGTAAATTGGTGATCCTATTACAGTATCAATCATAACTGGTTCTGTGTGAGAAGACTGACAGCTGACCCCTAAGGAGTGACACTGATGAACAGAAATGCACAGCAGTCACTTACACCTGATTCAGAGTCCTGAATCATCATATGCTACCAACTCCAGCAATCTAAGATGCTGCAGGTGCCACTGTCACCTGAGCCCCCCTTCTTGCCTGCTATAGCTAGAAGAGTTAGGTTAAACCAGTGAATGCCCCTGATTACTGGTGCTCACACTGAGAATGACCTATGGCACTTGTGATACTAGCTGTACCCACAGAGGGAAATTTCTTTTTAATTTGAAATGAATGGATGTTTAACACCCAAACCCAAGAACACTAGCTTTTGGAAGAAGCACCACCCATCCTGCCAACCTAGGGCCCCCAGATGTAGCAGCAGCTCTGGCAACACATTACCTTTGACACTGTGCTTGCCCTTGGGTAACTTGCTGATATGAGAAGCATGCTTCAGTTCATACCTAATCAAGACAGGACAGTCTCAGAAGATCCCTCAAGACACTGGTTCTCAAAACCAATAGATTAATTAGCAGAACAATGTTCGATGAGCTAAAGACCCAGAGAACCCAGTACCTCTTGAAACTCCCTCCCAAGTTTCTGGCACTGCTCCAGAACTTGCAGGTGTAACTCTTCCTGAACCTCATTGTTTAATGATCACTACTAGGAAGCCACTTTCAAGAAAAGGTCCTGTTTGGAGCCGTGGCCAGCAGGTCTGGAGGTTTTATCTGAGCTAACAATCCCTGGACCTCCCTCTTTGGGTTACAGCTGATAGGATCAGGGCGGATGCCTAAACCAAGCTAGACTAATCAGATTTTCTCTGTGGAGAATTTGGAACTGAGATTAAGACTCCAGTTCCATCCTTGCTGATCTCAGAAAATCTAAATACACGAGAGGCAGAAGGGAGTTATGGGGTTATCACCTTTTTGTGATTTAACCTCTGCTTCCCAGTCCACAGGGAGAACAGATACTGCTGGTTCCTGAGGCCTAGTTATTCCTGTCCTTGCATTTTCTGAGGCATCTCTGTATCTCCCTCGCTCCCTTGCTTTGAATTGGTTTCTGATTCTTTTAAGCGAAGAGTCATAACTGGTAGAGAATTTTCCTGGTCACCCCCCAGCCAAAGAGATTCTCCTTTCCTCAGTCTACTCTATCTGTTCCCATTAAGTGTTTCTGGCCTCAAAGCCAGGTCTACTTACATGTTTCCAAGGGCAACTTCTCCCAACAGGATTAATCCTATTGGGTCTCCCTGAGATGTGTGGCAGTAGTTAGCACTCTTTGAGACCATGTCAGCAAAATAGATCCCTTTGCCAAACATGTAGCCTGTCTGCAAGAATGGAAAAGGGACAGCTGAAAACCTAATGGGAAGTTAGGCTAGTTACTGAGTTTTGACTTTAGCTTGGCACCCAGCTAAGGGCTGTGATCCATCATTTTTAATAAGCTGGAGCCCAGAGACTACCCGGGCTGTCGGATCCACAAGCTGCTGGATGCTGAGGGGCTGCAAGAAGTTATTTAATCTTTCAGATTCCACTTTTCTCTTTCCTTCACTGGGGAAAATAATCCCAGGGAGCTAATGTAAAAATTAAATGCAATCATAAATTTTAGCTTAGATTAGTGCCAGGCACATGTACACACCCAAGAATACTGGCTATTATTTCTATTCCCTTCTATATAAGTGAAACACAGGGTTTAGTGTTTGGGTCACTGGCCCAGTCAGGAACACAATACTAGCGAGTCATTACACTTCCTCACGCCTCACTTTTTACAATGGTAAAATGAAGCCTGGAAGGCCATCTCCAAGGTCCTGTCCATAGGTCCATTCTAATAACCCAGATCTCTTGTGTCTGGGTAAGGATTTACTCAGTTATCATCCACTTTATTGATGATAAAAAGACAAGTTCATGGAATCTGCTAGCTGGGAAGTGGTAGAGGCAGATCTGGACCCAGGTTGGCCTGTGGTCAAAGCCCATTCTTTGCTTGTCAACACACCCAATTAGCATTCACAGCATCCCTGGCCTGGACAGTTTACTGCTTTTGTTCCAGAAACTACAAATTGTTGCCTGTGCAGCTGCACCTGTGACAGGGCTGGGACCTGGAGGATAAAGGTGAAGGCACTACTGAGGCTATAGCTGTGGGGCTGGAGAAAGGGTGTCTTAAAAAAAAAAAAAGTCCACTTGAGCAGTCACAGCCGAGCCAACACCACATCTTTAAATAAGGCCCCTTGTTCACAGGGGACACACGTACTCTAACCCAAGTACCTGCAAGCTCTTTGTGAGAACAGGTGTCATTTACCCTATGCTCCCCACACCTCCCCAGGCCAGGCACATACCACAGGTGCTTCAGGCGGGGCTATCCGCAGACCCTGGGAGAGGATCCCAGCAAAGTTGGTGGTCCTGGACCCGTGCCACAGCAACCTTCGATTGTGAAGCTGCTTAAAGGGTTTGTAGCGTTGGCTCTCCCCTTCACGCGCTATCTTAAAGATCTGGGTGGGTATTCAACAAAGGGAAAAATAAAAGCAGCTGTTAATCTGGTTAAGTGAAAGTTCTGGCTGGATACTGAAGCGCTGATCACCTGTCTCTATAGCTAGAAATTAAAAGGTCTGTTGCAATAAGGAAGATGTTTTCCACCAGGCTCAGAGTGACACAAGTCATCAAGATCCCACTCAGCAAGGACTATCTATGAAAATTAGCACTATAATGAAGTAGATAGACACTGTAGGACTTTATCTTGAACCTCTGATAATCAATCATACTTTCTGATTCTAAAATCAGGTCTGGGAAATGGAAATGTCCTTTTAAAACAGAATAAAAAGCCACCCCCAATTATAAGACTACTAGTTTTTCTGTTCAACAGACAAATGAATCACTTCCTCTGATAATTTAAAGACAGGGAGACTGATCTTTTCTACCCAGGCCCAGGTCAGAGGAGTGGGCAGGGAAGCTGGCAGCACATAAGCGGGTGGGGAGAAGGGTTCTTACATCCACAACTTCCAGATCATAGGCGTTGTGTGTGGTTGCGTGGGTGTTCTTAACATACTTCCTGATGATCTCTGCTTCTTCAGAGTCTTTGTCAACTACCTACAAGATAGGCATTTTGGGATTAGAGCATGGGAGACCATAGGGAAGCAGGAAGATATTAATATACAAGCTCAACAGACCTTAGGATCAACCGCCTGTGGGTCAAAGCAATTCACTGGCCTTGGGCCCACAGTGCCAGCTCCCTGAGCATCCACCTCTTCATCTAGCTGGACAGACAGGATTTCCAGGATTCCCTTAAAATCCCGTGAATTTTGGTATCAGTAAAGCTAGAAATATGGGGCTCAATGTCAGTGAAGTGAGGGAACCCAGAATTATGAACCAACTCCCAGGAAAAAGCAATCTAGCTCACTGATAAGATGATGCCTTGAAATTAAAAGTCTGATCAACTCTTGGGGTTTTAAGGACAAATGCTCAGTCGTTAATCTTCACAGCCACCCATATTATGTCTGGCTCAGAGCACTTCCTTAATAATGTAATCTACACTAAACAAATCTGAACCTATCATGAAGGAGGCTATGTGTGTCTTATGTTTCTATACTCTTATTTAAAGTTTGGAAAATATATATTCTGATCTTTCTCAATGTCTTTTTTTTTTTCGGTACCAGGGACTGAACTCAGGGAGCACTTGACCACTGAGCCACATCTCCAGCCCTATTTTGTATTTTATTTAGAGACAGGGTCTCACTGTGTTGCTTAGCGCCTTGCTTTTGCCGAGGCTGGCTTTGAACTCATGATCCTCCTGTCTCAGCCTCCCAAGCCGCTGGGATTACAGATATGCGCCACGGCGCACAGCATGTTTTTTTTAGATACTGGGCAAGGAACCAGGGGCACTTTACCACTGAGTTACATTCCTATTCCTTTTTATTTTATTTTTTAAAATTTGAGATAGAGTCTTGCTAAGTTGCTTAGACAGCCTTGAACTTATGATCCCCCGTCTCTGCGTCCTAAGTTGCTAGAATTACAGGCCTGTGCCATATCACCCTTTTATTTATGTCTTATTTTTAAAGACAAGGTCTCATTAAGCTACCCAGGCTGGCCTCAAACTTGTGATCCTTTTGCCTCAGTCTCTGGAGAGTCACTGGGATTATAGGCGTGTGCCACTCTACCTGGCTCCCTGCTGTCTCTTAACTAAAAATCTTAAAAATTATAAACAGAAATAATAAGAACCCTTTCACTAAGAACCCACAGCTTTCCCATCAAGAAGGGAAAAGAAGGGGCTGAGGATGTGGCTCAAGCGGTAGCGCACTCGCCTGGCATGCGTGCGGCATGTACCGGGTTCGATCCTCAGCACCACATACAAACAAAGATGTTGTGTCCACCGAAAACTAAAAAATAAATATTAAAATTCTCTCTCTCTCTCTCTCCTCTCTTAAAAAAAAAAAAAAAAAAAAAAAGAAGGGACATTTGGTATCTAACCCTGCTTGGACCCTAGACCTGTGCTTTGTCCTAAGCAAGGAAAATTGGCTCTGGCTCAACACTATAGTGCACTTGAGCCCCTGCCATGCCACAAGCAGGGAAGCAGTGGCTGAGGAAATCAAGGCACACAGGCAACAAAGCCAAACTCAAGACAAGTTAGGAGATAAGGCACAGATTCTTCCTCTGGTTGGCCCAGGCAGGGCGATTTCTGTATGAGTGTCCAACGCACTTACGTTCAGGACAACATGTGTGCCAAATCTGGGCTATTTTGGCCTCAGGGAAAAAAAAAGCTCAGGCACATATTTTCCTTATATTTGTCATTGGGCATTTCACTTCTAAGTGGGAACCGAAAATTACAAGGTTTATGCCACCCTCTGATTTGCTTTGAAAGAGAGGAAGGGAGATAAAAAGGGAGGGAAGGGCAACAGAAAGGAAAGGGAGAGGGAGGAGGTGAAGAGAGGTAGAGAAGGGAGAGGGAGAGAGGGAGAGAGGAGAGGAAGAAGAGAAGAAAAGAGAGAATTTCTTGACAAGAGTTCTCAAAAATGAGTCTCTACACTAGCTAAGGTGCTAGCTTGGAAGCCTGCCTTGCAACTAGGTGCCTGTCTATAGGTTAAATGTCCAGATGGTCTCAAAGGACCTCCAGTGACATCTGAGAATTTATTAGAAAAGCACACTTATAGCAATCTGTGTTTCAATGAGCTCTCCAGGAGATTCTGGTGCATATTCAAGTTTAGAACCACTACTCTTGGGATAAGTGCTTAAGATGTTTGGGGAAGGGCTGGCCCTCTTACCTTAATGTCAGTTTTGAGCTTCTCATAGTTAACATCAATGGGGTCTTTGCTACTGTCATCAGATCCACCCCTAAGCAAACTGTAGGCCACTTCAATGTCCAGGAGGTTGTCCAGCATTTCTACCTTGGCCTGGGGGAACAAAAGACCAACGCAGAGTTAAGAGCCAAGTTGAGGGAGACAGAGTCTCTACACCTTTGGCACACAAATGGAGTGCAGACAGTGTCCAACACGGTGGGAGGGAAGATCTCCCTGCTCGTCAGGGTTATACCAATGAAGCTTCACTGCCTGGAGGAGTTGTTAAGTGCAGTAAGAACTGCCTTTCCATTTGCCCACTGATGGTAGGTGGGAACTTACACTAAGGATGTACAAAGCCACAACTCAGTCAGGAACTCTCATAGGCTCCTTCTGAGCAAGTAAAGATCTCCTTGCCCAGTGGCTCCTCCCAAATTGACTTGGTAGAGCAAAGGCAAGAGAAACAATCATTTATCCCCTATGGCTCTGTTTCCACCAATATGGGTAGAAACTTCATTTCAAAATGAGGTAATGGAGGTGGTTCTGCCCCCACAGACCATGAGGAACTGGGAAGCTGCAAAGGAGAAAGGCTTAGCCCAGTAGCCTGGGATTCCTCCCAAGCCTCAGCACTACCTGCACACTATCTGCATTGTTCAGGAGCGGGGGCTTCTTCATTCCAAAGTCGTGGGGGATCAGAGTGTAGAAGCGATTTGAGAGATCCAGGATCTGGGAGTCGCTGCTACCCTGGGACAACGCCTGGAAAAGAGGGAGGAAAAAAAATGTAAGACTGAGAGGCAGTAGTTCCAAGTCCCAGCATTTGGCTAGATTTTCTCCTTTAGAGGATGAGTGTTTCAGCCAAGTCTACAGGTAGTCTGCTGTAAGCATGAGCCTTTGAGCCAGGACGTGTGGGGAAATGATCAGAAGACCATGTTTCTACTGAATTAACAGCACTAAGTAGGGTAGGATCTCCTACTTTCTAACAGGACAGCTCAACACAATGGGCTTCTCATGTGACAATTCATTTTGTACAAAGAACTATGCTATTATATCAATTGTAAAATCTAGACAAGCGGGCTCATAGCTACTGCTGTAAAAATTTCTTTAACTTTGTTGGAAGATTTTTCAAGTTGGGGGTTTCCCATTTTTAAAAAAAATATTTATTTATTTATGTATCTTTAGTTTTAGGTGGCCACATTATTTTGTTTTTATGTGGTGGTGAGGATTGAACCCAGTGCCATATGCATGCTAGTACTCTACCACTGAGCCACCCCAGCCCCTCCCACTGTTATAAAATTCAGTCAAGTCCTTTTATCCACTGACCCCACCTTTGAGGTGGGGAATTTGTTTATTGTACCTGAAGGTCCAGGTGGCCAGGCACAGAGAAGCTAAGCAATCCCTACTGACATAATGTCATTTAGTGCCCATATGCAGAGAATGCTAAATAAATGCATGAAAAGCTGGACCACTGGGTTACTGCATATTTGGCAAACAGTCTCTGTGATCACAGAATGGTCATGGGGTAACAAGCTAGTACCCTGCAGATCTACTTCTCATTCTGGTGTGTACTTTTCCAGGCTGCAAAATTCTATGTGCTGGAGGCTTGCTCTGTATAATGGGAAAGGAAGCTATTCCAGCCCTCACATCCAGTGCTTCTGGAATAGGGAAAGATTGCACTGAGAAAAGCCTTGAATATTCTCAGCTAGTGGATAACAGGAAAAGAATTGATTGCTCTGGGCCAGCTGTAACTGGATTTTTTTTGGGGGGAGGGGGCACGCACTAGGGACTGAACCCAGTTAATTCTTAATCACTAAGCCATCCCCAGCCCTTTTTTCTTTTTTGAGACAGGATCTCACTAAGTTGCTAAGGCTGGCCTTAAACTTGTGATCCTCCTGCTTCAGCCTGTTGAGAAGCTGAGATTACAGGAATGTCCCACCATGTTGGGCTGTAACTGATTTAACAGCTTTGTTTCAGGGCCTTTTCTCCAGCAGTCAGGCAGTACCCTTCCTGGGTACTTCTGTTTCTTCAGAGTGTACTCTATTCCCAAATATAAGAAGAATATTCCAAATCCTCTAGGATGTAGCCTGAAGGTTCTGAGGACCGGAGGACCTTGGTACATACTAAATAAATGCTGAATAAGCATAAATGAAAGAAAATGTCTTCTATTTGAAGACTTCCTAGTAACTGCAAAACAAACAGCCTAACTCTTAAATATATACAAAATAAAATCAGTGTTTTTAAGAGACAGGAGGACGAAAATCTGGGTCAAGTTTATAAGAAGTTTATTACATATCAAAAAGTGCTATTCGTAAGTTTTATGATAATTTTGGCCAGTGACAGGCACTTTAATAGAGATCCTGAATTGAAAAAAATCCACATCCTCATGAATGATGGTTTGGTACTTCAGTTTTGTTAAAACTAGAATGGAAAATGACATACCCAGGCAGCCCCCCGCTCACCTGCTGGACTTCACTGAGGATGGAGTATGCAGCCTGGATCTGCCTTTTGCTCAGCTTCCCCAAGGGCATCTTCTGAAGGTCAATCTGAGGAGACAGGGTGAGTACCCTTTGAAAGCTGAGCATACTGCAGTGTGATGACAGAAGGGCTGGAGCGATCATCTACCTGCTATAGGCCTCTTGGGCCCCCAATGGAGGCAGCCAGAGGCCTGCCTGGCTTTCCTAGGGAGACCCAGTAACCCAACTCAACAGAGGACACAGCCCCTCCCCACCTTGAAAACTGGGGTTTGTCTGGAAGAAGATTTCTGCTCACTTCATTCATGGCTGGGATAAGCCAGTGCCCCATCCTTATGCTCAAAAAGCCTAATCACTTCTAGAAGAGAGTATGGCATAATCCCCATCCAATATCAAAGTGAGAATTAGGACCCATTGGTCATGATTCCCCACCTCAGGACACTTTCCCAGGATCCCAGAGCCAAGGCAGCAGACCCTGGGCTCCAGACCAGAAACAAAAGACAAGAATCTTCAAGAGGTAGAAGGTTTTTGTTTTTGAAAAAGAACACATACTTTAATCAATGCTGCCTCATTCAAACCAGTCACTCCAAAAGGTTAGACACTGGTTCCAACACTATTGCCACTGCTTGTACTATAGTGGGAGTGACCCTTAAGGCAGGCAGGCTGCATGCTAAAACAGAAAAGCATGGGACTTGCAGGCAGAAGGCCTGATTGATCAATCACATTAGCTAGGAAGGCAGCTGCTTTCAACCAACCTTGGTTCCCCGTTTGTAAAATGGGGCCACCTTCCTTGAAAGACAGACTCAACTCCATCCTGTGAGAGACCCTGATTGTGTTAGTTACTTGGTCCCCAGGTTGAGACATCTAGCTACCAGTGGTCCCCACACTCTATATCCTAAGGCATTTGTCACCTGGCCTTTCCCAATAGACACTGACAGGAAGGCAGAGCTCCTGGAAGTTGAGAATGTGCCTTAACCATCTTTGGTCTTCCAGCACCTCTTGTAATACCCTGGAACAAGACGGAGCTGAACAAGAATTTTAGAAATGTGATTGCTATGGTGATAAAACTAAATAAGAGGATGTTAAAGATACTCAGCTCACTAGGCAGCAATCAGGGGCCAGTGACAATAGCTTCTAATTTAACAGCCACAAGCCCTGGCATGCATGCTTCTCTGCACAGGCAATACATATACCTTCTACCCTGAGGGGGAAGATCTGATTTTTGGCAATAGTTAAATAGTTGAGCCAAGTCTGGGGAAGAAGAACACAGTACAACAGAAAAGCAGAGTGACTTTAGTGTGGATTATCAATTGACTTTAAAAGCAGTTCTAAAGAAGGAACTCTTTAGAGATGTTTCCATTAAGTACAGGGTGACCAGAGCAAGAGCAGATGTCCAGGAGAAGCAAATACTCCCCAAGCATATAATTCTGGTGTTTATATAAAACAAAACAAAAAACACCTAGTTGCACTAATTTTAAACCCCTCAAAATGTATACACAGGCCAGCAGGATGAAAGAACTCAAAAAATACAACTCCCTCCCCCATTCTGGAAAAGAAACTCAGGCGTAGCACTGGACATACAGCTGGGAGTGCCAGATTCATAGCAGCCCAGTTTAGGGAGAAGTGGGAGCAATGCCTACAGACCCTGGGCTTCAGACCAGAAACAAAAGACAAGAATTTTCAAGTGGTAGGAGGTTTTTGTTTTTGAAAAAGAACACATACTTTAATCAATGCTAGAACCCTAGAGCCATAGTTGCAGCCAGAAGTGGTTCCTAGAGCTGCAGTCTGGATTCCCTTCCCCACCACCCCTTTAAAAAACTTTTTGGTTGTAGATGATCACATGCCTTTATTTTATTTATTTATTTTAATGTGGTGCTAAGGATCAAACCCAGCGCCTCACACGTGCTAGGCAAGCACTCTACTGCTGAGCCACAACCCCTGCCCTCCCGCTCCCCAGGGTCACCATGTCTGCTTATTGACCTCAATCCCATGTGGGCTCCTTCACTCAGTTTCAAGGTGGGCACCTGCTTTCCTCACACTTCCCACAGGCTGCCTTCTGGTGCCTCAGCAGCAGAGGCCCTGGCCTTTCTCTTCCTGCTATTTAATTAACCAGCTAAGTAAAAAAATCAACATAAAAACATCATTTCACAGGAAGAGTTGGGTCTGAGGATAGTTGAGAACATCTATGAATCACAGACAAACCGGAGTACAAAAGGCTAGAAATGATGCACGGACCTCAGAACATGAATGAGACATAAATTCTTTTCTTCTCCCCTTACCCTAGCAACTCCTCTCTTCTCTTGCATGCACCTACATCTTGGTATGCCGTAAGTTGTTTAAACTAGTCAATCTTGCAGACAGAAGCCAGGTTATGTTTCTGTGAAAATGGGCCCTGGCCTTTTCCAAACTCATCAGAGCATGTAATTCAACGCTGCTCTGTAATAGCAGTGGGGGCAGAGCAGTCCTGCTACGTGGAGCTCCTGCTAGGGAGATGCTGGGTTGGTCCTGATGTCTGTGGGGTTGAAGAACATGGGAAGTCATAGAACATGAGGGTGAGTGAGCAGCCTCTTGGAGAAGGAACAGAATGGCTGATTAATCCAAGAATCTTACCCTCTGCATTGGGTTCCTAGGAGCCCAGGACACAGGAAGCTGCTTGTTTTCCAGAGCACCCTGAAGCCTTGGGCTCAGTGGCTGGGGAAGGGAGAGGCTGTGTTTGCTAGACAGGCAGCAACAAGAAATAAGAAGCCCTTCTGCACTTGTTTCCTGGAGAAGAGTGGAGGCGAGGTGTAGAATGCACATGAAGTGCTTGGCCTCCACCTACAGTGCTGGACTCAACCAACCACCATTCCATCCCTTTGTTAAAAACAGCTAGAATGTGTCCTATCAGAGGAAGCAAGAGTCAGAGGCTCTCTGTGCCTTCTAACAGTGCTATGGTTTGGATTTTAAATGTCCCCAAAAGGCTCATATGCTGAAGGCTTGGTTGGTAGCCTTCGGTGTTACTGAAGGTGGTAGAACCTTTAGTAGGTGGGGGCCTAGTGGAAGGAAGTGAGGTCACTGGAGGTGTGCCCTTGAGGGGGGCCTGGCAATCCTGGCCCCTTTGTATCTATTCTGCTCCCTGGCTACCGTGAGGTGACATGCTTCATCCTCTATGTGCTTCTGTCATGAGGTACTATGCTAACAGATGTCTGAAGTGACAGGGCCAAGCTACCATGGACTGAAATCTCTGAAAATGTGAGCCAAAATAACCATTTTCTCCTTCATAAGTTGATTTTCTCAGGTATTTTGTCAGAGTGATAGAAAACTAACAGTTTGCTTTTTCTTCAAGCAGACTGTTTCAGACTTTTCATGACAAGTCTAGTTGGCCAGTTTACTTGGGCCCCCAAAGAACAGACCTACCCATGCTATCACGGCACCTAGGAGGGGAAAAAGTACAAAGGGGATTGGGGACATGGGGACAGTTCTCTACAACATACTACATGTTTCAAAACAATCAAATGATCTTTGGCAAAAAGGCAAGGGCTTCAGGATTCCATATTCACACTCTCTGAGGAAGGGCAGGTACAAGAAGCTGCCATCCTGTGTTTTCTATTTTTGAGAAGCACACAAGAGAAAATAAGAACCACCAGAGTTCGTCTTTAGCACAACACTTAATCATCACTCTTAGCAAATGCTCACAAATCATCAAAGGCACCAACCTCATACTCCACCATGGCTTTCTTCATACTTTCCACATCAAAGATCATCCTAATGAGTTCCTGCACTGGTTTGGGGAGCTTAGACTTGGTGCCAGGGTTTACTGTCAGCTTCTTCACCGCTTCTTCATCCTTAAAGTAGAAAGAAAATCAATAAGAGAACCAAACCGACAGCCTAGGCAAGGTGATATTGCTATTGGGGGACATGGCAATTAGGACACAGGATGGAATGGCATAAGCAAAAAACAGCTAAGAGCTACTTTTTTCTGGGCGACAGGTCAGGAGTACATGTGGCTTTGCACATGGGCACAAAATTCCTATGCACTCTCATGTACTCCTGGCTGCTCCAGATCCTTATTCCAGCCACCATGGAAGAATCTGCATGGGCTAATTCTTCTTGGGCTTGCTAGCACCCTGTATGGTAATCTCAAGTGCCCTCTAAGGCCCAACATGGAAGTGCTGAGCAGTTGTGAAGGTGAACATTGGACCAAGATGGGACATAGGACTTATGGACAAACTCCTCTCCCAAGAGCTGTTGCAAGAACAAGTTTATACAGACTTCTCTGAAGTCCCAATAGATCTAGCACCCAGTATCATTTCCTGCCAGCCAGCTTGTCAGTGTAAAAGCACATGCTAGCATTCACCTTCCCTCTCCCTCTACTTTGGTTTTCCACCTCTCAGTCTTGCTCTCTGGAATCATACTGCCTCAACACACTATAGTACCTAACCACTAACAGTGTTTGGCATTTGTTTGGTGGAGGGTAACTGGTCTTGGGCTTTGAACCTGTAACCTGCCTGGCTTAACCAAGTGCTGTCAATGCTCAAGGCTGCTGTTGTTACTCTCATAGTGGAGGTTGTCTCCATGCTATAATATTGAGTCTTAAATGTGAACTCACTGGAAAGGCAAACTACCAATGTGTTAAAAAGCCTTATCAAGGGGCTGGGGATATAGCTCAGTTGGTAGAGTGTTTGCCTCACATGAGCAAGGCCATGAGTTCAATCCCCAGCACCAAAAAAAAAAAGCTTTATCAAGTGCACATTCCTTCTGACCTATGAACTCCAATTCTAAGAATTACAGAAGCACACAAATATTTATGTGTATTGGCAGTAAATATAGCAAATGCCTAGATGTAATCTAAATAGGAGGGAACTATTTTGATCAATTATGATTTCTGGCCCACTCACAGGATGAAATTTTATGTGGTCTAGCAACTAACGCTGTAGATCAATGCAGTTTAATTTAAAATGGTAGCTACTCAGAAATATAGTTATATACAGTTACTAAGGTTTTGAATTGTGGTCTCTCCAAACTAAGTCCTGTGAGTGTAAAATAAACAACTAATTTCAGACTTAATATAGAAAAAATTTTCTCATTAATAATTTGATTAATGGTTTTCAATCATATGTTAAAAGGAGAATAGTTTGCATATACTGGGTTAAGTTAATTACTAAGATTAATTTTACTATTTTCCTTTTGCTTTTTCAACGGTGACTACAAAAAACTTTGAAGGCATGAGGAAATGCTCCCAGAACCTTAGGGCAGAAGGCGGATGGTTGCAACATAACACGTAAGGGAGGAATCCAATTTTAAAGACATTAGACTGATATATACACCATGACTTTAACTGTGGCTAATTCTGAGTGGTTTCTATTTTTTGTATCTTTGTATTTATTTCTCAAAAATTTCTAAAACAAGTATTTAATTCAGTAGGGGGCACTACTAAGTCAGACTAAGCCTCTGTGCCTCCAATTTAAGGTCTCCACCTAATACTATATAATAAAGAGGTAAATCCTACTTTAGTGTGAGAACTCATGACATCCTCTATGAAGAAAAAAATTGCCCTTGACATCCCAAGTCTCAAAGATTTGGAATTAAAATCTGTACCCATCTACAAATCTCCTTCCTTTTATAAAATGAATGTGTATTTCCCACATTAAGAGTAATAGATTCCTTTTGGGGAGTGGAGTGAGGGGTGGGGTACTGGGATTGAATTCACTGAACTACATCTCCAGTTTTCTTATTTTGAGACAAGGTCTAAGTTGCTGAGGCTAGCCTTGAACTTGTGATCCTCTTGCCTCAGCCTCCTGAGATGCTGGGACTATAGTTGTGAATACAGTCTTATTTTAAAAAGGTTAACATTTTGTTCTCCTTATCCCTTGAAGGAACACGAAAGTATCAACCAAAAGAAAACTAAATGCTGTCAAATTACATAGGAATATTCTCAAACTATATAATATAGCTATTAGGAATAATTTGGGATTATTCCTAGTAATCTCAAATTCTTGGCAGAGCATGTCAAGCTATTGTATTTCTATCACATGATCTACAATGAATCTTAGGTTCAGATAAAAAGCCTTCTATATATTTATAGATATTACTCCAGAGTGTTCTTTTGTTATCTTTGGTAGTAGAATGTTAGGTTTTTTGTTTGTTTGTTTGGATTTAGTTCTCTGAACACTGGGTTATATTCACTAATAACACTATCTGATCCATAATGTGGTTTTTAAAGAATAAGACATCCCATCCTTTTATTAGGAGTAGATAGTGTAGGAACATTAAATGATGGATTACCTGGCCATAGTCAATCTCCAAAGGGTAGAACTTTTTGGGATACTTTGTGAAGTTTTTGGAGTGCCAGGCATTCCCCGTTTTTTCTTCATATAATTTCATAAAATGTTCAATGGCATCCTCCTTGGATGGCATCTGCTCCAATTTGTTACTACCAATCACTGTGCCCACACGGCCCCAGGACCTGAATATCCAGTACCTATGAATGGGGAAAGAGGGGGATGAGCTTCCATCTAGGGAGGGAAAACTTTTATTTATTTTTTGGGTGCTGGGGACAGAACCCAGGGACTTGTGTAGCAAATGCTCTACCAGTGAGTTACATCTCCAGCACCAAGGGAGAACGCTAAATGAAAAATGATCATGATCATTTTAGTAATTTAAAGTAACATTAAAGAGTAAATTCAGGGATGTAACTCAATGGTAGAGAACTTGCATAACATGTACCAAGCCCTGGATCTAATTCTCTATGCCACAACTAATAAAAAAGTTCAGTGCTCTCTAAATTCTGTATGCTTCAAGAACTTAAAAACACGAGTACAGGGGTTGGGGTTGTGGCTCAGAGGTAGAATGCTTTTCCTGCATGTGTGAGGCACTGGGTTAGATCATCAGCATCACATAAAAACAAAATAAAGGTATTATTTCCATCTACAACTAAAAAAATAAATACTGAAAAAAAAACCAAAACAACAACAACAACACAAAAACCCCAGGTACAATGAGAAAATCTTAACTCTTGATTCTGTTACTAGAAGAAAAGCCATTTTGGAGAATATGTGAAGCCATACCCAGGGACAGCTAGGCCAAAGGATAGTTACACAACTGGTAGCAGCGGCTCCTTTCTCTTCACAGAATGATCTTAAAATATTTTGGTTCTTTGTGATTATGTCTTAGGCCCTGGTCTGGGAGCAACCTTGGTTTCACAAGGTGGACAGGAGAGGCCTACCCCTGGACAGTGGCCCCAGGTTTACCTGCTCTCCTTGTCATCCTCAAGAAGCTGCAGCTTGTAATAGGAGTTGGTCCCTTTCACTATGTCCACCAGGCCAAGGGTGGCGCTGAAGACCTTCCCGCCTTTCTCCAGGACATGTGCAGAGTGTTCCAGACCTGTCCCAGAGGTAAAGCTCCTGCAGTTCTCACACAAGGCCTGTGCTCTCAGGCAGAGGGGTCTTAGGAGCCTAGATAACCCCCACTTAGATGGATGCACCACACCTTCCTCAGTAGGGAGGTTCCCTACAGACCTGCGTGTTCCCTATTTTCTTACCTGAGTCAGGATCAACAGCTGCTCCCCCTTTAAGAGTTAATTTCATTCTCTTTTCAGACTTGTTGATACCTTGGTAGCAGACACAGAAAACCAAAATTAAACCAGAAAGGGGAAGATAGAAGGCAAATGAGTATTTTTCATATGCATGATTTGCCAGCATGGCATCTTTGCATTGCCTCCCCGACCAGCCAAGGGGGCTGCTGAAAACTGAGTTGAAAACATTGCTTTAGGCAGCATTCAGCTGACCATTCAGGGACACAATGGAGAGGCCCTACATAGGCAGACCAGTCACCATAGATAGTCTCTGAACCATGGCAGGATGGGGCCACCGATCTGGACGCAAGAAGGGGCAATTAGCGGCTCTCACCTTCCTCCTTTGTAGAGCCCTTGCTCTTCTTGGTGAGTGCAGTGCCTGACTTTCCCTTTGGGGCCACTACGTCAACAGGCTCGGCCTTCACCTCTGTGCCCCATGGGGACAAGATGTGTGCTGAGAACAGCTCCTGAAGGCTCTTGGTCGAGCCAGAGACATCCTGAAGGAACTCTTCAGACACAACGCGAATGTTGGCTTCTTTCACTTCCTCCATCTTCTTATTCATCTTTTCTACCTCCTCTGTTCAAAATTGGAGGGAAAAAAGCCCTACGCAGTAAGCTTTAAACTAAAACCAAGTCTCCAATGACTACAGTTCTACTTCCCCATGCTCGTCACCTGCAGCTCTCTTTGCCTTTCAATTCTAAGGCTCACAGAGCTGGCTGCATCCCAACAACAGTCTTACCAGACAATCTGCTTTAAGGGCAGATAACTCAAGGGCAGCCCTCTCCAAACTACTCGATAGGGTGAGATGTCAGGAGGTGCCACAGACAAGGTCAAGCACATAGGCCCAATTTCCCCATAAAGGATTGGGCCGGGGTATAGCTCAGTGACTGAGTGCTTGCTTAGCATGCATGAGGGCCTGGGTTCAATCCCCAGTACCACTAACAACAAAAGAAACCTGTTTATCTCTGCATTTTCCAAACCTACTTGAGTTGTGAACTTTTGTTTTCCTGCAATCCCACCAATGTGTTGCAAAACAGTGCAACATAGTCGAGAATAGTTTATAGCTGGTTGGCAAAAAAGACACATGCAAATGTATGCTACTGCACTACAAAGTGCAAATACTGGTTTCCCTTTGTAAAAAAACATGAGTGATGATGATGAGTTTTTGAGTGATGTTTGTTACAAATTTCCTCACTGAACCTTCATCACATTTGCAAGGTAGAAACATTGTTCTGCCTTACAAGTTAATCTTTAAACTCACTTTTAGTACTGATGCATAGAGAGGCCTTGTTGGTCGTCCCTGTCAACTTGCCCCCAAGTTTCTCAATTGTGGCCTTCACTTCATCCTTGTTCCGGGAGAGTTTCCCAAGTGTCAGGATCTTCATGTTGGACAAGGGCTTATCTGGGATAGCAAGAACAGAATCATCACTTTGGACACTCTGGCACTGCTCCCAGGAAGAGGAGGAGCAGAAAACCAAGCAGCAAGTACCCAGAGAAGCCAGGCTGCAGGATCCCTGGCAAGCATCCCTCTTTTATCAGCTTTTTGTGGGGGTGAGGGGTGGGGAAGCCCATGAAAAACCGAAATTAAGGACCAGAGGGAAAGCAGACTGCCAACTGAGAACCCATATGCACCCCTCAATATGGACAGGAAGGGCAGGGGACAAGCCATGAAAAGCTGTGATCTGGGTGGTTAGGTGGAAGACCTTTGGTCTGCTCTGAGGGTAGAAGACGAATGCACTTGGGGATGAGGGACCAGGAGGTCAGAGTGGAGTAGGCAGAGGGTAGGTCACGTGAGCTCCTAATATCTTCTTTGATTCCTCTCAACCCACCTCCTATTTAAAACAAACTGCAATTCTTATTTAAAAATTAGACATGTCTGTGACAACTGCTCAAGGTTTTGGTCAGCACAATCAAACTGAGCAAAATCATTCTAAGCAAAAAAAGGTAGGCTGGTGCTGGAGTGTCCAGGGTAGATGGGCTGGATAGGGGCTGCCTTCTGTTTGCTGCAGATAGGAACAAAGTGTTGGTTAACACAGTGCCTGGACAGGAAGATGTAGGGAGAGGTCCTTCCTGCTCTCTCTCAGAAGGCAGATATTAGAGACACTAACAGAACTTCACTGAAAACTGGCCACGGTCTCCACAGAGAACAAAATCATCAATTTGGATGTAAATGAGGGGAAAGCAAAGGAGGGGACCCTGAAAAGAGGGACCAGAACATTCCTCCCACATGTGCACCTGAACCCAGGCTGCAAGCAGCAGGGTGGTGCACGACAGTGACCAGTATTCTGGGGTGGAAACTCATCCTCCACCCACAACACTGTGGCCTTCACTATTAGAGCGAATCCCTGAGTAAATAACCAGAGGGTCTCTTCTGCCTTTCATCTGTCTGTCTTGGCTTGAAGCAAGTCTAATACTGATCAAGAACTTTCTCTAACTCTGTATATAATAGGTATCAAGTAGAACACTGGGTCCAAAGCGCTGGTGGGTACAGGGTGGGAATCAAGGCTTGGAAGGAGGCTCCGCAGTGCAGGAAGGACACACCAAACACCACTGCAGGGAGTACAGGCCAGGAGCCCCTCTCTAAGCTTAAAAGAGTAAGAAAGTCATTTGCTTTTGAGGACTTTATATTGTTAATGTCCCCTATCCCTGCCCCAGGAGAGGTCCCAGGTAAGGGAGGGGGCCCAAGGGCTTCCCCACATTATCAGCAGAGACCCCCCGCCCCCCGAAAATCCTATTCACCAACTCCTTGTCCCTGCAGCATGGAGGCAAATTCATCTCCCTGAGTAGCTACGGTAGGCTTGGCCCACAGTTGCTCCCAGAGCTATACCTGCTGGAGCAGAGGAGTTCACAGCAGCAGGTGTTGAGGCTGAAGAGGGTGGGGGTGCCACTGCCACTGGAGCACTGGTCTCTGGAGGAAATAGCCGGTCCTGCTTTTTAACCTTCAATTTTTTGAGGTAAGAGATTTCTCGGAATTCCTAAAGAACACAAATTTTAGTTTTTTAAGAAACCAGCTAACTTTTGAAATAATCACCTAATACCAAAGGAGATTTGGCCTATGCAATCTTTTTCCTTCTTATACTAAAGAACATAAAATAGAAAAATGTGCAACTGCCAGACTGAAAGACACCTTATTGCTGCTATGATACTTATTTCTAGTACTTCTATGTTCATGAGACAGCTGGCATCAATCTGACTTTATGATAAAAATCTTTTGACAATAAGGCCAGGGAAATTGCCCCAGGGACCTATACTTGCAACCTCTCCAACCCTATTCTTGAATTCCTCCTTTGATCACTAGGCCTTTCTGGAGTGAAATGCCCATCCCAAGATTGAAAGCCCCATAAGACTACAAACACCAGGAAATGAAGGCAAGTCCCTTCCTTTCTTAGAAAGCAAACAAATAGATAGAGTGCCCTACAACCTTTATTGTGAATGCTTCTGTCAGCATGGTTCAGTCTTCATCTCAGGTGATTTACAATGGGTCTTGCTCTAGGTAGGTAAATTTCAAACACAGGAAGCTCTGGGGAAGGACCCCAGTTCCTATGTTCCTAAGTCTTCACCCAAGTGAAACCACCTTTTCCAGCTAAGTCCATGCACAGTGAACGCCAGCTGAGGTAATGGACAGACAGCTTCTGACAGTAAGTGCCACGTACTGCAGAGAAGTTAAAGACAGTTTCCAACCCCAAGAATGAGGTTGAGTCTGGTTCTGGGAGTCAGATATAGATAGGCAAACTTTATCACAGGAGCTCAGTTCTTGACAAGCTAAGATGATGAAGACTGGAGATGATGGGAGGACACTTATAGGAAGCAACCTCCTGAGACTGCTAGGAGATGAAAAAGCAGGGAACTGCCTAGGAAGGGACATCAGAGTAACAAACGATGGCCTGTATGGAACCCTGGGTAGTTCCCCATTGCTGGGAGTGTAAAAGAGAGACTGAGATGGGAAGAGTGTGTGTCCATGAGTGTGAGGGGCATGGGAGAAGGAAGGCACAAAGGCTGCAGAAGGGCCACAGGCCAGATCATGAGCACTCTGGGGGACACGAAGGAGCTGACCTCAATTCTGTCAGAAAAGCACCTGGGAGAAATAGCCACTGATCTCACAAATCCACATAGGCAGCAAATAGTGCAAGAAGGAAAAATGTCTCACATATGCACATACCCTTTTTTAAAAAAATAGTATTATTATTTTTTAGTTATAGATGGACACAGTATCTTTATTTTATTTATTTATTTTTATGTGGTGCTGAGAATGGAACCCAGTACCTCATGCATGTGAAGCAAGCGCTCTACCACTAAGCCACAACTCCAGTCCCATGTACATACCTTCTAAAAATGTACATAGATGCTTTGTAATTGGTATGTATAATGCAAAGAACTTCATTATGCTTATTGCCATCTTAATATTTTCTCACCGAGGATAGTAAAAGGAACATAAAAATAGGAAGCTGTAAGATTTAAAATTAGAAAAACTGGGAATATTGAGGAATCACTATTAAGATTTTAAGGATGAGGAAAGTGCCAGGGTCAGAAGCGCTTTAGAGTGACCACTCAGGTAAAAAGAAGAGACTGGGAGGGAGAGAATTACTGCAGTGAACAGAGAGGCAAGTGAGACAATGGCCAGGAGAAACATGGAAGTAAAGGGCTGGGGATGTGGCTCAGTGGTAGAGTGCTTGCCAGCATGCACAAGGCCCTGGGTTTTAACCCCAGCATCACAAAAACAAAACAAAACAAAACAAACAAATAAAACAAAACCCCCAACAAAATCCAAGATAAAACAAAACTACAAACAAAAAACCAACCCAAAATGGAAGTTCAGTTCTAGGTGTGGAACAGTTGGTGCTTAACAGCTTACTATATGCCACTGTTTCAAATGTTCCACACACAGGGGCAGGGAACAGGTGACCTGAGTCTGAGCAAACAGGTGAGATCCTGTCAGATCCCCACCAGTAGAGTTCCAAAGAAGGCTTTCCAACTGAGGCTTTCTGTGTCCTGAATATCTGAGAATTCAATAAGAGTTCCATTTAAATGAAGAAAATGCTTGATTTGAGGAGCCATGTGAACACAAGACCCAATTCTTTAGCACTAAGGCAAGGATATGCTCTTGAGAAAAACTCTCCAATCTTAAAGGCAGGAATTACTGTTTACTCATCCTAAATCCCTCGTACCGGCTCACAGTAGGCACATGAGAATAAAAGTAAAAATATTTCATGGTCTTTGCAAGCAAGGTTTTACACTAGCCAGACAAACCTCAAACTTCACACTTACAGGTGCTTTGGTTCCATAGCTATGTGGTTTGCTAACGTATAGAACTAATAAATAAAATTTTATTCTGTATTCTGATGAGGATGGCCCAGCTGTAAAGAAGTCTAAAATGACATAGGAACTATGTCATTAGTGGACAAGGGTGGACAAGGCCAGAAGGCAGAGATAAAGATGCTCCCAATCCCTTACCTTTGGGGTTACCCATTCCTTTCGATTTGGTGTCTGTGTCTTGACCACACACTTGGTCCAGGCAGTGACATCCCCAGTACAGTAATAAGCATCGCTCTTGAAGACCAGCTGGCCAGAGCATTCCTCGCAGGGAAGTAGGGCTCCAAACGCTATGCCATCAGCGACTCGGTCCAAGATCTGAAGCCATTGAAGAAATGTCAGAGAGGAAAGGAAGCACTCCAATAAAGGACAGTTACTAATGTGCAATGGAAGGCCTTATGCAGACCTCACTCACTGCAGAGGCCTGTCACAGGGGCTCACAGCAGCCCTGGGCAGCTGTTTAACAATGAGATGTGGGTTCTCAAACTTTCAGAGACCTTATCTCCAAGTCAAGGGATCCTGCAGCCTCTCCTCCCCTCAGGGACTTAGAAAGCAGGACAGAGTCCAGAGCATCCACTGCTACTACACAGGTTGCTGTGCCAAGCTCAGCTCCAGAGCCTAACAGCAGGGAAGAGGAAATGGGAAAAACCAGTGGCACATGGGCATGCCACTGAGTTCCCATGTTTCCTTAAATCTACGCCTTCTGCAGGCTTGGCAATCCTGGGGAGTTTTGGCAGAGGCAGCAGACAGTGCAAAGCACGTGGCATGAACACACACAAGGTAAATATATGTCTCATGTTAGTCCTCACCAAAATTCTAAGAATGACAAATGGTAATGTTTAGTTTGGTCTAAGAAAGTCCATGCCATTTGTCCCAGGGAAATGCTGACCTTGATGGCAATGATGACCGTGCAACACAACTACAGAAGTTTTACTCCTCTCAGTTAATACCAGCTGGTGTTCAAATGGAGGGCCTCCCATGCTCCATGAGACAGTCATTCCAAATCGACAGGGTTGACCTCACATGTACGTCCCACTTAACACAAAGGCAGCTCACCGCGGACTCCCCGGAAGGCACTTGCTGCTTATTGAAGATGAGCAGTTCTTTCAGGTCATTTGTTGAACACACTTTCTTTAGCTCATCCTTGATGTTCCAGATCAGGTCATTCTGGGCCTATGGACAAGACCCAGCAGGTCAGAGACCAGCTCTTTTCAAAAAGAGGAAGCCAACTCAAAGAGTCTGCCCCCAGCCTTCAGCCTCCAAATCTACACTTATGAATCAACTGTGTTGCCTCTCCAAGGTGGGCTAGCAAACTTCTACTCCCAGTCACACTCATGTGGATATTAAATTAAAACTGAAGTGTGGTCTCTTGAAGAATACTCTACAAGGTGGGGAGGAGAGACTACTTGGGGTATGGGGAAGGCTGAAACCAAGTCCCCAGAGGCCCCGCAACCAATCCCTAATAAACCAATACCAGGAGATACAGAGAAGAGCCTGGGAAGTTCTAGGTTGGACTCAGGGTCCACATTTACCCAGCAATTAAAGGAGGTAAAATATGGCTATTCTTCCAGTGATTTCCAAGCACTAGTTCTCCTAATATTACACTGTATTCAGAATCATGCAAGAATATATTTAAGCTCTTTTGGAAATGGAATTTTAGTCTTAATTTTATTCATTTTATTGTAGTACTGGGGACTGAATCCAGGGCACTCTTCCATGGAACTACTTCCCAGTTGTTCTTTATTTTTTTGAGACAGGGTTTCCCTAAGTCAACCAAGCTGGCCTTAAAATTATAATCTTCCTGCCTAACCCTCCTGAGTTGCTTAGATTACAAGTGTGCCACTATGCCTGGCTAAATCTTGACTTTAATGTTTATGTCCTTTGTGAGACACTTGCACATATCATTTCATTTATTCTCACAACCACCTTGCTGAGGCAAGTATCAGCCTGTTTGTTTTAGAGTGAAGGCCAGGATGAGCTTCCTCTTTCCTAGGAGGGTGGGTGTTATGCACCATCTCAGTCACAGATCCCACCTCTGTAAAATGGAGATGACAATGCCAGCCCTACCATACCCCATGGTGTTGCTATCAGTACCAAGTGAGCATCTGAACTCCTCTGGTGAAGTTGCAGTTATACACTCAGCTTGCTTCCCAGTTCCATGTTTAAAGGCTCTCAACAACACTCTCACCCTCCCTGTAGCAGGGGACATGCTGAGGCAAAGAAACAAGGAGATAAGGAGGTGCAAGGAAAAAGTGTAGTGGGCATAGGATTAAATGAAAGTATCTGAACTATTTTCTTCACAACCAAGGAAGAGAAGCCAGCAGAAACAGAGGTACCAGGGTGGGAAGGCTAAGGGAGCAATTTATTCTTCTTTCTTTACATTTCTGGCAACAATAGAGAGAGAATAACACCCAACTAAATGAAGGGAAAATTCAGAATGGCACACAATAGGTTCTTTTTTTGCTGAGTGTGGTGGTGCATGCCTATAATCCTAGCAGTTGGGAGGCTGACTCAGGAGGATCACAAGTTCAAAGCCAGCCTCAGCAACAGCAAGGCAGTTAGCAACTCAGTGAGACCCTGTCTCTAATAGGGCTAGGGATGTGGCCCAGTGGTTGAGTGTCTTGAGTTTAATTCCCAGCACCATAAATAAATAAATAAATAAATAAATAAATAAATAATTACCCCAAGACAATAAAAAATTTATGATTCTTTTTTTAAAAAAATTTTTTTTAAAAATTTTACTTTTTAGTTATAGTTGGACACAATACCTTTATTTTATTTACTTATTTTTATGTGATGCTGAGGATCGAACTCAGGGTCTCGCACGTGCTAGGAGAGTGCTCTACTGCTGAGCCACAACCCCAGCCCCAAATTTGTGATTCTTAATAAGCAATTGAAACCAGATCAGAAATTGCTTCCAATGCTTTAAAATTTATTTATTTTGAGACAGGGTCTTGCTAAGTTGTCGAGGGCCTCACTAAATTGCTAAGGCTGGTTTTGAACTTGTGATCCTACTGCCTCAACCTTCCGAGTTGCTAGGATTACAGGTGTGCACCACCATACTCAGCTCTAATTTTTATCTCACCAGCAAAATCTGGACACTCACACAAGAGACCCAAGCACATGGCTCACACAAACCATGTTCCCAGGAAGAGATCAACTGTTTTAATTTCCCAAACACCCAGTATCTCTCCTCTTTCATCACATGCCTTCCACTTCTTTGCTTATTGAGACCTTCATTTAAAAATTGAAGTTGCGTATGGTGGCACAAACAACTATAATCTAAGGGGCTAGGGAGGATGAGACAGGAGGATCACAAGTTCAAAACCAGCCTCAGCAAAAGCGAGGTGGTAAGCAACTCAGTGAGAGTTGGGCTGGGGATGTGGGGATGTGGCTCAGTGGTTGAGTGTCCCTGAGTTCAATCCCTGGTACCAAAAAATTAAAAAAAATAAAATAAAATAAAGTAGAAAAACTTTCTCTCTTCAAATCTTCAAAACACTTGTCCATGTTGTGAACCTCTAGTATCCTTGAATTTAATACTTGGTTTCTTATGTTTGCAAGTATCCCCAAAGGTGTAGAATGTATAGCAAGGCCCAATTAGGATGAAGCATGATTCTCCCTCCCTAGCTGAGTCTGGTTAGTGAGGACTGAGTGCTTTGTCTGTCTGAGCCTGGATACAGGCTTGGAACCTATGACCAAATTGTGGGTTCTCCTCCAAATGAAAATCTTATATTTGAGGGGAGGAAATCTAACTGGGAAGAAAGCCAGACTATCAACAAAGGTTATCAATCTGAGAATTCTTAAAGATCCTATCCTAGTAAGTGGGACGTATTTCCTTGAATTTTCTTCCCAGAACGAGGAGAATGAAACAGAACGATGAAAGGAGACAAAGCTTGGAACTCACTTTGAGGGCCTTTTCAAGCTTACTGTCCTTGTCTTTGTCTTTTTTAGACTTCTTCTTGGCCACTTCATCTACTCCATCCACCTCATCACCTTTTCTCTTTCTGAAGGAGACATGGGATACAAAAGAACCAGTCATTGAAACAGACACCTAATGATGTGTAATGACACAATTCAATATCATTTTAACTCCTAATATTGGGCCCTCCACATGCTTGTCACTTACCTGCAATGTGTCCCACTCAGGGCTCTTAGGAACTTCTGGTCAAACACTCAGGCAGTATTTGCAACCAAGAAGGCAGGAGACTATCCATTTCATAATATACTCTACCACCCAAGGAGGTGAGCTGAAATTTGTTCTGGGGCCTTAGAACAACTGGTTAGAGGTTTCAGAGCTCAGGCCCCATTTGATTTCAAAACTCTAGGTACAAAATCACTAGGAAAGTTCTGGTGGGGACTCCACAGCTGAAAGGCAAGGATTGCAGACAAACACGGGTGCCATCACTGAGTTTCTGGAGCTAAAACACAAGGCTGCTCCCAAGGCCAGGAGACCATTACCAGAGATGGGACTGTACTCAGAACCTAAACAAGAAGTGACAGGTGAAAGCCCTTCTAACCAGTCTGTCCTGGCCAACAGAGAACTAAGTTCAAACTTTTATATTTTCCTCATCCACAAAATAGGGAGAGAATGCTATTGTGATGATAACCAGATAAAATAGCCCAATTACAGGAGACTTCAGTGCCTGACAAACCAAATGTGTAGCATTTTGGTATCATACATAAATGTGGCTGGTGAATCCCTACATCCATATCACACATGCAACACCCTGAGGACTTCATTTATGGGCCTGGTTTGCTGGTTTTCTTACACATTCCAGAGTCATATGTGCCAGTGTAATGAGCTTGTGTGTTATTAACTGAAATAATGCATGAGACTGCTTGATGACCATGGCCCAGCTGCTGTCCCAGGAGCATGCACCAGCACTGCCACATTGCCCTTGGTGTGCTCATTAACAAGCCACTCTCTCTGGGACTGAGGGGCCAGCAAAGGGTCAATAGGAAGGAGAGGGGCTGCCTATGGACTCAAGGTTCTCAACTCCAAGATGGGGAGCTCATTACCCACTGCCAGTCACTGCTGACAAATGTGCATGATTCCCTCAGTACCGTCCTTGAGACCCAGTTACACAGGAACACACATGCCTATAGGATGCTAAGGAGACAATGAAGGTGGGTAGTGAGGGGATCAGAGGAACCATGGCAATGACCTAGGCAAGGGGAATACTCAACAGTACAGAGTGGTGGTCTTAATGTGTCGCTCTCACAACCCTGCAGTCACCATGCATTAGTCTATATCTCCCTAGATTTCTGACAGTCATCCAAGGAAAACAAGAAACAGTACAGAATTTATAAGGTCTTTAGGCCTCCCTTAATACCCCCACCTAGCAACCAAGCTCCACCCACCCTTCACTCTTAATTCCTGGGAGCTGCTTCTTCAAAGCTTCCTTATCCTCCGCTGAAAGGAGGCTGAAACCCTTGAGCTGGCTGGCGCTGTACTCAGGCCGGAAGCCCAGTTCCTCCCTGTTCTTGACAAAGCAGTTTGGGTGGTACCAGCGGTCAATCATGCCCAGCTGTGGCTTCTCTGGGTCTAGCATCTTCTTGGACAGGCGCATCTGGCCCTGTGGGAAAAGCAGAATGTGGTATAGGGAGTGTCAAAGCAGTGCAGTGAACATGCAGAAGGCCAGCCTGTGTTCCAATTGGCAAAAGGCTTTGGGGTCAAGGCCTGGCCAGCAACTCAAACACTACTGTGAAGTTTTAGCTCTTATGTCACCAAGGATTATGTTACCCATAAGGATCTGCATCCCATTTTGAATGGGGACAGTAAGGGACTGAGAACATTTCCCTGAGGATGCTGACCTAAAGCAGGCATAAGAATACCTGATGTGTTGTGCTGGGCTCAACTTGGATCTCACACAACATCTGGCTGGCCCCCCAGTGCAGCTCCCTATCCCAAGAGGAACTTTTTTTTTTTAAATATATTTTTTTTTAGTTGTTGATGGACTTTATTGTCTTTATTTTTACATGGTGCTGAGGATTGAACCCAGTGTCTCACGCATGCTAGGTGAGCATGCTAACACTGAGCAACAACCCCAGCCTCAAGAGGAACTTTTTTGCTTGTTTCACCCTCCCATGTACTTTCTGGTCTCTACACATAGAAGCCTCCACCAAGAAACAGTAATAAACTCAGAGGCAAGAGCCCATCTTGCCAACCTGCCCTTGTTAGGCATGGCATTCCTGGGAGTTTCATGCCTGTGAGGCACAGATCTAGAGAAACCATAAGGGCTGCTAAAAATACACAGAACTCCATTGCAGGCCAAGCAAAACTCAACAGCACATAGCATCTGGCATTTCTTGAGATGAAGAGAACCTTAATTTTTGCCTCCAATTTTTGGCAGTTGAAGGACTTGAAAAGATCCAGCATGTCCATATTTTTGTCAATTTCCTATATGATGTAGTTTGGCTCAAGTATTCCCCAAAGGTACATGTGTTGAAGGCTTGGTGACACTATTGGAAAGTGATGCCTCATAGACGTTAGGTCATGGGGGCATGCCCTAAAGAGGATAAGGAAGACCCTTCCTATCTCTGTCTTTGCTTCACGACCACCATGAGGTAAACAGACACCTCTTGGGTATGTTCTCACCATGATGTACAGGCCCTATCAGTTCTGGACTGAAACCTCTGAAATGGTAAGGCAAAATAAAACTTTTCCTACTTTTAAGCTGGTTTATCTCAAGTATTTTATCATAGCAACAGGAAGTTAACTAAGACAGTGTATAATACCTCGAGGGGGTAGAAACTTTCTATGAATAAGTATATGTAACATCAGAGAAGGGAAAGAAGATTGGAGGATGCAGGCCTTCCCTTCCACCCTACCCACAGCCAGCCATCTATTCTGTTGGACTGTTAGTCTTTAGTGACTCGAATTGGTAGGGAAGTTTGGTTAATGAAGTTTCTCTGATTAAACAAAAGAAAGGTGAAGGCTCATAAGACAGAAACTATTTCTTAAACTTAAATCTGCCACAAAGCAAGACCCATCCCATTCCAGGGGGAACCTCCTGTGTTAATGCTTTCCAAACCCTCCCAGGTGTCCCAAGAGATGAGGCACTATGTACATGAAGACTGGACTGTGAGTAAGCAAGGCCCAACATGCCTGGAAGAAAAGTCACTGCCATCTCCAGTCTCTACTAGGATCCTCACTATATTTTTAGTCACTACTTGTTCAGTAGCACCTAAAGCCTGCTGCTTCTTTTTTTCTTAAGTTATCCAATGCAAGCATTCCATAAAGTACAGACATTTGCATCACCAAGTGCTCACCTTTTCTATTTTCTCCATACACCCCTTGCACGTGCTTCTGTTGGACTTGGCATACTCTGCTGCAAAGTCACCCAGTGTTTTCTCTGCCTTGCTGCCAACTCCATCCTGGCCTTTACCTGAACAATGAACACACTGCAATGATCGTGTCAACAGTTTCATAGTACTGCTCCCTAAACCTCCCCCATCACCTCCCCAGCACCTCTCCCCAGGACACCTTTGTGTTTTGAGGAACTACAATTTATCTATTTCATCTCTGTTTACTATGGCTGCTTAATAGAGCTTCTTTTCTGATAATAACGCATCTTTTCTCAGACAAGCTCTCAGGAACAGCATCATATTGGCTGGTGGTGAGCTGCAGAGCTTTCCACCATTTTCCTTTTACTCTGGAGTTCCAACACAGGCTTTGGTAATAAGTATTTACCTTAAAATCCTGGAGCAATATTCTTACTCAGCCTTCTAATTTTCATTATACTTTATTTATCAAGGTTAAAGAAAAAATCTTGATTCAGATCAAACATAAAGATACATAAAAATTAAATACATGGTAAAGGTATCATTTTATTTTTAAAAAATATTTATTTTTTAGTTGTAGTTGGGCACAATACCTTTATTTAATTTATTTTTATGTGGTGCTGAGTATCGAACCCAGGGCCTCGCTCGTGCTAAACGAGCACTCTACCACTGAGCCACAACCCCAGCTCTAAAGGTATCATTTTAAATTGTTGGGGAAAGGTTAAATCATTCAATGAGTGATTTGACGGTACTGGCCAACCATTTGGGACAAAAGCTAGATTCTTTGCTTAGATAAAAATAAATTCTAAGGCTGAATGTCTCTCTGAAGATCAGGAATCAGACAAGGCTGTCCTCTTAGTACTACCATTTAACACTGCAGTGGAGATCCTAGTATAGTTAGAGAAAAAAAAAAAAAAAAAAAAAAAAAAAGGAAAGGTGTTAAGTTTAGAAAAAATAAGCAAAGCCATCTGTCTGTAAACGACATGACTGCATTTGTGGGATATCCATAGGAATATACAAAAAAACTACCAGGACTATTAAATAAATTTAGCAAATTTAAAGGACACAGCTCAATCTACAAATATATAACATTTCTACATAATAGATATAAACACTGAAAAAAATGAGAGCACACAGCTACTTAAATAGTACTAAGATACACATACTCAAAGAAATAAATTTAACAAAAGTAACACAGATCTCAGCACTGAAAATTGTCTTTACTGAAATTAAACAAAATCTAAATAAAATGAGGAATGTATCATGTTCATGGATTGCAAAGATCAACTTGTTAAGATGTCAACTATCTGAAATTTGGTCCACAGATTTAATATGATGTCAATCAAGTTTCTAGCAGGCTTTTTTGAGGAAATTAATAAGCTTAAGTGTACAAGGAATTGCAAAAGACCTAGAAATGCCAAAACGATATTGTAAAAGAACAAAGTTGGAGGAATTACATGAGTTACTAAAAAGTTACAGTACTTAAAACACTGTGGTACTACTAGACAAATCAACAGAACCAAACAGAATCCAGACATAGACCCAACAATTCAATGAGAGAACCAAGCTTTTTCAAGAAAATGGCATTAGAATAGCCTATCCACATAGGGAAAAACCCAAACGACCTCTTCTTCATACATTTAACATAGATTACAAATCCAAATGTGAAAGTTAAACTCACAAAACTTTTAGAAGAAAACAAAAAAGTATATCTTTGATCTTAGAATAGGCAAAGATTTCTTATATGAGACAACAAGCACTTCATGAAAATCAAAAACTCCTGTTCCAAAAATATCAATAATTAAACTAAAAAGGCAAGCTACTGAGAGGGAGAGGGTACTCACAATATGTGCATCTACAATATACCAAGAACTCTTAAAGAGAAGTACAACTTAAAACCATGATGATATAGGTCATGTAACCCTTATCTGAAATACTAGGGACCAGAACTGTTTTGTACTTAAAAAATTTTTTTTTAAATATTTGCATATACACAATGAGATATCTCTGGGATAGGATGGAAGTCTAAGCATGATACTGATGTTCTATGTATACTATGTACACATTACACACAAAACCTAAAGGTAATTTTACATGATGTCTATGATACCAGCATTTTGATGTTGACCTGTCATATGATTGTCCCATTTGTGGTGGTGTGTTCATGCTCAAAGTTTTGTATTTTGGAACGTTTCCTATTTTTTTGGATTATGGATGTTCAACCTTCATCAATGTTAGATTAAGACAGCTCATTGGGATGGCCAATATTTTTAAAAAGTGACCACACCAAGTGTCGCTAACAATGTGGAGGGACTGAAATTCTCATTTATGACTGGCACTTTGTGTGGCAGTTTCTCAAATGAGCAGCACATATATCCATCACATGATTACCCATTCCATTCCTAGATATTTACCCAAAAGAAATGAAAGCACAAGTATACACACAGACTTGTATATACATGCAGCTGTATTGGTAATAGTCTTCATGGAAACAACCTAAAAGTCATCAACAGAAAACTGGATAAATTGTGACATAAAAGACTACAATAAAAAAGGACTAACTAATGACACGTGAAATAACCTAGATGAGTATCTTGCCTGCTAAATGAAAGAAACACAAGAGACCACACAAATGCTTTTCCCCCTGAAACTCTAAGCCAAGCAAAATCAATCTATGAGGGCTGGGCACGGTGGTGCATGCCTGTAATTCCAGCACCTCAGGGAGACAGAAGCAGGAGGATCACAAGTTCAAAGCCAGCCTCAGCAATTTAGTGAGGCTCTAAGCAACTTAGTGAGACCCTGTCTCAAAATAAAAGGGCTAGGGATGTGCTCAGTGGTTGAATGCCCCTGGATTCAATCCCTGGTACAAACCAAACTAAACAAAAGGAAAAAAAAAACAAAAACAAACAAACAAACAAACAAAAAACCCATACACACACCAAAATTAATCTATGGGGTTAGAAATCAAAACAGTGGGGGCTGGGGATATAGCTCAGTTGGTAGAGGGCTTGCCTTGCACGAACAAGGCCCTGGCTTCAACGCCCAGCACCCCCAGCACACACAAGAAATCAAATGGTTTCCTGGGGAGGGGAAGGATGACCAGAAAAGGGCACAGAGGGAACTTTATGATGCAACAGAAATGTTCTACATTTTTTTTTCAATTTATCAAACAAGAAACCCTCCTCCACCTTTTACTTTAAAATTTTAAAAATTTTTAATTAGCTGGACGCAGCTCAGGAGGCTGAGAAAGGAGGACTGGGAGTTCAAAGCCAGCCTCAGCAAAAGCAAGGCGCTAAGCAACTTAGTGAGACCTTGTCACTAAATAAAGTACAAAACAGGGCTGGGGCTGGGGCTGAGTGGTAGAGTACTTGTCAAGCATGGGTGAGGTACTGGGTTCGATCCTGAGAACCACATTAAAAAAATAAAGTTATTAAAAAAAAAAAAAAAAACCCAAACATAGAAGATGTAATGAGGTACCATTATGTAATATTTGAAACATGTATACACTGCGTAATTATAAAATACCATTACCATGAAAAAAGAATGAAACCCTGACATTTGCAACAACGTGAATGGAAAAATAATAAAAACTAAAATGATGTTCTTCAAACATTGTTTCTTAGTATTTAAAGAAATATTCTACAATTTGATAGGATAGGCATTAGATGGGTGTTCATTTGTCAAAACTAACTGAGCTGAAAAAAACTGAAATACATACTTGTGATATGTACATATAACTATGTGTAAATTATTTTAAAAATTCCAAATACAACTAATACCAAAGACAAATACTATAAATGAGAAGACATGAACATTAGTGAAATTTTAATGTGGCAAAACACATATTAGTTAAAAAGATTAAACTGGAAAACTACTTGTAAAATGTTATGACAGCATCTTCTACAATTCATAAGAAAAGAAAAAATAGCTCAAAAGAAAAAATGAGCAAGGACACAGGTTAATGTAGTCGTTCCTCAGTATCTGTGAGGGATCAGTTTCTAGGCCCACAACAATATTAAATCCAAGGATGCTCAAATCCCTTCTATAAAATGGCCTAGTACCTGCACATAAACCTATGTGGGTTCTTACATATATTTAAAATCATCTCCAGATAACTGAAATACATAATACAATGTAAATGCTATGTAAATATTTGCTATACTGCATTGTTTAGGGAATGAATAATAACAAAGAGTAAAATTCTATACATGCTCAGTATAGAAATGTTCTCAAACATTTTCTTTTTTTTATTAGTTGCTCAAGACAATACAATGATCTTGACATATCATACATTTGATTCAAATAAGGTATGAATTCTCATTTTTTCACGTGTACAAATTGCAGGATCACATTGGTTATACATCCATGTGTATACATACAGCAATCCTAGTGTCAGTTGTATTCTGCTGCCCTCCCTATCCCTCCCTCCCCTCCCCTCACTATTCTCTACCCATTCTACTGTGACACTTATCTCTCTCTCTTTTTCTTCCCTTCCCCTTCACACCATCGTATATGTATTTTGTGAACCCATGAGGGTCTCCTTCTGTCTTCCGTGCAATTCCCCTTCTCCCTCCCACCTCTTTTCCTTATTTCGTGGTAATTTTCTTCTCATGCTCTTCCTTTCCTACTCTGTTTTGAGTCACCTCCCTTATATCAGAGAAGACATTAGGCATTTGTTTTTTAGGGATTGGCTAACTTCGCTTAGCATAATCTGCTCTAGTGCCATCCATTTCCCTGCAAATGCCATGATTTTGTTATTCTCAAACATTTTCAATGTCAAGTTTGTATTACTGGATGTTGAACCCAAGGACTTAAAAAAAAAAAAAGCTAGCAGGCTGAGGTTATGGCTCAGTGGTGCAGCATTTGCCTAGCATGAGTGAGGCCCTGGGTTCAATCCTCAGCACCACAGGTAAATAAATAAAGGTACTGTGTCCATCTACAAGTAAAAAATAAATTAATAACAACAACAACAATAATAACAACAACAATAAAAAGCTAGCAAACACATGACAAAATGTTCTACCTCACTAGGAATGAAATAAAAAAGATACTTTGGATACAACAACAAAACAATATATCTATAGATATATTGTTATATCTGATATATTGTTATACACCCACCAAAAAAAAAAAAAAAAGAGAGAGAGAGAGAGAGAATACTTTCAGAATGGCGTGGAAGTACAGAAATAGGTATATCAAGTATTACTGATACAAGCATACATGATGCAACCTTTCTGGAAGGCAATTTGGCACGTACATGAGGAGGTCTTAAATTTGTTCATCCTCTGAGCAGTAATTCCACTTCTTGAGATTGAAGGAACAACTGGACAGATGCCCAGGATGTATAAGATGTTTATAGCAGCTCTATTTTTCAATTTAGCTAAAAGGTCATAATTCTGGTCTTAAAATCAGCACAGCCTGGATGTGAATTCGGTTTAGGACTTACCACCAGTATTAACTGAGTGCTGTCTACCTGACTTCTCTGTGCCTTATACTCCTTAGTCTGCCTTGAGACCTACTGCAAGGGCTGAATGAATAGATATTAAATGCCTGGAATGGTACATGAAATTTGGTAAGACCTGAATAAATGAATCTTACTTATCTCTTAAAATTAATGATGAAAATCTGTAATTTAAACAAAAAAAGAGTAAATATCAAGATGTAAAAGTAACACAGAGTTCAATATCATCGAACTGTAAATCAAAACCACAATGAGATATCACTTCACACACATTGGGATGGCTATTTTAAATAAATAAAATGGTTAGTTAAGAATGTGGAGAATTTGGAACTCTTACATATTGCTGGTGGAAATTTAAAATGGTATAACTCCTATGGACAACAGTATAGAGGCTCCTCAAAAAATACAGAATTACTGAATGACCCAGGGATTTCAATTCTGGTATATATAGCAGAGAAGTAAAAGCAGAGTCTCTCACTAATATGTGTACACATCTGTTCATGGCAGCATTATTTATAACAGCCAAATGTGAAAACCACCCCAAATATTCAATGACATGTGAATGGATAAACGAAATGTGGTATATACATACAATGAATGAAATATTATTAAGGAAGTAAACTCTGACACATTACAACATTGAGTAAACCTGGAAGATATCAGTCACAAAAGGACAAATATTGCATGATTCCACTCACATGGGGTATCTAGAATAGTACAGTTCAGATAGAAAAAAGAGTGGTTACCAGGGGCTGAGGAGAGTGAAGAATGGGGACTGTTGTTTAATGGGTACCGAGTTTCAGTGTGGAAAGTCAAAAGATTCTAGAGATGGATGATGGTGATGGTAATGTGAATGTATTTAACGCCATCAACTGTACATTTTGAAATTGTTAAAATGACAAAAATTTTCTTATATGTATTTTATAAAAACAACAACAAAAGGAGAATGAGTACTAAAACAATATTTTATAAAGAAAACATTTCACAATATTAATCTACATTAAAGGTCTAGATTGAATTAAATTTTTCATTATGCCTAGAAATAGCATGTTAGGCCTTTTGGATTAAAAAATCCCTGGGCAATTAGTAGTATCTTAATTTTATGGTTATAATGGTTTCATGAAATATATTTACAACAAAATTAATATGCCTTTTCATGTTATAAAAATTATAATTTGATATATTTTAATTATAACTAAACATAATATATTTAGGTCTTTAAGTCTGCAACTTCTGTTATCCTGAATTCAAAAGGGAAAAGAGCCACAGACCAAGAAAAATTTTAATAAATTCATTCTCTGCTAAAACAGACACATGTAGAGTCATTCTTGGCAAATTTGCTCAAGATTCTGAGGTGTTATTGATCTCTCAATTTTCAGCAGACAAAAACATTTGGAGCCACACATACCAACAACTGCAAGAAGGCTGAGCAAAGAGAGGAAGCACACTTTAGCACAGACACAAACAGCTCCCTGGGGAAGAAAGGAGCAACATCCTGGAGTCATGAGAACAGGTTAAACTGGGCCAATTTAGGAAGGGAGAAGGTTAGGAGGTAGTTTCAGATTATTTCCTTCAAAATGCAATGAAAAGTGATTCTTATCATTTAAATGTGGGGCTGGGCATTGGAGATCAATGGTAGAGTGCTTGTCTACAGGTACAAGGCCCTGGGTTCAATCCCTAGCATACCAAAAATTTTTTAAAATAAAAATTTAAAGGCATCCAGCAAGTTAGTTTGTGGACACTGAAACTGACTTCTGAAGTTTACATGGAGAGGAAAAAAGGTTAAGAATAGCCAAGACAATACTGAAGAGGAACAATGTTGGAGGATAGACTCTACTGGACTTTAAGGCTTATAGTTAGCTACTGCAATCAAGACAGGGTAGCTAAAGGATAAACAAGTAACAGAGCAGACAGCCCAGAAATAGACCCACATGAAATACAGCCCACTGATCTTTGGCAAAGAAGCAAAGTTAATAATGGAGAAAAGAGTCTTTTCAACAAATGGTGCTAAATCGGACATTCATATACAACAAAACAAAACAAAAAAAACCCACCCCCACGCCAAACAAGAATCTAGATACAGATCTTCAACTGTTCATGAAAGACAACTCAAAATGGATCACAGACCTAAATGTAAAAAATAAAACTAGAAAATAACAAGAGAAAACCTGTTATGACTCTGGGTCTAGTGCTGACATTTTAGATAAACCCCAAAGGTAAAATCCATGAAAGAAGTAACTGATAAGCAAGACTTCACTAAAATTTAAAAACTTCTGTACTATGAAAGACATTGAAAAAAAAAGACCAGTCATATACTGGGAGAAAGTATCTGCAAAAGATATTATCTGATAAACAGCTATTATCGTAAGTACACAAAGACCCACCCCACTCCATGTTGGAAATGGAACCAGGGCCTATGCATGCTAGGCAAGTACTCCACCAGTGAGCCACAGGCCCCACCCCAAAATACAAAAGGATTCAAAGCTTAGTGGTAAGAAAACAACCCAATTAAAAATGGGCTGATGATCTAAACAGACACCTCACCAAAGACATACAGATGACAAATAAGCATGTGAAAAATTATTACAGCACTAGGAAAACATAAAGCAATAATAAAATACTATACACCTTCCATAATGGCCAAAATTCAAAACAGAATACCAGCAGAGATGTGGATAGACAGGAATTCTCATTCAACTACTGGGACTATAGAACGGGTCAGCCATTTTTGAAGATAGTTTGGCAGTTTCTTACCAAACTGAATATACTTTTACCCTAAGATATAGCAATCATGCATCTACACAAAGGAGTTGAAAACATATTGACATGAAAATCTGCAGACATTTATAGCAGTTTTGTTTATAACTGCCCAAACTCAGAAACAATCAAGATCTCCTTCAGCAGGTAAACAGATAAAATAAGGTACAGCCAGCCATTTGATGGAGGATTACTTAGCACTAACAAGAAACAAGCTATCAGAAAAGATTGAGAGGAACCTTCAATGCCTATTACTAAGTGCAAGAAGCCTAGTAATAAGATTCTAACTACATTTCTTTGAGGAAAAGGCAAAACAAGGGAGTCAGTAAAAAAAAAGATCAGTGAAGGCCATGGGTTAGGGAGGAGGGAGCAATGAACAGGCAGAGCACAGGAAATTTTTAGAGCAGTGAAACTAATCTATGACACTGTAAAAGTAAACACATTCAAAATACATTTGTCAAAACCCACAGAATGGGAATGCGGTTGTGGCTCAGTGGCAGAGAACTTGCCTTGTGTGTGATTCTCAGCATTGCACATAAATAAATGAATGAATAAAATAAAGTGAACCCTAACGTAAACTATGGACTTTGGGTAATAATGATGTGCAAAGTAGGTTCACTGATTCTAACAAGTGTGCTACTCTGGTGCAGGCTGTTGGCCGAGGGGGAGGCTATGGAGGACTAAGCAAAGGGTATATGGAAAATCTATGCACTTTGTTCCATTGGGCTGTAAACTAAAGTTTCCCAAAAAACTGTGTATGTGTATATGTGTACATAAACACAGAAACTTGAACAAACTGACCACTGGAACAGAAAATTTAAGGACCCCCAAACGCAGGAATTTTTATAAATAACAAGTCCTCTTTATCAGTGGGGAAGATGATAAACTATTCAATAAGTGGAACTGGAACAACTCGGCTGCTGCCTGGAAAAAGTAAAATTGGAGGCATTCCTCACATCACACACCAGCACAAATTCCAAACAGATCAAATGTTTAAATGAAAAAATCAAAAAGAACCATAAAACTACATGTCCTGGTCCAATTCATCTACGTCCTTGGGCTCATTCCTCTTCCCAGACTTGGGCTACTTACTCCATGGAGGCCATGGCTGCTGGGGCCACAGCCTTGTTCCCTAAGGTTGCCACTATCTCAGGGTAAGGGTCAGGCCACAGCTCTGACCAACAGGCCATCTCCATCAAACCCAGGGAGTCGCTGGGCAAGGTGATACATGCCTGTAATCCTAGTGACTTGGAAGGCTGAGGCAAGAGAATTGCAAATTTAAAGCTAGCCTCAGTAACTTAGTGAGACCCTGTCTCAAAGTAAAAAAATAATAAGTCCTGGAGATGTAGCTCCATGGTAAAGTGCTACAATCCCTGGTATAAAAAAAATAAACAAGAAAACAGCCCCCCAAATCAAAACAACAAACAAACAACCACAAATCCAGGAAGTCTTTGATGTGAGATCTGATTGCCAGATACTCTGAGGCTGAGTACCACACTCAAAGTGCACAGGAACAACTGCACTCAGGTGAGCCTGGTCCAATAGGGGTGATAACACATCCTCCTTCCTCTTCAAGGGTCTTCCTGAAGCTTGGTGGTGAAGACCTGTTTGGAGGCAACTGACTATTTCTTATGAAACTATGGTCAGCCTGACATGCTGCCATACATAGTTGGCCATTTGTGGATTTTGCATCCATGGATTCAATCAATTGTAGATAAAAAATATTTTGGCAAGAGGTAAGGAGAAGGTCGCCTCTATAGTAAACATGTACACTTTTTTCCTCCTCATTATCCTTAATTACTACAGTGTAACAACTATTTGCACAGGCATTGTGAGTAAACTAGAGATGACTTCAGGTATACAAGAGAATGGGTGTAGGTTGTATGCAAACACTACAACATTTTATATAATAGTCATGAGCATCTGGAATCCTGGAACCAATCCCTTGATTATACCATGGATATCACCTTCCTCCTTCCCTTTCTACTCTCTCTTGCCTCAGGATTTCATCTCATAATAAGGAATTTAATCGGTTTGCTTTATGCTGTTTCCTATGTAACCTGACATGACATGGGCTAAGACATCAGAAGAAACTATGGAAACAATAAAAAGATTTGTGATTTCCAGGGCTTAGTGGGAAGGAAGGGATGAACAGGCATAGCACAGAGGATTTTGTTTATTTCTTCTTCTTCTTCTTTTTTTTTTTTTGTGGTGCTAGGGATGAAAACCAGGGGTTTATGCACACCAGGCAAGTGCTCTACCACTGAGCCACATCCCCAGTCTTGCACAGAAGATTTTAAGGCAGTGAATTTACGAATGCTGGAAAATAATGTCTCAATGTATGTTCACCGACTGTAATACATGTACCGTTGAGGTGGGGGAAAAACTGATGGTAATGGGAACTCTACTTTTGTACTTTTACTCAATTTTGCTGTGAAAACTCAAACTGCTCTAAAACACAAAGTAAACCAGACTAAATAATCATTAAGAGTTACATCTCAAACATGTGAAAAGTAAAAGGCCAAACACGCTCCAGGCAAGGCAGGTTGAGGAGCTGTTGCTAAAACACAAGGGCACTGGGCTCCTGAACCACCTATGTGAGACACAAAAGGAAAGATGGGGGACATTCTTTGCTCCCTCCAAAAAAGACCCTCTGGAAGCTTTGGGAAGGGGGGGGACAAACTCCCAAGCCCTCCCTCTGTGTACGCACCAGTCACTCCTCCAGCCTCCGCAGTCTTCTTGACTTTCTGCTGGTCATCCCAGCGCAGCTCAGAGAACCCGTCTATCTCAAGGTCAGGCTGCCGGATAGAGTGGCCCACCTTCCAGAAGCAGGAAAAGTGGTACCAGTGTGGGATTTTTCCATCAAACATGGGTGACTGAAAGGCAAGGAATCAGAGGTGGTGAGTGAGCATTCAACCCGCAACTCAGGCTTGCCAGACCACCCCAGCTTCTGTGTATGGCATCACAGTGAATGTTTCCTTCTCTAAAATGGCCTGGTCTGTGTCCTCCACATATCCCACAAGGAGCTGCATGTAAATGATTAACAACACTTCTATCCTATGTTCCTCCTCAAAATCCCAACAGCTTAGAGAACTGTGGCTGACTACTGCCATGAAGTGGTAGTGTCCTACAACAGATCTCTGGCTTGTGTCCCTTTTAGCTCCTTGTTATTCCACATTAGCGATTTGCTGCACAGACTAGTGAAATGTGCAAGGCACCCGTTTGGTGTCCTGGCCCCACTGCACCTGCTGGGAAAGGCCAGACAGCCACAGCAGTCACCTTTGGACTCAAAGGGCCTGGACAGCCTAGAAAGCGGCTCTTTAAATGCTTCTGCAGTTACCAATAATGAGGAACAAGACCCAGATAATGAGAAAGGCAGAGAAAATGTGTCAGAAAAAAGTGTCAAGTTTGCAGCAGTCAGACAGATAAATGGAATGAATTAACTTCTGTGAGGGAAGCACTGAGCAATAACAGGGTTAGAGAGCCCTGACACAGAATGATCTGCCTCTCTTTTAGGAAAAGGAGATAATTTTCTCCCCCTAAATTTAGAGGGGGGAAAAATGGGAAACAGCAGAAAAGATGCACCCCCCCCCCACCCCATGGGCTGGGGTTGTGGCTCAGTGGTAGAGCGCTCGCCTTGGACGTGCGAGACCCTGGATTTGATCCTCAGCACCACATACAAAAATAAACAAGTGAAATAAAGGTGTTGTGTCCAACTACAACTAAAAAATAAATATTAAAAAAAAGACAAGATGGGCCCCCAAAACTAGATGACAAATAGCATTTCTGTGAGAAAACCCATGTTCTCACTCCACCAGATCTCACCAGGAAGTCCATGCAGATCCCCAAGCATCTGGCTGTCAAGGACACCAAAAGTGGCTTCAACTTGGCTCTACCTGGAACCTTCCCTGGTCAACCCCTCCTTGGCAAGCTCAGACTACCCTTGCGCAAAAGAGGACATGTGCCTGTAGCATTTCTTCCTGGCTGTGCTGGGGGCCCCATACCTTCTGCTCCTTGGTCTGGGTGCTGTGTTGAGTACTGGGCATCTGAGAGGCACTGCCCAAGGGCTCACACCACAGATGAGTCCTCACCCAGCCACCATTTCCCAAACCTTCACTATTTCTTCTGTGTAAAAAGGCCACACCACCTGCCTGTCTACACAGACAGACGACTGTGCTGTGTGCCAAGAATGCTCAGGGCTGAGGAACTCACAGGCCCACCACCCCTCCCAGTCAAAACACCCCACCCGAGGTCCCAGCTCCTCCCTCTGAGGCTGCCTCAAGGCAAGATAGCTAAAAAGTATCAGGTATTGGTTGCTTGGAGAACAATCCCCCCATACAAATGTAAAAGAAGGTATTTAAATTCAAGCACGAGAAGAATGACTTCTTTCTTTTTGGCTTCCACAGCTCAGCCTATAGGACCAACTTTAAATTCTGAATTAAAATTTCCAATTACAACTACAGAAAAACCAAGCTAACTTTGAATAATAAAGAGTTTCTATCTAGTAAAGGGAAGGAGGTCCCAGAATGCTAAATTTTATCAGGTTCAGGTTCCTCTTAGGAACCTTCCTGGAATTCCCAGCAGCAGCAGCAGCAGCAGCCTCCTCCTCCTCCTCCTCCTCCTCTTCTTTTCTCAGAACACTGGCTATACTTGGGTTTCTGCCCATACTTCCCACTAAGAGGATCATCTGGCTGAATGGTGAGGCCTAGGAGGTGAGGCCTAAGAAAGTCCTTTTTTTGGAGTAACACCTTAAATGCATAATAAACACAGGAAACTATATTGAAATAATTATCAAAACATTAAAAAAGCGCTTTCGGGGTACATTAACCTACAAGCTTTACCACTCATAACTAACGGTAATTCTGAAGTAGTCACGATTATGTATGCTATTTTGAGCAATCCCCAGCTGTAAAGTGATTTGAAAATGTCTCTTGTTGTGACAAAAGTCCCAGGTAAAATACCTTTGATTTGCTGCTAATATTGATGACTGGAGAAAATAATGAACTTAATCTAGAGATTAGTAAGGATGAGATGTGAATTTTTTCTTACCTAAACTTGGGGATCTCTTGTGTTCTATTCAGTCACCCACAGACCCAGGTTAAGAACCCCTGGCACTAGCAGGGGGAACTTAAGAGCAGGCCTATACATTTAGGGTAAAGATCAAAGACCCTGGGTGTGGTGGAGAGACTCGCTCTTCACTGTTCTTCAAATCTTATGTCCTATCTATTTCTCCAGTCTCATCTTCCTGCCCTACTTCTGTGAACAAGAACTCTAAAGCTCCCACACTTGGCTAAGACATCTTGGGTTCTCTCCTGGGCACACTGCGTAGTGCCCAGCTCCACCAAGTACCACCCACCCTGTACAGCAATATTTACCAAGCTCAGAAGGATTGATTCTCTTGTTATCCTCTTTGTTAAAAAATAAACAAACTACATCTGTCTTCCCTAACCTCTAAATAAAATCATTTTTTTTTTCTATCCTGAATGTCAGCAGCAAAGCAAAGGTGTGTTAGCAGTACGTGTGATTTCTGTCACCAACGGTAATTACAGGTATTAGTTAACAGTGCTTGGAGCTTATGAGGCACTTACATGTCTACAGAATGAAAAAGTACTGTGCCAGGTACTGAGACAGAAGGCCCTGAAGATTCCATGATGACAGCCTCAGTCCCTGCCATATTGTGAAATGAGATAACAGAAGTACAGTTGGCCCTTGGTACCCACTGGATAAATGTTTTCCTGCCCTCTACCCAAGTACTGAAAAATCCCTTGAGGAATATCAGGTCATTCGTGAAACACATTACAGTCCAGGGCAGAGAGGGAAATCAATTATCTTGACCATTAGCACTGAGCTTGGGTAACAGCTTATGCTGAAGATGGGAGGAATGGGACAACACTGAACCAGAATTTCAAAGGCAGACAACAGCAAACTGGAAACCTGAGAAGGCAGGAACCTCTGGCCCTGGCAAAGGCCTGCTAGCCCACCCCTTCATTGCAGCACCTGGACACTTCCCTAACCACCTTGGAAGCCTCAGAGAACACCAGAGGGGACCCCCCAATCTTTCAAAAGAACCTAGATAAGAAAGCCCCAAGAGCCACTCTTCTTCAAACCAGACAGCTGCAAAAGCATGGACAATGAATTTGTGAACCTGCAAAGTTTGAGGAAAAGGTTTTTCAATCACAAATCAGGTCCAAAGTGAATTCACTACATGGAAACGAAACTGCCTTGCAGTTTTGCATAATTAAAATAAAAAAGGAGAGGGTGTGGGTGTTGAAATGAGAGCCAAAAATAGGTTTAAGAAAAAAAGAAAAAAATCCTCACATGCCAATAGACACCACCCATGTAGGACAAAAATCTTCCAGAAGGTAGGTCATAATCAGAGTAGCACAGATTTTGTTTTCTTCCCCGAGGCGAATGGCAATAACACAAGAACTCCGCCACCCAGAAAGAAGTGGTTTCTTAGTTTTACAGAGCAGATGGTACCGCTAGCTGAAAACTCTTTATTTCCCGGGCTTTTCTTGCAAGATCAGCAAAATCTCCCGGAAGGGTCGACCGGGAGGGCCACGGGGGGCGGCGGCAGCGCCACAGGCCTGGCTCGTTCCGAGACGGTCCTCCGTCCTTCCTGCCCCGACACAGTTAACCAGGTGGGACCACGCGCCTCATCCCGCTGCCCACAAAGCGGCCCGGGACGCCCCGGGCTGCGCCGAGCGCCCGGCTCCGTCCCTCCCCCCACCCCCTCACCTGCACCATGATGGCCATCCGGAGCGAGTCCTTGGGGATGCTCTCGCTGCATTTCTTGCAAGAGGCCCGCCCGCTTTTGGCGTACTCGACTCGGTAGAGCTTGTCCGAAGACTCGGCCATCCCTTCGCTCGTGCAGCTGCGGCTCTGGGACCAGACACCGCAACTTGGACATACACCGCCGCTGCAGCCGCTTCACCACTCCGCCCGCGCCAGTCTGCTCTCCGCAAGTGCTCAGGCGCCTAAAGCCGCTACCGAGCACGCCACGCCGACCACCGCCGCTCCCCGATAGATTGCTGATGCCTGGCGGCGGGAACGCCCCCAGCGCCCGCGCTTAGGGGCGGGGCCAGCGGCGGGAGTGCCCCCTGCCGGCCGGGAGGGGCGAACTTTCCTAGGCGGGTGGGGGTCTGAGTTCCCGCGTGTCTAAGCGCCACGGGTCGCTACAGTAGCAATAGTCACTGCGGATTTTTCTTTTTGAGCCGCGATCTCGTTACTCGACCTTGAATCGCTGGGCTCGAGCGATCCTTCCGCTTCAGCCTCCCCAGTAGCTAGGACTTCAGGTGTGCACCACCACGCCTGCACTTCACAGGTGTTTTCATACCACTTTAGAGTTAGAGAGAACTCAAATTATTAAGATAATCACTACTTGAAAATTGTGGAACTCATTATTTGATGTAGAACTGTATTTTTCAAATACAAAGTTTCTTTTTTTAGTTCCATGCCTTTTGTTTTATTCATTTAATACATTGTATGGTGAGCGTGCCATATTTTAGACTGTTCACTTCTGCTTTGGAAAACAAGAAAAACAAGCAAAGAGATACAGCTGTTAAGTAGGCAAGTAGGTTGAGAGACACCAGTAGAATCCTAAAAGTTAGTAACCTGTTAGCTGTGTTGAAGGTAAATGGAATAAGTAGCATCCATGATGAAACATGTTAAGAGTTTTACTTAGAGAGTAACCAAAAGACATGTTCATTCCACCTCTGCTTTGGCAACTATGTCATCTCTAAATGGCTATCCTTTGGTCCCATTCTGTCATCCATATGCTCTGCCCCCAAAATGCAGATAAAATCCATGGCTGTTCAGTAGGCTGGTTGGCAAGCTACAGCTGTGGCCAGGTGAACTTCTATAAACTGGTTATACAGCTTATTTGCCCTAAATTTACCTATTTTTGTCCCCCTTTAAGACTAAGGACACCAAGATTAGAGTATTTTCAAGATTTTCAGGGACATTCAATTGCCAGCCTTTAAACTCTCCTCCTCCAGACCTCCTGGAGCAGTGCCTAGATATCTCCCGTTATTGTCCTACTGGGTAGCAGAGCATTGCAGGCAGATTACCTCATGATGAGACTGCCCACTAGGCAAGAGCAATCATCTCAAATTGCACCCCTTTTTAGGATCATAGATCTGATAGATAAATATCCTGAGCAGCAAATGGAGATTGCCCTCAATGATAAGAATTTCTCTGGAGCTATTTCGTAGAACCAGAACTGAAATAATGATGAACCAGTTCACAGTTTGACCAAGACTGCTTAATTATACATATCTCCAGCCCCTTCCCCAGTTCTTCCTGCACTTAAAACTGAAGTTTATGAAAACTAAGTACGAAATCAGGACTGAGATGCTTTATCTCACTTTGCCTTCCCAATATGGCCATGTTGATTAAAATCCCTTTCCCTTTTCTGTCCCCATTTGGTTTGGGGGGAAAATAGCCAGATTGATTTGTTGGGACCCCCAGAGTCTGGCCTTGGACTCTGGTCACAGTACCTTGTATTGAGCCACCAAGAACATCCTCAGCTGTTATCCTCTAATCTCACCATTAGTGGGGCAGGCTGATGCCACAGAGTTGAACACATGGTTCTTCTACATTTCTGTACCTTATCCTGTGAATGTTATCTATCCTAACAAGTTTTCCTTTTGCAGGTAGTTTAAACCAGATGTTCTAAACTAATTCAATAAGCCCTGCAATTCCAGCATTGTAATTTGGTCTTTGAAGCATTCTGTTTTGTGGTTCTGGGATAGCTTGCCTGAGAGTGTCTCTGGAAGATATTATTGCATTCAGGTAATTTTTTACATGATGTTTATTCCTGAAAGGGGTCCATAGGCTTCCTGAGACCACTAAAATTGTCCTGTGCACGTATTCAAATGGTTAAGAATTCCTGCCCTGGAATCCTAAGGAGAACCAATCCTGTCCAGTTGCCTGCTCAATATTTTTGAATGATGGCTTAGTATATACTTCAATTAGAGACAAACTTTCTCCTCTGCTCCCCACATCAGGATATGGCCTACCATTCTCCATATTACTTGGGCCAAACACCTTGGTATCACCTTTTTTCCTTTCTAATCTGTCTCAAGTCACTAAATCTTGACTTTGATGGTTTCTCACCACCTTCCCCAGCACTGTCATAGCCACTGTGGTCTTCTGTGGTTCTGAGATAGTGTCTTACTTGGCCTTCTTCAATACCTGTCCTCCTGCAATCTTTTCTCCATGAAACCATATGCAGTCACTTTATATGTCAACCTGTGTCACCTCCGTGCTCAAAACCCTCCAGAGATTCTTCACCACTTAGAATAAAATCCAAGTTTATCCCCTTGTTCAGGTCTGGTCCTTGCCCACTTCTCAAAATTCATTGCTGCCCCTTCTCTATAGCTCCCTCTGCCATAGAGAGGGAGCTCTATGGCAGCCTCACAGGTCTTCTGCCTGTTCCTCAAGCACCTCAAGATAGCTCCCCACCTCAAAACCTTTTTTGCATCAACTGTTGCTCTTCTGAAATAGTCTTCACCCAGCCAGCATGCAGTTTACTCCGCTACCTCATTGAGCTTCTGCTCACAAGCCACCTGGTCTGTCCATCCCCAGGTATTCCTTGATTACTTTAGCTGAGATGCTGCTTATATACTTCTTTGCACTTATTACTCTTTTTTTTGGTACCTGGGATTGAACCCAGGGGTGCTCCACCACTGAGCCACATTCCCAGCCCTTCTTCGTATTTTTATTTAGACACAAGGTCTTGCTAAGTTGCTGAGACTGGCTTTGAACTCTCATTCCTTCGCCTCAGCCTCCTGAGCTGCTGGGATTACAGGTATGTTCCACCTCACCCAGCACACCTATTACCCTTAACAATATATTTTATGCGTCTGTATATGTTTATCATTTTTCTCTCTCACTATACTGGAAGCCCCATGAAGGCAGAAATTGTTGTTTCTTTTGCTCACAGCAGTATCCTCAGTGCCTGGAACAGTGCCAAGCACTCAAAAACGCTTGTTGAAAGAATGCTGAACCCCACACTTGGCCCTCTCTCTGCACAGTCCAGCTATTTAATTAATAATATTCTTTCATACTTGTGTAGCTTTTCATGTTACAAAGGGCTCTCATAAACATTATTTTGTTTGTTCCTCATTATAATGCTGCAATTGGTTTTTGAGAAACTAATAAACAGTTTTATTTACTTAGAAGCATTCAGAATGTTCACAAAGTAGCTGCTTTTTTTTTTTTTTTTGCAAAGGGCTATTTAGATAACAGTGTAAGAATTTCATTTACCCTGTATGAGCTTATATGAACAGAAAGCTCTTCAAGAAAAAAACCCACTATCCTCGTATGGAACTAATTTGTGCCATGAACCAACAAGAAGCTACTGCTATAAATCCCTGTAAATATGTCAATTTACAACCCTGATAATAGACCAGGCAAAGTTGGTGGCTATTGAAAATACCATAAGTACAGGGTTGTCTAACCTCTCTCCCAGCTTCTTTGAGTTATTGCCAATGGACAAGACAGTCTCTCCTTTGATTTGGGGGCAGTACTCAGAATACAAAGAAAAAAGCCAAAGGAGTCTTTTTGGATGCCCTGGAATCCTGAGCATCTTTTTCATTTCTGTTTTAGGAGGGATGTAAATGTTCATTTCTCTTCATGAGGGAACTCTTACCATGCGTATAGTGATTTCCTTTCTCTTTAACAGAAATGTTCTCCACTTCTCTGATTTTTTTTTTTTTTTAATTTTGGTACTGGGGATTGAAACCAGGGAGCCCTTAACTACTGAGACATATCCCAAATCCTTTTTATTTTGAGACAGGGTCTCACTGAGTTGCTTAGGGCCTCACTAAGTCGCTGAGACTGGCTTTGAATTGAAATCCTCCTGTCTCAGCCTCCTGAGATGCTGGGATTACAAACATGTGTCACCGCACCCAGTTCAGGTCAATGACTATGTGTGTGGGAGGTGAGGGCAGGTGGGGGGTGCTGGTGGGCTTTCTCCTGGCTGCAAGAATTCCCATTTCTCCTGGGGATCCCAAAGCCCCTCCAGTCCCCTTATCTATATTGAATGTGTCTTCATTATCTTGCCCAATGCCCAGGAACCCCCCTTTTTCTCTCAACTGTTGTTATGGTTTGCAGCTTCCCATACTGCTGTGTGGCAGACTCCTCTCGTGCAGTTACCCAGGTGTTCCCTTACACATCCAGTTTCTCTGAGGTTCACATTTCCCGATCAGTCCACTGTATTTTATAAGACCTATGATTCCATGTACTGCTTTGCCATCTTTAAACCTCATAGACCTAACTGTGGATTCCCTGGGTGTATTAGTTAGTTTCATTACTGTAACAAACATCTGAGGCAATCAACTCCCTAAAGAAGAAAGGCTTATTTTGGCTCATAGTTTTGGAGGCTTTAGCCCAATGGTTGGTTGGCCCAATGATCAGTTGCCCACATTGCTTTGGGGCCTGTAGTGAGGTAGCACATTGTAGTGGGAGTATGTGGTAGAGCAAAATGCCACTTACCTTATGGCCAGGATATGGACAGACAGGAAGGGGCTGGCTTCCCATTATCCCCTTTGGGGGCACATCTGCAATGACCTTAGACTTCCCACTAGGCCCCATCTCTTAAGGATCCACCACCTTCCAATAGCACTCAGTCTTTAACACAGGGGCCTTTGAGGGACAATTAAGATCCATCTTATAGCCCTGGGCCTCACTAGATAGCCCCCTGCCCAGCAGGAAACACCCCCCTCCCCCAACAGAGAAGTTTCTTATCAGCTTCAGAACAATTCCTACAAGCCAATTACTTAATCCCATGGTAATCAAGGGTCACCTGGACTTCTTGTCACTGTAAAACCTGCCTCCTGCAGTCCCTGCTGGCATATTGTGCCCCCATGTGTCCTTGCATGGTGTTCTCCACATCTGGGCTGTGAGTTTAGGTGAGTAATAAGCTGCTGCCGACCTTCTTAGTTTAATATATTTTCTCTCTGACTTTGGTTTTGCATGGGTATTGAAGAACTGTGCTTAATCTGTCTCTCAATCTCTCAATTTACTAGGCTAATTTTAAAAATGTTTAGATTATTTAAGTTGTTTCCTTTTGTTGTTGTTGTTCTTAAAAAATAATACTGCTGTTTTCATCCATATGCATTGTCTTTGCACACCTCTGCTATTATTTCATATATAAATATAAACATAAATAAATAAATAAATAAATATATGTGTGTGTGTGTGTGTGTGTGTGTGTTGTAGATGGACCCAATACCTTTATTTTATTTGTTTATTTTTTCTATGTGGTGCTGGGGATTGAACCCAGTGACTCACTCATGCTAGGCAAGTGCTCTACCACTGAGCCACAACTCTGGCCACTCTGCTATTATTTCTGTGATAGATTCTGCTTTAGTTGGATCTGAAATGTCCCCTAAAGGTCCATGTGTGAGGACCTGGTCCTTAGGTTGGCACTCTTTGGAGGTGATTGGGCAGTAGAATCTTGAAGAGATGGGACCTCGTAGGAAGTGTTAGGTCATTGCACCATACTTTTGAAGGGAATAGGGACACCCTGGACTCTTCCTCTCTCTTTTTTTCATTTCTCCACCATGAGGCAGTTTATTCTACAATGCTTGTTCTGCCATGATGTACCACCAAAGGCTCAAAGCTGTTGCCAATTGATCATGGGTTAAAACTTCCAGAACAGGGCTGGGGATGTGGCTCAAGGGGTAGTGCGCTTGCCTGGCATGCGTGCTGCCCGGGTTCGATCCTCAGCAACACATACAAAGATGTTGTATCCGCCAAAAACTGAAAAATAAATATTGAAATTCTCATTCTCTCTCTCTCTCTCTCTCTTAAAAAAAAAAAAAAAAAAAAAAAAACCTTCCAGAACAGTGAGTCAAAATAAACCCTTCCTCTTCCTAAATTGATTATCTCAGGTATTCTGTTAGAATAATGGACAACTAACTGACTAACAAATCCTAGAAGGAATATGACTGATAATGTATGTACATTTAAATTGTTTAGAGATTCAAAGTTGACCTTTGATACACTCATACATTACTGGTAGGATGCAAATTGGACTGCAACCACTATGGAAAGCAGTTTCGAGATTCCTCAGACAACCTGAAATGGAAACCATCATTTGACCCAGTTATCTCACTCCAAGGTTTATAACCAAAGACTTAAAATTAGCATACTGCAGTGACGAAGCCACATCAATGTTTATAGCGGTTCAATTCACAATAGCTAAACTATGAAACTAAGCTGGGTGCCCTTCAACAGATAAATAGATTAAGAAATTGTGGTATATATACACAATAGAATATTACTTAGCCTTAGAAAAGAATGAAATTATGGCATTTGCTGGTAATTAGATTGAGCTGGAGAATATCATGTTAAGTGAAATAAGCCAATCCCAAAGAACCAAAGGCCAAATGTTTTTTCTGATATGCAGATGCTAAATCACAATAAGAGGGGGGCTAGGGAAGAATAGAGGTACTTTGGGTTAGACAGAGGGGAGTGAAAGGAGGGGAGGGGGTATGTGGGAAGGAAGGATAGTAGAATGAATTGGACATCATTACCTTATGTGCATATATGATTACATGACCTGTGTAACTCTACATAATGGACAACCAGAATAATGATTAGTTAGATGGCATTTATGTATGTTGTGTCCAAATGCATTCTACTGTCATGTATAACTAATTAGAACAAATTTAAAAAACACAAAAACAAAGTTGACCATTGAAAAAGCTGTAGGGGATCATATGTCCCCTAGCAACATGTGAAACTAACATTATCCACTATTTTGAGTGTGCAGGGAAATGCATAATCCTTTAAATTTTGAAGATCTAATGATTTCCTGATTTTATTTGTAATGATATTTTTGAAGAATAACATAAAAATTATGAAGTGTATATACCTGGAGGGTACAGTTTGGTGAACTTTTTACTGCATGACCACCAGCCAATTCTGAATAGAGAACCCTCCCAGCTTTTCCTGAGCATCTCTCCTGCCCATTCCCAGCCATTAGCTCTTACCTCCCACAGTTCTGACTTCTGTCTTTTCAGTTTTGCTTGCTTTTGAGCATCATGTGAGTGGGATCATACACTAGGTGTCTTTTTTTGTGCTTGTTTATTTTGTTCAATATTAAGCCTATGAATCTCCATATTTTTGGGTGTGGCTGCAGTTTGTCCATTCTCATCTCTGTGTACTATTCCATTGAGTGACTGTACCTCAGTTTACCTTCTATTCTTTGGTGGGTGAATATTTGGGCTGTTTTCAGGTTTGGGAATATTTCAAGTCTTGTTGCCCACTGAAATGTGTACATCTTTTCATTCTTCTTTGTGTAATTTCTGTTAGATATTTACTCAGGAGTGGATTATTGCATCATGGGGTTTGCTTAGTTTTAGCTTTAATAAATTCTTCCAAAGTTTTCTAAACTGGTTGTACCAATTTATACCCCCAAAAGCAGGATAGGGGAGTTCTAGTAGTTCCATATCTTTGCATATACTTAGTACTGAGTATTGTTTTATTGTCAGTTTTAATGTTATTTTTATTACCAATAAAGTTTCATATACATATATGTGTGTATATATATGTGTGTGTGTATATATATACATATATATGTGTGTGTATATATGTATGTATATTTTCTTTCCTCTTTCTTTTTTTCTCCTTTCTTTCTTTCTTTCTTTCAAGACATTGCTCAGGCTGGCCTCAAACTCCTGGACTCAAGTGATCTTCCTGTCTCAGCCTCCAGGGTAGCTGGAAATTAAAGGTATGCATCACCATGTCTGGTAAGGTTGAGTCCTTTTATATTTTGTTGGCTATTTCAGTTTCTTCTTCTTTGAATTTCCTGTACTACCTTTTGCCCATTAAAAATTTCCTCATATTGTTTACTTTTTAATGATATAAACATTTCTTACTTTATTTCCCTTGTTTGCTCTTAACTTCTTAATGCCATTTACCATATGTTATATTTTTGGTTTGTTAAAAGAGTGAGCCTGGAGACAAAAAGGCTGTTGTATGATGAAGGAAGGGAAAAGCAGCTCAGAGAGCTGTGGTGGGTGGATTGGAGCGGGGACCTATGTGGAGTGAGAGGAACAGGACTCTGTTTCCATGGCTGCCTCCACCACACACCACCTCCCCCTCCTTGTCTTATTTCTTTTTTCATTTTTTGGTGCTAGGAATTGAATCTGAAAGGAAAGCGAGGAACCAGAAGATGGGCGAGCAAGAAATGAAAGACAGAGACCAGGCAGAGAGACACGAGAGTTTATTTGTCAGAGCTGACAAATAAAGGTATATCTCTCCATAGACGGAGAGAGGCAAAACAGGCTTGGGGATCGGGATTTTTATGGGGCAGGCTCAGGGATTAGAGTGGTCGGTTAAGGGTGGGGTTGGTATGAGGTGAACCTTTCTCAGAAATGCCCTTGGGTGGGAAAGCGAAACTTTTTCTTAAAATGGCGCTGTCACTTAAGATGGCCATCCAGATGCTAAGCAAGGACCTTAAAACAGAACCTCTCTTCTTGTGCAGGCCAAACATCTGCTCTAACACCAAGCTACATCCCAGACCATTTTTTGTATCGCCCCCCCCCCTTTTTTTAAAAAAGAAATCATACTATAAACAGGTTGGATGCCTCTTTTTCTGATTATATGAATAATGCATGAAATTTGTAAAAACAAACCAAAACTACACTAATTTCAAGCATAAGGAAGGACAAACACCTGAAATCCTACTCCATTATGTTTTGGTGACTGCTCTAGAAAGCAGGCATCTTGCAGGCAGGGCTCTGAGTCATTATTATTATTATTATTGAGCAAAAGGAAAAGAATGTTATTGCTTTGCTAGCAAAGGAGAAGCACAGGAGACTCCTGTCCCAGAGGCTGTGATTCTGTCCATCAGCAGGAACAGGAGTGATTCAAAGGCATGTGTTCTCTGTTAGAGTTATAATTCACTTGTTAATTAGGGAGATAGTCATTTCTGAGATCTTCTGGTACCATCCCTAAAGTCTGAATTACTTCATTCCTATAGTGGGTATGTACTCAGGCACACAATTCTGCCTAAAGTGGGGAAGAAAGGCAATTCTGTGTCCCCTGAGATTAGGGATGAGCAGGGAGAGAGGGAAGAGTTCGTTTTAAAAATAAATCACAGAGGCTGAGAAGAAAGGGCTATATTCAAAGCATAAAGTGGACCACTGTCAATTTCTATATTCTCTTTCTATGGAAAAAGGGGTGATGATATCTCCAAGGTACTTCCTGCTAAAAGGAGGTGAAGTTGGGGGAAGTAATCCAAAGTGCTTGTTCTTCATCAAGTGGGGCATGGACAGTTAAGGGTAGTCAGCATCAGAGAAGTCCAGAAGTCCTTAGTGGCAGATGTTGGTGACTGGACAGGGCATAAATATGGCAGGGATCATGCTAAGCCAACAATAAACAAGGCAGCAAAGCATTACTTTTTGGTAAACAATTAGCACAAAAGCAATTAGTAATTCAGCCAGTCTCTAAAAACCATGACAACAGAAAATCATAATCATATCTGTGAAAAGAGATCAAGTTTATTAATGTAGGAGGTTAAAAGATTTGTAAGTCTATGAAATCAGGCTCAAATTAACTCAGGACAAACTTGCAACTCCTTTGTGATCATTATTATTAGGCACTCTTACACAAGAGCCCTTCCTTTAGAGCCTCCAGCTTTACTTACTTTGGTAGGGCTGACACAAGTGTACATCTTAAGTTACATTAAAAAAAAAAAAGCATTATTTTTCCTTTTAAATGTCCTTATAGGACTGTGCTTAAGTGATATTCTCTTGCCAGATGTTTAAGACCACGTTGGTCAAAACTGACCTTGTTCCTATTTACTCTTGAGAGTAAGCTTAGATTCCTCGGAGATCACTGTTTGGGTTGTATGCAAAGCCTCTTGGCTCCTTTTCTGAGTTATTCTTGTTCATCTCTGTAACCCTGATGTTAGGAACATGGCTATGAGATTCTAGCTGTTTAGTTCAAAATAAAGGCCATAAGTTGGCTGAACCATCATCCTCCCAATGGTCTGAGCACCTGGCACCTTTAGCACTTGTGTTAGTCAGCTTTCCACCACTGTAACAAATCCCTGAGATAATCAACTTATAAAAGGAAAAGGCTTATTTTTAGCTCACATTTTTGGAAGTTTCAGATCATACTTGGTTGGACTCTGGTTGTTTTGGGGTCTGTGTGGAGGTGGTACATCATGGTAGAGAGTGAGTAGAGGAACAAAACTTCTTACCACATGGCCTGGATATTGAGAGAGAGAAAGAGAGACAGGGGGGGTGGTGTGTTTCCCATTATTCCCTTCAATGGCATGTTTCAAGTGACTGGAAGACCACCGTCCACCTCTTAAGTTTCTATTGTTATGGGCCAGGCTATATGGGCAGTGACCAAACAGACTCCATTTTATCCTGAGACTCCTTATTATATAAGAAATGCTTCTCCCATGAGAAAACTCTGCCATTTTGGAGGAACCAGTGAGATTGCAAGAAATCATTGAGTCAATCTTAGAGCAGGAGACAGAACCGTCTTTATTCACCAGCTGGTAGTCTGGATTCACCAGCTGGCAGGCCAAGGGGCAGGCTACAAGCCTACACCCTTTGATCCCCTCCAGAGGTTTGAGTACACCTTTTATACCATAAGTAAAGCATGTTAATACATTAATCATAAGTGCCTGTTGCTATGATTCAAGACCCTAAACAAACATCATAAGATCTAAAATCATAAGCAGAAGGGGAAGGGAACAAAATGTCCCTAGTTGAGTACAAGTTAAAGAATGGTTACTAATGTCTAGACAATCATTTTCTGACAGGGTACATTGTCCAGGAAAAATGGGAACCAAAAAGAGAATACTTTTACATTGTATAAGAAGAATAGAAACATTTGCTTTTCTAAGCAGGGTGTGCTAAGCAGGATCAGGATGGCAGAGGAGGAGTTTTTGGGAGAAGCACTTGTTATATGACAAGGACTCTCAGGGTAAAATGGAGTCTGTTTGGTCATTGCCCATATAACCTGGCCCATAACATTTCCCCCTTTGCTAGAAACAGTCAAACCCTTGATTTATCTTTTAAATTAGGTAAGGGATTGTAATGGCCATGCATATACATTAGCTTGACAGATGAAATGTATTGTTTTAGCTTCTTGGTCTTATAGTCCGAGCAAGAGAAAAAAACATGATTAACATTTTTTAGTCTTATCTTTAGAGGGTGGTTGGGGTTTTTGAGGGATGTCATTTTTTTATGTAATTTTTAAAATTTATATATAACAGCAGAATTCATTTCAATTCTTATTACATATATAGAGCACAATTTTTCATATCTCTGGTTATATACATAGTATATTCACAACACTTCGTGTCTTCATACATGTACTTTGGATAGTAATTATCACCACATTGAGGGATGTCATTCTTCTGAAGGAGACATTTTTGTTGTAATCTCTAGAGGTGGTCTCCAACTTTTTGGACCCAAACTGGTCTCCATTTTGTAATCTGACCCAATTACCTAACTACACTGAGTGTCTTTAATTTTTGCTGTATTTTCTCCTCTAATTTTAGGGACCTCTTCCTGCTGTAGGGAAAAGGGTGAAAACTGCTCTTCCTGCTTTGAACTGAGAGGGGGTGATGTGGGATGGTACAGGCAGTTTGGAATCCCCTTTTAGAAACTCAGTTGATTGAGGGGTCCACAGTAAAAGTCTTGTTCAGGAAGAACAGGTTTAAAGTCATCTGGGGATGGGTGCTTCTATGAGAGAAATAAAAATACATAAGTACTGAAATATGATTTTTTTTTTAGAGAGAATTTTAATATTTATTTTTTAGTTTTCGGCAGACACAACATCTTTGTTTGTATATGGTGCTGAGGATCGAACCCGGGCAGCATGCATGCCAGGCGAGCGCGCTACCGCTTGAGCCACATCCCCAGCCCCTGAAATATGATTAATACAAAATAAATGTTGCAGCATCTGCAACATGTCAATGAATATCATGAAGATGATAGAAATCAATAATCTCTTACCAGAAGGTGGAAGAGCTGAGAAGTTATCCCCGTAACAAGGCCTAACAAAATCTAATAAGGCCTTTATTTGGGAATGTAAATCTTTAACATTGCTAGAGTTATCAGGAATGTAAACACAATATCTAGTTAAGTTACCTAATGTCATCTGATTTTTGTAAAATGTCTTTTTATTGGCATGACCTCTGTGTTTAGTAGAGATCCCTTTATCTTTATTATTAGGGCTAGATAATTATATTAGCAAACATTGTTTAAGCCTACCTGTGTAGGAGGTTAGGAAGATCTGTAGGCCTTAAACTGACTAAAAACTTCTGACTCTGGCAACTTCTCTTGATAGTTATCAGGCATTTCTGCCTAATATTCTCTCTTTTGTAGCCTTTGGTCTTACTTATTCTTGGAGGCGGGGGGCTAACACAAGTGTACATCTTAAGTTACATTAAAATAATTACTTTTTTATTTTTTTAGTTGTAGATGAACACAATACCTTTATTTTATTTGTTTATTTTTATGTGGTTCTGGGGATCGAACCCAGTGCCTCATGCATGCTAAACAAGCACTCTACCACTGAGCCATAACCTCAGCCCTTCCTGTGTTTTCTTTTTGTTTGTTTGTTTTTTTAATGCCCAGGAATGGCTGTGTTTTGGTTTTAATGTTTTTGCTAAGTCTTTCAGATCAAGATGGTCAAACTGACCTTGTTCCTATCTATTGTTAACAGTCAGCTGAGTTCCCTTGGGGTCTACTCTCAGGGAGCTCAAGAGCAGCCTTTTAGCTCTACTAGTGCCATCTGCACTAGAATGGGTTAAATTCTTGCTGACCATAAGGCTTTCCTTGGAAGCATCACAGACATCTCCCCTTTCCAATGACCCTCCTCTTTTGCAGTACCATCTCCCCTTTCCAATGACCCTCCTCTTTTGCAGTATGAGCACTGACTGATTTTCTTTTTAGGGTCTAGTAATCTCCTTGATTGGTAGGTCATGTGATCCAGAGTTGTAGAGCTCTTCCCCTTGTTTCCTAGGTTCAAGATAACTCAGAGGGCAAACTCAAATATTGTTTTTTCTTGAATCCTGTATTTTAGACTTAATCTTTAAGCTTTGATCTTAAAACATACAGCAAGCCAGTTTCACCAGTCTTAAAGTAAGAGAACTGAGTTTAAACTTTAATGTTTATAATATGAAGTTGTAAGGGTCCCGCAAAACGTCAGAGAAAGAGACCACCAAGTGACCACTCATGCAATTGGCAGAAGGGGATTTATTGAACCAGCATGCTGGGGCTCCGTGCCCACTCAAGAAGGGAAAGCAGCCCAGAGCCCCGAGCAGGGGCTGAGCACTGCTTAAGTACACTTTTTGGGGAGGGCGCAGGGCTTTGTATACATCAGAACAAATCATCATGAGGCGCGGGAAAATTGAACAACAACTCCTAAACATGATTAGTTCATTCATTGGCGGGAACAGGTCAGGCTGGAGTGACAGGTCATTTCTAAACAGGGTACACATTCAAACTGATTGGTTTTAGGGCCTAAAGGACTACGTGACCAGTTACACAGAGCCCTGAATTATTAAACAACCAAACAGTCAGGGGAAATGTTTACTGGGCGGTTCCAAGCATTGTCCTAACAGCTACAGAAATTTCAGGTTTTGCAGGTAGCATAGAAACCTAACAATACCCCCTTTACATTTTAACTCAGACCTTGCAGCTTAGAAACTTTACAACACCCGGTCTTTTACCCTTTAACTTTTACACTTTAACTTCAATTTCTTTTACCCTTACAAAGTTATTTTTACCCCTTTTATTTACTATCTGTCAATAGATGATGGCTTAATATCTCAAATTATCTGAGATTGTTCTGTGACCAAATCTAAAACCTGTCCCAGATTTTATTAGCAGGACCATAGTGGGCAGTTGCAGAAGAGAAGGGGGAAGAGAGAGAGAAGAGAGAGAGAGAGAGAGAGAGAGAGAGAGAGAGAGAGAGAGAGAGAGGAGAGGGGGAGAGGGGGAAAGAGGGGAGAGAGAGAAGAGATGGGAGAGGGGAGAGGGAGAGAGAGGAGAGATGGGAGAGGGGAGAGGGAGAGAGAGCAGAGGGGGAGAGGGAGAGAGGAGAGGGGGAGAGTGAGAGAGAGCACGAACAGGGTGTAGATATTTATGGGCTTAAAGCAGGATGAGGAGTAGAAGGCGAGTGGGCTGTAACTTCTTCATTGTCTTCATTCTTCATTGAGAGTTCCCTCCACTTCAGGGATTGGAGGTGCACCATTCAAAGTTCGCGCCATTCACAGGGATTGGAGGTGATGGTTCGCTTGCCATTCAGTGCATCATGGACCTGAGCTCCCGGAAGAGAAGCGCTCTTGGCACCATCTTTACCAACATGGGGCTTTTTACAAATCTTAAGTAAAGTGTTCTAGTTCTGAAGCTGATCTTAGTCTCTCTCTTTAAATATCATTTTATAAAGTTTACATATTTTGGTTTTTTTTTTTTTTGAGTCTGTATGAGTGTTAGCTAATACAACACGACATTACATCTAAAACATAAACCAAAGAAAGGCTAAGAGCCTTTAACTTTTTTGGTGTGGAAAAAAGTTGCAAAATGTTTCACAATATTAACCTTTAAACTGATCAGGCTCTTGCTATCTTTCAGAAATACCTTTATATTTTTATATCTCAGTGTAAAAGATAACATAAAGTTTAGATTTGGTCACAGAACATTAAATGATATAAATAAATTTCTAATAAAATTTGTTATCTTTATAAATCCAAAATTACCATTACAGACAAGTTTAGTTTGGAGAACACTAGCTTGATAAAATGTTCCTTTAAACCTTTTACTTTTAAAGACTTGTATACCTGGAAGATATGAACACATTTAATATATAAAGAAGAGTAATAGCACCACAATTACGTTGATGTTTTTATATTAACCAAGTTTAGCTTTTAAAGAAAAATCTAGTCTTTGTAATGTAGTACAATACTCTAAAATAACAGTTTATGTTTAACCAGAGTTGTATATAATCTAATTCCTTTAAGAATAGAGAATAAAACTTAATAAATTAGAGTTTTAGAAATCCTTGTCATTTTAACATATAGATCAAACTTTGGTTTCTATCAGTACATTAATATTTGACTTTAGGGAAAAACTTGGAATAGCTTTAACTGTTTTTGTTATTTATAAGCCAACTTAGTTAAAACAAACCTTTTAAAACTCACCCTTTATTTATATAGACCTTTTAATCACTTGATTAGACCCTCTGGTTGTTTATTTAGATGTATTACAACTTTACTACAAAGACTTTCTTACCTAGAAAAAAAAACTTTTTTTTACTAAAAATATTTTTATACCTAGAACCTTCTAATTTTCTTTCCTATCTGTTGACCCCCTTTTAAAATTTATATTCTGAAACAACCTTTGTAAATTTCTGAATTTAGAAAAATTAGTTTAATAAGAAGAAATATTTTATGTACTTTAATTGAAATGTATTTGAAATTTTGGACCCTTTGTATATATAATTATACCCGTTGGGACTTTTAGTAACCTTGTTTTTAGTGATGACACAAAGTGATTTTAACCCCCCCACACCTATTTTTTTTTCTTTTTGGTACTGGGGCTTGAACTCAGGGGCACTCGCCCACTGAGCCACATCCCCAGCCCTATTTTGTATTTTATTTAGAGACAGGGTCTCACTAAGTTGCTTAGCACCTTATTTTTGCTGAGGTTGGCTTCGAACTAGCCATCCTCCTGTCTCAGCCTCAGGAACTGTTTGAATTACAGGCATGTATCTCTACGTTCGGCTTAATCCTCTTTTTTATTGAACAATTTATGAAAACACTAAAATGTTTAAGTATTTTACCCTATGGAATTCAAGGAGTTAAGAGTTCTTGATGTTATATTTAACAGCATTTTTACTCTATAAACCAATCAGATATCTATAACAAACACATTTATGATTAATTTCAGATATATTAAATGTAATTTACTTATTTTTTAAAAACCAAGATATCAGGGCTGGGAATGTGGCTCAAGTGGTAGCGTGCTCATCTGGCATGCGCGGGGCACTGGGTTTGATCCTCAGCACCACATAGAAATAAAATGAAGATGTTGTGTCCACCAAAAACTAAAAAAAATAAATATTAAAAAAAAAAACAAAACCCAAGATATCAGACAAGTGTGTTGAACAGAATTAGCCATCTCTTTTTTGTTGAAGAAAAACCCTAGAAACAATGGATATTAGACATTTTATAGACATAAATTTATCTGTTTACCCAATTTAAATTGAACCCTTTAAATTATGTGAGCCAAAGGTATTTGGATATATTGTTTTTTTAAAAAAATTTTAGTTTATGAGTGCATATGTCAATTTTAGCACCAGATATATGTAGACATGACAATACACTGATGTACACGAAACAAACAAATAAAGGCCTTGTAGCTTATTTTTAAAACCTATGAGATTGAGAGCTAACCCTTGTAAATTGGCCTGTGAACAAAGCATAGTATATTTATTTAAAATGTTTTTTTCTTGATTTTTAAAAAAATATCTTTATTTTTAATTAATTAATTTATTTTTATGTGGTGCTGAGGATTGAACCCAGGGCCTCACATGTGCTAGGCAAGTGCTCTACCACTGAGCCACAATCCCAGCCCCACCCAGAGTATATTTAACAAAACCAGACTTTTATAGTGGGATAAAATAGGTCTGGTCAGAAAAAAAAATAATAACCTAGGCGCACTGGGTCAAAATTATGAACTAAAACAATACAGAATTTTAAAAGCCTTCGGGGCCTCTGTCCTTAAGTGGTCCCACCCATCAGAGGTGAAAAGAGTTAGGGATCACAGACAAAGGCCAGGGACCCATCTCTCCCTGAAGGAATTTCTCCTTGGGAGAGTAGTCTCCTTTGGTTGGGGTCCTGTTCTAAAATGGTTTTTCTGATCTCTTGGATACTCTCCATAAAATTTTAGACTGTTATTTTGAAAAACCTTTATCAGTTGGACTGTCATATTTAAAACCTTTTGGCTTACCTCCAATTTTTGAAAGTTATTCATTCCTGCAAATCCTTTAAGTTTTGGGAGTTTTCTGTGAATATCTGGGGCTGACAGAGAGACAGAAACCAAATTTTTCTAGACAAAATGATATGGCAGAATGTGAAAGAGAGAGGGAGAGAGTAAAGCAGCGTGAATGAGAAAAAGAGAAAGAGAGAGAGCCCTGAAATCACTTTCTTTTCCTGTGTCGTGGCCAGGGAGAAGTAACACCAACATTTGTTTTTCCTTCAGTCCTGTGTTGGCAGCCGTTTACATTTTTAATGTAAGCTTTAGTGAGCTGGGGCCTTTTAACCATTTTTTTTCCAGTTTGGTAATCAGGCCAGGTTCTGATTCAGTTTCCCATGAAAGGCTAACAATTAAACCAATAGGCAGAAATAAAAGGAAGGTGAAAAACAAAAATTTTGGCAAGTTTTGCTAGGGCAAACTGTTGAGGAAAAAATGTTAGAAACAAACCGAAATGGAGACATAAAGTAACAAAGAGGATTAAACAATAACAAACAACAAACGGGATAAGACAAAAACAAAAGACAGACACGCTCTCCTCCACATAATCCAGCCTCAGACATGGTCTATCTTCCAGGGCTACTGGGTTTTGACCAAGGAGGTCTCCTCAGACTCCTGGTCACTTGGGCTTTACAATCAAGCACTTGATACACCCCCAGAAGAGAGCCCCTGATACACTTTGAAAGATTTACAATCAAGAACCTTTAATGCTTTACAATCAAGTTAAACAGAGAGAACAAATGATGTACCCAAACACAATGCAGTTCCGTCTTTCTTCAAAGCCTCTGGATTTACAGATGTGAGTAGGCACCAGAGCTTCCTGTGGGCAGGCTGGAGTTGGTTACCACAGGAGGTCCAGACCCTCACAAAACAGAGACTCCCACATCTAGAGAGGGAGAGCTCCTCTCTCTGTCAGAGGATGGGGGACTCTGGTAAATCCAAGAGTCACAGCCTTGACTCTAGTTATCATCTTGCTGGGGCCTCCAAAATGTTATAGTGAGATTGCAACAAATCACTGAGTCAATCTTTTTTTTTTTTTTAATGCAATGTATTAAAAAAATTTTTTTAGACATTGATGGACCTTTATTTTATTCATTCATTTATATTCAGTGCTGAGAATTGAACCCAGTGCCTCACACATGCTATCAAGTGTTCTACTGAGCCAAACCCCACCCCCCCACTGAGTCAATCTTAAAGCAGTAGACAGAATCATCTTTATTCACCAGCTGGCAGGCCAAGGGGCAGGCTACAAGCCTACACCCTTTGACCCCCTCCAGGGGTTTGAGTACACCTTTTATACCATAAGTAAAGCATGTTAATACATTAATCATAAGCACCTATTGCTATGATTCAAGACCCTAAACAAACATCATGAGATCTAAAATCATAAGCAGAAGGGGAAGGGATCAAAATGACCCTAGTTGAGTACAAGTTACAGAATGGTTACTAATGTCTAGACATTAATGTCTAGACAATCATTTTCTGACAGGGTACATTGTCCAAGAAAAATGGGAACCAAAAAGAGAACAATTTTACCTTGTATAAGAAGAACAGAAACATTTGCTTTTCTAAGCAGTGTGTGCTAAGCAGGATCAGGATGGCAGAGGAAGAGTTTTGGGGAAAAGCACTTCTTATATGACAAAGACTCTTAGGGTAAAATGGAGTCTGTTTGGTCATTGCCCATATAACATGGTCCATAATACTACTACCTCCCAATAGCGCTGAGCAGGGGACCAACCCTTTAACCCATGGAACTTTGGGAGACATTTGAGATCAAGACTATACCAGAGTCTTTGTGTCCATTGCTGCCCATAAATATCAGAAGGAACCATCTCAATAAGTTAGAGAAGTTTTGGTGGGTGGGGAGGAGCGGTCTGAGCCCTGCGCTTTTCTCCCAGGGTCTCCCTGACTTTCTGGCAGGTTTTTTTTTTTTTTTTTACCAGGGATTGAACTCAGGGCACTCACCCACCAAGCCACATCCCCATCCCTATTTTGCACTTAATTTAGACACAGGGTCTCATTGAGTTGCTTAGTGCCTTGTTTTGCTGAGGCTGGCTTTGAACTTGAGATCTTCCTGTCTCAGCCTCTGGAGCCACTGGGATTACAGGCTTGCACCACCATGCCCAGCATTTAAATTAAAAATAAAAATACATACACATACGTATGTATTTTTTACTTGTAGGTGGACACAATACCTATATTTTATTTGTTTTTATTCGGTGCTGAGGATCGAACCCAGTGCCTCACATGTGCTAGGCAAGTGCTCTACTACTGAGCCACAACCCTAGCCCCTGGCAGTTTTACTTTCTTGGCAGCTCTGCATGCCAAGCAGTAGTTGGTGGAGTTGCACCAACTACTGGGGTAGTGGGGTAGTGGGGCTCTACTTTTATTTAAGTGATTGACAATGTTTGAACATAGATCTCCTCCAAAGGGACACCTGGGACAGACAACTTAGAAAAAACAGTTTCTCTGGATCATAAATGAACAATAAATAAAGGCAGCCTCCTGCTCTTATCATGACCATTGCATTTCCTGCTCTCTCATATTCTTAGAGGACTAGCATTTTCTCCTTGAGAGTCTTACTCATTTTATATCCTCATTTCCCGGTGACTGAATGAGTGAATGAAATAAAAATGAATAGCACAGCTGTCCTATTCTGCAATCTAGGTTAAGTGTTGCATGTAAATCCTTTTGTATTCTTAACACTTAGCCTAGCATCTGGTACATGGTAGGTAGGTACTTGGTAAACATTGGTTGAATGAATGAATTAATGATTCATGATACCTAAATATGTGATACCAGACTTGGAGATTAGGATCAGGTTCTTGTTGTCCTAATTAAAGTTGAAGATTAAACACCCAAACAAACACTGAGGCAAGTGTAGAAAACAAATTTTATTTAATAAAGAGACAGACTTCTCTGGAGAGAAGTGGGTGCCTGTGGGAGGGGGTGTGTCTTGCTCTTTTATAGACACCAGAATCCGCCCCCCACCTTTCTTTCTTCTCCTTTGTACACGCCTAAGGGCAAGCAGGAGGAGCTCAGGGGTAATCAGTTATGCTGGGAAGTGGGATCCCCAACCCCAGAGGTGTTAGCAACTGGTTGAGCAGGAAAGTACTGGAGGTTAGCTGTTAGCAATCCATTGTCTTTTCTTTGATAACCAGCCCTCATCTTCTCAACCTCCATTATTTATTACCTACCTACCTCAGTTTGTTGAGGAATGTGACATTTCCTGTCCCTTCAGGCCAGCCGGGGCTGCAGGCAGATTGATTTTTGGTAAATAAAGTATGTGGGGAGTCAGTACAATGGACCCATTTTACAGATTTTTTTCTTCACTTTGCATTCCTATCATCTTCACCTATTTGTGCCCTTACATACCCACAAAGAATTTATTTTTAATTTGCTTTTCAAAATGTAGGGGCAAGGGCTGCAGTTGTAGCTCAATGGTAGAGCACTTGCCTAACATGAGTGAGGCACTGGGTTCTATCCTCAGCACCATCTACAACTAAAAAAAAATATAAATTAAAATGTAGGGGCAAGTCCAACAAGGAGTGATGAAGAGCGGGGTCCATGGTGGCATGCCACCATTATCAGGTTAATCCAGTTTGTCCAGTGCTGGTGGAGCCCCTCCTATGTGCACAGTGCTTGGCTGGGGGTTCTGGGGGTGGTGGACGAGGTGGTGGGTAGAGGGGCCTTTGCCTGGGCACCACAGCAGCTCTGCCCACATAGACCAGTATCCACTGAGTACATTTCTCACAGAGCAAATAAGCTCAGTTATTTTAAAATGCAAGGCCAACATAACAAAACTCACAATTGCCTCTGAAAATTATGTTCCTTTCCAAGCTCTTGCAATTGTCTTGGATGCTGATTTTCTGTCAAGAATGGGGCTTCCTTGTGGTGGCACCAGTCACCCTGGGAAGAAATGCCTAGAGCTCATAGCTTAAGCTGAAGGTATAAGTGATCAGTTTCTCAAATGAAATCAAAGCCACAAGACAGAGATTCTCCATTCTCTTGTTAAAGGATGAAAAGAAAGGGGTGTGTGTGGGAGTGGAGATAGCCTAAACTAAAACACACAAACAAACAAAAACTGCAGATGGATCATCAATCCAAAAGGGAAATAGTTTCACCAAACCAGTTACATTACAACCCAGTTGGGAACCTTTGGGTTTATGAAACAGTGCTGCATTGGAAATTGTTGCATAATTCTAATCTGATTTCCACTTTTTAAAAGTTTTTGAACCTAGGGGTGCTTTACCACTGAGTTACATCCCCAGTCCTTTTTATTTTATTTATTTTTAACTTTTGAAACAGGGTCCTGCTAAACTGCCCATGCTGTCCTCGAACTCGTGATCCTCCCAATTAGATGGGGTTACAGACGTGCGCCACCACGTACAGCCAGGGCGTGTAGATTTCTATCTGTATTCACACAGGCACTTTTTAATTGTTATGATTTATTTGTCAATAACTCTTCCTTTTTTAAAAAAATAGCATCAAAATTCCAAGTCTCCTTTCTCTATAATTTCAGAGGCAGAAAATTCAGCTAGAACTAAATAAATGCAAGTAATTTCATGTTTTTAGTTTTGATCTTTTTTTGAATTACATTAGAACCTTATTGTGGCATGATTTACTTGACATATTGAGAAATAATTGAGTTGTATTTAGTTCTTGAAATACAATTACATGCAGTGAAACCCCCAGAGTTTTAGAACAGGGAGGGATCATGGGGACCTGCCTGGTGTTCTAGATTTACAGCTGAGGCCAGAGGCAATTGATTTTCCAAAGGTCACCAGCTACTGTGTGACAGAGTAGAGAGAAGACAGCCGTGGCCTGTGATTTTTTTCACTCTGCCCCAATAGGCACATGATAAATTTATGAGCTGTGGCTAGTGTTCTGGGGAGAAACATTCTATACTGGTGAGATGAGCAAGTGGGCAGAGGTGTAAGAAAGTGGCAAGAAGCAGCTAGTCAGGGATGATTCACACTTGGAAAGCCAGGTCAACTCAAGATATACTTGGTCACTTTGGTTATACCACAGATGGGTCATGGAGAGCAAGGTTCCTCTCTAGAATACAAGGAGAATCTGTGTCCTGGGGACACTGTCCAAGAGGCTCTTCTTTCAAAGCTGACTGAGAGAAGGTTTTTAACTATAATTAAGAAACCATGACAGCAGATTGGCATTCTGCCCACAGCCTAAACTTCATAGATGTTCTTCTACCATGTGCTAAATCCTGTTTTATAATAATCTGCTTACATATCTGGCTTTCCCATCTGGCTTGGTCTGCTTGGGCTGCTATAACAAAATATCATAGACTGGGTGGCTTATAAACAACAGGAATTTATTTCTCACAGTCTGGAGGCTGGAAAGTCCAAGATCAAGGTGCCAGCAGATTTGGTGTCTGGTAAGGGTCTGCTTCCTCACCAGTGGTCATCTCACCATCATGCCACATGGTGGAAAGGACAAGGAAGTCTCTGGGATCTCTTTTTTGAGGGCACTAATTCCATTGATAAGGGCTTTGCCTTCATGACCTAATCACTTCCCCAAACCCCTACCTCCTAATACTTTAGGATTAGAAATTCAATGAGTGAATTTTGAAGGACTATAAACATTCAGTCCATTGTACCATCTAACTTGTGAACTCTTAAGAACAAAGGCAGTATCTTTGTCACTCTGAATCTAGTACCTAGCATAGTGTTTGGTGCAAAAAAGAACTCAATAAATGTTTGCAAAATACATGAGCAATGGCAATTGCCTCATATAGACCTAACTCCAGGACAGCATAAAATCATAGCCATCCATTGCCTAATAAATTTGAACTTGGTCATCTCCTTTGACCTATAATTCCAGACCTAGGTGTCCTCTGGGAAAACTCTTGCTCATAGGCACTAGGAAGATAGGAAGATTATAAATTTGTCCATAGCAGAATTATTCATAATAACTCCAAATAGAAACGATATAGATATTCATAAATGGTAAAATAGATAAGTATACTGCAGAATATTCATTCAATAGGCCACTCCATATCAGTGTTAATGAATGAAGTACAGCTCATGTATCAATATGTATGAATCTCAAAAACATAGTGTAAAGTGAAAAAAGGTAAGAATAATTCACTTAGTGTGGGTTCATTTATACAAAATTCCAAGCCAAGAAAAACTACATAATATATTGTTTCAATTCAATGCACACATATAATTCATTAAAGAAAGACACAAAGCCAAGCATGGTGGTGCTCACCTGTTATCCCAGTAGATCAGAAGGCTGAGGTAGGAGGATTGCAAATTCAAAGCCAGCCTCAGCAACTTAGCAAGGCCCTCAGCAACCTGGTGACACCCTGTCTAAAAAAAAAAAAAAAAAAGGCTGGTGATGTGGCTCAATGGTTAAGTGCCTCTGGGTTCAATCTCTGGCACAAAAAATAAAAAGGCACAAAATTATTGATACATTTTCAAGTAGTGGTTATTTCTTTAGGGATTGGGGAAAACAAAACTGGGAAGGCAACTCAGGAGCTTCAAAGTTATTGGTATTATTTCATTTTTAAGTTAGATGAATGTGTGACTATTTTATTATTATTCCTTTAAAAAGTTGTATATGATATATTGACATTTCATAATAAAAAGTTTCAAACAACAATAAAGCCCAGATGAACACTTTCCAGCACTGCTGTCTTTGAAGGTGGGAAGCAAGCCTTTGGACAGTCTGACTGCACAGGTACTGAGTAAGTCTTCTGGGGTTTGAAACGGCAATCCATTTCACTGTGCCTGTCTGCTGAGTGTTGCCCTTCTGATTCGAAGGAAACTTCTCAGAAGAACAAGTGTCCTTGGTCCAGGGGAACCCATGTGTCTTTCATAGGCTCACTTATTTTTGAGCATCCTTAAAGGGTTAAAGGTTGATCATCTTCCTGCCATCCCCAAATTATGGGCTTACTAGTGGATTATGCTCAGTATGCACCAATGTCCATTAGCAGGCAGGTTCTTTGGGGTTCATTATTTATAGGTCTTTGTTAAAAGCAAGGACAGAGCTGTTGCCTGTGGGTGATCTCAGAGCCGGCCCTTTAATAAGTGGAGCATGTAATTTTCTCAGAAAGTTAGGGAGAAGGAAAACTTTTGACCAGGTCCCTTACAGATGGCCTACATCCTCTTTCCAGAGTCATGTGAGGAATGATTGTTAAATTGTGCAGGTTGTGAAGTCCCAGGAAGACCTGAGTTTGAAATGTGGTCCTGCCTCTTGCTAGCTCTGTGTCCATGAGCAATGCCCTTAACCCCTCTAGGTCTATTTGCTCATGTGTGAAATCGACCTATGAGGTCACTATGAAAATTAAAGATAATGCACAGTAAGCCCTTAGTTTGGCCCAAAGAAGCCCAATAAATATTTCTTGAATGAATGCCTTTGGCTGGACTTGCTGGCCTGAAAAGAGCCCATGTTCTGAACACTCACATTCCTGAGATTTGACTATGATGGTGACAAGATGGCCATTCCACAGGGGGCCAATTGGCTGGTGTCAGAAGGGGCATGCCAAGGTGCCTTACCTTGATGGGCTCACCATGTTCTAGGCTATGATCCTCAGCTTTGTAGTCTTATAGCTCAATTTATAGCCCAACCTGCATAATATCCAAAGAAATAATCAGTTGGGAACCAACTGTGAGATTCATAAAAATCAGACCACCAAGTTGGACATGGTTGTGCACACCTATCATCCCAGTGATTCAGGAGGCTGAGGCAGAAGGATCACAAGTTCAAGCCCAGTCTTGCAACTTAGCGAGATCTCTCTCAAAAATTAAAAAATAAAATAAAAGAGCTGGGGTTGTAGCTTGGTATGCAACTCTCTGGGTTCAATCCCTTGCACTGCCAAAAAAAGAAAAAAAAAATGAAAACAAAATCAGAACACCAATTTATCAATTTACCATGGGATATAGCAAAACTTGGTAGACCTGAATTTGGAATCAATAGGGCAGGGGTGTTGTCTTTTTTAGGAAAGAAGGTGGGAAGCCAACGGAGACTCTAAAGATATAGAGAAAGAAGGTGTCTGAGAGACCTGGGATATCCCCTAAGGGTCAATGTTTTAAAAGCCTGGTCACCAGTGTGGTGCTATTGAGAGTTGATGAATCCTTTAAGAGGTGGGGCTTAGAGGGAAGAGGTTAGGCCCCTGGTGGTATGTCACCTTGTTGGGTCTTCTCTAGGACTGGTTCCTGCACATCTCTACTATTTGACTTATGTCTATCTTATTACATTACTGGGGAGAACACAGGGTAGCTGAGAAGCCACATGGATGGGGACTTAAACTGGGGTCACTATGGAGCCAGAGGTGACCTTCAGGATGGCATGAGGCTAGCTAGAAAGGTACAGCAATGGGTCTAGGACTTGCTGTAGGATAAAGTTGAAGTCCAGGCACCATCCCTGCATGAAGGGCCAGGGACTGGGGTGTCCAGGACAGCTTCCCTAAGGGTGGTGAAAGGGATTATGGGAACCTGGTTCCTTCTTCCTATTTTTCAGATCCTACCCATGAGGTGGGTAGTTTTGTTTCACCACTCACTCCTGCCATGATGTGCCTCCACAGGCCTAAAGCAACAGGGCCAACTGACTGAAACCACTAAGACTAAGCCAAAATAAACCTTTCCTCTGAGAAGCTGATTATTTTAGGTATTTGTCATAGTAACTGAAAACTGCCTAACAGCATGGAACTGTCATCTAGGGCACAGACAAAAGGGTCTCGAGGGCCAAGATGACCTTCTATATCATATCATCCTTCCTTTCCCGTCCTTTTGGCATAGTAGCAGGGCAGTGGCTTCTGAAGCAGGCTATAAGTCACCTTTGCCATATTGATCTTGTTATGGGGCCAAGCGTAATCTTTGCTTTAAAAACCTAGCTAGTTAGCCAATCTTTGAAATTAGGAAGATTGACAAATTCAATCCATAGTTTTGAAATAAATTGCCCTACTGTCCACTAGATGGTGTCCAATATACACCCACATCTCTGGAAACATGCAGATGAACCCAGTGAGGGGTGATGTTGATGAAAGAAACCCACAAGAGGTAATCCAGCCCGGTTTGGTTGAAATGTTTTGCTTGCTGGCAGCAATGCTAGAAGAGGAGATTTTGGAACTGGAAGCAGGGGAGGAAGATGTGCCTTTTACACAATCCCTCTGGTTGCATCATGGAATGCAAGGCTACAAGACTGCAGGCAGAGAAAATTAGGGGCTAATGGAGCCATCTCTATAAGCAAGGATGGCCTGAATCAGAAGTGGTCAGTGGCAAGGGGGAAGAGGGTAAATTTGAGGGGCATAATGGACAAGTCTTTGGAGACAGACTGAGTGTAGCACTTCTGAATTTGTTAGTTTCAATCTCCCCCCACCCCTTTACAGGTTTAAGCTCCAAGAGGGCAGAGATGTTTGTTTGTGTTGATATTTCCAAGGACACAAAGAGTAGATAGTCAATAGAATTTTTGGATAAAAATTAATAAAATAGCTCACATCTATTTAGTGCTCATGTGAGCTCTTCTAAGCACTTTATGCCTATGTTCATTTCTTTTATTAACCCACCCAAATACTCTCTTGGACCCCTGCCCAGATCATAATCTCTGAGACAGATGGGCCTGGGTCAGGGTACTTTGAAAACTCTCCAGGTTATCCTGATGCTACTTCAAGAATGAAACATGCTCTTTTTCTCCTTTCCCCTTTCTTCTTCACAGGACACCTCTAGTCCCTACTCATTCTCTCTCCTCACTGCTTATCCCTCTTGGGAATTGTGCACATCCATGGATTCGGCCCTGGCTCCTCATGTGCATAGACATCCTGTCCATAGGCATCCTCCAGGGACGCTGTCCTTGGCACTTAAGCTCCTGGCCCTCCATGTAGGGTTGGCACCTAGACTTCAACCTTATCCTTATACCAAGTCTTGGGCCTATTGCTGCACATCCCAACTAGCCTCATGCCATCCTGAAGTTCACCTTCTGGTTCCACAGTGGCTCCAGTTTCAGTTCCCTCCATGTGGCATCTCAGCTACCCTGTGTTCTCCCCACTAGTGCCTGAGCACACACAAATCAGGACAGTAGAGGGGTGCAGGGGTCCAGGCCCACAGGGGGCCCAAGCATACATCTATTGATGAGGTCTAGCTTTTGCTGCTTCCTTCTTAACAAAAGTGTAAAATGTAATTGTATTTAGTTCAGTTCAATGACCACTCAGTATCTATGTGTTTGTGCTAGGCCCTGGGGTTACCAAGATGGTGGACACCTGTTATGGTTTGGATGTAAGGTGTCCCCCAAAAGCTCACATGTAAGAAATTCAAGAAAGTTCAGAGGATAAATAATTGGATTGTAACCCAATCGGTGAATTAATCCCCCTGATAGGGATTAACTGAGTGGTAACTGAAGTGGCGGGGTGTGGCTGGAGGCAGTAGGAATTGGGGACATGATTTTGGGGTATATATTTGTATCTGGCAAGTGAAGACCTCTCTCTTTCTGCTTCCTAACCATCATGTATGCTGCATCCCTCTGCCACACTCTTCTGCCATGATGTTTTTCCTCATTTTGAGCCCTGAGGAATGGAGCCAGCCTTCTATGGACTAAGACCTCTGAAGCTGTGAGCCCTCATCTACAATTGTTCTGGTCAGTCCTTTTAGACAGAAGCAGGAAAAAAAAAGAGATTAAAACAGCACCCCTCTTGTATACAAGCACCTTACATCTTTTTGCAATTGCACCCACATAAATGTCTAACTAGAGAAAAGGGGCAGCATCCACATGAGAATGGGAGAGGTTTATTGAGGCTATGAGAGTCTGAGAGTTTCTAGGGAACCCCATGCCTCTTAAAAATCAGCACAAATGCCACCTCCTTCCAGAAAATCTAAAGCCCCTTTAGGCAAACCCTAGGTTGATTGAGAGTCCAGCCACTGGGCTTCCTGGCCCTCTATAGCATTTACTGCACTGTAAGAAGAGCATGATTCCAGGGTCACCCTCAGTCTGTGACCAACTTTGGGTAGTCTCCCCCCATGTTATCTTCCTATTCCCAGAAGCAGGGCCTGGCACAGAGTAGGTACTTTGCTTTTGCTTGATGAGTGAATATGAGGTGCCATTGAAGCAGGTTCTTTGTGAATTGTGAGGTTAAAGAGAGTGGTGGGGGTGGTTGTCAAAAGGCAAGGCTATGTTGTGCCCCTCTCTCTGGGTTCTCTAGGGGCATCTGAACAGCAGTGATCCCTGCTCTGCCTCCAGAACACCAGCTTTACCAGGGCACCCTTCTCCTTTAGAGCCAGGCACACTTGCTCAGAACTTACACCACTGTCCCCTTATTCTCTGGTGATGGACTTTGCACAGCCTTGAAGAGGAAGTATGTGGTGATTTAACATCCCTTTGCTTAGGGACCTTCCCATCCTATCTCCCCCTATACCCAGCAGCTATAGCTGAGCCTGTTGATCTCATCCTTCAGTGAACTTTAGAATCATCAGGGGAGCAGTTTAAAAATATTGATGCTTTATTTAACTGACCTGTGGTGGGACTGGAGCATCATTATTTTTACAGCTCCTCTGGTGATTCTCATGTGCAGCCAGTGTGGAGAAGCACCAGACTAGCTGTGGCTGGGGCAGGGCCCTTCCTTCCCTACATAGCCTCTCAGCCAGACTGTTTTGATCTGATCCAACCCTGGATCCCACCAATTTTATTTTAAGCAGGGTCCCTTGGCTGCAGATCTCCAAGCCTTCTCAGCACTGAATTATACACATCCCAACAGACCACTGCAGTGTGAGTTACTGAGGGCAGAGCTGTAAAGACATTTCCTGGCAAATAAATTAAAGTGTTCAGTCATTCAGCTGAGAGCCAAGGCAGAGAGATTCTGAGCCCCTAGAGAGCTGGAGCAGGGTGAGGGCTGGGAATAGTGGGAGGAGAGAAAGCAAGTTGGCTTACAAGGCTGTCCCTCTGAGAGAAGAGTGTTTCTCTGTCCACTGAGGTGGAGGGAGGGGGGAGTGAAGGAAATATTCTGGGGGCATGTGCCAAGATGGTCTCTCTCCCCAGAGTCTAATTTGTAGAAGGCTGGGACAGAAGGCACCTATTTGGGGTGTGGAAGCTGGAGATAGGAGGCCTCCAGCAATCCTACTGATTGGAGTTTGGACCAAGTGGGCATGGTTGCCTGTTAAGGTGGACAGTGTGCTGTTAGCCAGAAAAAAGTAAGGTGGCTGAAATGCTACCTTCCTTGCTGAGGGCAGGCTATCTCTTCTCAGTAGTCCTCCAGGGCCTGAGCCAGATGTTCCTTCCCTGAGGAACAAGGATCCTGTTTCCCCACCCCGAGAACACAAACAGTTGGGACCTCTATGGGCTCCTGGGAGCTCACAATTACGTTTATTTTTATAAAATGGCAAGTGGTACTCTATCAACAGTCCTGACTCTGGACAGAGGACTGGGATTCTTAGCCTATGAACCAAGTACATCCTATTGGAGGCCATACTCATGTTTTGATTTTGTGGATTCACAATCTCATGTGAAAGGTATGAGGTCCCCATGGGACATGGAGAGCAGGGAAGGTGGCAGTAACATATTTGCTTTTACTGGGACACATCTTCAAAGTACACAACTGGGGTCTTTGTCCTGCAATTGCCATTGGGGAAGTCAGCTACCGATCATAGATTTGCTCCAGGTGGCCACCCCATCTGTGGACTGACTCTCCCATGCAGTGTGGTAAGAGCTGATTAGGCAGGGTGACAGCAAACAAGGTCTTGGGATTGGTACCCCATGTGGTGCTTGGCTCTTGACCATAGAGGTGTCTTGGCCAGCGGCTTATCATCAGTGCCTTTGACTCTTCCCACTTATCAGACAGACAATCAGATGTCCAACACATAGTTCTGGGCCTAGAGTGCTGTTAGAGCACCATTGTAACACCTCAAGGGCAACTTGATTCTGGTTCTGGATGACCCTACCAGACAGTGGAAATCCCCAAATGAACAGGAAGTGCATCTTGGTGGGGAGATTTTTGTGAAGTCACTAACAGAACAACTGCTTGATTAGATAGCCAGTGTTTGGCATTCTCAAAATTTTACATTGAATATGCTGAAGTCTGGATTAGCTAATTGTTAAACTGAGTCACTACTCTGATTGGACCATATTAACGAGCATTTTTATAAAGTAAGTGGAGGTAAAAAAACATAAATCCAACTATAAATGGAAGAGGGGGCAGTGTACATTCTCTGAGTAAGAACTTAATCCTGTTTTAATTGCACAGGGATCTTGGTGGGGGCCTAGAGGGTATATTTTGGGCTGCTTCCCATTTGGGCAACTTGATATCGCCTGAGTGAGGATCTAAGGCCCCCAGAATGTCATTTATTCCTTCTATAGAAGCAGCCATCAATTTCCAATTAGCAGGAAGCTTGGCAGGCTGCTGTGGGCTCCAGACGCCACCATATTAATGAAGGCATGATCCCTGCTGGAGACAGCATGAAATGAGGATGGGAGTCAAATTAGGTTATCCCTGCAGAGGGACATCCAGTCTTTGATTTGGGGATGTGCTTCCTTGGGTTCATCCGGTGAATTCTGCGTAACATTCTCCTCTGGCCTGGGATGATGGGAGTGGGATATTTTTATCCCCCTGAGCTGAACCTCAGGCTTTGGGTCTTTCTTTAAAAGGGGGCAAGAGAGAGGGGCTAATGACAGAGATGTAGGGTTTTCTTCTACCTTGGACTTGGAGCAGGAAGGAGCATCGAGATCCCAGTGCTCATCTGACCATAGGTAGATGAGGCAAGAGGAATTGGAAATGGCTAATTCTTTGGAGTGATGAGGGCGGCCCAGGGAGCTGAAGGTCTCATTAGCTCCAGCATGGAGAATCCTGAGAGGAGTTGGTGTGTCCACAGACATAGAGGAAGTGGGCTTCCATGCACATGACCTCAAATGAGAAGGAGGCTTCACCAGAACCCTGCTCACTAAGCTGATCAGGCATTGTACCCATTCTACAGATGGGAAAACAAAGCAAAAGGGCCCCAGCTAAGTGATGTCATAGTTGAAAGGAGACAAAAAGAGAGAATTCCATTACCAACTCCCATGCTTTTTCACTCAGTGCCTGATCTCAGTTGTACTCAATCTTTAAGAGCCCAAGGATGAGATGTGAAAATGAAATTTCCAGGCCACACTGCCTTAGACTCTGATTAAGGAATTCTGGGGTGGGGTCCTGGGATCTGCATTTTCATAGAAGGGGACAGATGTGCCCACACTGGAGAAGCACTGTCTTAGTCCAGCAAGGCTCCTAAACATCTACAAAAACCTCCTTTAAATTCACCGGGAGGCTCAAATTAATTAACAAGCATTTTCTGAGAGCCTATAATTACAACTCCAAATCAGGGCCGGCTTCATGGGTAAGCTACCTACCTGTGTGCTGTTGCACACGGCCCCACTTGAGGTTTAATGCTCTGTGGTGGCTGCCCTTAAAATTCGTCAGGATTTTATCTTTGAATTTGTGCTTTGTAAATGAAGCCTAATGGAACAATGGAGCATGTGCTGGATCTTGGAGACTGGACTCCAAACAGCTGCTTGACATATGGTTCTCAGCCCTCCTGTTGGTGCCTCAACCCATGACTACCTCCTAGCAGGGAAGAGGTGGGGAGTCCAAGTCTGGCAAGGACACCCCATTGTATCTTCATGTTGGCCATTGCAGCTACTGCTCCCACCAGGGCTAGTGGCGCCCCCTGATGTTGGGAGGCCATGGTGTCTGTGCTCTACCTCTCCCCCACCCAGCCCCGCAGACAGGTCTACAGAACCTAGGCATTAGCCCCCTGCTGTGGGTAGGTACAATAGTTCTGTGCAAGATGCAGATGTCTGGCTGTACTTTCTCTGGCCTGGCTTCCTGACATCTAGGGATTATAGCTTCCTAACTTATATGAAAAGGAAGGAAGTCAATATTTATTGAACACATGTACCCCACTCTCCCTAAGTCTGGACTGCTTAGGAAAATGAATGACATGTGGGTAATGCTAAAAAAAAAAAGTTACTCTTTGAGGTAGATATACTTCTTCTATTTAACAGGCTGGAAAATGAGGTTTAATGTTTAGGGGTGTAGCTCAGTGATAGAACGCATCTATCACAAGGCTCTGGGTTCCATCTCCAGCATAAGAAAACAACAACAAACAAGCCCAAACCAAACCAAACCAAAACCAAAACCAAAACCAAAACAAAAAAACAAAAAAAAAAAAAAAAAGGGAAAGAGAATAAAAAAACACATCAAGATTTACAGAGGCTAAACATCTTGCTGAAAGTCTAAAAATAATAAATAAAAGAAATAAGATTTGAATGCAGCCTTTGCCCTATCTCTATCTCACAAGTCTTAAGTCATGCTCTGGAACACTGGCTGCTGGTGTGGCTAATGATGCCCATGCTGACCCACTGGTGTCCACTCACCCCTGAGTGGGAGTTGCTCCTGGGAATGGTCTCCTGGTTGTCCAAGGAAGAGAAGGATTCTGAGCCCCGTGTGAGATATGTCACTTGGATCCTCACTAGGACTATTCTCCACGGACCATGGGGAGAGAACCTAAGAGCTATTACCACTAAAATTCTCTAGTTCCATTGAATCACTTAGGACACTTCCAAGTGTTCAAAACAGAAACCTCAACTCACAATGTCCTCAACAATATTTAGTATTATTTCATGTTACAGAAAAGTCCAGGGCTAATCAGGTTCTGGGGTTGGGTGATTCTAGGGCTCACCATGGACCAAGATTCCTGCCATCTCTGACGGTGCCATCCTCAGTGTTGGAAGCTCCAGATGTGACATTTGAGTGGAATCCCTGGGGCTGAATTAGACTGTTATTCCTGCATTGCTACAGACAACTGCCCAGCAGCCTGAGTATCCAGTGGATCCAGTGGATCTATCAGTCACACCAGTGGTGGCAGCACTGGCCATGCTAGGAGAGTTAATGGGGTGATGGTGGTGCTTGGCCCCCGATTGCCTCTTTGCAATGCTTGGTCCCATAGCAGCCATGAAGAGGCGGCTGCATTTAGAGAGCAGGAGAGGGAGGAAGAATGACAGTTGGCATTTGACATCAAGGATTCCTTCTTTAGTACACCTGGGACACCTCTGGGGAACTGCAGAAATAACTGGGGTTTCCGCAGGTGGCTGGCAGCAGAGCATAACAGATGGGGCAGGGTGAGGTAGCCAAGTTTGGTTCTTGTTATCAAAGTGATCCCACTGCCCCCAAACACTGGTTATGAGTGCAATGCCTGAGAGAGCTGGGTGGGAGCCACACAGACTCTCTCAGCTCTGCCCTCTCTCTGGGCACATGCTCAGGGCAAACTTGAACCTCATCTCTGTGTGTGCCAGTGGTCACCTAATGTTAACACTGGCTGTTCCCGGGTGGTGCAGTGAGATTATGAGAACTCTTTCTTTTCCCTCCCTTCCCTTCTCCTCCCTTCTGATCCCCTCGATGTACCACTCTCTTTGCTTTTTTTCTTTGGGGCTGGGGATGGAACCCAGGGCCTTGCACATGTTAAGCACATAATCTACCACTGAGATATACCCTAAGCACCCTCTTCCATTTTCTTGCTTTTATGTGCTTCTCTGTGCAGCCAAAGTAAAAAAGTTTTATTGATTTTTTTTTTTTTTTGGCACTGGGAATTGAATCCAGGGGCACTCAACCACTGAATCACAACTCCAGCCCTTTTTTGTATTTTATTTAGAGACAGGGTCTCACTGAGTTGCTTAGGGCCTCGCTAAGTTATTGAGGCTGGCTTTGAATTTGCAATCTCTCTGTTGTAGCCTCCCAAGCTGCTGGATTACAGGTGCATACCATTGTGCCTAGTATTTATTGAATTTTTTGAATAGATACTATCTCTTATGGTTCACAACTAAAAAATATAATTAAAAAGTAATCAGTGAAGTCTCCAGTTTATATGCCCAGTTCCCCTTCAGCCCTCCTCTTTCCCATTATAATACCCTTAGTTTATCCTATATGATAACAACTTGTATACACTGGTAGTTTCTTTATTTTTAAAAAAATTTTAAACTGTTGACTTGGGAATTTAATTTCATTTTTTGCCATTTTTTTTAACCGGTGTCTTATAATTATACATAATGGTGAGATTCATTGTTATGTACACTTGTGCCCCTGTCCAATCAACCCTGTCCCCATCCTGTGTGAGGAAAATGCTGCTTTCTACCACTATAAATTAGTTTTGCCTATGTTAGAATTTCATAGAAACAGAATCATGTGTGTATGTTTGTATCAACAGTTCACTCCTTTTTATTGTAGAATACTATTCCATTGAATGCATAGACCACCTTTTCGATTGTTTCTCATTCACATGTTGATGTATATTTTCCAGCTTGGGACTATTATGGACAAAGTTGCAGTGAACATTCATTGCTGAGGGTCCGAGATTGACCTTGAACTTGTGATCCTCCTGTCTCAGCCTTCTAAGTTACTGGGATTATGGATGTGTGCTACTGTGCCTGGCTGGTTTAAAGCTTATGTTTTACATGACAACTGCTTTCCATAGTGGTAGTACCCTTGCGCATTCCTGCTGGCCATGTATGAGAGCTCCTATAATTCTGCATCAACATCAACATTGGCCATTCTTCTGGGTGTATAGTGGGTATAGAATCACAGATTTAATTTGCATTTCCTTGATGATTAATGATGCTGAATTGGGGGGGGGGCGACATGCCTTTTCATGTGTTCATTGGCCATTTTCAATCTTTTGTAAAGTGTCTTTTTAAATCTCTTTCCCATTTTTAATAAAGTTATTTGTCTTCTTGAGTTATGCAAGCAAGTTCTTTATGTTTTAGTGATATTCAACTTATGTTTGCTTTTTGGGCATGAAATGCAACATCTTTTCATGTGTTTAAGAGCTATTTTATTTCTTAGTCTGTGAACTGTTCATTCACATCCTTTGTTCATTTTTTATTGAGTTGTTAGTTTTCATCTTATCAATTTCCAGAAGGTGTTTATGCACTTGGGGGAATAATCTCTTTGTCTGAGATAGTGATTGCCATAATTTTCTCCAGTTGTTTGTTTGCCTTTGATTTAGTTTATTGGTGTTCTATGTCGAGTAAGATTTAAATTTTTAAAATTTTTTAAATTGTTGATAGAACTTTATTTTTATTTATTTATAGGTGGAGCTGAGAATTGAACCCAGTGCCTTACACATGCTATGCAAGCCCTCTACCACTGAGCTACAACCCCAGCCCCAGATTTTAATTTTTTATGTATTGAACTTATCAGTATTGTCTTCTATAGTTCCTGGATTTCTGAGTCATACTTAGAAGTGAGCCTCCCTCACTCCAAGGTTACAAAGAAAGTTGACTATGCTTTCTTCTATCATTTCTTGTCTTCTCTAGTGTCCTAGGCCAGGTTACCTAGAGAACAGAACCTGAGGCAAAGAAGTACTTATTTGGGAGGGTTGGGGGTGGGGGGAGAGAGAGAGAGAGAGAGAGAGATGAAGTCAGGAAAGCACAAACAATGCAGCTCATACCTCCAAACAAATCTTTTGCCACCAAGCTTCAGAAAAGATTCATTGGTTCTCTTTCTTCTCTCTCATTGGTGCAAGCTCACCTGATTGCTCTGCACTTGGGGTGTGGTACTCCTGGGGATCAAATCTCACACCCACAGCCTAGAGTGAGCCTCATCTAAACTTGGAGGTGGGCAGGCATCAGAGACTCCCTGGGTGTGATGCAGTTGGCCTGTTGGTTAGTGCTGTGGCCTGGCCCTTATCCTGAGATAGTGGCAGTGCTAGAGAACAAGGCCGTGATACCCTCAGCAATGGCCTCTGTAGAGCAAGCAGCCTAGGCCTGGGGAGGGGAGTGAGCCTGGGGAGGTGGATGAACTGGGCTAGGACTTGTAATTTTGTAGTTTCTTTTTTCTTTTAAGTGTCTAATCTATTGGGAATCTCATCTGGTGTGTACTGGTGTGTGGTGTGAGGCGTGCTTAAAATTTCACAGGTAGCAGCCTCTCACTGTCATCAGTTTCCCCATTGATTTGAGAAGACTTAAAAAATTTTTTTTTAAATTTTTAAAAATTATTTTTTAGTTGTCAATGAACCTTTATTTTATTTATTGATACATGGTGCTGGGAATCGAACCCAGTGCCTCACACATGCTAGGCAAGTGCTCTGCCGCTGAGCCACAACCCCAGCCCTAAATTTTTTTTATTATATATACAATTCCTATATTTGGGGATCCTTTAAAAATTTTTGTTCCATTTTTATGTCTCTTCGAGTTGTTTTAATAATTGAAATTTTATACTAAATTTATAATATGTTTTAATATCTTTTTAATATCAGCTAGGCCTCATCTCCTATCATTGCCTTTTTTTTGATCTGTACTATATTGAACTTGGAGTCTTGTACTGTAAGGGTCCGGCGAACGTCGGAGGAAGAGACCACCAAGAGACCGCGGCTCATGCAACAGCAAAAGGGGTTTATTGAGGATCCAATCCAGCATGCTGGGGCTCCGTGCTCACTCAAGAAGGGAGAGCAGCCCAGAGCCCCGAGCAGGAGTTGAGCAGCACTTAAGTACACTTTTTGGGGAGGGCGGGGACTTTACATACATCACAGTCTCCTTTAACAAATCATCATACACCGTGGGAAAATCAAACAACAATTCTGAGACATGATTAGTACATTCATTGGCGGGAACAGGTCGAGCGGGAGTGATAGGTCAGTTCTAAAGCGGGGTACACATTCAAACTGATTGGTTTAGGTCCTGCGATGCCTACGTGCCAGGCCGCACAGGGTCCTAGGTTATTAAACAATCAGATGGTCAGGGGGAATATTTACTGGGCAGTTCCGAGTATTGTCCTAACAGCTACAGGAATTTCAGGTTTTGCGTGTAGCATAGGAACTTAACAATACCTGGTCCTTTACTTTTTAACTCAGGCCTTGCAGCTTAGAAACTTTACAATGCCCGGTCTTTTACACTTTAATTTTTACACTTTAACTTCAATTTCTTTTACCCTTACAGTACATGCTAAGCAAGTACTGAGCTACATCCCCAGCAAACACTTTTAATTTTTTGAGATAAGGTCTTGCTAACTTGTATAGGATGGTTTTGGACTTGCAGTCCTCTTGCCTCAGCCTCCTGAGTAGCTGAGATCACAGGTGGGCGCAACCATACCTGGCTATCATTGCTTTTTTTTTCTCTCAGTACCAGGGATTGAACTCAGGGGTGCTCAACCACTGAGCCACACATTCCCAGCCCTATTTTGTATTTTATTTAGAGACAGGGTCTTACTGAGTTGCTTAGTGCCTCTCTTTTGCTGAGGCTGGCTTTTGATCTTTTTTTTTAACAGTATTTTCCTAGGCCGTCTTGTTCATTTTTTCATATAAACTTTATAATCAGCTTGCCAGGTTAAAAAAAATGGTATTTTAAAACACAGATTGCTCCAGGCATGGTGGTACCTGCCTGTAATCCCAGTGACTCAGAAGGCTGAGGCAGGAGGATTGCAAGTTAGAGGCTAAACTCAGCAACTTAGTGTGAGACCCTGTCTCAAAATGCAAGATAAAAAGGGCTGGAGATGTAACTCAGTGGTAAAGTGCCTCTGGGTTCAATCCTCAGTACTGAAAAATAAAAAATTAAATAAAAACAAAAAAAACCCCAGATTACATAAAATTTATAAATGATGGAGAATTTTTTGAGATTGGGTCTTACTATGCTGACCAGACTGGTCCCAAGCACCTGGGTTCAATATATCCTTCCTTCTGCCTCAGCCTCCCAAGTAACTGGGCTACAGATATATGCCATTGTGCCTGATATTTTTTTTAATTGACATTTTTATTAGGTTAAATCTTCTCCAAATGAAGCCAGAATTAAACAGGCTGATAGGCAAGGGTCGGATCCAGAGAACGTAGGAATTGAAATGTTAATTCTTTCAGGTTATCAAGATAACCTTTCCCTGCTCCAACCTATTGCTAAGGTCGCCTGTCGCCTGTCGTAGGGTTTGTCCTTCCCTCAGGGGTTTAATTATGCCCCCTTCCTGCCCAGATCACTCCAATCTCCTCCCCCACCAACATCCATCTGCTTCTCATCTTTTGTCCATCCCACCGAGCATCTCCAGGGCCTACTCACATATGTAGGAAAGAGAAAGATAAGGGGAAGAGAGCAGGAGAATCAAGGAAGCCTAGGACATATAAAAAGCAAAACACCCTTGCTTCTTGGTTTACCAGAATACCAGCTATGGCCCGCTTCTCCCTCTGGGGAGAAGTCTGTGTTTCCCCTTTTTAAATAAATCCTACTTTATATTCTTGCCTTGGCGTGCTTCTCTAATGTAATACTTCAACATGTGAAGAAACAGGATTCATCACTGGTAACTGGCGCTATCACAAAAACATGGTGCAGTAGTTCATTTGCCCCAGACTTCCACTATGTCCCTCAGTATGTTTTGGAGACTTGTCCAATTTTTGTCACAGTCATTCCTGAAAGGAAAGTGAGGAACTGGGAGATGGGCAAAGAGTTGACAAATAAAGGCCATCTCTCCATGAGAGAGGCAATACAGGCTTGGGGTTCTGGACTTTTATGGAGGAGGCTCAGGGATTAGAGCCGGGTAGGGCATGTCCTAATGTGGGCCTTTAAGGGTGGGGTTTGTACGCCCTTGGGCAGGAAAGAATGCAGGTGGTAGGGGGTGAGGCTGGTATGAGGGAGTGGTGAGCCTTTCTCTGAAAGGCCCTTGGGTGGGTGTTGATATTTATGGGCTCAACGGCAGGATGAGGAGGAAGGAGCAGGGTGAGTGGGTTGTTACTTCTTCATTGGCCTAGAGTTCGTGCCACTTCAGGGATTGGAGGTGATGGTTTGCATGCCATTCAGTGCATCATGGACCTGAGCTCCCGGAAGAGAAGCGCTCCAGGGGCCATCTTTACCAACAGATAGTAGGATTGAAATTTTTTTCCTGATTTTCTTTGCTTGAGTGTGTGTGTGTGTGTGGGGGAAGTGAGTTAAATATGTATAATATGTATACCTTTTAATTAAGATAAGAAATCATTATCTTTAAAAAGAAAAAGGAGGGTTTTGTAGTTTTCATTGTATAAATCTTTCACCTCTTTTGTTAGGTTGATTCCCAAGTATTTTATTTTTTTTTGAGGATATTGTGAATGGAGTGTTTTTCCTCATTTCCGTTTCAGAAGTTTTGTCGCTGATATACAGAAATGCCTTTGATTTATGCGTGTTGATTTTATATCCTGCCACTTTGCTGAATTCATTTATTAGTTCTAGCATTTTTTTTGTAGACCCTTTTGGGTCTTCTAGGTATAGAATCATGTCATCCGCAAATAGTGATAATTTAAGTTCTTCCTTTCCTGTTTTTATGCCTTTAATTTCTTTCGTCTGTCTAATTGCTCTGGCCAGTGTTTTGAGAACTATATTGAATAGAAGTGGTGATAGAGGGCATCCCTGTCTTGTTCCAGATTTTAGAGGGAATGCCTTCAATTTTTCTCCATTGAGAATGATGCTAGCCTGAGGCTTAGCATAGATAGCTTTTACAATGTTGAGGTAAGTTCCTGTTATCCCTAGTTTTTCTAAAGTTTTGAACATAAAGGGATGCTGTACTTTGTCGAATGCTTTTTCTGCGTCTATTGAGATGATCATATGGTTCTTATCTTTAAGTCTATTGATGTGGTGAATAACATTTATTGATTTCCGTATATTGAACCATCCTTGCATCCCAGGGATGAATCCTACTTGATCATGGTGCACAATTTTTTTGATGTGCCTTTGTATCCGATTCGCCAGAATTTTATTGAGGATTTTTGCATCTAGGTTCATCAGAGATATTGGTCTGTAGTTTTCTTTCTTTGAGGTGTCTTTGTCTGGTTTCGGAATCAGGGTGATGTCGGCCTCATAGAATGAATTTGGCAGAGCTCCCTCTTTTTCTATTTCCTGAAATAACTTGAAAAGTATTGGTATTAATTCTTCCTTAAAGGTTTTGTAAAACTCCGCTGTATACCCATCGGGTCCTGGGCTTTTCTTGGTTGGAAGTCTTTTGATTGCTTCTTCTATTTCATCCCTTGATATTGGTCTGTTTAAGTTGTGAGTATCCTCCTGACTCAGTCTGGGCAAATCATATGACTTAAGGAATTTATCGATGTCTTCACTATCTTCTATTTTATTGGAATATAGGTTTTCAAAATAATTTCTAATTGTCTTCTATATTTCTGTAGCGTCTGTTGTGATATTTCCTTTTTCATCCCGTATGTTAGTAATTTGAGTTCTCACTCTTCTTCTCTTCGTTAGCATGGCTAAGGGTCTGTCGATCTTATTTATTTTTTCAAAGGACCAACTTTTAGTTTTGTTAATTTTTTCAATAGTTTCTTTTGTTAGCCTACATCATGGGAACAAATTTTTACTCCTCACACTTCAGATAGAGCCCTAATATCCAGAGTATACAAAGAACTCAAAAAATTAAACAATAAGAAAACAAATAACCCAATCAACAAATGGGCCAAAGACCTGAACAGACACTTCTCAGAGGAGGACATACAATCAGTCAACAAGTACATGAAAAAATGCTCACCATCTCTAGCAGTCAGAGAAATGCAAATCAAAACCACCCTAAGATACCACCTCACTCCAGTAAGATTGGCAGCCATTATGAAGTCAAACAACAACAAGTTCTGGAGAGGATGTGGGGAAAAGGGTACTCTTGTACATTGCTGGTGGGACTGCAAACTGGTGCGGCCAATTTGGAAAGCAGTATGGAGATTCCTGGGAAAGCTGGGAATGGAACCACCATTTGACCCAGCTATTGCCCTTCTTGGACTATTCCCTGAAGACCTTAAAAGAGCGTACTACAGGGATACTGCTACATCGATGTTCATAGAAGCACAATTCACAATTGCTAGACTGTGGAACCAACCCAGATGCCCTTCAATAGATGAATGGATTAAAAAAATGTGGCATTTATACACCATGGAGTATTACGCAGCACTAAAAAATGACAAAATCATGGACTTTGCAGGGAAATGGATGGCACTAGAGCAGATTATGCTTAGTGAAGCTAGCCAATCCCTAAAAAACAAATACCAAATGTCTTCTTTGATATAATGAGAGCAACAAAGCAGGGAGGAAGAGCAGGAAGAAAAGATTAACATTAAACAGATACATGAGGTGGGAGGGAAAGGGAGAGAAAAGGGAAATTACATGGTAATGGAGGGAGACCCGCATGGTTATACAAAATTACATATAAGAGGTTGTGAGGGGAATGGGAAAATAAACAAGGAGAGAAATGAATTACAGTAGATGGGGTAGAGAGAGAAGATGGGAGGGGAGGGGAGGGGAGATAGTAGAGGATAGGAAAGGTAGCAGAATACAACAGTTACTAATAGGGCATTATGTAAAAATGTGGATGTGTAACCGATGTGATTCTGCAATCTGTATTTGGGGTAAAATTGGGAGTTCATAACCAACTTGAATCTAATGTATGAAATATGATATGTCAAGAGCTTTGTAATGTTTTCAACAACCAATAAAAAAAAGAAAAAAAAATAAAGATATATATATAAAAAAAAAGAAAAAGAAAAAGGAGGAAGAAAATAAACTCAAATACCACCAAGTTCTGGTGGCTTGATGCAGCTATGCCTTGGGTTTGGCCCAGGGGCCATGATGGGCCCTTAAGAGATGACCATGTGGCAGGGGAGGTGGTGAGGATGAGGGCTCAGCTGCTGCTGCTGCTCAGCTGCCCTGGGAGTCCACACTAGCCCTAGGCTCTGCCCAGGTCCGTAGCATGTTTCCTCTTTACCCACATGGTCTTTATGTTTGGCAAACTGCCTCTCCAGGGAAGAATAAGCACAATCATTCTTTTCCTTGGTCTCTTTAGGAAACTCCTCCTCGCTGGGCCAAACTCCTTTCCCTTGATGGCAGGAAGTACAGGCAGGTGACACACATCAGGCTTCCTCTCCAATCTGGTTGTACTAACTATGCATTCCTTTGTGAATCAGTAACTTTGCCTGCAGAGAATCTGTCACAATAAAACTACTTTCTCAAACTAGTGTTTGTTGGGTGGTGATCTGTGGGGAGATGGTAGGGCAGGGGAGGTATCCTGAACCTAGGTATTAGCTCTGCCCTCTGAGGTCACACAGGAAATCCGTGCGTGCATGGTAGCATTTGTTGACATGTGTTCTTTCTCTGTATCTTTTCTTCCCGAGGCCGAATGTCATGGAATCAGGAGAAGCCCTCCGATGGCATGTTGTGCAGTCTTCTATTTAATGCATTTAGGAAGTGAAATCAAAGTTTCTTTACACAACTGGCCTTCACAGACTGTTGAGTCCACTTGGTTTTAATGCATCGGTTCTCTTGTTTTATTCCCCTGTTATAGTTATTCAAGAATTTTAAGCGTGTTTGGGGAATTATTCATATTTTACAGTTTTGTGTTTCAAAGAAATATGGAGCAGTTTTATTTTGGAAGAGAAAATAGAGAGAGAATGGAGAAGAGAGAAAGAGAAGAAAGAGCAATAAGGGAGGTTCTGGGAGTCCTGGAGCTGGCTTTTAGAACAATGTAATTCTTGCCTGCTCCATCAACCCACCCCTTAGCATATGCACTAGAGTGACAGTCTGACCCCAATGACCACACTGTTCTTTGCAAAACTTTTAAACTCTCCCCAGCTCTAGTCTTATTATTTCATCTTTCCCCTTTTTCTTGAGTTTGGAGAGGCTTTACAAATGGGAAGAAATAAAGGTTATGAATTAGCTAATCAGAGGTTTGGTTGTGAGGTCCTAGTTCCTTCCTACATTGATTCAGAGTCCAGTCAAATAACTTTGTTAAGGGAGATAAGTCTATTGTGTTGTGCCCCAGGATACCAAACAAACAGGCCTGTCTCTTCAAATGTTTCTGGAATAGAAGGAGTGCTCAGCTGGGTTGCCTGTGGCTGCAAGTAATAAAAAACACAGTTCAATTTACTTAGATAATAAAGACAGCTATTGTCCTGCTCCCTCAAGTTCTGAGGTGGGGTGGATAGCAGGGTGGACCTCATCTAGAGCCCCTGGCTCTGTTTCTCAATGGGCCTCTGGCTCAGCCCTTCTCAGGTACCTGCTCCAGCCAGTGCAAGATGGTTACCCAGTCTACTAGGAGAAGGTTCATAGGAAGAAAGTGAGGCTGAAGTCCTGGGAGACATACCTCATTGGCTTAGGTGATGATACAGTAACTAAGCTGGAGTTCTGTCAAGAGGGAAGAAGGAAGCCAGGTATAATGGCACACTCCTGTAATCTCTTCTACCCAGGAAGCTGAGGTGGGAGGATCACAAGTTCAAGGCCACTGGGGCAACCTAGTTAGACTTTATCTCAAAATAAAAAAATAAGAAAGGGTGGGAGTGCAGCTTAGTGGTAGAGTGCTCTGGGTCAAATCTCTAGTACCACCCTCCCCAACCAAAAAAAAAAAAAAAAAGGGGGGGGGGAAGAGTGTTAAATAACCAGCAATGTCCACCAGTCCAAGATCCTTCTCATTCTTATTTTCCCTTTTTTGAGTCTTTTGTTAAAATCAACCTCAATGATGAGAGCAACTTGGATGCGTAAGGATTTCTTAAGAAGTCTGTGGCCCTGTCAGCTGGAGAGGGTGCTATGATCTGCAGAAATGGCTGGCTGACCACTGGACAATGATGAGCCATCTGGTTATTCCAGCCTCATGAAAATAAGCAAATGACTGTCCAGGACCATTTGTCTCATTTCATATTTACCCAATTTACCTTTATTAAGTTTCTCCAGTAGATCTTCTAAGAAAACAATGCTCAGACTGACCAAAGCAAGTTCTCTGATCCTCTTGCTCTTTAAATATTAATTGTTGTATTCCTCATTCTAAATGAATAACTAGTTATTCAGTGTCCTCCAGCAATTTCTTTGGAATTTTGGATAAATCAACTTACCAAGGATTGATTACTCCTGGGAATCTGAGGACATTCCGATCCCCCAAACTTAACAACTAAGCCAAGGAGACAACATGTATTAGCATACTTAAATAAACATAAATCTATGACATCATAATGATAATGATTGTGATTGATGGTGTTAAATTCTAGGTGACCATGACAGAATGACAAGCTAGGTGGGCCTAACCTTAGGATTATTTCCTCTTTTTCAACCTGACTATCCAAATCTGACTGGTACTATGACAATTCAGGAGACATTTGGAGATATAGATATATATCTCCAATCGGTACACATTCAAAAGGGTAGGGTGAGAGCTGCAGTAATATACAGTCTATGGAACTCTGTTCTAATAGCTTGGCCCCATAAGAATTAGCTTGGCTGCTTTGTGAGAGCAACCATTGATGCAGAAAAATTTGAGCTACTGCATGTCACCTTTACTTAGTAAGTCAGTGAACATATTTATTCATGACCTGTATGAACAACATTAGGAAATATGAAAATAATAACATAAATATACAACCATCATATTATCAGAACTTGTAGATTTGACAGAAAAACCCAACCACTGTCTTGTATAGAAATTCTATTTGCTTATGTAACAGGGTTGCTTTCACTTTAGGCACAACTAGATACAGTTACCCAAATAAGGTCCGTAGAGTCCCTCTCTCTCTCGTTCTTTGTGGCCTCGCTCATTCCTACTTGTGTTTTTTGCATGTAGGCACTGTGGTGACCTCCTAGACTCATATCCTTCTAGCCTGGCACCTTTCGCAGGAGGAGAAAAAGTTCTCATGTTTATAAATCAATCCCAGAGACGTCTATGATTGGTCCTAATTAGGTCACATGCCCCTTTCTAGATCCAATCACCGCAGCAGGAGGATAGGTACAATAATCAGTCCATTCAGGCCAGCTTTGTCCAGATCATATGGGAATTATGATCCAATTTGTTTTATGTCTCTGAGCAGTTGCTTGCAAGAAATGTCTTGCTAGGGATGTAGTGAAAAACCAGCCTCTACCTCAGAGCAAAGCCTGTCCAAGGAAGGGGGCGTGACCCTTGTCCTTGGAAAGACCCACAGAGCACTCTTAGGCACATACCCACCCCTGCTGAGTTGTTTGTCTGTAAATAACAGGAGAGATCTTTGGTGCCAGGTGTCCCTGACTCAGGCTATGTGAGGATCCATAACAACCCTCTAGCAACCACCATTCAGTAAGACAGGGAAAATACCTGGGATGCCAGATGACCCCCCAGTAGTTTATGGTGGTTGATAACATGTTGGGAAACCATGTAGTTCAGCATGTACATCCCTCGTGGCTTAAGCCAATCACTTCAAACGAATCCTCCTCTTGTACTAACCAATCACACCCAACTTGTTCCCTCCAATGAATATGCTAATCAATGTTAAGAGTTGTTGTTTCATTTTCCCGAGGTGTGTGATGATTTGCTAAGAGATGCTATGAAGTATGTGAAGTCCCTGTCTTCCCCAAAGAGTGTATAAAATGGCTGCAAACCCTGGGCTCTGGGCCTCTCAGCGTCACCAGTTGCTGTGTGCGTGCGGAGGAGCTAGCTTGCAATAAACGCCTCTTTGCTGCTTACATCGATCTTGGTCTCTGGTGGTCTTTTGGGGTCCCGAATTCGAGCATAACAGTAGGAAGTCAGAGAGACATGGTCCCTGCACTCTGAGTGTCAACAAGCTCTGTGGCTAGGGGGAAACTGATCAGGTTCTGACTTCATTTCCCTCTCACAAAGGCACTTGTTGGGAAGGGAAAGTTTGAGAAGAACAGAGACATGGGACTATGTCTTAGAATTTTGGTTTCATTCTAAGGGTGATTCAAGTATGTGTTTGTAGCATGAATATATGAATTATGACTCAATACTAACCCGTGAGGGCTGTCTGCATCCTAAGGAAGCAAATATTTTATCTACATCAGTGTGTTAGAGTGGCTTAATCTACATATCCACAAAACCCACAACCAGATAGGTGGGGGGTGACAGAGTCGAATGTACAGAAAACAAATCTAGGATCGGTGTACTTGAGTTTACTATTTTGCACCTAACCCATCAAAACAAGGGTGTGAAGAGTAAATCCTTTGGGATACCAATATCAGAAATAGAGCTCCCCATCACAGCCTATAAAACCCTGCAACTTTGGTAGTTCAGTGGTACTTGATGCCAATGCAAGGTGCATATTATCTTTCTGCTAAATTAGTTAAACCAAGACTCGAAGGCTCTGGCAATCTATAATGAAAAGTCTTCTTACCAGATCCACTCCCCAGGTTGGCCTGTACAGCTGCTGGGGGAGAGTACATCTATTTACAAGGTGACCAAGGAACCATCCCAGACATCGACGTACAGATTAAGGTTCAGTATGGCCTTCACTCAGACCCTAAAGGAACGTGTTTGAGAGTGTTTCTGTTAAATAGAAAGAGATCGCCAAGATAATGTCATACTAGAAAATCTTGGTTATGTTAAACAATCTAATGACCAAATAGAAGGCAGCCTCTGGTTGGGTCCCAGGAATGACAAGGTCAGAGCCAGTGACTGCAGGGGGCTGGGCGTGTTCCTGTAAGGTTGACCCACACTGGGCCCAACCTGCTCTGACAGCCCTTCCCACTCAGTTGGTCCCCCTAGCGACATCCACTTTGCCCAGTGAGAGAGCTAAAAGGAGGATCTTTGAATCGAATCAGCACTCACTGGAGACAACAACCCCGCCCTGCAGAGGTCAGGCAGTTCATCCTGAGCATCACTAGAGCCCAGGCTCCCCTCCCAGGAGGCCCAGCAACACAAAGTCCAGGGTCACCTCCTCCAGTTTCCCTGGGGGCTGAGAGCAGAACTTAACTCCCACTCCTGCTTTTGCCCCACTGGCTAATGAAGGTCTGTAACTCCCACGGTTTTTATTACTGTTTGCAGATGTTGCTCAGAACAGATGGAGACGGGTAGAACACCTGCCACTATTTGTCTTCAAGCCTGACCTGACAGCATCAGGGAAGGGCTGTCATTTCAGAGCTGAGGGCACTGAAAAACTCAAGGTGAGGGCCTGGACCATGGTCACACAGTTAGGCCAGCATTGGTGACTGGATTGGATCACTGAGCTCATCATGTCCCAGTAGGGAGGAAGTTAAATCTTGCCTGTGCCAGGCTATCTTTTGCACAGAGATCTCAGTTGCTGAAGGAAATTTATGAATAGCAGAAAATGGCCTCTGGCCCTGGCCATCTCTCTCTTAGATAGAGGCCTGGGTGGGTTGGTGTGGGGGGAGTCTCCTTGGGTATTTTAACAGGGCTTCCCTGTATGCACACACCTCCCTGAGGATAAATTGCAGAAGGAAAGAGGTTTGTAGGTTCTAGTTTTGTATAACTCCTTTTTTCCATTTTCTGTTTCTCATAGTATTAGGAATTCTAGAAGAGGACAACACACTTTGGGGCTTGTTAGATGGGCTATTTTCATTTCTCCCTTGTTAGTTTTTAAGCTTGCAGAGCATTATCCCTTAATCATGGTAACAATGATCCTAATGCCAGCAGCTCTTCTGTCAGTTGGGGTTCCTTTTCTTTTAGAGCAGCCTGCAACCATCATCTCATTTTAGCAATCCTGGTAATCCTCTCAGAAGCCTCTCCAAGGGGTCTAGAGCCTGCACTTCTGTGGCTCTTTCAGGCCCGGTAAGTGAGGGCTGGGGAGGGGGACACAGGAGGATGTGTAATTTGACAAGAACAGATTCTTCAGCCCAGCACAGGGCCTCTGGCTGAGTGATGGCAGCTTAACAAGCCAAGATAGATCTTTCTTTTTATGCCCTGAAATCCTTCAGGGCAAGGGTTGCGAGCTCTGCTTCACATTTTGTTAGATGATGGATCTATTTTGGGGACTAGGTGCCTATTAGCATGCAAGTCTGGCTGTGCAGGGGCCAGTGGGCTGACATCAGTGTCCCAGACTCTGGGCTGGTGGGGCAGGGAGGGTGAGTGGCTAGGGCAGGAGTGCCCACCTGCTTGCCCCAAAATTTTCCACTGCTGACCATGGGCAGAGGAACCCAGGTTGGAATGCTAATAAGCCAGGCCCAGGCCAGGCCCTAACTCTGGGACCTGTTAAGCTATTAAGGAAAAGTCAAATAAACTGGTTCAATTAGGAGGAGTAGAGGAAATCGATGCAGAAAATGAGGAATTCTTTAAGTGCCATTTGAAAGCAGGAAGTGTAGGTGGCTAGGGAGGTGAGTGGGCTGGAAGACAGTGACAGGTTCAAACGAGGCTGCACTTGCCTGGTGAAGGGATTCATGCTCAGGGATCATGAAGAGGCTGTCAGGCACATGGGGACAAAAGTGTGCTTTTATTGGGATGGGAGGAAGGGCAGGATTGCAGGGTAGGTAAGGAAGAAAGAGAAGCAACTGTCTCAAAGCCTGTGCAGGAATATGCAAGTTGTATGTAAATCAGGTGCAAATGAACTTGAGACTTCATTTCATACCTGTTTTTGACCCTGGATGTGATGTTATGATATATCTATATTTTATTTTATTTTTTTTTTAGCCACAGTTCCTGGCTTATAAGTCTGATCTACCTTGTCTGATAGTAGACCTCATTCCAGAGGGCTCCTGACCCACACCCTGAAGGGAGGAATACTGTGCAGAGAGGCCAAAAAGAATTTGAACAGACAAGCCTTGCTGGGTCTCCCACCCAGTGTAGTAGTAATCATGCCTTTTGACAAATTCTTCAGACAATCTACAAAGGACAGGATTTGGAGTTTTTCCAGAGAGCTGAACATGTGGAGGTACCTAAGGGCTGGCATGTCTGAAGAGGGCATGGGAGCTCTATACCGCTTCTCCCAAATCTCATTCTATGAATCTCGCGACTAAAAGGCTCAGGGGTCACCCCAGTTAAACTGGGCTAACCGGGCTGCACGAAATAACCACACAAGAGACACAAATACCTTTTTCTTTTGGGGTCACTGTGACGGCTCCTCTGACCTTAAGGGTCTGCAGAAAGAGAGAGAGCAAGAGCACACGCTGACCCCTTTTATTGAGAAGCTATTCAAATGAGGCAAGGGGTCAGGTTTCAGGGGGCTGAGTATCTTCATGATGTCCACTGTCAGCAGGTTGACTGACACCTGGGTAGGCCACACCCAAGGGCACAGTAAGAGGAGGGGACACACACAAGGCACTTCCATGGAAGATTCTATCCTAAACAGGGCAAGGGGTTATATTACAAAGGAACAGGTGAGCGTAGCTTCACCCATGGGGCTGTAGGAAGGCACACCCATGCACGAGACACTGACACATTTCTGTGACTGAGCGCCTCAGCACCCAGCCAGGGAGTGTGACCCAGTCATGTGCAAGGTTGGCCTCCCACATCTCTTCATCTGTATTCTTTGTAGTATTCTTTATAATAAACTAGTAAAAAAAATATAATAAACTAGTAAATATAAATAAGTGTTCTGTGAGCTACTCAAGCAAATTAATTGAACCCAAGTTCGAGGGGGGGAGCATGGAAAACATGATATGTTAATTTTCTGTTACTGTAACAAATACCTGAGTTAAATCAACTTATGGAGAGAAAAGATTTATTTTGACTCATAGTTTTGGAGGTTTCAGTCTATGACTGATTGGCCTTCTTGCTTTGCACATCAAGGTGGGAATAAATAGCGGAGCATAGCTTTTCATGTCATGGTCAGGAATGGAAGGAAGGAAGGAAGGAAGGAAGGAAGGAAGGAAGGAAGGAAGGAAGGAAGGAAGAGAGTAATAAACCAGGGTGCCAATATCCCCTTCAAGGGCATGTTCTACATAACCTAAAACCTCCCATGAGACCCCACCTCTTAGAGGTTTTTCTACCTCCCAATAGTACCAAGCCAGGACCATACCTTAAATGCATGGGCCTCTGGGGATGTTTTAGTCAGTTTTTTTTTTTTTGCTGCTGTGACAAGACAAGAATAATTTTAGGAGGAAAAGTTTATTTGGCAATTTATGGTTTCAGAGGTTTTGGACCGTAAACAGCTGGCTCATTCCTCAGGGCTTGAAGTGAGACTGAACATCATGGCAGAAGAGTGTGGTGGTGGGAAACAGCTCAAGACATGACAATTAGGAAAGTGGGGGGGGGCATCCTCTTCACCATGACAAAATATAAACTCCAAAGACACACCTCTAATGATTTACCTCCTCCAGCCACACGCTACCACTCAGTTAATCCCTAGGAGGGGATTAATTCACTGATTGAGTTCAGGTTCTCATAACCTAATCATTTCACTTTTTGTATTATCTTCCACATGAGCTTTTTTTTTTAAAAGGATACCTAATATTTAAACCCTAACAGGGAACATTTCAAGTCCAAATTCTATATCCTAATTTACAGCCAGTTGTTCAGAAGCAGAGGCAAAAATAACCTGGGGCTTGTGATTGGCATCTGAGGTGAGGAGGGGGCAATATTGGGGACTGAGCCCTCAATCTGTGGGATCTGACACTGTCTCCAGATAAATAGTGTCAGACTTGAACCAGATTAGAGAATACTCAGTTGGTGTCTTCTGCAGAATTGATTGCTTGCTGGTGGAGAGAAATGCCCACACCTTGTGGGGTTGCAGAGGGATCTGTACTGTTGAGTCTGAGTTGGAGTTAGTGTCTCCTTCCATATAATCACACTGGGCAAAGTCCAAGATGAGATCAGGTGCTTCTCTGGAGCACAATCTGGCAGGTTAAGAGATAGTGGGCTCCTTTGTAGTCGCCCAAGAGACTGTGTAAGATCCTGCCATTGGCCAGCCACAATAGGGCCATCAGCTGGGCTCAGATGTTTCTCCAGAAGAATTCATCATTGGGTCCTGTTGTTATTTCCAGTTTGACAGAGCAGCCCCAGCAGATGGAGGGGCAGAGCCAGGCTGGCTTGCAAATAAGCCTCACTTTTGCTATTAATAGTTATACCCTGATCTATGCAGCCCTGGTGTCCTGCTGGTTAGGCTGTGCTGAATGGTGCCAAGCGCACTCATTTAGGAGTCCAAAAACTTGGGCTGCAGTTCACCCCTCTGGCTTGCAGCCATTAATGGGCTGGTCCATCTTTCAGATAGAGGCAGGTAGATACAATAAGTCTCTCCTTCCTTTGACACCACCTTTAAAGGTCAAGAACTAAAATTGCCTCCTTCCTGCTGCTCCCCCATACCCACTTTCCTCCAGCTATTAGAGCTTTGGGTAAGGTGTAAGAACATCTGAAGTTGTTGAATAACAAGCGGTTATTATATTTGTCAACTCCATGTCTGCAGAGTACTTTAAGGTAATAATAAAGACAGCAATAATAATTTTTCATGGAGAGCTTTTGCTTTTAGGGCATTGCTACCCCTCTTATGTCCTTTATAAACTGTCAGATGATTCCACTAAACAACCATAAGTATTTATGGGGAAAAGAAACTAGTAGTCCTGGAGCATTATTTAACCATAGGCAGTGGGCTGGTTCTTCACACCTGGTGTCAGGATTCAGGGAGAGAAAATATTCTTGTCTCATCAAGTTGAGTACTTTTTTTCTTTTTTGCAAAGAAGAAGATAAATGAATTGACTCAAATAAAAGTCACTTGCCCAGAGCACTCCTGTAGAATCCCCTATGCCCATGGTTCTGACCTCAAGCTGGGTGACATCTGAGGAAGCATTTATAAAAACAGGGAATAAATAATTGAAGAGTAATTTTCACCTTTGAATCTTTTGAAGAAACTTGAGGAAGCTCCAATTTATAATTCCAGTTTTTCACACAGTCACTCCATTTTCACCTCCTAACTCCACTCTTTTTGGTCTCTCCAGAACCCTGAATTTATCACCTGCCCCCAAACTTCCTCCTTTATTGGCCCAACCACTGTTTCTTCCCCTCTTCTCTTCTCTCTTGTATATTCTTCTTAATAATTTTCTTGAGAATTTTATACTTATTAGAACAGGTCTCTCGATCTTAATTACGCCCTAGATCACTCTTGTGCATATGTCAAAAGGAAAGTATAAGGCTGGCAAGGTGGTGCACACCTGTAATCCCAGTGAGTTGGGAGGGAGGCTAAGGCAGAAGGGTTACAAGTTTGAGATCCACTGCAGCAATTAGTGAGTCCTTTCCTCAAAATAAAAATATAGTGTTGGGGATGTAGCTCAGTGGTAAAGCATCCTTGAGCTAAATCACCAATTTTAAGATTTTTTTAAAAAAAATTTGTGTGTGTGTGTGGCGGGGGGTGTGTGCTGGGGATCAAACCCAGGACCTTGTTTATACTAGGCAAGTGCTCTACCCCTGAGCTATATCCTCAACCCTGTATTTATTTCTTATACACCCCACCCACAGTTTTTGTTTTTTATTTTATTTATTTATTTATTTTTAAAGTGATGTTAGCCAAATGTTGGCTACATTTCAAACACAGTTTTTTTTTTTTAAAGAGAGAGAGAGAGAGAGAGAGAGAGAGAGAGAGAGAGAGTTTTTTTTTAATATTTATTTTTTAGTTCTCGGCGCTCACAACATCTTTGTTTGTATGTGGTGCAGAGGGTCCAACCCGGGCCGCACACATGCCAGGCGAGCGTGCTACCGCTTGAGCCACATCCCCAGCCCATTGTTTTTATTTTATTATTATAATTTTTTAAGTGCTGGGGATGGTACCCAGAGCCACAGGCATTCTAGGCAAACATACAACCCCTGAGCTACACTCCCAGCTTTGTGAGATCATTTTGATGTCAGGGTTCAGCCTCCACCTTGCTTAAGAAATATAATAATTGCCAAGCTTACTGAAAGCCTATGTGTCCACATCTCCATGACCACATCTCCATTCTTTCTGCTCTATGGGAGCTACTTCATAGAATTTTGTGTTTATCATTCCCTTGTTGTTTTTTCTTTCATTGATTTATAAATTTATTAATTAGTAAAATATGAACCAAAGAGGATGAATGTTTTTCCAAGAAGCATATGAAAAGGTGATTATGCTTTATGCTAGGGTACACAAACAAGAAGCCCAGGATCTTTGAATTTCAAAAATCATAAAATTTAGCATGTAAACATCCTTAGTAAAATGATATTTATCCTTAACAACTGGCAAATTGTGGCATTAGATAAAAGCTGATCTTGATTTTTTTAAAAAATATGTCTTCTTTGGCAGATAACTGAAAGACTAAGGAAAAATTTAAAATAAAAACAATCAACACAATTTCTAACTTAAATTGACTTATGAATTTCAGATTATGAGTTTTTAAGAGCTTAATGGAGAATTCAAAGCGTACCTCAAACTTTTTTCAAAATCTGTTTGATTCCTAAATTTTCATTTTGCAGTCCAAATAATGAAAGTTCAGATAGAGAGGTAAGGGTTTCAAAGGCGATGCAATTAAGAAAAGCGGTATGGCAGAAACCGGGACACAGCTGGTTATGACAAGTATTGGCTTGCTTTGAACAAAGGTAACTTGTAAGAAAATAAAAGGCAGCTGTGGTAGAAAACAGACTAATCAAGGTTTTACTCTACTGTCAGTATGTTTTCGTCAGAATCTAGTTTCATAGTATTTCTAAATGAAATCACATTTCACTCATTTACTGATACAATCAAGCTTAAAGAAAGAAATCATGAATGTAATGAATTCCACTCTTGTCATGTATGAAAGAAAGAAAGAAAGAAAGAAAGAAAGAAAGAAAGAAAGAAATCATGAAGCCCTTTTCATTTCTCACTCTCATAAAGATGTACCAACTATATATCTAAAACAAAAACACTGGGTTAGATAACAATTTTCTATGACAACCAAGTACAAGCACAGCATTAAGTGTAAATCGTACCTAAGGGATAACATAATTAAATTCAGGATGTTTTGGGGAGAAAGAGGTTTTAATAAAAACTGGCAAGAAAAATTCTTATGACACACACACACATCAGTGATAATGATATATAGTCCTATATGCAATGGTATTTATTTTTTTATTAGCAATTCTAAGTCAAATCTTTTATAGATGTTTGAAGATTTTATTTTTACCTAACAGGCTAAAAATTCTTGTATGACTTAAAATTTTATCTACAGCAACACCGTAAGTCTAATACCTCTTTTTTATATTATTTCTTTTTAGTTATACATGACATTAGAATTCATTTTCAAGTATGAAATAGATTTTGTTCTAATTCAGACTACCTCTCCTTCCCCTTCCCCTCCCCACCTCCTATTCCCTTTATCATTTTCTTGTTTTTTTGTATAGGTTATCAAATATATACCTTGTGCAATATATTGCTTAGTTTTATTTTTGTACTGCTCCATCAATAGAACTGTATCCTATATATTCTTCTGTGACTTACTTTTTTGTTATTTCATTTTGACAGCTTTATTGAGATATAACTCACAGACCACACATTCCTCCCATTTAATGTGTACATTTTATTGGTTTTTAGTGAATTCACAAATATGTGCATCCATCACTGCAATTTTAGAACCTTCCCATCACTTCCAAATAGAAGCTCCAGTCATCTGTCTCTTAATCCTGCCAGCCATCCCCAGCCCTAAGCAACCATTAAACAACTTTGTGTTTCTATGGATTCTGGCCTTTGAGGTGAATGGAATCATATGATATGTGGCCTTTTGTCACTGACTGCTTTGACTTGGCATGATATGTTCAAGGTTCACACACATTTCAGCATGTATTGGTACACCATTCCTTCCTGTCTCTGAGTGATATTTCATAGAATGGATATGCCACATTTTGTTGATTCATTTGGATGTTGGTGGAGACTTGCTTTTTGAGTTTAACATTATGAGAGAGTCATCTAAGCAAACATGTGTGGCTGGCTATTCATTTCCATCCAATCCTGTGTACACTGTGCACATGGAATGCATGATCGATTTTTCTGTTGATGGACATTGTCAGTCTGTTTTCTGTTGTCCATAGCAGCACCACAAACTGGGTAGGTTTTAAGGAAAAGAGGTTTATTTTGGCTTGTGGTTCTGGAGGTCCAAAGTTGAGGGGATGCATCTAGTGATATAAAATAACTTTGTTATTTGATATAACATAATTTTGTGATTTTATTGCTAGCAAATGCCCCCCCTTCCTTCCTTCCCTCCCTGCGCATCCTAAAGGAACATAAGTTCTGTTCTTGCTTATTCTATGAACTGGACTGAATGTCTAATTCAGGGAATTCACAGGGAGGGAAAAGAAAAAGAGATGAGGTGGTGGTGTGGCTTTCAGCCATAGCCTGGAGAGCCAAAGCCAGGAAGGAGCTGAAACAGAGAACACTCACCTGCTCTACTGAGCGTGGGTATGAGATGGGCTCCACATGCCTGGACACTGGGGTCTGCAAGCAGTTGACATCATCAAATCTACTCTAAACACAGACTGGGCTGTAGGTCATGGGAAATTCAAATAGAAGCCAGCCTCTCACTCTTAGAATGTTTACTTTCATTTTATATAGTTTACAATAAAGAAAGCTGGAATGTGGTCTCAAGGGTTATTTGCCTGAGTCCTGAGCCCTTGTCCCCTTGTGGTTCCTTACTCTGGCTCCTCTGTGACGTTTGGCCTTAAAGCTTCCAAGAAAGGGGGCCAATCATTATGGCTCTTTCTTGCAGAACTTGAGCTGATTGTGGGTTGTCTCCTTTTGACCTATGAGATGTCCTGGAGTCCTTCATGGTGGGACAACCACAACTGCTTTCTGTGAGGGTGTTGTGCTCTCTGTCTCCCGGTTTGCTCCCGTTCTTTTCCTTTTAGTTATTGTGTGTGTGTGTGTGTGTGTGTGTTAAGTGGGGATTAAACCCAGGGGTGCTTTACCACTGAGCCACATTCCCAGCCATATTTATTTTTATTATTATTTTTTTTAAAAATTTTGAGACAGGGTCTCCACCAAGTTGTTCAGGCTGGCCTTGAAGTTGGGATTTTCTTGCCTCAGCCTCTCAAGTAGCTGGGATTACACGTATGCACCACTACGTCTGGCCCTTTCGGTCACTTCTACTGGTTCCACAGCTGGTTAAGGACTGAAGGAAGATGATTTTTTGGTTGACCTGCCCCTTTCTCTCTCTTTTCTTCACTCCCACTCCTATCCCAACTTTTACCCATCCTGGTGCACAGATGGAAATTCCTGCAGAGAGTTCTGTTCTTTTGTTCCTTCCTTCCTTTCTACCCACCCCCCATCGCCCAGCTTGTGGTCACTCAGGCCAGTAGCATGATGTTGGGAGAGATAGAATGAGGCTGGCGAATGGTCACCATACAGACACCAAGGTTGACTGCCTCAGTTACATCTCTTTTGCTGATTTGGATAAAGTTTTTCTCAAACATTGGCACAAACTTGGTTCTCACCCTTGTACACTTGTGGCTGGAGGTATTTTTTTTTTCTTCAAGAGAGAGTGGGGGAGAGAGAGAGAGAGAGAGAGAGAGAGAGAATTTTTTTAATATTTATTTTTTAGTTCTCGGCGGACACAACATCTTTGTTTGTAGTGCTGAGGATCGAACCCGGGCTGCATGCATGCCAGGTGAGCGTGCTACCGCTTGAGCCACATCCCCAGCCTGTGGCTGGAGGTATTGAACATGGCCTCTGCCCTGATGCTGTGGACCACACTTAGGAGAGCCACATTGATCTCTTATGTCTACACATGTGCACACATACAGAGAGAGAGAGAGAGAGAGAGAGAGAGAGAGAGAGAGAGAGAGAGAGAGAAAACAAAGGACAAGCTGGCCCTCGGGGTTGTGGTGGGTGCCTTTTCCTCCTCTTCCTGCAGACTGACTTAACTGACTTCTCTCTGGCTGTCAATCTCCATTTCCCAGGGCCTATCTGGGGCTGCTTTCCCTGTTCCTTTTCAGATTCCTGCTGCAGCACAGAAAGTCTAGTGTTAGTCTCAGGCTCATACTCTCCATAGAGGACCATGCACTTGGCTAGCAATTTCAGGTTCTCTTTAGGGAAGTGGGGAGAGGGACTTAGTGAGGATGCCCTCCATTCATTTGGGACAGGATTTCTTCAAATCCAGATGCCTTTGATCTGGGGTTGTGATGTCACATGTCTATAAGGACCACCATTCTCATAGAGCCATGTGCTTTCCTCCCTGATCCCTGTTGTGTAGCATCTCCTTCTCCCACCATGGCTAAACAGTGTGAAAGCAGAGCCTAGATGTGTCTTTGCTCCTCATTGCATCTTCGTAGTGCCAGTTGCTGGGAGCCATTAGCCAAGTAGGTATGACAATTTCCTTGCCAGCATACCCCATGTTGCTGACATGTTGCAGCGACATTGAATGTAGGTGACCTTGCTCAAGGACCAAGGCAGATTAGGGTGTTCCCGGTTTTAAGATAATCGTGTTTAGGGCGTTCCCAGTTTAGGTTCCAGGTTTAAGGTTTAAGATTATTCCTGCTGGGAATAGGGCGTATCCTGCTGCCTGAGTTCCCCTTGAGTTCTCACGGGATTCAGACAGTATATTTTGGAGATAGAAGCCCAGTGGAGGTGGATTTGGGCAGAGAACGTGGATTTGGGCAGAGAACGTGGATTTCCCCAGAACGTGATTGTAGACGGCTGGTGTGAGTTCGGGAATAAAGAGTTGCTGTTTGAATCTACAAGCTGTGTGGTGGCTCCTGATTGTGTGCCCAGCCAGACTGCGGCATTTGTGCCCAGCCAGACTGTGGCAGCCAGTCACCTAGAGGCTCTCGACTAATATTTGTCCAGTGAAAGAAGAAATGAAATCCTCTAGTGAATACCAGAGAGGTTCTTGGAGTTACTTGTGTTTTATTTATTTATTTATTATTTTTTTAAAAAAATTAAAAATTTGTTCTAATTAGTTATACATGACAGTAGAATGAATTTGGACACATAATACATAAATGAAGTATAACTTCTCAATTCATCTGGTTGTACATGATGTAGAGTTACACTGCTTGTGTTATCATATATGTACATAGGATAATAATATCCGATTCATTCTACTACCCTTCCTACTCCCATACCCTCTCCCCTCCCTTCATTCCTCTCTGTCTAGTCCAAAATACCTCTATTCTTCACATGCCCTTTATTGTGAATAACCATCCACATGTCAGAGAAAACATTCAGCCCTTGGCTCTTTGGGATTGGCTTATTTTGCTTAGCATGATATCCTCCAGCTCCATCCATTTACCTGCAAATGGCATGATTTCATTTTTCTTTAAGGCTGAGTAATATTCCATTGTGTATATATACCATATTTTCTTTATCCATTCATCTGTTGAAGGGCACCTAGGTTGGCTCCATAGTTAAGCTATTGTGAATTGAGCTGCTATAAACATTGATTTGGCTAGGTCACTGTAGTATGCTGATTTTAAGTCGTTTGTTACCTGTATTTTAATGAGTCCAGATCTATATCTCCTGAAGGAAGATGTGGAATAAAAAGAAATGTTCTGTTTAACTCTCCCTTGGAGCTGCCTGGGAACTGCCTCAGTGGAATAGTTACTGATATCTACCCATTCTGTTTCACTTATAACATGGGGCAAATGGATATTTAAAAAAAAAAAAAAAGGAAAGTCACTCTGCTTCCCTTGTTTTAGCATGTATAGCAGGAGCTGTTTTAGTTAGCTTTTTTGGTCACTGTGAACAAAAAACCTGACAAGTTTCTTCTGGCTCATGGTTTTAGAGATTCAGTCCATGATTGGCTGATTCTGGGCCTAAGGTGGAGCAGAACATCATGGCAAAAGGGTGTGGCAGAGGAAAGCAGCTCAGGACATAATGACCAGGAAACAGAGAGGACTCTGTTCACTAGGGACAAAATAAAAACCCAAAGTCACCCCCGGTAACCCATCTTCCAGCCATAACTTACCTGCCTATGGTTACCACCCAGTTAAGCCATATCAGTGGATTAATCCACTGATTAGTTTACATCTTATGATCTCATCATTTCACCTCTAAAAATTCATGCATTGTCTCACACATGAGCTTCTGGGGGGACACCTCATACCTAAATCATAACAGGAGCTAATACTGCCCAAAATTCTTGAGTTGAAAGGATTGTAAGGTAATGGTGTATTAAAGTTCTGGTGGACTCCTTCACTTAAGCAGACTTTTATTTATTTATTTATTTAGTTGTAGGTGGACACAATATCTTTATTTTATTTGTATGTGGTGCTGAGAATCGAACCCAGTGCCTCACACATGCTGGGCGAGTGCGCTACCACTTGAGCCACATCCCCAGCCCCAGCAGACTTTTGTTTTTTAAAAAATCAGTGTTGGGCTGGAGTTGTGACTCAGCTGTAGAGCGCTAGCCTAGCATATGCGAGGTGCTGGGTTCGGTCCTCAGCACCACATAAAAAAATAAATAAAATAAAGGTATTGTGTCCAACTACAATTAAAAAAATAAATAAAAATCAATGTTAAGGTACAGGTGGACTAGGGAAAGATTATTTATTGTACAAGAATATCTTCACTTAGCAAATAAAATTGACAGAGTGGCTCAAACAGTAATCTCCTCTAGCACTTTAAAAATGCAATGTGGTATTGGGAGTGGTTTAGTTGTGGAGTGCTTGCCTAGCACGAGGTCCTGGGTTCCATCCCCAGTATATATATATCACACACACACACACACAACACACACACACACACACACACACGCAATGCAATTTATAATTAAATATTTTCTAAATTTAGAAATGATTATTGTAAGATCTTATCTGATCAGGTCAATTGTGTGTGTGGGGTATATGTGGAGCTGTTCTTGAACAGGCTTTTGCTTCTCTTGAAAATTAAGTCTGAAGGAGCCACAGACTTGGTCTGACACACCTAGACCTTCTGGCTCATCTGCTAGAGCCTAATATATCTGAAAAATGGGCACAATAAAATTATCTTACATAATCACCAGGCAGATATAATGGTGGTGGGCTGAATAATAGCCTCTAAAAATATCAAATCCTAATCCCTGGAAACTTCAAATTTTACTTTGTTTGGATAAAGAATCTTTGCTGGTGTGATTAAGTTAAAGATCCTGAGATGGGGAGATTATCCTGGTTATCCAGATAAACCCTGAATGTAATCACCCATGTCCTCATAAGAGGAAAGCAGAGGAAGATTTGATCACAAATGGGACAAGGGAATGTGAAGATGGAGCTCAAAGAGATTTGAAGATTCTGGCTTTGGGGCTGGGAGTGTGGCTCAGCAATAGACCACATACTTACCATGTATGAGGCTCCAAGTTCAATCCCCAGCACAAAAAATGAATGAATTAATTAATTTTTAAATAAAAGAAGATTTTAATAAATGAAATCGAAGAAGATTCCAACCTTGATGGTTAGAGTGGTGTGGCCACAAGCCCAGGAATGCTGGTTTGTGGATTCTTTATTAGAGCTTCTGGGGGAAGCACAGCCCTGCAGGCTCCTAGACTTTGGCTTAGGGTTACTGACTACGGGACGTCTGGTTTCTAGAATTATTACCAGGAATCGAACTCAGGGGCACGTGACCACTAAGTCATACCCCCAGCCCTATTTTATATTTTATTTAAAGACAGGGTCTCACTGAGTTGCTTAGTGCCTTCCTTTTGCTGAGACTGGCTCTGAACTTGCAATCCCCTGTCTCCAGAGACGGTGGGATGACAGGCGCGCACCACCGCACCTGGATAAATTTCTGTTATTTCTGGCAATTTGTGATAGCAGCCTTGGGAAATGTTACATAAATAGCACACTGCTATACAGAAGAGGTGTTTAGGAAGCCAGAAGATCTCTGTTTGACTACTCTACTCACTTGGCATGTGCTTTGGGTAAATTACTTTATCTCATCCTAAGCCTTAGTTTTATTCATATGTAGAATGGGAATGTTAGCAATGGCTTCATAGACTTCTTGCGAGGATTAGATGAGAAAGTGTTTAGTGCTTAGGATAGAGCAGATCTTCCAGTGTTGGCACTATTGATATTCTGGACCAGATCATTCTTTATTGAAGGGGGTTGTGCTGGACACTCCAGGATGTTTAGCAGTATTCTTGGCCTTTGCCTATTCAATCCCAGAAGTATTCCTCACTGTTCTGGTGGTGATAGTAAAATAAATAAATAAACAAACAAATAAATAAATAAATATATCCAGAAATTTCTACCTGTTCCCTAAGGGCAAAATTGCTCCTAGCTGAGAACCACTAGTAATAGAGCCTGGCTCATGGAAGATACTTAACAGATAGTAACTATTGTTATTTACTGAATGAATGGGTTGTTCAGGGAAGCAGTAGACCACAGTGCTTGGGTTCTGGCCTCAGGTTGCCTGGATTCCAATCCAAGCTCTACCACTTACCAGCTCTGTGACGCCAGCCACATTATTTAACTCCTCTGTGTCCCCAGTTACTCATGTGGAAAAGAAAATATATAGTAAAACCTACTCCATAGGGTTATTGTAAGCCTTAGATGAGATGATCTTGGTAAAGCATTTTGGATAGAATCTTCCATATGGTAAGCCTTGATCATGCTGACTGTTCTTGCTACCGTTATTTACTCTCTCTGTATAAGTAACTGAGAATCAGAAAGGTGACCACTGCTGAGGCCTTCAGCCTTGAGTGGCCACCCTCCCTCAGCTTACCTTCCATCCAGCTCTGCAGGAAGTCTGTCCAGGTTGTCTCCTGTCTTAGCAGCTTCTCATGGCCATTTGTATTTAATTGCATTCTCTGTGTTTAGAAAGAATTCCCACTGTGGGCAGAATTTGCTCATACCATCAGTTTCATTCTGGCCTGGCCACCCGAGACCAAGTGGCATGGTTCCATCCTCTACAGAGATAGAGCATGGCTGGAGGGAGGTCCTATCCTCCAGATCTCTCATATAGAGGTGGTTGTGAGGATGCTTGGGGCCAGTCACATGGGCCAGGGAGGCCAGAATACCATGTTCAACAACAGGGGTAAGGATATGCAGGATCCTTTATGGGGTGATGACCCAGACACCACACATAGCTGGGAACTTAGTTCCTGCTATTCACTGCTTCAGAACAAAGCAGGAGCTCAGGCATCAAAACATGGAAGGTACCCACAGTCCAGGGACTAAAGGAATTGCAAGCAGAGTCATGAGGGGCTTGGCATGCACTTGGATCCTGTTTTTTCAGGATCATATTTGCCAGCATAAAACAATAATACATGTATTAGTCAGCTTTGTATTACTATAACTAAATACCTGAGGCAATTAACTTATAAAGAGAAAATTTTTATTTAGTTCATGATTTTAGAGGTTCTAGTACAAGATTTGGGTGAACCTGTTGTTTCGAGCCCCTGTCAAGGGTGACACATTGTGGCAGGAGTGCAAAATAAAGCAGATTTACTATATCATGAGCCAGGAGGCCAGGAGAGAGAGAGAGAGAGAAAGACAAGGGGGTCCCACAATCCTTTTTGTGGGGACAACCCTATGATCTCCCATTGGGCCCTACTTCTCCAAGGTTCTACAACCTCCGAAGAGCACTACTCCTCTATACTAATCTTTAGTATAGGGGGCCTTTGGAGACACTTGTCCAAACTACAGCAGTACACAAAATAACAGAGGCTCACATGTGTTTATTTCTCTCTTATTTATTAGGAAAGCAGACGTGAGTGAGGTAGCCCAAGGTTGATAGGCTGCATGCTCTAGTGTGAGCCCTAGTGCAAGGCATCAGGACGAAGGAAGAGATGGAATTGGGGGCATACCTCCTTTTAAGTCCTGCCCAGCACTTCTGCTCACTTCTCATGGACCATTGTGTAGTCATGAGGCCACACCTAACTCTAAGACTTTGGGAATGGAGCTATTATCTAAAAGTATCAATGGACACCCTAAATAGAAATCAGAATTCTTACTGAGAAGAAGAGGAGAATGGGTTAGTTGGGATAGGCAATACACAGAGGTCTTGTCACAGGGGATTTGGTAAGTTTTCCAAGAAGGAGGCAGTTTCCACAAGTACTATGATTTCACAGAAAAATTCCAAAGTCCAAATTTGTAAGCCAAAGGAGGTATATTTAGAAGGTAATATTTAGCAGGTAATAGAAGGGATTAAGTAAAGTGATTAGCTGCTGTTAAAAATTCCTTTAGAAATCAAATCCTTCCCCATCTAATCTTAAATCCAAATCAGATTAATAACCTATCCAAGTATCCCTTCCTTAACATTAATCCTGATTCCAGTCATGAGTCAACAATAACCCTAATCTTATGGCGCATGCTTGTAAATCCCAGCAACTGTGGAGGTTGAGGCAGGAGGATTTTGAGTTTAAAGCCAGCCTCAGCAATTTAGCAAGGCCCTAAGCAATGCAGTGAGACCCTGTCTCTAAATAAAATATAAAAAGAGTTGGGGATGTAGCTCAGTGGTTATGCACCTCTCCGTTCAGTCCCTGGTAACAACAACCACCACTACAATAAAATCAAAGCAATCAAATAAACAAAAAACAAAACCCACCTAATCTTAACCTTAAATTTACGCTGCCTGGTGGGCCTGGGTCCTGAAAGATCAGGTGTGGTTATGTATAATCCCTTTGACATTAATCTCATTGTGCCAAGGCAAAATCCTCAGATCTGATTCCTATCTTAACCTCAAACTTAACCATTACCCTAACCCCAGCTCTAATCCTAACACTAACCCTGATAACTGCAACCGAATCCTTGCTTCCTCTAACCCAAATCCTAATCTTAACCTGTTGCAACCATAATCCCTATGTTAGTCAGCTTTCTACTGCTGTGACAAAATACTTGAGATAAATGACTTACAAGGAGGAAAGGTTTATTTTGTCTCACAGTTTTAGAGGTTTCAGTCAGTCCATTCTCACTTGGCCCTGTCGCTTTAAGCCAGTAGAACACTATGCTGGGAACATGTGGTGGAGGAGGCTGTTCTCACAGAAACCAGGAAACAAAGAGATAGGAGGGGCCAGGATCTCAAATATCTCCTTTTAAGGTCATGCCCATAATAACCTAGCTCCTCCCACTAGGCCCTACTTCCTAAAGGTTTTACCTCTTTCCAATAGCGCCACAGGCTGGCAACCAAGCTTCCAATGTGGGGCTTAATGTCCTTTGGGGGACATTTAAGATTTAAACCATAATAATTCCTAACTCACCTTCAATTCTACTTCTACTTCTAACCCCAATTTTAATCCTCTTATCCTTTCTCTAATATTAACCCTAATTCCAACCCTAACTGTAACCCCTTCCCTAACCCTAAACCCTAACCTAAACCCTAAACCCAGTCACAGTTCCAACCTCAACCCAGATTTCAACACTAGTCCTAATTTTCTAATCCTACCTTCTCTACCAAGTCAACTTTACCTCTACAGGTGGGTTGGTCTTACAGGGCTTAAGAGATATGCTTGGTTGGTAGAGGGAGTCTAGACCACTGACCTCATGTAGTTGTTAACCAAATGGGAACTGGAGATGAATTTGCAGAACTACATCAGGAATGTTCTTTGCTGACCCAGGCCCACCAGCCTGCGTGAATATTGGTGGTAATTGCTCTGTAAGATGGGAAAATCTCACAATGCCAGTTCACCAATTTGGCCTCACAGTTGAGTTTAAATACAATTCTAGCAAATTGTGCTGATTTCAATTTCACAGGCTTGGATTTAGTAGTTTTTGAATTCATCATCTAAATGTATGTAAATTATCCACTCTCACCCTGAATCCAGCAGTTTTGTTAAGAGGACTGTGATTTTCCTAAGAGGACTATAATTTTTGTAGGAGGGCTTTACACCACCTCCTACTAGCACTGACTAGCTGGGCCTGGGCCCAATGGAAGATTCAAATGAGGCATGAAAGAGCATTAGCAAAATTCACAGGAACAAGAACACTTTTTAGAGAGCAGAAGAAAAGCAATAGATGGATTCAGTTCTTTACAATTCAACAAATGTTTTGGGGATGAATGCAGGGCACGGAGATTGGCATGGCAGGAAATCAAATATGAGAAAGATTGTTACTGGGTATGGGGAGCAGGGAAGTTGGGGAAGAGAAGGAGGACTGAGACAGGAACTGGTCCCTGAGCTCTCTGCTTCAGTGTTACAGTATCTTCCTATGCAGGCTATAAACATTACCACCCTTTTGTATGAGACAGGTCCACAGGATACAGAAGGGACAGGGAAATGCAACTAACTAGGAATGCTGAGGCACCCAGGACCAACGTCAACGAGAAGCTGTTCCCAGTCCTGGGCCTCAAGGTGTTAGAAGAGGAAATGGCATTATGAGCACCTGGTTAGAGGTGGATAGTACAAGAGGGTGCAGTCTCTGTCACAGTTGAGGATGGGAGGGAGCAAGGAGAACACACCCGGAGGACTTCTCTCTCTTCCTACCAATTGTGTGTTGGAACTGGCTGGTGCTGGTTCATGAGGGCCAATTTTATGCAGCTCTTTCCAACTCTGATCTCAGGTTGGTAGTTTGAAATCTCTCATGGTGGGAGTATTTACATCACAGAAATGGGCAAATGCTACGAATCAGGATGTTTTTCCCTGGAGAGCTGGCTGATTAACATTTACTGGCATGAGGTTTTACAGTCTCCCACGCTCTCATCAGCTCTTTCTGCTTCTCATTGGCTGATCTGGTAGCAAGTCAGAGGGCAAAGGAGCTTGGATGGAAGAGTCACTATGGGGAAGCCAGTAGGGACAGGGACCAGGGATCGAAGGGAGGAGAATGGAAGGGAGAGAAGGGCAGCAAAGGGAGAATGACTGGCACACCCCACCATCACTTTTTAATCCCCTTACCCTTTAAAAGGAACTTATCACCTCCTGCCATTCTGCAGAGTTAACTCTTTACCCTTTGTCTCCCTCACTAGAATGGAAGTTTCATGAGCAAAGGGACTTTGTTTTCTTCTCTAACATGTCTCTAGCACTTGGAACAGTGCCTAATATCTTACAGATGCTCAATCATTTTTGTTGAATGGGAGACTACAAGTCAGAGTCTAAGTGGCTTAAGAGAAATTGGAAGTGCTGGGATACACAGAAGAGAGATTCCACATAGTACCAAGTATCAGATGACCATGGAGCACCTGGAGAGAAATGCCCAGCAGACAGTCGAAAATGCAGAGATTGGAGCTAAGATATAAACTTGAGTGTCTGAGCACATAAACACCAGTCTGCTGGATATCATTGAAAGACTGGAAGAGGAGGCGACAAATGCTGAAGACAGAGTCTTGGAGAATTTTTGCACCCAAGAGGGAGCTTGAGAAGGAGAACCAAAGAAGCAAGGTCTGATCAGAGAAATGGGAGAATTAGGATAAGGTGTCAAGTTTAAAAAAATGAGTATTTCAGGGTGAGGAGTGATGCCCATGGGGACTGGCATTTCGTTGATACTCCGCTAACGTTTGTGCTGAATGAGGTTTGAATTGGAGCTTGAGAAATGGCCTCTAGACTGCACAATGAGGAAATTACTTGTGACCAATACAAGGGCTATTTCAATCAAGTGGTGGGTTCAGAAACCAGACTCCAGTGAGCTGAGAAGTGAATGGACTACTTTGAAAATTTATTATAATGCTATGTGGATAAACACTGAAAAACATTATGCTAAGAGAAAGGAGTCAGCCATAAAAGACTAAACATTGTATAATTTCATTTCTATGAAATGGCCAGAATGGATTAATCTAGAGAGACAGAAATAGATCAGTGGTTGCTTAGGGCTGGGAGATAGTGGGGAGTGACTGCTAGAGGGTAAAGGATTTCTTGTTGGAGTGATGAAACTATTCTAAAACTAATTATGGTAATGGTTACAGAATTCTGTGAATATATTAAAAACCACTGAATTGTGTGCTTTAAATGGGTGAACTTGTGTGTATGTGAATTGTATCTCAAATAAAGCTGTTACTAAAAAAAAATCAATGATGCAATACTTTGTATAGACAAATATCCTGTGTTGAATCTGCTCTAAGGCGCTATTGATTGACAGAAGAATCATTATTTCATGTACCACAATAAAAGATAACAACTACTAAATAAACTAATGCCACTTTTTCTTATCATATTGATTGGGAGATGTGTCCTGATTTCAGAGAGGTTAGAGTTTTTAAAGATGTACCTTAGAATTAGTGAACTAAGGTGCATGGCACAAATATATGATTGTAGGGAGAAAGGTGTGGCTCAGCATAGGCCATGAACCAAGCAAACAAAATGAATGAGCACCCAGATGCCAATAGAATGTTCCATCAGTACTGCTGTTGCCCTTGATGTGTCTGTCCTTCTCAGTCCCTTCACTCTGTGGTGGCCACCATCTTGATTACTTTTTGTTTGTTTTTCTTCACATTTTTATGGGCACATGCACAAAATATAACAATATAATTTGGCCAATATTACTCCCCAGTACTTCTCCCTGCCTCTCCTTCTTCCTCCCCTTATTTGTTTTAATGTGGTATGAGATGCAACATGAAGTTTGCCATTTTTATCCACCTTTAAGTTATAGTTTAGTGGCATCAAGCACATTCACATGGCTGTGCAGCCATCACCACCAGCCGTCTCCAGGACCCTTTTCATTTTGCAAAACTAAAACTCTGTGCCCACTAAATAACAACTCCCTATTTCTCCCTTCCTCCTGTCCCCTGGTAACCACCATCCTACTTTCTGTCTCCATGAATCGGACTGCTCCAGGTCCCTCATATGTACGGATTCAGTTTAAGCGACTGCAACAATCTCAAGTTGAAATGACCATTGCCCCAGAGTAACCCTAGTCAGTTTTTCCTGTGTAGTTTCCCAGTAAACTATAAATAGAAAAAAAAAAAAAAAACGTTAGAGTGGTATGTGGAGTTTTACAACTGGACCCTTGTGCCAGGAATGTGCCTGATTTTGACATTGGCTTAAAATAAGCCAGGTTCATTCTGACTAGTCACTCTTCTCCTAATCCATATATATACACCCTTCCTTCTGACCCAAATTGTGGGAACCACTTGGTCTTGCGCTGCCCAAGACCATGCTTCTGTCAGTAAGTCCCCAGTAAATTGTACTCTGTGAAATTCTACATCTGTCAGTCTCTTTCTTCGGTCTCATGGTGTTCCGGGGTGAGTTCTCATACAGTAGAGCTGAGTTGTTCCAGAACATCACGTAGATGGAATCTTATATACCATTTACCCTTTTGTGTCTGCCTTATTTCCCTTAGTATGATGTCTTCACCACAGTTCATCCATGTCATAGCATGAATGAGAATTTCCTTCCTTTAAAGATAACATTAGATTGTACGTATGCACCACTTTCTGCTTTTCTCTTCATATGGTATGGACATTTGGGTTGCTCCTACCTTTTTGCTGCTGTGAATATTAGTGTACAAGTATCTATTTGAGATACTGCTTTTAAATCTTTTGTATATATTCCTAGAAGTAAAATGGCTGTGTCAAATGCAACTCTATGTTTCATATTTTATGGAACTGCCATTCAGTTTTCCACGATGGCTGTACTATTTTACATTCCCACCAGCAAGGACACAGGAATTCCAGTTTCTCTATAGTCTTACCAATACATTTATTCTCTCTCTCTCTAATGATAGCCATCCTAATGGGTCTGACTACTGTTCTGATTTTGAATGTACATTTCCTTTGCTTTTCTTTGTTTTACTAAAGATATGATTTCAAATAACCTATTGTTTAATATTATAAGTTTTAAAATTTTATTTCAATAAATCATTTCAACAAATATTCACCAATCATCTGCTGGGTATAGGAATCAACACTGAGCAGGACAGGTGGGCCCTGCCCTGTAGGGGGTGATGCCTAATGGGGATGATGTTCTTCTTCCAGGGAATTAAAAGCAGGGTTCACTGCCCAAAGGGACTTGTGGGAAAGGGTTGTCAGGAAATCTAATCTGGCTCCAGGGGTCAGGAAAGTGCTTCTGAGGAGTTTGATAAAGAAGAGAAATTTAATAGAATGTCCATGTGGAAGGAAAGCAGGGTCAAGGGGAGGTTTTTGCTTGAGGAAGAGGAAATCTGTCCCCACAAAATGAGAGAAGGTGAGACTGAAGATGCTAGGCCCTGTGCTGCCCATGTCCAGAGGAGGCAGACAGGGTGGAATGCAAGTAACTGAACATGTGAGGGGCAGTTATCTTTCCGCAGGACCTTGGGAGAGGTTGGAGAGGACCCAGGACACAGGAATGTTCTCTGGGTTCCCAGATGAGGGCCTAGGGCTGAAAGAAGACAAGCCTACTGTGCTCCTTCATCCTGAAGTCTCACCCCTGAGGTCTTTGCAGGGTCTCTGGGAACAAAAATAGGATTTTGAGTGAAGCAATTTATTTAAGTGGGCTTGAGGCTAGGGCCAGGGTGCAGGGAGGGGAGGAGAGCAGCGGCAGCAGCAGCAGCAGCAGAGTCTTTCACAACCACCCAAAGCTCAGTGCTTTGCTGTTCCACTGCCCCTTGAAATCTGCTGCAGACCATATGTCTGGTTCTAGGGAGAGGCCCAGTGCATGTGTACCACCTCAAGATCTGATAAAGTGGGAGTCTATTGAAAATTCCCTCCGTGCTTTTAATAGGGCAAAGTGCTGTGGGACTGTAGGAGCTCATGTCTTTGTTGTTCCTGTCCTTTTCCTTAGATCTCCTCCCCTCCAGGCCCAATGGGAAGAGTTCCATGGGGATCCAAGGTGGCCAGGCCTTTCCATTGTGCTCCAGGCTTCCATTGTGCTCCTGTGGGTTGAAGCTAGGGAAGGTCAGAGGTATCTTTGTGCTGAGGAGCCTGGGGTACTTGGGATGGTCAGGACCTTAGAGGGAAAGCTGGACATCACAACACAGATCAGTGGAACTGACTTTGGAACCAGATTTGAGTTCAAATCCTAACTCTCTCACTTTTGGGTTCTGTGACCTCTGGGAAGCTATTAAATTTCTAAAGTAGAACTCACAGTTCTGTTATGGCTCAGATATGAGGTGACCCTCAAAGTTCCTGTGTTAATGCAGGAATCTTCAGAAATGATTGGATTGTGAGAGCTGTAACCTAATCAATGGATTAATCCATTTGATGAATTAATAATTTGAAAGGACTATTGTAATGGGTGGCAACTACAGGCAGGTGGGGTGTGGCTAGAGAAAGTAGATCTTTGGAGACATACCTTTGGGGATTGTTGCTTGTCCCCTGGCTTCTCCTCTCTTCCTGTTTCCCAGCCACCATGAACTGAGCAGCTTTCCTTCACTATGCTCTTCCACCATGATGGTGTGCTTCACCTCAGGCCAGAGCAAGGAAGTTGGCCAACCATGCACTAAACCTCAGAAACTGTGAACTCAAAATAAACTTTTCCTCCTCTAAGTAGTTCTTGTCAGATGTTTTGGTCACAACGATGAAATCCTGACTGACACAAATTCTTCTTTGCATATTGATCTACAGATTAAAAGAGATAAATAATAACATATACACTAAGTGGTCCAGTGCCCAGCATGTAGGAAGCACTTAAACAGTAGTTACGTTCATATTATGGAGCACCACTCAGCACTAAGAAAGAATGAACTACTGATACATGCAGCAAAGTGGATGGAACTCAGAATATTTATGCTGAGTGAAAGAAGTCAGACTAAAAAAGGGTACATTCTGCAGGTTCCATTTTTATAAAACTCTATCAAATGGAGACCTATCTCTTGTTATAGGCAGTAAACCAATAGATGCCTGAGAATGGAGGAAGAGTTGGCAGAGTGATTATAAAAGACTTTTGGAAGTGATAGATACAACCACTATTTCAATTGTGTTGATGGTTTCATGGGTGTGTACGTGTATCAAAACTTATCAAATTGAAGATGTTAAATATATAAAGTTCATTTTATGTAAATCATATCTAAAGTTGTTAAAAACAACAGTATGTGTTGATGATGATAAAATGATGGTGTTGAGCTGTCCTTATTCACCACTACCTTCCCCCTCTCTAGAGAATCACCATTATCACAACCAGGAGGGGCTATTAAAACAAACAAACAAACAAAAAACAAAACATCAGCAGAATTCCTCCAGGTTCTAGCATTCCAGAGCTTTGGAAAGAAAAGACCCCAGAGAGGTTCTAGAGGTGGCTGGATGCAGGCTTGCTCTCACTGAGAACTGTGGGCAGTGGGAGCTAAGAGGAAGGGCAGGTGCATCTTCCAGTTCAGCCATGGGTTTGGGGGCAAGAGGCTGTAGGGCAGCTGCAGGAGCACCTCTATATCTTTGAGCTGAGCGTGTGGACCTGCAGACAGTAGCTCTGGAGTTCTCTGGATCCCTGTGCTTCTCTTCTGTTTTGTGGACCTTGGTGTGTCTGTTATGACTGCTGCCATAGCCCATTAATAATGGCAGCCCACTACGCCTGCCAATCTAGGTCAGGGGGTTGAATCTTAAATGGACAATCATTGATTCCCATCAAAGAAGGTGAGAGATGGAAGAAATCTAATTCAATTCAAGGGCATTTTTTTTTTTTTTTTTTTTTTTGCTCAGAGGAGACAGAGGCCCCAGGAAGCCAAGTGACTCTCTAACACCCACCTGGCTCTTCCTTCCTCTCCCTCCCCTGCACAGATGTTGAGCAAGCAGGCTAATGCCAGGCACAGTGCTTGGACAATGACTTCTTTCTTGGGACATCTGCATGGAGAGTCTCTCTCCTTGAGAGCCCTGCTTATGCTCTGCCCCTCCCCTTGCTAGACTGGAAGAGCAGCTAAGCTCTTGCTGGTTCAAGAACTTAATTGGGAATGCAACCTTCCTGGGCATTTCTGGATTCTCTGGGTGAATAAAGGGTTGTGGGACATAAGGAGTCTTGGAAGACTCTGCCACAGCCAGGTTCCTAATCCTGGGAGGTGGCATGATCCCCACATAAAGCTTCTGCCCCAGGCTCCAGGGCAGAGAGCCAGACCAGTGGGTGGCCCACAGGCTGATGCCGCCTACAGACTGGTTGGGTGTGTTCCACACGCACATTTATTTATGTTCTAATTGAATTAGTTGCTTTATTAGTCAGAGTTCTCCAAAGAGAACTTAAGGAGAGAACACTGAGAAATTCTTTGTTAGGTGATTTTATTGTGCAAACATCATGGTGTGAACTTACATAAAACTAGAAGGTAGAGGTCAACCACTTAATCCTGATTTTTGATGTAATTCAGAGACAAGGTGAGCCCCAGCCCTGTGAGGCTGCTGTTGGTGCAACACAGCATACTGTTTGTTTTTGGTATTGAGGATTGAACTCAGGAGCATCCGACCACTGAGTCACATCCCCAGACCTACTTTGTATTTTATTTAGAAACAAGGTCTCACTGAGTTGCTTAGCACCTTGCTTTTGCTGAGGCTGGCTTTGAACTCACCATCCTCCTGCCTCAGCCTCCCAAGTCACTGGGATTACAGGTGTGCACCACTGTGCCCAGCTTCATATTGTTTTATAATAAGTAGAAATAGTATATTCTAAAAGAATTATAAAAATTTTAGTATAATAAATGCATGAACCAGTGATATAGGCCTAATGCTGCAGTCTGGCTGGGCACAATTCAGGAGCCACTTGTCAAAAGAAACAAACTTTATTTTTAGAACACACACACCAAACCACACAGCTCCTCAGGAAAAACCTTCAGAGCCCAACTGCCATCACCGGCTTCCCACAAGCCTCTCCACCTCCCCCACTCCTCCTGCTCTTGAGGCTGATTGGCTGGGTCCCGTGGGCAGAGCCAAAAAAAGTCCCCCAATGAGCACCTCCGTGGTCTGAAAGGGCGGGAAACAGCCCAATGAGCATCACCGCAGAGGAGCCAATCAGTTGGCAGCTAGAAGTTTGCTGGGGACGCTGTGAGCCAATCATCAGCTGGCAGCTGGAAGTTTGCTGGCAGCTAGAAGTTTGCTGGGGCCCCTTCGGCTGTGGCTCTCAACACCAGTGATATAGGCCTTTTTAAAAAAATTTTTCAAGTAGTAGGTAGTATACATAATTGTATGTATTATATTTATTAATGACTGGCAGTGCCTGTAGGTTTGTTTATACTAGTATCACCACAAACACATGAGTAATACATTGAGCTATATCACATTGCAATGGTTACAATGTCATTAGGTGAGATGAATTTTTTAGCTCCATTATAATCGGTTTTTCTTTGGTACTGATCATCTTTTTTTCAATTTTTTAAAATAATTTTTTAGTTGTAAATGGTCACAATACCTTTATTTTATTTGTTCATTTTTTTAATGTGGTGCTGAGGATTGAACCCAGGGCCTCACACATGCGAGGCAAGCGTTCTGCCATTGAGCCACAACCCAGCCCTTTTTTAAATTTTTGAGACAGCTTCTTGCTAAGTTGTTGAGGGTCTTGCTAGGTTGCCCAGACTAGCCTTGAACTTGCGGTCTTCTTACCTAAGCCTCTGAGTTGCTGGGATTACAGGTGTGTGCTGCCATACCCAGCTTTTATTATAATAATATGGAAACATGGTTGCATATGTGGTCTGTCATTGATCAAAATGTTGTTGGATATGGCACATGACTGTAGAAAAATACAGATAAAGATATATGAGAGGAAATTTATTTCATTTTGATTTATTTTATTTTGTGGTGCTGGGAATCAAACCTGGTGCTTCTCACCTGCTAGGCAAATGCTCTACCATTGAGTTACAGCCCCAGTTCATGAGCACAGGCTTGCTAGGGGGTCGTGGAAGCTGAGCAGTCCATCTGCAAGCTGGAGAACCAGAGCAGACAGTTGTGTGGCTCCACTCAGGCTGGAAAGCCTGAGAAGCAAGGAAGCCAATGATGTCACTGTCAAGCTGAGACTGAAGGCATCAGAACCCTGGGAGGCTGCTGCTACAAGGCCTAGAGGGCAAAGGCTGAGAAACCTGGAATTCCAAAATCCACGGACAGGAAGAGAAGGGTGTCCTGCTTAGGATGAATGAGAAACTCCCTCTTTCACCTTTTGTCCACAGCTGATCACATAGTGTCTATCCATAAGGGGGGTGGATCTTTCCCACTCAATCTGCAGATCCACATATCAATTTCCTCTGGAAACAGCTTCATAGACCCACCCAGAAACCGTGTTTCATGAGTCAAATAAGTGTCCCTTAATCTAGTCAAGTTGACACCTAAAATTAAGCATCACAGTTGCCAATGTGGAAAAATTAGGAGATTTCAAATAAAACTCCAGATTCCCAACTTCCCAGAAGATCCTTCATCCTTGTGCCCAGTGATGAAGGATCTTCTCGACATTTGTGGTCTGGGGCTGAGTATCATCAGCTGATCCATTAATAAGAGTAGTGAGAATAAGAACTGATGCTGCGCCAGGCACACTTTACATGAGTTTATTTATCGAGTTCCCGCCCAGGGCCCAGTTCTCAAATTTACAGTCTCACCTTGAGCCTGAAGGCTTTAGGGGACAGGTTCTACTCCAGAGGATGGGGGGAATGTCTGGAGGAGCTCTGGGCCGCAGCCCAGCATCCAGGCTGCTGCCCTGGGCTGAAAGATAGCATCTTCTGACCATCATGCCTGCCCCTTTGCGGATCCATTTCCATCTTCCCACTCTTACACCGTCACTCCAAACACCATCAGCCTTTGATCTGGCTTCTCAGGAAAACAGAGGAGTGTCCTGCTGGGGCCAGGCTTCCACCAAATACAACATAGGTAGGACTCAGGGACCAGCTTGTGGGGCTGGAGTTGTGCCATTACTTTGGGAGCCTTGAGAGGTAAAATTTTGATGAGATTTCCTGTCAGGATGTAGCCTTCATTTTTAGTCATGCATTTGATGAAAAGTCCCCAGACCTTGCAGCCAAGCTGAAGAAATGTGGGCCAGCTGATAGTAGGATTAAATGGATTTTTAACTAATGGAAAAACCAGACCAGACCGCTGTATTGATTGGACTGATGTCAATGTGGGTCACTAGAGAGAAAACAGGAGATGTTTGCTGCATGTCTAGAGGACGAGGCCTGCCATGCAAAAGTGAAGGGCCACGTTTCTAGCCAGCCCTGCCACGTTTTAGCTGTGTGACTATAGATGGATGACTTCCATCTCCCGAAGGTTGGCTTCCTCATCTACAAAGTAGGGGTGATAGCAATGTTATCTCTCAGGGCTGCTTCTGTGAGGATCCAATGGTTTCAGCCTTGGAGAGCACTTGGTAAATGTCACTTTGGTGGTGATAAGGTTCACCATGACACATTGCTGTGGAGAAACTGAGATACAGAAGAAGGCACTGGGGACTCTGTTGTCCTCTTGGGACAAAGGGAGATGGCAGATGGGAGGGAGGATCATAGGGTCTTGGGATTTCATTGGACACCCGGGGACATGGCTGAAGCCCAACTAATCATTGGGTGAGAAGAAAAAGGAAAGAGATTATTGTAAGCAAAGAGAAACAGAAGCTAGAAGAGGGCGAGGGAAGGAGATGGAAAGGGACACGGAGGGGCTCCCCAGCCTTGCCCTTTCCTTGGGGAGTGTCTCTAGTTTGACAAACAGGGACCAGAGATCAGAAGGGACTGAGGAGGTTCTAGGAGTGGTGGGTCCTATGGGGAAGCTCATAGCTCCCTAGGGCCATCACTTCAGATCCACTTCAAATTTCTCAACTCCCAAACTGGGAGATTACAAATGCTATTGTGCTTCCTATTCTTGGGGACACTGGCTCATCCCAAGGGGGTCAGCAGCCCATTTCTCTGCTTACTGTGCAAGAAGAACTAAGTTCATGTTTGCACTGATATGTCAACAGGGAAAATTGGAATATTTTGCTTGAAAAAGAAGTGTCATTTTTCTCTGAAGCCCCAACTTTCAAGAGCCTGGCACATAGAGGATGCTGGATAAATGTTGAACAAATAAAAGGAAAGAAGCCCAAATGGGAGAAAGGGCTAGGTGCTCAAAAGGAATTTGGAAGCCTATTCTGATGAGAAAGAGGACAAGAAGTGTTCCCCATATAACTAGCAGCACCCACTGGAGAGATCAGAGTCTTCTTTTTTTATACTTATCAAAGTAGTAGGGGAGCATTTTTTTTTTAAATCAAGTGGTATTAAAAGGCTTATAATTAAAACTGTAGAACTTCGGTCTTTCCTGTTCCACTCCCCAGAGATAATGTCATTAGCAAAATGACCTCTCATTGTAGATATGTATTGCAACATAGTTTGCAATAGAAAAAGGATGGAAATGAACTAAATGTCCATTAAAATATCAATGGATGTTATGCAGCAGCAGAAACAGTGAAGAATCTCCTTATATACTGATATAAAATGATCTTGAGATACAGTAAGCATAAAAGGCAAGGTACAGATGAGTTTGCATAGGGTGCTACCAGATATATAAAAAGGAGGGGGGATGATATGAGTATTGCCATTTTATTGTGCGCTCAGGTAAGAGCTGGCTAATAATATCACATTTGAACACAGAACTGCGACAATAAAGAATGACCCATGCATTTGAGTACATATTATCATTTGTTAAGTCATAAAAGAAACTAGCCCAACATATTTGCTGCCTTTCATGGAAAAGAACTAGTTAGGAAATAAGTGTAGGATGATTCGTTATACTTTTTTTTTTTTTTATACAGTGATAGTTGTTTAATGACAGGGACATGGTCTGAGAAATGTGTTGTTAGGTAATTTCTGTCATTGTGTAAACATAGTACAGTGTACTTCCACAAACCACATGGTGTAGGGCAATCATTTCACCTGATCTCTTGATGTAACACAAAGATGTAGTAATCACAAGGTATGTGAGCCTGCTGCCGGCATAACATAGCATCATGTTCTACAGTAAACTTTTTTTTGGTTGTTAGTGAGACTGCACTCTAAAATAATAAAAAGCATGGTATAATGATTACATAAACCAACAGTATAGTCACTTATTGTCATTATCAAGTATTAGGTACTGTGTTAGCTTTCTGTTGCTATGACAAAATACTTGAGAATATTATCTTAAAGGAGGAAGGATTCAGTTTGGCTCATGGTTTCAGAAGTTTTGGCCCAAGGTTGACTAACTGCATTGCTTTGGACCTGTGGCAAGATAGAACATGATAGGAGGATGAACATGTGGCAAAGGGAGCTATTCACTTCCTGGCAACCAGAAAGGAGGGTGGGGGAAGGGAGAAAGAAAGAGCGGGGGCGGGGGGGGGACAGGGGAAAAAGGAAGGAATGAACACTGGGGAAGAGATATGCCCTTCAAAAAATGCCCTTTTAAACTGCTTCTTCCAACTAGACTCCATCTCCTCTTCCAACTAGATTCCACCACCTTCTAATAGTGCAACTAGCTGGAGACCAAGCCTTCATCACATGAGCCTTTGGGGGACACTCCTGATCCAAACTATAACAGGTATTATTCATAATTGTATTGCTATTACATGAGTGGCAGCATAGTAGGTTTGTTTAAACAAGCATTACCACAAACATGGGAGTGATACATTTTGATTACACCTTATGATGGCTACAATGTTACTAGGTGATAGGAATTTTGGGGTTCCATGGTAATCTTTGTGTGTGTGTGTGTGTGTGTGTGTGTGTGTGTGGTGCTGGGGATTGAACCCAGGACCTTGTGCATGTGAAGCAAGCACTCTACCAACTGAGCTATATCCCCAGCCCTCCATTGTAATCTTATGGGACCACTGTCATGTATGCAGCCCATCCTTGACTGACACATTGTTATGCACAACATTACTGTATTTTGTATATATACTTACAAAAATAAAATTTGAATAACTTCTTTGTGGCCAATAGACTTCTGGGTCATCCCAACGATCCCCCATCTTGGTGTTTGCATCCCTGAATCATGGCAGAACTTACGTGGAGAAGGAGATGAGATAAAAATCCTATGATTATGTTATGTTATACAAGGTTCCATCTTAGCAGAAATAGAGTGGGATGAGAGGTTTCCTGGTGGGTTTGATCAAGTCAGTAGCTATGTTGAAGAAGTAAGAAACTGTGCCATGGAGCTGTGGTGCCTTTAGGGACTTTGGGTGGCCTGTAGGCCTGAAGGTGGTTTCCAGATGATAGACAGTAAAAAGCAGTTACCCTCAGTCATACAACTACAAGGAAATGAACTCTTCCAACAAGATAATGAGCTTGGAATGGTATTCTTCCTCTGTGGAGTCCCCAGCTCTGCAGGGGACCTGCTTGAATTGAGCTGGGACTCCTGATCTACTGAAACTGGGAGACATTAGATACATGTTCTTAGCTGCCAAGTGCCTGTCAATTTGTTATGGAGTAATAGGAAGTGGATGCACTCTGAGTTATTTCTTCTGGTATCTATCATATAAACTGTGCTTATATTGCTTTTCTTGATTTGTCAAGTTTAGAAATTATCAATTGATGCTCTGGAATGGCAGACAAGGATTTGTGCTCTTCCTATCCTTTTCCTTCCTCCTATTCTTCCAGGACAGTGACTTTGGTATTTTTCATTAAATCAGTAGTCAGTGCTTAATCATTATTACAGTGTCGATACTGTTTGGTGTGCAATGATTGTTTCATTATCTTTGTTTATCCTGGGATTAAAAATAGTCAGTCTTGTTTAAAAATTTATTTACTGTTCTGAGTACCTTGCCTCATTTTTTCTCCACTTGTTCCTGCTACTCTGGCAAATGCCCAATGACCTTATTTTTGAATGGTGAGACCTGCTAGCTACTATATTGATCTCATTTCCCCCTGGCTGTCTCTCTTCTGCTCTAAATTGCCCTCTAAACAGCCCTAGGAACAGCTGCCATTCAGGGACTTGCGTTCACCACTCTGCTGAACGCTGTCTCTTCAGTCCCATATCTTCACTTTTCAGTTTACAACCTGGTTTTGGTGGAGTACAATTTTCAACAGTTTCTTCAGACAAGGTGCATGGGAAGTCCATTTGTTGGAGTCCACGCACATCTGTAAAATGACTTTATTCTACTCTCAAACTGACTGATGGTGGCTGAATACAGAATTCCAGGTTGGAAATAACTCCCTCAGAATATAGAAGGCATCATTCAGTAGTCTGATGGCTTCTAATGTTGCTTCCGGGGAGTCAACGCCATTTTTATACCTTAGGGTGGTATTTCTTATTGTGCCCTATTTTAACTCTCCAGAAGTTTTTTGGATCCTCTCTTTATTTTTTGGTTTGGTTGTTGAATGCCTTCTAAGAACCAAGGTATTAAATCTTTGGTCCTCAGGGTGTTGCTATGGTGTGTGTGTGGGGGTGGGGGGATGTCGAGCCTTTAAGAGGAGGGGCTTAGTGGGAGGTTCCTAGCTCACTGGGGACCTATCTTTAAAGGATATAGTGAGACCTCTGTCCCTTTCTCATCCTCTTTTATGTTTCCTGGCCATGAAGTGAGCAGTTTTTTTCCATTATGTACTTCTGCCATGATGTTCTACCTCACCACAGGCTCAAAACCAATGGGGCCAACTGATGGTGTACTGAACCTTCTAAAACTATGATCCCAAGCAACCCTTTTCTCTTTATAAGTTGATAATTTCAGGTATTTTACTACAGTGATGGAAAAATAACTAACACATTTGATATTCTGAAATTTCAAAATTGATGCTCAATTTTCTTAAATTTGTAATGATCAGCCTTTAAGTGACTTTTTTCATGTGGAAATTCATGACCACTTGTTCTGGGAATATTTTATATTTAAAAAAAAATTTCTGCCCATCTGTTTTCTTTATTGTCTTTTTGATTCTTTGATTTTCCCTCTATCAGTTCTCTTTCCCAGTGGTTTTCGCTTCAAGCATTGCTATTTTTTAATGTTCAAGAATTCTTTTTGGTTCTCTGATTACTTTCTTCAAAGAGTAGCCTTTTATTTCTCCAGTGTTTTTATTGAAGTATTTTTGAAAATTTCTTCTAGCCCTTGCATTGTCTCTGGGATCCTTTGATGCTTGCCTTAGTTTGGGTCTTTTTTTCATGTTAGAGTTCTTCCTCAAATGTCTGTTGATCTTTGACTGATCTTGTCTGTGGCTCTTGAAGTGGACTCACAGCTCTGCATGCTTGGTGGAGTAAGAGGTCTCATGGATTTTTTTTTGACTCTGGAAATTGCCAAATGTCAGTATGTAGAGACCCTTTTCTCCATGGTAATTCAAGAGAAGTCTCCTCTTATCTTTGCCTTGGGTTAGAGCACATTCAGCCCGAGGAGGAAATGGGACTCAGGAATCCATCCTGAAGCATTTAGATTGCAGTCTTGGGCCCATCCCCTACTTTGCCTGTTTTGAAGATTTCTCATCTACTTCACTAGAGCATAAGCTTTGGATGAGGGGAAGAGGCATGTAGGTTGCCCATCTGAACTAGGGGGTCAGATTTTTCATTGCTGGACCAAAAGACCTTACCAGAATCATGTGGAAGAGGAGAAATTTATTTTGGCTAATGATTTCAGAGGTCTTATTCCATAGCTCAACTTGAGGTGAGGCAGAACATCATGGCAAAAGAGAATGGTGGAGGAAAGCAGCTCAGGACATGGCTACCAGGAAGAAGATAGACAGAGCTCCACTCACCAGTAACAAAATATAAAGCCCAAAGGCACATACATTCCCCAGTGACCTATGTCCTCTGGTCACACCCTCTATACTTACAGTTACCATCTCGTTAATCCTTATTGGTGGATTAATCAACTGATTAAATTATACCTCTCATAATGTATTGATTTCACCTCTGAAAATTCTTGAGTTGTCTCACACATGAATTTTTTTGGTTTAACCCTAACAGGGTCTAACCTGGTAAAGTTGGCCCTTGATATTTGTGTGTTCTGCATCGATGGATTCAACCAATTGTAGATCGAAAAAAATTGGGAAAAATGCATTTTTGCTGAATATTTACAGATTGCTTTTCTTGTCATTATTTCCTAAACGGTAGAGATTAGCTACATAGTGTTCATATTGAATCAGATGTTACAAGTAATCTAGAAATGATTTAAAGTCTATGAGAAGAGATATGTAGGTTTTATGTAGATATTATACCATTTTATATAAGGGACTAGAGCATGGGGATTTTGGTAGCCAAGGGGTGTCCTGAAATCAATTTCCCAAGGATACTGTGTTGGTTGATAGACCCAACTTGATTGATCTTTTCTTAAAATTGGGAGCCATCTCGCCACAAAGCCATGAAAAGATAATTTTGGCTTTACTATAAATTACTGCAAATTCTAAACCTGCATGGAATGCCTGCCCGTGCCTTAAACTCACCCATGCCTGGCTCTCTGACCAGATAGCAGCCCTCTCTGAAACTTTAGAGACGCCTCACAAATCTTGGCTTTCCCTGGCCAGATACTGACCCTCTCTGAGGCTCTAATGACCTTCATAAATTCTGATGTTGGGGCCAGCAAAAATGTAAGCTACCATTAGTGTTATGCTCATCAGAGTTCTGTTATCTGTAACCCCCCTTTGTGTAACTTTCTGGGCTATAAAGCTGGGCTGCAGGAAAGCTGCGGCTCCTGTCTTGTTCCTGCGGTTTTGGGTGGGAGAGGCAGCCCGGCCGGTCGAAATAATAAGCTTGTTTTAATTTGATTTTAATTGGAGTCAGTGGTCTTTTCTTGCATCCTGGCCTAACATGGTCAATTTTCTATCATTGGGACAAAATACTCGAGATAATCAATTTATAAGGAGGATGGGTTTATTTTGGCTCATGGGTTCAGAGGTTTCAGTCCATGGCCACTTGGCCCTGTTGCTTTGGACCTTTGGTGGTAGAACATCATGGTGGTAGAAGAGGACTGTTACTACATGGTAGACAGGAAGTGAAGGAGAGAGACAGGAAGAGGCTATGGTGCCAATATCTCCTTCAAGGGCACATTCTCAGTGACCTAACTTCCTTCTACAAGGCCATACCCCCTTCAAGGTTCTACCACTTCCCAATAGCGCCACAGGCTAGCAACCAACCCTTTAACAAATGAAACTTTGGGAGACATTCCAGATCAAACGACAGCAGATACCTAGGGACAAATGCATACATACTCCTCCTATATTAAGCCCCTCTTCTCTGCCTCACACTTGACCTTAATTTGCCCTGTACCTGTTGCCTCCGGGTCCTGAGTATCTCAGGCTTTCTACAGAGTGAATCAGTTCTCTGCTCATGTGGAACCTCCTTTTCGAGCACTTAGCTTATATCCTCCTCTGTTAATGTTTCTCCTCCATCTGCTTTCTGTCTTCCAGACTCTGTTGAAATCTTCTATCTATAATTATCTCCTCTCATATTCTCCTAGTCTTTGGGTTTATACTGTCGAAAAACACATCTGCTTTCATTTTAGTGGGGCTTAGGGTGAAAGGATAAATAGGTAGTTGTGTTCGGTAGGGATTTGCATTTCTTATTCAAACTGGGGTTCCAGGGCTTCCTGATCATCTCCTGATGACTCTGAGTAGAGGCTTGGCTCTCTGGGGTGATAAGAGAACCTGTCCTAGGTGAACCGCATTATTCCCGCACTCCTGATCCCTGTTACATCTTTTAAGTCCCATGTCAGGAAGTTAGAATATGCAAGAAATAAAATACCACCTCTGGCTCTACCCTGGGGGACATTGTGATAGTGACTAGCGGAAGTCAGTAGATTTTTTTTTTCTGTCAGGGACACTTCCCAACAGTCTTGTAGCAGGGCATTGACAGAGTTGCTCAGAAGTATCTTGGCTTAGACACTTGGTTCATCTGGGAGAAGCCGGACAACAGAGGTTGGCTCCAGATTGAGGGATCCTGGTAGCAAGCGACAGAAGTGACAGTGCGGGTTGAGAAAGTATGGGCCTGAGGGTCCTCAAATACCCAGCTCTCAGGGGGAGGCAGAGGTCCCAGATGGCAGGCCCTCTGCACTGTGTTGGACACACTCAGCAGCAGCCAGAGCTAGTGTGCTGGGCCAACAGGCAGTTGGCTTTAAGAGGTCTGACCTTGAGGAAGTCCAGCCTCCTTGAGGGGATTGAAACTCGAGGACTGGGGTCTGAGTGTGGGGAAGAAGGGTGCCTCCTCCCAAAGGATGTTCAATATAGGGATGCCTTAGGCAGATAGGTAGTATAAAGGTCAGTTCTTGGGATTGAGATTTGGAATGGAGAGGGAGCAGGGGCCAGCCAAGGGTCCTGGAACTTGAGCTTGAATAGCAGCAAATCAGACAGGACTGATTCCCAAGCCTGGGTCAGAGCAGGATCCTGGAGGTGATGTCGTGTGGATCCAAGGACACAGGGGCAAGTGTTAGGTAGAAGTCTCTCAGCACCAGATCTGTGCCAAGGCCAGCTTGCTTCTTACTGAGGACTTTTCTCCAGGAGGGAACTGACTTGGACCTCCCACCAGCTCTGTGGCCAAGTGAACAGAAGGGGGACACCCTGTCCTGTGCTGGAAATCTGATATTTTGCTGACAAATCTCCTGGCCCTAAAGAGCTGGATTATGGAAAGAGAATAAACTTCTGTTGAGCAGGTGCCTCACAGGCATTATCTCATTTAATACATCAGTCCTCTGAGATGGTCTTGACGCAGTTCTCAGAGGCTCAGAGAAGTAGAGCAGTTTGATCAGGATCACGCAGCGAATACATGACAGACCCAGGATTCAAACCTGATCTGCATGAAGCCAAAGACAATCTCTTCCAATCCCACCATGCTGCCTTCAAGATGTGACTCATGTTCTTTCAAGAGAGAAGTGGGGCCCAAGCCTTGATTTCAGTACTTTGTGCTATTGAAGTTGAACAAGGCTTGGGATCAACTGATGGGGCTACTTCTCTAAGGACACAGCACTTCCTGAGCCCTTTGTATGCCAGAGGCAGCTAGGCACAAGTGTGTGTCTTGGGTTTGGGGGAAGCACCCTCAGTCCTTTGGAGCCTATAACAAAATTTGATTTGCAAGCTCCCCTACGTCTGACAAGTTAATTGGGTCTGGGGCATCTGAGAATTGTAAAGTGTCTACATTATCCAGGGAGGGCTGGTCTCACATGTCCTGTTAATATATTTCCAAAGTTTCAAACCCAAATCCATTTCCAGTTATTGCCTGGAGCTACCTCTACCCGGGCTCCAAGGGAGATTCAGACAGAGGGAAAAGCTATAGAGATAGAGAGGTCACGATATAGATGTAGAAATAGAAATAGTTACACATGTAGAAATATGGATGAAGATGTAGGTATAGACATAGAGACAGATATGGATGTAAACACAGACATAGATACATAGATACCACCAAAGATATCTATAGGCAAAAGCACACTTTGAAAATAGTTACCGCCCAGGGTTGGCTACTTCCCAGGGTCCTTCAGCTGTGGTGCAAGTGGGGTTCATGCACAGAAGATGCCATCTACCCAGGAGGCTCTCCTGAGCCTCAGGGGACTGAATACCAAGAGGATGGATTCCATGAGGAACCACCAACCCTAGCTTCTGCTGTCCCTTGCTACTTATTTGTAAGTAATAAAGTCGCTTCATAAGATTTGTGGTATGAGTGGTCTATCTCACCGGACACAGTTGAAGGGTTGACATTACAGCCCAAGATTCGGTGGAACCATGTGGTACCCAGGGCGCAGTGGACCCACTTCATGCCTCCAGAGTGTTTTATAGGGGAACCTGAGCAGGTCTGAGGGGGTCAGGGAAAACTTTGCTGAGGAAATAGGGTTGAAGTTAAGGACTGAAGGAGGAGTAGAAAGTAGCAGGTAAAAGGGGAGGGGCTCTCCGCAGACAAAGGAGCATGTGGAAGGGGCCGAGGCAGGAAGGGTCATGGCAGAAAACCTGTGGGTTGGAACGAGAGGGAGGAGGTTGCATGGGGAGGTCAGAAATTCAGGTGGGGCCCTTCCAAACCAACTGTGGTCTGCTGCCCTCTTAGCATGCTCAGCTAGGCCTCCCAGAGCTGTGGTCCTGGATTTTGCCAAGGGTTTTGGGGGTAGGAGGTGAGATCTGTTCTTCCAGGCGGGTCCTGCCACCCTCCAGCTGCTCCACAGTTGTAGGGACTGTGCCTAGCCGGGTCCCAAGATCTCACACACATTACCTCCCCCTCTCCTCACAAACACTGTCCAGTTGCCAAATGAGTCCAGGCCACACCAAGATTATAGGACCCCAGGTTATAAGTTAGACACCCTTTCAATAGGGCTAGTTGCTCTTAGAATCTCAGGGCAAAAGAAAAAACAAACAAAAAAACATTGGGCAGACCCCTTGAGCCCTGCTTTGTGAGATGGGATGAAATCCTTGATTTGATCTTTCTTGAGCTCGCAGTGAACTCAAGAGCCCAGCCCCGATCAGCCCACACATGGCCTCCCTGTGGGCTGTCCCCACTTTCGAGGGAGGGGAGGGAGCCACCTCTGAAACATCCTCGTGGGCACAAGGCTGGGGGAGGAAAGTTCAAAGAGAAAACAAGAGAGGGATGTCGTCACCAGGCCCTGCTGGGCGCCTCAGAACACCCCGCAGTTCTAGAACCAGATCCACTCTGTTATTTCCTTTGATTAAACTTCTGTTTTCCCTCAGCCCACTGGATCCATCTTCCAGTTATTTAATTCTAACTGTAATAAAAAATCCGTTGAACTGCACACGAACACAATATGAGGCTCTGAGGCAAATAGCAGGTCTGGGAGGGTGGAATTGAGCAGAGCGGAATCCACAGGGCTTTGTCATTTTTATGTGCTCTGGTACATAAAATCGGATCGGATTTTGACTCAGGAGGTGGGGATGGGAGGTACCCTTGGTATAAGCCAGGGGCTCTGGGGGTAGGAGGTGAGATCTGTGCTGCCCTTATTGATAGCAATGTTTTGTTCTTTTCCTCAGTCACAGCTTCTTTCCCTGTAGGTTTTTGGGGTGTCCCAGGTCCTGGCCTCCATCCACCTGTGTCTCAGAGGCTGCTGGTCATGTTCCAGCACTGTATGGGACAGGCCTCAGCACACTCAGAGCATTCACATCTGGAGGGGAACCCCATATTCTGATCTACCTCCCAGGCCTCCAACCAAACTATTCTTACTCTTCCAGCTTCTGTCTTAGAGGCTCATTCCATACTCTCTGGCCTTGCCTCACCCCACAGACAACTTTTGTTCCATTCCAGCTACTGTAGAACCTATCTCCCCTGGACCCATCTTCTCACTAGCCTGGCTCCCCAAGGGGTCCTCAGTTCATGTTCAGTCATGCACTGCTTGGCCTGGTTACAGGATGTGAGAGAGAGAGAGAGAGAGAGAGAGAGAGAGAGAGAGAGAGAGAGATGCTTTAGTACGCCCTCTGCTTTGGGGACCACCCCCTCCGTGCCTGCAGAGACTAACCCCACAGTTGTGTTGTAGGGTAGCTCCCTGCTGGGGTCTGATTTAGGAGGACTGCCTCATCCAGGTTCCAAGAGCTGCTTTCAGACCAGAAGTTTCTATGAGAGGGTTGAACCAAAAGGAGAATTTCAAAATAATAAGTGGTCTGCACAGGAATGGACCAAGCCCTGGCCAAACATGGATGTAGCCACCTTGCAGGACCAGGTTTAACGGTTGAATGTGAGCCCAAGGAAGCTCCTGGGTTCTCGAGGAGGGTTCTGAGTGGTCAGAGTGTTGGGGGCCAAGAGGGAGGCATCATAACATCAATCGTTTGCAAACTCATGTGACATGTTTTAGGTTTTGTCCATAGGCACAGCTGTATTGGGCTTACCAGCCTCTCAGCAGTTCTGCTTTGTTCTGCTGAACAATTGGATGGAAAACAGGGTCTGAATTCTAGAGCTACTTGGCTTGAGGGCCCTATTGGAACCATATCCCGTAGAGCCTTCCCCAAGGACTGGTCAGGGTGCTGATCTCAGCCTCCTAGTCATATCTCTAAAGGAGCGGAGGGGAAGGAAGGGGAGAATTCTACCACAGAGTGGCCAAGAACTCAGACAACGGGGTCAGACTGTGCTGAATTTGGTAACTGGCTATGCATCACACAAGCTGTGGGATCTTGGGAGTGTTGTTTAACTCTTCTGAAGCTTGTTTTCCTCACCTGAAATATGGCATTCATCATGCTTCTTTCACTGGGGGCCCCTAAGGGTTCAGCATGTTAAGCACCTGGCTTAACAGAGGAAGCGCTTAACTAATGGTAACTCATATTGTAATAGTTCATTTGAATCTGAAATCTCAAGGATTTTCCCTTGATAACTCGACAGTGCCCATACCCAGCCTCAGCTCCTCCTGGGAGCTTATCATGTGTCACACACTGTGCTAGACAGGAATTTCAGGAAGGTATCCCACAGCTGAGTATTAAGTGTTACATGGAGTATAAATAAATGAACGAAGTACTTGCAGATGAATACCCCCACTATCCCTCATCTTCCCCCTCCTTGCCTACCTTGAATGGAGTCACCCCTAACCATAATGGTCCATTTCCCCATATTTCCACCGGGAAGTCAAGAGGGAGGTGGGCCTTTATCACACCATAGCCCATGTTCACAGAAGGCAAGGGGTTGCTGGCACAGAGAGGGGTCTGTGATCTTCTTTGGGGAAGGGGGTGCTTAACAGGTGACACATGGGCAGCCAGCAAGTGTAGGGTGGGGCAGCACAGTTCTGGAGTCCTAGAAACTCACAGGCCAAGAATAGGCCTCTTAGGGACCAGGGAAGGCCAGGTCCAGCCTGGGAAGAAGGATGGATGAGCGAAAGCTATTTGTTTGTGGCTACTTTCTCCAGGACAATCAGACATCCACTGCACGGAGCAAGGCTTGTTTCAAATGGGCCATTTACATTAGAGTAGACATGCTTTATTCCAGAGTTCTTCAAATGCATGCATTTATGTAGACCACCTAGCCAATCTGTCTTCCCCTCTATATACCTAGCTAGAGAGGAATCTGCAATCATGTCTCAAATCTGTTTTCCCTGTTTAAACTGACGGCACACAATCTGCCAAGCCTGGAAGAATAAAGGATGGAAACCTCATTACCAGCAGCACTGTTTGCACTTGTAAACCCAATGCTATTTATAAGGACAGTGGAGTCCTCACAGCTTTGCAATGGCGACAAATGCTTGCTTTTCTAACACGGCAAATTTGCAGAACAATTGTTGTATATATTGTCCAGGATTGATGCCACAAGATAACGTGAGAGTGGACTGATCATTTTAGAGATGCCCCTTCCTTATGCCCCCTACTGTCACCTGTTACCTGAGCATGCATGGTGCCCTGGGTGTGATGCACCTGCAGGAAGACGTGAAGATGGCACAGCCGTGCGCAGGGCCCATATGTTTCTCACATAAGGAACGTAAAGAGGTGAGGCTACAATTCCTGCTTGTCAAACACTAAAGCTTAATTGAGCCAGAAATACTCCCTGGTTTCTGCTTCTGCAAGACAGACCTCAGCTGTCACTAAGCATCTGTGGTACCCGGAAGGGACAAGTGGAGTTCTGTGGGCAGGAGGCTTGGAGAAGGAGGAGATTTTTCTTCCTCTGTGCCAATTATATGCATGGTGTTTAGTTTTCTTTGTGCGGCTGAACCTTTGGTTCCGTGGCTGATTCTGAGCACGCTTTCTTGGCCCTGTAGAGAAGCCCTGGTAACTTCAGGCATGAGAGTGAAAGGAACTCTGAGCAAGGGGATGCTGCTCAGGGAAGCTTCCAGAGGCAGGCAAAATGAGCCCTGATGGGTGATGATCATGGAAGGGTGGGAAGAAGAGGGTAGGCAGGCTGGAGAAGCTGTAGGAGCCAAGGCAGGGAGGCAGTGCACTCAGACATTCCTGTCTGACAAATATTTATTGAGCACTTATTGTGTGCGGCAGTGATCAAGGTGGACTCTGTGCCTGCCTTGGGGGGCGGAGACAGACAAGCAAACATGTGGATTTGATGATATCTATTAGTGAAATGTGTTTTGAAGGGAAATGAAGCAAATAAAGGAGAGAGGGAGGGATCAGGGGCTTGTTTGGATGGGGCGGTCTGGGTAGAGCAGAACAGAAAGACCAGTGAGGTGTTTGGAGGATGGGGCAGGGGTGTGGTGCTGAGGACCAACACGAAAGGAGTTTTGATGGGACCAGATGGACAATATCCATTGATGGTACCCAAAGGGGCAGGGAGGGGACTGCTAGATGTTTGGGCTGTCATCTGCTCTGTGAGGGAATCAGTTACCATATTCTAACTAATGCCTTTAGGCCAGCACAGGTATCAGTATGTGACAGCAACCAATGATGCCACCACTTAATGGAGGAGCAACCAAGACCAGAGAAAGGATGTGACTCACCTGAAGTCACTCACCTGGAGAGGAGGCAGGAAGCTGGGTCTCCTGATAGAGCTGCCTCTGATTGGGGACTGGGAGGGAAAGGCAGCACAGGCCTGATGGCTTTTCTGAAGAAGATGGAAAGGGAAGGCATTAGGCAGACCCTGGAGCCTCTTGTGGAGGCACAATATGGCACTGCCCAAGGTCAGCGCTCCTATCGGAGCAGACACAGAGATACCTTCCTCATCTTCCATTTTCCTTCCTCTATTCATGCCCCTTTTCTCTAAAGACCTTTTCTGTATTTCCTACCCAGGGCCCATGGTATGGGGCAGGGGCAGACACACAGGACTGGGTTCCCTTAGCCACTTGTGTGTGAGAATTCTAAGATTCTGTGATTTCCTGAGAACAGGTCTGCCAGGACATGTCAGCCTCAGCCAGATGCAAAGAGGAGTCTGACCTTGTAGGTGGGCAGGTCTGCAGACCCCACAAGCTTCAGTGCAGTGAAGTGAGGGGTGCTCCTCAGAAGCCAGGGGGTGCCTGTATCTCAGGCAGGTGCATGATATGACTTTTCTGTTCCTACATTCTTGCAGGGGATGTTGGGCAAAGGCTGGCTCTGGTGGGAACTGTTCATGTCTTGAATGTGGTCACAGAGCAAAGGCAGGTAACACTGGCATTAGAGCTGCCAGCTGGAGGGAACCTCCAGCTATGTGAAAACCTGAAAGCCTCTCCTATGAGACATTAATTAGCCCCCAATTAATGCCAGACAGAAGCTCACCCTGGATACAGGGCAGGATGAGCTCCAGCTCTGGATTCTGCAAATCACAATGAGGCTTCAGTCCTTATCAAAAAAACCAAAGCAGCTAAATGTGGAAATTAAAGAGCTTTGGAGGTTCACTGATTTCCTTGGTGTCATGGAAGACTGTCCCCAATTCCTGTCTTCTGATTTTCTCTCCCACTCCTTACCATGCCTAATCCCCAGCACCCAGAGAATCCTCTCCAGCAGCAATTTGGCTCTTTAATTAGCAGCTTTGGGATGCTAATGAAGGCGCCTCTAGGGAAGGGAGATGACAAGGTTTCTCTTAAGAATCATTCTAGAGTGGGTTGTTCAGAGGTTTCTGAGGCATGCAGTGCTGTGCTAGTGACCTCTCTGTCCCCAGGAGAGGTACCTATTGGGGTGTGGAAAGTGAGTGAACAGAGACAGGAGAGGAAATGTGGCTCACAGGCGGGTTTTCCTTCACATCAAGGGCAGCTCTCTGACACCCTTGCTGCTTTAGCTCCTCCGGGATTAAACACTGAATTAACCAGCCCTCAAGACTAGCTGACCAGAGTGGCCAGCCCATCACACAGAAGGCAGGACAGGACAACAAAGACTTCACCAGATCTGCTCAGGGAGAAAAGTGTGAAGCAGGCCAGCTCACATCTTTTTCTTTATGTTCTAAAGAAGACCAGTGTCCCACGGCATATGTGGGACATGGGAGCAGGGGCTGGAAGAGGCCTTCTCGATCATAGGTAGATGTGGGTTGATGTTCTTGCCTGGGAACAACTGCTCCAGCAAATCCCAGGTGAGGAAGATTCTTTGGGTGGGGAAGGGTATCTTTTTTTTTTTTTTAAAGAGAGACAGAGAGAGAGAGAGAGATAAAGAATTTTAATATTTATTTTTTAGTTTTCGGCGGACACAACATCTTTGTTTGTATCTGGTGCTGAGGATCGAACCCGGGCCGCACGCATGCCAGGCGAGCGTGCTACCGCTTGAGCCACATCCCTAGCCCAAAGGTATCTTTTTAATATAGTTCAAGAAATAGAAATGATGGAAAAGAAGAAAAGGTCAGGACAATGCAAACCAGGGTGTGTGTGTGAGACAAACAGCCTTCCTTTCCTGACTCCCATCAGCATCCGAGACACACACACACACACACACACACACACCTCCCACAGGTATGCATGTGCACATACACATAAACTCAGTTATGGATGGGGGAAGAGAGGAGTGAGAAATGAGAGAGGAAGACAGGAGGAGGATGAAAGCCTAAGTGGTGGGATAAACACTCACTCCTTCATAATAGCTCAATCTCAAACAATTAAGCAAATTGTGGCCCCTTGTTGATGCTTTTGAAATATGATTAGAGGTTGCAGACATGAAGAGATCTTGCATTAGTAAGCTTTCTGTTACTGTATACAAATACCTGAGATATCAACTTAAAAAGAGGAGAGGTTTATTTTGGCTCACATGGATGCTTGGCCATATTGCTTTGGGCCAGTGTTAAGGCAGCTATGGTGGAAAACAGTTGGTGCACAGTGTGTGTGTGTGTGTGTGTGTGTGTGTGTGTGTGTGAGAGAGAGAGAGAGAGAGAGAGAGAGAGAGAGAGAGAGAGAGAGAAGAGAGAGAGAGAATGGAGGAGAATGAGTTCCCACAGTTCACTTTGGGATCAACCCCCACAATGATGTAAGACCTTCCACTGGGCCCTACCTCTTACAGGTTCCACCATCTCCCAATAGCACCTATAGCTGGAAACCAAGCCTCTACAGTCTCTTGGGAGAGAACTGTGTTCGAGTTAGCGGTGAGAGTTGCACAGGGATGAGTTATCCAACTGGGAACATGATGTTCACATTGAAAAATAGCTTGTGAATTTGCGTTTTAATAATTTTGGCATTAATTTTTTAAATAGTAGTCTATTTTCCAGCAGAAGTCTGAAGAAGGATAGTTTTCCTTGGGTTGGAAGGTTCTGTATAATTTCCCATGTTAAGGACCTGAGGGGCCTGGGCTCAGAATTCCTTGTTAGCACCTTTACGAGTAATTAGTGTCCCTCGTGTTTGAACAGGGAAGGGAAACCATTTTATTTAGATTTATCTAGGCTATTTTCCATCTCACAGTTGGGCAATCTGAGTCCCCTAGTTTCTTCATCTCTTAGAATATTGTGAGCACACAAGTCCAAGTCCAAACCAGCTTCTTATCCTACAGATCCAGGTCTCCCAGTACTTGGATGGTCAGCCTTGCTAAGACTGTTCTTGGCAGGATGGAGGACATTTCTGCTTTTTAAACACTGGGAACTTATAATGATACTGCATGTTCAAACAGATTGTAAGGGAACACAGACTACAAATATAATAAAAAAAAGCATATACAAAAAATTACTCTAATGCATATTCAATGATATAAGCAATCTTCTTAAAAATTGGGTAATAGAAAAGTTCCCATAAGTGACTGGTTTTCAGTATTTTAATTCTCACTCTGGGTATTGCTCAGTCCTTCTCATAGGCTTCTGCCCTGCCCTTTGAACTTGGTTGGTTGGGGGTTGCCTAGAGCTTAGCCCAGCCCTTGGGGCACCAGGGCAGCAGGACCCTCTCCACACTGAATGTAGAGTCCAGAACCTACTCCTGTTGTCCTGGGCTTAGGGCTCTCCTTGCAATCTGATTTAGTGTTGAAATCTTAGTTGAATATTGGTCTTTCTGGGGAGGAGGACTTTCCTCCTTATTGAAGTTCCTTTTTTGGCCCCTCTCAGTCTCTCCCACTTTGAGATCACAATCTCTGGCCAGTGGTAGACAGGTTCCCCTCTCTAAGGATGTCTGAATACTGGTATTAGGCTCTGCCTCCTGCCAGCAAACCCCATTTCTGGATTACTTACTATGTGTTTGCAGTGATATGACCTTGGCATATGACCTTGACTCCCTGGCATATACCTGCTTGGCTGGGCTTTTACCTGTGTTCTCTAGGTAGGTTGGTCCACATTTTCCTGCCTGTGTCCAGCCCCTGGGCCTGGAACTCAGCACTCTTCTTGGCTGGCTCCTGATCTGGCTTTTGCTAATCTCTCATTGGAGAATTGAATGTCACCTGCCTCACTCCTGAGCCTCCAACCAGAACCTGATGATGGTGCCGATGGTGCTGATGATGGTAGCTATATACATTACCTCTTTTTCCCCTTGTTCTTATGAAAAAAATTCAAATGAGTGGGGGCGGGGAGAGAGAGAGACAGACAAACACAAGGAGCCCCTATGTATCTATCACCCAACTTCAGAAATTGTCGGCTTGGAGTTGATGTTGTTTACTCTGTCTTCTCTGGTTGCTCATTCATTTGTTTACTGGAGTATTTCAAAGTAAATCCCAGATGTCATATCATTGCAATCATAAACACATAATACCTTCAGTCATTTTGAATTGATAATGAAGATATATATATCTCCAAGCCATTATCCCACCTAGCATAAATTTATTCAATTATCTCTACATAATCATCTTCACATAATTATCTCTTAACAGTTGGTTTGTTCAAATCAGGAATCAGACAAAGTTATACATTCATTTAGTTAATTCTCTTAGGAGCCCTTCAGTCCTTTATTCCTTTGATTTGGGTTCCCTCCCAAATCAAAGACATGACAAAGCAGCAACCCCTGCTGTCTTTGTCATGTCTTTGATTTGGGAGGGAACCTGGGTGATCTGTTGGATAGGATAATGCTTCCTTAGGATGTCATTTAACTTGCTTTTCTGTATTTTCTATATGCTGTTATTTAGACCTAGAGACTTGATCAAATCCAAGCAGTGGTAATACCAAGGAGGCAGAACCCTTAGGAATGACACTCTGGAGGGGAGGGGTATGTTATCATTGCTGTTGTTTGGAATTGCTGGTTTGTGATGACAATAAGAAGCCGACTGAGTGGAGCTGGTTTTATTATTGCTTAGATTGCTCTGCAAAGTGCCCTGCAGTTGCCTGCACATGAGTGGATGGGTCTCTCCCTAAGTCCCTCCTTCATAGGGTGCTGGATTCAGGTTCCTTTTTTTTTTTTTTTTTTAGGTAGGAGAACTTCCTAGTTGTGCTGCATACTTCTTACCATCACAGTACAAGGCACAGGATGTCTGGCTTGTCTCTCTTTTTGTGAACAAGTGGGATCAGGTCCCACCAGCCTAGTACTTCTAGCAAGTCAGGTTTGTTATTTCATTTGGGGTGCATGGCTTTTCAAGTCTATTTTTCTTCTGATTTATCATCTGATCATCTTCTATAAAGAAGCATTTTTTCTCTCCTTTTAGTCACGAGCCACCAGAGGAATGGATGCCTGAGCAGCCTTGAGCATTGACTCATGAGTTTTGTTGCTTTTAATATCACTTGGCCACACAGATTTTTAAGTTTGGTTATGTTAGATATACCCTCATACTGGTTTTTTTTTTTTTGTACTAGGATTGAACTCAGGGGCAATCAGCCACTGAGCCACATCCCCAGCCCTATTTTATATTTTATTTAGAGACAGGGTCTCACTGAATTGCTTAACACCTCACCATTACTGAGGCTGGCTTTGAACTCTCCATCTTCCTGTCTCAGCTTCCCAAGCTGCTGGGATTAAAGGTGTATGGCACGGTACCCAGCTACTCTGATACTTTTTTAGAAGGAAAATAATCACAAGTTTATTTGATACTTTTAACTCAAATTTAAGATTACACAGTTTTTACTTAACTTGGTTGAATTTACATTTTCATTTCTTTTCTCCTTGCTGAAAATCTTGGTTTTTAATGACTATGACATACTCACTCAATTGCCTTATTCCACAATATAACCCAAATGGTTTCAGAATAGCTATATGAATATTGCAGCTTAATAGTAAGATTACTGAATGCAGTATAAGATTTCTTTGTGGTTCATTTTGTCCTTAGAAGATATCCCACTAGGACTGCATAATTGAAATTCTATATTTGAAAGTAATTTAGAGCAATTATTTTCTCCATGTTTTTATGCCACTAACCCAATATGCAGTTGAAATCCTTTGGATTTCAATTTTAAAGATTCATGTTTTTTTGTCTTTTTTGATTAAAAAAAAACTTGGATTCAGAGTTAAAATTATATAACAAAATATTTTTGGAGAAGTCTAGCTCCTATCCATACCTTCTTCATCTGGTTCCCTCTTCCTGCATAGGTCATAGTTTTTATTAGTGTTTGGTTTATTCATTCATTAATTTTCAAAACTATAAGCAAATGCATGCATATTCACATTCTCTCCCAGTTTGTAGTCAATGATGGTAACAAATTTGTCATCACTCACCCCAGTGAGAGATGAAGATTCTTTCTCTTCTCCTTGAACCTGGACTGGTCCTGTGGTTGTTGGAATCAAGAGAGTGCAGTAGCTGAAGTGACACTCGGTCATTTCCAGGCCTCAGAGGGCTGGACGCCCTGGTTTCCTCCTTCATACACTCCCCCTTGGGTTTCAGGATTCAGTGGCTAAGTAAAAAAGTCCAAGCTAGCCATGCTGAGACTGAGAAGTCCTCGTCCCTCAGCAATGTCTGCCAAGGCAGCAGACGTGTGAGTGAGTTGCCTGGTTCTGCCTAGCCATCATCTGCTCACAGCAGCATGAGGGACCTTGGGGGAAGCCAACAGAGCTGCCGATCAACCTGCAGAATCATGAGAGATAATTAATGTTTGTTGATAAACCATCTTTCTTACACAGAGGGAAGCATTCTATTTTCACCACTCTGCACCTTGCTTTAGCCACTTAATGAATCCTGGAGATCACTGTGTTTCACCATATGTGGAATCTAATCTTTGTGATGACCAAAGTTGTGGTTGTAAAGGGTGATCTGAGGATCAGAGAGCTTGAGTAGTTTTTCCAAGGCTGCGTAGCCAGTGTACCCATTTGCTAGGTCTACCCTAACAAAATACTATATATTGGGCGACTTAAACAACAGAAATCTATTTTATCATTTTCTAGAAGGTAAAAGTCCAAGATCTGGAATGGAACCACCATTTGACCCACTCCTTGGTTTATACCCGAAGGACTTAAAATCAGCATACTGCAGTGATCCAGCCACATCAATGTTTACAGTAGCTCAATCTACAATAGCTGAATTATGGAACCAACCTAAGAGCCTTTCAGCAGATGAATAAAGAAAAATATGATATATATGCACAATGGAATATTACTCAGTCTTAGAGAAGAATGAAATCATGGCATTTGAGGTAAATGGATGGAGCTGGAGAATATCATGCTAAGTGAAATAAGCCAATCCCCCCAAACCAAAGGCTGAATGTTTTCTCTGATGTGCAGATCCTAAATCACAATAACGAGTTCTAGGGAAGAATGGAGGTACTTTGGATTAGACAGAGGGGAGTGAAGGGATGGGGGATGTGGGTAGGAAGGATAGTAGAATGATCAAACATTATTACCCTATGTAACTCTATACTATGTACAACCAGAAGAATGAGAAGTTATACTCCATTTATGTATGGTGTGCCAAAATGCATTCTACTGTCACGTATGGCTAATTAGAACAACAACAACAACAACAAAAAGAGTCCAAGATCAGGGTTTCAGCAGAGTTAATTTCTTCCGAGGTCTTCCTCCTTGGCTTGCTGGTGATCACCTGCTTGTATGGTCGTCCTCAGCTCCAGGCATTCCAAGCATCTGTGTGTTCAAATATTCTCTTGTTAAAGGACACTAGTAAAAAAAAAAGAACAAGAAAAAAACAAACAACAAACAAAACAAAACAAAGGATACCAGTAAGACTGGATTAGAGCCCTCCCTAACAGCCTAATTTTAATCACCTTTTAAAGCCTGGTTTCCAAACACAGTCACATTTGGAGGTGCTGGGAGTTAGGGCTTCAAGCTGTGAATTTTGAGAGACACAAGAAATTGTCCAGCAGTTTGTGACCATCTTCAGTCCTGCCACGATTGGGTTTAGATTATGCGTGGATCAGATCTTTTTGTGAGGCTATTAGAGATATTGGAGCATAAATTTTTAATCTCTCAAAAAATAGCCACCAAAGTAATAAGTATATGATGGAAAAGTGTTCAAATAATAAATTTAAAACTGATTTAGAGGCACAAGAAGAGGGCAGGAGCCTCCACTACCATTTTGTAAGTTCAAGAGAATATTTTTTAGGGAAGATTGCTGGGTGATGAAGAGGTCTGCTCTTTTACTAAGAATCCTTCTACATTGTAATACTTTCTTTCTTTTTTCTTTTTTTAGTTGTTGATAGACATTTATTTATTTATTTATTTATACACGGTGCTGAGAATTGAACCCAGTGCCTCACACATGCTAGGCAAGTGCACTACCACTGAGCCACAACCCCAGCCCTGCAATGTGATAATTTCTGTTTCTTTTTATTTCTATCTTCTTAAGTTGGAAAAAAAAATGTGAAGGGTGTTAACGGGGGCATAGATGTTTGACAAAATGTTAATATCAGTTATCTCTGAGTAGTGGAACTATGGGTGATTTCTCTCTTCTTAAACTTTTCTGTACTTGTCCCTACTTTTCTGAGTATTTATTTCTTTGATAATGAAAATGATAAGTGACACAGAACTGTTTGGGGATAGACTGGGACATCCTCTTTCCTGCACTTCAGTTTTGTCCTGGTGAAGTCTGGTTAAAGACAACAACAAATAGCACCTGGAAGGGAAACAGAAGCCCGTAGGGGCATAATAAACATGAGGGGGATGGGGAAGACTATCAGCCAGGCTCTAGTTGGGTCCATGACGGAAACTTCCATAGAAAGGAACCTGTGCAGCTCACTGAGATGAAGCAGCATGGGGACCGTGCATACAGCCATCCCAGGAAGGGTATATGATTTGCTTTCAGTGGTTTGGGGCAACCCCCAGGGGATGGAGTGTTCCCATTTAGCTCCCAAATGTTAGTGGCTTCAACCCACACGGTCAGTTTGCCCTTTCACTCTAAGAGCCGCACCCCGTGTCCTCACACTGATTAGATATTGAATCTATGATAGATATTTAAGAAATTGGTTCCCATGATTCTGGAGGCTGAGAAGTTCCAAGATGTGCAGTTGGCAAGCTGGTGACCCAGGAGAATTGATGGCAAAGTTCCAGTCTGAGTGCAATTCCAAATCCAAAGACAGGAGAAGGGCAATATCACAGTTTGAAGATAGTGCGCCAGAGAGTGGATTCTCCCTTAAGTAATTTTTTTGTTCTCTTCAGGCCTTAATTTGATTGGATGAGGCTGACCCACATGGTGTATGGCAATCTGCTATAACTCTGCTACTAATTCAAGTGTTAATCTTAGCCAGAGCGCCTTCAAAGACACACCCAGAATGTTTAGCCAAATATCTGGGCATCCCATGGCCCAGTCAGGTTGACACATACAAATGAGGGGAGGGGGAGAAGAACGGGCAGCATGAAAAAAAACGCAGACCCTTTCTCTTTAGGCAACCAGTCATCTATCTTAAGATCCTCAGATCCAGTTCTCAGAAGCCCCTCACTGTTTTATCCACAGCACAGCTGGCTTGGCCCTGCCTGAAGAAGACGCCTTACTGGCTTCCCATGAGGTCAGAGGAGGGCCCCATCTGGTGATTAGGCAGCCAGAAGATGAAAGGAAGGAGGCCAATGGATTTATGCTGGGAGGTGCTGGGCGCAGGTGTTTTCCTGCTTTTGAACCCCACAGTGGGTCCTCTCTGCTCTGAGGGGTTCCTGGAGCTCATGGCTCAGGGGAGAGTTGGGTTGGGAAGATAAGCAGAACATGCTAATGGAGGCAAGACCCCACTGGAGTGGGAAAGCCAGCCACAGGACACTCCTGCTGATAATGACAGTGATGCCTGCCCAGCCACCACAAGTTCTGATACTGAGTTACCTGCTCAGAAGCACATCTAGAAAGTTCTGCTTGAATGACAGCACTCACTCCTTTACCTAGGAGCTCACAACTAATGCTAGCTTGGATGTAAAAGTCTTTTCTTCTAAGAAACTCAAAACCAGAAATGCTGCACACAAACCAGCCAGCACTTGGATTTCTTTCTTTCTTTCTTTTTTTTACATTGTAAGAACAACTGATTTCCTTCTTTTACATTATCCTAATTTGGGTATTGAGCATGAAGTATTTGTTGACACAAGGAAGGAGTGTAGTCCTAACAAAAAGTTTCATAAACATCTCTCTTGTCAACAACATTGTTATTATAGTGTCTCATGTTTTCCAAGCAAGGCCTTTTTTTTTTTTTTTAAATGCTTTTATTAGTGCATTCTGGTTGTATATAGTAGTAGGGTTCCTTTTGACATAATCATACATGCATAGAATTTAATTTGCTCCATTTCAGTCCCCAGTGTCTCCTCTTCCCCTTCTCTCCTCCCTTCCCGTATTTCCCTTTTTCTACTCTACTGGTCTTCCTTCGGTTTATTTACTTAGTTTTAATTGGCATCACTTGGATTTCTTAAGAACCACTTCCCAGGTGGTGAGATGTGCAGGTGGACTAGAAGTACCATGTTGGTTGATTCTGAGGAATAACAGTGTGTAGAAAAGGTGCTGGAGAACTGGAGCTAACACATCCAGACCTTTTTAAAGAGAAAAAAGCAGATTTTAATGTCTATTTCCTGAGAATATAATGTCAGTCCACAAGAAAAGGCTATATAAATTGTTAGTTGATTTTTAAATGCTTAGTGAAAAACAAAACAAAACAGTCCTCACTAGTCACCATTAATTGTTTATTAAAAATGAGCTCTTGCTGGGAATGAGCTTCAGGTGGTGATACCTGAAATCCTGGCTACTGGGGAGGCCAAGGCAGGAGGATTGCAAGTTCAAGGCCAGCCTGGGCAACTTAATGAGTCCCTGTCTCAAAATGAAAAGTCAAAAGGGCTTGGTTTGTAGTTCAGAGGTAGAGCACTTGCTTAGCAGGCACAGGGCTTTGGGTTCAATTCATAGTACTGGAAAAAACCTACCTCTCCAAAATACAAACAAACCAAAACCACCACCGAAACCCCCCCCCCCCAAACAACAACAACAAAAGAAAAAAACCAAAGCAAAACCTCAGCTTGTGTGCAAAGACAACTTATCAATGTTGGATTACAGTATCTTCCTTTCCTAGTCAATAAGTCAATATCAACACCAGAATTTATGGGAAAAGAAAATTATGGGTCTATTTCACTTATGAATATAGATGCAAAAACACTAAATAAAATACCAAAATGAGATTTAAAAAAAAAGTAAAATACCAAAAAAAAGTAAAATGGCATTAAAACCAATATACTGTATTTAAATCGGGTTTATCATGGATGTTTGGAATGCCCAATACCATATTAACATACCAAAAATGTAACAGATGTTCCTTTGATAAATTTGAACATTATTTTCCCTAACATAACTGTTTTTAAATGAGGAATAAAGATCATTTGTTTGATAATAAGTATCTATTTAAAAAACCAAATAAAATCCTAATGGGGAAATACGAGAGCATTTATTTTAAAATCAAGAGTAAGACTATCATAAATTCTATTGTTTTAGAGGCCCTGGACAGTTCAATAAAAGAAAAAAAAGAGATTAGAGTTATGAAGATAGGAATTTTGGTAATTTCCACTATCCACTGGTGATAGAACTGCTGTATAGGAAACCCAAAAGAATTGACATGAATGTGTGCCCTAGTTTACAACATTAATATATAAAAGTTATCAGTATTTCTGTATATCAGGAGCAAACAACCGGAAGTATAATTATTATTGATGACAGCATTATAGAGTATGAAGTGGCTTATAAAACTGGCAGAGATTATCAAGTATCTGCTAAAACACATGCCAGACCTCTACGAGGGAAATTATAAGATTTTGTTAGGGATATTAAAGACTTAAATAAGTGACCAGACTCTTGGATAGGAAGATGTTGATTCTCCCCAAAGTGATCTATAAATTTAGTGCAATCTCTATCAAAAACTAACCATGTTTTTCATAGAATTCCATGAAATCATTAAAAATTTTATATGCAAGGGCAAAAGGCCAAGAATAGTAGGGTACTTAAGAGGAAAAGCAAGAAGCTGGGGTATGCCTCATCAAGCATCAAGACTTGATATGAACTTTTATAGTAATTATGAAAATGTGATATTGGTGTAGGGACAACACCATGACCAATGGAATGGAACATAGAGCCCTCCCAAAAGAGCTATGCACATAAGGAAAGTTGGTATATGACATAATTCATAAATCTAGAAGGAAAGAGGGATTATTCAATAAACAGAACTGTAGAAAAAGGTTATCCATATGGGAAAAGATGAAATCAGGTCTATACTTGATACTGTTCCCAATTTCAGAAGAATTAAAAACTTAAATGTCATAATTCTTTAAAACTCTCAGTAGAAAATATGTGTAAGTCTTTGAGTAGTGAAAGGAGGCTTACCAAGACATAAAATATATTGACACTAATATAAAAGATCAATACTCTTAAGAATATTTATTCTTAAAAAGTGTGTTAGTGGCGACAGACTGGCGGGTCAGGCCCAGCGGCCTGCCAGCGTGGTACACACGTCACCCCAACTGGAGTAGGGGCAGAGCAGAGCCTTCGCCCGCGCCCGGATCAGGCCCACCGGTGTGGTGGTCACGTGACCCCAATTGGAGTGGGGGCGGAGCGGAACCGCCACCCGTGCCCGCAGGGTGAGCAGACCTGCGACCAACCTGCAGATCAGGCCCAGCGGTCCGCAGGCGTGGTAGGAGGGGCAGGGCAGAGCCGCCGCCCACGCCTGCAAGGTAGGCAGACCTGCGACAGACCGGCGGATCAGGCCCAGGAGCCTGCCGGCGTGGTACACACGTCACCCCAATTGGAGTAGGGGCAGAGCAGAGTTGCTGCCCGTGCCAGGAACAGGCCCAGTGACCTGCCGGCATGGTAGTCACGACACCCCAATTGGAGTAGGGGCAGAGCAGAGCCGCCACCCGTGCCCGAAAGGTGGGCAGACCTGCGATCGACCAGCGGGACAGGCCCAGTGGCCTGCCGGTGCGACAGACACGTCACCCCATTTGGAGTAGGGGCAGAGCAGAGCCGCCGCCCGCGCCTGCAGGGTAGGCAGACCTGCAACCGACTGGCGGATCAGGCCCGGTGGCCTGCCGGCGTGGTACACTCGTCACCCCAATTGGAGTAAGGAGAGAGCAGAGCCGCCGCCCGCGCCTGCAAGGTAGGCAGACCGCCGCCCGACCCTGCAAGGGAGACTTTTCAACTATACAAGAGCAATATAAATATATAGGAGAAAAAAAATTTCAAAAACACAACAGTTTCACCAAGCAGAAAGAAACGCAAGCAGTATGAAAAGACAAGGAAAGAAAGGACCACAAGCAATGCAGGTCAACTCAACTTTAGAAGAGGTAACAGCTGCAGCAGATGGAATGTCAGATAAAGAATTCAGGATATACATGCTTCAGATGATCTGGAGTATCAAGGAAGACATTAGACAGCAAAATCAGACAATGAAAGATCACTTTGCCAATGAATTACACAAACAAAATCAGGAAGCAAAGGATCAACTATACAGGGAGATAGAGGTTATAAAAAACAAACAAACAGAAATCCTAGAAATGCAGGAAGCAATAAACCGACTTAAAAACTCAATGGAGAATACTACCAGCAGAGTAGAACACTTAGAAGATAGAACATCAGACAATGAAGACAAAGTATTTCAACTTGAAAAGAACATAGACAGCTCAGCAAGACTGTTAAGAAACCATGAGCAGAACATCCAAGAAATATGGGATAACATTAAGAGACCAAACTTAAGAGTCATTGGGATACAGGAAGGTACAGAACTCCAAACCAAAGGAATGAGCAATCTATTCAATGAAATAATATGAGAAAACTTCCCAGACTTGAAGAATGAGACAGAATCCCAAATCCTAGAAGCCTACAGGACGCCGAATGTGCAAAATCATAAGAGATCCACACCTAGACACATTATAATGAAGATGCCCAACATACAGAATAAGGAGAGAATTTTAAAAGCTACAAGAGAAAGGAAGCAGATTACATTTAGGGGTAAGCCAATCAGGATAACAGCTGATCTTTCAACATAGACTCTGAAAGCTAGAAGATCCTGGAATAACATATTTCAAACACTGAAAGAAAATGGGTTCCAACCAAGAATTGTGTATCCAGCGAAATTAAGCTTCAGGATGGAAGATGAAATTAAAACCTTCCACGATAAACAAAAGTTTAAAGAATTTGCAGCTAGAAAACCATCTCTTCAAAACATCCTCGGCAAAACATTACAGGAAGAGGAAATGGAAAATAACAATGAGAACCAACAGTGGGAGGTAGGACAGTAAAGGGGGGGGAAATAATCAAAGAGGAAAACAAACCATGTTTAGTAACAGAAATAAACAAATATGGCTGGAAGAACAACCCATATCTCAATAATAACCCTAAATGTTAATGGCTTAAACTCACCAATTAAGAGACACAGGCTAGTAGAATGGATCACAAAACAAGACCCAACAATAAGCTGCCTACAGGAGACGCATTTGATAGGAAAAGACATACATAGGCTGAAGGTGAAAGGTTGGGAAAAATCATATCACTCATATGGACTTCGGAAACAAGCAGGAGTGTCCATACTCATATCAAATAAAATAGATTTCAAGCCAAAGTTAATCAAAAGGGATAAAGAGGGACACTACATACTGCTTAAGGGAACCATACACCAACAAGACATAACAATCATAAATATATATGCCCCAAACAATGGTGCAGCTATGTTCATCAAACAAACTCTTCTCAAGTTCAAGAGTCTAATAGACCACCATACAATAATCATGGGAGACTTCAACACACCTCTCTCACCACTGGACAGATCTTCCAAACAAAAGTTGAATAAGGAAACTATAGAACTCAATAACACAATTAATAACCTAGACTTAATTGACATATATAGAATATACCACCCAACATCAAGCAGTTACACTTTTTTCTCAGCAGCACATGGATCCTTCTCAAAAATAGATCATATATTATGTCACAGGGCAACTCTTAGACAATATAAAGGAGTAGAGATAATACCATGCATCTTATCTGATCATAATGGAATGAAACTGAAAATCAACGATAAAAGAAGGAAGGAAAAAGCATACATCACTTGGAGAATGAACAATAGGTTACTGAATGATCAATGGGTTATAGAAGACATCAAGGAGGAAATTAAAAAATTCTTAGAGATAAATGAAAACACAGACACAACATATCGGAATCTATGGGACACATTGAAAGCAGTTCTAAGAGGAAAATTCATTGCTTGGAGTTCATTCCTTAAAAAAAGAAAAAACCAACAAATAAATGATCTCATACTTCATCTCAAAATCCTAGAAAAAGAAGAGCAAAACAACAGCAAAAGAAGTAGAAGGCAAGAAATAATGCAAATCAGAGCTGAAATTAATGAAATCGAAACAAAAGAAACAATTGAAAAAATTGACAAAACTAAAAGTTGGTTCTTTGAAAAAATAAACAAAATCGACAGACCCTTAGCCATGCTAGCGAAGAGAAGAAGAGAGAGAACTCAAATTACTAGCATATGGGATGAAAAAGGCAATATCACAACAGACACTTCAGAAATACAGAAGATAATCAAAAATTATTTTGAATCCTTATACTCCAATAAATTAGAAGATAGTGAAGGCATAGATAAATTTCTTAAGTCATATGATCTGCCCAGATTGAGTCAGGAGGATATAGACAACCTAAACAGACCAATATCAATTGAGGAAATAGAAGAAACCATCAAAAGACTACCAACTAAGAAAAGCCCAGGACCGGATAGGTATACAGCAGAGTTTTACAAAACCTTTAAAGAGGAACTAATACCAATACTTTTCAAGCTACTTCAGGAAATAGAAAAAGAGGGAGAACTTCCAAATTCATTCTACGAGGCCAACATCACCCTGATACCTAAACCAGACAAAGACACTTCAAAGAAAGAAAACTACAGACCAATATCTCTAATGAACCTAGATGCAAAAATCCTCAATAAAATTCTGGCGAATCAGATACAAAAACATATCAAAAAAATTGTGCACCATGATCAAGTAGGATTCATCCCTGGGATGCAAGGCTGGTTCAATATACGGAAATCAATAAATGTTATTCACCACATCAATAGACTTAAAAATAAGAACCATATGATCATCTCGATAGATGCGGAAAAAGCATTCGACAAAGTACAGCATCCCTTTATGTTCAAAACTCTAGAAAAACTAGGGATAACAGGAACATACCTCAATATTGTAAAAGCAATCTATGCTAAGCCTCAGGCTAGCATCATTCTGAATGGAGAAAAATTGAAGGCATTCCCTCTAAAATCTGGAACAAGACAGGGATGCCCTCTCTCTCCACTTCTGTTCAACATAGTTCTCGAAACACTGGCCAGAGCAATTAGACAGACGAAAGAAATTAAAGGCATAAAAATAGGAAAAGAAGAACTTAAATTATCACTATTTGCAGATGATATGATTCTATACCTAGCAGACCCAAAAGGCTCTACAAAGAAACTATTAGAGCTAATAAATGAATTCAGCAAAGTGGCAGGATATAAAATCAACATGCATAAATCAAAGGCATTCCTGTATATCAGCGACAAATCCTCTGAAATGGAAATGAGGACAACCACTCCATTCACAATATCTTCAAGAAAAATAAAATACTTGGGAATCAACCTAACAAAAGAGATGAAAGACTTATACAATGAATACTACAGAACCCTAAAGAGAGAAATAGAAGAAGATCTTAGAATATGGAAAAATATACCCTGTTCATGGATAGGCAGAACTAACATCATCAAAATGGCGATATTACCAAAAGTTCTCTATAGGTTTAATGCAATGCCAATCAAAATCCCAATGGCATTTCTTGTAGAAATAGAGAAAGCAATCATGAAATTCATATGAAAAAATAAAAGACCCAGAATAGCAAAAACAATGCTAAGCAGGAAGTGTGGATCAGGCGGTATAGCGATACCAGACTTCAAACTATACTACAGAGCAATAGTAACAAAAACAGCATGGTACTGGTACCAAAACAGGCGGGTGGACCAATGGTACAGAATAGAGGACACAGAAACCAATCCACAAAACTACAACTACCTTATATTTGATAAAGGGGCTAAAAGCATGCAATGGAGGAAGGATAGCATCTTCAACAAATGGTGCTGGGAAAACTGGAAATCCATATGCAACAAAATGAAACTGAATCCCTTTCTCTCGCCATGCACAAAAGTGAATTCAAAATGGATCAAGGAGCTTGATATCAAATCAGAGACACGCCGTCTGATAGAAGAAAAAGTTGGCTACGATCTACATTCGGTGGGGTCGGGCTCCAAATTCCTCAATAGGACACCCATAGCACAAAAGTTAATAACTAGAATCAACAAATGGGACTTACTCAAACTAAAAAGTTTTTTTCTCAGCAAAAGAAACAATAAGAGAGGTAAATAGGGAGCCTACACCCTGGGAACAAATCTTTACTCCTCACACTTCAGATAGAGCCCTAATATCCAGAGTATACAAAGAACTCAAAAAATTAGACAATAAGAGAACAAACAACCCAATCAACAAATGGGCCAAGGACCTGAACAGACACTTCTCAGAGGAGGACATACAGTCAATCAACAAGTACATGAAAAAATGCTCACCATCTCTAGCTGTCAGAGAAATGCAAATCAAAACCACCCTAAGATACCATCTCACTCCAGTAAGATTGGCAGGCATTATGAAGTCAAACAACAACAAGTGCTGGCGAGGATGTGGGGAAAAGGGTACACTTGTACATTGCTGGTGGGACTGCAAATTGGTGCGGCCAATTTGGAAAGCAGTTTGGAGATTTCTTGGAAAGCTGGGAATGGAGCCACCATTTGACCCAGCTATTCCCCTTCTCGGTCTATTCCCTAAAGACCTAAAAAGAGCATGCTACAGGGACACTGCTACATCGATGTTCATAGCAGCACAATTCACAATAGCAAGACTGTGGAACCAACCTAGATGCCCTTCAATAGACGAATGGATAAAAAAAATGTGGCATTTATACACAATGGAGTATTACTCTGCATTAAAAAATGACAAAATCATAGAATTTGCAGGTAAATGGATGGCATTAGAGGAGATTATGCTAAGTGAAGCTAGCCAATCCCTAAAAAACAAATGCCAAATATCTTCTTTGATATAAGGAGAGTAATTAAGAACAGAGTAGGGACGAAGAGCATGAGAAGAAGATTAACATTAAACAGGGATGAGAGGTGGGAGGGAAAGGGAGAGAGAAGGGAAATTGCATGGAAATGGAAGGAGACCGTCAGGGTTATACAAAAGTACATACAAGAGGAAGTGAGGGGAAAGTGAAAAATAATACAAGGGGGAGAAATGAATGACAGTAGAGGGGGTAGAGGGAGAAGAGGGGAGGGGAGGGGAGGGGAGGGGGGATAGTAGAGGATAGGAAAGGCAGCAGAACACAACAGACACTAGTATGGCAATATGTAAATCAATGGATGTGTAACTGATGTAATTCTGCAATCTGTATATGGGGTAAAAATGGGAGTTCATAACCCACTTGAATCAAAGTGTGAAATATGATATATCAAGAAATTTGTAATGTTTTGAACAACAACAATAAAAAATTAAAAAAAAAAGTGTGTTAGTTAGATTTTCATCACTGTAACCAAAATACCTGTTCTGAACACCTGAGAGGAGGAAAGGGTTCATTTTGAGTTCACAGTTTCAGAGATCTCAGTCCAGGGTCGACTGACTTCATTGCTCTGGGTGTGAGATGAGGCAGAACATCATTCATGGTGGAAGGGTGTGGTGGAAGAAAGCTGTTAGCTCATGGCATTCAGGAAGGAGAGAGAGGAGAGAGAGAGAGAGAGAGAGAGAGAGATATTCAAGGTGCAAGAATAAAATATAAACCCCAAAGTCACAACCTTAGTGACCAACTTCCTCTGGCCATGCCCTACCTGCCTATAGATACCCTACTTAGTCTATTTGAATTTGGTTGGACTGATTAGGCTATAGCGCTCATAAATTAATCATTTCACCTCCTGCATTAACACAGGAACTTTGGGGGGACACCTCATGTGCAAACCATAACAAAAGGATACCTTACAGTAAGCAAAAGTGAAGGTTACTAGTTACAAACTAAGATAGCCACAGGACTCCTAACGAAAATGGATTAGTAAGTATTAAGACTATATAAGGAACTTTCACAGACTAATAAGATAAAACAATCATATGGAAAAATGAGCAATAGGCATGAATGAACATTTCACAGAAGAAGAAACATGTCTGACTAATAAATCCAATAAGAGAGGTTTAATATTGCTAGTGATCAGAGAAACACATTTTACTTATTTTTTTTTTTTTTTTTTTTTTTTGTGTGTGGGTGTTGGAGATCGAACCCAGGGCCTTGAACATAAGAGGCAAGCACTCTACCACCTGAGCTATATCCCTGGCTGAAGAAACACATTTTAAGCACAATGATAATATGTTTTACCCCTGCTCAATTGGCAATTAAAGATCTGGTCATAGGAAGTTTTGGAAAGATTATGGAGCCACAGAGCCTCTTATACTGGTAGGTGTATATATTTATGAACCACTTGGGAGAAGATCTTGGCCTTATCCCTTAAAACTGAACATCCACATACCCTATGACTCAGCAATTTCATTTTAGATATATATTCAAAAGAAACGTTCATGCATCTAAAACAGGAGACTTGAGTAGGAAAAGATTACTACTATCATTTTTCACAACACAAACCTGAAAACAACTTAAATGTCCATTAGTAGAAAATTAAATAGGCAATGTATATTCACACAGTGGAATATTATACAGCGGTGAAATGTGAATGAACTGCAACTCAAAGCAACAACATGATGGTTGGATCTGTGGCTCAGTGGTAGTGCACTTGCCTGGCATATATGAGGCACTGGGTTTGATTTTCAGCACCACATATACATAAAAATAAAAATAAAGGTCTAAACTAAAAAATAAATAAAATTAAGAAAAAAACCCAACAACACCATGAATGGATAATCTTAGTGACCTAATATTTAGGGAACAAAAGGAAAATCTGGAAAAACTATATATAACATCTTGTACTTTTTATAAAGCTTGAAATAACTAAAATTTTATAAAAACATATCTTTTAGAAGAACATATAGATGCAATAAAACTTATCTTAAAAGAAAAGCACAGGGTTAATGGATACGGGATTAAGAATGATTATCGGGGTGGGTAGAGTCAGAGAATGTGATGAGTGGGACCATATGGTATAGGCTATGGCCAGGATCCTAGCTCTTGTTTGGATCTGTGGGTTCAGGGGTCCTCATTATATTATTTAAAAGAAGTAAATAAAAGCAAGCCATGTAGATACTAAGGGGGAGTCTGTGTCATAAACCAAAGACAGCAGTCTATTTAGTTCTATGCAGTTGAATAGCAATAAAAGGGAGAAAAAGAAGAAATGTAAATGTGATAATTGTTAGATGGAACTGTATCAAATTCTCTTCCCACGGAGGTCGGTTCAGTTCACTTTCCATGTCTTTTATATTCCAAAGCTCTTTACTGAGCAATCGTAATGGATTGAAATCCATCTTGAGGGAACTGTCACGAGTCCCTTGGGAGGTTAACTCCTCAGACTTACAAATGGCTTAGCTGGAAGGAAAACCCATGGCAGGCGTAGTCTGGGGTGACTTTCACCCCTTGGAAGAATTAACTCTGTTGCTTCTGCCCTTATGGTCACTTGGCTCAAGATTCAAAGTCCCTAGAAGAGCTGAGAGTGTAATTGAACGGTAGAGCATTTGCCTAGCATCTGTGAGGTCCTGGTTCCAACCCCAGGGTCATGTGTCCAACCCCCCCCCTCCCCCACACCCCCCCTTCCCACACCAAATAAAAGGTCCATAGAAAGAGATGGCCCATGTGGCATATGCATGGCTCGGGTCTCCTCTGGTCTTTCCGTAATTAGAGGAAGCACCTGCTGGGCAGAGCCTCCAGGCACCTCTTTGGCATCTGTAGTGAAAAGGCAGATGCTCACATTTACTGTCTTACCAAGATGGCACATCTGGAGAAGAAGAAAGGACGCTAGGTGGCTAAAACAGAATGCAGATTCACTATATGCTTTAATGATTATGTTGTCAGTGGTAAATACCAGCCACAATTTATTATGTGCCTACAATGATTCTAAAATGCATTATTTCCCTATATTGACTGTAAGTAGCCAGAGGGCAGGGTCTCAGTCTTGTTCTAGGCTGACTTGCTGGCCTTCCAACCAGAGCCTGCTGAGTTACATGCATTCAACCAACAATTCAATGACTTCAGTGAGGCAGGCACCATTCCTGACAGAAAGGCTGAGTACTCTGGTGCTGGTCCACTACCCTGGTCTGCCTCCTACAACCATCTGTCATGTTCCACCGATTCCATTCCTAAAGATGCTGCAGGTCTGGTCTCCCCAGCCTCCCCCCATCGCTCCTCCCAGCCCAGCCCTTATCCTCTTTTGCCTGGAATGCTGCCTGAGCTCTTGCTAGGCTTCTTGGCTCTGATTTTCTGCCTTCATGATCTCTTCCCTGCATTGTCACTGAGATTTTTTTTTTTTTTTTTGGTACCAGGGACCGAACCCAGAAACACCTAACCTCTGAGCTACACCCCCAGCCCTTTTTAATTTTATTTTGAGACAGGGTCTCACTAAGTTGCTTAGGGCCTTGCTAAGTTGCTGAAGCTGCATTTGAGCCTGCAATCCTCCTGCCTCAGCCTTCTGAGTCACTGAGGTTACAAGCATGTGCTACTGTGCCCAGCCAGTTTCTTTAAAACAAAACAAAAACAACAACAATAACAAAAAAACGTTTTCTGACTTGCTGCTTCTATGGAGAGGGGCAGCAATTTCTCAAAGGGGCTAGGAGATCATGCCAGGTGGACAAGCAGTACAGTTCACAGCAGAAAGAAAGAATTTTTATAGTACTGTGTGTGGGAGACAGGGGCCTTTCCATGGTATTCAGGTGGCTGTTATTGGGACCACAATTAAAGAAGGGTGTTAAAAAATAAAAGGATAGAAAAGACTACTGTTAATAGATCAAATGCTTTGTACCTGGTATTTGGCTCAGACTGTTTTATTGAGTTCTCACAATACCATTTTGAGCAGGCTTCCATTTTAGAGATGAGTCCATTAAGGCTCAGAGAGATTAGGAAGGTACTTAAGATCACACAGCTTGTGAATGGTGGAGTTAGAATACCCCAATCCTATTCCATTTCAGATCTTTCTGGCTCCAAAACCTCCTACTCACAAATAAGTGCATCAGAAGTATGTGTTCATGGCACTCGAGGACACTTTGGAGGAAACAGGCCAACAGACCTGCAAAAGAGAGTCAGGAGAGACCTTCATACAGGGAGCTCCGGGGCACTAGGAGACCCCCTGCACCCCAGAGTCAGAGTGCTTGGGAGAAGTCTCCTTCCTGGCTGAGAAGTTGGGTGAATGAAATAATTTCACAGCCTTGAATTTTCACCTCTGAGTTACTTAATTCTCCTGGGCACATCTGATAGATGGAGGGAAAGGAGTCGAGGGAGAAGGTAGAAGCAATGGCTGGAAAAAAAATGAATTAATTAAGGCAGTTAATGAGTTTAGCTGTGAGTGGAGGGGCAGAGTTACTGATCTGACCATTGCTGGGCGTAGGGACCTTGTGGGCTCCAGTCCCCAGTCTGCTGTAGATTCTGTGATCTCAGGGTGGTATTCGTCCGTGACCATGTCACCCGTGAAATAACGGGGTTACGATCAGATCCCGGGTCCCTCCCTGTGCATCTTCAGTGAGACTGACAAATGAGCAGAGATCACTGCTACAGTCTCCCCATGGGACTGACTGTTCACCGTGGCTTTATTTCCAAGGGCCAAACATTGGGTGTGGGGGTGGGGAAGCTGGACTCTTCGTTTTTTAAAAATTGTTATTTATTTATTTATTTTAGTAAAAATGATTATAAATTGCCTGTGGCTGGGACTTGGAACAGGGAGTGACTGCAAATGGGCAGGAGGGATCTTTTTGGGGTGATGGAAATGTTCTAAAATTGGATGATGGTGATGATTGTATAAGTCTGTAAATTTATAAAAACCATCGGATGCTATGTAAATTATGCCTCAATAAGGCAGTTAGAAAGAATTATAAATACTGGGGAAAAAAATATACACCCAATCATGGCGGTTGCCTCACAGATAACTCACTGTGTGGAAGGTATTCTGGGGAAGCGGTGATGAACGAGCTCGCTCTGCCTTTTACGGAGCTAGTAAATGAGCCCGGGGAGGAGAGGGCTGTGAATACAAATGACTCCAGCACATGGAAGCAGGTGGTGAAGAAGGCAGAGCCAGAATCAGGAGGAGGGGATTTAGGAGAGTTTGATGAGATCCTAATGAGGATGGGAACCAAGTCTGAACCTGTGAGAGGCTGATAATGGAAAAGGAGGGCCGAGCTGTCTGTGCAGTGGGCTGAGAGCCAGGAAGGGAGGGGTGGGGCAGGTCCGGGGGAGGGGGGATGCCTATCTCTCTTTTAAAAAATTTTTTTGGTACCTGGGATTAAACACAGGGGCACTTAACCACGGAGCCACATCTTTAGCCCTTTTTTATTTTTTGAGAGAGGGTCTCGCTAAGTTGCTCAGGGCCTCACTAAGTTGCTGAAGCTGGCTTTGACCTTGCAGTTCTCCTGCCTCAGCCTCCTGAGCTGCTGGGATTACAGCTGGCAGGATCTACGTCTAGGTGCCTAGTGACCACCTGGTCCAGGACAGCCCCAAAGTGACCGTGGGGAGGGGAGGCTGATTGCTCTCATGGTGTTGGGAAGGCTGAAAATGGCCATGGTTAGGCTCCCTCGTTGAGGCTCCCAGAGGGCTGTTATAGTTTTTAGTGTGTAGCCAAGGCCATGAGTCTGCTGTTACAGTTAGTGTGTAGTCAGGGTCAGAAACACTCTGATTAAGCGTATGTACTCAAGGTCAAAAACACTTGTTGGTGAGCACGCACCCACCCATGTAACCTGTTGGCAATGTGCCTTCTTTGTTTGGCCTGCATGTAAACAAGGGTCTATGGAAAAGACCTGGGGTGGGGGTGGGGGGTAAATGGGGTTAAACAGAACTGACTGGGGCAAAAAATGAAACTGTCTGGGGGCTGCAGCTGAAGCTGCAGGCTGTTGCCACCTCTGAATAAAGCATGTCTATTACCCTGTGTCTTGCATCTTCTTCCACCTGCTGGGATCCTGAATTTGTTTCCTGGGTCTGAGCCCCTACCCAACACACATGGCCCTTTGGCCACATGGTTATAGGGACCGTGTGCAAGACTGGGCTTCGTGACTGGGGAAGATGGGGTCACTGGTTAGTAAGTGGCCAAACCAGGATTTGGGTTCCAGAGTTTGGCTCTCAAGCCCAGCCCCCTGTGACCTGCTTTACTGAAAAGGCTTAGACTGAGTGAGGCACCCAAGGTCACACAGCAGACAGTGGTGAGGCTGTGATTCAAATACAGTTCTGCCAAGGCAGAGGCTAATCCCTCAAGCCTCACCTTTCCCGTGCTGAGGATGGGGTGAGATCAGCTGGTCCTGCTTTCTTTCACCCTCCAGGACTCTGAGTGCCCCAGTAAGAGCTGAGGGAGGGATGGAGGGCTGACCATTCAGCGGAGGTCATGGGGTTCGGAATGGACAAGCAATCTCTTCTCAACCTGACTTTCTATAATGAGGAGAATTGAAGCTAAATTCTAAATTCCCCTTTTGGGGTGCTTGTCACTCATGCTGGCAGGAAATGGTCTGAAGAGACGCCTGCTCAGCATCTAAAAAGGCAGGCCAAGGAGAGAGCACTTTGCTGTGTTCACCCAAGGAGGGAGAGGGCAAAGCTTTGCACTCACCTCCTTCACCCTCTGCTTTTCTCTCTTATAATTGGAGAGTTCTCATTCGCTCACTTAGCGGGATAACAGGTACTGAATGCACCCTAGAACCAGCGTCCCCTCATGGCCCAGTGACCAAATTTATTCCCATTGGTGTGGGTTCTGAGCCAGGTGTAGATTCCATGAGAGAATAACTCTCTCAAGGGATCTTGGAAGATAAGTCAGGGACAGAAAGGGGAGGAAGGAAGGGGACACTATATGTCCTGGGCATTCCTGCTTCATCAGGAGGAAACCTGGGTGGAGAGAAGGGGACCTACTCCCTTAGTGAGGTTCTGGGATTTGGCTTACTTTCTTCTACCTCCTTCTGTGCTCCTCTTCTGCCCTAATGCCTTCCAGTCCCAGGACAGCAGTGTCTGTGGGCTCCACCTGGTGTAGGTGTAATTCCCATGACTCTAACCTCTACCCTGGACTCTGCCTTTATTCCCACAGCTACTCTGCTTCCAGAGTCTTTTCATGCAGTGCCTCATTCTCTGAACACAGCCTTTTCAATTTGCCCTTTAGCTGAACTCTGCGGGAGAAAAGGCACATGCTTGGAGATTGGCCACAGTCTAGCCTCAGGGGGGGATTTGGTGCCATCCAGCAGCCATTTGAGCTGGTCCTCTGATTGATTCCCCTTCATGACTGTCCAGTTCTTTGTCACTTTCTTCAAGCCCTTTGCTCCATCAATGTCTCCTCCATCACCTGCTTTATTGAGCAAATTGCATTGGGTTGCCCCATGTACCCGCCACATAGGTTTATATTATAGTTACCCCTTACACACAGGGAATGCATTCCAAGAGCCCCAGTGGATGCCTGAAACTGCAACAGTACTGAACCCTGGATATATGTTGTTTTTTTTTTTTTTTCCTCCATGCATACATGTATACCTAAAACACTTATAACAGTATACTGTAATAATAGTTTGCCCTTTGTTATTGCCTATTATTAAGTAAAATAAAGGTTACTTGAACATGAGCACTGCTATACTGAGACAGTCAATTCGATAACTGCTTAGTGACTAATGGGCAGGTAGCATATACAACATGGATACACTGGACAAGGGATGATTCCACATCTCAGGTGGGACACAGCAGGATGGGGCAAGATTTTATTGTGCTACCCAGAAGGATGCACAATTAAAAACTTATGAATTATTTCTGGAATTTTCCATTTAATATTTCCAGACTAGGCTGACTCCAGGGAACTGAAACCATGGAAGGTGAAGCCATGGATAAGGGGCACTACTATAATGATTTATTTACATATTTCCCCAACTTAACTGTGCCCTTCTTTGGGTCTGTCTCTTACTCCTCTTTTTGTTCCTAATGCCTGACCCAGCACCTATAACTGCCTAGTGCTTAACTGCCTAGTGTTTTGGGGTGCATAAGAACAGATCAGAGTGGCCAAAGCAAGGGACACAGGCCTGTCAAAGGCTAGTGGCAGAGGCCAGCTCAGAGAGACAACCTGACACTTGTTCCTGTGAGCTGGGAGGAGCTCCAGAAGGTCTCCTGGGATCCTCATGCTTCTCAGCTGCCATTAAAATAAGGAAGATCTGTAACTGCTCTCTGCATTCTAAAAATCCTACATAAATGCAAAATCTGAGGCCTTTTGATCTTTTACAGTGGGGTTTCCATGGTGACAGTGGCCAAGGCCTGCATGGGGGCAGCTGTGCCTCACAGGGCCAGGCCCAAGTCCCACCTGTATGTGTTTAAGAACACCCCTTTTTCTTCATGCCCACTGGGCCGGTGGACACAGGTTTCCAAGTCTCTTCTCTCCCACTCATTAAACAGCAGAAGAAGCCACTAATTTCCCTGTAGAGAGCTTGGGAGAGGGGGACGTTAGAGCCCTGACCCTGAAGGACCAGGCTGTACCCACGCACTCTAGGCTTCTTGGTTCAACCCCAAGTGCCACCACCCAATGTCACCTGACCTGGCTGGAGCAGGGATTTTTTCAGCCTCTTTCTTCTGGGAGGGGGCTTCTCTGGGGTGGAAATTTTTGCTTGTTTCTTACCTCTATCTTACCCTTCTGGGATTCACCTGGGCTTGGTCAAGAACCAGCTCTTCTGGATCTCACTTTTCTCACTTGAACAATCAGAGGGTCACACTTAATATTAAGAAGTTGTTCTAAATATACTGTGTCTCTGGGTGTACCAGCTTCCACCCCTTCACCCCACGCCCCCTCTCCCTCTCTCCACCCACATCATATCCTCCATCACATCCCCTCTCCCCACTCCCTCCTGTCTCCTTCTCAACTCCCTTCACACCCATTTCCTGTGCACACCTGACTCCTGGTGCCCAGACCCACCTTTACCCACTGGCCTTCTGGCCTTTTCTGGAGAGGCTCCTGGGAGTCTCCTCACCTTTCTGTCGGGCCTCTGAGCTCTGCCCAGGCCATCCTTGAAGATGGAGGGAAAGGAAGTGAACAGATGAGGCTATTATGAAGCATAAGTCTCTGTGACTGTCCCCAAAGTGCCCCCCGACCCCAAGTCAATCATGACTTTCTCTTGCCTAGGGGGACGTGCATACCAGGGCCTTTCTCCATAATTTCCTATCACAACCTGGCCTGCCTGAGGTCCCTTGTGTCCCTTGCCTTGGTCATTAACTGCACAGAGGCGGGTGCAGGGGGAGCTTTGTGGCCCGAGCCTTTCAGCTCCTGCCTTGTGTGAGAGCTGTGAGGACCAAATGAGGTCATGTTAACAGTCGCCTGCTCAGGGCTAAGAAATGGAGCCCCGCCTCTGTAGATGAAAGCTCCTACTTTGTATTCCAAAGTTGAATGCTCTGGTGGAACAGCAGGGGAAGAGCCACCTCCCCAAGTCCTGATGTCACCCTGCCTTCTCAGCTGGGCAAGCAAAGGGTCAGGAAGCCGAGAGGCCATTTTGGGTGGAGACCCATAGAGAGGTGACGGGCCATGGGGATGAGGGCAAAGGCAGGTATCCCCTAGGTCACCTTGAGCAGGTGGTTCTCTTTCTCTGTGTGACTTCTGACCACTTGATTTTCTTCATCTGTTCAAAAGGAGATAACACCCGGTTCATACAATTGTCTAGACAGCAACAGCAAGAGGACAATGAGAAAAACACCTAGAATAACAGCTGTGTCTGAGGCCAGGCATTTAAGCTTATTCTCAGAGGAGGAAGACGTCAGAGGAGATGTGTGCAGGAGGTCACTCCCATCATTCAGCGGTTCCTGCCTTCTCAGAAGACCCCCAGCCTGTGTGGAGACCCCCTTGGGACCTTGAGTGAGGGCCCAGGCAGCCACTGACTCAGCCATTCATGGTCTAGTGGTCCTTCTGTTTATATCTTATCATTCAGAAATCTTGGCTGCTCTAGTCTTTCCCACTGTTATCCCATTCTATAGCCGAGGAAACTGAGAAACAGAGAAGTCAGTAGTTTCCCCTAAGTTGTACAGCTGGTAATTGGCAGAGCTGGGATTTGAATCAAAGCAGTCCAATTCCAGAATTGACGCTCTTAACCACTAACAGTATTTTGCCTCTACAGGTTGAGTATCTCTTATCCAAATGTTTAGGATAAAAAGTGTTTCAAATTTCAGATTTTTAAAAATAATTTTGGGATACTTCCATATGTGCAATGAGATATCTTGGGGAGGGGGCCCAAGTCCTAATAAGGAAATCCATTTATGTTTTGTCTGCACCTTAGAAGGTGTAGCCTAAGGGGAAGGTGGAACCAGGCTGCTGAGAGAGACAGAGTCAGGAGAGAAAAGTAAGAAAGGGTAAGGTCGCGGTGATTTTATATGATTCATTTATTACACTTGCATTTTGATCTGTCGCCTGAGATCAGGGGTGGAGTTTTACTTTTGTGTCATGTTGGTGCTCAAAAAATTTGGGATTTGGGAACATTTCAGATTTTGGATTTTGGATCAGGGATACTCAACTTGTATTAAAAAAAAATCTAAGGGATGGTATCTCCTTTGTTTCTGTTTCCTTCTTTCTTCTTTTTCTTCTTTTCCTTTTTGGTGCTGGGGATGGAATGGGGGCCCCATGAACCCTACCTCTGAGCGCCACCCGTGCCCGAACAGGGATTTCCCTCTCTCACCTTTCTCTCCTGAGTCTGTCTCTCTCAGAAGTCTGGCTCCACCTTCCCCTCCTTAAGACTCTGATTTGGTGGATGAGGCAAGGCTTTCCAGACTTAGCTCTCTGGAAGGATATTCAGGGCCCACTAACTGTGGCTTTACTCTGCTCTCATCCTCTTCATGCAGATGACATCTTGTTTTCATCTCCTACCTTTGTATAAATTAGTATGTTGGAAAATTCCCAAAGCCTTTCTGGAATATTCTGTTCTGCTTTCCCATCCCAAATGCATCTGGTTCTTTTCTGCTTGTAGTTTATAGCAGGAGGTTTTCTCTGGGGGACTATATCCTGGGAAACCCTGCCTGCTCCAGCCCACAGAGCCACCTCCTGCTGACCACCAAGCCTCGGGGGGCAGGCCCTTCTCAGCCCCAGTGTATCATTACTCAATTCTGTTTTTCCTCTTTCCATACTTTAGAGTCATTATAGGCTAAACTCTTCTCATTCGTATTCTTCTTCTTTTTTTTTTCTTTATTTGTTTTTTAAACACCATGGCACATATTTCCTCTGGACAGAGTGCTTCTTTCTGCTTTAACTCTTGCTTGATTTGTTTTTATATGTTAGTTGTCAAAATAATGAATTTGTTCATTAGCATCCTCAGTTGATAGCCTGTTAGTTTCTTTTTCTTAAAAGTATCATGATCCAGAGTAATGGATTTAAATATATTTGGCCTGTTTCAATCTATTGCCATTACTGTACTTACGGATACATTGTCACACCTCTGGCCAGGGGGAGCCTCTTCCCCTGGACTCCTGAGTTCTTTTGACCTGACCTTGGTTTCTCCCATTGCTTCCTTAGTATCTGGGGTGACAAGTTGCTCCAGGCAAGTCACATGCCAAGGCATCATTTTCAGGGGTCTCTTATGCCAGGATGGTGGGAAAGTGTCTAACTGAGGTTTTAAAGAGTTCTTTACAATATCCACAACAGAGAGAAGGGTTAGGAAAGTAGGAGGTAAATCTCTCCTGAATTTCCAGGTTATTTAGGGACTCCTTTGGATTTGGGGAAGGGATATGGCTATGCGGTGAAGGACCAACCCAGAATGGAGTGGGGAGGAGTTTCCCCAAGAAAAATGAAGTGTTAGGGTTTTGGAAGGTGGCAGAGAGCAAGCCACATTCCCCTGTGGAACCTGGGAGCTGGCAGACTCTGCTGGGTGGCCGTGATTGTAGGAGGCCACTCATAGGTAGCCGTGGACTTGACTCCTTCAGGGAAAATCCCTGTTCCCAGGCTTAGCCAGGCAGAAACAAAGCTGCCATAGACCTCAAAGCCTAGACAATAGGTATCCTAGAAATCATCCCTTGATGGAAGCCTAGAGACTTCCTGGTTTCCTACAAGTTCTGCTTTTTCATCTTGCACAGGCTTTCAGGATGGGGCTCAACTTGACAGCAACTTGGAGGATGGCAGATTGCATTTAGTTTAAGAAAAGTCAGTTCTCACATCTGTGCGCAGTTGTCTGTGGCCATGTCCTTACTTTTGAGGAAAACTGTCTGACTTGGGACGTTTTTTTTCCCTTGGCCTAACTCTCTAGGGAACAGGAGGCTGTCCTTTCTCCAGATGTAAACAATAGGAAGGGAGAATCTTTCCCTTTAAAGCCCTTATAAACTCACCCCCCACCCCTGTAATCCAGTGACTCTGGAGGTTGAGGCAGGAGGACCACAAATTCAAGGCCAGGCTGGGCAACTTGGTGAGACCCTGTCTCAAAATAAATATTAAAGCCCTTCTAAATGCCAGTGGTGATGATTTCCCTCTGTGCCTTCTTGTCCCCAGAACTCTAGTCTCATTCTGGTTTCTCTTTCTAGCCCTGCACACCAATCCCTCCTCTGGGAAACACTTTACTGAGCTCTGTATACTTGGAACCATGTATAAATGGAGGAATATCTTACCTCTGGGCCTTGGTGCATGTAGGTACATCAGGTAAGATTAGGTTCAGCTGTCTTTTTTTTTGTTTAAACAACAATAAAACAAATAAGTGGTTAAATATGACGTTTATCTTTTGGCAGGTAAAAGAAGCCAGAGGGGACCTCTTCGGGGTCAGTATATAGTTCCACAGTTATCAAGACACAGGCTCCTTTTAAATACATCTCCATCATTTTTAGTAGTGGCTTCCATCCTCAAGTTTGCTTTATGGTACAAAATGGCTACTAGCACTCCAGCCACCAAGCCCATGTTCCAGGTGGGAAGATGGAAGAACTAGGCTATATCTTCTAGTTGAGTTAGAACTCCTTATAAGAAACCCTAAAAACTTATGTTTATTTCCCATTATTCATTCTTAGCCCTAAGGAAGTCTGGGAAATATAGTCTTAGAAATATCCACCAGGTAACAAGTTGTTCTAAATATAAGGACGAAGAGATGGATGGATGGATACTGGGCAGGAGCTAGTAATCTGTGCAATCAATGCCCTTTCTGTTTGTTGAAGTTGCTCTCTATTGACCCTTTAACTGTTGGCTAAGATGTGTCTTCTTTAAGCATACAGACCTCTTCTAGGTGTTTCCCCTTGATTTTCTCATTATCATGCCATATTGCACCTGCTGGTTCACTTGTCCATCCCCCCACGTGAACAGTGAGCTCCAGGAAGACAAGAATTGTAGGAGCTCAATAAATGCTTATGCAGTGGATGCTTGCAGGGGGCTGGGGCGGCCTTCACTCCAGAGCATTTCACCCAAATCTCCCTGTTCAGGATGCTGTTATAGCCTCCCATTTGATCTTGCAGCTTTCCCCCTTGAGTACCACAAACATGTACTCAAATCTGTTTTTTTGAAAGAGAAATGGCCTCTTCCCACAGCACCCAGGGCTGGCATGTGACTTGCACCTTCACTGTTTTGCAGAACAACTGGTGTATACAAAACAGCATTTGAGGCTGCCTGGGCAGTGGTTGGTAGGCTAATAAAATAAAAAGAAATTTATAAGTGGCAAGGAATTTGAACTGAAGCATGGTTCCATTTTGCGCAGGAAGCCAGGCTGTTCTGCATAACTTGACATCCAGCCAAGGCTCTTGGAGTTGCTCAAGCCAAAGGCTCTTGCCTCCTTCTCATCTCTGTTGGCGCCTTTCAATTTAATTCCAAGTGGAGGGGTTCCCAGTGTCCCCGGTGCAGATGTTTACCATCTCTTTGCTGAGACTGCTGGTCTTCATGTTTTTTTTTTTTTTTGCAAATGGCTGACCCAAGATGAAAATCTTGCCCTTACTGTCCCAGAAACTGGTTCCCAGTTTTCAGTTATCTATCACTATATATCATCCCATTCCAGTAAGGAGTGGCTTAAAATAACAGTTTGTCATCTCTCATTCTGTGGTTTGACTGGGCTTAGCAGGGGCAGCTCACCTGCTCCTTGGGTATTATTTGTCTCTCAAGCGTCCACTTTCAGCTGGGAGCCCACCTGTGGCCAAGACATTAAAACCTCTCCTCTCCAGATCCTCTTTCTACCTGGCCTCACATCATTCCATAGCTTCATTTGAGCTTCTTTCAGCAAGGTAGCTAGCTTGCTGGGGGGAACTTTCTAGAAGGGCAAGCCCTGATTTGCAAGTGCTTAACTTATCAGGCTTCATGCGTGATAATATCCCGTGGGACAAAGCAAGTCACTTGGACAATCTGACAGTCAATAACACAGGCCGTGAATACTTGGGCCACAGTGCAATAGTCTACACCAGTGTCCTCAGAGGAGACCCAAGTGGGGGAGGGAGTAGACGGACCTGGAGAGTTTATATGACTTATTCTTTGACCCCCAGTGGCAGAGCCAATCAGGGAAGGTGACAGGAAAATAGGCCAATAGTGAGACATCTAATTGTGAAAAACTAAGTTCCCCATCATGGAAAGTATTCAAAGACCACCTCTCGGTGGGGATGTATGTGGAGGGAATTCTTGCCCGCGGTGGGAGCTGGACTAAATAATGGATAAGCTTCCTTCCAACTCTCAGTCTATTTAAAGCTCTCCTTGGCAGCCTGAGAGCCTTTGTCTCACAGATAGCAAATTCACGTGTCAGGCTACTTGCGAGGGGTGGGGGACTTTGTCTTCTAGGTGGGAAATACCATTGCTGAGTATTTAGGGATTTGGCTTCTAGGTGCTGGCAACATTCTTTGTGCTCTCATGGATTGACAGCTGCATTAGGAGTGAGAGGGTGGAGCTTCCTGTCCTGTCCAGTCCTGTGAAAGACCAACAGGAAGTCCCTAGTGGCCCTGGACAGGTATGTCAGGTGGCCTTGCAGGAAGCTCTTGGGCTCCATGGAGGAGCCAGGGGATGAGGCAGAAGTGGGGGAAAGGGCAAGGAAGGCTCTGGAGGGCCGGGAGAGGCCACTCCCCTCCCTCATCTTATCAGAGCAGCTCAACTTTTGCGTCCTTGCAGTTTTCTTGTAGGATTTTTGTTTGGTTTGGAGAAAGGGGTCTAGGGTGGCATTAAGGGAGGGCTGCTGAGGTGAGAAGGAGCAGGCAAGGTTGGAGGCCAGAGCCCAGTGTCAGCTCCAACACCAAGGCACAATTCTGGAACCCACTGCTCTGAGGATGCAGGCCTGGGATGCTTGGTGCTTCTTACCCAGTGGTGGTACCAAGTCCACCTAAAGGTGGTGAGAGGTCTGCAGATGATGAATCCTGGGCCAGGGACACTAGGATGTCCATTCCCCAGGAGCCCTCAGGGAGAGTAAGGTACTGGTCCTGCACCAGATCTCACTGGAAAATCTGTTGCTTCTCCCAAGTTCCCAGATGACCCCCTCTGGGTAAGCCTGGAACCCAAGTCTTTTGGCTCTAGAGTACCCGGGTCCCTTAAGGCTAAGGCACTTTGTGACTCAGGGAGTCCACCTCCCCACCTCAGCTCCAGGCAGGCATTCTTAGGGCAGCAGATCCAATGAACAACACACCCTTTCTACCTCAAGACAGAAACAGATGGGGCCAGTCAGGTGGTCAGGGCTGAGTGTGTTGGCCTGAGCTAGTGCCTCTGTGAGAAACAGGCCACTGCGCTAAGCTCTGGGCCTGTCTCGAGGACCTTCCTGTCGCTGTTCCATGACACTCCCCCTACTTAAATTCATTTTGTGTTGTCGTGAAACAGATGACCACAGATTTAGCGCCTTGAATTGACACAGATTATTCTATCGCGGTTCTCCTGGGCCAGGAACATAAGCACGGCCAGCTGGTTCCCTTGCGCGGGGTCTCCTAGGCTGCCATCCAGGTGCTAGCTGCCAGCTTGCTCCTGGGGAGTCTCCACTCAGAAGAACCCACTTCCAGGCTCACTCAGGGCGTTGACAGAGCTCATTTCCTTGCAGCTACCCTGCTGGAAGCTCTTACTTTTTGACGGCATTGAGTACAGGCTGCCTTCAGGTCTGAGGCCCCCAGCTCCTTTTCACATGAGATCCTCAACCTGGCCACTGACTTCCCTGCTGGCTCCCCTTTCCCCTCTAGAGGGCGCAGTTTCCCCCGACCTTTAAGTGCAACAGCGTTGAGTCAGGACTACTCAGGAGAATCTCCCTGTAGATGGACTCAAAATCAACTGCTTTGGGAACCTCAGGGACATCTACAACATCCCTTCATCTTTGGTCATATGCTATTGGCCACAAGTAAGTCACAGCTGCCCCTAACCCTTAGACTTAAGGGGAGGAGGTTATACAGGGTGTGAAGGGCAGGGGGTGGGAAACTTGAACACTAAGGGGGTCACCCCAGGCTCTAGGACCCTAATCCCTTCCCTCACTGGCTGATTGGGACCTCTCCCCTCTACTTTCCCTTCACAGCTCATCCTGACCTGCTTGACCCTGTTGGTAATCTAAGGTTCAATTTTCCATCTTACCTCAGAACAAGTTTTCTCCTAGCTGTTGAACAAGGTAAAAATCCCCGGATCAAAGAAGAAGTCCTCCAAAGTGGATAGTGCATTACTACGGTGTGGGGCCTCTGCCTTACCCCAAAGAAGTGACCAGTGATGGATAATTTAGATATCTATGACTAGTCATTAGAAATGATGTATTCAAGGGGCTGGGGGTGTAGCTCAGTGGTGGAGTGCTTGCCTAACATACCTGTTGTCCTGGGTTCCATTTCCAACACTGCAAGAAAAAAAAGAAAAGATAAAAGAAAGATGTATTTGGATGCTGGGAAGGCCACTCTCAATTGCTCAGTTTAGATTACCGCTCCCGGGGCTATCTATTATAGAGTGTTGGGGTTGTGCATTCCTCCTCCTGCCATTCCAGAGGATGACTGGCCTGATACATCATCTGCATTTTGTGTGATTGGCAGGTTCCTGGTACCAAGGGAATTGTCCCAGTCTTTTTTTCAAAGTGTTAATAATGTTAATGGTAGTAGATCTCATTAATTAAGCACTTACTGTGTGCCAGGCATTGTGCTATACATTCTGTATAGCCCTTGATTAACTCTATGAGGTGGATATTTGTCCCCATTTTAGAAATGTGAATGTCTGAGAGTCTGAGCCTCAGGTCCAAGGTCCCAAAGTTGGTGAGTGGCAGAGGTAGGATCAACCTGTCTCAGGAATGTCAGACTGCAAACCTGTGTGATATTGTCTCTTAGGCGCTGAGTGTACCTGCCCTCAGTGTTGGTATGCATGCACCCTGCACATCTCCAGTCCCAACCACGGATGGGACTCTCTGAGGCAGCCCTCAACTGGCCTAAGGGAGTGTGAAGGGAGGGAGTATGGGGCAGAATGGCTGCTCCTGGGCACAGGCCAGGGTGGGGGACCGTTCTGGGTCCCTTTGCAACATAGCATCCCTGGGAGCCCCCTGAAACCTCAGAGGTACTGACATAAGTGCCGAGTAGTTAAGAGAGAAACAAATCAACCCACACCGGGAACTAAATGCCAAGAGAGACCAGTCTGTGGTGCCTGCCAGAATAACAGAGCTTCATGTCCCTGTGTGTCATCACAGGAAATATGAGACCACGCAACTGGTGCAAAAGCAGCCCAGGCCTAGTGTGCTGCCTCGTGAGGTGGGAGAGAGGGGCTGGGCAGTCCAGGCTGTCTAGGCTGCTGGACAGAGGCTGCAGGGCTAGGCCTCCTGTTTTTAGGGCCAGAGGGCTTGTGGCTGATGGACTTGGAGACAGATCACTAAGGAGACAATGGGTCTCTGCCGTGACCCATCTTCAGTATTTGAGAATGCCCAGGACTGACAGCAACTGATTTCTTGGTTGGTTGAACTTTGTTAGTTTTCTTTGTTTTTTATTATATTAATTTCATAGATAAATTCTGTCTTCATAGATAAGTGCATATACTCCCACATGATCTGCTAGAATTTGGATTTTGAGTGTTCCCTAAAGATCTGTGTGATAAAAGCCTGGTCCCTAGGGTGGTGCTACTGGGAGTACCTTTAGGAGGTGGGTCCTTTTGAGAGAGATCTTTAGAATATTGGGAGCTGAATTTGAAGGGGATTGTGGGACCCTCAACTTCTCCTCTTTAGCTTCCTGGGCATGAGGTGAGCAGTTTTGCCTTACCACGTGATCCCACCTGGATATGCTGCTTCACCACAGACCCAAAGCACGGGCCAACTGACCATGGACTGGAGTATCTAAAACTGAGTCAAAATAAAACTTTTTCTCTTTATAAGTTGATTATCTCAAGTTTTTTGTTATAGTGATAGAAAGCTGACTAATAACCTTTGGGACCTGGTAAAGATGACCTTCAAGATAAAAGACATGCTCTCTCTCTCTTTCTCCTTCCCTCCCCCAAACCCACTTCTGCCTTTTCTTCTTTCTCTTTTTCCCTGTTTCTGTTTGAATTCCCCCTGGCTTCTTTCATCCTGGAGCGAGTCATCAGTTCTGGGACTCCCACTGCTTCCGAAAAGACATCAGTGAATTGGGGGATGTCTGGGACAGTTGAATAATAAAAATTGCATTGGAGACACAGGAGTTGATTGGCTGCTTGGATGAGTAGGCGAATTCAATTCACATTGATGAACATCCAGGATGTGCCAGCCTGTGTGCTTAGCCCTGGGTGTGGGAGTGTGTATTAGGGAAGAGAAGGTGGGTCTTGTGGGGAGATTTTAGAAGCCCAAGTCTGACATTAGGGATGCTCAGAGGATGGGGAGAGGAATGGTCAGAATCCCTGTCCTCCACAGACTCTCCTCCTTTCAATTCCACTTGGGTCTCTGGAGATGGGGAGAAAAGGGAGACCAACTTTCAGATTCCAAGTCCTCTTCATCATCTAGCCTTCTTAGCACCCCTCCCTCCCAGACACACCATTTTTGGTCCCCTCTGTCATGCCCACGGCCACCTGCAGTCTCTTTCTGTTGCTGCCAGAAATAGCCTCAATCAAAGGAAGTTTCCAGTTAGGCATCTGACCATTCAGAAAGTGCTCCCTCCCTGGTTGTACCCGAGTGGAGGGAAAGAAACCTCAGGAAACGGAAGGAAGAAGTTTTGTTACCTGAGACCTGGGGGAGGTGGCATTCTCGTGAGTGTCAAGATTAGAACTCTAAGGCTTCCTACCCATCTTGGAGGTGTCTTTCCCTGAGACTGTCCAACTCTTGTCCTCTCTAGCCTGAGATTAGAGATGTCTGCTGAGGTTCCCACACCCTCAGCTCAGGGGCTGGGGAGAAAGACAGTAGGGAATCACACAGATGTGGTCAAGGCCTGGCCAGATGAACCATGAGCGAGAATAAGTGGGGTGTTTTAAGGTAACCCCATTTTTTTCTGCTCATGAGTTTGATGTATTGTTCAGGTCTTTGGCGGTAATTAGTAATTACAGGGAAACTCAAGACTTAATCACCACAGGGTTTAATCAAGACAACTGGTTTGTGTGTTGATTATGACTTAATAGATTTATTAGAAGCTGAGTGTGGTCTGAGTGAGGATAGGCTGTTGCACTGGGAATTAGAAAAGAAGAATGAAAGCTAAAAGCTAGGAGGAAGGTGTGTGTCTGTGTGTGTGTGTGTGTGTGTGTGAGAGAGAGAGAGAGAGAGACAGAGAGAGAGAGACAGAGAGAGATAGGAGAGAAGAGAAGAGAGGAAACCAGGACATTTTGAAAGGAATAAGCAAGTGGAATGGAGTGAAAATTGAGAGAAATCTTTTGGGATGAATCTTTCCAGAAATTCAAAGGAACCATGCAATGTTCGTTATTTAACTTTTCTGAGCTGCTGTTTCTTCACTATTAAAATGGACATAATTAATACCTACCTCATGGGGTGGTTGTGAAGGTCAAATGAGATTGTGTATATGAAAAAAACTGAACATGGTACCTGCTATAGTTTGGATCTTCAGCGTCCCCCAAAGGCCTGTATGTTGAGGGCTATGGTGCTGTCGGGAGGTGGTGGGACCTTTACAAGGTAGGGACCTTTACAGTGAGAGGAAGTGAGGTCATTGGGGGTGTGCCCTTGAAGAGAACAGTGAAACCCTAGCCCTTCTTTTTTCTTTCATTTTGCTTCCTGGCCACCAGGAGGTGAACGGTTTTCTACCCTGGGCCCCTGCCATAATGCATTGTGCTGCCACAGGCCCAAAGCAACAGGGCCAAGTGACATGAACTGAAACTTCTGAAGCCATTAGCCAAAAATAAACTCTTCTTTCTTTTAAATTAGTTATCTCAGGTATTTAGTCACAACATTGGAAAGCTGACTATCACAGTGTCTGACACCTAGAAGAGGAGTGAGTGGATAAAGGAAGGGGGAGGAAACAGAATGATAGAAGTCTATAGAACAGAGAGAAAGGTTACATGGAAGAGAATATTGGTAGAGACTGATTCAAGTGCTATATATAACTGCCGTGGGCTACAAGCCCCCCAGCATCGATTCTTCCCTGCTTCTATACTAATGCAATTTTTATTTTACAACAGAATAAAGTTTCCCAGCCTCTTTTGTAGTTGGATGAGTCCATGCCATAAATTCCAGCCAATGGATGTAAATGGAGGAGATCTAGAAATGTCTAGGGGCTGCCTTTGACAGGAAGACACAAGCCCTCTCCTCCCTCCTGCTCACTGGTTGGTGTGCCATCTTGAACCATGCAGATCAAATAATACCTTAGGAATGTCAGTGTGCTGAATGGAAGGAACCCGGATCCCTGGCTCTACAGGCGCCTGGAAGCATAGTCAGTCCTGATGATTTTGGGGAAATGAGATGCTTCACTGACCTAGAATTTGATGCAAGGGAAAAATAAACCAGTACCTTGTTTAAGCCACTTTGATGTTGCACCTTTGTCATACACAGCCCGAATGACTACATTCTAACTCAGAACTGCCCAATCAAACTTTCTGAAGGGATGAAAACGTTCTCTATGTACTCTGTCCAATATGGCAGCCACTAGCCACAAGGGGCCACTGAACCCTTGAAATGTGGTTAAGGTGGCTGAGGAACTGAATTTTAAGTCTTACTGAACTGTGATTATTTTAACTTTAAATTTAAGCAGTCACATGTAACTAATGGCCACCATATGCAGCAACATAATAACTCAAACAAGTGTCATGTGGACTGTAGGCTACTGGATCCTCTCTGGAGACAACCCTTTTGCCCTTTAAGCTACTTCTCCAAGTAGAGAAGAGACCTCTGGGGAAGGACTGGTCCTCTTTTGCTTGTGCTGCAGCAGTGCAGGGACCTAGGAGTCCTTGGTTCTTCAGAGAATGCAAAAATGTCCAATTTCAACTGCTTTTAGACCAGCAGGACTTCTGTAGGCTCTCCTGTTCTCTCTATAAGAGTGTTCTGCATTTTTCTTGATAACCTGTCTGCAGCTGCAGCCTTACCAACTTTAGAACAATGTAAAAAACTGTTTGTATAAGAAGCAGAACTTGCCAGGGCAATGCTTTTGCTCTGAGTATCTGCTGTAGGACTCTTAAAGAGACGTAGTCTCCTCCTTGGCCTTGCTGGAACAATCTCAACATATTTTTCTCATATCATCAGACCCTAAGTTTGGTGTTGCAAAGTTTCTTTCTTTGGTCCTTAGATACTGAACAAAGCAAGAATATGGTCTGACAGTGAGCCTGGGGCTTACTCTGGGTATATATTAGTCAGCTTTTATCACTATGAGAAATACCTGAGGTAATCAACATATAAAGAAAAAAGGTTTATTTTAGCTCATAAGAGTTTCCAGTCCTTGATCAGGTGGACCCAGTGCTTTTAGGCTTATAGTAGGTATGAAGATTGGCAATGGTGGGAGCATGTGGCAGAGTGAACTGCTCACCTTATGTCAAGAAATGAAAAGAGAAGGAGGAGGGGGCCAGGGTCCTATAATCACTTTCAAGGGCACACCCCCAATAACCTAAAGACCTCTTACTAAGCCCCACCTCTCAAAGACTCCATCACCTCCCAATAGTGCCACCCTGAGTATCAAGCTTTTAACATATGGGCTTTTGGGGGACATTTAAGATCCAACCCATAGCAGAGTCCTAGGTGCCTTCTGTTCAGAGCTGCTGTGTCCAAGCTCAACCTTCCAGGATGGATAGTTTCTGTCACCCTTTCCCTTTGACTTCCTCGGAGCATAAGTTTCCAAAGAACTCCATAAACAAATCTAGACTGCCTTATCTGATTGTTCTTCTACAGACAAGATCCCTGACCCCACTGTAAAAAATATTAAAGAGATCCACAGAAAAGAGGGCCTTTCCAATAGAACAGAGCTCCATGCTGAGAACAGCAGGGCACTTGATCGGAGGATGGAGCCCTCAAGCCTTCACTTGTTACCCTTGACTTCAGAAGCCTTTCTTCCCCCTTATCCTGCTCCTTTCAATATTACACCATTATGGGCTTCAGGAGCTGAGGGCGGAGAGCAAGTGTCTCTTTAGGAAGGAGGAGGGGAAACCCCACCCACAGAGGAATCAGAAAAATGAACCAGTTGTTCCAAAGACCTGAAATGATAATACTCTTCCAAGTTATGATCTAATTCCACAGTCCTGTTCTTTTGGGATGGGAAGGCTATAGACATGTAAAGTCCTATTAAGCAAATGGATAAAGGAGGCACAGAGAGATGACTCGGTCTGACCAATCGCAGCTGGGTAGAGTGCAAATGTGAACAGAAACCAAGCTGGCACTCTGATCACATCTCACATGAGTAGGCTGTGTCTTATAAAAGCACTCAGAAGATGGGTCACTGGAAGTCAGCATGGAGAAGGAAGTCCAAACATGTGGCCCATGTAGTTCAAGAGACTTAGAAGGTTAATTACTAAACAGTCCACTTACTGTTTTTGTAGTAGACTGTGATCATAATAGTTATGTTTGTCTATAGCATGCATCCTAGTCCCTTATCTGGTACCATCTATCACAGTACCATCTATCTCTTTGGAAGCAAGTCTGTGTACTTCTCAGGTTTGATGGAGACTGTGTCAATCATAGTATCCTGCCCATCACAGGACCTGGTACTCAACTCCAGCACACTGGCAACAGAGACTGATTCTAGAGGTGGGCTCATTACCCAAGATGGAGTAATCAAATTGCTTTCCTGTGAGAAAGAAAGAAGTCTTTTTTTCTTGGGCTTGCTGGGCAGGATGTAATTCTGGGTTTTCAGAGGTCATTGAAGCCACATACAGAAGGAAGCAGGATAGAGGTGGCGGGTGGGGGTGGGGGAAATTTCAGACCTCCTTTGTACTTTGCAGTTATGTAAGGCCATTATATCACCTAGAGCTCTATCAGAGAGGCAGAAGCATCAGAATCGAATAGATGATACATAGATGAGTTTTAGTCTCTTTTCTGTTGCTATAGCAAAATGCCCGAGACTGGTTATTTTGTAAAGAATAGAAGTTTATTTGGCTCATGGTTTTGGAGGTTGGGAAGTCTCAGAGCATGGCGCCGCAATTTGTTCAGCTTCTGGTGAGGTCCTTAGGTCACATCATAACATGCTGGAAGGCTTCACATGGTGAGGGAGCAAGCCAGAAAGAGCTTAGTTTTATAACAAACCCACTTCCACAACAACCCCTAACTCACAAATAAATTCATCCACTAGAGTCCACATGACTTGATCAGCTCCCAAAGTTCCAGCTTCCAAATACCATTAACGTGTAACTTTGGGATTACATTTCCAGCTCACAAAATTGGGGGACACATTCAAAGCATAGTAAATTGATAGGTAGACAGAGGGTGGATTTCTTACATGGAATTAGCTTACACAATTAGGGTCTTGCTTAGGGCAGGCAGTCAGTAAAGTGAAAGCCCTAAGTGGGCTGGAACCCATGGCAAGGATAGAAGCTTGATAGTATCCACAGTTTGCAGGCTGGAAGAAGGATCCAGGGGCACAGGACCGCAATTGTTGACCCAGCAGCTACTGGGAGTGTTTCTGTCAGGGAAGTCCTAAACTTCCTAAAGTTTCCAGGTAAAGAGCTTAAGTCAGGTTCACCCAGGATTATCTCCTGTTAATTAACTTGAAGTCAGCTGATTGGGGAGCTTAAATCACATCTGCAGAATTCCTTCACCACAGCACCTGAAAGAGAATTTGACTCAAAGGTCTTTAGGGTATGTGTCTACCTCAAAATGGCTGCTGACTACCTCAATTGAGAGAAAATGTTTCCTGTAGTGATTCCTAAATGAAAACAACTTAGAAAGGGAATTCTGGGGGCCTAGGCAAGTTGACATATCCCAAAGCGGGATGTGTCCCCTGTCCCTGTTCTTTTTTTTTTTTCTCCCCATAAGTTAAATTGAGTTGGGTTTCTATCACTTGGGGTAAAAAAGGTTCTGATTCAGTTGCCATTGATTTATTGAGTGCTTCACACATATTATCTCACTTCGTTCCCACACATACCCAAATGAGGCAGGTATTATTTACTGTTTTAGGGACTAAGATTCAGAGATGTTATGAAACTTGTCCAAAGACACAGAGCTTCAAAGTCTGTCTTTCCACTGTCCATGCCTCAGTACCAGTCCTTGCCCAAGGAAGCCATCCCAGTTGGAATGCAAATTCCTTATGCAGTTGGAAGCTGACTTAAGCAATTTTTTTTTCCAGGTAAAAAGAGAAGTCCAAAGCTGATGTACTTTATTCAAGCCGATGACAGAACAAGGCCAAAAAATAGATTTTTATCTTCCAGACCCAATGCTTGGCCTAGATGAATTATTTGGCTGATGGAAGCAATCGTTTGATCTGTTTCCCTTGTTGTGTTTGTGTCTGATTTTTTTGAAGATTATGATTTAAGGTTTTTAACTTTTATTTGGAGGCCTATTCTTACATGAAATAAACTCTCCTACAAATGTCAGCCATCGTCACAATGTCAAACAGATGCTTGAGACACCTCTTGCAAGACTTTGAGTGCTTCACACATATTCAAGAGAAAAAGAAAAGTGCAGAGGAACAACATCAGGTATGAGAGAGGGGGCTGCACTGCAGATTTGACAGATATTAGAAAGATCCCAAGAGGTCTTAGGATGAACTGAATGTCACAAATCCAACAACTTTGATGAAATGGATGAATTCCTTGGAAATGGACACAGTGGGTGAGACCCCGGAGAGCTGAACCCCCTACCTGCCAAATCCAATGGGTATTTGAGATTATGTGATCCCTCTGTGGCATTTGCCACTGCTGACTGCATCCTCCTTGAAATCTTCCTATTTTGGCTTCTGGGAAACATGTTTCTCTATTTAAACTGCTTCCTTCCTCTTCCTTCTTTCTGCTTAATTGCAGAACCCTCTAGTGACTTTCCTTGCCCTTACTCCACATTTACATACAGGGCTTTAACTATCATTAGCATATGTCGATGCCTCCTAACTCTGTGACCCAAATTGCTTGGCTGAGCCTCAGTTTGATCAAATAGCCAGCAGCCATCTGGACAATTATCTATGCTAGCCATTTAATCAACGAGGACCTGCCCACCCTCCCCCTTGAATTTCTTCAGACCCCTCAAACTCAACAATTTCTCTGTCTACTAATAATAACCAGTTATGATTTGGGGCGTCTTCTCCCATTCTGCATCCTTGAAGGTTGGGAACAGCTCTCCCATCCAGACTCCACATGGGCACCCCACAACCTATCCTTCTCACTATAGACCAAGTGCTCTTCCCAACCAATACATCTTATAATGCTGGTTTCAAAGCCTGGAGTCCTCTTTCTTTAACACTCCTTCATTGAGAGGTGGGCTTATCCTTAAGCAGTCTTGTGACTTCTTTGATCAGAGCCCTGCGCCAGTGATAAGATGTGTGACTTCCAAGGTGAGGGCAGCAAAGTCCATGCAGGTTCCACGGGCCCTGCAATGCTCATTCTCTGGAGACCTCCTCTCAAGAAGTTCTCTGTCAGAACCCAGCCGCCATATTGGAAAAAGCCAAGTCATATACTTTGCAGCTGAGCCAGTTTTCAAGTTCTCCCAGTCCAGCTACCAGACCTGAAAATTCTTTTAGAAGTGAATTCTGTGACCCCAACTGTTCAGGCCACCAGCCATTTGAGTGTTCCCAGCTGAGGCTCTGGATACCACAAAGCAAGGAAGAAATGTCTCAGCTGTGGGTTGGCCAATCTCCTGACCACAGACTGTGATCATAAATAAAATGGTTGTGTTAAGCTGCTAAATTTGAGGCTAATTTGTTACATAGCAATAGTAACTGGAACATTCATGTCACTCCCTTGCTTAAAATGTTTCAGTGATTCCCCATCTCCATCAGGATGAAGTCCAAGTTCCTTTAACTCCTGCCCACCTCATCAGATACAGCTCCTGTTCCTGCCCATCCCAGCCCTAGTCCCATACATACTGCAATTCCTGGAATATTCGCTACTTTCCTAGGCTTTCAGACCTCGTATGTGCTGTTACTCTGGCTGGATATCAGGAAGATGACCAGATATTCATGAGATCATCTGAGTATTGTGGGATGCAAATTCATTTCTTTCTCTAAAATCCTCTTTTTTTTTTTTTCCAGGAATAAAAATCAAGTGGCTCTAAAACAGTCCAGGTATCCTGCAAAAGAATATCCAAGGAATGTGGGCTGTTTTCTAGATCTTTGAATAAAATAATGGTTATGCAAATGGATTCCAAAGCCAGATTGCCTGCATTCAAACCCCAGCTCTGTCACTTCAAGTAGATGACTCTGTGCAGGCTACTTAATTTCTCCGAGCTTTAATTTCCCAATCTGTAAAATTGGGTAATAAATAATACTTCATAGAGTTGAGGTAAGAATTAAATGAGTTAAAGGGTGTAAGATGTTTAGAATGGTGCCTGGCAGAGAATGCTTGGCTAAATAAGTGCTTGTTTAAAATAAAAGAAATCTGTTTACTCTTGTTCAAGGCCTGCTGAGTGTCACTTTTTTGGAGAGACCTCCTCTGATGTCTCCCCATACTGGCTGGTTTCACAGACAGGTCCGTGTTGTTGCAGCACTTTCAGCATGTCACAGCTTGGCATTTGTCACTGCCTCTGTAATTCTAACACTGTGGTTGTCAGTGTCCCTCAGTTCATCTAACTGATTCTTGAAGGCAGGGGCTGAATTTTATTCATTTTTTTTTATTTCCCTAGAACCTGAGTCATAGTAGGCTTTCCATAATGTGTATTAAATAGAATCTTGCTTTGGTTTTACAAATGCAGTAACTGAAGCCCAGGAAAGGCTAAATGAGTTCTTCTAAGCTATACAGGTAATTAGTGGCTAAACAGAAACTAAAACATTTTTTACTGCCAGGCCTAAACTAGTTATGTGTGTGTTAATACCACCACTAACCCCTGGCCATTTGCTTTTAAAATGATTTATCAGACACTTATAAAATAATCTGAGTGCTTTTAGCATCTTCTGAGTCCCTGGACCGATTTAGCATCAATCACTATTATTCTTGAAAAAAAAAAAAAGAGGATTACAGGGAAGGAAGTAGATTTGTCTCCTTCCAATTATTCAGACGATTTGCTGAATATCTGGATAATTCTGAAGCCTTGAATCTTCCTCATGTGAGAGGTTACTTTCATCCATTTACTCTTTCCAGATGCAGAAGTGAAAGAGGTATTATTGAGAAAATTAAATTCCATAGGGGGTCTCCTGCTGCCGTCTGGGACACCGCCAAATCTTGCTTATCTCAACTGCCAAATTGTCAACACCAGACGGCGCTGTGTCCTCACTACGTCGAGTACACAAAAGACTGTGGTGACCCCCCTCCCACCTCGCCCACCCCCGCCAGCACAGTCCAGGGGATGCTTCTCAACACCCGCACCTCTCCTCTGCAGCAGGCGCACTTCTTTTCTCTTTTCGAATCAGTGCGTGGACCAGAGTGTGTGGTAGTGGTAGTGGAGATGGTGGAGGTGGTGGTGGGTGTGGGTGTGTAGATCAGTGTCTCCTAATCTACACACCTGGCTTGGTGTTTGAAAAGCTGTAGCTTCTGCTGGCAGCTCCATCATGGAACCTGGATTGCTTTTTCTCCGTGACTTGAAATACATTTAAGTCAGAACGAATCCGAGGGTTAGTAGGTACCAGGAGCTACCAGGAGGGTTAGTAGGATACCAGTAGGTATCCCGTGCTCCCTTCGCCCTAGCATTAAATGCATCCCCCAGAGGACGGGACTCATCCTTGACGCTTTGCCAACGGTGTCAGCTTAGCATGCACGCCTAGTTCGTGCTGTTCCTTCGGCGAGATTTGGGGTTCACCTGTCCGGGGAGGGCGAGGTGTGTTCATCCCACGTGGACAGCCAGCTGTCTTTGCGTTCCTCTTCTCTACTTTCTTCCCTTCGCCCTGATTTTTCATTTCTTTTGAGTGATGCGTTTGGGGGGGAGAGGGGTTAAAAGGGGGGCGGGGTTGGGACCCAGCAGGGAGGGGCGTCGGAGCGCTGTCACAGAGTGTCACGCTGCCCTCCCCGCCCTCCGCCGGGGGTGTGGAGCGCGGCGGAGCGAGCTGCAGAGGGCCAGGCGTGTGGGGACGCGGGAGGGCGGAATTCTCCGGGAGTCGCGCGGCATACGGAGCCCGAAGCCGGCGGTCGCCTGTTCCTGTGCGCTGGGCGGCATCCCGGGCATCGGTAGCCCGGCTCCCGGAAAGCGTGCCTGACCATGGAGTCTTCGCATAAAGACGCCGAGACGGCAGCAGCGGCGGCGGCGGTGGCAGCGGCAGACCCCCGGGGGGCGTCCTCGTCGAGCGGGGTGGTGGTTCAGGTCCGCGAGAAGAAGGGCCCTCTGCGCGCCGCCATCCCCTACATGCCCTTCCCCGTGGCCGTCATCTGCCTGTTCCTCAACACTTTCGTGCCAGGACTGGGTAAGACTTGGTAGCTGTGACCCCTGAGATCCGGGGCCAGCCTCAGGAGGGCTGGTAGGAAAGGGGCTGGGCGCAGCTGGAGACACTCCGGGGGCGCCCACCGACTACAAGTGCTGCGCCCGCGCTCGCCAGTCGGTGCTCCCAGTGTCCGCTAGCAGGTGGCAAAAGAGTGTGGAATGGGCACTCCGCAGGAGAGGTGTCACTCCCAGGTCTCCAATCCACAGGCGAGGTGACTGGGCTGGGAAGAGCTAGAAACTTTGTGAGGAACGTTGGAGATTGCGGGCGGTGGCCCCGACGGCTCCCAGGTCTCTGGGCTAGGCTCCTGTCCAGGCGTCGGGAATTCTGTCCCTCCTTTCCGTTTTGCGCACCCATTTAGCAATCCGTCTGGCTGCCTGGTCGGGCCCTGGTGTCATCGATATTCTAAATATTATGCAAGCCCGTTCCTTCCAGGAGAGTGGTGCCAGAGCAGGAAGGGCTCTAGAGCCAACTTGGTGGCTTTTGAGGAGTTGGTGGATCTAGGGGAAGTGGAGGCAAGCAGAGTATAGGGGACACTCTGCAACCCCCTCTGCGTTCGCGGAGAGAGAGCTCTTTAACCAGTCTCTTCCACCTCCTTCCCGAGTGCCAGCACCCCCGCAGGGCGCCAAGAGGATGGTGGGCGATTTTATTAGTTTGGATGCATGTGGGTTTGGACTGCATCTGGCTGGCCAAAGGTGATCCACAGCAAGCGGAGAGCGGGCCCATGTAAGTTTGTGTTGGATTCAGGCTGCCTGGAGGGGCCCTGGTGGCATTGATATTCTAAATATTAAAAACAGAGGTCCATCACAGAGGTAGTGATGCAGGATGAGTAGAGGTAGAGAATGAGCCTTTTTCCTGACCCTCCCTCCCTCAACCCCAGATCTCTGCCTATACCTCTTCCCCCACCTCCAACTTGACCACTAGCCACTGATCTTGTGTGCAGAGATGTGACCCCTCTCACTGGTGCTGGGGGTGGGGGTGGGGGAGAGGCTGACACCTCTTGCTTTCACCTCTGGAGAAAGCCTGCCCCTGCCGGCTAGCCAATTGCAGCACATGGGTCCGAGTTCCCAAGAGCAGAGGTCAGCTCCAAGTGGTTTTGTGTTTTACTTTGGCCTTTCTCACGGCCTTGCTCTTAGCCAGCTTGAAGGGACCTCACGGAAGTGGTCACCAAGGACATGCCCACCCACAGAGGACCTGTTCATTTTCCCCTTGTCACATATTTGCATATGAGCCCCAGGGGGCTGTGTTGGCCAGGGGCTCTATCTGCTTGAGCAGAAAGTTGAGTAGTCTTTAGTTGGGCTTCCCTCTTCAGACATGCCTTCAGCAACCTCACTCCGTTCCCTTGACCCGATTTGGTGTCATCAGACCAGCCCTTCTGGTACTTTAGAGACTTTCAGGAGGCAAGCTGATGCTAATTTAGTTGTGTCAAAAATTTCTACCTGCTGGAGTAAAAAAAAGACCTCCTTTCATCTCTCTGGAGAATGTAAAGATCATAAGCATCTGGTTTCTACTTTTTTTTTTTTTAAGTGGTGAAGTAAATGCCACCCTATAGGCTTTTGAGGAAACAAATGCATTGGTGCCAGATGGGAGTGGTTGCAAAAGTTCCTGTTGCCCAGGGAACCACCCCTGTGGGAGACCTGCCAAGGAGATAGCAGCTGCCCATCCATGCACCTTGCATGCCCAGCTGGGTCTCACTGGCTAGGTACCTTTTCTATCCTTAGCCTAGCTTCAATGACATCATCCATTCAACTCAACCCTGATACGTCCTCCCAGCATCCAGCTTCAGTTCCTTCCCAGTTGGCTTTGTTAGATCAGAATCCCATGGGATTTTAATTAAACACACACATGCACGTGCGTGTACACACACAACTTTCTAAGAAGCCAGGAGAAAATAAAGGGGAAATAAGCAAACTGCAAAAGTAATGAAACAGGTGAGACATGGGTGTAAAGACTTCTGAATTTTCAGTGACTTAACCCAGGCATTCTTCCCGCCCCCATTTTGCTACAGTATAGTTTCTTGGGTGCACAGGTCCTGTCTCCTGTCCACAAAGAATGTGAACTCCCTGACCCTTGGTAGTGTTTCTTATCTGTAAGTCAGGGATACCTGTCTCTCCAGATTGTTGGGAGGATGAAATATGATTACCTAAAGCCCAGGGTCAGGTGTGTAGGAAGATGACCAGAGATGGTGGGTCTATCCTGCTACTTTGCTCTTCTGTAGAACTGAGCCCTGATCCCATATCCAGGTGGGGGTTGCTGTAGCAGTGGCAGCATTGCTTCTAAGTACTTCTGTTCTTTCTGCTCAACTCTCCACCTGTAGTGGGGAGACCTCAACAGATCATGCAAATCTTGCAGATAGTTGGTGTTTTGTTTTGTTTTGCACCCCTCTCCTGCCCCCCTCACCCCGACTACCTCTGCCTAGGAATGGTTTGAATTGGCACCAGCTCTTGGTATTCCTCTCCTTAGCCCAGATCTTCTCCAAGTCCTCTTGCCTTATTGGAATATCCAGTGACAACTGAACATCTATGCTGTTTCTGCTCTTTGATGAAATGCTGCTCCTTTCAATGTGTTCACTCATTCATTGGGTCAACACAGACATCCATCATATGTGAGGCAATGGGGTGTATGAGAATGAATGAATCAGTCAAGATGTCCTGGACTGTTAAGGAAAATTGATAAAACTTTGCTGAGTGCTATGGGGGCAGGGAACAGAGTATTTTATCAGCAATTAATTGTTCCTGAGGGTTGGAAAGAGCATCTTCCAGAAGTAGTGGTGGGTTAGAACCTTCTGAGGAAATCTATCTATCTTATGACCCCAAACACTTGCCATCCTTACTACAGTCCCACTCCCTGGGAACCATGTAGACCACTGACCCAAAGATTCCTTCATTTTTCTGGAAACTTCCTTCCTTAAAAGTCCTCTCCTTGTTTGCCAATTGGATGACAGAATAGGCCTTTTTTTCCCCTCTGATGTAGGTGTCTCAGGTCTACCTAGTCTTCAGGACCTTGGAGAAGCCCCATCCTTAAAATTCCCCAGATTCTTCTCTATCCAAGCAACAGTACTTATCAGGATAATGTTCATAACAAAAGAGATGTTTCCTCTCCTGGGAAGTGCATGGGAAGGGGAGGTAATTTATGATCATCTGACTCCTCATTGGAACATGACAAACAATTTCTTAAAATGGACTATTGTGAGAGAGTGATCCCCAGCCCTGTTTAGTGAAATTCTACTGATTAAGATCATTGCCAGTATCTTCATGTCCAATAGAAGGTGTAGATGTATATATGCCATTTTTTATGCATGTAATGAAAATTAATTGCTATGCCCCAAAATGGTCATAGAATTTGTCAGTGAAGGATTATAACTGTGCTTCCATATTTAAAAATTATATCTATTGTGATTTGGAAAGACAAAAATGTTGATGACTCAGATAGGGACAGGGCAAGTGGGAAGGAGGACTGACCATTAACCACTCCATCACACTGATGCTGGCCATTAATCTACTGTTCAATATTACACAAACATTTAATCTATCCCTAATACACTGCTTACTCGTTGACACCATTAAAGTCTTGTTTCTCCAGTAACAGCACCATAGGCTGGCTCAGTTTCTATGTCTCTTTCCTTTAGGCCTGAGACTCAAACAGATGATTAATCATGCCTACCTTGTGGCATCTTTTGTATTGATGACCTTGTGTTACTGTTCTGAGAGTTCATTCTTTGCCTAGCTACATAGATTGTAAATTCCTCGAGAGCAGCAACTATTTTAAATTTCTCCTTGAAACAGTTTGCTATAAATGAATACACATTGACAGAATTATACTCCTGGAACAGGCGTTAGAGATCATCTGGTCCAAAGCCTTTTATATAGAAGTGAAGTAGGCCTGAGGATGCTTGGACCAAGCAGGTTTGCCTCCTCTCAACCCTACTTCTGGCAGCCATAAAAAGCAACCCCAAGATGAAATTAACCTAGAGGGCAGTGAGTTTTCATTACAGTGGAAGGATGGTAGGCTCCAGGAAAGAGGTTCTCTGAGGATGACATGAGAAGGTAATAGTCCATATAATAGAGACTATAATTGGGACACTGTGAGAAACCAAGATTGCAATAAGAAACAGAAAGAAAGCAAAACCCATAAGGTAATAAAGATAAAAAAGCTATGCAAAATCATTAAGATCCCAAGGTGAAGCAAACTGCCCAAAGAGATCAGAAGGTTAGTAGGTTTCAAAAAATAATAGGAAGATGCCAAACAATAATTAAAGTGAGGAAGGATTAGGAAAATATTAGGGCTATGATACACAAGGCATATGTTTCTTCTGTCAAAGGGAAAAAGGAAAGGTAGTCATAAACTTCAGGAAAACCAAAAAAAACATTTTTATGAAAGGCATAACTCAAACATGAAGCAATCCAAAATGTGGCCTGATTTGCAGTAAGTGGTAGAATTTAAGATAGATTCTTAAATGCACAGGTCTGTGTCATTGGAACAGTGGTACAGGATATGGGCTCTTTTACTCTGCAGTCAAGAACATTTGCTTAGTCATAATGATATAAATGCTGCTCAGTGCTTTTCAATTTCTAAAGCCAACAGCAAACCACTGAAGACTTCTTAAGAATAGCTACAAAGGAGCATATAAAGATTTCCCACCTTGACAATGTAAAATGAAAAACACAGCTTGCAGAAGTTGGAGAATGAAAGAGGAGAGAAGTGGAACTGTGAGAGAATAAAATTATTGTTCCCAATTATTCACCGTTCTCCCTGAAAGGGGATGATTGTGCATTCCCACCTGATGCCATATGGCTTGGCTGCCTCTTGTAGGGAGAGAATACTTCCTTCCTTGCTCATTGATAGCAGGCTTCCCATGTGACTTGCTTTGGCCTATGAAGTAGGAATAGAAGTGGCACAGGACATACTGAACTGACACTGTAAGAGGCATTGTTAGATTCTGCCATTGTTCTTTCTCCTTTTGCAAGAATAATGGCAGGTCTCATAGGGGTACTATGTTTCCACCTGGTTCCCAACACATCAGAAACAGGGCATAACAGGCCATGTAAATGAGAAATCAGCTTGAGTTGCTGAGATTTTGTTGTTAGCATTGTTACTGTCCCAGAATTATGTGCCAAAGCTGACTAATATGTAGAGTTAGAGACATGAATAACCACTTCATATAAAGTGGGGAATCAAGTGATGTTGGGTATAGTTGACAGATTAAGAAACAGATAGTATCAAAGTGACAGGTGAATAAACTGCACTGGCAAAATTGGGGCCATGGAACAATAGTGATGTGCTGGAACAAAGTTGGAATGAGAGTAACATGGAGATAAGGAGTGGTATAGGCAAGCTAACTCTTAAGTATCATAGCATAAATTCAGTAAGTGATACTTCAAGTTGATGAAACATGAAAGAGTAAGATAAGCACACTGGAGATTAGAGAGAAACTGCAGAATTACCACTGTATTGGCATCATTGATTTTCCTCTGTCTACTGGCTCATTCCTCAAAGCATATATACCTGCCGAAATTATCTCTCATCTTCTAAAAATAGTCTTTCTTGAGCCTGTACCCCTCTCTGGCCATTGCCCATTTCTTCGTCGCCCCCACCCCTTAGAGCAAAATTCCCTGTAAGACTTCTCTGTTGTCTCCAGTTTCCTCTCTGTTTCTTGTGAATCCTCTCTATTCATGTTCCACCCCTATCACTCAGCTGTACTGCATTTGTGAGGGTCAGCAATCTCTTCCAAGTTGCTAAAGGCTGTGGTCAATTCTCTGCCTTCCTCTTCTTGGCCCTCTAAGTAGTGTGGAGTTCTTGCTCCTTGAAATGATTTCTTCACTTGGCTTCTGTTTCCTTATATCTTGTGGCTTCTTCTCTGTTTCTCTTGCTCTTCTTAACTTGGAAATTCCCCAGCATACCATCTTCTTGACTTTTTTTTAAAAAAGAGAGAGAGACAGAGAGAGAGAGAGAGAGAGAGAGAGAGAGAGAGAGAGAGAGAGAGAGAGAGAATTTTAACATTTATTTTTTAGTTTTCGGCGGACACAACATCTTTGTTTGTATGTGGTGCTGAGGATCGAACCTGGGCCACACGCATGCCAGGCGAGCGCGCTACCGCTTAAGCCACATCCCCAGCCCTCTTCTTGACTTTGATCTTCTCTCTTCTACCTGTACTTACTCCCTTGATGACCTTGACCAATCTCTGGACTTTAAATTGCCATCTCATGATGATGCCTCCTAAATTCAGATCCTTAGCTCAGCCTTGAACTCCAACTGTTTTATATCTAACTGTCTTCCTCACATCTCCTCTTAGAAACCAAAGACATCCTAGACTTGGCCAAACTCTTGGTCTTCTTCCCCAAATCTGCCTCTCCTTCAACTTTCTTCATCTCAGTAAAATGGCATCGTTCTTTTGACTTGGAACAAAAACTGGGACTCATCCTCGAGTCCTCTTTTTCTCACACCCTATACCCAATCTGTGAGGAAACACTCTTGGCTCTGCTTTCAAATTCTATTAATTATCTGACCACTTCTTACCACTCTGGCTCAAGCCTCCATCTTCTGAATTATTTCAATAGCTTCTTAAAAGGTCTGCTTGCATTTATTGATGTCCCTTACAGTCTGTCCTTACCATATCAACCAAGTGATCTTCGTAAAACAAAAGTGAGTCATATCATGTCACTTTTGACCCCAAATCCTCACAATTCCCATGTCACTCAGAGTAAAACTCTATACTACCATAGACCAGAACTGTCCAATAGAAATATAATCTAAATCATACATGGAATTTAAAATTTTCTATATATATATATTTCACTTGTATTATGAAAAGTAAAAAAGAACAGGCAAAATTAACCTTAGTAATATATTTAACTTAAGGTAATATATCCAAAGTATTATCATTTCAATACACAAGACAAAATCATTGATGGGATATTTTATGCTTCCATTTTTGTGTACTGAGCTCTCAAAATCCAGCATGTGTTATCCACTTGCAGCACATCTCAGTTTGGACCTGTGTAATTTCAAGTAGATGTGTAAACAAAATTTGCATTTCTTCTGAGATGCGAGGAGGAAGATAGCCATTAGTGGGAATGGAGTGGTCAGTAAGAGATGTGTGTTTTATTTCAATGAAGTGTAGACAGCCTGCTAAGCAAAGGAGAATGACTTCCAAGTGACTTCAGCATCATCTCTCTCTCTAAACGTGTTTGTGCTCCTACTATATGCCAGGTCTGTGGTTGGAGCTGGGTCAAAGAAGATGAATCCCTGACTTCCAGGAGCTGACAGGCTAATGGGAAAGCAGACTCATGAACACAGATGGGGGTTTGTGCTTTCAGGGAGCATGCAATTCAATTTGCAGCAGTGAGGGGATGCTTTCCTAGCAAACTTGGAAACTTGGGAAATGAGCAACAGGCTGAACAGAGTGACCTGGAGGACACTGAACTAAATGATTGCAGTTCTGGGCAGATTCATGATGCCACAAAGCATCATGAAAAGGGAGGTGAGCCAGGAGGAGGAGGCTTCAGGCTCATTCTGATTTCTCAGTAGCATGACTGTGAGCAGGTCGCTTATTCTGTCTGACCCTCTGTTCCTCTGTTGTAAAAATGGAAATAATAATCTCTGCTTAGATGCCTCACAAGGTCATTATGCTCTGTTAACTGCAAAACACTCCATGGTTGTAAAGTGTTATCATTATAAATTAGCATTCATGTCAATTGACAAATTGCCTTTATTCCCAAGATCATTCCTGGAGTCTTTCTCAGGGTGACACCAGCGGATGGACGTGCTGTGCAACAAGCACTTCCACCTTTTTCAGCTTCTTGGTCCCGCATGTCTGACAGAGCTAAGACCTGGAGTTCCTTCTAGGCATCTTTGTTAGTCAGTTTTCTATTTCTATAACAAAACAAGTGAGATAATTAACTTATAAAGAGAAGAGAGGAAAGGTTAATTTTTTCTCATGGTTTTGGAGATTTCAGTCTGTGATTGATCTGTCCCATTTCTTTGAGCTGTGGCAAGGCAGGAGCATATGGCAGAGCAAAACCATTCACTTCATTGCCAGGAATCAAAAGGGGGGAAGAAGAAGTGACTGGATCCCACTGTGCTCTTTGAAGGCATGTCCCCAATCACCTATGGTTCTCCCACAGGCCTCATCTCCTAAAGGTCTACAGCACCTCCCAATAGTGACACCGTGGAGGTGAAGCCTTTACGTTTGGGTTTTGGGACTCATTCAAAATCCAAACTATAGCACCTGATTAACATCACACACCTGACTCATTGGGGTGAAGGGCAAGAGCTCACATTCTCTAGGTTTTGTTTAACACACTAAGTGGAAGGTTTCTACATGATCCTCTTCAAACCCTGGACTTATGCAAGGGATGTGTCTTTGAGGGTAACTTTATAAATTGTTAAAAGGTTGTAGGGACATTGCTGTGGTGAATCAGTGTGTATGTTTAGTGGGGTACAGATAGGTCCCCATAGGCTTTACCGATAGTTATTTTACTATAAAAATTAGAGGACAGTTCTTGTTGTTTTTTTTTTTTTTCCCATAGCCTCAAGACATGTACTCAGTGGTTCCTAATCTTGAAACCCTGTCACTTGGGGCAGTGTGGGGTGGCAGGTTCATTTTCAGCAAGGGACTTTTTTCCTTGAGAATGGAGTGCTAACCCTCCCTGGCATAGGCTGAGTACATTTTCTCAAAGCCATGCTAGGAATGACATTTCTAGGGGAAAGCTGATAAGGGGACAATATTTTCTGAATTGAAAGGCAGAACGTGGGGATTAACTATGCCTTTATTTTATGAAAGGTCTTGAATTACTTTGGAAAAATAGTCACTTTTCTGAACCAACTAAAAAGACATGATACCAGGGCTGTCCTTGAACTAAATGTGTGGAAGTTCTCTCCAGGGTTCTCTGTTTAGCCAAGCACTTGACCAGTTCTGTTGACTGAGAAGTTTGACCCTAAGGCCGAGAATAGTTTGACTTTGCTGGTGAAGAACATTCCAGAAACTTCAACAAAAAGAAAATGATCCAACTTTCCTAAGGCCAAGGAACTTTAGGGCCTCTTTAACCCTCTTCAATTTACAGACAAGAAAAGGGATCTCCCATTTATTCCAGGGTCTTCCCCAGAATCTCACCTGCGGTTACCCCCGTACCCTGGCCTTCCTGCCTGGTTTGATGTAGAGGGTCAATTCATATTTGCTGAATTAATTGCATGTTCCAGAGTAAATAAAAATCTGGAGAGGATTGTGGACAGGTCAGAGCTGGCCACCAGGACCTTCTCCTTACTGCCCTAGCCTCTCCCCATCACAATAAATGCTATTGAGAAATATTTACTATACTAGATTTTAGATATTATATTTATTCTAGATAAATATTTATATGTAAATATTTACTATACCACACAAGTTTGTCTCTGTCTGCATCTCTCTCTCTCTCTCTCTCTCTCTCTCTCTCTTTCAGTTTTGGGGATTGAAACAGGGTGGGGGAGGTGCTCTACCACTGAGCTACATCCTCATCCCTTTTTTTATTTTATTTTGACAAAGGGTCTTGCTAAGTTGCTTAGGTCCTCCCTAAGTTGATGAGGCTGGCCTGGGACTTGCGATCCTCCTGCCTCAGCTTCCCCAGCCCCTGGGATTGCAGGCGTGGGTCACCACAGCTGACTCACAAGTCTCTCTTTCAAATTGTACAACTGGGTGGTCTTTAGTAAATTCACAGCTTTTTGCTCATTCCACAGCCCTCATTGCAATCTCACTATTTGGCCACTTCTCTTTCAGAACTTCCTAAGCTTCCTACAACAAGAACTCCTTAGAACAGGTGCTCTTGAGGAAGAGGGGTTGGTTGGAGACCCCATAGCCTTGCTCTTTCAGAGTTCTACAGGGGCAGGAAACCCCATCTCAGAAAGTAAGGCTCACCTTGATGCTCCAGGTGGACCAGAAGCAGTCCAGAGGCAAGGGAACACTTTAGGAGGTTGGCATATTATGTTTTACAAAGAAGCATCTTTGAAAAACACTCCATTGGGACAGTTTCTCAACGGAAATGGAATAGCCTGGTGCCAGTAGCATCAGTTGGATGGGAGGTGTGACCATGGGAAGGCAGCCACTTGCTCTGGGAATAAGGGGCTCTCTGGCTCTGGTCAGGGGTGTAGCACTGGCCTGTGAAGTGTCACTCTTGGGGCAAGTTGCCGACAGATTCTACAATAGCCATTAGATGGAAATGGAACTTCCCAGGTTGCACCTGGGGTGGGGGGCTGTGGTATTACCTTACCATGCCAATAGAATTTCTATGTTAGCAGATTAAGCACATCTCTGTTCATATCTCAGCTCCGATCATTGCCTTCTATTCTGAGCTCTTCAGTAGCTCCCCACTGTCCACTGAACTAAGTTCCTATTCCACATTGGACCCCTCAGGGTCTAGTGAGTGTCCCGTGTCTTCCCTCCCTTTATTTATTTATGCATGTTGCTCCTGCTGTACTTCCTGCCTGGGACACCTTCCCCGCCATCACAGTCTAACTCCTATGTAGCCTTCATGGCATATTTCAAATGCCCTCAAATGCCTTTCTTCACCACTCCAGTGAGGTGGACTCCTCCTTCCTTGGAATGATTGAATCACTTGGAATGGACATTTCTCTTGCTCTGTCTTAAATTCTGGTTCTTTTGTGGTTGCCTTAATCCTCTTGTGTGAAATCCTCTCCTTGAGGGTGAATGCTGTGGTTTACTTATCTTCTACCTCTCATAGCACCTGCTGCTCTTCCAGCGAGTATTTGTTAAATTGAAGATACATATACATTGTATTAGTTGGAACAATGGAGTCAAGAGCAGATGTGTTATTGTATCGAAGCATCCTCCAAAGGCCGAAGTGTTCAAGGTTTGGTGATGGAACCTTTCAGAGAAGGAGCCCAAGGGGAGGAAGTTAGGTTATTGGGGGCATACACTTGAAGGGGATACTGGGACCCTAGTACCTTCCTCCCTTTTGGCTTCCTGGCCACCACGAAGTGAGCAGCTTTGCCCCACACATGTTTCCCATCATGATATGCTGCCTCACCACAGGCTCCCAAACAACTGAGCCAACCAGCTATGGCCTGAAACCTCTGAAGCTGTGAACCAAAATTAACCTTTCCTACTTTTAAGTTAATTTTGTCAGGTATTTTGTCATACAACAGAAAGCTGACTCACATAAGGTCCTGCTCTTTTAGCCCAGTGCTATCTTACTCAAGTGACACAGCTTCCATGTCACTTCTTAGCTTGCCTATCTTAGAAGGAAGTAGAGTCAGGATCCTCAGGGCTCCACACAGGATAGGGGTGGCAGGGAGCATATTGTATGACAGCATGCATGTCTCTGAGGAGTCCTCGGTGCCCTAATCCCTCAGGGCAGGAACACGGACAAGAGCAAAGGTTTGAGCTGTTATATCTCTGGGACAGGCAGCCTGCTCTGTGGAGACTCACTGGAGCAGTTATGATGTAACTGAATAGGCCCACAAGCCATAATTACTTTAAATAATTACATAATTATTTTTAAGTCATGTCACTAAAGATAGATAGGTGTCAGGGGAATGATGGAGGTGACCAATCTTAGCAATTCTTTTTAATCATTAAGGGCTATTACCCTCAAATGTAAATCTAGGGGAAGAGGTTTTTGAGGAGCAGGATATTTATTTGTATTATCTTAAAATATCTCTCATTGGAATACTTATAACTTGCAAGGGGGAAAATCAGAGTGGAGAGACCATTGTCACCTTGACTGGGTGAACAAAATTAAGATGCCCTAATCCTTGAAAAAAAATCATGCTACATGAAAAAAGCCCATCACACAACCCACATACTATGTGATTTTATTGATATGAAATGTCCACAGTGGGTGAATCCAGAAAGACAGAAAGCAGTTGCTGGGGAATGGGCCTGGGGTGGGAGGATGAGGAGTGACTGCCATTGTCTATGGGGTAATGAAAACATTCTGTATGTTCTAACATCAATGGTGATGGTCGCACAACTCTGAGTATACTAAAAGCCACTGAATTATTGAATGGAATGACTTTTAGGATATGTGAATGATATCTCAATAAAGTCATTAAAAATTAACATCATCAATAAGGGACAGACAGATGTCTTCTGCCTCCTGATGTGATATCCTGAGAGGGACACATCAATTTTTGATGTGTCCAGTGGTAATAACTTGAATTTATTCATGTGAAAACATCAGGCAAACCCAAATTGAGGGACATTCTACAAAATGCTTGTCCTGTAGTCTTCAAAAATATCATTGTCGTGAAAGGTTGAAGGGGACAAGAACATGACAACTATATACAAAAACATGATTTTGAATTGGAATCCGTGGGAAGGGGAAGAGGATACCAAGAAGGGCATTCTTTATTTTTAAAATTGATAAGATTGGAATGTGGACTCATTTTTACCTAATCTAAATAAAAAACACTTTGTGGAGGTGCCAGGGGTTGAACTTAGGGGCACTCAATCACTGACCCACATCCTCAGCTCTATTTTGTACTTTATTTAGAGACAGGATCTCACTGAGTTGCTTAGCACCTCACTTTTGCTGAGGTGCTTTGTACTTGGGATTCTCCTGCCTCAGCCTCCTGAGTAGCTGGGATTACAGGTGTGCGCCACCGCGTGGAGCTTACATAAAGTATTTTATTATTATTAAGCTTCCTGAGTTTAATAACCATACTGTAAACATATAAAAGAATATCTTAGTTCTTTGGAAATACATACTAAAGTATTAAGGAATAAAGGGTCATCATGTCGGCAACCTATTCACAAATGGTTTGAGGAGGGGAGAGAATATAAATAAAGAGAGAGAATGTTGTGGAAAAATGTAGTGAAATGTTAGAAACTGATAATTTGGGCTGAGTTTGTGGCTCAGTGGTAGAGTACTTGCCTCACATGTGTGAGGCACTGGGTTCAATCCTCAGCACCACATAAAAATAAACAAATAAAATAAAGGTATTGTGTCCATCTAATATATATATATAAAGAAAAGAAACTGATAATCTGAAGAGTAGACATTTCTCTGCATGATTCTTGCAAATTTTTTGCCAGCTTGAAATTATTTTAAATAAAAAAAATTTAAAAATATAGACAGCTAAAAGCCAAACTAAATACTCATGACATAGTAATTGCCCAGAAATCCAAATTACTGTACCCTAAGTCAGTCACATCTTCTTTCACTTAAGGTCTACCAGCTCTAACTAAATCATGAGCCATCTGGGAGGCTACAGGAAGAAAGATATGGCACAAGGAGGCATTGATTTGCAAGGCCAAGATCTCCAAAGGAAATTTTGGACCCCTATCATTAAAACCCTAAGGGCACAACAAGTTTACTGCAGCCATTTGGGAATCTGAGGTGTTCCTTGGCTCCATCAGCATACGCTTGATTATAACTGAAATTAGCTTCCCAGGGGGCCAAGGCCAGAGCACACAGTTGGATTCTCTTCAGTGGCCCATGGGGTCTAACAGGCTGTATTTGTAGCCTTCCTTTGGGGCCAGCCAGGAATCTGAGTGCTTCAGCCAGAGCTGGAGCATATCCCAATGCTACAAAGCTATTTTGGAGAAGTCTGTATTTTCTTAGTTATTCTTCTTTTTTGACATCTCAGTTGGGGTCCAGGAACCATTCACAGACCTCAAAGAAACCACTTCAAACCACCAACCAATATCTGTGCCATGCATGCCAAGACTGGGCATGGGAGAGCTGCCCCCTAGTCTTGGCTGCTCTGAGGGGTCATGTGGGTGAACCATGCAAGTGGAATCCTTCCAGTAATCATCCTGTGGCCTGACTCAGAAGGGAAAAAAGTAAACATAACCATCTTAGGACTAAACAGCTGGGGTTCTGAGGCCCAAGGCAGAAAGGGTAGCAACCCCAACTCATCCATGCTCCCAGGTTGATCTTGGCCAAAAGGCTTGGGTAGCCTTAAGTCTGACTCCTAATGGCTGGACTCTAAGACTGACACATTCTGAGAAAAGGAGCCTTGGTGCTTGGGAATTGATTTGGGCTAAAGAAAAAGCAAACAGAAAATCTGTGGGTCTGGCAAGATACTCAACTGCTTGGGCCCACTCTTGGGACCACTGTGTGGCTTATTTTTCTTTTAATTTCTCATCTGAGCCCAATACAGCTTATGTCTCAGGATGGTTGCAAACTCCATATGTGGGTTCCCCTGAGGACTTGAAAGCAGAGTCTACCCTGTGTCAGTATGCAGGTACTCAGGAAATGCTTGGACATTCACCAAAGCCCTCCTCGAACGTAGACACAGGGGAGAGAGTGGGTGAATGATTATGTTGCCACAGGGTTGTTTCCATCCCCCCATTTCATATTTTAGGGGGTCCCCACCAACCATCTCAGACCTTGGGGCATTGGCACTACTACCATTCATGAGGGGAAGTGCAAGTGATTCTTAACATATATCTGAAGGCAATTCACCTATGTTCTGAAGATAGTCAACGCTCTAAGGGGAGATAGGGTGATGGATAGAATATGCATTAAAACCAAGCATCTTCCTCAGGATTATCTGGTCTACCTACTACATACCTTTTTTGTTGTTGTTGTTTGTTTGTTTTTCTCCAAAGTGTGGCCCAGTGCAGTGCACCCAGTAGTATCCCTGCCATACTTACTGACTGATCATGGACTGGGAAGTGTGCCTCTTCCTCAGGGAGACTGTGGCCTCCTTGGATTGAATTCTGGAATCCTGGCTTCCAGCTCCAGTACTGTCGTAACTGCACCTGTGGCCTGAGAGTGTTCATTTGTCTGTACCTTGGCTCCACTTGGAGCTTATTTGAAACAGAATGGTTATTATTCTTGCTTCTTTGTTTGTGCTGAGGAAGTAAAATCAGAGCTATATGCACCTTGACGTAGGAAGTGTGTGAAGGTAGGCTCTAGCTTCTTTTCCTGCTGATGGGAAATGGAGATCCACATCCTGACCCATCCCACTGAACGTGTGAGAAGTCTTGTCCTTGAAGAGGTGGGCAAGAAAAGAGAACTGGAGCTTGGGTTAGTTGGCTCCCACTTCCTTGTCAATTATCTATCATTTCTGGTCTGCTCTGGACCCAAAGAGCTGACTTCTATGACTTGAATCACTGGCTCCCTGGACCTCCTCATTTCCTGTCTATAAGCATGGCTTCCATTCTGCAGCCCCTACCAATATCCCAGTGCCAGCACTCTCCAGACTCAGTCAACCACACCCTTCCCTCTGGATGCCCATGCTCAGGCCCAGGCAAGGCAATGGTCTCCTGTTGTTGCTAATCACAAGCATTTCAAGGGTGAAAGCCTTTGGTTCCTGCTGGAAGCCCCTGTGGCACAGAGAAGATTGTTTCTGGCACCCCCCAGTGGACTGTGAGATCATGAACCTCCAGCCTTTGCACCTCACTGACTACCCCTCCTCCCTCCCTCTTGTTTTCCTGAAAAAGTTGGTTTCAAACATAGTCTTCCTGGAAGCTCTGGAACATCTGGTACATGAAGCCAGAGCGTGCTGTCATCTGAAAAGCATAGATGTCCGGCTTCCAAATGGCTCTTGGAGCTGAGAAGATGCCATAGTCCCAGTGGGTTGGGGGGAGGGGACAAATCCAGAGGTGGGTGAGGTTTGAGAAGGGGCCAGGTGGGATTCCTCACCCCCAGCTCTTCCTCGGATAGCTCTGGACCCTGGAATGTGGCTCAGAGATTTCTGGTCTGTCCCCTCTTGTCCTGAGGACTCCCCAGTGGCATAATCCAGGCTTCTGCCCCTTCTCATCTCAGATGGCTAGAAGCTTTGGTACCCCCCAGGAATTCTATTTCCTGCTCTTTCTTGAAGCCCTCATTCTGGAAGATGCAACATCAGCCTAGTTTGTTGCTTGTGTTTAGACCTAACCATCTACTCCTCCTTGCTCTTCATGCCACAGGAAAAAGCTGTTGAAAGTAAATCATCTGTCAGTCCAGCGTAGTCTCCACTCCCTGTGTTTATCATTTTGCTTTTTCTCCCCCTCCTCCCTTCTGTTCCCCCTCCTGTGGCGCCTGAGACCAACTAAGGAATGAAATCATCAGTTGCATGGTTTGATTTTTCTTCCTGCTCTCACAAAAAGAACCTCCACTGTTTGCATTGTTAAAGCCCCCAGTGATTCCTTGTTATGAGAAGAGTCATCAAAATACGCCTATTGCATTTTAAATTTTACAAAAGACACCAAAAATTAGCGCATCATCTGCTTAAAAGATCCCCTTTGATAGCCATACCAATTACATATTTTAAAAGCAAAAAAGGTTCTGGTTGGTACTTCTGATTCTGTGCCCCCCTCCTCCCTGTGTGATTTGTGTGCAGACTTCTGAGAAGTAGGTTTGTAATAGAGATTCAGCCAGGCTAAATCACAGCGGCAGAAGCTTATGCAACTGCTAAAAACCTATGAGTTAAAAATGGAATAGTCTTGCAGAGTGGGGAAGGTAATAATATCAGTGATGTGAAAATAGAAAGTAAGAAATTAGTATTTCAGTGGTTCAGGTGTCTTACCCACATTTTTCTGCACCAGAAGATCTTGGAGTCATTTTCCAGCATAAATCCAAAGTTCAACCTCTTATTAAAAAAAATCAAACTTTGCTTTCAAAGACTCAACCTTCTGCCCTCAATTAATCCACAGACAAGAGTCTTTTTTTTTTTTTTTACTGACTTCTTTGCCATCGAACACATTTTGTGTTTGTTAGAATCTCTGTGTTCACTAATGCCCATAAAGGAACAGATTTTAGGTTTTTATAAGTGGGTTTTGTTAATTTGCTATTTTAAAAATACTTGTGAGACCTTTACAGTTGCCATGGCGATATAATTTCCATAAACATGATTTTTGTGGGGATTTTTGCACATTGAAGGATGAGGTTGATATGCAGTGTTGGGGGGAAAGTAGGTGGTGAATTTGGCAGCCACCTCTTGGCTCCTTCCCTCAAATGCTGCAAATAAATTCCAAGAATTCATGTTATGGCAGGGCTATGGGTCTCCAAACACCGCTGGTGACACAAGAGACTTCTAGAAAGTGAATTGGTCAACTCAGAAGGAGACCAGCCTGTTCCTGAAAAGAAGCCCGGTGAGGTACAGGGTTCTCTGTTAATCAATGGTCCTCTCCAGGTCAGACAGACCTGCAGTCTCTCCCCAAATCTCTTGGTTTCAAAAAGCCTTTGCAGACTAGATATCTTGCAGCCATTCAAGGGGTGGTGAGGAGTCTGAGTGCCCTTTTTTCTCTTTCAAGCAGATTCAGGCAAAAGTCTCACTGAATGTACAATACCGCTAAAATTCTGAACATTTGCAATGGAAAATAATGGGAAGTAAATACACAACATTTATTAGCTGTTAAGCAAAACAAGAAAACATTAAATAAGAAGTCTTTTTATATTCATCTTGAATATCAATGGGTGAGGAAAGGCAGATTTAATTAGAAGAAGAGGTAGATGGTCCCAATGGCACTAAATGACATTGTTTTTAATCAATGTTGTGAGGCATTTGTTTTGGCTCACAAACAGGAGCTTACCGTTAAACTTTATTTCCCAGGGAACAAACTATACTAAGAGTTGGAGGGAGAGGCAGAGCAAATAAGAGAGAATTTTCTAATCACTAAAAACCACTTCGGAAAAGAAATAACATATACAAAGAATCAAAAGGGGGAAGTGTGTCCACATGATCCCACCCAGGGCTCTCTAGGAAGTAGGTCAGGATTTGGTGACAGGCACTTCCTAATTGAGCATCTGGGTTTAGCCAAGGGTTTGAATCATACAGAATTATGAATCATAAGGAATTATGAATTACTAGAAAGCCATTGTGTTAACTGACATTATTTATGTACTGTTGGAAATGTGAACAGGGGGCCACCCAGAGGAGGTGGCAGACAGTGTCTGGCCAAGTGCTGATCACCATGGCTTGGAAGCCAAACGTGAGATGAGAGGAGAGGTCATGTGGGTGCCCCGTGTATGCTCATGTGAACCTGCATGTGTATCTTCTGTGCCTAGATCAGTGCACGTTCAGAAGTTTGCACGAGGTAGAAAGATGCAGGGCACCAGCCCCAAGACGCATGGTTTCATCCTTCACACCAAGGGAAAGGCCCAAGGACTGTCCCATCTCCAGACTTTGCAGACTCTGCAACGACAGCTGGCAGCTGCTTCCACTTGAGATTTGTTAAGCACAGTTTTTGAAAAAGAGTGATGAACGAAGGCGCCAGGCAACATTCTGTGCTTCTAGAGCAGCGAGGGACAAATCTCAGTTGAGGGTGCTCCAGGCTGTGGGTTTCTCCAAGGGTTCAAGGTGACAAGGTGGGCATATTTGCAGGCAGTGGCTCCCCTGCCTGGGTTCTGGGGACCCGCTGACATGCCTTCCCCCAGCTAGCTCTGCTACCAACCCAGGGCGGGGCAACTTGTTCAGGGCCTGCCTGAGCTGCCCAGGGGACTTCCCAGGCAATTTTTGTTTGCTCAGAAATAGCCTGCAGGAATTTGGCAGCAACAGCCACAGGAACGTGGCTCCCCGCCCATCCAGGGTGGAAGTTGGAACCAGAGCGCTGCAGCAGCGCAGCTCCAGCCTCTTTCCTCAACACACATTTAATTTAAAAAAAAAAAATTTTTTTTTTTTTTTTTTTAAAGCATCAGTAGCAGGCAGCTTGGCTGGGGCTGGTGGGTGGCCAGGAGAGGAAAGGAGCTTATTGAGGAAGGAACACACACTTGGGACTGGCTGATGCCACACTGTTTGCTGCCCACTCTGAATGCCACTGCCCAGCTGTGGGGAGGAGTAGCAAGTCCCCTGTGCTTGGATTTCCAAGGTGTGAAATGCAGTGGGGAGCTTCACCCAGGGGCATTGCCCTCTGAAGTGTACCTCCCACCCCTGCTGGTGTGTGTGTGTATGTGTAGATGCATGTGCTTTCCCAAATCCTGAAGATCTTTTTTGGATAAATTTCTTTTTTAGCTGAAAGAATACTCCCCAGATCCCACTCTGCCAATGTTAGGCTGTATGACTTTGGGGAAGTGACTTACTGTTCTGTGCCCCAGTTTCTTCATCTGCAAAATGGGCATACTGATAGTACCCATCGCATCAGACTTGGTCGAAGATGAAATGAGTTATTCCATATACAGTCCAAGAACAGAGCTTTGCACATAGGATTAAATAGGATTTTTGTTATTATCCTTGGGATTTCACTGTGTTAAAGCCAGCCCTCTTTACCCCTGCCCCAGTCTAGCTCTCAGAGACCTCATGCCATGTGGACCCACTAGACTGAGCCCATCAAGTGGAGGACAGGTCTTCACTCAGCTCTGTACCTCCAAGCCTGGTATGTAGCAGGTGCTCAGTTATTTTAGAGAAAATTAACAAGCCAGGGATATGGTTGATGTGGTTCTCAGGGTGCATCAGAATCCCCTGGGAAGCTTAGCAAAACTCCCACCCTCAGAGAGGCTGATTTGGTATAAGTAGGTGTTATGGTTTGGGTATGAGCTCCTGTGTGAATGCAGGAATATTAAGAGGTACAATGATTGCATTGTGAGAACTGTAATCTAATCAGGCCGTCCTGGCTTGAATGGACTAGCTAGGTGGAAACAGTAGCCAGATGCATTGTGTTGGGAGGAGATGGATCAATGAGGATGTGTTCTGGAAAGGTTCCTCTTCCCCAAGGCCCCCTCCCCTTATTTTCTCTCTCTCTGCTTCTGGAGGCACCATGTCCTGATTCCCTTTGCCATATCTGCCACCATGATGTGCTGCCTCACCTTGGGTGAAGCGCAATGGAGTTGGCCCACCATGGACTACACCTTTGAAATTGTGAATCAAAATAACCTTTCCCTCCGCTAAATTATCACTGTCAGGAATTTTGGTCACAGCAAGGAAAATGACCAACAAAGAGTGGGGTGGGGCTGGGGAACTTACGTTGTCTGGCAAGCACCCCATTGGAAGAACACTCCTCAGCATAAGGGGTTCTCAAAACCAGGGGCTGGCAGAAGAACCAGGGTGACCTCTTCAGGCAGAATCCTGGCTGCCTGGCCCTTGTCTGTCTTTGGGCAGGGTCCCCTACTGGAGCTCTGGCCTGAATGGTCTGGTAGAATCACCAGGAAGACTGGAGCCTTCCAGGGCTGAATTTGGTTTAAAGTGTGTTGAATTGGTTAATGGTTGCATTTGGTTTGAAGTGTGTTAAATTTGAAGCTCCTCTTCAGCGAATGGTGAGGTCAGTGTCCTTAGAGATACTAAAAGCAGCCTGCAGGATAGTGTAGCAACTCACCAGTCCCTCCAGGGGCCTGCTGCACATCAGGACCCTTCAGGTCCTCCAGGCCGGGCCCGTTCTACTCCCTCCTTTCTCCCCCAACCCCTGCTTGATGTTTGCTGGTGGCTTTGACTACAACAGTGTCCTTTCTGCCCTAAGCCATCACCCCAGTGTGGAAAGTGTTTCCTCTGTTCAGGTAATTGGAATGGGAGTTGGATTTTCTTGAGGCTCAAATGTGGCCTTTGGTAAGCCGTTGTTAGAATAACCCAAGTGGCCCAGGAAAAGACGACGGTGGAGTAGAGTGAGGAGGAATGTGCTTTTGTGGAGCTGTGTTTAAAGATACCTCTGGGATTTGTTTCTTAGCAACAGGACTTCATCCAAAGCACACTGGCGATATCAGAACATCCAACAATGCCTGATGTCTGCAAGTGCCATGTAAAATAAAAGACGAGCCTACCGAGCTGGAGAGGAGATCCTGAGCATAGCTCCTCCAACAGGTGGAAAAACTTGGAGCCTTGAACAGATGGAGTTGCCATGGGTTTAGTCTAGGGAACATCAGGGTCAGACTAGTTCCAACCCCGCAGAAGGCAGGCTGACTCCTAGGCATGACTCCTCAGCATTCTCACCAGGTCCAGCTTTCCTCCTTGGAGCATCACATTGGACTCTCCTCTCAGGCTTCCCTCCTTCCCTACCTCCTGGGGGGCCCAGCATCCTAATAGCCTGGGTGAAGCTATTAGAGACCTAAATCCAGAGGTTCTTAACTTTGTTTTGGTGCCATTGGACCCTTTAGCAATCTGGACCCCCTTCTCAGATTAGTCTATTTTTTCATGTATTTTAAAATATATTTAATACACAGACTTCCAAAAACACCCCAATGATGTTAAAAAAACAGTTATTAAAATATTAAATTTATACATAGAAGAACTGTAAGGTTACATTAAATACCAAGATCCAGCATCAGGTCTAATGACTACTATAACTTTGGTATCATGGTGTCGATGATAGTCTGAGAAATCAACTTCACACCTGCGATACAGTGTGGAAATGTCTGTGGTTTCTGTCGGTGATGAAGACCAGGTTCTGCTCATGTGGCCGAGGTTGCTGCCTGCATTCGAAATGAAAGGGAATGCTAAAATTGAGTTCAATGTTAGTGAAGATTAAGATGTCGTGGTTTTTCAGTGTCAGGTCATGGGTCCCCTGGGTGTGTGTGTGGGGGGGTGGTGGAATAGATGGGCCAGGGAAGCCTCCTGAGTTCCCTAAGTCTCTGTATCAGCCATGGGGCAGCATTCCTGGGACCCAAGCATAAATTCCCCAAGCTCTGGGCAAATGCTGAACACCTTCTGAGTGCTTCTGTCTTGGCAGGAAAGTTGTGGCACAACTTTAAATGACTTTTTTCTGTCTCACAGATCAGGGCACAAAAAGTTAGAGCTGAAGAAACCTTGGGGAAACACTCAATCCAAACTTCCCATTTTATAGATGTGGATACTGAGACGAGGGAAAGAGCAACTCTCTCAAGGCCACAGGGCTGAACCAGGGCTGGATCCTAGGGCTCCTGAGCCCGATCCCTGAGCAGGATTAGGGAGAGGTCATGCCTTATGCTGTGGGGAGCCGCGGGGATGAAGATGAGTTTGCACCTATTGCAAGTTATGGGTTTGACTTATTGCTGTCCTTGTTTTAATGTAACTATCCAGAGCGTCAGCTCCACATCCCCATTGCTGTTTCCTGAGTGGGTCTCATACTAGTGATTTGGATCCCTGCACAAGTTAGTTGCAACTTCCAACAGGTTTTCCAAAGAGGAACATTAGTCCTGCCATCCTTGACTCTGCCCTTTCTAACCTCAGCCAGGTCAGTTAAGCTTCTTGTGCTTCAGGCTTAATGAACCTGATGTTAAATGAAACCTGTTACACAGGCTTGTTGCCATAAAGGAGTTAATACACCTAGAGCATTTGTGACAGATGGTGGTGGGTTAGTCACGAATCTCTCAATTAAAAATGTCAGGAAACCAACTCAGCTGGTTTGAACAGAAGAGAGGATTTGTTGGTTCATAGAAGAGTGAAGTCTAGAGCATAATGGATTTCAGGCCTTGATGGATCTAGTTGCTCAAAGATATCCTCATGGCTCATTTCTCTTTTCAGCTCGTAGCCCTGCTTCCATTAATCTGTTTGTTCTTAGGTGGACTTTTTCTGCACAGCAACTCTCAGGTGCTCCATGATGACAATGTCTTTGAAACTGGCAATTTCAGTAAAAAAGAGGCTTCTTAAAAAAAAAATCAACTTATTATTATTTTTTTAATTTAAAAAATTTTCAGTGCGAGGAATTGAACCCAGAGCATCTGGCATGGTAGGTAAGCAGCTGGACCACTGAGTCATTTAAGAAATATTTTTAAAATAAAAATTGTGTATATTTAATATATAAATAAATGGGGTTACCAATCAGAGAGGAAAATGGAGGATGACAGTGAAGTCATATCCATGTAAGAGTGACCCTTTCATTAATAGCATGTCGTGTTAATATGTTAATCTGCTTGACTAGAGTATTGGTTATCATTACATATCTGTGTATATGTGAAATGAGTCGTCAGACAAATCCACACATGAAATGACTACTACAGTAAAGTGAGTTAGTTCGTTCATCGTCTCTTACCTTTTTGTGTCCACAGTGAAAATGTCTGAAATTTACCCTCAGCAAATTTCTAGGATACGACACAGCATTACTAACTATAGTCCCATGCTCTAGAATTCATCATCCTGCATAACTAAAGCTTTGTGCCCTTTGACCATCTTCCCATTTCCCTTACCTCCCTGCCCCTGGTAACCATCTTTCTATTCTCTGTTTCTGTGTATTTGACTTTTTAGATTCTACATATAGGTGAGAACATGTATTTTGCAGTATTTTTCTTTCTGTCTGGTTCATGTCACTTAGCATAATTTCCTCCAGGTTCAGCCATGTTTGCAAAAATGGCAGGATTTCCTTCAAAGGGAGGGATGTTTCTCCCCTGGTTGTCTAGCAAAATTTCCTTGAATAGAATCTTATTGGTTAGGCTTGAATCATGTGCCCATCTATGTGACCATCTTGTGAACCAATCATTGTGGCCTGGGGGAATGAGATGCTTGGCTTAGCCAGATCTATGTCATGTGACTACCTTAGGAATTGAGGGTCAAGGTCAGTCCCACTCAAACCACATGGCCTGAGCATAGGGGAGAGGATGCCAAGGGAAGTTATGGGCATGGCTTTTTAGAAGAGGGAGTACTAGTGTGACGTAGGCAAAAATAACAGGTGACCAGAGCTGACGAGGGACATGGTGACTTCACATAAACATTCACATCTAGGTGAGGCTGAGGGTGGGAATGTTGTCAACTCCCAGAATGGAAAGGGCTTTGCAAGGTGGATAAAAGAGACCCCAGGGACTGCAACTAGACTGAAGACTAAGAAAATAGACACCGTGTTAGAGAGATCGCCTCTGATATGAACCCAGAGGCTGGGTAGAGGAATTTCCTTGGGGAACTTTTCACTTTGGGAGGTAAAATTTGGCAGGTCTGGTTCCTGTCTATCTAATAATTTCGTCACATGAACAGGCTTTACAGGGAGATAGTGGTGGGGCCCTCCAAAATGTATTGTGGAGTTGGGATGTCTAAATGTCACCAAGGCTGTAGCCAAGCTGGGGATGTGATAGGAACCTTGAAACCCAGAAAAACTGGGAGACTGTCTCTTGCAGGAAACAAACTAGAGATACAGAACAAAGCATCAGGCTGGGGTACAGGGGACCCCAGGGCCACAAGTCTCACTGCCTCTCTCCCTCAAGGGAAGGCCTGCTCTGCACTTATAAGGGACAAGTGAATGGAGCAGGTGTGGATCATTGCTCCCATCTCATCATGAGTTTCAGGCAGTGCCAAGAGGGTGTCCAGCATCCAGGTGACCACACAGGTCTAGATCACATGCCTGGGCTCCCTGCTGTTGGTGCTGCCTGATTGTCCAGGAACTGTGTGTGTGTTAGGACCAGGCGGTCTGAAGTGGGTACAATGAACATCACCCTTTCTAGCAGGAGGAGGACCCCAAAGACCTCAAAGAGCCTAATGGCCTGCCCAACATTAAAGAGAGGCAGAGCCAGCTGAACTCAGGCAGCCTGGCTCTGGGAGCAATGGCTTGACCTCTGCCCTTCACCTCCTCCCTCACAAGTTCTGTCCATCTGATAGGATTTGTGAGGACCAAAGGAGGCCTATGTGGCATGGGACCTACATAGAGTATGCACTTGATAAAATTGAGCATTGTTGTACGTCCCTGTGGCACAGGTACTATGGGGGTATCCAGTAAAGTGGGGCTAGAAAAATTGGGGATCACCTCTAACTAGGGGATAAGTGTTCCCAGAAAGTCATTTTGGCCTGTACTGGGGCTCCAACAGGCTTCCCTCCAGTCCCCATGTCTACAGAACTCTCAGGGCTGGTGAGGTGGAAGAAGAGGTGGTGCAGGAGGTGGTGAGCCAGGTCCCTGCACTGAGCAGCTCAGCCCAGTTGGTTGTAGGGAGCTGAGTTGGGGCTGGTTGAGTGGCAGCTGGAAAGTTTGGGATCAAGTGGGGGAGAAAATGGACTGAAGGGCCAACCTCTAAAACCACATGGCCTGAGCATAGGGGAGAGGACCCAAGGGAAGTTATGGGCACTGCTTTTTAGAAGAGGGAGTACTAGGGTGAGGTAGGCAAAAATAACAGGTGACCAGAGCTGACGAGGGACAGTCCTTGTCAGGGAAAACCAGAAGGTGCTTCTTGGTGTCGGTATGAAGACAAGATTTTCCAAAGTGCCATTTCTAAGTGGGAGAACGAAGCAATCGTTTCTACAGAAACCACAAACTGTACCCCACCATCCATCTTTCAGTTCCTTTTAGGCACATTGGAGCCTGCTGTGGCTAATTTGAACCATCAAAACATTAAAGGAAATACACCCTGAATGCATATTCTGCCTTTCACGTTTGCCATCTCCTTGCCCTAATAGGAAATGTCTGCTGGTGAATTCTCCCCAGAGTCTGCTTTGGCACCTGGCCAGGGGCCGAGTCCTGCCTTCTCCTCCCAGGAGCTGCCTGCTTGGTCATTTTCCTGCTTGTTTAAAGTGCTGGAAAAGGAATGTGCTGCCGTGGGTTGCAGAGTCCCAGTTAAATCTCCCTCCACATAATGAGTTTTGCTCTGAGAAATCCATCGGTCCCACAGAAGCTACCCTGTCTGTCCCTGTAATCCCCTCCTTGGCTCAGTAGTCAGGCGGAGATCTCCAGAAAGGGACACAGCAGGTCCTCTTCCCAGCAGCAGCCTGGCAGGAGGATTGATGGGTTGTCCTTACTACAGGTCTCAGAAGCGTCTCATTAAAGGAGTGACACACAGTGACTCTCAGAGCTGCTGGCTGGGGTTGCTGCAGGAGCGGGAAGTGAGAGTTAGAGGGACAGAGCTGGTGCTGGGGTCAGGGTAGGTAGGCGTTTTAAGGTTCCCAGCCCAAAAGTAGCCCTAGTTACTGGTAGCCCTGATTTAAGTGTTCACGTGCTACCTTCCTGTGCATTGGGCTTCATTTGTCATCTTGACAAAGAAAAAGGGATTCTCCCTGTGCTCCAAAGCTGTGATGGAATTAAATTCAGCCTTGATCAAGGCTCCCTGGTAGCTGTTGTGACAGGTGTGGCTGTTCCAGGTAAAGACAACCTCTTGCTCAAGTTGCCAATGACTAGTGAGCATACAAACCAGTGGAAATCCAGTAGGGACTGGGTTTTCAGTAGACAGAGAAGCCCAGAAATGAAACCTCTGATAGTATCAAGGTCATCCAGAGGGACTGGGTTAGCCTGCTTTCCATTACTATAACAAATACCTGAGTAATCAACTTATAAAGAGAAAAGGTTTATTTTGGCTCACAGTTTTAGAGGTTCTGATCTATGTTTAGTTGGCCCTGTTGCTTTGGACCTGTGGCAGCATATCATGGTGGGAACCTGTGGTGGAGCAAAGCTACTCACTTCATGGCCAGGAAATAAAAGAGAGAGGGAGGGCATCTAGGTTGGTTCCACAGTTTAGCTATTGTGAATTGTGCTGTGTCCCTGTAGTATGCTGTTTTTAAGTCCTTTGGGTATAGTCTGAGGAGAGGGATAGCTGGGTCAAATGGTGGTTCCATTCCAAGTTTTCCAAGGAATCTCCACACTGCTTTCCAGATTGGCTGCACCAATTTGCAGTCCCACCAGCAATGTATGAGTGTGCCTTTTCCCCCACATCCGTGCCAACACTTATTGTTGTTTGTCTTCATAATAGCTGCCATTCTCACTGGAGTGAGATAGTATCTTAGAGTAGTTTTGATTTGCATTTCTCTAATTGCTAGATATGATGAACATTTTTTTCATATATTTGTTGATTGATTGAATAGCCTCTTCTGAGAAGTGTCGGTTCAGGTCCTTGGCCTATTTATTGATTGGGTTATTTGTTTTTTTGGTGCTTAGCTTTTTGAGTTCTTTATATACCCTAGAGATTAGTGCTCTATGTGACGTGTGAGAGGTAAAAATTTGCTCCCAAGATGTAGGCTCTCTATTCACCTCACAGATTGTTTCTTTTGCTGAGAAGAAACTTTTTAGTTTGATTCCATCCTATTCACTGATTCTTGGTTTTAATTCTTGCACTATAGGAGTCTTATTAAGGAAGTTGGGGCCTAATCCCACATGATGAAGATTAGGGCCTACTTTTTCTTCTATTAGAGAGTCTCTGGTTTAATTCCTAGGTCCTTGATCCACTTTGAGTTGAATTTTGTGCATGGATTAAAGAAATGTGGCATATATCTACAATGGAATATTATTCAGCAATAAAAGAGAATAAAATCATGGCATTTTCAGGTAAATTGATGCAGTTGGAGAAGATAATGCTAAGTGAAGTTAGCCAATCCCCAAACAACAAATGGCGAATGTTTTCTCTGATATAAGGTGACTGACTCATAGTGGGGTAAGGAGGGGGAGTGTGGGAGGAATAGATGAACCCTAGATAGGGCAGAGGGGTGGGAGGGGAAGGCAGGGGGCAGAGGGTTAGCAATGATGGTGGAATGTGATGGACATCATTATCCAAAGTACATGTGTGAAGACATGAATTGGTGTGAACACACTTTATATACAGAGATATGAAAATTGTGTTCTATATGTGTAATAAGAATTGAAATGCATTCTGCTGTCGTGTATTTAAAAAATAAAAGCAATTAAAAATAAAGAAAGAGAGAGAAAGGGGCTGTGGCCCTACTACCCCCTTTGAAGGCCCACCCCCAATGATGTGAAGACCTCCCCGTAAGCCCCACTTCCTAAAGGTTCTACCACCTCCTAATAACACCACCCTGGGGACCATGCAGCTATCCTGCCCAGGCCAGTTCCACGCAGCCCAGTGAAGTATGCTGTCTGGATTGCTGAAGGATCACTGGCCCATGTCTGGCGGATGGTCAAGCCATTGTTCTGTGTCACCTTCTTAGTGTGTTTCCCTCTTTCTTTCATAAATATCTTCTCTTTTCAGCTCAGGGGATCAAACTCATGGCCTTGTGCTTGCTAGGCAAGTTTCTACTGTGGGGCTACAACATCCCAGTCCCCTTCTCAAATACCTTTTCAAATAATAGTCTTGATCTTAAATGTTCTCACAGTGATTTAGTTCCTTTGTAAAACAACAGCTCTTTCTGTGCCAGCATTGGGGTCCCCTGCTTCTGCCCTGAAGTGGAGGAGGTGATCCTTGGTGGGTATGGGGAGGGGCTGATATTCAGCAGCTCAGGAAAATGTCCTTTTAGATTTGGGGCAGGATTTATTCTCCCATCTGCTTCCCACATTCCCAGTGCTGAATGCACGGGTCCCCAGACCAAACTTCTCTTCTACTCTCCAGAACCTCCCTGGGGAGGGAGTCAAGATCAACTGGAAGGGTCAGGTATAAAGGGCCTACGGTCACTTCAGTGGTCGTGTCTCCAGGCAGAGGCTGCAGGCCAAGCTAGTCCTTAAAAGGCCCCCCTTCCCATTTCTGAGTCTTGCTTAGCTATTCCCCCTGCTCCAAGGGTTTTTTTTTTTTTTTTTTTTTTCCTTCTGATTTCTCTCTCAAGTAATGAAATAAAGTGATACTGAAGTCTTAGGGACTTTATTGAAAATAAATTTGCATCTTGAAAGAGAATCATAGGTACATAATGGCAAGAAGTGGGTGCTAGAGCTGGAATTTTCTATTCCAGTGGTGCTCATATCTCTGCCTGAGGAGTCTTCTGGTCAATATTAATACGTTATCAGGTTTACTTGTCCACTGTGCTGGTGTGGATGGTGGGTTCTCACCTGGTCCATTCCAGTGTGTTTTGTGGGGCCTACAGTTGTGACGTATACAAGGCTTGCCAATTCTTTGAGAAAAGGGTAGTATCCTAATCTCTCACTGTCTCTCTGGCAAATGACAGAGGTGGAATGACTTGTCTTAGCAACATGGTGTAGAGAAGCCACTATGAGGTGTTGGCTTAGTGAGAGAAGGATGAGGGATAGAGGGGGATGGGGGCACCAGGCCATCCTGGTAAAGGCTGTCAGTTCTGGGCCAGGTGCTGGGCTGGGTGCTGGGGACACAGTGGTAGCAGCCAAAATTTAAATGACCTCTGTCCATGGGGCACTTGCTGTCTCTTGGAGGAGACTGACGTTGCATCAGATAATCCCACCCATAAATGTGACATTGCCATAATGAGGAGCTCTGGGGAGGAGAGGCATTGGGAACTGTGGGAACGGGGACCCATGCAGGGCATCCTGAGGAAGCCACACTTGAAAGGGAAAGGGAAAGGGAAGTTGGGTGGGGCAGATCGGGGAGGTCATCTGTGGAAGGCATTTGTCTTTATCCCACGAGCCATGGGAAGCCACTGAAGGATCTCCATATAATCATATCTATGCCTTGAAAATATCTCTGTGACTACTGTGGGCAGCACGGGTGTGGGGAGACCTGTTAGAAGCAGCAGGCCAGGAAGGAGAGGATAGGAACTTAGACTAGGAGGTAGTGCCAGGAGAGCTGGAGCAAAGTGAATTTAGAAGTAAAATGGGATTTAGAAGTCAGGTGGCAGATTTATCCCAGATGGCCCATGGGGACTCTTGGTTTCTGGCAGCTGATGGTGAGGTGTTGACCTCTGGGACGAGCAAGAGGCCAGGCTCTGTGCAGAGACAGGCTGATGAGTTTGTTCTTGTACATGTTTTTGAGAGGTTTTGAAATATCTGTGGGGAGGAGTCACCCAAAGCCATCGTCACTATGGGGAGATCAGTGCTGGGGAAAGGAGGTTTCAATCATGTGCCCTGGGTGTTGGGGAGGACCTCAAGAGAAGGTATATCTTGAGGAGAGGAGAGGCCTAGGACTGAATCTGACCTCTCATTTTATATTCCATGTTGGGAGTGGGGGAGGACAGAGGAGGACAGGCAGTCCCCTGAATATGCCACTCTTCATGGCATAAATGACATCCTTTCTACCTGCCCAGGCTCCTTACTCGTCCTGAGGTCTCCCCTTCCTCTAGGAAGTTCCATCCCCACAGACCTGGGTCAAGTGCCAACCTTTGCCCCTCAGTTCCTTGTGCTGCTCACCTCAGCCCTTATCACACTAACTTGCAAATATCCATCTATGTGTCTGTATCCACCTCTAATCTAAGGGTTCTGAGTCATGCTCACCATTGTTCCCCCACTGTCTAATATAGCATTTGGTGTATGGTAGGTGTGTGAGTTAAAGTGGAGTCTTAGCTGCCAAAACAAAGAGACCAGAATCACAGAGGATTAAATGCATTAGAAATCCAGTGAGTATTCTTCATACAGGTTCTACCAAGACCCAGGATATATCCTAGTCCCTGAGGTTGAAGTTGGGTGTGTTAGTCAGCTGTTCATCACCATGACAAAATACCTGAGTTAATCAACTCAAAAGGAGGAAAGGTTTTATTGAGGCTCATGGTTTCTGAGGTTTCAGTCCATGGTTGCCTGCATCTGTGGCAAGGCACAACATCATGGTGGAGAACATGTGATAGAGCAAAACAGCTCACTCATGGTGGCCAGGAAGTGGGATGGGGGAAGGATGGCAGGGTCCCCATAGCCTTTTCTAGAGCATCCTCCCAATGACCTAATTTCCTTCCACTAGGTCTCATATCCTAAAGGTCCTACCTTTAGGACCATCAACTAACAGCCAAGCCTTCAACACATGGCCTTGTGGGAAATTTAAAATCCAAACCATAACTTTGGGTCACTGCTTTCAGTCCATAGGAAAGGAAAAGAATAAAGTACAGAGAAAGCAGCCAGATCTAATCTGGAGATGACCCAGACATTTCACGGATACATTACTTTTGTTTATAGCTCACTGGCCTAGACTTAATCCAATCCCCTTTCTTGGTTGCAGAGGAGGCTGGGAAAGAAGTCTCCAAATAGGCCTAGATAAGTGTTCAGGAGTAGAGAGAATGGGTGGGGTGCCGGCGTGCAGTGACAACTAGCAGCCTTCCCAGGCAGTGGGCAGTAAATACTCATTGAATGGATGGATCGTTGGTTGGTGACCTGCATGACAAGACCTGGGTCACAAAGACAAATGAGATCTAGCCCCTGCCCTCTGGGACCTTAGTTGGGTTATCAATATATTTCCTGTTACTTCAAGATTAAACTTAATTTTTTCCCCAAATTTTTATCCTTTATTTGAATATAAATAATTTCCTTAATTCAGGCTACAGAGTGTAGTGGAGAAAAAATATGTATGGTCTTGCCTCTTCTGATATGCAATTGTGGGTATAGTATTTAATCTCTGAACCTCAATTTCTCAACTATAAGATAAAGATTATTGTATCTATGGCATGTGATTATTGTGAAGATTAAATGAGACCATATCTGGCAGCTTTAAAAAATTGTTTTTGAATATGATGGTTCTGGTAATGACTCTGTAGTGGATGCTTGGAGGGTACCTGAAAGTGAACACATAAGAACTGCTTCTTCAGGTTGCCAGATGGTCTGCAAATAAAATTTCAGGATGCCCATTTAAATGTGAGTTTCAGATAAACAAATGCAAATATTGCTGGAAATTTGAACTTCAATTTCAGATAAACTAGGAATAATTTTGTAGTATAAGTATGTCCCAAATATTGTGTGGGTTATTCATATACTAAAAGTGTACCTTGTTTATTTGAATTCAAATTCGACTAGGTATGCTGCATTGTATGTGATGATCCCACTCATTCTGTGGATAGCATTTAGTAGGTGCTCAGTAAATCTCAGTTTTTCTTTCCTCCCAAGGAGGGCATCTCTCTGGATACAGAGAGCTAGGTATACTCATATATCTATTTGTGGACTTCATGCTTAGAGCTAAGCATCAAAGCTTGGGTTCAGCTTTATCTTCATTCTTTGTGAGGATTTCTATGTGTTACTGGAAAACTACATACTTCTTTCCCATACATTGGTCAGCAGTGAAAATAATATCACATCTAGAAATATAATGTCCTATGAAAGGCTGTGTTGGGGACCAATGGCCTGACTTTGATTGCCAGCGTGACGCATCTGGGATCCTGTCAAATTCCACAGACCATGTTAGATCAACCACTTTTTGTATCCTGAATATATTTATTCTTTACCAGGTAATGAGCAGGCCTGATTAAGAACCAGGAGATGCATTTGCTTATTTCCTATTCATTAAGACTTGCTATTCAGTTGCATTAGATACTTCAAGAGTATATACTGCATGCCGATTATTTTTCTATGTTCTGTAGGGGCCTCAAAGATGAACCAGACAAGGTGGGGACCCTCAAAGCCTTATATGATGGTGAGAGAGCAGATCTAGGTTTTTAATACAAAGGGGCCATCTGAAAGTGTGTGTGGGGTTCAGGGGAAAGTGTGGGTGGTATGTGGAACAGCCTGGGCTCCAAGCTGGAGTGCTCAGTGGGAAGGAGTACTTGCAGAGATGATGGTGGGGGAGGACAGAACGCCAGTTAGTAGGTGGGGAGAATTGGAAACCAGCAAAATGGGCTGAGAAGAGGCTGTGGGAAGAAAGCTGGGCAGGCTGGGAGGAACTGGTGCAGAGGGACTTGTCACTCTCTTAGCAGGTTACATCCCGATCTGGAACTGGCCTAGCTCCACTTGTGTCTCAGGTAGGTGCATTTTCAGGGGATGTGCTGCAACCAGTCCTCTCTGGAGGATTGTGTGCAAGTCCCTTTTGCAGCTGATAAGTTTTCTCTGGGATTCCACTAAAATCTTCCTTTTTTTTCTGTTTGTAATTGTAGCCCCCCCAGCCTCTGCCTCCCCATCTCCCCACTCATATGTCTTCATCAGGCATCACAAGCTTCTGAGTCCCCTCCTCTTCAGTTCCTCCTAGGCTTAGTCACCCTGCCGCCATATTGGCATCAAAGCTGTCCCAGGCTCCTTTTGGAAGCTCTGGTTCCTGAGATTCTGCCCACTGCTCCACCACTACAGACTCAGGCTCTGTGTTTTAGTCAGATTTTTTTTTTTTTGCTACTGTGACCCAAAGACCTGACAAGAACAATTAGGGGAGGAAAACTTCATTTGGGGGCTCATGATTTCAGAGATCTCGGTCCCTAGACAGCCAGCTCCATCCCTGAGGGCTCCCGTGAGGCTGAACATCGTGGTGGAAGAGCGTAGTGGAGGGAAGTGGCTCATGACATGACAATCTGGAAACAAAGAGAGACTAAGCTCAGTTCACCAAATATATACCCCCAAAGGCATGCCTCCAAGGACCCACCCCTTCTAGTGACACAGTTACCACCCCTTCTACCAACCTACAGTTACCACTCAGTTAATCCATATCAAGGGATTAATGCACTGGTTAGGTTAAGGCTTTCATAACCCAATCATTTCCCCTCTAAACTTTCTTGCATTGTCTCACATGTGAGCTTTTGGGGCACACCTAATATCTAAACCATAATACTCTGGAACTGCTCTCCCACCCTTACCCTGGTGAAGCTCAACTCCAAATCTCCTGGACCTGCCTGAGGGGAAGGACTCCTTATGAACAGCTGATTTTCATTCTTTGTTCTTTTCTGAAATCAGTTCCTGTTAAAAAGTAAGTTTTTTCAAATTCATTCTGCTCTTTACCCTTTTAAGAAATCAGCAGTGGATCCTGAAGATATTCCCAGATAGTTGGTCTCTTCTGGCAGCAAAGTGTGAGAACGCTTTTGTTTGTCAGTCATGTCTCATAGTCTCAGGGCAGGCTTCTCATGAAGTCCAGTCCATCTCTTCCCTCTTGCCTTCTAATGGATCTCAGAGGCCATGGGCCTTGGGGCTCTCACTTCCCCTTCCTGGTTGCCAATAGGTTTGTGAAAATAGGCACAAGGGTGTCTCAGTTAGCTTTTGCTGTGTAACAAAACTTCCCCCAAAATTCAGTGGCTGAAAGCAACAGCTATTTATTTAGTTCTCAATTTTGTGAGCTGGACTCAGGAGGGTAATTCTTCGACCTAATTATTCTCAGCTGGGATGACTGGATGGCTGGGACCATCCCCACCTGTTCTCTCAGATCTCTAACAGGTTACCCTGGGCTTGTTCTTGTGGTGGCTGCACAGAGCTTCATGGGAGCAGGCAAAAGCATGCGTGACTTTTGTGGCCTTGGCTCAGAACTGGCACAGAGCCACTTCTACTATGTTGTGTTGACCACTGAAAGTCAAAATGCTAGCCCAGCCAGGCACTGTGGTGCATTCCTATAATCTCAGCAGCTTGGGAGGCTGAGGCAGAAGGATTGCAAGTTCAAAGCCAGCCTCAGCAACTTAGTGAGGCCCTAAGCAACTTAGCAAGACCCTGACTCAAAATAAAAAACAAAATAGGATGGGGATGTGGCTCAGTGGTTAAGTACCTCTGGGTTCAATTCCTAGTATCCACACTCAAATAACAAAAATCAAACAAACAAACAAAAACCAGCCTACATTAAAGGGGGTGGGGGAGACAAGACTCTACTTCTTAATGGGAGGGTCTATAAAATGACATTTCAAAGGGCATGGATACAGGTGTTACTAGAAAAGCTCTGGCTCCAGGAGTCCCAACTGACCAACCTTGACCACCAGTCAGAATCACCGGTTGATCAAAATGATGAGTGATGGTGAAGGTGGCCAAGAACCTTATTGTCAGTGAGACCATGTCAGGAAGAACAGAGAAGTCTAGTGACTTAGGATCTGTCTTTGAGGGGCTGACAAGAGCTTTGAGGTTTTATAGAAAAGGGGGACAAAGACAAGGATCTGGGGTTTGCAGAACTGGTACAGTATATCATCTTAGTCTGGCCATGGTCAGGTTGATCATTATCCCAGACAATTGTCTCAGGTTGGGCCATGCATAGCTTTGTTAGCACCAAGAGGGTCACTGTTACATGAGGGGAGTTTCAGCCTTCTGTCAAGATGTGTATCGATCGCACTTGTGTTTCTGGACTCCAAGGTGACTACAGGAGACAATGATTCAGGGGAACTTAGGATGAAAGAAAACAAAAAGTCAAAAAAGCAAGATGGAGAGTCAGAGTCAGAGAAGCAAACCAGTTGGTTAGGTCAGTGACTGGGGCCCCTTTCAAAACCCTCCTTTCAGTCACCATTCCATTTCTGCAGGGAAAAGGCTCAAGGCCATGAGAGTGGTTTTTGTTTATTTTTTTTTAGTTCTGTAACTACTTCCTCTTGTTTGGGGGTGGGTATGTAGGGATTTTGAAATGGAAAACCTTGACAGGTAAGAAAAAATTTTTTTTCTTGTTCCTTTTATGGGGACCGTGACAGAAACATTTCCGTGCTGGAACAAATAGTACAAGCACCATTCTTACAAATTCACTAAGCTAAACTTCACCCAAAGAGCAGAAGGGAAAGGAAAACAACAAGTGCTAAACATTGAGTATCTCCATTTAGAAAGAATTGTCTTTATCAGTTACTGAAATGATCTTGCGAAGGTATCAACAGTGACGATGCTTGTCTGAGTCCTTCATTGCTTTGGTTATACACTTTTTGAGTAACTGGGGATAGTAACACAAATTCCTTCATCCTCTTAGTGAGATCACAAGCTCCCCCTTGGGCAGCAATCAAAATATCTAAGGCCATCCAATTTTGGAGGACCACTTTTGGGATATGTGTGGCTTTGACACTTACGAGGGTGCTGGTCTGTCAGGGTAGGATTAAGAGTGGCAGCTGTGTGTTTAGTTAGGGCTCCTACCTGCAATTCCACATCAATAGAGGTGGCTGCTACGGAAAACGCAGCCAGAAGGTAGAACCAACCACCAAGAGGCTGTCTTTATGTGGAGTCTGGCTTTCACAACATCCTGGTTGTGTGGGACTGCCCATAAATGGGAGACAACTTGTTATGGACAACCCCAGGTGTAGTGACCAAGTATGGGGGCAAGTAAGGCCATCCATGGCTTCCTCAAGTCCCCTGGGGACAGAATTGCCCCTGTCTTTATGGGGTGCTTCTGTCAGTGAAGCCATATGGATTCAGTTAAAGTGACAGACATATCACACATTTGTCAGGGGGTCCAATCTGTTGCTTGGGGAGTCCGCGAGAGTCATTTGGTTTTTCCGTGCACAGAGTGCTATTTCTCCTAATTGAGCAGGTAGCCATTCAGCTCTGCTGTGTACTCCTAGCCTACCCCAGGAATGGCATTAAGTTGTTCTCACACCACAGCAGACACGTGCTGCTTTGTTTCAGCTGTTGTTAGAAACACCTTAGGGTCTTCTTGTTCAGGGGAAGGGAGAAGCTGTTTTTTATTGGATGAGAGGAAAATGCACTCTTCTTGATTTTCATACTGTTTTCCATCTGTTTTTTCACTGCTGCAACTCAAAGACCCAACCAGAACAATTGTAGAGGAGGAAAAGTTTGTTTAGGGGCTCACAGCTTCAGAGACAGTCCATAGACAGCAGGTGAATGCAGCTCAGGGCTTGAGGTGAGGTGGGGCATCATGGGGGAAGAGTGTGGCAAAGGGAAGCAGCTCACATGATGATCAGAAAGCAGAGAGAGAGAGACTCCACCCTCCAGACACAAAATATATACTCCATAGACGTTCCCTCAATGAACCACTTCCTCCAGCCACATCCCACCTGTGTCCAGTTACCTCTCAGTTAATCCCATCAGGGATGAATTCATTCATTGGGTTAAGGCTATGACGCAATCATTTCTCCTCCAAACCTTTTTGCGTTGTCTCATATGTGAGCTTTTGAGGGATACCACATCTAAACCATAACACACACCAAGTAGAGAACCTTTGTCAAACAGTCAGATTAGCTGCCTAAATGTTCTAAAGCAGTTCATTAGTGCCAGAAAGAGGGAGCCCTTCACATACCCAATAGTCAGCCTGATTATGGACTCAGAAATGGTCAGAGTTCAATCTGCAATCTGGTTGGGAGTAAGGAAAAGGCAGAGAAAGCAAAGAGTGACCGTACTAAAATCCATAGTGTATCTCACCTGTCTTTTATCTTTTGAAGAGATATTTGAGGTCTTCAAGGAGATTCATGGCCCAGCGGGACAGCTGTCCATCCCAAAGAGGGTCAGAAGGGCTCTTTCTGGTGCCGACTAAAGTGTGTGGCGGACCCATATCTTGACACCTGCAAGTTTTAAAGAAATATGAGTGGTGAGGAGTGTATCACAAGGGCATGTCCACTCTTCTGTCAGCTGGTCTTGCAGGATCCACAGTTTTAACAAGATTCAGTTTTCTGGTTGAAAAGGGAGTCCTCAGGTAAGATCTTGTCCTAGAGGAAGCAAACTCATGCCTAGAAGTTAGAACTTGATTAAGCTGCTGTACATAACACTTAATTTTATTTTCATGTTTGGAGAGTATCCCCTTTATGGAAAGATACTCCATATCCTTCCATAAAAGGGTCCTCCATATATAATTTCATAAAGATTCAATTGTAGCCCACTTCTAGGAGCCACCCCTCATGCAGAGCAGGGCAATAGGTAATCCTCCCCCCCACCCCGCATTAAACTTATCTCTTGATGTATTTTTACTAAAGTCTTATTTCAAGGATGGTTTATTTTCTCTAACCTGTCCGTCGAGGTCTCCAGGCAGTATGAAGTCTCTCCAGCAGATTCCCAGGGCTTTCTTCACCTGTTTTGTTACCATAAGGACAGTCAGGACCATCATTGTTCTGTATGGAGTCAGGAATACCTGGGGGTGATGTCCTTTAGTAGCACCCATGTCACTTCTGAGGCTTTCTCTATCCTAATGAGATAGGTTTCAACACAATGGGAAAAAATAGTACATTTGGAAATGCAAATCAAAAGTACACTAAGATTTTGTCTTATTCTTGTGAGAATGGCAGTTATCAAGAATATAAATAATAATAATAAATGCTGGTGAGAATATGGGGGAAAGGTACACTCATACATTATTGGTGGAACTGCAAATTTGTACAACCACTCTGGAAAGCAGTATGGAAATTCCTCAAAAAACTAGGAATGGAACCAACCACCATATCACCCAGCTATCCCACTCCTTGGTATTTATCCCAAAGAATTAAAATCAGCATACTAAAGTGATATAGCAGCACATTTCACAATGGCCAGCCCAGATGCCTGTCAATAGATTAATCGACTGAGAAAATGTGGTATGTATAAACAATAGAGTTTTCTCAGTCATAAAAAATGTAATTATGGTATTTGCCTATAAATGGATAGAAATGGAGAACATTATGCTAAGTGAAATAAGCTGGCCTCAGAAAATCAAGGATTGAATGTTTTGTCTGTGGAAGTTAGAGCAAAATAAGGGAAAGGAGGGGAGGTTTGAATATCATAAAGTGATAGGGAAGATCAGCAGAGTAGAAGAAAGAGATCGAAAGGGAGGAAGGAAGGATGAGAAAATGTGGAATGGATTTAACAAAGTCACACTACGTGCATATATGAATATGCCACAGGGAATTTTACCTTTATTTATATGTAGAAAGCACCAATCAAAAATAAATACATAAGTAAATGAGTGAAAGGAAGATCAGTGGAGTAGAGGAATGGCTGGGATCATCCCCACCTCAGGAAGAGGATGAAGATGGGGTAGAGGAAAACAGGGACTAGGAATGGAACCAACCACCGTATCAACCAACCACTCCTAGGAGTTTCCCCAGGAGTAAATTCCTAGGATTTACTCCTAGGGAAAATGGAGTGAATCAAATTGAACCCAACTACTATGTGTAACTATAATGCTCTAATATAGATGAATTTGCTTCTGTTTCTATGAAAAACAAAACAAAACAACAACAACAAACTAGTACATAGTGGAAATTTCCAGCAGCCTTCAGCATCTGGGTGAGATCCACCTGCCAATCTTCAGAGGGTTATGGCCTACGGTATGGGACCTCCTGAATGTTTTTTTTTTTTTTTGGCAGATTTTCCATTTTGGGGTTGTTCTTGGCATAAAGTTGGCATCTCTGAGTTACCTCTTTTACTGCCCGATATCATCCTGCCCCTCCAAGGTATGGTCTAACAAATTCCATTAACACAAAACACCCATGACGACCTTGCTGAACACAGGTAGCAAATAAGAAATTCTCTGGTACCAAAAAGGCTGTGAGAGTTTACCTTCAAGTAAGAGGAAGAGTCCCAATCTTAAAAACCCCTTAAGAATGGAGGCCCCAACCAGGCTCTCTCCTTGTCTGCTTCTGAATATTCAGGACAGAAGGAAGTCAGGTAGATTTCAGGTATCTGCGGGGCTAAAAACACAGTTGTTTTATGCAGCTGACTTGGTAGCCTGATTGACTAGGTAATTTCCCTGGGATATTATTATATAGTCTCCTTTTTGATATCCAGAACAGTGGATGATATAATAGCCACCTCTTTTGGCATGAAGACAGACAGCCTCTAAGAGTGTGCACATCTCCTGATTATGGTTCTTATTATTAGAGGACATCTTTTCCTATGGGCATGGAGAATCAAGAAGGCATATTTTGAGTCAGGATGAATGTTAGCCTTTTTTCCCTTTTGAAAGATCAAAGGCCTGGGTAAGGACTATTAACCTAGCCTTTTGAGTGGATATGCCTGCCAGAGGGGAATTGACTTGATGACCTCTTGTAAAGTCACTATTGCCTATCCAGCATGGTGTTTTCCACAATCCATGAAACTGCTTCCATCTGTGAACTGGTTATGGTGTAGGATTGGAGGATTGGGACCTGTGGGCAGCAGGGCAGCTGGGTTTAAAACTGATGTAGCTTGAAGAGTCACATTAGGGTCATCTAACAAGATAGCTTAAATTTAACTAACCTCCCAGTGGTTAGCCAATATCTGCCCTTTCATTTTATCAAGGTGAAGTTCTGATGTGGCACATATACAGTAATTGGCTATTGCAGTGTAAATTTTTCAGCTTAATTTAGCACATGGCATGTAGCTGCTATTGCCTGGAGACAAGGAGGCCCTCCCTTGACTGAGTGATCTAATTACTTTGAAAAATCAGCTACAGGCTGGGGAACTTCCCCCAGCAACTGAACAAGAACCCCCAGCCCAATGTCTTGTCATTTATTCACTTACAGTTTAAAGTTGGTCAGTCGCAAAGCAGAGGTCAATGTCAATCAGTTCATGAGAGTTTTAAAAGCAATTTGACACTCCTTTGTGCAAATTAAGAACTCAAGATCTGACCCAATTAGAACTTTATGGGCTCATGGGGGCTTTGCTCTCTGCCCAAAGTTTAGGTAGCCATATCCTCCAATAATCTGCCAGCCCCAGATATCCTCTTGATTGCAGGTCTTGGGGACCTGCATGCTGGCAAAGGACATTTTTCTGGACAGTTGCTAGTCTTCATTGACCTTCCTGATGTTGGAACCCCAGGTAAACAAGTTGTTCTTTTTAAGTCTGTGCCGTAGTGGTTAAGAGTCTGGATGGAGTTTTCTAGGCAAATTTCCTAGGTCCAACTTGCAATCAACATGTTGTCATCCACATATGGTAGCAGCGTTCCATAGTTTAATCATGGCATTCTCATTCTTTAGCTAATATTTCTCCAAAGATTGTGGGTGAGTTCTTGAATCCCTGAGAAAGTGCAGCCCAACAGTATTGGAATCTTATATTTGAGTGGGGGATTTGCCCATTCAAAAGCAAAAGGTAGCTAGGTGTGGTGGTGTAATTCTAGCGGCTCAGGAGGCTAAGGCAGGAGGATTGAGAGTTCAAAGCCAGCCTCAGCAAAAGCAAGGTACTAAGCAACTCAGTGAGACCCTGTCTTTAAATAAAGTATAAAATAGGACTGGGGATGTGGCTCAATGTTTGAGTGCCCCTGAATTCAATCCCTGGTACCACCCCCACCCAAAAAAAAAAAAGAAAAAGGATATTATGATTTACTTTTCAGTGGAAAACAAAAGAAGGCATCTTTTAGATAAAGGACAGTAAATCTACATTCTACCATCAAAGCATTATTACTAGTAGCATTAGTATTAGTAGTAATAGTATTTTGTGGAATTGGGGATTGAATTCAAGGACACTCTACCACTGAGCTACATCCCCAGCCCTTTTTTTTTATTTTTTATTTTGAGACAAGGTCTCACTAAGTTAGTGCCCAGGCTGGCCTCAAATTTGCAATCCCCCTGCCTCAGCCTCCTGAGTTGCTGGAATTATAGGCGTGTACAACTGTACCTGGCCCAACAAAGCATTTAGAAGACTATAAGGATTAGGCACAGTAGGGTGAATGTCCTGGACAATTTCATTAATTCTCATAAGGCTTGAACAAAATGATATTCCTCCAACCTGGGCTTTTTTAGGCAGAAGAGGATATTATAAGGTGATTGGCAGAACTGGATAAAATTGCATTTTAAGAATTTTTGAAGCATGAGTTGGATTCCTTCAAGGGCCTCCTGCTGCAGAATATTAAGCAGGAAGTTGGTTTGGGCTTCCCTTAAAAAAACTTCAATAGACAAGGTGGGTTTTGCTTTGCCTGGGGTCCAGTTAGCTTTTGCTGCCTGGTTGATAAGTCGGTGGACCTCAAGGGGCATTGATTCACCCTCTCATGGCTTCTCCTGGCATAACCGATGGCAGAAACTTACAGAAAGCTGTGTGTTGGGTGCAGGTCACCCACACTGCACTCCAGGGGCATGGAAAAGCCTGCTCTGGGGCTTTCCTGATACTCTTGTGATAGGCACAGTTTGATTAGACCTTTTTGTCCAAGGAGTTGTTAAAACCAAACACGTGGCCCCCATGTTGACCATGAAGTTTAAGGTTTGTTTTTCACCACCATTATAGCTGGGGTTCCTGAGGGGAAGGAATGATCAGAACCAAAAGTGTTGGGGGAGCCCTTGGATTTTAGGTCCTCAGTAAAGTCCTGCCATCTGATGCTTTGGCTCTTTGGTACCAGGAATCGAACCCAGGGGTGCTTAACCATTGAGTCACTTTTTTATTTTTTATTTTGAGATAGGGTCTTGCTAAGTTGCTTAGGACTTCGCTAAGTTGCTGAGGCTGTCTTTGAACTTGTGATCCTCCTGCCAGAGTCTCCTGAGTTGCTGGGATTATAGGTGTGCACCACTGCCCCCTGCTGAACTGGTCCCCCCCCCCTTTTTTTTTAAGAGTTTGGGGCAGTTTTTCTTCTAATGCTTGTTCTTATTACAGGATGTGCATTGCTCCTTCCCTAAGGATCAATTTTCCAGGAGGGCCTCTGGTTCCAACCCTGAATATTTTGCATGAAGATGGTGGCTTGTTAGGCCTTTCTTATTTCCCAGTCTTTATAGCCCTTGTAGGCTGTGTTTGCCATCTGAGAAGGGTTCATACCCACAGTCCCCTCCCTCAACTTTCTGTAATTTCTGCCTATTATTAGGGCCCTCTGCCCAGTGAGGGCTGTATTGACCATCTGTACACTTTAGGGGACTTCTGGGTCTATGTCAGTAAATTGCTTGTAAGTTTGATATATTCTTTCTAATCAGGCTGAGGGGTCTTCAGTTGCCCCCTGTTGGGAATGTTGTGTTTTATTTTCTTCTTTTTTTTAAAATAATTTTTAGTTATGCATGGACACAATATCTTCATTTTGTTTGCTTATTTTTTTATGTGGTGCTGAGGATCGAACCCAGGGTCTCAAACGTACGAGGCGAGTGCTCTACCGCTGAGCCACAACCCCAGCCCCGGAAATGTTGTATCTTATTTAAGCTTTCTGACTTATGCACCTCTGTCAGAATCCTCCCAGATCCAGTTGAAGTCTGTCATCGTCACCATTTGGCTTTCAGTTTGGTTCTGCTGGTGTTATTGCTACTGTTAGTTAGATCTGGGGTGTTTGGGAGGTCAAGCAACCTGCCCATATTGGTTACTTTGACAGGTCTTAAAGGGACCATTCTGGACTCAGCAGCATATTGAGGAAGTGGTGTCTTCCCTTATGCCCTGGTGGCTCTGTTACCCGGAAGTCTTCTTGGTGCAGCCAGAGAGGGTAGAGGACCTTTTAGGAGTGAGGGAGATGTGGGATTTAAAGCAGTGACATGCTTTCTTCCCCTAAATATCTTTGTTGTCATCTGGGAGGGGTTTTGGCTTTGGCATCTGGGGTCTTTGCACCAGGAGTTTGATCCTTTCTTCAGAAAAAAACTTGAATGTGTAAAACAATAAAGGATTAAATATATGGCACCTCATCCCATTTTCCTGATCTTTCACAACTTTAGTTGTGAGATAGTATAATAATTTAAAGATGCATTTACACCCATCTCTCTTTTGAATATAGTATATACATAGGCCATACCATGTTACAGTAATAAATTACCTTTTACTTAGTCATAGGTTCATAGCTATATGTAGACCAGTCACCTAAAATTTTCCGTAGGGGGCTTCCTGTAGACTTAATATTGCTACACAAATTATAATAAAGATCTCCCAAGCACCCTGATTCCTCTTATGTCTCCTCTCACTATGTAATACCAGGTTCCTACAGAATTTCACATTTCCTTGTCAAAACAAATGATCTAAGCCCAGAATGGAACAACAAAGTTCAAATGACAAAGAAAAAGCGAGGGTCTGGCATGCGCTGTCAGAGAGGATGTACCAGGGTCTCCATCTAAAACCTGCAAATCTCAAGGCCTATTTCTTTGCTTTACCAAATAGCAGTAGAAAGTAGCCAAGGCTGGTATGAAGTGGAAAAAAAAGTGAGGACCCTGGAACACAAATAATTTTGGCTTCTGTGTGGGACCATGTCATCCTTCCGGCTTGTCAGAGGTTGGCTAGCTGCAAGTGGCTTTTGCCCCAGGGAGTCTTGCCTCCTGGCTGGCTCGCCAAAGTTTGTTAGTAGAGGTAGGGGAAAGTCCAGGGGGTCCAACTGACCAGGCTCAGCCACCAGTTCCAGAAAGCCAATCAAGAGCTGAGTGGTGGTGAAGGCAGGAAAGGAAGAAAGTCATATTGGGAAGAACAGAAAGGTCTAGTGATCTAAGATCTGTCTTGGAGGGGCTGATAAGAGCTTTGTAGTTTAATAGACAAGGAGAACATGGGCAAGGATCAGGGGTTTGCAGAGTTGGCACAGCATATCATCTTAGTCTGGACATGGTACGGCTGATCATTATCCCAGCTAATTGTCAGGGTTGGCCATGTGTAGCTTTGTGGGCGCCAAAGGGGTCACTGTTACATGGGGGTGGAGGGGGCAGGTAATTTTAGTCTTCTGTTTTAAGATGTCTATTGATTAGATCTGTGTTCCTGGAATCCAAGGTGACTACATGAGAGAATGACTCAGGGGAACTTAGAAGAAAAACAAAACAAACAAAAAAATCCAAACAAGTCCAAACAGCGAAATGGAGTCAGAGAGACAAAATGGAGTTAGATGTAAAACGGAATGGGCCCTCCTTCACAGCAAGTAGAGAATTGGGGCCATTTCTGAAATCCACTAGAGTCCGTTAGCGCACCATTCACTCTAGGCCTGTCTTTATTAAGACAGGATGATGATATGGCATTATTGTGATAATTAGGTGAGGTGATATAGTCCAATGCTAATCTCTAGTGAGTACTCTGTGTACCATAGATTAGTAGTAATGATGACGATGGCTATACTTTTGACACCTGGAAGGTTTTAGATAATCAGACTCATATTTCTAGCCCAAAGGACAGCCTAAAGCAATTCTCTGATATTTCTTTTCAGTGGTTCATTTGTCTGTCCCTGTCCACCTTGAAAGTCCCTCAGGGAGTCGTCCTCACTGGCCCTTCCTTTTTCTCTTTTCCCTCAGCCCTGTGTCCACTGTAGTCCTTCTTTCTGCCTCTGACTCAGCCTCTCATCTTTAGATGGAATGGGAGTTGGAAGAGGAGGCAAGAGAATACAGTGTTCCATGATGAGCAGGTACAGGAGTCAGAGCCACCTGGCTACAGGACAGATAAACCTCTCTCTTCTCGGGCCTGCAGCCTCTGGCTGTGTGGATCGTAGGTCATACAATGCATCCCTGCCAGCCTTGTCATTTGATAATATTGAGTATTTTCCCATAGCATTGATTGCTCCAGTGTGGTGTTATCCTAACAGAATCTCTGACTCACTTCAGTGTTTTTTGCTTGATTTGGCAGGGCTCTGAGAAGGAAGATGGCAGTAAGTGCATCTGTGCCCAAGAGGAAGCCCTCTAGGATTTTAGTCAGTTGTTAAATGATTGCAGTGAGACTCAAAGAGCCTGCTTACTTCCCAGTCCCTTCCCTACCGTCATCTTGTTGCCCAGTGAAACACTTGTACCAGTTCTCTATTGTTGCCCAGAAAACTATCCCAAAGTTTAGTGGTGTAAAAAACGATTCTGTGGGTCAGGCATTTGATGGGAGGACACAGTGTGATATCTTATCTCTGTTCCAGAATGTCTGGTGTCTCAGCTATGAAGACTCAAAGAGCAGGATGACTTATTGTTTGGGGGCTAGAATCATCTGGAAGCATCTTCACTCACATATCTGGCCATCAGCTGGACCTTACCTGGGCTGTTGGCTGGACACTGTCATGAGGCCTCTCAGAATATTTCATGTGGGCTAGTTTGGGCTTCCTTCCGTTATGGCAGCTGGGTTCAAGCGCGGGAAGCTGAAGATGCAGGAAGTGAAAACCATTAGTCTATTGAGGCTTGATCTAGGGAGCTAGCACAGTACTTCTGCTGCCTCTGGCTGTGTGGATTGTAGGTCAGATAATACATAGCCTGGCAGCCATATTTTGTTGCCCAGTCAGAGAACACAGTTTTAATAGGAAAAGATATGGACCAACTTCTTGATGGAAGAGTGTCAAGGAATAGGGGGAAATGTTTTAAAACTACCACATTCTCACTTGGGAAAAGATGGTCCAATTTACCTTGTTGCTGCTTGACTCTGTGACACATTTCTCCCATTAGTGAACACCGCTGATCACTCACCTAGCATCATTTTACCCTATTCCCTTTTACCAATAAAACCCAGATATTTTCACTCAGAAACTCATTCCTCCTTCACACAGGCTGGGGGTTGTAGAAACATGACTCCACTTCTAGCTCCAGATATGGACCCCATTGCTTAAGCCAATCAGCACATTCCATTTCCTTTGCCAATCATTGATTCGAGGGTGGGCATATGACCTAAGCAGTCTGATGTAGGTATATCCAGGACTCCTGCTTGGAATGCTGAGGCAGAAATGTTCTTTCTTCTTTGGACATTTGGTATGTGGATATGAAACCTGGAACCGCCACAATCATTTTGTCACCATGAGGGATGCTAGACTTGTGATAAAGCTCACAGTATGGAAGACAGAGCAGAGAGATGGAAAACTGTGGCTCCTTGTTGAATCATTGAGCCAAGGAATCAAACCAACCCTGGATTCCTAATAATAATAATAACAAAACAGCAATCAGTCATTCCGCAGTTGAGCATAAGCACTATCAAACCTCTTGAATACCCCTGCCTAGATATGGTAATTATGATAATCTATACCTTACAGATAAGGAAACTGGTCCTAAAAGGTTTGATGAGGACTTGATCTTCCCCAGAGGTAGAGTAACTTGCTTAAGTTCAAACAGCCAGTAAGTAGTCAAATCAGCAATGACACCCAGCTTCTGAACTTAGAGTAGGTGCTTCTAACCACTACCCCACACTTCCTTTCTGGGATTTTCCAATTTATATCAGTAAATCCTTTTATTTAAAGTCTATTCATGTTGGTCATTTTTAAAATAAAGATCACAAGGGAGAACCTTCCCTGCAAGCATGGTGTGCCCCTGAGGCATGAGCAGCAACGACAGCTCCAGCTCCTCCGCATGGAGGGAGTCCTTCTGAGCCTGATCCCATGAGTCCTAGCAGGAAGTTGTCCCTGTTATGGGAGTTTACATGTGGGCCTCCCTACAGGGCACAGCTCCAGGAAGAAGCAAGTGTGTCTGCCAGGCCTGTGGGGAGCCACAAGTCAGACAGAGAGCACCTGAGCCTGGGCCAAGGTTCCTTCCACTTTCCCCCACTCTTCCCTGGTCCTTTGGGAGGTTGGGGCACCCGCTCAGCTGAGCCACCTCCTTTCTCCCTGTTGTTACCCTGTGGCCATTTAAATGAATCTACAGTGGTTCTTTAAGGTCTCTTAGAGCTGGGGTCCTTTCCTGGCTTCCAAACCAGAAGCCTCAGCGTCTTCCATCTCTTTCTCACCTCCACACCTGCCATCCACCTAAGAGGCCCGTTTTGCCTGTTACCTGGGAATAATGCCCTAGGGTTGGGGGCTGCACTCTGAAGCATGCTTAGAAGTTCAGGGACTTTTGTCACAGCCCTGGCATGGCCCCATGGCATCATCTATTTTCTTTCTGTGTCAGGCGTCTGGGTGCCATCTGTCCCCCAGTTTGCTTAACCACTATATCACCTTCTGTGCAGCCAGTAGGATGCTATTTGGTAGTATTAGATCCCAACAGGTACTTAAAACTCTTTTTTTTTTTTTTTACTGAAAAGAGAATTTGTCTTTGAAAAAAAGGGAAAATTCACCAATAATTGGTATGATAAAAAAATTTTCAATTTGCTTAGTACACACCAGTCCTTGTCCACATGCATAAATATTTTTAAATAGTCCCCTCAGCATAATATAGGTACTATTTTTGTAATTTCACTTAAAGCACTTTCCATCTCACTGTGTGGTCATCATGATTATAATTTTTACTGACTGTAGAATACTGTGGCATAGGGATGAGTCCTGAGCCTCAGGCTTTATGAGGCTGGCGTGGTGAACTTAGCAGTTTTAATATTTTTTTTTAACAAAAGGTACAGTGGAGAATAGGGCCACTGGCTACAAGCTGCTATAAGAACAGCCTTTATTGAAATTTTCAATTTCATATTCATATTCATATTTTCATATTCATACATAACAGCCAAGATTCTTCTCCAGTCCTGCCTCCTGGGAGGGACCATTCTGTCAATCACCCTCCTAGTCTGGTAAGGGACCTCCCCAGGTTCCCAAAGGGTCTTTGTAGCTCTTGTTGTGTTCTGAGGACTTTACAGCATCCCTTAGCCCTCCCACCCACCCTTGAGGTAGGAAGGGGAAACTGAGGCCTAGAGAAGCCATGTCCCTTATCAAGCTTATCTTTCATAGCTTATCTGTGAGATTGAAACCTTGGCAGTCTGGTGCTAGACCCCATTGGTGGCCCTGGTGTCCTGCATCTCTGCCTCAGCCCCTTCACAGGGTGAACCATACAGCACTATATTCCATGGACTGTTTCTCTCTCATGCTACCCTGTGGGAGTCTTAATGGCCAGGACCCTGTCTTTTTGTGATGATACACGTGGGTTTGGCCTGGTCCTTGACCCCAAGCATGTGCTCCATAAATATTAACTGAAAAACATGGGAAAATGAAGAGATGAATGAATTGGGCATCATTTTTAGGAAGCAGCATGGCTTAGTTGGGGCTGCTATAGCTGGGTAGTGTATAAGGAACAGACATATTTTCTCTCAGTTCTGGAGCTTCGAAGTCTGAGAAACCTCTTCCTGGTTTCCTTTCATGGCAGGGCAAGAGGGGAAAGCTGGGAGAGTGCCTGGGTGTCTTCATCCCTTTATTTATTTTGTGGTGCTGGGGATTGAACCCAGGGTCTTGTACATGTACCTCCTGTTTTAGTCAGCTTTTTTGCTGCTGTGAATAAATGACATAAACAGCACAATTGTAGAGGAGAAAAGGTTTATTTGAGGGCTCACAGTTTCAGAGGTCTTATTCCATAGAAGGCCGGCTCCCTTCCTCAGGGCTCAAGGTGAGGCTGAACATCATGGCGGGAGAAGGTGGCAGAGGGAAGCAGCTCACATCACGGTGATCAGAAAGCAGAGAGAGACTGCACTCTCCAGATACAAAATACATATATCCCAAAGCCATGCCATGCCCCAGCGGTACCCTACCACTCCAATTACCACTCAGTTAATCCCATCAGGGATTAATTCAATGATTGGATTAAGACTCTCACAACCCAATCAATCTCCTCTGAACCTTCTTGCATTGTCTCACACATGAGCTTTTGGGGGACACCTCACATCCAAACCACAATACCTCCCAAAGGCTCTGCCTCCAAATACCATCAGAGTGAAGATCAAGGCTTCAACGTGTGAATTGGAGGAAAGGACACAAACATTCATCTGTAATATGGCTACCTTGCAGCTGGGAATGCAGGTGTCCAGGCCCACCTGGCATAATTGGAAATGTTCCACTATCCCATGTGATACATGTCTGAGGCCCACTGAGGCCCCCCTTGCACATGGCCCAAGGGCAGGATGCAGAGCACATTGTTCCTTCACATGCTCAGTATGTACAAGTACAGTCTTGGGCGCCTGAAGACAGCTCTCCCCAGAAGCCCCAGTGACTGCCCACACCTGGCCATGAACATCCATTGGTGCCTGGCACACTTGGACTCAACACACTCAGGTGCTGGAGTCCCAGGTAAATCCTACTCCCCTGGTTTGGGTTGATAAGCAGTAGGTGATTGACTTCAACAAGCTCTAATCTGAAACATAGTAGGTGTTTCATAAATGTTATCTGTGAATTGGGAAAACAAATGGGGTTTAGCTATGAACTCTGATGTCTCAGCTTAGCCCCAGTGAATTAAAAGCACCATTAAGGCAAGAGGTCAACTAGGGGACTCAGGTACTGCAGTGTCCCCAGAAGAGCTGCCTCTGGTCTCATCGTGCCTGTCTCTCAGTGCCTTTGATCTCAGACAGCCTCCCTGGCAGCCACAACTTTGGGCAGAGATCCTCTGTGTTTTTAATCTCAGTGTCTACCCACCCATAGAAATGTCATCTTGTTGGGTTATAAATTTTAAGATGACAGAAGCCATGCCATGCTCTCCAACAAACGGCACCCCAGTTACCCTTTGCCCATCTTTCTACCTGACCGATTACCCTCAAAGCCATACCTGCTGGACGGTGGGAGGACAAAGCCAAGTCATCAAGAGCCTCATCACCATTTCCTGTTCTGGTCATTACACAACCACTGTCCCCTGTCTTCCCAGCCCATCCTCTAGCATTTAAGCCCAAAATCTGTTGTGACAAGACTCAGATCCAGGAAACAAAGAAATTCCAGGTGGTTAAATTTCTGCTCAGGTTTAACAACTTGGGGAGACCCCGAGAGAGACCTAAGGTGTCCATCTCTCTTCTGCATCTCCTTAGTCCCTCCAGGCTGGAGGATCGAGGAGAGGAAGGCTGAGGACAGAGGAGATTTGCTAACAAGCACGGGGAGGCTGACGCAATGCCCAGCACCATTAAAATTAATGATCAGTTCCAGTCGACTTAGCCTCCAGAGGGACAATCAACCTCCAATCAAGGTGGGGGCATTGAGAAGGATGGAGGAAGGAGCTTGTCTCATTTTCTCTGTCCTTGGAAGGAAGGACAACTAGGAGCTGCTTGTTACAGGAAAGATCCCCCAGTTACTGCACTGAGATGATAGATGTCAACCAAACTGTGGGCGTCCCAGTGGGCAGTGCTAAGATAGCTCCTCTTTTTGCAATGGTGAAAACCATTCACAGACCCTTTCTACTACTGCCCCAGGATACAGGGATCAAAGGCACTGGAAGTTTCATTCTGAATAACTTTGAGGGTGGACAGGATGATGCCAATACCAGAATTGCCAGTGTTTTGCCTTGCTCATTCTCCATTGGTCTTGGATTCCATGGTCTCTGTGCTGGCTAGGATGGGAAGCTGCAGACCTATGCTGGGTCTATGAAAGGCTTTCTTGATGAGCTACTTGGTGCAGTTTGAGAGAAGGATGCAGCTGGGAGGTGGGTTTGTGTGTATGTGTTCTGTGTGTGTGTGTGCCAGGAATTGAACTCAAGGTCTCAGCATGCTAGGCAAGAACTCTCCCACTGAGCTACACCACCCAGCCTCTGATGCCTCTTTCAGTTCCTACCTTCCTGCCCCCCAGCACAGCTTTCTTCGCAATCTCTGTTCCAGGGTATCTGAGCTAAAAAGGATGATAGTCCCTTCTCACAGCCCAAAGAATCCCACAGTTCCCCAAATCTACCCCATTCTGTGAGAAAACAGACATCAACAGAGTCAGCTCCTGCATCCCAAATGGGGTAGGGAAGTGGGGCAGGACTCTGTCCCTATTTTCTGCAGACTCTAGGCCATGGCCACACAGACCCTGTTTATAGGCCCTATTTGCTCTCAAAGCTATACTGATCCTGTGTCCAGGACTTTTATCCCAAAACAATTGTGAACTTGAAGTTTTTTTTTTCCTTGATTTTCCTTTTCTGGTTTAAATAATTGCACAATGATGAAAAGATGATGACTGAACCTGCCAATTAGAATCTTGAGGTGTCAGGGCCCAGGAAGGTGTATTTTTAGCACAATATCCACTGCTTATATTCCCAAAGGTTTGAGTATTGAATCTTCATGGGTTGAGTTTGACCCTGAACTCAATGTGAATGAATGAACTCCATTTATTCTCAATGTGACCCTGAAACTTGGCAACCTTTACTTGTGGGAACTATTTCTTGGGGTATGGCTTTTCCTTCCAAATTAGCTTTAAAGTTGGGCCCAGGACTTCCCTTATATTTCCTTCCTGCCTCCAAATCTCATATTCAGGGAAATTCCCCAAAGAAGACTCAACCAGTTTCCCCAGAGGAGCAGTAGAGGGCATCCAGGTGTAATTTATGGCCACTGACAAGCACCACATCTTAATGACTGCAGAGCCGGCCGCAGGTGACATCTGGGATTGAGCTTGTCTTACTGGCCTAAGTCCCAGGGGCACTTTTTATTGGAGTAGTTGCTTCGGAAGACAGCTCTTTCAGGCTGGAATTGTGGCTCAGTGGCAGAGCGTTTGCCTGGCACCTATGAGGCACTGGGTTCAATCTTTAGCACCAAATAAAAATAAAATAAGATAAAGGTATTGTGTCCATCTACAGCTAAAAAATACTTAAAAAACAAACAAACAAAAACAGCAGCTCTTACCTTCTCCCCCTGAGTTCCAAGAGGTCTGGAGATCCCCTCTCTGAACCCAGCACCTTTCACCGCTCCCACATGAGTCGTGCAAGAAGCGGAGCTCCCATAAGAATGCAAAGGATGGTTCCAGCCCCCAGGCTCTGTCCCGTGGGAGCAGAGCCACCCCCTCTCCTGACAGGAGGCTGCACCAGTCCTCTGCTGGCTGCTTCTGTTTTTTTGTGCCTGACAGAAGCAGAGTAGGGAGGTGAGAGCTGCACTCTGGGAACTCTGCCCAGAGTTCCAGCCCAGAGAAACCCTTTGGGCATTTCCAGGATGGAAGAGGAAGGACCCTTTCTCCTCTCACCAACTTGGCTGGGGCCTGAGCCCCTTTAGCAATGGTGGCCAGAGAGACTGTGTTTGCAAAGTCCAGCTTAGCTGCTTCTTTGCTGTGACTCTCCACCCGAAGACCATCCTCAGGCTTCTCCAGCCTTTCTTTCTCAGGGTCATGGAAGGATGTGCAAAGAATGAGTGTGTGCCTATAGTCCAGGTGTCTTATAACAAACTGATTTGGGGGCTTGATCGTACAGTTTATTACAATCATTTTCCCCTGTGCCAATTGGTGTTGACCGAGTCGTGACACTTCCAGGAGCGATATGCCTGGGGCCCAGTTTCCCTGGCTCTGCTGCAGAGGAATGATCTGGAGTCAACACTGAGTCACAGAGTTGGGGGAAGCTGTTGGACCCAGTGAAAGGCCAGAATCGTGGTCTAGCTACTGGCAAGGTTGTATGTGTTTCTGGTTCTGGACCTGCAGAGTCTCAGTCCTACCTGTCCATTAGGACATTTGCTTATTTATTTATATATTTTTGGTGCTAGGGATGGAACCCAAGGTCTCGAGCATGCTAACTAAGCACATGTTCTATATCCCCAACCCATTTTGTCTTTTTGGACGTGCAGTCCTAGATCCATCCTTGTGTTTTCAGTGGTCTTGAGGTGGGACCCTAGAATCTGCATTTTTATGAACCTCAGTTTGAGAATTCTGATGCACAACCTGGTTTGGATTCTGTCTCCTCACCACCAAGAACCTTGACGTCCACTTGTTCCCTATCTAGTTCTATATCTTCATCCTCCTCCTTCCCTGAGCTTCTCCTTAGCTTATAAACAAACTTGTGCTTCTCCCCCTTAAGGAGGAGTGGCCTCTCCCACGTCCTGGAATCCTCAATTCATTCTCTCCTCAGACCTCAGTGTTGTGCTCCAAACCTCCTCGTTCTCCCATCCTCCCCGCTGGGGCTGCTCATGCCTACTCAGATCTGATGACGCCTGCGTTGCTGGCGCCCTGTTCCCCACATCCTCCTCCTGTAGACCCTCCTTTCCTGTTTCTAGAGTACACTCCTCTGACCTCTGATGGGTCCTCCGTCATCCTCTTTGGGGTCCTCCTAACTTGCTCACCTCTAAGATCTTCATGTTCTGAGGATGACCTCAGTCACTTCCAGGTAACTTCCATGACCTGAAACTGTTCCCTCCCAAATTCCAGTCTCCCCATGGACCTGGCCCCTCTGGGTTCCCCACCTGGTCAATGACTCCACCCTCACCTTAATGTGGACTACTAGAAACCCAGAACCACCCTGAGCTCCTCTCTACTCCAACATCCAGAAGGACATCCAACCCAAGGACGCCATTGCCCTAGCCCCCTTGGTCCCTCCTCGGTCCCCGCTCTCTGCCACTTCCCTGTATCATCTATCCTGGGGTTTTCAGCACACCTCCCCTTCTAGCTTTCGACCTCACCCTGTCTGACCCATCCTCCCCTTGGGGTCACCGTGTTTGTTCTAAAACTCACACCCAATCTTGGAGCTCTCTGTTTAAACCCTTCCCAGGACCTGTCCATCACAGGACTCCAGATCAAGCCCCTCGGGCTCCTCCCTGGCCTAATCCCTGTCCATTCCATTCTTGTTTTTCTTAATTTATGTAGTTTTGACTGAAGTATGAGCCAGCCACGTTCCCACCACCCCCTGCACGCATCCTGTGGCCAGCCCCAGCACCACTCAGTCCCCTGCTCCCCTGGGCTCCAGACAGACCTGAGCCTTGGGTTACTCTTCCCTCCCTCCCTCCTTCTTTCAATGACCTCCTCAATATGGTATCCTCTATAGTGTCAGCTTCTGGGATCCCTGCCTGCATTCCTGTGAAGCCTTTCTTGCTACAAACAGAATTATCACTGTTCCTTGTGTGACCCCATGTCCTGACCACCATGGCGTCCCCAGGCAGGAGTGGGCCAAGCCCCCTAACCTGTTGGGTCTCTGTATTCGGAATTGGCATATGGCTGGTGCTCAATGGAATGAATTGGAACTGACACATTGTAGTTGGGTGGAGATCTTTATTTAGCAAGTAAGACTCATTTAAAATAATTAACACCTCTTTGTGTAAAAATGTGCCCAAATCATTTTTTTTTAAATTTACTCCTGGAGAGATTAAAACCATGTGTTTATAATATCAATTCATTTACTTACTTAATCCTTAACTTTTATGGATTTTTTTAAACCTTCTGTGGCAAAAGGAACCTATTATCACTATTCCCTTTAAATTAATGCACTTCAGATAATAGGTGTACATGTTGTACAAGTAGATTATGTATAATGTGCTTATCTTTTGATACAGTAAGAATTTTCAGGAGTATGTCAAGATGGGTAAAAGGGAGAGAAATTACCAAAGGCCCCTCCCACTCCACACACATGTTAACGAGGTCTCTTTTTTGACATAGAGTCCAGCCAGCACATTTTTTTTCTGACATACAAGCCAGAGCCTTTGCTGATGTCATTCATTTCTCAGGCCCTGTGTATCTGCAGAGCATTGGGCTCACCAAGCCTTTCTGTCTCTGAGGCTAGTGTGCAGGTACATGAAAAGACCCGTTGGCCCCTAACTGGTTTGGTAATTCTGATGAGATTCGATCTTCTGACAGAGGATTGAAGGGTGAGCATCTAACATGAATAATCTCTGAGTTCAGGGACAGTTTCTTCATGCTGAAAACTTTCACAAACAAATGAAGCTCAACCAGGTGAAATTGCTATTATGCAGCTGCTCTTGACCTATAAAAGCACTAACTGGATATCATTCAGCCTGATAAAAACATGAAAGAGCATTGACCACGGTTCCCATTTCCTTGGCAGGAGGATTGAGGCAAGGCTCCAGCTACAAAGAGACAGAGGATCACAGGATCTCAGCCAGATCCTGCAGAGTCAGGATACTGCAGGCCAGAGATGAGGGCAGCATCTACTTTAGGGCCTCCTGTGAGTGACACTGGCTGGGGTAGGGTGGGATAGAGTAGCATATTTTAGAAATATTTGAAAATCATTAAGGATGAAGGTTTTTTTTTCTTATTTTTTTTCAATGTAAGAATGTAACATCCCAGACTGAAAAGAACTTAGACTTCTGAACTAGATTGGGGTTCAAAGTGGGTTCTGCCATGTAGACAAGTCATTTTGTTTCTCTGAGCCTCAATTTCCCCATCTGTAAAATGGGGATAATAACAACTACCTCTGGTGGTTTTAAGAATTAAGAGTAATGTAGGTAGAGAGAGGGGAGCTTGTGCTTAGCACCCCATAGGTGTGCAGTAATTGGCATCCTTGTTATTTCTACCTAATGGTTTCATCTTCTTGCATCTGCAGAGGTCTCTTTTGTAACAGTGTCAACTCGTGCTCACCTCCTCTGACACAGGCATGTTAGTCCACCAGAGCAAAGGACAGTAGCACATACTTCCTGATGGTCCCTAAGTCCACTGTGCCCTCCCGTGTTCACTAGTAAATCCTGAGTCCATATCCATGCCATTTCTCAGCTGCTGCCTTCGCCTCCCAGTCTGTCTTGCCCTTCTCAGACAATTTAAATCCATCAGCACCCTGCTGACAGATTTTCTTAAGTCACTTCTCTTGCATCCCTCTCTGACTCAGAAGTCTGTGAGACCCCCAATTCCTGCAGGTTAGGAACAAACACTTATTCAGGCATCCGGAGCCTTCCACAGATAGTCCCAGTCAGTCCTAACTCTGCATCCCCATTACTTCCCCAAGTCCTCACTCCTGTCCCCTGCAGCATCTCCACCATCCTCATCCAAATGGGAAGAGGCTTGGGCTGATGTCCCAGCTCCCTAACCTTCACCTCTGCAAACCCATACAAGCCCTCAGCCCCCTTCTCCTCTGCCAAGTGGGGATGATGAATTTGCCCCGTACTGTGAGCTCCTAAGGACAGGGACTGAGCTCCCTAGTGCTCGGTCCTGAGTTTAGTCCTGAGTGAGCCTCCACAGAGGCTTTGGAGTGACAACCCAGCCTCCACACCACAAAAAGAGGGTCCAGGGCTGGTGTTGTGGCTCAGCGGTAGAGCGCTCCTGAGCTCTACCTCTTAGACATTCAGGTGGGGCCCGGGCACCAGCATTTGTAGCAAATACCACAGGTGGTGATATGGGTGGTCTGAGTCTGAGGACGCACTTGATGTTGGTTAGTCTTTCAGATGTCCACCAGCCACCTGCTGTTTTCAAGGCACTGTGCCATGTTGGAGGCATGAAGGTTCAGGCTGGACCTCAGGTCAGAGTTGATGGCGGTTGTTAAGGGGAGGGGAAGGATGGGTGTGGCCAGTACCAGAAATCAGCCTATAGCATTTTCTGGAAAATGAATGGAAATGGAGAACATCATGCCCAGTGAAATAAGCCAGTCTCAGAAAATCAAAGGTCGAATATTTTGTCTCCTATGTGGAAGCTAAAGCAGAGCAACAGTCAGGAGGGGAGGATCAGCTTTCACAAAGATATAAGGAAGATGAGTGGAGGAGAAGAAGGAGATTGAGAGGGAGAGAGGAGGGATGGGAATGGGGAGAAAATGTGGAATGATTTTTTAAAAACCATACTATAACCACAACAGACACTAGTATGGCAATTTGTAAATCAATGGATGTGTAACTGATGTGATTCTGCAATCTGTGTATGGGGTGAAGGTGGGAGTTCATAACCCACTTGAATCAAAGTGTGGAATATGATATGTCAAGAAATTTGTAATGTTTTGAACAACCCACAATAAAAAATTAAAAAAAAAAAAACCATACTATGTGCATATATAAATATACCACAGGGAATTTCACCTTTATGTATAAGTAGAAAGAACCAATAATTAAAAAAAAAAAGATGAATGAAAGGAAGATCAGGAGAGGAAGGAGAATGGGGGGGAGGGAAGAGGAGAGGGGGAAAGTATTTTTGTTGGGGGACATGAACTGAAATTGAATTCCATGCATGTGTGATTTTGTCAGGAAGAACCCAACTACTATGTATAAGGATAATACTCTAATCAAAAGAAAAGAAAGAAAATTATACCATGGACCCAGGCTTCATTCAGTCTTGGGTCTCAGGTGTAAGGGTGTGGGTGGGAGCAAAGGCCACCTCTGGAAGCCACTAGGAGCCAGCAAATTGGTCAGGGAAGGACCAGAAACCAGAGTTCAGAGAAAACTGACCACCAGGCAGCTTCTTCCAGGAACAGGAACCAGGAACGTGAGAATGACAACCAAGAACTGGCAGATTCCCCATATTTCCTGCTCCCTGGTCCAGCCCTGCTTTTAACAGGTCGTCTACACCTGGAGGCAGCAGCGTGGACAACAGAGGAACACACCATTGACATGACACAGCAGTGTGCTCAGTGCCCACCTGCGATGATGACCTTGAACAAGATGCTTAATTCCTGAGTCTGTCTGTCTCTCTCTTTCTGCAAAGTAATGGCCTCCAAAATATCCACTTCTCAATCCCCAAGGGACTTTGCACAAGTGATTAAGGGACTCTGATCTGGGATTATCCCAGTGCGCCCTCATAAGAGACAGGCAGGAAGATGAGGGTAGGTAGAAAGAATATCACTTCTCTGTGATGATGATGGGGTCACAAGCCAAAGAAATGAAGGGACCTCAAGAAGCTGGAGAGGGCCAGGCAATGGACTTTTCCTTGGGGCAACCAACCTTGAAGTCCCACTTCAGACTCTTCTGACCACCAGAACTGTATAAGAATAAATCATGTCGCATTAAGCCACTAAATTTGTGGCAACTTGTTATAGCACCCACAGGAGATTAGAATAGAGATGCAAAGAATGCAGCATTGGTGCCAAACTCAGAGCCCAAGTGCAGAAAGAGGTTGGTTCAAGTACAACTCAGTAAAGGTAGCAATATTACCCACATTAGGTAAGTCTTAGACAAGGCAAAGGATGTGAGTACACCCCCTGTTTCTTGGTACCTTGTGGATGCCCGGTAGGTCCCTATCCTTCCCCTGAAGGTCTGGGTGGCTGGGGGAACCCCACCAAGGAGAAGTGTAGGAGACCTGCACTGGCTTGTGCCCTCCCCACCCTGCAAGTCTCTGGGTCTGAGCTTCTGTCCTTTGGTAATCAGTGTGTGTCCTGGGGGGTCATTCCCGGGCCCTCCAACTCCCCTGAATTTGCCGCTGTTGTTGGTTTCTGTCTCCCCAATGGTACCTACTCTTACATCTGACTTTAAAGCCCTTGGAATCTTTCCTGCATGAAGTTGGTGCTTTTCCAATTGCTCTCTCTTGTCCTTGCAGGTGGCTGCTCGGTTGCTTCTTCATGACACCGACTGCTTATCATGTGACTTCTTTGTTTCCCTAAAGGCTTCATGACTGTGCTGGGCCCTTGGCAGCCCCATGCCACACCTTCCCCAAGGAGTCCACTATCCTTTCTAGTTTGGAGATAACAAGATGTGGCCCGGGGTCTGAGCCAGGCATCAGCTGCTTCTGCCTGAGCTCTCAGAGGGTGGGCTGCTGCTGGGCCCCAGCCTGGGAGGAGCATGTGTGCCCCTTTATCTCCCAGCACCTTCTGAAGGCTGTCCCCTCTGGCCTCTCACAGGGACCTTCGTCTCAGCCTTCACTGTGCTGTGTGGGGCCCGCACTGACCTCCCAGACAGGCACGTGTGCTGCGTCTTCTGGCTGAACATCGCAGCGGCCCTCATCCAGATCCTCACAGCCATCGTCATGGTGGGCTGGATCATGAGCATCTTCTGGGGCATGGACATGGTCATCCTCGCCAGTGAGTAGCTGCTAGTGCCATGCCTTCTTGTGGGTCTGGAGCCTGGAGGGATGTGAGGGCCGAAGGAGCGGCTCAGGGACAGGAGGGACTTGGGAGGCCTTCTCGGCTGATCAGAGTCCTGCTCACCTCCTAAGGACAGGTGCTCTGCAGGGCTCACCCCTGTCCTCCTCACGACTGCCCATGGCCACTTGGCACAGGGGGCATTCCCCACCACACCTGGCCAGGACACCTGTAGGGAACTGAGTAGGCAGAGTCTCCTCTCAGATAGCAGAGACCTGAATGTTGCTTGGTACCTTGTGGATGCCTGGTAGACATCCTGCAGGCATTTGTCAAGGAAAAAACCCACACTCAAGTCTGTGTGGCCCTGGAAGTGGCCTGAGTGAGCTCAGCCCCTTCACTGACTCCATCCTACAGTTTCCAGAAAGAAGGACAAGGACATTTGCCCACAGGAAACCCTACACTGTGTTTCTTACAGCTAAGGCTCTGTGATTCCTTCTCGGGTTAAACTGAGCTCTTTGTTCATTGATGGTAAAGCTTTTCTAGTCTCATTTGGATGGGGCTGACCTTCACCAATCTGATGCAAACATGATTCAGACACAAAACCGTTTTGCCAAAGGGTATAAAGTTACAAATTTACCAAAGACGACTTGAATACTATTTTTAAAATAACCAAGCAAAACCTAAATCAGACATCACTTGCCTTGAGCAGCTGCACACTTCTCCCTTTGCCACTGTCCAAATTCTCATGAAGCTGTAGCTCCTCAATAATCAGGACCCCATCTCCTCGGGCACTTTGCCCTACCCTACTCCACCCTGACTCCATACTCCTCACTGGGTCCCACACCCAGTGAAACCATTCATCGGTGGAATTGCCAGTGCCAAAGGCAAGCTGTCCTAGGGGAGGGAAGTGGAGGCAGACAGAAAACCCCAGGGTTCAAGGAACCTAGAACGATCTAGAATAATCTAGAATGATCCAAGTCAACAACCTGAGTTTGGGATCCTGTGAAAATCCAAGACCTGACACACACACAATGCCAGGGACAGGGCCAGTGACTAATCATGTCAACAGGCCAGAGAAGATGCAAGTACCTGAGCCTGAGTAACTGCAGAGCCAGTGTCTGAATCAGACAGGCTGCCCAGAACGGGTCCTCCAGGAGCACGGGTAAGGGGAGGAAGTGGGTTGGCTGGACTTAGGGCATCTCAGAATTAGAGCAAACCAGTCACATTCTGGGCAACCAGGGGCAGCCAGAAATGGGAAGAGGCACAGCAGGCCTGGCCAGCAGCTGGGTGTGGGCTGCCCTGGTGAAGGATAAACTGATAAGCAGTAAGAGAACTACTCCTTCCTGCTGCAAAAGGCCTTTCTGGGGCAGTGGCTGCTCCTGCAGGTTGGGCTCTGGGAGGTGGGCCTGGAAGAGTCAGTAGAGCGCAAGGCAGGCCGATACAGCCCTCCAATGGAGACCTGCCCTGTGTCCAGGGGCCACTTACATTTTGTAGGAGAGGTCAGAACATTACTGATTCAAAAGAACGGCTACCCGCCTTCTGATGAGTCCTAAAATCTGCCTGATAATTTCTCAGAGGGAATTGGGGTACAGGCTCCTGACCTCGTTTCTAACTGGAACCTTGGAAGACCATGAAGCCTGCCCTGGCTTCACACCTATGAACCCCTCTTACTGGTTCATCTGCTCATCAAACCAAGTGTCTGGCCAGGTGCTGGGACTTTCGTGTGTTAGTCAGTTTTGTGTTGCTATGACAAATACCTGAGATAAATAAACTTATAAAGAGAAAAGTTTTATTTTAGCTCACAGTTTTGGAGTTTCAACGTTTTGGTCCATGGTCAGTTGACTCCATTATTTTAGGGTCTATAGTGAGGCAGCACCTCATGATGGAACAAAGCTGCTCAGCTCACAGCCAGGAAACAAAGGAAAAAGAGGAAGTGACCACAGTCCCACAGTTCCCTTTGAGACACACCCCCAGTAACCTAAGACCTCCCACCAGGTCCCACCTCATAAAATTTCTTCTACCTCCCAATAATGCCGCTGTGGGGACACATGGGCCTTTAGGGAACATTCCACACTTGCAGGATGAGCAGGTACATCTCTAACCCCAGTCTTTCCTCTCCCTTCCCAGCACCCTAATCCCTTCCTGTGGATGAGAGTCAGCTCCTTAGATGTGTGGACGCTGGCTCTAGGGAGCTATCTTTACATCAAACTCTGTAGGGAGCACATAAGAAAAATAGTCACACCGTGGTCTCATGCCCACTGACCCTGCCTGACCACCAGTGTCACTCCCCCATCTCAGCAGGGGATGGCTTTGCACTTTTTCCAAAAATTGCACCCACCCTCCAAGGACATGTCTTGCCACCTGTGCGATGGGCAGAGATCGCTCTGAGCAACAGTGGAGTGCGTGTGTATCTCAGAATCGCTTCTAGAAAGGAAAGGCCACAATCCGCTTGTCTGTCCTAGTAGACAGTTGGATAAGGAGCTGTTCTTTCTGGTGTCGCTCCAGGCCCTTCCTGTGAAAATGAAGGAAACGTTTCAGTTGCGACAACACAGGTTGACTTTTCACATGGCACCCTCCAGGGTGTTATCGGCAAGAAGAACTCCTAATAATCCAAAATAAATGGGAAAACTGGGGGTGGGGGAGGGGGTTCTGAGGAATGATCTGTAGAGTAAATGAAGGGGATTGAGGTGGAAGGAGGAGGGATGGGATAAGGGAAGAAAGGGGGACTGAATCCGACTGAACTTTCATATGATGTTTATGAGTATGCCACAGTGAATCTCAAAATCAAATATATCCACAAGACACTAAAAAAAAACTGTAAGTAAATTGCAGAGAGATCAGTAGAGGGAAGAGATCGGGAGGGAGGAGGAGGGAACAGGAAGGTGCTGGGGACTGAATAAGAGCAGATTATAATCCGTGCTTTTGTGATTATGTCAAAATGAATCCTAATGTTATATATAACTAAAAAGAATCAAGGAAAAAAAAAAAAGAAAAGCTCCTAAGAGGGAAATCAGAGAAATATAGACAAAAGTACAAGTGAAAGTCAAGAGCTTACCAGCCTGCTGCCCTATTTGTATTCATCATAACAAATAACAATCAGTAATGGCCCGTCTTGGTCACGGGTTAGTAGGTACTTGGTAACTGTCTGGAGGGTTCCTTCTACAGCTGTACCCATGACAGATGTGGCTATTCCATCATGACACTGTCAGCCCAGGGCTTCAGGCAGTTGATCCAAGATGTCTGCATGGTCATTGGCCATCTCTGAGCCTGGGTATTTTCCCAGAGCATTAGGTTTTATACTATGTGGCTCCTGTCCATACAGAGGGCAAAACCACATGGCCCAAAGAGCAGGGTGGACACCAGAACAGTTCACCTCCATATCTTTAGGTTGTCACAACCAACCTGCCCTGCACCCGTCACTCCTGAGATGCATCCAGAATTTATCTCAAGGCATGGGCTGGGGAGGAAAAGAGAATGAGGGCAGGAGGTGAGCAGAGGTGTGGCCTGGCTGGGATGTGGGGGCTGGGGAGGCACTGGACAGAGTGGCTTGGCAGAACTTCTGTGTCTCCCCTGCCATCCTAATGGGCCTACCGCTGGCCACAGTGACTAGTCACCATGACCAGTGAGCACCCCTTGTCAGAGGACATGACTTCTAGGAAGTCACTGGCACAGCGCCTATTCTGCCTCCCAGGACCCTCCCTGGGTCCCCTCCCATTGTGTATTTCAGGCATCCCTGTGGCTTCTGTTTTTAGACTGTATTTTCTTTCTCTCTTCTTCCTCCTGCTGCCTCCCGTCTCTATGTTGCTGCAGTTTCTCAAGGTGAGTCTGCTGATGGGCACATGGACCTGGGGCTGCCTGGGGCCCTCTCCTCCCTGGGACCGTCACTCTTGCCCACAGACACCCTACTCTCCCAGTTGGTCAGCGGTCTTTTATTTTTAACTTTATATTTTGGAAAATATAGATGAAGCTCACATCAGCTTCAAGCAGTCACTGCCACCCTGTTTCATCCATTACTCCCACCGTCTCCACACCCCAGCCAGCACTGGATCATCAGCACCTAAGGTTAATGAGTAATCTGCTAGATGAAGAGGGAAAAACCCAGGGAGGTCCATGGACGCTCCTTTTCAGACTAAGATAATTAGTGGATGGGGGTAATGGCTCAGCAAATCCACTCAGATAATTTCAGCCCCGTAATTTCACCCAAACATATTAGCAATGATTCCTTAACATCAACAGTGTTTGTATTTTCCCAAAGGTGGCTGGGGATGTAGCCCAGTGGTAGAGCGCTGGCCTAGCACACGTCACACAGATACACACACACATGGGTTGAACATCCTCATGATGGTTGCTTCCTTCCGGGTACTGCCTTCCTCCTTTCTTCCTGCCTCCTCTCCACCTGTGCCAGAGGACCACCACTTGCTCACTCACTTGCCTAGACTTTTCCCCAAGGCTCTGCATGTTGCCATCACACCAGGGCAATCTGGTGGAGCCATTTTTATGCAGCTGCTTCTGGACTGTGAATTCAGGAGCACATCAATAGCCTTCCAACCTGCACCCTAACCACCCCTTCTCATCTATTGCACAGTTCTTGACTCATCCTTTCATTTTCTAATTGAAAGCCAATGCCCTTGGGAAGTCAAGTCCTGACATAGCAGTCATTTATACCATAGTATGAATCAACTCTTGCGAGCATATTCTGGTCTGCAGACACCTCCTAGAGAATTCTTAAAGGCAAAGGGAGCCTAACCATCTCTCTCTTCTGCTTCTTCCTCACAGGGTACAAGGAGCAGGGCATCCCACAGCAGCTGTGAGCCCGCAGGACCCACCAAGGAAGTCCCGGGGCCCTGCAAGGGCTGCACCAGGCAGCTTGTGGCACAAGGACCTTTACATGTTCTTTTCTGCCGTTTCCTGGATTCGGGGTGGAAAAGGGGGTATTTTTAGAAATATTATTTATTTTGAAATCGCATCTGCTTTTCTCAGCAGGCTCTGAGGGCTGCCAGTCCCTCCTCCTGCCCGGGAAAGCATGGTAGGCTCAGGCACATGGAGCACTGGGGAGTGGGGCAGAGATGGGCATGTCGACAGAGAGGCTGGGATGCTTCTGCAGGCTCACCTTCACCTGGCAGAGCCCATTGCCCACTGCAAGGGTACTTCAGAGCTGCAGAGCTGGGCTGCAGTGGTCCCTGTCCAGGTGATCGGGACTTGCTAAGGGGGCGGGACTGTGGAGGACTCTTCCTCTGGGTCCCCACTCCTGCCTCAAGTATCTGGTGCCCCTAGTGTTTACTCTGTGGTCTTCTGGGGGAAGTGCCAGGGTGCAATTGAGGATGGCCAGTTGCCAGTCCAGTGTGGAAAGGTCCACTGTGCTCACAGCTGGCATTGGGGAGAGCATGGGTCCCCATGGATCTGACCACATACTCAGTCTCCTTGCCGCTGATATGTAAAGGCAGAGTGTGTTTGGTCCATTATTTCCCTGGGTGGGAGGGCAGTGGCTCTGTCCCTGGGGTGAAATTGCTGGAATTGCCAGGCTGAGGTGTGAGTGGGCACGAACTGGCTGCTTTCCTCATGATGCTTAATACCATTTCTGGTCCACAGTCCTTTTTTTTCTGAAATCCTTGAAGCCAGATGTGTCTCTGAATTACGAAATTTTGGATTTGAGAAAGATGGTATGATCTATTTTCTGCATATTTCCTAACACCCTGGCAGAGTCTGGAACAGCCCACCCACCATCCAGTACATGAGTATTTCTGCAGAGAAACATGTGAATAGTCAGATTAATTGGGATCAATAAAAAATGTAAATAGCGTTGCCTATTCAGGTCAGACTAGATAAGTCCTGGGAGAAAGACTACCACTAGATAGATGGCTTTTGGAGTTTCCGAATTTCAAAGCAATTTAAGGAGGTGGTGAACCTTCATCTGAAAAACCCGACTTGCACACAGATGCACTGGAGGTGAGATTGTTGGTGCTGCACGGGGACCACAAGGCTCCTTTAAGCCACTTCTCTGAAATTGATGGCTGCAGATTAGATTTTAGTGGAACCAGGAATCAAGAGAAGGCGTGCCGACTACTGCCAATCAAGTACCAGTCTGAAATTAAGAGAAAGGAGATCCAGGGGCTGGGGTTGTGGCTCGGTGATAGAGCGCTTGCCTAGCACGTGTGAGGCCCTAGGTTCGATCCTCAGCACCACATAAAGATAAAATAAACAAAATAAAGGTATTGTATCCATCTACAACTAAAAAGATGCTTAAAAAAAAGAGAAAGGAAATCCAAAATTATGGTGACAGGATGGATATTTACATGTCTGTTTTCACTCTCTAACACAGGAAGTGATAACACGTGGGACTGGCCCAACGCTCAGGTTCCAGACCCCTCTGGGCTTTGAGCCATTGGATGTGTCCCTGTTTAAGGGACTTTTCTTATCTATCAGAGGCTCTGTCAAAACCCTATCAGGGCTGGATGAGGAGCCTGGCTACAATGCAGGATGCGGGCTCTAGGGAAGCGGTGCCCACTGCTCTGGGGGTCCCATCCCACCTACCCCCACTGGTGGGCTATCTAACTACAGTTCTGCCGGGGAGCAGACTTTGGGATTCCCCACAAACTTAACTGTCCCCTGACCTCTGTGAGGCATGGGGTCCTGTCCTGCCACTTACTCCTGGCCCCTACTCTGAGGCAAGTTCTCTGCTCCTACTCTGTCCTTCCCACCGTCTGCCTCTTAGTTTTCATGAGCCTCTTTCATTGACGCCTGGGGCTGGGCTGCACTTTCTGAGCACCAGGCAGTGTCTCAACGTCTTCCTGGGCCCCCTTCTTCCTGATCTCAACCCCAACTTTTATTGCTTTTCTCCTATTTGGAACCCTCTGTGACTTCAGTCGTGGGATCAGATTTGGTTCTACCCAAATAGCCAGAGGCTGGCAGCCCGCTGCTCTCCAGGAAGGTGCATCAGAGAACAGGGACACCCCTCAAATGAGAGAAAACGGCATCAGCAGAGGTCCCAGCCACCCCCTCCCACAACCCACCAACCCACAGCCCTTCATCCCCAACAGTCCCCCCAAATTGCCTGACTCTCCCTGAGTGCTGACAAGTCTTGGGAGGGGGCTGCCCCCACAAGTGAGAGAGCAGGAGCTTATTTTCCTGGCTGGGGCTGGGGGTGGCTGCTGAAGGAGTAGAGGAGAGGTAGCAATTTGTGTTGGGTGTTTAGTGACACGATCCAGACGCGGGTGGGATATTCTTGAGTGGCAGGTGTCACCGTGTGTGGGATGGCTTAATACAGGGGTTTGTGAGCTTGGCAGGCTACCTCCTCCCCACCCGCACCGTCCTCTCATCTGAGGGCTGCATCTCTGCATTTGGGAACACATCAGGCCAGGAGGAAGCAGCCACTCTCCAGGTAAAGGATGTGTGGGAGAAGGCAGGGGTGGCCATGTGGGTGGGAACAGCTGAGAATAGAGGCCCTCTGAATTAGACCATGGTCATAGCATTGTCAGGAGATAAGGACAGTGGCCAGTTTACTCCAAGTCATCCAAAATGGCCATTTGGATGGTCAGAGTTCATTGATTAAGCAAAATGGAAAGAAGGGTCCTTGCGCCAATGAGTGCTTGACTGACACACAGCCCTTTGGTGACACAAATTGGAGCTTTGCCTGGATGGTATGGCATAAGGCTGATGGTTCAGGAGTGGCAAGACACGTTTCAGAGTTCGGCAGGATGCTCCCTGGCTGGAGGGTGTGGGGCAAGAGTCACAGGCTTGTAAATAAGACCCTCCAAGGACCTAGTTGTGACACTGTGATCAGGGTGGCCATTTCCCTTTGGCCAGAGTGGGACCCTGGAGCAAGACTGAGGTACCTGGCACCCTGGGTATGTCCCAAGGACAGTAGCAACTGTCAAGCCAGGACCCCATGGGTACAGCAGAGGCAGTACAGTACCCCTGTACTGGTCCTGGCACCCCTGGGGCCTGCTGTGCTGCTGGGCCCCAGCCCCAGCCCGACAAGCCACTGGCCTTTCCTTGGCCAAGTCTCTTTGAAGGAACAGAAGGAAGGGACATGCAGCATGGTTTCCCTCCCAGACCCCCGTGCCCAGCTCCAGTGAATAGCCTCCACATGAGGGACCCTCACCCAGCATTTTTATCTCCCGTCACCCTTCTCAACAGCCTGGGAGGGGAGATCCTTGTGCTGAGTTTTCAAATGTCAAAGTGAGGCCTCAAGAGAGTAAGTTCCATGTCCCCAGATGTATGGCTCATGTGGCAGAGGTAGGGAGTGGCCAGGTCTGGCTCCTCCCACAACCAGAGCCAAAGAACTCCTGGCAGCCCAGCCCCGGAGGAGGAAGGGATTGCAGGGGGCCTGGGAAGGGCCCTCTCAGAAGTATAAGGTATAACAAATAGAAAGTAACCTTCCGGGAAGAAACCACAGGGCCTCCACCCTGTCCCACGTGCTGCCTGTTCTCACCATTTTGAGTAGCCTTCAAGCCTACGCTCCCTTGCTGGGGTCAGGTCCAGAGGGATGCCCCTTATGGAAAGATAAGATGACGGTGGTCAGGGAGAGAGCGAGAGCTGGTATTGGGAGTTATCTGACCCTAACTCAAAAGACCACTCCTTTCCCATCTGGGGGGTTCCAGCCATTCAGACACATGATGGAGAGTTGGGGTGAATTCAGCCTCATGCAGGATGCTGTGGGCTGAGGAGCACTGGGGAGAACTCCCAGGGAATCTACAGAGCTACAGTCTCCCCGGGAAGGAAAAGGGGCCTAGATGTCCAAATCAACCACACTCCAAACACGGAGCCCAAGGCCAGCACACAGTGGGGCGGAAACCCCAGGACCAGGACAACGGCCCTCCAGAGCCCTGATGTTCCTGATAGGGAAGGTACAGCTGAATGACAATGAGCCTCCTGCACCAGCTCGGCTTTTGAAAACACAAACCTAAAACCCCACTCTCAAACTTTTCCTTTAGCTAACCCCTTCCCTGGGGTGAGTTTGCAGGGGTTCGCTTCAGTTTGGTCTGGACACAGAGTCCGGCCTCCTCAGGGCCCCATCCTGGCTCCCAGGCCCCCGCTCAGGTTTTCATACTCTGGGTCTGTTTTTTTACTGTGTTAATGATATTGGCAAAGAAAGCTTGGAACGTTGTGTAAACTGCTTGGGGATGGATAATTGAAACGTACATTCTGACTTAGTGGTTGGAGACATTATTTACAGTTATTATTAGTCCCTCTTTCTGGCACTGTGTGGAGGGCTCTCCTCAGAGGGACTGGAGCTGGGGAGCCTTTGAAAGCCCCCTCCCCCGCCAGCCAGTTCTCCGTGGCTTTGCATGTGGTTGGGGGCCTCAGGCTTGGGAACAGTTAGAAGTTGTTGCTGCCAGCCTGCTGCCCACCTCCCCACCCCTGGACAGAAGTGGGCCTGAGGCTGAAGCAACATGCCACCTCCTCCCTAGGGCTCAGTAGAAGCCATTTGCTGGCCTCAGGAAGTCCACCATGGGCCACCTCGGCTCTCAGTCAGCAAGCACTCTGGCAGATCCTGCTGGGACAAAAGATGCCCTCACCTCCACATGCCTGCTGACCCTAGTCCCCACAGGGGACAGCAGGGTGTAGGGGACACCTTGTTCAAAGAACACGCTGCCCCTTCTCCTTCCAGAGCATTCTAAGCGCTGGTGTAGGGGATGAGGAGGTCATCTTGGCCAAGGAAATTGACAGTGGTCCTTTTGGATCAGCTAGGTTCTGAAATAATAATTTAATTAAAAAGGTCAACCTGAGCAGGTGCGTGAGAGGCTCAGGGCTGTGTTTTTCCTGAGCTTTCTCCCCACTGAATTCTTAGAGCTCCTGAATGTTCATGCTCAGAGCATAACCCACCCCAATTCTCAGGACATGCAGAGACCAGATGAATCCTAACCAGAGTGAAGCCAAATGCCCCCCCATCCCCCCGGGAGGGGGCTCTGGCCCCAGCACTGTTAGGGCTGCCCGCCTCTCGCCACCCGCTTCATGCCACAGTTGAAGGAACCATTCATAGACTGGGAACCAAATGGGACCTGGGAAGCCATCATTTTTCCTATTTCTGTCAAAGCAAAGGGCTCTGAGGGCCCAGCCCCACTGGGGGCTCTCGCAAGGCCTCGCCTTCTGACTCAAAGTACTGGCAGTCCTAGAGTGGAGAGAGCCACAACTCTGGCAGAACAGAAACACTGTTCTGAAATTCCACAGTCCCCTCCCAATGCTGTCAGAGGGCAGAGAGACCCAACTTGTATGTGTCTTGAGTTTCTGGAACAAGTCAAAAGTCCCTTGATTCAGATTTAGCTGGGAAACCTGGGTCCCCAAATCTCTCCATGTTCTTCTGCTTGGATTTGCCAAAATGCCAACTAGCCGGGCTGGTCTGGACTCCACATTCCACCACCTGCCCTGTTGTGTATTTTCACCTCAAAAGGGCAGAGGTATGGACACACGTGCACACACCCACACTCCAGCCCCTGGACAATGGGTGAAGCAGGGCAGGGTCTGCCTGGGGACCTAGGATAGGACTTATCTCCACTGGCCCCCATACCCTGTTCCAGGGTGGTCTCTGGCTGATGGTTCCATACACCCTCACCATGCACAACCTTTACACACAGGCATACATTGTTTTCTTTCTCTCCAGGGCCTCTGACCTGTGGATCTCTTCTTCTTGGGGCCCAGGGGCTCAGCACCAACCCCAACTCCACCAATCCTGCCTGTGCTTGTCCACCACATCCCTTGCTTGGCCTTCTGGGGGAGGGATGGGTGGGGGGCCTGCCCAGAGAAGAGTGTCCTCTTTCTGGGGTTCCTCTGAGGATACAGATAATTTTCTCTTCTGAGACCCCTCTCTGTTCCTACAACACACCCACCTGCCCCAGCATAGGATCCAGAGAGGAAAGAAGGAAGACGTATATTTCAAGCAGGGAGAAGGGGTGATGGGGGCTCTGTGGGCACCTGTGTGACTGGCCCTTGTCATGGGCTCTTAAGCCATGCTGTTGAACATGGCACCATTTTAAAAAACAACACATGTAAAAAATAAGACCAATGCTTCTGTGTGTATCTGCTGAACATAGGTATGGATGAGTGTTGTGTTGTGAACTGCAGTATTTTGATACCGTGACTCTGTTTGGGTCTCTCTTCTTTTTGTTAATTTAATTGCTGTACATTTTTGTCACCCTCAGACAAATTCACTCTGATCTCCTGGAGCTTTCTTATCCCACTTCCACCCAGACCCCCAGGGAGCCCCCTGACCCCACCGCAATCCAGCTGAGGGAGCATTCCCAGCCCATTCCAAAGACTGGAACCTTTCTTGTAAGAAAGATTCTAATGTTGGGGACCTGGGGAAGCTTCCAGCCTGGGGCCCAGCCTGCCTGCGGTTTAGCTTCCTCAGCACCCTTGGGCTTGAGACCTGCCGGCTGTCTATCAGGGGTCTCCACAGCGCCCTCTAGATGCCAAAGAGGGTTCCAGTTTCTCCAGCCTTCCGCCACCTTTGAACTCCTTTACTCAAACAGCATTGCTGTCGGTGTAACAAAAAAATCCCATGTAGACACTAAAACCCGTGTACATATCTCCATGTACATATTTATACATACACATGTGTTCCTATTATAAATATATAAAGCATGGTATCTCCTTGGCATTCCATTTTTGTGTAGTTGTTGTTGTTTTTTTTTAATCCTTGGAAATACGGCTTTGGGAATCTTTTCTCCCTTTCCCTCTTTTCTATGTAATAAACATTCACGTGACCTTTTTGGAGCTTCCTCAATTCTCTGTGTCCTCCCGTTCTCATCATCAGATGGGGCTCTGATTCCTGCAAAAAAAAATCTCTCTCTCTCTCCCCCCAACCTTTCCATTTGGCCTTCTTTCCATTATGAAGGCTGTGCTGTCCTCTTTCAGGTCGTTTTCCCCACTTTCCCTTTCCTGGTACAAGTCACTCCTCAAACCACCACATCTTTGGGCGTCTGATTCCTTTGCAACCAGGAACACGGACAATGGATTGAGCATCAGGACCTAGACTGGGTGTAGAACTGGCATCCATTCCCTTTCATGCTTGTTGGACTGGCCGAAGAGGGAAATGTGTTTGATCTACATACTTGATAATGTCTTTTCTGGATCGGGGTAAGTAAGAGTGGTTAGGAGAACTTACAGCGAGCTGTTCCACCCTAGCAAGGGTTTGGTAGGACCATGGAGGGAACTGCAGGATGTCGTCCACAGCCTGGCTAATACCTTCATTAATAATTCAGTGAAGACCTAAGGACTTATTAAATTTGTGGATGAGGGGAAATGAATATCCAAGATGAACAAATCAGAATCCTAAAAGCTCTTGACAGGCAGAGGCAATCTAACAAGATGAAATCTAATCACATTAAATGAAAAAGTTCTGCTTGGAATCAGCCACACTCTACGCCTGCCTTCATACCTAGGGAGTAGCTGACAGGCAGCTTGGCGTTCATCAGCATCGTGATGGGGCTGAAAAACAGATCATCTGGATTTCGATGCATGAGGAGCAGAAGGCTGGGGCCCAGAATGAGACCACGTCTGTGGTGTTGCCTGCAGCTCCAGTGCCATGGCGGAGGTGAGTGCTCGCACAGCAAGTGGCCCGCTGTCATCCCTGCTCCTCAGATCCCAAGGGAAAGGCCCTGGCCCTTGTCAGCTCCTCAGAATTCCTCCAATCAGCCCAGAACCCTGGGGACCTGCTGTCCTGGTCCATTTTTTTTTCCCCAGGGAGATGCCACATGCTGCTGCTGCTGTTGCTGCTGCCAAAAAATGAATCAGTTTCAAAACAAAATCTTTGGTGAGACTTCAAGCTCAACAGCAATGGTCCCTTCAAGGCTCCAGAAATGGCATCTAGGCATCAGGTTGGCTTTAGTCACTGCAAAGACAAGACCCAAAATCCAAGGAGGCATAATGAGCCCAGGTACTCTCAGGGTACCCAGACACTCCGGGAAGCACTTCCTGACTGTGCACATCTTTCACATGCTGCCTGTATTCAGATAAGCCAAGGATGCTCCTGGTCAGAGAAGTCTGTCTGCACAGTCATTCAGCTGCAGAGGCACTGACCAGAAGGCATGATGGGAGATGAAGCAAGCAGCACCCTCTAGCCCAAACCCCTCAAGTCACTAAGGTCCCTTCTCCTCTCCCAGCCCCAGTCCTCATATCCTTAGGAAGGGTGACATGGGTTGAGCCATCAGGGACCTCTTTCTTGGGGTGTTAATAAAGGCCCCATAATGGGAGCTCTTCTCAGACCTAGAGAGAAGAGACCATGACAAACACAAAGGTATCTGCTCCCCAGAGTTCTCTGCACCCCCTGACCCCAGGCTCTGGAGAGGTTTGTGCTGCATAGGCTGAATTATGTCCCTCTTCTCAAATCCATATGTTACAGTTCTAACCCTCAGCACCTCAGAATATGTCTGTATCTGAGACAAGATCTCCAAAGAGGGTAGGAGGTTATTAGCATGATCCTATTTCAGTCTGACTGACGTCCTTATGAGACAGGAAGAATCACAGATACACTGTAATGCCAGATTCGTGGGACCCCAATAGACCTCCAGGAGCTGAATCCAATACAATCACACAAGAATCTTTATTGCAAGCTCGAGCCTGGACTCACAACCGATTCCAACGCAGAGGTCCCAGGGAGTGAGTCCCGGTCCTTTATTCAGTGAGATTTTATAGGTTTTTAGGGGGATACTCTATGCATCACAAAATCACACAACAAATCACTTCACACCGCGGGAAAGTCAAACAACAACTCTTAACATTGATTAGCACATTCACCGGTGGGAACAAGTTGGGTAGGGGTGATTGATTAGTACAAGAGGGGGATTCCTTTGAACTGATTGGTTTAAGCCGTGAGGGGTGTACGTGCTAAACTACATGGTTTCCCAACATGTTATCAACCACCATTAACTACTAGGGGGTCATCTGGCATCCCAGGTATTTTCCCTGTCTCATGCTGATTGGACATTGCTAGGGGGTTGCTATGGGTCCTCACCTAGCCTAACTGAGTCAGGGACACCTGGCGCGCAGACCTCTCCTGTTATTTACAGACAAACAACTCAGCAGGGTGGGTATGTGCCTAGGAGTGCTCTGTGGGTTTTTCCCAGGACAAGGGTCACGCCCCCTTCCTTAGGACAGGCCTTGAGGTAGAAGCTGGTTTCTCAAAACTGGAGTCACATCAGTTTCTCAACACAGAGAGGGAAGACTGCATGAGGACACGGTGACATGAATACAGTGACACAAATCAGGAATTACTGAGATGGTCACTTGGCCGGAAATAGGAGGAGAAAGAGGGATCATCAAGGAAACAGGAGACAGAGCACCGGCAGGCCGCCTGAGTGGGGCAGCACTTGCATGTCTCAGGGGCAAATCCTGGGGTCTGGGATGCCTCTGGTACTTCTGGAGCCCACCCCGCTCCCTGTGACTGTGAGGCACAGCTGTTCAGCTGCTCCTGGGGCCATAGTGTCCTTGGGATAAACCTGGAGACCTGAGCAGCTGGGAGAGGCATCATATTTTGCCAGGGTGTGGCCGCCCTGTGAATAGCCTGTGGTGTTAGTGCCTCTTTTGCTCACTGGACAGAGTTTTGGTCCCCCAAAGAGTTGCTCAATCTGAGGAGAGTTGTCAGAAGGAGGAGGAGGCTGTGCTCAGAGCAGAAGCATGCAGCTGCCTCCCAGTCAGAGGGGTGGGTATTTATATTTTTCATCAAAAATAGCAATGCTAAAAAACAAAAAACTCTATAAGGCAAAGAAATGTCTAAAACTAGGAATATCAACAGCAGAGGAAATAAGCTTCCTCTAAGAGCTATCCCCTTCCTCTGGGGTTCCAGGCCAGGAGGAGAGCCCAGAAGTCAGGGGACAGAGAGTTTACCTTTGCGGTTGTGTTTTAGTCATCTTTTGGCTGTTGTGACTCAAAGACCTGACCAGAACCATTGTAGAGGAGGAAAAGTTTATTTGGGGAAATCACAGTTTCAGAGGTCTCAGTCCATAGACAGCTGGCTCCATTTTCCAGGGCTCCAGGTGAGGCAAAACATCATGGCCGAAGAGTGTGGCAGAGGGAAGCAGCTCACATGATGACCAGGAAGCAGAGAGAGACTCCACTGGGCGGATACAAATATATACCCCAAGGCCACGCCCCCAATGGCCCGCCTCCTCCAACCTGGCCCGCCTTCTCCAGCCACGCCCCACCTGCTTCCAGTTACCACTCAGTTAATCCCACTAGGGGTTAAGTCACTGATTACTTTAAGGCTCTCACAACCTGATCTGAACCCTCTGAACTCTCTTGCATTGTCTCACTGTGAGTTTTGGGGACACCTTACATACAAACCATACATAACAAGTTGCTTCTGATCTTGCTTGAAACACATCCAGAGACCTTGGGAAAAGTGGAGGTGGTGACGTATGGGCTGTATTACAAATAAACCAGTGTGGCGCTTTGAGCATGCTGTCCTCCAACACGATAATGCCCCTACAGTCCTCACCTGGTATCTTCTGCCTGGAGACAGCCCTCCTCACCTTACTTCCAAGTCCTACCCTGCTCCTCAGGCCCAGCTGGGGAACCGCCTCCACCAGAGTGACACGTGGCTTGTCTTGTTCCCTCTGCTCTCCACTCTCATTTCCCAGAGGCTAGTTCCTCCTCCACTCACACCATAGAAACAATGGGTCTGTGATCCCAGCCAGGTCAAGGGTGTGACCTGCTCACTGAGCTAGTCTGGAATGATCAGGGTCTTCCCTGAGGTCTCTTTAACTGGGGTTATGGGAAAGACTCCTTGGACCTGAAGATGTCGTTGGTGAATCTGAAGCTACTTGTGGCCAAGGATCCCACCTCACAGAGAAAGATGCCAACAGGCAGAGAAGGACAGAAAGGAAAGATGGAGGGAGACTGTCTCACTCTGTTTCCCCCAAGGCCAGGGCTAGCTCTACCCAACTACAGGAGCTGACACTGAAGGAACCCTTCCTTCTTGCCCTCCTCTCTTCCTCTTTCCTTCCCTCCCTCCCTCTCTCTTTCTTTCCATAAACTCATTATTTCTCTCATTAATAACAGTAAGAAAACATTCTAGTTAAGTACTTGCTCCCCAAAGCCTCCCTTGACTAATTGTCTTAACTGTTTCTCTTCCCACCTAAAGACAATAGCCCCCATCTATTGAGCTTCTATAATGGGCCAGATCTGAACCAAGGATGTTAGTCAGTTTTCCATCACTATAACAAATACTTGAGATAAATCAACTTAAAAAGAGGAAAGGTTTATTTTAGCTCACGGTTTCCAAGGTTTCAGTCTCTGGTCAGTTGGCCTCATTGCTTTGGGGCCTATGGAAAGTCAGCATACCATGGTTGAAACATGTGGTAGAGGAAGCTACTTACCTCATGGCAGGAATGAAAGAGGAAGGAAAAAGGGTCTGGGGTCCCAATCTCCTTTAAGGTCATGCCCCCCCCAATAAACTAACTTCCTCTAATTAGGCCCCACTTCCTAAAGGTTCCACCACCATTTGGGCTGGGGACCAAAACTTCAACACATGAGCCTTTGGAGACATTCCAGATTCAGATGATGGCACAATATCTTTACAACACACACACACACACACACACACACACAACACACACACACAACACACACACACACCTGGGCACATGTATATTTGTTTTCTAACTTGGCAAGTGATGAAAAGGGCATTTCTATATTACCAGTTTTCATCTTCTCCAACACCTCCCCCACCTTCCCACTTTACCCATCCCCTCCTTCCTCAAATGACAGTAGTGGAGAACATTATTTAGAAGAAAAAGGTATGGATGTATTCATGCACAAAATTACAATTAAACTATTTTTTTATGGGGGGGAGGTACCAGGGATTGAACTCAGGGGCAGTTGACCACTGAGCCATATCCCTAGCCATATTTTGCATCTGATTTAGAGACAGAGTCTCACTGAATTACTTAGCATCTCGCTTTTGCTGAGGCTGGCTTTGAGCTCACGATCCTCCTGCCTCAGCCTCCTGAGGCACTGGGATTACAGGTGCACACCACCATGCCCAGCTTAAACTCTTTTTAATATAAACAAGTTCTCATAAAGATTAACATACATGTGCAGACCCTCTTCCTATCAACCTGGGGTGTAGACATGTCCCCTACTGTAGGTACAGTTGCTCCCCCAAAGTGGCACCCTCTTGGAGTACACTGGGAATCACTAGCTGGTTAATGAGGAGCCAGTGAAGGATTAGAAACTGATGGAGTCTTAGTACCTAGGTCTAAGCATCTCCTGTCTGAGCCTCCTGAAAGCTGAGTCCAAAAATCTTTGGGAATTCTCTGAGAGCATCCTGCCAGTCATTCCTGCAAAATTCTCCACAAAGCAGGGGCTATGGCCCAAGTGGCTTTACAGAAAGGGTCAGGTTTCTCAAACATGAAACTCCTCCATATAGCCCCCAGTTTCTGTGATGTTTTTATTTTCCTCTTGGCATGCAAGGCCCTGTGCCAGCTAACTTAATTTCATGGAAAATGTAGAATTAAAAGTAGCAAATTGTGGGCTGTGGCTGTGGTTCAGTGGTAGAGCGCTTGCCTAGCACATATGAGGCACTGGGTTTGATTCTCAGCAGTGCATATAAATAAATAAAATAAAGGTCCATTGACAACTAAAAAATTTTAAAAAGTAGCAAACTGCTAATTGATGTGAAGCACACCTGCATATTAGCCCCTTCCCCCACCTCCCACCTTCCTACCTAAAATGGAAAATGCTTTATGCAAAGAATCCTCTGTACCTAATGTTAAAGCAGAATTTGTTTTTCTTGGCTTCCCGCCCATTTGGAGTGTTGGTTATTTAGCCATGCAAATAAGCACTACCTAGGGGCTCTGAGAATTTCATTTGGACCTGAAAGAAGTTCGACAGAAAGAGAGCAAACATTTGCAAGAATATGAAAAGCCAAGATTTAGGAAAGGGTGGTGACATCTTGGTAGTTTGACAAGGATTTCCAAAGTGTCTTGCAATTTTAGTAAAGTATCTAACTTAACAGGCTTTGCTCTCTCTTCACTGTGAGACAAAGAGGCACGATCTAATGTGGCCATAAATTTTACACACATTGGCATGAGTTGGGTTTACATGAGTTAATTTCTACATATGATACAAAGTTTGAGGTAAGATCTATTTTATTTTATATATGGAAATTTGTTGTTCCAGCATCATTTGTTGAAAAGATGTTCCTTCTCCCTCCCCCGAATTACTCTTTATTTTTGTTGAAAACCTATTTAATTATATGTATGCACGAGACCTCTTTTTAAAAATTCTTTCCCTCTTATGTTTCACCGATTTATGTGTCTATCCTTGTATCAGTGCCACACAGTTTCAATTACTGTCACTTTATGTAGTAAGTCATGAAATCAGGTAGTATGATTTCTTCAACTTTGTTCTTTTCCAAAATTGTTTTGGCTGTTCTTTCAAATGACAGATAGATTTTGAAAATTGACATTTTATATTAGTCAGTTTTAGATAACTATAACAAAATACCTAAGACACTCAACTTATTAAAGGGAAAAGGTTTATTTTGGCTTACAATTTTGGAAGTTTCAGTCCATGGTCAATTGGCCCTATGCTTGGAGCTTGAGATGAATCATGGAGGGCCAAATGAATGCATGGAGGGCCAAAACCACTCACCTCATGGCCAAGAAGCAAAAAAAAAGTGAGAAAGGGGCCAGGGTCCCACAATCCTCTCCAAGGGCACAGCCCCAAAGACCTAAGGATCTCCCAATAGGCCCCACCTCAAAAGAACCCCTTTCTCCCAATAGCACCACTCTGGAGTCCAAGAATTTAACACATGAGTCTTTGGGGGACATTGAACATCCAAGTTATAGCAAGATTTGAGTCTTCTCCTTCACAAGCATAGTATTCCACCCCATGTATTTAGTCACTCAAATTCTTTCATCAACATATTGTAGTTTTCAGCAGGCAGATCCTGCCTGCAGTTTGTTAGATTTATACCTAAGTATTTTATGTTTTTTTAATGTAATTGTACTGTGAGTGATATTGTTTTAAAAATATGATATACATTTGTTCATTGCTATTATATAGAAATGTAATTGATTTTTTATATTTACTGGGTGTCCTGCAACCTTGTTAAATTATTTGTTAGTTTTAGTTGCTTTTTTGTAAGTTTTTAAAATTTTCTAAATAAACCATAATATCATCTGCAAATAGGTGACATTTAGCATTTCCCTTTACAATATATATGTTTTTAACTTTTTTCTTGCCTTATTGTAATGGATAGCACTTCCAGTACAATGCTGAATAAGAGTAGCAAGAGATAACACTTTGTCTTGTCCCCATTCTTAGCAGGAAAGCCTTTAGTCTTTTACCATTAAGAATGTTAGCTGCAACCTAGATGAGTGGATAAAAAATGTGGCACATACACATATTGGAATATTATTCAGCAATAAAAGAGAATAAAATCATGGCATTTGCAGGTAAATGGATGGAGCTGGAGAAGATAATGCTAAGTGAAGTTAGCTAAACCCAAAAAGCCAAATGCCAAATGTTTTCTCTGATATAAGGAGGCTGATTCATAGTGGGATAGGGAGAGGGAGCATGGGAGGAATAGACAACTCTAGATAGGGCAGAGGGGTTGGAGGGGAAGGGAGGGGGCATGGGGTAATTAATGATGGTGGAATGTGATGATCATTATTATCCAAAGTACAGGTATGAAGACATGAATTGCTATGAATATACTTTGTATACAACCAGAAATATAAAAAATTGTGCTCTATATGTGTAATAAGAATTGTAATGCATTCTGCTGTCATATATAAATAAAGAAGAAAAAAAAGAATAGCTGCAGGTTTATTATTATTTGCAAAAATTCTTATCATGTTAGGGAACTTCCTTCTAGTTCTGGTCTATGACATTGTTATGAATAAACAGATGTTGAAATTCTTAAATGTTTTTTTCATTTTTACTTATTTATTTTTAAATTTTTAAAATTGATTTTTAAAAAATATGTTTTTTATTTATTAATGTGATCATGTCTTTTCTTTATTGTCTATTGATATTTTTTATTAAATTAGATAGACTCCGTCATCATATCTTCCTCTACTGCTTTACGAGTAGTTTCTTTTATTCCTTAGGACATATTTATATAAATTTTTAAAATAAAATATTTATAATGATTATTTTAAAGTTTTGCCTCTTAAATTCAACATCTGACCCTCTCACGGTACTTTCTACGTATAGGTTGACTTTCCTTTTTCTTTCTACTTCTAATAACATTTTGTTGAAAAATTTACACTTTAGGTAATATGCAATAGGTTATCTTTAATGTTGGTTTCTTCCAGACATTTGGTTAGGTTTTGCTTCTTTAAAGTTAACTTTCTCTCTTTTAATTGATAGTTAGAAAGCTGACCTTTCTCTAATAATTTTTTAATGAAAATTATAGTCATAAGACTATATATTGACAGTTTAAAAATAATGGTGATGTGTTATGAGCACAGCTTGAAATCCAATTGTCCACATAGGATCCAATGTCCTTTTGTAGTGGTGATATTAGTTCAAATGGCTGGGGCCCTGGGCACAGCAGCAGGGAGCTTGGGACCTCTGTGGCCTGTTTCCAGCCTGGCCCTCCCCAGTGGCAATGGTAGCAATGGTAGCCCAATCCCCCCATCATCCTGCAGATGTCCTCAGGCAGGAAGTAGATATACCTGGAGCCCACAGCTCTTGGTTTGGGGCAAGCTCCAACCTTTGTTGAAGAAAGAAGTGAATGTCAACTCCTCCCGAGAGGCTCCAGCTGCACTTAGAACTTGACTGAGTTGGAGAGTAGATGGGTGTGAGGAGGATTGTGCAGGTCTGCCACTGGGGTGTCCAGGATATTTGTCAGGGTTTACACAAAGAGGGTGGCATGAAGGACCCGGTTACCACCTGTTGTCTCCCTCTCTCCACATCTGGGAGAAGGACCCCTGGGGCAAGGCCACTTAGAGAATACAAGATCCCCTGGGACCAAGCAGGGAGCACCATGGGACCAATGGAATTATGGAGGGCATGTGTTGGGGTATGGATTTTAAATTCCAAAGTCACATGTGAAAAAAAAATCTCATTTAACTATTGTCCGATGAAGGGATTTATTTTCTATCCATGATCCCCACTCTGTCTAATGCAGAAAAGTTAATCCAGTCATTTCCAGATGAACTCAATCAACTTCAGTGATTTTTTTTTTTTTTTTTTAATTGTCACTTCAGGTTGAAAACCCTGTCAGGTTCAGGATCGTTTTTCCTTTACCTTCATCCCCCTCAGTTGAGACTAAGGGCAGGGTGTCTTTCTAGGTGGGAGGGGGTGTCTCTTTCTCAGACTCCTATCAGTCTCACTAACCTCCTGTGAGAAGTAACTGGTCTCTGTGGTCCTGGGGCCCCCCACCCTCTGAGCTGGCAAGCTTCTGAGATGCTCCTGCTCTTCATCTGTGCTCGGTCAGTGGTCCCACCCCCACCCCCGCATCCTCATCCGGGACTCTCCTGTTCACTCTCACCTTTGCTCTTGTTCTTCTCCATCAATGTCTGGAGGTTTCTTATAGGACTGGGTGGGGCTGGCTGCTCTCCAGGTGGCCCCGATGGCCCTCCAGGCCTGTTCTGCTGCTGTCCCCCAGAGGCACAAGGACATCTATGAGTTCCCTGGTAAGCTGCATTCCAGTTGGCAACAGCCAAGGTGCTCCTCCATTCTCTGGGTTACCACATCTCTCAGGTCAGGGCTTCTTGTTTTTTCTCATCCCACTCCTGCCCCCAGCTCTAGCAGGTAGGGCACGAAGACAGGCAACATCCATGCTCTTCAGGCTACCCATCCCTCGCCCGGCTCCTGGGCCACTTATCTGGGGTAGAGGCAGATTTGGACACAAAAAGCACAAAGAGAGGTCGCACAGGATCACTTACAAGGAGGCACAGAGGACCATCCCAGCAAGGAGGGAGGAGACACAGGAACACACTCTCCTGCCCCTGGTCCCTGAGCATCTGTGATGGTGTGCTTCATTTTCAGTGACCTTCTAAGCTTATGTCGACCCCAGGAGTGAGGCTGAGTGTACTACTCCTGTACTGCCGTCCAGGCTGACCCAGCCTCCTGCAGACATACAGGCCTCAGAAGTAAGAGCCTGTACAGACCCCGAAATCATAATTCACAAAGGTTGTTCCCTAGGGATGCTGGTGTTTGGTGGCCCAAGCCCACGGGAGCCAGGCCTGTGAATCCTGCAGCCAGGGAGCCAGAGACCCCAGGTCTCAGCAGCTTGGAGGACCTGGGAGAAAATTCCAGGCAGCTTCTAGGAAAATGGTGAGGAAGAACCCTCTTTCTGTTTTATGGGGTCCAACAAAGTTCTGGCAGTGAGTCTGGCCCTTCACCTGTAAGTAACAACCTGTCCAGTTCTCGAGCCAGCAGCTGTCCTCACCCCCTGCCTCCTGAACTCCTCTACTTGGCCCTGCACTGTTTAATCCTGATCTCCCTTTGGTCAGTTTCCTAGATATTGCCCTCACTTCCCTGGGGACTCAGGTCACCCTTTGATCACACCCTGTGTGATATCTGGCCAGCCTCCAGCACAGGCCCTTAGAGTAGTTCCTGGGGTGACTCAGGCTCCAGAAACCAAACGCTTCACCCCGGTTCCCTAGGCCTGCAATCTGGCCCCGACCGCTGCACCAGCCCCACACAGACCCTCTGTTTCAACACCAGGGGAGCAGCTCTAGATGTCGTGTCCTCCCATGTGTCACTGTGGATTTTTTTTGGATTATGTTCCCTCTTCCCCTCAATCCTCTGGATAATTCACAGCCAACCACTAATCCAGTCTTGATGGCACCTCATCTACAAAGTGTTCCCCTAGTGACTCTCTTGTCCCTGTCCTGGGTTCTCTGCCCTGCGGAGCCTCAGGCTCTTCCCACCATGATACCCTTCACGTACATTGTGCATACCCGCTTACCTGGCCACTCCTGTGCTAAACCTTATGTCTGGGTTCAAATCCTGGCTCTGGTAGTTACTAGCTGTGTGATCTTGATCCATCACTTTCTTAATTTATAACAACACTAAAATTACTTATTATAACAACACCAATAGTCCATCCGTCAACTGGTTGTTTTCAAGACGAAATTAGAAATGTATGTGCAATGCTTACCACCTGCCCTTTGGTTATTGGTGATTCTTTTTTGCCAAGATCACTGCACCAGTGTCAGGCCATAGATGTGGCCAGGTTAGAAGAGGCCATGAAATACTGGAAACTATCTTGCCCGAGGTATTCCTGGGGCACAGAAGAGGAGGTTCTCTGAACAATGCGGCTTCCAGACCTTTTGTAAATTAAAGGCACTCCCGCGCCCACCTTCCTCGTCCCCGGGTACCTTGTAGTGCACGCGACCGTCCACAAGGGGGCAGCCTCGCTGGGTGGGGTCCTGCGATTGCCGCAGCCGCTGTAGGCGGCGGTCTTGAAGTCACCCCAGCACGCTGTTCTCTGACACTGTGACTAAAATTGGGCATTTCCCCCCTCCATTTAAATAAAGCAGGGCTGCTGTCGACAGTACACGGTCGCAGTCAGACACTGTCTGTCCATAATTTGCAGAAACTATTTTTAAATTAGACCGAACACGTGTTGCCACATTGAAAAACCACAGAAATTAACAGGGCACGTCTCTGCCCCCTCCCCTCCCAAAATGTTGTTACTCATTCACAAGTTTGGAAAGGTACTGGATGGAAGATGGGAATATCAGTGATGTTAATTAACAACAGGGCACCCAACGAATGTTTGTGGTCCCTCCAAATTCATAGTGAAGCCCTTAACCCCGCTTCCCCCCACCCATGTGACTCTATGGGGGATGATGAGGACAGAGCCCTATTCCCAGAAGGCTGGCCCCTTTTCAGTAGAGGAAGAGATGTCAGAGCCCTCTCTCTTATGTGAGGACAGTGAAAAGCTAGCTGTCTGTGGGCTGGAAGAGGGTCCTTGCCCAAACTGAACCCAGCTGGACCCTCAGGTTGGACTTGCCAACCTTAAGAACTGAGAGAAAGCAAATTTCAGTTAAGACATAAAGTGTGTGGTGTTTTGTTAATGCCCAAGTGGACTGAGAAAGGTGCCTCTTCAGGGAAGGTGCTTTGGCTCTCTTTTATATTATTTTGTCATTATCATATAAACTAGTTATTTCCTTTCTCTTTTTGTGTGTGTGTGTGTGTGTGTGTGTGTGTGTGTGTGTGTGGTGCTGGAGATGAAATCCAGGTCTTCTGCTAGGCATGTTCTCTACCACTGGGCTACACCCCAGCCCTGTTTTCTTGTTTTAAAAAAATCTAACTGCAAACCCTCAGATCTTGTTAAAGCATGAAATGCGTCTTCTCTTTCCTGGTTTTCCATTCCCTTTCTCACTTCTCTGTTGAATGTGTCATCTCAGGCCTGTGCATGGTGCACTAAATGCCAGGAGTGAGGCCACAGCTGTCATCGTGAAAAAAAATTTTTTAGAAAAATGACACACACATTGTTTCTTGGCACTTGCAGGAACTAGGATGTGTCTTCTCTCTTTCTGTGGGAGGGCATGTGAGCCAGCCTGCGAACTGGCAAGTAAACTTTGTTCTGCATAATCAGTTTGTTGGGGGAACAGAGGGTTGGGGTGTCATAGGCACCAAGGCTGTGCTTCCCTGAAGGGTCGCTCAGAGCCCAGAACAAACAGTGCCTTATTAGAGAGATCCAGAGTCCCCACCTCACTTCCCCAGACCTGCTCAAGAGCACGTCCCACTGGGGACAGTTAAGACACAAAGTGTGTGTCTTAACTTGGGGGCTAGGGCCAAGTTTTGGTGCAGCTCAGCCTCCTATCTCAAGGGCTGGTTATGTGTATCATGCCCCATAGCAGGATTTACGGCTTACCAATGGGCTGTCCCAGCAATCCCATGACACAGCCAGATGCCAGGACAAACCTTGCTGCTCAGGAGACTCCCTGGACTGTTCAGGAATAGAGCATGCAGTCACGGAAGGATCTTGACTTTGGTTCAATGCCTGGCTCATGTGATCCTAGATAAGTCTCACCCTCTCTGAGCTTCTGTTTTCTTATGTACAAAATGCAGCTGATAAAGTTCATCTCAGAGTTTTTAAGAGCATTAAACTACTTTGCCTTAAATCAGCTATTATGTTGCCTGACATGTGATTCTTAATCGATGGTTTCCATTATTCTCAGGCAGCAGTCGGCAAACATTTTCTTGAAGGAGCCAAACAGTAAATATCTTAGGCTTTTCAGCCATGTAGTCTCTGGCAACTGCTCAGCTCGACTCTGACTGTAGTGCAGAAACAGCTGTAGGCAATGCAGAAAGTAGTGACATGGTTGTTTCCAATAAAACTTTATTTATAAAATCAGGTTGGCCATATTTCCAGGTGATATATGTTCAGAAGGTTGGATGGTTGAGGGAGTGGGAAGGAGAGGCCAGGGGCCAGGTAGGTCTCCGATGCACAGAGATGCCCATGCAGTGCAGGGAGCAGGCAAAGGGAACACTTGTCCATATATATTCTTGGAAACATTGTTATAGGCCAAGGATTCTTAAGCTGGAGCCCAGACGCCACCTGGGAATTTCCCAATAGGCCTTGGGAGTGTTGATGCAAACCTCAAGTTGTATATGATATTGTTTGTGTATATGCATATAGGCATTTTTCTGGAGAAAAGGCTCACAGCTTCTTCTCAATTATTTAAGTGGTCTTGATCCTAAGAGGTGAAGAACCACTGAGATAAATCAAGCAACTCCTCAGACTTCCGTGAGGACCCCCAGTGATGGTGGGGTCCTTACAGATGTGGGGAGAAGAGGTCACAGGACTGAGAGGGCCCACAGCTACTTAGAAGTACCCTGGTCTCCTGAGGCCTTTCCTTGATCAATGGTTCAAGGAGTGTTTTCAGTGGCTCCTGGCTGGACACAGAATCCTGTCACCCAGTTTACCTATGGTACAACCCCCACAGAGTGCTTATTTTCAACTTCTCTCCCCTTTTCAGACTTGCAGAATTGTGGGGTAGTCTCATGTGATTCCAGCTGCCTGCCCAATGGGGAAAGGGGATGAGGCCTTCAGTCAAGTGATATCAAGGGACTGGGGCAGGATGGCCTGGTCTGCTCGAATTTGCCAGAAAGAGTCCTCACCAAACTTAGTTTACAAGACATGGGAAGCTGGAGCAACTCAGTGGATCTCAGCCAGATCATCAGTGTGGCTGCCACCTCTGCCCTGACCATTCATCCGCTTCTGTGCCAATGGTCCCATGGCTATTGGAGAGGCGGTGCTCCACCCCAGAATCCATTTCATAAGCAGGCTCACCGATGGCCTCTCAGAGGACGTCCCATGAGACTGAGGAATTGATAGCACTTACTGCTAAGCAGTGCCCACAGTGACCCATTTCTAGGGAACCCAGGCTAAGGCAGTTGATGCCACAAGTGGTCCAGATAAGGAACAGGTAACTGACCATGGAGGTTTCCTAAGATGCATGTAGTCCTGTCCTGGAATAGTCAGTGGCTCTCAGGGTGGGATTTTCAGCTGGACTGTCCCTGTGTGCAGACTAGAAGGGCTGAATTGCTAGTGGAAGCTAGGAGGTGGGCCAGTGATCATGGCATCTGTGGGTAGCTGACTGAGGCGCAGGTGGAAAGTGAGGCCTTGGGGCATGTGGTGGCCAAGGCCTGGCTCTGTGTGACAGGGATGAGGATCAGAGTGTGGTCTGGCTGCTCCAACAGTACTGGGGGCACCGATGGCCACTCATGGCCAACACAGGCCTGCTGCAAAGGGGCTCCCATTGCCCAGGGCCTGGGTGCTTGGGCAATGTCATATATACTTGCAATGGTATTTCAGGGTTGTTCCTCAAGGGGACCTGGCCTAGCCTTCAATTAATGGTCTCCAGTCTGTGAGCTGACTTAGTTCTGCAAGAGTTTGCAGGTTCCCATTCCAGCAGCCCATGTCAGTGGGCTGGGGTCTGAATGACAAGGCTCCCAGCGACCTGAAGGCCAGCATGGTCCTCTGGTTAGAGGGGAGCTCACAGAGCCCATGGGGTACAGGGGTTTTGGCTGAAATTCATCTTGTGGGGAGTCCAGTGGGTCCATGGAGCCATCTGTGGCTCCTCGGTTCCCAGATGCGTTAGGTCCACCTGCAGCCAGCAGCATTCTGCTCGCACATCCCTCCTCACCTAGGGACTGGAGGCATGCTGTCTTCGGAGCGCATGCACCGAGGCTTTGACTCTGAAGACACCAGTGCTGACTGATGAAGGAGAGAAGCAGCAAATGGGGACCAAGGTCAGACTCTTCTGACACAGGCTCCACCTGGATCCGCCCTTGGATGTGGAGGGTGCCTAGTACAGCTGGGATCAACCGGTGACTCCCCTCGTCCAGGAGCAGATAGAGCTTTTCTGTGGACAGCCTTGGGCATTGACTCATAACCAGAAAAACCCAAGGTTCCATTCTCTGAGCCAGCAGGACAACTCTGCCCCATTCCAGGCCATGTGTCCTTGTGGGTAGCTGGGTCATCTAGGTCCCTCCTCCAAGATGGAGACTGGTCCTTTCTCCATGGTCAGAACTTCTGGGGCACACATGGGTCCAGATGCCCCAGGCTACAGGTTGAGAGGATATGGAAGGGGAGATGTTCTTTGGCCCCTAATTACAGCACCAGTAAGGAGACTCCATGCAGTGGGCAGCTGGCATTCTGGGAAGAAAAGGTGGAGTGGGCTGAGGTTCTGGGAGAATTAGGGTTGGAGAGGAATCCCTGTCACCTGGTGGCCTGGCACTAGGAGGCTAAGCAGGGAGCCCTAGGCAGACGCAGGTGGGTGGTGTCTATTGACTTCAGAGGCTTCACATGGGTTGGGGCTGATCATAAAACCCTGGGGTGCTCCAGGGGAAAGGGTCTATGAGTAGGGGAGTGACGTTCATGAAGACCAGAAAGTGTTTGCTGAAGGTCAATCCAGAGATGGGTTTTTGGTGAGGACAAGGTCTAGAGTGGGACACTGAGAGCAGATGGCCAAAGAGGGTGCTGGAAGAGCTCACTGGAGGAGAGGAAGTGAGAGGCCAGGGAATGTCCACTCCCACTGTGAGATGTTCTTCTTCTCTGGTGACCTGACTGCTGTGGTCACAGGGACAGTCAGAGGCACTTTAGTCAACCAACATTTACTGGCAGACACTGAAGAAATAGCAGCTACCAGCTCCAGTCTGTGCCCTCAGGCAGCATGATACACAGGGGACAGACCAGAGTCGTGGGCTACATGGAAGGCAGGGAAATGCGGTAGAGGGCTGGGGTGGTTTTGCTGGGGCTGGGGGTAGGAGCCCAGGGGCTGAGAGACCTTCACAAGAAGGCAGCCTGGGAGCCAACACCTGAAAGATCCTGACTCTGATTCACCTGTTAGCTACACCTGAGATGGAATCTTTCCTATAGTGCCCTAGGGACAGGGATGGGGACAGAGGGGCCCCAATACAGGGATAATGATCTAGGGGCCACTACTTGGTCCAGCAGGTTGCTTGATCTGTGGGATTGTTCTCTGAGAAGCAGTCAGACTGCAGCCATCAGTTGGGCCTGAAGTGAAGGAAGAAAAAAAAAAATCTCTCTCCTGTTCTTGTCTCTTATTGGTGAAAAGTTTGAACCATGAAGGACAAGCTCCCCTAAATTTTAAGGTTATGTAGGCTCAGGCCTGACCACACAACAGGGAAACCTTATGGCAGGAAGCAACTCAGGTACAGGGTGGGAAGCATTCAAGGTGCTGTCAAGTTATACCTGCGTGAAGATGGGTTGGAACCCACAGAGCTGGTTGCTATGGATCCAGGAACATGGTCCACGGGAAGGCACCCACATATGAAGTGAGCAGTTTCCATGGGCTAACCTGGGGCACACACCCCAGGCAAAGGGCAGAACCTGCAAAGGCTCTGAGGCTTTTACTTTCTGTAATTCCATCTTAAACTTCTCACAGCAACGAAGAAAGAATATACCCCGGTCCCCAGATAAAGAATTCTGAGTTCTGCAAATGAAGCCCCAACAATCCAGTGCTGCGGAGAAGCCTGAAAGGAGGTGAGCGTAGATGACGCTGGATCCTTGATGTGTGGCAGAGGCTTTTCCTGGAGGGTCCTCCCCAGTGGACACGGCCATTATTTCGCCACCAGGTTGCTACAATGTACAATCAGGTACTTGGTGCCTGGGACCCAGGTCACAGAGAAGTCAAGGTCTGTCTCTGCCCTCCAGACATTCCCTGAGCGAGGAGGACAGCAGGAATGTTTTTTAGTAGTCAGTATACTTATTTATTTTTTTCCCGGTGGTGCTGGGGATTGAACCCAGGCCTTGTGCATGCAAAGCAGGCACTCTACCAACTGATCTATATCCCCAGCCCCAGGAATGTTTTTTAATCCAGGCACACTGTGGGTTCAAATCCCCACTTATTTCCCAGGTCAAATTGATCTGCCTAGGCCTCAGTGTACCCCACTGTACAATGGAAACGTGTTCACGGAGGTGATCTGGGTAAAATGGAAGCACAAACATGAGCATTCAGCCCAAGCCCAGAACACAGTAAAGCTCCACAAGCTTCAGCCATGCAGGAGACCCTCCAGCTAGGGGCAGGGGGACTCTTCTTCATTGCTGATTGACATACCAGGGCTACTACTTAAAGGTGTTGTGGACAAGGTAGAAACGTGTTTTAAACTCTTTGCAGATTAAAATATTAATCTAATGCCGCTTTCTGGGGATGGTCATAACCCCCATGTGGCTCCTGCAAGTTCCAAAGACGCCCTTAGCCCATCCTCAGCCATGGTGACTCAAGGGCGTCTCCAGGGTGGCTCGAGTGCTGAAGGATGAAACCCAGGCGGCACTGGTCTCCAAGGTCTTTATTCAGGAAGGTAGAGAGCGTCTGCAGTCTGTTGGACAGGCACTGTGCAGGGAGTGTAACAGTTCCATTTCCCCAAGATCCATGGAGACAGGGGTGCAGAGGAGGGGCACCTGTCTGGGCAGGACAGAGGGGTCCTCTCTTCCAGAAGAAAGGCACTGACGGGATGAACATCCTAGAGCAAAGGGGCCGGGCTCTATACACATGGGTTGACCAGATGCAACTCAAAGCTAAATACAGCCAAAGGGGAAACTGTCCATCTTGGAGCGGGGGCAGGGGCAGAGCTGCTTCCGGACTCTTCCCACCAAGTTGGAAAGGAAGTTCAGAAAGAAGGCCAAGCTTGAAGGATAAAACAGAGTTCAGCCTTTCAATCTTAGTGTTTTGTGCAATTTTAAAAATAAAACCAACAAAATAAATATAACTTAAAAACTTCTTACAGGACACTAGAGGTGAGTCTGGGGAGGACAGTCAAGGAAACCTTCCAAGTGTTCCAAGCAGTGCTCGCTGCCAAGAACCCCTAGGGCCCACAAGGACAGAGCAGGAGGGCCTAGCACCCTCTCACCCATGCGCTACCTCCTGGCACCTGCATGACCAGGATATAAGGAGTCCCTGCCAGGACCAGGGCTGGGTCTTTTGGACCTCCAGGAAATAGGTTCTGGGAAATTCTATTTCAGGACCCATATATTCCACCAAGAGGAGAGGGAAGGGCCAGATAGCAAGAGAGTGGAAGAATGGCTTGAGAGACAGAGCAGGTGTGGGAGCTAGTCTGGTAAATATAAAACCTAACAAAGACAAAACACCCTAGGTAATAGGATGAGCCTAGAAAGATGCCTTCTTATACCACTTTCTCTCTCTCTCTCTCTCTACACACACACACACACACACACACACACACACACACACACTAAACCCAATGCAAAATATTGCCTAAGAGGTTCCACGGGTGAATAAATGGTCGTCTGCATATTATCACATTGTTTGCAAACAATTGGTGCCTTCTTAAAGCGCTTGGGAAGTTTTGTTCACTTATATAGGTTACTCTGGTCCCTGCAATTTTTGTTCATATCATTAATTTGCTTTAGCAAATGTTTTTCATACATAGAATGGGGGTAACTTTTGGCCAGTTCATAGCTGTAGAATCTTTTGTGTCTGAATTAACATGTCCTGTTCCCCACAGATCTGAAGCCCAGACCACCAGGGTCCCTTCTATCCCGTGACTGCAGCTTGGGCATTCCAGAGCTTAATGTGGCACTCAATGCCACCCCCATGCTGCCTGCCTTCCAGATCACGTGCTGTCACAAGGGCTCAGGCTCAGCCGGGGCGGGGGTGTGACCTTTAGCAAGTCAGCCCACGCAGGAGCTCACCACCGTTTTGAACAAGAGCCAGGAAGTTTAAGTGATTTCCTTTTTTAAAATCTGTACTTATACATTCTCATGTGTCCCGCCCTCCACCCCCAGCCAACTGTCACTCACCCACCCAACATGGAAGAGGAAACATATGTGTCACGTGGGCAGGTCAACAGCATCCCCCCTCAGACCCTGAGGTGCCAGGGTGGGCAGCCTAACCCTAAAGCAGTTCTTGGTCCACATGATTTCCCTCAGTGTCCCTCAAGTGGCCTGGTACCCAGTAGGGCTCCTCTGACTGCACTCTGCAAAGCAGGGGGTGGTAAGCCCCAGGGACCTGATGTAGAGCTCCACATGGCAACAGAGCTAGGAGTTTTGTTCTTAAAAAGTCATACAAATAGTACATTCTTCTCAGTAATACAGACTTCCTTGCTTTACAGTTAAAATGAAGCTTCAGAATGGCTCTCCATGAATCTTCACACAGCACAGGGACTCCAGGAAGAGGGGCCTGGGACACCCCCAGGTACCCAACATGTTCCTGGAAGCCATCCACACTCCATGGGGAAACAGGTCTAAGCCCTCAGGCTATCAGACTTATAGCAGGGAAAATTTAGAAATGATGCCAGTAACCCCGAATCCTGCTTCTTTCTGGCCTGGTGCTGCCCTGAATCCCCACCCCCAGACCTTGTAACTGTTAGGACAAAGGACCCTGTATATGCTGACAGGGTTGACCAACTAGCACCAGGGACATGAAGGAACAAGAGATCAACTTCTTCCCCTCGATGGGGCCAGGGTCCCAGAGATCCTGAAGGATTCGTGCCCAACTTCAAGGGGGCTGTCTGCACCTTGACTTCTCCTACCCAGCCACCTAGATCTTGTCACAGCAGGGCAGTGAGGACACTGAGCAGTGGCTCTGGGGTGATCAGAGTGGCATCCCTGGAAGCTCAACTTGGCAGAATGTCACCTCTGCATTCTTGGGTAGCAACTTCAGATAGAAGAACGAAGCTCCTGCCTGCCCCCTTCTGGGAAGGTCTAGGTCAGAGAACACAGCCAATTGACTTCAGCCTTCTCCTGGTTCCCAGCTGGGTCTGGCCCAAAGTTGGAGGGTTCAATATCAGAAGAGTGGGGGTTGTGATTTAGTAGCCCTAGAAGGGCCACCACAGCAACTCTGGAAGCCTCTGGAGCTGCTCATAGGAAGGAACTGTGCTCACAAACAATATGCAATTTCCCAGAGATTTTTGTGTCCCAACTACCAGGAAGCCAGGAACCTGGCTGGGCTGCTGGGCTCTGGGTGTGAGGCAGAGATAAATGTGCTTGGCAGCAGCGCTGATGGCACTGGCCACCAGGGGGCAGCAGACTCCCACAGGTTGCCCATCTAGGCCTGCACTTTCTGGGGGCCACCCATAGGCAGGTTTATCTCCTAGGGTTCTCTTGGCAGCCAGGGATTTCAGGGCCCCCCAAATTCTAAACCCAACTGACTTGTACAGGAAACTGAGCCTAGGTTTGGGAGGTTTTCTTCCAGAAGGTGATTCTATTTACAAAGAGAAGTGGGAATACCACCTCCAAGCCCTTAAGTTATCCAGGAAAAGAACTGGAAACTCTCATCTTAGCTCCTCTTCTACAAAGTGTCTTGTAGTGCAGTTCAAGAGGGTCAGTTCTGGGGCTTGAACCCAGGAAGGATTGGAGGAACAATTAGGAAGGAGAAGGGAGGCGAGGGAGAAGAGAAGAGGCAGAGGTGGCAGGGATGAAGTGGGTGCCTCAGGCGAGCGGGGAACCCTGGGACATTTCTGTCAGGATGTCGATGAGATTGTTCAGCCCCGAGAGGTAGCCATCCTCCCGGTTCCCTTCCTGCCAGGGGACGTTGTGCTTCAGGGTTTGGCCTTCGGGCAGAGGCGTGGTTTTCCCAAAGTCAATCATCCACACCTTGGCCTGTTCTTTCTTGTCGTGGATGAAGAGGAGTGAGCTGCCAATGACCTGGAGGAGAACAGGCAGAGAGGAGGGGGACCAGTTGGCACACCCTGGCACCTGAGGGGGCCTAGGAAAGGCCTGTAGCCTGCATGAAGCTAAGAAGGGTGTGGGCCAGAAATTCTGTCCCCTTTTCTCAGCAGGGCAGTGGAGCTGGCCCAAGAGTGGGCCATGCTGGGGGCAGGAGACATCAGATTCTGAGAATGGTGACCAGCCTTCTGTGTGGGCAGGGGCATGGGGAAGTCTGGGATGGCAGACAACACTTCTCCACCCCCAATTTTGGCCTGCACTCTTCCCACTATTTCTAGATCATAACTAAACCTGGGGACCAAGTCCCCAACCCCCAACCTTGAGACCCCCATGTGATGAGTGACGGGTGACTGCTCTAGTGAAAGGGAAGGTGCCAAGGAGATTCCACACTCTAACCATGGGGGCCAAGGAAGGACCCTGTGCCAGTGCACACCATCCTCCTGCCCCAGCAGCATGGCCAGGTTCTGGCCAGACATGCCCAGCAAGGCCTCCTCAGTCTGCCCCAGCCAGGGAGTGTCTTCAGGGACAAGAGGACCCTTTCCCTTCTGTGAAAGGTCAGAGCATTAGTGTGGGAATATGGAGATCCTTCCACCCAGTGCAGGGAGGCCAGGGTGGCTCAGTGCCTGAAGTCTTGCTAGGCTCAGCCCTCTGGGGACCCCCCAGTACCCCACCCCATGTCTAGGTACCCCGTCAAGGCTGTCACACATAGGGGGATAGGTGTACCCAGTGGAGAAGTGAGTGGGGAATGCAATCCAAGTGCAAGGCCTGTTGTCTCTCCCTGGGAAGAGCCAGTGGTAAGGTTTGCATGAAGGTACAGGAAAGTGCTCTGCCCTCTGGGGATGGTCCCCCAGGTAGGTACCCCAAGACCCCCGTCTGCAATTTCCCACTGTGGATCCCCAACCTTTTCCATAGGTGGGGCTCAGGCTGAGAATCCCTCCATGCAAGACCCCTTAAGGGACTGTGTCCTGAAAGAGCTACAAGCCTGCAGGGAGCCTTGGGGTCCTGCTTTGCAGCCCCTCCCACAGCTACCACATTAACCACTTCAGGGAGTGCTGGGAGCTGAGAAGGCTGTAGCTCTGTATGTTCGTGCACACGCTATGTGCCAGTGAGAGTGCATGCATGGGCCTAGGGGTCCTGGACTCCCATGTCAGGATCATATAAACCCCTTCAGGGAACCTCCGATGACTTGCAAAGCCTCTCCCAGGTGACTCAGTTCCCAGCCTGCTGTCGAGCAACATTTGTAAAGGTGGGAGCAGGTGGAAAGCTCCAGACCAGCTCTGAGTGGCATCTGAAGACCCGCCCACTTTTGTCGGGGTCTCCTCTGAAGATCCTAGGTTGGTGGGGAGGAAGCATCTGGGAATGCTTCTTCCCTGAGACTCCTGGTGTGGTGGAACAGGCATCCTGCCATAGCTGCCCAGAATTGAACATACTTCAGAGCAGGGTCAGAAAGAAGAAAGGGGCAATGACAACTAATCTTTGGCAGGACAACTTATGTGGTCATCATGGAGCCCAGCACAGTCACACAGATGTGCTACCTTCTTGTAGTGAGGGGGTTGACCCTCAGTGGCCTGCTTATGGCTACAGCTATCCTAAATGTCTCTCAGGCTTCTGCAACCATGGGGTCTGTTAGCATGCATGCTCTCTGCCCAAGAGCACAAAGCCAAACGTCTACCTCGTGGCACTTGAAGAAGGGGGAAACTTCAAGGGTAGCTCGAATGGCCTTCAGTCGGTCCCGGTAGGCGATCTGGGAACAGAAAGATGGTCAGGCTTTACACACTGAAGGCAAGGGGGTGGGTTTTCAGACCCTTTGACCCCATTCAGAATCCCTGAATTAGAAGTGGGAGTGATCTTAACCCTGATCACTTACTCCAACATTTTTATCTACCAACAAGGAAACTGAGCCAAGAAGGAGACCCTGAGTGGGCCTTGGTTACCACCTTTTCCCACCCCACACTGTCTCACAAGCAGGAGGCACAGAAGAGAGATAGTCCAGAGAAACCCCTGAGGAGCTCCTACGTGAGAGGCCAGCTGGTCCTTGAACACCAGCAGTGTGGAAGTGGAATCTAACAACAAGAGACCATAATATCTTCCTGAACACAAACTGCCATGCTGATTTTTAAAGACAGAGTACATGGGGGAGCCACAAACATGTCTGCCAGTGGCCTCTCTCCAGAGCCCTACAACTCCAGTTGTGCTATGTTGACTCTGGGGTGCCCTGTTATCCCCAAGTGCCGCTCTGTGGGTCTCACCACCAGGGCTGCAGGGCCAATTAGGAAACTTGTAGCACACAAGTAAACAGCGTCCCTCTACAGCCACAGGGATAGCAGTGACACAGCTTGGCAGGGCTGCTCACAGTTCTGGAGTCCTCTTGCTATGAAATACATGGTCACAGCATTGCTAAGGGGCTGAGATCCTCCCCAACAGGTGGCCCAGGAACCAGTGAGCCTGAAGTCCAGTGCATTCCCCACACCTGTAACCAGGGGGCTTGCAAGGGGCCAAGGGGAGCCTCCCTGGCTGGAAAGGGAGGGAAGGAGACTTCCCAACCCCAGCTGACACTGTCTTCTTGGAGAAGAAGCTCTCTGGAGCCCCTTCCTCTGTTGCTCCTAGATTCTGGTCAGAAGGTGCATCTCAAGGGGCTCAAGGCTCACATTCCAGCCATGCCTGGATCTCCAACTGTCATAGGGCACTTATGCTTGGGGTGCAGTGGCCCAGCACATCCCAACTCAGTTGGGAGGGTCAGCACATCCTGGTGGGCAAAGTATCTGTCCCAGCCTGCTGGCTGTTACAGCAGCCATCATAAAAGGAATAAGTTTATCATAAGCTTGTGTATCCACCTCCCAGGCTGACAGCTGGCCAGGTCTTGCTGTTGAGGGCAGTGTGACCTACAGGCATACCTTTCTCCTTCAGCCTCACAGTCAACAGAAGCCTATCTAGGCCTGAAGGCATTGGGGGTGCAGGGACCAGCAGGCTGCTGGCTGTGCTGGGCAGGGGTCCCAGAGGCTGCCTGGCTTCTGTGTCGGGCAGACTTGGGTATGACTCTATAAAGTTTATGCTTCCTAATTGTGTGTCCTTGATCTCTCAAGTTTCCCTTCTGTAAAATAGGGACAAGAATGTCCATGGCACCAGAGAGTTGACAAGAGGATGTAATGAACACTTAGTACAATACCCGGATGGCAAGTGCTCAAGACATCCAACAATGATCTCTCTCTCTCTCTACAGGGGATGGAAAATGTTTTAGGGAGCTCTGAGGTGGGAGGCCAAGGCAAGTGAGTGACTATTCACAGAGCTTCCCGGTGCACCCATGAATGTTGGGAACAGCCATATCACTTTTTCCTCACCTTCCAAGCAGAAGTTGGGGCCTGGTTTTTCTGCGTGGGCCTGACTTAGGCAAGGCCTGGACAAGCATGTCATGGTTATCCCAAGACCCAGACTCACCAGGATGTTACGGTTTCCTTTAGTGAATTCTCTGAAGGCCTCAGTAACTTGCTCCCTCGTTTTGGTCTTCTTAAAGTCCCTGTTCACCGAGCCATCTTCTTTCTGAGAAGGAGAATGACACCCCACCAGGATGTAGTCAGCAGAGAGCCCACAGGTAGGTGGACACTGTGCTCATCCACTCAACAACTACAAAGCAGGTGAGACCCATCTTGACTCTCAAGATGCTCTAGGGACAATGGAGGCAGCCAAATACTCAGGTATGGTACAAGGAGGCAGGTGCAACCAGGAGCACGGTGATTATCACATAGCAGCAGGGGTTGAGGGAGGGAAACAGCATTGTTTTCTATTCAGAGACCTGGACTTGTCCATCAAAGGTCCCTGCTATATATGCTACCCTCCTGTTAGTCACATGGCAGGTAGCTGGGTATCCGAGTGACTACTGCTATATCCCAGGGCTTATGATCAAGTAACCCTTCTTTTACTTAATAATTACCCCCAAAGCATAAGAGTAGTGATGCCATAAATTTGGATATGCCAAAGAGAAACTATAAGTCCTTCCTATAAGTGAAAGGTGAAAGTTCTTGACATAATAAAGACAGAAAAAAAAAAATGTAACTTCTTTGCTGAGGTTGCAAAGATTTCCAATAAAAACAAATCTACCTATGAGGTTGTGAAGAAGGAAAAAGAAATTTGTACTAGATTTTACTGTTACAACTAAAACTGCAAAATTTATAAACTTTATCAGACATATATGTAAAGGCAACAACATAGTACAAGGGACTTGATATAGTATGCAGTTTCAGGTATTTGTTTTGGGCCTTGGAATACCTCCACAGATTGGGAGGACTGCTGAATAGTTTCCCTGAAAGCCAAGATCTAATTTTATCTCTCTGCCTCTGTTCCCTGGTCCACTCCAAGAAAAGATGGCTCTGGCAAGAGCCCCGATCTTGGGCCTGTCCATCCTCAGGTTGGAGATAGCTATAACTTCACAACAGTAGTCTCTAAAAGAACAGATGGATGACTGGGGCTCAGGGAGTTCCCAAGATGCATGGGAGGGAGTACTAGGTGGAGGCACCTGAATAAGAGTCTTCCCCATGGGGCTCCTCTGCTGGCCATGGGCAAGCGGGTGCCCATGATAGTATGCACAGTCAGCCAGTCTCTGAGCCAGCTGATGGGCTTTGCCTGTACCTGTAGCTGCACAGAGACCAGGAGCACATCCTGCTGGGTGCAGGGGAGGCACACTGTTTCAACAGATAGAGGGGGTGGGGAGCAGAGTGAAAGGGAGGAAGAAAAGGAGGGGGATGAAGAGAATGTAACTTGCATCCACTCTGAGGGTCAGAGGCTGCAAACATGAGGGAAGGCTAGTTTCAGAAGATGAGGAAGGGGCAAAGGGCTTTCTCAGCCCTGAGCACACAAAGCAGCTGTCCTGGGGGAAGGTGAAAACAGCTCCCACAGGCCACCGTGGGCAGCAAGTGAGACACTGGAAACTGCAGAAACTCACATTTAATGCCATCTGAAGAGGCTGACAGGAGGCTCCGCTCCCTTCAGCTGGAGAGTGAGGACTCAAAGACACCCAACCCTGACTCCACAGCTGGACTCTGGAGGCAAGTGGGCTGAGACTGGACAGAGAAGGGGAGAGCCAAAGCCCCTGTGGGGACTGCTACCTGCTCAGGTCTGCCTGAGACCCCCAAGGGGTACCTCTCAGCCCTGCCTCTTGCAGGGAGGTGCCCTGAATCTTTCTAGCAAATCTAACAGCAAGGGTCCTGGGCAGCAGCTCAGGGACAGGAGAGTCTTCTTAGACACTTCTCAGGACACTGAAGAGGAAAGAAGGAAGAATGAGGTTTCCAAGGGCCCCTTCCTTGCAGCCCATGAACCAGCCAGGTTCCCTAACTGCCACCTCACTAGCTGGTTCCTGTCTGGGCTTCTCTGTGTTGGGCAGGGCTGAGTTAAGTGGCCATTTCTCACAGGACTGACTGCTGGACAGGGCTAGAAGCCACCCCAAGGAATAAACTCCAAGGCCTAAACTCCCTACACGGCCACCCCACCTGTACCTCAGGCTGAGAAATAGGCCAACGGTTCCAAATGTCTGTCCCTGGGGCTGAAGGCAGCATCTTGGGCCTGAGCCAGGCAAAGCTTGCAACCCCTAAGGGGTTCTGAGAACAGGCAGGAGCCCTGAGCCTGTGTCCTGAGTGCAAGCAGCAGGGGTTGAGGGAGGGAAACAGCATCGTTTTCTACTCAGGGGCCTGGACTTGTCCATCAAAGGTCCCTGCTATATATGTTACCCTCCTGTTAGTCACTTGGCAGGTAGCTGGGTATCCGAGTGACTACTGCTATATCCCAGGGCTTGTGTTCAAGTAACCCTTCTTTTACTTAATAATGTTAAGTCGGATGCTGGTGGGGCCCCCATCACCCCACTGTGAACTGAGCACCCCAGGCAGCCTTGGGTCATATCTTGCTGGTCTCACCTTGATGCCCTCTATCCTGAAGCCGAGGGTGGCAGTGGAGCTGATGGTCTCCCTCCATTGCATATACCGTGGCTTGGTCACAGCCCGCTGGGCTTTCTCCTCCTCGGTCGGAGCCTCAGGGTCCACCTCGATCATCTTCTGGTACATGTCCTTTCGCAGGCTGGGCTTCTTCCGGGCCTTGGTGAGCTCCTCTTCCAGGTATGTCCTGCATGGAAGGTGAGACTGCATGAAGGCTAGGGTCTGGCCCACAGCTCACCTGCCACCCCTCTGGCTGCCTGAGTAAAGACTCTGAGCAGCCCCTACCCTGTCCAAGGGCCACAGTCAGTCTGGCAGCCCCTAAAATGAGGCACATTCATCATCCAGGATGAGCCAAGTACAGCTTGGGCTGATCCGAGGGGAAAGGGGTGGGCTTGCTGGATCAGAGCACCTCCATGCCAGGACCACCCTGAAGACCTGGCAAGCTGTAGGAGCTTCAAGTGAGACCCCCACAGGGCCCAGCAGAAGGAGGAAGAAGGAGGCAGAGCAGCTGGGTGGACTGTCCAGCTCCTCTAGCTAGGATGCTGGCGGGAGAGACGACTGATGGCAGGGTCCACTCAGGACCCCTGGGGTGCCCCCCTGGCTGCCTGGAACCCTCCCATAAAGTGAGGGCTTCAGAAGCCAGGACCTGTGTTGGTTGGAGAACTCATTCTGTCCTCCACATCCCCATTCCCAGGCAGCCTGCAAGGCTGAGTCTGCCTTTAAGTCTCTGGCTCTTTCTGAAAGGGGGGAATATTTCTAGGCACAAAGGACAGACCAGAGGTGGCCTATGAAGGGGCCAAAATGCTGGTTGGAGAAACCCATATTCCACAGTAAAGATCTGGATTTCTTAGCCTCTGCTCTGTCCCAGAGACCTGCTTGGTGACCCCTCCACATCCCTGAGCCCAGAAAGCCTGAGAAAATGTATCCCACTAAATTGCTTCATGCTGGATCAACTAGCAAAGGTCACTGATGGAGGTGACAGGGGCAGAGAGACAGGTCTTAAGTGGCCCAAGACTGAATCACTGGTCTTGGGCTGTGGGGACATGCTCCCTGCTCCAGAACATATTGCCAAACTTCCATCACCACCCCAAACTGGAGTGGGGGGTCATTCACTCTTCCCCATATCCTCCTTTAAAGTTCCCTTGTCCCCCCACAACAGGTTCAGATTCTGCCCAAGGTCCTTAAAGAGGCTGAAATCAGCAGTGTTCGTTGCAGGATGGGGAAGTGTTCTCCCCTTCCCCTGGCGTGGGTGAGAGCTGCCCTCAGAGGCTGCCCCTCCTTCCCAGTCCCCTACTCTTCTCTTCTTGTCTGTCCCCCAGGCCTTGTTCCAACACTTCCCAACACAGGGTATCTAGGCTGCTGGTAAGGAACCCATAACAGAATGAATGAAAATCTACATCTTACAGATGATAGGTTTCCGAAACCACCTTATCAATTGATATCGCACTGAAAATAAAGAAAACAAAATCTCCCAAGTCTTTGGAGGAGCCGTCCATGGGTACCACACATGGAAGCCTCATAGATAGAGACATCTGGTGTTTGGGAATGTCCAGTGGACATTTCCTCTGGTCAGTTGCTCAGGGACAATGCAATTGCTGTGGCCCACACAGCACCTGCAATGGATGTGACCTACCAAGATATCAATCAACTGCAAGACATCAAGAAGCAAGGCTCCACCCTTGAAACCTTAACCCTGTCTTTGATGTACCCCCTTAAATAAACCAACGGAGCCATCTTTCCTTTGTCCAGTTCCAGAACCCATGTGGACTAGATCTATCAAGGGCTTCGCCTTTTGTAAATATATTTCTGAGTATTTGTGTTTTGTTATTCACTAATTATTTAAGATTTTAAGTTTTAGGGTGGCTTACACCCTCCTGGGCAGGAAGAAGCCCTAATAATACACTGGCCTCTGATATATGAACTTGGACCTACTCATTCAGAGAGATGATGAAAACTGTAAGGGGGAGGTCATTAGCTTTGGGTTGGGCACTTCCATGCATGTGCAAGCATGTACATACATATATGTGTCCTTGTACACATGCATACACACAACATCACATGCAAAGCCAAGTCAATGACAACAGGCTGTCCATGAATTTGTAGGTACTGTGTGGCTGGGACAGGGGACAGCCAGGTTGGGTCAAGGGTTCCAAATGCTCCTTAGGGCCCTGTACAGGCCTGCAGGATGGGTGGGTGGGTGGCTGCACTTCTGCAAAGGGCTCTCAGTAGCTCTTTAAACAGGAAGTAGCCTTTAGTAGTGTTAAATCCCTGGTCACATGGACCTTTCTCCTAAAAGGGACCCTGCAGCTCCATCTGTACAGAGTTGCCACACCCCAGAAGAGGAAGGAGCCTAGGGGGAGATGCCCCCAAGAGTAGCCAGTTGGATAGTAGGACTCTGGGTCCACTGAAAGGTGAGCCTCCCTGCACCCACTCACCTACACCCCAGAGGGAAGATCAGAGCTCCATCTCATACAGAGGAGCAGAAACCTGCTCACCCAATGGCTGGACTCTGGGAGAGGAAGTGACCCAAGACTAGGTAAAAGAAGGAAGGCAGCTCCCATGGGGAGCCAACAGGTGGCAGACCAAAGTCACCCACAGCTTTTCAAGGGCAGAGTGCTGGAAACCCAACTCCAGTCTCCCCCTCTGTCCCTTGTTGCAAATGACAGGAAGACACTACCAACTCTCCACAAAGAACAGCCCCCAGAGCATTTTGAACATATGCCCATGTGAAACTGAGGACCTAAGAAGCTCCAAGTTTAAGACACTTTCAGCACCTGCATGGCCTCTTCCTGAGCAACACCCACCTCCTGCCCTCCAGCCCTGCCATGGTGTAGCTGGGCTTGCTGATGGGCCTTCCTACCACTTCAGTAACATGTCCCTAGTATTCTGAAGCCCAGTGTTTAAGATGGCCCCAGGCTCCAGCTTCTCTCTGGGAAGGATGAGCCATACTCTAGGGATGACCAATGGGTGTTGGTCTTAGGACAGACTCTGAGGCCAAGGTTTTTGGATCAAAGTATTTGGGAGGCCACATTCCACTTTCCAAATGTAGCTAGACTAGCACACTAAGAAGATCCCACGGAACCTGAGTCCATGGCAGGCACCAGGCTGCAGATAAGTCTGTCATGGCATGACGGATGGCCCTGGTGATACCCAGGGTGCAATGGGAGAGATGCTGTCAAGTCAGGGGATGGGGGCAGCCTGGGCTGGGAGATGGGTCTCCTGTCCCCTGCAGTCTCTCAGGGAGTAGAGAGGCACACAGAGAAGCCTGGCCCTGGAATTAGCTGCAGCAGGAAGCTCTGGGGCTTCTGTCTTCCAGGAATAACTAGCCCCAAATTCATCACTCAGGGTACACTTATTTGGGCACCAAGTGAACACTAAATAGAATATTTTCCATGTGTTCATGCAGCAACTTGAAGCCCCTTCCCTGCAAGCAGGCTGAGCCCTCTGCTGTTTGGGTTGGAAGGAATGATTGTACCTCCCTTGAGAAAGCACATCCTGGTGTGCCAGGGAAGGGTCTTCCAGGGACAAAATAAGACTCTGGAAAAGAGGAGAAGCCATGTGGTAGCTAGAGGGATATTTTGCCCGCCCCCCCCCCCCCATGCCTAGCTCCCTGTGGGCTGGAGATATTGAGGGCCTTGGATAGTGGTAGGGGGTGACCGGGCACGGAGTAGAAAAAAACAAAGAGGCCTGTACTTCTCCATGTCCCTGTCCCTGCCCTGGGGGGCAAGGGCAAGGGAGCACCAGGCAGCCAGCTGGCAGGGTCTGATTTTAGGACACAACTCCCAAGAGAAGCAAGGAGAAAGAACAAGAAACCTGGCTGGCTTGGCCTACTTCTCTCCTGGCCTCTGTCTCTCTCTCACACACACCCCTCTTTCTCAATCTCACAGAAGAAGTAGATCATTCAAAGCAGACACAGGCTTCAGCTCTGAACTTGGCCTCTCTTGGGAGTGGCATGGAGGAGCCCATGTCTGGCATCCAGTCTGGGCATCAGCAGCCAAGGCCAGGTTCTCCAGGGTGAGCACATGGTGCTGAACACCTCCTGCGCTGATAGACTCAGGGGGTTATACCAGTCTCCCAGGAGAAGGAGCCATGAGGGGGGTTCTTGGGTTGGAATGGCCAAAGTTTGAGAAGAAATAAGAAAACCCTGCAGCCAAACCAGTGGCTCAGGACTGCCCTGGTCTCAGGCCTCCTGCTCTGTTCTCCGCCCTGCCTCCTCCTGCCCCTTTTCCTGTCTCCTCTTCCTGCCTGGGTTCTCTCCCAGCTTATCTCCTTGGACAGAAGGCAGGCTGAGCCTGGGCCCTGTAGTTGGGAATCTGGAGGGCAGGGCGTGCCAATTATGCCCACAAGTCCAATGACCCTCCCAGTCTCGGGAAGGTCAGACCCCTGAAGCACCCTACTCAGGGCTGAGGCCATCTGTAGGCTGATCCACAATGGGGACCTACCTCTCAAGCTCCTGGGCTCCCTCCCTAGTCATACTCACAGTGGGCACACGATTTTTGTTTGTTTTGTTTTTTGGCAGACCAACATGTTTGCCAGCCAGTTCTCTCTACTCCTCTCTATTCCTGAGCCCCCTGCAGCTTGCATAACAGGAGGTCACCATCTTCCTACCTCCCTACTTGGTATTCCCTCACCTCCCCCACACCCAGGAGCCATCCCACCTGTCAGAGGGCAGCTTTATCTGCCCCTCCCTGGGGGGCTTGGCATCCAGCCAGGGCCTCTTTCTGGCTCCTGCTATTGGTGCGTGCTTCAGGTCAGCTCACCAGAGTGGGAAAGGAGGTGTCATGAAAAAACCAGGGTCCCTATGCCTTCTACACATAAAGGGAGTGGACTTTGGGGTGGGAAAGGTTATAGTTGGTCAAGCAGCCCCCATGGCCTGTCCTGGCACACATGAGATCTCTGAGACACCCTAAGTGCTGCCAGGTATCTGCTGCATGGCCAGATGTGGTGTTGGGGTAAATACTCCTGCAACAAGGAGTCTGGCCCACCTGATGCCCATCTTGCAGTCCATCACGCAGGGAGAGTCAAAGTCAGCCAGCAGGTCGTCCATCTGGTTGTAGCGCTCCCCATCCTTCACCACATCCCCATGGTAGGCAGGCACAAAGGGCCTCAGCACATCAGCCATCAGTCGATCCAGGCAGCGTTGCTCTGACTCACAGTGCTTCTTTAGGATCCGGCCATTGGCAGCCTCCTTGAAACTCCCTGCAGAGCAAATGGGAGGAGGCCCTTGGTCCCCAGATATAGCCCACAGAGGTACTCTCCACCCAGAGGACAGCTCCTCCATCACAGCACCTGGGTCTCCCTGGGATGCTGCAGTACTGGTTAAGCCTGGGGTTAAAGACAAGTGCTTTAAGGGGAATGGGATGAGACCCAGTTCCCCCACTCACCAAATGTAACCCTGGACTGGCTCTCCAGCTTCCCTGACCTCAACCTCCTCATCTGAGATGGAGACTACCAGTGCTCACTACTGGAGGGTTAGCAGGGCTACAGGAGAGATCTCTTCACTTCATGGTATTATTATTAGCGTCCCTATCCTCATGGTCAACCTGCTTCTCCAACATGAAGGTGTCTCCCAGTCTCAGTAGAGGAAAATCCCTGAGAAGACAGGATCTAGTGCCAGGACAAGGGAGAGACAGTGAGCTGAGAAGTAGAGGTCTAAGGTCTGGGTTACATGGGCAGAGTTCCTGCCAAGCCACTCCTCTGGGTAAGTATTTACAAAGCGTGTCCATCCTTGTGCCTAATTTTGGTTGGGCCAATGTGGTTGGGGAACTTAAAAAAAAGTCAGCCCATGTGCTGGCCCAAAAAGAATCTGCAGGCCAATGAAGCCTAAATCCACTAAAATGACCCCAGAGGACAGTGCATGCCAAAGGGTCCCCAGAGGACTAGATGATCCTGGGGACTTTGGTGTCAGATGTTCCCTTCTTCTGTCGCTGATGGGTGGAATAAAGATCACACTCTAGCCAGGTTCCCTAGCCACTTCCACCTGGTGTTGGCAAGCTGTGGTTGTGGGGTGACCTGTCCACATCTTCCACAGCTTCCAGCTCCTTTAGGGCAGAGACTACATGTCCATGAAAGTCATAACCCCTAGCACCACAGTGATGCAAGCAAACAACAGGAGCTCAGTGAATTGGTTAGCTCCGTCTCTTTATCCAGTGTGACCACTGGTGTCCCAGCTATAAAGACTGGCGACTTCATCTGTTTTACTGAGTAAAATTGGAAGAGAGACTGAGAGAGAAAGAGAGACTGGAAGATGTTAGAGACAGAGAGAGGGACAGAGAAAGGGAGGAGGCAAGGGACAGGGTGGCATGGATTCTACAGAGGTCAGTTGTCCATGCTCATTTGCAAGGCAGTGTCAAAGTCACATCTGTCACTGCTGTGGCTGTACTTGCAGACGAGAAAGTCTCTTGGAGAGGAAGCTGTTCTGATGCTTCCATCCCCAGGAGCCTCAGGGCCAGGTCCTCCCCTCCCACAGCTGGTGTGTGGCTTCCCACACACAGAGCAAATCCAGGAGAGTCGCGTCTACCTGCGTGTCCCGCCAGCTGGATCCAGGGATACTTCTTCTTGAAGGACATGACAAAGGGAGACCAGTGCACCATGTTTTTTATTTTTCTCCATGATTTGCTCTAGAAACAAGCAAACAAAAAGTTCTACATTAGAAAGACAGCCACAACTTTCTGGTTAGGATGTAAATCAATGGGGCCATAAGGCAGGGGTGCCACGTCCACAGCACAGGTGCCCTTGGGACACTTCAAGCACCTTCCTGGTGTCATCCAAATGGTGCAGTCACATGTGGCATTGTCCCATTTTATAAATAGGCTTAGCAAGATGCTCAGGGGGTCTCCAGGGACGAGGGTCAGGGATAGGTGACGGAGGAAGGCAAAGTGCTCCCAATCCAGTGCTCCCCTTTTCGGATCCTTCCCCAGTATGTGCCCTTCTTTGTGGTCCCTCTCAGGGCCTCGGTTTCCTCGCTGTCTAGTGAGAGACAGACAGCTGTTCCACCAGGCTTCTGGGATGAATGGGCACCAGAACTCTGGAAAACGACCTCCCTCATGCAAAGTGCAATGCTCCTCTGAGGATGATTTCAGCAGGCCACTGTCACCCAGCTGCAGTGTTGCACTGCACATTCTATTTGCAGATGTGGTAGCAACAGAAGTAGCTCCTGCCTACAAGTGGTTTGAAGAAAGACTTTAAAAGGACTTTAAAGGGACAGCACTTCCCACCCATGACCTCAGTGTCCAAGGAGGTGAAAAGTCCACAGCTCTCTCCTTTACTTTCTTCTTAGGACGTTTCTTAAGTCAAATGGCCAGAAACGTCAGTGGAGGAGGGGGTGTCCTTTGGACAGAAAGGAAAACTAAGGTTTAACCTTATTTTATTTTTACCACAAGCATACAGGCAGTTATTAATATTTCCATTTGTTCCTGAGCTTCCAAGTCATAAGAGAGAAAATTGGGATTTAAATTAGTCTCATCTTGGAACCAATCTAGGTACCCTTCAACAGATGAATGGATAAAGAAAATGTGGCATATATACCTAATGAAATATTATTCAGGCATACAAAAGAATGACTTTATAACTTTTGCTGGTAAATAAATGGATCTGGAGACTATCATGCTAAGTGACATAAACCAATCCAAAAAAAACAAAGGTTGAATGTTCTCTCTAATATGCAGATGCTGACTCACAACAAGGGGCAGGCACAGAAGTTCAGGGGATTAGACAAAGGGGAATAAAGGGAAGGAAGAAGGGATGGAAACAGGAAAGACAGTAGAATGAATCGGATATAACTTTCTTCTGCTCATACATGACCAGTAACTCCATATCACGTACAACCACAAGAATGAGATCCTAATTAGAATAAGTTATACTCCAAGTATGTATGTATACTTTCATGTATATTTAAAAAGAACAAATAAATAAATTAACCTCATCTATATAGCTCCTTACAAAAAAAAAATCCCTTTCCCTCCAGAAAGAAATATGTCCACAGCAGGGGAAATAATCCTTATGTTAACTTTAAAAAGAATGGATCAAATGTCCTCCCAAACACTCCAGCTCAAAAGGGAGGGAAAGAACCTGTAATAGGAAGCATTTCAAGGTCCTGAGAAAGTGGGTCCCTGACCAGCCAAATCAGAGAGCAAAAGTCACAACAAGCAAGGCTCTGAGCTGGGAAAAACAAGGAACTGTGCAGAAGAGGGAGATGATGGGTCGGCGGGACCTCTCCTTTCCCAGTCCTCAAAAGCACCCGTGGAGGAAGTGGAGGCTGAGGAATCTCAAGGTGAAATCAGCCTCCTTTGCGTTTCTCTTTGGTGAGACTGCTCGGTCATCGCTGCTCTGTCATCAAGTTTTCAAGTGAAAATCTGTTGAAGGACAGGAAGTCTTTCCCACTCAACCTGGTAACTTCCGTCCCCTTCCCAGAAACTTCCACCCTGCCACCAAGACTGACTGGTTCTTAAGTGAGGGCAGCACAGTGCAAGGCCATGTGACAAAGGGCCGGCCTCTGCTGACAAGGATGTTTTTCCTAGATGGTTCTGATGGAGATGGCCAAAGAAGGCTGGGAAGGCTGCAGCACTTCTTATCTAAGCTCCCAGAAGGCTGCGTAAACAATCAGGCAGACAATGGTGAGGGCAACAATGGAGGGGCAGAATTACACAAGGAGAACCAAGCAGGAGCTCAGTCAGCGCTCTCAGAGGCCATTAAGGTAGGTCCAAAGGAAAAATGCACAGGCCCTCACCACCTGCTGGGCACATCCCTGCAGCAGAGGACAAGGGTCTGACAGGCTGTGGGCTGCAAGGAGGAAGAGGTGCTCCCTATCCCAGGCCCTTCCCCAGCAAGGAATAGCTAAACTCCACAATCTTCCTTCATGGCCCTTCTCAGGGCCTCTGTTTCCTCTAGAAAGCTGGTCCACCAGGCTCCTGGGACTGATGGACATGCTAAGGACCCTGGAAAATGATCTCCCTCATGCAACAAGGCAAAACAAAGATGACTACCAGAAAGGGAGGATCTTGTGTGGTGAGTCCTCATGGGGTCACAGGTAATTTGAGGACAGACTCAAGAGACAGAAGGAGACAACTCCAGCAGGACAGACCTGAAGCAGTTGGCACCAGATCAAGCAGGCACAGAGGCTGGGAAGTGAAGGGAGCACAAGCAGGGGAGGAAGTTGTAGATGCCCCATGGAGAAATTGGGACTCGAGAGTGAGGGATGGGTATGGGAAGGCAGCCAGGACCCTGCAGTTAGGACCCTGGCCTTCCTCACTGATGGCCCTTGAACAAGTCCCTGACCCTTTTCTTGTCTATTAAATGGGAGTAATGCATAGACCCTTTTCTCCCAGGAGATAGAGCTATTAGAAGACTGCATGGGCTCAGGGGTATTTGTGGAGAAGCCTTTAGGTCTCTGTGTTCAAGGAAGGGACACAGGGGTCTCTGAAGATACCCTGGAAACAATCATTCTGGGCTAAACAGAGGTATTGTCATAGGGACTGGAGAATAAAGACAACAGAGCCTCCGACTGGTTCAGACCCATGCTGTTGGTAAGAAGCTTCCTGCAGTCCCATAAGGACACCAGGCATAGTGAGCCTGTGACCCCAGGAGGCTGGAGGGAACCATGCTGGACAAGAAAGCAGGACATGGGCCCAGCAGAGGCACTGGAAGCTGTGAAACCTCTCCTTCCCCAATATTTCTTCCAAGGCTAAAGACCAGCGGTCCAAAACAGAAAGAGGGGTACTCCAGGGTGGGGAGCCCCTGTCAAGGTCAGCGTGTTCAAGGGCCTCCCAATACTCCTGAGCTCTGAGGAGGTGGGGCAGCCTTCCAATTGATTTCCCTTTTCCCATACCTCCTCCCTCCATTTGGAAGTATTTCTTCACCATGAGAATGGGCAGAAATTCTCAAGAGTCCGGCCATCCCAAGGCTGCTCTGCCTGGACAAGGACTGTGGAATATTCCACTGGCGAGGAATGCCATGCCTCTGCCCTCGAGACTCCTGCCCTCTTCCTGGCAGCAGCATGCAGGGGTTTTCCCAGGGGGGCGTGGGGGGCGGCTGTAAAATAGCAGCACCCAGGCAGTGGCCAAGTTGCTGCCAAGCATTAAGCAAAAAAAGTTCTTTCCAGATCCAGGGCCAGGGTAGGGAGAGGAAGGTGCAGGGTGAAACATACCCTCCTGCCCTAGCTCTGAGGGGCGGAGAAAAATAAAAGGATGAGAGGACATGACAGGATCATTCCCTTCTGATGGTCCTGAGACCATAGCATCCAGCTCAGAAGTCAGACCTACTTCTGGTAGAAGCTGCTTTCCAGGTAGTGGGTGAGGGCAGGTTAGGCAGATGGTCTTGCCTCCAAGCCCTGTGCTGCTGAAGGAAGCCACAGTCCTCAGAAATGGATTTCGGGCCTCTTCCCCTGGCTGACAGGTGGTGAGGCAAGAAGGAAGGCAGCCAGACAACCCGGAGGAATCTCATCCAGGGGAACGTAGCACTGTCAGTCCTGGCCCTCCTCCAGGGTAGATTCTCAACAGCAGACTCCATGGTTTTCTAGTCCGAAACCAGATTATAGACCCAGACTTCTGGTTTCTGAAGCTGAGCAACCAGCAACATCAAAGCGACCTTCAAATGCCTCCAACGTGGTGGTCTGGCAAAGAGTACCTGGGTACCTACTGATTTCACCGGCTTGGCTCCTCCATCACTTCCCAACCTTCGGGGGCATCCTCCGAGGACCCTTCCCAGAGTGCCCCAACAGCTCCATTGGCATGCCCAGTCCCCACTGGCACACTGGGCTGCAGGGTCCTCCTAATGTGAATCTGAGGCCATTAGCTAGCTGACTGACCAGATCTACTGGGTCATGTTGCTGGCTGGCATGCAGTTCTGGGATCTACCTATCCAATGAGTAAATGGGTGGTCTTCCTAAGTCTGCTGAGCATTGCAGTGCAGAGGGACTCACTGCTGGCTGGCATAGCTCTGTCATCTCACTGGGAGATAAAAGAGCTCATTTCCATAGATTCCCAGACGAATCCTCCAACCCCACAGCCGGCACAGGGTCTGGTGTGTGCATCTGTAACTACTGTCATTTGCCAAGGTCTGGCTATGTGAAAGGCACTGGGCCAGGGGCACATGACCTTGTTCTGACCTTCACAACAACCTGATAATTGATAGGGGAGCATTTTCTCCATTTTACCTCTGGCCCTAGGCTCAGAATTGCCCAGAGCCCTTAAGAACCCAGGGTAGAAATGATCTAACCTCCAGTGGGACTGCCCTAGCCCAGGCCGAGCCCAAGGGAGGAAGTCTAGACAGGGTCTCCAATTCCATGTGGCTATGCAGACCAAATTCCAAACCTCCCAATGAGGTTCGTGGTCCCTGGGGATATGCAATCCTCTAGCTGATTCTCCCAGTCAGGCATCCCCAGTTGTGCTACAGGGAAACACTGTATTAAACAAATAAGAAGGCCACCTGGCATAACCTCCACATCTGGCCTTTGTCTTCCATAACACAGGCAAAAGAGAAATGGTGGGGAGCAGGAAGTGAGGGAGGGGAAGCAAGGACCCAAAGCCACGGGCTGTGGGGAAGAAAGGACCTCGGGCCATCCACTTATGTGTGCCTTAGCCATTATCAGGATCAGCCACGTGATATTCAGGTCCAGCCCAAAATGAGTATGAAGGGCCCCTTGTCCAAAATGTAACAAGAGTGTCCAGATGGGAAGGGCAGGGTGTTAACCATGTGTGGGGCCCTTTGACAGGCCTTCTGCACTGCATGGCTCTCAAGCATGCCCAGGATGCTGTCCTGCCTCCCAAGGGGGTGTGGGGGGTGCTTTGAAAAAAAATGGTCCCATTGTTTGGTGGTGGCAGGTGACCCTGGGTCTTCATGTCTCAGTGTCCTGACTTGTGTACTTTGACAGTGATCAGAAGCTCCTCAATGCTGGGGGAAGGGGGAGAGCTCAAGGCTAGGTGCCTTCCGATCTCCTTGTGGGGCTCAGAGCAGCCTCCTGAAAAAACCTAGCAGGGGAGATGAGGAGGGTGGCAAGTCCTCAGCTTTCCGACTCATTCATCTCCTGCATGTTTTTATTTCTGGGCTGTTGGGGTATGTCTGAGCCACTCAGTGGACACCCCTCCAGTGCCCCCTCAGGAGGACTAACCACTCAGGGTCAGCACTCTCTTATCCTCAGTTGGACCCACATGCCCTTGGGTTCTGCTTCTATCTCCTAGCTACTTCCTGACCCTCCAAACAACATGGTAATTCTCAATGCAATGTGTGTGGGGGGCGGGCAGAAAGGTTAGAGGTGCACACTCCTCTATTGTGAGGACTAAAAGATGATTAGCAGCCCCAGCGGGTCCCATCCCCTATCCACACTTGGAAATATCTGCAGTCCACTAAACTTGAACTCTTTCAGGCCTGTGAGGTTTTGCAGGCAACTAACTTCTGGTTCCATACACCCCTTCCCACCCTAGCCTCAGACTCCTAAAGGTGTTGCCATTAAGGATTTTTACAAGAGTGGCTGCAGATTGCACAGGATTTAGCTAACCCTGTGAGTACTTATAAGCTATTGCACGTGTGTGCACACACATGTGTTACTGGGGAATTAAATCTAGGACATGTTAGCAAGCACATGCTAGCAAGCACTCTATCTCTGACCTACATCCCCAGCCCTCCCTGTGTGTATTTAAAAACTCAGCTCAGAAAACTTTCTTTTTTTAATATTTATTTATTTTTTTTTAGTTTTCGGCGGACACAACATCTTTGTTTGTGTGTGGTGCGGGCCGCACGCATGCCAGGCGAGCACGCTACTGCTTGAGCCACATCCCCAGCCCCAGAAAACTTTCTCTCTGATTTAACTTTACTTTCTGGGTTTTTCCAACTCGCCCTCAATACAGCTCCATCCCAGTTCTGGGTTTTGTTTTTTCTACCAAGGATTGAACCCAGGACTGCTCAACCACTCAGCCACATCCCCAGCCACTTTTCATTTTTTTACAATCTCACTAAATTGCTGCTGCTGGCCTTGAACTTGTGATCATCCTGCCTCAGACTCCTTAGCTGCTGGGATTATAGGCAAGCGCCACTATGCCTGGTCCAATTCTGAGTTTCTGAGTGACGCCATTACCCAGCCAGCCCTAGAGATTGAGCCAAATCTTAACCAGCTAGGAGGAGGGAGATCAAACCCAACCCTCTGGGAACCTGATCAGAGGCACCTGGAGAGCATTACATTTCCAGGCAGGTGTGGGCTTTGCTCTATTTCTTACCAGAGTCCCTGTCATTCTTCTCCCAACAGCTGCAGCAGGCCTCCTGAAGACAGTGACTTACAGTTCCAAGTCTACCCTGAGGCAGGCTGCCCCTCCTCCAGTTACCCTTCTGGCCAGCTTTGATGGGCCCACGGCTGGTCACCACCCTGTAAACTAGGACCCCTCTCTCCCTCCAGCAGATTCTGTCCAAAATCCTCTGCCTCTGAGGTAAAAAGGCAGCCCATAGCCCTAGAAATGAGTTCTAGAAGGCGGCATGATAAAGCAGAGCACAATTCCAGTTTGGGGGTTAGAATGAATTTCTGCTCTACCAACTCCCTCTTCGGCTGGGCCCAGACTCGAGCATCCTCATCTTTAAACTGGGCATCCATACAGAGAGAACTCAAGGAGGCAGTAACCATACACAGGTGCTCTGCATGTGGTGGTGGATGGGCAGACCAATGCATTAGGCATTTAAATGTGACTTCTTTGCATGTGCAGACTCAGATCCTCGTGCATACACACACAGCAAAGAGTTACCCTAGCTATGTTGTTTTTGGAGTCACAAAATACAGAGATTATTTCCCTTTTCAATATTTGACAGATTTCCCCATCATCTCTTTTACTATAAGTAGAAGGAAATTCTTCCTTTATAATTTTCTGTTCACTTTGTTTTTGACTTCTGTGTATTTTATTATTTTTAATGCAATACTTTTTCCTCCAAGGCACAGTGAACTGGCAAGAGTCCAGTGGGGCCCTTCCAGGAGACCATATTGCCAGGTGGCAATCAGATAAGCTAACTGTGTGATTAATTGATTAGAAGCTTCCCCTCCAGTGAGAAGCAGCTCCAGAACTCTCACAGGGTGGCTTTAGCCCTCTGAATCTATGACTCCAGGAGAATCTGAGCTGGTGTGAGCCCAGCTATGTCGATATCAGTTTCTGGTTCAGAAGGTCAAAGAAGTTGCAAAAAGGAGAGAGAATGAATTCCCAAACCACCCATTTCAGGTGTTCAGAACACTGCTAAGCACCACTAAAGAGCAGTGTTCTTAGGGTCAATAGTCAGAGTTTTCAATTTCATTTTATAAGGGGGGATTATGACCATTTTTAGCCCCTGTCCCAACTGACTCATTCCTCCAATTTGCTACTTTTTCCTCCAGCACTTCCCTTTTTATTTAAATAGTTTGATAACTCTGCTAACTTCTATTTTTAGATAATTATAAAGAAAGAATTTCCATCTACTTATAGTAAAAGAGATGATGGGGAAATCTGTCAAATATCAGAAAAGGGAAATAATCTCTGTATTCTGTGACTCCAAAAACAACACAGCTAGGGTAAGTCTTTGCTGTGTGTGTATGCACGGGGATCTGAGTCTGCACATGCAAAGAAGTCACATTTAAATGCCTAATGCATTTCTGGGTATTGTGGTAACATCTTATGGACACCTTATAGCACTGATAGCAGTATTTCCATTTTGTTAATTATGAAACACATTCAGAGACATTAAGTAACTTGCCTCAGGTCACACAGCTTCCAAGTTTTATGCCATTTAATTCTGAGGATTTTTGCTTCAGCAAACAGAAGACTGGGCCCCTGATGTTTCTCCTGTTTCTCAGTCTACCTGACTCTACTCCATTTATAAAATAGTGTCACACAACATACCTATAATCCCAGGACTTGGGAGGCTGAGGCAGGAAGATTGAAAGTTCGAGGTCAGCCTCCCACACTTATTGAGACTCTGCCTCCAAATAAAAATAAAAAGGGCTGGAGATGCAGCTCAGGGGTAGAGCACCCCTTGGCTCAACCTGTAGTACCAATAAATAAATAAATAAATAAATAAATAAATAAATAAAACAAAATCACACATAAACAGCAAGTGCTTTGTCACAAGAGTGACCTTTCAGATGGGGGAGGCCTGAATAAAGACCTGCCCTCCCCTCTTCCAAGTCCGTTCCCAGAAGGTCCTGGCGGACACAGGCTTTAGGGAAGGCACATTTGACAAAGCGCTAAAAGCAGAGGAGGGAGGGTCCGTTCCGTGTCAAAGCTCCTGTTCTGCTCTTGCAAAAGTCTAAGTGAAAGTCATTGAGTTTTCCATGTTTGGAAAAAAAATGTTTTTTTCTTCCTCCTTCTTCTTTTGGTCTTTCTAAAAAAGCAGTTAGGGTTTCCCTAGTGATCAGTGCAGCCTTCACAAGGGAAAGGCCTTCTGCTTCTCCCAGGCTGCAGGGGCCAACTTTGTTCTTTGTGCTCTCCCCTGGCAGAGGCTGCAGTGACGCAGGGTGCGAGCCCAGGCAGGTAGGGCCCTGGGCTCAACAGCTCCCTCCTGGGCCCTGGGCAGAAACCTGGAGGCGGCCCAATGCACAACTTGCTCTGCCAAAAAGGAGCCCTGAGCTGAGAGGAGGAAGGCCAGGCCTTTCAAACCAAGACACCGAAGATTGGAAAAATAAAGCCCAGGGACTTGGCAGGGCAGGTAGCTCCAGCTAAAAATAAAATCTAGATTTAAGACTAACTGCCTTCCCCCATTAGCAAACAAGAATCCCCTGAAAACCAACTGCAAAAATGCTGTGTGAAGAAGACTTTAGTCTATGTTTTATTTTATTCCCTCCCTGACCCAGCCCTCTCACCATGTTCCCACATCCGGGTGGCCCAGAGCTTCTCCAGAGCTGCCCACCCAGCTGGAACTTCTTCTCACCTTTCCTTTTCAGCCCCACCATGTAGGGGGGAATTATGCCACAAGCTGCAGCTGGGCTTGTACAGGTTGAGGATAGTTTTCTAAAATGCTTGGGACCAGGAGTGTTTCAGATTTTGGAAAATATGCAAACATATAATGAGATCTCTTGGGGATGGGATCCAAGTCTAAACATGAAATTTACTTCTGTTTCATATATACCTTGTACATACAGCCTGAAGGTAATTTTATACAAATTTTTAGTGCACCTGTGTTTTGACTGCGAATGCCATGTGAAGTCAGGTGTGGAGTTTCCATTTGTGGCATCACCTAGGTGTTCAAAAGCTTTTCCATTTTAGAGCATTTTGGATTTGAGATTTTTGGATTAGGGATGTTAATTCTATACCTCCTTTAAAAATCAGTGCTGGTCTGGGGCAGGAAAACAAGGATGGTGGGTATTAGATCAACCCCTGCAGGCCAGATGCCCTGGTTACCACAGGCATGAGAGGCATGTACTGGCTTTGTGTCCTCTTGGGGTGAGTGTTCTGTCTTCTCCACTCCTAGCAAACCATTAGGGCCACCGTACTTGGGGTGTGCGGTGTGTGGAACTGGTCAAACAGGAGGTGGAAGTTCTGGATGCAATTTTCAAGCCCCTGCTAACTCTTACTGAGGGCCACCTCCTGGCTCAGTTCACTCCTAGCAGCATATTCTGGTAATATCCAGGAAAATCCTAAGTGTCTGCCCAGCTGTTCCCTCCTGATTAGTTATTTTCTTCCTGTTACAACTCACAGTTCAGTTTCTAGACCATGGGTAGCACCCAAACTGGCACCTTGAGGGTCCTTCCACCTGGTCACTCTCCCTCCTCCATTATCATCCCAGGAGGCTGTCTTAGACCCAGGAGGCAAGGACAGGGCTGCCCGTGTAGAGTCTCATCTGAGTTCCCGGAATACTTAGGAGCAGGAAGAAGCAGGATTCCACCAGGGCCACAGGACCAACCTCAGATACCTCCCTGCACTCACTAGGCACCCTCAGCTTCTCAGGTACCCTCTGAGATCCAGCAGAGGAGGCCATCTTTTTGTCCCACATCTGTCCACCTCCAGGTCCCTGCTCTGCAGTGGGCTCTGCCCTGCCTGCCCACTCTCCCTTCTCCTTTCTGTGCATCCACATCCCACCTCTCCTTCCACAGATCCCTCTGGAATTTGCAAACTTGCCCTGCCTTCTCGGTGAAGCCTCTTTTGGGGTGTTGCACCCCCACAGCATTCCTGGGATCCTCCCCACAGCTCTACCCTTGAGTGCAAGTGATTCTTATGTACCACACGTCATGTCTGTCAGTGGTGGGAATGCTCCTGGAGGACTGGGAATCTGTCCTAACCCTTTGGTATATCCCCAAGCTGGATTCCCAGTAAATCTGCAATACTCCTAAGAAAATTCTTCAGGGTCCAACAGACAGTAAGGGCTCAAGCCTAGAAGAGAAAACATACCCAAACCAATGTTCACCCTGCTGTACCCTCACCTATTCACACCTGGATTTTTCCAGAGACACCTCCAGATATCAGGAAGGGCTTGCATATGCAAACTTCCTGTTCTGTCTGCCTGGGGTTGTCTCCATGTGCCCCACAGTTTGGCAACCTGGCTGGCCCCACACACAAGAGTATCTGGAGGATCACCTTTCACTCAGGTTAGTTCACCTTGCTTTTCTCCTTGCTCTGGGATGTCCTTGCTGGTGGATAACATCCACAGCCAGGACACAGGGGACACCAACAAAGAAGGCTCTTCCACTAGAGACTCTTTCAGATTCACCCTCCATCCCTTGTCCTCATTTTCCAGGAGCTGGCATCAAAGGGGGCTGTAGTCTTGCCAAACTAGTCTTTTTTTGGTTATCCAAGAATCGAGGTGTCCTTCACCCAAAATGGAAATGTTCCTAACCCTCCCCACCAGACAGGGCCCAGAAAATGTTCCATCTCTGGTGAGAAGGTCACTAGCTTGGCTCTTCCCTCCTCCTCCCTCTTGGAGTCCATCCTCTTAAGAACTAAAAATAATGGAGGGCGAGAGGACAGAGGGGAAACTGAGAATGATGTGGAGCCCTAGGAAATGCCTTGGTCCACACAGAGCCCAGTATGGCTCCCACACCAGGAGGCCATCCGGGTGGGAACCAACAATAGGCGGAAATAGGGAGCAACAGAGGAGGGGGCCGGGAAGGGAGCCCGAGGGTGGGCAGACTCTCACACCACACTTCCTAATGGATAAAGCCCAGAGGACATAGAGTCTCAGCCTTTCCTCTGGGAAAGGGCGCCTGGGGCTCTGCCCAGCTGCTGAGGGCCACCCCTGCAACATGCACCAGCTCCCCCTTCCCCCTCCCCCACCATCGCCCTTCACCTCTTCCACTCCTCCCCAGAGATTTTATTTTTATTTTGGTAAATGCAAAAAACAAGCCTGAGTTACATAGGGTGGAAATCTACTGAGGGCTTTCACTGGCAACAGACAATCAAGGCTAAAGTTATGGAATGCTAAGCACCCCAGAGTTTCTTCTGGGCCAATCCCTCAAAAGGACCAGTCAGGATGTGAGACCTCAACCCCACCCCAACACCTTGGGAGGGCTTTGCTGGCCTGGGGAGCTAGAGCCACTTAATCCTTCCTTCTCAGCCCCTGCAGGAGTGAAGCAGAGCCAGAGTACATGGGCTGTTCTGGTAACAGTGGAGACAGCTGATAAGCATTATAAGCCAACCACAGCCAGACACAGTGTTAAGTATTTGATATGCATTGTGTATGTACAATAATAAAAGTGCCTCAACCTACCACAGAACTGTTCTCATTATCCCATTTTACAGAAGGGGACACTGTGGCACAAAGAGATTAGAAAATTCATCCAAGGTTCTATGGACAGTATGTCTGAACTGGGATCTGAATCTAGGCAGACTGGTTCCAGGGTCCAAGCTCTGTGTCACCTGCTTGACTACCTCATTTCTTGCCATTTGTAATAAGTAACTTTATAGCCAGATTAAACTCAAGTTTAGATCCTGTTATTCCTGGCCAGTGGTATTAGGCAGGTTACCAAACTTCTCTAAGCTTCGGTTCCTCCTTATCTGCCAAGTGGGAATACCACCTATCCTGCAGTGATGCTTTCAGGATTAAATAAAACCAAGTGTTGTGCCGGCTACAGGAGCGCTCAACCTCTCACTTGAACAATCTGGTCTCTGAGCTCTCAAGGGCAACAGCGCAGGTAGGATGAGACCTAGGGGATACAGCTCCAGACTTTCAGTGGATATTAGCAGTGGGGCCAGACTACCTCTTCTCTCTCTCATCCCCAGCCTTTGAATCCCACCTTTCTGGGAGGAAAGTTGAGGCAAAGGCCACAGCTGACAGGAAGTGGGTCCTTCCTAACAGTCTATTCCCTAACAAAAGCAGACTCCTCCCTTAATTAAGCAAGGTCTTTCTGAAACTTCAAAACACCCAGGAGCCACTGTTTGTTTAATACTTGGGATTGAACCAAGGGCGCTTAACCACTGAACCACATCCCCAGCCCTTTTTAATTTTTTTTTTTTTAAATTTTGAGACAGGGTCTTGCTAGGTTGCCCACAGCCTCCTTAAACTGCTGAGGCTGGCTTCAAACCTGTGATCCTCCTGACTCAGCCTCTCTAGTTGCTGGGATTACAGGTTTGTGCCACCACACCCAGCTCAGGAGCCACTAAGCCAAGTGTGAGAGAGCATGAAGACAATGAGGTAGCCTGGCACAAAGGTCACCACCAATAATACTGAGTCCTTGCAGACCCCACTCCCCATCCAGGGATCTGTGTGGCCTGCAGTAAGTAACTCAGCTAGTTCCCCAGGGAGATTTGGCTTGGCAACAGGACCCAAACTCTATGGGATAGTCACCTGTAGAAACACTGCTTTATTATTTGCTGAAGATAACATTTAAAAATTCAGGAATCTGAAAGGGAATTTTATGCAGAATGCTAAAGGATCTGAAATGTCACCTTTGCTCCACTGACTCTCATAAGCACAGCATTGCTGAAGGAAACCAGTTTCTGAGCTAACAGCTCCTTGCCAGGCGTGGTGGCTCTGGAGGCTCTGGAGGCTGAGGCAGGAAGATAACAAGTTCAAGGCCAGCTTCAGCATCTTAGCAAGGCCTAGCAATTTAATGAGAACCTGTCTCAAAATAAAAAATAAATAGGACTGGGGATGTGGCTCAGGAGTTAAGCACCCTTGGGTTCAATCCCCAGTACCCCCCCACACCCCTCAAAAAAATAGAAACTCCCTTATACCCTCTACGCTACGGACACTCATGGACAAAATACTACCTCTTAAGTTGATTCTGGGAATGCAGAAAGTGCTTGTAAGAGATTTGGTTAAGAGTGTTACCCTGAAGTAACTCCAAAGCTGGAATTTTGGAAACTCCCACCTAAGGAATTTCTAACAAGGAAACTCTTCAGGAAGGACTCGAGAGCTTACAAGTGGTATCAAATATTTAGCTATATTTAGAAAATTATTTCCAAGCAAGATACATTGGTGCAATTCATATTTCAGAAAGATATACTGATTTGCCTGTGGCTAACTGGCGCTCAGCATATGGTAATACAGATTTGCAGAGAACCAGAAACCCCGAGCTACTTTCTGAAGAAGGCTGTACAGCCTGGCCCCGAAGAGGCTGATGCACAGCTCAGAATTGTGCTATGAGTCACCCAGCTTCCCTCTCCCGGCTGGCTGGAGCTGTGCAGGCCAGAGTCCCCTTCTCACTTCATCAGCCATGCATCTGTTCACGTGTAGACTGCTGGAGGCACAGGAAACGGGTTGCCAAAAAGGCACACCAGTGAACCCCCGAGTATGAACAAGTGCCATCAGCCCTGGGAACGAGGCTGTCCCCCGGGTGGTGGTGACGTCTTTGTGGGAATGTGTGATTTTCATAAACAGATTGACTCATCACCCTTTCTCATGCATCTGTCGACTGGGGCCTGGTAGTGGCAGCAGGGTGCTTACTTAGCACTATCACCTGCAGCATAAGGATCCCAGGGCCCCCCTAAGAAGCAGGAAGCACAATGGCCTCCCTTTCTCAGAGAAACAGACAGGGGCAGAGGGATCTCCCAGGCAAGTATTCCCATCTGGGGCAGACCTGGGGGTCCTGCTCAAACTCCTAACCCTGAAAGCCCACATGCTCAACTGCTGCCAGGTTCTCTCACCCAGTGGGAACAGGGACAGCTCACCACAGTTTCCCTCATTTTTTGCATTAGGCTATATTTTATATTGCAATTTTATAGAGTAGCTCCTGGGATTATTACAGACAGAATATGTTTTCACCAAACTGAGGTTGGGCCCTCCAGTGTAAAAGAAAGGGGCAAAAAGCTTCATTTCAGGCCCTCTCTGCCCTCCCCTCAGACTGACAGGGAGGAAAAATCAACAAACCTTCAGCAACATTCATATATGCCATTCATTTTTCTATCTAAAGGATCTTCAAGCTTGGACCTCTTGCCTACATGGCTTACATTAGACTCTTGTTAAAATGGAGGAACTTGAGAGCATTTTGTTAAACAAAATAGGTCAGACTTGGAAAGTCAAGGGTCATGTATCTTTTCTCATATGTAGAAGCTACTGAGAAAAAGAGGGGGGTGGCACGGGGAGTGGGGAAATCTCATAAAATTAGAAGGGAGAGCAGCTGAGTAGAGGAAGGGGATTCCGGGAACAGAGGGGAGGAAAGAGGAGACACCAGGGCATAAAATTGACAAATTATGTTATGTGCAAGTATACCACATAGAATTCTTTGCATGTCACAAAAAAAATCCACTATTATGTATAATTATAATGCAACATTAAAAAATTATTTTTAAAAAGAAGACCATTCCATGTCCTTCCTACTGAGAAGGGGAAAGGAAACATTATTAAGGGACACACATATTTCTCTGAAGAATGCATTCTGGAATGGCAGAGGATGAAACAAAGGTGACCCCTGAGGTCCTTGCAGCCAGAGATCCTGAGCTGAAATTACCACGGAGTCACTTGGAAGAATGGTCTGCTCTCACAGACAGGGTTTTTCATCCTTAACTGGCTCCAAGCCTCCAGGTTCAGGAAGCAGGATCTGAATGTGTGCCTTTGACAATCTATGAAGCCAGCGAACATCCTTAGCAAGTCTACCTGCTATCTGCTAAGCACTGTATATATATCCCAGTGGAAGTCACAGAGCAGCTTCTGAGCAGGGAGTCTGGCTAGGGTCTGAGAGCTACGCTAGGTGAGCAATGCAATTCACTCAAGGACTCCATCCTAGAGGGAGGGACTCCGGACTTTCACAGTGACTCTAGCCCTCTTGCAGGCTCAGCCCCTCCGAGGTCTCTGGGGATAGCCAGCATGTAAGAACTGTAACATCATTTCTAGGGAACAGAACCAGCTGGATGATTTCTTCCCCTTAACTTTTGATGCTATTAATAGGGCACATCTGTCTCTGAGTGAAGTCACCAAGGAAAAACCCACATGGAGAAAAATAGTTTTAAACAGTCGTCACTTCAATTTTCGGAAAAGGAAGCAAGTCAATAAACTGCCAAAGAATTCCAGAATTCAGGGTGACCGAGGAAAATGGAAAGTATGTGCCCTGGGAATGCAGGCAGCTGAGCTATGTACACACCACTTGGCCAGCAGGATGTGAAGGGACCAGAAAACCCTCAAACGGTTTCCTCTTCCCTTTTCCCAAACTTACTTCTTTCCTTTCCCCTTAACAGAAAAACCAGCCAGCAAAGCTCCCCCTAAGCCTGGATCGAAAAATCCATCAGCAACAAGTGACCAGATGATAGAGGGAAAAGGTTCATGTCAAAGAACAGCAGACATTCTTTTTTCAGTTTTAATTTTTTTCTAAATTCATTGCCAACATTTAAAAAATCCAGATTTCCAATGCCTTTTTGAAGGGCCGCAGCTGAGCAGCAGCACCTTGGGATGCTCTTTCTCTGTCAGCTGGCCTCTGACAGCATCTGGAGTTAGCCACTGGATTTAGAGACAAAGGAAAATGCTGAGGAAAGCCATAAGACTTCCACTGTGGTCTTCTTACAGGCCACATAAATGTAGTCAAGTCACCTGATTTGCTGGGACGCAAACAGAGATGAAAACGCACAGCCATGCAACATCTGTTAAACTGTACGCAGGATTGGGCAGGGAGGCAAGGAAGTGCTTGGGAAACTGAATGTTATACCACATGCAAAGTCAGACGTGACCATTCAAGGTCTACAGGATAAAGCACACAGACCACCAAATCCACCTGACCCAGTCTTTCTTGCTCTACTGGCTGCTCAGTAGGGAAAGGGGAATATCTTCACATAGCAGCTGCATAGTGCACGACTCTGACTGACCTGCCTCCAAGGTGGGAATTTATAAATGGGGGCACATGGCATTTGGGATTGCCAGCTATGACCCAGCCTGGGCAAGGAGATTCTCAGGGGAACCTTTAAGGCAGGCCTAGGAGGAAGTCAAACATGTTGGCCATGAAACTCAACACTCAAAATGCCAGAGGAAAGTCTTGGTATTTCATAGTGCACCAGCCAACTGTATTTTGAGTGTTGACCCAAAGGTGTGGCCATCTTCTCTCTTCCCCACCAGCCTGCCAAAAGAGAAAGAAATGACAGAAATGACCATGGAGGGCCAGCTACCAATGGGCTTCTCAGTAGAGAGATAAGGAGAGGGTTAAATGATAGAAAGTAGAGGAAAAGAAGAATTCAAACTATCATTATTTGTTGACAACATGATTCTATACTTAGAAGATCCAAAAAAAAAAAAAAAAAAAACCTCCACCAGAAAGCTTCCAGAATTAATAAACAAATACAGCAAAGTAGCAGGATATAAAATCAATACTCATTAATCAAATATATTTCTATATATCAGTGATGAATCCTCTGAAAGAGAAATTAGGAAAATTACCACATTCACAATAGCCTCAAAAAAAACAAAATATTTGGGAGTCAACTTAACAAAAGAGGTGAAAGATCTCTATAATGAAAACTACAGAACACTAAATAAAGAAATTAAAGAAGACCTTAGAAGATGAAAAGATCTCCCATGCTCTTGGATAGGCAAAATAAATATTGTCAACATGGCCACACTACTCAAAGTGCTACACAGATTCAATGCGATTCTGACATCATTCCTTATAGAAATAGAAAAAGCAATAATGAAATTCAATTGGAAAAATAAGAGACCCATATTAGCCTTAGCAATCCTTAGCAAGAAGAGTGAATCAGTAGGCATCACAATACAAGATCTTAAACTATACTACAAAGCTATGGTAACAAAAACGGCATGGTATTGGCACCAAAATAGACTTGTAGACCAATGGTACAGAATAGAAGACACAGAGGTAAACTCACATAAATACAATTATCTTATACTAGACAAAAATATACATTGGAGAAAAGATAGCCTCTTCAACAAATGGTGCTGGTTAAACTGGAAATCCATACACAGCAAAATGAAAATAAATCCCTAGCTCTCACCATGCACAAAACTCAATTCAAAATGTATCAAAAACCTAGGAATTAGTCCAGAGATCCTGCGCCTAATAGAGGAAAAAGTAGGCCCAAATCTTCATTACGTCTGATCAGGCCCTGACTTCCTTAACAAGACTCCTATAGTGCAAGAAATAAAACCAAGAGTTAATAAATGGGATGGACTCAAACTGAAGCTTCTTTTCAGCAAAAGAAACAATCAATGAGGTGAAGGGAGACCCTACATTTGGGGAGCAAAATTTTGCCACACGCACGTCAGATAGAGCACTAATCTCCAGGATATATAAAGAACTCAAAAAACTTAACACCAAAAAAACCCCACAAATAACCCAATCAATAAATGGGCTAAGGAGCTGAACAGACACTTCTCAGAAGAAGATATAGAAACGATCAACAAATATATGAAAAAATGTTCAACATCTCTAATAATTCAAGAAATGTAAATCAAAACTACTCTAATATTTCATCTCATGCCAGTAAGAATAGCAGTTATCAAGAACACAGACAACAATAAATGTTGGCGAGGATATGAGGGAAAAGGCATACTCATACACTGCTGGTGGGGCTGCAAATTGGTGGAACCAATCTGGAAAGCAGTATGGAGATTCCTTAGAAAACCTGGAATGGAACCACCGTCTGACCCAGCTATCCCATTCCTCAGTCTATACCCAAAGGATTTAAAATCAGCATACTATAATAACACAGCCACATTAATGTTCAAACAGCTCAATTCACAATAGCTAAACTGTGGAAGCAACCTAGATGCCCTTCAATGGATGAATGAATAAAGAAACTGTGGTACATATACACAATGAAATATTACTCAGCATTAAAAGAGAATAAAATTATAGCATTTGCAGGTAAATGAATGGAGGTGGAGAATATCATGCTAAGCAAAGTAAATCAATCCCAAGAAACCAAAGGCCAAATGTTCTCTCTGATAAGTGGATGCTGATCCATAATGGGGGGCTGGGGCATGGGAAAAATGGAGGAACCTTGGGTAAAACGGAGGGAAGGGTGGGGAGGGTGCATGGGGGCAGGAAAAATGGTGGAATAAAATGGGCATCATTACCCTAGGTATGTGTATGATTGCACGAACGGTGTGACCCTACTTTGGGTACAACCAGGGAAGTGAAAAATTCTGCTCCATTTGTGTACAATTAATCGAAGAACATTCTGCTGTCATGTATAACTGACTAGAACAAATAAATAAATATATATGTAGGTATAAATAAATATATATAAGTAGGTATATATGACAAAAGAATGCATTTTGGTTCATTGTACACAATTGCAGCACAACTTTTCATTTCTCTGGTTGTACACAATGTAGTGTCCCACCATCTGTGCAGTCATACATATACCTAGGGTAATGACATCCATCAACGCCCAGGGAGTGGAAGGGACTTACCCAGGACCACAACTCAGCAGAGAAGGAGCTAGGGAAGAACCTCAGTGCTGCCTGAACAGCAGGCCACCTGCTCTTCCTTATCCTTTCCCTCCACAGGTGTCTACACCTAGGGAGAGCAAACCCATCCTGCTAGGCTCTCCCCAGGCTCCCAACCCCTTTCTGACTATGACAACCTTCACTCATTCCTCCTGTCTAGGAACTCCAGTGGCCCTTGCTGCCTATTTTCCCTTCCTTTTGCACATTACCACATTGCGTAATTTATCCATTCAAATCTAGACTGTGTTCTAGTTCAGGCCTAAATCCTGGGAGGCCCACCATTCACTAATAGGATGAACATGGGCCTCAAGAACTGAAATGGAGGGTAGAAAAATAAGTAATGATTTTTGTAAAGAAAAGTGCAGATATTGTGCTACAGGAAATCAGAAGGGGGTAATACTTCAGAAGAAGGGGGATAAATTAAGGAAGTTTCATGGAAAATGTGGTATTTAAACTGAATCTTGAAAGCTAAGATGGATAGCATGTATGTGTAAGCGTAGAGACTGAGGGTAGGATTTTAGGCCTGGGAAAAGCAAGAGCCAAAGCAGAAAAACAGAAAGGCACACAGAGAATAGCAAGCAGCACAGCTCGGCAGGCAGGGATGGCCAAAGAAGCAGCTGGCTGCAGAGGCAGGAGATAAGAGGGTACATTGCCTACAGGGAATTTAAAACAATACTAAAACTGATAGACTTTTATCATCATGACTAGCAGACAATTCAAATTAACATATTCCAGCTCACCCAACATTTTGACTAATCCTTAACAACTGCGCTACTTTCTACTTTAAACTTTTCTCTTTTGAGTGCCTCACCATGCTAAGCAAGGGCTCTATCACTAAGTTACATTCCCAACCATAGACTTTTTAGTATGCCTCACACATGCTAGGCAAGTGCTCTACCACTGAGCCATAACCCCAGCCCTCAGCCATAGACTTTTAATAATATATGTAAGCTTTGAATTCACATGGACTTATTACCTGTCCTTGAACAAATATTAAATTCTATACTGAAGTTCTTTCAGAGAACTTGCAGTTATAGTCAGCCACTGACACACAGACTCAGTTCCCCATGTTCAAGAGAGGTTCACAGGATTCTATATCAACAGAGCTCACTCTAGTGTGGCTTGTCACCCAGATCCTGTGTTATTACATGTTCCTGAACTAGATGCCCAGATCAGACATAAAAGTGGAGGCACAGGCATTATAAGGACAAAACATTGAGCCTGATTTTCTTGCACCCATCCTGTCACCTGAGGAGACCACTGGGAGTTTCAATTTGTGTTTTAAACTTTTCAACAGCAGAGACCGTTAAAATCCTGATGAACTAAAGACAGGGACAGTATTGCAACATCTGGAATTTATTGTGTCATGGCATTTTTGTTAATTTTTGCCAGATCTCCTTTATGTTTAAGATTTTTTTTAAATCTACTTGTATATCTGTTGCTTTTTAGTGAAAAACTTTTCAAAATGAGTGTGAATAAAAAATACTTTACAACCATCTATGGGAGGAGATTGACAAATCTGGTTCTGTCTACTAAATGTGTTGAAAACACAAAGAAGACAGACTTTCATGAAGTCTGACAAGTTTACAGAAGATTCAGAAACTGAAACTGTAGGATTCTTATTAATCACTGCTATAGACCAATATATGTAAGTATAATTTTCCAAAATAAGCATAATGTGATTATCAAGTATTAAATCCATTACTAACCCTTCCCCCTTTTTTTACTGGCATGATCATATACACAAAATTCAACAACAGAAAAATTTCACTGCTTGTATTTCTTTTCTAACCATTATTATTTGTTTTATTTCTCAATTATTTACTGAAAATAAATTTGTCACTACAGAAGAGGGGAATATTTTTTAAAAATCATCTACTAGATATTCCACTGGTTCAGATTTCTGATGAGAAGGTGTTAATAGAACAGAAGGGGAAGTTTCTGGAATAACTAAGTGAAGATCAGCAAAGGCCTTGACTTTGGGCTAATGAACTTGGAATCAACTCTTGATAAATGACAAAATTACCATGAACTCTGACTCTCCAAAATGTAATACTTCTAAGAATCAAAAGCAAAAAAAATCTGCAAACCAATGCAAAATTCAAATAAACTGGAGAAATTGTCTTATAAAACATTATGGTTGAAGGTTTAAAGAGATTTTTGAATATAAAGAATCAAGCAAATGCCTAAGAAAAACTGTAAGATGCCAATAGATAACCTGATTACATCCATATGATTCAACATACATATAATGAAAACAATAAACTGCGTAATAAATTCACAAAAACAGAAAAATAATAAAGACTATTGATGGTGAGAAGATTACAGCAGGATGTACACAAATACACTGTTGGGACACATCCCAAATGCCATGATCTTTTGGGAAAACAGCTCAGGAATATGTTTCAAGGCCCATAATAATGTCTCAACCTTTCATTTACTTATTTTACTTCTGGAAATCTACTTAAGGAAATACTTTAAAATATGGAAAAAGTTACAAGCACAAAAATGTTAATTAAGCCATTGTTTCTAATAACAATAGTATTGAAAATAGCCCAACATTCAACAATAGAGGAATGACTAAATAAATTATGGGTACATCCTTGGGATTGATCATTCAGTCCTTAATGATAAAGATTAGAAAGAAACATGGAAATTTTTGCTACAATGGGGGAAGAGAGGGATGGGCTATGAAAAATGGACATACTTTATATTTTAGTTTTTGCACTGCTGGAAATCAAACCCAGAGTCTCACACATACTAGGCAAATACTCTTCCACAGTGTTCAACCCCCAGCCCCCAAATGGACATACTTCAAAGATTGAGTAGAAATAAACAAATTTATGGTTGCAGTAGTAGGTATTCCTGCACATTAATTTTAAACTGACTTTAATAAACCATTTGAACTTTTGATCCCTATTGATTTATATTCCATTGTACTGCATGCAAGTAAATGTGTAAGCATCCTCAAATCCTTTTTGAGTCAAGTAAAATATAAACTGACCAATTAATTAATAAGCAACAGAATCACATGCTTAGTTTTGATGGTAAGTTTATACTAATAGATGTTCTTTCTCTTTATTTTCAAATTTTATGTACTGTGGTTAGCTTACTTTTACAATTTAAAAATTATACAGATCACCAAATAAACAGATGACATGAAGAAACCGCAGCCATATCTCACTCAGCTCCTTTGGTGCCTCTTCCTGTATCTGCTCTGAGAACATGGTCCCCTCCAAAAGCTCCCTTCATCTGAGGGAGCAATAGAGCTTCCTTCCCCTCTATGAAGGTTCCACAAGGTGAAGACTGAAAAGTTCCCTGAATGGGCTGACTGCTCTAGACACCTAGGAACACTAGTGAAGGGCCATTTTGATAACAGACATCTAGAACCATAAGGTGAAGGAGACTTTTCCAACATTCAAAAGCATGGCAAGAACAGGAATGGGAAGTTACTTACATAGGAAATCCTTCCACAAAGAAAAAAAAAAAAAGATCAAAGCAGTGAGCAGCTTGGGAGCAGGGTTCATGATATCTTTGTACCCTTTACTAGAAACTCAGTACTCAATAAAGAGACTTAACAAATGTCATTGCTCATGGATTCGTTTGTTTATTCATTCATTCATTCATTCATTCATTCACTGTTAGACAAATATTTGCAGATGTGCCACCATTCTAGGTGTGAAGGATTTAGCAGTGAGCACAACACAGTCCCTACCATTGAAGCAGCTTCCCTTGTAAATGGAGGGAGGAGATGATAAATAAGCATATATTGCATCAGGTGGCAATAAATATTTTGAAGACAAATAAAGTCAGGTAGAAGAAAAGGGAGCAGCTGGAGGGTATGATGAGAAGAGTATGATGTCTTTGATGGGCCTTTTCTGAAGGAAATGTGGGGCTGGACCACGCACTGGAGAAGGGAAAGGCAGTAGAGGGAACGGCCAAAAACCTGGGCCTTGAGACTGGGTGTGCTGGCAAGTTTAAAAGCTGGTAGGAACAGCAAATGGAGTATGAATGGAGTGTGCAAAAGGGGTGGTGGAATAAAAAGAGATCAGTACCTGCACAGTTTTCCAGGCTGTTAATAGGATTTGGGATGCTATGTGAGGTGGAAGGCCAAGGAAGTGTTTTAAGGGAGGTGTGTCATAATCCAGCTTACATTCTAAAGGATCATTCTGCCTGTGTGTAGAGTGAACCTGGGGAACAGAAAGCAGATGGGAAAGGGTGAAAACAACAAAGATCAGATGTGAGGCCACTATAACTGTCCAAAGGAGAAAAGAAGATGGATTTCTTTTTTAACCCTTTACTTTAGACCAGGGCTCTTTCATGAGGAGCATGTTCTGTTTTAGTAATCCTTCAAACTGGAGGTGTGATCTGTTGAAAGAAAATGCCTTCAAAGGCCAATAAAGAAGTGGGAAGAGCATTTTTGTGCCACAGATAAAGAACTGGTCCACAGGCAGGGGTGGGGAGCATCGTGCCAGGTATGCTATAAAGAAGTATATGTCCTTCCTCGGTGGGAGGCAGTATCACTGAATGGATCTCAGATTTACTTAGGTTGGGCAGCAACCTCACTGTCTTCACACTGCAGCTCCTAAGACAGATGTGAACTTGGGAAGGGAAATAGGCCCAGGTAGAGATCTTGCCCTTGGCTTCTGTGCCTCAATTCCAGTAATTAAAAATCAAAACCTGTCATACCCAGAATGATGGCCCTTCCTAACTGGAATCCTGCTTGTGAAAGTGATAAGCATGCATTAGATAGTACCAAGTGTAAGGCAAGGACATTCTTCTAGAAAGTCCCATTTAAAATAGATGAATTGGACAAACCATGCAAACATAGGCTCTGTCTTGCTTAGAGGGGGAGATGATTTAAGGAAAGCTAACACAAGGCCATTGGTTGGTCTAAAGACAATCTCAGCAACCAGGTGGGCAACAAGCGCTGCCCAATTCCAACCTGTAGTGAAAGTGATAATGACGTTTCCAGTACTGAGATATTTCTGGGAAAAAGTGGGCCTGTGTATCTCTGTTTGGATCTTGCTTGTATTCTGTATCTTGTATCTGTGTATCTTGCTTTCACCTATAAAACTCTCACTTATAAAGGGATCCTCTGAAATTCCCTAGCATCTTAGGTAGGTCTTTCTGAAGCTTCTAGATATAGAGCAGATATAGGAGGTAAGGACGGCATAGTATAAACACAAACTACAGACACTGTGTAGATAAAGACTGACCCATCCATATACATTAGATACATGTTAAATGTTTACATTTCCTGGCTTTTCAATTTTATCATCTGTCTTCACAAAGCAAGAAACACGACAAGCCAGTTTGCAATTTAAGTTTCTATATCTGGACAGTCTAGTAAATCCGTCAGAGCTGCAGGAAGCTCCTGCTTATGCTGCTGAGAGATCCCTGACAGATAGGCTCAGGGACCCACTCTTTCATTGTTCTGTGAAATAATGCATAAAGGTTAAGCACAAACACACAAAGGGTGGCTTGACTTATTTTCCCCTTTTTTGGCTAAGAGACAGTGGTGAAAGGTTTTTATGGCCCATATATGCTCCAAACTCCTCCATTCCCCAACTTGATCTCAATTGCCACCCTATAAATTCAGAAGTAACAAAATTCCACACCACAATGATTTTTCTGGTGATAGCATTCCATGGACTTCAAGGCTCTAAGAAAAACTAGGGTGGATTTAGAAGATTTTTTTCTTTTGTTGTTGTTTGTTTGTTTGTTTGTTTTAGATCCCAAATGAGCAATGACAAGTATTTTAAAAGATCTAAAATTAACGATGCTCTTCAAATCCTTTAATCATCTTTTCTCAAAATCCCTCATGCCCTTCCAATTTCTTCACAATCCTTATTTGTTTCCTTTTCTCAGTACCTGCCCACCAGGCCTGCTCTGTTCCCTGTCCCCACTTTCAGAACCACTATTCTAGTGTTCTGACCATTCTTAATGACCCGCCAAATCTGTCACCTTCCTGTTTACCCACAAGCCTTTGGCTGATCCAGTACTCTCCATAATGGTTAATGACTCCACATTCCTACCAAGGTGACCCCAGCCCAGTTCCCTCCCAAACAGAGCAGAATGACAAAACAATGGGGGAACTGCATTTGACCTCTGTGTGGGTTTTCTGTTTCCAAGGCCACTGTAGAAGACTCTGAAAACTCTAAACCAGAGGGGAAGCAGACTTGTCCTGCAAAACCCACTATGTTTAAAGACTTTTAAAAAGAGAAAAAAAAAAAGGAACCCAGTGAGGTTCTCAGAAGGGAATACTCTGCTGTAATGGGTGTTTACCCATGTCCCACTGGGTGCTGAGGAGGAAGTGGTTGCTATAACCCAAGGGGGAAATGCTTGCTTGAAACAGGAAAATGGAACTCTTACTACTTTCCATTAGCAGCCTTCAAGAAGCTGGCCACACTGGAAACACTTACATAAGCACTCTCAGGAGGTCCTAAGCTAAGTATCAAGGTTCAGTCAGATCATCCCCCAAATCCTAAGCACAGATCGGGACATAGATATGGGTTCACTTGTTTCCAGAAACATATCCGAACTGGAAAAGTTTTCTTTATCACTTCCCTTACCACTAGCCAGCTGGATGGCTAGGAGCCACTGGGGAGCTGTGGGGAAAGGAAGGAAGGGGAAGAAGCCTGGATGGCATCCTGCAAAGAACAGTTAAGGGCCAACAGACCTGGGTTTTGGTGCCAGCTCTGCCATTTACTAGCTGTAGAACTGTGGGCAAATTGCTCAACCTTCCTGCTTCTTAGTGTCTACTTCCTCTGTATGATAGGATGGTATTCGCTGCTCTGCTCACATCCTTGAGCACTGTGAGGATCACATGGAATGAGTACAGATAAAGCTCTCATGTACAAATGCTGGTTCATCCAATAACTAAGAGCAAAGAATGTACATAGTTTTCTTGAGTCTCTACCTTGCTCCTCAATATCATCCCCTCAGCTACAGTGCCACTCAAGTACTCTTCCAGTTACCCTTCTGAGCCCCATCAGAAATTTGGCACACTTTCAGTAGAATATCTTCTAGTGTCTGGTCAGAGCAAAAGCAAGTCCAAATAACAGAAGTAGGGAGGACTCAACCAAACCACTGGAACTTGGGATCCCTGCTCCTACATTCTCTATAATCCAAAAGCAAAGACTTCATTCTCAATGGCTAATTTGCCTGCTTAAAGGGTCAGGCTAACTTCAGGTCTGAGTCATATTTTCCATTTAGTAAAATGAACATCTGGCTGCTGTATGATGACTTTTGAATACAGTCTTCTAACTCAGTTATCTGAAGATAATTTTGATGTTCAAAGCAATGTAGAAAGAATAATCAGGTACACTCCCAGCCTACTTCATACTACTCTGGCACTTTGCAATAAAAGGGTAAGTCTGATGGGTAAAAGCCAGCCATCTTGGTTTCAATATTAACACAGCAATTCTAAGGAAGCAGAGAATGGCAATTCAGAAAAGCCACTCCAAGCATGTGCACACAACTCACTAAGAACCCTGAGGAGTTCTTTAATATAAGAGTTAAAAGGGACTGTAGGTCCCAGAGGCTCCCTGCTATTTCATCTCAGTGTGGGGCAAGATGATTTAGGGAAGACAGCTGGATGGCCCTCTCTGCCACTCCATCCCTCACTCTGATGTGACCTTGAGCAGTGGCTCAACCTCCTAAAAACCTTGGCTTCCTCTTCTGCAAACTAGGGATAACAAGAAAATATGCCCTGCCCGTATCCCAAGGTTATCATGACACCAAGTGAGAAAACAGATGTGAAAGTACCTTGCAACCACAAAACAGGTCCTAAGTGCAAGTTATTGTTATCTAGCAAAATTGCCTTGAGAACAGCCCAGAAGTCTGGAAGTATTTTATTCTAATTCATAAGAAGACTAAAATCACATCTTGATTTGGAAATAATTTAGGTAGCTGCTTCAGTATTCTTAAATAATTTTTAACAATGTTTCCCCAAGCAAGCTGCATAAGCAACCTACTGAATTGGATAGTAAGCTTGGGGGATAAGAGGAAAATTGCAGAGCTTTTACTATTCTTCTTTTGGCTTTTGAGCCCTGAAAAAGAATCAACATAACTGTGCCATGTTGCCTTTCAGGTACAAATTAAACATACTCTCCTAGAACCCTTCCAGTTCCCACAGCTTTCTCTCCAAACCTGCAAACCCTCTCTTCCCTGCCCTGGGGATGGTTTGGAAGCCTAGAGGTATATGAAACGTTGTTCAGCTAAGATCTTGAAGCCAAAGACATCCCCATCAGCCCTTCCAGTTCCAGGACACACAAAGACTTATTCTGCTCACAAGGATATTTACCAATCCAGCCCACAGAAGTCTGCCAGGATCAGTGCGAAAGAGCAGAGCTGGGATGGCCTTCTGCTTCATTGCCTGGCAGATGTACCCTACTCTATTATTAGCAACCCAGGCAAGATGCCACCAGGGCTGGGGACAGCCCTTTGTGTCAAACGGGAGGAAGCAGAAAGAAGTGCAGAAGAAAAGCAGGTGAACTGTGAGGTTTCCTCCAGAGAAGGAGAGCAACCAACTGAGTACACAGGGGTTTCAAGCAACCTCTCCTTCCTCCTCAGCTCTCGGACCCCATCTGAACCTCAGACATGCCTAGCACCAAGATTAGAAGCCCTGGAACTCAGACCCACCCTGGATGTACCTCCACCCCCTGCCCCTTCTGGGTCCAACTCAGAGTCAAGCAGTACCATCCCTGCCAATACCTTTGGGCTTTGGATTGCACCAGAGGTTGCAAGCTAGAGAAACCTAGAAAAACAAAGTAAGGGGAAAGTTGGAGAACCTCTCTTTCATGCTGAAGATGCAACTTACTGCAGCTATAATACACTTATGCTCCTTCCACCTGATCACAACCATTAACATACGCGTGTACATATACCACCTTCAGTCCTGTACAGAAGTGGGCACCACCCTTCTGTTGCAGATAAGAAACAATCTTGGAGAAATTAAGTAAATTTTCCAGGAGAAGAATGTAGCTAACACTGATTAAGAAGGTCAGGATTGAGGGGGAGATGAGTGGCAACATCTTTATATTCTTTAAAATGTATTATTTCATTTGTTCAGGTATTTTCACTTGTACTATTTCACTTGCTGTGATACATCTATGCAGGCAATACTTGAATACTTTGAACGCAAAATGAAGGAATGAAAAAGAAAAAAAGACATGTTACCAGTCAATAGCAGGGTCTAGATTTAGATAGTTTTGTGCAACTCCAGAATATACTCTCTGGTCACATTTGTCCAAATGCCAAACCAAGATATGGAAGCTAACAAAGACTATTTTTAGAACTTTATTCTTACAAAAAAAAAAAAAAGTTTCGTTTTTTTTTTTTTCTTTTTACAAAAGATGGATACCTAAATGACAGTTATTAAACTGGACAAAATAGCCTATGGAAAATCAAATAAAATGACAGAAAAAACTAGTGGTCATGCACACTTAGGGGAGCCCCCAGACTCTTACTCAAAGAAGAAAAAAATAAAATCTCCTGCAGATGGCTACAAGTCTCTTAAGAGTATGCTGCCACAAAGGGCCTGGGGTCCTGGCAGGAAGCCAACTAATCTAATCTAGTCTAAAGGTTAGAAACACGGTCTCTGGAGGCTTAAGTATTCTACCTCTGTCATTTCCTAACTGTGTAACTTCAGGTGAACTTGTCCCTGTCCCCATCAGTTTCTATATAAGTAAAATGAGTCCAGGACACCTGAGTATTAATAGGTAAAGTGTCTAGTACTAAACACTACCAGTTTATTATTATCACCAGGATCAGTCCCTGTTGGGGGGGGGGGGTGATTTATCTATTCCTAAAAGAGCCGGCACTGGGCAAAGGCTTGATGAGGTTTTTACATGATTTCAACAATTACATTCACAGTGGACTTATTCTAGGTCAAGCTCTGCTCTCAGGAAGGAGGTTTCCTGTGTGAAGAGTGAGGCCTCCCCAAAAAGACAGAGGTGTCAATCAAGTAGAGCAAATGCCAAGAAGTGAAACCCAGGGAGCAAGTCTCTGCTAGGTGCTGTTGACACAGGAGGAAAATTGGTTGTGCAGAGTGCAGGCTTGTAAGGGAAGGCATATAGGTGTCAGCACTTGGCCCTAGTCACAGAACCAACATCTTCAGGGGACTGGTGCATCTGTCCCAAAGATATGGGTCCCTCTCTAAGGCAGAATTCTTTGCCTCTCAACATATCTCCTTGCTGGTGTTTGCTTCCAATGGTGGCAGCATCTATCTGTTCAGTATTTTAGAAAACATCACTCTGCTTCATTTGTAAAAAAGGAATTGAAAATGTACCAAAATTCCAAGAAAAACTGCCCCTTTTCTAATGTGACTGCCTTGTCTCCTCTCTTCTCTGCCTTTGATCTTATTTTAAATATGACCTAAAAAGTGAGCTGTGATAATTCGGGTTCCTACAGTTTGGGGAGGAGTCTGACTTTGCAGGCAGAAATATGGGTTCTTCTGCAGCTAATCTGGCAACCCCAAGCTAGTCATTTCACTTGAGCAGAGGTCCAGAAAATGGAAGGATTAGCCACATAAACTCAAAAATATTACTGAACTCTGAAATCCCGTGGTCCTGGGATGGTTTCCAAAAAAAATTAAATTGTGAGGACTAACTTAAGTCAATGTTCTATTTCCCTTTTCAACTGGTGGTTGAAGGTGAAAGATATGAGAATGAACATGTTCTTCATTATCCACGATTTTTATGTAAAAGGAAAGCAACTAAAAACAATATACTTAAAATTTAACTTTGACAATATAAAAGCAGTTTTTTGTTGTTCTTGTTTTGTTTTTGTTTTCAATGGTAAGGGAAAATCTAAGAGGGTAAATATAGGTGATTTTCACTGTATAGTCTTCTGGACTTATCCTGTTATCACAATGTACATATAACATTTTTTAAATAAAGGTTATTTGTTTTAAATTCTGTTTTTCCAGAGACAGGATTAAGAAAGCGTGTGACTTCTGGAAAATCCCTTTTATTAGTGTAAAAGCTCTCATTTCCCAAGCAGGAAGAAAACCTAAGGAGGGTTAAAGTGATGGCCACGCAGAAGGGGGGGGGGGGGGGGGTTGTCCGAAGATTCTGTAGTCTTCCTACTGATGCGGACACCTCACGAAGACCCACCACCTCCGACTTTAACACGGATTACTGACAGCTTGGGGTCAACCCTACCGCGGTCCCGGACAGGGATCAGGATGGAGCTTCCCCACTCTGCAAGCGGAGGGGCCATAGCACGCCTCCCGGCTCCCGCGACCACAGGAGCGCGGCCCCGCCCCGCCTTTCCATGACGCAGGACGTGGAGGGCGGGGCGGAGCATGGGGAGAAGCAAGTGGGACAGGGCCAGAGCGCTAGGAGGATGAGGCGGAGCAAGCGAAGCCGGGCGACCCAAAGTCCCGAATCAGGGAGACTCTGAAAGTAGCCGCACTCCTGAAATTTAATTCGCCTTCCTTGAGATCTGAAAGGCAGTATAGTTTTAAACCTATTTAAAAGTGGGAGTTGGGCACCCGCGAATAAACAAAAGCAGCAGAATATGTCACCTTTTCCCCTAGAAGAGGAAATGCTAAATGGTTTAGGGCTTTCCCCCACACACACCCCCACCCCGGGAACAGCTGGGGAACGAGGCACCTTTACCAGGATTAGTATGAAGTTATTCACGATTCTTATGAAAAAGGAAAGCAACAACCCCACAGTAGGGAGAGGAAGGAAGAAAAGAAAAAAAAAAAAAGATGATCAGGTTTTTCAGCAGGGACAAAAGCCCGACTTCTGTGATAGGAACTTCTCAGAGACCCAGCCTAGTTTGAGATGCAACTCAAGCCAAAGTCAAAGGCACTGCTGTCAGAGAGACATTTTAGGTGCCTTTGCTCACCTGGAGGATTCATCCTGCCCATTGTGTTGAAGCTATCTGGGCACAGAAGAGCTAGCCTGTCCCTAGGGTAAACAAGGGGAAAAGTTCTATCCTATCTTGGTTAAGGCCAAGACCTCTCCCACCCTCAACATGAACACAACTTGTGAATAATCTAAGTGGCTGTGTTATCTCATTTTGCCAAGAAAAAGGCCCCAAATGCTAAGTGGTCAGTCTAGCCCTCTGAAAACTCCATTTAGCAAAAATTATTCATGCCAGTGGTGGTGGTCTTTCAAGCTGAGTGCCTTGCCCAGAAAAATTAACCATCAGCTTCCCCTCACGCCATCAAGCCCAGTGGCCTAAAGAGACCTAAGAGTGTACTTTGCAGCCCATAGTTCCTGCTGCTGGTTCCCAGGGAGAAGCTAGGTGGCTCCTTTCTTGCCAACCAGGAAATAACAGCCCCATCTAAAACCAGCCTTTTTTCCTCTTACTAGACTGTATTTTGTTATCTTTAGGTTAGACTATTGCTGACATCTCCATCTTTAAATTAGTTCACAGGAAGAAGGGAATGGAATTAGTATGGGTTGGGTACATGCCCTGTGCCTGGCATTATGCAAGAGAGCTTGTATCTTAAGTTTGCTTCACAGACATCCTGGCTAGAGGACAGAGTCACAAGTGTAGAGCATTTGATAAATCCAGAGCTCAGATCCAACAGAGACCTGAAGGATGTCAGACTGCTTTCCTGCAATTACCTGGGGCATATGGAAAAACATGCACATCAAGGTAAAAGATTTGATTCCAAAATTAAACATAATCTTTTATTTTAAACCCAATTTACATAGTTTTGCATTGTGCAGATTTGTAGTTGTGCTTTATTCTTTCCCACCTTCAACAATATTTAAATGTCTCACCTTGGCACTAAAAAAAGAGCAAATACAGGTCTACTAACTGGCCATCATTTTTAGCAACATGCAGAACACAATTTCCAACTTTCCAGGCAATAATTCAACCTCATCCTTCAAAAAAATGCCTATATTCCAGCATCTGTGTCTCAGAAGTCCAAGCTGGGAGGTCAATGCTGCTTGTAATTTATAAGACCAACAATGTCATTAAATGAAAAGTCACTCACAAAACTATCTGGAAGTGGGGGGGCTGGGGTTGTGGCTCAAGTGGTAGAGTGCTTTCCTAGTACACCTGAGGCACTGTATTCAATCCTCAGCTCCACATAAAAATCAAATAAAGATATTGTATCCATTTAAAAAAAAAAACTAAAAAATAAGTATTAAAAAAAACTATCTGGAAATGGTACAGCAGCAATGTAAGTAGGCCACCTAAAGGGCTGGCTGAAAAAAAAAAATGAATCAAACCTCCCCCCGCACACACACAATTAATTCCAGACAGCTCACATGTCCATTAGCCAAAGGAGCATCATCAGCCGAAGGCCGGGTGGGCAGTACTGTGGTCCTTAGCCTTAGGTGCTCATCATCATCACCTAGGAGCTTTACACCCACTGTGCCTGTGTCCCAATTCCAGAGATTCTAATTTAATCAGCATGGAGTACAGACTGGCACAGGGATTTGTTAAAGCTCCTGCATGTCTCAGTGCAGCCTAGGTGAGAACCACTGGTTTGGTGTTTGGTCAAAGTGCCCTAAGAGAGCTAGAAAAACATAAATAACATTCAGCAAGACATTCTGGTTCTTGAGAACAGGCAACACCCAAAGAGACTTGTATGTATTGGCAATGAAGGTGAAGTGGCAAGGTAGAGCAAAGCCTTGGGAGCAAAGCAGGCAGAAATTTGAATCCTAATTCCAGCACTTTGCCCACTTTGTGACCAAGGACAAGTCACTTAAACATCCTCATCTGTAAAATGGGAATGATAATAATACTTGCCTGGCAAGGCTGAGGTTAAGAATTAGCTGTACTAGGACATTGTCTGACACCATACTAGGTCTCAAGTAAATGATTCTATGATTCTGAATAAACAAATTGCCCCTGGGATTAACTTGTGTTTGAAATAGATGGAGATGCTATGGGCTGACAGTACCCTTTCGAGGGGACCCCTTCAGTGAGGGAGATTCCTTCTTCCTCGACAGGAGCTACGGGAGCTAAAAGAAACTAAAAGTGGTGTGGGAGGAGGCCAGGCAACTGCTCAAGCATCCAGGACACCTCCAGCCTTTGTTCCCCACCTCCAGGTCACTTGTGAGTTCTGCCTCAGGAGGAGGTGTATATTTAGAGGGAGAGTCCAACAGTTCTACCTCCCAAAGTAGGTGGCAATCACACTGTATTGTGCCATCCTATGCCATTCTGCCTAAGACAGGTCTGTCTGCCCAAGTACTCACGCCTACCTTCTTCTTCCTCCTTTACCAAGATGTACTGAGGGAAGCCAGGCCCAGAAGGGGCAGCCAGCACTGCTACCTGTTACCAGTTTTTTAAAAATTTGTGTGAACCTGGCTAAAAGAGACATACTTTGGGGATCTGTAATAGGTTTCCCAAGGCAGAGAGGATGAGGAAAAAGCCTCATCAAAGCCTGCAACAATGGCTCCCCATTCATGCTCTAAATAGCCCAGCACAAAATAACTTGCTGCCACCATGACTATTTCTCCTTTTCCTCTTCCTTTTCTCCCTTTACATCTACAGAGCTGATAGAACCCTTTTGCATACATTATTTCTTGTGGTGCTCAAAATAGCCTTGTGAGGCAGGGGATGGCAAGGATTAAAATTACCCTTAAAGAAACAGAATCTCAGTTTCCTGGACTTAGTCAAAGTCCTAGAATTCATCACAGGCAGAACTAGGACTTGAATCCATGTCTTAGTACTGAGAACCCATTCTATCATGCTCTGCCTCCTTGCCCTCTACCCATTTCAAAGACCTTACTGAAAGCTGTACAGCATAAGCCATCTGTGAAATGGGGAGGATGGTGGAAGCAAGGGAGCATAGATTTGGAATTAATCTAAGTTCTAGCCAAGCTCAAATTTCCCTTGGTTAGATATTTTGTCCTGAAATTGTGATTTTTGGGCAACACATCACTCTCCCTTTTCTGTGCCTCTCTTCTTTCCTCATCTGAGAAAATGGCAAAGCCACCTGCCCAAGGAGGGTGAAAGAAGACCAAAACTCAACCACCAAGCATCTTACAACACCTGTGCCCCAGAACGTAGCTTTTATCTTACCAAACTTCTTTTTAAACAAGTAAAGAAATGAGGGTATCATAAAATATTTTACAAAGATAGATTATTCATTGGTGGACCAAAGCATGCAATGTTAAATTTCCTTCAAAGAAAGTACAGATAGCCTGCTAATTCCCCACAGCATGTCTCATAATGAAAAACCTGTTTTTCTGAGTAGCAAGGAAATTTCTAGTCAAAAGAGTAAAAGAACTTGGAAAAGGAGAAAAATGGCCCCCAATTCTCGCTAACTTGGATTTATCTTCCCACCCTTGGGATGATGTACTGATGCCAGACTCACTAGGAACAAAACCAAGAAGGCAGCAATGGAAGCAGCACAAATATGACCAGAAGGGAGCATGGGAGCAAGGAAGAAGGACCTCAAAGAACTCAGAGCAGGGGAAGCACTTGTTTATCTGTTACCAGACCCTCTCCAACCACCCTGCCTGGCATGATTCTCCAGAAGGAAAGAAATACCGGCCTGCGAACAGAGCGGTCAGCCTACAGATCCCACTGGCCTCTCTCAAGGGCCTTTATGGAGTGCCTACATTTGGGTTCACAGAGCATCCTTTCTTCAGTGAGCGGGGAGAGGAATCAGCACTATTTTACATATATATCTCAGAGAGGGGCACTCACAGTTGTAGTATATACAAACCTGACCCTGGATCCTAAAGAGTTCCTCTTCTCGGGTGGAATACTTTCCACAACAGAGGACACTGGTAAACAACTCCTCGGAGCAATCAGCCACATGACGCAGATGAATGCATGCAAGGGTCTCAGGCCTGATGCTTTTAAAATGATATTCTCATCTATGATTTCATTTGTAAGCCTAAACACTGAGGGTCCAGGCCACTTGCCTGGAGGTACACAGGTGGAACCAGAATCCGACTCTGCCAAGGCCACTGGGCTGCCTCGCTGATCATAGCAACCAGCCTCCAGATCTCCACCATTCACACCCATGGGCCAGCATCCCCCAAGGCAACAGAATACTGAACCCAGAATCAGCTAATCTGAAAGTTCCCCACAGAGAAGGAGAAACTATTTGTTTCTTTCCCCCTCCTCCTTTTAAAAAATATTTTTATTAAAACACAGGGTCTTCCTATATTGCCTAGGCTGGCCTCCAACTCCTGGGTTCAAGTAATTCTCACATCTCAACCTTCTGAGTAGCTAGCTGGGGCTACAGGTGCCCATCACTGCACCAGAATTATTTTTCCCTTTTAAGTCTGCAAGGACATTGAATGGTGGAGAAGGTAGAGAAGGAAGGAGGTAACTTTCCTCCCTGTGCTTGGAGGGAAAAGGTCCTTCAACAGGGACAACACAATGTGGTATTCATCTAGAAGTCAGTGACAACAGAGTTACCTATTAACGTCCCTTTCAAAACTGGACATGTCCTCTTATCATCCAAAGGATATTTTAACTGCCTTAAATGTAGCACTTCAAAATTTAATTCATGACAAGTTTAATGTTCAGTATCCTTCTTTACACCACACATGCCAGCTCAGCCCCACCCCTGCTCCTAGGTCCTGGTAGCACTGGCCCACTCACCATTTCCCGGTCCTGTCGAATTCTCTCTGGTCTCTTGGCCATTCTCACAGATCTTTCAGTTTGGAATTGTATTTACCCTGCGTGTCCAGCCACTGAAGTGTAACTCAGCAGTACACACCTGCTCCTGTCCCCTTTTCCACAGAGCCTTCACAGATGAGCTTTGGCACGGGACGCCTCCCAGCAAGCCCTGGGGCAGAAGTCACCACTCCCTGTCTGTGCCCACACCACTCTGGCCCTGCCCTCCTAGGCCTCCTTACCACTTCTGCCATTCAGTAGTCTATGACCAACAACACCTCCAGCTCCCCAAGGGCAGGTACTAGGACTCACTCAGCCTGGAATGTTTAGCATGTAACAGGTGTTTAGTTCGATGTTTATAAAATGAACATACAAGTTAACAAAAGCCTGAAGACACTATAGTTGAGGATCCCTTATCCAAAATAGTTGAGGTCAGTAGTGTTTGGGATTTTTTATTATTTTGGTCTGATTATGGAATATTGCATATACATAAAAATATATCTTGGGAATGGAACCTAAGTCTAAACATGAAACTCATTTATTTCATATGCATCTTATGCACATAGCCTGAAGGTAACTTATACAACATTTTTTGTATGTCTATTTTGACTGCCACTCATCACAGGAGGTCAGGTGTGGAATTTTCCACTTTTGGCATCATGTCAGTGCTCAAAATGTGTTGGGTTTTGGATTTTTGGTTTAGGGATGCTCAGCCTATAAATATTTTTAAAAATTCCACTTTGTTGGTTACTCTAGAGCTGGAGATGTGAAGCAGCTTGCTGCTGAGAGCTTCAGGGAGCTATAGGACAACAGTAAGGTTTTCCTTACTGTTGTCCTATAGCTGATAATGGAGGAGCATGGGGAAGAAGAGGAGAAGAATGGGGCAAGATAAAGATACCAATGGGAGGCATTAGTGCTGAAACCAACCCCAGATTAACAAGACAAGTTGCTACAGGAACAAGAACAGCCCATCCACATACACACAGAGCACTTAGCAGGGAACCTGAGGAGAACCCAAGGGAAAGCCATGTGGGCCAGCAGGCTTCCAAACTGGTTTTGTCTGCTCTAATGTAGTGCTGGAGGTGGGTAGGCAGGGGGAGGGTCACAGAAGCATCTGCCCTTGAATTCACAGAGAGGATCTCCTGGCCAAAGAATCTCTCTCAATTCCTTAGCTATCCAGTGGGCCTAATTTCACTTCTGGGCATGTCTGGTAATTGATTGGAAAGGAGGAAATGATTAGTTTTAAAAGAAAGTAAAGTGGGTGCGGTGGCACACACCTGCAAACCCAGTTGCTTGGGAGGCTGAGGCAGGAGGAGTTCAAGTTCAAAGTCAGCCTCAGCAACAGCAAGGCACTAAGCAACTCAGTGAGACCCTGTCTCTGAATAAAGTACACAATAGGGCTGGGGATGTGGTTCAGGGATCGAGTACCCCTGAGTTCAATCCCCAGCAGCCCCCCACCCCCGCAAAAATAGTGGAAAAATTCCTTGGGGTTCACAGAGTTACTATTACTAGATTCAGGTCCTCTCAAGCATTTTGCAGTGGTAAGTGACAAGTTCCAAGCCGGGGATCCAACTTCGCCTTGGAGAAAATGGGGGAAATTCAAAAGGATCAAACTACTCAAGTACCCTTAAGCTTAGTATAGAAACCGCAAGTATCTTGTACACCTCTCTTTATCCTCTGGGGCCCTGATCCTCCTCCACCCCTGCACAGACCTAACACAACATAAGCCTTATTAAAGATGACCAGCCAGAAATCTTAGTACCTACTCAGAGGTAAAAGGATAACTTCTGGCCATATGCCTCCTGTCTAACTGGGATTCTTTGGTAAAACAATATGTAGCTAGCTATGCACCATGTTGAAAAAGTATATCTCAAAGGGTTTGGGTGTGTGTCCATTTTTCCTAAGGGTTGTCCTGGGGTGGTGAGTGAGTGCTTGCCACAGTACCATAGGGACTATATGTGGCTAGCTTATATGGTGATGGGAAGGGGAGAGAAAAAGCAGACAGAGCTCAACATGCCCAAAGGCTTGCAAAGAAAGTAAGAGTAATTGCCCAGGAAGATTGACAAGCAAGCCCCCTGGAGCAACTGCCTCAGTCTGAAACCTCCAGAAAGTGACATAACCTTGGACCAATTCCCTGCCTCACTGATGTGGCACAACTCATTTGTTTCCATGGGCTTCTAATATATTTGTAGACAGTGAGCAAAAAGGAATACCTAAAAAAGGAAACTTTCTATAGCGTCATTTACACTTGAGCTGAAATAAGTTCAGTGTGGAGCAAAATAAACTCTGGTCAAGAAGAGAAGGCAGAAATAGTGAGTGCAGAATACTGCCAAATATTTAGACCATGAGATCCAGAACCATAAATTACTCATGAACAGAACACTCTCAGAGTCAGGACCTACGACTTCTAATCTTGGATGAAAACAAAAGTCTCATCCACTGTCCACATGGAGTTACCAAAAGTGAGCCTAAAAAGAGGGTACAAGGGCCTGGAGTCTGCACTGATTCTATGCACACAGATCCCTTGTTTCTGGTCTCCCAGTTCAGGTACCAGCCTGGGAGTTATACTCTGCCTTCTATCCCTAAGAACAGCTCTGTCAACAAAGACACACTAGAAAGGAACACAAGCAAGAACTGCAACAGAATCTGCCTCTGAATTTGCCAACTTGGAGCTAGAAGATTGAAAAATTCCTTAAAATCCCAGTTCCAGCAGCTTCCGCACCATGTTGGGCACCTACCCAGAGACACCTCCTCTCCCTTGGACCTTCCTGGTACACACAGGACCACACAGATGCCAATGGCAGGGAGGGGGCAAATCCTCCAGCCTGGGCAACACCATAATTGCTCCTAATTTTCAAGGGGCCACCTACATATGGTCCTCTTCCCTAACCAACAGAGATGGAGGTAAAAAGACACCCACCAAGCTCATGAGTTCCACAGACTTTGGGAGGGGCATAGGGCTGCTCATTAGACCTCAGGGCTCTTTGCCAAGTCTAGCCAAGGCATACTTTACAACAACTTCCCTGCCCCCTATTTTTGTACACGTTACATGTTTACTCTGTTTTACTGTATGTTTTATGTGAATGTCATACAAATAACATTTACAGAGAATGGGTTCTGTGTTTTAAAATCAAGTTTATTTTTAACTGATAGATAAAAATTGTACATTTTAATGGGCTACCTACCATGAGATGTTTCAATACATAGGTGCATTGTGTAATGTTTAAATCACATTAAACATTTCTGTCTCCTCAAACATGTATTATTTCTTCTTGGTAAAAACTTTCAAAATTCTTTCCTCCAGCTTTTTGAAATGTTCATTTCTATAAGTTTCTCCTATTTTAAACAAGAAAGTGGTCCTAAATTTTCCTTAGGAAAAATACCAAGTCTCAGGCTTAAGCCGAAAATAAAGGGGAAAAAAGGATACAATATTTATTTCTGAAAGCATTAACACCCCTGAGAGTGTTCTGAGTCCCTCTGAAATGACAAACCAGGCTGGTGGTGTTATTGTAATAAAAGATCTCTATAGCCCTTGATAGTTCCAGAAAAGTAAAGAATGTTCTTAATTGCATTTCCCTGTATGTGACAGGTGACATGCTGGCACTGGTAATGCAAAGACGAAATCAGACAACATCCCTTGGGGAGCTGCTTTATAGAGCTGTTTCTAGAGACCCAGGATGTAAACCTCCAGGTCAGCCAGGACCGCCCATTTGTTTAGGGTCCCACGTAAGCCAAGAAAAGAGTCACCCTAACTCTGCTGTTTGGCAATGCACAATAATGTGAGCCAAGAGAGGCAAGAAAGTCTCCATCACCAAGGCAACTGCAAGCAGGCAGAGGCTGCCCAATGCTAATAATGATGCCCATCAAAATTAGTAGGCGCCTCAGGGGCAGCCCAGACCACAGGGTTGGTGTGACATTCAGATGTGCTGGAGCAGAGTTTTGATGCTAGAGCTTTCTCCTCAGCCTTCCTATTTGGAACCACATCAACAATCTTCGTCCCCTTTTCTCTACCTGAGCCACAAATTACCCAAGGAGGCTGGTCCTATCATTGGCCAAACCACAGACAGATGCATAAGGATAGGGAAGGGGGTCAGGGGGCCATAAAAAAATGATTTGAACATCTCCTTGCTTCCATTAATAACCATTCAGTTTCCCCCAACATACAAATTTTCCCCCACTTTACTGATATCTAGAGTCTATACCCCTCACTTGGGACTGAGTTTGTTCTGTGACCTCCTCAGGGTATTCAACAACTAGTGTTCAAAACAGTTCTCTCTAAGGAGAGATGTTTAGCTTTACAAAAATTCCTAAAGCCACTGGGATATGTTCTCTTGCCAAAACTGACAACTGGCCTATTTTTAAAGTCCTAACCAATGATCTCTTAAAAGCACTCTACACACAAAGAGGCAATGAATGACCAAAAATTAATGGGTCAGTATTAGGTTTTTGTTTCTCAAACAAGCCAGAATTTATCCATCCAAAAAATTAGGTTTTCTTCAAAGTGGTCTCCCCTTATGAGAATGCACTTATTCCCCTGGGGCTGTAGTTGCCTAGAATGTTTTTGGAAAAGTCCTGTTATGGAACAATCTTTGCTTCCCATAGCATTGTGTAGGATACAGTTAACAAGCATTCAACTGGCAGGTGCTTCTACGTCCCAGGCACTGTGGTAGGCCTGGGGTGGAGGGCTCCCACAGGGGAATGAAACAAGGTTTCTCCTACAAGGCAATGGCTGTCTAATAGTGGATGGAGGAAAAAGAAAACAAGGGCTTTTAGAACATATACCATAAGCCAGGTCCTGGGCAACATATTTTGATAAGTTATATTTAATATGCATCCCAAAATCTTAAAAGCAAAGACTGAGATCTGGAGAGGCTAAAATGACTTAGCCAAAGTTACACAACCAGAAAATTACAGGACTGGTCCTGGACCTGGCTGTCATAGGAATGCTGGTGCTGTCACCACACCAGGGCAGCACCCAGCAATAAACAGATCTTCCAAGCAGGAGGCTGACTCAGGAGAGGCCTCAGAGCAGAGCAACCTGATCTGGGTCGCTTGCCACGTGTCTCGTCCTGCGTCAAGCACTGGCCTCCTGTTTACCTTTCATCAAGAGTCTTTGACAAGCCTAGTGGGAAGGGAGAGTTTCTTCAGATAAAAAACAGAGCTTTTTATACTCCTACTATTTACGTCAGCTGAGAAAGAGCTGGACACACAGACACATTTACAAACATACCTCACTCACACAGAGGACGGTTTGTCTATTCAGCTTGCCCACCATACAAGGAGGCAGGGACATCAGGCTTTTGTTTCTATACGTCAAAACTAGTTCCTTACAATAGCCCAAAGGTGGAAGCAACCCAAGTGTCATCTGACAGGCAAATGGATAAACAAAATGTGGTACATACATACAAGGGAATATGATTCTGCCTTCTCACAAGGGACAAAATTCTGAGACATGCTACAACATGGATGGACCTTGAGGACATGCTAAGCGAAATAAGCCAGACAGAAAAGGACAAATACTGCATGATTCCACTTGTGCAGGTACCTAGAGTAATCAAATTCATAGAGACAGAAAGTAGAATGGTTGCTTCTAGGGACTGGGGAATGGGAGTTATTAACTAAAGGTACAGGTTTTTGTTTGCAGTGCTGGGGATTAAACCCAGGGCCATGCATGCTAGGAAATACTCTACCACTAAAATATGCCCTCAGCCCCCAGGGTTTCAGTTTTGTACCATTAAATGAGTTCTGAATAGTAGGATCGATAGTTATATATGAATGGACTTAATGTTACTGAACTATACTCTTAAAATGGTGAATTTTATGTTTTATTTTACCATAGCTTAAAAAAAATTGTTTCTTTTCTTCAAAAGAACTTCAGACACATTCAACCAGTTTCTTCTATTCTCTTTTCAACCTGAGGCTTTAAATGAAAGAGAAAAGAACCAGGCTGGGCAGAGGCAGTCCTAGGAGTTATCTCTGCACACACACAGTAAGCAGGTTTTCTAAAATCAACCCCAGAAAATCCCCCAAATATATATGGACTCCTTAGCCTGAGCCTGAATCAGTAGCAGGAAAGAGAGGAACTAGAATTAGCAAACATCCCCCTCTACCCCCAAATTTGCAAAACAGTAGTCTGGCTAATGCAGTTGGCCCAATATAGGGCGGAGCAAAAAAAAAAAAAAAATGAAGAAACAATGAAAAAAGATTGGTAGTCCTAAAGTTCTCTCTTTTAGAAGAACTTGGTTCTCTGACCAATTTCAACTTTTCCTAATAAAAACACAATACTATAATAATGTTAAGTAGTCGGTCATGACATCTCAACAATTTGACTTTGCCTCCAGAGATTGTTTGTGTTGCCATTTACCCCTTCTCACCTCATAATCGTACTTAATGAGTTCAATTATGAACTACCCCAGACCAAAAATAAGCCAATAAGAGCTCAGGAAGCAGCATTGTGTTGCATGGCCCTAATCACGAACACACAGTGTCACCAGGCTCAGGCCCAGAGCTCCCCAGGAGTCTGCAGATTCCCAGGTACCTGCTGAACCCTAAACAAGTGACCTATAAGCCAGGATGAAAAATAATAGCCCTGGGGAAACAAGGATAAAACATCTGCAAGTCAATCAGTATTTACTGACAGTCTATTATGTGTATGAAACTATATTTTCATTGGACCTTCAAAATCCTATAATGTTTGAGTATTATAAATGATAAAATAGAAGAATTCAGCAATGTGCCCAAGAAGCAGAGCTAAGATTCAACCTTAAGTCATCTGACTCTTTCCATTACATGAGGCTACTTCTCAGAATGAATTTTTCTTTTTAATCCTGTTTGCCTGGCTTCTCGGCTTCTCCAAGTTTTCCATAGGCCCCAGCCCAGCCCAATTTTCCATCTGGGTAAAAAGAGCATCATCCCAGCTGCTGCCTCTCAAGTCACATGAAATAGTAAGAAGAGATTCCAAAAACACAAGTCCCAAAGCCTCCTTAAACAGATAGTAAAGTGGAATAAGCATCTGTAATGGAATAAGCATCTAAAGAAGCCCTCTCCCGTCTATAGCTCTGGGCTCCTCACCATAACACACTTCCAGTTCTCACCCTCCATTACCACAGAGCAGCTGAGGCTGCACTTGTGTCCCAGTGTTTATGTCCTACCCGCACAGCCTTTTGGTCTGGGTGATAATTGTGCTGGCTATTTTTGTAAGGAAAAGTCACAGCAAACCACCAGCCTGTTTGCTCCCAAGAGTGATAGCTAAGGGCAGCATGCTGTTCAAAGGATTTAGTCTTCAAATGTAGAATCACTAATGTCCTAAATATACTGTCTAAGGAGAGCCAAAAGGAAGGTAAGGGAGGGAGCAGAGACCTTTTTGAGTTAAAGGTCTGTGCTGACATCATGGGCCAGACAGAAGGTTGATTTGTATCTTTTCCTGTCCTGGATAATTCAACTTTATCCAAAAGTCCCCCACCAATGCTTTTAAGAGAATTCAACTTATTCAGTGGTCCTAGGCACAAAGAGACCTCACCAAGGGCAACCCTAAAAGAATTTGACTATATGTTCACAAAACCATTGCTAACAACCTTTTTTCCTTTTTTCTCCCCAGTACTAGGGATTGAATCCAGGGGTGTTCTACCACTGAGCTACACCCTTAGCCCTTAACACTCATTAGGTTGCCCGGGCTGGCCTTGAATTCTGCCTATCCTCTCAAGATGCTGGGATTACAGGCATGTGCACCCTGCTGTTGCTAATAAATTTTAAGATACCATAGAGAATATGAGAAGGGTCAGAATGTTAAAGATGGGTAAATATTTGCCTAATGTTTTGTCAAACTGGATTCTGGCAGATTGGCAAACATAGGACACGATTATACAACAAGTGATTTGTGAGCATTTACAGGGAAAGGTAGAAATCACTAACAGTCTTCATGGTTTCACTGAGAAAATCTCAATAAACCAATCTCATTTCTTCTTCTGATGCAGGCTTCAGGATGTGTTCAGATTTCATCAAACTGCATAAAAGACTGAAAAAATAAAATCTGTATCAAAATGTGGTTGAGTAGTTTTAAAATTGTTTGAACAACTATACTCCCAAGGCCTTAAGAACCTGAAGACTTTTCTAATGGGACCTAGAAGGTTCCTTCCTGAGTCTAATCCTAGTCAACCTGTTTATCAATGACTTTAATTTGTGAAGAGTAACAGTATTAATTGGCATAGAATGCTCTATCAACAAAAAGTGATGAGTGGGTGACACTGTACAGTTGCATCAAGTATTTCTACATCTTATCTCATGTGGGCCTGTTTAGTCACAGAGCCAGGAATCATTATGCTCACATTACAACTGAAGACACTCAAGCTCAGCCACCAGAATTTCTCAGCTTCCACAATACTGACATTCTGGATAATTCTCTGTTGTCCTGTGCACTGTATGATGGGTAGCAGCATCCCTGGCCTCCACCTGTTATAGACCAGTAGCACTACCTTTATAGTTGTGACAACCAAAAATGTCGCCAAATATTGCTGAACATGCTCTAGGGGCCCACATCACTCCCAGTTGAAAACCACTGGATTAATCAAGTGATTTAATCAAGTGAAAGCCACTGGGTTAATCAAGCCTTGATCAAGGTCCAGGATTAAAATGTTGCCAGGACAGTATTTGACCATAGGCTCCTTATGTTTCCTTCCCTTGCAAGAAGCTGGGAGGGACAGTGAATACAATAAATCACAGAAGCAAGAGTCAAAATTGTCTTGATGGAAATGCAAGGCCAAAATCAGCCACAGAAGAGTGCAAAGGCTCATATTCTGGTTTTAAGAAAATCAAGTGGGAAAAGGGAGGCTGCACTGGTTTCACAGCAATTATGTATGGGGTGGGGGATCCACTGAACCTCAGCTCCATAAGCAGCAGCCCCATATGACTCTGCAGATGCCAACATTACCTTGGGCTATCCTGATGAAGAAAGCACCCTGGTATCTCCCATACTCCAACCCAGGCCAGTCAAAGGCATTTCTTACCACCTCTTATCTCTTCTCATCCAAAGCAGCAGACCCCGACACCTCCTATGAAGTCTCCCACCCCTCCTACAGAATGGGGCATTGACCATCCTAACCTGGCCCTTCTGGTGGCACCAGCACATGGCCTATGGCTGGATTAGAAGACAGAAGGCAAGAAGGAAGAGAAGGAAAGGAAGGAGATGAGAGAAATGGGGGAGGAGAAGAGAAGGAAAATGCAGTAACTACGGCAGAGCCTACAACACCATAGTAAACCCCCAATGTAGGACAAGGGTAAAGAGAAAGAAGAAGGGAGGGCAGGAGAAAGGAAGGGGACTTAGGACCATGAGAGGGAAAAGGAGGAGACAAAGGCAGAGCAGAAGGAAAAGACTGATACTGCTCTGCCCTCCAACATCAATTCCCACATTATTTTTCTCCTATCCAGTTTCTTCTTGCCTCTCATCCAGGGCACCCAGCTTAGCCTACAACCCACCATTAACCCTCTAACCTGGGAATCTCTGTAACTCAGTATACTCAGTAAAAAATCCTGGCTCAATCCCTAAAAAACAAATGCCGAATGTCTTCTTTGATTTAAGGGGGGCAACTCAAAACAGAGCAGGGAGGAAGAGCATGAGAAGATTACCATTAAACAGGAACGAGAGGTGGGAGGGAATGGGAGAGAGAAGGGGAATTGTACGGAAGATGGAAGGAGACCCTCATCGTTATACAAAATTACATATAAGAAGGTGTGAGGGGGAAGAAAAAAAAAGAGAGAAAGAAATGTGTTATAGTAGATGGGGTACAGAGAGGTGAGGGGAGGGGAGGGAAGGGGAGGGGGGATAGGAAGGGCAGCAGAATACAACAGACACTAGTATGGCTGTATGTATAAACGTGGCTGTATGACCAATGTGATCCTGCAATCTGTACATGTGGAAAAATAAGAATTCATACCCCATTTAAATCAAATGTATGATATGTCAAGATCATTGTAATGTTTCGAGCAACTAATAAAAAATATCCTGGCTCCACAAATTACTAGCTGTGTAAATTTGGGTCAATTATTTAATCTCTCTAGTCTTAGTTTCCACATCTGTGAGGCTAGGATAATAATATCTACCTCATGGTTTGGGCATGGGATTAAACAAGAATTAAATTATCTATACATATACAATTGTTCAGCTCCATGTATGTGTGTGTACACAGAGTGCTTGGCACACAGAAAGTACTCTCTGGTAGCTTGAATTAGTTATAACATACAATACTGGCAGGTAGATAATAACCGTATATTTTACTATCTCAAACACAAGTTTCCACCTCTGATAAGGCCCAGTCTTAGAGAGGAAACAGCATAGGCCTGGCCCCTGAGGACAGTTTCCTGAGGGAACCATTTCCTAGGTGGAGCATTGCTAGCTTGCAGCAATATCAGCTGCTATTTTTTCTTAGGGTTGGTATGGAGACAAAACTAAGATGGCTGACTTCCCCCAAAGAATCACAACGGGCATTAGCAAACAGAAAAAACAATGAGACCACAATACCTTTATATCCAATTAGAGCTCTGGATATTTTCTAAGCTTCATCACTCTTGCTAAAATCCCAGCATCTCAGAACTGAGATACTGCAGAGGTGATTTGGCTGGAGCCTTCCCCTGAGGCCTGACCTGGGACCTGAGTCTTCCCTGCACTGCTTTACTAGGGGTAAAAAGAAAAATCATATAGGCCCAGAATCAATCAAAACATCCACTTCCTACACATAGAATAGGTAATTAAGAAGAAGGCACATCCAGGAAGTTCATCACTCCAGGATTTTAGGGAACAAATCACACCAGCAACCACCAAACAAACTAGTTCACTCTACTCTGGAGGTATTATGATCTGAGTGCAACATAGAATTATCCACCAAACCAGAATCCTCGATGGGCAAGCATCCAATAAAGTTGGTAGGTCCAGAAATAAATCCACTGAATCAGGCTACAGTGCCTGTTGCCACTTGGTTAATCTTCCTGAAATAGCTTCCTTGTCTGAAAAGTGAAGGTAATAATAGTTGTTGTAAGGAATGATTAAGACATGATGTATTTAAGGGCATGGTACAGTGTTTGGCAAATATTCCAGAAATGTTCAGGTTTTTCCCCTTTCTCAACCAACAAGCACATGTGAAAAGATCAAAAATACACACTGCCAAAAAACATGAGAAATAACATTTTCCCCTTTTTGACAAGCAAATATTCAAGGCAGACATAGCTCCACACCAGCCATGAAGGGACCTAGCTCCTGCTCTCCTCACTCTTGGAATGCTAGGATGGATACCTGGAAGTCAAGTGGGGGAATCTGTGCCTAATTCTCCAACTCTGCAAACAATGGCTGCATATTTCTACTGAAGGATAAGCTGAAGCTGAACACAACTTTCATGTAAAAACTGGACTTTGGTAAAAACTAAACACTTTGATGGGCATTTAAGTTAATTTCCCTGTGACTACAGCAGCTAGAGGGAAGGTGATTCCAGGTGAAGACACTGGCAACCTGCTGCAAGTGGCATTAGTACAAGAAAGAATTCTCTGGTTTCCTAGGCACAGAATCCAGAACTGTTCATACAAGCTGCCTCAGGAATGCCACAGTTCTCTTGCCTTGACTGGCAGATGTGTTAAGGGGTCCCCTAGAGAAGCCAAATCATCCTGGGGAAATCTTGGTCACCACCACAGAGGGCTGCCTGCAGGTTGGGAGCTTCCGGACCCAGAGATAGGGTCTCATGCACCATGTTGTCCACACAAACAAAGAAACATTGCCCCAAGCACAAAACAGTACTGTGGGCTGAAAAACAGCTCTGGTAGTGTCTGCCTTACCAGTTTAAGTCTTGTTTTCTGTCCTCTAAGTGTCATGGGTATACCTGTCAAGGAGCCAAAGAGAATCACCCAAATTGGACAGTTCCTTAAGGGCAGAAGTTCTGTTTGATTTACCTTTGTTTCCACAGCACCTAGCATGGTGCCTGGCATAAGGCAGATGTTCAGGAAATTTCTGTTGATGTGAAAGATGAGAAAGGTCACTGACTCCTTAAGATCCCCAAAGCAGCAGCTCATTTCTGGAATGAACAGGGCTGACCTCAGAGGCCAGAAGAGCAGGGCAAGGGAGCCAGCAACACAGGTGTTGAGAAACGTCCCTTATAATATAGGTGCTCTGGGCCAGTTAGAGGAGGATCCACCACTCAGAATCATAAGACTGGGAAGTGTAGGCCTCAACATTTCGTTTTGACTCTCCTCAGGCTCAGAACAGGCTGAACTAAATAAACCATCCTTGGAAAAGACAGAGCCCCAGGTGACAGGTATTATTCGCTTATATATAAATGGGTCCTTACTAAATCACCAAAGGCTGGAGAAGAATGGAAGGCTTTCAGGGAGCCAAGGGGCAATCTCCAAATTTTGTAGCTGCTAAATGAAGCCAGAGCAGAAAAAGTACAAGCAAGGTGTGCAGGAGGTGATAGAAAGTGGAATTCCAGATGGGAAAACCCCCTCCCACTGGCTGCTCGCCTGCCCAGCACCCTGCTAACTGCATACTTACAGGTCCACTGGGTCTCCAGGAAGAGTCCTGGGCAGGGCCACCTCTGCTACTCTGCTCATCTCTCAAGCTGGTACCCACTGCTGTACCTAGTTGCTTAAAATTAAGAGGACTGAGCTACTGCCAGCCCAAGAAAAAGCTAGGAAACCAGCATTGAACCGGTCTCATCTGGACACTAACAGCTGCAGGGAAGAACAGGGAAGAGCTGCTGGGTAAGGAACAAAGCCTTAAGTTTTCCCTGGGTTCCTTGAACTCTTCATGGCCCTCTGGCCTCCTCTCGCCCCCACCACCTCCCATGAGGAAACAGCCCTGGCTTTCTAACATGCTGATAATAAGGGCATATCGGGCCAAGAGGGAGGGAAAGGTCTCAGCCAAAAGGAAAGTAAAACGGGCTGTTGATAGGATGGCAAAGGCAGCAGCCTCCTGGTCAAGCAGCACTAAGACAGAAAGGAAGGATGAATGCTCAGGCTGTGGATCTGGAGGATCATCTCTAAGGGCCTCAGCACTACCAGACATCCCCACAGGCTGCTGAAAACACTGTTTCCCTAACCCAATCACTTATGCTAAAGGCAATGTAGAGGAAAGCCATTAAGAACCCAGACTATGAAGCCAGACAGCCTATGTTCACATACTAGAATTTTCTCTGACACTTAAGAAATTATTTAACCTGTCTCAGTTTCCTCATTTGCAAAATAGACAAATGAACAGCACTTACCTTTCAGGGCCATTTTAAGGATTGAATAAGTCAAAGTACTGAAAGTTTACAATTAAGCTCAGAATAGTACCTGGCATACATTAAGCACTCAAGAAACATTGGGAAGTATCATAGTTACTGGCAGCTTTAATTTTTTTGTTTGTTGGTTGTTTTTTTAAATACTCTTTTTTGTAGTTGTAAATGGACAGAATACCTTTATTTTGTTTATTTTTATATGGTGCTAAGGATCAAACACATTGCCTCATACATGCTAGGCAAGCGCTCTGTCACTGAACTTCAGCTCCAGCCCAAAGCTCCACTTCTTTTTTTTTGGCGGGGGGGGGGGGGGGGGGGTTACTGGGGATTGAACCCAGGGCCTTCCACATGCTAAGAAAGTACTCCACTGAACTATATCCCCAGCCTTTCTAAATTTTGAGACAAGGTCTCACTAAGTTGCCCAGACTGGCCTCAAGCTTGCCATTCTCTTGTCTCAATCTGCCAGGTTGCTGGGATTATAGGCAAGTGTCACTGTACCCAGCTACAGGCAATTTTTTTTTATAAGAGTCCTTACTGGGATATTCTCCAGAGCACCCAGGGTAGCACAGCCTCATTAATCAAAATAATAATAGTAATAATAATAAAATAAACAAGAAGTATTCACTACATATGCAACACACTTAACTTATATCATTCAGTACCTACAAAAAAACAATGTGAGAAGTGTTTTTAGAGAAGGTAAGTGTCTTACCTAAAATAAAGCTGGTGATTGGCCAGGCTGTGAGCAAAACTTGGCCTCTAACCCCAAAGTTTACTTCTTCCCAAAGGCTGCACTGCCTGACTGCTGAACCGCACCTTTGGAGTCCCACACCTGAATAGAGCAAGACAGAAGCAATTTCCCCAGGAGAATTCAAGCAAGAGAGGAGATTGCAAGAGACACAGGGATCTTCTGAAGACATTCACTACCTTGTCAAAGCCTGTGGCCTTCTCATCATCTGCACCTTTCCTTTAACTCGGATTTTAGGTTACACAGGGCACAATAGGCAACTCTGCAATGAGAATTCAGCAAGTTTGAAACTTTTTATGAACATGGGCTTGAATAAGACTTCTCCCCATGTCCCAGTTTCCCAATGATATTGTTCATGTTAACATACTCCCCAGAGCTACAAATGCTCTTGACACTGAGCAGACAGCCATGTGGGGTCTGTGTGAGTTGCACTGAGACTCTCTGCTGGAAAGGCCCAGAATTTCTGTTTCTGGAAGGAGTGTCATTTCTACAGTTCGACAAATACAATCCTTAGAGCATTCCTCTAAGGATCCCTGTGCTCTACATCTTGCTAACAATAGCTCCACTTCAAAAATTTGACTTATCCCATTTGCTCCAAGGACCTTAACACTAATGCTTCAAAGATCCAAAGAGATCAGCTCAGTAAACTGTCAGCCAGCAGAGAGGTGTGGGAAGACCTATTCCTAAGCCTGCTACTGACAAGGCCTGAAAGAGAATGCATAAGGGACACTCACTTAAGTTGTGAACAGAGGGCTCCATGTCATGATCAGCTTCTGATTCCTCACCAGCACTGGCAATCCTAATTTCTTCCGAACAATCAGTACCAAATAGACATTTCCTGCTCACCAGTGGCTCTCTTATCAAGACCCTTCCTCCTCCTTCTTCCCCTAACACCCAAGTACACACAAGGAGGGAACCAAAAAGGGCAGAAAATTCTTGCCTAAGAGCAGAGAAAATGCCAAAGAACAGAAAACAGCAAGACGATTGGATCAGGCCTGGTTGAGTAGGATTACTATGTTCCAAGAGAAAGATCAATTTGATGGCTCCCCCTATTTCACTGTGTGAAAAAAAAGTTTCTGTTTTCCTGAGCTGCCTATACTCTTTTTAGGGAGTTATGTCTATTACAAAACAACTGGCATTATGCCTACAGAGAGATGATTGGAGTTGGCTAAACTTGGCATTCAAAGGGTCTAGATTTTTTTTTTTTTTTTTGCTTATCTCTATTTCAATCAATCAATTAAGTGACTAAGCATTTGACCCCAGAAACCCATGAAACACATCTCCTAGCAGTCTCTTTACTAAGCCGGTGGTAAGGAAGACCCATTCACAGGATGCCTTAACCATTTTGTCAATCTAGAACCCTCCAAGACTAGTCTGAATTGGGAAACCTGAGGAAGTATGCCAAGATCAAAAAAAGCAAAGCTTAAGGAAAGTCCATCCATGTTCCCCAGCAGATTTTGCGGTAGTGGTTCATCTATCCCTGGTTTTTTTTTTTTTTTTTTGTCTTTGCTTATCTCTATTTCTTGACCCAGCTTCCCCCAACCTCAAGAACTAGGAGTTACACTTTTATTCCTTTCTAATTAAGCGTTTCCCCTACACACATACCACCCAATAGATAATCTACACTGACCTATCGAGGAAAAATCTGAGCTGGTGTAACTGCAAGAGGTGGTTTATTTTCATAACAGTAAAATATCTAAACCAAATATGCCCTGTGTTTTCAGCAGCTTAAACATTGAGGTCTAACAAGGACCCGAGATTCCACTTTGCTTGCCAAGGGCTAAGTGTGTATGTTTAAGTGAGAGAAAGTGATTATGAGGGAAAACGGGGAATGTCTGAGTGGGTGAAGGGGAAAAAAATGTGCAGATACTGTTAGAAAATCTGACTGCACTCATACTCCTGGCCTCTAAGCATGAGAAAGACCGCATGTCGGCACCCCAGAGTGAAGCACTGCACCTCTCTGAAATGAAAGGCATCCGCACCAGGAGACCCCGGGGACAGGGGACAGGCCTGGACTTCATCTCTCATTACTCTTATTTACAATTAGCCAATTTACAACTAACCGACAGACCCGCGGGCCTTCCGCCCTCAACTCAGGCGCGGCTCGCACCGCCCAAGCTCTGCCTTTCCGCCGCTTTTCCCCCACCTCAGCCTGGCCAGGCCCTCCGGGCCCCCACCGCCTCCTGCGCTGGCCCAGCCCGCCGCGCCGCCCACGCGCGGAAGCCCGCGGCCCGAGAGGAGGCACCGCCTCCCGTCATGCTCCGCGGCTGGGGCGGTCACGTGGCCGGGAGGGGGCCCAGCCCGGTAACCTAGGCAACAGGGGTCCCTGAAATGGTCTCTCCGAGCCCTCTTGGTGAGAAGAGTCCAGCCATGCGCTGCACCTTAGGGAAACCACCCCAGCAAGGCTAATGCCAGCTCCCTGGTCTTGGAAGAATAAATAAGTAAATTTGTAAAATGGGTATAAAACGTTTGGAGGGTTTTTGAGAAAGGGACACAGTAGGTCAGCGGGCCCTTGAATCTTAAGTCTTCTCTACAATCCCTTCACCCCAGGAGCAACAGCTCTTGGTCCTACTATGAGGTAATTTTGTGCAAGGGTTGATTTTTTAAAAATCTATTTCATCTCCTCGGATGCCACAATGTCCAATGCCACCGACAACTCAGCCCAGTTTCTGTTTCCCCAGATTTATGAGGGTCGGTTTCTAAACAGTATTTGTTAGAATGCGGAGAACTTGTGATAATTGAATCTTAAGATGTAGTAAACTTACCTTTGCATTATTTTAAAAAAAGCCGCTAAACTAATTAGTACAAACATTAGGAATAAATGCGCTTCAGTATGTTGGGCATGCCATTAAGTACCAATTATAAATTATTAACCCTTATTAATAATTTATATTAGATTCCCAATGTAATTATACATGACCAAGAAACCAACTTATCTTTTAAAAACGTTATATAACTTAGGCCAGCCACACCCCAACAGCCAACATAACTGGTCAATGTTGTGAACATTTCCTGTATGAAATGTGTGTGTCCGGATGAAGATGTATGAAGATGGAGAAGAGCCCTGCTAGTTCCTTTCCTGGGTCATTATGAAAAGTTGAATGTAGCAGACAACAATGAAAATTGCCTTTTCTGGAGAGTGTAATATTTTCTCTCTAGGGAAACAATCAAAGCTATGTGACAACAGCACTGGAGGTAAAAATGACAGAGGAAAGTCTTTGCAGGAGCTTGAAACAAAGCAGTGCATAATTCTGGCAACCTGACAGCCAAGCTTTATTCAGAGTTCATTGGCTACTTAAACAGTAAGTGATGGACGGTTCAACAATGCTGTTCCCTGTCTAGTAATAAGAAACTTTCACCTTCGCAGGCCATAGGAGAAAACTGGTAACTTTGTCCAATTTCAAATTCCTTTAAATCTTGAGCTGGAATGAACTTTTGTAAAGTCATAGATTCTCTTGCACTGTGGAACAAACTCCTCATAAAACGCAGAGTTTGAAAGAATTACTGGCAAAAAGTATGTGCTTTAAAAAAGAATCACAGCATTACTCTTGCCTGGCCAAAAGTGTTAAATGTTCAGAGTTGAATTCCAGAATAGGTAGCAAATAAGCTCAAAGTCAATGACCCAAAGGCTCCCCACATTTGAGGCCACTCTCTCACATAGCAAAATCATCCTAAAATTTTATAAAATATTAAAAGCTAATTCCTTTATTTTCACTACACATTTTCCAGAAATAGTCTAGTAACCAGAGGGAGGGAAGAAATTCCAGAAAAATAAAACTGCAGTTAAGGTTCTGATTCTGTCCTTCTCACCCCAGACCCTATCAATTTCTGGCTCAAACCCAAGCCTGTTTGCACACACAGGAACATATACCTTCAATCTCCCATTAGAAAGACTTCATATCTAGAGCTGCCTCCATTCATGCCAGGAGGTTAGGCTGGTCTTCACAGCAGGAGGCTGCAATCATCTTTCCCTCCAACAATATCGACTTACACTGGGAGTTTCCTCCTGCCCTCTGTGAACACATCTTTGAGACGGAAGTCATTCCTTAGGATCCCTGTCAGACAGGTCATTTGAGGAATTTACAACTCTAAGTCTCTGGGAACTGAAGCAAAGCCTCTTAAGCAAGCAAGCCCAGAGTGCTAGGAAAGTAGTCATGGAGCAATTGGAAGGAATTTTTCTCCCATCTTCCAATTCCTAAGCACTCATCTGCTCATATAAACATCAACCTGACCAGCCTGTTCTCTCTTGCTCCAAGCTGCTAAAGGGCTTTGAGAGGAGGCTAAGTAAGTCAGCAGGCAGAGGCTTCTGGGAGTTGTCAGGAACACCTGAGCAGATGTTTCCCCTTTCTGTGAGGTGAAAGGCAAAGGGCACATCAAGCCCATCCCTACCCCCACCCCCACCCCCCCAAAAAAACTGGAAAATATCAATAGCTTCAGTCAGAAGCAGTACCAAATTTAAAAAGAATAAATTGAAGGGAAAGAGCATGGTATCAAAAAGTTGAACTCCACACTGAAAAATAACAAATGATAAAACAATACATAACATATCTGATAGTGGGTTGGGGTTGTAGCTCAGTGGTACATATGTGCCTAGCATATGTGAGACACTGGGTTTGATTCTCAGCACTGCATATAAATAAATAAATAAAAATAAAGGTCCATCAACAAACTAAAAAAAAAAATTTAAAAAAAATATCTGATAGTAAAACCCTTTGACCTGAACAGTGGTTTTCTCCAAGTTAATTACAAAAGACTCCCATTTTTCCACTTCCATCCCTAGGTTCCTTGATGGGAAACCTAGAATGTGGGTTTTGGGAACTGAGAGAGACGTCAGAAATCAGTAAATCTTTGGGTTCTAAACCCGCAGACTGTGGTCTGGGATGGAAACAGGCTTCTAATTATAAATGTCCTGAAAGGGCAGAATGACCTGTGAAGTGCTCATCTCTCCAGGAAGAGGGTGTCTGGCTTTCAAGCATTTTCCAAGATGGCACCAGACCCCAAAGGAGTTGAAACCACTAATCTGGTTCAATTCTTGGATTTCACAGATACTGCCCAAAAAACTCAATTGAGTGCTCCAGGTGACAGAGCAAATTATATGTCACCTTCTAACGCTGGTTGGGGCTCCGTGGGAGGAGGAGGAGGACACCACATGAGCCAACAGGCCTTTTCCATTTCTAATTACAAGATTCCGTGAAGTCTCCAGCCGCCACTCTGTCTGGCTTTCTGGGCTTGGGCGTGTCAGTTGTCATTCTGTTTGCAAAGCGTAGAGATGGCCAGAGGACTGGGGTGGTTGGATATAGCCAAAAGCCAATCAGCTAGCACCTAGGGACTAGCTCTTAGCCAAATTACTTTTGGGGGCTCATCGGGGGGGGGGGGGTTCAAAAAGCCCAGTCTTTACAGAATGAGGCACAGTTGAATGCTCCAAGAACACTTTACAAAGATTGGTTGCATAAAGAAAAAAAATCAGTAAAAACCATCGCCCCCTAGTACCATGTGGTCTGTATTTCCAGGCCAAGCCAGGCCAATTAAAACCAATTTTATGACAGAAAAAAAGGGGCCCTATTATAGTAATCCAGAATAAAAAAATTTTGTTGCAAAATGAAGTACAATTTCCAGAGATTATCATTGAATGGGAAAAAAATTGTAAATAATGTAACTGATAATTTACTATACAAAAATGCTGTCAATGTGCGGCCAGTGGTTGCTCCATGGGAATAAACAGGCAGTTAACACGTGAGTAATTAAAGGCTATTAGCACAAGGAAACATGTAGAGTCTCCTTGAAAACAGAAGAATTACAAATTAAAACTTTAAGGGATAATTGGACAATTGCAAACTACAAAGAAGATCCAATGGTGGCAGAGAAAGAGCAGCACTTGGACTTTGCAGATGCCGCTGTAGTGAACTGGGTCAGCCTTTCCAGACAGCAGTGTGGAAGATGCAACAAACAAAGCTATAGGATCCTGGGCTTTGATTCAGTACTACTCCTATGGGAACATTTCTCAAGAAAGGAGCCAAATGGAGAGCAAAAGAGGTAATTTTTATGAATAAGCTCTTTGCTGCTTATGGCAACCACTGCCACCAAAAGTGGAAGGTGCCCACACAATAAAAGGACAATGTAAATGATGTAGAGATTCAAAACTCAGACTCAGGAATCAGATCGCAGTTCATTACTGGACACTCTGTGCTTCATTACTATATGAGGAATGTGCAGTTCCTGTCCTGAAAATGGGTTGCTATGAGGATTAAATGAGATAATCCATGAAAGACATTTAGAACAGGGCCTGGCACATAAGTATTTGACCAAGGTTAGCTGAATTTATTATTATATGTTCATTTAAAATTGCAAGCAGATTTCCCAGTACTGCAAAAACAATGCAAATAGATGACCTATGTCAATACTTGAAAATGAAAATGTGAAATCATGTTAAACTGATAACATCAACAGATAAAACTAGTACAATCTGATTACAATTATGTAAAATAAAATTAGTTTATCAAAGACCAAAGTGTACTTAGAATGAGTTAAATCATTCATTTAGTCATGGTTCTCATTAGCTTCTTTCTATGCAATCTTGTTTTGTTAAGTGCTAGGGATAGAATAGAGAGCCTCACATATGTGAAGCATTTGTTCTATCACTGAGCTGTATCCTCAGCCCCTGCAATGTTTAAATTTTTATGATAAACCAAAAATAATAAAGAAAAAGACCTAAAAGATTTTCCAGAATGCGACAGGGAACAGTACAAGGGACCTGATTTTGTTTGGGTGTCTACATCTCTCTCCAGGGACTCAGTAAAAATGTGTGTGCATGGAATCACTCCAGGCGTAAATACCAATTATTATAAGTCACTCCTACACCATAGGCTGACTGTGGCACAAATCTGTGACACCTTCTGGTCATTGAGACATAGGGGATGCCTGCTGGGAGCCTTCTGAGAAAGATGCCCTAGCCTTAGACATCAGGAAGAGCCATCCCCTCTTTTTCCTCCATGGTATGCTATCATATCGTATCCCCAGAGGACAGCAGGACCTGCAACAGTCACCCTGTGACCATGAGAAGAGTCAATATGCTGTGGGGACAGGGCAGAGAGATGCAAAGGATACAGGTCTTTGAGTAACTTTTCTATGCCCAAGAATTAGCCAATGTTGAAGCTTCCTATGCTGAGACTTATTAATTAAGGTGAAAGAATATGTTTGCTTTATTGTTAACTTTATCAGTAGAGTTGCAGTTTTCTGTTCCCTACAGCTGAAAGCATCTTAACTAATGAGGCAGGAACCCAAGCATGAAGGCCTGGCTGGCCAGTCCATCCTAGGAGGGGACCAGGATTTTGCCAGGACACTTCATTGTATCCCGTCCTGGGAGACAGCCTAAGAGAGATGGGAGAAGAAAAGACACTGGAATGTCCACCCCTAGTGTACAAAAGAGCTATGCCCAAGCCTGAGGACAACACCAGATGGTATAGCAAGCAGACAGCAACACTGGGCTGCAGAGCTCCAGATATCTGGCTCCTCTTGACCACTAATACTCTCATTTCTGGATTTACCCATTTCACAAAGTTGCAACTAAAACTATCATCTAAGGTAGGGAAGTCAGAAAAATGCAAGATGCACAGTTACACTTGAACTTCAGATAAACAATGAATAACCTCCAAGCGCAGGCATGTCTCGTGTGATGCTTTCTCCAGGCATCAGGCTAGGGACAAAGGCCTGAGCCCACACACCAGACCTCACTTGAGGTCTCCAGTGAGTCTGGGAATGTCTGAAGTGCATTTTACAGCAACAGACAAGAAGTGGCTGACACTTGGAATGTAAGGGTGGAGCAGACATTACTGTGGTCCTGGGAGGTTTGGAAACTATGCTGCAGGCTATAAGACAAGATGGGTCTGGGAGCAGCAGGGAGGGACACAGTGGCTCCTGACATCCATCTCTCTTTCAAAAGAATTTCTCAGATGAAGCAGAAGAGATGAGCATCCCCTGATATCCATGACTTTGGACCAGAGATGAGAAGTGGCAGTGGGCAGGGCTCTGGTGCTCTCGGGCCAGTCTATAGACTTACCTTATCTGTGGTCATGTTCTCACAGTCTTTCTGCATCAGGCCTTGTCTTACAGCATGACCCCCTGGGGCCAAGGACAATGTTTAACTTGCATGGTGTGACACTGGCTCCCTGTTCAAAAACACTCCCTTAATAAAGCTTGGGGATGAGAGCAGAGCTTCATTTCCTGGAACTCTGCTTTATGGTTCCAGTTTCATGTCCCCACAGCATCCTGCTCAGGATCAGCACTACCCCAGAACTGAGGACATAGTAAGTACCTGTGAAGACATATCTCCCTCACAGAAAGCTTCACCTCCAAGAGATCCCGAAATTAAGCCAGTGACAGATAAATTTGTTTTCACTGCCTCTGTCTCCTTCCCTGGTTCACTTCTTCTGGAAGTTGCTGTGCTAACAGGAAGCACTGGAAATGAAATTTGGGGCTGGATGACTGATGACCATGACCTTCAAAAGACTAGAAGCAAAAAAAAAAAAAAAACAAAACAAAACAAAAAAAGAAAATGGAAGTACTTATGTTCACAGCAATCCCTTTTAATAGTTTGTCTTTTTTTCTTTCTAGAAATGGGAGAGGAAAATCAAACAGAAACTGCAGGCAAGAAGGAAAGAAGCAAGACTGGCTATATAATTTGCAGTATCTCTCATTCAATAATCAGGAAAAGTTTTATAAAAGGAACCAAAATATCAAACTGAATCCTTTCTGCCACATCCATAGCCCCCACCCCAAACCTGATGCCTGTTTCTTACTTGCTATTTGATGCCTTTCTCCCTGGAGCACCAGGATGCTCTCTGGGTGAATGCAGTCCCTCACTGGACCCAGGGGCTGATCCCTTGGCTCTGGCCACTACAGGGTTCAGGATGTCTATAGAGCTTTCCTCCCAAAAGGTGTTAGGCCAGGAACAGAGATCTCTCCCCACCAACCCACCAGAAGATGGGCAGCACCCAAGCGATTGCAACCATCATACGGGGACGTGCTTGGTATCTGGATCTGGAGTGAAGAGGAGGTTTGGCCCCACCAAATTACCCATGTTGTGACCCTGCCAGCCTGGAGTAAGGATGGCCACTAGGGCTTACCTTGGGACACCAACAAAACTGTGTCCCTCCCTGAATCCTTACCCAGGCTCTCCTGATGGGGTCAGAGGTTCAGCAGTTGCTAGATTGGAAGAGGGAGGCCAGTTGGGCCCCCAACCCAGGGAGTTTATATTACATTGTCGCACTGGCCACCACTTATGAAACATAGACTCAAAGACAGAATTACTGGGAATTTCCAGTCAGCTACTGCAGAGCATGTGGCCCCAGAAGTGAGGCTCTTCTTCTGAGTACAGGACCTGCATGACTGCACTGGTCATATACCCAAGAAGGCAGCCCCAGAAGTCACAGTGCTTATTAAGATGAGGAAAGGATGAAAACAAAGTTAAAAAAACAAAAGATTCTCCAATTCACTGCAGGTGCCTTGTGCTCATAAATTGGGTGAAAAATAAATCTTTATCACTTAAAAAAATTAACCCAACACCCTAAGATAACAGGACATATCTGGGCCTATCTTCTACCTCCTTTCCACCCCCCAAATCCTTGCAATCCTGTTGGGTATCTTCTTGAGATTTTGCCAAAATAATTCCTTGCAGTGGTTGCTAACCAGAGGCAGTATCTGGCCCAAGTCCTAGAGGGTGTTCAGAAGAGGGAGAAAGAGGGGTTGGGGGAGATGTAGTTGCACAATGGCTGAGATGGTTACTCAAGGAGCAAAGACCTTAAGCAACCTGCAGTGACTAGACAATCCCCCACAACCAGATCTGTCCTACCCCAAATGCCAATCAAGCCAATTTGGTAAAACCACCCCAGGGAAACTTTAAGTAAACAAAGTTTAAATGGAAACCTACCCATCTGGACCTCCCACCATTTGTCATGAAGATGACATATGCAGCACAGAATTCCTCAGGAGTACTGCCCATCACCTCCTCTGAGGGGTTCCCGGCAGGCTGGCACCACGTTGGTCCCCAGCTCATTCAGGGGAAGGAAGTTCACTGGAGAAAGGTGGGGCATTTGTTTTCCTGGACACCTTTATTTTCCCTCTTCTGAAGCCAGTTCAGCATCAGGCTTCCCCTAGCCCCACCCAAGGAAAGGTTTTCTTCTCACAGAAAGCATCCTTCAGCCTGGTCCCCAAGCTCTGGGACAAGAGCTTCAAGAAATCTCCCCAGCAGTGTACAGTAAGCCTCGAGGGTGGAAACTTAGCAAGGGTGAGATAACAGTCGTGGTTTTATATATAGCACCTGTGCTTTCCGGAGACCTCAGAGCATGGGGTAAGCAGGGTTTTAACCACCCTCCTGCCATGGGGAGGCTGGCTTGGAAGGCAACCCCCTTTTTGAGTCCTGCTGCCAGCATGGCCCACCACCCCAGAGACTTCTCCTGGGAATGTCAGGCGCCAGTAAGGTCCCCAGCCATTTGGCTCCTTGGCCTTCCTGGTCACTATGGACACACCTCAATCTGAGAATAGGTCAAAGGTAAGCAAGTGTTCACAGCAATGCCACGGGATGGGCACCTGAGGAAGAAGCTGAGGTTGCACGTGTCACCCCTCCCAGGCCTCTTATACTCAAATTCCCAGAGCCTGGACATTTGCAAACACTGCCTGCTCACTGCATGCAGCATGCCCTTTTCCAGCAGAAAACAAAGGTGCTGAAGGGACCAGAACATGGTGTGGGGAGCACTATCCTGGAGGAGGGAGAGTTGGTGTTTGTCCTGGCCCTGCACTCCCCAGCTGTGACCTTACACAGGCCCTTCTATCTGTTTTAGGCCACCAGCTCTCAGGTTCATCTAATTCTTGTGTTATATGGTCCTATGTAGCCTGCTTAAGCTACCAAAAGGTCAATGTCAGCCTTGCTGCCCTCAATGAGAAAAGAACAGTACAGGCTGAGGGTGTGAAGATAGCAGGAGCCTAAGTGCATCACAACATGCCCTAGAGTGTCTGGCAGAGGAGGGAGGAAACACATGCAACACAGTTCAGGCAGCTATCAGCAAACCACAGGACCTTCAGTAACGCTCACCAACTGCACTCAGCTTCCCTCGCACCCCTCTCAAGGGTGCATGCACAAACACAGCCACACACCTAAACATACATACACACAGTCACATGCACACACATATTACATACTTCAACACACATGCATACACATATACTCACCCCACACGTATACACCCATATACATAACCACATGTGCATGTGTACATGTATATACTACACGTACATGTACACACCCACATGCACATACACACAAGCACACACACACACACACACACACTCTGATAAGACCCCAGAGTGAGGAGACTTTGGACCCAGCTGACTTTTTCGGGTTCTTCTCTTCTCTGGATCAGTCCTGACCACCCTGCACCGAGTTCTCAAATGCCTACTTTGTACCCTCTGTCCCACACCCTCACTTCATGTCCACCTCACATTATGGTGAGAAACAGTTCAGAAATAAAGTGGAAACCAGGTTTGGAGAGAACAGTTCATTGGGGAGGGAAGTAGAAACAACTGCTATTTTTATCTGTTTTTCTAAGACCTCCTCTGTGCCCCCTCTGTCGGGAGTGACAAGGACTGTGCCCTCCCCACAGGTTTCCGGTCTCGTCCCATTTTAGATCCACTGTAGCCAGGCTCCCTCTCTATCTCCTTAGCCAGGGCCTGGGGCAGAGTTGTCCTTCGAAGGAGTTTCTAGCAAAAAGAACACGCCTTGGTTTATGAGGATTTTGTTTAGGCTTCTAAAACGATCTCAGTTGCTACTGTTGGCATGTCTTCTATCTAAGACACGGCCCCATAAATTTATAGTTCACAAAGAATTGCATTCTGCTACTTAACACTTGGCTCGGGCTTTAAAGCTGTCCTTTCTACCACATTCCCAGCCAAAGAATACATCCTGGGTGTTCAGATAACTACCAGTGTCCTGAACAACAACCCTACCTCATTAAAACAATCCACTGCATGCAGCCTGTATTCACATTAAAAAAAAAAAAAATCTACCAATCCTGCCTCCAATGTCCTAATTCCAAAAAATAAAAAATGAGGCCTGTGAACTTGTCTTAACCCATAAGGACCTTCTCTGAATTATTTAGAAAATTAAAGTTTTTTTGTATCTTGACAGTCTCATTTTCTCTTTTTGTTTGTCAATTTCTCACCAAGTTTGGCAAAAGACCATCTATGAAAGCCAAGCTAGAAGGCTCTGAGAGAAGACAATGAGTTGTGCATGCTTGCACATTCCAGGTATAGGTTTTAACATCTTGGTAGACATTAATGCTATCCCCCAAATATTTTCAATTCTTCTCCTGGGCATATGGTAGGGCTCTACTCTCCTGCTCACTTAAAATTGACAGTATGAGTCTTGTTTGGTCAACTAAATGTGAGCAGAAGTGACATTTGTCAATTCTCTGGGCTGCAGCTTTACCAGCCAGGATGTGATCTGCCATGTTCATTCCCTCTGCTTGGTGACTAACACCATCAACCTGGGTCATGGAGTGAGGCTAACAGGTAGAAAAATCAAAGTTGACTGAGATCAGGTATGCAGTATTATGATCAAGAAATAACCCTGGGTTGTTTATAGCCACTGATTATGGAGTTTGCTGGTTATCACTGAAATATAACCTAACGCATCCTGACTGATACAGAATTTGAGGTAATAATTATATACCTGCTGAGAACCTGGCTTGCTGCTTGCAAGGAGGAAACAAGAGAGAGGCAATAAAGAGGAAAAAGAAGAGTTCAGAGCAAACTCCCTGCCATTCCCTGAACCTGCTTTGTTTTCTCAAGCTTTCATTTTTTTGAGCATTTGAGTCCTTCTATTCCAAAATTCTCCCCCTTACAGCAGGAATCTGTACTTACTTATCTCTGTACACACACACACACACACACACATATGTATGTATGTATACACATTCATATATGTATATATACATTTATATACATATATGTATGTGTATATATAATATATATCTATATCTATAATTTTTATTTATTTATTTATTTATTTATTTTTAAGACAGGGCCTCACTATGTTGCCCAGGCTGCCTCTGAACTCCACAGCTCAAGTCACTCTCTTGCCTCAGCCTCCTGAGTTGCTTGAACTTCAAGTGAGCACCATGGCACTTGGACATGGGGAGTTTTTTGGTTTTCACAGTGGCAGGAGGTGCTATTGGCCAGAAATGCTGCTAAATAGCCTATAGGACACAGAACAGCCTCCCACAACAACAACAAAAAAATTTATCTGGCCCCAAATGTCAATGGTACTAAGGTTGAGAAACTCTGTTCTAAAGTGAGACTATCTGAGGTCATATCCTGACTCTTGTTTTACTGTGATTTGAGGCATGTCACTTTTGCAACACCAGCCACATAATAAATATGTAATAGATGTTAAGCATTATAATTTGCTTCCTCCATTGAAATGCAAATTCCTAGGAGGACTAAGCTTTACTTATGTTTGTATCCCTACCTGCCAGCACACAATGAATGTTCAGAGGCTATATAAGTAAAGCATTCACCCCTTTCTGAAAGTTAAGCCAGTTGCAAGGAAAAGGTAAAACCTTCTGCCAGGTACCAAAAAGACAAAGTCTGTCATGGCAAAACCTCTGCTGGTTTTAGTGTATTTATTATTTGTAGTTCATTGCAAAGTACAAATTCAAGGACAGAAATTCTCAGCAAGAATATTTAAGAAATCAGAAGATAAACACACACAACCATCCTGAAAAAAAAAAGCAAGTTCATGAAAAATAAATTTTATACCAATGATGCTATCTGGAGTGACTCAAATCAAAATGAGCTACTTACCAACAGCCCTAATGCAATATAGCACAAACACCATATTTTAATTTGAGTCAGAAATATAACAAGAGAATTTTAAAAATCTATTGAGCAATATTAAACTGGCACCTCAAACTAGCTCCTCAAAATGTAATGAATCAGAGCTGGGCATGGTGGTACATGCCTATAATCCCAGCAACTCAGAAAGCTGAGACAGGAGGATTGCAAGTTTGAGGCCAGCCTCACCTATTTAACTATACCCTAGGTAAGTTAGCAAGATAAAATCAAAATAAAAAATGAAAAGGCTGGGGATGTGGCTCAGTCGTTAAAGTGCCCCTGCATTCAATCCCCAGGACCAAAAAAATAAAAGTAATGAACCAAAATTTCTGACCCAAGTCGTTATTTGATTCAGTTGCACCTTTGGTCTTGGGCCTAATCAACTGACTGCTAAAATGGGATGGACAATTCTAAAGGGTCCTGAGGACTGTGTGGAAACTCTGTGATCATCTGTCTTCATGAGACTATTTCCACTCCCTGGGCTCAGGGGATACATGTGAAAATCCTCTGCTCATTTTCCAAAAATCCTTTAAGCCCACATAGAAAATAATACTTTCTCTCTGATAGACTGTTTATCCAAATTCACCAAAGGAGATCTTTCAAATATTATACTTCATTACACCAAGAAACAAACAACATACCTTTTCATTTCTTATGACTCATTGAAATAGGACTAAGGATGCTTTTCTTTATGAAGCCCCTCGTACAGGACTAGGCAGAAAAACAAATCCATTCTCAAACACAAGATATCTCCTTGTTGCCCAAGGGAAGCCAAGCCCTCCAGCTGGTTCTCAAATTAGCAGCCATTCCAAGACCACTTCTTGCAGTCCCTTCTTGAGACAGGTGAACAGACGTGAGATGGACACCACTTCGTAGGGGCTATGGTGAAACTGTGAAGTTCAATGCTGGTTTTAAAAGGAAGAATGATTTCAGTCCCCAGCTGCTGTTATTAGCAGTTCTGAATTATATGCATACTTTTTCTTTTCTATTTAATTAAAATGAAAGAGTGAAAGCATTTCTGGGGGCTTTTAGCACACATCCATGTGGCAAAACTAAACCTAAATCATAGGCCCAAGCATAGAGACTTCCAAGGAAGCCTCAGGGGAAGGAATGGAGCCCCACGCACAGTGGGGCCTGCTCTTACACTTCTGAGTTGAATTTTAGAGGAATTCACCTAGTCAGAGAAAAGGGAAGAGAGTACATGGAATAGAAGGCTCCACAAACACCAAAGCAGGGAAGAATGAAGAGACACGGGGACTTCCTAAAGTGGCAGGAGTGTTGTCTTCCTCTCCAGGGCTGTTTTCTTCCAGTGGGAGGAGGAGGGAGGAAGCAGAAAGACGCTCTACATTTCTTTCTTTGTTTTTCTTTTTCTTTCCAGGCCTGACAATACATAGACAACTTTCCTGAAATACCTGTGAATCAGCCTGGGTGGATCCTGTGGAGGCTGGGAAGTGTCGGTACATGGGCTGGGGCCGCCACCCTGGCTCCCTACACACTGTACTCTGCAAAGGGTGCCCGCCAAGGAGCACTATTCTATTTTGGAGTCTGAGGACAGGGAGGGCACAAAGGTGCCTCATAAATGACCAAGCACCCTCACCTGAAGCCCTGAGAGGCAGAACTCTGGAGGCCCAAGGCTTTGGACACCCTGCTTCCGTTTTCACAGCACCTTGATGGAATTGTTTTTGTCTGTTAGTTTTTTGTTTTTGTTTTTAATAAAGTATCCCCTATTTTTTTAACTTATTTATTTATTGTTATGTGGTGCTGAGGATTGAACCCAGTACCCATGCAAGCTCTCTACCACTGAGCCACAACCCCAGCCCTTTGTTTGTTTCTTTTAAAGCCAGATTACTTACTGGAAGGGAAACACATTAAAAAGGTGTTCACACCAATTTTTCTTTATCCATTCATCTGCAGATGGGCACCTAGGCTAGTCACATAGTTTGGCTGCTATGAACATGGATATGCATGTATCACTCTAGCATGATGCCTTGAATTCTTCAGGGCAAATACTGAGGAGTGGTACAGCTGGGTCACATGTGGTTCCATGCCTAGTTTTTTGAGGAAACTCCTCACAGATTTTTCCTAGTAGTTGTACTAATTTACAATCCTACCAACAGTGTAAAAATGTTTCTTTTTCTCCATATCCTCTCCAGCATTTATTATTATTTTTATTCTTGGTGATTGCCTTTCTGATTGGAATACTGCATATATATTCAAGTTGAAATTTCATTGTTATGTTTCCAGTTTTTATTTGAAGCATAATTTTTTGTCTTTTGGTAGTTATACATGACAGTAGAATGTATTTTGACATGTTACACGTACATAGAGTATAACGTCTCATACTTGTGGTTGTACATGATGTGGAGTTTCACTGGTTGTTAAAGAGTACTTTTTATGATCTCTGGTGATTCTCCATTGCTTTCATAATTATATACTTATACTAGTATCTAAATATTTACCAAAAAGTTAGTTCATTTCTTTAGTTTCAGTTTTTCTTTAAATCCTTCCTTAGTGGTATTTTATAAATATATTGTGAAAATGTAAAAAAAAAGGTATTCATTATCATTAGCCATTATAGAAAAACAAATTAAAACTACAATGAGAGGCTGGGTTTATAGCTATATAGCTCAGTGGCAAAGTGCTTGCCTAACATGGGTCCCGGGTTCAATCCCCAGCACAGCAAACAAACAAAAATACCACAATGAGATACCCGTACATGCCTGTCAAATGGTTAAAAATTTTTTTAAAAAATGAATAACACCAATATGATATGTCAAGAAATTTGTAATGTTTTGAACAACCCACAATAAAAAATTTAAAAAAAAATGAATAACACCAAATGCTGGTGAGGATGTTGAGAACCTGGATCAAGAATATTTCATATTACTGGAGAAATATAAAATGGTCCAGCCACTCTGGAAAATTGTCTGGCAGTTTCTTTTAAAAACTAAGTAAAAATACAACTATCCATCTGACCCAACATTTGCACTCCTGGGCATTTATCAGAGAGAAATGAAAGTTTACAGTTACACAAAACCAAGCACACAAATGTTCACAGCAGCTTCACTTAAAATAACCAAATACTGGAAATAACATAGGTGTCTCCTCCTAAAAGTGATGGTTTAATCAAAATCTCAGAGGAAGACAAGGCAGAGGCTGAGTAACCCAACTTCAAATTCAGGAATTCCTGATGTCCTCCACCTGAACTAACCGCATCTAGTGGCTGGTCATTCACTGTCCCACGTGGCCTTTACAATGCCCCCAAGGAAGCCATCGCTTCACCATGGTATTGGCTGAAATGCTCCTTTCTAAGGAGGGGCCAATGGTATGCCTGGAGTTCAGGCCCTCCAATCTTCTTGTAAGGAACCCCAAAGTGATCAGCTACTAAAGGCCTGGTCTCCTATCTACTGACCCCTTTGAATGAAACTTTCTCTCTTCCATCACCCAAGTCTCAAGGCTGATCAGCATTTTTAACAGCTGCATGATTAGATTAATTCAATAAAATTGTAATTCCAGGTGAGTTTCCTTAAGAAATATTTGATGAGACAGGTCTCCGCCAACCGTCCCGCTATACAAATGATTTTTTAAAAATCTGTATTTGGGATTCACATTTCCTTTGAAGACATGCTGAATTATTTTCTGAAGTTCTTAAATCTTTTCAAAGTCAGTGGCGCATCTGTAAGTGACATCTGTAAGCAGGTAAACCACCTGGATGGCATTCAATTCCAATTTAGGAGCTACTTTTATAAACCCACGTCAGTGTCATTTAGAGGTGCCTGGACCACCTTGCTCCAGGATGTCTGGGTGCTACACAGTATGACAGTGCCCAGGGAGCCCTGTGCAATAGAGAGACCCATGATGCTCTCTCAGCACAGCCTGAGGCAATTGGACATGCAAAGATCTATGCTCTGTACTTGATGAGCCCCCCTATCTTGCCTCTGTACTTGATGAGCCCCCCATCTTGCAGACAAGACTCCCTTTAGAGGCAGGCTGACCTCCTGGGGGGCAGGGTTGCAGAATCAGTGCTGAGTGTGCCCTGCTGTCAGCTCACTGCACCTCTTTCTGCAGCAGCCAGGAGCTTTTAACCTTTTTTTGACCTTTAGGGTTAGGAGTTCTCTTTTCCTTTCCACTAGTACTGGGGCAGCGAGGTAGCTCCAGAAGTTCACTTTTTCTATAGATGCATCTATGGAATCCATGTTTTTAAACAAAGGCCCATTCATTTAGAAAGAAAAGAATCCTCTCTTCGTCCCACTTCTGCGAACAGAATATTGATCTTTAACCAGACTCAAACACTCTCCAGGGTAACTATTTGAGCACACTTTTCCCCTTAGCTCTAATATTTCCAAAGCAACTATAATTCTTCTCAACCATCTCCCAGGCACAAAGGTTCAGCTTTCAGCACTCTGCTCATCTCTCTCTGTATTCAATACAGTTATTCCCCAGTCCAGCTAAAGCACAAAGCCCAGAACCAACTCAGGGCTCACTCTGCACAGAAGCCTGCCACCTTCCCCTGTTCTCCAAGTGACCATCAGTGTGTGGCAGAGAGAACCAGGCAGGCACTTGGGAAACACAGATGAGTTCAAACCCCAGCTGTGGATTCGGGACTGACAATTTAATTTCTAACACTCAACTTCCTTGCTGTGAATGGAGGAAAACTGATACATATCTTCCAAAAACTAAATGAAGCAATTATGTGGTATGCTTGGCATACAAGAAATGCTTCCAAAATCATAGTTTCTATTATTCTGCTTATGTGCATCCTAAGGCTGATCAGCATTTTTAACAGCTGCATGATTAGATTAATTCAATAAAATTGTAATTCCAGGGGAGTTTCCCTAAGAAATATTTGATGAGACAGGTCTCTGCCATCCTGTCCCTCCATGCAAATGATTTTTTTAAAAAATCTGTATTTGGGATTCACATTTCCTTTGAAGGCATGTTGAATTATTTTCTGAAGTTCTTAAAATCTTTTCAAAGTCAGTGGCACATATCCTCATACTACAGTCAGAGGCCTACAGACTGTGACACCCGGCAATCCACCACCTGAACCATTCAGGGAACTCCCTTTAGGATAACCTACATGGGTCCTCAGTGTTCCCTGCAACAACCCCTGGGAGATTCTCCTGCCTTCCCTGGGGATTGTGACATTTGAGGCCAATGGTGAGAGACCAAAAACTCTAGGCCAGGTCACAGTAGCAAAGAAAAGATGCCTGGAAAGACCTCAGGACCTGCAGGTCTTTTTTTTTTTTCAGTGCTAGGAACCCATGGCCTCACGCATACTAGGCAAGTCTTCTACTACTGAGTTACACCCACAGCTCTAGACTTGCAGGACTTGTAGCTTTTCAGTGTTAACCCATAGTCTGCAGGAGGCAGGAAGCAGCTCTGGGGAGAAATTTTTAATGTAGAGTATAATACCACAAGGTAAATAGCTTCACCACACTGTTCCATATGGCTTTTGCCTGAGATCGAAACTAATTGCCGTTTTGTGTACATTTCCAGGTTGGGGCAATAAGGCAACTACTGTCCAGTGCACTCGCCATCAGACCACCTCTGAGATCCACATGGCCACATGCTAACCAGCTCTTTCCATGGTCTCATTCCTCCCAGAAGACAACCCCTCCATCCTGCAAAGGGCAGGAGGAGGCTGGGGGTTTAGGAGATGTGCATGTGTAACCAGGCCTGAGTCATTCTCTCCAGAAGAGCCTCCAGCCCCACACAGCAAGTTGAGTGCCTGGAAGCTGCACTCAGATAAATGAGCCTAATGGGCTTTGGAGCAGGCTCTCTTGAGTGGACCACCTGTGCGCAGGAAAGAGGACAACCCCAAGGGTTAACACCCCAGGCTTTCTGCCTCATACTAGGGCCAAACCGAAGAGGGATTTCCACATCACACATCCATGTGTAGCCACAGCTGAGAAGACGCCTGTGTTTGGCAGGCAGGGGTACCCAGAGCTGCAGTCAGTCTGTGCTGCTCCGGTGGAACTTGTCACCACACAGTGCCAACTCCTGCAGTGTCTACATGCATTCCCACAGGCCTTGAGGGGACTCAGAAGTGAGCTGATGAGCTCGGGGTTCATGGGTTCACACCAGTCGCCTGCATGGGTTTTGCCTCCACTCTATCATCTGAGGACAATGGCAAAGCACAGCCTTGGGACTTGAGGAAGTGCTGGTCAGGTTCTCTTGTGTAAAGTGAGCTTTGAAAACCCAAGAGCCGCCGGGTCCTGAATCCCTGTGAAGGTACATGTGCTGCGGCCTTGTCTACAGAAAATAAAGCTTCTCCAACCTCAGAAGGGCACGCACCCACCCAGCCACCAGACTGGACACAGGGAGGAGAGAAAGCCACTTAAAACACACACACACACACACACACACACACACACACAATCTCTAGCTCAGTCACCTGCTTTCTTATGGCTATAGTGACTCTAAAAGACACGTGAGGAAAACAGAGGAACTAAGGGAGGAGAGCAGAGATGGAGCCTTCCACATCCAAATGCTGGGCCTTCTATGTCTGGATGATCTGATCAGTCTCCACCTCTAAAACAGAATGAAAAGAGTGGGTCCCAGGGTGTGTAACCTGACACCCTCTACCAGCAGCTGAATACCAAGGATTGTTTTTAAACTTCAAGTTCTGAGCCTGGTAACAAAGTGAGCCTTTCCTGGTGGACCTCCTTGGAAAAATAATTCCTGCTGCCTATTTTGTCAGCATCCTGGACTTGGGATGACCTGCAGTGACTCAGGGTACTTGGTGAAGGCAAGTTAGGGACCCACTTAGAAGCACTTTTCACAACTGAGAGAAGGGGCAGAAGAAGAGGACTCCCTCTATTCCCAGGTGGTACTTGAGTCATATTATCTCATTTTTATGTCCACACTAGACCATGAGATGGGGACATTATCCTCATGTTAGAGATGAAGAAACTGAAGTTCAGAGAAGTTAAGTCTCTGCAAAGTCTGAAACAGAGCAAGGGTGTGAAGGGTGTGAAGGTCTCTCTGGCTCCAGCTGCCCATTCTCCTGCAAGATCATCCTGCTTCTCTGCTTGGCAGAGCAAGCCTACTCCAACACAGACCTCCTAAAACCTGCAACATCAGAGCTCTCAGACCTCGTTATTTCTTGGAGGGGGAAGAGGTAAATATGTCAGAATACTCCCTTAGTATCCTGCTTCACTTTCAAATGGAAGAGAATAGTGGAGATTGCAAGCCCAGCCAAAAAGGCTGAGGAAGGACATCACGACTGCCTGTCAGTTTCACACAGTTACTGTTTATTGAACATTTACTATGACCAGATAGTGTACTAGGCACTTCACACATTACCTTATTTAAGCCACAAAACCATAAGTCTGGTATTATCCGTCCCATTTTACAGATGATGAAGTTGGGGGCAGAAAGGTACGACATTTCTCTAGGATCACACAGTCAGGAATTGGCAGAGTTGAAGCTCAACTCCAGGACTGCCCTGTCTCCATGACCAGGCTCTCTACCCAGCATTATGCTGCTCCCACCCCTTCTTCTCTCGGTGCTCTTCCATAGACTCAGTAACACTTGCTGAGCAGAAGCCCCACTACTACCAGACCATGTCCCTCTGATCAGCTGCAATGGAGTTAAGGGCAATCTCAGGCCCATTTTAGCCTCACAAGGAACAGGGCAGCTGCCCACACTCTACATCTTCCATCCACTGAGCATCCATTTGTGTATCAAGGTCTGGTGGAGACAGCGCCTTCTTCCATGCCAACTTCCCAGAATCACTGAATCCAGAATGATATCTTTGCTTGACCACTTCTAACAGAGGTAGCAAATTCCCCAAGGCCTTTTCCCCAGACTTCTTCCCCGATGGCTGCTACCAAATGCAATTCTCTGCTCCTTGTTCCACAACACACACCGAAGTTTTCTGCATTTCACATTCCCACACCGATTCATTATTTATTAACTCATATTTAATGAATGTGCTTGTTCAAAGGTGATACAACTTGTTCTTGAGTTTTGCAAATCTCAAGTATGCCTGCGGGCATCAGCTTTGTCTTCGAGGGCAGATCCCCAAGGGCAGGGACAGCATCAATTAAGACATTCTCTTCAGCACAGGTACCTGCAGACAGGGATGTTATATCAGTGCCTACTGTTTAGGCAGCTGCAATATGCAATGTGCACTTCTCAACATGGGCAGCTCCCAGGCTCCATGAGAAAAAGAGACCGAAGTTTCTAGATCTAGTCCAGGATCATACATAAAAGGCACCCAGCATAGAGTTGCTGAATGTAGTATTTGCTTTAAAATACTTAAGACTTTGCTGAATTCCTCTTTCACATTCCAGGACACAGATGAGCAAACCACTACAAGGTACTAGAAAAATCAGTGCTCCATGAAGTATCCACAAACTCACAGGGCACTCTGTGCACTCTCCCCTCAATTATTCAGGAGCTGACAGCCCTGTTGTAGGAAGATTGGACCTGCACTTTGTGGCTCCCACCCGCTTTGTGGCAGCCTTACCCTGTGTCCCTCCCCAGTGACAGTGAGCAAACCACAGCTAGAGGGGGCTGCATGCAAGGTCCGCAATGGCTGGAATGGTCACTTAGGCAAGAGGAGACAATATCTCGGCTGAAGAGGAACCAGGGTATTATCTAGAATGTCTGTTCTTCCCTGTTCCCCTACCCTCCACCCCATGTACCCTTCAAAACTGGCTCTCTGTGGGCAGAAAGGTTGTTTGGGATATAGTCCTTTGCAATTTCCTTTTAAGCACACAAAGGCAAGACTACCTCATGCTAGTGTGGTGCTTGCCCTGGTCCATCCTCTTTTCAGGAAAATTTAAAAGCAATATCATAATATTCATAATTAAAACTAAGAAGGCAAAAATACACTCTTCCAAAATGTCTCTCTACACACTAATTCATTCCAGACTCTTAAAGACCACATGAGGTAAGAAGATAAAGTCCAAAAATATACCCATTTTACAGATGAGGATACCAAAGTCCAAAGAGGCCAAGCGCTGAATGTGAGTCACTAGTCCTTCCAGCACACTGCACACCTAGGGTACATCCAGAAAAGTTCTTAGAGGAAGGCCCCGAGTCTCCCAAATTACTTGGAATTAGCAAGATGCTCTGTTCTAGTAAGTGCTTAATGGTGTGATGACTATGATGATGAATGAGGGAGGTTAAGAAAATGAGAGAAAGAAGAAAAGGCTTCACTAGCCTCATACAGATTGAAAAATCAATTGCAACACATTCAAAATGTCCCCAACCCTAGCACATTTTGAATCTGTAAGAATTTCTTATTCGTCCCTAACAAAATCTCCTAGCCATTTCTTAAGCCACTGGCAGGCGGTTGGATTTTCCACTTGACATTGTTAAGAGATTAAACTGTTTATCTCATTGTCATACACAGGCTTTTTCAGTTTCCTGCTAATACATTCAGGTTAGATAAGGATTACAGAAGTGATACTCCCAAGTTCCTCTGCATACCAGCTGGCATCCTTTCCCCACACATTTACAAGGCCTGTTTTCTTTCTTTCTTTTTTTTTTAATCTAGTATTTAGATAGCCAACTTGTAAACAGAAAATAGTATACATCCATGCCTAAGCAGGGGATCAGACAAACACCAGCTCTATACAACTGCAGAAGCAGCACTCATGAGGAGATTCTGCCAAATTATACATTTTACCACCCAGTCACCAATTGCCATAGAGAAGAGAAAAACAAATTGAGCTGAGCCTGGAAAGAATGTCAGTGAAATTGGAAAAACACTTGCTGGGAACTGCCTGGGGGTGCAGTGACCTCCCTTGTAATTGCCCAGGTCCCACCAGCTCACAGCATACCAAGAGAGATTGCAGATCAGAGCTGGGTGCATGGCCAGTCACCAGGGAACCAAATTCCTCCCTCCCACAGTAGGCAGAACACTCCCTGCAGTGTATGAAACTATTAAGTGCTGGTAATATAAAATTTATTACAGCTTCTTCTTGGAAAACAGTACAATTGGTTTATTCATTCTGATTAAAAGGATGGGAGTGGGAGGGGTCCAAATGCGGAGAGGTAATGAAAGAAAATTTTGCCCATTCTCCAAAGCCAAGGGCAAAACACCTCATTCCTGCCCTCGTGGGATGCACTCACTGAGAACAACTTGAAAAAGTAGCAAATGGACCACCCTTTCGGGAAAGGTCTTGGCCAAGGTCTGGCCTTTACCCTGTGCCTCATGAACACACATCACTCTATCTGGGTTAATCTTGGTCACCAGGTCAACGGAAATAATCTCAATGCCTTTGTTTGTGATCCTCTATCATTTCATTTTCCCTTTCCACCCAGAATCTTACCACAAAAGTAAAATGCTAGATTAACAGGATAACTGAGCTTCACGAGGAAGGATCCTCTTTAGCTGAAAATTAACCATCTCCACTCCAAGTTGACTGAGTCATTTTTCTACTTTTCAGAGATGGGGAAATAAAAACATATCCTCCGCTATTCTGAAAGAATCATACACAAGTATGACTTGCAGAGGTTCATTCTGTTTCCTTATCATCTATAGCTCCTATTTTTGGGTTACTTTTTTTTTTCTTTTGGCTATGCCGGGGACTGAGCCCGGAGCCTCATGCTTGTTAGGCAAGACTCTACCACTGAGCAACACTCCAGCACTGGTTACTTATAAAATCTAATGGCTGGTCAAAAACAAGAGAAATAATTGCAGGAAATTTTTTAAATGCAATATTGGTTAGTAGCCCAAAGAGATACCTTTTGTTGAATTGGTTTCCATGACATGATAGCAAGTCAATAAAATGCCCAAGTAAAGCTCAATAAATGGAGAAAATCAGATTTTTAACAGTAAACAGAAAATAGTATAATGGAATTATCGAGAAACACACCAGACAAGTAAGTCACAAGCTGAAGTGTTGGCTTTCCAGTGAAATGATTATCCTAAGTCAATTGTCCTCGCCCATAGCCTGGAAGGCCCTTGTCTCTAAGTAAGAAATATCAGAGTGGTCTGCCCTGCACAAACACTCTGCAATAATGTAGCATGCTTGACCTTGACCTTGAGACTTATATACAGCAGTGGGCACTTCTGCTGACCAAGCCCTTCACCCCCATCTTTGAGTCCAAACCTTAAAGTAATCAAAAGGAAAAGACACTAGTAAACAGAAACTTTAAGGTAAGACCAGCCTTATTCTAAACAATCAATGAAATTGCATTTCAGGAAAACAACTATGGTCCCACAACAGCTTGTGAATATAAGTCTTTGAGAAATGAAGTTCACCCCAGCCTTTCTGGCTGGGCAGAATAATTTTCCAGGATTGTATTGGGATGAAAGTGGAACTAAAAACAAAATCCTAGGGTTACTACAGGATTTCTTCCAAGGGGCCCAATGAGTTTTCCAGACAGACATTGCCTCACTGGTACTCACAATGTCTCCCAACTCCATGTACACTAACATGTATTGAGCCTCTACTAGTGCCAGATGCTATGCTAGGCACTTTCATAAACATTATGTCACTGAACTCTTGCCACCCCATGAGGTCATGCCGACTCATGCCACTTTTTCAGAGGGCTTCCAGGCCAGGTGTAGACTAGGTTTTCAATCTGGGTCTCCTAAACCCAAATACAGCGTACTTACTAAAGCAGCAAGGTCATAGGAATTAGCAATGAATTTGCCTTGACTGGACTTTTTTTTTTTTCCTTCTCTTTTTTCATCTTTTAGGTGGTTAGTAGGTAGGTAATGTGAGATACTTTCATTCATTCATTCATTCATTCACTCATTCCTCTAACAAATGTTTCAAGAGCACACACTGTATTCAAAGCCAATGTGGATCTTCCAAGGTGAGTAAAGAACTTGTCTACTAAAGAAGTTTCTTGAGTGAAAAGAATGGAAACGCGGGTCCTGTGACTCTACTGAATCTTTCTGGCTTTGCTTTCTTTATCTCTAAAATGTGAATGTTGGGGTTGGGGTTGTGGCTCAGAGGTACAGTGCTCGCCTAGCACATGTGAGGCCATGGGTTTGATCCTCAGTACCATTTAAAAATAAATAAAATAAAGGTATTGTGTCCAACTACAACTAAAAAATAAGTATTTTTTTTTTTTAAATGTGAATGTTGGAGAAAATGAGCTCTAAAGATTCTCCCAGAGCCAGATCTAGATAATGTTCACTATGGAAACTCTAGAAAAGTTGTTTTTTCATAACAAGCACAAAGGTCTAATCCCTATTGAGATCATATATATTCTAATGTCTTTCAGCCAGAGACTTGAACTCTTTAAACTAAGAGTTTTCTCCTAGAAAAGTGGATCAGGGCTGCTATCTCCATTAGGAAGATGTGGTAAAGGAAGGGGGACTAGTGAGCAGATAACAAGGAGTCTAAAAGGATCGTGGTGAGATTTGGGGTTGGTGACAGTATTACAGCAAGTTAAGTTTGACGAGAGTCAGGAGACCAGGTTGGCAGATTCTTCCAGCTCTCCAATGTGGCCTTCCATAGTCTGGCCCCATGGTTCTGATGGAAATGCTGGGTGTTTCTGCTCTGTATACGGAAACCATCTGTAGCACCGTCATTACTTGGTTCAGTAAGTATACCGTCACAGTATACCTTCACAGGACACTCAGAAGAATTGGTCGGTCATGTAAAATCTTAAACAGGCAGCTGGCACTCTAAAGGACTTTGCATATGACCAAAGAGGTCATAATTGGGCTTGGTGTGATTTTTTTAAGGCAATGAACAATGAATGACTCACAAAAAAATGTCATTCCCAATGTCAATTTTACCTAGTGAGGAAAAAAAAAAATCACTGATAGGCACACTTCTCGTGGGATTGACAGCACAATGTACAAAACCTCCCATGCCAAGGTCTCCTCTCCTATCAAAATCTACAGACCTAGCCACACCAATAGTGTACCCCAACATAATTTAGAAGAGCTCCTTAGTTACTTCTGAAATCACCTGCTAAATATCTGAAGTCTACAGCGTTATTGTTTTTTTTCTACCAAGATATAAAATCCCTTCCATTAAATACTTTAAAAATCTAACTTTAGGTAAATAACTTGAAGCCTGACAAAATTAGGAAAGTGACTCGGCAGCAAACTAAAGTTCAAACTAGCATTTACAAACTGGAATCTATTTCTCTAAAAGCAGCAGCCAAATGATTTACTGTTTTCTTATAAAACCTAAAGCCTAGATAAGTCTTGAGCCATATTTTTGCAAAAATCTAAGCATTTGCCTGAAAATGCTGAGAATCAACTCCTCTTTTTATTTGAAAGGATTTTAAGCTGTCTAAATACGTTCATCTTTGATGAGATGCGGTCTTTGAAGTGATGTTTTGACTCTGTTAGCAAAGCCTCAGTTTCCAAACTTAAACATTGGAGGGAATCAAAGATCCCCTCCCTCCGTTTTTGTTGTTGTTGTTGTTGTTGTTGTTGTTTTTGTTTTTGGTAAACAGAGTACACATTTTAGTTTAACGGTTTGGGCATCCTACCAGCAGTCTCTAAGAGCTGTCGGATTACTAATGAAAGCCTTAGATATTATGCTGATTTCTTTTGATGATGCTTTTTAAATGTGAAATTACAAAGAACCATTCTTCCAGTAAAGAAATAGAAGACAGGTAGATCAATAAATTGATCTCAAATAAAAGCACAAAATTAAAGGTGCTCAGTTTCTGCCTTGGTGCCAAGGGCCAGACGAATCTTGTCACACCTCTTATCGCCCTGAGGCATACTTCATGTACACTGGGTTTCAAATAGCATGTCTACAATTAAATAGAGAGGTATAACAAATGGACCCCAGGAGATCTTACTCCTGCAAAAGGAGAAAACTGAGCCAGAGAGGCAGAGCCCATGAGTGTCCTGGGGTGCTGCTGCCTCCCAGGTCTTGGTTTCCTCATCCCTAACCAGTAACACCTGGAAACTCACATAAATGACTTGAGTCCTCCCAGATCTAGAAGCTGCTGAGGATTTGCCAGAAGAATCCTTTCCAGAGAGAGGGCTACCCCACCTTCAGAAAACAGTCTTGTGCAGCCTGAACTCATAACCCCACAAATCTGGGCCTTCAACGTTCTCATCCATAAAAGAAGTTTCCACTTAAAAATACTCACTACCAGATGCATCCTTTTAAGTGCCCCTTAAAGTTTAGTTTGGTTTACCTAAAAATAAAATTTGTATATACTTTTCAAAACCACAGCCATTTTAAACTGCTTGAATATTTCTGCTATGTGTAAGAGTTAATTTTTCAGTATTTAAAAAAAAAAAACAGCAAAACTAGCCCCCCCCCAAAAAAATCCCAATGGCCCTTAAAAGTGTTAAATGTCAAGAAGTCAGGAGGTTGGCAGTAGTATACTTCCTAATACTGACCCCCAGGTTTTGTTGTTGTTGCTGTTTTTACACCTGGAAAAAGACTTTTGGAACAAATCAATAAAACCTATTTTTATATTAATGTCCATATATTAATGTAGTACTTTCCATCTGGTGTCTTAATGGCCCAGATACTCTTACATGGAGTGATAAAGGAAAATAAAGAACTGATGATTAGGCTTAGTTGTTCTAAAGGAGAGAAACCATCCCTGCTCAGTGGAATCAAGTTCTGCTCAAAACAGTGCGAGTGTGCCTGAATTTAAGCCACTGCAGATCAGGTGTGTGATATGACTTCTGAGCAAACTTCAAGAGTCTGATCCTTTAGAAGCTGTCACGCCCAGCCTGCACATCACCTTGCACAGGATCATTCTTCAACAGGAAGAAAAATGTGCTACAGGATGTACGCAGGAGAGGGGTAACTTTGTAGGAAGGTAGAGCAGTATAAATGAATAATTCTCAGGGTCTAATATAGGTCTGAGGGCCAGGAATTGGGTATGTGACTGGGACACTGAACCTGCATGTAAAGTGTGCACAAGAATGAATGTGAATATGAGTGTGGGTACGTGTGAGTGCAAACACATGTGAGCATGTATTAGAGTGGGTGCAAGCATCATGAGAGTGAGGATGAGCATGCCGGAGCAGTGTGAGAGTGTGTCCAGCTGTCGTGTAGACAGTAGTGTCGATAGAGACAGCCAAGTGCAAAAAAGAACTCCATGTAGATTATGGTACAGACAGTGCAGGTTCAGTTTTATCTACCAAACACTGACAAGCCCAGCCAACAGGCCTGGTCAATAAAGATGTCTGGACTTCGGTAGACAAAATATCAATCTCAGGTAATCAGGTTAACTTTTTGACCCAATGAGCAGATGTTTTGGTATCACAGATAAGGTTCCAGTGTCACAATCTGTACAAGAAATTTTTGCTGATCCTGCAAAACTCAACTAAAGCTCAAAAGCCCCTAGGATCCCATAATTTCCACTTTGTTATCCATCCTTGCCCCAACGCACACACATTCTCCCCTCTCCCTCCTCCCCTGCCCAGCCCCCATTAGCTTCAAATGATACAGAGAGCAGAGATGGTAGGGAATTTTTCCCTGGTTCTACTCCATGGATGTCTGAAAACCTGTTTAAAAGTGGGAGGTAGTTTGGACAACAGGTCGCCCTCATTTCCCTCTGGACCTGTTAGCTAACTTGAAAAACACCACTTATCCCTCTGGTTTCTCAGTTGGCATCCCTCTGGCAAAGGGGAAAAAAATTATCACCTGTCATTATTTGTCTCCTCTTTAACTTATTTCCAGACAAGACCTCTTTTCACACATCAGGACACATAAACTGTTTCAATAACCAGCCAACAAGAGCTGCTAATCCACCACTAGAAAGGGCAAATGGAAACTTGGAGAACAAGTTAAAGCAATTTTGGGTGTGCCAGCAGTGCTTCAGGGTTTCAAAAGCAAATGAGAGGAGTGGATAGAGGACCACCTGTTATTCCCTAGGCCCCTGATTGCTGGGCAAGAGGGCAGAGAAATCTGGGTCACACCTTCAAAGAGAAGCATTTTCTACCTGCAGTTTACCACCATTCCCTCCAGGTGGATCCCCCCTCCCCGAAAAGTGCCCACACCTGACAACAGGTGCACAATGCCTGGGAACCTGTCCTGGTCACAAAATTCCAGGTTGATTGGATCAGAGTTTGCATATATATTTGCCTCTGGATCATCAGCAGAAGGCAGAGTTTCAGGAAAAGAAATTCCTGGTCTTCAAAAATTCATACTGTGATTTCTGAGGTGGGAGTAAGAGAAAAACATGTTTTGGAGTCCAAAATCATAGTAAAGGCTGCTGAGTAGAAATATAAAGCACCCAGTTATGGTGAATAAAGTTATTGAGGTACAATGAATAGCATTTGGCATTCAAGATGAAATCAGAAGGCTGCCTATCATTCAGCCTTTCACCCAAGGTAGCACTATAACCCCTCACACCCTGAGCTAGGAAATTCCCCATGCTCTCTGGAAAAGCTAAGAGAAAGGCCAGACCTTTTAAGAAGTGCTAGCTTCAATGCATATGTCTTCTGAAAGATATTCTGATCCTCTGGAAAGTGAAAACAGCCTTCAGCTGAGATTAACCATGTAATAGAAATAAACTCTTGTCTACTGCCATTGCCAGAACAAGATGTCTGTATGAGACTCCAAAGAGATGCACACGAAAATGTACCTGAAATGAACCTGTTCCAGCCCACCTGCCTTTGGAGATGCCACCCAGGTGCCTATCTCAAGCAACTCAACCTAATATAAAATTGTTACGAAAGAAACTGTCTGGGAGCTGGAGTTGTGGCTCAGTGGTAGAGCGCTTGCCTAGCATTGGGTTCAATCCCCAGTACCGCATAACCACTAAAAATATTAAAATGACAACTAAAAAAAAAATCTTAAAACAACTAAACAAAAAAACTTTTTAAAGAAACTGACTGCTTGGCCCAGAGCATGGTTTTCATTTTAATTCATACATCAAATTACACCTTAGTACACTGACCACACTAATATTGCAATGTCCTATCCTAACTAAGGCTCACAGGTTGCTCATACATAAATGGGCCACAACCACATCTACAGGTTTCAGAGCCCTGTCATAGAATCACATCACTCATTTTCCTGGCCTAGTGGTGGGTACTGAGTTAATTTGATGGCATCCTTAACAATCTGAATGAATCACAGAATAAAATGTTTTGCTTATTCAGACAAAAGCTACACTCAGCAGCTCTGTTCACTATCTTTGGGGATTAATCAGGAAGTTTTGGATGACATGAATATTATGTTCCCAAGAGGAGTGATGATCTATGGGAAGTACCTCAAAAACTTGTTTTTTAAGATGTCCATGGAAATAACAGTGGGAGTGACTCAGATTCACAGTCCAATCTATAAAATCCTTGCCTATATATTCCCCAGCAGAGACACTTGAAGAGAAATATTAGTTGTGACTGACACAGGACCTTGGTCAGAGTCATTACTCATTAAAAAGTAATAAAACTGGGGACACATAAGGATTCAAAGGTCTGCTGAAAGTAGCAAGAGTTCTAGAAAAATCTCAAGGCAAGACTTACCACTTTGGGCTTCTGCTGGTCCAGGGTATGCAGGAATGCCGCATTAGGGTCCAAGGTGCGCTCAGGGTCACTGGAAATGTCCTCTTCTGAGTCTTCATAGGAAGAAGAGAAGCCCGTGGAGGAGGCAGAGGAAGAGGACAGTTTCCTCAGAGGCAGGTTGCCCCGAGGGCTTCCCTGCACCTCCTCCAAGCCCCTGTCTTCCTGGGCACCCACATCCGTAATGATGACTGCAGGTATAGCTGGTATGTTGCTGGCACTGCAGGTCTCTCCCAGAGAAGGTTTGTCCTCTTGATTCTGGGGCAGCCACTCCCTGTTGGGGTGAGCATCTCTGTCCTGCAGCTGACTTTCCCAAGTCCCCTCCGATTGTACCCCTGTTCCACACGTCCAAGCCAGACCAGCTTTCTCCATGGGGCCCAGCCAAGCCCTGGAGCTCCCAGGCTGCACATCCACTCTGTCCCCAGGAAGGCACTGCTGTTCTTTCAGATCTTTTGCCATTTCCCAACAGGGCAAAGGCTCCAGCATTCTGCCAGAAGAAATTCCCGCCTCCACTTCTCCAGTCCCTGGCTGCACTGTGCAGCTGACACCAAGCAAGCCCAGTGTTGAAGACCCTTCCCCCACTCTGCCAGAGAGCTGCGGGGGTTCATGGATCACTGAGACCTCACTTTGGGTCTCTGCAGGACCTAGAGAGCCCAGGTCTCCAGAAGGCCTGGACGAGCTCAGGGCTTCAGATGGCTCTGAGCTTTGAGCATTCACAGTCGCATCCTCTGGCCTTTCACCGACTTCTGGCTCTCTGGAGCCTGGCAGGCCACAGGGCAGATTTCCCTTCCCCAACTTCCCAGGGGGCTCTCCACCTTGGGACCCGCTCTGCTCTGGGGTTGGGCTTGTCTCACTGCCCAGGAACTGCCCCTGCCTCTCAACCAGGGCCTCCCAGGGGTGCAGGCTTCCAAGCTTGCAGACTGGATCAACCAGAGCAGGATCCTGTGGACGGTGTGGTCCAGTGGATGTGGCTGTCGCAGTCACTGCTGTGTTCATCATTAAACTCCTTCCCACCAGCTCCTCTGGGGGAGTTTGGCAGCTCTGAGTTCCCGAAGAAGCGACCCTCTTGTTAGTTTCCATAGCTAAAAATGAGTCACAAGGGGTACTAGCAGGGGTCCCTTTCTCCATCCTCACGGAATCCTTTGCACTCTGAGCCCCAGATCCTGTCGTGGTGGCCTGGCCAGGAAGAGGTGCCACTCCCTCCTTGTCCTTTGAGGGGCACAGACTGAGCCCTCCTCTTCTCACAGAGTGGGCATCTGAAGCCTCTGAATATTGCTCACCCCAAGATTTTGTCCTTCGTTCCTCACTTGGGACGCATTGAGCCAAGACCCTTCCAGGGGGCTGGCTGCTGCTGCGGAAAGGGCTCGGGGAGGGCGAGCGAGCCCTGCTCAAACGTGGGCTTCGGGGCGCCTGAATGGCACAGCTCTGCGCCTGAATGTGCGCCTCGAAAATGCCCACTTTCTGGTTCACCTGCACGTTCTGCAATTCGCGTTGCAGAATTCGCAGCTTCCTTTGGGCCTCCTCCGGTCCCGGCGGAGAAAGGGTACCGGCGGCCACCACCTGCTGCCCATCACCTCGCAGGCGGCCCGCCCAACTAGGGCTGCCCACGCTACTGCTGCTGCTGCTACTACTGCTGCCACCGCCGCTGCCGCTGCTACTATTCAGCCTGCGCCGGCCGCTCCGCCAGCTCCCGGGGCTCCGGGGCTCCTCTGGCGACAGCGACTCGGCGGGGGGGAAGAGGAAAGAAGCTCCTCTCCCGGGGCTGAAAACGCTGCCCGGGCTAAGCACGGCCCTCCCAGGGGGCAGGGGCGTCTCGCTGCCGCTGGGCCCCGGGCCGCCGCCGCTCTTCACCTCGTCGGCACTATTCATGATCACCAGGCTATTGAGTGCATAGCAGTACACAGCCATAGTACTGGGTCCGCCGCGCTGCCTGCCTCCGCGACTCGGGTTCCAGCTCCGCCGCTGGCGCCTCCTCCTCCCGCGGCTCCTGGATCAGCCCCGGAGGCCCGGCGGCAGCAGCTCCTCTCGCCGATGGGGCTGCATGGCCTCGGCGGCGGGCTGGGGGCACAACTGCGGGCTCGGCCCCCGCCCAAAGCTCCATAAACAACCGCGCTTCTGTGGAGACACAAGGAGAAAAGTCAGGACCCCAGAGGGCGCGAAGGAGAGGGTGGGGAGAGCCCGCCGGCAAAGCCCAGAGGGAGCCCTAGGACCCCAATCTGTTCGGGACCGGGTGCCATAGGACGTCTCACCTATAGGGACTACGAGGCTCCGGGGGAACCCATGCCCGGCTCCCTCAGAGTCAGCGCGGTTCTGGGTACGCGTTTCCCCGGTGTGCTTAACCCGCCCCCCTACTCTCGGGTTTGGACCGGCTTTGAAGTCCTTTCAAATTCCAAATTCTAAGATTAGTCTTGAAGCCGTGAGGATGGGCGAGGGAGGATGTGCAACTACTTGGTCCCCAAGGGTGCTGTGCGCGGAGCGCCGCTGACCCGTCACACTCGGCCTGAGCAACCACTGGCTATCGAGGGTAACGGCGCAGCCCTGCTCCACCCTCTCGGGACATCAGAGACCGAGTCAGGGGGAACCTGAGCAAGACCTGCCTTCCCCAAATAGCTGCCAGCGCCCGGATCTGGAGGGCGCCTGCGTACCTTCCTGACCCTGACCCTGGACTTGGGGCTGTGTCTCTCGGCCTACTAAGGCCTGAGAGAGCTGCCCGGCTGCAGCCCAAGCATTTTCAGCACTGGCCTTGTCGCCTGTCCCCAAACAAGTGTTTTTTGAGTGTGGGGCGCGCCTGCGCACGCCCGGGACAGGGACTCTGCAGTATATTGTACCGGAACCAATACTCACCGCCCCTCTGGTTGCCGCCCCCCGCGGTGGTGTGTGTGTGTGTGTGTGTGTGTGTGTGTGTACGCGCGCGCACAGCTACTCAACCCTCCGCGCGCCCCGTTACCGAGGACGCGCTGTGCCTGCGGGCTTCAGGACCCGCGCCGCTCCAAGGAACTCCGGGCTTTGCGTGGCTGCAGACGGGTGACTAGGTGCGCAAACCCGGAGGAAGGCAATCTAAGGGCGGCGATATAAGCCCCGGGAGCAGTGCAGCGGAGGGCCGGGCCTCTCCTCATCCCGGGCAGCCTCGCCCGCCGCCAGCCGAGCCTCCCGGCGGCCCAAGCCCCGGTGCTCTGCAGCACGCCTGGGGGAGGTGGCGCGGAGAGAATAGCCCGGAAGGCGGGCTGAACAAACGCCGAAAATTCGTCTCTCCTTCTCCGGCCCCAGGTCCCACTCCAACGCCTCCCTCCAAAAATCAAAACCTCGTCACCGTCTCCCTAACGCACCCCTTTTCGCAGTTTCAGAACCCAGAATGGCAGATCCGCTCCAGAGCGTAGTGAGGGGAGAGAGGGCTCAGAGGCCAGAGCCATTGAAGAGCCGCCAAGCTTACCTGCAGTTTCTCAGATTCTCGGGTCCTGTGTGGACTACACGCCGACCCAAGTAGGGTCGAGATGCATTTAAGGCAGAAATGCTCAGAAATGATTTCCTCAACAATCTATGGAAGACAAAAAAAAAAAAAAAAAAAAAGTGCGAAAGAGCGAGGGTTTGGGGGAGGTCCGCCGCGCAAGGGCCAGGCTATCCCGGCGGTGGCGACGCCAGGCCGGCCCTGCACGCCCTTCTCCGCGGTGGAGATACTACCCCTGTCAGTGTCTGCTCCGCGCTACTTCAGTGTTTGTTCAATGTAAGATTAAAAAAAAAAAAAAGTTGGTGGCGGGGGTGGGGGGAGGAGGCAGAAGGCGGGGGCTAGGGGGAGGAAAGCAGGAAGGAAGTTGTGAGCCCGTCTGGGGTTGAACTCAGCGGAACAAGTTTTTCTTTTCTTTTTTTTTTTCTATTGCTTGGCAAGACCGAGGGAGGGAAACACTTAAAAAAAAAAAAGTTTCCATTGTTAGCTAACCAAAAAAAAAAAAAAAAAAAGCCTTTTGACTTCTGCTGGTTAAAGATATACGATTCATTTTCCACCCCTCTCTCAAGGCTTGCTGATGGCTAGCTTTATGAAACTACTTTTGAAAAAAATGTTTTTTAATAAAGTATTGAGTGTGTGATCTAAACAAAGCAGCTCCTGAGGACTTTTTGGCATTTAAAATGGACTAAAAGCTTGTCAAAACGGTTTGTGTTCTTGTACACAAAATATGCAAATGTAAAGAAGGTACTTTGTGGGCACCTCCTTGCAAAGTTGCAGATTTTAAGTGCACCACAGTAGTATTTTGGAAGATTGGTTGGGCTGTGAACTGTACAGGCTTTGCAGTGCAATTGTTAGAGGTGTAAACTCGCCTTTTTGTTGCACTTTTATCTATAGATGCACACAGTAAATGGGATATTTGCATACTTTTGCACTTTAATTCTCAAGGTTATTTTAAGAAAAAGCATAGTCCTGGAATTAAGCAGACCTAAGCAATGTCTGAAAACCCCTTGAACAGTCTGTTATAGGACTGAATTATTTTCAAGAGATCTCTCCCCCACCATCAGCCGGAGGGGAAGGAACTGCCAGCCAACATTACTGGGAAGGGTATCCAACCCTGATTAGGCCCTGGCACTGCAAGTGTGTTTTGCATAATTCCTTAAATCTTAAACTACAGCATTTAGTGGTAACAGGGAAACACAGCTGCAAGGAGATTTAAAAATCCAAAGGCTGAATCGGTCCTTATATTCTGATTAACTAAAATTCAGATGGAAATTTTGACTTTGCTTGAAGCAAACAGATCTGCTACTTGTTTATGTAACAATGCTGTTTAAGTGAGCAAAGCAACCTGCTGCTCAATCAGGAAAAGATTCATGGCAATGCTGAAACCATGAAATCTTCTAGCCAAGGATTCTTAGGAAAACAGAGACTGTTGAATCCCTCCTAATTTTTAAAAACATGCCATGAAAGGATTGAACCTAATTCCCCTCCCACCCTCGGTGGGGTTAAAGAAAAAGCCCTGAGTTTATTTAGGTGTTAAACTTAAGATCTGGGAAGTTCCTAAGAGAAGCCTGCCCTATCATTTTTTCCTAATTTTGCTCTCTAATGATAACAAAAAGGAGTTTTCAGATTCCAGGATACCCACTTATTGGAGTTCAGTCTGAGGGACTGTCATCCTACGAGAGGCTAACTTTATACCTATGTCAGGTGTCATGGTAGAAGCAACCGAAGGACCTAGCGACATATACAAGAGGCACAGAAACTTTGCTTCCCAACCCTTGGACAGTTAAATTTCCCAATCATTGTCACCTCACAGTCAGACATCTTCAGGCTTATCTACTTGAAAAACTCAGGCTTCCTGAATGAAGAATTCTTGGTCAGAACATCCAGCAGCTGTCAGGTGTGACAAGGAATTTCTGCCTTGTATGGAGGTAGGACTTGATGGTAATTCTACCAGTCTGAAATTCTAATTGTGCCACCAAGAGCAGCAAGGGATGGGAGAAAGATGGAGCAAAACCCATGTTTGGAAGCCAGCAGAGTGGGCTTGCATCCTGCAACAGGATGCAAGTTGTCTTCCATGATTTTAAATGAACACAAACATTTTTATATACTGCTTATTATTTGCCAGACACTGTTCTAGGCACACTATCAATATTTGCACATTTTTATTCCCTTAACAATTATCAGGTAGGTATTACTACAAACCTCATTTTACAGAGGAATAAATAAAAGTACAAAGAGGTGAGCCATTTGTCTCCCACATCCTGCAGCTTTGGTAAGTGGCAAAACCAGGACTTGAGCCTGTGCAGCCTGGGTCCAGAATCCTTGCTTGTCACAACTTTTCCCTATACTAGCTATCTACAACTGTAGGAAAGTTTTCACTAATGTTTTAGGTTTTCCATGTGCCTACTTTTGGAATGGAATTTTATATATCAAAGCTATGAAATTGAGATTACGTACTTAACTTGTAAAAAGCATCTAGAAAAACCTACAGTCAACATCATACTTAAAAATGAAGGATTAAACACTCTCTAAGATCAGGAACAAGGTTAGAACATCTGCTCTTGCCTCTTTTATTCAACATTGTACTTGAAGTCCTAGCCAGTGTAATCAGAAAAGAAAAAGAGATACAAGGATTCCAAACTGGAAAGGAAGATGTAAAATTGTGTTTAGATGATGTAATTGTCTATACAGAAAATCCCATGAAATCTTAAAAAAAAAACTACTAAAATTAGTAAGTTTAGCAAATGATTTGTTTTTCGAGGGCTGCCATAAGAAAGTAACACACACTGGGTGACTTAAACAACAAAATTTATTTTCTCACAGTTCCAGAGACAGAAAATATGGAGTTAAGGTATTGCTGGGGTTCATATATTTTAAGGCCTCTCTCCCTGGATTTTTTTTTTTTTTTTTTTTTTTTTTGTGGTGCTGGGGATTGAACCCAGGGCCGTGTGCATGTTGAGACATGCATTCAACCAACTGAGCTATATCCCAAATACTCTCCTTGGCTTTTCAGTGACCATTTTTTCCCTGTATCTTCTTATGGCCTTCCTTCTGTACATCTTTACTTCATAACCTCTTCTTTTAGGATACAATCATATTGGATTAGGATCTACGCTGATCATCTCATTTAATCTTAATTGCCATTGTAAAACGCTGTTTCCAAATACAGTCACATTCTGAGGTGCTGGGCATTAGAACTACAACAGCCCATAACAACAAGTTTTCAGGACACAAGATCAATATACCAAAATTAATTCTATGCCTATGTACCAACCATGGAGAGTTAAAAAAAATATTTTAAAATCAACAATACCTTTACAATAACATAAAAACTTTGAAATCTATGTATAGGTTCAACATAATCACAATATCCCAGTAGTTTTTATTTTCTTTATTTTCTTTTATTTTTTGGTACTGGGTATTGAACTCAGGGGCACTTAACCACATCTCCAGCCCTCTTAAGTATTTACTTTAGAGACAGGGTCTTACTGAGCTGCTTAATGCCTTGCTAAATTGCTGTGGCTGGCTTTGAGCTCCTCCTACCTCAGCCTCCCAAGCCTCTGGGATTACAAGTGTGTGCCACCTGCCTGGCTTGGTTTTATTTTATAAACTTCTTAGAGAAATGCAAAAGATCTAGAGTAGTTAAAACAACTTTGAAAAAAAACATAGTGGAAGGGCTAATACTATCTGATGTTAAGACTTACTGTAAAGCTACAATAATCAAGACAATGTAATATTGGTGTAAAGTAGATCAATGGGATAGAGTCCAGAAATAGACATACATGTGAAAAAATTGATTTTTTTTACATAAGTGCAGAAAATGGAGAAATAATATTTTTAACAAGTGGAGAAAGAATTCATTCTTTTAACAAATGGATGTTCATATGTAAAAACAAAGGAAAAAAATAAATAAAAGAAAAAACTTTTCTTTTGCATATTTTGTATCACGTATAAAAATTAACTCAAAATGTCTCCTCAATCTAAATGTAAAACCATAAAACTTTTATAAAAAAACAAGAGAAAAATCTCTGGAAACTTGGGTTAGACAAGTATTTATTAGAACACAAAAATTAATTGTACTACATGAAAATTTTAAAATTTCCTCCTCAAAAGATACTAAAAAGAGGGGCTGGGGTTGGGTTTGATTCTCAGTACCACATATAAGTAAATAAATAAAATAAAGGTCCATTGGCAACTAAAAAATATTTTTAAAAATATTGAAGAGAATGAAAATGGTCTGTGGGTTTATAGCTCAGTGATAGGTACTTATCCAGAATGCATGAAGTTCTGGGTTCAATTTCCAGACCAAAGAAAGAGAAAAAGAATGAAAAGACAGACCACAGCCTGGGAGAAAATTAATAGTCAAAAACTGTCCATCAAGAAGTGAATGGATAAAGGCTGGGGTTGTGCCTCAGTGGTAGAGCACTTGCCTATCATGTGTGAGGCACTGGGTTTCATTCTCAACACCACATATAAATAAATGAAAAATATAAAGGTCCATCAACAACTAAAAAAAAATATTTTACAAAAAAAAAGTGAATGGATAAAAACAATTTGTAGTATAAAAGAAAAGTACTACTGATGTACATACAACATGATGTTGAGTTTCAGAACTCAAAATAATTAAGCTGAGTGAAAGAAATTAAGCTAGAAGAAACTACACCTAAGAGAAACTATCTCCTGTATGATTTCATTAATAAGAAATCCTAGAAAATACAAACTAATCTATAGTAACAGAAAGCAATCTGGTGGCTAGCTGGAAATGAGGGGGGTTCCTTGGGGAGGGGCAGAAAATAGGGAAAACAAAGAGGCACAAAAATACTTTTGGAGTTACTGGATATGTTCACTATTCTGATCATAAGGATGATTTCATGAGTATATAAATATGTGAAAACTTATCAAATTGTAAAATGTTAAATATGTGCAATTTACAATATATCAACTATAAATTAATAAAGATATTTTAAATTTTTTTTCTTTTTGTGGTGCTGAGGATCAAACAAAGGACAATGGCTCTGCCACTGGACTATACTCCCAGTATATTTTTTAAAAACATAGCTATGGACAATTATAGTCTTTGATGAGGATATTATTGTGACCTGATGTCAAACACAGTGCTTGTTATACAATATTATTCTGAATAAAATGTTGAGTAATTTATTCATTTAATTCACTCATATATTTCATGGGATTACTCCATATCCCCTTTGTGCTCCATATATAGCTCTTAAATTATATGCTGCTCTATATATTAATCTCTAATTTTCCTGTCTTTCTCTATTCTCTATTAGATAGTGAGGTTTTTCAATAGCAAGGATCCTGGACTAAGTTCCACATGAATGGATCTATACATGTTTATTAAAGAAAGAGATGAATCAAGCAATCCAGCGAATCATTATGCAAAAGAACCAAGAAATCAGCACATTGGGAGAACTGCCACCTCTTACTTCCCAGAGAGGAGGAAATACTTCTCACTGCCAGGTTTGACCAGGGCAAGCATCAGCCTTCCCTTTCCCCTGTACCCCTTTCTGGAAATTTTAGCTCTGCAGTTTCCCAAATACCATTGGCCCAAGGCATGATTGAGGTCACCAGGCTGAGTCCACAAATAAGGAAGCAGCTTCACACTGCCCTTCATCTCAGCCCTGCCCCCCTGGACCCTTCACCACTCATTTCCTTGGCCTTTCTCTTGACATACACAGTTCAATAAAGCATTCGTTCATTCACGTGTTAGAAAATTCACTGTTGAGTATGAACTCGGTCAGGTCAGTGAGGTGAAGGACACACAATCCCTGCCCTCCAGTCTAGAGGCGACTCATGAGTACATCCAGAACGTACTATGCCAACCTTTCAGCTGCTGCTGGGGAGGATGAGAGGGAGACATGGCCAAGACTGAGTCATGATTCTCATAGTCTCTTCCACTTACTCTAGCTCAGTGTCCTTGAGCAAGTAAACACTGGACCTCAGCTTTGAGATCTATAAAGTGGCAAGCATTATAATGCCCACTTCCACAGCATTCTCAGAAGACCTTTTAAATAATGCACACATGAAGCACTCCAAAAGATATGCACTTCTTACCACTGAACCACATTCCCAGCCCTTTTTATTTTCTAATTTGAGAAAGGGTCTCTCTAAGTTGCAGATATGCTCTTTTTAAAAGCTAGGTGTTCAACTCCCTAACATCTCATACCGAAAGAAAAAAAAAAAAAGATCCAAGATGTATTGCTGCTAGCACAGAATCCGCCTTACACATAGAAAGCACTCAATACATAGTTGCTTCTAGACGGAGCTTCTTCAACATCAAGAGACCCCTGCTTCCTATGCTGTCCTGATCTCCTGGTAGACAGCACTAGGAATACTAGGTGGGGTTGGGGTAGGGGTGCAGCCTGTAGTCCTGCCAAGCCATTTTGCTCTGTTCTATCTTCTAATAACCTCTAAACAGCTATGCCCATATTTGGGCATATAAACCTACATCCCACAATGCCCTTCCAAGAGAATTTGCCTGCCCTACTCCCTGAATGGAAATGCTAGGTACCAAAGGACCATTCTGAACTCATAGCTAACCAGACCAGGGAAGGCAAGGGACTCAAAGACAACTAATCGGCAGTCTGGCTAGTGTACTGGCACAACTATGAGAGAGTCAGTTGAATTTCTCTAGCGGGACTTTGGAGTCCTTGTTACAATTGAGCAGAAGCCAGGTACAACGGCCGCTGCTCTAATCCCAGCAACTAGGCAGGAGGATCTTGAGTTCAAAGCCAGCCTCAGCAAAAGTGAGGTGCTAAGCAACTCAGTGAGACCCTGTCTCTAAACAAAATACAAATAGGGATGGGGATGTGGCCCAGTGGTCAAGGGTCCCTGAGTTCAATTCCGGATACCCTCCCCCCGCAAAAAAAAAAGAACTGGGCAGAAAAATTACGAGGTAAGCTTAGGGCCTGTGAGACATATCTAAGAGTTCTAAGGGATAAACCCGAAAGGAGCAAAGGATGTCTGGGTGAGTAGAAAGGAATACAGAACAGATGTGTCAAGACAAAAGAACCACAGTGCCTGGCGCGTGCCAGGGAGAGAGAAAGCAGGGAGTCACCTCATTTGCCGGTGGCTTCCAGATCCCATCCCCATGAGGCCTGGCAGTGTCTGTCCTGCAGTACTTCCCAACAACAAACTTTGCATCCACTCAGGCTAGCTAAGAACAGCTCTGTTCCTTGAAACCCAAAGTGCCTTCACTATGAGGAAGATCCACATCAGGACTGACTGGCTAGGTCCTTAGCAATTTCCTGATTCAGGGAAGCAGATGACTTATTATGTAATCTGAGCTCACCTTTCAGTGGGAAGCCAACCAGATTCTTTAGAAAGGGTGAATTTTATATTTTGGGAGGTGAGACCAGGAAAGCTAGTTGCTGAAGAAATACAGACTGGTTTTCCAAAGTGCCCCAGGCTCAGCATGGATCTGGCTTCTCGGTTTCCCCCATTAACTTGGGTTCTGAGGGACCACCTCAGGCCAAGGAAATACCAGAGAGGCTGAGAAGACAGAGTAGTTTAGCCATTTGGAATGGTCCAGTCACCTGCCCTGGGAAGTCAATTTTTTTTTGTTTCCATGGGAAGCCACATTGTTGTTTTTTATTCATACCCCTTCTCATTTCTGGCAGAAGTCAGGTTTGAGATTTGGGACTAGTCCTCTCTTCTGTGTGGTATGAGAGACACACAAAACAGATGAATTCCTTTTATTCTAACTTTTCTTCTCTAAGAAACTTTGCTACCCTTTATTGCCTTTCCCATAGAATGTTTGGATTGGCATTCAAGGGCCAGCTTAAATCTCAGGCTTCTAAATTCTTCTCTCTAGCCACTATGCCTTTCCCACATGTCTTGAATTCTTTCTTGGCTCCCTCTCTTCTCTTGAACTTCTTTTACCGCCCACCATCATGTCAGCCCCCCTCCCATCAGTTCTACAGTGTCTTCCTCATAAGAACCCTTCTTTGAAGGCTTCAGTGAGACCTCCTGCTCCTGGTACATCAGCACCATTAGGTATCCCTCCTTCCATCTGCACTGCCAGTGCGCTGTTCACTCTCCCCATAAGGTTCTTGAAGAGAGAAAACAGCTGTGACATTTCAATGAACAAGTCCACTCTTGCCCCTATCACCTAATACCTTGCTTTACATACATTTACCCATGATTAATTCGTTAATCTTTGAAAAACACATTTTCTTAAACACGGGCTTAAACATACACACGTGTGCACATGCACAGTCTTGCTAATTACTCTGCCATTACTAACAGGTGACAGAATCTGGGAGAGCAAATGTGATGTATGATTCTACATTGATAATAAGAAGAGAAAGTTTGTTTTGACATTTCCCCCACCCCAGCCCCTGTGCTAGTTAGATACCTTTCTGAGCATACCCGGTATTATGATAGCTTTTTCTTCATTCCTTCATTCAACATTTATTAAACACTCCTCTAACCACCACTCTAGTAATCTACTACCTTTTGTCTCCTCATTCCATTCCCATTTGCAATGCCTGCTGCATAGAAAGCACTTGATGAATGTTTGTTGAAAGATCAATGTTTCCAACTCAGGCAAAGATAATAGCAGAAATTTTTTAACCTCTTGGTCCAGGGGGTGTTTTGTGGTGGTGGGAAAAACCAGGCCAACTGAAAATATTTCTGCAGTGACAATGAAGGTACTTAAGATATAGTCCATTTACATTTGGATGCTGAAGGACTAACCTCATTTCAAACTGACTTTTTCAACTATCCAAATTGCACCATTGGAATGGCTTGTTGCAAATCTGACTCAGGCATGGAGACTCAAAAGCTGGTGACAGTCATTATCTGAGCCAATGGTTTTATAAAATGTAGTTTTTCATTGTCTAGAAACAACCATGATAAGAACTGATAAGAGATGGATTGCAAAGATGTGACCCTGCTTTTCATATCTGACTGTGAACTTAGTTGATTCAAACCTGCATGTTAAAATATGGCATCAAGACTTCATTTTAATTTAATGAGCCCAAATCATCAATTGAAAGTGCTGGAGATTGCCTTGTGTATGCTAGGCAAGTATTCTACCTCTGAACTGCACATCTAGCCTGCTCTTGTTTAAGTCTTAAATGGTAAAGGTGTAAGAAGCAGCCTCAGCATCCTTCTCTGGATAACTGGATTTGTGTAACATCCCTGGACTCCCAAGGACAAAAATGAGGGGTGAGAACAAACATACAAGATATGTCAATTACATGTTTGATGAAATTTACATGTATCATCCTTTTTTGAGTTTTTACAGTGGCTCTTATATTTGAAAGGTCCCAGGAAGGCCAGAGAGAAAGAAAGGGACTTGAGTCAATTCAGATCCATTATTAAAGATTTTAAGAACCGGGGGCTGGGAATGGGGCTCAGTGGCAGAGCGTTCACCTAGCATGTGCAAGGCCCTGGGTTCAATCCTTAGTACCACATAAAAATAAATAAATAAAATGAAGTTATTGTGCTCATATACAACTAAAAGAATAATTTTTAAAAAAGATTTTAAGAACCGGAAGGGAGTATTAAGTTTACATCCTGGGTCTTAACAGACAGAGGCTCAGAAAATGTCACTGTGTTATATTCTAACAAAATAAACAGCTATCTCCAGCAGAAAGGGGAAGTTTCTCTTGCCTCCCATTTCTCCTTTCCCTCACAAGGAAGGGACGGTGACCAGAGATCATATCTCTATTGCTTGCAAACTACCCTCAGTTGACATTTCAGGTATCTAAGGTTTATTCTGCACATCCATAAATGCAGTCTATTCAGCTGTTGTTTAATTTATGGATGCCCTGTTTTAGCTGTTACTATTATTATTAATGTTTTTCATTTACTCATCAAACTATTGCTGGGGTTTCCAGGCAGAGGGGTGGAGGAGGGACGGAGCTGAAGAGGGATTGCACTTGTTTTTTGGAGAACTCACAGACCAGAAGGGGACCAGACTTGAATTGACTCAAGTCCCTCTTAAATTATTTTAAGCTTTAAAATAATTACCATTCAGTTTTATATATGATATCATAGCTTTCAAAGTGTCAAGAGAGCACAGTGGTGGGTTGTCCTTGTGGGTCTCCACCTCTAGGGTCTTCCTTTAATGGAATAGCACCGTCAGGCACTGTGCTTGACTCGTCCACATTCTGTCTCCATCTGGTGACAATGCTCCCATCCAAGATGTTCAAATCACAAGAAGGATGGAAATCCACAGTAAGGAGCTCTGAACTCCCATGTGCCACATCAAGATCAGACATCTTTTCCAAAGATACTGTGAAAAGCACCACGATGAATGACTTCAAGGGTGAGATGCAGAGAGTGCTCACGTCAAGGTAAGGCAGAGGGTGAGAGGTCACTGCTCTTTCAGTGGCCCCCTTATATCTCAGCAGCTGCTTCTTGCTTCTTGCCATCTCACTGTGGGTGCTGAGCTTGTTGCTGTGGAGGGTCAAGAGCAGAGCCCTGTTAGTGGTCAGGGTTCTTGCTGGCAGCAACAGAAACTGAGTCTTGCTTCTAGAAGCACAGGATAAATTTACATAAAGATATTGAGGAGCTCATAAAATCACCAAGAATGCCAGAAAATCAGACTCGGGAAATACAGCAGGAGGGAGGGAGGCTGCCCAGCCCAATCACACCCAAGAATCAATCCAGTGCCACTTAAGGCTTTGTCAACATAGCTCATGATGTGGGCCTTGTTACTCCTGAAAGCTGGATGTGGCCAGATCACCGCTACCATCACCACCAAGATGGCTTCTCCATGGCCCCTGCCTCTTGGTGTCAACATCAACTGGCTGTTCGTCCCTACTCTGTTCTTAGTTACTCTCCTTATATCAAAGAAGACATTTGGCATTTGTTTTTTAAGGATTGGCTAGCTTCACTTAGCATAATCTGCTCTAGTGCCATCCATTTCCCTGTAAATTCTATGATTTTGTCATTTTTTAATGCAGAGTAATACTCCATTGTGTATAAATGCCACATTTTTTTAATCCATTCGTCTATTGAAGGGCATCTGGGTTGGTTCCACAGTCTTGCTATTGTGAATTGAGCTGCTATGAACATTGATGTAGCAGTGTCCCTGTAGCATGCTCTTTTTAGGTCTTTAGGGAATAGACCAAGAAGGGGAATAGCTGGGTCAAATGGTGGCTCCATTCCCAGCTTTCCAAGAAATCTCCATACTGCTTTCCAAATTGGCTGCACCAATTTGCAGTCCCACCAGCAATGTACAAGTGTACCCTTTTCCCCACATCCTCGCCAGCACTTGTTGTTGTTTGACTTCATAATGGCTGCCAATCTTACTGGAGTGAGATGGTATCTTAGGGTGGTTTTGATTTGCATTTCTCTGACAGCTAGAGATGGTGAGCATTTTTTCATGTACTTGTTGATTGATTTTATGTCCTCCTCTGAGAAGTGTCTGTTCAGGTCCTTGGCCCATTTGTTGATTGGGTTATTTGTTATCTTATTGTTTAATTTTTTGAGCATGAGAAGAAGATTAACATTAAACAGAGATGAGAGGTGGGAGGGAAAGGGAGAGAAAAAGGAAATTGCATGGAAATGGAAGGAGACCCTCAGGGTTATACAAAAGAACATACAAGAGGAAATGAGGGGAGAGGGAAAAATATTACAAGGGGGAGAAATGAAGGTCAGTAGAGGGGGTAGAGAGAGAAGAGGGGTGGGGAGGGGAGGGGAGGGGGGATAGTAGAGGATAGGAAATGTAGCAGAATACAACAGACACTAGTATGGCAATAAGTAAATCAATGGATGTGTAATTGATGTGATTCTGCAATCTGTATATGGGCTAAAAATGGGAGTTCATAACCCACTTGAAGAAAAGTGTGAAAGATGATATATCAAGAACTATGTAATGTTTTGAACAACCAACAATAAAAAAAAAAAAACAAAAAAAACATCAACTGGCTGCGTCTAATGGACTGAGCTAGGCGTGTGTGTGTGTGTGTGTGTGTGTGTGTGTGCGCGCGCGCATTCCAAAAGGAGGCTGGGGAAGCCAGCATCTGGGACTCAGAGGCTAGGCAGCTAATAAACCTTTAGAGTCCCCTGAATCCTCAGGGCTTATTGTTGGGTCCAATAGGACCTTCTCTTTTTAAATAATTAATAAATGATAATATGTGAAAAGGGAAGAAAACAAACTTTCATTCAAAAAACAATGTTGAAGGACCATATGTCAATGTTCCAAACCATGAGGATAGAGCAGGGAGCAAATCAGACCGGCACTGACGTCAGGGAAATGGGGAGTAAAGAACCAGTGTGCATACATGCACTTGCATGTGTGTGTGTGTGTGTGTGTGTGTATGTGTACATGTTTGTATGAGATGTTAATGAGCATCATGGGAAACGAAGCACAGGGAAGATTGAGGACTTTGTAGAAGTGGTCAGGGAAAACCTTCCTGCTAAAATAATGTCTGAGCAGAGGGAATCATGTGTCCACCTGGGGAGAGCATTAGCAACATTGGAACAGCAAGGGCAAAGGGCCTGGGGCAGGAGGATGTCTGAGCAGTCAAGAAGCAAATAGGCCATTGTGACTGGGGCAGAGAGAGTGCTGAGAGAGTTGGGAGAGGATAAAGTGGAGGTTTTACTTAGAGCATTGGAAGGTTGGAAGGTTTTGAACAGAGAAAGTAAAACCATCTGACTCACACTTTAGAAGGAGCTCTCTGGCTGCCGGTGGAGAATGGACTGTGGAAGGGCAGAATGCAGGCAGGCAGAGCATCTACGGGAATCCAGAGACCAGCAGGAGAGAGGAGTTTCTGAGCAGGAGGCAGAGTTTGGATGCAGTTGAAGGTGGAATTACCAGGATTTGATAGATTGGATGTTTCATGGTCTTCCTCCCACGCATGCACATATATACATACATGTGTGTACATGCACCAATATTTGTATAAACATGCATAAGTGTGTGCTTTTGTGCAAAACAAGAAAACCATAATTCTAACCAGAGTGCTGTTTAAAAATTAACACTAATTTGAAACACTAAGTAGAAAATAAAGAAAAAAGAGATCAGCCTTGAACTGATTAATGCAAAGCCCCAAATCCTGACCACTAGGTAATAATAATCATAGTGATAGTTGTTTCAGTGCTTATGAGGTGCCAGGCACTGTTATAAACACTTTACATAGGTCATTTACATGCATTAATCACTTAATTATCCCAGCTAAATCAGGAGGAAGGTAATATTATTATGTCCATTTTATAGGTAACAAAACTGCTGTATGGAAAGTTTGAATAAATTAGATAAGGTCCACTTACAGAAAAGTGAAGTTTTGCCTGTAAGAGATGGAATAATTACTAAGTAACCATTTAAGATATAGTAGGAGCTGGGGCTCAACTACCCACTGTAAAATGAGGGCATCAGAAAGTACAATCGCATCATAAATGTCTAAATCCTTCAATGCCACCAAATAAAACATATCCCCTTTGCCTCCTTTGCATTATAACATTAAATCAAAACAATTTATGTTTTTAAAATGTCTATGATGAGCAATTAAAGATTAAAGAATAGCTTGATTTCATAAAATATTTTTGTTTGTACTTGTAGCACCCAAACCCATGCACTTATCCAACCACCTACCCACCCATCCACCCATCCGTCTGCTTATCCACATGGAGAAGTATTTGAATCCTACTGTGTAGTGAGTTATTCATGGCAAATGAAGATGTTACAAGATAGCAATACCTTCAATGTTAGTGTAAGAGCATGGATTTTGGACTCAGTTATGCCTCCTGGTTTCAAATCCTGACTCAACTGTAACTTCAGCTTCTGTATAACATGGGGCAAAATCTTTAACTTCTCTAAACTCCTTCTTAATCTCTGGGTAGTTTTATAACTAGAACACAAAGTTCACTGATTTATTATCCCACCTTTAAAGGAAAAGTATTCTCAAGGGCATCCCAGTACTGACAAATCCATTTCTATTATAAAGTTGCTTAAAATTGTACATAGAATTGTGTGTAAATGCAGTGGTGGTATGTTTGGGGGTCTTATGTAACCACAAGACCAAAGCAAATTTTGAAATAAAATACAACCTCCAACCCTACCCTTCCCCCACTTCCAGAGACAAATAGCTTTCCGACACTTTTCGATTGGCAGCCAGTCAGAGATAATACATTTTACATCATTATTAAATATATCCCCAGGTTTACTAACAAGTATCCATAGAAATAAACAAGAGCTAGATTCACTAGATAGATAGGATTATCTATTCAAATAAAGGCTTTAGACTGGAGCTATCGCTCAGTGATAGAGCACTTGCCTTAGCATGCATGGGGCCCTGGGTTCCATCCCAAGTACCATAAATAAATAAATAAATAAAAAGCCTCTTGGAACTTACTTACTTTTATTAGTAGGATGCCTTCTGATAGTGTCTTTGTATTCCCTTCTACTCCATTTTCCGCCCAAATGCTTCTCTGATCCACTAAAGCTGGTTTCACTACCTTCCTAGGACAGGTTACAATCTTCTCTTTGGGAAACACTGTGCTTCTGGGAAACAGAAATTGAGCCTTTGTTGTCTTTATAGCCCCAGCACAGAGGCCAGAGTCAACGTTTATTGAAAAGAAGGAATTAAATTTAGTGGGTAAATCGTTTCAGTTTTTTAAAACCTGAAGAGGAACATGGGATCCAGAAAGGCTGATCAACTTTCCCAAGACACACAGTCACAGGTACGTATTGGAACTTAAGTTTGCCTGGAACTAAAGCCTGTATTCATTCTACTTCCCCACTGTTGTGGATGGTTCCCAAGAAGCAGAACCTAAGACAGGGTTTGGGGCACTCTCTCTCCTGAGAAAGGTGGCAAGGGAGGGAAGATAGGACAAAGGAAGAATGGCTTGGGAGGGGAGGCATGTGCTCTTAGCTGGAGACAGTTTCTTCACTCTGGTCCAGCAGAGACCCTGGAGCTTGGATAACACTGCAGAGTTCCTCCGGGCCTCGAGGCAGGAAAGAAATAAAATGACTGATATGTGACCATCAGTCTGGCTGTGGAGCACTGGGGCAGAGGATGAGTAATTTCCCGGGTCAAACAGCTCCCATTTGCCCAAGGGGAATTCTTTGAAGAGGGGCAGCTGTGAGATATTAAAAGCCCAAAGTCAAAGCCACTGGGAGATGAGCTCACCACCTGGTAAAGGGAGCTAGGTGAGACATCAGCAAAACCCATTTGAAAAAGTATTGCAACCTTAGTGACTGTATGAATGAATCAATGAGTAGGTGTGTTTAATCAGTAATCAAGTGGAAATGATAATGTGTACTTCAGGGAGCCATTAGGAAGAGTAAATGAGATAATGTGTCTAACTCATTTAGTCTAGTGCCCAGCACATTGTAAACACATAATAAAAAATGAGCTATAGTAAAAGTTAGCATTAATTTAGCAATAATCAACCATTCATGTTATTAATGGTTATAATTTTGCTTGTGAAGATTGGCAATGAACCTTCCCCTGAAGTCTCCACTAATGAATGAAGAAGGATGATCATTCGTAAAACAGGAACTCCAGATTCTGCCCTGGGGGACAATCCTTTCTGGCTCAGAACTGCTTGAGGCAATTCAGTAACTAAAGCCCCTTGGAGTGCACGTCAGTCCAGATTCCCTATGGCTCAATTTCTGTGTGACTATGAGGGGTAACGGTGGCCAGCGTGGCCTCTGACACTGATCTCAGAGACTCAGAATGAAATCATTCCTTGATTCCTAACATAAGTCCAAAGATGTTGGATAGAGGCACTAGGAGCAGGAGAGAAGGGATAAGCTGGGAGATCATGGGATGTTTCCCTAGCCCTGAATCTCCGTCCCAACCCAGAGAGCTGACTCAATCTCTAAGTCACTATTTGTGCTGAGGTCAATGTTTCCAGGCTCTGAGTCATCCCAGAAGGTAAAGCTTCCCAGACCCTTCCCTGGGCCCACTGTCTAACACTCAGCTTGTCCTGCCTGGTACCTGTCCACACCCTCTCTCTTTGCCCCAGTGATCACACCCTCAAATTACTCACACTATGCTCTTGAGTGAATATAAAGAGAAGCAAACCATTCCTGTGGCTAAAAGTGTCCCTTTCACATTGTTTTTGAGATTACTGCATATAAATCTGCCTTTTCTTTTCATACCTTGGAAACAATTGGGGTGGGGGTTGGGGGTTGGGGGTGGGGATTCGGGGGCAGGTAATGATGATGGGGCTGAGGAAGGAAGAAGGTGGCACATGGAGGAAGTCAAACTGGGCATAAATGTCTGCATATTTTAAGTATTTTTTGGAACCTGGAGTTTGATGGAATCAGATTTTTCAGTGTCCAATCTTTCCCTGACTTTAAATGCAAATAACTCGCTCACCCCTCTGTCCCATTGTCTTCTCCTTCTCTTCTTCGCACTACATTGCGTCAGCCTCCACCCTTGCTGATGACTCCCCAAACTCTATCCAGCTCTCTTCTCTCCTGAACATCATTCCCAGTTTTAAGGCAGCCCAGAAAATCCAAACTAAGTCTAGGATCTTCTGCCCCTTTGGACTTGACTCTTCCCATTAAAAACTGAAAGATAAGCCAGGCCCAGTGGCCCAGTAAATCCCAGTGGCTCAGGAGGCTCAAGCAGGAGGACTGCAAGTCAAAGCCAGCCTCAGCAACAGTGAGGTACTAAGCAACTCAGTGAGACCCTGTCTCTAAATAAAATACAAAATAGGGCTGGGGATGTGGCTCAGTGGTTGAGTGCCCCTGAGTTCATTCCCTGGTATCCCCGCTCAAAAAAAATAAAAAAAAAACCCTAATGACAACACCAACTCATTAAGCTAGAAATCCGTCCTTAGTTCATAAGAGACTGACTTTCTTACTCATATCCTTCATCCCACCTTAGTCACCAAGCTCTCTCATTTCCCCTGCAACTCCTGATGTGTCTCAGACCCACCCCTTCCTCTCTAATTCTGCTCCCATCATCCCTGCCTGAACCATAGCAAAATCCTCCTGCTTCATTTCCTCGCCTGTCCATTTACCATCCATCCATCCTACAAATGTTTATTGAGCATATACAATATACCAAGCACCATTTTAGGATCTGGGAATGCAGGATAAGGTAAACAAACACAATCCCTGTCCTTTTAGAATTTACATTCTAGTGGGATAACCAGATAACATATAATAAATAAAGGACTTCTGGACTAAGATGGCAGAAGGAAACTTTCTCAGAGCTTTGTTCTCCAATGCTTCAACAATACTACCCCTCCTCCCCTCAAAAAAAGGTAAAGAAATTGAAATAAGGAAAAGAAATTTGCGAGCACCAATCAAACTAAGAGGCAGTAATCTCCAAAAGCTGGTAACCGAGAAAATGAACAAGGTTCTGGAGTGGAAAAGCCCAGCAGGGCAGCTGGTCCCCACTCTTCTGCAAGCTGCGGTGGAAAATCAACAAGGTCCTGAGAATCCTCACTAACACCCAACATTGAGCACCAAAGTTGACTTACCCATTTCCTCCTCTGACTGACAAGTAGTACAAGTGGCTGTTATGGAGAAAGGAGCAACATGGGACAAGTGAATAACTGGGCTGGTTCTGACCCAAATGAAGGATCCAGGGCAACAAACTAAATTTGGGCAACAATGTGAAGCCTGAGTTTCTGCACCCCTCCCGCCAGGGGAACAGTGTGTACCACCCCAACCAGGAGGAATAAATCATGACATGTCTCCAAATGACAGCAGATAGAACAGAGCCTGAACATTCTAACCACTAACACTGCCTCTGAGTTTTCCTGTCGCTCCTCTCCCAGTTCCCTCAACTGTCCCAATGAAACCAGAGAGGGAAAAACAAAACACAAGAGGCAGCAAGTCCAGAATCTATCAGAACAACTAAAATGAGTGGATGAAGTTCCCCAAACATGAGCAAAATTAAAAGTGCAGCAACTATAAAACCACACTGCAGGGTGGAAAACCGGAGCGCCATATGCAAAGGACCAGGAACCCAGATGAGAGGAAATCATAGCTCAGGCCACAGAAGGTCGCTCCTCCCCATTCTGCATATCACGCAACTTAATTAGAATGTGGTTCCATCCAGTGGAACAAGAGCTCTGAGATGAGATGGTAGAATAATAGAAATGAGGGGAAACGAGGGGAAAGTAGCCCAGAGCCTGGGAGTCAAACCTGGTTCCTAGCCCACTCCCATCCCACAGTCGCCCACCTCCTCTTCTTCCAACATGCCAGATGCCACTGTGTCCTTTGCCAAGGACTTCCTGGCTGGTGGAGTGCCGCAGCCACCTCTAAGACCACAGTACTGCCCTTTGAGCTGGTCAACTGTTACTGCAGGTACTGGATGTCAGCAAGCAAATCACTGCAGATAAGCAATACAAGGGCATTATAGACTAAGTGGTTCATCTCCCCAAGGAGCAGGGAGTCCTGTCCTTCTGGCATGGTAACCTGGCCAATGTCATCAGATACTTCCCCACCCAGGCTCTCAACTTTGCCTTCAAAGATAAATACAAGCAGATCTTCCTGAGTGGTGTGGACAAGAGGACCCAGTTTGGGCACTATTTTGCAGGGAACCTGGTATCAGGTGGTGCCGCAGGGGCCACATCCTCTTTTGTGTGTCCTCTTGATTTTTGCCCGAATTCATCTAGCAGCTGGTGTGGGGAGAGCGGAAACTGAAAGGGAATTCAGCATCCTCAGTGACTGCCTGGTTAAGATCTACAGATCTGATGGGATTAAGGACCTGTACCCAGACTTTAATGTATCTGTGAAAGGTATTAGCATCTACCAAACTGTCTACTTCAGTATCTATCACACTGCAAAGGGAATGCTTCCAGATCCCAAGAATACTCACATCTTCATCAGCTGGATGATTGCACATTCTGCCACTGCCATTGCTGGGTTGACTTCCTATCCATTTGTTACTGTTCACCACTGCAGGATGATGCAGTCAGGGCGCAAAGGAACGGACATTGTGTTCACAGCACAACTGACTGCTGGAGGAAGATTGATCGTGATGAGGGAGGCAAAGCTTTTTACAAGGGTGCATGGTCCAATGTTCTCAGAGGCATGGGTGGTGCTTTTGTACTTGCCTTGTATGATGAAATAAAAAAGTTCACATAAGGGCTGAGGTTGTGGCTCAGAGGTAGAGCGCTTGCCTAGCATGCGTGAGGCACTGGGTTCCATCCTCAGCACCACATTAAAAAAATAAAGGTATTGTGTCAACCTACAATTAAAAACTAAATGTAAAAAAAAAAAGTTCACATAAGTTGTTTCCTAGGTTTTTTCCCCCACCTGTGAACAGGCATGTTGTGTTATATATCTTGAGCATTCTGCACAGTCTCTTGACTGTTTATCAATGGCAATGACTTACTAGTTCAAAATTGGAAGCAATAATATTCACCTGACCAGTTTTCTCTTAAAGTCATTTCCATAATGACAATAATAATAATGATGGGACTCAATGATATTTTTTATTTCAATCACCCTGATAAATCATAAATTTGAAGAAATAAAAGTACCTAAAAAAGGAAATAATGTAACATCATTGCAGAATTAAAATGTAGATTAGAAATCAGTAGAAATAGAATCCATACTGCTAAACTTTGAGCTACAATATAGAGGAAGAGCTTAAGATGTAGATGAGAAAGAAATGGATATAGCAGAGAGAAAACCAGGATTAGATATAAGGGTAATTTGAGGGTCCTAAAAAAGAACCCAACACACAGAACAAAAGATGCATTCAAAGGTCGAGTTGAGTGAACATGTAAATAAACAGAATAAATAGTATTCCAGGAAAATGTGATGCAGAATGCTAAGTGCTAAGGGTATTTAATTAAAAGAGTGAACTTTGGTGAAAAAAAAAATTCTTCAAGTATCTTAGCAGAAAAAAAACCAAAACAAGTCACACCAGGGGAGCAAAAACCAGGAGGACCCAGTCTTCCCAGCAACATGCAAGACTAGGACACAGGAGAGACTGAGTCGAGCCTCGAGAACCCTCACAGGCAGTAGAAGTTGCATTTGTTGCTTAGCATCAGTTTACAGAGCTGAATGTGCACACAGCCTGTAACTCCACTGGCTTCACCCTTGGATATACATCCAAAAATCATTGCAACATATACCAGGAGACAAGTACGGGAATGCTCACGATGGCATTGCTCACCATAGAAAAACAGGAATTGACTTAACTGTCAAGTGACAGGAGAATGAATAAATGCCTATTAGGATATTCATAAAATTCAATACTCAACTCTACTGATAATAAATGAACAACAGCTATACACATCAGTATGATGGGATCTTAGAAACAGGTTGTATTTATTGTGCTAAAAATCCAAGCAAAATTAAATAATGTACTATTTAAGAAAAAAATTATGCTAAATCTATAAAGGAAACTTGGGACAATGATTCTCCTGAGGACTGGGGTGAGAGGTAAGCTGAGGCAGGAGCATCTTCGACAGTGCCCACATTCTAGTTCTGAAGCCAGACAAGTAACTCATGAATATTCATTTTTATCCTGATGATTAAGACACATACTTCAACATGACCTGTTGTAGGTATACAATACTTCATAAGAATAAAGGAACTCCAGGTGAGATGGCACATACCTATAATCCTGGTGGCTCAGGAGGCTAAAGCAAGAGGACCACAAGTTCAAGACCAGCCTCAGCAATAAGCAACTTAGCAAGACCCTGCTCAAAATAAATAAATAAAAATGGTTGGGGATGTGGCTCAGTGGTTAAGCACCTCTGGGTTCAGTTCCTAATACTGAAAAAAAAAAACAAAGAATAAAAGAAACACAAATGCTAATCATTTTTTAAAAATAGAAATGTTCATCACATTCCACCATCATTAATTACCCCATGTCCCCTCCCTTCCCCTCCAATCCGTCTGACCTATCTAGAATTATCTATTCCTCCCATGCTCCCGCTCCCTATCCCACTATGAATCAGCCTCCTTATATCAAAGAAAACATTCAGCATTTGTTATTTTGGGATTGGCTAACTTCACTTAGCATTATCTTCTCTAACTCCATCCATTTACCTGCAAATGCCATGATTTTATTCTCTTTTATTGTGATAATCATTACAGGTATGAAAACACGAATTGGTGTGAATATACTATGTATACATCCAGAGATATGAAAAATTGTGCTCTCTATATGTAATAAGAAAACCTGGAATATTTGCTTTGCATTCCGCTGTCATATATAAATTTTTTTAAATTATATAAAAAATAGAAAATCTGACCAAGAAAATGGTAATCAAGATGCCATTTCAGTATGATGCCATTTCAGTATGAAGGCAAAGGCGCATTCTCAAATGGGAAACTGCTCAAGGAATGTGAGGCCCGTAGAGTCCTTCTTGGAAAAATAAATAAATGAACACCCTTCTTGTTTTGAAATCGTACCTTTTAGGGAAGTGAATCAAAGAACTCAAGAGTGGACAGCACATTGTAAGATCACTTATGGAGAATAGTGAATCGTTTAAATGCAGAATTGTTGCCGAAAAGAAAAGGGTAGCTACAAGATAGAAGCCATGTGTTACAAGCTTGTACAATATAACATTAATAATGATTTTCTAGTGAAATTCAGGAAGCGGCTTACACATGGGCTTGTGTTAGGGCAACTGAGAAGTAAATTTATCCTCCTGCGCGCTGGGGATATGGCTCAAGCGGTAACGCACTTGCCTGGCATGCGTGCGGCCCAGGTTCGATCCTCAGCACCACATACAAACAAAGATGTTGTGTCCACGGAAAACTAAAAAAATAAATAAATAAATATTAAAAAAAAAATTTATCCTCCTGCTTTACACAACTTAAAATTGGGCAAAATAGACAAGACAATTGACTCTAATAGAACAGCTGATGGTGTCTAACAGACAATAGATTAGACAATGTGGTCCCGTTTAGCCAAGGGCTAGAAGGACAGTGAGACCAGGCAGGTCTAGTAGCCAGAAGCTACTGTGGGGCTGACGAGACCCTAGGATCTCTGTGGTGCTGCAAGACGATGTCCTTCAGGGAGCCAAGTGGACAAATGTCCAGCTGGACCCCAGAAAAAAGAAACCCACAAGATGATGTGGCTGTGGAACCCTCTGACAAGAAGTTGGATACAGTCTAAAGTTTGAACTAGCAGAAGCATTATCAATTCCAAAGGCACAGGCCAAATCGGGGCAAAGAGACAAAACAGTTCCATCATTAAATAGGAAATGAGCTTACAGGAAGCATCACATAGTCTGACGCCCATCTGGAAGACGCACAGTTCCGCACATGTCAACACAGAACCACACGTTTGCTACTTCTGGAATATTTGCTTTGCAACAAAGATCAAGAAAACTGTATAGGACAATTAATGCTTTCTGTGCTTAAACATTTCATTTCAAAAATGGTAACACTATTTGTGATGGTATCTTTCCATTTTGAATGACTTTTATTTGATATTCACTTTGTATTAATCTTCCCTTCTTTTAACGTTTCCTATTATCAAATGTCTATATCATGTAGAGTTTTTCTGTTATTGAAGTACATAATCTACAAGCTCTATATGGTTCTTTATAACAATAATAAATGATACATTTATGATTATACCTTTTATGTTTTTTAACAGAAAACCTCTGAAATGTTTGTTATAACCCTGCCAAAAAGAAAACAATTGACTGTTATTATGGTCACTCATTTTTTTTTCTTTTTCTTTTTCATATTTTAAGAAGTTTGATTTATGCTTTATTAGTGTATATTATAAATATACACCACAGTAGAATTCATTGTTACATAATTTGTACATGAACGCAATATAACAATATAATTCAGGCAATTTTGTTCCCCACTCCTCACCTTTCCCTTCCTCTTTCTTATTTACAAGCATGTAAATAAAGTGTTATAAAAACTAGAGGGCTGTGGCTGTGACTCAGTGGCAGAGTGCTTGCCTAGCACGTGTGAGGCACTGGGTTCGATCCTTAGTACCACAAACAAAAAAAAAATAAGCAAATAAAATAAAGGCATGCTGTCCATCTATAACTACAAAACATTTTTTTAAAAAAATTCAGGGCTGGGGTTATGGCCTAGTGGTAGAGCGCTTGCCTAGCACATGTGAGGCCCTGGGTTCAATCCTCAGCACCACATAAAAAAATAAATAAGTGAAATAAAGGTATTGTGTCCAACTACAACTAAAAATAAATATATATTTAAAAAATTAATTAGAAAATTTGTGATTTTTCAAGAAATCCCAAGAATTCCTGAGCATCATGATTTATTCCCAAATCTCAAAGATTAGCAGGTCACATTTTCACCTTAAGAGCTCCTAGATTAGGAGTTTTCAAACTCCAGTTCACAGGTCTCTTCTTTAAAATGTTCTATATTTTTTTTAAAAAACAAACTTTTTTGTTTTAGAAAGGACTGAAGTTTGCAAATGCCAGAAATTTGATACAATCTATTTGGACAAAAGGGTACCTCACTGGTCCGTGTCATTGGACATGGTTACAGCTTCAGGCACAACTGAATCCAGAGGATCAGAGAATGTCCTCTCTCTTTCCAGCTCTTCTTCTGATTTTAGTTCTATTTCTCTCCATCCAAAGTTAAAGAGAGTCACACCAGGAATTCCAGGTGTGCATTATCCTTAAAGCTCACCAAGAGAAGAAATGCTCTCCTAATAGGCTTGGTAAAGGTCCTGAGGAGCTTTCTGATCCTCCCTGAGCCACTGATTGTCAACAAAAAGATTCTGACTGGCCCGACCTGGGCTTCCTGTCTTCTTCTGTCCTGCCTGACAACATACAATGAGCTTGCACATGCCTGGTGTACAGTAGGTAGATTTACTGGAAATTATGACTTGTCAGGCACTGTTCAACCCACAAAAATGGGTTGTCCTAGCTGAAGAAGGGAGCCATGGGTGCTGGGTATGAGGAAGCCATAGGCATCCACCACATCTTCCACTCTTCTTTCCCTCCCTGAAAAACGAATCCTTCCCTCACTGTATTCCCCTCATGCTGGCTTCTTCCTGGGTTGTTCCACTTCTCATCTTGTTATGTGCATATCCATCTCACCTCCAAGAGCTCCACAAAAATCTGCTCTTGCTCCTCTGACATTCTGGCAGCTTGTACATGCTTGGTGTGCAGTAGGTAGATTTACTGGAAATGATGACTTGTCAGGCACTGTTCAAAGTTCTCTGTGAACTAGTTTACTCTTCACACCAACACAATGAGACAAGTATTGTCTTTGCTATGGTCTGGATCTGGAATGTGCTCCAAAAGCCCATGATAAGGCTTAGTCCCCAGCCCATAGCACTATGAAAGATGGTGGAACCTTTAAGAGGTGGGACTTTGTTGGAGGTCTTAGATCACTGGGGACATGCTCTTGAATGTGGTTGTGGGCTCAGAGCCCCTTCCTCTTTCTCTCTTTTACTGCCTGGTCATGAGGTGAATGGTTTCGCTCCACCACTGGTGTGCTCCCCCACCTTGCCAATCAGTACCCCCACCAGCTGCTTAAAAACAACGGGTACACCTGATCAGGGACTGAAACCTCCCAAACTGTGAGCCATTATAAACCTTCTCTTTTTATAAGTTGATTATATCAGTATAGAAATAGTCAGTAATAGAAAGCTGACTAACGTAATCCCCCATTTAGATATATATTGACTAAGTTAAGGAAAATACGTCACAGTTTAAAAGAAATTACCAACAGAACTCCCGTACAGAGCACAGGGACTGTCTATCGCAGTTGAGAGGACTTCTCACTGTCAAAGGGAACTATTGTCTTACGAGTACTTCCCTGAAGGGAGCATGTCTGACCACATAACAAGGGTGGGATGACCTCCGTGGAAAAGGCTGGGCCAATGCCAATGACACGGGCCGGAGACAGAGGGCACAGGTTGCCAGGCACTCCCTCCTCCCAACCCCCTCACCCCAACACCATAAAACGTCTGGGTTCTCCCCGCCCCAGGCCAGCAAACAAAAGAACAACTGCCTTTTGGAATAAGTAATCCTAATCCTGGATATTGTCCAAGACACACAGAAGGAATCCCTCTGGCAGATAAGTCACAGAACTGCAGAGCAAGAGGAACCTTAAAACATCACCTAAGACTGTGCTTTTTGTTTTCCAGATGAGGAAACAGAGGCCTGTAGAGGTTAAAGAATTTGTCCAAGGTCACACAGCTAGTTAGTATAGAAACTAGAAGCTGGAAGCAGGAGCAGGACCTAGATGGCTGCTGGAGGCTTCTCACATGCAGAATCTTTACTCACATGATTTACAGCTCCAACTGCAGTACTCTCAGGGCAAAGGCAATATCTTTAGCCCAGGCAGGTGGGCTTCATGTTTTGCCTTTAGCTTCTTAGTTCTTTAGCTTTGGCTCAGGGCCAATCAGATGTGGAAACTTCAGGATAAATGTGTGTTCTGTGGCCTGGAACCCTCCACATCCTCCATGTTCAGGTTGGTAGAGCACCATACCCAGGACCTGGATGTAGTCCCATTAGAAAAATCCACTATATTTTCTTCAGAGTGGGATGGAGAAGCATACTGACTGCATGTTCTGTTTAGAAGAACAAAGACCATCAGGGTCCAGCAGATTGGCAAGGACTCTCTCATTGCTGTGTCTGTCATGGCCACCCTGCATTCTGAATCCCTTCCTGGACAATGTTTAGCACTATAATTGGAGAGTTTCCAACTGATTTAATGCTGTTGGTGTCTGTTTTTCTGAGATTTGGACCTAGACCTGATCAGACGATCAGAATATCTATTGAAATTCTGTGCTGGTGCTCTTCTGGGACACAAATTCCTGATATTCTCCATCTCTGCAGCAAAGGCCCACCATGATGCACATGCATTGCAGCACAAGAGCAAGAATGCAGTTCCACATACTGTGTGTCTAAATATTAACAAGAAATACATCACCAAGTGTGGTGGCACATACCTGTAATCCCAGAAACTTGGGAGGCTGAAAGAGGGTAGCAAGTTCAAGGTCAGCCTAGACAACTTATCAAGACCCTGTCTCAAAATAAAAAATAAAAAAAGGTTGGGGATATGGCTCCATGTTAGAACATCCCTGAGTTCAATCCACAGTACTGAAAAGAAAAAAAAAAAAAAAGAAGTAACACGTCAAGCCAATAAACTGTTAAATAACACATGCTCTAGCCCTCTATCTTCCACCTTCATGAATTCATAAAAACAAAAATTTTAATTATGTATAAAGCGATGACTTCTTTATGACCACAAGTCAACAAAGTATCCATGACCTCTGTATTTTATCACTATAGGACTTGTGCGGACTTATGTTGATGGGCTGGCAATATCTAAATGACATAAAAGGAGTTGAAAGGAAGTATTTTGAAAGTTTGTACCTTTAAGAAATGACATGTTTGAGGACATTGACATGTTTAACCTGATTTAAACATTACACAATGTATGCCCGTATTGAAACATCCATCACTCTAGTCCATAAAACGTGTAAACTTTATGTTATTATGTATCAGTTAACATAAATTTAATTCAAATGAAAATTTGAGTGTTAAAAAGGTATACATAACGTCTACATTATCACATTATTTATTCCATGAAACTAATTTTTTCTGGTCTCCATTTTACCAACATGATTAGTTATATTATTGGAATAAAGATCTTCATATAATTTGTTTTCCATTAACAATAATGATCTAAAAATTAAATACTAAAAGCAACTATTAATACCAGAAATTTTAATATATTTTTACAAAAATATAACTAAGAAGCTAAAGATTAAAATTACATGGCTTTTAGAAAGGTTTTTCTTCTAGCCAGGCATGGGAGTGCATACCTGTAATCCCAGTGACTCAGGAGGCTGAGCAGACAGATCACAAGTTCAAAGCCAGCTTCTGCAACTTAGTGAGGCCCTAAGTGGCTTAGTGAGATCCTATCTTAAAGCAAAAAATAAAAAGGCTGGGGAAATGGCTCAGTGATTAAGTACCCCTGGGTTCAATCCCCAGTACCAAAAAAAAAAAAAAAAAAAAAAAGTTTTTTCTTCTAAAATATTTAATTTTTGTGTGTGTAGTGTTGAGAATCAAAACCTAGGACCTCATTAATGGTAAGCACACATTCTACCATGCAGCCACTTCCCCAGCCCCCAAATTTATCTATTAAAATTAAAAGCCCTTTCTTCCATTTAATGCCGAACTTTTCCCCATTAATGTATTTTTTGTTGGTGATTCTGCTGTTTAAAGTGGCCCCCGAGCAGAGAATTAAAGTGCTGCCTGGTGTTGCAGGCAGCTGTGAGGTGCCTGATAGAGAAGATACAGGTGTTAAAGAAGCTTCTTTCAGGCCTGAGTTACGGTGCTATTGGCCATGAGTTCACTGTCAATGAACCCATAATATGTATGTTAAGAGCTGACCACACAGAAGCACACATAAAGCAAAGTTGTGTTCTGGTTATTGAAATGTGACTAAAGAAAGCCCAGTGTTTCCCCTGGGAGTGATGGTTGGGTATTTGCTCATTCAGTGTTTTTGGTGATTTTATAGAACGTCACTAAAGCAAATATTGAGAATTGATTGTCTGTACAAATTGAAGAGCGGTGTTTAACATTGTAAAATATTTCAGGGCTGACATGTGCAACTCTGGTAAACACCGTACCAGCGAGGGCCTCTGGAACCAGAGGTGAAAATCCAAGAGAAGCAAGAAAATTGATGTTTGATGCAATGGAGAAATGGTGCTTTACTGTGTGAGGGTCCAGCACATCCATGTTGAGAAGAACTTGGCAAGTTAATTAATTTATCTTTAGTCTAAGTTCTTCCACTGCTGGAATGTTCTTGCACTTCAAAAACAGTGTCCACCTTTAAAGTTAGCAGTGATACAACCCACAAATTTCATGGCAATCAGCTGTAGTCACTTTTTGTTTTGAAAACGCAGGACAAGAGATAGACAGTTCTCTGGGGCTTGAACAGTGTTGTCAACTGAAAGAACATTTAGGGTTGTGAACTGTTCTGAGCTGACAAAAGTATCAGACATGGGTAACAAAACCTTTGGTGAGTTATTTGACACATTTCTTTTGTGTGTGTGCCTGTGTTTTGATATGCAAGGCACCCTAAAGCACAATCCCAGGAAGAATAAAACATAGTCAGCTCTTCATACCCTGAGTCCTGCACCCATGGTGCCAGTCAACTGTAATCTAGGGATAACTTAAACTATGTGGGATGGTCTGGGGTTGTGGCTCAATAGTAGAGCGCTTGCCTAGCACGCATGAGGCACTGGGTTCGATCCCCAGCACCACATTTTTAAAAAACCCAAAAAACTAAATAAAGTATATGGGAGGATGTGCTTGGTTACATGCAAATTATACAAGAGACCTGAGCATCCATGGATCTCAGTATCCTTGGGGGTCTAGGAATCCATCCCCTATGATACAGAGGGATGACAGTCCTAAAGACAGTTCTCCATCGCAGCCTGCAGCTCAGCAAAGCCTCTACCGACTTGTCTCACCTTGATCTCTGAAGTTCCACAGGGTAATGAAACACCATGTGTGTTTTTCCAGAATACTGCGATCGTGTCTAATTGTTATTGCAGCCCTATTTTCATAAGAGGGAGTTTGTTTATTATTTTGGAGAAAAGACAACATATGATTCTATTCGGTCACCCAGTCAATGTATTAAACAAACAAACAAATTTAAAAACCCACAGTATTGGGCTGGGATGTAGCTCAGTGGTAGAGCACTTGCCTAGCACGTGGGAGGTGCTGGGTTCTATCTCCAGCATTACAACAAACAAACAAAGACCAATGTATACGTTTTTAGTATAAAATGTGCCTTGCTGGTGAGCAATCCTTTACACCTCCTTGCTCCTGATTCTAGAGGGTAATACTAAATATTTTTTCTACTCCATAACATTTCCCTCTCCTCCTTCTTTCCCCCTTTTATTCCTTTCTTCAGGAGTTAGCCTCTAGGACTGCCAGCTACAGGCTCTGTGAGCTTGGGAAAGTCCCTCTTGCTTCCATTTCTGTGTTAGTAAGAGGGGGTGACTTTGCATAGCACATGGAAGTGCAAGATGGTAAGTGAGATCTTCTCTGTGTGCTGAGGCTGAGCCTAGAGCAGGCTAAAGCTCTGTTCACACTCCCCCTGTGGTTACTGTTACAATGAAGAAGAGTTTGACTAATCCCTCCGGCTCCCCATGATCAAAAGAATTCCATCCGATTTGGAGCCCTTCCCAGGGTCACAGAAACAAGGAGACATTGAAGATTTGTGTTGGGGCTGTGGGTGTGGCTCAGTGGTAGAGAGCTTGCCCAGCATTCAAGAGAACCTGGGTTCCATTCCCAGCACCAGAAAAGAAAAGAAAAAAGATTAATGTTACTCTTTTATTTTCCTGGGCCGACCAAGAAGAAACCAAAGCTGTTTCTCCCCAAAATGTAGGTTCTTTGACAATGAGGGGATCCATTTCTCTTTTAAAATGGTCTTGGCTAATATTTAAAAATTAAACACATGATCTGTGCACAGGTGGCGTCCACCTGTAACCCCAGCCATTCTGGAGGCTAAAGCAGGAGGATGGCGAGTTCTAGGACAGCCTCAGTAACTTAGGGAGGCTCTGTCTGAGCCAGTGGCTACAGAGCTCCAAGGAGAACTGCGACCTGCGATCAGATCTGGGCATCGCTCAGCTGAGTTGAGGACAAGGCAGGAACCAGATGGATTCTACTCAGGAATTGTGGGCAGCGAGGAGGGAGGTCTGATGGGAGAAACAAAAAGGAGAGAAGTCACCAAGAAGGAGCAGGAACGAGAGGAGCAGAGTGAAGACCGGAATTCCCTGGAAAGGGACCAGGGAACCCATGCCATCTACAAGGAGCTGGAGGACCAGGTTCTGAGAGATCCCAATAACCCAGGGCTTCACCGAGGCTTCTCAGCAACCATCTATGCAGGCAACGCTGCCTTGATGAGCCTCATGCATCCATGACTGCTCAGTCCCCTGCAGCCTTGGGCATGCTGCCCCACTGGACTCCAGGGTCCACCACCCCAGCTGCAGGTAAATTGCTAATCTCCTCCTAAGAGCCTTCTCTGGTGTCCTTTGGGGCACCTCTGCTCTCCCAGCAAATGGCTTCGATCAGAATATGAGCTTAGCCAACAGGGAACCCAACGAGGGTCTACCACTTGGCAGTCTTCAAGCAGGGTGGAGCCCCGGCCCCTAAGCTGGTCTCCTTCCCAGGCTCACTACACCTGGTTTCTCCAGGGAAGGCTGTCTCTATCTATGAGACAGGTAAATAAGACACAGATTTATTATGAGGAGCAGGCTTGCATGATTATGAAGGCTGAGAAATCCCAAGTCAGCCAGCTGGAGACCCCAAAGAGCCGATGGTGTACATTCCGTTCTGAGAAGTGGAAGAACCAACTGAGTCCAAGCCCAAAAGCAACAGAAGGCATCTGGAACAGATGTTCCAGATGTTGTGGCTTGAAGATAGAATTCTCTCTAGCCCACCCATACTGGGGCACACCATCTCTTTACTCAGCCTACCCATTTAAATATCAGTCTCATTCAGAAACACCCTCACAGACCCACCTGGAATAATGTGTCACCAAATAAATGTGGGGCACCCCAGGGCCCAATAACATACACACATAAAATTAATCATCATGCTCTCCCCACTTCTTGAAGTCATCTCCCAAATACACTATCTACAAACTTATATTGAAAGCTCTGCTTTCAGACAACCCAAAGTAAAACAACAGGATTTTCATCAATATTGATGCTGGGTAAGACATATCCAAGTCCTGCAGGACTGTAGACAGTTCTCTGCCACATGGGATAGCCCATACATTGCAGAAAGCCTAATGTTCCTAATACCTGTAAATGAAACAGTGATAGCTCCGATTGTTGTTATGATGAAAAGAGCCCTGTACATTTCAAAAATTTCCCAAGGGACAATACCATCCACCTAAACTTCCTCCCCACTAATTGAGAACCATTAATCTAGAAGAATTGGGCTTCAGGTATGGCTTGATCAGAACTCCAAATGACTTGTCTATGATTTTCTATGTTCTTCCTTCCTCTGTGTGTCAACTTCACCCTCAGTTTTCTCAGTGAGGCAAGTCAGCTACAGCTATAGCTACAGTCCACAAACTACAGGAGCCTGAAAAAGAGACAGTACTTCTCCTTCCATGTTATCCCCAGCAAGATTCCAAAGATCTGCCCTGACCTTGTCAAATGAAGTCATGTATCTGCCTTGAGTAATGGCCTACACCAGGTAATTTTTTTTTTTTTTTTTGGCCATCCGTGATCCAGATTAGGGCTAGAGCTGAAAATAGAACGGGTCTCCCTGACATCCATGGATATATGTGTGCGAAAGAGAGAGAGAGAGAGAGAGAGAGAGAGAGAGAAAGATGCTTAGATACAAATTTCAGCATTGTTAGGAAGCATTGTCTGGGGGGCAAAGGATGGTGGGCAGGAACCTGACAAATATGTGCAATATAGAGTGTGGTACATGTGTGAAAAGGCATGCTCGCTGTGGCTGTGGCATGAAAACCAGGACACTTGTGGGAAATTAAAGGAGTAAGCAGATAATAGATCATTTCATGAAAACAATACCACCAGTTCTGCTTGTTCCTCAACTGAGCCAACTATACCCCCACCAACTGAAAATGCTCTGACCATGCATAGGAGCAGATGGCCCTCCAAGTTACTGGTTTTGTCACTTTGAATAAATAACTGGGTACTCTGGTTTATCCATCAGTCTCTGTGAATCAGGTTAATGTTAATTAGATACCCTCACTCTGAGTGACATCAGGTTCCAGAGCCTTTATAACTGACCCTAATCTGTGATAATTTTGCCAAGTTAACTATGATCCTGAGAGGCCCCATGGTGACTCCCTGGCCTGCCACACCCTGGTTGTGTCCCGCTCCACACTGCCCTGTTCCATGGGCCATCTATCTCCTGTAGTGTTCTTAATTTGATTTTGCAAGTGAGGAACCCAGGCTCAGAGAGGCAAAATGATTCCCCTGGGGCGCACAGCCAGTAGGTCAGAGAGTCAACAATTGAACCCATGGATCTGACCATAAAGGTTTTCCATTATGACCGCCTTGCTTCTCCTTATGATAAGCAACCTCTACCAGGACAAACTGTCTTCAAAAGGCCCCCTCTCATCTAAGTGATAACAACTAGGTTCACATAACCTGTTGTGCTTAATCCAAACCAGAACAGAGTGTGTCCCACCTTTTTGTCTTTTTGCTGGGCTCTTTTGTCCCCTCATTCAGAGCCTCCCCATGTCCTTGTCTCCTCTTTGTGCTCGATTCCACAGAAGTGCTATGAATCAGCAGGAAAGTGTCCTTTCCCCAAACCAAATAAGGGGCTGGGTCCTAAAAACAGCAATAAACCCTGCAAGATTTTATTAATTCAAACAAAGTCTAATCCGTGGCAGGGATGGTTTCCAGGGTCACTGCAGCACAAATGACTCCCAAAGGAAAGGAAAGGGAGAGCCAGGCTGCCCACCTCTGTTTATTGGGAACAATTGTTCCTCTAGCCCAAACCACATGACCATAATAGGAAAGAAGAGCACAGCCCTATCAGGGAGCTTTTATTCTTAGGGCCGGAAAAGAGCAAAAGATGTTTGGTTGGCCTGCATTATTTCAGCCTTGGACTTCTCATTTCCCTCTCCTCTCCTGATCCCTCCAACTCCAGCTCCCAGCCCGGGTGTTTTGGGCCTTTTGCTTACATGAGAATTGATTGCCCATCTTGACACGGTTGAGATCATCCGTAGCACCTTCTTAGGGATGAGAACAGGAAGCCAGGGAATACAATCAACCCCCCACCCCCACCCCCGTCTAGCCAGCTGGGTTTCTGGAGAGCAAAATGGAGAAATCTAAATCCTGTTTTGTGGGGTCACAAAGTCTGAAAGGGGTTCTGATATCCAAGGTCAATCCTTAAAAGTTGCTGGAACCCTAATGAGAGCCGGCAGGTAAAGCTGTGTAGCTGCTTGGTGTGGGGAGGGAAAGAAGGAGGAAGCCTGCTTCATCTGGGGCTCTGCTCTTCTTTGTCTCCTGGAGAAGGGGAAAGCCTTGGACACTGAACAGTCCATGGGCACTATTCAATAGAGATTTTTTTTGAAGCGGGGGAGACCAGGGATCGAACTTGGGGACACTCACCCCCTGAGCCACATCCCCAGCCCTATTTGGTATTTTATTTAGGGACAGGGTCTCACTGAATTGCTATGTACCTTGCTTTTGCTGAGGCTGGCTTTGAACTCACGATCCTCTTGAGCCTGATTACAGATGGGTGCCACGGCACTCAGCTTAATAGAGATTTTTTGCCCTTGTTTTTAAGGCTGAAAGAATGAGTCGTCTAGCAGAAAAAAGCTGCAAAAGATTTCAAAGTGCTTTGTACCCTGTTCCTGTATACACTCATTCATTCTTTTCGCAATTCGTTGCCTAAGCATCTCTGTCAGAAGACTGTGCACTGCTTGCCTCCCATACAGAACATTCTCTGCCCACCCTATGCCCACCATGTGCAGGACAGCCACCTTCCCTGGTCCCCAGGAAGCAGGATCTGTAGAGATGAAATGTGAAGTGCTGGTCAAATGCTTTTCTGGGTGGGCAGCAAAGGAGAACAATGCGGATGGAGTGTTTGGGTTAAGAAAAGCATCCCCTGTCCCTGGGGACCAGTCTCATTCCTGCGTGAACAGACTTGCAATTGTTCGCCTCCATTGATTCGCAACAAGATTTATTCCTGACACACAAATCTCCCTCCTACTCAAGTCCACTTCTTTCACTGTGGGTCATTGTCAATGGCAACCCTCTGAGGAGGTGGGAATTTGGACAGAGGCTTGGGGGCACAACCTGACCTGACCAGCCAGGTCATTTGACTTCTGATCTCTGGAATTCAGGTTCCTCATCTATAAGACAGAGGTCATCTTCCCTGTCCTGATCATCACGCAGAGGAAGGCTGGGAAACAAACGTGGAGTGTGATCTTATTGAGTTTTCCTGAGTCCCACAATATATCAGCCCAGGGGCACTTGAAGGCCTAACCATGGTAACCCCAAATGGACATCTGCCCTCTATCGATGAGGCCCTGACTATAAATATCCACATCTGCAAATATTTCCTTTACAGAGACCATAAGGGAGCAGCTCAAATATCCATCAATGGATGAATATGCTCCAGCCTTAAAAGGGACATGCTATCTTGGGGATGAGTCCTGAGAATATTATGCTAAGTGAAACAAGCCAGGCACAAAAGGTCACTGGATTCCGTTTACATGAAATATTTAGAGTAGAAAGAATCCATAGGGACAGAACACAGATTGGGGGCTTTTCAGAGGAAGCTGGGGGAAGGGGAAATGAGGGAAAAATTGCCAAATGAGTACAGAGTGTCACTGTGGTGCACTGGGAATACTTTGGAACTACATTAGAGGTGACAGAATTGTTTACTTTACAATGGTTGATTTAGGGCTGGGGGATCAGCACAGGGTAGAGTGGTTGCCTAGCATGCACAAGGCCTTGGGTTCAACCCCACTCTCATAACAGACAAATAAACCAACCAAATAGTTAATTTTATGTTTCATGAAGGAAGCCAATTTAATGATAGTGTTTTGTGTACTAAACACTATCAGGTGAAGCTGCCTGGGAACATTGCAAGGTGATATTCTTAGGCTCTCTGAGAAGATTCTCCTCTGTTCCCCCTGCTCAGGACCCTCAGGTGCCTGTCAAGCACTGACTTCTCTTGTGATTGTCATCCCATCCATCAAGCAAGGTCTTGATTCTTTCACCCACTGACTGCCTACCTCAGCCTCTGGGTCCCTGCTTGGGCACCTCACATCAGCACACTCTGAAGTAAATATGTACTTACTACATCTTACAAACGTCAGGCCAGCCATTCCAGGGACATTAGATGCAGTTTTCTGGGCCTGACTCAATAAAAGGGAAGCCTGTCAGTGTGACCATGTGAGGGTACACACTGAACTGTTCAGAGTGCATATATTTTATCTTTGGATGCTTGGACTTGGGATATGGATTCAAGCTTCCTTTTTTATGTTTACTTAGGTATTTTAAAACCATTCAACAAAAAACATGGTTTGTTTTATTTTATTTGGGTGCTGGGTATTGAACCCAGACCCTCATGCATGAAAAGCATGTGCTCTACCACTGAGCTACATCCCTCCCCCTCCTCCTTGATGTAATTTTAGAGAAAATGCCAGGAGGGGATGGTGGTTTAAAGATGCAGTACAAACACTCATCAGAAATGAAACTTATTTATCAAAATTTTAGAAGTCAATCTAACAAATGTTTCTGCAGACCTGGTAGGTGCAAGGCTCATAAAAAACAAGAATTCCCCTGTCCTGAGAGGATTCCTAATGTGGTATGCGTGGTATGAGAAGCATTCACAGAGCTGTATGGAAGCTGGGTGGAAAGATACATCAATTCCACGTGGAGGGATCAGGAAGCATCTATAGCAAGGAAACCATTTGAGCTAGGCTTCTGCTCCAGCCAGCTGGTCAACCCATGTCTTCATTCTCTAGTCTTTCCTCCTGTGCTTTTATCAAAACCATATTCTTCCTCCAAGGACCATAGTTGTTCCTTTTTCTGAATTACACATCACTTTTTGATTGCATCTTTTGTATGGTATATATTGTATGTTATTATCTTTTCATATATATAACTTATGGTCTATTTTGAAGACAGGAGCTATTATTCTATAGCTCTCTATTGCAAATAGTTATTCTATAATTACAGCATCCTTAAAAAGTGTTATTGATAATTATGATGTTAGATATATATACACACACAGAAGTATACACATAGATATATATGCAGATATATACGTACAGATACACGTGTGTGTGTGTGTGTGTGTGTGTGTGTATACATATGGAGTCCATCAATAATGTAATGGCATGTCAGAAAAATCTTTACTACTACTTGGCTTTTTAAATTCTTAAGATGCATTCTTAAAGTCACTTTCATAAATTAAGAATTAGTGGTAGGGAGAGAGTTAGTGGGCACAAAGCCAGGTTGTTCGTGCATGCTATCTTTGAGGGAGACCAAAGTAGACTAAAGTAGCTGAAAAAATGAAAGATTCAAAAAATTACTAAGTTCATTCATTCTATCAAAAATATAAACACTGAATAAAATATGTTCTAGCATAATTCACTTTTTTTTAGATATAGGATGAGGCACTAAGAGAGTCATGGTCTAGGTTGGAAATGATTCTTTCCCTAGAAGGAGGGACAATTTTGGTCTTTTAAATAAATAGCACCATTTTCTCTTTAGCTCCAGGAAGGCTTGTTGCATTAATTCAGTTAAGGCCCAATAGCAAGTAACTGAGAAGCCCAGAGTAACAGTAGCTTAAGTAAACCAGAAGTTGATTTCCCTCTCATATTTAAGAAGTCTGGAGGTTGTCCCACCAGGCCTGGTGCAGCCCTCCATGCTGGTAAGAAACCAAGTCTTCTCTCTTATTGCACTGCTACCTGTGGCTTCCATTCCCAAGGCCCAAAATAGCCACAGAGGCTCCAGCAATTATGTCTTCAGTTCAGGAAGAGGAAAGGATGAGGAGGGAGAAAAGAAAATACTCTCTCTGTCCAAGGGCTTTCTGATGAAATTACTATTTATATAGACCATATTTGTCAGAGAAGGTTGGGAAATACGATGCCTATTCTTGGCAGCAACATGCCCGGCTAGGTATTAGGTTACAGGGATTTTTTTAGCCCCCTTTTTTGTTTTGGTGGCATGTACCCCTTTTAGTATCCTAGTGAAATCTATGGCTCCCTCATCAGAATGATGGTTTTAAGTGAATAAAATAAAATGCATTTGATTACAGGAGAATCAATTTATATTGAAATATGGTTCTACAGACACCATATTTCTGCAGTTCTGTAGACCCAGAGTTCTGTAGTTCTTGAGTTCTATAGACTCAGAGTTAAAAAATCACTTTTTATATAAAAAGAGAACAGTCAATCATTTTTCTATGATTCTTAATATAGAAAAACCCTTAAGAATGATTTTATTCATGCATCAACAATTGTTGAGTTCTTATTTTAAGCCTAACCCTGTGCCAAAGAGTATGATGAATGCAAGAGAAGATGTGGCCTCCCTTATTATTCTCTAATTTACTTAAATTCTCAATAAAACAGGGAGTGCCCTTTGTATAAAGATGGATAGTAGTTACAGTTTGGAGCTGAAATGTCCCTAGAGGCTCATGTGTTAACAGCTTGGTTGCTAGTTTGTGGCACTATTGGGAGGTACCGTGCCTTTAAGAGGCAGGGCCTAGAGGAAGGAAGTTAGGTTATTGGGGGCTATGCCCTTGAAAGGGCTGTTAGGATCTTGCCCTGACCCTTTACTTCTGGTTGCTGTGAGTTGAGAAGCTTCTTTTGCCACATATTTTTGCCATTATGTACTGCCTCAACATAGACCCAAAAGCAATAGGGACAATCAATCATAGACTTAAACCTCCAAAATTGTGAGCAGAAATAAGCTTTTCTTATTTTTAAGTTGGTTATCTCAGGTATTTTGTTACAGTAATGAAAATTGACTACTGTATTTGTCATGTAGGCCAGGTCCAAAATACCAGAATTTAAGGGGTTCAAAATAAAGGAAAACTCATATGGAGTGGACTTGAAGAAAGTGAAGAAAAAAAAGTATAAGATTTATCCTGAGAGAAAAAAGAAGGGGCGTATTTAAGGGGGAAGGAGCAGGGGAATGTGGGGGAGAAGTGGAGAAGATGATGGCAGAAAGTTCCTAAGAGGTTCTAAAGAAAATGCTTTATGAGACATGGTTGGCAAGTAGAGGGTGTTGGCTTGACTTCTTGACAATAAAGGAATGAAAAAGAGTTGAGAAATGTCTGTGTGTACACAGGTCGGTATGTAAAAATATTTCAAATGAACTTGAAGAATAAACTTCAGATTTCTTGTAGTGGTTGTTCCTGGGGAGATCGACAGGCTGATAGAGGGACTGAAGTTTTATCTGCAATATTTTATTTCTTTAAAAACAAAAAGAGTCTGGAGGCAAATATGACAAAAATCTTCACTCTCCGCAGGTTTTTGTTACGTTATTCTTTTTTCTTTTTAAACATTGCACAAGATTAAAAGTGGTAGTTGTTCCTTTAAATTTTCAAATGCATTTTTATTCTGTTCTAAATATAATTTAACTTATCTTATAAGTTCCGCTTATATATATTCTAAAATTTTGTACTTACTCTGAGGAGGATGATCTCATCGTAGTCCACTGAAATGTGACACAACAGGACAGTGCTTTTCTTAAATTCAATCCACGGTCTGCTCTGTCTTCTTGTCTCCTCCCCAACCAGCCATTATCTAGATTTGTCTCGGGACCAGCCCCTGCCCACCTCTTCCAAACATCTTCCAGACCTTTTGATTTTTTTCCCACAAGGGAAATCTGTATACTATTACGCACTTTAGCATGTATGGTTTGCCTTTGATTTTAACTTGTTTTTCCAATAGAAATCAATTAAGCTCCTTGAAGGCCTGGACCTTATGTTCAGGGATGACAGGAAAAGCTTCCATCCCATACCCCCATTCCATTTCCACAGCAGACATCACTAATCAACCACCAACCACCTAATTTTTTCCCATGGATATGGTCTCAGAATCCTTAGCAGAACTCCTGGGGGCACTATTGCCATTGTACAGGTTTATCTGGGCATGCAGATAAAACCTGTTCCCATCCTTACCTATATTTCTTCAATAGCTTCTAAAGTACCCATGTAATTCTCAAGAATTTCAAAGTACCATGTAATTCCAAAGGAACCATTATCATCTTAGAAATCCAGAATTTATAAGAACTGTAAGCAAGTCATTTTGAAGAAGTCTCATCATTTATTTTAGTGATATGCTGATTCAACTGCTAGGAAGTGTGTTAGGGTTTGGATATGAGGTGTTCCTGAAGCTCACACACGAGACAATGCAAGAAAGTTCAGGGGGAAAATGATTGGGATGTGAGAGTCTTAACCCAATCAGTGATTAATTTCTGATGGGATTAACTGAGTGGTATCTAGAGGCAGGTGGGGTATGGCTGGAGGAGGTGGTTGATTGGGGGTATGGCTATGGGTTATATATTTTATATCTGGAGCTGTAGTCTCTCTGCTTCTTGGCCACCCAGATGTGAGCTGCTTCCCTGTACCACACTCTCCTGCCATAATGTTCAGCCTCACCTCAAGCCCTGAGGAATGGAGCCAGACTTCTGTGGACTGAGACCTCTGAAACCTGAGCTCTCAAGTAAATTTTTCCTCCCCTACAAACATTACAGTTGTGCTGGTCAGATCCTTTAGTCACAGCAGCGAAAAAGCTGACTCAAACAGCATCAAGGAAATCAGTTTAGATGGCAACTTAGAAAAATTGGAAGAGGATGGCAGTGCAGGAGATTACCATAATCCTAAATACTGCTCACCTGACTCCTGCTTGCAGGAAAGCTTGGCTCCAGGTTGCACGTGAGAAGTTCAAGTCCAAAGGCACTTCATCATTTCCATTGCTAAGTGGAAAGACAAGCTCTTCCAAAGCTCCCCCAGAACACTGGAGATGATAAGGGAATGGCCCCTTGGTGTACTTGGGAAATGATCACAGGTGGGAGCAGCTGGGAAGGAGGCCTCAAGAGTATGCCTTCAACTTCACTTACTATGCCCCTTCAGAGTCCTGCAGCCAACAAGCTGACCACCAAGCCTCCTCACAGTGGGGGTCAGGAGTGGGTTTTTCCACCTCCAGCATTTTCATGCTTTTTCCCCCCAACTTTGAAGAATTCCTATAATGATTATATTTCATTTCCACAATCAGAAACTCAATGAAGAAAGCAAAAGATGAGAGAAAAGAAAGACTATTGGAGAGGAACAGCAATCTGGAGATCAAACCCAGGGCTTCATGCACACTAGGCAAGTGCTCTACCACTGAGCTACACCCCAGCCCTCCAATCTTTTATTCTTAAGGGGTGCTATTCCTCTACCTCTGGAACTGGGGAGACAGAGAAAAACAAAACATATTACTTTTTGCCAGTGGGAACTGGAAACTGAAAGCAAACATAAAACTTCTTCATCAAACTGCCTCCTATAGTAACTGATCCATTCATTCCTTCATTCATTTGCTCAACAATCATTTATGCCGTGGTTACAAAGGGATATAAGAGAACAAATACTTCTGCCTCCAGAAGTGTCCAGTTCTCGAGGGAGGGACAGACATTGTCAAATAAGCACACAGGGATGTTAAATTCCCAACCAAGCTGTTTTATAGGGGACAGGCTGCAAGGGCACCATAATGCTCTGTGACAGCCTGGGGTCGGGGGAGAGAGAACCTCATTGCCAGTCCTAGCTCTGGCTATCCCCATCATCGATGCATTGGCTTTGGGCTGTGATGGGGCCTCTTTCCAGCCTTTCCCAGACATCCTGCATCTCCTCCCCCTGCTCCTTCCAGGGCCCTGCTTTCTGTCCTCAGAAGCATGACAAATGATTGCTCCCTGTTGCTGTCCTCTCAACATTAAAGAACTCTGTCTTGCTCGCCCATCTCAGGGGACCTCACTGCCTAGGGTCCCCCTTATCCCACGGAGTCCCTTTGGTGCAAATTTTCAAAAAGTTTCTCGTCCAACTCCTGCCAAGGCATAATGGTTGGAGAGCCCAGCTTGGGTTGAAGTTCAGCCCCAATCTGCTCTCTTCTTTGACCTATAAGAGAACCACGTGCCTCTTGAGTAGGAATTGGCCTCTTTGGTGTCTTAGTTCCTAAAGTGATTAATTCCATGCTGGAGGGTCTGTTTGCACCCCTAGCACTGTCTTCTTGGGGATCAATAACCAACTGGTTCTGAGAAGCCTCTGCATTTGCTCCATGATCCTCCCAACGGCCTCCATTTTTCCCTAATGCAAATGAGAGGACTGGCTGGACACTTGGTCCTTCTGGAAAGCTGGGGAGGGAGGACAAATATGAGCCTATTCAGACCTTCAGGGGCTGAGGAGACACGTGATGGAGACAAGTGCTGGAGGAAAAGAAGAAGATAACAGGTCCTTTTCCCCTTGATCTTACAAATGAAGCAGAGTTCACCACCGGAAGTGAGAAGCAGTTGGGGCCCCCTGCTCTGTGGAGAGCACCTCTCCCAAGTGTGGCCCTTATCTTTTAGCAAGAGCCGCCTCCTTCCTGGGCCCCCAGCCACCTGTGGTTGACTGAGCTCTCAGATGAAGTTGGAACCAACCACACACCACTCACCCCGCATACCACAATAAGTCTTGGATTTTCCAGGGCAGACCTGATTTTGAATCTTTTGTCTCATTCTCTAAACATGATATATTTGCCCATGTGTTCCAGTTTGGGTCCCAAAACCTGATCAACTACAGACTGAGGGTCCTAAGTGGAAGATTCAAATAAAGGCCTTGCATATGCTAGTCCCTCACGGGCACCTGGGCTGCCCTCTCTGACCAGCAGCTGACCACTTACCTCTCTGCTGGATCTTGGTTCCCTTAGCTCTTAGCACAGGGCTATAAACCTGGGCCAGACCCTTCTAGTCTCTCAGGACTCTGACCCTCATGATAGGAGCCAGTTCCCTAGGGCCTCAGGGAGACCAGGACCCTCTTTGTCTAATTCATCAGGGGTTGGCTGGGGGCTTAAGATGGGGGAAGGTTTCAAGTTGAAGGGTCTGTGGTCAGGAGCACTCAGGTCAGATCAGGGCAGGAGCTGAGAGCAGGCTGAGTCAGGAGAAGCCCCTCCTATCTGGGTACCCTGTGTGGGTGTAGAGAAGCAGGAAGCAGAGCACCTCAGCAGGGTTTGGAGACACCCGAGCTGACAGTGATGCCTGCTGTCACTCACCAATCATCCGAGGAGTCCATTTCCTCATCGGCAAAAAGGTCAATAAGCGGTCACCCAGCCCTGGCTCTTCACTAAGACCAACCACCCTGATAGGTTCTTGAGGGCAGTGACCCCACTGTGTACCTGTGACCCCCCCCACTACTGGGCCTGGGAGCCCTTCTGTCCCAAGGCCACCATCTGGGAGTTGGCAGGAGGGAGACACATGCAGGAGCCTCTAGGGCTGAGTGACAGCCAGGGAAAGAACAGAGCCAAGAGGCAGAAAGAAGGTGAGAGGAGAGGAGGTAGGGGCGTGAGGAGCAGCTGCAGACGCTGCAGGGACCCTGGTAAATGGAGTCACCTGCTGGGTAGAGTCACTTGGGTGGGATGCAGCGCAGCACCCTGGCTCAATGGGATCCTGAACATCACTCAGGTTCTCCTGGAGGTCTGATCACCTTGTCCTGGGTGTCTACTCCCCACGTGTCTTTACACCAGCCCTCCCTCTCTAACCAGGGGACACAGCATCGGTCTCCACCCCTGGAAAGTTAACAACTGGGCTCAGGGATTCATCCCAACCCACTTTACAGAGGAGAAAACAGGATCAGAGAAGTGAAGCCAGCTGCCCGAGGTTGTGGCTGGTGGAAGTGCTGGAAACCGGGTTCACTCTCAGATCTGCTCCATTCCAAAGCTTCCTTCCCATGGTGCCCAGGTTTTCCTGCCGAGGTCACAAAACCTAGAATGTTCCAGCACACAGGGTGGGGCGAGTTCCAGACACAGCCTGGTTCTCATCAGGCAGATTCCTTTGAACCCGAGGTGCTGAGTGGAAAGATGCCAAACTGTCTCGGGAAGGGGTGGAGAGAGGCGAGATGCTGTCAAGATGAAAATGTCCCCTGCTGCGTCACCAGAAGAAAAGAAAACGTGCTCCTCTCATTTGTCTTCACAAAGGCTACACAGGAAGAGAGCAGTTTATGAAGGCACTGCATACTTTATAGCAAGGAAGCCGTGACAGAGACACTTAGCTCAGCTCTTGAGAAGAACCTTTGCAAAAGAAGAGGGGGGAGGTAGTCGGTAGGTTTATTTATTTATTTATTTTTTAAGAAACGTGTCCTGGTTTGAATCTGGAATGTCCCCCAAAGGCTCTTGTGTTAAAGGCTGTTCCTCAATACAGCAATGTTCAGATGTGGGGCTTTTAGGAAATGACTGGATCATAGGTTCTGACCTATAATCACCTTAATCCATTGATGGATTTATCATTTGAATGGATTATTGAGAGGTCCTGGGAACTGTAAGAGGTGGGACTTGGATAAGGGAGTGGGTCCTTGGAGTTGTGGCTTTGGGGACTATATTTTGTCCAGGTCTCTTCCTCTCTTTCTTTGCTTCCCAGTTCATCATGAGGTGAGAAGCTCTCTTCTACCATGACCTCTCGGCCATGAGGTTTCTGCCCCATCACAGGTGGATAATAATGGAGCCAGCTGAATATGAACTGAAATCTAGGAAGCCATGGACCACAATAAATCTTTCCTTTTTAAGCTGTTTATCTCAGGTATTTTGTCACAGCAATAGAAGACTGACTAACATAAAATGTGAAATGGGCTCAGGTGAGTGAGGGTGTATTTGGTGGATTTTGTTTTACTTGCAATCATACAGATTGCATATCCGAAGTGGTCAGTTCTGAGGACTAAGGAACTTGTGTAAACAGTGGGTACACAATAATTGCTTAGTGATCAAACATGCTGCCTGATTACTTACCAGGCTGCCACAGCTTGCAGGTGTACTAGAGTCACAAATAGTCAAACCCAAGGTCTGCTGGCCCAACAGCCCCCTTGAAGGCTACCAGTCCTGGAAAAGACTAGGCTCAGAATCAACTTCAAAATAGGTCCCAGCGGTGGCCAGTGAGGAAAGAGATGAGCATTGTGGATCTTCAGAGGGTTCTAGCAACCCTATCTGTTTCTCCACATCCCCATTGGCTCCATTCTTGCCCATCCCTCCTGAACACTCCAATGTAGGGGACCAGACTCAGTGGTTAGATGTCAAAGTGAGAAGCATGTCCATTCCCACTCATCTGTCAAAATTGAGCTCCACTGACACCTCCTTCAGGGAGACTTCCTTGATTCTCTGTCATTTTCCTCTGGGCAGTCATGCATCTGTTGGTGCTGGTATACATCATGCTGGCTTGTGACAATCTGTGCACAGGTGTGCTGGGGTCACAAATAGTCAAATCCTTACAGATCCTCAAAGGGAAGAAGTAAGTCTTTACCTGCATATTCTCAGTACTTAGTCAAGGGCCTGGCACATAATAGAGGCTCAATAAATGGTATTAAACAAATAAATAGAATGAAAAAAAAAGAGGAAGGGCATTCTGGGAAATAAAAAATTTTCTTTTTCAGATTTGCCTCAGAAATATCTGTCCAGTCCTCATCCACAAATGGCAATTGAAGTCAGGGTTCTATTTTCTATCAATGACTAAATTTCTCCACTTCCTACAGTGTGGTGGGCCCTATGGCTGGAGGAAATTGGGGAGGATTTAGAAGAAGTTGGGAATACCATGTTGGAGGAGTGTGTGTGTGTGTCCTAACAGATTTCCCAACTAAACATATGTCTCTGAACCTCCCACAGAAAGCTAACATGCCACAATCTGTCTCCCTGGAACTTGGTCACTTAGCAATTTCACCTTTCGGACCACAGCTAACCACTCAGGCGCACACCCTACTCAGGGGAGCAGAGAGCTTGCTGTCTTGTCTGATATTGGAGCTCCAAGCCCAGGAACAGCCCTGGCAATTGGCAAGTACTCAATAAATATTTGTCAAGTGAGTAAATGAGGAAAAGACCTGAGGGCAGATTGTGTCACAAAATATCTACTGTCAATATCCTGAACTTTACTCACAGGAGAGCCCCTCCTGTTCTCACTCAAGCCATACTGACACTTGGTTTACAAACAGTTCTACCAGCCTTCCTTACCTTGTTCAATATCCACTGCAGACGAAAAACTAGATGAAAGGAAAAGAGTTTTTACTCTACCCATGAAAAACAGGACCCCTTAAGATTTAGGGATAAAACCTGTCAGGGGAGATAAGAGAGCCAAGCTAGCTCTCAGTCTTATGGGGTTAACAGTCACACCAGAGAATTAGGAATGAAGAAGTGAACCAGTCTTCAAGTCTCCAGGAGTAAGACAACAAGCCAGGAGATGAAGGCTGAGAGGTCAGCCTAGCTTCTGAGATTATGTGGTCAGTAGAAATGCCAAGAAGCTGGAGCCAGACAAAGCAAAATCACTGAAGAATCCATGACACAGAATAATTGTCTGTCCCATTCTGAAAATAATATCAGAGACGTCTCAGTTGATGAGGGACAGACTCCAGTCGGTGAGGGCCAAAACCTGGGTAGAACAGTCCCAGAAGTAACCTGCAGTTGTCTTGACCTTAACAGCAGAGTAAATACACATGGATAGTGGAGATTTAAGATGGGAATGATGTATGATGAAGAGGAGTCAAGGCGGAGCTAAAACCCCACCTGTCCAAGCCGGGCACGGTGGTGCATGCCTGAAATCCCAGTGGCTCGAGAGGCTGAGGCAGGAGGATCATGAGTTCAAAGCCAGCCTCAGCAACTTAGTGAGGCCCTAAGTAACTCAGTGAGACCCTGTCTCTAAAAAAATACAAAATAGGGCTGGGGATGTGGCCCAGTGGTTAAGCACCCCTGGATTTACTTCCCAGTACCAAACACAACAACAACTACTACAAACCTCCCCCCGCCCTCCCCCCCCCAAAAAAACACCCACCTGTCCACATGATGGCATCAAGATTGGAAGTTCCTGCCCACCCAGAGATGCCATATAGGCTGACACCTGTGTGCTTGTTTAGGCCCAACGCTGTCAGTCAGTGCTGTTTTCCTTCTGATTCCAGAAGAAGCTCATAATAAAGCTTTGCCTGTGCTGCTTAAATCCTTCCTGGGTTTGGTTTTTGTTTCTACTGACTCTGGACCTGAGCTCCCAATCTCCATAACGGAGAGGCCCTGTAGAACCTAAGGAAAAGGCGCTACACTGCAGCTTTGACCTGAGAGTCCAGATGGGTGAGTCTGTGGGATGGGAAGGTGCTTGTGGTATAGGGTAGAAGGGAATAGCACTGTTCAGCTCAAGGGACTACAAAATGCCAACACCTGCCATCTTGGGAGGTCCCCTACACTCCGACACTTCATGCTCTGCACTGATTCCCTCCTTCAGCACTTCTGATCACACCTGGGCAGTTGCTGTGGAGGGCTTCCCCAGGGGAAGGATGGCATCGGTGTCCTTGGAACACCCACCCACTGATAACTATATAAAATCCAGCTGGTTGTCTCATGCCGTAGGCAGACTCCATCCTTTGGTGGAGAAGGACACATCTGTTGGAGCTTTCTTCCTAAAGATAAATACAGAGCTGCCTCTGATGGTCTACTGTGCCCTTTTTGACTTTAGAATCAGTCACTCTGTTCTCCACCCAGCAGGGACCGAGGGAAACCCACCTCAACAACTACCTCTCTTGTCTTAGATCTTCTTCCAGAATGATCCTGAGCCTTCCTACCTTCCTGGTCTCAGCCTTCCTCCCCTCGAATGGGGCAGGGGATGGGGAGACCCTGACAGTCTGGAAGGCCTTCGTCCTCTGCTGGTGTGGTTGTACGATGCTGCCATAAAAGGAACCTTCAGGCCTCGGGAGGTACAGATGACATGCCAGCGGTCCCAAAACCAGGAGTGCAGGCCTTGACAACCAGTGATTGGTGGGAAAAGCCAGCTCATACAGCGCTCCTAAAAATTAAAAAAAAAAAAAAAGTTCAGATTAGAACTTGGATTTCTGGCTCCTCTTGGAAACCAGAAGATCCTGGCAATAACGAACTGAAGCAGCTCCTGCCAATTTTCAACAGACCGTGAACTCCTCACCCACCACGGTCCTGACCCTTGTCACTGGCTCACACCCAGCACCCACTGCTCACTGTGCCCATCTGACCTCGCAGGCATGTAGCATGTGAGCCAGGACTGTGCAGCCCACCCAGGGGCCAGCCTCTGGCCTCCCACACAGGCATTCTTCCAGCACCCTGGGCTCATACAGCCTTCTCCCCCACCTCCTCCCCTGGTCTCTGAAATTGCACTGCCAAGTCCAAAATGACCTGCCCTCCAAATAGGAGTGGATAGAAAAGCCTTGTCCCACCTGGACACCAGAGCCTCATGGTCATTGAGTTGTAGGGCGTCCATAGCTGCATTGAAAAGACGATGAGGCCCAGAATTCCTGGGGAGAATGTCCAGGTGTCAGAGGAAATCATGATGAAGGAAGTCCAAGACTGGAGAGGAAGGAAGAGGAGGAAACAGAGAGGAAAGGAGGAGAAACACTGGAGGTACACAGAGTGAAAAAAGAGAATCATCAGGTTGTTTGGCAAAGCTTAAAGAAGGGGTGGAGGAGCCCAGAGGTCGAACCACAGGGCCAGCTGCCAGGGGAGCTATTTGGGTAGCCACTTGGGCCCCAAGCTCTTCTCAAGGCTCCGCTGTTTCCATCTTGACATTCTTAATACATGTTGAACAAGGGCCTCGAGGAATTTTCCTTTTGCATTGGGCCCACAAACTATGTGGTCAGAATCTGCTCAGTGGAGGCTGTTGTTTGGATCCAGACATCCAAGAAAGACAGCCAGAGTGGTGGGAGGTGGGGGATACGTCTCCAGTGTTACCAAAGTCAGAGGACTGCGATAGGGGCACCAGGTTTAGATGCTTTGAAACCTATGAAGCACCTAAGTGTCAGGGATTTTATGTATTGTTGGTTACTATGCCATGTATTGGAAAATTCATTCAAATATTTGTTGAACAACTAAATCTGCTGACCTGATTTAGGCACTGAGGATGCAGCAATGAACAAAGTCTCTATCCTCATGGAGCTTGAGTTCTAGTGGAAAAAACAGAAAGCCACTAAGAGAAAGTAAATATATGTATAAGCAAAAACTAACAAGAGCTTCCTGGCCACCCCCCATAGAGCAGGCTTCTGTGTCTCCTTATCTTTCTGGGGGGATTAGCCTCTGCTCAAAAGGCAAGATAAGGAAACCGGGACAGGAGCCTACTCCAGGGGGGTGACCAGGGCCTCTCTACAGAGGTTACTTTTGAACAAAAGCTAATTATTATTTAATTATTAATAAACTACCATTTACTAAGTGTCTAGCAGATTCCAGGCAGTATGCTAATCACTTTTTGTAGCATATCCCATTTATTGTTTCAGTAACTTGCCCAGGTAGATATTGATTTGCACCAGCTAGAGATATGAAGGTTAAGCTGGTATGGGGTTTGGGAACCAGGTCTCTCTCCCTGCTGACAACAGCACAGGCTTCTCACCTGGGTTTATAACATGTGCTCAGGCCCAGGTTTTCCCCTCAGACTACAGGAAGGAACTCAGCTGCTCTTCTCAAGATCCGAAGAGAGGGCCTTGACCCTGGTGACTGGGAGTGGGGCGGGGATACCAGACTGAGAATGACTGACAGTCCCATGTCCATCAAAGGTGAACTGATGGGTCCCAGCCCTTCCATCTGGCACTTCTTGTTGAAAGGAGCAGCTGTTGGCCACCTGCTCTGCCTGGGGTTGCTGGGCCCTATCCCAAGATATCCCTGTAAGAATCCACGGGGGCTCCAAGATCATGAGCTGGGGTCTCTTGCTCATCCCCAACTGCTTAAGTGTCTCCTTCAGCCAGATAAGGCCTTGACCACTCACCAGAGCCACCGCTGGAGTATTCTGGGAAAATATGATTTATGGCAAAATCTTGTTTCCTTCTGTTTTATGTATGACATTTCCCCTAAGAGGAGGGGAGTTGGAATAACTAGTGTCATTATTCTTTTCTTGCTTTTATTTTCCACCCCAGAACCATCTGTCATCAGAAAACAGTTTATTTTACAATACTCAGGCTGAGTTCCACCTCCAGAGGATGCTGGACAGGGGACAGCGGTGACCTCTGGATGCCCCCATGAGGGGACTGGGAGATGGAAGAGGGAGTGAACTGTCAGCCCTGAGGCTACTCAGGAGGGACCTGAGAACATCTGCCCTGACAGTGAGAGCAGTCCCGCTGCTGGATGCACCAGGCCTGGGAGGGACAGAAGGGAATCTGGGTCCCCTCTGGCTCCCTCGCTGTGTTGGACTAAGGACACCCAGCTGGGTGGAAATACAGTTGAAGTTCTGTCATCATGGGCTGCAAATCTCATCTTCGACACTGTGGGTGGGGAGCACATATAGTGAGAACTGGCACCAAAAAAATGTTCTAAATTCAGAGGTTTCCTCCTAAAGAGTAGAGGAAGGTCCCTTATGGGACCAGAAAGAAGAGGGCCGAGCTGATGACTACTCATTGCCAGATTTCAACCTGCTCATTGCTCTGTATGAAAGGGATTATATTAGGGACACTACACTGAGCTTGGTGCTGTAGACCCCAAAGGTACAGATGGGAATGAGAGAATGCATTGATTGTTGAATTACATTGCTAATGCCATGTCAGATATCCAGCATTGAAAAGGGGGTATGACACATTTGTGTTTCTGGGCTGACGTTAAGCTAAGGAATCTAAACTTTATTATTCAATTTAAGCTTAGATGAACATTATCACAATTTTGCGGGGAGGGTACCAAGGATTGAACCCAGTGTTATTTAACCACTGAGCCACATCCATAGCCCTTTTTTATTTATTTATTTTTTAAATTTTGTGACAGGTTCTTGCTAAGTTGCTAAGGGCCTTGTTAAGTTGCTGAGGGTGGCTTTGAACTTGCAATCCTCCTGCCTCGGCCTCCCAAGCCACTGGAATTATAGGCAGGCATGCACACAATTTTCTAAGATATGTTTTCAGGCAACCCAGACAGGAAAGTTTAGACTTAGCAACTGGAACTACACTGTCCTCTCACTATTGTCTCTACCAGAAGGCCTGGGCTCCTGGCCTGGCTGGGAGCATGCCAATCAGAGCTTGATTTTATAACCAGTGGGGAGCCCGCTGAGGGATTCAGGGGCAGAATCACATGGTCAGATTTATGTTTTTAGAAAGATGTGGGAAGTGGGTTCAAGGGGGAAACTAGCCTTAGGGACATAAATGAGGAGCCCATTGGAGTAACCCAAAGTAAGAGGAATGCTACTTACCCACATAGCTCCTAAGGAAATATGCAAAGAATACAGGCAGAGCAAGGGAGAGAAAATGCCTCTTTTGTACAGTTGCCATGTTGATTCACATCTCCTTGTGTTTCCTTCCAAGTACAGGGCTTTGAATTAGAGCAATAACCTGGTCTCTCTCCACCCCACTGACTCCTCAGGGGGCACAGCAAACAGTCTGCTGGGCCATGCTTCAAGTTTTATGGGATCTGGCGTCTCCCAGTCTCCCCGTCCAGAGTTGACTGTTGGAGGAAGCCAACCTGCTCCCAGCATAAGCCCCATTCTCCAATATCAGCTTTACCTACACAAAGATGATAATCCATGTCCACATACCTTAGTGCTCTCCCTTTTTAAATCTTTTAACCAGGTCAGAAGTTGGATGAGGAAAATAAGTTTGTCACTTATTATATCCCCTAAGAACATAATTGGGGGGGAGAGAAGGGAGGAGCCCAGGGGAGGCCTTTCCCATTAAGCTATATCCCAGGTCCTTTTTATTTATTTATTTACTTTATTTTGAGACAGGATCTCATTAAGTCGCTGAGGCTGGTCTCGAGCTGTGATCCTCCTGCCTCAGTCTCCAAAGTCACTGAGATTACAGGCATGTACCACTGCACCCCACCTAAGTACCTAAATTTAATATTAGTGTTTTGGCCCCAAATCCCAATCTCTATTAAACTGGGTCAAACCATGTACAGTATGTGTTTGGGCTGGTCTCAAGATTGATGCCTTATTAGACTCTAACTCTAACTTCCAAATTAAAAAGATAACTTTTAAAAAATATACTTATTTTTTAATTGTAGGTGGACACAATATGTTCATTTCAATTTGTTTTTTATGTGGTGCTGAGGTTCACAGGGCCTCACCTGTGCTAGCCACAACCCCAGCTAAAGAGATAACTTTAATGTGAATGAAAACTTCAGAGCAGCCTCATGCAAATATGTTGGTCTCATTAAATATCATGAATATGCTCAAGATGGTGCTCACAAAGAATCATGGCCCAGTCGGTGTCCAGGAAACTGACCCCTAAGACTGGGCCATCAGAACAACAAGCTTTCTGTTTAGGAAGACATACGGGGAGGGAGAATCATTTGGGGGAGGAACACAGAGGGACTTGGGCCCACTGATGGGAAAGAGAACATGAGAAAGACATTATTTAAGAGGTAGAACCAGTTGGGTACAGTGGGCAGGTTTCACGTCTGGGAGGAGTCCTGAGCTCTCTGGCCTGGGAACCTGAGTGAATGGAGATGCCATTCACGAAAATGAAGCAGTTCCAAAGAAGGAGAGATTTGTCATGGCCAGGTAAAGGGTAAAGCCATTCAGCAAAGTTCTGGAGGCAGATATTGCTCATGCCTTCCAGGATGCTCTTTTTTTTCCAATGACCAGGAGCATCCTGAAGCTAACCAAATAGAAGTGATCAATAAAGTTGGGTTTATAGAAGCTATAAACAACTCAAAGCTTGATTTATTTGACAAATATTTAGTGAGCACCACTGTATGTCAGATACCGTGCTCAGGCCTGAGAGTACACACAGTGATTAACAAAGCAGATCTAGCTCTGTCCTCTGGAGTTCACTGGGGATTCTTCCATTTTGCTTTGTTTTTTGGTCCCTTCAGGGGCTGGGAGTAGAATAAGTCATTATCTCTTTCTAGGGACACTAGTCACTGCTGAGGGTTTATGTCTGTTGACTTTCTACTGCGACAGGCCTCAGGGAGGTGGGTAAGAATGTTCTGAAAGTCCAGGTGTAAAGATTTGCTCGATTAACCAGAAAGAGAAATTCTAAGCAATGTCCTTTCTTTCTTCCTTTTGCTCAATTAAAAGTTTTTAAATACACACAAATAAAGGAGTTGAAGATATAGCTCAGTGGTGGAGTGCTTGCCTAGCATGAGTAAGGCTCTGGTTTGATCCCCAGAACCACAAAAAAATTAAAATAAATAAAACATACACATCCATGTATGTCTCCATAGAGCAATGGCAATGAGGCTCAGCTCCTAGCAAGTGCTAAATAAATGTCACATTATCAATTTCCTTATCCCACCCAGGCTCAAGAATCAGGCCCCTATGACTGCATGGAAGGATCTCATTTAGGAATTCTTTTTGTTTGGGGGGGGGGGGGCGGAAAGCCCCTCACCACACTTACCAATAAAAGCTTGAATGGCTGCAGCAGGACTCCTCCCCTGCCTGGTCCTGGAATACATGGGGGTTGGCCTAGTTCAGTGGTTCCCTGCCCAGCTGTGCATCAAAATTCACCTGGGGAGCTTTGAAAAATACAGGTGCTGGGCCCCACATCTGGAGATCCTGATTTACCAACTCTGGTGCATGTGAAACCCAGATGAACCAGGGCAATACCCCAGGCAACCCCCCTGGGTGATGTGGGCTTGTGACAGTCAAGATGCAGCAGTGGCTTTCAGCAGGGGCATCAGGATGGCTGTGGGGCTTTCCATCTTGGAGAGGGCCCAGTGGGCAGTCAAGCGCCTGAGAGAGAACAAGAGTACATAACAGGAAGCACCCGCTTCCTCCTTCTGGGGTCTGAGGAAACAAGTCAGACCCGCCCACAGGGATGCTCCTGAGACCTGTGCTCCCTCCTCAAGAGGCTCCCTGTGTCAGATCCACCTGTCTGGGTGAAAGGTTCTACAGCTGGAAATTCCTTTGGTTTGGAGCCTTTGAAGAAAGGTCATTGCTAAGTTTTAGGACAGTAGTCACTCCAAAGGTGTGACTTCTAAGGTTTTCTCCTCCCTGCTGGCTGACCACAACTTAGCCTGGAAGCCAGGTGCTTCCTTCAGCTTCCCAGGGAGGCACCTTTTGTCTTTTATACAGACTCTTTCTGGCGCTCTGGATTCACTGTCCCCTCACAGCCTGGCTAAAAGGGTCAGATTCTTTACATTATTCCAGGAAGCCCTAGTCATCCAAGTCCCTCTACTGGCCCTATGCCACCATAGGGCTCTGAGCTACCTCTGTGGAGGGAAAGAGAGATTCTGGGGGGTGTGGAGTGTGTGCTGACTGAGCAACAGGCTAATGGGGCGCCTGTCAACTTCCTTGCATGGTCAAAGGCTGACACCCTCCTTGAACAAGGCAGTGGCAGGCTGTCAAAGCCAGCAGCAAGCAGGAGACTCACCCTGACTTTTCAGATAATGAAAGCAAGGAAGCTCCCAGGTAAGGGCTGAGATGCATTCCGAGGCCCTTGGTGGTTGCTGGGAACCGTCCTACTCGAGCCTGGGTGGTTCCAGAAAATAAAGAACCACAATAGAGATATTTCATGAGAATCCAAACACAGGAAGAACTGTAAAGCCCAGCTTCAAAGGAACAGTAATCCATTCAAAACCTCTCTCTCTCTCCCACTCTGCAGAAGCCTCAGCTCTGTTGTCTTTGTGACCAGCTTGCTTTACACATACTGTCCACCACCTCTTAACTCTGGTATTGCCTTGAAACAGGTATCTTTTGATACCTGTTTATCTATTCTGAATTAACCAAAAAAAATCCCATCAGCATTTGTCAGGTTGCAGCTCCATCAACACCAAAGGTCAGGTAACCTCAGGTTAGACACCTACCTGGTCCGACCCCTGGATCCATTTAGGAGGAATTATGGGGACTCATATCCTTAGCAGGCATGATGGCAATGATTGACATCTGTCAAAACCTCTCTGCCACCTGCCCCGTGTTGGGTGTTTGTGCAAGATGGGGACCAAGGAAGGGAATACACTAAGTACTCAAAATTCTTATCAGGAACATTCTCACCAGGTGACCTCAGACTTTTTAAGGTAGATTCCCAGTGCTAGCAACATGACTGGCACGAGGATCTAGTTGTACGGTCGCCAGGAGCTGCCAGGGCATGTGAATGACTGCTGAAAGGGAGCACAGAATGCAGAGGATCGCTGCCCCATTACTGTTTTCTTGCCCTTGAACTTCTCCTCAGTGCTGCCAGCTGGGGCTTCTACTGGGTGCAGTTGGTCCAGTAGCAGCAGCTTTGTCTGCAGGGTCTCATGCTTGGCAGGGGTGCTGCCGTCCCTGGAATGCAACCTAGGTCCAGTCTGCATGCAGGGAGGCCCCCAAGTGCTACTGGACTTGGATGCAATACTGTCTCGGAGGGAGACATGAGAAGGAGTGTGAAATGATTCTGAAATTCCTGATTTTCTGTGGTATGATGGAAGTGTTCCACTGAGCCTCCTCTGATTGCCTTGGCCGCACTCTCTGGTCAATTTTACTTCTTCAGGTCATTTTTGAAGGGCCCTTGGCCAAAGGAGCTCAGAGGGATCATGAGGCTGAACTAACAAAGGCTGTCCAGGAGGCAGGGGCTGAGCTCTCTCTTGCTTACACAAATGGAAAAACTGGGAGGTCATTTGACTCTGACAAAATATCCCTCTGAGAAGCCTGCTGATCTCCAGCTAACCACTAAAGACCAGAGAATGCATTCCAAGCCGGCTTTAGCAGTCGCCACAGAAATTGCCTAGTAACGGGGGAGCAGCCCAATTGTGCCGTTCTGCTGAACACTACACATTTGAATAGTTCCCTGAGTAGCTGAACAGGAGATGACCTTGAGCCACTTTGCTTGTGATTTCAGGTGCCTTTAAGATAAAACCCATGCAAAGTAGAGGATGCTAAAAATTCAGAATGCAGTGAGGTCAACTGCAAGGAGATTTGTTCCTATCAACTGACCTCGTCCCTCCTCAGGTGGCACAGGATCACTGGGCCCCCTGGGAAAGGCCAGCACAGCTATTCAGGTGGTCATTGAAATGCTGTACTAACTTAAGGGAGAAAGAGGGCACAGGCCTCAGGATGTGGGGTTTTCTCTCTTTACCTTCTGGGCATCTCAGAGACTCCGGCCAGTGGCAGGAGCCACAGTGCTCCATCCCTCCAAGTATCAGGCCTGAACTGTCCCCACAAGCAACCCGAGACAGGCTGCTCCCCAGCCTCCGAAGCTTCCATTGGAATCAACTTAAGCCACTAGAAGACTGAAACTTTCCTGAACCTCATTGAGATAAATATACTAATCATAAATGATGACCGCAGGACATTTGAATGGGACAGATTCACCACAATTTATGTCACCATTTCCTTAGTTTGCTCCTGTTTCTTGAATTTTCACTATAAATGTCCCCTTAGTAAATAGTAGAGGCACACAATGTCTTTGCCTCAAAAAGGAATTTACAAAGTCAAAAGAACTAGGTCAAAGAAGTTAAGTATTTTTATGACTTGTGCCAAGTTACTTTCCAAAGTATCTGTACCATTTTACAATGTCATCATCAAGCTAGGAGGAGTACCAGTTTCACCCTGGCTCCAATGGACATTATTATTTTTCAGATTTTTTTTAATTCCAATGAGATGGGGTACATCCAGGGTGGAATAACTGGCCATAGACTATTTTTCTAATTCAGCAGTTAAAAATATACTACCTTATCCAAGTTTCAAGTTCTAATACTTGGATTACTTGTCAAATCAAACATATTCCCATGTTTATTGATTGTATTTTCCCTTTTCTAAATTATCATTTCCTAACTTCTACAGTTGGAGGGTGTCCCCAGAGGGCTCCTGTGTTGGGAGGGTTGGTTCAGTGTGGAGTTTCTGAGAAGCAGAGGGACTTTAAGGTGTAGGGCCTAGTGAGAGATAGTTAGGTCTTTGGGGTTATGCCCTTGGAAAGGTTTAAGGTAGCTCTCATGGGACCCCTGAACTCTGATAAGATGAGTTACTATAAAAGTAAGTCTAACCCCTGAATCCCTATATGGCTTCCTGTTTTGAGGCAAGATCTCTTCCTCCCACTCATACTTCTGCCCATACCGTCCACTATGGGGACCTCACCTGAGGCCAAACCAATGGGGATGTCTGACCTTGAACTTTGCTTTTCCAAAATTTCAACCTAAATAAAGCTCTTTTCTTTATAAAGTTAACTTTCCTCCGATATTCCATTCTAGTAATGAAAACCAGACTAATACACTATCCTTTGCCCAGAATGTTTTTGGTGTAAATATATCTAATATAATGCTTTTATATCTAATATGATACTTGCTCTGCATATTCTATAAGTTGCAAATCTGCTGTTTGCCTTACAACTTCACTTGAATGAATGGGTCATTCAAATGTAACAGGTCAAGATGGAACCCCTATACTTCTTGCACTTTCCCTGGTCTTCCCAATCTTATTTCATCACAATACAGTACACCCTAGACCCAAACCCATTGACCCTTCTTGATTCCTCTTTTCCCCAGGACCACATATCTCATCAACAGTCTTCCTCCTCTACTTTTCCCCAGCCCAATCTGTGTCCAGTCACTGTCTATCATATAGCCTTGTTTTCTTCTTCTTGGCCCCTGCTACAAACAGGACTTTTCTGGTTTATGCATTCATTTACTTCTTTATGGTTTGTATCCTGTCTAGACTCTGGAGTCTAGTATGCAAGCTCATGAGGGCAGGGCCCAATGTCTGTAGTAGCAGCATAATGGAGGCTCAATAATTACATTGGATGAATGATTGCATGAACTTTGCCCTTTTAACCTGTCTAAATTTGTATGAAGGAGACCAGAGGGCACCAAGGGCAAGTGCTGGATTTGGGAAATAGGTGGTTCTAGGTTGTGCTGGGGCTCCACCACTTCCTCCAGACTCCAGACAAGTTACTTAACATCCCTATGCCCCAGTTTACTCATATTTTAAAAAATGAGAATAGGGTCATGGATGTAGCTCAGTGGTGCAGACAAGCATGTGTGAGGCCTCAATCCCCAGCACTGGAAGAGAATCATGAAACCATCTTCATAGGTTTGGAAGATGCATTAGGTAACATGGGCAAAGTGCTTAAAAATAGAGACCAATTGTGATAATACTCAATAAATGTCAGACCCATTCTGTTGGGAACTTACTTTAGTGTCATAAACAAAGTGAACTTCTAAATGGTCTAGGTACCATTTGTTAACTAATCTTTCCTATTTGTTATGCTTTTTTTATCATACATATGATTTTTAATATAAAAGGATTTTTCTGGCTTTCTAGTCCCTCTTGGGTTGGGACTACACTTGACACTGAGTGGGTCAGACACTCACCCTTGCCTGGCTCATAGAAGATTCTCTTATTCTCCACTTGCAGATTCAGAACTGTGATGTCTGTTTGCCAAGTGCATTTGCTCTGGGCCCAGTCCCTCAAAAGAGTATGCACCCTTTTGCCCTTGGGTTCCTTGAGATGCCAGTAATACATCCTGATACAAATGTCCCCTTTTCATTTGCGCCAACTTAAACAGGTTTCTTTATCTTGTGACTAAAAGAATCCAAAGGTAAACTTCACCTTTATAATGACCCAAAGAATATCCCCCACCGACAAGGCCACGTTCTTACATGCCAGAGAGAGTAGTGTGCTGTCCCCAACATATCATCCAAAAATATCCACCAACAAGGTCAGCAGAACCCAGGAAGTCCTTCTAGATCTTCTGTGTGGTGTCTACCACTGCCCCCATGACTGTGCTTACAGATTCAGACAGATCCCAGAAGCCAGGCTGTCCCTGACTCGTTCAAGATTCTACGACCTCAGCAGACTGTGATAAGACCAAAGAAATAATAATGTTCATGGAAGTCCTTGAAAAATAAACATGAACATTTGTTATTATTTATTTTTCCATTCCAAAAAGGATGTGGAGAACCATACAAGTTAGATATGAGGGATAAAATTTGAAACAGTTTTGTATCTGAGGCTCTGTGTCTTGCGGTTATCAGGAATATCATTTCTCATATAACAAAAATACCAAGTGTAGAGACAGCTTTGCAACTGCCCTGACCATGGGTTATACCCCACCGCTTATTTGTCTTAAGAATCCTTCATGGTGGCTTGGTTTTGCAGAGTGAGGTTGGTGTTGGCTTGGTGGGGAGGGGGGTGTCTTCCATTTGGCCCTCTCTTTCAGTCCAGAGGTCTAGAAGGGAAAGCCTATTAAAGCAAGTGTTTTCTGGGTTCTAGTTTAGATTAGGTAAGAAGGCAAGAGGGCTGACAGAAGGGAAAAAGAAGAGCTGACAAGACTGAAGGAGAAGAGAACTTGTGACTTCCCTCCCCCAGGCAGAGGGAAAAGTGACTCAGCCGGATGGATGGAGGGAGGTTCCATCAAAGCAGGAAAACCCGAGGAGCTTGCGCATTTCCCATCAGCCCTGCGCCTGCTGGGATCTCCTGGCTGGCAAGGACTCAGTACACTCACCTGGTGTCCCCAGCACAGGACACCCTGGGGCCTTTTTCCTACCCAGTCAGATGCCAGGGGGTGTGGCTGTCTCCCAGAGCTAAGAACAAAAGTCACTTCACCTTTCATTGGTGCAGCGATTAAAGCATTCCAGGACGTTAGCACACTGCTAAGAGATCTTGCATAAGCCCCTGGCGCGGAGTCCTCTGGATTGATTCAGTCAGACTCAAACCATTTAGAAAGTGAAAACTCTGACACCTGATTTGTGCTGCTCCACATTTACTCCTGTTCTGTCCTTACCCCTTCCTTGTTTCTCTCACATATCCAGAGTTCTCCTTATAAAAAGATTCATGGGGTTGTCACATTCCCGACCCCTTCTCCCTTTCTCTGTTTTCTGGGGGTGACTCCAGGGAAATCTACCTCAATTTGCATGCAGAGGGAAAATGAAGACCCTGCACATATGCTAGGACCACTGCAAATGTTAAAAAAAAAAAAATTAAGCTGGGGGTGCAGAACTTCTGGTCCAGATCTAAGACATTCCTCATGTCCCCATCCTCCTTCCTCTCCGGGTCTCACCAAGTTCAGGAGAAATGGAAATGTTCTTGTTACCATATCCAATTCAAAACAGCCTCTGCTAGCAGCAAAGTGCCTGTATTTATCAGGAAATGCTGGTGCCCTTTTTTTTCCCACCTGGTTATTCAAACATTTAGAGCAACGATTTACATATACCCATTAGGAGTCCTCCTTAATGCAAATGAGTTGCTCTCACAGGGGATCATTTTTCCATGACCTGGAGATTTGATTGAAAATGACCAAGTCTTCCAGGAAAGAAAGGCAAGCGATTAGTTTATGTGGATGTCCCTGGCTCACCCTACCTTATAGTTAAATGTTAGGTGGAGGTCAAGTCTACCATGGGCCAAGTAATTCATTTCCAAGTTAAATTTCTATGGCTTTCCCTGGTCAGAAGAGCATGCTCGGATGATTCAGGAATTGTTAAAGTATGTTGTCCTTGCCTGGCAGGCACCTCACCACCAATTTTGGATTCCCTACATCTAGTGGGCCTGTGGGATACCCAGATGACTCAGGCAGAAATTGATTGATTTAACACTTTTTATGAGTAGCTATTGCATGCCATGGACCATGGCAGGCTTTGATGGTGGAAATTCCTAAATCATTTCTCATCTGGATCTTTCTAAGGAGATTTGACTCTAAGAAACTCTTAACCTCCTAAGGCATCCCAGGTCTCATTAGAGTCTCAGATTCTTGAGCTATGACTCCTCCCATCTGTGTGACTCACCCTTTGAAAGACAAAAAGAGAAAGAGAATCTGGGGCTCCTTTCCTCCTTGTCCCATCCCCCACATTGAGTTAACCCCTGAAGAAAACTTTCCTGGCTGTGACTGCACACAGTTCTGGTTCCTTTGTCATGAACAGACTTAGCAACCTGCATCTGGGAATTCATAAGGAGGCAGACAGTGCTTCCCAGTGTTATGGAGGCTGCGTGTCTTTCCGTTTACCGATGCTTTTTCAAGTGTTTCTATGTGGATATCACTCTGTGATTTGTCAATGTTTGCTATCTATCATTACATAATTAATTATCCCAAAACTTAGGAGCCTAGAACAAGGATTTATTATTTCTCACAATTCTGTGGATTGGCTGGGCCTGGCTGGGCAATTGTTCTGCTCTTTGTTGAATTGGCTGAGGTCACACATGTGGCTACACTTGAGGTCATGAGAGTGTGGCTAGGGTTAGAATGCCCAAGATGTCTTCCCTTAGATCTGACACCTTCTCTGGAGTGGCTAGAAAGGCAGAAAACAATTCCATTCTTCTCATCATTCCATACTCTGGCTTGAGCTCATTGACATGGTGGCTGAATTCCAGGAGGCCCAAAGATATTACCAAGTCTTGCAAGGCAGACTCCTGGACCCACACTTGCTACAAATCGTTTTGGTTAAACCAAGTCACAAGGTCATTGCTGGTTCAAGGGAAGAAAGAAGAGATAGACTCCATCTCTTGAAGTGGGGAGTGGCATGTGGTCATAGGGAAGAAAACAATTGTTGGCATCATCTATGAAAACAACTGACCACACCAATGAAAGAAAGTCAGGAAAGGAATAAATTCTGTGTGGCTCAGGTAACACACATGTTGCTACTTTTTTTTTTTTTTTAGTTGTAGATGGACACAATACCTTTATTTTATTTATTTATTTTTATGTGGTGCTGAGGATCAAACCCAGTGCCTCACACATGCCAGGCAAGTGCTCTACCACTGAGCCACAACCCCAGCCCAAGTTGGTACTTTTTGATGTTAAAATTGTCCCATGTGGATGAGTGTGGAGGAATATGCCTGAAATCCCAGCTACTACTACTTGGGAAGCTGAGGATTACAAGTTGAAGGTCAGCCTCGGCAACTTTGTGAGATCATTTCTCAAAATAAAATAAAAAGAGCTGAAGATGTAATTCAGGGATAGAGTGCTTGCCTAGCTTGCCTAGCACGCACTTGGCCTGGTTTTGATCCCCAATACTACACACACATATACGCACAATTGTCCCATGTAGACCTCTTAATCATGTAATTGATTGCACTCTATTCTTATTACAACTTAAACCCATCAAAACAAATCTATAATGATTAAAAGCAAATCAATATTGCTTGGAGCTGAGGAGCGCAGAGGGGAATTGATAGCTAAGAGACATGAGGAAATTTTGGGGCGTGATGGAAACATTCTGGCTTAAAATATGGTGGTGGGCCGGTCACAGTGGTGCATACCAATAATCCCAGCAACTCATGAGACTAAGGCAGGAGGATCACCATTCAAAGTCAGCCTCAGCAGCTTAGCAAGGCCCTCAGCAACTTTGTGAGATCTTGTCTTAAAATAAAAAGGGCTGGGGATGTGGCTAAGTGGTTAAGCACCTTGGTTCAATATCCAGTACCCAAAACAGAAAAATAAGACAAGAAATAATGTGGTGGTTATGCAGATGTATACACTTGTTAAAAATCACTGAACTGTATACTTAAAACAGTGCATTTTATGGTACGCAAATGCTACCTCAGTGGAGTTGATTTTAAAATATTAAAACCTTCATACTATAAATGTTCAGAAAGGCTAATTTGAAACGTGGTTAAATAAAACCAGTGTCAGGGTATGCTATATTTACAAACAATAGCAAATTCCTTCGGGGAGGGAAAGGAAACAAAGAACTAAAGGGGATGTTTTGTTAGTTCCAAAGCAGGATGTGAGTGAACGTGACCATGTCCTCCTACTGCGATTGCATTTAGAACCATTTGTATCATTTTCAGAGTGTCCAGGAGGTGACTCTTGGTATTTTATGGACCATTGAAAGAGTGCCTGATTTCTTGGGTACAGGAAAGGCTGGAATTGCCTCAGCAGACATGAACAACAAACTGTATTTGCCTGGAGCTGAGGTTGGGGAGGGGTATTAATAGCTAATCGTGTTAGGCCATCTTGGAATTACACTGATACCAGCACTGGAAAAAACTAATGTTCAGTGACCTTTACAGATCATTGCAGGGATTTCCTAGCTTCAAGAGTCAAGATCCTGCAAAACAGCATTTGATATTTTTGTCAAGCTCAAGTAGTTGCATTCCCATGGGTTAAATGCATGTGTAATGTTATCCTACTGTGATTATCAAGGTGAGAACTTCTTTGCAAAGTTTGTGCTTTTCTGTAGCCAAAGGGACTCTAGGTATAGCAACACTGACAGGTAAAGGACACCCATGCTGGAAAAGCAATGCATCTGCCCTGGGAATGGGACAGGATAGGAATGGGATGGGATAGGAATGGGACGGGATAGGGATGCTCCCCCATGAGGGAACTAGTAGCCATGAGGATGAGGGGGCATCACCTGGGGAGCCCTTGGTTGTGATGGACAGGCTCTGTGTCCTGTGTTCACTATGTATACCAAGCAATTAGACCTGAAGCTGGAGATCTTTTCTTTTTAATTATTTTATTTTATTTATTCTGATTTGTTATAAAATGACAGCAAAATGCAATTCAATTCATACTACACAAATAGAGCACAACTTTTCATGTCACTGGTTGTACACAGTAGAGTCACACCATTTGTGTTTTCATACATGTCCTTAGGGTAATGATGTCTGTCTCATTCCACTGTCTTTCCTACCCCCATGTCCTTTCCTTTCCCCTCCCTCCTCTTGGCCCTATCTAAAGTTCATCCTCCCATGCTCCCCCCCCCCGCCCATCCCCATTATGAATCAGGAGATCTTTATTAAGGATTCTTCTTTAAATAATGCACTTGAGAACACAGAGTTAAGCAGAAATTACTGCATGGATAAAACTCACTGCATGTGCAACAACCATGATTTGATTTATTGCAGCCATATCATCAAAGCACCATTAACACGAACCACTGGATTTGTATTGCCCCGGATAATAATCTTAATTTCTATCAGAATTCCATTGAACTTTAAATTAATAAGGTCAGGCCTGGGGCAAGCCCTCTCTGGGGCTAAACTTCCTAGAGTAACAGATAAAGGACACATACCCTCAAGGAAGGGAAAATGGGCCCATGACATGACAATCTTCCAGATTTCCTCCTGATAGGCTCCTTGCAAGCAGTTTTTCCCTGACTATAATTACCTCCTCAGTTGGTGTTGATATTCCTCCCTCCATAAATAATATGACTACTGAAACTCATTTTGGGAAATTATTCTACTGAAGAAATGTTTAAAAAGGATCTGATTAAATACTATGTTGATTATCATTAAATTGTGAACTATTGACAAAGTCTTAATTTTACCTTATTGAGGACTTTTTTAAAGATATTTTTTAGTGTCCATGGACCTTTATTTTATTTTTTTATATTTACTTTTTAGTTGTAGTTGGACACAATACCTTTATTTCATTTATTTATTTTTATGTGGTGCCAAGGATCAAACCCAGGGCCTCGCATGTGCTAGGTGAGCACTCTGCTGCTGGACTACAACCCCAGCCCTGGGATCTTTATTTTTATTTATTTATTTATTTGTTTGTTTATACGCAGTGCTGAAAATTGAACCCAGTGCCTCACACGTGCTAGACAAGTGTTCTACCACTGAGCCACACCCTCAACCCCTTCTTTTCTTTTTATTTATTTATTTTTAAATATTTATTGTTAGTTGTAGTTGGACACAATACCTTTATTTTATTTATTTATTATTATGTAGTGCTGAGGATCGAACCCAGGGCCTCGCACATGCTAGGTGAACGCTCTACTGCTGAGCTACAACCCCAGCCCCTCAACCCCTTCTTAAAGACTTTTGAGCTGTAATATAAGCTCAAATAATATAATATAACATCAAAGAAATAAAAGTGACTAAATAGAGCTTGGCACTTGCCTAGCATGCATTGAGCCCTTGATTCAATCCGCAACAACATCCCTACACACACACACACACACACACACACAAATCTAAGGGGAGATTTCAGGCAATGATAATCAGAAAACCTCTCCAAAATATTGTGGAAAGAAAGTCTTCCTAGCTCTAGGCTTCTTCAGATAGAGCCATGTGTAAGACTTCTCTACCTTACTGTTTTCTAATAAGATCCAAGAAAATTTATCAACAGCATCCCCTGGAGGGTGTAGGAAGGCTTAGAGACAAGCATTGATTTTATGGTAGTTCCAATTCTTACACATTCCTGAGATCCCATTAGCAATTGGGTTCCCTTTCTTTTATGCTCCTTATTAATCCTCAAAAGAGAATCTTAATTCTCTATATACCAATGAATTTCCTCGTTCTGAGTCTTAAAAATTTCCTTCAAAATAAAGGCACAGGATAAAAATCTCCTTTAGAGACATTTCCACAATGCTTCTGGTTTCCAAAGTGCTTATAAACTGTCAAGTGACTCAGAAATCCCAAGGACGAATCCTGATAGAGTCCAGAAGGAAAAGATGACTTCAGCCAAGGCTGACCCAAGGAAGAAGGCCACATCTGTCATCTCCCTGACAGTGTTCCAGGCTGAACATGAGCTCCTAGAAGTGGGATGTGTGTCAAGGCTTGGCTCACAGCTGGATGCTCATCCCTGAGTGCTCTTGGCCCAGATTCCTGAGGAATAGGGGAGGGGAGAGAAGGTCCGGAGACTTTAGACACCTCTCCCCAAACCAAAATTCGAACCTGCTACCCTTAGGGAAAATTGATTCTGAAAGATGTTTCTAGCACCCTTCTTACCCGCATCCAACAGAGGAAACTGCAGGGCATCCCTCATGTCCCTCAGATGAGCCCTTCTGCAATCCACCTGGAAACCCAGTTGTCACCTATTCCTGACTTATTATCTGGACATGATCCCTCTCTGTGGCCACTCAAGGCTTAATGAAGACAAGCTGTTCTGTGGTTGCCTCGATGCTCTGCAGCTGTAGCAGAGATCTAATGTGCACTTTGGCTTCTATTTCCTAATCTTATGAATGATTCTGCCTGGCGGGAAGGGTGAAATGCTTCATCCTCCAGTGCCAGAATAGACAGGCTACCACTTTGCCACAGGGTGATGGATCAATCAGAGTTTTTGACTGCAAATGAAAGAATCCTCAGTCTGAGATGAAGCAGCAAACCAATTTATTGAAGAGTGTTTTGTGGTTCACAGAATTCCCAGGAAGGCCAGAAAATCAGGCCCAGAGGCTCTACAGCCTGCAATGACACCCAAATCCTCTTCCCACTACTGCTGAGTGCAGGTGCTGCTGGTACTTTGGATATTGAGATGGGCACAGTGCCAGGCCCTCTGTCCCCGAGATCTCAAAGATTGCTCAACTGAGCCTCAAGAAGAGGATTCCTCCAGAGGCTGGCTCATGAAAGGGCCTGTGATGAGTAGGAACCCAGGTCACATGCTTGTGCCCTAGCTGCAAGACATCCTGGGGAAATGTAGTTTTGGCCTCAAAGTCTCTAAAAATAGGAAAGATATTTATTCAACAGATGCTAAGCAGCCACAAGTATGACATGTGACACTTACCACAAGTATGGCATGGCCCCCCATTTTCATCACTATGGCCTGAAAAATAAGCATATGCAGTCACCCCTCAGAATCCTAGGAGCCCCTTCAGATCTGCAGATGTCCAACTCCCTTGTACAAAATGGCATGATATTAGCTGGGCACAGTGGCACACACCTGTAATCCCAGCGGCTCAGGAGGCTGAGGCAGGAAGATCACGAGTTCAAAGGCAGCCTCAGCAAAAGTGAAGTGCTAAGCAACTCAGTGAGACCCTGTCTCTAAATAAAGTACAAAATAGAGGTGGGGACGTGGCTCAGTGGTCAAGTGCCCCTGAGTTCAATCCCCAGTACCAAAAAAAAAAAAAGCATGATATTTGCATATTACCTATACCCTTGTATACTTTGAATCATCTCTGGATTACTAGATTACTTGTAATTACTAATACAAAGTAAATACTATGTCAGAAATTATAATACTGTATTATTTAGGGAACAATGACAAGGAAAATAAAGTCTATACATGTTCAGGACAGATACAATTTTTTCTTCAAATATTTTTGATCTGCAGTTGTTTGATAAGCAGATAGGGAACCCACAGATATGGAGGGGCCAACTGTCTTGTGTGAGTGTGTGTGTGTGTGTGTGTGCGTATTTTTCAAATCTGCCATGTGTTGCCTTTTGAAAAGGTGAGAGAGTACAGTAGGTGTATGTATGTGGCTGCTGTAACAATAACACCAAGCTAGCTGTAAAACAACACCAAACTATTCTCTTGAAGTTCTGGTGCTCAGAATTGTGAAGTCAGGCTTAACAGAGCTAAAATCGAGATGCCAACAGGCTGACGTTCCTTCTGGAGACTCTAGAAAAGAACACGTTTCCTTGTCCTTTCCAGTTTCTACAAATCACCTGCATCTCAGGATTCAGGGCTCCTTTCTTGCATGGCCCTTTCTTGCTTGTCATCACATCTCCTATTACTTTCTCCCATTCTGCTATCTTGCTTTTATAAGGACCCAGATAATCTAGGATGATCTCCTCACCTCAAGGTCATTAACTCCATCACATCCACATAGTTCCTTTTGGACATCAGGTAATGTAGCCACAGGTCCTGTGGATTTAGGATAGAAACATTTGGGGCCATTACTTGGCCTGCTGCTGTATGTCTCTAAGGAAGGCCAGCTGGCTGTCTGCACAAAGGCCTCTGGGAGCAGAGTAGATTTCCCCTGGTGACTTGACCATGGTCCACACTCCTGTCTCCATGCTGCCAGACTTGGAGATCTCGGCTCAGCTCCATCAAACACTCAGTGACATTTGAATAAACTAGAACAACAATTCATTCATTTTTATTTATTTTTTAAGGGACACTGTTCCTTTGTAGAAGGATCTTTTGAGTCTGAAGCACTGTGTGATCAAATTAACCACCAGAAGACTGTTTGGTGAGCATGAACTCAAACACAGGAACTCAAGCACTGTGGTGACTTAGAAACCCAAAGGGTGTTTCTAAGGGTCACAGAGAGGGTAGCGAGTGACCCCAGCTGACAACAGAGCTCACTTCCACTAGCCAGACTGTCTGATTCCCTAAGCAGAGCTGGACACAACTCCTAACCGCTAGTTTTGTTCCCCTTCTTGCATGAGTCAGGCTCCTGGGGCCACCCCCACACCTGCCTCCCTCCATCATCAGGTGCCCTCTCTTCTTCCTAACTCTCTCCCATTCCCACCCTCATTTTTAAAATCGGCTCTCCCTTCCCCATAGTCCAAGCCAGCTCACCTGTATCAGCGCAGCAGCCTCCTCGTGGGCCCTCTTGTCCCTATTTTTGGTCCCCGTCTGCAAATTCTCCACCTCAAAGTCAAATGAATCTTTTTCCATCTGATGATGTTGCTGTTTCATTTAAAGCCCTCCAATGGCTTCTCATTATCACTAGAATAAAACCGTATGTTGGTCCAGATCCTCCCACCAAGCTAGGATCAAACATGCAAGGATCTTATCTAGAGAAATGTCTGTGACAGAAACGTGGGAGACAGTTGGAGGAGGCTGGAAGAACCATTGACCGGGATGAGAGTCTGAACTCAGTAAAGAGGGAGAGAACGGAAGGAAGAAGTGTCCTAGCCTGCCCTGCAGACTGAGTCCTTGATCCAAAGCTGGCATCAGAGGAGTCTCATTCAAGTCTCAGCTGAAATGTCACTTCCTTCGGGAGGTCCTGGTACCCTGGGTTCCCCTTCATCCATAGCACTTCGATGCCTGACCCATTTCTCAGGATTTAGAATCCAGCAGGACCATGACCAGGACTTTTTTTTTTTTTTATCTACTGCTCTATCCTCAAAGTCTGGTATACAGTAGGTGCTCAGTAAAATATCCTGAGCTGACGAGGTCACCTGAAAGACTTCACTTCCCAGGGCAGTCTGATACATGCAAAGAAAGAATGTCACAGCTTAGAGTGGGGTCAACCATGGAGGTTCAGGAAAGGGAATCTCAGAAGCAAATTGACAGAGCCCATCCAGGCACCAGGGATTGGTTGAGCTCATTATCATGATACCAGTTTGTGCCCTTGAGTAGCTACTATGTGCTAGGTGCTGGTAATGAATCCTGAGTAGAACTTCTTAAAATCTAACGAAGGACTTAGAATCAGTCTAGGGGAGAGACAGCTGCATCAGGCTACTAGACATGCTGACTCTCCTAGCAGGTGGCTGTGTGCCTATTATGAAGGGTGATGGCCATAATAGTTAACTGATATGGCACAGACACTAACCAATAAAAATTGGCACCAGCCATTAACAACCCCCCGTGTCACCATCAGGAGTTCCAGCTGAGTGTGAGCAGAGACCATGCTATCTGTACCATACTTGTTCTGATCTGTGACCACCAAGGACAGCCCTTCCCCACTCGTGCCCCACCCACTGGGCTGTTTGGGCTGGCATAAGACTCTGATATTCTCTCCCACTGTAAATGATGGCTTCCTGCATCAGTCTTTCACAAGCTCTTTGAATCTCAGCACCTCAGCATGCAAGGCCAAGGTCTGGACTTCCAACTGTTGTGAGGTCCAACAAGTTGGACCAACTTGTGAGCCTCCTTTCCTGTAACTCTGGACTCTCAGTGCTCTCTTGGATGGCTGCTTGATTGGGGATGGGTGGGTGGGGTGAAGCAGTCTCTCTCAAGTGGTTGCTTCTGATATTTGAGTCATCCATACCAGGTAATTACAAACTGGAGACAGATTAGATATCCCATCTCAATAGCTGACCTCAGGCAGATAGCCAGAGACTGCTTACCAGAGACTCAGCAATTAGTATGCAAATTAAGCAAGAAAGTGCTGAGACCTGGGAGCCTGGAAGTGGTAGGGGATGGGAAATCAGGGGTGTGTTTCCATCCCCATGTGCTCTAAAGATGCTGTAGTTTGAACAGCTGTGTGTCTTCAATACACCATTTGTTTCAGGCTAGAAGATGCCAGGAGCCCCCTATCACCTGTCACCAGTCACATCAAGTTCTCTAAAGTGGATTTTTGTTTGATATGTTCTGGGTCAGATAATGACTGATTCTTAATTTTGTTGACATTTTTACCAAACACCATCAAAGCAGGAGGCACAATACAAAGCCAAAAAATTCACTTGTGTGGCTGCTGAACTGTGCTTGCAAAAGAGCCATAGTTATGATAGCTACAGAGAGTATGTGTTTGTGCTCGTCGGAACTGAAACTGAGGGAGGTCTTGACATCAGGGACAGAGATACAAAGCCACTCTCATTTGGGGGCTTCTGTCCCAGGAGGAAAGATTTCTTCCCAAAGCTCAGCAAAATAAACAAAATAATTCAAAAGGCTGCCAGGCCCATTGGAGCCACACACAGCATCACAAGTAGGAAGCTGAGGGTCCTGACTGAGAAGCAGGAGTTTGGAATTGAGGTGGGCGCTGCTGGAAAGTGCAACATTTCAGAACCAAAAACAGGGCCTTTCCAGGGGGGTTATGATTATATAAGGCAAAGAGCCAAGTGGTTGGCCAACTAAAATATTCCTGAAAGGGTGTTTCCCATTTGGAATATAAAATTTACATGAGAGCTATAAGACTAAGTGGATGCTAGCAGAGGACCTACGTCTGATGGACAGTTTCTCTAAGTGTGAATCGTGCATCATCTGCCTGAGGACTAAGGAGGTGTGTGCAGAAAAGGCAGGGTCAGCAGCCACACCCTGGTGGAAGATCTGCAGTGCGGCCTGGGCCTCTGCTTTTTCATCTGGTGATTCTTCAAGCTACCAGGAGGTCACATTACTGAGTGAGGAAGAGAGGGGATGGCTTCCTGTGCCTCCCACACACTTCTCAACTTTTTAGGAAGTACCACAGGGGAAGGCAACATAAACATGTTTTTCTTTAGACTTGACCATTTTCCTTTTAGTTTAAAATTTTATTTTTGTCTTAAGAACTCAAAATGCAGGGAGAAAACAAGGCACTCTTTTTTACCCCCTGCATGGGCTTTGTGTGCTCCTGGAAAGATGACCTCTGCTTCCACTCCCTGAGGGGTCACCACACAGACCCCCTGAGAGAATATGCTGTTTCCTGATTCAGCTGGGTCTCCCAGGCCTAAATAACCAAGGACAACATCAAGGGCCTAAAAATAAAACCTGGAGGCTCAGTCCAACCGGAAAAGAGCAAGAGGCCTCCCTGGATTTCCAGAGAGCCATCTGAACAAAGGAGCTGCTCGCCCTCTAGTGGTAGATATTGTTTACTAGCCACAGTCAAGGACCTGACTCACCTGGTGAGTGCTGAGTGCCCCCATGAAGCAGTAACCCAGAGGGAGACCCTGGAAACACTACCTTCTTAAGATCCCTGATTCTGGGTAGAAAAAGGGAAAATTGTGCTGCTGTGTTTCATTTCAGTGGAATTTTAGGATACGTTACTTTGATGTATACTGTTTTAATAATGACTGCCTTCTATTATTAAAGATGTTGGACTGTTATTTCTCAGTGGGATTAAGGCCCTGAGCAAGTCACACACATAGCATGTGACCTATAAAAATATTGAGAGAGTTCTGTTCTCTTGGGGGAAGCATGCAGCTTTGGGATAGTGTTCAGGAGAGGTAAGCAGACCCCCCCCCTTGCAAGCCAGGGAATTTGGCAGAACTGTTCAGACTCTCTGAGGGGACAGATTTCTCTGCTGGCTAAATTATCCTCCCATCTGAAGATATCAATCCTATCATCCTTAAATCAGAGAGAAAGTGCACTCCTGTGGCATACACTTAGGGAAGTGAAGTACACAGATAAACAATAAAATGGTTATTTAGAATTTAAAAGAAATGGTGATGAGAAGGCATATAAGTCTTTTAATAAAAGCTTAAGAAACAAAAATGCACACCACCTCACAACCATTAGGATAACTACTACCAAAAAAAAAAAAAGGAAAGAAAAAGAAGAAAGGATGGTGAAATTGGAACTCTCTCGTCCACTTAATGTAAAAGGGGGTGGCTACTATGGAAAATAGTATGATAGTTCCTCAAAATATTCAAAATGGAATTACCATAAGATCCAGCAATTCAACTTCTGGGTATATAATTATAAGAATTGAAAGCAATAATGCTACTATGAAGATGATATTTGTACATCATCTTCATAGTAGCATTATTCACAATAGCTGAAACATGGAAGCAACTCCAGTGCTCATCAATGGGAATGAAATGGATAAACAAAATGAGGTATATTCATGTAACAGAATATTAGTAGTCAGCCTTAAAAAGGAATGAAGTTCTGATCCATATTATAACATGGGTCAACCCCGAATTGACATTATGTCAAATGAAGCAAGTCAGACACAAAAACATTTAAACTGTATGATTTGACCTGTGTGACATACATAGAGCTATCAAAATCATAGAGATAGACAGTAGAATGGTGGTTTCCAGGGGCTGGGGGTAGGGGATGCCTTATAGTAGTCCTGCCTTATCTATAGTTTCACTTTCTGTGGTTTCAGTTACCTGCAAGTCCAAAATAGTAAATGGAAAATTACAGAAATAAACAATTCATAAGTTTTAAATTGCTTTCTATTCCAAGTAATGCAATGAAACCTTGCACTATCCCACTCTACCCTGCCTGGGATATGAATCATCCCTTTCTCCAGTGAATCCACACTGTGTATGCTACCATCCATTAGTCAATAGCCTTCTTGGCTATCATATGAACTGTCCCCAGTATTATAGTACTTGTGTTCAAGTAACCCTTACTTTATTTACCAAAGGCTTCAAAGCCCAAGGGTACTAACGTAAAGGAGGCACCAGGACATAAAACATAGAAGGGAAGTTTAATTCTGAGACTACATACCAATCCTCAGGATGCATAGGAAAAAGCTATATATATAGGGTTCTGTACTATTCATGGTTTCAGGTGTCCACTGGAGTCATAGACAGTATCTCCTGCAGAATAAAGGGGCAGGGACTAGTGTATTGTTTAATGGGTATGGAGTTTAGTTTTGCAAGTCAACAAGGTTCTAGAGAACTTTGGATGATAACAGAAGTTGTAGTAATTTTTTAATGTATTCTAAGTGTTTCATATGAACAAAAAAAAAACCCATTCAGTTCTTTTATTCTTTTTTTAGTTAAATGAAAGTGTACATGAAAGAATGCTTTTTGGGTAATGACAGGGAATGTGTGACAAGCAGACACTAATAAACATTTTAGGACCTTGGAAGGGAGGAGGCTTGAAGGAAGGAACTGAGTCCTCACCTAGGAGTCAATGAATCACCGTTACTGTTCTGAATCATCTGCATAGGAAAGTGGTTGTTTTTTATGTTTTGTTCCTTCCACTCCTAAGAATTGTTTCACCACCATTCATCCTTGAACCATCAGGTGTGAGCAGGAGAGGGCAAAAAAAAAAAAAAAAGGGGGGGGGAGGAAGAATGGGGAAATGTTAGCATCGGTATGACATTCCTGTTCCTCTCTCCGCAGAGGGGCAATCCGTGAGCTATGTTCACATCCGTGTTCATTGCTTTGCATGGTCCCAAAACAAAGCCCTAAGAGACTGTGACACACAGGAGAAGCATATAAGCCATGGGGCCATGGAGTAGCAAGGCCAGGGAAATGACAGCCAGACAGAACTGAGGTGTCCAGATTAGAGAAGCCCCTGCAGAGCAATCTTCCAGGGGAGAGCTACTGATAAAGATGAATCAGAGCTGGACAATGTTACGGTGGTAAAAAAAACAGACTTCATTCAGAACAAGTGGGAAGGGATGAAGTTCTGATCCATATTATAACATGGGTTATAATATGGATCTGTATGGAATTGGGCTCAGTTTGAAACACAGCATGGGGAAGTGGGAATTTATAGACAAAGAGCAGGGTGAGGGCCAGGGGATGGAAAAGTATTGAGGTAATACATCAGGGGTAGAGGGGATTCTGTTTAACTGACTCTGAGAAAATAAGAGTAAACAAACTCGGTTTCTTTCACTATACACTCACAACATGCTTCTGACACCAAATGTTGCGGGGCGGGGGGGGGGGCAATATATCAAGCAACTACCAGTTCTGCAGTGGACACCAGCTGGGCCATCTCTGAGGAAGTTCAATTCTGCTGCTATCTTCCTAAAGGTAACATCAGATCCCATAGGTGGAGAGTTCTGTCCATGAGACTGCCCACCCCACCTGTCATGCCAATTGAAAGCCCGAGGTGGTTTTACCTGGTCCTCTGCTTCTGATGAACCAGCTATAAACTGGGGTTCCCGTAGCCGCCTCCTCAACTGATTTAATAGAGCAGCTCACAGAACTCAGGGAAACACTTCACGTACATCTATAGGTTTATTATAAAGGGTATTATGAAGGATATAGACTAAGTGATGCACAGGACAAGGCATGTGAGAAGGGGCACAGAGCTTCCAAGCCAGCACACTACCTTCCAGAAATTTCTGTGTGTTCAATTATCCAAAAACTCTGAACCCTGTCCCTTTGAGATTTTATGGAGACTTCATTACATATGAATGATAGTTAAATAATTGACATTGACAATCAACTCAACTTTTAGTCCCTCTCCCTTTCCTGGAGCTTGGTGGGTGAGACTGAGAATTCTAATCCTATAAACCTGCCTTAGATTTTCAGGTGACTAGTTCCATCCTGAAGTCACCTAGAGTCTGCAGGTCACCCATCAAGTCTTTTGCATATAAAAGACATTTATTACTTTGATCAGTCCAAGGATTTTAGGAATTGTATGCCTACAGATGAGGAAGAAGACTCGATATATATATTTCTCAGTATCACACAGACCTAATGGGATTCTTCCTGAAGACAGGCTATGGTGATCAGACATCACTTGTGGAATACTAGAGGATGAGGAACACCTTAGATATGCAGGGTCCTCAGATGTGGAAAGTATGAATTTCTTGCTAAACTGACTTAGAATTCTTTGCTAAACTAGAAGTGCACAGATGAGCCCAGGGGAAGGTTTAGAAGCCTGCTGGAAGTTTGGTCAACCAGAGAACTTTTGTCAGTACCAATCAACTGATGACATCCACAACACTGTTGGCAAAATCTCCAAAGAGAATGTGCAGCAGGTTCTCTTTTACTCCTCACTGGTGACAAATCTTTGTCCCTTATGAGATGAATTGGATTTTTCGAAACAGCCAAATTATTCAGAACCAACTGCTATGATTAAGAAAAATAAGATGATTTCCCCTTGTGGATCATCGGCTGATTCTAACAGCAATTTAAACAGAAGACACCCAATAAATATTCTAAATGAGGCACCAGGAAATGTTTCTCATGGTAATTAAACAGAGAAGATAATAATAACTTTGTGAATTATAGGGAGTTTTCAAACAGCTTTATCTTATCATCATATTTTGAAGCATTTGCAAATTCCAAGTAATTCTGAAGTAAGTGCTATGACATCAATGGAAGATCAACTTGTAACTACTGACTGCTTTTGTGTTTGAAGATGTTACCATTGCTCGCAGTAGTTGTGTTAGCCAGCTTTTTATCACTGTGACAAAATACTGGAGAGACTCGGCGTAAAAGAGGAAACGTTTATTTTGGATCAAAGACAGATTCAGAGGTTCCAGCTTGGCCCTGTAACTCTGAGCCCACTGTGATGCAGAACATCATGGTGGCAGTATGTGGTGGGAGGAGTTGCTCAGCTCATGACAGCTAGGAAGTTAAAAGAGAGAGATTGGAAGGGGCCAGGGTTCCCATATCCCTCTCAAGGTCATGTCCCCAATGACCTAACTTCCTTTCACTAGGCCCCACCTCCTAAAGATTCCACCACTTCACAATAGTGCCACAGTCTGGTGACCAAGCATTCATCCCATGGGCCTTTGGGGAACATTCAAGACCCAAACTATAGCAATGGTTGCCATACAGAATTCATTTTCAGAAGCCTCTGAGACATCAATATTCTCTTCAACTTGTGCCAAGACAAGGATAAAGCATAGGTACCACCAAGCCTAATACATAAATAACCCTGTGAGACTTAGGCACTACCCTCAGATTCCCACTTCTAGTGCCAAAGACCAAAGCCAATCACCCATAACTAATTTCCCCTGAGGTTCCCATTTATAAATTGTACAACATATTTTAGGTATCACTAGACGGTTCTGCTGTTCCATCTAGAGTATTTTCCTATTCTTTCAGGTGACTGTTTCTGCTTTGCCTTATTTTGAACATTTCAATTTGTTTTAATTTCAAAGAAACAGCCTAATTTCAAACTATAGTAATCAGAAAATGAGGTCATTTAGAGAAAGACCATTATAAGCAGAGAAAGGACAAAGCACCCATTTGGAGGAAGATAAACACCTTCTCTAGCTCCCACCTGAAGAGCTGCTTCATGCTTTTTTCTTGGCCAGAGGAAGGAATCACCTAGGTGCAAGAAGTTCAGGGGAAGAAACTTAGAGGTGAAAAGAGAGGTCTCTCTGCGTCACTGGAAGCAGGCATTCCTCCTTCTAAACAAATTCTGGATAGATTAAAGGGAAATACAGAAAAAAAAAAGAAACAAATTTTGGGCTGGGGTTGTGGCTCAGCGGTAGAGAACTCACTTAGCATGTTTGAGGCCCTGGGTTCGATCCTTAGCACCACATCAAAATAAAAAAAAAATTAAAAAGGTATTGTGTTCAACTACAACTAAAAAATAAATATTAAAAAAAGAAACAAATTTAAAAATTTCTCCAAATGTCTAGCTGGGCAAAAATTCTTTAATCTTAAGTTGCATGGAGGAACATACCAAAGAAAAGATAACATAAAATATTTTAGCATTTTTATTGTTTGTTTTAATTTATGGTATTGGATGTTTACCATGGGGAAGAAAAGAGGAGAGAAATAAATCCACTTAAAAGTATATTATCTTGCTTTTCACTATAAATAGCATTTATTTTTCAGTCATTGAAATGCCCATCACAAATATTAATATAAACATACTATGTATAATATATAAATTAAAATTCATATGAGTTAAATACACAGATCTTAAATATATAGTTCAATTAGTTTGGATAATTGTATGTAACCACTATCTTGACAAAATATACAGCAATTCTACTACCTAGAAAGGTCCCTGTTATCCCCTTTCAGTTAACATTAAACTCCAGAGAAAATCACTATTCTGATTACTATCATAAATTAATTTTGCCCATTTTAAAACTTCATATGCATGGAATCATGTTGTAGTTTTTTTCCTGTTTGTGGGGGTGCTGGGAATTGAACCCAAGGTCTTACATATACCAAGCACATGCTCTTCCATTTAGCTCTTTTGTGTTCTTTTTCTACTATGATATTTTTTAGGTGTACACATACTATTGCATATGTTTTTTTTTAGAGTCTTAAGATAGTGAATGCCCCTTCAATAATTATAAGAGACATAAGATGGAAATAAAGACTTTATTATTTATAGGTCCTGGGAGTATGTGACATGTTTGGAGGTCATGCATATGGAGGTCAGAGGGTTAAGAGAGAGAGACACATGAGCCCAAACTTTACTGAATCCAGGTCATTATCCAAATATGTATCCTGTGGGAAGTATTAGTTGGTGAATTTAAAGCAATTAGGCACTAGCTCCAGAAGGTCACACTATGGCTATGAGGTGGTCACTGTGGCATGGGTATGTACAATTCATGCAGAATGAGAGGGTTAGCAGAACTAGTCAAGTAGGCTCTCCCATAGTGAGGTGGTCACCAGAGAGCAGTTGTATAAAGTAGATATCTAGATAGGCCACATTGAGGAACTGTAGGAGGGGGAAAATAAAACTGAAAATTTTGTTGAGTATTACTAAGCCCCACTTCCTGTATGAGAAAGTCTAATTTATATTTAAAATGGGTGCCAAGGCAAAATTATAAGAACTCACTACATATGTATCAGCAGTTCATTATTCTTTTTGGTTTTGGTTTTGGTTTTTGCAGCACAAGAGATGAAACCAGGGCCTTGCACATGCTAGGTAAATGCTCTGCCACTAAGCTACGCCCTCAGCCCTAGTTTATTATTCCTTATGGTAGAGTATTCCATTACGTACACATACCATAATTTATGTATTTATCCTCCTACTGATGTGCATTGGAGATGTTTTCAGTTTGGGGCAATTATTAATAAAGCTGCTGTGAACATGTCTTTTTCCGACATTATGCCTTATTTCTGTTGGTTAAAAACCTAGAGGTAGAACTGCTGAGTCATAGGATGAATGGATGTATAATGTATATCATTTTGTACTACTACCAGTAGGAGAGTTCCAATTATTCAACATTCTTATCATATTTATTTATTTAGAGCTTAATTTGCTCTTATTCTCTAGTTCTTGAAGTGAAGCTTATAATTATCAATTTAAACATGTCTTCTTCTATAATACGGTATAAGCATTCAATGCTATAAATTTTACTCTAAGCACTACTTTAGCTGTAGAATATATAAAAATAGAATATATATAAAAATATTTTTTTTTATATATTCTGCTTTCATTCAGTTTGAAATATATTCTAATTTCCCTTGTAATTTCTTCCTTGTACCAGGATGCTATTTCATTTTCATATATTAACTTTTATGTGTGTGAGCTTTTCTAGTTATATTATTATTGTTGTTGTTGAATTCCAAATTATTTCTGTTGTCATAAGTCTTCCTCTGTAAGACTGAAATTTATTAACTTCTTTTATGGTTTACCATACGACCTGCCCTTGAAAGGAATTGATAGTGTTTGTGATAGACTGAATAATGACCCCAAAAGATAACTAGGTCCTAATCCCTGGAACATTCTCTGAAGAACCCTGACAAATGTCTCACATGAGGAAATGAGGAGCATGTTATTGGAAATTAGAGGAAAGAAGATCCTTGCTATATAGTGGCAGAAAACTTAACAGATTATGTCCCACAGTTTTAAGGAAAGTAGAGCTTGTAAACAATGAACTCGAATATTTAACTAAGGAGGTTTCCAAGCAAAGTGTCGATGGCACAGCCTGAGTTCTCTTGCTGCTTTTAGTCCACTTCAAGAGGTAAAAGATAAATTGAGGGAAGAACATACAAGTGAAAGAAACCAAGATTCGAAGATTTTGGAAATTCTCAACCTATCAAGATTGCAAAAGATGCTAAAATTGGGAAATGCATTGTCAAGCAAGTGGGCTCTAAAGAGAAGTCCTGAGTTTAGCTGAACAACCATTTGCTGGTGCAGTATAGGTTAAATGTGTGACTTATGGATTCCCACAACCATTTTAGCAGGAGCCAGGAATAGAGATGGGTTAATCCAGTAATGATCTGTGGAGGGAATTTTTTTTGTTTTTCCTCTCTGTGACATACATAAGAGACCCCCAAGATCTTTTTTAGTCCCAGCTTGGACTGAAAGGAACAGAGAAAGGTTGAAATAAAAGGCTATTGGACTCAGTAGGCAAGAAACATGTGCTACTCTTCAAGAAAAAGGAAGATGGCTTTGAAGAGGAGTACCTCAGCCCAGAGGGCAGAGCCTTAGTCCACAGAAGATTGCTCTCAGGTCATGAGATATAATGGAATTTGTCCAGTCATATTTAAAAATTACTTGAAAATGGTAACTCCATTATTTCTTCCTTTTTCTCCCTATTGGAATGGCGATCTACAACTGTTATCCTTTGCCTGTTCCACAATTGGGTCAGGAATAGATAATTTGTTTTCTAATTTTACAAATCCACAGGTAGAGAGGAATTTTGCCCCAGGGCAGACCATACACAAATTCTCACTAGTATCTGATTTAGATAATATGGATAATGAGATTTGGAACTTTTGAGGGGTTGACATCTAGATGAGATTTTTGAGCTTGAGCTGATGGGACATTGAAGGATGTTTCTATGACATGATCAGGAGTCCAGAGTTGAGGATAGGCTGTCGTAGGCTGAATAATAATCCTCAAAGATATTCACACCTTGATATCTGAAGCTTGTGAATGCAGGTGGTCCCTGTCTTCTGATTTCTTAACTTTATATACAAGATATTTAATACTTCCTGTCAAAACAGGCTTTCTGTTAGATAATTTTGCACCACTTAGGCTAATGTAAGTATTCTGAGCATATTTAAGATAGGCTAGGCTAAGCTATAATGTCTAAGAGGATAGAGGTGTTAAATGTACTTTTTGTGTGTGTGTGGTACTGGGCTCAAACCAGGGCCTTGCTCTTACTAGTTTTGTGTTCCACCACTGAACCACATCCCCAGCCCTACTCATTATTTATTTATTTATTTTGGTACTGGGGGTGGAACTTAGGGGCACTGGACCACTAAGCCGCATCCCCAGCCCTATTTTGTATTTTATTTAGAGACAGGGTCTCACTGAGTAGCTTAGCACCTCACTTTTTCTGAGGCTGGCTTTGAACTCAGTATCCTCCTATCTCACTTCTCCAGCTGCTGGAATTACAGGTGTGCACCACCATACCCAGCCTAAACTCACTTTTTTTTTTTTAAGTGTGGTGCTGAGGATCAAACTCAGTGCCTCACATGTGCTAGGCAAGCACTGTAATGCTGAGGTAAACCCCAGTCCCTTAAACTCATTTTTGATTTAGGATACTTTCAATATACAGTGGGTTCATTGGGATGTAATGTCTCTGCATTACCTTATATAGCAAAAAGGTTTTTGCATGTATGATTAGGGTTTTTTTTTTTTTTTGGTGCTGAGGATTGAACCCAGGGCCTTGAGCATGCAAGGCAAGCCCTCTACCAACTGAGCTATATCTCCAGCCCTGCATGTGTGATTAGGGATTTTGATGTGAGGAAATTATCACGGGTTATACAGGTAACCATAGGTATATTTATAAGAGGGAGGTGAGGAAGATTTGACAATAGAGAGGGCAGCAATGTGAAGAGTGAAGCAAGATATTGCATTTTTGGCTCTGAAGGCAAAGGAAGAGACCACAAGGCAAGAAATGCTGCTCCAGAAACTTGGGGGAGGAAGGAAGCAGGGACATAGATGGACAGATTGCCCCTTGGAGCCTCAGAGGGAGCACTGCCACTGCCTTGATTTCATACCAGTGAAACTGACTCAGGATTTCTGGTCTCTTATAAAAGAGAAAATCTGTGTTGTTTTAAGCCACAAAGAGTTTGTGTTCATTTGTTCTAGCAACTGTAACAGGAGTTCACTTGATGCTTTGAATATATCCCTTGTCACTTTAAAACTTACATGTTTTTTTTTCTTTTTCCCAACCACCTTTTCCCTGACCTTCTCCTCCGTGATCTTCTCTTCCCTGATCTTCTCCTTCCTGATCTCTCCTCCCTAATTTCATTTTCTCTGAATCACCTTTTTAAAAATCCCATGTTCCCCATGATGGGAAGAATCACAGCCTCTGGGACAGGAGTCCCCTGTGTTTCTCGTTTGCTAGCAAAGCAATAAAACATTTTCCTTTTTCTCAAGACCTTGTCTTCGTTATTGGATTGGCATCCTGGTGAGGACCAAGTTTTCAGTTACACAACCATAGGAAACAAATACAGTATTGTTCAAATCTATATCCTTACTGATTGTTTTGTTGTGTTTGATCAATTCCTGAGAGAAAATTGTTACAGTTTCTAACCATTATTGTGTTTTTTTCTACTTCTCTCTTCTGGGATTTTGTTCTATGTACTTCCAAGCTTTATTGTTAGACATGTGCCATTAGGATACTTATTTCTTCTTGAAGAATTCTCTTTTTTATCACTATCCAGTGTTCTTTATACCTGGCAGCAGTTTATTTCTCTTCCTCCTGAATCAAATACCCTCTAGTTTTTCCTGCTTTTGGTTGCTTTTCAGTGTCTTAAAATAATGTTTTAAAAATATTTTGTCTAGAGTTTATAATTGCTGTCTGTGAGAGGATTCAACTAACATAAGCTACTCTGCCATTATGGAAACCTCAAATCCCCATAGTTATAATAAAAGTTTTATTTAAACTTCTAGGGTACAAAAAAATTAAAATGCAAACAGACGTCTTGGAAAATGGAGAAGAAGGAAGGAAAGCAGCTGGTGTGTGGCATACCCCTTCCCTGTTTACTTCAGGGTGATGGGAGGCAAGCACTCCAGAGGAAGAAGGAAGGTAGGCCAACGGGTCAAATCTCCTTGTCAATATGCTGGTCACTGGACATTGGCTGGGCAAGTGCTTACTAATGGAAGCCTTTCAGTGCCATGTCTCTGGTTTAGAATTACTGATGGTAAATAAAGCCCAGCTCCATGGATTTGAGCCTGGAAAAGGTGGAACTGGTTGCACAGCTATCTGGGGCATCACATGGAGGCATTTCAAACCTAAATGCTCCCCGCTGTGAGAGGTGTCCTGCAAACCTTATCATTCGCCTCATATATTGCTCTAAGCCAGAGACATAAGTCAGATGTGGGGAGGACACATGTGGGAGCCACACCAATGTCTCGGCTCTCCCCCTACATGGCCTGTGCTTCTGAATACTTATATTCACAAAATATGACACTGGCAAGATCCCTGCTTTGTGTAAATCTGGTTTAATCTGATCTTTTGTGTTAGATCAGAAAATAATTTTAACCAATATTGAAATAATGTCAATAGCTTTACTAGGAAAAAAAAAAAAAACAAGAAAAGAATCCAGAAACAAACAAACAAAAAATACAGGTAAAGGGCACTATTGGCAATTTATAAGAGAAAGTGAAAATGGTAAACAAACACAGAAAAAGATTCAGACCTCTTTAAGGAAAAAGTTTCACTTTCCCACCCAAGGTAATTTCTGAGAAAGACTTACCACTCCCTCATACCAACCCAACCCCTAGCCACCTGCATTAGGACCTGCCTGGCTCTGGTTCCTGAGCCTGTCCCATAAAAATCCAGGAACCCAAGCCTGTTTTGCCTCTCTTTGCTATAGAAAGATGGCTGCCTCCTGGCTAACCTAGGGTCTCTCTCTCTCTCACCCTGAATCTAATCCTCCCAAAACGTATCTGCTTGTGCAGTAAGATCTGGCCTCATTATCCTTTGGATAATGACTCTAAATGGCTGCTTAATGGCCCTCTAGATCCCAATACTATCAGAGATCTATTGTGAGCGTTCAGGAAAATGGAAAGAGATATCATACATTCAGGCTTTCTCCTCTCTATGTTCTAAGCCCTCTCTCTGCAACTCTTTCTCTCCCACACAAGTCCTTTTAGTTAGTTCTCACCTCCCCTATGCCTGCTTCCAAAGGGACAGAAGATCCTATCAGGACTCCTCCTCCTTCGACCCATCAGATGAGCTCCTGCCATACAGAATTCTCTTTCTGATGAAGCCACTGCAGCAACTGTCCCCTCAGCCCCTCTGCCCTTTTCTCCTCCTGCCACACGCTCATGGGCTGCTGCTATCCAGCCTGCATCTCTGTGTCCTCTGCTCGAGGTGGCTGGGGTAGACGGGTGTAATCTGGGTTCGTGTGCCTTTCTCTTTGTCACATCTTTCACAGATAGAAAAGCGGTTTGGGTCCTATACTTCAAGCCCCACCACATATATCAAAGAGTTTCAATGTCTGACTCAATCATATGATTTTGACCTTCCACAATCTCCATATGATCTTGTCTACCACCCTCCTGCCTGAGGAGTGCAGGTGAGTTTGGGAGCAAGCTAGAAATTATGCTGATAAGGTAATCAGACCTAACCTGCCCATCCAATTGGCACTGAAGCAGTCCCTGATCAGGACCACAATTGGGATTATAATTTGTCTGGAAGAGTAACTAGTAGAAACCAATTAATTACTTGCCTCATTTCAGGACTTAGAAAGACAGCCCATAAGGCTATCAATTATGAAAAGCTCCAGGAAATCATCCAAGAAAAGCATTTTTAGACCTCCTGACCAAGGCTTTATGACAATATACTAATCTGGACCCTGAGACTCCAGATGGGAAACAACTACTAATGACCTACTTTTTCTCCCAGAGTTTCCCCGATATTAAGGCCAAACTAAGGTGCCTAGAGAAGGGGCCCCAAACTCTCCAAGATGAGGTTCTGGGAGTGGACTTTAAGGTGTATAACAAGAGAGACCAGAAGGCCCAGAAGCAGAAATATCAGATGCTCACTCAAGCCATCAGTCTGGCCTCAGCATCTGTCTCTGGTTCTACTGACCCATGGATGGGTCCCTTGGGACTGTCCGACCCTGTTTTAAACATGGTCAGATGGGTCACTGGGCTCCTACATGTCCCAAGCCTCGCAAGCCTCCGGGCCCTTGTCCTAAATGCTGTCGACAGTTCCCAAACCCATAGCAGCCCCCGGCCATCCAGCCCTTCTAGCTCCCCTTTCCAACTCTTAGGACTAACTGCAGACTAGCTGACAAAGCCCAGGTCCCCATCACCGGACCACTATCATCACTCGGGGACCATAGCAGGAACCCAGGTAACTATGTATTTCAGGTAGGCCTGTCTCCTTCCTCCTAGACACTGAGGCTACTTATTCAGACCTCAAGGAATTCTGGGAGACTATTACTCGTTCTATGACCTCTGTTGTCAGGATAGAGGGTAAACTTCACCAACCCTCAGACACCCAACCTTGTTTGCGATTTTGGCTCTCTAATTTTTACCCACTCCTTTTTGGTCATTCCACAGTGCCCTCTTCCATTTATGGGAAAGGACATCCTCACGAAGTTGGGGGCTACATTTTCCTTCTCCCCTTGTATATGCTTCCATCCAGACTCGCCTGCCGCTCCCCGGATCCTCACCCTTACCTTAGGACCATCCCCTGTTCTGTCTGCCAGGGCCTTCCCATTACCCGTTTCCAAGGTGGACCCTACTGTCTGGGATGTTTCAAGTCCTTCTATTGCCTCACATCATGAGCCCATTCACATCCAACTCAAAGCCCGCTCCATTTTCTGGCCCAATCAGAGTACCCACTGTCCTGACAAAAACTCCTAGGCTTACAGCCTATCATTCAAGATCTTTTGAGAAAGGGATTCCTTAGATCTACTCATTCCCCTTATAACACTCCCGTCTTGGCAGTAAAAAAGCCCAGTGGTTCCTACCACTTGGTCAAAGACCTCCATTCCATTATCTCTGAAGTTGTCCCATGGTAACCAATACTTATACCCTTCTTGCCACCATTCCTTCCAGGACCCCCTACTCTCAGTGCTAGACCTGAAAGATGTCTTCTTCTCTATTCCCCTCCATTCTGACTCTCAAGACATATTTGCCTGAGTCATATAACTCCACTCAGCTAACATGGCCAGTTCTCCCCCAAGGGTTCTGAGACAGCCCTCATATCTTCAGACAGGCCTTGGCTAAGGACCTACATCTCACTCAGTCTATGTTGATGACCTCCTTCTTTGCAGTCCCTTCTTTGAGGTCAGTCATCAGGACACCTGTAAACTTCTTAACTTCCTTTCTGTCCATGGCTATAGGGTTTCTTGGTCCTAGGTACAGCTTTCCTTGGCAATAGTAACATACCTAGGCTTCCTTCTGACCCCTACACACAAAGCCATTACGGTTCATAGAAAGGGCCTGATTGCTATTATACCAACGCCCTCTACTAAGGAAGAAATTCTCTCCTTTCTAGGTGTGGCAGGATTCCTCAGAGCTTGGATTCCTAACCACTCTATATGATGCTGCCTGGGGCCCACTGTCTGAACCCCTATTGCACTCTGTTATTATAAAGCCCTTCACCAGGCTCCAGCAGGCCCTCCGCCAGGCCCCTGCTCTCCATCGCCCTGATCTCGCATGCCCAATTCACTTTATGTGACTGAAAAGCAGGGATTTGTTCTAGGGGGTCCTCAGACACATGCTGGGGTCAACCTTTGCCCCTGTGGCTTGTCTATTGAAGGGTCTTGACCCTACTGTTTGGGGATGGGCTCCTTGCTGCCGCCTCTCTACTCAATAACAAGTCACAGAAACTCACCTTTGGAGCCCCACTCACCATCTTGGCTCCCTATCACCTAAAGGAACTCCTCACTTACAAGGGCTTATATTCCTTACCCCCCCCCCCCCGTCACCTTTTCTACAGGTTTCCCTGGTGAAAGATCCCTGTCTTACTTTTCACACATGCTTACCTTTAAACCCTGCTACTCTCCTCCCCACTCCTCAGGACTCTTCCACCTCTTCTTCTCTTATTCATTCATGCATTGAAACTCTGGAGGAGCTTCTTCCACATTCCTCTCACATACAGGAAGGTCCCTTGCTCCAGGCAACATACACTTGGTTCACAGATGGCTCCTCCTTCCTTCAGGAGGGAGTTTGTCAGGCAGGTGACACCCACAGGCCCTCTCAAGCTGCATTTCTCCAAGGCTGGAACCCCCAATCTTCTTTTGGTCTCTGGGGACCATGAGGACACTGCAGAACCATGAGTGTGATCCTTCCCTTTTTCATTTTTGCCCTCCTCCCTCATTCTGCACTCACTTCCCAGGGGTACTATTACCAGGAATTATCATTCCAATTTCTAGTAGACTTAGAGCAACTTGCTCAAACCCTACTAACCATACCATCTCAGCTTGATTCTTTGCTGCTGTGGTTCTGCAGAATCGAAGAGGTCTTGATCTTTTCATAGCTGAAAAAGGCGGACTTTTCTGTACCTACAGGAGGAATGCTATTTTTATGTCAATCAATCTGGCTTAGTAAAGGACAAGATAAAACAACTCCAATAGGACCTTGACAACTCTCCTCTGCTGAAGGATGACAGCTAAGTAACCCCCTTCTCCAGTGGGCACTTCCTTTCCTGACCCCTCTCCTTGTCATAGGCCTTCTGTTAATGCTTGCCTCCTGCATCATTAGATTTGTCCAAGACCAGATCCAAAAAATCTCTAACCAAAATATAAACCAGCTTTTGTTACAGGAATACCAATCCCTTACCAAAATTGGACTGCCAGGGACAGCATTCCTTGACCACTCAACCTCCATCATCATTCCAATGACATTCTGCGCCCTTAATGAGGGACTTAAACTCAACCCCTTCCCAGCAGGAAGCAGTTACAGAAGATTGACCTATGTTTCTGTTTCCTGAAGGGCCCAATAAAAGACAAAAAAGTGGGGGAACATAAGGTCCTTGCTTAGCATCTGGATGGTCATCTTAAATAACAGCCACCATTTTAAGGAAAAAGTTTCATTTTCCCGCCCAAGGGCATTTCTGAGAAAGACTCACCTCTCCCTCTTACCAACCCAACCCCTAACCACCTACATTAGGACCTGCCCCATAAAAGTCCCTGAATCCAAGCCTGTTTTGCCTCTCTCTCCTATAGAAAGATGGCCTTTATTTGTCAGCTCTGACAAATAAACTCGTGTGTATCTCTGCCTGGTCTCAGTCTTTCATTTCTGGCTTACCCATTTCTTGTTCCTTGCTTTCCCTTCACTCCTGGTAAACAATGAAAATCAAAACAATGCAACTTTAAAAAAAATCAAATCAGCAGTTTTATAAAAGGAATATTTAATGATAACCTGGTTGCACTCATATTGTTTTGTGGGGGAGTTAATGTTAATGTAAATCTTTTGAAAACAAATTTGATAATATGCTTTCAAAAGGTCCATGTATATGAATACAGCCCTTGCTGCTCTGCCACTGCTACTTATTTTTAAAATGGACATGTTTCTTTCTCTTCCTCTCTCTCCTGATTCTAATATATAGAAAATGACAAACCCTAGAGTAGTGTGACCTGGGAAGAGGGAGTGAGAAAAAAGGCCAAGCATTGATAACATTGATCCTTCCCCAATACATCCCTTCTCAGTGACCAAAACAGTCCTTGGGAAGGAGATATCCATCAAGCCTAAAATGGCCTTCTCTGGGAGGAAGCCAAAGCATTGATCCTTGCCCAAATAAATCCTTTCCCAGTGACAGTACAATGGGACCCTGAAGGGAAAGAGATAAGCACTGAATGCTGACCCCCAGGCCCTCCATTTTTCCCCAAGTAAAAACAAATTTCAAATTTTCACAACCTGTTTCCTGAGTGCCCAAACTGACACTCTGTCAATAATTAAGTCACCTCTTAGTGTAGATTCCTCTGTTGGGCCAGTGGCTCATTTTCCATCTGGAAATTGTGTCTACCAGATGTATGACTCCACTACTGAACAAAGGCTTTGCTGATCTGTGAAGTTTGCAACTGACTCTGTCATTTTGTGCTACTATTGCTCCTCCCTAATCTCCCCACCTCCCCAATCTCAGGAGAAACAGGATTACCCCCCTCCCCGCTTTAGATAGATTTATCTGTTCTTGGGTACACATCCACCATAGGAATGAAGTATTCCAGACTTTGGGGATTTTCTGGTACCAAAGGTCTCAGAAATGAATATCTCCCAAATTAACAAGTGAATTACAACCCCAAAAGAGAACACGTGGAATGTAGCCTTTGAGTCACCTCTTCCCCCCACATTTTATTGATTTTATTTTTTTTAATACATGACAGAGAAATGCACTACAGTTCTTATTATACATATAGAGCACAATTTTTAATATCTTTGTATATAGAGTATGTTCATGCCAATTCATGCATTTATACATGTACTTTTTTTTGCATTATAATTCTTATTACACATATGTACCACAATTTTTCATATCTTTATATATAAAGTATGTTGGCACCCAATTCAAGTCTTCATACATGTACTTTGGATAATGATGTCCATCACATTCCACTGCCCTTGCTAATCCCCTGCCCCCTCCCTTTCCCTCCAACCCATCTTCCCTATCTAGAATTCATCTAATCCTCCCATGCTCCCCCTCCCTACCCACTATGAGTCAGCCTCCTTATATCAGAAAAAAAACATTTGGAAATCCATATGCAACAAAATAAAATTAAACCCCTCTCTCTCACCATGCACAAAACTTAACTCAAAATGGATCAAGGACCTTGAGTCACCTCTTTTAAAGCCCTACCGATGGACAGAATCACAGCCTTTGGGACAGGAGTCCCCTGTGTTTCTCATTTGCTAGCAAAGCAATAAACCTTTTTCCTTTTTCTCAAAACTGTGTCCTTGTTATTGGATTGGTATTAGGGACAAGGACTGAGCTTTCAGCAACAGATTAGCATCAGGGACAAGAACTGAGCCTTTGCAACAGATCTATTTGATCTCTGCCCCTAATTCCTGACACAGATCTAAAACCTTGAATTTGTCTGTGTGACAGAAACATCTTTTGCTCAAATGGCTTCTAATGGGCACCTGGATAGCCTCAGGATGGGGACTGTCACCAGAGAGACCAAGCCACAATTAGGAACTCAGAACTTTAAGCCTCAGATCCATCCTCCAGCGACTGAAAGAACCTGGAGATTGAGTTAATAATTGATCATGCCTATGTGATGCATTCTTCACAAAGACCTTAAACTGCCCATATAAAAATCCCTAACTTAAGAGGATTTGAAGATGGAAGAGTAGAGAAAGCTGCATTCCAGTCCACTTAGTACCAAAGCAGCAGGTATATAGTTTCTCAGCAAGGTAGGTGAAAGAAGGATTTCACTGAAAGTCAATATTGAACATTCAAAGTGGCTTAGGGACTCAGAAATTTGGGTACAGTAAAAAATGAAGAAAGAATACACTGGAGCCAATCAGCTGCCACACCGGTGTTGAAAGAGGACAGCAGCAGTGCAGATTCACCATAGGGGTGGGGGAGACCACAGATTTGGTATGGAAAACCTGAGATCAAAAAGGCTGCCTGGGGCTGGAGATATAGCTCAGTTGGTAGAGTGCTTGCCTCACATGCATAAGGCACTGGGTTCAATCCCCAGCACTACTGAGGGGTGGGGCAGGAAGCTGCTTAAACTTAGCTGATCCAGAGGCTGCAATGTGCAATGGTGCTTGAAAAGGGTGCTCTGCATCTCATCGGGCCACAAAGAGCTAAGGCAAGAACTGCAGAGGAGGCTACTAGAATGAAAAACCAGAGCAAACTCTATCGCAGGTGCCAACCAGGTGGAATGTGAGGGAAACAGGTATGGAGATAACTACCCACAGGGATTGAGTTGGAAGGGTAAAGGGGAGCCCAACTCACTTCTCCTTTGAATCTGGTGGCTCACATAACCAGCTGAAGCAGACCAGGAGTCTGAGTGGTCCATGGGTGAATTCACTCAGGGACAAAGCTGGGGAAAGCTGTGCTCAGGAAGGCTGGGATCACAGGCAGTAAAAGGGGGGCTGCAAAAGGACAGTCAGTATAGGTAATGAACGATGGGGTCAAATGGGGAAGATAGAGGCTGGTTCCAAAGCAAAGGAAATAAAATTGACTATCTCCAGAGTCCTTCCCCCTCCTCTACCTCCTGCCAAGGTTACTCTTCATTTTTTTCTTATTTTTTTAAAAATTTGACTCTGACCTTAATTATTTCCTGTATTTTACTCGTTTTGGAGTTGGTTTGTTCTTCTTCTTCTAAGGACTTCAAGTGGAGCATAAGCTTATTTATTTGGGATCTCTCTAATTTTTTAATATAGGCACCCAGTACTATAAATTTTCCTCTTAGAGATGCTTTCACACTGTCCCAGAGTTTTTGATATGTTGTATCACTGTTCTCATTTGTTTCTAAGAATTTCTTCATTTCTATTTTCATTTCTTCTTTGATACATTCTTCATTTAGAAGAGTATTGTTCAATCTCCATATATTTATGCTGTTTCTCTTATTTTTCTTTTTGTTAATTTCTAGTTTCAATTCATTATAATCAGAGGATACACGGGATTATATCGATTTTTTTTTTGTATTTGCTAAGATTTGCTTTGTGGCTAAAATATGATATGTTTTGGAAGAAGTTCCATATGTAGCTGAGAAGAAGGCAAATTCAGCTGTTTGGGATGCAATATTCTGTAGACATCTGTTAGGTTCATTTTATTTATAGTGTCATTTAGGTTGGTGATATAGTTATTGATTTTATGTTTTGATGATGAGTCTATTGGTGATAAGGGTATATTGAAAACACCCAGTAATCTTGTATTGGAGTCTATGTGGGATTTAATTTCATGGAGGCTGTCCACTCTTACACTCTGATTCAATATAATCCTTAAAACATTAGGCAGAGTGATCAGGAAAGAAAAGGAAATCAAAGGATACAAATAGGAAAAGAAGTCAAACTATCTTTGTTTGCTGACAACACAATCCTGTATCTAGAAGACCAAAAAATAAAAAATAAAAACTCCACCAGAAGACTTCTAGAGCTTATAAATGAGTTCATCAAAGTAACAGGATATAAGATCAACATACATAAATCAATGACTTTCCTATACAGTGATTCAGTCGAGGAAGAAATCAGGAAAACCATCCCATTCACAATAACCTCAAAAAATAAAATAAAATACTTGGAAATCAGTCTAATCAAGGAGATAAAAGAGCTCTACAATGAAAATTACAGAACACTGAAGAAAGAAATTGAAAGAGACCTTAGAAGATGTATGGAAAGACATCTCATATTCTTGGGGAGGCAGAAATAATATTATCAACAAGGCCGTACTACCAAAAGCAATATGCAGATTCAGTGCAATCCCCATGAAAATACCAATGACATTCTTCACAGAATTGTAAAAACAATTCTTAAATTCTTTTGGAAGAATAAGAGACTCAGAATATCCAAAGCAACACTAAACAAGAACAGCAAAGCTGGAGGCATCATAATACCCAATCTGAAATTATACTACTAAGCTGTAGGTACAAAAACAGCATTGGAACAGAATAGAAGACACAGAGACAAATTCACATATCTATATCCATCTAATATTTGACAAAGGTGCCAAAAACATATTTTGGAGAAAAGACAGCCTTTTTAACAAATCATGTTGGAAAAACTGGAAAAATGGAACTAGACCCTTATCTCTCACCCTGTACAAAAGTCAAATTGAAATGGATCAAAGGCTTAGGAATTAGACCAAAACTTTACAATTGCTAGGAGAAAATGCAGGATCAACAATCAAACATATAAGTGCTGGCATCAACTTTCTTAACAAAATACCAAAGTGCAAGAAATAAAACCAGAAATCAATAAGTTGGATTCCATCAAATTAAAAAGCACAGCAAAGGAAATGATTAAGAATGTGAAGAGAGAGCCCACAGAATGGGAGAAAATCTAGGCTAGCCACTCCTCCAATAGGGGGTTAATATCCAGAATATATGAAGAACTCAAAAAACTTAACACCAAAAACAAACAAAATAACCCAATCAATAAATGGGCAAAAGAACTAAACAGAAATTTCTCAAAAGAAGAAATACAATTGCCAACAAATATATGAAAGAATGTTCAACATCTGTAGCAATCAGGGAAATGCAAATCAAAACTACACAAAGAGTTCATCTCACTTCAGTCAAAATAGCAATGATCAAGAATACAAACAATAACAGATGCTGGCAAGGTTGTCGCGGAAAAGATACACTTATACACTGTTGGTAGGACTGCAAACTAGTACAAACACTCTGGAAAGCAGTATGGAGATTCCTCAGAAAACTAGGGATGGAATCACCATATGACCCAGCTATCCCACTCTTTGACATTTTCCCCAAAGATCTAAAATCAGCATTCTCAATGTTTATAACAGCACAATTCATAATAGGTGAATTATAGATTCAACCTAGATGTTCATCAATAAATGAATGGATTAAGAAATTGTGACACACACACAAACACACACACACACAATATGAAGTTCTACTGAGCCATTAAAAAAAAAAAAGAATGAAAATTATAGCATTTGCCAGTAAATAGATGGAAGTGAAATGCTAAGTGAAATAAGCCAAACTCAGAAACTCTCATGCGGAAGGAAGCAACAGTAAAATAAAGGAAGCGGGAGGTGGGGGAGGGTAGGATAATATAAAGGAAAGATCAGTAATGCAGAAGAAGGAAGTCAAGAGACAAAGTGGAGAGCTAGGTAAAGGGAGGCAATGCAGAATTAATTCTCTAAAAATCATGTTATGGGGCTGGAGTTGTAGCTCAGTGGTAGAATACTTGCCTAGCATGTGTGAGGCACTGGGTTCAATCCTCAGCACCACATAAAAATAAATTAAAAAAAAAAAAGGTATTATGTTCATCTACAAATATATATATGTATGTATATTTTAAAAATCATGTTATGTGCATATATAAATATACAATAGTGAACTTTACCTTTATGCATTGGTAGAAAAAAAAATCAAATATAAATTAATAGATGAATGAAAGGAAGTCTAGTAGAAGAGGGGAAATGGGAGCGAGTAGGGAGGATGGGATCGAAAAAGGAGGATCATGAACTGAAATTGAATTCCATGCATGTATGAGTTTGTCAGGATGAACCCATACTATATATAACTATAAAGCTCTAATTTTAAAAATCCCTAAATTAGGGTCTGGAGTGTAACTCAGTAGTAGAGAATGTGCTTAGCATGCGTGAGGGTGTTCTATCCCCAGCACCAAGGAAAATTGCCTAAAGTACAGACCTAGACAACTTCCAGGTTGATGGTGCATCCAAGCGCCAGGAGTATGTTGCACCCCAACTTCACAGGGACAGAAGCTTCTGTGCTCAGGACCCTTTTGGACGTTGCACTATGCACCTTTTCATATGGCTGTTCATCTGTATCCTTTGTAATACCCCTTCTAATAAAACAGTAAATATAAGTAGTTTTTTCTCCAAGTTCTGTGACCTGTTATAGCAAATTATCAAACCCAAGGAGGAGATTGTGGGAACCCTCAAATTATAGAGGTATCAGAGTCTTGGAACTTGTGATTAACTCTAAAGCGGGGGGTACTTGTGGGACTGAGCCCTTAACCAGTGAGGTTTGCACAAATTCCAGTTGGGTAGTCTCATAATTGAGTTGAATTATAGGTCACCGCAATTGTTGGTGTCCAGAGTTGGAGAATCATTTGCTAGTGCAGAAAAACAAACAAACAAACATTTGGTGTCAGAAGTGTTGTGAGCAGATCTTCTAAGATCTTCTTCTATTTCTCTCTTTAGGGTTCTATAGTTTTCATTGTATAAGTCTTTCACCTCTTTTGTTAGGTTGATTCCCAAGTATTTTATTTTTTTTGAGGATATTGTGAATGGAGTAGTTGTCCTCATTTCCATTTCAGAGGATTTGTTGCCGATATACAGGAATGCCTTTGATTTATGCGTGTTGATTTTATATCCTGCCACTTTGCTGAATTCATTTATTAGCTCTAATAGTTTCTTTGTAGACCCTTTTGGGTCTGCTAGGTATAGAATCATGTCATCTGCAAATAGTGATAATTTAAGTTCTTCTTTTCCTATTTTTATGCCTTTAATTTCTTTCATCTGTCTAATTGCTCTGGCCAGTGTTTTGAGAACTATGTTGAACAGAAGTGGTGAGAGAGGGCAGGCAGAACCAACATCATCAAAATGGCGATATTATCAAAAGTTCTCTATAGGTTTAATGCAATGCCAATCAAAATCCCAATGGCATTTCTTGTAGAAATAGATAAAGGAATCATGAAATTCATATGGAAAAATAAAAGACCCAGAATAGCAAAAACAACTCTAAGCAGGAAGTGTGAATCAGGCGGTATAGCGATACCAGACTTCAAACTATACTACAGAGCAATAGTAACAAAAACAGCATGGTACTGGTACCAAAACAGGCGGGTGGACCAATGGTACAGAATAGAGGACACAGAAACCAATCCACAAAATTACAACTATCTTATATTTGATAAAGGGGCTAAAAGCATGCAATGGAGGAAGGATAGCATCTTCAACAAATGGTGCTGGGAAAACTGGAAATCCATATGCAACAAAATGAAACTGAATCCCTTTCTCTCGCCATGCACCAAAGTTAACTCAAAATGGATCAAGGAGCTTGATATCAAATCAGAGACACGCCGTCTGATAAAAGAAAAAGTTGGCTACGATCTACATACTGTGGGGTCGGGCTCCAAATTCCTCAATAGGACACCCAAAGCACAAGAGTTAATAACTAGAATCAACAAATGGGACTTACTCAAACTAAAAAGTTTTTTCTCAGCAAAAGAAACAATAAGAGAGGTAAATAGGGAGCCTACACCCTGGGAACAAATCTTTACTCCTCACACTTCAGATAGAGCCCTAATATCCAGAGTATACAAAGAACTCAAAAAATTAAACAATAAGATAACAAATAACCCAATCAACAAATGGGCCAAGGACCTGAACAGACACTTCTCAGAGGAGGACATAAAATCAATCAACAAGTACATGAAAAAATGCTCACCATCTCTAGCTGTCAGAGAAATGCAAATCAAAACCACCCTAAGATACCATCTCACTCCAGTAAGATTGGCAGCCATTATGAAGTCAAACAACAACAAGTGCTGGCGAGGATGTGGGGAAAAGGGTACACTTGTACATTGCTGGTGGGACTGCAAATTGGTGCGGCCAATTTGGAAAGCAGTATGGAGATTTCTTGGAAAGCTGGGAATGGAACCACCATTTGACCCAGCTATTCCCCTTCTCGGTCTATTCCCTAAAGACCTAAAAAGAGCATACTACAGGTACACTGCTACATCGATGTTCATAGCAGCACAATTCACAATAGCAAGACTGTGGAACCAACCTAGATGCTCTTCAATAGACGAATGGATTAAAAAAATGTGGCATTTATACACAATGGAGTATTACTCTGTGTTAAAAAATGACAAAATCATAGAATTTGCAGGGAAATGGATGGCATTAGAGCAGATTATGCTAAGTGAAGCTAGCCAATCCCTAAAAAACAAATGCCAAATGTCTTCTTTGATATAAGGAGAGTAACTAAGAACAGAGTAGGGACGAAGAGCAGAAGAAGATTAACATTAAACAGGGATGAGAGGTGGGAGGGAAAGGGAGAGAGAAGGGAAATTGCATGGAAATGGAAGGAGACCCTCAGGGTTATACAAAATTACATACAAGAGGAAGTGAGGGGAAAGGGAAAAAAAACAAGGGGGAGAAATGAATGACAGTAGAGGGGGTAGAGAGAGAAGAGGGGAGGGGAGGGGAGGGGAGGGGGAATAGTAGAGGATAGGAAAGGCAGCAGAATACAACAGACACTAGTATGGCAATATGTAAATAAGTGGATGTGTAACCTATGTGATTCTGCAATCTGTATACAGGGTAAAAATGGGAGTTCATAACCCACTTGAATCAAAGTGTGAAATATGATATGTCAAGAACTATGTAATGTTTTGAACAACCAACAATAAAAATAAAAATAAAAAAAAGAAGTGTTGTGAGCAGAAAAACAGTAACATTTCCAATAATTTTATTTCTGCAGACTTATCCTAGGGAAGTAGTTCTAAATAAAAAGAAGACATCTATGCCCTAAAATTTTTAAATTGGAAATAATCTAAAAAATACAACAGTAAGTGAAAGTTTAAATATAGGATGTTATACCTATCTGTCCATTGGACTATTACTCCACTATTTCAGATAATGTTTATAAAGACTACATAATAATATATGCAAATGATGCAATGTTAAGGAGGACATGACAGGCGACAAAATGGTTTTCCTAGTGTACTTTTAAAAAGGACAAAAGGAAGTAAACCAAAATGTTAGTCGTTTTTGAGAGATGAGACTATTAGTTATTGTTTTCTCCTTTATACTACTCAGAATTTTTAACTTTTCTTAATGAATATTTATTGCTTTCCCATAGAAACAGAACTTGTAAAGCTAGGGTGGGGGAACATAATGAAAGCTGTTTAGCATATCATAAAACAATTTTACCTTATAGTTTCATGTGGAGGCAAATGCAATGAATTAAACATTGCCTAGACATGCACTGCATTTTTTCTTTACATTGTTGACAAAGTAATTCATCACTAAGTGGAAATAAAGATCTATAATTACCACTTTCCTTCACAAATCAAGTGTGCAAAAAAAAAAAAATCAAGTATGCATAGTGGTACACAGAACCAAATAGAACAACATAGAGGAAGCCAGACAATTTAAAATAAAAGCATTTGTTGAATTGTCTACAGAGCATGTACTGTGAATGTCATAAATCTCTTTAGGACATGACAAGGTAGATGTGCACAACTCTAAAATGGTTTACAGAAACAAACACCAAAATGTTAAGCCCATCCACTACATGTCACAGAAATATGAAATGAAAGTTGGATCTGGGATGTCCCCCAAAGGCCCATGTGTTAAAGGCTGAGTCCCAGCTGGCCCAGTGGTGCACGCCTGTAATCCCAGTGACTTTGGAGGCTGAGGCATGAGGATCACAAGTTCAAAGCCACCCTCAGCAATTTAGCAAGGCACTATGCAACTCAGTGAGACCCTCTCTCTAATAAAATACATAATAGGGCTGGGGATGTGTCTCAGTGGTCAAATGTACCTGAGTTCAATCTCCGGTACTGCCCCTGCCCCCCAAAAAAGGCTGAGTCCCTTGCTTGATGCTACTGAAAGGTTGTGGAACCTTTAAGAGTGGACTTCTAGTCATTGAGGGTGTGACTTGAAGGGAATAGTAGGGCCACACCCCTTACTCTTCCTCTCTTTTTGCTTTCAGCCACCATAAGGTGAGCATCTTGCTCCATCATGTGCCCCCCACCATTATGTGCTGCCTTGCCACAGACCCAAAAGCAATGGGGCCAACTAACCATAGACAGAAACCTCCAAAACTATAAAGCAAAGTAAACCTTTTCTCTTTCTAAACTGATTACCTCAGCTATTTGTTACAGTAACAGAAAACTTGGGATGGGGTTGTGGCTCAATGGTAGAGCACTTGCCTAGCACATGTAAGGCACTGGGTTTGATCCTCAGCACCACATAAAAATAAATAAATGAAATAAAGGTATTGTGTCCATCTACAACTAAAATTTTTTTAAAATAAAAATAGAAAAGAAAGAAAGCTAACATAGTGGGATTCCCTTAGATAAAATGGCTTAAATCATCATTTTTCAAAGTGTGGTCTGTAGACTCCTAAGGTCTGAGTGGGCAATAATTTCAGGATAAGACTAAGACTGTGTTATTCTTCTTCTTCACTATGTTGACTTGTACAATCTGAAGACCGTAGGTAGACTCCAGGGAAAACACATCTGTTGTCCTGTGAGTTACAAGTAGAACTGTCTTTTCTATAGGACACCCCCCCCCCCCGCTTTTTTTTTTTTAATTGTTTACAGCAATATTTTATTTTATTCCTTTTAAGGTTAATTCACTAGCTGTTCACTGAATAGTTCTGAAATTACATAATTTTAATTGAAAATGATGTAAGGGCCATGCAATTTTCTTTTTTTTTTTTTCTTTTTTTTTTTTTATCTTCCATAACTCCTAAATTTTTATTTTTATTTTTTTTATTTTTTATTGTTGGTTGTTCAAAACATTACAAATTTCTTGACATATCATATTCCACACTTTGATTCAAGTGGGTTATGAACTCCCACCTTCACCCCATACACAGATTGCAGAATCACATCAGTTACACATCCATTGATTTACATATTGCCATACTAGTGTCTGTTGTGCTCCGCTGCCTTTCCCATCCTCCACCCTCCCCCCTCCCCACCTCTCCCCTCCCCTCCCCTCCTCTCTCTCTACTCCCTCCACTGTATAACCCTGAGGGTCTCCTTCCATTTCCATGCAATTTCCCTTCTCTCTCCCTTTCCCTCCCACCTCTCATCCCTGTTAAATGTTAATCTTCTTCTCATGCTCTTCGTCCCTACTCTGATCTTAGTTACTCTCCTTATATCAATGGTACAGAATAGAGGACACAGAAACCAATCCACAAAACTACAACTATCTTATATTTGATAAAGGGGCTAAAAGCATGCAATGGAGGAAGGATAGCATCTTCAACAAATGGTGCTGGGAAAACTGGAAATCCATATGCAACAAAATGAAACTGAATCCCTTTCTCTCGCCATGCACAAAAGTTAATTCAAAATGGATCAAGGAGCTTGATATCAAATCAGAGACACGCCGTCTGATAGAAGAAAAAGTTGGCTACGATCTACATTCGGTGGGGTCGGGCTCCAAATTCCTCAATAGGACACCCATAGCACAAAAGTTAATAACTAGAATCAACAAATGGGACTTACTCAAACTAAAAAGTTTTTTCTCAGCAAAAGAAACAATAAGAGAGGTAAATAGGGAGCCTACACCCTGGGAACAAATCTTTACTCCTCACACTTCAGATAGAGCCCTAATATCCAGAGTATACAAAGAACTCAAAAAATTAGACAATAAGAGAACAAACAACCCAATCAACAAATGGGCCAAGGACCTGAACAGACACTTCTCAGAGGAGGACATACAGTCAATCAACAAGTACATGAAAAAATGCTCACCATCTCTAGCTGTCAGAGAAATGCAAATCAAAACCACCCTAAGATACCATCTCACTCCAGTAAGATTGGCAGCCATTATGAAGTCAAACAACAACAAGTGCTGGCGAGGATGTGGGGAAAAGGGTACACTTGTACATTGCTGGTGGGACTGCAAATTGGTGCAGCCAATTTGGAAAGCAGTATGGAGATTTCTTGGAAAGCTGGGAATGGAGCCACCATTTGACCCAGCTATTCCCCTTCTCGGTCTATTCCCTAAAGATCTAAAAAGAGCATGCTACAGGGACACTGCTACATCGATGTTCATAGCAGCACAATTCACAATAGCAAGACTGTGGAACCAACCTAGATGCCCTTCAATAGACGAATGGATAAAAAAAATGTGGCATTTATACACAATGGAGTATTACTCTGCATTAAAAAATGACAAAATCATAGAATTTGCAGGGAAATGGATGGCATTAGAGCAGATTATGCTAAGTGAAGCTAGCCAATCCCTAAAAAACAAATGCTTTTTTTTTTAAGTAGGATGAGAAACATAAAGTTGGGAGGTGTTTTCTGAATGATCAACATAGTGAATCTGTCACTTCAAGGGCAACAACTGATGGTATTGTATTTGTTGCCAAGGATAAAAGTTGAGTTTTCAATGAAAATGCGAATCCTGGAAAATTTATGTCTGCCACTGTGAGTGTATTAGCTTTCCAGTATTTTCTGATGATATTGGTTGTGACATTAACCAATGTGATCTTCTTTATGTTGCATGAGAAAGTGTGTCACTTTTGTAGAAAGATCTACGTCACTCAGTGAATTAGTGTTCACTAATCACAAAATAATGCACAATTAAAAGATCCAATCAAATTGCAAGATAGACCAGAGGATATTAATGTAATAGATATGAAAGTTCGTTGATGTGATTTCACGCTCCACATTGTAACTAAACTTTATGAAATTATAGTTGTTAAGTGTGATGTATCTGCTAGAGTTTAAATCTGAAATGTCCCCCAAAGGACCATGTGTTGACGAATTAATGCCACCTTGGCATTATTGGGAGGTGATAGAAAATTTTAGAGGAGGTCTTCAGGCCATTTGGGCATGCCTTCAAAGGGGATGGTGGAATCCCAGTCTCATCCTCTGCCTCTCCCCCTCTTTCATTTCCCAGCCATGAAGTGACAGATTTTGTTTTGTCATCTGCTCTTACCACAATGTGCCACCTCACCATAGGCCCAAATCAATGGTGTCAACTGATTATGGACATGAACCTCCAAAACTGTGAGCCAAAATAACTCTTTTTTCTTTACAAGTTGATTATCTCAGGTATGTATTATAGTAAAAAAAAGCTAATATACATCAAAGAATAATCCACAATCATATAAAAAAGACTATTAAAATTCTCCTGTTTTCCAGCTATAAATCTACATAAGGCCAAATTTTCTTCATATACTTTAACCAAAGCATCATATCAAAACAGACTGAAGGGCTGTTTGTTGTAGCTTAATGGTAGAGGGCTTGCCTAGCATGTGTGAGGCACTGGGTTTGATTCTCAGAACCATATATAAATAAATAAAATAAAGGTCCATCAACAACTAAAAAAAATTTTTAAAAAACCAGACTGAACATAGAATCAGATGTGAGAATTCAGTTGCCTTCTATTAAGCCTGATTCTAAAAAGATTTGCAAAATTATTGCATTTGTTTTCTATACAAACATAGTGGCTCAATAGCAAAATTGTGTTATCTTATAGTTCTGTAGGTCAGAAGTCTGACATAGGTTCTCAATCAAGCTGCCCCAGGGCTGTGTTCCTTTTTGTAGACTCTATTGGAGAAGCTTTCCCTGCTTTCTTCATCTTCTAAAGAGCATACTTAGTCCTTGACTCAGAATCCTTTCCTCCATCTGCAGGTGAAATCAGGTGCCTTCAGGGTGGTATGGCCATAGACATTCCTCCATCTTCAAAGTCAGCATACCTCATGTCCCTCTAACCCTTCTTTAGTAGGTACATCTCATCTCCTATCACAGTCGGGAAAGGTTCTCCATCCACCTTTTGGGATTCTGTGTTAGATTGAGCCCATTTGGGTAATCCAAGATAATCCCATCTCAAATCCTTAATGCTGCTCACATCTGTAGATTCCCTTTTGCATCATAAAGTAACATGTTCACAGGTTCAGGGGATTAGAAGTGGAAATCTTTAGGGATCATTATTCTACCTCTCACAAATATAAAGAGTACAACACTTCCCACTAATTTTTTTTGTGGAATATAATATTTTTCATAAAAAATGTTTTATGCGTTAACATGTGATGGGGTTATCATTACTTTTAAAAGAGTAATTTTTAAATTTTTATTTCTAATATAATAAGTATTGATAGATATAATACAAATTCACAAATGCGTTTAAAGTCCTCAATTAATTTTAAGAAAGTGGAAGTGAAAACAAAAAGTTTGAAGACAACTGGTTTAAATTATTGAAATGATAACAGCAGACCCACTCTAAGATCTCCTCAAAAGAACACGAACATCCTCCACAGAGAGATGAAACTGTCATATCATATGGAGAAAATGCTGCAAATGTGGTAATATATTTCATTAGGTGAACTGACAGAAGTTTTCAGGTGATGGCTGCCAACTCCAGACATAATGGCAAAGTCCTAGTATTAGTCGGGGTTCTCCAGAAGAAGAAAACGGATAGAATGTATATAAGCTTACGTAATCAGATGAATATTCCTGCAGTGACTGCAGGCTGGCGAGCCAGGAAACCAGTAGCTGCTCAGTCCTAGAAGCTGGCAGCCTCATAACAAGTGACCAGTGATGCAACCCCAGTCCAAGATTGAAGGCCTAGAAGTTCCCTGGAGAGTTTCAGGCACAACTCACATTCAAAGGCTAAAGTGTCTGAAGTCTGATGTCCATGGGTGATGACAGCAGCAAAAAAAAAAAAAAAAAAAGTGTGCTCAAGAAAATTCCAGAGTGCATATATGTGAGCTTCCCCCTTCTTTTGCTCTTTCATTCCATTCAGGTCCCCAGCTTATTGATTGGTTCAGTCCATGTTCAGAGCAGGTCATCCCCATTCAGCTTACTGACTTGCATACCAACCTTCTCTGAAAACAATCTCACAGACACACCCAGAAGTGTGCTTTCCCAATTTTCTAGGCATCCCTTAATCCAGTCAAGTTGACAACTGTTATGGTTTTGATATGAGGTGTCCCCCTAAAGCTCATGTGAAACATTGCAAGAATTCTCAGAGGTGAAATGATTAGATTATGAAAGCTATAACTTAATTAGTGAATTAATCCACTGACATTGATTAACTGGGAGATAACTGCAGGCAGGTAGAGTGTTGGCTGGAGAAAGTAGGTCACCAAGGGCAGGCTCTGGGGATTTATATTTTGTCCTTGGTGAGCAGAGTCCTGTTCTGAGTTGCTTTCTTCTGCCATGATGTTCTGCCTCCCCACAGGCCCAGAGCTATGGAGTCAGTCAACCATGGACTGAACCTCTGAAACCATAATCCCCAAATGAACTTTTCCTCCTCTAACTTTCCTTGTCAGGTCTTTTGGTCACAGTGTGCAAAGCTGACTAAAACAACAACCAAGATTAACCCTTGTACCTGGCAAGGAAAGATTTGCTTCAGAGTGTCATCAAGCACCTCTTCTGTCCACAGGGTCACACGTGATTGACAATATCTGGAAATGTATCGATAAAGCCCATCCCGTAGCTGAGTTTCATGGCAATCTGACTCTTCCATGGAGCCCTACTGGTGAGACTATTCTGACACAGAATATGGTTCCGTGTGGCTGAAAAAAAAAAAAAAAAAAGCAAGCCCTGTAAACCCACTCTATGGGGATTCTACGTCCCATATTACCTGTATTCACCTATTTTTCTATTCTTGTATTTCATGACAAGCAAGACTTCCAGCTTCAAAAATTTCTACCAAATCCTTATTTAAGCAAATGATTAAAGGGAATACTAGAAAAAAAAAGACATAATAAGGCAGAAAAATGAAAATGTTAACTGACTTTTCTTCTATTTACTTTTCTGTATTTTACAAACTTTCTACAAAGCATAAAATTTTTCAGACAAGAAAAAATTTAAAAGTACCTGCCACCAAATGTATAAATGCTGTAAATACATCATTTAGAAAAATTTAAAGAGGCAAATATTGCACAGAACTGTAAGATGCTGAATGTCAAATGTATTGATCAGACAAGGTTATGCTGCAGTTACAAATGACTGTCAAGTCTTAGGAGCTTGAAGCAATAAAGGGTATGTTGTTTTTGTTTTGTTTATTACCATACTATTTGTCTGGTATTAGTGTTTGTGTTCCCTTAAAATGCACAGGTTGAAATTGTAAACTCCAATGTTATAGATTTGGAGGTGGGGCCTTGCTGGTACAGTGGCACAAGCCTATAATACCAATGACTCATGAGACTGAGGCAGGAGGATCACAAGTTCAAGGCCAGCCTCAGCAACTTAGTGAGACCCTATCTCAAAACAAAAAAATAAAAAGGGCTGGGGGTGTAGCTTAGTTGGTAGATCACCCTGGGGTCAATCCCGGGGTGGGGGGCTTTGGGAGGTGATTAGGTCATGAGGACAGAAGTCTCAAGAACGGAATTAATGCCCATGTAAAAAAGACCCCACTGAGCTAGCTCACCCTTCCACTTAATGAAGATATAGCTATAAGACACCATCTATAAACTAGAAAGTAGGTCCTCACCAGACACTAAATCTGCTAAGGTTTTGTTCTTGGGCTTCTTAGCCTCCAGAACAGTAAAACTAGATTTTTGTTGGTTGTGAGCCACCCAGCCTATTGTATTTTGTTATAACAACTCCAATAGACTAAGGCAATGTCCTTCACGCATTAGCTGTGAATCCAGCCTGATGGAGCAGCCTCTATGGAGAACACAGCTGGGCTCATGGAAATGTGATGAAGCATGCCCAGGATTTCAGAGCTCTGTCCACAACTGCCAGACAGCATATCTGTTGCCCTTGGCCAAGTTCACATGGCCAGTCCTGCTCTTTACAGGGTAGAAAAGAAGATCCTCCTGAAGGGAGAGGTGTGGAAGATTTGTGAAGAGTAATATAGGCTAGGGCTGGGGTTGTGGCTCAGTGGTAGAGTGCGTGCCTAGCACATGGGAGGCACTGGGTTCGATCTTCAGCGCCATGTAAAAATAAATAAAGGTATTGTGTCCACTCACAACTAAAGTAATTTAAAAAAGAGTAATATAGGCTACCTTTTCAATGTCAAATGAAGCAGAGCCCCCACCTCAAGCAAAGGAGGGAGGTAGAAGGAGAACAACTAGCGTTTCTTAAGTGTCTACTGTGTTCCGGTCACTTGCACCCCTATTTTTCTTTCAATCTCTTTATGAGCCTCTGAGGGATATCATTCAATCCTTTCACAGATGAGGAAACTGGAAACCCAGCAAGATTAAGTTATTGCCTGGGATCATCAGCAAATAAATGCCAAGAGACAGATTTCCAACCCAGGTTCATCTGGTTCTCAAGTGTTTGTGGGTGACATGCCCCTGCTGCTGTCTGCCAGGCAGTTGGGGTTCTCAAGTGTGTTAAAAGAAGACTCAATGCCCTGAATAGCAAAACCTGAAGCAGAAGCCAACCTTTCTGAACAGTGCCCAGGCTCAGGAAACCACTTATTCGTCCTTCACAAACTAACATGTGATAAGCAGCTGGTAGTGATAACTTCAGAGGAGAACTAGGAAGGAAACAAATTCATCAGTCACTCAGCCACAGTCCAGCCTGTGCATCAACGTAGGACCTTCTAAGTGGAGCAGAGAGGGCCACCCCATCAGGACAGGTAGACTGAAGTCCACACCTGGTTCTCCCACTCATTATCCAAGCACATTTGGGAAACAACTTTGTTTTAGGAAACCTCTATTTTCATGTCCAAAAGAGCCCTCTTCTATTATCATTGTTTCAAAAAAACAAAACAAATAAGACAAAATTTGAAGCACTTATAATTGGGACTCAATAAATGTCCATTCCCTATCTCTCCCTTCCTTGCCTTAAAGAAATTGAGCACATGAGAGGAATGTGAAGAAAGGTATAGTTTCTGCTTAAGAGGCATTTTGGGTAGTGAGGTAGATAAATGAATAGACTCATTAGTAAATATTGTGCAAAGGAATGGAAGAAGAGGATGCATGGAGTTAAAATAGCTGGAGGAGCAGTCAGAACATGGGCTATGGGGCTGGAAAGGTCTGAGGTATCAAACAAGCTTTGGTTTAGCTGTATATGGAATGGAAAAACAACAATGGCTTAACAAGATAAATGGTTTTTTTTTTTTCCTTCCTGAAACAAAATAAGGAGTTGGCGATTCCAAATAGTGGCTCTACAATCATTGAGGAACCAGATCTTTCCATTTTGTGGCTTCACCATCCTAATTGACTTCTTGGTCCAAGATAGCTGCTTGAGCTCCAACTATCATCTCCATATTCTAGACAGAAAAAAGAATGACAAGGACATTCCACTTCTCCCTCCATCCTTATCAGCCAGAGCTTAGTTCTAGGGCGTCACCTCTGGAGACTTGAGGGATTTCTAGGTGGAGTAGTTCATGGGTGGTTTTCTGTGTATCTAGGGCTCAGGGAGATGACTAACTGGGAGATTCAGCCTTAAGCTACACCAACATAGAGATGGCAGCTCTGGGCATGGCTAGATTCACCAAAGAGAGTGTGCAGAGTGAGGACAGGATTCCATTGAGGCCAGCAACAAGGACTGGGCTGAGGAGGTGAAGTCCATGATGAAGTAGACAAACAAGGAGGGTACAGTGCCAAGGAGAAATTTTGCCATTGGTAGTGCCCAGTGTTGAAAGTGAAGCTACTCAGGAGTGATATCATGGAAAATGGCAGAGCAGGGATCTCCAAGAAACCACACACACACTGGAACAACCTGTGAGCTGGCAAAAATAGAAAGTCAGTCTAGAGTCTAATTTTAATTCTAGAGTCTAATTTTAAAATTTACAGTGGCCAGGGGAGTGCTTAATAAAGAGCCTGCTAAATTCCATGAAAGTATTGCAGCATTTTGGCTTATCTTCCACCATCCCCCATCCCCCATCCCCCAGCTCAGTGATGATTTATCCCAGGTGTGGCTTGCTGATGCCAGGATCGGCAATGCAGACCTTGTTCTCAAATAATTGTGGTTGCCTAGTAGAGTGCTAGGCTGATCTACACCCTTAGCCCCAAGGTTGTAAATTTTGACTGTTCCCTGAGGGATTGGCCCTAGGTACCATCTTTTTTTTTTTTTTTTTTTTTTTAAGAGAGAGAGAGAGAGAGAGAGAGAGAGAATTTTAATATTTATTTTTTAGTTTTCGGCAGACATCTTTGTTTGTATGTGGTGCTGAGGATCGAACCCAGGCCACACGCATGCCAGGCGAGCGCGCTACCGCTTGAGCCACCTCCCCAGCCCCATAGGTACCATCTTTTAAAATATTTTAAAGACGTACACTACCCAGAGTAGTCTGAGGCAAGGGACAGCAGATGGGCCAAGCAGCAGACAGATCAAAAAGTCTGAATGGAAGAAGATGAGGAGGAAGATGTTTGGGAGAATTAGGGCTTCGGAGGCCTATATCATATACTGGGAAATCCAAACAGGAACACACATTCCCAGGACCAGACACTGAGAGGACCCTAGATTTGTACCTTTGGCTGATCTTTGTGTTCTACGCAAGCAGGAGGTAAAGTCTAAGGCAGATGGATAGCTGTGTATTGAATAAGCATTAAATGAGCCAACCTGCAAATACCAGGAAAGTTTTGTTTTGTTTTTGGTCCAGGTGTTGAGAAAATCTGTGTCAACTCAGTGGCTGACCATTGAGATATTGGAGCAGAGACTTTAGAGTCTATACATGCTAAGGAAGACAGTCTACAAAAATAGTATAGAAATGTCACTAAACAAACCAATGACTATAGCCCTTGATCATAGTAAATCTTGCAAAGGGGGAAATAATCCAATTTCCGGAGTTACCACATTATAATATTTTAAATATCCAGTTTTCAAGAAGAGCAATTAGAAGGCATACGAAGAAAAAGAAAAGTATGACCAATCCACAGAAAAAAAGAAATCAACTGAAATCTTCCCTAAAAAAACCTAGGCATTAGACTTGCTAAAGACTTTAAATGTACTATCTTAAATATAATTAACTAGATGAAGGAAACCATAAACAAAGGAGAAAAACAAATGTATAAATGGAGAATATCAACAGAGATAGAGAAATTATAAAAAGAAATAAAACAGGGGCTGGAGATGTGGCTCAAGCGGTAGCGCGCTCGGCTGGCATGCGTGCGGCCCGGGTTCGATCCTCAGCACCACATACAAACAAAGATGTTGTGTCCACCGAAAACTAAAAAAATATAAATAAATAAATAAATATTAAAAAATTCTCTTAAAAAAAAAAAGAAATAAAACAGGAAATTTGGAGCTGAACAATGCAATAGTTGAAATAAAAAAATTGAAAAGATGGGCAAAATTGACAAATCTTTAGCTAGACTAATAAAAAGAAAGAATATGCAAATAGTAAAATCATAAATAAGAGTAGGAACATCATTGTAGAACTTGCAGGAAAAACAAGTTTATAAGAAAATACTATGAACAACTGTACACTTACAAATTAGAAGACGTAGATGAAATGAACAGATTTATAGAAACACACAAATTGTTCAAAAAGAAATAGAAAATCATTTTTATAATTTATCAAAGATCACTATTTGGATCATTACTTTGTCTGCCAAAATGCTGTTCCTTTCCATCTTGGGTTAATTTACATTTGAACAGTCCCCCCCCCCATATATCTATGGCCATTAGATTTCTAGAAAGCAGTCAAGACTATTCAATGGAAGAAGGACAATCTCTTGTACAAATGGTGCTGGGACACCTGAGTATCCACATGCAAAAGAATGAAGTTGGGCCCTGACCTCATATCATGTACAAGAATTAACTTAAAATGGATTAACAACCTAAATTAAGTGCTAAAACTTTTAAAAAGAAAACAGTAAGTTTACATGACCTTAGATTTGACAATGGTATCTTAGAACACTGAATGTGCAAGTAACAAAAGAAAATATATATACCCTGGACTTTATCAAAAGTAAAATCTTGTGTGCGTCAAAGGGCATCAAAGTGAAAAGACAACCTATAGAATAAGAGAAAATATTTGCAAAACATATTGGGCCTAATATCCAGAATACATAAAGAAATTACAATTCAACAACAAAAAGACAATCCAATTAAAAAATGGACAAAGGACTTTAATAGACATTTCTATTATTTTAATAGACTTTTTATATTCTAGGAAGAATGATTGGCCAGCACAGGAAAAGATGTTTAACATGATTAGTTATTTGAAGACAGAAACCAAAACCAGAATGAGATACCTCTCCATACCCACTAGGATGACTATAATAATAAAAGTAGAAAATAAGTTTTGGTGAGAATTTGGAGAAATTGGAACCCTCTTACATTGCTTATGGGAATGTAAAATAGGTCAGTTCCTGTGGAAACAGTTTGATGGCCCCAAAAGGGAAACATTGAATCACCATGTGATCTGGCAATTCAAATTCTATATATGTACCCCTAGAAAATGAAAACAGGTACTCAAATATATTTACATGCATGTTCACGGCAACATTATTCACTATAGCCAAAAGGGGAAAACAGCCCAAATGCTCTTCTCTGGATGAATGGATAAACAAATTGTGGTATATACATACACTGAAATATTATTCAGAGATAAAAAGAAATGAACTGTTGACTCATACTTCAACGTGGATAAACCTTGAAAATATGCTAAGAGTAAGAAGCCAGACGCAAAGGGATAGTCTATATTTCCATTTATATGAAATACCCTAAATAGTTAAATCAATAGAGACAGAAGGAGATTGGTAGTTAAGTGATCTGGGGGAGGAGGGGGTCTGGAAAAAACTTCTCAATGAAAATGTTTTGGAACTAGATAAAGCCAGTGGTTGTAGGACATTGCACACGTACTAAACACTACCAAATTGTACACTTTAAAATGGCTAATTTTGTTATGTGAACTTCACCATACATACTTTTAAGTAAAATAAAAGTAAAGCCACTGTTCAATGGAAAAAGGACAGTCTCTTGTACAAATGGTCCTGGGACACCTGAGACAATGCTAAATTATTGACAATCTCATCTTCACCCCACGGACTCTAAATCCTGGAATCATGTCCTCCTAGGCCTGTTTCAGGTCTGGTAGCAATTTTGTCTCTGTTCAATTAAATCCAGAGTTCCTGGTGGCTCTGAAGTAAGTGCTCTAGGGAACAGATCAGGAAAATTTTCATGATGTACCTCAAATCAGGCCCCTGATGCTCTCTTCAAGTGAGTAAAATCGGAAGGTTTAGGATGCATAGAAATCTAATACTACAAGAAGAGCATGCACGAAGTCAATGCCCTCCTGCCTCGTGGTACTGACAGGCCCCTACCAAAAGCAAGGCCATTGCTCAGTTCTAGTGTCAGGTTGATGCTGTCGTCCGCGCAGCGGACAGCGCTGACGGACCCTTCGGTTTAAGGGAATCCGGAAGCGACCCAACAGGATGAGAGAAATTGGCGTCGCCCACGGGGCGGGGACGTGGGCGGGGCCGCGAGCGGGGGGGGGACGTGGGCGGGGCCGCGAGTGGGGCGGGCCCTGGGCTATGGGCGGGGCCTGCGCCAGTGCCGGGGCCAGCCGGGCCCTCCGCCAGCGGCGTAAACTCTTCTAGGGCGCAGCGGCGGAGCAGGTGAGAGAGCGGGCGGGGCTGGGGGCGCGCGGCCCAAGGCTCGAGCCCGCGGCGCTGGGGGCCGGGGGTGGACCTGGGACTTGAAGGCCCGGCCCTGTCCTCCACGTGCGCCAGTCACGGCGGTCGCGGCCCCTTCCCTTGCTCCAGGGCCGAGGCCCCTGAATGCACCGAGCTCGCGGCCCCTGCGGCCAGCGCGGGGGCGAAAGGGAGGGCGCCAGGGAAGCGGCGGTGAGGGGCCAACCCGGAACTGGGGCGTGGAAAGAGCGCGGCGACGACCGAGGCCTCTGGCTTCGTCCGGGCGCTCTCTGAGCCCGCTACCCGCACCCTCCGGCCGTCAGAACCCCCGCTGGGGGTGGGCGCGGTGCAATTTGTTAAAGGGCCACAGTGCTTAAAGGGGCAGCGCACGTGGGTCTCGGTCAGGCATTTTCTTCTTCCCTCGTGCCTGGGACCTCGCTTGCGCCTAGTCCATTCGGTCACTGCTTTGCGGAGAGGAGTAGAGGGGGTCTTCCCCAGTGGATGAGGAGCAGGGCGCAGGGCTTGAAGATGGCCTTGGTTACTAGCGGTGTTTGGCTGTTTTATCAGGCATTTATAGCGGTGGGGAGACGCCCAGAAGCAAGCCTTTGAGCTGGAGGAATCCGAAAACAGAAGCTTATCCCCACTCCGAATTTTACCGATGAAGAAGCTGAGTCCACAGAGCTAAGTGACTTTGCCCAAGGTCGCCCAGGTAGGATATAGCACAGCCAAGTTTAGAACTTGGTGTCTTGGCCTGTACTTCTGCTCCCCAAACCTCAGCTTTTTGCTAGCTAGATGAAAGGTTCAGCTATGGCTTAAGAATTCCCTCTTAAAGATATGGACTGTTAGTGAAGTAATGCATTACTTTTTACAGATGGAGGAACTGAAAGTATTCCATACAGAACAATTGCAAGTCAATTTTAACTCAAAATAGACAGCCTGGGAAGCCAAGACTGTCCCCAGAATAATTTTGATCAGAACAGACTCCACCTTTCTAATACGGATGCCCCTGATGACCACATAGTCCATTCTGTAGACACCTGAGCCCTCAAAGCTTCAGCCAAAACTTTCATAAAAGACTCTGGATAAGCTGCTGCAGGTGTGTGAGCCTCAGGTTCCCCTTTCTGTGCAGGTGGCCATGTGGGAACCTGAGAAACTAAATCAGCTGATTTGTTTTCTGAGCCTAGGTGGTGAAAGGTCCTCCTTTCTTCATTTCAACTGAGAGCTGGCCATCCAAATTGATGTATTTGATCTCCAAGACAGGGGTTAGGGTTGTGTATCTGTGAAGACTGTTGTTGCAGGGTGCAATGGATGCTGTTTCAGATATGCTGTTTCAGATTTGGAGAAAAACTGTAACCTTTGGTGCCGGTATATAAGGTCTACAGTACAACATGTTAGCATGTGGGAAATGAATGCCTGGTTCCTGAGGTTGCTGTTGACTGTGCCTGATGGCAGGAGCAGAGGATCATGCCTGTTACTCCTTTCCTCATCCGCTCTCCTGTTGCTGTCAGCTCCACTGCGCATGATTTGCCACATGAGAGACTTACCTTCCTTGGCTTCTCTTTGTTATTGGTGTTAAGGATGACAACATATCTTGTTTTAAGAGTTGGTCATATACGATTAAAAAACCACTTTGTGCTATAGTTATTGGTTATCTTAAGAACTTCAGTAACACTTAAGTAGTTGTTATTATTGCTCTTTTACAGAAGGGGAAGCTGAGGTTTGGAGAGTTAAGCAGCTCGAGACTTGAGTGCCTATGAGCACCAGGATTTGAACATAATTGCCCATCTTGTCTTTATCTTTTTTGCACAGACATCTTCCCACATTCAAGACCCACTCTGTCTCTGTGCTACTGCCCAGGAGGTCTCTATGGGATCTCCATTACCCATTTACTGAGAAGCCAGTAAAAATAAATAAATTAAAATTTTTTTTTTTTTTTTTAAGAAACCAAGGCTATGTGTGTAAGTCATGTGTGTGTGTTTAACTGTTGCTTTAAGTTTGAGAGACTTTTGTTGGGGACTGACAAGGCAACAAATGTTTCTGCAAGTGTTTCCACCTGTTTCCACGCTGTAGCTCCTGGGGGAGGGGTATTGGGGCCCAGAGGTGGGCTGGCCCAGGAGGCCCTCTCCTCCCCAGTCTGGATCCTGTATACCTTGTATAATGTTGTACTCCAGGCTTGAAGATGGTATCACCACCATGCAAGGGTTTGGGGAAAAGGATAATTTCATGTCAATCCTCAGGAAAGAGTAAACATCAGCAAGAAAGATCATTTTTTGTATCCCCTTTATTGACTGGGAGAATGATTACTCATCTTTGCTAGAATTCTAGAGCAGGGGAAAAAAAAAAACGTAAAGGGTACTCACCTTTCTGTTGAACCATAGCTAGAAACTTCCTGACTTTTTAAAAAAAAATAAAAATAATACATTTTCATTCTAAAAAAAAAAAAATTCAGTAAGTTTTTGTTTTGTCATCTCCTAGCCATCAGCCCAGAGATAACTACTCTCAGCATGCATTTCCTTCCAGTGCTCTACTCCAGGTGCATATGTATATATTTGTCTTATTAAAACAGTAGAGATAGAAAGTGTAAAATGAAGTTTTGTATCCTGTTTTTTTTTTTTTCTTCTTGGTACTGGGATTGAACTCAGGGGTACTACTCTACCTCTGAGTACAACTCTGGCCTTTTTTACTTATTATCTTGGGATGATGTCTTGCTAAATTGCCCAGGCTGTTGAACTTATGGTTCTCCTGCCTCAGCCTCCCACATTACTGGGATTATAGGCGTATACCACCTTGCTTGGCTCCTGTTTTTTTCTATTAATGTTATAATGTCTTAATAATTTTCCCTTCTTTATGTATGCTAATGCTGTCGTTTGGAGCTATATGTTCCCCATGTCTTAACACTTGTTCTGAGAGTGGCACTTTTGGGAGGAGATAGAAACTTTAGTAAGAGGTGGGGCTAGTGGGAGGTCTACAAGTCATTGAGAGTGTGCCCTTGAAAGGAATTGTAGGACCCAGCTCCTTCTTGGGTCTTTTTACTTTGCTGCCAGTAGGTGAATGGTTTTGCTCTACCACCTGCTCCTGCCATGCTGTATTATATTTCTTTTTATAAGCTGATTATCTCAGATATTTGTTATAGTAACAGGAAACTGCCTTAACACTACTTGGAAAACCAGACTTGATGTGTGTGAAGAATATTTGAATATGTCCTTATTATTCTTACCAGTCTTACTAAAGGACACTTTCCCTTTCTGGGTCTTTTGAATTGGCCCAGAGAAGCAGTGCCATTTCTCCTCTATGGCCTCACCTGGCCACACAGACTGCAGCTGAGGGAGAACAGACAGGGTCTGGGGGCTAGAGTTGGGTGTAGGGAACAGGAGGGACTTTACTGAGAGCTTTAAGGTGGCATGATCTAAGAGTGAAGGATTAGGGGACACATCTCTGCCCATAGCGAAGACACAGGCCTTGTAAATATGAATATGCTCCCAGAGAGACCATATGGTGTGCAGTATGGCTACCTGACCAGCCCCCCTTCCCCCAGTCATTATGTGCGTGAGCTTCACAGGGCTGAGTGGGCAGATGAGGGCTCCTCCATGGGCAATTTGGAGACCTGCTTTTAACTGTGGCTTTTGTCTGGGTTTGAGGCACAGCACTGCAAAAAAGGGGGGAAAAAAAACTGTGACTTTTGGTTATGGACATAGAACTTTAATTTGATTTCTTCTGCCCCTCTGGACTTCAGTTTCCTTAACCCTAAAATAGGGTGCTGACTATGTGGCCTTTAAAGTCCTTGCCCACTTTAACATCATCTATTGAAGTGTCCTTTCCTTAGACAGTGTTCACATTGCCAGAGTGCAGGGGCCTTGGACTGGATGGAAATAGGATCTCTCCCTAGGGCCTGGCCTTTGTAGCTAGTTCATGTATCTGGTGGCTTAGCATATTCCTGACTTTCCAAGAGGGACATAAATAGGCTTCCATAATCCTCCCTCATTGTCCCCTTTGTTTCATCTTCACTATAACTTCAATTTATTGAATACCCACTGTGCTCCAGACACTTTACACATTAGTCTTCACAATCATCTTGCAAAGTATCCCTATTCTGCTTTTCACAGAAAACACCTGTCAAATTAAATCATCCTAGGCCACACAGCCAGTGAGTATATGGTTGAAATCACATAAGTACAAGTAGGTAACTCTGTCAGTCTCCAAAGAGACTGTGTTTGACCACTGGCTTGCTGCTTCTCACTAAAACAAAACAAACAAAAAATACCTTTCTGGGTCTAGTTGAGGCTGGTGTGCAAGGGGCTCCCTCTGCCACTTTCCTTCAAATTGCCCTTTTCCCAGGCAGGAAATGAAAATTTCCCCAGGCATTTCTGAGAAAGAAAAGAGCCAGTGGAGGTTAATCTAGAGCCTGGGCCAGGGTTCAGGAGGCCCTTGCAAGGGTACCTGGAAGGGTGGGGCAGTACTTTGGGTCCTCCCTGGGACTCAGGCCCCAGCTCTGGCTGAGGTCACCTCCCACTATTGGGGGGAACCATCCAGTTAAGTTGTGTGTGTCATGAACTGGGACAGACAGATAAATATTCAGCTGGGGCCAAATTCATAGTTAGGTGCTCAGGGTGATGAGAGAGGTGGGCAGGATTTCTCAGCATGTCATCTGACCTTAGGAAACCCTTCTGTAGTCTAGAGGAAGATCATGGGGGCTTTCTAGGAGTCATGGGAGTGCTGTGAAGTAGCCATGTGACCACAGAACGTGACCTGCTGGAAACCAGCGCTGCTCTCTTTGACCGCCAGAGGGTATTATTCATTTGACCCTGCAGGGGGTGGGGGGACCAGGTGTCCAGGCTCCAAACCTTTCTCTGTAGCCCCAATATTTGTGGCAAGAGCAATAACTTTCAGTTTACTATTATTTTTCATTAGACATTGGGGTTTGCTATCCCATTTAAAAAACCTGTTTCCTACCTGAGTCCATAGGCTTTGAATGTTAAAGTTAAACCTTTGCTTTTCTCTGGAATGAAAAAGAGGAAATTGGGTCACTGGGTTTCCATAATAATTGCAGGAACTGCTGACACCAGCCAGCTGGGAAACTTCTCTGGGTCAGACTCCCTGGGTTTGGCTCATCAGTATTTTGATCCCATTCAGCTGTTCAATGGAAATGAGCAGTGGCTTCTTTGGATGTTGTTGCTTCCTAATTCATGGCTGCCTTCAACCACAGGCTTTTTTCTATCCCCATCAGCCACTGTGCATTTTCCCCAGGTACCCTGAGGGAACAGGGAGCAGGGGGTTGGAGACTGGAAAGCTGAGAGAGCTGGTTGCTCTCGCTGATAGGATTTGACATCAGCACTGGAGAATTGCCCAGCCCCACCCCCACCTGGCTGTGAGTCAGGCTCCAGCGGGAATTCTGTGCGTCACTCTGATGTGGACACACATCCAGCAAGAGGTTGTTTATCTGTACACTGTTGGGTGGTGATTTTTACCTCCAAGGATTTCAGCGCCATCAGGCTTCAGTGCGGCCTTAGAAGCCTTGCAAAACAGACTCTTAGCAATTCAAAAGAGAAGCAAAAGGAAAATATCTCAGCTGCTCTGTTTTTCTTCAGGAATCAGGTAATCAGGGGTGCTGGAGAGAAAATGTCATCCAGTCCAAGGAAGGGATTCAGAAAGGGGCAGGAGTGGAAGAAACCCTGTCTAAGTGTTGATGCTTGCTTGGTGTTTTCCTTTAGAAAATTAATAGCTTTTAAAAACTGCAGATGCCATCCATCTTTATTTTTAAAACTTTGAGAAATGCAGGAAAATATAAAATTAAAATTACCCACAATCCCACCAATCCAAAGATCACCACCTTTAACATTTTGTAATATCTTGCCATTCTTTCATAGATACACATTTTAAAAGAAAATTCAGATTATTATGTGCAGTTTTGTAAATTATTATTTTATATTTTGTTAAATTTAACACTGCTTTTTAAAATGTTGTTCGAAGTAAGATTTTTAGTGGTTCTGTAATAGTCCCCATAAGACGGATATGCTACTCTCCCCCTTACATATGGAGGATACATCTCAAGACCTCCAAAAGATGCCTGGAACCTCAGTACCAAATCTTCCATATATTACGCTTTTTATCTATACATACACATCTAGGATAAAGTTTAACTTATAAATTAGGCATAGACATTAACTAATAATAATATAAAACAATCATAACAATATATTATAATAAAATTTATTTAAAACAAAGGAATTTTCCATGTAATGTTTTTGGACCACAGTTGATTATGGGTAACTGAAACCACAGAAAGTCAAGTTGCAGATAGGAAGGCCAACTGTGTCTCAGTACAGGGTCAGATGTCTCATTCACTTAAGTAACTGCAACACCCAGTTTTTTGCATGAATCTTGCTGTTTTCTGAGAAGTAGCATTTCAGAATCTCAAGATATGAATATCATTATAGCTTTTGATTTTTCAGTTCAAAATGTCCCAGAGGTGTTTGACACCCAGTTTTTCCACAGCAGGCACTATTTGGGGCCTTTTTTGGATGTGAGCACTATGCTAGTCTGAGCACCTTCCATTCCTTTGCCTCCCCAGTTGTTTTCTGATCAGGCCCTCCATGTTTAGGGGAAAGGGCTGTTCATTCTTTTACTCCCTCATCCAGCAGTGGAGTAGTGCTTTGCAGTGGGGACATGGAGGTTGTAGGTGAGGAGGTGTACTTGCCTTACTGAGCCAAGGCCCAGCCTGGTGATTAAACAGCCAGAACATCCCAGAGACTGTCTAATGGGCATAGTTGCTCAGGAACCATTCTGGAATGCAGAATCTCAGGCATTAGGATGGAGCTCCAAGATCTGCATTGGGGGGGGGGGGAGGGAAGGGGCAGGGACTTGAGATTGAACCCAGGGGTACTTAGCCACTGAGCCATATTCTCAGCCCTTTTTTAATTTTTTAAAATTTCGAGACACAGGATTGCTAAGTTGCTTAGGGTCATCCTAAGTTGCTGAGGCTGGGCTTTGAATTTGTGATCCTCCTGCTCAGCCTCCCAAGCTACTGGAATTACAAGTGTACACCACTGTGCCCAGCTGGAATCTGCATTTTTAATACACAACCTAGCAATAGTGTTGAAGAACCAGGAAACAGAATACCTGGGTCCAAGGCTACCTTGAATTAGTCACTTTTTATTTTCTTGTAGGGCTGGGAATGGAACCCAGGGCCTTGCACATGCCACACAAGCACTCTACTGCTGAGCTGTATCTCCAGACCAAATTGGTTGTGTGGCCCAGTGGTAGAGCACTTGCCTAGTTTGCCCAAGGCCCTAGGTTCAACTCTTAGTACTGCAAGAAGAAGAACAGTCACTTTTTAAACCTCTTTCCTCTTCTGTAAAATGGGAGATAATAGTAGCACCTAACTCCTGGGGTTCTTGCATTTAGTGCTTACTAAGATGCCACCACTGGCCCCTTAGTGGCCATGACCATCTTTGAGAAATAGTGATCTTAAAGGGCAGCCTTTCTTACATGCTTTGTTGGTCCCTCAAGTGGTAGGAGCTCAAGAGAGGTGCCTCCTACCTGTCACCCTCACCCCGAGCAGGCTAGGAGGGTTGTGATCACATTGTGCCCATGCTTTACCAATAAAAACCAGCTTTTCCCCCAATCACTTCTAAACACCAGACCTCTCCTGCCCTGCCTGCCTGGAGCTTGGGCCCTCTACTTTCTTTGGCATAGCATCAGGGGAGTTTTAAAAAATAATAAATGAAGGAAGGAATCTGCTTCAACAGAGTTGTTTCTGGTGAGGAGGCCATATGTATGAATTTCTTTGTGGACTCAAAAGCATATTTTTTGGTTTTCAAATGTTTCTTCCTAAAGAGCTGTTAGGTCCTGATGAGAGCAGACCTATATGCTGGTCAGCAAGTATGGATGGTGAGGACAGTGTTCTTCTCTGTTCAGTGCAGTGTCACATGGAATGAGCATAGCCTTTCTTTAAGCTTACCCTCCCCAATGTGTCCTCAGATATCAGGGAAACTTGGGCAAAGTGTTTTCCAGGGAATATCTTAGCTCTTGGCAGCTGAATGGAGAAATGGAAATTGGAAGGACTTAGTCCTGTTTGGTCCTAGGTGCCCTACCTTTTTGAGCCCACTCTTCTGTTAGCTCCCTTTGTCCTTCATAGAAGCACCTTTCCATTTCTCTTGAGCATTACCTCCAAGTCTTAGAACAGGCAGCCTCTGAACATTGTTACACTTGTCTGGTCCTCAGGGGCTGACTCTATGGTGTTTGAGATACAAGGACTTCCAGATCTGCTCCTCCATTCACTATGAAGATGAATCACAGGCACCCTAGAGGCATGGGAAGAACACTAGGAGGGAGATTGTAATTTATTAATTCACACCCCAAACAAAACAGCATGCTAACAACGGATGAAAAGAGCCACTAGCATCATCTCCCATCTAAGGCATCAATTTTGAATGTTATAATTTAGCTAGAGAAAATGCAACCAGCTGTTTGTTTTAGGTGCCCCCCCCCCACACACACTTTTAATATTGTTGCAGTGCTGGGACGGAACCCAGGGCCTTGTACATGTCAGGCAAGTGCTCTACCAGTGAGCTGCGGCTCTAGCACTAGGTGCTCTCTCTGAGTAAGAGAATTCACCAATCCTGGAGGGGGGATGTAAGGGGAACTCCTGAGTCTAAGCAGGTGTTCATTTAGGGTGTATCTAGAGAGGCTAAGCCTCACAAATGAGAGGACAACCTTAAAGTTTCTTCTAGAACCCACCTGATAGTTTCTTTAATTTTCATAGATGAAACAACTAAAAGGGAAGAACTACCCCAGGTCTCATGGTGAGTTGGGGCTGTGAAGCTGTGTCCCCTCAAACTGGTTCCCAGCCAGGGCTTGGGGTCATAATACTCTCTTATGGCCTTGGGCTAAACCTAGTCTTGGGGGATTCCAAGTGAAAAGGTGAGAGCCCCTGCCTTGGTAAGGCACCCAGCCCCTCCCTGGAATGGTCTACTCGACCAGGTACTTGCTATTGTCAGGTTAGGTCCCATCTTATATATTCACTTAAGTGGTTACCACTTTCTAGAATGACCACCTCTTTCCATCTCAGCCAGGCAAAATATTCCTAACCTGTGAGGCGCACTTCCTGTTTCTCTTACTCCATGAAACCTGAGTCATCCAGTGCTAATGGTTGACAGATTTTCTTTTTCTTAACTTAGCAGCCATGGTCCTTATTACCTCCCTCCTGGAACTTACTTTTCTTTCTTCTGTTCTTACTCCTGTTTTTCTGATGGACCCTCAATGAGATCTTCTGAGGCTGAGGGGTTTATTGGCTGAAATCCCTGCGAGATCAATGGGGAGCCTTTGCAGTAGGCTTGAGCCAGGAAGGTAAACAGAGGCAGGTCATGCTTCATGCCTATAACTGGGAGGGAGTTAAAGTTCCTATGAGAATACTCCAGGCCACAATGGCTATCTTCAAAAAGAAAAAAAGTGGCAGCCACAGGCGCTGCTAGAGAAATAAACCTGGCTGTCTGGGTGGAAGGACCATCTGGAAATTCCATGAATTCCAGGGTGACTTGCCTGGAGATGAGCTTTCAGCAGAAGTTCAGCCCCAACAGTCTGTGGGAGGTTACTGGTGGCTCAACAGATATCCCTGTTCAAGATGTCCCCAATGGGTTGTCCTGTGTCCTTCACAGACCTGAAGTGTGTGTGTGTTTGGCACTGCACTGGTTTTCATGGGGTTTTGCTGTGTTGGAACTCCATTTGGAACTGCACAATAGTCCTCGGGGCAGGCTTCCCTCCTCTGTGGTCTCTTTGGCATTGATGCTCCTTGGGGTCCCACCCATAGTGGCCCTTCCACCCACACACTTGCTAGTGTGGGTGCACTTTCTCTTGTGGCTGTGGCTACCACTACTTAGTTCATGATTCTTTTACCCAGACCCTCAGACCTAGATGGGCCCTCAGTGAACTCCCCTTTTTAACCCACAGATACTCCATGGGTTCCTGAAACAAATTCAGTCCTTCCTCTGAACCTTGCTTCTCCTGTCATTCCCAGCTTAGCCCAGTGTGGCAATCATCCTAGGTCCCCTCCTTTATTTTATTCTCCATATCAGGTCCCTACATCAGATTATCACCTCATCCTTCTGAACTGTCCTCTTCCCTTTGCAGTCACTGGCCAGACTGAGGGACTTATAAACACAGATCGGATCTGTCATGTGTCTTGACTGTCCTTAAAGAGACAGAGGCCTCCCCCACATGGCATAGGAGACCTTTCACACCACCGCAATCTGACCTGTCCTCTGCCCTTTGCATTCTCTGCCCCACCTGGAAAATCTTGTCTCCAGCAAAATTTCTATCTTCTCTAGAAAACACTTCTGGTCTTTGAGATCTAGGCCCTTCTTTGTATTACCTTTTGACCAATATCTGGATGATACCATTTGTCACCTTGGATGATTTTTGTTGATAGCACAAAAATATCTCTTACTCATCTTTATATTCCCTGAGTACAAGCCTCCTCAGGCATTCCCACACTTGGCAGTGGCAGCCTCAGGCAGCCCTTGGGAGCTCCTATTCTATAGCAGTCATTTAACATACAGATCTCATGATGGGGAGGACCTGTGTCTGGGTCTTCAGGCTGTCCCATCCACCACCTTAGCCCTCACTGCCTTTGCTTCACAGAGTGATACAGGATCCCTGTGCTCCTTTTCCAGGTGCTTCCTGAGGCAGGGCCATGCTCACATTCATGGCCTCTGACAGCGACGAAGAAGTGTGCAATGAGCGGACATCCCTGATGTCAGCCGAGAGTCCTACACCGCGCTCCTGCCAGGAGGGCAGGCAGGGGCTGGAGGATGGAGAGAACACTGCCCAGTGGGTAGGTCCCACTAGCAGTTGGAGGTCTTAAAACAGGAGCTTGGGGTTCCTAAACTCTATGGATTGGTGTAGTTTGTATTTGAAATGTCCCCCGAAGCCCTGTCCCGTGTGTTAAGGGCTTAGTCCCCAGGATGGTTCTACTGGGAGGTGCGAGGACCTTTAGGAGGTGGAACCTAGTGGGAGGTCTTCAGGTACCTGGGGTATGTTCTTGCAGGGAGTAGTGGGACCCCAGCCTCTTCCTCTTCTCTTTCATGGCCTGGCCATGAGGTGGCCTGTTTTGTTCTGCTCTGTGCTTCTGCTGTAATGTGCTTCCTCACTTCAGGCCCAAGGGAATAGGGTCATTTGATCAAGAACTGGAACCTCCGAAACTGGGAGCACAAATAAACCTTTTCTCTTATAAGTTAATTTATCTTAGATGTGTGTTAACAGAGACAGAAGCTAACATGATTGAAAAACAGACATTCCCCAACTGGAGAGAGGAGGGAGTAAATCTGAGAATTGGCCAAGGAAGTAGATTGTCCGCCATGGTGGATCTTGCATCTTTGAGGGATTTCTAAGTAGACTCTCCCCACAGTCTAAAATCAGCTGTGAAATGGCCTGGGTGATGCCCTCCATCCCTGCCCCCTTAGATTTACCTTTCTAGTGCAGGTCACTGTTTCCATGGTAACATGAGAGTGAGTTTGGAAGCTAGAACAGGTAACACTAAAGCTTTAGGAAGGTAGGAGGGAAACTTATTTGGCTAGGTGTGCAGCCAGACATGATATCCATGAGATGAATCTGCCTAAGTCACCATTGACTCTCCAGCTGGAGGTACTGTCATCTTACCTGCAGCCTCAGGGCAGGAGTGGGGTAGACTTGGGAGAATCACTAAGCTGTGCCATCTGCCTTTCATTAGGCAGAACATCTGAATCTGCCTAAATCCCTTTCTCTGTTTTGCTCATTATTGTAGTTAAAAACCTTTCTTTGTGGACTTTTTTCTTACAGCCAGCTTTAATCCCCTTTGCTGAAATTTGAGCTCATTTCTCCACATTTTTCACGAGCACAGAGCCTGTTGTCCTGAATTCTGAGTGAAATATCACCAGCTCAAGGTCACTGCTCAGCCTTTTCTTGCTATTTTCTTCTTTTATCTCCTGGAGTTTTTGTGCATTTTACTTGTTTGTGTTCCAGTCCTTCAACAGCTCTCCTTCCCTTAGATAAACAACTAAATTGGAACTCTCTCTGCAAAGAACCAACACGAAGCAACTGTCCTTTTCTGATTTGGTTTCATTTAACTTGTTCTTTTGCTGTTAACCTAATTAACAAGGTAGCTAGTGGCCCTTAATTCCACAATTCCAAAACACTAATTCTTGCCAACCAGTTTCTGCCAGTATGTGTCTGACAGGTATCCTTCCCTCCTTGCTGCTCTCTCATTTGAACTCTCTCACCTATCCAGAGCCCAGCTCTTCTAATTCAGAGCTACAAGTTTACTTCTTGATTTTGTGAGGCAAAAGTTCAAGGTAATTTCTTTCTCTACCAGTTCCTAGTGTCTTATTCACAACCGAAGAAAGTCCCCCTATGTGCTCCTTATTCTAATTAGTGATTTATCGATGGAAAATGTTTGATCCTTTTTCCTCCTACCACCTGGCCTGTCTCCTCCCAGGTCAGTATGACCATTTGAACAGAATTGAGGGGCATCCTGAGTCCCTGTACTTTGGTAGGGAAAATATCTTTTGATGGGTTCCAAATTCATTAGCTGTTGAGTTGTGGACCAGAGACTGCTCTTCTGTGACAGTGGCAGCCTCCCTCTCTTTATTTGTGCTGGTTAGTCCAACTCCATTTTTTCTTTACTATTGTCCTCCCAAATCTTTCATACATCCTAAAAATGCAACACTCACACATCTCAATTACAGCTCTTAAATTGCTGCTTATACCTAGAAAACATCATTCAGCTTCTCATTTCTGATTTCAAAATCCCTGCCCTACATCACCAGTTCATCATGTGGGGCAGGCACTCCATGGTCCTCAAGATGTGGTTTCCCACAGAGGAGCCAAGATAGCGAGGAGGACTGCGAGGAGGACCCTGACCACTATGACTGCAGCAGGGTCCCTGGACGGCCACCAGGCCTGGAGGAAGAGCTGACCCTCAAATATGGGGCGAAGCACGTTATCATGCTGTTTGTGCCTGTCACACTGTGCATGATTGTCGTGGTGGCTACCATCAAGTCCGTGCGCTTCTACACAGAGAAGAATGGACAGCTGTGAGTTGGGGGCCTGGGCAGCGTGGGGTGGAGTGGCAATAGAGTGGAGATGGGTTTGGGGTGGTTGTGGCTTCCTTTGGCCACTGCATCTGCAGCTGCATGCCATTGACAGTGAAGAGTAGGAACAGAGGGCTACCTGTGTTCATACCCCGACCCATTGCCTCCTGGCAGTTACTTGCCTGGGCATGCTTCTCAGCTTCCTTCTCTGTGTCGGAGTTTAATAATGGGGCTACCTGGAGAATTAAGCAAGTGAATAACATAGAAGGCAAGCTCTGGCCACACAGCACTCAGCTCCATGTTCCAAAACCCAGGTCTCTCTGTTCCCTTGGATATAAATTGATGGTGTTAGATCAGATGATTTCTGAGCTTCCAACCTGGAGAGAAAGATTTACAGGGCCCTTTGTTGATGGCAGTAAACTTGACACATACATGCAGATGTTGCAGCATAAACAGGAACTTCCCTTCTGACTTCCCTGTGCCCATCACTGTTCAGAGCCTTCTCTAAACATCTGGGGGTTTTAGTTGGAAACTTATTTGGGTTTGATTTTGGGTTTTTAAAAGAAGGAACGAAGCACCACCCTCAGGAAGCTTATACCTGTTGGGGACTCAGAGCAGCACAGGTGAAAAGCATTGAGAGGATTGGCCCAGCAGATGCTCCTGGAAGTCCAGGCTGGGAATAGCAGGTTCTTGTGCCCCACCAGGGCTCCAGTGGGTGGGGATGGGGGAACAGCTCTGGATAAGTCCTAGTCTGGGTGGAGCTGATGAAGAAGTGTGGATGTGAGACACCATTGGATCTGTAGGGACCAGGGCTGACAGAGAGAAGCACCTCCAGGAGGGATTTAATTTGGGTGGCAAGGAGAGGTGTTGATGCGGTCATCTAGTCCATGCTCCCTCTGCTCCAGACATGAAGCTGCAAGCCACAGGTACATGGTCAGGATTCTGGCAAAGGACCCAGCAGTCAGGGACTGCTCATGATGGTGGAAGCACTCCTGTCATGAGGGCTGTGCTGAAGCAGTGTGGGAATGTCCAGGCACCCACAGTGGCTCCGAGCATCGCTCAGGGTTGGGGGTGTTACAGAGCAGGCAGGAACCAAGACCACCAGCCTGTTGCCTTCCCAGCATCTACACTCCCTTCACCGAGGACACTCCCTCAGTGGGCCAGCGCCTCCTCAACTCTGTGCTGAACACCCTCATCATGATCAGTGTCATCGTGGTCATGACCATCTTCCTGGTGGTGCTGTACAAGTACCGCTGCTACAAGGTGAGGCCCGTACACCCTCTGCCCATCTTTCCCTCCTCCTGTCTCTCCTCTCCTCTCCTCTCCATAGCACCTGCCCAATGGGACCCACTGTACAGTAACATTTTTTGAGGGGTACTAGAAATTGAACATAGGGCCTCACAAATGCTAGGAAGTCCTCTACCACTGAGCTACATCCCCAGCCCTCACAACAATCTTTTTTTAAAAAAAAAACTTTTAGAGCCCTATCTTTTCTGGGAAATAGACTGTTTCGGGCATTCTTTCCCACCCTACTCCTGTCTCTCACCATGGATTACCTAAAACTATTGTTTTTTAAACTTTCATGGGTACAGTGATGCATACCTATAGTCCCAGCAGTTTGGGAGGCTGAAGCAGAAGGATCACAAGTTTGAGGCCAGCCTCAGCAACTTAGAAAGACACTGTGTCAAAACTTTTTAAAGGGGTGGGGGTATAGCTCAATGGAGAGGTTTAATCCCAGTACTGCCAAAAATACAAAACAAAAACACACAAACTTTATTCCACTTACTGAGTTCCTCTTTTTAATGTTCCAAGTGTCAGTTCTCCCATTCAGAAGGTAATTTTGTTTTGTTTCTCCTCCTGAAGTTCTATTTTAGGTTTCCTTCACCCTGACACTTCCCCTCTGGGTTTATTTTTATTTTTCCATTTCCCTTTTGGACAGGGATGATCAGATGCTATGCTGAGGCTTTCAGCTCTGGGAAGTGTTTGGGTTGGACCCACCTGCAGCCACTGAGCCGCCCCTGGGAGTAGCTGAGTCATGCCTGGCCCCAATTGTGGGTAGCTCCTGTCCCCAAAGATGCTATAAGCTCTTAGACACTGGTTTTAGGCAGAAGGCTTTACAACCCTAAAGATTGAAAGGAAGTTAAGCTAGGCATTACCTAATTGAAAACTGCACACAAGCTTGGCCCATTGCTTTGTATTTAGGCAGCTGCTGTTCATGGAGCCCGGAGAGAGGAGAAGCAGAAAGACTGGGGTCTGCAGGGATGAGACAGGTGGTGCAGGCAGGGAGCCGAGCAGTCCCAGGACATGGGCATGAGCCATGGGAAGGACTATCAGGAAATGCCCCTGAGCTGCAACTTATGGATACATAACAGTTGTCTGTGTAAATGAGGCAGACCTTTAGTATTGAAGCAGGAAGGTCACAGGAATGGTGGGAAGAGGTAGAGGGCTGCTCATTTTGGAGCAGAACATATGGCATGTGGGTAAACAAGCTAGAAACAGCGTGGGGAGCATGGAATACTGGCCCTGTTATGGCCAGTAGATGTCAGGTGGCCAGGCCCAGAGACCACGAAGAAGTGGCTTAACCATCTTTCAGTAAGGTATTCTTGGAGATGTGACAAACAGGAGATAATTGTGACCCATGTGGGCTGGTGGTAGTTGCAATAAAGAGTATGAACAAGTTCCCTCTTGACCTGGCATGCAGCAGAGCCTTGGTGGCCACTTTCCACCAGGTAGACCAGGTTTCTGCTGAGGTCCTCATGGACCAAGCTGCTAAGTGATGAGCTGGTCCTCAGAGATGAGACTGCAAGGAAGTGACACCACTGTACCACTGAGGACTAGCTGAGGATCTGGTTTAGGATCAGGTCCACCCTTGTTTTTTGACCTCTCCATGCTGGGCCAACAGAAGATAGACCTATTTGTAGACCCTTGGGTAGGAGGGGACTTTCAAAAATAGTACCTCAAGGGGCTGGGGCTGTAGCTCAGTGGCAGAGTGCTTGCCTAGCATGTATGAGGCACTGGGTTCGATCCTTGGCACCACATAAAAATAAACAATGGTATGATGTCCACCTATGACTACAAAAAAAAAATTTTTTTAAAAATAGTCCTTAGATAGGCCTGCCTGACCACTTAACGCTGAAATTACACCCCAGTGAGTCTTCTGTCACTTTTCCTACTGATCTTTTTTTCCCCCTTAACCCTTATCACTACCCATTAATATTGTGCCTATTCCATTTATGTGATATTTGAATTCCCTTCATCCTAGAATATACTCATGAACAGAGACTTCATTGGTTCTCTCTCCAGAGCCTAGAATGGTGCCCGGCAAGTAGGAGATACTAAGAGAGTTAGTGCTGAAGTGTGGCGAGCACAAGGCTGAGGCTCATCTCCCTCAGACAACTGCAGGGTGACCTAAGAAAGACCTCCTTCTCTGTAAGATGGCCACCTGACACTTTCCCACACGTTCATGAAGTAGCCTATATAAAAAGGACACCCAGCCTAAGCAGCAGTCCTAGCAGCCTGGGGGCTTGTGGTCTGGGGAGCTTGGGAATCTCTTTTCATGGTCCTCCTATTTCTTTTGTCTAGTTCATCCATGGCTGGTTGATCATGTCGTCTCTGATGTTGCTGTTCCTATTCACTTACATCTACCTCGGGTAAGTGGTAGTTGGTGAGCAGCAGGGTCCCTGGGGACCCCTTCCAGCATAAGTGGATATGAAAGACCTGGGTAGGGAAAGATGGCTCTTGAGCTCCAGCTCTCCCCAGAATCAGCTCTTCTAAGAGTCCAGGCCTCTAGGTTCCTCTTGCACAGAACTTAACAGAGGAATAGGGCTCCAGTGTGGACCACATCTTTCTGATTCCTGATTTAAACCATCATGGAGCGGCTCTCTGTTACCACCAAGAGGGACAGAAGCCCCTCAAATTTTACATTCCAATTTTGGGCTAGGTCTGGATACTTATATAATTTATGGGGGAAAAAAAACTGTCTACCCTGTTGTCCTTTGATTTGGTTTGTTAGCCTCACCAGGGACACAAAGAACATTTCCCCGGGCTTTTTCCATAAGCAGAGCATCTTCTAAGTGGTGCCAGTGAACGTTTATATGAGCCATTCCAAGCATGAGTCATTGCTTTATTCCCCATCCTATTCCAGAAACAAATATTTTAAGTGCTTGGTTGTAGGATCAGTGGAACTGGGGTACGGGACCATAGTAAATAAGACCCAGGTTATCAAAACCTAGATTGGGACTTAATGGCTGAGGAACAGAGGATGTTAACCATGCAGGATGTGACATCTCCACTGAGTTTCCCACCCCATGGCTCAACCTTGGTCCTGCAGAGAAGTGCTCAAGACCTACAATGTGGCCATGGACTACCCCACCCTCTTCCTGACTGTCTGGAACTTCGGGGCAGTAGGCATGGTGTGCATCCACTGGAAGGGCCCCCTGGTGCTGCAGCAGGCCTACCTCATCATGATCAGTGCCCTCATGGCCTTGGTATTCATCAAGTACCTCCCAGAGTGGTCTGCGTGGGTCATCCTGGGTGCCATCTCTGTGTATGGTAGGTGGAGGTGAGCCTGGCAGTGGGCAGGGGGTGATGCCTAGGACTGAGACACTGTCAGTACTGCAGAAGAATGGCAGGTGTCGAAATGCTCAGACCCACCCTGAGGAGGCCTTGTAGGAAACTCTTCTTTGTAAAACATCAGGGTCCCATGGACACATGTTTTTCTAACCAGTAATCACCACACACCTTATTTTCATTCTTGTTCTCATGATTATTGAGCATGCCACTGTAAGCACTGGACACACTAAAAGCTCTGTTCCCAAGAATAACCCAAAGTACCTTGAATACCTTAACTACTCAAAATGCTAGCTGTTGTTTAATTAATATTAGTATGATTATTATTGCCAATATTGACATTCCTGTTTTAAGGCTAAGAAATTTAAGACTCAGCCAGGCATGGTGGTGCACGTCTGTAATGGCTCAGGAGGCTGAGACAGGAGGATCGTGAGTTCAAAGCCAGCCTCAGTAACAGCGAGCCACTAAGCAACTCAGTGAGACCCTGTCTCTAAATAAAATACAAAACAGGGCTAGGAATGTGGCTCAGTGGTTGAGTGCCCCTGAGTTCAATCCCTGGTACCCCCTGCAAAAAAGAAAAAAAAGAAATTTGAGACTCAGAGAAGTGAGACTTCCAAGCCTGTCCTCTGGGTCTCAGGTTCACAGCTCTTTCTTGTTTGGTTTACTGCTTTAGGCCCTGCTCTGGGATCCAGCCAGTACAAGATTCTAGATACGATCAGAAATTGATGAGGTTGGGTAGCTAGCCCAGTGGCAGTGAACATTCTGGCAGCTCTACTCTGGGGATCCTGGTGATAGAGAGCTGACTCCTCTCTGGGGCTCCTTGGGAATAAATGTCTTTTTTAAAATGACAAGGACGTGTCTGTTTTCCCAGATCTTGTGGCTGTGTTATGTCCTAAAGGGCCACTGAGAATGCTGGTGGAAACTGCCCAGGAGAGGAATGAACCCATATTTCCTGCCTTGATATACTCATGTAAGTGGGCACTCATATCTCTGCTTGACCAAGGAATCAGCAGGCAACCTAAAGTGGGGATAGGGGCACTTGGCCTTGGCTTTCAGAGTTGACAAGAGACACTCTTTCCCTGACTGAAGGAGGGGATCCTGCCTTGGTGATACCAGGAAGCTGTGTACCTTCAAAGACCACAGTGAGCTGTATCTTGCTGTCACAGAAGAAGCATCATGGGAAGTCAAAGGAACTCTGAGGGGGCCTGGAGTCAGCCCTGTGACTGCATCCCATTTATCACTCAGTGGTGGTGCGGGCCATGCTCTCAGGATCCTCTGTAGCCCTGAAACCACCCCCTCAGCCTTTTAGGCTCCTGAGGAAAGACTTTGGAGAAGGATTTTTCAGGGTAGGGATCTGGGGGAAGGGAGCTCCTGTCTCTCCCTGGGCTTCCTTGACAGCAGCATGGCTCAGAAGTTAGTCATCTCTGAAGGAAAGGCACATAGAATCTCCCTTGACTTGGGGTTTAGGAATTTGTATTTATATGTGCATTCAACAAATGTCCCTAGTATTCATGAAATCCCTACTTTATGGCTAGGCATTGAGGGTCTAGCAGGCCTGGAGCCTCATGGAGCTTATGTCCCTGTGGTTTGACCACCTCTTGTCTATTGATGGTGGGGTGCTGCCCCCGACCCTCACAGGCAGCTGAACTTAAGGTCGCTCTTGTGAATTTCCAAGGACACCAAATAAAACACAGACACACACTTTACCTTTAAACAAGCTTCAGGACGGCTTCTCCGCTCTCAGTCTCAGGCTCCCCAAATGGGAGAGCAAGAGAAAGTCACGAGAGGCTGGCGAGAGAGAGCACATTTGGAAGTGGGCTTTTATTGGGGAGACCCTTATCTTAGAAATTTCCATCCAAAAGCCAGAAGGGGCAGGGTTACAAGGAACAGGGGAGTGTAATTCAAATCAAGGGGTGTCACCTACATCTGAAGACACACCCTCAACTTCCTGAACTGGGACAACGCCCAGATCACTATGTAGTGATGGTCAAAGCCTCTTGATTCAGGATGGAAGGCGTGAGTCATTCAGAGTGGCTCCCCACAGTGGGGCTTGTTTAAGTAAAAGCAGGAATTTCTGGGACCTGCAGTATCCTGAGAAACAATTTATAGAATGACTTCAGTACTAGATAATTTGGCATGAATGAGGACCCAAGCTTGTAATGGAGAATTACCATCAGCATGACCTGAAAGCACATTCCAGGAATCTTCCAAGGAGAGCAGAGACCATGTATGGAAAGACTGAGACAGTGCTAGTGCTGAGTGCTCCAGGGCTCTGGGGAGTCACCTGTGGATAGATGAAGTCCTTGCTCTACTAGAGCTTACATTCCAGGAAGGGAGAGGAACAGGAACAAAATAGATAAAAACATAAGTCAGGAGGTAATGAGTGCTCTGCTAAGAGACTAAGGATTTGAGGAGCATAGGATGATACTCCTTTACATAAGATGGTCAGGTGATATTTGACCAGTCACTAGACTTAGGTAAAGGAGGGTGCTGTATGGAAATCTGGGGGCCAGCGTCCCAGGTCAGAGGGACAGCAGTAAGTGCAAAGGTGCTAGATGGACATGGGCCAGGTGCTCAAGGAGCACCCAGAGACCAGAGTAGCTGGAGCAGAGATAATGAAGGGGAGAGAGGAGGGTCCAGATCACTTTAACCCCTGAAGGCCACAGTGAGGATTTGGCTCTTACTCATTAATGGTATGTAAAGGTTTTGGGCTGACCTGACTTGATATTTTAACAGGATCACACAGGTTGGTGTTGGAGAACACAGTGTTGGAGGGACAAGAGCAGAAGCAGGATCCAGTTTTGAGGGCTGAATGGACTGAATAATAACCCAGGAGAGAGAGGATGGGTTTTGGAAGTGGGGGCAGCAGTATAGACAGCGAGTTGTAGTAGGCTTCTGGAGATGTTTTGGAAGCAGAGTTGGTGAGGGTTGTTGATGGGTAGGGTGTGTATAGTGGGCCAAAGAGAGTAAAGGATGATGTCAGTGATTTGAACCTGATAAACCTCTGCTGAGAGGGAGCAGACCGGTAGCAGTTGCAGGAGTGCTGAAAGTTTGCTCTGGTGCATATTGAGTGTGAGGCACTCGCTGGACCTCCCAGTGGAGAGTTGTAGACACAGAGTAGTTAAGTTCAGGGGACAGTGTCCAGGCTAGAGGGAGAGAGCACGATTTAGTTAGTCTCACGTGATCCAGCAGTCCCTCTTCTGGGTATGTACCCAAGAGAACTGAGAGCAAGTTGTTACCTATTAACCTATAGTTACCCTACTATGCCAAAAAAGAACCAATAGCAGTCTCTCCACTCTGTTTGGCCCGCTAATGAACTTTCGCTTCTTCCCCTTGCTCTTCCCAGTCTCACATAACCTCCATTCCATTCCATTCTTCTACAAGATTGACTTGATAGTTTCCATAAATGAGTGAGAACATTGGATATTTTATCTTTCTATCCCTGGCTTATTTCACTTAATATAATGACCTGTGGTCCACCTGTGTTGCTGTGCTGTAGTCCCAGACTTTTTTTGTTTGTTTGTTTTCTGTTTCTTTTTATTTATTTAGTATTATTTTGGTGACATGGTATTTCATGCACAGTCTGGTCTCAAATGCACAAGTTCAGGTGATCCTCCTGCCTCAGCCTCTCAAGTAGCTGGGACTATAGGTGCACATCACCTGTGCAAAAAAACCATGGCTTGGTTTTTTTTTTTTTTTTTTTTTAATTTATTTCTGTAAAGGAAGCTGTTGGCATTCTGATAGGAATATTGAATCTATAGATTGCTTTGAGTAGTATGGTCATTTAAACAATTTTGATTTTTTTAATCCATGAACACAGGATATCTTTCCATATTTTGGTGTCCCCTATAATTTTTCTCATCAGTGTTTTACAGTTTTCATTGTAGAAATATCTCACTTCCTTGGTTAAATTTATTCCAAAGTGTTTTTTTTATAATTTTTTAATAATTTTATAATTTTTTACAGTATAAAAAATACCTTAATTTTTTTTCAGCATTATTGTGTGTAAAAGTGCTACAGTGTGTTTTTTTGTATGTTGATTTTTACATCCTACAACTTGACTGAATTTGTTTATAAGTTCTGCAAGCATTTTTGATGAAGTAGTAGGTTTTGCTATATGTAAAATCATGTTGTCTGAAAACATGAATAATTTAACTTTCTTTTCCAACTTGGATGCCTTGTATTTTTTTTTCCCTCATCTAATTGTTCTTGCTAAGACCAAAAGGAAAAGGAAGGAAATTTTGACACATGATACAACATGGATAAACCTTGAGGGCTTTCTGCACAATAATTAAACGAATGATAAAGACAAACATGATCCTCTCATATGAGGTATCTAGAGTAGTCAAACACAGAGACAGTAGGATGAGTGGCAGTAACAAGCAGCAGGAGAGGGTAAAGGGAAAATGTTTAATGGACACAGAGTTTCAGTTTTGCAAGATGGAAGCCTCCTGAAGATCGTTGCACAGCGATGTGAACTGTACATTTAGAAATAGTTAACATGTTAACATTTTATGTTATAAGGTTTTTGTTAAGACAGTTTTAAAAACAGCACAATTATTTTACCAAATTATTCACTGATGTTACTGTGAGGAGGGGGAAAAAAGACAAAAAATGATAGTCTGTCCACAGTTGGACAGTGAGTTGGTACCCCTCTCCCAGCAACTTCTAATAGTGGAGCCTGAACAAATACCCAGAGATTGGAGAGCCTCATACAGTTTTTCTAGAAACAGACTGAATCACTTCTCCCCAGGTGGGTGCAGCCACTGCTCAGCACTGCCTGAGGTGTGACCCTTTTCTCCTTCCCCTAGCCGCCATGGTGTGGACAGTGGGCATGGCAAAGCTGGACCCCTCCTCTCAGGGAGCCCTCCAGCTTCCCTACGACCCTGAGATGGGTAAGTTATGGGGGTGGGGGACTGACAGCCTCTCATCACTAGAGGGCAGCTCCATACCTGTACCCAGCTCTGCCTGGCCTGGCCTGGCCTTTCCAGGAAGCAAAGTTCAGGAGTACAGAGCGATGTCATCTGAAAGCCAGCCCCCTAGGCACAGGCATCTCAGAGATTGAAGATCCTGGGCTGCAGCCCCTTCTGCTTCATTTCTGATGGTTGGGGCTGGCAGGGGAGGGGCAGAAAACCCTGAGATCAGCCAGTGGTACTGGTGGTGGGGGCTTTCTGGAACTTTGTTTCCAGGGCCTGGGGAACCCTCTGACTGGCTTTTCTCTCTCTCCTTTACCCCCACCTCATGACAATGATGGGCACACAGAAGAAGACTCCTATGACAGTTTTGGGGAGCCCTCATACCCTGAAGTCTTTGAACCCCACCTGCCTGGCTACCCGGGGGAGGAGCTGGAAGAAGAAGAGGAAAGTAAGGTGCCCGTATTCAGATGGTCTGCTCTAGCCATGGGCAGGGTGGAGGTGGGGCTCCCTGAAATCTGGGTGGAGGAGGGTATGAGAAAAGAAGCCCTTTATTTATCAAAGGTATCTATGAAAATCAAGGAGAAACTGCAAAGCCAAAGTCTCTCTCATTGCCAGGCCCTGGGCCTTTTCCACGCAGGCTAACCTGTATATTTGTCAGATGTGTTTTAAGCGTCCACTGTGTATACCTGTGCTGTGCTGTGCTAGGTGAGGCCCTGCTATGGTGGATCCCAGGGGCTAACAGGGCACAGGTGCTAATCATACTATAAAAGCCAATAAGGACTGAGGGAGACCAATGGGGTGCCAGGAGAATGGAAGGCAGGTTTCCTGATGGTCATAGAGTTCCATGAGGGGGTAACTTCTGAGCTCAGCTCCTGTGGGTGAGTCATAGCTGTAACTAGAAGAGGGGAGCACAGGGGGGCATTTCCCAGGGATCGGAACCTGAGGCAGACAGCAGCATGTTGAGTTAGAGGAAGTGAGGGCAGGACACTGAGACTGGCAGTGCAGATGAGGTGGGGAGGCTGGGGGTTCTCATCTATATCTCGGGAGCAGTGAGAGCCTTCAGGAGGATTTGAACTGTATGGGAGATTGACATGACTAGCGGAGCAGAGTAGTGGCCTGTGGAGACCTCTTTCTGGAAGCATATCCTTGGGTGGTTTATAGGTCATCATCCTAACGTCTTGTGTGGAGGCAGATGGGTATGGGCTCTTGGGCTCAGAAGGTGGGTCATAGCAGGTGACAGTACTGCCACTACATTGGGCCACTGTGAGAGTTGGGGTAATAGCTTCCCCAGGCAGAGGCCAGGCAGAACTGGAACAGGGAGCTGCTATAGTATGACAAAGACTCTGTTCCCAGGAAGTACCTGTGACCAACGCTACAAATTCAGGCATTCCCATGACCCTTTAGGTTCAAGAACTCACCAGAATAACTCACAGAATTCAGGAAAGTACTATACTTATAATATTATTATAAGGGATGCAAATCAGAGCTTGCCAAATGAAGAGACATAGAGGGGCAAGGTCTGGGAGGATCCTGAACATGGCACTTTTGTGTCCCCTCCTGGTGGAACAGAGCATGTCACTTGCCTGGCACACGGATGTGTTCACCAAGCTACAGCGTCCAGAGCTTTTATTAGCATTTCTTATGGGGGCATGATGGAGTGAATCCTTGTCCTTGGAACTAAACCTCCATCTACAGCTACCATCCCCTTCCTAGAGGTCAGGCCCTAAGTTCCGATCCTCTGATCAGATGGTCTTTGTGGTGACAGCTCCCATCCTGAGTCATTTCATTATAGACTCAGGTGTGACCTAAGGGGCTCATGAATTACAAAGAGGCTCCTATTACTTGGAAAATGCCAAGAACGCAGTCTCTTTTTCCCCCAGGAACCCATCAAACAGGCCAGTCAGATTCTTCAGCAGCATTTGTAAAGGTTCAGAAGAAAGCCCTGAAGCCTTCAGGGAGCACCATGTTTCTATGTTACAGAGCCCGCAGGGAGCACTAGTAGACCTCATGGTAGACTGAGGAAGACATGGGGTTTTGTCTTGACAATGGGGGACGGGGGGACTGTCAGGAAATTATAAACAAGAAAATCTAATGAACAGAGCTGCATTCCTGACAGACTGGAGAAACTGGTGGCTACTTTTTGAGGCAGCCTGACCCCAACCCCAGTCTGCATGGCTGCTGCTGGAAGCCTAGTGAACTGGATTGTGCTGGGCAGGGACACTGATGCCTCTGGCCTCTGGTCCCCTTGTGCTGGACAGAGCAGCTGGGTTTCCCTGACAGGTGTCATCTGCCCTCCTGTCTTAGCTTGCTTCCTGTTGAGGCTTCTGAGAGCTAAATGGGGCCACTTTCTCTTCCCCAAACAGGGGGTGTGAAGCTTGGCCTGGGAGACTTCATCTTCTACAGTGTGCTGGTAGGCAAGGCGGCGGCCACAGGCAGCGGGGACTGGAACACCACACTGGCCTGTTTTGTCGCTATCCTTATTGTGAGTAGACTGGGTTTGTTCCTTGGGGAATTTCCAGCTGCTGTCTTCTTTCTGAAGAGCAAAAGCAATGAGGGGATCTTGCAGGGCAGGGGCAGGGGACAAAATAAACCAGGGAAGTGTAGTTAGAACTCCTCTTTCATTCCAAAGCTGTGTAATTTCCCCTCCATGCCACTGGGTCACCATGAAACTCTAAATCCCAGGGGTCTCCTGGGACTGAGAATGGCCCCATTACCCTGAGCCACAACAGTGCAGTCTGGAGGCCCTTGTGGCCAGATGCACATACTGGGTGTGATCTCCTACATGTCATCTTCCTTTTAGATTAAATGGGGTGGAGTCTCTGAGAGATACCTGCTCCATGTCCTGCCCCTTGATGAAAACCTTGAGTACCAGGGGGTCAGGCACAGGATTAAAGTTGCTCTAATGTTTGAGAAAGAGGTTCTTTCTGTCTACAAGCGTATGTGTCAGGAATGGGATAACAGATCCCAGTCCTTCCTTCTGCCACACTGTCTGACCTGGATCCTGCTGTCCCCAAGGAGATGCCCGGTCCCCATCCTGGACACCTGGGGCAGAAACAGAAAGGGCCATCTCCATGCTTGCTTCCCAGGGATGGGTCACATGGCCTCTTTGGTTTCTTCGGTGTCAGTCACTGAGAGTCCTACTGGCATTTCAGTCATGGCTGTCAGTTCTCTAAAGAGAGGCCTCCTGCCATCCATGTCTGCTGTAGCCAAATGAGGGAGGCAGCTGGTCCTGGTAGAACAGCACCACCAGGAATCAGGAGGCCCACTTTCTGGCCCACTTGTTAACAATACAGGCAGTGTGTCCTGTCTGGAGTGAGAACCCTGGCCCTCTGCACCTGGCAGAACTATTGCACCGTCAGGGAAGACAGTGGTGTGTCCAGCACTGTTGCCTCACTAGTCTTCAAACATCTGAACCCAGGACTAGGCTAGCACTACTCTAACCTGCCCATGCTGGAGGGGTCACTACTCCGCCCATTTGATGTCCTACAGGGTTTATGTCTCACCCTCCTGCTGCTTGCCGTGTTCAAGAAAGCGCTGCCCGCCCTCCCCATCTCCATCACCTTTGGGCTCATCTTCTACTTCTCCACTGACAACCTGGTGCGCCCTTTCATGGACACCTTGGCCTCCCACCAGCTCTACATCTGACAGGGAGGACATGCAGCCACAGGGCTGGAAGCTGTAGGAAAACTTCACCAGATGCAGTTGTATAGTTTTACACTCTAGTGCCATATATTTTTAAGACTTTTCTTTCCTTAAAAAAAAGAAGAAGAAGAAGAAGAAAGTATTGTGTTTACTTTGTGACAAGGAAGCAAAGCAGCTCTTTGGTGCTAGCTGTTTTGTCACCAGACTGACTCGCCCATGGGACACATGACAAGTTTATGCTCATGAACTGAGGGGATCACATGGAGTGGAACCAGGCCTGGAGAAGGACGCCCATTCCCCATCCAGGTCTTGCAACCTCCAGGGGTCAAGAGGAGGGAAGGTGTGCATTGGTGGGGGTCAGGAGTCCACGCCCAGGAAAAGTACTAAGCACCTGGTCACTCCAGCCAAGAAGAAAAGCCAGTTCCCTGTCAGGAATTTCCCAGTGCTTTGTGATATTATTTTATTATTTTTAGAAACCGAGTCCTGTTCTTGTTAGGGCAGTTACTGCTGGGAAGTGGCTTAATATTAATATCAATAAATAGATGTCTCCTGTTGGAATGTTGGGGTTTGGTCTGTTTTTAAGTGTCAGCCCCTCCCTCTCTCTGTCACCCACTCCTGGGGCAATGTGCTAGGGGCCCAGAAAGGAAGGATCTACCCTGTTAAGGGGAAAAGCTTAACTGCCTCCTTTCTCTACACTCATTTCTCTACCTAGAAAGCTTTCTAGGCAGAGGAATTGTGAGAGCATGAGGAAGACCTCACATACACTCCAAGGCAGTTGCCAAAATGCTGAGTGGTTTCTTTAGCAAATATCCGTCCTCAGCAGGAACCAGCATACTGGTGTCGAAAAGTCCTTTGCTCTGCATCAGGGCAGACCAGAGCCCATGTTGAGATCCACAGTGGTGAGAGAGTGTCAGGTTGGCTGTGCCCTTTCCTCTGCATCAGTCACAAGTTACAAAGAGCCTCAGAAATGCCTCAGGATGGGAACCTGAGCTTGTTGGAGCCATGCAGAGCAGGCTGCTGTCTTTCTAGGGCTGCTGAGAAAACACAGGTGTGCATTTGGAGTTCATACTGGTAGCGCCGTGTCCTTGTTCCAGAAATAACATGAATGCTGCAAAACTGGCTGTGTATTTTGAGAGGAATAAAAGAATCATGTATCTCAGTGTTTGACAGGAGCTTTCTTTCCCCTGGGCTGTTTGAGGAGGAGCAGAGGAAACCACAGTGACATGAAGGGAATTGAGGAGCCAAATGCTGTTGGTGGTAGGGCCATGTTCCATGCTGGCAGCTGCAGGGACCAGAATAATGGCATCTTTTGCAAAAGCTAGAAGCAAGAAGCAACTTAAGAGGGCAAGGATGGGCCTGGGAAGCTCCCAAGAAGTTAGTGGGGAAGAAGAATTCTGAAAAACCCATTACATTTTGTCAGTTATGGCAATGTTTATCTTCAAAAGAGTAGTTCCTGGGTGGGGTTTTCAGAGATGAGGCTGAATAAATGTTTTGATTTGAACAGCTGGAAGAGGCCTATGTGAAAGCCCTGGCTAGTAGTTGCTGTGCGGAGGCGACATTCAGAGTAAAAGCAGACGTGGAGGGCCTGTAGGAAAGTGGATTGACAGCAAAGGAGGGAGATGAGCACCATCACCGAAGGGCCTGGGATTACGGGTTAAGATTAAATGTTAAGACTGGGAAAATAAATGCATGTGGGAAAAACCATTGGAGAGAAGATAAAAAGAATTCAAGCTGAAAAGAACACAGCTGGTATACAAATCTTCACGTAACCAACAAATAATTTAATATTTTATCATTTTCGCTTCAGATTTGTTTTTAGAAATAAAGCTTTGGAGTTCTGAAGTCCTGTTTGTATGACACCCCAATCCTGTTGCCTCAGTCCATGTTCTGAGGTCCATTTGTGTCCTCCCCATCTATGGTTTTGTATATTAGCATATTTAACTTTACTCTAGAGGTTTTTTGCTTTGGTTTTCTGTTTGTTTTTTTTTCCTCTAGTACTAGGGATGGAAATTGGCCTTGCCCATTATGGTTTGGATGTGAGGTGTCTCCCAAAAGCTCATGTATGAGACTGTGCAAGAAGGTTTAGAGGTGAAATGATTGGGTTATGGGAGCCTTAACCCAATCCATGTGTTAATCCCCAGATAGGGATTAACTGGTGACTATAGGCAGGTAGGGTGTGACTGGAGGAGGTGGGTCATTGGGATTTTGTCTTTAGGGTATATATTTTATTCCTGGCCAGTGGAGTTTGTCTCTGCTTCCTGAAGTGATGTCCTGAGCCTCTCTCCTCTACCACACCCTTCTGCCATGATGTTCTGCCTCACCTCGAGCCCCAAAGAATGGAACGAGCCTTCTGTGGACTGAGACCTCTGAAACTGTGAGCCCCAAAATAAACTTTTCCTTCTCTAATTGTTCTTGTCAGGTCTTCTGGTCAGAGCAGCAAAAAAGCTGACTAAAATACCCATACTAGCCAAACAATCTACCACTGAACCACATCCCTAGCCCTGACCATTTTTTTTAGGTATTCTGTATAAATGTATTTCTGGTTCAGATAGTTTAACTTTTGTATAGCTGTATCATTGTGTGATACCCCACTGTTTATCCATGATGCTATTGATGGGTATTGAGGATTATTGCAGTATTATAATTTTACTACAGTGAGCAACCCATCACATTTTGTGAATTTGTAGGAGTACTGAAGTCCCCTGGTTGCCTGGATATTTCAGTTGTTCTTATGCACTTGTGTCTGTTTACATTCCCATCAGCAATTGAGAATCCCTTTTCCCCCCAGTGCTGTCAATACTTGTTATTATCAGATCTTTCATTTTGGCCGATTGCCTGAACGTCATCTCTAGGATTTAGTTTGCAGTGACGTTAAGCACCTTTTCATTTGTGTGTTGGTTAAATAGGTTTCCTTGTCTATTGTTTGTGTATTCATATTCTTTGCCCATTTTTCATTTGGTTGGTTGTCTTACTGATATTTATGTCTCTTAAAATACATATTGTGAAGAGATGCTAATCTTTGGTTAATTATAGTCATGTTCTGCATGGTGACATTTCAGTCAACAATGGACTGTGTATATGGTGATGGTCCCCTATGATTATATCACTGTGTACATCATAGTGTCTGAGTTTATGTAAGTACACTCTATGATGTTTGCACAACAACAAAATCTGACTGCACATTTCTCAGAAGTGTTTCCATCTTGAAACCTGATTATATATATATGATTGCAAATATCTTAAGACTGTGGCTACCCTTCCTCTACCCTCCTTCAGGAGTCCTTTGCTGTACCAAAGTGATTTTAAAATGTATTGTTGTTCAGGGCTGGGGTTGTGGCTCAGTGGTAGAGCACTTGCCTAGCATGTGTGAGGCACTGGGTTCAATTCTCAGCACCACGTAATAAATAAAGTTCTATCAATAACTAAAAAATTTTTTTTAATGTATTGTTATTCAGTGTACCAGGTTTTTGCCTTTGTGACTTATGCCTTTGAATCTGCTTTAAGAGATCCTTCTCTACCCTAAAGATTTTCTAAAAGCTTACACTCATATTTTCATAATACAATTCACCTTAAATGTATGTTTATGGTTGTATTTAGCAGGGAGATAATTTGGTGTGTGTGTGTGTGTGTGTGTATGTGTGTGTTTTTGAATCTGTGTCCAATTGTCCAGCACTGTGTCCCTTCCCACTGGTCTGCAGAACTCTCCATACACATGCCAAGCTCCCATACAGAGGTGGATGGATTCCCAGGCTCTCTGTTCCACTCCCCTGGTGCTTGCTGTCTCTCAGATCAATGCTCACCAGGTGACTGAAGCAGAGAACTTTTGTAGCGAGAGAGAAGGTGGAGCTCTCCTGGGAATGCTTGTTTGGGGATCCTGGAGGTAAAGGGTAGGTAGATCTAAAATCAATACTGGATTTCCTATGATGGTATAAAGCTACGAAAATATAATAGTGTGCAATTGTAGGATTCAATGTATGCATCCACTGGATAAAACAGTAGAGCTGGAGTTTAACCCAAGTACTAGCTTCTCTTCCTCCTTAGCACCACCCCCTGCACTGATTGGACAGAGGGATGCAGAACAGGGAAGTTTACCCCTCCTGAGTTGTGATTGTTGTCCAATCTCATCTTTCCCTCCCACTGCCCCAATTGTGTTTTCTAGCCTTCTTTACTCGCCTATGAAAGAAAGACTGTTCTTGAGACTGGATCTTAGGGTCATAAGATCCTCCTATTCCAGTAGACCTTTTCCTGCCTCTGCAACAATGCTTTTGAAATCTTACTAAATCTTATTTTTTTTTAATTTGAAAATTCCCTCCAACTCCTTCTCTTTCTTCCTATTCCTTTTTAAAAAATATATACATTTAATTGTAGATGAACACAATACCTTTATTTATTATTTATTTATTTTTATGTGGTGCTGAGGATTGAACCCAGTGCCTCACACATGCGAGGCAACCTCTCTACCACTGAATTACAACCCCAGCCCCTCCTGTCCCTTTCTTGATCCTTTTCTGACTCTCCCTATTCCCTGAATGTAAGTGATTTCCAGGGCACAATTTTGGATTCCTCTTCTCTACTCCATGTCCCCCAGTGAGATCGTAGACATGCATATGACTTCACCTGCGGTGTGTCTTCCCCAATTTCTATCCCTCTTTACTAACAGAACCCTGAATGTTTCCAGGTTGGCCATATATGCAATTAATATTACTTATCTCCCAGGATCTCTGGAAAAATGACGTGGCTCTGACTATTGGAGGATAGCAGAATTCCCATTGGTAGGTCTTCCAGAAAAGCTACTTTCCTGATTTAAAAGCAAGGAGTGAGGTACACCCAGTAGTAATCCACCATTTGCCTTACTCTTTTCTCCTTGTGTAGTACACAGATATGCTGCTTTGAGAGGTCACAGCCACCCCTTTTGGACCATGAGGGAAAATGCCATAAGCAAAGCACATGTGGCAGAGAAGGAAACCACAGGGAGGCTGAGTCTTGATGACTTCCTTGAGTAGCTGCCCCAGCTACCCACAGACTTCTTTTAATGTTATAAAATCAAACTCCTATCTGATCAAACCACTATAGTTGTAGATGCAGTCCCAAGCAACCCCAATCTAATTTCCAAATAATAGATTTCTATTCCAGATGTCTCTGCTCACTGAAAAGCTCTTCCACTTCATTATCTGGGCTTATGCCTCCTCTCCTCTCTTCCACCAACACCTCAAATCTGATCCTCCAGGGTTTACCATCCCCAACATGCTTGTCTTAGCAGTTTCCCCAGAATTGTTACAGAGTTGTATTTATAAAAATCATCAAGTAGAGGATGAACCCTGAGGCCAACATACCAGAAAATAAAAGGAACAGGATTTTAAGGGTAGAGGAGGTTACGGGGGGAAAGAGATCCCTATAGCAGAATAAGGCAGTGTTTTCACATCTGCTGCCAGATGGGTACGCTGGGAGCAGAAGTCATTTCTCTTGCCACAATATAGCCCTCCACTCACCCTTGCATTCCTTGTTCCTTAGGCTGACTCTTCATGTAGTGGTAGCAAAGTCCTCCCAAGCTTCATCCTTGGTGAATAGAATGGCTATTTTTGGAGTGGCCTCTGAACCCTAAAGTTATTCTCTGTAATAATACTTGGAGAGGAACTTGGCATCACTTTGTCACTTGGCAGCTATTGATGGAGGCAGTATCTTCTTGGATCTCACAGGCAAAGTAATAAATAGTCCTTACCATGTTTTCTATCTCCAGGGTCTTTTGTTTCCCTATTCATCTTGAGTCTTTTATGCCAATTCTACAAAGACTGATGATCTTGGCTTGACTATTCATTTATAAATGAAGAGCTAGAACAGGTGTCTGAAGTGGCTTTCCTTTGCAGATGTAAATCTGGAGTGGGTTGGAGTCTCATTCAGTAAATCCACATTCCCTTGTACCTTCTTCTGTGGCACCAAGGAAGGCCTGTCTCACATCCCCTCTCCCCTAGGTCCTGTCCTCCATGGTGCATAAGAACTGCCCGCACTCAGTCCTGGTTCTGGTTGTCTGCTGGGGGACCAGATTAAAATAAGACTGCGTCACTATAACCAATGACCCTCTCTACTAATTACCATCTCATTTGGCTACGAAGATGTGTCGCCCTAAAGATAGACCTTCCCTGGTAGTCACACATTTTCCTAACAAAAGAATAATATAAAATGTATGGGCGTTTGGTGCCTACAAAGCTGATTTCTATTCTGCTACCAAAGCCCTGATCAGCTGGTCCACTCACTTCTCTGGGCCTTAGTTTCTCACATTTATAAAGTGTGACTTGTAAATGTGCTGTAGAGAGGAAACGTGGTCCAAATGGTATGCTATTTTTTTTCAAAGCTATAACAGTGCTACTCAAACTCTTGACTTGTATCTGTGGTGAGTTGAATGCACCAGAGTAAAACAGGGTAGGTGAGCAGCACCCAACTCTTGGGAGTGGGGAAGTGGAACCCAGCGCACAGGCTGAACTCTGCCCACTATGAGCTCCTGGCTGCAGGACCCACAGTTTGGTCCCAGACCCATCACTATGTGCATTGAGGCCAATGCAGAAGGGCTGGTGCAGGCCAAGGAGGACTCAGTCAGCAGTAACCAGACAGAACCTTCTGGGCAGAATCTGCTCCAAACTCAGGAAGGAATTTCTTTATTCATACTCAGGAACTTACTTTATACATTTGGTGTATTCCAGGCAATATACCAAGATGCAATGTGAAGATACAGATGTAAAAGGACTCTGTCTAAAGGAGCTTGGAGTCTGATTCTCTGAGACACAGAGACAGACACAAGAGGGCTGCAGTGGCAGAACAAAGAGCAAAGTGGAGGTGGTCAGAGGCATCTGTGCTCTCAGGGCACGGTCAGCGGATACTTCAGGAAGGGGCGGGGCCTGGTGTCACAGCCCATCTTCAGGTGTGGAAGACATATAGAACAATCAGGGTGCTTCTTGCTGTGAGTACCTGAAGGCCCCACTAAACAGTGACATTAGTTAAAAAGGGAAGGATCTTAATTTGGGTTCCAATTGGCTTAAACAGGAATTGTCTCACATGACAAGTGGAGCGGATGGTTCATATTTGATGATCTTTTTCCATTCTTTCTGTTTTCCTCTTTGGCATTATCATCTGCACAAATGAAAGGGTGTGTGTGTGAGAGAGAGAGAGAGAGAAACAGCCTTCCTTTGTCACTGCTATGATTTGAATTTATCCTCCAAATTTCACGTTACAAACTTACCTACCTATGTTGATAATATTTGGAGTAGGGGCTTTCGGGCAGAATTAGAATTTTGTAATGACATCATAGTGGAACCCCCATGATGGGACTGGTGGCTTTATAAAAAGAGGGAGAGAGACATTACACATGCATGCTTCTCTGTCTCATGTGATGCCCTCTGCCATGTTATGATGTGGCATAAAGACCCTCATCAGATGCTAAGCTGATGCTGATACCTTGCTCTTGGACTTCCCAGCTTCCAGAACTGCAAGCCAAATAAACTTCTATTCTTCATAAATTGCCTGTTGTCAGGTATTCTGTTATAGCAGTAGAAAATGGAATAAGTTGTTTTTTAAGGTCAATGAAAACCATTCTTAGAAGCCCACAGGCAGATTTCTCCCTGACTGGCCAGAATTATGTCCCATCCCCATGCCTAAACTAATCAGTGGCACTGGCTGTGGAATTGTCATGGCTTGTCTAGACCAAGAACTTAACCCTGAGTCCCATGGGAGGGGAGTGAACTGGAATAAAAATCAGAGTTCAGTTAGGAACAAATGGTAGAGGAACATAGAAGGCTCTGTTGGCTAAAAATAATTTTCTTAATTTTTTAATCAATTAAGATTCATCTTGCCTATGTATCATCTTCATGATTTTTAAGTGTATAGTTCAGTAACTCCTGTAGCCAGGTGAAACAGAATGTTTCTATGTTGCAAAATTGAAACTTTGTACCCAACTTTGCAAAACAACTTGCTGCTTCCCCAAATTCCCAGATCCTGGCACATACCACTTTCTGTTTTTGTGATTTTAACTACTCTGGATGCCTCATCTGAGTGGAATCATACAGTATCTGTCTTTTTGTAGCTGACTTATTTCAGTAAGCATAATGTCTTCAAGGTTATATACATTGTACTAAGTGATGGGATTTCCTTTCTTTTTAAGGCTAATATTCCATCTTATATGTATTGCACCTTTTGTTTTAATCCATTCATCTATCTGTGGACATTTGGGTTGCTATTGTGAGTGGAGCCGTAATAAACAAGGGTATGCACAAGATCTTTGAGATCTTGCTTTCAGTTTGTATATGTAACCCAGAAATGGAATTGCTAGACATACAGTATTTCTGTTTCATTTTTTGAGGGGCTTGCATGCTGTTTATCATAGGGCTGCACAGATTTCTTACTTCTTCACCTGTTCTTCAATACTTGTTATTTCCTATTTTGAGATAGTGACCATCTTAATGGGCTCAATGAGATTTTTTGATTTGCATTTAGTATTTGAGCATCTTTTCATATGTTTTTAGGCCTTTTGCATATCTTCTTTAGGGAAATGTCTATTCAAGTCCTTTCCCCAGCAATTAATAATGCTTCTTATTTAGGAGAAATGGCTCTGAATTGTCATATTCAAATCATTTTTTTGTTTTGTTTTACAATTATATTAATAACTCAGTGTTAGATTCATATTTGCACCACTGGTGGTCAATACTAGTGTTACAGAGCATAGGGAATGGAAGATATATTTGTGAAGTGACCCAAGAAATTATCCAAAATGGAGGTAGAGTGTTCCCTGGATTTTGAGAGAATGGGGAGATGTGAGACAGGAGATTGAAGAAGTCTTCCCTGATGAGGGAAGGAGATGGGCAATGCCCCAGTGGAGGGGGGTTGCAGATAGCAGAACAGCAGCAGCCAGATTGTCTGGACTTCTTTAGATAGGAATGAAGTGAAGCTGGTGTAAGGGCCACACATGGCCAAATGCATTGGCAATGAGGGCTATGTCAATGTCCTTTGGGTCAACCAGAGGCTTCAGGTTAAAGTTCTATACAGGCCAGGAATAAGCACATCTCTATGTGGGCCAGGCCTGCTCCCACACACATCCATCTTCCTGCTAAGAATGGCCTGAAGGCATCCCTTTCCTTAATGTCACCAGTCTCATCCAGAAAGTGGCCAGGGTCCGACAACTCTGGGCTGGGAAATTCTTTGTCATTGTGCATCACAATAATCAGAAATGTTGTCCTGCCTGTGGGATGAGGTAGTTTCTGAACTGATATCACAAGTCACTGCATGGAGCAGGGTGGCAAAGATTTGGTCAGTGTGTTTCTGTCTCATGCATTGTAACACCGTATAGGGCATGCTGCTCTGTCCTGCATACAGGGGCTCTGGTGTCTGTTGACCACCTCGTCAGTCTCTTCCTGGACTTCAGCTGTGGCCTCCAGATGCTTCTGCATAAGTAGGACTCCATACCTTAGGGTGCAACTCAGTGTTTCCATTCTAGCTCCAAACACATTAGTAACAGTGGCCATCAAGCTTTCAAAAGTAAATTTAGACTTGATTTTGCTTTTTCTGTTCCATTTGGATCAGGTGACAATCAGTGAAATCCCAAGGATTGTTAGCATCCATAAATTCTTGGTGTTCTTTTACTTTCTCCAAAACATACCGTTTTTAAAAAATATTTTTTAGTTGTAGATGGACACAGTATCCTTATTTATTTTTATGTGGTGCTGAGGATCAAACCAAGTGCCTCACGCATGCAAGGCAAGTGCTCTACCACTGAGCCACAACCCCTGCCCCAAAACATAACTTTTTATATGAACAACATATATAAGCACGGACAGTGACTCCCTGGGAGACAATCAAGGAGAGTAGGGGACATTATCATCTAACTGGATCCATGGGGAGCTCATTTTCCATCCAGTTAAGAAAATTCTGGTCTGTATAATTAAAATGTTTCTGCAAGATAAGGGAGCAGATCATACTGCATGGGGCACAGCTCAGGATAAAAGTAGGATCACAGGTGAGGGCCTTGGCATTTCTCAACTCCTTTATGAGGCAGTGGGATTCCTCTTGAGTGTGCTACTCAGTGTTTCTCTTTTCCATCTGGAAATTTTACAAGGCCATGAGAGAGAAGCACTGGATTTTTTTTTTTTTTCATCTCTTTCCATTGCTGATAAGGATTCCAAGCTTTATATTATTTTTTTCACCTATCAGGAAATGACTTTTTCCTGAAAACACTTCTCCAGGGTTAACCAGGGCTTCCCTCACTGTGTCATATCCACACAACACCGTTGCTGGCTTAATGCCAAAACATAGAGTGATCACAGCACCACAGACTGTTGAAAACTGGTTTCCTTAGCACTTGGGAAGGTATTTTTGTGTGTGGATAGTTGTTCAAATTGCTGTTTCTCTGGGGTCCAATCACTGGAGAGTCTTATTCCATTTTCCCGCTCTACCCTTACCCTTTGTTCATTTTTAAATCACATTAGGTTGTTGTTGAGTTATAGGAGTTCTTTATATATTTGGGATATTAATCCCTTATCAGATGGATGCAAATGTTTTTCATCTTTTTATATTTTTTGTGATTTACAAATATTTTTTCCCATTCCATAAATTGACTTTTCACTCTATTGGAGTGTTGGTACATTCCATTGATGCACAGAAGTTTATAAGTTTGATGAGCTCCCATTTGTCTATTTTTCTTTGGTTGCTTGTGTTTTCAGTGCCACATCCAATAAATAATTGCCAAATCTGGTAAAGATTTTCACCTGTTTTCTTCTAGGAGTTTCATAGTTTGGGGTCTTATATTTAGGTCTTACGTTCATTTATAATAAATTTTTGTAAATGGAGTAAAGGTAGGATTTCACTTCATTCTTTTGCAAGTTGATATCCAGTTTTCTCAGCACTATTTGTTGAAGAGACTGTCCTTCCCCATGAGTAGTCTTGGCATCCTTGCTGAAGATTATTTAATTGTATATGTGAAATTCATTTCTGGGATCTCTGTTCTTTTCCATTGCTCTATATGCCTTCCATTATGCTAATACATATTGTTTTTTTTTTTTGATTTTGGTACTGGGGATTGAGCCCAGGGGTGCTTAACCACTGAGCCACATCCCCAGCCATTTTTTGTATTTTATCTAGAGACAAGGCCTCACTAAGTTGCTAAGGCTGGCTTTGAACTTGCAGTCCTCCTGCCTCAGTCTCCCAAACTGCTGGGATTACAGGCATGCACCACCATGCCCATCATTACAATTGTTTTGATTACTGTATCTTTGTAATGTGTTTTGAAGTCAGGAAGTATGAGACTTTTTTTAAACCATTGTCTTATTTATTCAGGTTCCATATGAGTTTTAATATGATTTTTTTTCTATTTTAATAAGGGTTATATTAAATTTCTATTTAGATTGCTTTGAGTAGTATGAACTTTTAACAATATTAAGACCTCAAAACCATGAACACAGGATTTTTCATTTTCCATTTATTTGTGTCTTCTTTAAATCTTCCAGCAGTGTTTTGTGGTTTTCAGTGAAAAGCTTTTTAGCTCTTTTGATAGTTTATCCCTAAGTATTTTGTTCTTTTTGATATTATTACAAATTGTGATTGATTCCTTTCTTCTTCTTTTCCTTACTTCCTGTATTTGGAATCTAATCTATCATTGAGCTACATCCTCAGGCCTTTTTATGTTTTATTTTGAGACAGGGTCTCACTAAGTTGCTTAGGGCCTCGCTAACTCACTGAGGCTGGCTTTGAACTTGTGATCCTCCTGCCCCAGCCTCCTGAGTCACTGGGATTACAGGCGTGCTCTATCTCGGGTTATTTTTCTTGATTTCCTTTTTATATAGTTCATCATTAGCCTATTTTGGTTTTGACTGAGATGATCTCTAGCCTTAGGACCCATACTACAAATCCTTGACCTGACTATGAGGCCCTCTTAGTTTTTCCCTCCCTACCTCTCTGCTGTCTTCTGTTCCCATCTCAGGACCACAGGAGGCTCACAGGTGTCTTGGGTTCTTCCCAGGCCTCCATGTGGCTATCTCTGCTCATGAACTCCTGTGCCATAGCAGGACAAAACTTCTGTGTGCCTGTGGTCCCTGGAATCTCAGGCAGGACAGGCAGATCCACCCCATTAGATGGCAGTCTGGCAAGAAAGAGAACTATAGGCCCTGTGCTCTTCCCACAGACCCAGTAGCTGTACTTCATTCTGTCGATTCCTTGCCCTCTCCTCTCTACCCCCAGAGAGTGTTTTAAACATCTTATTCCTGGGGCTGGAGCTACAGCTCAGTGGTAAAGTGCTTTCCTAGTATGTAAAAGGCCCTGGGTTTAGTCACACACACACACACACAACTCCCCCAAAACAAAACTTGGCCCTGATGGGGAAATCCTGGCTTAGCCGATTCTTACCCAATTCTTTTTTCTTAAATCTGAAGTCCAACTGTTTGTTTATTTTTGTGGGGTTTGGGATTGAACCCAAAGCCCCCCATGCTAGGCAAGTGTTCTGCTCCTGAGCTCCATCCTCAGCCCCCTAAAGTCCAGCTGTTTTAAACATAGAAGGAAAAACAAAACTGGAAGGCTTTTCCATTTCTGCTGGGAAGGCTACTCTTGGAGCAAAGGCCACCAGCCTCAGTTTGGTCTCATCAAGATATAAGTGAGTCTGGGAACATGGTGGCTTTTCCTTCCTCAGTGACAGGTGGGTGTTGACTCTTGGTGGTTTGGGGTAATTTCTCTGCCTGGGTTGTTCTTCCCTAGGCTCATCACTGCCAATGAACCCAGACTCAGGGTTAATTTTTAGCCCTTCTGCAGTGGTTCTCAAATGCAGTCCTGGGGCCCATGAGGCCAAGTAGTAGTAGTAGTACTACTACTACTAATAATAATAATAAATTGCCTCCCATTCCTCTTCTGTCCCAGTATACACTGGAACTTTCCAGAAGCCAGGCAATATATGATATCATAAGGAACTGAATATATGAGAACCTCGCTATCTTCTATTAAGCTATTCTATTAAATACATTGTAAAAAATTATAAATAAATGCTACTATTTTCATTAAAGCTTTTTTAATTTGTAAAAGGTAGATATTTTCATATAACTGCATTATTTGAGTTAAAATGTTTACTATTATTTTTTAAGGAATTATTTGAGTTAAAATGTTTACTATTATTTTTTAATAATTTTTAAAAAATTTCAGTTGTATTTCTAAATAGGATAGAATTAACCTATAAAAGATCTTTGGGGGTTCTCAGTAATTTTTACAAGTATAAAGGAGTTTCTGAGGCCAAAATGTTTGAAGACTCTCCCAGGGAGGCTGCTGTTCTTCTGCCACTTCTTGGGTGTCTTCAAAGACTTCAGTTTTTCTTGAATTTCTCCTTTTGTTAGCGCCATGCCAGCACGGCCACAGGAGGGCAGCAGATTCTGCTGTGAGCCACCAGAGCTCCCTCAAGCATAAGGTGGTCACCAAATGGGCCTGCAGCATTCAGCCAACCAGTCTCTGGAATAGGAAAAGCAAAGATGACAAAGCAGGTTCTTGCTGTGTAGGAGGTTCAGGCCCCCATGTTCTTCCTCCCTGGTGACATCAGAGAGGACTGGCTTTTTTTTTTTTTTGTAAAATTTTATTCATTTAGAAATGTATTCGTTCTTTTGGTCCAACTGTTTCTCACATCTTTTCTGGGCCTCAAACAATTCTATCAAAGGTTTCAGGAAATGATATTTGTTAATAAATTACAGGTGTTAAGAAGTTAATAGCAGAAAAATCCATTGTGATCCATCCACATCTTTCATAGATAATAGTAGTATTCCAGATAAAATGTTATTTAATTCATTACCTGAATGAAAGTAGTAAGTCCAATTATATATTATGCAGTCTTGATATCTAGGATAGCTAAAGAAAGGGCCTGTTGTAGGATATCCTTCAGAGTATGTCAGACATGAAGTTCTATCTGACTGCCTCTGAGCACCCCACCCTATTACCGCCATACTGGTCTTGCTTTGTTGGGACCCATCAAACAATCTTCCCCCCCAACAGGTGTATATTTTTTGTTACTTCTGTCTAGAGCACTCTCTTTCCTCTCCCTACCCCAGATATATAATCTGCTCACCTCATTCTTGTTTTAAATAGCAGCTTCTCCCCTTTAAGCTTCCTTCTGGGTCCTTTGTTTTCCTCCATATCAATCATCTTTATATGACATAATAAATATTTATTTGCTTATTTATTATTTTCTTTTTCCCCATACAGTGTAAGTTCCATTACAACAGTCACGTTTTCTGTGTCTTCAGTGAAAGAACAGTGTTTACTACGTAGCACATCTCCAAATGTTTAATAAACAAAAGAATAAATGTAACTATATTAACTATTTACACGTGGGATGTTTGCTTTCTTGAGTGCAAACTAAATAGATCACGCAACAATCCAGAGTCATGCTTACTGAGCACTAAAAGTTTGGATATAGTAATGAACCTTTCTGGTACTCAAATCTTGGTTTCTTTCTTTTTATTATTATCATTTTTTAATATATGACAGCAGAATGCATAACAATTCTTATTACACATATCGAGCACAATTTTTCATATCTCTGGTTGTATACAAAGTATATTCACACAAGTTTGTGTCCTTCATTCCTGTACTTGGATAATAATGATCATCACATTCCACCATTATTTCTAACCCCATGCTCTCTCCCACCTCTCTGCCCTATCTAGAGTTTGTGTATTCCTCCCATGCTCCCGTTCCCTATCCCACTATGAATCAGCCTCCTTATATCAAAGAAAACATTCGGTATTTGTTTTTGGGGGATTGGCTAACTTCACTTAGCATTATCTTCTCTAACTCCATCCATTTGAGGACTGGCTTTTTGATCCAGGCCCAGGTCAGAACCTGACCACACCACAGAGGTTGATGTATTTGGTGAATGCACTTGACTTCCATGTTGTTCAGAGCTGAGCATAAGGGCCTGTTTTATGGATGTTCACCTTTAACTGGCAATGTTAGTCCTTGTTGTCATTGTCTGGGAAGAGCACCTCATACCATGTATTGTCAGTAGTATGCAGTTATCAGGCCATAAAGTGGGAAGGGGAGCGGGTAGCCAAGACTTTCCCCTGCCTTTCTATTCAGTCTTGGATAAAGGTGGTGGTAAGGGCATATGTGAGGTTTTACCCAGAACTAGGACCTCATTTTTTATCAGAACAAGGCATGAACATCTCTATCAATGGAAGACAAAGCCCTGGAGCCATTCAATGCACTTCCTGTTAGCCGGTGGTTCCCATGACTTTTTCCAACAACCCTGAAGCAACCTGGCATGAAAGAGCCAGTTCAAATGTTGTTTGGTAGAAAGGGAATGAATCCAAAGTCACAAGACAAGGGTCCAAGTCCCAAGTCTCCTTAACTCCTGGTTTGGACTCTTTCCTCATTACTACAATGCTAACTCCCACATGTTTCCCCCTGCAGCTGTTCATCATCATATTCAGTCAGCCAGGAATATATAAAAATTCACCCATCTTTGCACGAGTGTGGCCTAGTGACTAAGAGCAGGGCTTTGAAGGGAAAGGCAAGATTACATTCCTGTTTTCACCGTGCCCCTAATGACCTGACTTCTTTCCACTAGGCCCTGCCCCTTAAAGGTTCTACCACTTCCTAGTAGAACCAAGCTCAGGAGGAACCTTTTAACACCTGGGCCCTTGGAGACAGTTAAAATCCAAACCATAGCACTTTGCTTGAACATCTGGAGACAGTTCAATCACCATGAACAACCATAAGAGCTAAGAGAGATGGTTTATGAAGGTTTACCAAGTGCCAGGTACTATGATAAACATAGGCATGTACCATCTTACTCAATTCTTACAATAACACTAAAAGAGTTACTTTGCTCCTTTTAAAAGTGAAGAAACAGGAGCTTAGAAGAACTAAGTAACTTGCCCAAGGCCTCATAACAAGAAAGTATCCAAATACAAAAATTCATTTGGCCTGACTAGAATCTAGCCTATCCTACCCCTCACCCCATACATCTCCAACAGCCCAACTTATCACCTCTAATTTTTGGAAAGATCTTCCTTGTATTGCACTGAAATTCAATGCCAATTTCCTCCCTCCCAGATGTACACACATCAGCTTCAGGCCTAAGTGTCTTCTATTTGTTGTTGTTTCTAGATACTAAAAAATGAATACCGTTCTGTCTATTCCACTATTATTGTTGCATTTTTGGAAGTCACATTATCAAAACATAAGAACTAATATTTTTAGAGGTGAAAAAAGACAGGGTTTGAGGTTAGCAAATTTTAGATGGACAATAATAAAATCATTTTCCTGTAGGAATCTTGATTATAAAGCTGCTTTACTGCTTTAGTAGTGTAGCTGTAAAATCAAGCATCACTTGATTGCTTCTGGGTTTTACTCACAAGTGCTAGTTTGTCATGTTCTCTCTCTTCTCTCTCTCATCAGAACCATCATTTTTATTACCTTTATGATTCATTGTCTCATTGTTTAGTTAACAAAGCACAAAGCTTTGTTGTTGTTACCAAAACCAAAATCAAGTGCCGGAGCTATTCCTAACAGTTTTTTTTTCTATACACTGTGCCAGCCCCTCCATTGTGATATGTTTATAACCAATAGTAGTTTGTAGAGATGAAAATTGTACTTTCTATTTAGGAAATTTCTTTTTTTTAATATTTACTTTTTAGCTATAGTTGGACACAACATCTTTATTTCACTTATTCATTTCTATGCGGTGCTGAGGATCAAACCCAGGGTCTTGTACGTGCGAGGCGAGCGCTCTACCGCTGAGGATTTAGGCAATTTCTTTATTGCCAATTCTAATTCTGAAAATACCACCAAAGGAAATACACTTGAATTCTCTGTGGTTTGACCAGTACAGCTCAGAATTATCAAATCTGCAATTGTGTTTTGGCACCCTCCTGGAGCAAATTATAGTAGTTCCAGTTTATCTGTTTAGACTGGGTAATCATCTGAGAGGCCGCTGTGAAACTGATAAGCCTGCCCCCTAGATCAGCTTCAAATCTGTGCTGTCCAGTTTGGTAACAGTTAGCCACATGCAGCTATTGAGTTCTTGAAACGAGGCTACTACAACTGGGGGATTAAATTATATTTGATTTTTAAAATTTTTTGATTTGTTTAATTAGTTATATATGTCAGTAGAATGCATTTATGCACTTTGATATATCATACATAAATGGGATATAATTTCATTTTTCTGAGCACACATGTTGCAGAATCATATTGGTCATGTAGTCACATATATACATACAGTAATAACGTCTATTTCATTCTACTATCTTTACTATCCCTATATGCCCTCCCTCCCATCACTTCCCTCTACCTAATCTAAGGTAACACTATTCTTCCCTAGTGTTCCCCCCCCCCCCCCCGCCTTATTGTGAATTAGCATCCGCATATTAGAGAAAACATTTGGCCTTTGGTTTTGTGGGATTGGCTTATTTCGCTTAGCATGATATTTTCCAACTGCAACCATTTACTGGCAAATGCCATAATTTCGCTCTTCTATAAAGCTGAGTAATATTCCATTGAGTATATATGCCACATTTTATTTATCCATTCATCTAATGAGGGACACCTAGATTGATTCCGTAGTCTAGCTATTGTTAGTTGAGCTGCTATAAACATTGATGTGGCTGTATCACTATAGTATGCTATTTTTAATTATATTTAAATAGTCACACATAGCTAATGAATACCATATGGAACAGTGTAGTTCTTCATCTCTACCTGAAATATGGTAAATGCATGAAGCAGAACAGAAACCTGCTTCTTCCACTGGATTCCAAACTCTGGAGTGGAGGTGATAACCAACCATTTAGACTTATCATAACTCAGTGTGCATTTTCACCCAGTAGTATACATGCATATCATTGGAGGACTTTGTCAAATGCCTTGTAAAACCAGGACACCCTGTATATGTGGCATTGCCCTGCTCTACCAGTCTAGCATTTTATTTTCAGAAAATAGTGGGGTTTTTTTTTCCTATTTGAAGAAGTAATATATGCCTACCATGGCAAAATAGAGGAAATTAACACTGACCATTTCTAGGTAATTACTATTAATATTTCAGCATAATTTTTGTATCTGTTTTTCTATGTTGAGAGCATACATTCTCCATTACTTGCACACTGCTTTATTTTTTTATTCGAATTTTAAAATTTTTTATTTTTCTGCCAGGTGCAGTGGTGCATGCCTGTAATCCCAATGGCTCCAGATGCTGAGACAGGAGAATTATGAGTTCAAAGCCAGCCTCAGCAAAAGGCGAGGCACTAAGCAACTCAGTGAGACCCTGTCTTTAAATAAAATACAAAATAGGGCTGGGGATGTGGCTCAGTGGTTGAGTGCCCCTGAGTTCAATCCCAATTGAACCAAAAATTTGATACATATATCATGTATAAAATGTTGTTCTGAAATATATATACATTGTGGCAAGGCTAAATCATGTTAACCTATGTATTATTTCACATACTGATTTTTGTGGAGAAAACACTTAAAAACTATTCTCTCAGCAATTTTCAAGAATACAACTCATTGATATTAATTATTGTCATTATGCTGTACAATAGAGCTCATAGACTTATTTGTTCTAATTGGAGTTTTTTTTACCATTTGACCACCGTCTTCTTAAAAGCACCACACCCCCTGCAAGTCACTAGTAACCACCAGTTTGCTCTTTGCTTCTATGAATTCAACTTTTTTGGATTCTACATATAAGATCATGTGGTGTTTGTCTTTATGTGCCTGACGCATATGTCCTCCAGGTTCATCCGTGTTGTCACAAATGACAGCATTTCCTTTAATATTGAATGGTATTCCATTATGTATTATACCACATGTTCTTTATCCATTCATTCGTTGATGGAATTTAGGTGATTTCATATTTTGGCTGTTGTGAATATTCCTGCAATAGACATGGGAGCAAATGTCTCTTCAACGTACTGATTTCATTTCATTTGGATATGTACCCAGTAGCTGGATTGTGGTAGCTCTGCATTTAATTTTTTGCTTTTTTTATTGATGATATTTTATCACATTATTAATTACTTTTCAAAAACAACTTCAAATACTATATAATAGTGCTGGGGCTGTAGCTCAGTGGTAGAACACTTGCCTAGCACATGTGAGGCACCGTGTTCAATCCTCAGCACCACATAAAAAAATAAAATTATTTTTTAAGGGGCTGGGGTTGTGGCTCAGTGGTAGAGCACTTGCCTAGCATGTGTGAGGCATTGAGTTCAATTCTCAGAACCACATATAAATAAATTAAGATAATAAAGGCCCATCAACATCCAAAAATTTTAAAAAATATATTTTTTAAGAAAAGCAAAGGCCTTTCATCTTGTCAAAGATTATAGGACCTGAAAAAAATGAATACATTTTTTAAAAAATACTGTATAATAGTTCACTGTAGCAATAATTAATAATTTGCATAACTATCACCTTCTTCTATACTTTTAGGTTGCATCTGATTTTTTTTTGAATAAAGAATTAATGATAACTCTACATCAAGTACAACCAGAGAATGAAAAGTTAAACTCCATTTATGTATGATGGGTCAAAATGCATTCTACTGTCACATATAACTATTTGGAACAAATACAAAAAAGAATTAATGAAAATCTTTTTGTGCAAAATAACTGTCCATAATTTGCATTATTTGCTTAGCATAAACTTCTTGAAGAATATGAAATTGTTAAAGTTAATTCTTTCACAGGAAAAGATGAAGTTAGTCCTCATTATCTCCCTTTCAGTTTACAACCAGATACTCCCTTATTGAGAGAATTAGATCAAAATGGTCCTCTCTTCCTCATTTTCTCTACTTCCAAAGATGTGGATTTGTCGTTTGGACAAGTATTTAGCAGAAATTTTATTTCGGTTTTAAAAGAGTCAGAATAAAATATCCACAGCCACAATTGCCTGGTACATAGTGAAGATGGATCTTGCTTAACATCCTACTCTGCAACTTAGATAAGTTTGTATGGCTGAGTTTGGCAGAAGAAATGATAGAAAAATAAATGACTCTATAGAATAAAACAAGAATTTGGAATTCTGGAGGCAATACAAAAGAGATGGATAAGGAGGAAAGATGAGAGAATAAAGAGAGAGGCTAGACCATTCCACGTGGGGAATCAGCCTACGAAAACCTTCACGAGGCTGGATAAAGGAGGTCCAGGGTGACTCATTTTGGAGTTGTTCCCCTGAAGGGGCTGACAAAAGCACTGAATAGGGACAGCCCAAGGCTAGTGAGATAGTCTGCACACTAAATTCGGCAGATGCAAGGGCTCAGAGCCAGATTGGTCAGCAGTGTAAGCCTCTTTCCACCTTCCACTCAGGTCTCCCTCTGAGGACTGGCCAAACTTTTGAGGAGGACTTTAGACTCCCACTGAATGCGGAATAGAAGTTTGAAACAGCTTTATCCAGAAAGGCTCCATATGATATCTGAGCCATTGGTAAAATAATACTACGGATAATATCATAAAATAAAAATTAAGAACTAAGTAGGTAGGTCAGGTTTGTGGTCCCTTAAAATGCAAAGGCCCAAAGAGATTAATGTACCTAAGGGACCTGGTATAATGGCCAGGCTCTGCTCTGTTCTCAGGTTCTTTGGTTTCTTCTTCAATGTCCAGGGAGAGGAAACAGTGGTGCCATGGTAGAAGCAGGGTAGCTCCTCATTCCCTCCCTCCCCAGGCACTAGGCACTCCCAGTCCCTCAAAGGCTTAGTTTTTCCCTGAGCAACTTCCACAGGGGCCTTGGGGCTTTTCAGTAATTACTTCTATCAATGGTCTGAGCTCAGGGGAATGTATGAAGAAGAAAAGAAGAGGTTTCTACCATCTCATAGACAGACAGATTTTCCCTAGTAAGGGGAAGCATATAAGAAAAAAGTTTATCAGTTGTCCTAAAGATATATTATCTGATATCAGAAGGTTTTCTTTGTTCCTATCAAATATTTAGGCACCAGATCAGAAGAATGAATCCAAGGTGGAAAGACACAGGGACCAACAGGGCAGCCATATGGAAAAGTTTGTTTATCTGACCCACTGTTCTCTTCTTGTCCAGATAAGGACACATGTTTGTGTGTTGACTGATGAGGACAGGAGGAGGTTTCCTGAGTGCAAAATGCCAGGCAAACCCTGAGATAAAAAGTCATAAATAGACCCAGAGGCTGACCCAGAGCCAGGCTCAGTGTCCTTGGGCTGGTAGGACTTGTAGGCTAGGTCCCAAGAGGCTGGGAGAGGGGCTGGGGATGAGCGGCTGATATGGAAATTTCCATGAGCTGCCCACCAGCTTTTGGGACACTCTGGACTCCATGTGGCTTGGAGAGAACCTGGGTTATGAAAGAGGTACAAGACGTGGTCCCAGCTCATGAGGAGCTAAGTCCCTGGAGAAAGGAGTCAGAGTGCTTGCCAAGAAAGCAAGTGAACAAACAGGTTTCAAAATCTTAAGCCAAAGTTGAAAATAAGGTCAAGGCATGGAACAGAGCCAGGAAAAGTCAATATCACCTTCCAATTATTAGAACCCTATTTTACCTCCTAAGGAGAATGTTGAAAATACTTCATATTAAGGTAAAAGATGATTTTATTTCTTTAAATACTAACAAATGGATCAAATATTAATGTTTAAAATGCTTTTATTAGTGTATTATAGTTATACATGATAGTTGGGTTCATTTTGACATAATCATAAATGCATGGAATTTAATTTGCTCTATTTCAGTTCCCAGTGCCTCCTCTCTCCCTCTCCTCCTCCCTGCCTCCAACAATATATTAATTTTTAAAAGGAAAAAGTATTTACAATATATTATCACTTGCCAGAGCCTTAGATACTCTTATTAATTCGAGTTAAAATTACAAAATCATTTTTAACACAAAAATTTAAAAAAAAAAGAAAAGAAAATTGTCAAAAGATGTCTAGAGCTATAGCTTGGTGGCAGAACAATTGTCTAACACGTGCAAGACCCTGAGTTCCATCCTCAGTGCTGAAAAAAAAAATGGCATCAGTTCTTTGACTTGGCAATTTTTACCAAAAAGTTTTAAGTATACAATTTTGTAAGAGCAGAAGTCACAACCCTCCCAGGAATTGAAGGTGTGTGTTCTTCTCTAAGAGGATTCAGATATTGTAAATGTGTGAATGTGGGTGCATACACTTACATACAACATTTGAACCCACAGCACACACCAAAATGCTGCCTTCTTTCTACAGTTTAGATATAGTCTGAGTGTGTTCCCTAGCATTTATATGTTGGGAGCTTGGTCTCTACTGTGGTGGTGCTGAGAGCTGGTGGGACCTTTAAGAGGAGGGGCTTAATGGGAGGCTCTTAGGTCACTGGGGGAGCCATCCTCAGAAGATATTAAGGTAGCTCTCCTGGGACCCCTGAACTTTTATAGGCCCAACCCCTTACTCCTCAGGCTTCCTGTTTCCATGTGATCATTTCCCACATGCACTTCTGCCACAATCCATCTGTCATTAGACCTTTACCAGAGAACAAACCAATGGGGCCACAGGATCTCGGACTTTCAGCCTCCAAAACTGATGAATACAATTTCCAAGGCACTGGTTAGATTGTGCTTGTCAGTAAGAGAAAACACAAAGAGGCTTTATTGGTTCACATAACTAAACAGTTAAGTGTTAGGGGAGACTTCTTATATGTTTTAATCAGGGCTGCAGCTCCATTTCTTTGTTTGACTCTCTCTGCCTGTACTCCTTTGTGGGCTAGATTGCCATATGGCTGTGAACAGCAACTTGTGCTCCAATGAGTCTAGGGACAAAGAAACTATTGCTTCCTATAGCCACTGCACAGAAATACTGAGCTTCATTCTGATCGGACCATTGCATGTCCTGTGCTAACTGGCTCAGGCTCAAACAACTTTCTTCTTGGTAAGAGGTTGAAAATGGCTTACACCCTGGGTGGGGGGCACCCCCTGGAGCTACCACTCAAACTGATGGTACCTACACAATGGGAAGGAAGAAAAGAGGTATTAAGACATTCACAATGCCTACCATACCTTAGTTGCAGTTGTTTTAAAAAATTGGTGTATTTATTTATTTATTTAAGAGGTACTTTCTAAGTATCAGGTACTTTGGGAGACATAAAGACATGAAGTTTGCCAACTATTAGATAAAAAAAAGACAAGTTGACAACTGCCATACAGTGTTAGGTATAATGTGAAAAAGGCATGCAAATGCTAAAAGAAAGTCTATAAAAGTAAAGACAGATTGCTTCTAGTTGAGGTGATTCAGAGAGGCATCATATAAAAGGAACATTGGAATTAGCTCTCAAGGAATGAATTGGATTTCAATGATTGCAGGTGAGAAGGGAAGGCATTTGAGGCAAGGAAGTAACATCCCAGAGGCAGGAAACCAAGGGGAAGTTGGAAAGTTGGCACATACCTGTACTCCCAAGGAGTAGGGAAACTGAGGCAGGATGATCTCAAGATTAAGTCCATCCTTAGCAACTTAGACCCCTGTCTGAAAATGAAAATTAAAAAAGAGCTGGGGATGCAGCTCAGTGGTAAAGTGCTCCTGGGTCAAACCTCAGTACCACAAAACAAGGGAGAATTGGACAAAGGTGGCATCCCTTAGCACAAGTTCTAGAAGTTGTTGCTAGAATGAACCACGTCAGGTTGCAAGATAATGGAGTCTTTATTTTTCCCTATGAAAATTGACTTAGGCCCCCATTTGCCTGATTAGCAGAAAGCTCAGTCTGCTCCTTCATGGGGCTCCTGCACCTTCAATTTTTCCCAGATCCAAATTGTACATAAAGTACAGACTGGAATCAGTCTGACTTTCACTTGCAGCAGAGGCCATTGGTCCTTTCAGTCTACGGGCTGACACAAGTCCCCAGGTCTCTGTGGCTCCTCAGGGAGGATGATTCCACTTGCGTCTAGTGTGTTCCTCATCCGTGGTGGTTCAGAGCTCCGATCTGAGAACTCTACACTTCAGGTAAATTCCCAGTCCCCCCAACCTCTGAGTCACTAGGGACTCTGGGTAACAGGTAGTTTGGGGTATCCTGTGGATGTAGAACTCCTATCTTTTCCTGGGATCCACAGCACTAGGAGGCAGGGAGATCCCCTTCCCCAAACAATACCACAACCCGCCTTCCCTTCTGTGGACTTCCCTTTGCCACTCTTTCCTGGCTCCTTACACACACTTGAGGTTTTTGGGGTAAGAGCACCTACCCCAAGTGCCTTACCATGACCAGGGGCTGTCAGATGCCTTTCTCATTGACTTAAAGAAAGAAAAGAAAACCCAAAGTTCAACACCAGAGTGACATTCTGCTCTTGAACTCGTAGGTTCATGCCTCTTAATCTTTTCCAGGATCGCTTACTTCACCCAAGGGAGCCAGCCCTCCTGCGTTCTTTTATTGCAAGTTCACATTGACGTTTAACCTCCTTGGATATTGGCAAAACTTGTGTCCTTGATCAGTCTTCACATATACATTGACCTCTTTTTTCCTTGCAGCTAGTCTGACCCTGCCTTGATGGCTCTTCTGCCCACAGAAGGCCCTGACTAAGCCCCACTGTTTTTCATACACATAGCACCTCTCTTCTAAACTGCCCTGCCCAACCTTGCTCTTGTAACCCTGGCTCTGAATATCTCACAAAAAAGGGGGCAAGAGAGGCTGGGATTGTGGCTCAGCAGTAGAGCGCCCCCGTAACACAGGTGGGACTCGGGTTCGATTGTCAGCACCACGTAAAAATAAAGGCATTGTGTTGTGTCCATTTACACCTAAAAAATAAATATTAAAAAAAAAAGTGGGCAAGAGATAGACACAGAATTGGGCTCAGCTTAAGGTTTCCAGCCTCTAGAATGTCTGCCGCTTTTCTAGCTTGTAAATTTTAGGCCCAAATCTGGAAATTACTTCAAAAATTATGTTAAAGCAAACAAAGCTCTTTTTAAAAAGTATCCCACGACTGTCTGAAGGAGAACAAAATGAAATATGTATTCAACAACTAGGATGGCTTCCCCCACACCCTGCAGAATTGAAAGATGTGAGAATGAATCATAGGCTCTTTTCAATTCAATTGCTACTTCCTAATTCATGTCATATAATCAGTTATTTTCCCTTCACAAAATCCACATCGAGTCAGAACAGTTGCCTGTGGTGAGTGGATGGTGCTTGAAAAGAGGAACATAAAGGAACTTTTTAGAGGCATAAAATTTCTCTTTCCCCTAACCCCCAAGCTGGGGATAGAACTCAAGGCCTCACGCATGCTGGGCAAGTACTCCACCACTGTGCTACATCCCCAGAATGACTACAGACCAATTGGTGTTGGTTACATGATGTTTTCATTTGTAAAAATGTATGCATTGTAGACTGAAGATCTGTGCATTTTGCTGTAGGTAAATTATATCTCAATGTAAACATAGAAAATTTAAACCAATGATTCTGACACATGTGGCTAATGTCCTTCTGCTACAGCATGTTGAAATAAATTATTCTGAAAGAAAAAAGCAATAGACTCCTGAGATGGCAGACACGCTCCATGCACAGGGTAAGTAAACAGGAAGAGAAACCACAGGTCTTGTTAATGGGCTCAGCTGGGATGTTTCCAGTTGTGGGAGCTGAGCCTCTTCTGTAATGTGCTTAATCACTTCTAATTGTACAGTCAGCTAATTACAGTAATTAGTCTTGCCTTGGTTCAACAGGGTTGGGAATTCCTTTACATCATTCTCTTAAGGATGGGGTTGGCTCTTCCTCAAGTTTGGTTGTCTTCTTCAAATTGTGGCATGTGAACTCCTGGGGTCCCTGACATGGTCTGTTGGCCTTGCATTTTCAGCACTGAGTGCTTGGGGATGGGTGACTAATCTTGGAGCCAGTGAGTCATATGTCTCAGGCCTGAGCACAGTGGGAGCACTTGGGCTTGATCCTGGCACCCCTCTCGGTTCACCAACCCAGCCCCACTTAGGTCCAAATTAATCACATTTTGAAAATAGGATTATTCACTACAGCACTGTTTGTAATAGCAAAAGAATAGAAACAGTCTGCCTGCCAGGAGACTGGTAAAGTAAATTAGGATTCATCTATATACTGCAACACTGAGAAAAAATGATGAGGATGCTTTTTTTACACTGATTTGGAAAGAGCTTCAAGCTAGTATTGTTAAATGAAAAAAGAAGAACAGACCCATAATATGGCCATGGCTTTAAAAGGAGTGTAGGTTCATATTTGCTTGAACCTGTATAAGGACATTTTGAAAAAGATACTTAGCAGTTGTCATATTTGTATGGAAGGGTATGGGTGTGGGGGATTGGGGGCTGAGAAGTGGATAGGAGACAAATGAAATTCAGGGGAGATTTTACATTGCAAACCTTTTAAAAATAGATTTTTTAAAAATAATCAAGTGAATGCATTACCTAATGAAATATTGAAATCAATTAATTAAAATGTTCAAAAGGTTTTTTTTTTTTCTTTTTTAAGTAGGAAAAAGTGTTAAGGGAAGGGGGAGTTCCATGATCCCTCAATCTGGCATTGCCCAAACAGTGATTGTGAAGGTAGAATGGGAAATTCATCTATATTTAAAACAGTGATAGAAGCTGGGCATTTTGTTTGTTTATTTGGTGCGGGGGATGGAACCCATGGCCTCCTTTATGCCAGGTAAATTCTCTACCAAACCCTAGTCCTAGACTCTGTTTCGTGTGTGTGTGTGTGTTTGGTACTGGGAATTGAACCCAGGGACAATTTATCACTGAGCACATCTCCAGCCCTTTTTATTTTTTTGATTTTGAGACAGGGTCTCACTCAATTGCTTAGGGAATTGTTAAGTTGCTGTGACTCTGATCTTGAACTTGTAATCCTTCTGTCTCGAGCCTCCTGAGTCCCTGGGATTACAGGCGTGGGCCACCATGCCCAGCTTAGAATCTGTTTTAATTCCTACTTTGTTATACTACTTTATTTACTCAGCAAATAAAAGAGCTATTAAACAATTACCCTCTGATGACAGCCCCTGGGGTTTGGGCTGGGCACACCAGGCAGCCATGGACAGCAGGTGTCCAGGTCATGACTCCGTTACTCAGCATCTTCCTGCTTGGAAACAAATCCTCCTGTGCTGGTGGCTCTGCTCACTATGCAGTTGTAACTTGTTTTATTCTTAACTATGTGTTAAGCAATACCCCGAAGGGTCCAGGAATCAAAAGGAATACTGACATTGTTCACAACTAGGTAATGTGGTACATGAAAATTATAAATTATAAAAGTAACTCAGGAGTTTTCTCTAGATTTGAAAGTTGTGATCTTTCAACTTCTATGGAAAAATCAAGCTGTTCTACTTTAAATATAATCTGAAAGAGAAAATATTGCAAGCAGCACATAATAAATTGATTTACCAAGTATTATGCACTGAGATTATACTTTGACTTATTTAGAAATAAAAGAAGAAATTATTGAAGTAAACTAGTTGATTTTAGACACATATAATGTGAAAATCCTGCATTCCTTGTAACTATGTATTAGTAACACAAGGGTTATCTAAAGGCACTTGAAGCATGATAGCTAATGAATCAGATGAAGTTATGGAGAATATTGTTCCTTTTTAAATTTAACTTTTAAATTTCAACATATGTAAGTTATTTTCATGTGTATGCATGTTAATTTAGTAAAATATAGATAGTAATACAATGTCTTTCTGAATACATACATATATATATATTATAATATGGGTTTACTTATTAAGGAAAAATAACTAAAATTATACAAAGTGTACTAAGTTACAGGTACCATCTTAAGCACTTTGCAAAAAGTTACTTGTTTAATTCTCAACGGTCCTGTTAGACATAGGTATTACTGTTATAGAGACAGAAAACTGAGAAACAGAAAATTTAAGTTGGCCAGGGCCAGTTGGTAATTAGCAGAGCTGTGATTCTAACCCAGAGTGTATCACTCCATTTTCCATGTTCTTAACCATAGTGTTTATTGAGCACTGTTTGCCAGTGACTATTCTAGGCTCAGAGGATTTAGTCTTGAACCAAAGAAATAGTTTTTGCTCTCATTGGGAGAGACATGTGATAAACAAATAGATAATACGTTAGATAATGAAAAATAAACTAAATAAGGGAGTGGGGAGTTGTTTTAAGACCAGAATAAGGGACCAGATGGGCCCTGTTTCAGTAGGATGATAAGGTGACATTTTGTGATGTACCTATACAAAGTGTGAGTGAGCCATGAGGACATCTGAGGGAAGAGCAAGTGTACAGTCTTTGAGCTGCGACTCTTATTGACATGTTAGAACATTGCCAGGAGGATTTTCTTAGTGGAATAAAGTGGGAGAGGGAGGCAGCATTTGAAAAATAACACCTGGAAGACACCTGGATAAGGTCATGTTGTCTTATGGAGCAATGTAAAAATTTCGCCTTTTATTCTGAGTGAGATGAGAAGTCAGCACTGGGGTGTGAGTTTAGAAATGCCATGATCTGACTTTTGCTTTAAAACAAAGGATCACTGTAGGAAGATGTGTGGGAACAGACTACTTAGTTGACTATTGAAATAATTCAGATGGTAGATGATGTTGACATATCCTAGGGCAGTGGTGATGCTGACTCAGGAGGCATTTGAAGATGGATTGGAAGAAGTTGCCCACAGATTTGATGTGAGGTATGACAGAACAGAGGAGTCAAGGAGGATGCAAAGGTTTTGGTCTGAGTAATGGAAAAAATGACTGGTTCTTAGAGGGAAAAGCAGGAGAGTATAATGTCCCAGAGGCCAAGTCAAATAGCCGTATCAATAAAGAAAAGGGATAATGTCAGTGCAAATGGCAAATTCTTTGAAAAATTCTGTCCTCCACAAAAACAATGAGGAAACTGGCAAAAATGGTGAGAACATACTTTTCTTCAAAATTCTTCAAACTCACCACAGTCTTTGCAGCCGCGTGGAAAGAACTGATGGAAGAAAAATGGCTGAATCTCAGTAACAACAGTAAGCTTTGCAGTGTTTCAGCTTGCTCTAGTCTTGTTCCTCTCTCTTCAGATATGTGGTAGCCTCGGAAAATAAGTCTGCATTCCTGGTACCGCTTGGCTGCCACTGGAGGGAGCAGAATAGAGCTGAAAAATCTTTCTCATTCTCAGAAAATTGTCATTATTTTACCTGTGTGGTGGTTCCCTGGGAGATCTCTTACAAAGATGCCTCTATTTGACATGGCTTAAGCTCCTGCATTGTGAAAAACTGAGAAACTGATGTGACTCCATTTTTGAGAAACCATCTTCTACCTCAAGGCCTGTCCTAAGGAAGGGGGCATGACCCTTGTCCTGGGAAAAACCCACAGAGCACTTCTAAGCACATACCCACCCTGCTGAGTTGTTTGTCTGCAAATAACAGGAGAGATCTGTGGCGCCAGGTGTCCGTGACTCAGGCTAGGTGAAGACCCATAGCAACCCCCTAGCAACCACCAATCAGCATGAGACAGGGAAAATACCTGGGATGCCAGGTGACCCCCCAGTAGTTTATGGTGGTTGATAAACCTTGTAGTTTAGCACATACACCCCTCGTGGCCTAAACCAATCAGTTCAAAGGAATCCCCCTCTTGTACTAACCAATCACCCCTACCCAACTTGTTCCCGCCAGTGAATGTGCTAATCAATGTTAAGAGTTGTTTGATTTTCCCGCGGTATGGAATGATTTGCTGTGTGATGTTGTGACGCATAGAGTATCCCCCCAAAACCTATAAAATCTCACTGAACAAAGAACCGGGACTTACTCCCTGGGACCACTGCATTGGGAACAGTTGTGAATCTAGGCTGGAGCTTGCAATAAAGACTCTTGTGTGATTGCATCGGATTCGGCTCCTGGAGGTCTATTGGGGGTCCCACGAATCTGGCATTAAAAAGCCTTTTTCCAAGGGAGAATTTATGGAAAAAAAATATTACAGGTATGAGTTTTAACTCTGCAGCTGCCTGTGGTAGTGGAGAACAGTTGGGGTAAACAATAGACTAACCAAAGACCTTAAATGAATTGGTGGGAAATGAGATGTCCACATGTTCAGGAAAGACCTGAGGAGGCCCTAGGAGCTCACTTTTGAATGACCTCGAGATTCTTTTCAAGCTGAAAGTTAGCTTAAGGCAGAGCTGTCAACTGGCTGGCTGAGTGTTGAAGTCATGCCCCAAGGCACACACAGAGACTGAACTGGTTGATTTATTGGTTCCAGGCATTTAAGGAAATCTGTGTTTTATCATTAGCTGAGTATTAGGGTGAGTACAGATTTCGGTGGCCACATACAACAAAACATACAGGCTTTACAATTTAATTTAGAAAAGTCATTAAACAAAGAAGAACTATAACAAGTAGCAACTATAGACCCTGGGAAGGGAGAAGAATATGATTTCCATAGATGTCACATTATGTTATTTAATATGTCCAATTTTCAGCAAAAATTATAACATGTAAATATACCAAAAAGTGTGACATATACCCAAGGTAAAAAAAATGAATTAATAGAGACATAAACAATGTTCCAGACATTGGACTCACTGGACAAAGACTTTAAATCAGCTGTTTTAAATATATTCAAAGAGCTAAATGAAGCTAAAGAAAATTAAAGTCTGAGAATAATGTCTCACAAACCGGGATTACTAATAAAAACATAGAAATTAATAAAAATAATTACAAATGTTCTGGAGTTGAAAAATACAGTTATCAAAATGAAAAATTCACTAGTGGGGCTCAACAGCACATTTGAGCAGGCTGTAGAAAAAAAATCAGCACAATTGAAAACAGGTCAATTATTAAAGAAACAGAGGGAAAAGAATGAAGAAAAATGAACAAGGCCTCAGAAGTCTGAGTACAATATACCTATAATGTGAATCCCAGAAGGAGAAAAAGGTATAAAAAGAATATCTGAAGAGGGCTTAGGGGTAGAAATACTTGCCCAGAATGCATGAGACCCTGTGTTTGATCCCTAGCAGTGACACACACACACACACACACACACACACACACACACACACACACAATTTATTTGAAGAAATAATGGCAGAGATCTTCCCAATTTTGATGAAAACATGAATCTTCTTGTTTAAGAAGTACATACCTCCAAATAAAGTAAACCCAGACAGCTCTACAACTAGACAACATCATAATCAAACTGTCAAAAGAGGAGGCTAGAAGGCTGTGACATGACATATTTAAAGTGAAGAAAAACAAAATGTCAACTAAGCATTCTATATCCAGAAGAACCATACTTCAGAAATGAAGGAGAAATTAAGAAATTAAGACATTCCCATATAAACAAAAGTTGAGAGAACTAATCACTAACATATCTTCCCTATAAGAAATAAAAGATGCCCTCAGGCTTAAATGAAACAGCAACTAAAATTCCATATGAAACAAAGGAGTTTGGTAAAGGAAACTTCATAGGTTGAATATAAAAGGCAGTATAAATATGTTTTCTTTATATTTTTTTAACCTATCTCTTTTTAAAAATGACTACATAAACTGAGCACAGTGGTGCATACCCATAATCCTAGCAGCTTGAGTGCTGAGGCAGGAGGATTTCAAGTTCAAAGCCAGCCTCAGCAATGGCAAGGCACAAGCAACTCAGTGAGACCCTGCCTGTAAATAAAATACAAAAAAGGGCTGGGGATGTGGTTCTGTGGTCCAGTGTCCCTGGGTTCAATCCCTGGTACCAATAAAAATAATAACTACATAAGACAATAATTATAAACTTATGGTGATGGGCAAACAATGAATAAAAATGAGTTTGTGTGACATTACAAAAGAGGGTAGAGAATGGAGCTATAGAAGAGTGAAGTTTTAATGTCTTATTGAAATTAAGTTAGTGTCAATCCAAACTATAATGCTATGTTAATTAATGAGAAAGAAGGAAGGAGTGATGAACTGTGATGGTCTCTGCTTCCTGGTGCGATGGCCTGAGCTCCTTTCTTCTGCCATGATGTTCTGCCTCACTTCTCTCACAGAGCAATGGAGTCAGCTGTCTGTGGACTGCCACCTCTGAAACCTTGTAAGAACCATACTGTATGTGCTGAGTCATGCCCATCTTCAGGGAGTGTACAGTCTTGTGGGGAAAATATGTGAAAGCAATGATTGTACTTTTGAATGCTGATGCCTGTATAATAGGATGGCATACTTTATTTCCCATAGGAGATGGGAGCAATCAAGAAGACCTCACGGAATTCCCATTGTTCTGGTTCTGAAGCAATTATTTGACAAGGACACGGGAAACCATAAAGGAGAAGCTCAGCTAATAACAATATAAAGACACTTCTGATAAATAGTCAGAAACAGAATCAAGGGTGATTTAGGTTGCTTTAATCACTCTGTATGGATTTTTGAATTGTATTAATGATGATCACATTTGTGTTCCATTCAAAGGTTCATTTTATATAGATAAGTGCTTGCCAAGAATGTATAACATTAAAGTCAAAATAATGAAAGTACACAGATTATATATTCTACTTCTTTTTATATTATTTATAATTGGCCATGCACTTATATTTTTAATGTTTTATGAACTGCTTCAAGTATGTGAAATCTAAAAGATAAAACTCAGGTAAATAAATACTGCTTTTCTGATCAGGTGATCAATCCAAAGGAACAGATCAAAATCCATAATATTATTTTTAAAATGTTGGTGATAGTTTAAGACCTGAAAATTGACCATTTGACTTGGCAACATGAAAGTCACCAGTGAGCAGTTTTAGGGGGATGATAGAGGCAAAACCTGTTGTAGCTTTTCATTACTGTGACAAAATACTTGATATGATCAATTTCAGAGGAGGAAAGCTTTATTTTGGCTCATAGTTTTTGATGGTTTCAGTTCATGGTCAGTGGGCTCCCTTGCTAGCTCATGGAGACAGCAGGTGGCAAGGGAAATTGCTTACCTCATGGCAGCTGGGAAGGAGGGAGAGGGAGAGGAAGAGGAAGAACGAGAAGGAAAAGGAGGAAGTGGCTAGGGTCCAGGTATATCCTTCACGGACACACTCAGATGACCTAACTTCCTCCTGCTAGGTCTTACCTCTTGAAAGTACCACCACCTGCCAATAGTGCTACAGGTTGGGGACCAAGCCCTCAACATGTGGGCCTTTGGGGGACATTTTAGATCCAAACAATAGCAGCCTGGCTAGATTTTGAAAGGGTCAGAGAAAAGGAAGTGGAGACAATGAATATAGATAATTCTTCCAGGAGTTTGTTAAAAACAGCAGTAGAGAAATGCAGGTGAGTGAAGAGTAAGAGATATTTCAAGACACTTGTGTGTTGATGAAAATGTTTTACCAGAGTGGGAAAAACTAAGGGCCTCCTCTGTCTTTTTAGTAAGGAAGAAATTTGGGGATTAGAAGGAAATGTTTAAGAGTATCAAGTTCCTTACCAAAATGTCCTAAGCATAGACATTGTTGTTTATTGTGAGAATATGTATGTATATATGCATATGCACATTTTAGTGTGTTTATTGAATAATACTGTACTAATATATTATGCCAGTTAGGACAGCTATACAAAAATATAAAATTTTAGAAGTTTTAAGATAAATATGAAAAAAATATTAAGATGACATCAGCTGGACTAGGTACAGCTGGATTAGGTACCCTTAATCCCAGAACCTCAGGAGGCTGAGGCAGAAGAACTGCAAGTTCAAAGCCAGTCTGGGCAACTTAGCAAGACCCTGTCTCAAAATAAAAAACAAGGGGTTGGGTCATGGCTTAGTGGTAGAGTGCTTGCCTGGCATGTGTGAGGCCCTGGATTCGATCCTCAGCACCACATATAAATAAAATAAAAAGATCCATTACAACTAAAAAGATATTTAAAAAAACAAACAACAAAAAATAAAGGTTAAATTTCTAAAAATAAAATTTAAAAAAGGGCTGGGGATGTAGGCAGTGGTATAGTGCCACTGGGTTTAATCCCTAGTACTTAAAAAGAAAAGGCATATGATCATTAACTAATAGCTTAAGGCATGACAGATGCTCAGATGAGGTATCTAGTGAATGAAATCCATGCTTCAAATGTTTTCTTGCTATTTTTGAGTTTTGTGGCTGTCTTATTAGCTACAGTTAGATCCATCCTTGTTCCTACCTTGCAGAGAGGCTGACAAAGAAGAGTAGTAAAGACTGTTATTATTTTATTGTTCACCTTACCTGTTATTATTAGTGTTATCTTCAGTATGGACTTTCTTTGCACATATCTTTTTAAAAAACATTTTTATTATGTGGAATTACAAACATATGTAATCTATATTATATTATGTTCATTAAATCCCATGTACCCATCATTCTCCTTCCATAATTATCAACTCCTCCCATTCATGACTCAGTCCTTTAATATTCTAAAGCTAAGTCCATACATCATATTATTTTATCTGAAATAATTTGGTATCTCTCAAATGTAAGAGATAAAAAAACCGAACTACAATATCACTATACCATTTGAAAAGAAAAAGAATTTGCAGGAAACTGTAACTTGCAGGATTGGGGAATGCTTTGCCAAAATAAAAAAAAAAAAAAATTAGGGCAGGAAAAAGAAATGTGATTTACCATAATAGAGCAGAAGTCATTATTTCTCAAGGAGTAGGTATTAACCTGACAAAGATGCGTTCTTTTCAAAGACTAACTGGGGAGCATTTCTCTAGTAAACTAGACTGGTCGTCTTGAAAATAAAACTTATATTTGTGGTGGTGGGTCATGCTTGTTTTCAGATACTTCGGGAGAGAAATTGGCCCTAGCATTGCTGGTAGAATGCGACTGAATTGGGACGAAAGCAGCCAAGTAGTTCTTTTCCCCTCATTTGTAGAACCAAAGCATCACATTTTCCCCCTATTTCCACCAACAGAAGCAGAGTTGTTGAAAATCACAACCTGTTTCTATTGCAGCCTGAGAGGGTAGAGTTGGTGAGATACAGGGGTGGATGAATCCTAGTGTGGGGGGTCACTAGACTGGGAAGACTTGGAAGGCCACAGGCAGTATAAAGAACAATTAGTGTAGTAGGGAGCAGTGAGCATCCTGGGAAGGCCTTGAGGCTTGGTCTTTTTCTCCTGTGTAGTGAAAGGGAGCCAAGGTATGGACCTTGGTTCAAACGTATCTTCTCTGTGTTCTTCATGTGGCAGCTCTGATGTGCCACCCACTGACTGAAGGGGCCGAAGGCGCTCTCCTCCGGGCTTAGCTCCTTCCACCTGTTGGCCTGTCCCCAGCTGTCAGGAGAGCCGCGCCTCTAGTCATCAGTGAGGAGACCAGGTGCCTCAGCTCTAAATTCCGTCACTCCTCGGGCGCCCCAACCCAGCAAAGGCTGTTTTGAGAATAGTGCTCACACAAAGTAAACACACTTAGCCTAAGAAGAAAGCTGGATAAAGTAGGAGGGCCAGGACACTAGAGGTGGAAGTGCGTTCTGCTTTGGCTGCGGTGCTTTCCCCTTCCGAGAGTGCTTTTTATGGAAACTGGTAAGAGGCCCTCTCCATACAAAGATGGGAAAAGGTGCAAAGCTCGCCCGTTCCTCAAAGCGCACCATGCCCCTAGCAGTCGCCTGCTGTGCCTCTCGCTTACTCTCCCAGGCCCTTTCTGAGCCCCAGCTAGCATTCGTCGGGACGTGACGTGCACGTGGCCAGTCAGTGCGGATGCGCCGGAAAAGGCCTGGACTCAGGACGCAAGCGCGCGGGCCACAAACGCCGCTTTTCTAACTGGGGGAAAGGGCAGCGGGGCTGGGCGGGGGGGGGGAGGAAAATGGGAGGGGCTCTGCCCGCTATAGTAGCATCCCATTGGCTGATCTCGCTCCGCCCTTGGTTTCGATTGGCTGCGGCCGCGCGCCGGGCCGAGCACGCTCCCCCGCCCTGCGCCGTGCGGCGATGGGTAGGCTACGACGGCACAGCCAATGGGAGTAGCTGGGAGGGGTGGGGCCAGTCAACGCGGGGCCTCATAGGGCGCCAGCGAGTATGGTAAACAGATCCCGAGCGCGTGTTAGGCGCCCGCGTTGGCACGTAAGCGGAGCGGCGCGAAGGTGACCGAGATCTCAGCTTAGTGCCTCCGGGTAAGGCTGCCACCCGCGGGCCTACAGCGTGCTCGGGCGCCTTCCGGCTGCGGCAAGTGCTGGCCTCACCACCTGTCCAGGCCATTTTTGCAGCCTCAGGTGACAGCGCGGGTTCCTGCTGCGAGTTTCTCTGGTCTCTGAGCTCCGTAGCGGGTTGCACTGGGTGCGCTTCAGGTGCAGGGTAGGGGTTGTGCAGTGGTCTCCCACCCGCGTGCCCACCTCGGCCAGCCCGCCTTGTTTCGGGGAAGGCACAAAGCCGTGTGTCTGGAATGCGACCCAGCAACCGGGAGGCGCTGCCACCTCCAGCCGATGTCTCTTGGTTGCCAATAGTTTCCCTGTTTCGTTTTCTCATAATTACATATGTTTTAATTTCCAGGTCCCCTCCTACCGTGTGTCTGGGAACTCTAACTGCTTGTGCTGCAGGTTTGTAAGAACTTTGACCTCCTTAAGGGGATCCAGCTGTTGGGTTTCACAGGTGGGGGTTTGGGGTGAACTTGGGAACCTTGTTAGTTCTTTCCTCCATTTGCTTTACTTTGATTCTTCCTCTTATTTTTCCAGGGACTGGTGGTCTTATTAGTGGTCTGGGCTAAATTTCCTAAGCTAGACTTTCCCTGGCTCATTGTCATTCATGCACAGTGGCAACATCTCTTTCTGCCAAACTACGCTTGTTTTCCCATGTGTAGAGTGAAGGAGAACGCTCCAGAGGCAGGTCTGAGTGTTAGGACTCTCCATTTGGATGAGAGATGTCATATTCCTGAAGGGTGAAAGTCTTTGTGTATCCTAAGCCTGGGTTAGGCTTGCAGCCTGTTGGAAAACTTGTCCATGCTCACTTGGGCCTTCATCTGCGTGACAGGACTCAGGAGCTGGGCATGCCAGGCCTACCTCCTTGCCAAAGGATTTGAACATACATTGATGCCAGCTTACCAGTTGTGTTGGGGATAGGTGAGTCATACTGGCAGGAGGACTGTTGAGAGGTAAGAGGACAAAAGGGAGAGATGGTTCACAGGAGGAGCATCTTTAAGACTGAAGTGACAGTTTCAGGTGTTTGATTTAGCCTTGCAAGTATGCAGACAATGCAGAATTGTTGAAATTGTTGGCCTGACCTCAGATGATTCAAAGGAAAAGTGAAATGGCAGTCTGGACACCTTTCTCAGAGCTAGTGCATCACTTAGGACAGGGTTTCTCAACCTCCAAACTATTGACATTTTGGACTCATGATTCTTTGTTGTGAGGGACCGGTCCTGTGCATTGTAGGAGGTGTAGCAGCATTTTTGGCTTCTATCCACCAGCAAAGTAGCCACCCTGATTCCCTGTCCCACCAGTTGTAACAATTGAGAATGTCTCCAGAGTTGCAAAGTATCTCCTGAAGGGAAAAATTGCCTTTGATTGAGAACCACCCAGATAAGACTAAAAAGGGTCATCTCATGCTTCCAGAGGCCTCTCTCAGACCTGTCCAGGAGTAGTTGAGAGGTTTAGGGAGAGGGCGGTGTTATGCCACCTGACGTAAACAAACAGTAGAAGCTGTGCATATGGAGCTTTAAAGGAATCCTCACCTGAGCACTAGGTGGCAGAGGTGAAACCTGCCAACAGAGAGAAGGTAGAAATTCATGGACATTTACTGTGTCTGTAAGGATGTGTAGTGGTGACTAGTGGGGTTGGGAGTTCTGAGGAAGTTGAAGACCAGTAGTTTCTGTTTTGGGGGATCTTGCAAGACTCTGGAATATATGCACATGAAGTGACCATTGGCCACTTTTTTAGTAATGATCTAACAAGTGTAAGCTGCCTGAATGCTGGCAGAGAGGTCAGTTCATTTAACAACAAGTGACTTTTCCAAGGTGGTGCTTTACTCATCCTCAATTTTTGCTCACACATCTCTGTGTCTTGTGGGAGGAGGCCAGACTTGTGTGTTCAGGGAATAAGTGTCTGGCTGCATTTCAAACATACATGTGTGTACACCCCCCCACCTGCCCTTCTAGGAGTTTAATAATGGTGCAGCATGGGAACCTTCCATTTGTGGAATTCCTCTATAGTTGATCATTATTATCAATGACAGCCATTTATTTTTGTGCAGAGAAAGATGCTTTACTTCTGAGTCTACATTTTGCTTAGATTTAGCCCAGAATTTATGCCCTCATCTGAATCTCAATACAGTGGACATGTAGAGAACCTGAAAAAAAAAAAAAAACAAACAGTGATTATTGAGTAGGGAAAGGAAAACATCCCAAGCACCTACTATGAATTTCTGTTTCTTTGTTTTTAATTTAATCCTGTAGGAATATAACAGGAATTTCCTGCAACACTTCTTGGTCAGTTACGAGGTCTTTTGGGTGCCCTTTGTTGCCTGTAGAAAAGGATTAGGAAGGGAGATCACTTCTCCTTTCTCAAAGAGAAGTTTGGAGACACCTATTATTGGGAAGCTCAAAACTTGGCAGGATAATTTTCCATCAAGGGCCATGGACACTGAGTCATTATCTTTGTCAGTTGAAACAAGAGCTGTGTGCAAAATTAGACTGGAATATTTAGCTAAAGAGTTGTCTTGATCTGACAACTGGAAATAGTTCCAGCATTCCTGTTAAATAACAGTTGAGACTTGGGGAGAGTCAGTGCAAGAGGGGAGCTCAGGGTCTGGTTTCTTCCAGAATTATACATGTGGGAGGGGTGAAGCCAGGGAGACAGTTTGAGAGAAGGGAGGGTGGCGCATCCCAGGACTTAAGGACAGAGGGAATGTAGACCTCAAGTCACAGACTAAGAGAATATATACAGGTAGAATTTATAGACTAAGTGGATACAGGGCTGAGATTTCTAGTTGAGAGGAGAAGCTGGGTGATGGTGACTGTACCCTTAGAGGGTACAGAAAGAGCAGGAGGAGCAGGTTTGGAGGAGATGGTGATGTTAGTGTTAGACATGATGGAGCTGAGGTACCTGTGGGTCTATTTTTTTCCTATTCTTGTTTATTAAGATATAATTGGCATGTGGTAAATTTTCCCTTTTTAATATGTAGCCCCACACAGTTGGACGGATGCATATAGTAACATAACCACTCACAATCAAGGTGTAAAACAGTTCCATCACCCTCCAGCATAGAGCATCTTTGTAGTTACCTGTGAGATTTGAATGAGACTATATGGCACAGACGTGTGTAACTTGTTTTTGTTCTAGAATTGCTTTAAGTGGGTAAGAGAGCTTGCTGGCTTGAGAAGGGGGAAGCAAGCCTTTTTCTTAGCTAGCCTGTGGAAAGGCAGAAGCAGCAGTGTGCAGAGCAGGGAGTCAAGAGGGCCTAGGGCCAGTCATGCTGTGGAACAGTGGAGGAGGAGGAGGAGGAGGCCAGAGAGAGTGGACAGGGGAGAGTTTCTGGGTCTGTGGAGCTGGCAGGAAACTCTGTGAAGGGTGTTGACAGAGGCCGGCTGAAGCGACCTACCAGCCTGGACCATCAGTTGTCACAGAGGGCAACTTGGGGAGCAGGAGAGACAAGTGCACCATCTTTGGGAGTTGTTAGCAGTGAAGGAGAAACGTCAGCAGAAGCTGTTTGGTGCAGGAGAGCTGAGAATGGGTTTGTGGGCTTGAGGGGGAAAGGCTTTTGTGGAAGGTGAAATTGAGGGCAGAAGAATACATAGCTCTTAGAGATGGGTTAGGGAGGAGAATGTGTGGGAAGGACCAGGAATTTGAGGATATTTGGGGAAACAGGTCTGCTATGGAAGGAGTAACAGAAAGCCAGACCCAGTTTCTGTCATAGGTGTCTCAGGGTCCTGCCTCTGCCATCCTTTGAGGAGCTGGTTGCTCCTGATAGAAGCAAGAATATGTGTAGAGGGGAGGCAGCTCTACAACTCAGAGTTTCCCCTCTCTACCTCTGTGCTACTCACTGGATTCTCTCAGGCTTATTTACTGAGCATGGCCACTCCACTTTTCCACCTCTCCATCTTTGTGAAACATCTGGGGAGTCTCCCCCTGATATAGGTATATTCATAGAGTATAGGCATATTCATAGAATATACCTAATTCTTTTGAGCATTATCCTTTGCAGACTCTGTTAAATCCATGTTTCTAGGACTATCCCTGTGTGTCTCCTTGTCAATTCTCTGTGCTCCAGGAGTAAACGGCTTCTTCTGAATCCCTGGAAATTAGAGACCATCCTAGGTCAAGTGCCATATTTTACACATGGGGATATAGGACATGCAGACCTGAGGAGAACTGATGTGCCTGTGTATAACTTGGTTGGTGAGCTGGGCCTGGAATCCCTGGGTCCTCCCTGTCAAGCCTCATCCCATTCTGTGTATTGTTCAGAGCTAGAGGACCTGGTAGCAGTGTCCCTACCATCTACTGGGCTGGATGAGAGGTCCAAGGGACTGTTCATATGAAAAGAAATGTCAAAGTCCAGAGCCTGGGGTTGGTCCCACTGTTTGTTCTTTTTCTGGCACAATTTTTGCTTGGCACTGATTCTGGCTCAGAGGAGGGTGAAGGAAAGAACAGGTTGCCTGGTAAGCTGAAGGTGGTTACTGTTTGACAGGTGCTTGAGCAAACAGCTCAGATCTTTCTAAGATTGAGAAGAAACTCGCTGACTCTTGCTCCCTAGGGTGTTTACAACCGACACTTGACCCAGCAAAGGGTGGAAGCGCTGCCATAGCCAGGTTGGCTGTATGGCCCACTCATGCCTCCCTGAAGCATGGTTGACAGGCCAGGGCAGACTTGCCCTCTGAGGAGCAGGATCTTTCTCCTCCCCGTCCTTTCCTCTCACTCTTCATATAGACAAGGAATGGGGCAAAACAGAGAGGTGTATTTGTGTCCAGCTTGTGAACAGCTCATGAAGCTGGCATGGATACTTCCCAGTGTGGCTCCTGTAAAAATCTCTTTAGACAAGGGATGTTGCTATTGCCATGTATGTAGCTGTGCATACCAAGGGGTTCAGGGTGATCACCAACAGAAAGGACATTTACTTGGGTTCAGCAACCCTGTTGTAAGGAAGATGGGCAGGTATTTATGTCTGCCCCGTTTCCAAGGCACTTCAGGCCAGCTGCCAGCACTCTGCTGAGTGCTGTCTCATACCACAGTGCCAAATAAACCACACGAGTCCTCAAGAGAGGGTGAGCCCTGCTTGCCTCCCTGACTTAGACTGGATCCTGTACCGGGAACGTGGAGCTGGAGATATAAATAAAGGGATTACCAGGCTGATCTCATCCATATTCGGGCTGAATCTCATTCCAGAGTGTCTGTGTGGTTGAATTTATACATTTTATCTATATATAAGTAAAATTATTATCTTTTGACACAAAGTCTCCGTCTGAGTTGCCCAGGCCAGCCTTGAACTTCTAATCCTCCTGCCTTAGACTTCCAAGTAGCTGGGATTATGGTGTGTGCCATCGCACCTGGCTTGTTGCAATAATATTAATAATATCAGCTAAGGATTTTTTTGTGTTTTTGGTGCTGGGGATTAAACCTAGGGCCCCACACATTGCTAGACAAGTTCTGTATTGAGCTATATCCCATCCCTTTTTAAAAAGGGGGAGAGGACACTCAGCTCTCTGTTGCCTGGCTGTGCCTTGGGATTCTGGCCCACTGAGGTGTTGGTCCCTCTCTGAGAAATCATTGGAGGCTAGGACTTCACTTTCTGCTACTTTTACACCTCCCTTCCCTGGTAAGGATATCTTAATTGTCCAGTGTGTGGAGAATGGAGGCTTGCAATCTGGGACTTCAAAACCATACTCTTTTGCTTGTTTATACCTCTAAACTAATAAACAGGTTGTCTGAGCCATAATGGATTCAGGACCTAGCTTTACTTTTTACAAGTTGCGTGACTTTGAACACATTCTTAACTTCTCTGTCTTTGCTCTCTCAGCTACTGTGTTGATCAGCTTTCCATCCCTGTGACAAATTACTTGAGAAAATCAACTTAAAGGAGAAAAGATTTATTTTGGCTCATGGTTTTAGAGGTTTCAGTCCATGGTCAGTTGGCTCTATTGTTCTGGGCCTGAGGTGAGATATGGCATGAGGTGAGGAAAGGCATCATAGAGGAAAGCTGCTCTCCTTCTGGCATCAGGAAGCAGAGTGAGAGATTGATGAGGACAAGGTATACCCTTTCAGGGCACATTGCCAGTGACCTACATCCTCTAACTAGGTCCAGCCTCCTACAGTTTCACCACTTCCCAATAATCTGTTCAATTATGAACACATCAGTGGATGAATCCATTGATGCGATTAGAGCCTTCATGATCCAATCAGTTCCCAAAAGCTTCACCTATGAACATTGCTGCCTGGGGGACCAGGCTTTCAACACATGAAACTTAGATCTAAACCGTAACAGCTACAAAATGGGCACTGTACCTACCTTTTAAAAATGATTGAGTTAACACATCCCTGCTTAAGTAGGACACTTAGTACAGAGCCCAGCATGTACTAAATGCTCAGAAAAGCAGTGGTAGTTACCATCATGTTGTGCTGGTTCTACTTCTCACAAAAGCATTTGGGGAACTGATTAAATTCATTGAAGGATAGTGTCTGAATAATTGCTGCTCCACAAGCCCTTGTGTGTGTTAGCACAAGAGTATATAATTTTTGCCGGGTGCAGTGGCTCATACCTGTAATCGAAGCAGCTCGGGAGGCTGAGGCAGGAAGATTGGGGGTTCAAAGCTAGCCTCAGCAACTTAGCGAAGCACTAAGCAACTCACTGTATTTTAAAAGATAAAATAGGGCTGGGGAGTATCTCAGTGATCAAGTGCCCCTGAATTCAAACCCTGCATCCAAAAAAAAAAGAGTATATAATTTTCAAGGACTTTCAAGAAAAAGCCCAGTATCTGGAAGCAACTTCAAGGGAACATGAAGTCTTTATAGAAGACAATTTGAGGTCCAGAAACTCCTTTCCTTCCAAGGCAGGACTCCACAGGCCATCCAAAAGGCTGTGGTGACCATGTGTTGACCATGCTGAGCAGCCCTGTGTACCAACCTCTCATCCACAGCAGGCAGATCAGCCTGTGTGGCTCACCAGGTGGCCACTCCTGCCCAGCAGACAGGGCTGTGCAGGCCTTGGGGTGGAGGCAGCAGTGAGCCTCCATCTGCCTGCTTGTCTGCTTGTGTGTCTCTTCTAGCCAACACCCCACGTTTCATGGATGTGCCCATACCCAGCGCTTGCCCAGCCAGGGGCTCTTGTTAGGAATTCTATGAAAGCATAGGAATGAAGGGATGATTACATGGTAGATGAATTTATATGAGCTCAAACTGTGGACTGACAATGGCACTTGTCTGTTAAAATGAGAGGATGGAATGCAGGTGGTCTCAGTTATGGCTGGGAGTCCCCTGAAGTGGCAAGAGGAAGGAGATGTTCAGGAAGTTGGCACCCAACACCCCCTCACCCCAGGCATGATCCCCTTTTAAAAAAATTTTTTTTGGGGGGACTATTTGTAAATGGACAGAATGCCTTTATTTAATTAATTTATTTATTATGTGGTGCTTAGGATTGAACCCAGTGCCTCACACTTGCAAGGTGAGTGCTCTGCCACTGAGCTACAACTCCGGCAGCATGACCCCTTTATAAGCAGCACTTAGGGGCCACTTTGCCATGGATAACCCAGAAAAAGCTGGTCTAGCCTGGGGCCTTAGGCTATAGTGGGGTGAGCCTGTTTCTTGGGGTCAGGAGCAGAGCTTAAAAGGGGATCTTTGCTCCAATACTAGCCTGCTGTGGTTTACTGTAGTTGCTCCAGTACGACTTGAGTGACTTCCAGATTTCCAGGGATAGAGCTGGAGCTGTGGCGCAGAGGAAGAGTGAGTGCTTGTCTAGCAGGTGTGAGGCACTGGATTTGATTCTCAGCACCATATATAAATAAATAAAAAATAAAGGTCCAGATTTCCTGGGATAATTGTGGTAATAGTTTACACTATTGTGTTAGGAGTTGACTAACTTTGTCTTTAAGGGCCTGATAGTAAATATTTTGGGTTTTGTAGACTTTAGTTCTCTCTGGCAACTACTCCACTCTCCTATTGTAGCAAAAGCAAAACCACAAAAAACTCAATCAAACAAACAAGCAAACAAACCCAGCAGTCATATACACACATGTGAGTGAATGAACATAGTCAATATATAAACGAATGTGCTGAGTGTGTTCTAATAAAACTTTATTTACAAAAATAGGCAGCAGGGCCAGATTTGGCTCTAGGACCCTGGTTTGCCCTCTTCCTGCCTATAAGGATGCTAGTAATGTTACCTGACTTAATTTCTGGTTCAGCAAATTGTGATTATTGTACATAATACTTAATTCTGGATTTTTTTGGGGAGAGGGTGTAAGTACCCATTGATTACTCTGTCTTTTAGCACTTGGGCCAGTATTAGGGGAGGGCTGTGTCAAGTGGTTTTCCCACCATTTCTGAGAAGGGCAGTTGACCCTCATTCCCCAAAGTGGGGTGACCATGTTCCATCTGCCTGTCAGCCTGTCAGGGGCAGTTGTCTTCTGATGGACAGTGGCTAACCCGGGGCATGTAGAGACATTATTTATAGCATTCTGAGCTGTCACCTTCACCTTCTCCCAGTTCTGCCCTGAACAAGCACTAGAGGGATGTGGGAAAGTTTTTTAAAACTGCAATTTGTATACTTGCTTTTTTTTAAAAAAATAAACAGAATATATATAAAATTTTTTAAAATATAATTTTAATATTGCAAAGGTAAAGCATAAATTTTCTGTAGAAAATTTTAGAAACTATTAAGGAAATAAATAATTTCAAATGAATCTGTTGTCCTACCACTCAGTGAAAACCACATGCTTTTAATGTTTTATTGTTTTGTGACCTTTTTTCATGTGGGGACATGTGTTATGCTTTCTTATTTGCCATAAGTACCTTTCCCAGTGTCATTTAAACGGCTGTACCTGTGGATGTACCAGTATTCACCTAACACATCTTAGACCATGTGGGGATTTACATTCTTGTACTTGAAATAATCACATACATCCAATTTTAAGGTAATGCAATTTGAGGGGCTGGGGGAGGATTCTTGGATTGTTATCAGTCAGGATGGCCTGGGGAGGAGATGGGGACAGGGGGTTTCTGGTGTGGGGCATGGGGGAGGTGGAGTGCGACTGCCAGAGGCCTGTCTTCATCGTGAAGCATAGACTCACCAGGCCTGGCTGGGGCTGGCAAGGCAGACAGGCCATTTTTCCACTTTCTGTTCCTCTGGGTTCTTTTCATGGTATTCTTTTGCCTTTGAAGATGGATAGAGCCTGAGGATATATCTGACCTTGCTGACAGAGGCCCTGAGGCCAGATCTCACTAGACAGAAACCTGGAGTAGCCTGAGAGGTTTGAGTGATGGTCCCTGGTCTGTAATGTAAAAGGCTTAGGCAAAGGACAGATCTATCCAAGTTCATGGATTTGGGCTTGGAAATTTCCCAACACATTCATTTTCTGAGTCCTTGCAGGAAACAGTCAACTGGTGTTTCCTTTTTCTCAGAGAAAGAAGGAAAAAAATCTCAAAAGATATATGAGAACTTTTCAGGCTCCCTGCAAGGTAGAAATCGAGATGTCTGTGCTCAAAGTAAAAATAGGGTTTTCAGCTGGGAAGAAGCAGAAGGTCATTGGCTAGCCCCTTATGGTGTCTCCTCAAGGTCACTAAATAGGCCTTGCCTTAGTCTGCTTCAAGTGGCAGCTTTTGAGAGCCTTTGGGCTATTGTTTTTAAGCTCAGGCATTTCTGATTTCCTTTTTCAGGTTCTTGAAGGGATAGTGGGGAAAAGGAGGGCAACTTAAGGTTTCTACTTAAGGGGAAAGCCACACTTGGGGAGGGAGGTAAGATGGTGGAGACTTTAAGGAGGGATCTCTGGAGACTTCCTGCCTGTTCTCTGGTACGGACCTCTCCTCTGCTTCCAGGACTGGGGTTCTAGTAAGTTTTGAGGACCAGCAGTGTTGTAGCATGCTTGCTAGAAATGCAGATTCCCCATCCCCATTCCAGACTTAGGAAATTAGAAGCTTTGAGGTGTGGCCCGGCAGAGAGAGAGAGAGAATGTGTGTGTGTGTGTGTGTGTGTGTGTGTGTGTGTGTTTGGTTTGTTTTTTGTTTTAAACACATCCACTGGGTGAATCTGATAGAGACTAAAGCTCCAGGGCTACTGCCTCAGACCAGAAGCTCTGCGGAGGCCTTAGTTCTACTTAGTTTAAGTAGAGTCAGAGCTATGTGCCAGTTCTGTAGATGGCAGGCTTTCTCCAACCTGGAGAGACCAGCTGAGTTCATTTCATTTAACAGGTATTTATCACCTATGGGCTCCAACGCTGTGCTTGATGCTGGAGAGACAGGGAAGATGGAAAAACGGATGTGGTTCTTGTCTTGTGGTTGTCAGTCTAGTGTGCATGGAGGGGGATAGATTCACAGGCAGATTCAGAGCATGGTGGTGGCTGCAATGCTATGGGATACAGGGTGCTGGGGACGGCTTCTGGAGGAGCTGACAGTTGAGCTCACAGTCCTGTGATGAGGGGAGGAAGTGCACTTGTGAGCATGGAGGGAGCCCCCTGGGTCCTAGGAATAGGTTGGAACACACACTCAGTGGAGGGAAGGAGGCAAGTGTGAAGGGGAGGTGGGGGGCTGGGTCAGGAAGGTTCTTTCAGCCTCTTAGAATTCTCAGAGAAGCCACGAGGCCTGGGGGCTGGGGTTGGGGCCAGCAGCATAGGAATGCATTGGGGGAAAAGAAGGTGGTGGGTGGGTAGAGCTGAAGGTAGAGGCTGTTGCGTGGCCCAGGTGGGAACATGCAGGTGGATTGGGGCAGGTGAGGAGGGTTGGAAAGCTGCAGGTGGTGGTGGTGGTGGCATGCCTCAGGATGGGGAGCCCTGGACAGTGGGGGAGGGGTGATGAAGGCAGCTTTGGACCTGTTGAGTTTGCGGTGTCTGTGGGATGTTGGGTGATGTTGGAGCAGCAGAGGGCTGGATGCAGCTTGCTTCAAGGGAGGTGTCTCAGTACGGGCTCTGCCCTTCTTCCCCCACCTCCCAGGACAAAGGGCTTCCTGTGCAGTTGGCACTGGGTTGTTATACCAGCCATCCCAAGGCTGTGGTGGCAGCTGTGACTAGGAAGGAACTGAAGGAGGTGGGCCTTGGATTTTGGAGGTTAAAGGTACCACTGTTTTGCTTGCGTGGGAGCTGGTCTGCAATGCTGTGTAGGCATAAAGAGGATTGAACAGCTGCTTAGTAAATTGATTTTTTAAAAAATGTTTATTTATTTGTGGATGAACTCACAGTCTCTTCATTTATTTTTATGTGGTGCTGAGGATTGAACCTAGCCTAGTGCCTCACACCTACGAGGCAAGCATTTTACCACTGAGCTACAGCCTCAGCCCTCGTAAATTCTTAACACACCATCCTCAGCTTGCTGTCACTTCATGAGAGGAGACAGGTGACAGATGGTACATTCTGGCTGTGAAGGGGAAAACTGGAGGTTCATGTAGGAACCCCTGCTAGCATGAATTCCTTCCACATGTGGGTGCTGAGTGGATGTGTGTGTGATGTGTCCGTTTGCTTTATCCTTGTCAGGCTTGCTGTTTTGTTTATTTTTAAAAAGAGGGGCTGGGGATATAGCTCAGTTGGTAGAGTGCTTGCCTCACATGTACAGTGTTCAATCCCCAGCACCAAAAAAATAAAAAAATAAGTAAATAAGAAGAATACGACTCAAATTCTTTTTGGCCAGGTAAGCATCCCTAGGGGGTTTTCAGTTCTGGTGATTAGATTTGAAAGTTCCGTGTTCTATATAACTTTCAGCTGGAGCCTGCTCTCCAGCATGGCTGAGTGGACTTTCTGGAAGCTCTTTAGGAGGGTCAGAGAGCAAAGGTCAATGGGAAGATATCCTCATAGAGCTTGGGGACTCTCATGACCGTGCATGCCACCTTGTGCTTTCTCAATTCCTGTCCCCAAGGAATAGGAAGCTGCATTTATTCCAGTTCTCTTTCTCTCTAGAGAATATCTTTGTTTATTTGCTTAATAGCAGTTTAGTACAGTAGGGCCAGAAAAGGGCCTGACCCCTCTCCTCCTGAGAAGGGATGAAGAGGCCGAGTCACACAGCTGGTGGTGACAGAGCTGGGGCCCCTGTCCAGGCTCTGAGAGCAGTCTTTTCTACTTGGGCAGGTATTTCTGGTGCATCTGCTTCTGATCCTGTCATATTAGCACCAGCTGGCCTCTGGCATCTCCCTGGAGTCTGCCCATTATAGATGTGCCTACATGCCACCGCACTCTGGGTGCCCCAGGCTGGGGCATGTTCATCCCAGGGCCTGCAGGGACTAGCCGGAGTAGCAGGAGATGTTAGTGAAAGAACAACAGAGTGACTTTTCTTTTTCTATAGTTCCTAGCTAATGGGCATTCCCAAATGTGAGCCCATCCTCCACCCCTACCACGCAGTTTGTGACCACCCAGAACTTTCAGCTTCCCCTACTCAGAGGTGAGTGGCCAGGCACTGAGGCTTCCTGAGCTAGAATGCTCCATTTTTGGGTTTCTCATTGGTGAGGTCCCAAAAATCACTACAGGGACCAGCAGGTTGCAATGGGCAGGGGGACTGTTGGTCCCAATGAGGGTCTTGATGCTTGTAGATGAAATCATGGTGCTTTTGTATTAAATGTGTTTGGGGGGCTTTTCTTTTTTTTTTCATTTAAAGTGTGTCGAACATGCATGCCCCAGAGTTGCTGATTCTCTAGGCATTCCTAGAGGGGTTTGTGACAACAATTCAGGATGGTTGAATTATGGGTCATATTGGGATTGTGGTCAATTAGAAATAGGGTTTTTGAGACCCAATTTTTGAAAACCAGAGTTGAGAAAAATTGTGGAAAGATTTATCCTTCTGGTAGTTTTCCCCTCTGCTTCTTTGAGGGCAATGTCTCCCTTGCAGAAAATTTCCTATGTTGATAAGGGTGTGAGTGGTTGGTTCACTTTGTACTGTGAGGGAGGTTGGGGTGTAATCCTGCATGGCAGGTAAAAAATATTTGCCGAAGGTGGGTGGGTAGGGGCTGGCTGTGGTGGTTATGAGATCCGGGTGTTAATCTCACAAATCACTGATTGTGTTTATTAGTGATGTCTGTGAGAAAAACAAGTTTTGCCTCACAGTACTCATGTAAAGAACTTTCTTTCCATTGGTGCTGGCTCTAGGGCCAGTATCTAGGGTGAGACTTGGCACTGATTGGAAGTTCCCTGGGAATGTGAGATGTAGCCATAAAGACAGGAAGAAAAACATAACAAATTTTTTTTTTTTTTTGTACTGGGAATTGAGCCCGGGGGTACTTAACCACTGAGCCACATCCTCAGTCCTTTATATTTTTTATTTTGAAACAGGGTCTCACGAAATTACTGAGGCTGGTCTTGAATTTGCGATCCTTGTGCCTCAGCCTCCCAAATCACTGGAATTACAGTGCCACCACTCCCGGCTTAAATATTTTTTTAATTTTGAAAGTAGGATATGTGGGGCTGGGGATGTGGCTCAAGCAGTAGCGCGCTCGCCTGGCATGCGTGCGCCCCGGGTTCGATCCTCAGCACCACATACAAACAAAGATGTTGTGTCCGCCAAAAACTAAAAAGTAAATATTAAAAAAAAAAAAAAGAAAGTAGGATATGTGAACCAAAATTAAAAGGTTAGGAAGATACAGAAAGAGACAGTTTTTCATAGTTCCCAAATAGAGGTGTAATTTCAGCTTGCAACAGACTTCGGTTTTGTCAACAAGTTAGAAACCAGAAGAATTAGGACTCTGTTGGGTCCCGGATTCACCTTACTGTTGGTGTGGGACCTTGAGTGGCTTTTTAAAATTGAACTTCCATTAGTGGGCCAGGCTGGCTACATTGGCCAAAAAGTTCGCTTACCATATTCACTGTGGTAAAACTTTAGTATGTGGTTATGTCAACCTGGGTGTAAAAGTCAGGCAGAAAGAGTTTGAAGTCTGAAAACAAAGTTTAAATTTTTAAAATAGGTCTTAGGAGAATGTTCTGAGGAAGATTGTATGTCAGGTAGTAGGTGAGGTGAGGAATTATCAGGTCTCCCCACAGGGCAATGCCTGTCCTGGTTGTCCAGATTGATTAAAGGTGAGCCAGAGGAAGGCCTGTTTGTGAGGACCTTGTACCTGGTGGATGGTCCTGAGACCACTGACAGGATCCTTCTGAACAAATATGACCGGGGCCTCTGCTTCTGCTACCACGTGTTCCTGACATCTCTTTCAAGAACCTTCTCCCTCTCTAGGGTCTAGAGGGCCCTGGTGGGTGCTTCTACCCCTAAGGGTAGGAACTGAAGAGCATCTGTGTGTGTCAGGGGTGGAACTCTGGACTGCCAGTTGAAAGCTGGCCCCAGGCCACTTGAGTCATGATTGCACGCTGTCTTCCCCATCCTAGACATTTGGTCTGTGGGGATTACCCTTGTCTATTGCCATTCATTTCAGGAGTGTAGAGCAGAGCCCAGTGTGTGACATGGCACCCAGTGATGGGTTGGGCCAGCTCCCATCCCTGTCTCACATCTTTTTCAGTGGTCACCTTCTCCAAACCTCCCTGGCTTGGATTAGAATGTGAGTGGTTACTTGTGTCTGCGTCATGTCCTGTCCCTGTGAGTTGGTGGGCCACGCGTTTGGAGAGGCAGCATGGTGTGGTCCCAGAGCAGGCCAGGGCTGGGTTGGGCCCCAGGGCTACTATTGAGGAGCTATGTGACCTTGGCCAGTTAGTTAACTGCTCTGGTTTGTTTTTCTCACTTATAAACCAGGGTCAATAATAACCATGTCATTGACTGTTTATAAGATGTTACATGGTAGCAGCCCCCACTCGTAGGGAAGGTGTAAGCTAAGGCATGTTATGGCAGCTCATCCCTGTGTGCCCAGGGCCTGGGCAGTAGTGGGTTTCTCTGATTATCATGACAGTTCTTAGGAGCAGAGCTGATCCCTGCAGGGATCTCTGGAGTGACCAGGGCTGCTCCCTGAGAAAGGAAGGGAGGAGGGAGCTGTCTTCAGATGTCCCTGGAATTCTGGTTAGGGAGCCTTATCATTGTCCTTGCACAGTCTCCCCACCTGTGGTGCTGTCAGTGTGACGAGAGGATGGAACTCCAGGGCCCCCCTCATCCTGTCCCTCCCTCCTCAGCCTGCCCATGTTTGTTCATGCAGCTCTCCTGCCTGAAGCACCATCCACACCCTTCTCTGCCTCTGACTTGCTGTCTCTGGGCCTTGCAGCCGCTCCTGCCACCTCTGCTCACCTGGCCAGACAGGTCCCCCTCCCCTCCCAGCCAGGGAGCTCCTGGATGCTGCAGTGGGCTGTCCTGCTGTTCTTTTCCTGCAGCGTCCTCCTGCCCTGCCATCCCTGTGTTACCAGAACTTATCTGAGACCCCAGCATGTAGCCCCTGGAGTAGTCAATGACACACCAGGCTGTACCTGACTTCACTCCGTCTAGCAGTTTTCAGTGTCTCTGACCTACATTAAGAAATACACTTTATGCTGTAACCCAGTAGACAGAAGAGGGAGAGAGCTGGACACACACAACCAGCAGAATCCATTTCTGTGACAGGCTCCTGAGGGGTTTCCTGGTGCTCCCTCCCACACTGGGCCATTTTGTTCTTAATGTGCCGTGGGTCTGGTCTGCAGTTTGCAAACATTGGCTTGGTAACTAGGCGAGGCCCAGGGGGCTTGATGGAGGTGGGGGTCAGGGAGGGCTCTGTACTTTCCTCAGTCTGGGTGTCTGTCAGAGACTTTATTGGAATAAGTAAGAGTGCTTGGGACAGGACAGGCACCCCTAAGCTACTAAGTGTTGGGACACAGCTATTGTGAGGGGACGACTCTGGAAGTGGGATGCCCTCCTCCAACATGAAGTTTTGGTCTGGAGGAGAGAGCACTAAACTAGGAGTCAGCACACAGTTCAAGTCCTGTCACTTGATCTCTCTGAGCAGTTACTTCACCTCTCTGTGCTTTGGGATTTTCACAGGGTGTCGAGGCCCAGGTGAGGTAACGTGGCAGGTGAGCACAAGACAGTCAACTCAACAGCTGTTAATTCTGCTCAGCACTGTGGAGAATTGGGAGTCCCCAAAGTCTACCTTGAGCCCTGGGCCTTTTATTTACCCTCAGTCAGCTTTTATCAGAAGGGAAAATCTGTGGGGGAAAAAACCAAAAAACAAAACCACACAACCAGCTGCCTTCTGCCCAGAGTTGGGTGTGGAGCTGGTCAGTGAGGTGTAGCCTGTGTGAGGTGTGGCACCCTGTCCCTGACTTGGCCTTCTCTCTTCCAGCCCTGAAGGATGGCTGCCATGTTGGGAGATGCCATAATGGTGGCCAAAGGCCTTGCCAAGCTGACCCAGGCGGCCATGGAAACCCACCTGCAGCACTTGGGCCTTGGTGGGGAGCTCATCATGGCAGCCAGAGCTCTGCAGTCCACAGCCGTGGAGCAGATTGGCATGGTCTTGGGGAAGGTGCAGGTAAGGAGGCTATCCCAGCAATGTGGGGAGCGCTGATGGGAAGAGGGCCAGACCTGGAGCTCCTGGTGAAGCCTGGGGTGTAATCAGGACACAGATACTTGGGGACTAGTCTTGTGCACAGGGCTTGAGAGCCCAGTGGCCAGCATGTCCTGCTGTCCCAGGGCAGGGCCCCTATGTGAGGGTGTGGTCACTTAGTAGCAAAATGCCATTGACTGGGCTAGAGTTGTGGCTCAGTGGTAGAGCACTTGCCTGGCACATGTGAGGCGCTGGGTTCGATCCTCAGCACCACATAAAAATGAATAAATAAAATAAGTGTACTGTGTCCATCTACAACTAAAAAACTATTTTAAAAAAATGCCATTGACTGGGAGGCTTAATTAGCAAATATTTATTTCTCAGAATTTTGAGGCCAGAAAGGCCAAGATGAAGGCGCTGGTAAATTCAGTGTCCAAAGACCTGTTTCCTAATTCGTGGTTGGCACCTTCTTGCTGTGTCCTTACATGGCAGATGGAGGGCCAGGAGCTCTCTGGGGTCTTTTTTATGAGTACCCTAGTCCAGTTCATGAGGGCACCCTCATGACCTAATCATCTCCCAAAGGCCCCTCCTCCTAATGCAGCACCCGGGGGTTAGGTTTCAACAGGGGGATTTGGGGGCATACACACGCAGTACATGGCAGGCCCCCGGTGTTGATTGGCCTGGCTCAGTCTTTGAAGGCTCTTCCTGCTGAGCCTCCTGAGCTTCAGCTAAGAGCTGACCTCCATTTTCTCCTTTCTTTTGCTGAGCACCTCTGGGCACCTGACTTGGGGGTGCCACTCTTTTCCAAGATGGCGGCTGGCACAGCCCTGCTGAGGGCAGCTTCGTCTTTGGCCTCCATCTTGTCCCCCCTGTCTGCGGAGGGGGCGGAGGCGGAGAGAAGCCTCTGCATCTTCCATCTAAGACATGGTTTTTAAGCAAAATTGAGTGCTGCAAAGTGTAGACAGGCCTACCCAGGCAGGGCATTGCCCACTGTGGTGTCCCTCTGTTCCTGATAACCTGAGGGTCTGAGGAAGCTGTGTGTATTGGTAGTTGTTGCAGTGACCGCCTGGCTCCTCATTCCTTCCGTTTCTGACCTGTGACTGGCTGACCTCTGAACAAAGGTCACCATGCTTCTCTGGCCGTGAGGTTGTCATAGTTCCCAGGACTCTGCTCAGTCTTAGGCGTGGGATTCCCAGCTCCTCCTCTGCTGGGGTTAATGGTGGTACAGTGTCTCTTTTGCCCTACACATAGACCTTTAACTTTTAAGTGTCCCTCATTATGTCCTGGGATGGGGCCAGGCTTGGATGCTTACCCCATTTTCTCAGAAGAGAAAACTGAATCTAAGCAGTTTGTTACCAGACCCATGATAAAGTGACAGGGCCTGAATCCTTGCGCTGCCCCCAGTCAAGATCCCTGCTATTGCCTGCCCTCTGCCGACATTGGGCTGTGGCCCCAGCTGTCTTGCTCGATGCCTTCTGTGGCAAGGAGCCCTCGCCTTTCTGTTGGCTGATCTGCCTGTGGAACCCTCCGAGTTCCAAATGAGGTTGCCCTAGTTCCCTGGGCCCACCCAGAAGTGAGATAGTGTGCTAGACCTGGGCAGGCCTTCTCCACCAGCGCCAGAAGGGCCTCTGCCCAGGATCACTCCCCTCCCATAAGCCTGAGCCCCTGTGTCTGGGAGAGGCAGGGCCATCCCCCAGAACAGCTCCTGGGGTAGGAGGGAGTAACCATTCACCACTGTGAAGGAGGTACCTGAGGAGGATGACTGTTTTGGCTTATGTTTGTTCCCTAGCACTTAGATTTATGGTTGCCACCCCCCGCAACCCACTCCACCCCAAGAAAATGAAGGTTCAGTGACTCTAGGAACCTACCTGCTTTCATCTCCCCAAGGGATTTGTTCACACACTATTTGGTAGGCACTTACAGAGTGCCTCTGAGGCACTGGGGATCCTTCACTGCCTGAGGGGTTCCACCACCAGCTTGATGTCAGCTTCCCGTTTGGGGATTTTTTGTGGGTGTTGTGGTTGGGTTTTTAGGAATGTGGTGGCCTCTTGGTGGAATCCAAGGCCATGTGGCCATCATGCAGTTAAGAAGTAGGAAGGGCCCCTGCCATGGCTTATGCACCTTGCCCCAGACTCCTTGCTCTAGGGCTTCACTGGCCATCTGAGAGATGCCTAGTGAGTCCAAATGTGATCAATTTCTATTATGAGAAAAGTAGGTGACCTAGGGTATTTGGCAGGGCAAACCTTGGCTTAGGACCCCTGCTCTGCCATTTGATGGCTGATAGCTTTGTCAATCACATTAACTCTCAGCCTTAGTTTCCCTTTGTGAAATGACAGTAATAGACCGTCCTCTTCTTAGGCTGATGAGAATATGAAGATTTGGAATCTCCTCCTGGTTTTGCATAACCTGTGGGAAGCATGTAGCCTGATGATTTCACTTGAACCAGGGAATCCAGGCCACTGGCTTCAGGACTTGGTGCTATCTAATTATAGCCTCCTTGGGCAGGTTCCTTGGCCTTGGCTTTGACCTGTGTCACTCAGGCTGCAGGGGTTCTATTTTCAGTTGAGGAAGTAGCAAAAAAGGGTTAGGGACTCACTTAAGGTCATTCCAGGTTCAAAAGTAGAAAGAATCAGTGCCCCAGAGGTCAGGCCTGGGTGACCATTATGAAGAAAATACAACGTGTCCTGTGTTCCCTTTCCCCTGCATCAGGAGCTCCCAGGCCCAGCAGGCCCAGTCCTGGTTGTGACACTTCTCCTCTGAGAAGCTCTTAACTGCACACCCTTGTTGACTGGAGTTCATGTCTGCAGTGAGGTGCTGGCCTGGAGTGGGTCGGCTGCTTCCCATCTGTGCACCCCTTCGCCCTGGCTGGCCCTTGGTGGTGGTTTCCTCTGAAAGCTTTTCCTTTCCCAAACCTCTGCAGCCCCCTCCCTGGCTGCCTGTCTGGGACCACACGGGTCCTGGCTCCTGGGCTGGGAAGGGGGCCGTGGGTCTTGGGTGTAGCATGGTGTTTCCTCTGAAGGATTGGAGAGGTGGGGAGTGGAGTTCTGTCCTGTGGTTCTCTCACATTGGCCTTTATTTCCTGCAGGGTCAGGATATGTATGGAGAGACTGAGGCCACTGAGAGCTTTGACGACCTTGAAGCAGAGGTCCACTTCTCAGGGACACAGGCGTCTGGATCTTCTGCAGATTTCTCTGTCACCTCCACTCTTGACCAGTCATTGTCTCCTCCTCTGGGTCATGCCCACAGCGAGGGCCCAGCTCCTGCCTATGTTGCCAGTGGACCCTTTAGGGAAACTGGGCTCCCGGGCCAGGGAGCCTCCCCTCTGGGCAGAGTTAACGGGAGACTCTTTGCAGAACCCAGAGACTTATTCTCTGCCCCCGGCTTCCAGCGAAGGTTCTTCCACCAGGACCAGTCCCCAGTGGGGGGCCTCACGGCTGAGGACATTGAGAAGGCCCGGCAGGCCAAGGGTCGCCCTGAGAGCAAACCACACAAGCAGATGGTGTGTCTGGGAGGCCCCTTGGTGTGGGGCTGGGCGGTTCCCACTCACAGTGGTATTGATGTCAGCTTCCCGTTTGGGGATTTTTTGTGGGTGTTGTGGTTGGGTTTTTAGGAATGTGGTGGCCTCTTGGTGGAATGTGCTATCAGGTAGAACTGCTGCCTTTTGGGGTGGAATGGGATGTGGGGGCAGTGTGAACCCCCCGAGGTTGGTCTTATCCCTGTTTGCTGATTATATAAGTCTTTCTCTTCTCCCTCCAGCTCAGTGAGCGGGCTCGGGAGCGGAAGGTGCCAGTTACACGAATTGGGCGGCTGGCCAACTTTGGAGGTAAGGTGGCCGTGTGTGCTCTGCTGCCAGATCAGTCCTGGACAAGGAAAGCTGGGGCTACTGTGGGGCCTGCATGGAGGTGGGAGTGGGTGGGGACCCAGCCATGTTCTGGGATGGGGGAGCAGGTGGAGGTATCTGCCCTTGCATTGACTGTTGGGGGAATGGATGTTTTCCACAGGCTGATGACCCAGTTTCTGGTTCCTAGCTCTGTCTGGGCTCACCCCTAGGGCTGGAGTGTGACTGATCCCTTGCCATGAGCTGCAGCCTGAACTCCTTGGCAGGTCTCACTTGGGAGGGGGAGTCTCTGCAGCATCACCCTTTCCTCCTGCCCTAGCCTCACTCTTGATAGCTGTTTGGAAGCCTCTCCAGGAAGGAGGCTGCTTTCGAAGTCTCTTCCATCATACATGCTGGTCATCAGTGCTGCCTCTTCTCTTTTAAAAGCCCCCCCTGTACTAGTCCGCTTCCCCATCACTGTGATACGATACCCGAGATAATCAACTTAAAAGGGGGAAAGATTTATTTTGGCACATGATTTCAGAAGTTTCATTCCATGGTAGCTTGAGTCTGTTTACTTTGGGCCTGTGGTGACCCAGTACCTTGTGGCAAGGGCATGTGTCAGGAAGAGCTGCTCACTTCATGGTTGTCAGGAAGTGAAGAGATAGGAGGGGCCAGAGTCCTGGTATTCCCTTCAAGGGCACACGGCTGATGGCCTAACTTCCTTTCACTAGGCCCCACCTCCTAAAGGTCCACAGATGGAGACCGAGCCTCTAACACACGGTCCTTTGAGAGCACTCAAGGTCTGGATATGGCATCCGTCCTTCTTGTCCAGGACTGGCTGTTGGCAGGGGCCCACACACTGCTCTCCCGACAGCAAGGTGCTCAGGAGTTTGACCAGCGTGTGTGTTCTATGTTAAGTGTACAGAGCAGACTAATTGGGTAGTTTTCCCAGTGGTAATGTTTTGTTCCATAATTGTCATCTTAAAATTTGGCATCCTCTGCTTCTTTACTGTTCAAGAATTTAGTAAAAAAGTGTCATTTGGGTTAAAGCATGGGTTAGCCTTTCAAGCAGTTCCTCATAGGCCATAATAACTTCCTGGGGTTCTTCCACCAGAATGTGTTTGAGAGTCACTGTCATGATGGCCTTTGATGGTCCCGCAGAGACTTGGCCTGCTCCTACCTTTGCACGTGGCCAGTAGTTGTCCAGCACTTATTTCTGTTCCTGGAGGTTCTCCTTGTCCCTGTGAGTTGGAGGCAGAACACCTGTGGTTTTCCTCTGTAACCCTCCTCCTCCTTGCTTCACTGTCACCTAAGGTGAGCCCTGTGCCCAGGAGGCTGAGCTGACTGTTTTAGGCTGGGTGTGATCCTCTTCTGGGAGTCTGCGAGGGGCAGGAGAAGAGGCAGTGGGGTAATGAAAGCCTCTGTTTGGGAAACGTGGCCAGAATGAAAGTCTTGATGGCAAATTAGAATTCGACGCAACACATGAAGCCCAGGTAAGGCTGGCAGGTTAAGGGCAAGACTGAAGTGGAAGGAGTTACATGGGAAGATGTGGAGGAAAAAGAAGAACACAGGGTGGACAGCTCTCAGAGGGTGGTGATATGGGCAGCCAGAGGGAGCCTGGGTTGGGGTGAGGAGAAGCCCTGGTCTTGGCAGGAGCTTTGCACAGTCAGAGGCCTCTTGAGCCTTTGTTGACAGCACCTGGAGCCATCCTGGGGAGTGTGCTGGAGGTTGCCTACAGCTGTGATGTGGAGCAGCCCACATTGTTGTCCAAGCAATCGGCAGGTAATATTTCAGGTTGGAGTTGGCAGGATTGGAGCAAACAGGAGCCCAGTCATGAAAGAATGTGCTCTTCTGGCCTCAAAGGCAAAGTTGCAGCCATCTGTCCCACCCAAAGGGTTTCAAACTGTAAATTATGACCTTTTAATGAATGCAAAGTCAAAAAGTCAATTAAGTGGACGTAACTCAGTGGTAGAGCACTTGCCTTGCCTGTGCCAGGCCCTGAGTCCGAGCCACAGCACACACCACACCACACCACATGTGCGCGCGCACACGTGTTAAATGGAAAGAATTTGAATAGGAATGATCAGAATTAATATCATTGATCCTTATAACCATACACATTAAGAAAGGATTATTTTTGTTTCGGAGACATGGACACACGGTGTAAGTGTGCCCTTCTCCACGGTGTGAAACGCGAGGCTCACTGGTGAGTCCACACAGTTTGAAGCAATGTTGTTCTACCTAGTTCTGAAAATACTTTTCACCTTTCCCCCCCCATTAGAGGTGACATGTTTTTGAAACGTAGACTGATAGGGGATGAGTTTTTACGATGGAAGTAGGAAGGAAGGGGCTTGCTGTAGATCTGAGGCAGGTAGCATTGCTGAAGGGACGCAGACAGGTATTTGAGGAGGTTAGCTGTGGGTGGTTTGCAATTTCAGTGGCTCTTTTTGATGCTGAGATGTTGATTGAAATCCTAAGTCCAGTTTGGCTATGAGACATGACTATGACGCTATGGGCAGCATGGTCTTTGGATATTAGAGTTTGCTAAAGAAATTGTGAAACATAGGGTCATTTATTGGATTTGGGGTCAGAACTGAACTTCAGGTAACTGCAGAAGAACAAAGGACCTTTATCCTCCCAAGATAAAGGATGAGAGGGTGAATACCTCAGTTTTGTGAAAGCTTGCTGTACCTCTTGGTTTCCAGACAATGGTCGAGACCCTGCTGTGGCTTGCCAGGGGTAGTGCAGAGCGTCCCATGGTGGTGATGCCCTTGGTCACTTGGTTGGAGGAGGGTGGCAGAGTAGTAGGGGCTGGTGGGTCAGGGAATGTCCACCCCCTCTGTGCAGAGTCATATTCTCCAGCCTACTGGCATGATACCTCCTTTGCTGATAGGGCTGTGTCTAAGGCTGACCCTGTTAGGTCTCACCTCAAGGACTATCATGCAGTGACACTAGGGTGCCCAGGGACTTTTTCTTCCTGCTAGTCCTCTTCCGGGTGCATGTTGACTGCAGTGAGATAGATGAGCTCTGGATGCAGAAGAAAAGGTGCAGCCTGCCTCTGCTTTCTCAGGAGGAATCTTGAAAAGGGGCTTTTTGTGTATTTTGCCGCTCAGAAACTCGGTGTCACAGGTGAGAGTATTGTTATTCACTGTAGCTACAGAGGAGGAAGCTGAGCTAGGACATTGTCCAGGCCACATGCATGTTTGTGACAGTCCTAGGACCTCAGCCCAGGCCTCTGTCATGTATGTGGAAGTCTGAGCTGACTGGCCCTGTGGTTCGGCCACCTTGTTCCCCCGACAGCCAGCAGAGGAGCCGTGTGAGATGTCCCCACCTCTTCACTTGTCCTCTTATGGGAATGGAGGACAGATCTGAGAATCTGTGAGAACAAGCCTTGGAGAACTTCTCTCCTGCTCTTTCCTGTTTCCCTTGCTTCTGTGTGGAGGCTGAAGCCCCCTCCCCAGGCCCTGTCTTCTCCTGGGGCTCAGGGTGGCTGTAGGATGCCAGATGGTGGTAGAGACAGAGACTGCATCACCAAGGATTCTGGAAGCAAAGGAAAATATCCCTGACCCTGTACTGTGTGTGGATCAGATGGATCATTCGATGTGTTAAGGAAAACAGGACCTGGGCTTGGGGTGCCGTTCAGTGGTAGAGTGCTTATGCAGCATGTGTGAGGCCCTGGGTTCTGTCCCAGCACTGCAAAAAAAAAAAAAGGCTCAGGACAGTGGCTGGCACAGTGTGTCATGTGAATGTGCTGCTGGGGTCATCCTTAGGTACGTGTGCCCCTTGCCACTGCAGCCTCCCTTCACCTTGCGGTGTGAACAGGTGAAGCCAAGGCTGCAGGATCACTGCACTGTGGGTGTGTCTGCCCTCAAGTGCTTTCCATCCAGCCTCTCAGAAAGGGCCCCGTTTGTTAGGAGGTGTTTTGTGTTTTGCTTTTTTCACTTCCGGTATCTGGGAAGAATCCCAGGGACTACTCAGGGAGGACCTTGCTTGGCTCTGACCTCCAGAGGGACTGGAGGGAGGAAGAGGCCTCTCAGGGGAGGCCTGGGCTCCCAGATATCATCACCCTGAGCAGGCCCAGGGTGCCCTGGCTTTGGGGAGCCCTGCTCCCTGCTACTCCTTACTGCAGAACCTTCTTTGTGAGAGATGGCGGGAGCTTTCTCAGAGCAGGCAGGCACCTTCATAGGCCAGGAGGGAGGCTTGGCTGCTGACAGGGACCTTGGGGATATTTTTCTTCAGGACTTCTTTTGTGGGCTAAGCATCTTAGAACAGGGAGAGGTGCTCTTTCCTGAGGTCTCAGGGTGCAGAGGTGGGACCCTCCTGGAGGGGCAGAAATTTGAGTGTGGGCACCTCATGATGATGGGGGGGCATCCTAGCTGAGCCATCCATCTTCCTGGAACTGCCACCAAGTCCCACCTATTTCTGGAAAAATGCAGAACTCGCTGGGGTTCTGAGAGTCCCAGGTCCAGGATAGGTGTGTGTGGGAGGAGCCAATTTATTCTAGATTTATTGAGAGCAGGAGCTGGAGAGGCCAAGGTCAAAGCTTTTGGCCACCTGGGCTCATTTTCATTAGCTGGGCTGTCTGCTGTGGGGAACCTGTCTGTCTGTGTGGCACTGGGACTGTCCTGGGGGACATATAGGGCCATTGAAGAAGCCTGAGCTCTCCTTTGTAGAATGTCCCTTTGAGGATTTGTTTAATGACAGGTTCTTATCATTACGGAGCATTGGCTCTGTCTGGGAGCATGGAAATGGCCAATTTGACAGAACATTTGAGGGGTTCAGCCACAGGGTAATGGGGGAACATACTTCTGCCTGCAAGGGACCAGGCTGAATGACTGACCTCTGATGACATCTGCCTCTTTTGTGGACTTGTCTCTGGACTTGGTCTAGGCAGAGAAGAATCTGGATGCAGAAAAACATTACTGAAGATTGCTAAGGTGTGAAGGTCAATATTATCTGCTATCTTACTAAGATAGCGAGCAGGGTAGGGTGAAGTAGGCAGGTGGTAGAAAATTAATGTTTAATCAGGGACTCCGCCTCCCAGCTCTGTGCCCAGTGCCCTCTGGAGCTGGGGCTAGAGATACGTCAAAGAGAAGACAGCTGGTGTACCCACCAACATCTAGACCTGCCCTCGGTGGTGTGTTTACTCTCCTGCCTAAGGACATTTACAGAAGCTGGCTTCTTCCTGCAGTTGCCAGAGCTTGACTTGGTGACAGTATATTGCTTCCAGTACACTGAGCCTTTGAAATGTGTCTGGTCTAAAATGCTGAGAGTATATATAATCCATTCAGTATTTTGAAGACTTAGTATAAATGCATACAAATGTAAAATATCTCTAATAATTTTATGTTTATTACTTATTGACATGATTCTATTTTGGATATATTGGGTTAAATGAGATATATTAGAATTCATTTCAGATATTTCTTGCTTTTTTTAAAGTGGAGCTATTAGAAAATTTAAAGTATCTATGGCTTATGTTAGATTTCTTTTGCTTGGCACTGGCCTGACCATTTTGAATAGGCTCACTGTAAATAAAACGCTCTTATAACAATACCATTTGTAACAAACAGTACCCTGTGCCTGCCCTCCTGTGAGCACTTTTACCCCTTCAATCCTTACAACCTGGGGTGAGGCAGGAGCTGCTGTCACAGCCCATGAAGTGGAGGGTGCACTGCCACCTAGTGGTTGGTAAAATGTATTGAAAAACATTTTTTAAATTGAGTTAAGTTCTGACTTTTAAATTTCTTTTTCATGAGATACACTTTTTAGTAAATAGAATATTTTCTTAAAAGTAATGCATCATCACTATAGAAAATTTTTAAAATGAAGATATGGATGTAGATTCCCTTGCTTCTTAAACAGCACCCAGTGGCAGCCACCCATTCTGGGCAGGTTGTGCTCCTGGAGGCTGCTCACCCTGAGGCTGCTCATCCTTGGGCAGATGGTATCTTTCCTCCAAGTCAGCGTGCTCATCACATGCTCATCATTTTCTCCACTAATTGTGTGCCTGCCCTGGGCAGCCAGCAAGAAGTGAGTTTGAAGTGAGAAGACACAGACCCTGAGCAGCTGCAGGGGCTCTCTCTGATGCAGGCTGAACCTGCTGGGCTCCAGGAGATGGGTTTTACTGAACGGTGGGGACTGTCCACGATTTTACTTGTGGACAAACAGGGTGTTAATGAGTTTTGATTTACAAGATTGCAGAAGGGATTGCGAGGGCCCTGCTGTCCTCAGACTACTGTCAGTGCTGGCTACCAGGAGGGCAAGGTGGGAACTGCAGCTCCCTCAAGTCCCCATGGGCTTGTGATGGGGACAATCCTTCTTCTGAGTTTGCAGATGGTTCCAGCTCCCCCCACCGATTGCTTTACATTACTGCAGGGATTCCTTAGAGAATTCTAGGTTCCTGGAGGCTTTTCCTCCAGACTTGAAGCCGGTGGTACATGCCTCAGTGGGTGCCCTCTGTTGCCAGGTGCCTTGGCCCACAGACCATGCCTGGTGCATCTTCCCATTTGTGCCTGTTCTTCTCAATGTGTTTCCAGCAGGTGCCACCTGGGGGTCTGTGTGTCTGCCCCAGGTCTGTAGGTTACCAGAGGTGATGGAGGTGGGGGATGCACAGACTTTTTCACAGGAAACACCTCCCTAATGTTCTCTTGAAACCACTAATGGCTATTTCCCACCCCATCCCCCTTTTCAAAATACCGAGTGCCAGCAAGAGGGTTCCTGGTGAGCTACAGCAGTGTCTGCCTGGACCTGGTGGCAATGGTGGCCCCAGCCCTGTGTGAGCACTTAGTGTCTGTTCCCTCCTCCTTCCTTGCAGGTCTGGCCGTGGGCCTGGGCTTTGGGGCACTGGCGGAGGTTGCCAAGAAGAGTCTGCGCCCTGAGACCACAGGTGAGCTAGACCCTATGTGGGAGGGGCAGAGGGGCTCTGGAATAAGGAGCCCATTGGCTCCCAGGGCTCCAGAACTAGGAGCCTGGGTGTCCTTACAATCAGATTCTCCTGCTCTAGAGTGTTTGCAGCTGGAAGGCAGCATTCTCCAGCCCCAGCTGGCCACCCAGCCAGCCCTTGCGGTTCCCTCTGGCTGCCCACATACCCACTTCACACCTACTACCATCTTGTGCTCTGCACTCACTTCCTGTCTTGCTCTCCCAGGTGCCTCTGGGGTCGGTTGGTCTGGCCTGTCAGGTGCCCTCTTCCCTGTGGGTAAAGATGTAGGTGTTTGGGACAGACCTACAGGGTCCTTTCCTTGCCGACTCTGACCTGGGGAGGGCATAGCTTCTCCAGAGACTCTGGTCTCTGGGGCAGAGATCACAAAACCTTTGTCCTCTGCCTCCCAGGTCCAGGACCACAGTCAGGTCAGAATGATTGTGTAGAACACTGGTGTGGTGGCCAGTTGTGGGCTGGGCACTCTGGAGAGTGTTCTGTAGACTGACCACACTGAAGCCCTGGGGAGCACCAGATGTTGTGATGGTTGCCAGGGGGAGCAGTTGAGGCTCCGGCTGCCTCCTATCTTGGATGTGCCAATGTACCCGCCTCCCCAGACTTCTCCAGAAAGGGTTAGAAAGGTGGCTATGAAGTCAACCCAGCAGAGTTGTACCTAAGCAGGCTCCTGGGGCTGTCATGGGCAGCACGATAGAGCTGTCTGCTTGATGGATTTCCCAAATATACTTGTAGTTCCAGGCTGGGCTCCTCTCAGTTCTTTCAGGACACATCAGCTCATTATGGTGACTCACACCTCCATCCCCGCCCAGGGGGCCCTCTTGCCAGCTACCTGGATGACCCACTTCAACTGTAGACTCTTCCTCTGGGGATAGGGCATTAGCCCCATTCCCACAGACACCTGAGGACTGGGGACACGGGGCACCTTGTGCGTCCTTAGAAGGGCCCTGGAGGATGGAGGAATTAGCATGGATATTTTTAGTGCTGGTGCTAAAACACTTTGGGATATGAAGCCTAGGTTTCTCTGGAACGAGAAGCCAGGGCTCCCCAGGGCCAGCACCCCTCCTGCCCGCAGCCCAGAGCTGGCTGTTCTCCACCCAACCTCTTCAAGTAGAAAAGAGGCCAGCCTGGCTCCAAGGTTACAGTTGGTGTCCTTTGTCAGGGACAGTGGTAACCTGAAGCTGAGGGTGAAGGGGCCCAAGTTCATTAGTCCTGCAAGTAGGGGCTCCAGTCAGGGTGGGATGCCCTGGGCAAACCCCATGTTGCACTCCACCTGCCTGAGCAGGCCAGCTGAGCTCTGCCCTGTGGGACTGCTCTGGCATTGGGGGGTGTGCCACTATGCCTATGGCGCGTCCTGACTCCCCTGGGTTATTATGAGCTGGGGGTGTTCCTCCAGCCTGTGAGGATTGGCCAGCTTTGGGGAATGGCTACATGAGAAACCCCAGATTGGGCCAGGCACTGTTCCCCAAACTCAGAAGCTTTGAGGTTAGCCCAGTCCTGGTCTGCATATTGTTAGGAGAAAAACCTCCCTCTTGGGCTTTGTGCAGTGCCCTCTCCCAGGTTCCCTCCCTTTCCTGCCTCTTTAGCCCCAGGCTCCTCAGAGGCTATGAGGGGCTGCCTTCCCTCAGCTCTGGCCCTCTGCTATTGCCAGGGACCCTTCTATCCTTCCAGTGGGTCATAGTTTGGCCCCTCAGGGTAGCTCAGCCTTTTTCTGTGGAGCTAAAATCTCTTACCTTCCCAGACTCCATCCTGCTGTCTGGAACCTGGGAATAGCCTCCCTCTTTCCCACACACCCGCCTGCAGCCGGCAGATCCTCTGTTCCTCTGAGCGTCTCCTCTCCAGAGCCTTCAGGGCTTATGTTCCCTGAGCAGCCCACCTGCCCTGGTTTGTCAGAGTCCATGTTAGACATGGCCCTGGGCAGAGGGAAGGGGCACAGTCCTACTCCGAGCATTGTCTCTCTCATCACATCCCAAAGTTCCAGCACTAACACTAAAAACGCCCTTGCTGAATCGTCTGTCCTTGCCAGGCCCCTAGTGATGGGAGTTGAGGCAGGCGCCAAGCACTGTGGGAGCTGGAGAGGGCAAAGGGGCAGGACAGGCTGGGGCCGAGGGATCTTCTGATCTAACTAGACTCAGAGGAAAGAGGGCAGGAAAAGCCCTGAATGTCACAAGGGCTGAAAGCCCAGCCAGGAGCACCACTGAGGGGGCCCTGGACCCTAAACCCCAGCTCAGGCCTCTCCCCACCTCTGCATGAGGGCAGACTCCACATTTAGGCAGAGGGCCTATTCCCTCTGGCCATGACACTGGCTGGCAGCAGGGTTCAGCTGGCCACCTCTTGCTCTTTGGAGTCATCGCCTGACACCTGGCTACTCTCCAGTGTCACCTGGGACCTTGGGGTTATTGCACGTTCCCATGGCCATCTGGCCGCACTGAGCTGTAGGGCCTGTGGGCAGAGGGGACATGCAGGAACCAGCTAGGCTGGGGCTGTTGACCCTCAGTGCCTGTCCCTTGACTGTAGTCATTTGGCCCAGTGTGGCATATGGACACTGCCCCTCGGGGTGCAGAGGACCTTCAGTCAGTAAACCAGGTGGGGGACACAGGCTTGACAGGTTTCCTTGTCTGGTGCTATGGGGGCCTTCCAGCTCTCCTCCCTCTCCTGCCCGCTCCTGTAGCACCTCGTGGAGGGAGAGACCCTGTAGGTGTGTGCATTAGAAGGGGCCAGAGGCGGGTCTGGGGGGCCAGCTGTCCTGGGGAGCCTCGCTGTGTCACAGAGGTGGAGGTGTATGGATTGTGGCGTTAAACTGCGTTACCAGTTGGGTGGGTACCCAGGAGGCCACAGACACTGCCTGAGCTTCCCTCGGTCATGCTTGATGTGGGCTTTTCCTTCATTGCATTCCCAGTGTGTGGTGACCCTTCTGCCCACAGGGAAGAAAGCCGTGCTGGATTCCAGCCCCTTCCTGTCAGAAGCGAATGCAGAGCGCATTGTGAGCACGCTGTGCAAGGTGCGCGGGGCAGCGCTGAAGCTGGGCCAGATGCTGAGCATCCAGGGTGAGTGATGGTGGTCTCTGTTCCTGCTCCAGGGCTCCTGGGTAGCTCAGGTAGGGGACAGTGGTGTAGAGCTTTGGTTCACTGAGAGCTCAGCAGTAGGGAGTGGGGGTGGGAGGATATTTGCTGGCCACTGACTTTTGCTTGCCCTGTCCTGGGAGACCAGGCTGGGCAGGGTGTTTGGACAGCGTCTTCCATAGGAGCCTGCTGTCGTGTTTCTTGCTTCTTTGTGGGTGTTTGGGAAGCCCAGATGTTGTCACACATCTCAGCAGTTGACACAAGACTGTCCTCTGCACCCTGTTGTGTTGGTCACAGGGAACTGCTTGAGGACCTCGTGAGCCATGGTGACAGTGGCAGCATTGGGTGTAGGGTCACATTCATGGTTCAGAGAATGGAAGGCAGTGGCCAAGGAGGTTGGCTCCGAGAGGCATTGTCGAGGGGTCCTCTGGCCTTCAGCAGAGTCCCATGGGGAAGAGCAACCACAAAGCAGCACTCAGTGGAAACAGGTTGCCTCCTGGGCAGTCAGACCACTGCCCACCCAAGATCAAACCAGGTGCTAATACTTAAGGTGGTGTGGGGCGTGGGCGCCGGTGTCCTGCAGCTGGGTGAGAACTTTCCAGAGGGCCTGTGGGCAGCACGTATCTGCCTTGATCCATCCGTGCTCAGACCTATGGCTGCCGCGGTCCTGTCCGCTGACTCACTTAAGGGCAGACTTGGGCGGGTGTGCTGGGTGCCGCTGCTGGGCTTCATCCTGGGATTCCTGTGGCTGGCAGCTACATGGGGCCAAAGCATCAGGGTCGGGCTGGGGAGCTGTGAGGGAACATGCACATGACTGTCAGGCCACTGACCCCAGCACTGTTCCCAAAGACTTTGGAAAACAACCTTACTGCCTGGGGAGGTGTTTTTGAGACACTGCCCAAGAGAACTAGCAGTGTCCACGTGTTGTGACTCCAAGTAGGAATGAAACATGTAGAAAAAAGGTCAGGGGGACTAGTTGTCTGGTGGTAGTCAGATTCTAGGTGATTTTAATCTTCTTCCATAATGGTAAAAACTTGACATGTTGTGTCTATAGTCACCCCTTCTCAGGTCACTGGGGTGAGTTTGGGCCCCCGCCTGGGCCTTGTAGCTGAGGTCAAAGGGCTTGGAAGGCCAGGCCTTGCAGTTGCTCTCTTGCCCTGTTGCTGCTGGGGAGGGCTGGCGTGGCAGGGGTGCATTTGTCTCTGGAATTGGCTGGCCAGTACCCTAGGAGTGTGCCCACCCCAGGGTAGTGCTCCCAGTGTCCCCTCCAGAGTCCTTGTGCATACCCTCAGGAGCCTGGGTGTGCCAGGTAGGAAAGGTGCCCCCAGGGTAGGGTAGGAGGAAGGGCCGCTGTGTGGTCTGGGGCCTGCTGCTTGTCTTGTCTGAACCTCGTATTTCACCATGAGGGGAGGTTGAAGCAGATCTTGGCCTCACAGTGCAGGCTGACTGGTGGCCCCGCCACTAGCCCGGGTTTCCTATGTGCATTCTAGACGACGCCTTCATCAACCCCCATCTGGCCAGGATCTTCGAGCGGGTGCGGCAGAGTGCTGACTTCATGCCACTGAAGCAGATGACGGTGAGGTGGGCGGGGGGTGCCTGCCTGTCAGCTTGGGAGCCTCTCAGGGTGGGACAGGCGGTGAGGCTGCCTGTGCTCATGGCCCTTCCCTGGCCCCTCTGCAGAAAACTCTCAACAATGATCTGGGCCCCAACTGGAGGGACAAGCTGGAGTACTTTGAGGAACGTCCCTTTGCAGCCGCCTCCATTGGGCAGGTGCACTTGGCCCGCATGAAGGGTGGCCGTGAGGTGGCCATGAAGATTCAGGTGGGTGCCTCAGTGTGCATTAGATCCCATGGGAGTGGGTGCTACAGATGGGGGGGCCAGGGCCCTGCTGTGGCACCTCTGCACCCCACACCCCTCAGCCTTGCAGGTACTGGGTGCTCTAGAAGTTTTTGCTAAAGGAGTGAGTGTGGCTCAGGATGGCTGGGGACAGTGATTGCCTGCCTTTGGGGGCCTAAGCTGAAGGGAGGGGGCTGAGTTGGTGGTGGTTCCTAGGGATGGGACAAATAGAAGGTGGAGAACAGGGTTGTACTGGGTCATAGCTTGGTTAGTCCAAGGTGAGGGGCCTGCACATGGCTGGGAAGTTCAGGGGTGGTAGGGATATTGGCCTCAGGGACCTTCCCCATCTGCCTGGAATAGCTCCCCTTCTCTCCCACGCAGTACCCTGGTGTGGCCCAGAGCATCAACAGTGATGTCAACAACCTCATGACTGTGCTGAACATGAGCAACATGCTTCCAGAAGGTCTGAGGCAGGGTTGCTGGTTAAGGGTAGGAGTCGGGTGGCAGGTGCTTGGGCTGGGCTGTGGGGACTGGATGGGGACTACCCTGCAGAGCCCTTCCCAATCCTGACACCCTCCTCCCTGGCCCAGGCCTGTTCCCGGAGCACCTGATCGATGTGCTGAGGCGTGAGCTGGCCTTGGAGTGTGACTACCAGCGGGAAGCTGCCTGTGCCAGGAAGTTTAGGTGCAGCTCCTTGCTGGGCCCCTTCCCTGTGGGCCCCTCTGGGAGGCACAGGGGGCTGCTCTGGGGATGGAGTTCCCTCCAGCTCTGAGAGTGGTTAGCTTTGGTCAGGACTGGGCCTGTGGCCACATCCTCCTCAGAGAGATCAGGGTCTCTGTCTGTGTGGGGGTGTTCTGGGAGGGTGGGGCTGTGGAGGGTCTAGGGCATGTGTGACCTCCTGCCCGTACCCAGGGAGCTGCTGAAAGACCACCCCTTCTTCTACGTGCCTGAGATTGTGGATGAGCTCTGCAGCCCCCATGTGCTGACCACAGAGCTGGTGTCCGGCTTCCCTCTGGACCAGGCTGAAGGGCTAAGCCAGGAGGTTCGGAACGAGGTGTGTCTTAGCCTGAGTTAGCAGACAGGGTGGGGACTGAGCCATCCCTGCTCTGCTGGCTATTGACATGTGAATGGAGGCCCCAGAGCCCCCAAGGTGCTCCCTGTGGATGGGTGACAGGAGGGCAGCTACCTCTCCTGCTGGGTGGTTCCATTATCTTGGGGTGGAAGGTGGGAGTTAGGAACTTCCCAGGCTGGACTCACAGATCACCAGGCAGTTTGGTACCACTTGATGCAAGCCCCACACCCTGTCTCCAGATCTGCTACAATATACTGGTCCTGTGTCTGAGGGAGTTGTTCGAGTTCCACTTCATGCAGACAGACCCCAACTGGTCCAACTTCTTTTATGACCCTGAGCAGCACAAGGTGAGCCCCAGCCTTTCCCTTGCTTGGGGAACATCATCAGTGGGCAGGAGGCTCTGGGGTCCTCAAGAGATTATCCTCCTCCCATCCCCAGCCAGGCAAACCTTCCTGTGTCTCCATCCGCAGGTGGCTCTTCTGGACTTTGGGGCAACACGGGAATATGACAGATCCTTCACTGACCTCTATATTCAGGTAAAGTTGGGAGAGGGGCCTGGCCTTGCCCCATGTTTTTCTGAGGCTAGGACCAGAGGTTGGGGCCTTAGAGGGAGAAGGAATGATTGGGCTTCTGCTTCCCATTTCGGATGATGGGGATCCCAGTGTGGTCTTGAGGCCAGCAGCACAGGCTGTGGCCTCAAGACCAGGGCTTTTGTGGAAGGAGAGTAGCAGGATGAACATGGGGTGTCCAGTTGGGTATTTGGCTCCCTGGAAGCTCAGGAGCATCCTTTCTGTGCTTCTTCACAGATCATTAGGGCTGCTGCTGACAGGGACAGGGAGGCTGTGAAGCAGAAGTCCATAGAGATGAAGTTTCTCACGGGCTATGAGGTCAAGGTGAGTGGTGTTACTGGGGGCTCCATGGAACCTGCTCATGTGGGCACAGCTTCCTGTGGGGTGGATCTAGGTGGGGACATGGACTATTTTTTTCCTTTGAAGCAGAACCTTAGTATATAAAGGGATGAAAACATAGGGTACAGCTTCCCTCCAGGGTCTTCACAAGCTCTGAGCCTTGTTGGACACAGTCTTAAACTCAGGACTTGTGCTCTGCATGAACTTCTCGGGGCAGGCACTCAGAGACTAAGGGCAGTGACTCAGTCAGGTGGGAATGCAGGTTTCTATGAGGGAAGCTGGGATGAGGCCCCGGCCCTTTAAATACGTTCCTTTACCCAGAAGCCACCCTGGGAGCAGCACTTTCCTCAGTGCTGGGAAAGGGGATAGAGATCCAAGTCTGGTCTTGGATTCATGCCTAGTAAGACTGTGACTTCAGCAAGTTAGTGTGGGTGACCCTTATTTCTTTTTTCTGAAAAGTGGAGCTATTTACCTCAAAAGCCCTCAGTGGACAGCAGCTCCCATTTTGTTATTTGTGGTGCTTACCCCACCCACCTTGGGTGGTCTGTGGGCTGTCCCTCTCCCATGCCCTGCTGGCAACTAGTTAGCGTCACATGTGCCCAGTGTGGGGGAGAGCAGAGGCCTGCACTAGGCAGGTGACCTCTGGCTGTGTGCTGGGCTGATGCTGGCAGGCTCATTCAGGCCCGTGGACTCTTCTTTCTGGTTAGAACGATTGTCTAAAATCTTTGAACTCAAGTGCCTTCAGTCAGGGCTTATACTCCTTTTTCTGCCACAGACCCCACTACTCCCTTTGGTCTCACCTCAATCCCAGTTGACATTAATGGTTTCCCAGTCTCTGTGGGTTTGAGTTTATGCCTGTTAATCTAGTTAAAAACAACCAGAACCCTCAGTCTTGAATACTAACAGCTTTGATGAGAACTCCGTGCTAGGGCACTGTGGTAGGACCCCCAGGTCTGAGGGATCTTGAGGTTTATCCCTGTTTGCCTTTCTTGTCTTCCCCCAGGCCATGGAAGATGCCCATTTGGATGCCATCCTCATCCTAGGAGAGGCCTTTGCCTCTGATGAGCCCTTTGATTTTGGCACCCAGAGCACCACTGAGAAGATCCACAATCTGATCCCCATCATGCTGAAGCACCGCCTTGTTCCCCCACCTGAGGAGACCTACTCCCTGCACAGGAAGATGGGTGGCTCCTTCCTCATCTGCTCCAAGCTGAAGGCCCGCTTCTCTTGCAAAGCCATGTTTGAAGAGGCCTACAGCAACTACTGCAGGAGGCAGGCCGAGCAGCAGTAGCCAGCTGCTCTGTCATCAGCAGGTGGCCAGCAGATGTGGGTGTGCTGGTGCTCTGCTCGCTCCTCTGCCCGGAGGGAGAGGGTGGGGTGGGTTCTGAGTTGGAGAGGAGGGTGGGGAGCCCACAGTGCTCTAGTGGTTTCCACTGCTGGAGGAGTGGAGGAGAAGTCCAGGAAGGAAAATGAAACCCCACTATTCCATCAGAACCTGCCTGTCATATATTCAGCCCCTGAAATAACTAGGAAAAAAGGCAGTTTTATTTTTTCCCCTTTTTCTAAAGTGAATGTTAACCAGAAAAGAGGGGGTTCTTACTTCCTTCAAATCCCTGCCACTGAAACAAAATGAAAAATGGAAGCAGAGAAGCACTTTTGGAGTGTGTGTGTGTGTGTGTTTCTAGATGAGATTAGTGTTTCTGCTGTTTTTGACTCCAGCCTGTGGTCTGGAGCTGGGAGAAATGCCACTCCGAAGAGTGCTGGTGACTGTAGCCGTGTCACCTGGGCCTGCTCTGGTTGGGACATCTGAATGTTTCCAGAGAACTGCTGCCACAAGGGGAGAGCCAGGAGCAGCAGAGGGAGAGAGGCCTGCTGTACCCACTAGGGCCTGAGAGGAGATGCACTGCTGCCACCCGCGCGCCAAAAGGGTCAGCATAGGCTGTTTTTTGTACAAATCTTGTTATCAAATTTCAGTTCAATTAAAAAGAAGTGCTTGTGAAAAGTGCTTTGAGGACTGGACCATTTTCTCTGTGCTTTAAGAACTGGGGGGAATGATGGGGGTCCCCCGTCATCACCATGGTGATCCTTTCCCTTTACAGGGTGCTCAGATCAGTGTGCCTCTGGGCCTGCACACCTGTTCCCAGCTAAGGCCCTGGACACCTGCACCAGGAGGGCTCAGCCACATTCAGGGCTAAGGGGAGGTGGTGCCCCGCCCCCACAACCATCCCTGAAGCCACTGTGCACTGCCATGCTGGCAGCTGTGGAAAGATACATACCTACCTGCAGGGCTGGTGCCAGGTCAAATCACAGCAAAACCTGCTTTAGAGATGGGTACAGTTGAGGGACACTCCTGAAAAGTGGCTTCTCCTGGGGGAAATTTGGGATTGACAAGTACTGGACATGCTGGGTTCCAGGACAGGATAAAGAGGTCGGGCTGGTCCCTAGAAGGCCTTCCAATATCACCAGCACCCAGCGGCACCAGCCAGTCCCACATGAGTGCTCATCCTCTTAAAAGGTACAAGTTTTTCTTCAGCACTTCCACAGACCTGGAGCAACCACCATGCAGGGTTCATAGAAGAAGGTCCCCAGCTGGTCCCAGTTTGGTACAGTCTTCTCACTGCAATAACCTGAACAAATAAGGCAAGAGTGTGCTGGGGAAGAAGGGGGAAAATAACAAGTATTTGTTTCTCCAAGAACAACTAAGCAGAACTGCCAGGAGAAAAGTTTTTTTTTTTTTTAAAGAGAGAGTGAGAGAGAATTTTTTAATTTTTGGCAGACACAACATCTTTGTTTGTATGTGGTGCTGAGGATCGAACCTGGGCAGCACACATGCCAGGCGAGTGCGCTACCGCTTGAGCCACATCCCCAGCCCAGGAGAAGAGGGTTTTGAAAGGGAAATTAAGTAGTTTTTTGCATCCCAAGTCTGAGAGCCAGCTGAAAACGATAAGATTCTTGGTTAAGATGATAGTGAAAATCACTAAATTGTAGATAATAATCTTGATCCCTGAGCAATGTCTGCTCTGCACCTGGGCACACACTTGTTTTTCTTTTATACCTATTGTGATTTTTTTCAGTATCGACACCAAATGATTCTCCCTGTTCCTGCATTCACACTGAAAGACTCTTTGTATCCCTAACATCCAGTGAAGGGCTGCCCACTGTAACAGTGCAAAAAGTATGTTACTGTTGGTGGTGGTGGTTAACACCAGAATACTAAGCCATAGGCAAACATTCTAAGTATGTCCATGTACTAACTCCTGACACATTTTAGAGGAAAAAATTAAGATTTGGGTTCAGTGACTTGCTGAACATCAGGCACCAAGTGGTGGAACCAGGATTTGGAATAAGACAGTCTGGTCTTATAGCCCATGTTAAGTCCACTCTAAACCAAGGTCTGGCAAACTACAATTCATGGGCCAAGTATGGCCCACTGCATCACTGAAGATTATTGGAACACAGACACTTTGTTAATCATAGCGTCATTTCCGTACTACACTAGCAGAGTTGCTGCAACAAAGACTATACGTAGCCCACAAAGCCAAAAGTATTGACTGTCCCTTTACAGAAAGTCTGCTAACTCCTGTTCTGCTGCCCCTAAAGCACAGCATACATTGTAAGAAGCCAACTTATCAATAACATGTCAATTACATGGGAAACGGAAACAGGGAGGGTTCTCGAGAGTAATGGTTTAGTTGCGGCCAGTTTCAGCTTTCTTTTAGGACAAGCCCCAGCCTTTCCTGTGTGTCCTTAAACTGTTATAACTTACCCAAAGCATGAGGACCCACTCTTGTCCTCTGTGGTTGCTGATTCTCTGCAGCAAGCAGACATGAAATGGAGCTGCTGGCACATTTATACCATCAAGGCCACCACTCAAGCCACCTGCAGGGAGCTTAGCTTTGCAGATGTAGATGGAAGCAACAATATCCAGGAAGTTTTGACTAGAAGAGGGGAGGTGAAAGTTTCAAGGGAAATGAACATTATTCTTATCAGATATAAAAGGACAACTTAGAAAGTTCCAGATTAAACCATGGGGACAAAGTAACCCCATGTCCTTGGAGTGTAAGGAAGAAGTATGGACAAGTGACTAACAGAAAGCAGGGGCAAGTGAGACATCAAGAATCAGGAAGCTTTTTTCTGTTCCTCAGACTTTAAAATGCGTAAAAAAAAAAAAAAAAAAAAAAAAAGATAAATACTTCAATTGTAACAGTTCCCTGTTTTATTGCAGTACATCAAAGTCTGGTTAATATTAAGTGATACCAACATAAAATATTCGTGAGAAGTCTTTTGTTAACATTTTTGACTATCCCACCTTAAATATTTCTGTGCAAAAGAATCCACATCATTGTTTGGTAGCAGATAATCTCTTATAAAGTTCCCTAAGACATTGGGGGCATAAAAACAAACAAAAGAAGTGATAAGAGGTGAAAGCAATATCTTTTCCCCTTCCATACACACATATCAGTCAGCATTATATTCTAAACAAAAATGATTACACCTAGGCCATGCAAAACTGTACAATAATATTACAATGAGGAAAAAAAACCTAAGAATTTATAAAATAAATGATATTATCCTATCAAATAAAAAGGCAGGTCATTTTGCTTTCATGAGACATCAAGGTTGATTCGTGGTGGTCAGTCCGCTCTGCAAATGCAGTGGTGGCCTCTTGTGTAATGGTCGTCCTTGGGGTGGTAGAGAAGCAGCTGGCCTGCTGCTGGTGCTGGCGGAAGACAGTGCTCCCCTGAAGCAGGGCCCTCCTTATCCAGCAGGACTCAACAAAGAACTCTGGATTTGAGGAACAATGAAGGTCATAACAAGGAAAGAGGCTTTCAATGAAATGCCATGAAGCTTATCTAATTCAGGGGCTGGGCTTGGGAGAGGTGAGGAAGGAAGTGCCCAATTAATTCCCTGTTGTGCCCAATGGACTTGGGCTATAGCAAAGCGTGACTTACAGCAGGAGCGTCAGGCTGCTCTGAGTGTCTCTCTGTCTGGAGTGAGTGGTGGCCTCTACCAGGCCCACTGAATTGGGAGACTAGTATGTGGTCACTGCCAAGGCTGGCGAATGGCCCTGGGTGTTGGGTCATCTGTCCACCCCCACTCTGGCGTTTCCTTAATGATACCTGAGATTTCAAACGAACCAACTGCTCTTTCTTAGAAATAGATGTGGTCACTAAATAACATAACGATGCTAATCATATGGAAGGAGAGGGAGGCTGAGAGTCAGTGGGGAACGAGATTGTTGCTGTAAACATAACAGGAATTTCATATTCTCCCCTGAAGCCTGGATACAAGAATTGGCTGGAAAATCAAATAGACAGGCCCTTTTTAGTTGTATCTCACAGCCTTAAAGTTGTGCTCCTTGGGAAAGAATGTAAGTCGCTAAGTGTAGGTGTAATAGGTATACATGTGTGTGTGTGTATTTTAATTATGAAAGAAGTGAAATCTGCTTTAGGAATCATTTCACGAGGAAGGCTTTTGTTTTTGGCAAAAGAAATATATATGTATATGTAAAATTTTGTACAGCCAAAAAGCACAGGATAAGATTTGTCAGAACTTAAGGATAAGTAACACACTGGCTGGACATGGATAGCACCAAACACCAACATGTAGACACTATGCAGAAATGCCTCTGAATGCATTGTTTTCTATGGAGAAATTAATTTGCTGCCATACACATTTCTAAGATGTCCTGCATGAAAAAAGGACGATTTCAGATAGCAACAAAATACCTTTCCTGTGATCTTTGTTAATGGACACCTCTGAATGATCTTTGTTTTTCATTTCCTGGAGCCTGTTTCTGGTCTTTTCAGATCATTCTTCTCAGAAGCTTCATATTTAAGGGTGGGATAAGCATACCAGGATGATCATTATCTTGGGAAAATCTCCCCCAAAACTACTACTCCCCTGGCAAAGAACCACTCCACTCAAAGTCCTGACTTTTGAGTCTAAACATATTTAGGACTCCTCGCTCATGGTGCGAGACAATTTATGATTACAGTGGGAAATTCACAGCGCTGTGGTGCAAGCCACTGGTTACCATGAATCAGCTGCCCATCAGTCTGGCAGCTGAGATGAGCTTGTCTTTGGGGGCACTCATTCACTCATTTGCCCTGCTGGGAGGCTAAGGAGTAGTAGGACTGATGGTAGTGGAACCTAAAGTTCAGGTAGGTTTTGATTCTAAAAGCATCCTTTCAAAAATAAGCACATATAGGCAACAAAAACTCACAACTAGTTGTCAAAGCTACAAACTAATTGTTTAGTGAGGGTGAGAAAAGGGGGGGAGCTGGTGGTCATAATTGGCTGGCTAGTTGATTCCTTTTCATGCAAAGTGTCAAGTTTAAGCAGCTACCAGAGTAGTACATAATGGCAATGACCACATTTGGGGTCTGACCCTTGATAATTAGATGAACAGAAGCATTTTTGAGATACTTCTTTTTCCAAAAGCAAAAATAATTTGGAAGTTTAGAACTAAAGCAGTGATTTATGCCCATTCAAAATAAAATATAATCAGACCTGAGCCAGCAGCAAATTTAGAACATTTCAGTATCAAAGCAATTGTTTTAAGCACTTCAATCTAATCCCCCAAAGGATCCCTTCTTTCATTTAATATCAGTAGCCCTTTCTCCATAAAGTAGTGTGCACGTAGAAACAGCACGGCCTGGGCAGCAGGCTGTGGCAGGTTGGCCCAGGTTCTGCTGATGTAAAGTGCCAGGTACCTGTGCTGAGATGGCCACGGCACCCCCAAGTGGCAACTGTAGAATTTTCTTCATTTTAGCTGAATTTTATAGGGAGGAGAAAATTGTTTCTATTTCTCCCAGAAACCTGTGTGAAAAGTAAAAGTGAGGCAGATTTTCTTTGCTTCCATGAGCTATTTTTATTTTTATCTCTTTCTCTACTCATATACTTAAGTGGTGAAATTACTGTGTAGAACTAAATTCTTCTGGTTCTTCATTTCATTTCCTAGTGGCAAGTACAACAGCAGGAATTCAAAAAGAAATGTAACAAAATAACAGCAACTGAGGGAGAATTCAGTGGAAAGGCCTGCGGGGCCAGCTTCCTGCCTGCATACTGGCTTCCTCACTCATTCTTGCCTACACAGGAGAAAGAGTATTTGGTTGAGGTTGAGCAAGTCCTTGCTTTTGAGGTTTCATATTATCTGTAAGTCTTTTTTCCCAGGCTTACCTAAGGACTCTGTCACCCACCCTCAACAAGTCTCCTCCTTCGAAAGCCATTTCCATACCTGGGCCAGACTACCTCACCATACCCTTAGGAGGAACTGGATTTGCCCAAGAAACACAGCACTTCTATGAACTTTTTAATGGACTTTCAAAACCCATGAAGTTCCTGTGCCCTTCCAGATGGAAGGAATCACATGGTAACAGAATCATATTACTACATTCATCTGCAGCAAATAGCAAAATATAGTAAGAAGTGAGAAGTATGGTTCACACTATTGCTAGAAAAAGAAGTGTTTTGGGTAGAGGTGAGTGTTTTTTTTTGAAACTGAGTGGCTTTAAATGTTAAAACACTGGTGCCCAGGTTGTACTATAAACCAACAAAGCCAGAGTCTCCAAATGTTCCCTAGAAGCTCCCAAGGTGGCCACAGCCTGTCACTGGTCTTGAGGACAGGGCACCACAAGGATGGGGATTTCTCCACTCTCCCTCCACAAATGTCAGCTTGAGGCCTTTCTACCCTGTACATGACTTAGCTGGGAAACAGACAAAAAACAACACATTGCTTTAAATTAAATGATCTCTTTCTCTCATATATGCATCCATCTTTCATTGAATACAAGATGCTTCTTTTGACTATGTACATTCAGTATTTAACTTCTACATTTATGTATTTATTTAAACTCTGTATTGTAGTAAAATATGCATTGTTTTAATCTGTGAGGATTTCCTGGCAACAACTGGACTGACACTGGCTTGCTCAGCAATCTTTCCAAGGACACCGTCCCTCCGGCGCACAGAATCCCATGTATTATCTGAGGCTACATTGAGGAGCTATTGTGAAAACGAGATCTGTCTAATCTTACTCTTATCACTTATATTTGTGTAGTCTACTGCAGCTACCTTTTGGGAAGGGGTGAAATGTTACTGAAAGCAACTCTAAGTGTATGGAATGAATCGACATTGACCTCAGCTGCTTGCTGAAGCCTGCCTGTTGTGGCTGTTAGGTAAGGGAGCATGATCTGCCAGGTGTGTCTTCAGAACTGCCGAGTCCCTACCCTGCTACTGCTGCCAGCTCCTGGTGGTTTCCAGGCTGAGGTGGAGGGAGGAGATGCAAGTGAGGGAAGAGGCAGTAGGGGGTGCTGGGGTGAGGGCCACCCTGGGCTCACGGGTCCCAGCTCCCACGGTCGGTGCTCTCCAGAGAGAGGCTCTTGGTCTTTCGGGGTGAAACTGGGCTTGGGGGGCTGCTCAGGTTGGAACTGTTGGAAGCTGTGGAATGCCTTGGAGAATCAGAGTCCTATAAGGATCAAAGTAAAGAAAGGTAAATGGATGGATCTGGAGACTATCATGCTAAATTGAAATAAGCCAATCCCAAAAAACCAAAGGTCAAATGTCCTGATATGTGAATGCTAAGACACAACAAGGGTGAGGGGAATAGAAAAGACAGTGGGAATGAATAGGACATAACTTTCGTATGTTCATATATGAGTAACACCAGTGAAACTCATCAAACAACTTCAAGAATGGGATCCTAATTAGAATGTTATACACTCTACTGTCATGAATATCGAAAAAGAAATATAGGCATTTTCATTCAAAAGTCATTAGAAGTGAATAGATCTAGGAAAACTGCAGTTTGCAGCTCAAGCGATGGGCTCTGCTGGCCCTGGCTAGGAGTGAATGCTGGCCCCTACTGCAGCGAAGGCCAGGCTTAAAGTGGTAGGATTAATTGGGTACATGCACTCGTTCTTTGATACACAATGGTCCCAACTCCCATCTCTAGGTGTAGCATACACTCATGTTCCACTCACCTCTCCGTCATAATCCCTTGCTGGGGCATCGCTTCCTTGGTCCATACCTCCAGAAGACAAAGAGCCCTCTGATGGGGAAGGCATGGGCTGCCGCTTTGAATTGTAGCTTCCTCCAGAGAATTCCCTCTTCAATGCGCTGCCATTCTGTGCAGATGACCCTGTAGGACACCATTCCGGAAAAACGTTACTGTTGATAAGGCTGGCTTTGAACTTGTGATCCTCATGCCTCAGCCTCCCAAGCTGCTGGGAATATAGGCATACACTAACATGCCCATCAAGAACTCTCATTTTTTTAAAAAAACAAACCAAACAGAAACATAAAAGTAGGGCAGCATGTCTGAGATATCAAAATGAGGTTGAGTTTCTTCAAAATTATACTCTATTTTGATCTTGGAGTTGGGGTATGTAATGAAGACAAACTGCATTCACAGGAAGGGAAGACAAGAAAACAATCTTTAGAAATTTGGGGATTATTGTTATATCTAAAGCTCTTAACATTCTCTGTATTCTGTACTTTTTGCTTAAAAATGTTTTATCTTGCTGAGCTTCACTATTAGAACCATTGGTCAAAAAAAGACTACTGAAATTTTAGTGCAAATGTAAGATATAGATTGTGACTGAGCTTTTTGCTGATTTAACATCTATTTTCAGATTAAAAATTCATTAAAACTGCCAATGAGTGACCATTTAAAACAGTTATTTAATGACCACCAAACTTCAGAAGAGTCCATGGAACAGAGCCTGCTTGGTGCACTCTCCTTGCCAACTCCCCTCAGGCCTCCTCCTTTCCTGCTTCCCTCCTAAGCCCTTTGGTGGGGACTTCGGAGACAGGCTCGCATTTCTTGATATAACTGACTTCTTGCAGGGGCCACCAACACTGATTGTAAACTGTAGGCTATATTATGGCACTTTAAAAATATGCATGTCTGGGTCCTGTCCCAGATCAATTAAACTGAGTAGAACTTCTAATTAAACTTTTAAAAGCTTCCCTGATGATCCAAGACCACATCTCAGACTGGGAACCACTGACTCACTCTCACTCCCTCACACGCTTTCCTTTTCACCCAGCTCCTAGACACCTTGTCACTACAAGGGCACAGGTTTTCATTTGGTGGTTTGCTTCTTTGGAAATGTACTCTTCAGTTTTTGATGTTTTTTGTTTTATCTTTTATTTCCTCAGAGTATAACCTAAATGAAGGCATTTTTAAATTTTTTTCTTCCAATTCCATACCTAGCTGAGTGCTCAATTTAACAAAAATTATAATATATAAAAAATCTTGTTTTTGTCATTCTAAATAGAAAATCCAAACTGCTAGAGAATTTTATGGCTCTCTTCACTAATTGTATGACCTCAAGTGAGTTGTTTTACTTTTTTTAATATATTAATTTTTTAGTTGTAGGTGGACATAATATCTTTATTTCATTTTTATGTGGTGCTTGCTTGGGTTTGAACCCAGTGCCTCACGTGTGCTAGGTGAGCACTCTACCACTGAGCGACAACCCTAGCCCCTTGTTTTACCTTTTCTGAGTCTCAATTTTCTTCATTTGTAAGAAAGAAAATAAATCCTATCTGTGGGAACAAGTGGGTGCTTACTCCATGGAGAACACCATGCATGCCAGGTGCCTTCTATTTCCTGGTGACCACTTACATAAGAGAGAACTTCAGCCCACCTCTGTCATTTATATGTATTTATTTTACATTTAAGCTTTGTGAATTTTTCAAAGGAAGGTTACATTTACTTACTGTTAATCTTAAAAAACAAACAAACAAACAAACAAACCAGGTTGTTTTAATAGCAAAAGGGGCCTGGGCCTGGAAATCATGGTCCTGGCCTCTATGCTAGAGTTTGATGATAATTCTGGGGGTGGGATAGGGGCTTGGCCCTGAATTTCCTGGGAATGAGAGACATCCAAATTCTGCATGACCTCTGGGAAACTCCAAGAGGCTCCTCTGTGAGCCTGCCACAGATGGGTGCGTCTTAATCCTTGGGGAGTCTGGGATAAGTCACAGTAGAAACCACTGTTGAAGTCTGGCTGCACCTCAGGAAGCATTGCTGGGCTTGGCTGTGGAAGACCCTGTGCTTCCTGTTAAGATTAATAACAGAATTCCCTTGTATCTTCTTGTCTCTCTCTGGGCTGGCTGTCCTGGAAATGTTTTATACAAGCTGGGCTATTCCTGAAACCAGTAGGAGGTACTCTAAATAGCAGATGCCCCTTTGAGATTCCCGAGATAACCTTTCTTCCCATGTCCAAAAATAATTTAGGACAGGGATTACAAAAAGGCTGAGCTTGATTAAAGCATTAGAAAATAACAGGATGTAAGGCCAACTCCAGTCTGCAGTTTGCATATTGTCAACAGTGATGTGGGACCCTCACTAAAGCCTTCTAAGGATATCTCTGTGTTATAAATCCTATCTTTACAGGCAATACCACAAATTCAAAAGCAGTGAAACATCAAAAGTTTTTTTGTTAAGTCTGATGCAAACCCATGTGATGGCAAAACTTCACCTGAACTGACTGGTGGCTAACTGTAGGCTTTATTACAAAGACTACATTTATTATATAGTTATAGTGTGAATATTTATGATTTTTGCTATATAACCCTTAGTGTGTTTGTGAGTAGTGTCCCAGATCTTGTCAGGAATGTAACACAAGGGAGATTTCTCAGGCTGCCCTCTAAGCCAATGCAATGCTACTGGGTGAGTGCACATCTGAGAAAGTTACAGGCTCTCTGGGCTGGGGTGTGGCTCAGCAGTAGAGCACTCGCCTAGCACGTGCGAGGCCCTGGGTTCGATCCTCAGCACAGCATAAAAATAAACAAACAAAATACAGGAATTCTGTACAACTAAAAAAAAAAAGTTAAAGGCTAGCAACCCCAGGGCCAAGACTGATCTTCCCCAAACCAGAAGCTACAGTGATCATTTCACAGTCCATAACCTTACTGCTTAGGTCCAGAAACTACTAAAGAGCACAATGATCTGTACACTCCTCCTGTTCTAATGTGAGCAGTAGTTAGCATCCTTGTATACTTTTGCTCAGACAGATGACATTTTTTCTTAGTTACAATTTCCTTTCCTCATCCATCAAAAAGTTGTTTTTGAATAATAGGTGAACTTAAGTCCACCATGGAGACAGATTTCTTTCTCTTTATGTTCCCTTAGCTCAGGATTCTGTATAAAGGTATAGAAGAGAGATGCTGCAGGTCAGGGTAGAGTGGAAAAAAGACAAACTAGCTTAACATGGTGGCTTATGCCCATAATCTCAGCAACACAGGAGACTAAGGCAAAAGAATTGCAAGTTCAAGGCTGGTCTCTGCAACCCAGTGAGATCTTTTCTCAAAATAAAAACCAAAAAAGGGCTGGGGATGTAACTCAGTAGTAGAGCATCCCAGGATTCAGTCCCCAGTACCACCCCCATACACAAAGACTGATAAGAAAAACTGTGAGCCACTTGAAAGAAAGTACTAGGTTGTACATGATTCTTACCCTACCAGGTTAACAAGAATTGGTATCTTAAAGATGTTTCTTTAATCTATTTCCAGACTTCATTTAGTTAATAAAACATACTCATCTTTTCCCTATGCAGTGATCTTTGTACATCCTGACCCAGCCCCCTTCAAACCTTGCTAGTGGGAGTCACTGGTATCATCCTATGGCTACCGCAGGAATCTGGGGGCCATCTTTACTATTATTTCTCCTTTACTTTCTCACAACTTAATCATCATCAAGTCTTATTGCTTCTACCTCTGAAAATGTGTCTGGAAAATTCATTTCCTTCTCTTCATTCTCTGTTCTCTAAAACAGCAGTACTCTAAAATTGCTCAGATTCCATGTGGACCACTCTAAGAACCTGCTATCTGGTTGCTGGTTTCCACTCTTGCCTGCTTTGAATCTCTTCTCCTCTTGGTAATCAGAGTCACTGTTAGAAATGTAAACTACATGAAGTTTCTTCCATACTTATAATTCTCCAAAGGCTTCCCATTTCATTTTGTAAGTTAAGATAAAACATTTCTTACCACAGTCTCCAAGGCTGCCAATCTGGCATTTGTCCATTTCTCTCCCCCTCTATTTTTGTCACTCCCCATACTACCATATAGCTGCACTGGCCTTGTTTTTCAGTAATTAACATTACTTAAACATGACCCAGCTTTAGCAAGTGATGTGATTTTTCCTAATTATCCTAAGTATGAATTCCTCCCTGATAGCTATACCTTGTTACTCTCTATTACTGTGCCTTTTATTTTCTGCAGAGTTACCACCGTAATTTGTAGTCCTATTTGTCTGTCTCCCAGATGGCCTGCACATTCTAGAAGGACTCCAGGACTATTTTTTTTAACAACTGCATTTGTGCCTACTAAGCATTAAGTAATGTCTCAGGATCTGAGACATTGTTACAACTGTAGAACACACTGGGCATGAGAAAGTGAGAGCATGTCACTTGTGGTAATGATAGGACAGGAGGCAGCCCAAAAGCTACCTGGCCATAGAGCATTTGCCCATAGCCTGATCCACTTACTTGCTGACAGGCCGCTGCTAGCACTCATGGACCGACCTGGCTCAGGGCGGGATTTGGTGATTGATGGAATACTGACTGAGCCACTGAATACTGTTCGGCTTTCCTGAGGACGAGGGTTCTGAAAATAAAACAAAGGTATATTCTTCAGCCAGAAAGAAACATTTTCTGCAGAAATGTATACTTTTCAATATAGTTATCAAGAAATAAAAATATCTTGACCAGAATGATACAGAGTAAGATACAGCAGATTCCATAATCCCTCCCACCCACAAAAGTAATTAAATATAATATGACATAAATTTCATCCCAATCAGGTAAAAGTACTTATGCATATTGAAATACTTATTAATAAATAATTTTTTGGGTTGTGAAAATGGTAAGTAAATGTTATATGGTTAAACATGACAGTGAAGTATAGAATTACATGGACATTTGCAGATAAAGAGATTTTTATTTGCTTAGGAACACCAAATAAATAAATCCATTTGGAGGAAATCAATTAAAATTACAATTTTGTCAAGAAAATGCTCTATATTTTTTAACCTTTATTTTATTTATTTATATTTATGTGGTGCTGAGGATCGAACCCAGTGCCTCACACATGCTAGGCAAGCGCTCTACTACTGACCTACAACCCCAGCTTCAAAATGCTGTGTTAACCTGAGACTGAATGTGCCATTCACATGTTCACACTCCAAGTCACCTCTATTCTCTGAGTCAGAAAGATGATGAAAGAAAGAAAGAAAGATTGATGAATGATAATATAACAACCTGGTGAGACTCTGTAGCTATGGAATGTCAGTGTGAATAACTCCCTGTTGGCCCCAACCCTTTCAAACTAGAAGGAAAGAATGCTGGGGCTGACCAAAGGCCAGAAGATGGGAAAATATTTCAATATCCTTCACAAATCCTAGAATAGGTAAACTATATCTACCATGTTACACCATATCTCTTTTACCATTCATAATGCCTTCTCTATTTGTGGACATAGTCTCAACTCCTGCAAGCATTTTTGATGCAAAGAGTCTAGATTTCTTTTCTTTTTTTTAAAAAAAATTTTGTTTTAGTTGTAGTTGGACACAATACCATTATTTTATTTTTACGTGGTGCTGAGGATCAAACCCAGGGCCTCGCCCGTGCCAGGTGAGTGCTCTACTGCTGAGCCACAACTCCAGCCCCTAGATTTCTTATAATTGGCAAACAGAAATATGTATGTGTGTGTATATATATTTATATAAAGAAAATCATCTAGTCTTCTTTCAGTAGATTTCCCTTTCTCTTCACTGGCTGATCGCAACAAGTTAAGACAGGCATCTTGGTAGTTAATGAGCACAGGTCAGGGATGAAACAGACTGCTCACATCTGCACTCTACAGCCTACTGATGGCAGACTTCAGGGTGACTCAACCCTGAGCCTCAGTTTCCTTGACCATACTGGGGTTCATACCTGTATCATGGGGATTTTCTGAGGATTACAGTAATTTTACTAGTCAACGGAAAGCCCCTCCAAGGCCCAGTTCCAATATGTGCTGTTCCTCCCTCTGCTTTACTAGTAACTTTAAATGGCCATCTGCAGTATCACTATTAAGCTACCCTTTAGTTATATCAAAATAGTGATTCTGCTGGAAGGGGGCAATCACAAATTTTATACACATTAGGTAAGATTACAACTCTAAAATGCAATAAAAAATTCAACATTAAAAAGTAGTAAAAAATTCAAATTCTGTAACTTTACCAAAGGATCAATTTGTTAAGTGAAGCTAATTAATCTAACAGAATCAGATGTACTACTTTCCTCTGAAAGGAGATGGCTCTCTTCATGTGCTGTTACAGGTTCACTTTATTTCTGGTGCTCCTTTATCAATTCTACACTCAGAACTTAACACAATAATCACAGTCACTAACATTAACAAAAAGTGATTGGAAAATACATTTATTAACTGGTAGCTCTTTAAATACTAACTAATTAGTTCATTAAAAACATTTGCTTTTTCCTGATTATAAAGGTAACATTCATGGACTTGAAAGGTATTGCTAATAATGAAATCCTAAGAGACCAAAAAAGTCTCCTGTGAACTCACCAGATACTATTTAACAATTTGGTGTTTCTGGCCAATGAAATTTTTTGGAAAAGCTGACTGTACTATATTGTGTTTTTTTTCCCCCTCCAAATGCAGAACACAAAACTAACTATTATATTTTAAAATGTTATCATTGCCTCATTTTATAATTTCAAATCCAATAAATCTTCTTTAATCATGTAGGGCTCAGGAAATATCACTTCTTTTGGTAGCTTAAAGAAGAAAATACATCAGAGAATTGTACACTGTTTATGGTATGTTACCTAACAGAAACCTATCTTATCTGGTTACTTTAAAAGTTTCATCAAAAGGCCTAATTGCTTAAATTGCATTTAACCTATTTCATTGAACCTTCTCACACCTGCCCTTTAAACAGAAAACAAAGACAACACTGCTGGAAGGCATCCCCTAATTAAAAATGCCCCCACTTGGGGACTTCACCTTGATTGGGGTGATTGTCCAATTTGCCCTGGTTGTTTAGGAAGCCTGCAGATCATGGCTGTTTGTAGCATCATTCCTCTAGCCATCTTGTCATTTCTTATACTGACTACAATTATGACCACATTTAACTTCAGCACTTAAAACAGGTACTGAAAAGATTTACTGAATAAACAAATGGATTATATCTGCAATCCCAATATTCTACTACAAGTACTATGATTAATTTGGCTAGTAATATAATTCATAAATTTCAAATTACGATTCTTTCTGCAGAACACATAGTGCTCTAGTTAAACAGTGGTTTGATATTATAAGCATATGTGGGTGCAGGTGTGTATGAGCTTTAAAGATATAAAGTACATTTTATTTGTAACATTCAGACAGAATAACAGTTTTTGGCAGTTCTTCAAATAATCTGATTTATATGCTAACACTTAGCAAAAGATGGTTGTCTTCTATGCTGTAATATGGCATAGGTGAAATAATTCAACATAGAATGTAATGAAATGAGCGTAAGTACTTAAGCCTTTTGAGTTTAATAAAGAAGTAATGAAGAAATGTAGTGATGTAGCTAAAAAAAAAAAAACATTTTTGGTTATAGTAAAAGTCTAAAACTGGAACCTGAATTTCCAGTTACCATGTAGTTGTGGGACTCTAAAGAGAGGCTATGGCTCTGAATGAGTATGTAGTACTGAGCTTTCCTATCAGCACCTGAAAAACCTGAGAGAAGGTTATGGCAAAACAACTGCATTAGGGCCAAGGCTGGCAGTCAGAAAAACAAGAACTAATACCACTTGATAAACTCTAAATCATATATTTTTGAAGAAATATACATAGTTCTTGTATGGCTGGCTAGTTGGCCCCAAATTCAACCACTGTCATTTTGTTTCACATACTGAATTTGCAAAGTCCATGTAATTCTTAGTGTGCTATTTATTTAAAGCAAATGCTTTACCTTTTTTCAAATCCAAGAAATAAAATATATAAAACCGAAATAGTCAATGCTAGCAATTCAACATTCACACATACAGGAAAGAGCAGCCCTGTAAGATGCAAACAGCATGTACAAAAGGCAGCCAAGTAAAGCTCAAAAGAGATGGGAATATCAGTACCCAGCTGTGCATTTTGTTATTTGTCTTCTCTATGAATCGAGACACACTGGTGTCCTTTGCTATAAAATAAGCCTAACCTAGAAAAATGGTGAAGATTAAGTTTATGAAATCCATTAGCCACTTAATAACACAAAATGTTTAAATTACAAAGGAATGATACACATAAAAAATGTTTTGTAAAAAAAAAAAGCCCATCTTATCATTCAGTCAATTAAAATTAAATAAACTTCACTAGGAAATGACAAGAAACCTTTGTCTTTTAGTTACAAACATGTTTAAGATCAGGGTAAAACTGATGGTACAGTGTTCTACGCAAAGAAAACTAACTTAGTATAAGAAGTTTTTGATTAATTTATATAGCATTCCACTGGAATCCACTTCCTGAAACCTGTTAACAAGCAAATCAAGGCTTATTTTATTATGGCTAATTTTATCAAATGGCACTTAAATGACATTATAATTTAATGTCAATGACATTAATACGTAACTTTGAATAATTTTATAATACAAACAAAAATTATACTTTTCACCCTATAGTTAATTTTCTTATTGGAAGATTACTATATATACAAATTAAAAAAGTCAATGCTATGGTTTTTCTAAGCTAGCGACATTATGGGAAATGAATTTGCATGATACAATCCAAATATTTTATTATCTGTAAAATTAACTTCACTTGAAGTCAGTACAAGCATATTTTACTTGATAAAAATACAGACATTAAGTTTAACAGCCACTTTCCATCTCACTGCAAAGTCACTGGTAACAAAGACATAGGGCTGAATTGAAGGGATGGAGAACAGTATCCTTTTCTTTTCTATTCTCTCTCTTTGGTTAGCTTTTTTTACCTTGGATCCTGGTTAGAATTAAATGCATATCAGCAACTTAAAGTTGTATAAAAATTTCTTTAATTTTTGGATTTTTTTCCTGTTACTTATTAATAATATTATATTTTTCCTTTGGAGATTTTTAAGCCGTTCAAAATGAATTTTATTATAGATAGAAATCTGTAGACTGGCTCTGTTGAGACTTTAATTCATCAAATATAAAAAATTTCTCCAAATTGAACTGGTTTCAGGAGAATGAGCTATAGCTCCTTCAAAAATTAAGGACACCTTTTTCTGTTTGTTTGAAAAGAATAAAGGTACACTTAGCTACTTAAAAAAAAATACCTGTATTTTATTTATTTATTTTTATGAGGCGCAGAGGATGGAACCCAGCGCCTTGCTTGTGAGCGTTTTACCGCTGAGCCACAACTCCAGCCCCAAGGCTACTTTTTTATAGTGGTATCTATAATAGAAAATACCTACAATAGGAAATTCTAATAAATATAGATAAAGCTCCAATATAATTTCAAAAATAAAATGAAACCCTCCCTGTTCCTCCATCTTTGTCTTCAGAAGAAACAAAACAGAATAGGAGGAGAAAGAAGAGTAAGATCAATAGAGGAGGAATAAAAAAGTAAGAGAAATTTGGCAGAAGAGAAATAGGCCAAAGGAAACCATTTCATATTGGCAATGCTATTTATTAGGCCAGGCAATAGGAAATCCATACATGGTTAGTACAAGTTAACACCTGACTCAGCTGTTCATACCCTTAGAGTCATAAAGCTTGGTGTACCAGGGACAGAGCGTAGAGACGGGGAATATTCAGGGTTTATGGAATCAGGAGAGAGAAATTTTTCAGCAGAATTAACAGTCATGTGATAGATGTGCTCAAAGTTGATCGGAGAGGAGATCAGACCGGAGTGATGATGAGGGGATGGATAAGGGAAACCTGGCTATCAAAAACAACAGAAAGAAGAAAAAAGGTGGTAAGGTGATGAAAATGGAGTTGTATGTGACATTTCAGATAACATGCATATATAAAAAATGTAGTAATATCTTATATCAGAATTGAATCCTTAATGAAATACTTTTAGGTCTTAGAAAGTTTAATTTTTGTAATTCTTTTGCAGTTATTTAAATAGCTGACTTGCAAAAGATCATTCTCCTAAAAAATTTTAAATTATTATTGTTAAATGAGTAGAAGTTAAACTTTTAGAAATGCAAGACTTTCAGAGTTTAGTTCAGTTTTTTTTATGTGATACAAGGAAAATATGACAAATATTTACCAAAAGTATTAAGGATAGAAAAGGTAAGAAATGCTTAAAGGAAGGACAAGAGAATCTTCAACAGCTTTTAATTGGACATGTTCAAAACCATTTGCTGGGTGCAGTGGTGCACGTCTATAATCCCAGCGATTCGGGAGGTTGAGGTAGGATAGTGAGCTCAAAGCCAGCCTCAGTAATTTAGAGGCCCTAAGTAACTTAGTGAAATTCTGTCTCAAAATAAAAAAATAAAAAGAGCTAGGAAAAAGGCTCAATGGTTGAGTGCCCCTGGGTTCAATCCCCAGTATTGGTGTGAGGGAGATTTAAAACCATTTCCCAGTGCTGTGTTTTTAGAGTTTTGACATGTGTTTGCTTTTACTGATCTTATTTCTCTGTAACAAAAATAGTGTGTAACTATAGGATATACTAATTATTGGTTTACCTTTAAGCAACCAAGTTTATCTCCATTTAGACACCCCCCAAAAGCAATTTGTCTTTAAAAAGGGTAAATCTTTCCTTCAGTGTTCCAGTATATTTTTTTAAAATGAAGTAATGTAATACTAAAAAGAAAAAAAACACAATCACTTTATTAGAAGCAGAGAGAAAGACATGCTGGAGAGAATGCTGACTGACTCTAACATGGAATTTGCATTTTCATGAGTTGAGACAACTTGCTTTTTAAAAAGATCTCAGGAATTACCTAGGTTTAAAAGAATGGATTCTACATAAAGTACTGGTTTTACTTTTGAGACATAAGGAAAATTAATATTTTTTCAGGTTGTTTTAATAAAAAAATCTACTGATTGATAACACATGTAACTTTGACTTTAAAAAGCAAAATTACTTTTGGGGGAGTACCAGTCCTAGGGGTGAAATCCAGGGCTTTGTGCATATTTGGCATACTCTACCACTGAGCTACATTCCTAGTCAAAGAAGCAAAATTACTTCTTAAAATCCAAAGAAGTCATTGAACTAGATGTTTTATCTTTATTAACAATTTTAGGAATAGTCTTGGCTAAGTTACAAAAAAAAGGTTTGCATCTGATACAGTAAATAAGAAAGTAAAATGACCATAGCCTTACTGTTGCTTCCATATTTACAAAATAAACACATTCGATTTCAGGATCATTTAGTATGAAAGAAACAGAATTAAGCTTTTAAAGACATTTAATAAACTTTCTAAGCTCATAAATACTTCATAGGAAAGCAATTCTGATTTGAATGAGTTGAAACATAAAAATGTCTCGGGCACATGTTCTTTGCACTGATGGCAACAATACATGAAAGCACTTATATGTTAATAGCTGAATTTAATTCACCTGTATTTTTTGGAAAATTTTTTTGTAGTTCCATTTCAGTGAAAAGAACATATTAAAATCCGAGAACATGAAAAGATCATAAGCTTTTCAATGGGAAGATATGTACAAAACATACAGGCATGAAAACTATTATTATTTCCGGACATGCAAATTATTATAGTTTACTGATGTCTAGCCCCAAATAAGCATAGTCCCAGAAACATAATATGTGCTCAAGAAATACCAGTTAGGTAACTGAATGGATATCAATCAAAAGCCCCAGCTCAGATGTCTTTTGGTAATGAATGAGAACATTCATACGAAAATAACATAACCATGAAGAACAAGAATTCAAACACACAAAATCTTTGATGCATACTACATATACATGTGAAGAAACAGGTTTCAAAAATTTACACCAAATTTTCTGTCCTGGAAAAAATCTCTTACATGGAAAGAAAACATTAAAGGAAAGGAAGGAACATTAAAAACTGGATTGAATAGGGAGGGCAAAAAAGTCACTTGTGTTAATGCCTAAAAGAACCAACAAGGTGGCCACAGATTAACAAAATCAGGTGACCATATACCCTGAAAATCAAAAGGTCTAATTAGAGTCAGTAGTCAGCACCAAAGATCATGTGTTATGGAGTGAATTGGGGATGAATCTTTGGAAAATGTTACTTGACTTGTTTTGATTAGTAAAAAAAAAAATATTGAAACAAAAAGTAAAATATAGATTTTACTTTAAGTGGTGGAAGGGTGAGGGGAGAAAACGTAAAGAATTATTCAAATACTCTGATATGAAATTTCTTATGATACTTGAAATCAGGGTGCATATTGTATATGAGGGTCTGAAAGAACCCTGGTACATTAGCAAAGAGACTTTGCTATCATCTGATGGCAAAGTAACATCTTATTGAATATTGACATAATCTTAAGGAAAACAGGATATAATAGAATTTCTACAAAAATTTTCTATAATTCTTCTTGCTGCATTGTTGGAATATAAGACATGATAAATATTCTTCTTTGGTACACCAAAATGGAACAAAAGGAAAGAGATTTTAATTTTAAAAGAATAATAACCTATCAAAACTTTACTGAAATAATTTTGTATTAGCTTGTGTGCTGCTCTGCAATACATGCGTCTGAAATATACATGCCTCTATCCCTCCATAACATTAATTATGTACCATATATTGAAAAAAACTATTGACAAAATAAATTGCAAAAAATTTTTAATTATTTAATTAAAATAATACATAGCATTTGATCTTCCAAATATAAGCTATAAATATACTCACATTTCAACTGTTTATCATAATTAAAAAAAACTCTCTCTTAGGATATTTTGTGTCTGATATTGTAACTTCTATGGGAAGAGGGGACCAAGAGGCTTGGGACTGCGTGGTTATGTTACTTTTACTTCTGATACTAAAAGAAAACCAGGCTGAGGACTTGAAGTAAATGTTCAAGATGGGAAAAGAAAGGAGAGAAGTCTTGAGATCTGACTCCAGGTAAATGTTGAAAAAAAGAGTATAACTTTTAAATATGATAAACAAGTAGAACAGTTTTAATATTTAATGTGCTTGACCTTTTTTTTTTTTTTTTACTTCTATACAAAGGTTATATGTAATCTAGTTTTTGCATACTTTTTCTTTTTTTTGGTACCAGGAATTGAACTCAGGGATTGAACCACTGAACCACAACCCCAGCCTGTTTTTTATTATTTATCTGAGACAGGGTCTCGCCAAGTTGCTTAGGGCCTCACTAAGTTGCTGAGGCTGGCTTTGAACTTGCAATCCTCCTGCTTCAGCCTCCCCAACCACTGGGATTAGAGGCATGCCCCACCATACCTGGCTGCATGCTTAATATAATGTCTTAATGATGAAAAAAAATAACAGCAGAAAAAGCAGAGCCAGCTGATTAGTTGGGCTTACTTACTACAAAGTACTCAGATACAAGTGAATGCAAGCTTTTTTCCTCCCCATATGAAATAAATGTAAAAATTTCCTTTATTAAATTATTTTTTTATGTTAAAACATTTGAGCGCACAAACTATATTACTTATTTTCTCAGTTCTTCCATCATAGCACTGTTGGGTAACATGGTTGAGACAGATTTCCTTAGTGGGAGATTTGGGGAGAGATTTATAAATCATCTCTCTCAAATTGCCATAAAATAAAAACTATATTTAAAAATATGTGCAAAGTTCTGCTGCCATCTCCACTGATCAGAAGGGCAATATTAAAGTTTTATAAATTGCTGAGTATATGTGGTACTGAAGTGTTAAGAACAGAGCCAGGATAATCAGCTAATTCTACTAAAATCTTTAATTTCAATAGATCTGAGAATCTGATCTTCATATTGTTAAAAACACAACCATTTTTCTATGTTGTACTTTTTATGTACAAGTGACCAGTTTGTAATTGGGCAAAAAGATTTAATTTCACAGTTAGCTGAGAGGTGTGACCATTACTGACAAGCTAATATGGATCTTAAGGGAAAAAAAGGCCAAATGCCTGTACGGAACTTAGTGAAATTTTAGTGATTTGGTAACCAAGTTCTGAAATTGATTTATAACGTCCCCAAACATAGCAGGTTTTTTTTTTTTTTTTTTCCCCCACCACCAACAACAGATTTAGGGAGAAATTTCTAGGGTATAGAACTAAATAAGAACTTGATTTATTTGTTTTTTGACAGATTTCTAAATTTATGCTTTTCTCATCAGGTATATATATATCATCATGTATCTTAACATATTGTAATATAATAAGAGAACCATCTCCTCATTATACTAATATGTCCTGTGAAACCTGTCTACATATATATGCTGATATATATGTATTTTCCCTCATATATCTCCCACTTACTTATCACCCCATTCACATTAATATTCACTCTTCATTCATTTCTCTTACCATAGGTAGGTCTTTTAGAATCTGTATTCCATCTCCAGGTCCCATGTGGGCTATGTGGTTAAAATTAGTTGGGTTAGAAATTAATTTATTTCTCATCTCTGGATCCCGCAGCATCTCCCTGTAAGGAAAAAAAAAAAAAACCATGTAAATATTTTTTACACAGTAAATCTAGATAAGAAAAAAATTATACATACTTTATTTTTGTCTTTAAAATGATTAAATCATGCTAATAAAGATAGAATAATAGAATAGATTCAATTAATAATTCAATTCCTTAAAATGTTTTTAATTTTAAATAAAAGATATTATGATTTGGAGTAGGAAAGAGGGAGGATCCTTTTATTTATATTTTTAGTACTGGGGATTGAACCTAGGGCCTTGCTCATACTAGGCAAGTGAGCTTCAGATCCAACCCCCCAACAGGTCTATTCATATTTAGATATCAAGGAACTTCTGCTGGATTTTTACAGATAATTCTCAACATTTCATGGGTATCTTTTAAAATAATTTATAACATTTTAGAAATGTTTTTAAATGTAGCTGAAAATGCTATATGCCTATTTCTGTTTGCTCATGAAGAAAACAATGTAGATTTCTTAAAACATATACAGGTTTACTATATGCACAGATATGATTTAAGCTTGTACTGTAGAAAAGTATACATCCCCCAAATTATTACTCTTTCATAAACCTACCTAAGAGGATCAAAATATGGTACTTAATTCGGTGTATTCACATAACTTTTAGATTATTAATTAAAATGACACTGAGAGGTTACAGTCATAATTGCACTTAGGGTTTTTTTTTTCCCCTTAAATTCCTTTCGTGATGCTGGGGATCAAATCCAAGGCCCTGCACATGCTAGGCAAACACACACTCATCACTGAGCTATACTCCTAGTCCTGCAGTTTTTGATATCATTTATGAATAATAGATTTTCAGATACCAAATTGTCTTTCCAAATCAAGTATAGTATTATTAGCAGATAGTCCCTCAGATGCTAGAAGCATAGATGGACAATAAGTACAAATTATATATCTACCTCCTCTGTTGCATCCTTTCCTCTTCTGGGACTCTGAAGGAGTAACGTCGTTTGTTGTTGATATTTCTAACCATTTGTTTCCGACTATTATCTGATGTTTCAGGAACCACCAGCTCATCCCCTTCTGTTTTTTAAAAAATGGTGCTGTTTAAATTACTAAATTGCTTTTTTAGCCATTAATCTCCATGGTAGCACAATTATACAAGTATATGTAATTCTGAATTTTAAAAGTCATGCATTGATAATCATAGTAAATAAGCAATAATAGAGTGTTTGTGTGGTACTGGGAATTGAACCCAGGAGTACTCTGTTACTGAGCTAGATCCCCAGCCCTTTAAATATATATATATATATATATATATATATATATATATATATATATATATATTTTTTTTTTTTTTTTTTTTTAAATTTTGAGACAGAGAGTTGCTAAGTTAAGTTGCCCAGCCCAGGCTGGCTTTGAACTTAGGATCTTCCTGCTTCAGTTTCTAAGTTGCTGGGATTATACGCATGGACCACCACACCTGGCAGCAATAATTTTCAATAGGACATGTAAAAATATATATGCTTATATTTATGTAGTATTATGTAAATATTATTTTCATATATTAATAACAAAATTTCATATATTATACAAAAATAAAATGTGGGGATGTAGCTTAGAGGTAGAACACTCCTAGGTTCAATCCCTAGTGCCATAAAAAAATATATATATATGTGTGTGTGTATATATATATATATATATATATATATATATATATAAATTAAACATAACTAGCAAAATACATTTTACATTTTCACTTCTATTTCATTATAAACATGACACAATTTTGCTAGAAGAAAACTGTAATTGCCTTGATGTCCTGTCCCTTTGACGAGCCAATTCACCCCAATATTTCTATACTATTTTCTCTCATACCTACCTATCAGTGGGTTTAGTAGCTTAGGATATTAAAAAGTTGCTATTATGGGGGTTTTGTGGTATTTATTTTAATTTGTGTGCAGTGATGGAGATAGAACCCATGGTAGGCAAGAGTTATACCACTAAGCTATAGTCCCAGCCCCCAAAAGATGCTATTATTAATGTGTAATCAGGCATAAATAGCAAGCTATTTATGTAAATAATTAAAATTATTTTTACATAATAAAAATTTCTTGTGAGATGTGGAATAAGGAAAGGTCTGTGTTCCCATTATCCTCCTTTTGAAGGATCTGTCACTATTCTAATCTTCTGATCTTCTTATCTTGAAGGTGGATACTATATAATTGTATACTCCTAGCAACCAGGTGACCATCTTGTCCCATTTCAATTTTAACATCTGGAAGGAAACAACTGTAAACTGGGAACTCTAAAAACCTGCTGGGCTTTGTGTCTTTGTGTCTTTTGTAAAAAGACAACAGTTATCCATATAACATGGCAGGCAGGGTATGCCATTATCTAAATAAGATAAGGAAAAAGGAAAAAAGCCAATCTTTACAAGTTTTTGACACTGTAAAGCTGAATCAAGAAGAAAAAGGCTGAAAGAAGGCAAATGGGCCTATAAGACAAGCCAAAATAGAAAATTACCACAAAAGCAACACATTCCTTGTGGTATAATAATGTTGCTTAATCAGATCATTTTCTCAACAACAAATATTAAAAGGATAGACTTTAATGTAGATGAGAATGTGGGACATCATTCTAGAATATGAGAATTATGAGGATAAAGCAGGAATTTTGAGTTATGGTGGTGACAAGAGACGTGGGGCAGCCAGAAGGCAAAGGAGCATTTGTCCCTTCTGCAGGAGGGAAAAGCAAGAGAGAGAAAAAGAAGGAACCTCTTGGAAATGGGATTTCCCTCCTTTCTCAAATAATAAGATATTGAAACCTGTCAGGTCTCCTTTCTCAGAGTTCTACCTCCACTCCTAGCCTGAAGCAGAAAGATGAAAGCATGGGAAGAGACATGTGGAATAGGTTTTGTCCTACAGATACAACATGGATATAAGGAAATTTAATGACCAGCATTAAATACGGTGAGAACAGAGTGGATCCAATTTTATACAAATATGTGAAGCTCCTCTAAGAAACAGAACACAAAATTAAGTATAGGGTCTTGGAAACCTGAAACTTAAGTTTCATTAGCTTCATGATTGAGAATCATGCCTAAAATTTGAATGTCCTTTATCAAATCATACCATAAAGGTATACCATTTTAACACAGACAGCTATTAACAAAGCACTGAACCACAAACCAAACAATTATTTCATTACTTAAAATCAAAACAAACAAAAACAATAAACATAAGCTTTTGATGGATTTCTTTTACAGTAGAACATAAAAAACTATTGAGGGAATATGAGGGGCAAAAAGCATTAAGAAGATAATCTCATGACCTTTAGATAACAGGTATAAACATTTTAACATTTCCTTGAGGCCAATGTTTTTACTTATATTTAGGTAAATTCAAATATTACTTTAAATACACAATATATCATTAAGTGCCTCTTCATTAAATAGTTCTACCACAAAAGAGCAGAGATTTATGAATACCTGTGTTAGGAAAATATTTGTTGCTGACATAAGAATGATTTTATTATATAGAAAAAAGCACACTATTTGTTAAAAGTGAGATTTTAACTGTCTGGCCTCACATTAATGGCAAACAACATTTAATTCTACATGTATAGACTATGGCATTTTACATATGGTCTATTAATCACAGGTTTGACAATCTCAGCTTACTACTTGGTCACTGACCAAATGCTGTTCTCTTGTTTATAACCCCCAGGGTTCCTGCTCCCTCTTCTGATTCTAGGCACTTTTATGACTTTCCTCTTTTTTCTGCTTCTAAGTTGTCATCAGTACTTTAGAAGTACTAAGCCCTTTGCATTGGCAAAAGATGGGTTCCTGAAGTCTGCAGATGGAATTCTGAATGAATGTCCTTAATTTTAATGCCACAAATTTTGTTTAAGTTCTATGGTATTTTAAGTACAGAAGTATATTCAGCTACACTTTCTCTGCTTACCTAGGTATACCCCAGAAAAATAACAAGGCATGTCAGAATGAAATACTTTGTTAAATCAGCTATGACAGTTTAAATAGAATCACTTTTGCCCAATAATCTGTCTTGGATATATTAACAGTATGTGGCCAAGATCACACACTCTAGAGGAAGATATATAAGATTTTAAATCTGTACTCTAGCACTCATTATTCATATGACATTGGGCAGTCAGAAGAAAAATAATATTTCCATTGAAGCTATTACTATTAATGTTCTGTTTTCTTACCTGCCATCTTATTTTTGAAATATATCAATCTAACTGTCTCCAATCCTAAAAGATTTAAAGATCCTTCACTGTTTAAAGGTCGAACCTAAAATAATAAAAAATAAAATAAGTACTTCAACAAAACTTTTATAAATTAAATCATAAAACTTTTGGCCTGTACATAAAGCATATATTATTAAGATCTTTTATTTATATACTTCAAAATACAGTCCTTTCAGAAAAAACCCAAAATGCTAATAATTCTGATTGTGAAGGCATTATATCTGATTTGGACAAACAAACTTATAATGATAACATTTTAAAGAAAGAATATCCTGGACAAATAAATAAAATTAAGTAGAAATACATTTAAACCTTAAGCTTGACCTTTTAAAGCTATCAGTGACCAAATAATTACATTAAGAAGATATCAATAGTTGCTTTATGAGCTCTTATCATCAAATACTTGATCTACATATAATAAAGATAAAAGTACAGATGACTGGGAAAAGGAAGAATTGTTAATAAATGATAATGGAGCAACACATTACATAAAACCAATAAAACAGAATCCCTATTTCATACTACAAGCAAAAAAAAATCAATTACAAATGGATTAAAGATAGACATATAATAAGCAACATTTCAAAACATTTGGAGGGAAACAAAGGTTACATCTTTATGACCTTAAGCTAGGAAAAGTTTCTTAAAGAGAGAAAAAAAAACAAACCTAAAGAACAGGAAAGTACATTTAACTACAGTAAAATTAGTAAACAATAACTTCTGTTCTGAAAAATAAACCCATAAGTCACAAATGAACAAGATTTACCATGCATTACTAAAACAGGACATATTACATAAAGAAGTAGAATAAATCAACAAGATGGCAAAAATGAGCAAAAAACATGACCAGGCATTTCACAGAAAAGGAAATACGAATGATGAATAGATATAGAAAAGACTCCCAACCACACAGTTAACTGGGGCATGAAAATTAATACTGCAATATGATACCATTTTATGAAACCATTTATGAAACTATGAATGCTGACAACAACAGGTATTAGAGAAGATGTGGGTAAGAATCTCATCAATTCCATTCCTAGATATATGACTTAAACTCTTGCACATCTACCCCAGATAATATGCAGCAACATTCACAATAGCAAAAGCTAGAAAATAATTAAAATGTCTGTTAATCAGAGAATGAATAAATAGCAAGTAGGCTATTTTACACAATGAATTTACACAATGAATTACACAGTAGAGGTAGCAACAGGTATAGATCTTTGAAGCCCAGTAAATGAGTTAAACAAAGGTAAAAAGTGACAATATATCACAATATTTTAATAGATCTCAAAACCAAGCAAAACTAAATAATATATTGTTTAGGAATATTTAAATGTGCAAAAATCTGTATTTTCAGGAAAGCATAGGGACAATAAGCATGACATTCAGGGATACTGACTTTCTGAGGGAAGGGCTGAGGTATCAAAAAGGGAGGTGGGTTCACAAGTGATCAGCTTATTAATATGCTTCATAAAGATAACATATATATTGCAAATTACATGGAAAAAAACCCCAGAAAACTTAGTAGAGTCAGTCAAAATTTATAAAATAGAGGACCACGTTTTAGTTGCTTTATATAATGTGGCAATACTTACAAGAGTTGTTTTTCACTATTGATGTGGTTTAAAATTGGACACATTATAAAATATGATCTTGGCTACTTTGTTTCACCTAGTCCTATCATTTTACCAATGATGTACATTCTAAATATACTATATACGTCTATATGAAAATAGTACTTTTCTTTTTTAAAATCTGTTTTAATTAGTTACACATGACAGTACAATGACCTTGACATATCATATATTTGAATTAGATGGGGTATAATTTCTCATTTTTCTGAGTGTACAGATTACAGAATCATATTGGTCATGCAGTCACATATATATACACAGTAATAATAATGTCTGTTTCATTCTACTATCCTTCCTATCCCCCAACCCCTCCCCTCCCCTCCCATCACTTCTCTCTACCTAATCTAAGGTAACGCTATTCTTTTTTTTTTCTCACATCTTCATACATATATTTTGTATAACGATGAGGGTCTCCTTCCATAATCCATGCAATTCCCCTTCTCCCTCCCTTTCCCTCCCACCTCTCTTCCCTATCTAGAGGTAATCTTATTTTTGCAAAACAGTAGTTCCATACTTGTAAAATTTTTGTTATGGAAACAATAGAGGAATATTAAGGGAAATATTATGTTTTATTAGTCATATGAAACACTTCTATTTCTAAATCAATCATGACTCAACTAAACAATTTCAGTTCCAAGTTGAATAACTTCCCTATTCATGAAATCTGTCTTTGCAGGATTAAACATTGCATACCATTATGTGAAAAAGTTATGATTAATAATAATCACATACTCTCCTGAAGCTCTTTAATCTCAAAGTAGATGATAACATTGACATTTTAGGTTGTATGATATATTCTAGTTGCTCGTCAAGTTCACAATCAGAGAAACTAAATGTAATATGAATAGTATGGAGTTTAGCTACCTATCAAAAATTAGCCAGCTCAGCTCCTATTTTAATGCCAAATTACCTTTTTGAGAGGAAGAGTCTGAATCCATTCCATGGAATTCACATCGAAGATATCAACTGCATTTTCACTATACACTGAGAGATATGGTGCATTGTAACCTGGGAAAAGGAAAGGAAGGGACAACCTACTGATTATTTTAAACTATTAAGCCCAAATAATTTTGAAAGTTCTGTCTTAAATAACTGTAGAGTAGAATCCCACCAAAAGCCTATTGTTATCATATAAGAACCACATTAAAATATTTTTGAAATAAAGAGAACATAAATTATTTATTTATTACAGAAGAATTCTATTAACATCTAGCTAATAAAGCAATTTAATTACATGTTAAAAGTGTCTGACTCTTAAAGTAGTTAAATTATTGACAGTGAAACAAACTTACAAAGTAGAGAAATCTTCAGGTAAGTGTTCTACCCCCAAATATGAATGTATGATAAATTACCAGAGCACAATTACATGAATAGTTTAGATATTCAATAAATATTTCTTGGAAGAATATTAATAAATGGCAATATGAGCAAAGAAAGAATAAATGAGTGTGTAAACTAAGGTTATGAACTGCATTATTGACAAAGTTATAAATAAAAGTCAGATAGTCCAACTTTTACTTCATGTTAGGATATTTTGGACTATGGAACTCAGTTACAAACAGTATTCATTCTATATATTAAGCTATAAATGAGAGCATATATGTCAGAAAAAAAATAAAACATTAAAAGTAGTTGAATCTGACATCCAGGAGAAATAAGACTTTAAAAATAGTTAAATCTGATGTACAGTCCCTGGCACACTCCCCACCCCTTGGGCCACAAATTAAATCTAAGTGGGTAGAATTATAGGTTATTTTTTGTTTGTTTTTTTAATCTAGGTTTCCTAATTTTTCTGTAATAAGACTTAATAGTCCTTCTAATTTTTTTTTTTTTTAACAGAACCTTTAGAACTGACAGGACTCATTCCCACCATTCCTTCTTATTCCTGTCTTAACATTACAATGGGAGAGATTTCACTCCTCCTGTTCTGAGTAGTCTTCCACCTGTGTTCTGAATTTATCCTCATTTGCCTTCTTGGGGATCTGACTGTTTTCTGTATTTCCCAGATTGTCAACTTCTCCAAGTGGTTCCCTAATGGTTTCTTCCTTTCAGCATTCAAACATGCTCAAGAATCTTCCATTGCAAACAAAAGAATTTGGGTTAGATACTCCTATTACAAGCTTCTATTGAACTCTCACTTCAGGTATTATAGCATACATTTTCTACTGAAACTCCTAGTTGTGACATGAATATTTTCTACTGCACTCTATACTCTGAGAAGGTAGACTACTTCACTATTTCATACAGTGACATGGCATGTATTCAGTAATAAATAAATTATTACGTAGCAATAAAACTATACAATAATTTATTTTTAATATTTCTTGAAAATGAAATAGGCAACTTTAAATATCTGCCCATCTAGATAAACATATAAAACTGAATAACACTTCTTAGAGAAACTACATTTTTCTTTTCCTACTAAATAATTCATTTAGTAATTACTTCTCAAGAATAAGTGCTACTTATACTTATGAGCACTGTATTTTGGAGAACAATGAAAAGAGCTACTTGAGTTATTTAAAAATGACTAACACAAGATAAAAAAATTCCATTTCAGTAAAATATTCCATAGAAAAATTAGTTTTCATTATGTGCATGTTAATATTGACTCTATTTGCTTAGGCCTAACTACATATGGTTACTTTACATAAACAACATAATTAATACTAAGGAAAACTTTCAGAATCATTCTAAAAAATATAACCTGTTATTAACAATGACAATGTTTAATTGAAGTAGAAGGAAAAAGAAAAGGAAGGAGACAGGAAGATAAAGACAGCCATAAGAAAGAGAATCTTACAACAAGAGGAAGGATTTGCTGGCCACATCAATTCCTGTTGTCTAGATCTTCGGCCCTGGCAGTCAGTGTATATCCCAATGCTGTTAAAACACAGCAGGTATTCTTTACTGGAGATCTCAACTGCGCAGATAGCATCCATTGGTTGATGTGCAATAAATGATAGTGTGTGGTCATTTGAATGGAGCATACTGTATGGATTTCCTTCTCCATTCAAGGGGTATTTTAGAAATCCTGACTGGAATCCCACACAGAGCTGTTCGCTGAAGATTGCCATCCACTGGACATTATATGGGACTTGAATTTCTTTAAATTTTCTGTGACGGGTCTTGCTCTGAAATAGTTCATAACAGAGAACCTGCCTTTTCATAGCCACACACAGGCATGTAAGAGCTCCATGGCGCATCTTTCCAGAAGTTATAGTTTGACACCCTTTAGTTTCTGCCAACTTGTAAAAATCTGTCTCTCGCCCGTCCAAAGCTGACATAGGAAAAAGTCGTACGTGACGATTTCGTCCTGAGATCACAGCAACAAGCTGATCATTTGGAATAAGTTCAATCTGATGAATCTTCTTATTGTCACCAACTCTGATAATTTCTACATGCAGAAATAACAAATCAAATGCAAAATAGTTTTATAAGTCATCCAAATTATACTCAGAAGTATATAAGTCATCTTTATTTAAAGATGGAGAGGTACACATAGAATAAGAGATCAGAAATTACAGAGAAAAAGAAAGATATTAAAACCCATTGTAAAATCATTTAACTTTCCTATATTAAATTTGGCACAGATCTCTGACAGTCAAGGCAGAGTTCTTAATTGAAAGCATGCCAGTTTTTAAGAAAACTTTTTTTTAAATATTTTAAGTTTTTTTTTCAGATGGACACAATATCTTTATTTTGTTTTTATGTGGTGCTAAGAATCGAACCCAGTGCCTCATGCATGCTAGGCGAGCACGCTACCACTTGAGCCACATCCCCAGCCCAAGAAAACTTTTTTTATTGGTACTGAACTGTAGGGAATTTCACCGTGAGGTTGCTATTTTTAAAAACTGGGTAACCGCATAACTACTAGTTACTCTGAAAGTGTTTCTATGGTATCAAACCAATGACATTTAAATGAATTAATTTGTCATGATAAAACTTGATATAAAATTAGAACTTAGAATATTATATTTATAAATATCAAATTAAATTGTTTTCTATTTCACCCAGCATTTAATTTTTCTGTAGGAAAAAAACTGTTGGTCAGGCATGGTGGTGCATGCTTGTAATCCCATTGTCTTGGGAGGCTGAGGCAGAGGATCATAAGTTCAAGCCAGCCTCAGCAATTTAGTAAGATCCTATCTCAAAAATAAACAAACCAAAAATGTTGGAGTAAAGCACTCCTGGGTTCAACACACAGTAACCACCTCCTTCTCACCCTGCAAAAAGAATGAATAAACCTGTTGTATTACAGTGGGGGTGGGAGGACTTCCAATAAGCATATTTTAATAGTTGTTATAATTTATATTACCTTCTAATAAGACTAATTATGATAATATACTAATTTTAGGAAAACTCAAAAAATTTTCCATGTGCCACCTTTGAAGTACAATATGAGTTCATATAGCAGAACTGCTAAATAAGATGACATAAGAAAGATAATATACACTTGCTTAGGAGAATTATAAAAATTAAAAAATAATCTTTTGATTTTAGAATATATCAAATTGTGCCTGGAAAATTTCATTTATAGAATATGTAAGAGCAAATCCTACTCTTTTTAGAATTTAGACTTGAGCAAAATTTTTCTAACATATGATTTAAAGTTACTCTAAAATGATTAGGTTTTCTCTTACCATCTTTGGTGACATGAACAACAAATAACCCTTCTTCATTTCCTAAAGCTATTCTTTCGTGATCTGTGTAAAACACAAATATGAGACAATTTTATTAGCTAAAAGCCATATAAAGCTAATACAATAAAACAGAAATAAGAAAATGAGGTGCAAAAATGAAAATAAGTAAATAATCATAATACAGTAACAATTTACACTATGAAATTTTCTTTCAGATTACCAGTGATAAATTTATCATGTGTTTTAAAATAGAAAAATCACTAAAAAATATCCCATGTCAATACCTACAAAAATAAGTAATTGTTTATTCAATAAATTGTGAAAAACAATTAAAAACCTACTTTGTTAGTACCCTAGGTCCAGTTCAATATATTGTTTTTGGAGGAAAAGATTGTGTCAGGTATTTTAACACAAGTATTGAACCCTAAGTAACAAAAGATATGGATATGTATGTAAGAATGTAGCAAAACTTTAAATCTCCAGATTCAGAAGCTTCTGTTTACTGAGGGCTTTTTAATGCAGAGTACTATGTGTTTATATACCATGATTTTAAAATTTCTCAATAACATTAGCAAGGTAATTAGTATCTTATGCATTACATGTGAAAATTATGCTTTAAGAAATTAATTTATTCTAGTTCACATAAGTAGAAAATGGATTATTAAGTTAGTCTTTAGTAATATCACTTTTTCAGAAGGGAATGTATTTAGTGTAACTGCTTAAAAATAAAAATCTAATAGGTCTCATTCACTTAATAAACATTTATTGAACATCTATGATATAATTCATGTTATGCTGGACAGTGGGGATTCCTAGATGAAAGCCAGTCCCCAGCTCACAAGGTAGATCAGTAAACAATTATAATAATATGATAAATGTTATAAATTCATACCTATGATTGCAGCTGCCTGGGTTGTTTTAATGAGGGGTAGAGTGCTATCATAAGCCTCTTTGGGAACATAGACTGAGCGGTCTCTGAATTTGTTTTTCTTCAGTATCTTGTGCAATTCACTCAGCACTCCCACCCACTTACTCTTCTCATTCTCATTATCTGCTAGCATCAGGATTGAACACTTGTTATTGGATGCTGACAGCTGGGAAGCTGTGACCTAGAAGAATTTAATCAATATTCATTATATTAGAAAACAGACACCCTTTATGCTAGTTTCATAAAGTAGGCTAGTTTTGTGAGGAGACTAGTTTGCTTAGCACTCACCAATAAAATGAGAATTCATTAAACGATCCCTTTAATAGAATTTAGCTATACTTAATCAGAATAACTAGTTCTAGCACTAGGATTATTGCCAAGGCAAAGGTAGGAGACACCAATCAAAATCATAAAATTTCCTAGCATTCCTGACTTTTCATCTTCCTTGCTATAAAGGTGCCAGAACATTATAATAAAAAATGTGTTACATATACTCATATAACAACTGACATTTAAGAGTAATTACTGAGTAGATTTAAACACAAGTATTAACAAATTGAACCTCTTAACATTTTCATGAGATAGAAATTGTTATTATAACTTCATTTTACATATGATAAAGCCATGATAAAGAGATTAAATAATTTCTACAAGGGCAAACAGCTAGAGGTCTGGGATCCTGTGTGAATGCTCTTAAGCGCTATACCATACTGTTTTGAAAAGTCAGGAATGCTAGGAAATATTTATGTTCTGTTACTTTATAAAAATAACTCACATTATTATTAAAGAAGATGAGAGCACCAGAAAGGGTTTAAATGGAAGTTCATCCTTCTACAAATCATGATCAGAACAGTTTTGAATTTTATACATACAGATTTCTTCTTAAAGTAATTTAAGCATCAATGACAATAAAAAGCACACTGCAAATTGATGATTGATAAGCAGGCTCTATAGGCTCTCTTGGTGGCCAGAGGGAGAATGAAATAGTTACCAGTGTAGGAACCAAGAAATTAGACAAGGTTATTGTCTTTGACCTTCCTGGGACATAAAATTCATAGACAAATAGTATGCAGACAGGCATAACAGGGCAGCTTTAAAAAATATCTATTGTCTTAATTCACCATTTTAAGATCACATTTTGGTATACAGCCTTGAAAGATGGCTATCAACAATTCCCTACTATAGAATTCCATTCTTCTATTATTATTAACAAGTCAAATCCATTTCCTTTCCCCTCAAATCTGGGATGACCTCATAACTTCCTTTGATCAATGGAATGCAGAAGGGTTACTATGCTTGTTTGGGGTCTAGTCCTTATAAGGCCCAGCTGCTTCTTTTGGTCTCTTGGAAGCCAGCCATTGTGAGTTCAGTTAGACTATCAAATTGTTAAGAGACCATACAGAAAGTCAATGAAGAGAACTAGCACCAAGGCCACAGACATAAGGACAAGGTCATTTTGGGTATTCTAAGCTCCAAAAGAGCTGAATGCAGTCCCGTGAGTAATCTTAACTAACACCATGAGAACTGTACAGCTGACTCACAGAATGATGAAAATAATAAAATGTTGTTGGTTTAAGTTTCTAAGATGTGGGACCATTGTTACAAGGTAATAGGAAATAAGCATGATTTTAAAATGAGATATTTAAAGAGAGAAACTTCTTTAAAAAAAAAAATTGAGAAACCTCACACTTATTTAATTTTCCAAGAAGGAATCTTTATTTGAAAACTGAATTTGGACTAAAAAATATTACCTGTTAGGGAACATATTTTAGAAGCCATGTATTTATATTTTCTATAGATCTTTCCTTAGTTAAACTTAGCATAAATGCAAGTATCAGATGATACTGAACATAGAAATATTAGATTTGGCTTATGATTTACATAAAGAGGAAAAACATATTCATTAAAGACAAATAATTCAGTGATCAAACTGTAGAACACACTTACTCTAAATATACAGGGTATATCTTTTCGACTTGCATGAATAACATCAGAGGCCAAGACTGAACTCACAGAAAATTCTTCATCTCTGAAAGAAAAGTGAAACATTAGAAGTTAGTATAAGTGGCTATATATGTGGAGTTTTGATTATGTAACCAAATATATAGGAAGCAATCCTCAAAGCTTAACTGCACAAAACACCTAAATTGAAACTTTAAAAAATTTGATTTTTCCCCATTGTAACCAACAGTACCCAAAGTAATTTATCAAGAGTAACTTAACAGGGCTGGGGATATAGCTCAGCTGGTAGAATGCTTGCCTCGAATGCACAAGGCCCTGGGTCCAATCCCCAGCACAACACACACACACACACACACACACACACAGAGTAACTTAACAGAGGCACATTATACAAGAGCTACAAATGTTTTCTGGCTAATCCAAAGACACAAGGCCAGTAAGCATACATAGAGAACTAGGATTTGAACCATGCTAGGTCTTTAGAGCCTTTAAGAGAATCCTTTTTCTCCAAAATAAATCTCAAGTTTGTTCAACTTAGATCATCTGACATTTTATTTTTCTATCAACATATGAAAGAAGATTTCCTCCACAGAAAGTTTTTCCTTAATTTTGTTATTTGTACCATCATTCCCTTAGTCTTAAACCCTTCACATTTTAATCTTATCTTTGATTCCCTCCCCCCCAACTGTGTTTCTTTTTTTAAAAATTGGGGCATCTTATTCAAAATAGTGAAATGTTTTTTTTTTTTTTGTTGTTTTTTTTAAGAGACAGGGTCTCAAATATATTACCCAAGATGACCTTGAACTCCTCCTAGATATAAGCAATTTTCCTGCTTTAGCTTCTCAAGTGGCTAGGACTATAGGAATGGGCCATCACACCTGGCCTTCTCTATCTTTCTAGTCAGTCCCTTAGCAAGTTCTGCCAGATTTTTCCTACTGATATTTCTTGCATGAATTCCTTCATATTCCAAATGTGAGGTAAAAGATAACGTGTTTGAGATGCAGGGGTAAAATGCCAGTGTAAAGCACAGCTAGGAAATGTAGGTTTTGAGCAATGAATGGCTATTTCTGATATATGTTTGGAGATATATGTTTGGGACCCAAAAAGGCAGAAATGATGGCAGAAGCTATGGGAGTAAATAAGGTCCCTCAGGAACACGAGGGCACTCAACAGGGCAAGGGGAAGAATCTGGAAAATCAAACCAAAATCATTAAAGATCTGGCTTACTTAAATGTTTCCTGATTCATTGTTTTCCAATAGGTTGTCTGATATATCACTTGATAATCCTCACACTGAATCATACTACGTACCTCTGGGTGATGATATAAACATTATACTTTAGGACTTTCTTCACTCCCCTCCCCTCCTGGCTTTAAATAGGTCTTTGGGACCCAAACATCGTTTGCTTTTACTTGGCTCAATTTTTTTTCCTTCCAGCTGTGTTGGGGATAGAACTCAGGGCATCATACATACTGGCAAGCATTCTACTACTGAGTCACGTCCCCAGCCCTTATCTGGCTCCAAACCCTACATACTCAGCACTCATACCAAACTCTCCCAGAACTGCATCTTACTTCCTACTTTTAATATTCTAATTTACTAATATTACTACAGCAATATTAGTAAATTAGAATATTAACACGAAATTAGATTATTTAGTAAAAACATGACAATACTAGAGTTCTGTTTATACAAGTTATATGATATGGGAATCCACTTGCTTTTAAAGGGAAAAAAGACACAATGTTTGATAAAAACTCATTTTAATGACTATAGCAAGAAGAAAAATAAAAACTTTGTAATTCCTATGCTGCAGAGATACAAATCTTTTCACCCCTGAAGGCTTACCTCATGTCAATTACTTGACTAATGACAACACTGGGCTGAGATGCTTTTCCTTCGGCAATATCGTACAGAAAAAGTTTGAAGTCACAAACCACAGCAAGTGCTCTCTGCCATCCTTTCTTCACTCCAGCTGGCTTAGGGATCTTTCAGAAAGGAAAACAAACAAACACATCAAATGAAAGTGGCAATCAAAGCCTTTTAAATTACATATGAAACTGTAAGGTGAAAACCTAACGAGAATGTACAAAAGTCTGTCACTTTGGTAAAGTAAATGGGACACATATCATTAATAACATTAAGAGAAAAAGTGAGAACATATTCTTCAAATACTATCATCTTTTAATGAAAGACTATTAAAAAGAATCATTTTAACTTTTGCTGGTAATTCATTAAAATGACATTCATGGTTTCTTTCTTTCTTTTCTTCTCCTAAAAAAGCAAAGCGTCAAAATTGGTAGTAAGATAAAATTCAGCTTACAATGTTGTGGGAAGCCGTTCTTGCACGTGATTGAGCTACCTCCCTGGCTGGGTGTGAGGCGTTCAGACCAGCTGTGTCAGAGCTTTTCCCCACCCTTTCCAGGTGCGAGGGCTTGTCCCTGTGGGGGTGTGACTGACCACTGACCTAAAAACCAATCACTGACCCTGACCTTGGAATGCTGTCCCCCTCGACCTTCATTGGATGGAATTTTCCCCTGAATTTTTTTGTTCTCCAATAAAAGCTCCCTCTCTGGCATGCCTCTCTCTCTTTTGCTGGTCTCTTGTGTAAACCTCGCTACTGCCAGGTGGCTAGAGGCAGGAGCTGGGAGGGGCCGTCTCTGAGCTGGGCAAGAGAAAAGGTAAATTGAGTGTTATGTGTCTTTAATTTGAACTCACTAGTTAACTTCTATGTTTCGAACCTCTAGTATGAAGCTAGCGGCGGCAGAACAATGTAAATACTACTCAAATCAAGTAAGATTATTATTTGATAATATCTTGTAATTCATAACCATACAGTACCTCTTTGGCAAGACCAAAGGCCAAAGACTCCTTTATGGTGATTTCAACCTCTCTTCATTATAAAATAGGGATAATATAGAAAAGTTTGTGACATTTTAGAATTTATTTCCAAGAAAAGACTAGGTTTTCATTTTCAAATTGTTCTGCTGGACTGGATGACATAAAATTATTAGATGAATTTTGTTCATTTCATTTTTTTGTCAAATGTTATATTCATAAATGACTTGATTTTATTTAAACTCATTCATAATCTTAAAACATGCATCTAAATCTGAACTAAGGATACTTACCCTGACATGACCTTCATATGCTGTTCCTATTCCTTTCTGTGGATCAATACCCAGGGGACCTTTTGTCTGCTCAGGGGGAACTGGACAAGCGGTTGGAGCCTTATTTACACAAGTTATATGACATGAGAATCCACACACTTTTGAAAGGAAAAAAAGACAATGTATGTTAAAAATTCATTTTAATGACTACAACAATTACAAGTCACAGTGCACTAACTGTATGCAAGGTGTTCTGTTAAATAAATGCTTATTTTTTATTTTAAACACCATTTCAAATGATGTCTTATCATTTGAAAAGCTACTCATCTGCTTACCAATAAGGATTTTAATGAGAAATAGTAAATATTTTTATCATTGGTAATCCTATTATTCTCTGTTAACATTAGTGGTCAAAGGGGGAAGCAACAGATAAGAAAAATATTTAACCCTGTGCACAAAATGATTGGTTAAACTTATAATTGCTAAAAATTTGGTTTCTGGAACTATTTCTATTTCTTCGTCTTACTGCAACTTGGTATCTGTTCTGAAATGTATCTTGCAAGAGTCATTAATGGACATTAAGCTACTTGACATCTCTGCTACATGTGGCAAGTTTTACCAATCTTCTTAAAAATAGAATTTTTCAATGAATTTAAAAAAGGTATAAGCTAATGGTAAATTTTTGGAGTTACTAATATCCCATATACTTACACTACCACTAGATAATAACTGTTAATTTTACTGAGCATCTTAAATCTTTCTATGACAATATAAAAGGGGTATAGTTTTTAATCCCTATGTAACCTATGCCCTGAGTCACAGAGCTTGGAAGTGGCAGTGGTAGAATTTCAAAATCATACAGTTTTGCTCAGATCCTGCATACCTTACCACTAACAGTATTGCCATGATTCCTCTATTTGATACTTACACAGTGAACTGGAGATTCTAAGACAAGATTATAAATAAAAATGAACTCATACTTTTCAATGAGACTTGGTTGGGTAAAAATTACAGGTAAAATTAAAAAAAAAAAAAACAAGTTTTTTGGCAAGGGGTATAGACTACGATTATAATTCCTACTCCTAAGGTGGTTCCTGGAGAAAACTAGGGAAAGAATAAGAGAGGAACTAAAGGATATCACCGTGAGAATACTTAAACTTGAGAGAAATGGATTATATATCACTGATGGACATTATGAAATGAACAGAAAGGCAGGATGAATTAGCATTGACTTCCAAAAACTACAAACTTCTCAATTTGTTCCCCCAAACCCCATGTATTGGAGACTGAACCCAGGGCACTCTACCACTGATCTAAATCCTGGGCCTTTTAAAAAATATATTTCGAGAGATGGGTCTGGCAAAGAAGTTGGTGATCCTCTGGTTCAGCTTCCCAAGTAGTTGGGATTAGAGGCATGCACCACTGTGCCAGGCTATCATTTGCTTTTAAGTAGAATATAAGTATTTATAATTCATTTTGCTAATAAGGAAAAAATCTCATTTCCCAAGGGCAGCTGAAACAACAAAATAAGTATCTATAAACTAGATTTAATTTTAATCAACAAGGATGAAATAAAAATGATAGTAACCATTAGAGACTATAACACATTACCACAACATTTACAAAAGCTTGTTAGACAAAGGCTTGGGATAGTCTAATGCACTTTCATGGCTTTATAAGGTAGACCTCAAGGAGTTGAGGGAAAAAAAGGCACAATTTCATGGCACAAGACTCCAGAAGTAAGAGAGACTGGGAAGAGTCCCCAAATTCCTACTATGGAATTACAAGTAATTCTGATGCATAAAAAAAATAACCAGGTAGCTTCCCAGAATTCAGGGAATTCAGCACCTGAAATGGAGAGTGTCTATATTCCATCAAAATTCCCTTTCAAAACTAAAAGCAGAAAAGCTAAGAAACAGAAACTAGTATTAGAATTTGAATTAGCAACTATCTTCTTGTCTTTTTCATAAGATATACCACTAGTACCTATATAAGGTGGTTTTACCTATATAAGGTGGTTTTGTAGTGGCAAGTCTCATCTGATTAAGAATTCACATTTCTGTGCACAGGGAAAGATAGTGGAATGAGATGGACATCATTACCCTAGGTACATGTATGACTGCACATATGGTGTGATGCTATATCGTGTACAATCATAGAAATGTAAAGTTGTGCTGCAATTGTGTATGAGTCAAAATGTAATCTGCTGTCATATATAACTGAAATAAATACATTTATGAAAAGTTAAAAAAGAATTCATATTTCTAAAAGTTACAAATGATAATATATCCCATTATCATTTAAATCATTTTCATTTTAGAGATCTAGGAAACATAAAGTAGTACTCAAACAAATAGGCTTGGTTTTTCTATTTAAATGACCCCTGATCCTTTCACCCCCATCTCTCAAAATGTGAGCTCCACAAGTGTAGCGCCTTTGTCCTTCGCACTAAGCATTCCAAAAATACATGACAGGTAAACCAATGAATGAGGAGGAAAAACTTCTACTATTAATACTAGGAATAAACTTTCTTTTAAGGCATAGTGGCAAATATTTAATTTCTGAAAATAAACAATGTTAAAATTGAATGAATATATCCAAGGATAACTTCCATGGCTTCTGTCATATAGGTTAATGGTTTGGGGGGCCATTAATTTACCCAAATAATGAAACAAAGATGAATTAAACATATTCAAATATATCTCCCCTAAAAAATATTTCTAGGGAACATTTGTCTAATTTCTCTAATATCCAAAAGACTTTAGCAAGTGCTCAGTTATATTATCTATATTCTTGTTATCCAGAGAAAAGCAAATGATTAAATGAAACAAACATTTGTATGTCTTTTAAAGAGAATAAAGTTACTCAATTACAATTTAGGTAGAAATGTTATAACAAAGTGGTGCTCAAACTAGTCAATTTTTCCAATTTTTCTTACCTTCACATGAGCAACCCTGTCTTATCAAACCCACCATCAAAGAGGTACACTGATGACATTTAGTAGGAATAGTGAATGATTTTACAAAAAACTGGTGAGTCTTGCGCTGCAAAACATTGATAAAAAAACATACATTGATTATTTAAAGATTTCTGTAATGTTAGTCACTATGTCCCATAACAATCTACTAGAATGTTTACTAAACAGAAGAATGAATTCTTTCCATTTCTCATAGCATCTTCTCACAGCTTATACTCTTTAAACAATTATATGAGATAATACTAAGTTAGAACAAGCTAAAATAATCTAAGTTAAATGATAATTGCTTTTGAATATCATTTGGAAAGTGTATAAAGCAGACAGTAGCATTTTGGTTTTGCTCATAAGTCTTGGCTTCAGAATTTCTGTAAATTCTTTGAATTATTCTTGGCAGAGTTAAGTAAAATTTTAATAATTTATATACACAAATATAGTTTTAATATGCTTTATACCTTCTTAGAAGAATAAAAAGAATCATGTAAACCTCTTATTTCTACTGTAAATCATGTATTTCATCTTCTGCAAGCAAGAACAAATGAGAGGCTATAAGTATCTGTTTCTTCTCATGGAAAGAGGCAGTATAACTTATACTTGAGCTGATAAAAATACACACCTATTATACCATAGACAGATGTCAGCCTGAAATTTCTTACTGAAAGTCTAGTAAAGATCTCTGTCTTGATTGCAACAAATTTTTTTCTTTTGTGGTACTTAGTATTAAACTTAGGACCTTGCAATGAACTATATCCCCAGCCCTTCTGTCTTGCTTGATGTACACAGTGACAACCCAATATAGACTTTATCTCCTTGGAATATTCTTTTCTTCTCCAAATTATTTCTTAGCATGTTTTAAAAGAATTACAATAATAACTCTTCCTTTACACAACTGTATAAACTCAGGAGCAAATCACTTCAGTCCTCTGTATCTCACTTTCCTTATATATAAAATAGGGTCAATAATAATATCTACTTCATGAGGTGGCTAAATGAGTATAAATATTAAATATTTATAAATATTACTTATAAATGAAGACTTTCAAACAATGACTGACACAACATAGTAAGTACTTAAAAACATTTACTTCTTTATGAAAACAAAATTCACTAATTATTCATGTGTAATTTATACTACTCTTTATAGTCCAATAAATGTCAGTAATGATGAAAGTTATGAAGTACTTAGTTTAGGTTAATATATTAGAAAAATCACAAAGAATATTCAAAACTGAAATTTAAGTAAAAATAAATTCTGGTGACTAGGAACGTAGCTCAGTGGTAGAGTACTTGCCTAACATGCACTAGGCAGTGTGCTCCCAAGCACCGCCCCAAAATCCCAAAGCCAAATCAAAAGCTGCTCTCTTCAACTGGGATAGGATTTTTTTACAAGACAAGTTTAAAAAAAGAAGCAGTAGATTATCTTTTACATAGAATGATGTAACTACCATTATTAAGGGAATAAAGTGTATAATAAATATAAAACTTTTAGGTAGTTTCTTGGGTATTGTGAAGAATTATCAACAAATTTGTCACAGCCACAGTTATTTATTTATTTATTTTTGGCTGTTACTTCAAATATGTCTGAAAGAATTAATCAATTGCTCAAAGTAACTCCATTCTTTTTCTTCTTTTTTAAAAGACTACCAAGACATCTCCCTCTTCCCCAGAGATCTATTCAGGCTGTCACAAATCTGAGTAAAGTGGTGCTAACAAAAAACAATGTTTTGGCAGAGAAATAACTTTGGGTGACCAACCATCCAACTGGCAGGTGCTGATTAAATTATGGGAGAAGGTGGGTTAGTTTAACTATTAAAGATTAAGGGGTCCATGTTTCACTAATCTCAACTGAGAATAGTATTAACATACAACTTAATTTAAAAATCATTATTCTGATGTCATCAATCTTTAGGCAATACACAATAGTACTATGGTTTTGTTTTAGGGGAGGGGTGAAGAACAGAAACAGAAAGAAACATGAATTTAATCCTACATTAAATTTAATAGATTATTTTGTTTCTGATCTAAGATCCCTGTTCCCTGCATCCTGGTAAATACTTGATTTCTGATAATTCTTGAAAGGATAGTTAGAAGAGGGGAAAAAATTGGGTAAAAAAGGCATTAAATTTTTCAGTTATGGAAAAATGTATTATTCTGGAACTTCTATTTGTTGAATACTGATTTCTTATATTATTTTCTCTTCTAATTTCTATGTGACCTTTTACAATATTTTATTTTTCCTTTTTTTTTTTTTGTGGTGGTACTAGGGATTAAATCCAGGGTGGGGTGCTCTACCACTGAGCTACATCCCCAGTCCTTTATATTTTTCATTTTGAGAAAAGGTCTTGCCAAGTTGTCCAGGCTGGGCTTGAAGTTGCAACACTTCTGCCTCAGCCTCCCAAGATGCTGAGATTATAGGTGCGTGCCACTGTGCCTGGATAAAATACTTTCTAAGAGATTTTCTAAAATTTATCTCCTAATTCATTTACTGAATTTTTAAAATGGTTAACATTTTTAATTTTCCAAAGACCTCATGTTCTCTGATAGTTATTTTTGTTTTCTTCTGCTTTCTTCACAGCTTCTTTTTCCTCTAACAAGAAACATACAAAAACATTGTTCTGCTTTTTCTTTTGTTAGAGAATTTACTAAAATGCTTGCTGATTCTTGAGAATCTGAACATTTTTAAGAGACAGAAAAAAGCTATATAGAAAGGGGTATATGTGTGTGTGTATGTGAGAGAGAGTGTGCATGCACTTATTTGTGTTTGTTTAGAGACGATCTGCCATCTCACGGAGGACCCTCAAATGCCATTATCTATAGATACTTTCTGGGCCTATTTCTTTAGAGAATCTACTGGTATCGTCCAAGGAGAGAGGGGAGAGGGGGTATAACCCCAACTGCCAATATCTTGGGAGATAAGCAAGGGAAAGGCATTTGGAATCTTATCGTTTTGTTTGTAGACTTTTTATTTAAAAGTCTCATTATTTGTGATTTGATATTTTTCTCTTTCACCAAATCCAGTGTTGCTGAGTTTGTGTGGTCTCTTTGGTTTAAGTGATCTACAAAATTAACATATGGCAGGGTAGAATAGTTATGTTTTGAGAGCTAGTTTAATGCTTCATGTGGATTTTAAATCATTCTGAAGTAAAAGCTATTTTTCCTTTTCTTTTTTTTGGGGGGTGGGGTGGGTGGTGGTAGTGGGAATTGAACCCAGGGATGCTTCACCACTGAGCTATATCCCCAGCCCTTTTAATATTTTATTTTGAGACAGTGTCTCACTAAGTTGCTGAGGCTAGCCTTGAACTGGTGGATCCTACTTGCCTTAGCCTGAGTAGCTGGGATTAAAGGCATGCACCACGAAGACCAGCATTTTGAACCATTCTGTATTTAACTCTAGACCCTTATTTCACCTCCTGACTCTCAAATTACCTGGTGTCTTATTATTTTGATTATCTGAAACTTGTTTTTTAGTACATTCCTCAGAAAGACTGTGGAACCATTTCTTGAACTCTTACACATTTTTCTGCGGCTTTGTATTTTGGAGGATGCTTTTGTATCCTTCAAATCTTAGGGCAATAGCTCAGTCATAAAAATAAAGACAAAACCACCACAACAAAACAACTTAGCTTCTTAAAACTCTGACTCATAATTTCCTTGGGTATATTAAATATATCATTCCATTGTTTTCCAGCATAGTGAAGCCACTGAAAAAAAATCTGATGATAATCTCATCATCAGATGAGACCAATCTTCTTGCCTTTTAATGCATTTCTTTAAAGACCAATAACAGGGGCTGGGCCTGTAGCTCAGTGGTAAAGTGCCTGCCTAGCATGCATGAGGCCCTGGGTTCAATCCTCAGCACCACATAAAAATAAATAAAGATACTATGTCCATCTATATCTAAAAAAATTTTTTTTTTTTTAAAAAGACCAGTAACAGTTCACTAGAATATGTTATTTTGGTTGATTTTCTCAGCTATGCTGCACATCCTGGTATTTGAGATGCAAGTCTTCTTTTGTTTGGGGAAATTTTCTTGACTAACTTTTTAGTATTTTCCATTGCTTCATGTTCTTTTTCTGGGACTCCTATTATAAAAAATGTTGGCTCTTCTTTGCCAGTATTTCTATTGCTTTTTCTTAAATTTTTTTAACCTCTTTGCTCATTTCTTCGCTAAATTAAAAAATCCACCTCTTTATCTATTTGTTGCAAGGCATTACCTGCTAGTATATTTGTTCTTGAATTCCCTGTACACTAGCCTATATTCCTGAAATCACATTGTATTTTAAATTGTAGTTTTCTCCTAAATGCTTTATCTTCTTTTTTCAAATTTTCCTTTTTCCAAACAACCTTCGCTTTTAAGGTTTAGAATTCTCATTTTTTAAATTTAAGTTTCTATTATTTGAGAAATAAATTTCTTTTGAAATATTCACTGTAATTCCCCCTTTCTTCTCTTTTTTGGTTCTGGGGTTAAACACAAAATCTTAACACTGATGGATGCTTCCATACCCCACTATCCACTAATTTTCACTGGTTTTGTAGAGACAAACCACCTTTTTGTTGGTTGTAGATGGACAGAATACTTTATTTTATTTATTTTAATATGGTGCTTCTAGGGTTGAACTCAGTGCCTCATACATGCTAGGCAAGCGCTCTGCCACTGAGCCACAACCCCAACCTGAAACAAACACTCTTTGATTGGCAGACTTTTATTTTTTATTAAGATATTTTATACCTTATTCTTTTTAAAATGTAATCATTTTGTGTGAGATTTAACTGTAACTCTTTTCAGTTGATCAGTTTTACCTTTTACTTTCCCTATCCTTTTATGTGGAAATGGTGGGCCAGGATAGTTTTTGTAGCTCCATAGCTCTAGATTTCCTTTTCTGTTATTTTCATAAAATGAAAAAAACATATACATGATATCATACTTTCTAAGATCTTTAATCCCTCTTCTTATCTATTTGGACTCCCACTTTTCTTCCCTGTCCTATTCAATTTTGAATCTACATCCAACTATTTCTCCATAGGACAGGACTTTGATCTGGAAAGGCATTTCTAATTTGTTAGTTTTGAGAACTCCTAACTTTAGCACTGCCAGATCTTCCTCTACTTATATCTCCTTATGCTTACTGTGGAATGGCACTTGAGAAGTCCCTTCCCAGTTTCTGCTACTGTCCTCAGATCTTTCCAGGAGTACTTAATGCTCCCTTGATAGTTTTGTAGCCAAGGGTCATTATAAGTCACTTCGCTTTATCTCAATTTACACAAATATAACTTTAAATACCACAAAGGTCTTATAGATGCTGGTGATTTGTTCCTATTCATTTACATTTTAGAGTGTATGGGAAAATAACTTAATCTATACTTGTTTGTTTTATGTGTAGTATACACCTGTGTCCTTTACTTTCCTTTTCTACCTTTCATATGTCTTTACTTTAAGCTATGCAGCTTATACCTGGTTCTTTTGGCATGTTCACTCTGGGGAAAGGCAGCTGCCATGTAGGAAGACTAGCATTGTCATACTGGAAAGACTGTAAGCGGTTGAATGACAGCCAGCATCAAATGCCTACCCCTGGAAGTGAACAATTCAGCTCAGTTGAATCTTCAGATGATGGCAGTCTCAGCTGTTATTTAACTACAACTACATGGAAAGCTCCTAATAAGAGCTTCCCAGATGAATCATTCCAAAATTCATAGCCCAATAATTTGTAAGCATAAAAAGGGGTTGTTTCAATACATTAAGATTTCAGATAATTTGCTGGATGTGGTGTGGCACACCTGTATTCCCAGTGGCTTGGGAGGCTGAGGCTGTGGCAGGAGAATCGCAAGTTCTGCTAAGCAACTCAGTGAGATCCTGTCTCTAAAGAAAATACAAAATAAGGCTGGGGAGTGTGACTCAGTGCTTGAGTGCCCCTGAGTTTGATCCCCTGTACCAAAAAAAAAAAAAAAAAAAAAAAAAAGATTTCAGACAATTTATTACACAGCAGGAGTACCAAGTCATCATGTTTTCCTTTCTTTACTCTTTTTCAATGACTATTTTCTTTCAAAGGTTTAAAATTTATACTTTTTACTTACTAATATCCTATTTATTCCCTTCCACTTATGAAGATCCATGCTTATGCTTAATTTCCTTACTGAGTTACCAACATTTATTTATTTGACATTTTATATGATATTACAAGTATAAATATACTTACAATGTATATTATGCCAATAATCATTCTAGGTTCTTTACAAACATTAAATTTGTCTAAAACTCATAAACTATTCAATTAAATGGGTATTAGTATTGTCTCTTTTTTTTGAATGAGGAAATGAAAGCACAGAAAGGTAAACAACATGCTCGAGATTATACTGCTAATTTAGGAAGTCTGGCCAGGGATTTAAAATGTTAACCACCAGACAATATCATCTATGCACTTTTTCTCCAGGCAAGACCAATACATGCTCACTCCACACTGTGTTTCTATTTACATTATTTTTGGACTGTTTTGAATGTACATCTGCTTTTCCTTTGGTTTCTTTGCTTTTAGAGGCCATAGTAAATTTCTCTAAGATTTGAACGTACATTTGCTTTTTCTTGGGTTTTTTACTCTCTTGATGGGCATAGATTATTCAGTTTATGGTCTTTCTTTTATACCACTTATACTTTTTTCAGATTTGCTTATCTTTCTCTCATTCTATGAATTATCCAAGGTTTATGTTTTTGAGAGGTAATTCATTTCAGTTTTCCAATTTCTAGAATTTCTTTGTAGGAATCTGAGATAAGCAACTAAATCTTTATGTTCTATTCTCTATAATACACGTGTCATAGTCAATTGACTAGAATGAAGGGAGGGGGGAAGCAAGATAGATTCAACTGAGTTTTTCACTAAACATTTCTCTTTCTCAGTGCTTTGTTTAATAACCCCAATTCCAGATCCTTGCATTGGAGACCTCAACTTAATGTTTTCCTCAGGCAACAATCCAGAGTAGTTTCTGGAAGAAGCATTACACCTTACTTAGACTTTAAAACACTGAATTTAGGACAGGAAAAAAAAATCCAAAAACTGTACAAGCTTCCTACCTTTCTCATTAGTGATTATTTCCATTCATAGTGAGTTTATTTTCCTTCCATGCTTTTATGTTTTTAACTTTGAAGAAATCAGAATTAAAAGCATAGTATATAAACAAGCAGAAGAAATCCACTATCCTTTTTTTTTTTTTTTTTTGAACAAATTATGTTTATAACTAGAGTACCTTAGGTGGAAAACCAGTTGAACCAGGGCATCCCTTTTTCCTTAAGGTTGGTGTGTGAACTGGAAGTGGAGCACTGTCTGCAATCTGAACCCAGAGGCAAAAAGGGAAACAAATGTCATGAAACATTTCATTTATCTTAAACATAACTAGAAAGAAACCAAAGTAAATAGAAATGAACAAACATCAATTAGGCAAAGAGTTCTACTAGTTAATCTCATCGAAGTTGAAATTCTCAGAGTACTGATCATTTAAATTTTAGTCTGCAATGTCTACAATGAAATTTGTTCAATTAGTAAAAAATATTTCAGTCTGGAAACTTTAAAATGAATAATTTGGAAAAGAAAATCCATGGAAGAAAACCAAACCAAATCAAACAATCAGAGCATGTAACCTACATATAAAAATGAGGATACTAACTTTCCATTCCTATGAATTTGATATATTCACCCTAAAAAGTATCTGATTTTTATTTATAATAAAAATATTTAGAAGATTCCTTTTTACTACTTGACCTCCATTTTTAGAACATACATTAAATGTGTGGAATACAAATAACTCTGTGGATTTGAATATACAGGTAGAGATTAGTGGGATTTTGTAAAAAATTAATTACCAAATAAGAGAGTTAAATTATTTAAAATTACTGGAATTCTGAATTTAAGACAAATTTAGTTACAAACTATTATCTTTATTAGTAGGCAAACAGTTTTATGAGGTATTATTGTAAGCTATTTCTTTGAAATAAATCATTGATTTATTGGATGTTATTGGGTGTGGGGGACATGACAAAGAGACAGTACTTAATTAGAAAAATATTAAAAAAAAGAGGAGAAATAACATCCTTTTAGAATATTAAGCAAGTAAGAAAATAATTTATATCCTAATTTTAATATTTAAAAATATTAGGAGAAAAACTGATGGTCTCTCTTTGTCTTTATTACATATAACTTCCAAAAATAGACTATTTGACATTCAGTATAGCCTTAAAATGGAATTCAGTGTGTTTTTTAGGATCTTCTGTTTAACTGTGAGTTTAGTTCTAACTGGAACTATATTTCCTTTTGAATAGCTTGAACCCAATCTATAATTCAACATTTGAGAGGATAAATTTAAAAGATAAGAAAGTAAACACTGAAAAATCTATGTAAAAGTTAATGAAAAAAATTAACAGTAAACAAAACTTTCATTAGAATTCTATAGAAAGTTCAAGAAATGTTTGTAAATTAAAAAAGAGTCAAGCAAAGGTGCTGGATACAAGATCAACAGAGTTTAAAAAGATAAGCAATGCCTAACTTTTAAAATAAAGTATTTAAAAAGATCCCACTCATCAGAGTAATAAAATTTTAAGATACCTAGGAACAAATCTAATAACATGGAGTACACTGAAAGTAATGCAACCTTATTTAAGGATGTAAAAGAATAACCAACAACTATGCATATCATGTTCATAGACAGAAATGCCCAATATCATGAAGATGTCAATTCTTTTCAAATAAATCTATAAGTTCAATGCAATTCCAATCAAAAGCCCCACGTGGAACTTGACAAGTTAATACTAAAAGTAATATGGAAAACCAAAGGGTCAAGATGAAAAAGAATCAAGTTTTTTTTTGGGTGGCTCACTACACCAGGTATCAAGAATCATTTTAGGGCTAGAATAAATAAGATGATTTGGTATCAGTGCAGAAATAAGCAAAAGGGCAGTGAAAGAGAAAGAGAACTCCAACGGACCCATGCACACAAAGTAGTGTTGGGTTTACAAATCAAAGGAGGGGAAATATAAAAGAGCCAGATGTTGATATGGGAAAAACAGATTAGAATCCCACTTTCTATTATATATAACAATATATTTCAGTTTCATTAAGGTCATAAAAGCCAAAGTTTTAAACTCCTAGAAGAAAATATGGAAGAAAATCTTCATAATCTCTGCACTGCAAAAGAACTGCTTTAAAAAAACTGCATAAAAAAGCATAACAAAGGAAATGACTGATAAAACTGACTACTTTAAAATGAAAATTTCTGCAACACAAAAGATACCACAAATAAAATTTTAAAATAAACCAAGACCAGAAGAAAATATTTACAATGCATATAGCCAGCAAAGAATTAGTATCCAGAATATATAAAGGACATTTATAAAACAAGAGGAAAAGTAAGTCAGTAGAACAATGGACAAAAACTTTAACAGGCAAATCATCCATAGCCAACAAACATATATAAAAAGAGATGCTTTTCTAAAAAGATATATTAGAAAACAGAAACAAGTTAAAACAAAAAATGTTACTTTATACCTATTAGATTGACAAAAGTTAATAGTTGATAGTACCAAGCTATGGCAAGGATGTGGGCAAACAGGGAACTCTCACACACTGCTGGTAGGAATGAAAACAGGTTCAACCACTATGGAAAACAGTTTGGTAAGATCTAGTTAAAACCAAAAATACATAAAGCCCAGTAACTCCACTTCTATGTATAAATGCTAAACAAACTGCACATTTGCAAAGGTAGATAGATATTAAGAGGTTCACTTCAGTGCTGATTATAGTAATAAAAAACTGGAAGCCACTTAAATATCCAACAACAGAAGAATGGATAAATAGCTGTGGCATATTCAAACAATGAAACATTATGCCGCAGTTATAATGAATGAACTAAATGGACATGTATCTGTATGATTAAACCTCAATGCATACTTATGAATGAAAAAAGATGCAGAAGGACACAGTTAACATTTCTGCAAATTTTAAATACATGACAAACATTACCATATATTGTTTATGGATACAAATGAAATAAACAGGTGAAACCAAGGAAGGGGATATGCATCCAGATTCTAGATATTGAGATATGTCTGGGAAAAAGAGAGGAATGGTGTAAGGGAAGACATTAACTGGTTCTGGAATATTTTTTGTTTGAAAAAAAAAAACTGAAAAAGTAAAATAAAATATTCTTATCTGTTAAATCTGTGGGTGATAGGTATTTATTATATTATTCTGTGTATGCCTGAAAGGTTTTATCATTAAAATAAAATTCCATTAACCCCAAATATTGAAACAATTGTAACTAAAAATACTGAGGGTCTCATTAACCAGTCTGAGGACTGTATCATAGTTGGGAAACAAGTCATGACTACAGTTCACACTTAAGACAACTTCTTTCACTGAACCATCTGCTCCTGTGGATAGCTAGACACAGTTTTGTTGATCACAAAGAGGGAAGCAAATGAGCTCTGCAGGAACTGTGATGCTAAGTGAAAAACTAGGACTGTGTCACAAGGCAGGTAGCATGAACTGAGACACAACATATTGTCTAACCTGTTCAGGAAATTGTCTCTGGTGAGAAAACCAGCCAATTGGCTGTTAAAAGCCATGGCTCGACATGAAGTGTAAAAACAACACATTTTTTGGTACTATTAAAGGGCACGGCACAGTTTAGTTAAGTGAGTACCTGAGGTGGATTCAGCAGTCAGAATAAAATATTCAGCTGCCAGCAGTGGCAATTTTATTTTTAAGCCGTGCTTATGATGTAACAGATTAGTTATATCATGGTTTATTAAGTTTATTATAAGAATTAAAATGTGAGAATGTCACCTGCATTGCATATACCTTCAGAATTTGTATCTGTTAATTCTAACCTTTACATAAAACTATCCTGTGTTCCACATAGTTCTATACCATGTAGAGAGATTACTAATAGAGTTATATTTTTGTCTATTTTAGGTAAGTTTAGGGGAACAATTTTCTAATTCATTTTCTATTCCTAGCTACATTATCATTTAAAAGTAATGACCTCTAGGGCCGGGGTTATGGCTCCGTGGTAGAGCGCCTGCTGAGCATGCATGAGGCACAGGGCTGGATTCCAACACCACATAAAAATAAAACAAAATAAAGGTATCGTGTTCATCTACAACTAAAAAAAAAAAAATTAAAAAAATAATGACCTCTAACTTATTACAAAATCTATTTGATTAACAGAAGATAGATTTCACTTTTTTTCCCCCTCCAATTCCCTTTTCTGACACAAGTGTCAGAAAAGGGGAGCAAGGTTGCTCCAATGAAGCACCTTAACTGGCTCAGCTTCACTAGATATGGAAGGAGATGTGGACCTTGACTGGATGTTTACATACTTGATGCTCAGGTTCCATACATAAGTGTTTTCAATGGGATCAGTCTAGGAAAATAAGTCAGGAAAAACAAAAACCCAAGAAATCACTTTTAAATATTGTGTAGCTCTTAGAAAATTCCTATAAGGCATGATTATGACAACATTTCTTGAAAACGGAGGACAATAACTTCAGTTTGAATATTCATGTTAGGGATGTGATATTTCATTACACAAAAGCATAACCACTAGCTTTAATATAATCAAGGGTTAAGATAACAGAAATTAACCAAAGGCATGGTGATAACCTTCATTGCTCATCTCTTACTCTGAGCACTGATGTCTACTGCATAATCAATATTTGTATTCCTTATAGAACTTTTTATTTCACAAAGCAAATCATACATGTGAAGTAAATGTTGCAGATCAGACATAATTTTGTCCTTGATAAAAATTAAATTTGTTCTTTTATTAGACATTAGTGAAAGCAAAAGAAGCTAATATCAGCTTTGTGCTTGTCACTTAAGTCAATTCCTTTTAATTTTGCAGCAGCAGAAATCCAGCACTTATACTCACTTATACCCTTTAAGCCAAGTACTTTCAGAAATTGAAACGCTTTGAATTAAAATTTAAAAGATGTTATAAAGCACAATGATTGAGCATCTAGTCCATTTGGCAATTTTCAAAATTACTAGGATTGAGTTTTTAAAATAAAAGGCAATAAAGACAATTTGGAAAACAGGTTAGGAAATTTGTTTTAAATATATTGTATAAAAAGAACAATGCTATGATCAGAAGTTACAAATCAATAAAAAAACAGCATCAGAGGCTAAGTAATTTAAGTACATAAAATTATTTTCCCTTCTTATAACTGTCACTGATGGATGATTTAGACGCAGTCATGAGACTATGTCTTGACAAAACAGAATTATTCGATGATTAAAAGAATAATGACCCTTAAATTTGAAACTAAGTGAATAAAACTTCTTAAAATTCTAGGTTGAATCATCAATGACTGAGAATACACAAACTCGGGAGAGAAAAGGTTTTCCCAAAATTAACTTTTTAGCTTTGATTTCAGCTCCACAGAATTCTGGCACATGACTTTGTTCTCTAAATGTACAAATCATTTTCTCAAGTTGAGGATATTTTCCCATGTACAACTGAAGTAGAATATTCTTCTGGATTTATGATGTGTTGTTTATGTAAAACAGTTAACTTTTGTTCAAAGTGGGAATTTCTATAATATGATGGATGTGTGGGAGAAATAGACTACTAAGCTGGCAACATTAGAGGGTCCCTCTACAGGTACCCCCAAGTGTAGCCTCCCAGGGTGGTGGGTATAGGCAGGCACTATGGTGGCAAGGCTTTGGTGGCTGGTCAATGTAACCACTACCAGGACTTAGACCTTTAATTTTTAGATTAAGGAGAAGTGGGGAGAGAAGAAGGGTCTCCATGAGGGCATCGAGGGGACTTGGACCAGCAGTTAATCACCAAATGCTAGGAAAATATTTCAATATTTTAAATTCTGGAGCTACTGAACTGAAGCTTACCAGCTAAATATCAGCTGTTGTGTAACATGGATTATTACTTACAACTAATATGCTTTGTGAATTTGAAGGGCCAAGTCTGAATCCTGTCTCTCAACTCCACATTTAGCATTCTTTTTAGTCTATCAGGGGTTATCTCTATGGCAAGGGTACTCAATATAACTTTATGATTATGGAGGCCAAGTCACATTATCTCCCTTCTTGATAGTGACCTCTGGCCAGGAAAAAGACTATAAAAGAAGAAAATGATACTAAAGACAACTTTTGCCCAGTTCATAGTTTTATTCAGGGGTAGTCACTGGAGACGATTATCTATTTAAGTTATTAATCTAAAATATGATACTAGGCTGGGAATAAGGCAGAAATGTCTTTCACTTTCTAAAAATCTCTTCCTTTTTGTTTATATAAGATGATAAAAATTGTAAGATGAATAAGTGTGCACAGGGAGAGGGGAAGTTCAGTTACAAGGGAATAAGCAAAGGAGTACTGACACATTTTATACTTCCAAGAACTTAAAAGTAACTCAAATAATTATCTCATAACATTTCAAAGAAGTGTTCAAGTAAAAGGTTTTTTATGTGTAAAAAAGGGAACATTTAAAGAAAACTTTATTAGAGTTTCTAAATCCTGGGCCAAAGGCAATGCTGTGATAGGACGGACTGACACAGTCTGTCACAGTAACAATGGGTTTGTACCTCTGGGTCCAATGACTTAAAAACTCTAAACATGAAAAAGAACTTGCTGTTTCCACTAGGAATAATTAAAATTTTACAGCAGGCCTGTTCTTTGAGCCATATAAACACATGCCCATACAAGTGGAGCACAATGTTTTATATTGTCCTGCTCTGAAATCAAAATATGCTGCCTCAAGCCATTTTGTCAGTATGCAGTCTAATAAGGGGTTTACATTACAAAATTAGCAACCCTCAAAAGCAGGGTTACCATTGCCCCACAGTTGTTAAAACATTTATCGGCATGTTTTATGACCCTATGAAAATGTGACATTATGACAGTGGGATAGATACTAGAGAAAGGGGAAAAAAATCCACTATCGATTAAGTCTAGATACAAGAGAAAGGGGAAAAAAATCCACTATCGATTAAGTCTCTCACATTACTCTTAAAACTTCTGAGGCTTTTAAAACACAACTTTTGGTTCATCTGAAGAATTACTCTCATTTGTTAAAGTCTTTTTATTCATCTTAATAAAAAATGAAATAAAGCAATATAAAGGAGAATAGATTTTAAAAATGACTTTCTTTTTTTAAAAAATTTTTTAGTTGTAGATGAATGCAACATCTTTATTTATTTTCATGTGGTGCTGAGGGTGGAACCCAGTGCCTCATACATGCTAGGTGAGCGCTCTACCACTGAGCCACAATCCAAGCAAAAAAAATGATTTTCTTAGCTGACTGAGGTAAAACCTGGTTATATCCAGAAACAGAAATATTTAAATTAAAAATATAACCAATATCAATTGTAATAAAATAAAATTATGGAAATTATGATACTTGCTTTATAGAGTTGCATGCTGTTAAGGTAAAAATTGATTTCAGATTAAATAAAAATCAAGTTATTTTTCTTTTAAAAATTTAAAAAATAAGTAAATATATTGGAATAATATTTTGAGATGGCATTAACAGAACATATCAAGAAGCTGAACTCTGGACTTTTGAAAATGAATATAGAGTTAAAGTTTAAAAATAACCACTTTACTTTCAAATGTGTGTTTCTCATAAATATAAGGAACAAAGTTTACTAAAGCTGAGTAAAATCATGGCAAAAAGACAAAAATTTTGACCATCAAACTTTAAAAAATATTCTAGGTTTTCTAAAGACTATAGTTGAAGTGGCTATCTAATGACATTAGAATTGCAATATTTCATTTCATTTCTGAATTACTGCCAGTATAAACAATCTCATATGTGCTTTAATAATACCAATAAGAAAAAATACAATATCAAATATTTTCACATCAAAGTTTTAAACAGGACTATGGTTTTCAACATGTTATTATTTTAATTAATAAAATCAAATGCTTACCATGCATAGCAATCAATGGCTTATTCTAAACATTAAAAGACAATTCAATTAAACTTTCAGGATATTCAATGATCACATGTTAGAATTCAACCTAGCCTAAAATCAGTTTCAATAATTAGTTGGGAATGATTCAGATGTAGTACAGCAGCAAAGCAACCAATTGATAACATTAAAACTTTAAAAACTAACATAATCATCATTATTAAACTATGGAAGTTAAACTCTTTGCATCAAGAAAAATATTATAGTACTAAGTATAAGCAATTATTAATATACCAAAACTTAATAAATATAATATACAACCAAAGCAAGAGATAAATGTTAATTTGGAAACTGAATTTATAGTTATAAAAAGAAATGATAAAAAGGAAAAACAGCAAAAAAGCAATAAATAGCTAATATTCATTGGACAGTATACTTTGATTTTGTCCAAAGACCCTGGAAACAAATTTTAACTAAATGGCATAAGCAATTCACTCTATATTTCTAAGTTGCAATCCACTCAGAAAAAATAATTAAGAAACACTCTTCTGTAGAACAAATAAATTTTTCCTATTCTTTGGTTAACAAATTTTTTCTTAAGTATACATTTTAATAAGTTACTTTGATGAATAAGCATTACAGATATCTACTATACTCCAGTTTTATTTTTACTTAACTCTGTTATTAATTTAAAAAGGCAGAAAAGCTGAATATTAATATTGTCCACAATGCACAGCACTGTCATACTAAAAGTCTATAATGTTCCCTGAATCCATTAGGACTTTCCTTACAATGTAGTTTTAGAGTATACTGTACAGTAAAATTGAAAGTTGGTTTTTTTAATCTTTCAGGGTCAGGCAAATGTCTGATTTTTAGATCACTTACATCTCAAGAATTTCTTAAATTATGTACTACTTTTTTTCTAGAAATAATAAAAATAACTAAAAATTTCATCTCGAGTATGCATCAGTGGGCCTTTTCTATCCCCTAATAATTACAGATTTGTTTAAGTAGCAATATTCTAATAAGAGACCTTATTTTAAGTAAAAGATACCAAAGTATAATATGAACTATAAATGATCAACTTAGTAAACAACAGCTTGCATTTAACATTCCATTTGTATTAGTAAATATAAAATTCTAAGTTAACAGAAAAATATTCAATTTTTAAAATTTTATTTATCCTTTAGCTAGAAATATTTTAGAAGACAAAGGAGCAAGTAGTCTTGTGTGTGTGTGTGTGTGTGTGTGTGTGTGTGTGTGTGTGGTGCTGGGGATTGTAAGGGCCTTGTGGATGCAATGCTAAAATTCTACTAATTGAACTGTATCTCCAGCCGCTAGCCTAATGTTTTACATTCAGAACATTTATAAATCTCAAATCTTCAGTGAAATAACTATTTCTGTTAATTGAGCTTATGACAATAAAAACCACAGTGTAACAGAAATACAGTATCACTCAGAAAACAGTAAATATTTTACCATATAAAGCAAATCATAACAACAAATTACTGAAGATTATGCAATCTTACTAAACAATGTAACTTGTATCTCTTTAAGGAAAATTTTCTTTTCAGTATATTGATTTGAGAACCCATTCTGGAGAAATGTCTAAGAAAGTATAACAAAGTTTTGTTTGTCATTTCATTTCAGATTGTTCCTTTAGGGTGTGGAGCATATTATTTTCTAAAATGAGACATCAGTATTTTTCACTATTAATGGAAACCCTATGAAACTCTCATTAACCATCTGTATTCAGAGTAAACCACTCATAACATTTTTTATTATACTATGCTTAATTAAATAACATCATTTATAAAATACTTAAACTAAAAATGAGGCTTAAACACATAAAATTTGAATACGGCAATTATTATTTAATAATGTCATCATTTCTATCACATTTTGCAGCGAATTTTAAAGTTTATAAAAGCATTGCACATTTACTTATCTAAAAACATGATCTATAATGTGAAATTCACTGTTAGGAATAGCTATTTTGTCCTACTAGAATAATACCGTATGTCCCAGGGACCACTGCTACGGTTTTGATGTGAGATGTTGTCAAAAGTTCATATGTGAGATAATGCAAGAAAGTTCAGAGATGAAATGATTGGTTTATGAGAGCTTTAACCTAATTAGTGCATTAATCCTCCAATAGTCTAACTCAGGGTATAGCCAGAGGAGATGGGTCATTGGGGGTGTGCTTTTGGGGTACATAATTTGTCCCTAGTAAGGAGGATTCTTTCTCTGCTTCCTGAAGGCCGTGTCCTTAGCCACTTTCCTCCACCACACTCTTCAGCCAAGATGTCCTGCCATACTTCAGGCCCTAAAGAATGGAGTTGGTCATCTATGGACTGAGACCTCTGAAACTGTGAGCACCAAATAGCTTTTCTTCTTTTAAAATTGTTTTTTTCAGGCTGGGCTTAGTGGTACATGCCTGTAATTCCAGTGGCTCCAGAGGTTAAGACGAGGAGGATCACGAGTTCAAAGCCAACCTCAGCAATGGCAAGGAGCTAAGCAACTCAGTGAGACCCTCTCTTTAAATAAAATACAAATAGGGCAACAACAACAAAATTGTTCTTTCAGGTCTTTTGGTCACAGTAGCAAAAAAGCTGACTAAAATAACCATTGAGAAGTTTCTATTTAATTACTGAATAATTCATACTTCTTCAATCATCTCCTTCAGAGACACTACAATATTCACTGGTTGCATTTTTATTGGTCAGATAGTTAAGCCAGGAAAAATTACTGAGAAAGCAGATAATCAAGCCTATCTTCAGTTTTAAAAAAGCTGTGTGTTATTTTATGTCTGTAAATTTTGGTTCACTATGGCTTATTCATATTCTATGTAATAAAGACAAAGACAATAAAGATAAAAGACAAAGAGACCTTCTAATAGGTATTTCCCTCAAAAAATTTTCCATATTTCATGATTTAGAGAAATGTTTTAGATGGTCAAGGCCTCTAAAGTCTGCATGGCAAAGTGAGATTAACTAAGCCATATTAATTAGAAAAACAAATTTTCTATATTATAATCTTATGGAAAAAGAAGCAATTATAAACTTAATCAATTCACAGGTTGATGATTTAAACTTAATACAATTAGGCACACAACATTTTAGTCTTTCCTTCTAGAGGCTATATTAAGTAAGTTAACATGTGCCCAGATTAATTTGATAAATCCAAATATCTAATTGTTTTAACTCTCTACAAATCCCCAAAATTAATAAAGAAATCTGTTGAACCAGCAATCTTTTCTCAGACCAATAATTAATGTCAGTGGAACTCAAAGTTTTCTACTAACACAGAATGATTTTTAAACTGCTTATTATTAAACAATACTCTGATAGTACTGTGATACTAGAGCTATTCATGCTTTATTTGACAACCAACCTTCTATCACATCAGAATGGACACAGGAAGCAATGAGCCACCCTACTACTTCCCATCTCCTCCATAAATCAGAGAATTAACTGATCTAGAACTTCCCAAATCCAAATACTCTATCTACTAAACTGTTGATCAATCCCAATAATCATGAACCTGACAGGTAAAAATCACTTCTGACTTTCCTTTCAAATGTTACTATTTTACACAGTATATGAAAATCTGAAAAAATGTATCAACTAGCCTATTGCTTCAGGTTGAGAAGTATGTATCTGTGTGAGACTGGTGCTGGGATAGAGACTGGTTTAGAAAACTTTTGAGACCTTTCTACATATAGATCCCCCAGTATGGGCACATCAGAATATTGCAGGATGGGGTAGTAGAGGAACCACTTCAGGTTGAGAAACATGGAGCTAGCATTAACATAGGAAGATATTTATCACTTATTAATAATACATATAGAAAGTATTTGAGAAACATGGGAGCTAGCATTAACATAAACGATGTTTATTGTTTATTAATAATACGTATAGGAAGTATGCTCAGATAGTTTTAAAATCTTGGAATTATGTTAGAATATAAAAAATTTATTAGTAACATTATTCCCTCAGATCTGTATGTATATTTAAGAGGATTCCTTTGAACTACACTAAAAAAAAAAACTTCAGGATTTCTTTAAAAGTGATTTACATAAAACCATAGCCAATAAGATCTATAGTTTGTTCAAAATCCTTTTTATAAATTTTGTATAATACAAATTAATTGTTTTTTCCTATGTAATAGAAATCTAAATCTCTACATCACTGATTATATCAGATTCTTATTTAGAAACTCATTTTTTTGTATTTAATTTAGAAAGTATTCTTTAGGATCACTTTTTTGCCCTCCCCCCATCAAAACAAAAATGATATCTGATTATTTTAGTGTTTTGGTTACAGAAATTTATATGAACATTCTTAAAGCTTTGCGGCCAAAGCCAAAACAGGAAAAACAAACAAACAAAAAGCCGCGAAAATATAGGAAAGCAGAGTAGCAATAGCAGAAGCAGGAGCAGCAGCAAAAGCATGCAAAATCAATGTACTAATACATCACACAAATGTTCACAGCTTCTGCAATCACAGGCAAAAGGCTAAGAGACAGAGGTAGAAGGCATCAGGATGGGTACACAAAGTGCAATAGTCTCTTACACGTCTGCCTTTGCTAGCTGGAGTACAGGATGGAGAGTGCTTCAACAGAGAAAGGAGAACACTGCATGTTACAAATATTTACACAGAGAAGACTCCCAATGCCTACTATATTAACACACCAGTATGTAAACACACATACAAAGCCACTTTTTTTTTGATAGATTGAAAGTTTATATGTTTTCAGGAAAAACTAGAGAGTGAGACAGTAAAGAACCAGTTGCCCAGACCAGGTATAAAATTTTCACTGGCCCATGCACAAAACAGTGAACCACAAAATAACACTCCATCTGAAGTGATGGACAATTTATTTTCCAAAAGACTGGTAGCAGTAAACTGAAACAGATGACAATAAAAAAGGACCTAAATAATTCTGATTTTTTTTTCCTGGCAACCACTTAATAAAATATTTAATTAACTAGTCTTGTCTTACACATTTACCTACCAAGTTCTTACTCTTTTTCAAAGATGATTCTGAAAATGATAATAGCCAAATTGGGAATGTTAATATTGATAATGGATTAAAACAAACCTGTCACTTTAACAATACTGTCCATCCTGACTAGAGTAAGCTAAGTCAAAGAGTAGCCTTCACCTTTCTGACATTAAAGAGTTAAGTAATCAGCAAAAAGTAATAATTATCTCAAAATATTTTTCAACTTTTGAAACTTTGTGATGAACACACAGTAGAGCTGCACAAATATGTGTCATATCTAATTATGCATTTTCCTATTTTCAATGCAACTTAACATTTACTGAATGTTTACTAAGTATCAGGTACTATGCATACTTTTTTTAGGTTTATAAGAATTTTTATTATGTTTATAGAAGCAAAACATTAAAAATCTAAATAATCAGTGATTGGAAATTACAAATCTCTTTAAATTATTCATGACTAATAGAACTATGCAATGATTCTTAGGTGAACTTTTTTTTGTATGTGTGGTGCTGGGGATTGAACTCAGGGCCTTGTGCATGCAAGGCCAGCACTCCAACAACTAAGCTGTATATCCCCAGCCCTCTGCTATAATTCGTAAATCATGTGATGATACAGGATGATTTTAGATAATTTACCACAATGACATGTTACATTGTGAATAAAATGGATTTTAAAAATAAAGAATAGTACACAGATCCTACTCATTACATGTTTTTTTTTTAATATTGATTTTTTTAGGTGTAGATGGACACAACACAATGCCTTTATTTATTTATTTTTTTATGTGGTGCTGAGGATGAAACCCGGGTCCCGCCCATGCTAGGCGAGTGCTCTACTGCTGAGCCACAATCCCAGCCCCTCATTATATGTTTTTAATTTATATTTCTTGATGGTACATTGTTAGTTACATGTGATTTCAAGATTATTTTTCTTTATCTGTGGTTTTACAGTCAAAATTATATCCATTTAATTAACGGAAGTAAATAAATCAAAATAGATTCTACTACCATGTATAACTAAAAATAAATCAATAATAAATAAATAGATAGATAAATAAATAAAATATAAGTACAAAACAATTTAATGTTCATAGGAAAATTTGGAGAATTTTTTTTTAAACCAGACCATCTGAGAAGAATGGTAATGGCATAAGATTGAGGATAAAATTTTCACAATAGGAGTCATTCAAATGTATTATATATAATTCTACAGCATTTAAGAATGAGCTTAGATGTTAATGAAAATGAAGGTGATGATGTAGAATTTTCAAAATCAGAGAACATGGGTTGAGGAGTCTAAGTATTTCATAAGCTTCTCAAGTAACTATGTGGGCTAAACAAGGAGAAAAAAAAAGAATGTGAAATTCACTGTGCTGAGTGATTTGAAGCCAGGATCTTATATAATCTAAATATCCTACCCAGGCATTTGTATAAATATTTCAGGAGACTTCCTTAAGTAACTTTCATAGTCTTTTTAAGCATGAAGCGATGCTAACATGGGGTAAAAACTACAGTACTATGCAAACTTTTATAAACAATTGAAAATAAATATCTTACACTAATTCACACATTGGTACAAAAGACATCATCCCAGTAACAATGTACCAGATGATATAATAGAGATAAATGCAAGGTTTGTATGGGAATCTAGAGGATGAATGTTAAGTATTTCTATAAGGACCTAAAGGAAGAAATTTATAGATACGGTCTACAGGAGTTACGGATTTATGAGAAAAGTAAAAGTTCAAGCACAAGAAACATTACTCAATATTACCAGTTTTGTAACAGAAACTCTGGCAGCTGGGTAAAAATAGCAGCTATTTTTTCTCTTAAGAGACTGGGATGGATATTATATTCCAAAGAGTTAATAGCAAACCAGGATTAGAAGACCTGTATGAAAGTTTTTTTTTCCTTTTTTTAATCATGTGCAAACCATATATTTTCTAAACTTTTAAAAATTATAGGTGGACACAATACCTTTATTTTATTTATTTATTTTTTTAATGTATTGCTGAGGATCAAACCCAGTGCCTCACATGTGCCTCACTATACCACTGAGCCACAATCCAAGCTCATGTGCAGAGTATGAATAGTACTTTCTGAAATGTTCTCCCTATATAGACTCCTTTAATTCTCACAGAAAACTTAATAAGGCAGGCATTATGATCCTCATTTTAAAGATGAAGATAACAGATTAACATGCCTAAGGTCTTAACACTGGTTAAGTGGTAAATCTAGAATTCAAACCTTCTCAGTGAGATTCAAACTTTCCCCCAAGTGGTAAAAAATCATGTTCTGCACTTCTAAACTCTCACATCACTTCTTAACCCTAGACAATCTGGCTTCTGCTTTGACCACTCCAATATCAGGGCACTGGTACCCAATTTGTCTGATCTAACCAGCCACCTCTGCTACACAGGATGCTTGCTGAGAGTACTTCCACTCCCTCAGTTTTTTTACAGGATATTTTCTCTAGTCATTTCTCTCCCTCTCCTTTTGTGCATCTTTTAAAAATTCTTTAATTATTAAAAAAAATTTTTAAATAGGTCTCCATATGTTGCACAGGCTGGTCTCAAACTCCTGGGCTCAAGTGATCTTCCAAAGCCAAAGCTGAGTCTATAGGCACATACCACTGCCCCAAGCTAGGCTGCTATAACTTAACTTGTCCAAAATGAAGCTGCCACCTTTCCAAAACTCTTTTAAATATTTTAATTATTATTACAGATAAGACTAATTGAACCTAAACTCCATGATTCAGAATAGTCATACTGATTCTGGCCGTTCTTTATATCTTCAAACTCATTTCTCATCTATACCTGCTTCATCCTTTTACTTCCTACCTCATATTGTAATTACCTACTTATTTGTCTTTTCCATCAGACGGTCAGACGATTCTTAAGGACAGGAAATATAATTATTCTGTTTGGCATAAATCCTATAAATTTAAAAATTTTCATGAAATAATGAATTCTTCTGAACATCGTAAGGCTTAATCAAGGTATTTCTCATGACATTTACTGCTTTCTACATCGTATAGTCCATAATATGGTTTAGATAGTAGGTGTCCTCCAAAAGCTCATGTGTGAGACAATGCAAGAAAGTTTGGTGAAATGACTGGATTATGAGAACCTTAACCAATCAGTGAATTAATTCTCTGATAGGAATTAACTGAGTGTTAACTGAAGGCAGGTAGGGTATGTGGCTGGAGAAGGTGGGTCACTGGGGGGGGGGGGGGTGGTAGGCCTTTGGGATGTATGTTTTAACCCTGATGAGTGGAGTGTTTGTCGGTGTCTTTCTCTTTCTCTCTCCTTCCCTACGCGCTCCACCCCCTCTGCTTCCTGGTGCCATGTTCCCAGTTGATTTCCTTCACCATGATGTTCTGACTCCCCTTGAGTTCCTAGGGATGTATTGACCATCTGTGCACTGAGACTTCTGAAATCATGAGATCCAAAATAAACTTTTCCCTCTTAAAACTGTTCTTATTGGGTATTTGGTCACAGGAACAACAAAATCTGACTAAAACAGTTTATCACTATATAATTTTTTTTTCTAATAATAAAATACGCATTTGGAGGTTTACTTCTACATCTGATCAATCTTTGTATGTATTATTGTGCAGGGAATTCTACTACACATGTAAAAAGTGTCAAAATTTTAATAAAGAAACCTTTATCTTTTGGCCCTATGTCCCAGTGTCTTAGAATAAAATCATGAAAAGAGTATGAATATCTCAAAGTAAATATTATACTAAAAACAAGTAAAAATGTCTCTCAAAATTATCTTTTGAGTAAGAACGACAATATATTTTCTAAACTGGCATTGTGTAAAGCTAATAATGATACTAATCACAACAGTAATAATTTCTTACCACACAAGAAGGGTTTTCCCTAAAATACAATTATAAGAAAACACCCAGAACCCCACATATACCCTCCAAGACCATGGTTTTATCTAAACACTACTGCTAAAATTTGGTTCATGGCAAATGCTGCAAATCAGCATCTTGACTTAATTATGCAATTGCATATATCTTTGTCTGTGAAAAACCCACAAGAACTTTAAGGCTGAATATACAGGTAAATGTACAAGCAAAAACCAAAACAAAAAATCAATCTTAGGAACACAAAATTTAGTTGATAGTTTTAAAGGTTCAGTTAATGAATGAATCCCTGAGGTTTTATTTAATAAATACCAAAGAAATAAGAGGTAGACTATGTAGTCATGGTATTTGTCCCCTTTAGATTGGCTAAATATATTACATGATATATAACAAAAATATAAAATATGTACAATTAAATACAACACATAGATTAAGCATCCCTAATCAGAAAATCTGAAATCTGAAACTTTTTTTAATATTGGAGGATTTGGGATTTTTAGATTAATAATGTTCAGTTGGAAAGGTCTATGTGAACATTTCAAACCCAAAAAACTCTAAAATCTGAAATACTTCTGGTCCTGCATATGGCGGACAAGAGATGCACAACCAGTATTGCCTAAACTTGGGGAGGACCACAAATGATAATCTTCTGAAATATGAGAACTCTCAGGTGAATTATACTGAATATGTGGATCAAAGTTAAAATAAGAAGTGAAGGAGAAAATTTTAGGAATGCTTTAATCTCTTAGGAGTAGCCAGCCCTATTTTCTGTCATAGGTTTAAAGAAAACTTTACAATAAATGTTTTAAAAATGTGTTCTTCTGTCTGATGTGCATGTGGTAAGAATTTGTTCCCAATTAGTAGGCTCTCTATTCACCTCACTGATTGTTTCTTTTGCTGAGAAGAAGCTTTTTAGTTTGAATCCATCCCATTTATTGATTCTTGATATTAATTCTTATGCTATAGGAGTCTTGAGGAAGTTGGGGCCTAATCTCACATGATTTTATCTCTGGTTTAATTCCTAGGTCTTTGGTCCTTTGGCTTGAATTTTGTGCATGGTGAGAGATAGGGGCTTAATTTCATTTTGTTGCATATCGATTTCCAATTTTCCCAACACCATTTGTTGAAGAGGCTATATTTTCTTCAATGTACGTTTTTAGTGCCTCTGTCAAATATGAGATAACTGTAATTATGTGGGTTAGTCTCTGTGTCCTCTATTCTGAACCATTGGTCTACAAGTCTATTTTGGTGCCAATAGCATGCTGTTTTTGTTACTATTGCTCTGTAGTATAGTTTAAGGTCTGGTATAGTAATGCCACCTGCTTCACTTTTTCAAAAAATATTTATTTTTTAGTTTTAGGTGGACACAATATCTTTATTTTACATTTATGTGGTGCTGAGGATCAAACCCAATGCCTCATGCATGCTAGGAGAGCACTCTACCACTGAGCCACAATCCCAGCCCCCTGCTTCATTCTTCTTGCTTAGGATTGCTTTAGTTATTCTGGGTCTCTTATTTTTCCAGGTAAATTTCATGACTGCTTTTCTATTTCTATGAGGAATGTCACTGGGATTTTGATAGGAATTGTATTAAATCTGAATAGTGCTTTTGGTACTATGGTCATTTTGACAATATTAATTCTGCTTATCCAAGAACAAGGCAGATCTTTCCATCTTCTAAGGTCTTCTTTAATTTCTTTCTTTAGTGTTCTGTAGTTTGTACTGTAGAGGTTTTTCACCTCTTTTGTTAAGCTGATTCCCAAATATTTTATTTATTTATTTATTTTTAATATTTTTTTTTTTTTTAAGTTTTCGGCGGACACAACATCTTTGTTTGTATGTGGTGCTGAGGATCGAACCCGGGCCGCACGCATGCCAGGCGAGCGTGCTACCGCTTGAGCCACATCCCCAGCCCCCAAATATTTTATTTTATTTTTTTGATGCTATTGTAAATGAGGTAGTTTTCCTTGTTTCCCTTTCAGATGTTATGTCACTGATATAAACAAATGCCTTTGGTTTATGGGTGTTGATTTGTATCCTGCTACTTTGCTGAATTCATTTGCTAGTTCTAGAACTTTTCTGGTGGAATTTTTTTGGGTTTTCTAGGTATACAATCATAGAGCACTGATCTCTAGAATATATAAAGAACTCAAAAATCTTAACACCAGGGGTTGGGGTTGTGGCTCAGTGGTAGAGCACTTGCCTAGCATGTGTGAGGCACTGGGTTCAATTCTCAGCACCACATATAAACAAATCAATAAATAAAGGTCCATAAATAACTAATAAAATTTAAAAAAATCTTAACATAAAAAAAAAACAAATAACCTAATCAATAAATGGGCCAAGGAACTGAACAGACACTTCTCAGAAGAGGATATACAATCAATCAACAAATATATGAAAAAATGTTCAACACCTTTAGCAATCAGAGAAATGCAAATCAAAACTACTCTTAAGATTTCATCTCACTCCAGTCAGAATGGCAGCTATTAAGAATACAAACAGGGGCTGGGGATGTGGCTCAAGTGGTAGCGCGCTTGCCTGGCATGCGTGCGGCCCAGGTTTGATCCTCAGCACCACATACAAAACAAAGATGTTGTGTCCATCGAAAAATAAATAAATAAATATTTAAAAAAAAAAAAGAATACAAACAACAATAAATGTTGGTGAGGATGCAGGGAAAAAGGCACACTCAATATACATTGCTGGTGGGACTGCAAACTGGTGCAGCCAATATGGAAAGCAGAATGGAGAATCCTTGGAAAACTGGGAATGGAACCACCATTTGACCCAGCTATCCCACTCCTCAATCTATATCAAAGGACTTAAAAACAGCATACTATAAGGACACAGCCAATCAATGTTTATTGTAACACAATTCACAATAGCTAACAACCTAGATGCCCTTCAATAGATGAATGGATAAAGAAACTGTGGTATATATACACAATGAAATATTATTCAGCATTAAAAGAGAATAAAATTATGGCATTTGCAGGTAAATGGAAGAAGCTGGAGAATATAATGCTAAGTGAAATTAGCCAATACCAAAAAACCAAATGCCAAATGATTTCTCTGATTTAAAGATGCTGATCCAAAATATGCTTTGGGAGGGGGAATTGATGGGAGGATTAAATGAACTCTAGATAAGGCAAAGGGGAAAAAGGGAGGGAGGGGAAGGAAGGGAACATAGGGGTAAGAAAGATGATGGAATGCGATGGCCATCAATACTCTAAGTACATATAAAAAGACATGAGGGATGGGACTCTACTTTGTGTACAACCAGAGATATGAAAAACTGTGCTCTATATGTGTAATATGAATTGTAATGCATTCTGTTGTCATATATACAAATCAAAAATTTAAAAAAAATTTTTAAAAAGTGTTCTTCTAATTCACATGTACGATCAATCTGTCCCAGATGTAACTAAAATTATGCTGCCAAGTCTCAAACCCCCGTGACCGGTTATGAGAAAATGTAAAAAGAAGCCGAGGGAGAGAATAAGAGAAAAATCAAAAGATGCGTGAATGAAGGGCAAGAGATACCCTGACTGAAATTAAATATTTTGGGACATTTTTAGTAATTTTTCCCCCCTTGAGATGGGGTCTCACTATGTTGCCTCAGCTGGCCTCTAGCCTGCATTCCTCCTGCCTCAATCTCTCAAGTAACTAGGATTATAGGGACGTGCGGTAGCCCCTACTTGAGTAAGATTTTGTATGTTAAAACCAAGCTTACATGGCAGCCATTATGAAGTCAAACAACAAGTGCTGGCGAGGATGCGGGGAAAAAGGTACACTCATACATTGCTGGTGGGACTGCAAATTGGTGTAGCCAATTTGGAAAGCAGTATGGAGATTTCTTGGAAAGCTTGGAATGGAACCACCATTTGACCCAATTATTCCCCTTCTTGGACTACACCCAAAAGACCTAAAAACAGCATACTATAGGGACACAGCCACATCAATGTTTATAGCAGCACATTTCACAATAGCTAGACTGTGGAACCAACCTAGATGTCCTTCAATGGATGAATGGATTAAAAAAATGTGGCATTTATACACAATGGAATATTACTCAGCACTAAACAATAACAAGACCATGGCATTTGCAGAGAAATGGATGGCATTAGAGAAGATTATGCTAAGTGAAGTTAGCCAATCCCTAAAAAACAAAGGCCGAATGTCTTCTCTGATATAAAGGGGGGCGTGACTCAAAATGGGGTAGGGAGGAAGAGCATGAGAAGATTACCACTAAATAGGGAAGAGAGGTGGGAGGGAAAAGGAGGGAGAAGGGGAATTGCATGGAAGAAGGAAGGAGACCCTCATCGTTATACAGAATACATGTATTACAATGTGAGGGGAGAAAAAAAAAGAAATGTGTCACATTAGATTGGGTAGAGAGAAATGATGGGGGGGAGAGGAAGTGGGGATAGGAAGGACAGCAGAATAAAATAGACATTATTATTGCTGTATGTATTTACATGACTGTATGACCAATGTGATTCTGCAACCTGTACACTCAGAAAAATGAGAAATTATACCCCATCTAATTCAAATGTGAATAAAAAAACAACAACAAGCTTACGGGACAGGGGATGAAGTTCAGTGGTAAAGCACTTGCCTACCATGCATGAGACTGTTCAGTCTCCAATACTACAAAACAAAACACAAAACACAAATCCTTCCAGCTCAGATGGCTTGTTTCTCTTATATGCCAGAGAATGAGAAAGGAAAGCAGTATGAGGTGCACAAAAACAGATGGATTCTAGAAACACTATCTCTTCCATGCCTGACTTTTATATTCTAGAGCTTTAATTCCTTGATTAACTCCTTCCTCTGTATATCAGAGTAAGAAAATTTCCAAAAAGCAAGTTGAGCACATCTGTATTTGCCAGGAAAGTGGGCAATTTCCATTTTTGTGAACTAGGTCCAAATGAACAGAGTACAGAATTGTTATTTAATAGAACTCAAATGAACTGAATAGAGTAGGACTGCTATAAGCTTGGTGTGATGCTCTCTGGATTTGTTACTCCTGGGAAGAAAGGAGAGGATGCAGGAGACAAATGAGAAAATCCAGGCCACTGAGCTCCACTTGTCTTTCCCCTGTTGGTTACCTAGAGGATGAGACTGGCCTAGTATGGACTAATCAGAGGCAGTCCAGGATTGGATATATGGGATTGAGAGCAAAGATGAGGGTAGAAGAGACAACAATTTCCATCAGAAGTCATCTGAGTATCTGTTCTGTTGCTTTCTTAATAATGGAATACCTTACCCAAGAGACCACTCATTAAAATATTCTCAATTTCTTTCAAAATTAACTCAAACCCTTGTTTATTTGTCCTAATGAATGCTAGGTAGAATACTTTCTTTTCCCCTCAAAGGTTGAGAACCCTAACAAAAGCCACTTTTACAAATGGTAGAATGATCTATCTATCCACTCTTACTAATTGGAAAATGTTGTGATAAATAATGGCTAAAAATCACTGGACTAAATATTTTCTAAGGTTTTTTTTTTTCTCCTTTAAAAGTGACTATTTGTGGCTGGGTCCAGTGGCGCATGCCTGTAATCCCAGAGGCTCAGGGGCCGAGGCAGAAGGATTTCGAGTTCAAAGCCAGTCTCAGCAATGGTGAGTCACTAAGCAACTCAGTGAGACCCTGTCTCTAAATAAAACATGAAATAGGGCTGGGGATGTGGCTCAGTGGTCGAGCACCCCTGAATTCAATCCTCAGTACCAAAAAACAAAACAAAACAAAAAAAGTGACTATTTGTAAAGAAAGCCCAAATGCCTACATTCTCTGCCTAGTTACTGCTCTCATTTTCCCAGAGGTAATGAGGTGATTCATATTACATACACTACTTCCTGTCCATCAAGGCTACTCTTATGTAGAAGCAGGTGACTATACATTATGATTTAAAAAGAAGACAGCCTTCTCTGAACACTTTCTTATTTTGACAAAATTCCAGCATTTATTTGAATTAAGAGGCAAAAAATGCTGAGGAAAAATTAAGTGTAAGAGAGTGATTATGTACACTGTAGTAAATAAAGGAATAACAGTTTTAATAGGCCGTGCATAAGAAGGTAAAAGAAGGAGGAAGAAAATGAAAGGTAACTTTGAAGAAGATGCACCAGTGGTAAAATTCGGAAAAATCAGAGAGCAACATGAGGAACCAGTCTTCTAGAGGAAGAAAGGAATGTCAATGATGTATGGATACCCAAGGAAATTTGATTTCTCCCATTTTACTTAATATAAACTTTATTCCCTTCTCTCTATATAAGCTCCAGATGCAATTCAGATTTTAGATCTTCAACATAATCATTCCTATAGCAGTAAGATAAAAAACAGAAAATAATGAGCAGAGGCATAATATTTTAGATTAGTTAAACATTGAAATCTACTTGCTATAGGGAAGAGTCACATATTATAAGCACAACATACACAACAATATAACCAGATTTGTAACAAAGAAAAATCAAGATTTCATTTGTTCCCTAAAAATCCAAATGCCTATAGAAAGGGAGCTACAGAACTTGAGTTTTACACTAAACAGCTTGGATGATGAACCTAGCATATGTCAAAGAATGAATACTACTGTTCAAACATCTCTCTACCATGACTTTGAGAATGAAATAAATAGATAACTCTGGGAAAGGTGATCATAATTATGAACAAGAAACAAGAGATTTGTGTATAAAATATACATTAAGAATAGGAATTTTTTAAAAATGGAAGCTTATTGTAGGCTTTCCCTCTGACAGATAAAAATCATTTTCCTGTGGCAATGGGATTCAATAATTCCAAAGGAAAGTATTATAATTCATATTGGTGGTGAATAAAAGGCTGAGTAGTGAAGAGTTAAATGAAATTAAATCAATGGACAAGGAAGCTGAAGGGAATAGAGGAAGAGAAGGGAAGCAGCCCATTAAGAATAAGTAAATAATACCAATATTACTGCGGATATTACAGTTTATTTTTAACTCTTTAAACCAGTTAATGAGATTAATTGCCATTATTATTCCTATCTGTCAAATGAGCAACCTTAAGCAAAGAAATGACTGCTTACATCCTCCAAACTATATACCTAGAAAGTGGAATAGGCAGGACTTGAGCTATGTGTTTCATCAAAACAATGTATTTATGTGCTTCATCAAAACAATGAGAGGATGGAGTTTTAAAATCATCTCTTTTAAGAGATGGAGTATAGATCAAAGATTCCACAGGTTTTGTGAACACAGCTCATTTCTACTTTGTCCTAGGAGTTCCTTCGCGCTAGCATAAACTTTAGTTGTATGTTTAAACTGAGCTTGTATTATTTAAAAGTGGGTAAAGAATAAAGAAGTATACTCCCTAAGGGAAAGTAACAGTGGGAAACAGCTGTGATTCGGGCACTCATTCATTTCATCTGAGGGTCAGGGTGGCAGTGGTAAAGTGTGTCTGAGAACAGAAACCAGCCAGGTACCTGGCAGAGGGATTTCTGAAGATCTTCTTGGAAAGAGCTCATTTATTTGCCAAAATACATATTGCTCTTATGTTTTGCATTCAGAGATTTTTTTTTTTTTAAATGCGTGGCAAGAGGATGGAGGCAAGAATTTCTTAGAAAAATGAAAACGGGTTTCTAATGGAGAGACCTAAGTAATTTACTCAAACTTCCTTTTCATTCTTTCTGAGTAATATCTGTATGGAAATACCCTACTGAGTACTTTAAGAGCAGATTATAACATGCTGTACCATTGTATATCAAGAGAGTAACCTTTTTGATTACACTATAGAATTAGCCAGAACAATTCTTTTTCTGAGGAACAAGTGTCCACTTAGAATGGAAACATGTAAGCTCTGGCATCAATATTTCAAACTTACCAAAAATCAATTTTTTTGTTCAATAATTTGAAAAAAATCCAGATCAACAAGTTCCTTTAATGGAAAATCATGCTAAATACTTTCTAACAATAATATTCTACGTAAGAAAATATAAGAAATTATACATTTAAAGAATATCTTCTGGTTTTATGCATAATTTTTCATTTGAATTAATTGTATTTCCTCATTTCTATGAAGAACCAATGTTCAACAAGATAACAAAATGCTATATAACAGAATTACTGTGCATTTAATGTGGAATAGAGAAAATGTATAAAACATACAGTACTTTAAAGAGAATGAATGCATCATACACAGTTAATAGGAACTTCCAAATTATTAAATGTATAAAATTAATTTAGGAGAGAAATGATAATGCAGTCAATTTATAAAGCATTTAGTACAGATGCTAAGTAAAATTATGCTCCCATTAGAAAAGAAATTCTGTCAGCTCTAAAAATAGATTGATGCCTTCTTATTGTGTTATAATAATATCTATTGGAGAATTTAACTTATAAAAAATGGCAATTTTTTTCTGATTATACCATCATAGAAATAAATAGTTAAGTGCTGAAAACAAAAGGGAAAGTAAAATAGAAATCATGAAAAATAAAAATAAGCAATTATTTACACATACAGTGACAATAATTAAATAATTCTAGTCTTTAGAATTGTAAAGAATGGAAATAGAGATTTTCCAAAGGTCAAAGCATTTTTGAAGTATATTTTTTACTTTATGTTTAATAATGATTATCCATTATATATAAGAAGGAAGCACATTTTGGCTCACAGATATATTTACACACGTAGTATTTCTAAAACTGACTGCATTACTAAACAAACTCTTCATATAAATTCACTGATCTCTTTTACTGAAGGATGCATTGGTTTGAAAATCAAAGACTTACGTCATCCAAAAAATCAATCAGTGAGGATGAGGAAGAAGAAAAGGAATCCTATTTAACGAATACAGCAATAAAAAAATAGAAAATATGGATGAAGCAATTTAATAGGAACAAATAATAAATCAAAAATTTTGTAAAACAATTGAAAGGCAAATGACATTAATTCAAATAAATAAATGAGAAAAGCAGTCACTGTCATTGTTTTCAAGAAACTTTCATGATTCATTAATTACTTTTTTAGAGTGTTTCTTTTTCCTTTTTCCAAAGGAATGAAATATAATTCATACACCATGCCCAAAGTATAATAAAATGAAGCTCATGGCAAATCATTAATAATAAAATTAAATATAAGCACTTATGAAAATAACAACTAAAAGTAAGTAACAGAATCTCTGCTTCTAGTTCTTCCCACCAGAATGTAACCTCTTTGTCAGGGGGACTTGTCACTTTGGGTCACTACTGTATCTCCAGCACTTAGAACAGCTCCTTGCATATAGACACATGATTCTGGTTTGCTGAATAAAAACATTACCAACTTAAATTTTTTGAGACAAAAATATACTTTATAGCATGACATTGATTTTTTTCAGCCAAAAATTTAAATAAGATAAGGAATGACAAGTATTATATAATCACCATTCATTATTGTGAAATCTGCCTAACAGTGGATGTAATACTTTTAACATGAAGCATTTCTTTATATACTTTTTAAAAAATGAACTGATTTGCAACAAGAAACACCAATACACTATTGTGAGCTTCAAATTTTTCACTTATTTTTTTTTACTGTGGCTCTGTGCTTTGGAATAAAAAGTGTCAAAATTATTTTAAAAGTTGGTGTTTGTTCTGCTTTTATTGCTTCTTAGGGAAGTTCAAAATGCTTTTAAAACTAACAATGACTTTCATATTTACACCTTTCTTGGATGTTCAGTTAAATACAAGTGTGATTATACTTTCCATAAGAATCCAGAACATATTACTTCCCTACTATGTTACTGTTTTATAGGATTCTAGATCCTTTTATGTGAGATGCAATAAAACAGTTTTATTGCAAATAAATTTTAAATCACAAAGTGAATTTTAAATTGACTACAAAGGATACCTGAAAAGTTCAGTACTTACTTCAAATTGATCCAGAGCATCGGTAGGCGTATTCAAAAATGCCAAGAAAGAATGCTGTGAGTCTTGGTGCTCTATACCTAGAAAACAGCAGCAACTTTTTTTAAAACTAGAACAATCAATACTAATTTTTATGGATAACCTTTCCTGTCTCAATCTATTAAATCTATTCTCAAATATCATATTTCAAAGCTGATCAATATTATTAAAACATATTTGAAAAGCCAAATTACATTATTTTTTCCTAGACTACCACTCAACAATTAAATAACATCTACTTCTATCAAATATTTGTTCTTGAGTTACTTGTTATGGGATTTCTTTCTTTTTCTATCTGGTACATCATTAAAAAACCCACATTAAATCTTTTGATAGTCTAGAGAGAATGTAGGTGCTTGTTTATGTGTGATTTTTCTAAGCTAATTTATCACCGAATGAGGTTTCTGTTTGAAATACTCGTACCAAGCATATAGCACAAGTGTAAGTAATCTTTAATAAGAAAATAATGCAGTCATAAAACAAATGTATTTAATTATGAAAAAAAGTTAGTCAATCTGACTTCAGGTATTATTCAACTAAAAGAATGATGAATCCAAACTCCAGTTTTTCTCAGATGAATTAAAAAATTCATACATATCTTGTGGCTATGATATTAACTTTAAACACATAATTTTCAAAATAATTTTTTTTATTCTTCTTTTTTCTCTGGGTGCTGGGGATCCATGGCCTTGAGCATGCCAGGCAAACACTACTACTAAAGGCACATCCCCAGCCCTCTAAAATACTCCTTAAAACATAAAAATGATGATAAATACTAGGAAGGATAAAACAAGAAAACAAGCAATCACACAATTTTGACTTCTATATCTTTAAGAAATGACATTTTATGTGTTTTCCCATATTATCTTCTAATTATATACCATAATTACCAGATGGGTCAATATGTTCAGAAATTTATTCAGTCAATAAATATTTGTTGAGACTATTATGTACCAGACACTGTCCTAGATTCTGGGGATATAGGTGTAAACAAGGCATTTTTTTTTTTTAAAGTCTTTGTTTTCATTTCATAAACGTCACCTTATAATATTTAAGCAGCTATAATACATTATAACAGTGAAACTTTATTTTTGCAGTAATCAAAATCCAAACAATAAAGCTTTAGTTAACATCTCTTCAAAACAATGTGATAAATTTAAGACTTTTCTTTTTCAAGTTTAGGACTAATTTTAAAATGATATAGTCAATGTCATCTGATGTAAATCATACTCTGCACTGGTTTCTTTCCTATTAAGTTGGCTTTAGGGCCACAAGTGAACCAGGTCTTATGTATTCATTTTTATCTCTTCACTAAAAAATGTTTCTTCTTTTTACTCTTCATTAATTAAAACCCAGCCTGGTTCTCATTTTAGCATGATAGCTCATGTACCTAATTTGAGTTCCCATTCACTTTTTGGAGGCTCCTTCTTTCTCTTTTTCAGTAAGGAATTCCACCAACAAAAAATTATTGAACATCAACTTCTTTAAATAGCTTTGTCATGTGAGCTCCTCTATGTGACTGCTCTCTGTATTCCACAACTTTAGATTGGATTCAAAGACCCAACCAGCTTTATCTCTAAGTATGTAATGGCACTGGGGAATGACAGAGAAAGAAGCCCATGGGCTTAATATAAACCCCATTAATTAGTGAAGTATTCAGTGATAGCCTTTATTAGGAAAATGAATTTTGGAAAATTGAATGTAAAATATCCCATTATTTAGAAAAATAACATTCTGAATTTATTTTTACTAAACCTTCACATTCTTAATATGTATATTATGGAAAGAAAGTTTAAGAAATGCATGTAATAAAGCTATCAAGCACTATTAGCTTCCACATTAACGGAAAAAATACAAAAGTAATGTTTTCAAGAAAATGGTAATAAATTTGGGAAATCCCATAGGGCCAGCAACATTAAGCATCAAACTAGAAGGCGGCACTGAAATGTCAAAATAATTCTTCATTATTATATTGCCCAATTAATAACAAATTAGATTGCTCATTAGTTCTTTCATACATTGTATTCTCAACTCTCCTGAAAGTGAATCCCGCTCAAGATTTTGGACCTTCTAGGCACAAATAAATACTTGTTGAAGTCTCCTTACCATGTTCTGAACACACACTGCCACTATTGGACTGATTAATTTAGATGGTAACATTTCAGAGTATTATACAGTATAATTTTTCAGTGACCAAAATGTTAAATAGATAACATTTTTGAACAGGTAAATTTATGGGAAAGTGACTTCTTCTGTTACTATAACCTCTTAAAACAATGTCTAGTAAGTAAAACAAAATGACTCAAAACCAGTGTGTGTGTGTGTGTGTGTGTGTGTGCATCATATACACATGCACATGTTCCTGAGTGCACATGTGAACAATTTTCCCACCTACACAATAAGCTGACTCTTCTGTAATACGATATATTCATGACAAAACAGTAAGTCCTGATTGATGCAAACACACATTCCCATACCCTTTTCAGATCTAAGCTCTTCAGTGTCCTTTATCAGTTGTTCGATTTCTGATAGGAGTTCCAAGTTCTTCTTCTCTGAATCTTTTAGTTTACTTAAATAAGAAAAACAAAGAAAACATGTCATTAATTTTTTATTGCTGACTAGGGAGGCATCTTGTATGAAGCTCACTAAATTAGTTTAAATGTCAGTCATGCTAAATCATGGTACTGCAAACCACTCTAGGCAGGACGAATACAGCCTGTCACCTGCTATTATATAAATCAAGTTTTATTAGAGCACAGTCAGAATCATTCATTTCAGTACTGACTATAGTTGTCCTTACACTATAATAGCACAGTTGAGTAGCTGTGAGGGAGGCTACATAGTCCTTGAAACCTAAAATATTTACTACCCGGTCCTTTATAGAAAAAGTTTCCTGGCCCTGAGCTACATTACTAACTTTAAAAATGTTATAAAAACAGTTGATTTTAGAGTTGTTATATTTTATTCATAAACAACCATAAAAGTAGAACATATTTGTAAGTTTATAATTATCAATTTGGATTATATACCTGTTTTATGGATATTTTAAGTGTAAGCTCTGTGTCCTGGGCACAGGAAGATTATATTTTTTCCAAATTACAACACAGAGAATGACACTCAGTAGGTCTTTATGCTGTGTTTCATTCATATTCTTCAGAAAAACTTCTGTTCATTTTAACGCCACATAAACACATGTAAGTAAAACATAATTCATGTGTGTCAATTATAACAAAAAGTTCATAATTCAACAGTGGTGCCATATATCTGGCCTTTGATTTGATTCAAAATATTAATGGGTGCAGTTTAAAGTCTAAGGCTGTGATCACACCATCAAAAAGTGAATTTATAGCCCTATATTTCTTCTCTTGCTTTTGGAACTTTTAGTATTCTGAGCACCAAAAGGATCTTTGTGTTTATGGTTTCATTTGAAATGTGAACTTTGTTTTCTTCCTCTATATCACCTATACTGACTTTTTTCTTTTTTAATACTAACCCCTGAGCCACATCCCTAATCTGTGTTTTTTTTTTTAAATTTCAGACAGAGTGTCACTAAGTTGCTTATGGACTTGCTAAATTGTTGAGATTGGCTTTGAACTTGTGATCCTCCTGCCTCAGCTACTGAAGCTGCTGGTACTACAGGCATGTGCCACCATGTCCAGCTTATACTTTTTTTTTTTTAATTAAAAAGAAAATTTTAAAAATGTTGATGGATCTTTATTTTATGCATTTATTTATATGCAGTGCTGAGAATTGAAACCGGTGCCACACACATGTTAGGCAAGTGCTCTATCACTGAGCCACAACCACAGTCCAAGCTTATAATTTTTTTGTTGTATTTTTTGTAATACTGAGAATCAAACCCAGGGCTTCGTGCATGCTAGGTGAGTGCTGTACCACTAAACCACAGTCTCAGCCCCTAACTGATTTTGGAATCATATTTATATCCAATCCAATTATAATTTTTCATTTTATCATTTATATATTCAGAGTATGATTTTCTCTACTGTTGTGACAATAGAGGGAATGTGTTCATTAGTTAACAGCCTCCAAGACTAGGAGATTCTATTTTTTAGGAAATATAGAAACATGAAAAATAAGTATAATCAAAAGATATTCTGCCCTTATGAAATTTACCGTCAACAGAATCTTTACATGTAAAAGACCAAGGGTAGAGACCACAATTTTCAAATAATTCTATTTTGTTCTGACCATATGTTGCAACTTCACACAAATATATTTTTTTCTTTGTGGTATTAGGGATTAATCCAAGATCCTTGAACATGACAGACAAGTGCTCTACCACTAAGCTATACCGCCAGTCTTTTTAAAAATTTTACTTTGAGACAAGGTCTCACTCAGTTGCCCAGGACAGCCTTGAACTTGATCCTCTTGTTTCAGTCTCCCAAGTATCTGGGATTACAAGTTTGTGCCACTACAACTAGAAAATATGATATTCCTTCTCCTCCCACTCCCCAATACTGCAACTGAACCTAGGAGTGCTCTACCACTGAGCTATATTTCCAGCCCTTTTTATTATTTTTTAAACTTTAGACAGTGTCTTACTAAGTTGCTGAGATGGGCCTCGAGCTTATGATCTTCCTGCCTCAACCGCTCAAGTCACTGAGATAATAGGTTTGAGTTGGTGTGTCCAGAACAAATATGATATTCTTGAACATGAGAAAAATTTCGATTAATAAACTATGAGAGTTAACTAAACTTTACAAATAAGGGGAAAATAAACAATGAAATATTATTAATTCTACTTTATGGACAAGCGAGAGGAAAATGAGGCTGTATAAAAATCTTACTGGGGCTGGGGCTAGGGCTGGGGCTGTGGCTTAGCGGTAGCATACTTGTCTGGCATGAGTAAGGCACTGGATTCGATTCTCAGCACCACATGTAAATAAATAAAATGAAAGCCTATCAACAACTAAAAAATACATTAAAAAAAATCCCTTATCACTACTTACAGAGCTTGAAATCATCTGATCCTATTTCAAATCTTTTTTTAAGCACTAGGCAAATAAGCAAACATGTAATATTTCTCTAAATAATTATTAAAAACCTTAGAAATGATTCTACTTGGACTAGATTTTTTCAATCTTACCATTCTGTTATGATGTTAGCTGCTTTAACTTTATTCAGCTCTTCTTGGATGGCCTGTTTAGCTCTTATTTCTGCATCCAGAGCTGACTGCAATTCCAGTCTAGCTGACATATCCAGTTTTGCAAAACGACGCATTTTCCAGGGCATATCCTATAAAGTAAAAAGAGTGTGTTTTTAGCTCCCTATTTTAAACATTTAAACTTAATAATCCAAGTGAATTTGAAAGCTACTTATAAGCACCAACCATTTTCACTTAGAATAGAAATATTATTTTCAAAAATATGTTTTTCATTAAACTCAGAAATAACGGTCAATATTCACATACAAATGAATATTTCCTAACAGTTATTTCCAATAATGACTATTCATATGGACTACTGTTAAGCATTTATGTGTTGTTTTCCTAAACTGGTAAAGACTTAAACTAACTGATTTCTCTTGAAAACTCACAGCAGGCTAACGCCTAGGAGAACTGACATAAATAATCAGATTTATGATAGTGTTTTTTGAGCCTTGTAATCTAATATGATAAGCTTCTATGCAAAATGGCAGAGCTTACAGTTGCTCGTGTACCCAAGCTGGCACTTCTTAATGCTTCCAATTCTTCAGTCATTTTAGAAGCTAAGGCCTGAAGATAGCCTCGTGCATCCTTTTCATCACTGACCCTAAAATACACACACATGAACACAGAGATAAAGCACAAATGTAAAACAGAAAAACTTCAGTGACATATACGCTATTTTAAAGTTTCATAAAGAAGCAATAGAAGACTTCCAAAATGGCGGAGTAGAGGAGAACTCGTTACTGGTGTGACTCCGAGTGAATGGTCAGACACTCTCCCTCATAGGGGCGCCCTTTCACGAATTTAAGCTTCATGGAGCCTGTGACAGGATTTTAAACAGTGGTTGGTTACAAGTGCGGCCCAGAATGCGAGAAAATCTGAGTCCCTCCAGGCGAGGAAACCGGCCAGCAGCGCAGCCCGGGAACCCGCAGCAGACGGGTGGAGTTGAGCCCCGCAGAGTTCTGGCAGCATAGGGACACAGAGTTACAGATCCTTTGGAGCTAGAGTGTGCCAGACTGTGACCCGCGTCTCTGCAGGGCACCGGAGGAGGACTGAAGTCTGGACTTATTGGAGAAATAGCCCAGTTCCCTCCTCCTCACTGGACACCCCGATGCCAAAATGGGCAGTTGCCATCTTGGAAAATCTACCTCCTCAGCTTTGGGTGGTTGTAACAGGCAGCGAGTTTTTGGCATCGGAACAGGTGTGTGATTTCCAGCACCCCCTCTACCCAGCGGTGATAACTCAAAACCTTTCTCGCCAGCTCTCGGTGGCTGTGAATATCAGAGCCGAGTGAAACTGAAAAGGTGCCTGATCTCCAACTCCCCCTCCCACAGCTATGATAACCCAAAACATTTCTTGCCAGCTCTCAGTGAGCATGGCTATCAGAGGGAATAAGACAGAACATGTTGCCGGTTTCCAACTCCCCCTCTCCACAGCTGTGATGACTTGGTGACTACCCAACACAGAGGTAGTTCTCAGCTGATCAGGAGCACAGAGCCCCACAAGCCCAGAGTGAACCCAGGACTATGGAGAAGAGTTCCAGTCACTGGGGCCTAGAGGGCAGGAGAAGTGAGGGGAATAGAGACCCAGAACAACCCAAAGAGACAGGGACTGGAGAGGCACCTGGCAGGGGAGGGAGAGCCACCTCACAAGGATCGCTTCCTCCACCTGAGGGCAGAGACTCAACCTGGAATTCACAAAGACACCTACTGGAAGAGAAGAAAACAGAATTCTAAGAGTGCATTTTTTTTCTGTTTCCTTCTTTCCTTTTTTCTTTTTATCTTTTTCTTCTCTTTTTTCATATCATTTCCCCCTCTTTTTCTTCTTCTTTTCTTTCTCCTTCGCTTCCTCTCCCAACCGTTACTATTTCTACTACGTGTAATTTACTAAATGCAAATAGGTGAATGTTTCTATGCTTCTTATTGTCCTCCCACATACTTAGCTACCCTAAAATACCTCCTGTCTATTCTCCTGTTAATAACTTCATTAGAGTTCTCCAAAGTAGCTAAGATGTATTAACCCCCATACCCTCACATCTTTCCCACTAAAGTCCTACACCCGACCCTCAGTTCTCTGTACACCACCAGAATCTATAAGCCTTTTATGAAGCTAATGAATTTATTTTAAATTACAATTGAATCCAACATCTCTAGACATTATCTCCCATCACAAAGGAGAGCTCTCAGAACTATACAAGAGCAATACAAATCTATAGGAGAAAAATAAGAACACAACAGTAACACAGAGCTGTAAAGAAATATGAGCAACATGAAAAAAAACAAGGGAAAAAAGGACCACAAACAATGCAGGACAACTCAATAATAGAGGAGTTAAAACTACAGCAGAAAGAATGTCAGATAAAGATTTCAAGATATACATGCCTAAAATGATCTGGAGTCTCAAGGAAGACCTTAGACAGTAATGCAGACAATGAAAGATCACTTTGACAATGAATTAGATAAACAAATCCAAGAAGCAAGAGATCAACTCTACAGGGAGACAGAGGTTATACAAAAAAAATCAAACACAAATCCTGGAAATGAAGGAAATTGTAAACCAAATTAAAAACTTAAATGAGAGTATCACCAGCAGAGTAGAACAATTAGAAGTCAGAACATCAGACAATGAAGACAAAGTATATCATCTCAAAAAGAGTCTAGACTGCTCAGAAAGGCTGATAAGAAACCACGAGCAGAACATCCAAGAAATTTGGGATAACATAAAGAGACCAAATTTAAGAATTATTGGATTAGAGGAAGATATAGAGGTCCAAACCAAAGGAATAAGCAATCTGTTCAATGAAATAATTTTAGAAAACTTTCCAAACATGAAGAATGAAACAGAAATCCAAATCCTAGAAGCCTACAGGACACCGAATGTACAAAACCACAAGAGATCCACACCAAGACACATTATAATGAAAATCCCAACATACAGAACAAGGAGAAAATTTTAAAAGCCACAAGAGAAAGGAAGCAGATGACATTTAGAGGTAAACCAATTAGGTTAATGGCTGATTTTTCAACACAGATTCTGAAAGCTAGAAGATACTGGAACAATGTATTTCAAATGCTGAAAGATAATGGGTTCCAACCAAGAATCTTGTATCCAGCAAAATTAAGCTTCAGGTTTGATAATGAAATAAAAACCTTCCACGATAAACAAAAGTTAAAAGAATTTTCATCAAGAAAACTGGAGCTTCAAATCATCCTTGGCAAAACATTACATGAAGAGGAAATGAAAAATAACAACGAAAATCAACAGTGGGAGGTAGTACAGTAAAACTAATCAAAGAGGAAAAACAAATCAAGTTAAATAACAAAAATAATCAAACATGGTTGGAAGTACAAACCATATCTCAACAGTAACCCTAAATGTTAATGGCTTAAACTCACCAATCAAAAGACAGGCTAGTAGACTGGATTTAAAAAAAGATCCAACAATATGCTGCCTACAGGAGACTCATCTGATAGGAATGACATGAACAGACATAAACAGAAGATGAAAGGTTAGGAAAAATCACACCACTCACATGGACCTTGGAAGCAAGCAGGGGTGTCCATACTCATATCAAATAAAATAGACTTCAGGCCAAAGTTAATCAAAAGATATAAAGAAGGACACTACATACTGCTAAAGGGAACCATTCACCAACAAGAACAATCATTAATATATATGCCCCAAATATATATGTGCAGCTATGTTCATCAAACAAACTCTTCTCAAGTTCAAGAGACAAATAGATCACAACACAATAATCAAGGGTGATTTTAACATACCTTTCTCACCACTGGACAGATCTTCCAAACAAAAGTTGAATAAAGAAACTATACAACTCAATAACACAATTAATAACTTAGACTTAATTGACATATATAGAATATATAAACCAACATCAAGCGGATACACTTTTTTCTCAGCAGCACATGGATCCTTTTCAAAAATAGACGATATATTATGCCATAGGGCAACTCTTAGCAAATACAAAGGAGTAGAGATATTACCATGCATTTTATCTGATCATAATGGAATGAAATTGGAAATCAATGATAAAATAAGGAAGAAAAATTCCTACAACACATGAAAAATGAACAATATACTACTAAATGAACAATGGGTTACAGAAGACATCAAGGAGGAAATTAAAAAATTCTTAGAGATAAATGAAAACAAACACACAACATATCGAAATCTCTGGGACACTATGAAAGCAGTACTAAGAGGAAAATTCATTCCATGGAGTTCATTCCTTAGAAGAAGAAAAAGCCAACAAATAAATGATCTCACACTACATCTCAAAGCCCTAGAAAAAGAAGAACAAATCAGTAGCAAATGCAATAGAAGGCAAGAAATAATTAAAATCAGAGCTGAAATCAATGAAATTAAAATAAAAGAAACAACTAAAAAAACTGACAAAACTAAAAGTTGGTTCTTTGAAAAAATAAATAAGACTGACAGACCCCTAGCCATGCTAATGAAGAGAAGAGAGAGAACCCAAATTACTAGCATATGGAATGAAAAAGGCAATATCACAACAGACACTACAGAAATACAGAAGATAATTAGAAATAATTTTGAAATCTTATACTCCAATAAATAGAAGATAGTAAAGGCTTTGATAAATTCCTTAAGTCATATGATCTGCCCAGATTGAATCAGGAAGATATACACAACTTAAACAGACCAATATCAAGTGAGGAAATAGAAGAAGCCATCAAAAGACTACCAACCAAAGAAAAGCCCAGGACCAGACAGAAACAGCAGAGTTTTACAAGACCTTTAAAGAAGAACTAATACCAATACTCTTCAATCTATTTCAGGAAATAGAAAAAGAGGGAGTACTTCCAAATTCATTCTACGAGGCCAATATCATCCTCATTCCAAAACCAGACAAAGACAAAGAAAGAAAACTTCAGACCAATATCTCTAATGAATTTAGATGCAAAAATCCTCAATAAAACTGGCAAATTGGATACAAAAACATATCAAGAAGATCGTGCACCATGATCAAGTGGGATTCATCCCTGGGATGCAAGTTGGTTCAACATAGGAAAATCAATAAATGTAATTCATCACATCAATATACTTAAAGATAAGAACCATATGATCATCTTGATCCAGAAAAAGCATTTGACAAAACACAGCACGCCTTTATGTTCAAAACACTAGAAAAGCTAGGGATAACAGGAACTTACCCCAACATTGTAAAAGCTATCTACACTAATCCTCATCCAGAAAAATTGAAGGCATTCCCTCTAAAATCTGGAACAAGACAGGGATGCCCTCTCTCACCACTTCTATTCAACATAGTTCTTGAAGCACTGGCCATAGCAATTAGACAGATGAAGGAAATTAAAGGAATAACTATAGGAAAAGAAGAACTTAAACTAGCACTATTTGCTGATGATATGATTCTATACCTAGAAGACCCAAAAGGCTCTACCAAGAAACTTCTAGAACTAGTAAATGAATTCAGCAAAGTGGCAGGATATAAAATCAACACCCATAAATCAAAGGCATTCCTGTATATCAGTGACAAATCCTCTGAAATGGAAATGAGAAAAACTACCCATTCACAATATCCTCAAAAAAAAAAAAAAAAAAAAAAAAACTTGGGAATCAACTTAACAAAAGAGGTGAAAGATCTATACAATGAAAACTATAGAACCCTAAAGAGGGAAATAGAAGAAGACCTTAGAAGACAGAAAGATATACCTTGCTTATGGATAGGTAGAATTAATATTATTAAAATGGCCATATTACCAAAAGCACTTTACAGATTCAATGAGATTCCAATCAGAATCCCAATGGCATTCCTCACAGAAATAGAAAAAGCAATTATGAAATTCATCTGGAAAAATAAGAGACCCACAATAGCTAAAGCAATTCTAACCAGAAGAAGATATACAATCAATCAACAAATACATGAAAAAAAATGCTCACCATCTCTAGCAATCAGAGAAATGCAAATTAAAACTACTCTAAGATACCATCTCACTCCAGTAAGAATGGCAGCCATTATGAAGTCAAACAACAACAAGTGCTGGCGAGGATGCGGGGGAAAAAGGTACACTCATACATTGCTGGTGGGACTGCAAATTGGTGCAGCCAATTTGGAAAGCAGTATGAAGATTCCTTGGAAAGCTGGGATGGAACCACCATTTGACCCAGCTATACCCCTTCTTGGTCTATACCCAAAGGACCTAAAAACAGCATACTACAGGGACACAGCGACGTCAATGTTTATAGTAGCACAATTCACAATAGCTAGACTGTGGAGCCAACCTAGATGCCCTTCAATGGATGAATGGATTAAAAAACGTGGCATTTATACAGAATGAAATATTACTCAGCAGTAAAAAATAACAAGATCATGGCCTTTGCAGGGAAATGGATGGCATTAGAGCAGATTATGCCAAGTGAAGTTAGCCAATTCCAAAAAAACAAATGCTGCATGTCTTTTCTAAGGGGGGGCGACTCAAAATGGGGTAGGGAAGAAGAGCATGGGAAGAAGATTACCTCTAGATAGGGAAGAGAGGTGGGAGGGGAAAGAAGGGAGAAGCGGAATTGCATGGAAAGTGGAAGGAGACCCTCATCGTTATACAAAATACATGTATGAAGATGTGAGGAAAAAAAAAAGAATAGTGTCACCTTAGATTGAGTAGAGAGAAATGATGGGAGGGGAGGGGAGGGAATGGGGGGAAAGGAAGGATAGTAGAATGAAATAGACATTATTATTATTACTGTGTGTATATACGTGACTGCATGACCAATGTGATTCTGCAATCTGTACACTCAGGAAAATGAGAAATTATATCCCATCTAATTCAAATGTATGATATGTCGAGATCATTGTACTGTCATGTGTAACTAATTAAAACAAATAAAAAATTTTTAATAAATAAGCAATAGAGATTTAATAATGTTCTTAAGTAACTTCTTTCCAAAGGTCTATCACATGCCATGACCTGTCAACAGATGGGAAGAGGTTCACAAATCAGTTACACACAAATTAAAGCTGGCGATGTTTTAAAAAGCCCATGTTACAACTAGCTATTTAGAATACAAAGAAAGACACTGGTACAGTAACAATGAAAAAAAAAACACTATATTATTTAAGTGGCCAGATTTTAAAAATATCTCTTTCCCCAGACACTATCTCTTGCCTCTTTCTTTCAGGCCATCTGGTTAAGTGTACTTATACTCATCCACTTAGTTTTTAAAAACAGTTTTAGAGGGAGTTCTCTCATCTCTTCATTGGCTAAGTAATTAAAACATATTTTTAATTCCACAGTAATCATTGCTATACAGATGGTTATCGTCCCTACTACACCTTTTAGTTTCAATTTCATGACAGACCTTCTATAATCCAAAAGGATTCCTTGTTCTAGCTGCCCCAATCCAAAATTTCCTGTTTTTTTCTCCCTCTGATCATTAAGCTACTTAGTCTAATCCCTCTAATACTTAACCCTCATTCACTCCAATACATTACTTGAAGGATAATTTTTGCCTCAACTATTTTGCTGAAATTATCAAAAATCAAAAATTAATTTTGATAATTAAAATTATCAAAAATCAAATAAACATTCAGTTGAAATTATCACCAAAGTTTAGATTATGTAGAAAACAGAACTTCAGGCCTTGAAAACAAGGCATATAAACTTAAACACTCAAAAGCAGTGTTGAAAAATAAAGACCATGATCAAAACGTACCAAGAACTTAGACAAAAATAACACCACACTTAAGAGTCACTGGGCTGGGCATGGTGGTGCACACCTGTAATCCTTAGCAACCCAGGAGGCCGAGGCAGAAAGATTACAAGTTCAAAGCCAGTCTCAGCAATTTAGCAAGGCCCTCAGCAACTTTGTGAGACCTTGTCTTAAAATAGAATGTAAAAAAAGACTGGGGGGACTGGGGTTGTGGCTGAGAGGTATAAGCGCTTGCCTAGCACATGCAAGGTGCTGGGCTCAATCCTCAGCACGACATAAAAAAATAGATAAATAAAATAAAGGTATTGTGCCCAACTACAACTAAAAAATATTTTTAAAAAAAGCTGGGGATATGGCTTAGTAGTTAAATGTCCCTGGTTTCCATCCCTGGTACCAAAAAAGAAAGTCATTAGGATTAAAGAGGGCATAGAGATACAGCCTAAAGGCACTGAGAATTTTTTCAGTGAAATAACAGCATAAAAATTTTCAAACATTAGGAATGATATGGACATCTGCAGACAGGATGCAAATTAAACCCCAAATAGACAAGACTGAAAAAGAACCTTTCTAAGACGCATCATAATCAAAATGCCTAATATGCAGAATAAGTATAGATATTAAAAGCCACAGAGAAATATGTCAGGTCACATTTAGTGGTAAACTCAACCCAAACTCTAAATTACTAGAAGGCTTAGAAAGATGGTCCAAGCTTTGAAAGAAAACAACTGCCAACCAAGATTGCTATTCCAGGAAAGCTATCCTTCAGAATTAAAGCTGAAACAAAATCTTTCCAAGGTAAGGATAAACTGAAAGAATTCATGAATACTAAACCAGCTATACAGAAAATACTTCAAGAAACATTATACACACAACTCAAAACAAACTCCAGAACTCCTGAATGCATAAAGTTCACTAGAGTAACAATTAAAGAAAATTGAAAATTAAGAATAAATTAAATATGTGAAACAAACCAAAATGGCAGGAAATGGCCTCAACTCTATAATTAAAATACATCAAGTGGCAGAGTGAATTAAAAAATAAGAATCAATTACAGGCTTTGTGGAATAGACTCATTTTTGTTTTGTTTTCATATTTTTAGCTGTAGATGGACACAGTGCCTTTATTTATTTATTTTTACGTGGTGCTGAGAATCAAACTCAGTACCTCCTAAGTTCTAGGGAAGTGCTCTAACACGGAGCTACAGCCCCAGCCCCTGGAAGAGACTCATTTATAGTAAAGATACCCACAGGCTGAAAGTAAAAGGATGGAAAAAGATAATCCATGCCCATGTTGTCTGAAAAAAAAGAAAGAGTAGCTATTGTCATAACCAATAAAGCATATTTCAAGCAAAAATCAATCAGAAAAGACAAGGAAGGTCACTATATACTGGTAAAGGAAATAATTCAATGATAAGATATGATGATGGTCAATACTTCTTGATATTAAGTTCCAGATAGACCCCCAATACAATAATACTAGGTCATTTCAACACACCACTCTCACCAATAGATAGGTCATCCAGACATAAAATTAATGAAGATACTTGTAATCTAAATAATAATTCAAACAGACTTAACATATATCTATAGAATAATTCATTCAACAACAGCTGAATTCACTTTCTTCTCACAGCAGCTCATGGAACCCTTTCAAAAACAAACCATATTGTACTGTCACAAAGCAAGTCTTAGTAAACACAAAAATTCAATATAAACTCTTGCAGCTCATGAGATCATAAAGAAATAAAATTAGAAATCAACAGCAAGACAAATTATAGAAAACACAAACACATGGAGATTGCACAATACTCTTTTGAATGAGAAATAGATCAAAGAAGAAATGAGAGAAGAAATAAAAACATTCCTAGAATCAAATGAGAATAGTGACACAATGTACTAAAACCTCTGGAACACTATGAAGGCAGTTTCAAAAGGAAAGTTTATAGCATTACATACCTACATTAAAAAAAAAAAAAAAACACAAAAAACAACACTCAGAAAGATCCCAAATAAACAATCTAATGCTACATCTCAAGGACCTAGAAAAGAAGGAACTAATTCTAAAACCAGAATATGACAGAAAATAATTAAGATCAAATCCAAAATTAATGAAACAGAAAATAGAAAAAAAAAAATAGGAAAAATCAATGCAACAAGGAGTAGATTTTTGGAAAAAACAAGCAAGATTGATAAACCCTTAGACAAACTAAACAAAAGAAAGAGAAAAAAGATGCAAATCAAGAAGCTATCACCGCAGACATTTATGAAGTCCAGGGAATCATTAGGAACTATTTTGAAAACTTATATTTCAATAAAATGGAAAATCTAAAAGATATTGACAAATTTCTAGACACCCTGACCTTCCCAAATTGAATCAGGCTATAGAAAACCTAAACAGACCAAAATCAAGCCATAAGATTGAAACAGGAATAAAAAGCCTTCCAATAATGAAAAGCTTGGGAACAGATGGATCCTTGGCTGAGTTCTACCAGACCTTCAAAGAACTAATGCCAATCCTTCTAAATTTTTTCCATGACATAAAATGTGAGGAAACACTCCCAAATTCATTCTACGAAGCCTGTATGCCCTGATTACAAGACCAGATAAAGATACATCAAGGAAAGAAAACTACAGACCAATATCTCTGATGAACACAGATGCAAAAATTCTTAAGAAAATATTAGCAATTAGCATTCAAAAAGATATTAAGAAGATTGTACTCACTGATCAGGTGTTGGATTCATCCCAAATTTGCAAGGTTGGTTCAACATATGCAATTAAACAAATATAATTCATTACATAAAGAGAATCAAGAGAAAAAATGAAATGATCATCTCAATAAATGCAAGAAAAAGTCTTTGACAAAATCCAGCACCCATTCATGCTAAAAACAGTGAAGAAACTAGGTTTAGAAGGAACTTAATATCATAAAGGCTATATGACAAAACCAACAACATACTAACTGAAGAAAACCTAAAAGAATTTCCTCTAATATCAAGAATAAGAAAAGGATATTCATTCTCACACACTCCTATACAATATAGTTAATGAAATGCTAGTCAAAGTTAACAGGCAAGAGAAGGAAATTGAAGGGATAAAAATAGGAAAAAGAAGAAATCGAATTACCTCTGTTTGCTGATAACAGGATCCTATATATAGAAGATCTAAAAAACTACCAGAAGACTTCTAGAATTCACAAACAAATTCAGCAAAGTAGTAGGATATAAGATCAACATACATAAATCAGTAGCTTTCCATATACTCAAATAATTAATCTGCTGAGAGAGAAATCAGGAAAATAATTCCATTCACAATAAACTAAAAAATGAATTAAAAAAACATGGGGATAAATCTACAGAGGTGAAAAACCTATAAAATGAAAATTATACAACACTGAAGAAAGAAATTTAAGAAGACCTTAGAAGATAAAAAGAATGCCCATGTTCTTGGTAGGCCAAATTAATGTTGTCAAAGAGTCACATTACTGAAAATCATCTACAGATTCAATGTTATCCCTGTCAAAAAAACAATGACATTTTTCAAAAAACTAGAAAGAAAAACAGCTCTAAACTTCACAGAGAAGAATAAAAGACCCAGAATAGCCAAAGCAATCCTGAGCAATGACAGCAAAGCTGGAGGCATGGGAGCACCTTATCTCAAATTATACTGTAGAGCTACAGTAATGAAAAAACAGTATGGTAGTGGTATAAAAACAGATATGAAGACCAATGGAATAGAAGATACAGAGACAAATGCACACATATACAGGCATCTGATCCTTGACAAAGTTTCCAAAAATATACACTGGATGAAAGATAGCCTTTCTAAACAAACAGTAATGGGAAAACTAGATATCCAGATGTAGATAAATGAACCTGGATCCCTGTCTTTCACCCTACACAAAAATCAACTCAAAGTGGATCAAAGACCTAGGAAGTAGACCAGAATACTACACCTGCTAGAAGAAACACAGGATTAGCACTCTACCATATTGACACAGGCACCAACTTCCTTAAAAGACTCCAAAAGCTCAAGAAATAAAACCAAAAATCAATAAGTGGATAGCATTAAATTAAAAAGCTTGTATACAGTAAAGGAAATAAGAGTGTAAGGAGGATCCTAATTACACTAAGTTATAGTCCATGAATTTATATGCCAAAATATACTCTACTGTCATGTATATCTAAAAAGAACAAATTTTTAAAAAGAAAAGAAAAAAAGTGAGGAGGGAGCCTATATAATGGGAGAAAATCTTGTTGCCAGCTACTCTTCTGACAGGAGATTAACATCCAGAATACAAAAGAACTCAAAAAGCATAACACACACATAAAAAAATAATAACCCAATCAACAAATGGGCAAATGATATAAAAAGAAATTTCTCAAAAGAAGAAATGCAAATAACAAACAAACATTAAAAGAAAAACATAGCAAATCAAAATTGCTATGGTTTGGATATGAGGTGTCCCCCAAAAGAGTTCATGTTAGTGAAATGATTAGATTCTACAAGCTGTCACCTATTTATAGGTAGGTGGGGCATGGCTGGAAAAAGTAGATCACTGCAGGTGTACTGGGAACTGTATTTTGTTCCTGGCTCCTTGCTCTCTGTTTGCCGTTTGCTACGGGCTGAGCAGCTCTCCTACACCAGGACTTTCTGCCATGATGTTCTGCTTCACTTCAGAGCCACAACAATAGAATTAGCCAGCCATGGACTGAAACTTGCAAACTATATACCCCAAATAAACTTTTCCTCCAGGTTGTTCTTCTCAGGTATTTTGGTTACAATGACAAAAAGCTGAATAACATAAAACTACACTAAAACACTGAGAATACAAATAATAATTGCTGGTGAGAATGTGTGGAAAAATGTACACTTATACATTGTTGGTAGGACTGAAAAGTAGTAGACTGCTTTGAAAAATAATATGGAGATAACTCAAACATAGTATCACCATGTATTCAAACTATCTCACTCCTTGGTATTAATCCAAAAAGTCTAAAATCAGCATACTAGAGTGATTCATGCATACCAATGTTTACAGGACTGCAATTTACAACAGCTAAGTTATGGAACAACCTAGGTCCCTATCAATAGACAAATGGATAAAGAAAATGTGGTATATATACACAATGGAGTTTTAGTCATTCATAAAGATGAATGAAATTATATCATCTGCAGGTAAATGGAGAGAATTAGAGAACATCATGGTAAGTAAAATAAGCCAAAGGTCAAATGTTTTCTTTCATATGAGGAAGCTAGACAGGGGAAAAAAAAAGGGAATTAAATGTGTATGTATGTGGGGTTGAATCTCATGAAAATATACAAGGGAGACTGTTTGGTTTGGATATGAGGTTTTCTCCTCTAAGCTCAAGTGTTAAGCAATGCAGGAATGTTCAGAGATGAAATGATTATATTATGAGAACTATAGCATGATCAGTGGATGAATACATTTGATGGATTCATCTTGAATGTATTACTAGAGGTAACCTGTAGGCAGGAAGGGCATGGCTGGAGTAAGTAGATGGCTGGAGGAAGTAGGTCACTGGGAGCATGTCCTTATGGATTATATTTTGTCCCTGGCTCCCTCCTTGTTCATATTCATTCTCATTCATTCATTCATTCATTCATTCTCTCTCTCTCTCTCTCTCTCTCTCTTCCTTTCTCCCTCCCCACCTTTTCCTGGCTGCCACGGGCTAAGCAGTTTTTCTTCCACCATGCTCTTCTGCCTTATCTCAGGCCCACACTGATGGAATTGGCTGACTAGCAACTGAATTTCTGAAACTGTGAGCCAAAATATATTTATCCTCCTCTAAGTTGTTCTTGTCAGGCATTTTGATCATGACAACAAAAAGCTGCCTAACACAGAGATCAATAGAATTGAGGAAGGGGACTGAGAGGGAGAGCAAGGGGAAGAACTGGGAAATGAGATCTACAAAATTATGCTATGTCCATGTGTGAATATACCACTTATATATATAAACTATAATACAACAATTAAACGAATGGTTAACAACAACAATAACCACAGAAGGGAGATAAGTAGAGCAAACAGATCAGGGTGAGAAAAGGGGAGAGGGATAGGGAAAGTACTTGGGAATGAGATTGATCAAGTTATGTTAAGTGCATGTATGAATAAGGCAAAATGAATCTCACTACTGTTTATAATTAAAATGTACCAATTAAAAGGATAAAACAAATATTACGACATTGGATACAATGGAAAGACAGAAGATGACATATAAGAGTTCTTTTTAAAAAAATTACTTATTTTTATTCTTTTTAGTTATACATGACAGTAGGATGTATTTTGACATGTATACATGGAATATAACTTATTCTAATTAGGATCCTATTCTTGTGATTGTACACCATGTGGAATTACCCGGGTTGTGTATTCAAATACAAGGATAGAAAAGTTCTGCCTGATTAATTCTCCTGTCTTTCAACATACAGTTCTAAAGAACTTGGGAGAGAGGACATGTATCACAGACTAATTAGTAACCTAGATTTTGAGTTAGACCTGGTTTCAAATCCTGGCTCTGCTCTTACCAGTTGTGCAAGTTTGGACATGTCACTAATGCCCTCTAACTTTGTTATCTACCTACAAAATAGGGATGATAATAATACCTATCATACGGAATTGTTGTGATAACTAAATGAAAATACACATGAATTTTTAGCTTCATTCCTAAATGATAATTGTTAGCTGAAGAGTTCTATAATTAAGCAAAACCAAATACTCAGTCATTGAGCAAAATTATTAAAAAAATACTTTATTAAAAATAAAAATTAAAAAAGTGTTCATTCACTTTTGATTTTATTTAAGGCTACTAATCTGAAAAAGTAAGGAAAATGGAAAAAATGCTTGAACCAAAATAAAAGCAAAGGAAATTAAAATTTCCAAGTAATTGTTTTATAGATACATAAAGAAACTATTTGTTTTGACAGAAAGCAAACATCTATCATATTCCAATAATGGTTAAAAAATTAGGGCACCTATTTTTATTAGGAAATAAAGTCCTCGTTGGATTCCACTTTATCCATATATATAAAATATGTAAATTTTGACAAGCATAATAATGATCATTTAATGAATTAATACAAAGGTTACTAGCTAACTTAATAATAATTAAAAAAAAAGAGTCCTGAGATATTCGGGAACTGTTGATTAAACTGTAACCATAAAAAGTTTTAAAAATGCCATGTATGAATTAATTTGTTATACTAATGAGCACAGAACCACCAGTTTCTAAATTTTTCTCAGGCTATTTCTTAAATAATTTGTATATAGCTGTTTTGATCTTAGAAGCCTGTGCTATAGAGCTTGTGGATAAGATTCTAAGGGCCAACTCTATCTTTAGAGGGGTTAACACTTTCTATTCTTAATATATATCAGATTTCAATAAAGCCATGTAAAGTTGATATGGAGCATTTGCTGGAGTTGGGGAACAGAGAAACAACAGAAAACAGCAGAAACACAAAACATATTGAAAACACACATTAAAAAGAGAACTCACCACTGAATTATTTCCGTGATTTGGGCTTCCCAATGTGCAACTGATTCTTTCTTGTCTGCTATATCTTTCACCTCTTCTTCTAACTGTTGGTTGCGCATACTTAAATTCTCATACAAAGTAGTAAGCTGAAAGGCAGTTTTTAAAGTATGCATAACTTTTAGGACCAAGACTTCAAGGTGCTCAGACACCTATTATTACATCTGATAATTCACAATCTTCCACTCAAAAATTCTTGTCTTTTAATTATTACACATCTTCTGGTCACTGAATTTGCTAATAACAAGTACTCTGAATTCTCATGCTTCCTCTGCTTGTCCTTATACCCTACACTAAATCAGTTCTGGTTCTGTGAACATTCACATTTGTCAAAAGAATGTTAACATCATATCTCTTTGTTTCTTTGTGTCTCTCATTTGCAAATGTCTTTGTCATCTTTTTTTTTTTTTAATCAAGTCATAAAGAATTTCAAGCACATTCAAAATGGGACAATACAAGTGAATGCCCATGAGCCCACCATCAATCTTGTTTCATTTATGCCCCTATGCTATTCCCCTTTTTCTTGTATTATTCTAAAAGAAATAACAGAAATTGTATATTCACCCATACATAGATCTGAAAATAACATATATACACACATATATATATATATATAATAAGATATATGTATATATATATACACACACACATACAAGATATATGTAAGATAAATTGTATATTCACTCATATCTGAAAATAAGGCTATATCTTTTAAAATATAATTATAATATTATCATACTTAAATTTAACAAGTATCATAATACCATCACATTGGTATCAACTATTCAAATTTCCAGTTATTCAACATTTGTTAAACTTAATCATGAAACCAATTAAGTAAATGCAATTTAATGGTTTGATATGTCTTTTTAAGTCTGTCTTACAGATTTCTATATAATACTTTTTAATTGTAACTTATTCATTAAAAAAGTAGGTTGTTAAAAAGAAAAAAAAAAGAAAGAAAGTAGGTTGTTCTGTGGAGTTTTTTACATGCTGAATTTGTGTCTTCACTTTTGCTGCATACAACATTCTATAAATTCCTTTTTCCTTTTTCTTCTAGGTTCCTTCTCACATCCCCTTTCTGTTGAGAAGTCAGCTTTCAGCTTTTTACTCCTTTGAATACAATGAATCTTTCTTCTCTGATTGCTTTTAGGATTTTATGTAGATTGGTCGCTACTTTTCAGCAGTTCTGTGATTTGTCTACATGGTGTTTGGATTCATATCACCTTTAGGGTTTGTGACATTTCTTGAATTTGTGGTTAAATGTTTCTTAAAAGCTTTGAGAAATTATAGGCTATTAACTCTGCAAACACTGCTTTTGCCATTGTCTTTTTTCTCGCCTTCAGGGAAACCAAATATTTATTTATTAGTTCTTTTTATCATGTCCTCTACATCTGGTATTCTGTTTTCTGTACTTTCTATTTTTTTTAACCCTGTCTGTATAATAGTATGAATTGTTTTTAAATGTACCCAGTCCTTTAGCTCTTTCCAATCTGATTTGAAAATTTCCTATTACATATTTTGATTTTTCAATTTTAGAGACCGTTTGATTTTTTCATATGGACTGCAGAAGTTAAATTCTTCACAATGTTTTCTACTTTCTTGATTCATTATTTTAAATTCCATTTGTGAAAATTCCATGCTGGGAACTCCTTTGGGCTGTTTGCACTGGTGCCTATTTTTTTTTATTCCTCCCTTCCCATTAACACTTTTGTTTTTGCTGTTACATTTTTTTTGCCTCTCCTGGATTTTAGTGTTTTGCTTATTTGCTATTATCCCTGGTAAGTTTTTTATTTATGTTTTACATTTATTTTTACTGGATTTATTTATTTTTCTTTAGTTGCTATACCATTTAATACGAGCAGTATATTAGTTCCTCCATATCCTTGTATGCCACCATTCTTGATTACAGTAATCATTCTTGAGCATGTACATACAGCATTCTCACTGTCATTTTCATTTACATTTTCCTAATGACTTTGAACATCTTTTCATGTGCTTGTTATTCATACGTCATCTTTCACAAAATGTCAATTCCATTTTTTTCTCTACATACTTAAAAAGATTGTTGGTAGGAATTGAGTTTTAAAATTTTTATATGTTGGGCTGGTGTTGAGGCTCAGTGGTAGAGCACTTGGGTTTGATTCTCAGCATCACATATAAATAAATAAAATAGAGGTCCATTGACAACTTAAAATTTAAAAAAAAATTTATATGTTATGAATAGAAGTATTTTTTTAATCAGATATACGATGTAGAAATATTTCCTCCCTACCTGTGCATGTCTTTTCATTTTCTTAATTGTTTTCGAATTTTGAAATTCAATGTATCATAGTTTTTCTTTCATACACTGTGCTTTAAATGCAATTCTCTAACCCCCAAATCACAAAGATTTTCTCTTACATACTTCTTAAATTTCAGCTGATGATGTATTTTGAGTTAATTTTAATCTAAGTTCATTTTTTCCCTCAAACATGGATGTATAGATGTTCCAACAACATGTGAAAAGACTATCCTTTTTTCATTGAATTATAACTGAACTGATTCTCCTGAGAAATCAATTCAGCATAAATATGAGGGTTTACATTCAGACTCATTTTTTTTTTGTTTCATTATTCCAATTCTATAGGTTTCTTTTATTCCTATATATTTATATTAAGTATTAAGATTACATAGAATGAATCCTCCAAGTATAGGATATTTTCACCAAATATTTTGGCTTTTCTAGATCTTCTGTACTGCTGTATAAATTTACGTGTAAGCTCACCAATTCTAACAAAAAGCATACCAGAATTTTGACAGGGATGTTCTTGAATTCACTATAGTTCTATCTGGAGAGAATCTTAACAATGAGTCCACCAAGTCATTAACATAGTATATGGACATGTTTGGATAGTTCTCAATGCATCTCAGAAATATTTTCTAACTCTGGTCAATTCCAAGAGCTCTGAAATTGTTTCTTTGCTTTGTTTGTTTGTTTTGGTGGGGAGGATTCATCAATCTCTTCACGCTAGCACAACCACAAGTCTACCAGTCATTTTTGAGAGTTGCAAATGCAGCATCTTCTCCTCACTGGTCCCTGCAACACATTCTTTTTTGATCACCACTGTTTCTGGCAGTCTTTCCAATTAATTTGTGGTTAGGGTGTCAGCAGGAAATTTGTAAGAGTAGAAAATGCAGACTTCCCATGCTATAGTACAACAGTTACAGAGAGTTGTTTAAAACAAGTCAGAAAAAAGTTAACCTTTGCATTATTACTGAGTAAGCATGAACTCTGGAATATATTCAAGTCCCAATCTGTGGTTAGGAAAACAACACAACTCTTCTTTGACTTGGTATTTTCATCTATAAAGTGGCAAGAATAATAGAGCTTATTTTAGACAATTGTGGAAATGAGTTATATAAAATAAACTCAGAAGAAGACCTACATGTAATAAATTCTACCTAAGTATTAGTTCATTTTGCATGTTTGAAAGGTTTTACTATTTCTGTGTTGAAATATCTGACTTATAATATTTACAACACTAGTAGTGCTCTTGAGATTTTAAGTAAAAAGGCATATTAAAAGAATGTATACATAACTGTAATCATGAAATAATATGAGTGTGGAAAATCTGGAAAGGAATATTATAAATTACAACAGTTGTTTTGCGCTGATGAAATTATATGTGACTTTCATGTTAAAAATTTTCTACATTTTTTGCAATGTTGCTTTTGTGTAAAATCACAATTGGAAAACAAGATATAAATTACATATTTTGTACTATAAAAACTATTTAATTTGGGCTGGGGTTGTGGCTCAGAGGAAGAGGGCTTGCCTAGCATGCGTGAGCACTAATGTCCTCAGCAGCACATAAAAATAAAACAAAGGTATTGTGTCCACTCACAACTAAAAAGTAAAATGTTTTAAAAAAACTTTTATTTTACTCTGGCATACGTATAAATTTTATTTGCAAAAACTTTTCTTTTAATAAAAAACAGAGCTTATACCCTTCTGAAAATATTATTTGTTTGTTTCTATTTGTTTTTTTTGTTATTTTTGAGGCTTAAAATGAGAAAATCTACTGTGTGTAACTTTCAACAGTAATAAATGTACAATTCTGTTAAGAAGGAATCTAGTTTTCTTAAACCTGGTTCCCAATGAGATAGCTGGTAAAGCAATGGCAAATACATTAGTTGGTTATCATTCTTGGGAAAAATAATGAATTTAAAACAAACTGGCAAAATAAAGACATGGAAAGAGATGGTGAAGTTGTGCAATGGAGTGAACTAAGAGTTAAGGAGAAAAGCAAAAATTAAGGGATCAGAAACAGCAGAGATTCACATGGAAGCAGAGATTCCAGATCTTTTTGTCAGGCTCCTGAAATCATTTGTTATTGAATACTCGCCTACTATATGAATTTGCTCTCAAAGTAGGATTCATATCCCATATCATACCTTAAAATTCATCAAGAAAAGGTAATGTTCTGTTTTTCATAAACCATCCCTCAGGCTTCTCTACAGATGCTAGGCCTAAATAAGTCCCCTCCTTATGGACATATTAGATTACCAAACAGTTTTAATTAAAAGAGTATTTAAAAATATATTTTTGGTAAACTCAGCAGAGCTTCATATTTAGTAACAAAATTAAACCAAGGACTGAATACAAAATTTGATCTATACTCAATTTGATTATTCTCCAGAGAATTTCGTAATAACATTTTTTTTTAACTAGGTAATTTGCTTAGAAGCACTACATGAAGTGGCTTTCTAGAGTTTGATTGTATATAATCTGTATCTCAAGGTATTGCTTAAGAAAGTCTTAAAATTCTGTCGTGCAGAAATGACATTAAATTTTGTAGTTATATTTGTCAAATACATGAAATAACAATTAGGTAATCTATTTGGATAAAGTTCAAATATTGTTAGTCTTATTTTGATGAAAATAACTATGATGTATATAAAATAAAGTTCGGACATAATTCATGCTTTAAAAATCCATTTATGCTACTTATTCTTCAGCTACTTTTCATAGTTATTTTGTATCTCAGGTTTATAGGATTTTACAAGATGAACTAACAATATTCTTTCTCAAGGAATTTCCAATCAAACAAGCAAAATCCAATTTCTAAAGACCTTAAATGTTTCCTTAGCATTTTAAAATGTTAAATAATCATGAGGAAAGTAGTGATAGAAATAGAGTTATAAAAACATAAAAATTCAGAGAAATGCAATTCTCTCTTTAGTCATGGTCTTTCAAGCTGTTATTAGAATAACTCATAACAGAACTTTTTTTTTTAAATGGACACAATACCTTTGTTGTATTTATTTATTTTTATGTAGTGCTGAGGATCAAACCTAGTCTCACATGTGCTAGGCAAATGCTCTACTGAGCTACAACTCCAGCCCCATATAAAAATCCAGAAATCATTATAAAATCCAATTTACCATCCCTTCTTATTTCATGTAAGTTAATATTAAAACTTGTAATTAATATTAGGATTTTTTACAACTGTTCATTAGGAATTGGGACATGAGCTGCAGAACGGCAGCGATATAAAAATCTGAAATAATAAATGAAAAAAAATTCCTTTAAGTATATGAAATTTTGTTTATAAATATGGCTAATTCTAAAGTCTAATAAATCTGCTTATCTTTATTCGAGACAAAGATTAGGCAGATTCAGTCTTTGGATTTTCACTAACTCCTGGTATTATTTCTAGCTATTATCAGTTTTCCATTATAAATATGAAATCATAGCTATTAGAATTCTTGAGATTTGGCCTAACTATCCCTGCTTTCACAAAGGGCCAATCTTCATTTAGCCTGAACATGACAAGCCATGACAGGAGAGTGATGAAAATAAGAGAGCTAAAAAGAGAATAGATAGAAAGTAAAATAAAGAATAGCATCAAAAATAAAGGGGACAAAGAATAAGATGAAATAAACAAAAGCAAAATGTTCTTTCAGAATATTCCTGTCACAAATGGGTACAAGAGAAAATTACCTGAACTGTATAAGCATTCAGCTTGTAAAGAAGACTATTAAACTAAATATATACACCAAACCAAATTATACCCACAATTTCTGTCACAGTGTTTAACATCTAACATATGCTCGAATGAGACTGACTCACTCACCTTATCAAGTTCACTTGTCAACTTTTTATTTTCTTCAGTTAGTAACACTTTTTCTCGTTCATACTGTTGTTTAAACTCATTTTCAAATTCTTCTCTTTCACTTTGACTAACACAATTGAAAATATTAAAGAAAAGAAGAAATAGAGTCAAAGGTCAGCAGAAAACAAATTAGTTTTGCAAAAATTACATAACACACATAAATTCAGACTGAACTATAGGAACATTATTTACATACAACACAACATGTTCACATGCAATGAAAGGCCTAATAAAATACTTTCCAAGAATTTATTTATTTATTCCAATAGTTGCTGATTGGTTTATTGAATCATGTAACCAATATTTATAGAATGTCTAGAAGGTGCCAAGAAATAGTGAGCCCTACAGAGCTCATTCTCACAGCAATGAAAAGTGAGTAAATGAACTAATTTCAGATAAGTTCTATAAAGAAAATAAAATATGAAAATGCCATACACACTATCTGGGGTGGGATGGCTAATATATATTATATATTTAGGGAAGATCCTATCAAGACTAATGAAATGTCAAAATGGAAGTAATACTTATCTTCTGCTTCGTATTCATTAAAATAAATTCAAAGACAAATTAGTCTGAGTTCAAATTAGATACTTTTTTTGTGTGTATTTGTATCAAAATATCCTTAGAAAATACGAAGTCATGGGCCCTTCCTTAAGATTGGTCTAGTCACTTCCTAGTTTTACTAAAAATTGTATTTTACAGTCCTTGATAATATTTTGAAATAAACTTATATATGAACTCAGATATTTTTAAAAATTGACTTTGAAATAATTTCAGCCTTGTAGAAAAGGTATAAGTGCAAAGAATTCTTGCATCCTCTTCACCCAGGTTCTCCAACTGTTAACATTTTACTTTATTTGTTCCATTACTCTGTGTGTTTAATGATTTCATTATTGTTGTGAACCACTGAGAGGCAGCTGCAAATATTACTTTTTTACCTCTAAATATTGCTCTAAATATCTCAAGATCAAGGGCACTCTCTAACATAAAGACTAAGCAACCCTCTGAATTAAAAGATTCACCCTTACCAGAACACTACTGTCCAAAACCACAGACCATAGTCAATGTCTCTTTTTCTTATCTAGTACAGGAATCTACAGTCCAAATGCATTATGTAGTATTGTTTAGAACTCTAAAGTTAAACAAAGTAACTTCATGTAACAAGTATCACAGCCTCTGGGGATGGAGTTTCCCATGCTTTTTCTTTTGCTACCAAAACAATATAACTTCTTTTTCTCAAAACCAAGTCCTCCTTATTGGATAAGACTGAGCTTTCAGTAACAAATTTGGCACCCCGAATGGGACCTGAAAGCAGCCCCCACTACAGGTTTCTTAGGCAGGCCTGACTATCCAAGCAGCCCACTTCCTTGGTAGGATGCAAGGTGCTGGTGAACTTGTTGAGAGACAACTGCCAGAGACAAGTAAATTTCCCTCAGTTAAACCAGAGGAAGGAACTGAGGGGCTGTCCCAGCAGCTGCTGAAGTTCCTTTTGCTTGGGGGAACTCTGCCTTCTCTCCCTGAACAGTATAGGTTGCTCCATCTTGGTCCACTTTGAGAAAAAGGAAACCGAGTGCAATAAAGCTGCAACACCCTTGGCCATCTGGTAAATCCCCTGGTGTGCACACCAAGACCCTTGACTCCACACATCTGGTTGCTCTTCATGGGAACATCTAGTCCCTCTTTGTGGGGATAACTGTGGTGCTGCTGGTGTAGGAGTCATGGTTAAATGGGACTCAAGAATCCAGGGATTTTTACTCCTTTCTGGTCGGTTCCAGGTTCTCATCTGTTTGTTGGCTTTGGGTTTGGGAATTCCTTTTGGTTGTCTGTGGTTTTGTTTGTATCTGTTACTGCCCTTTTTTTTTTTTTTTTTTGGTACCGGGGATGGAACTCAGGGGCACTCAACCACTGAGCCACATCCCCAGCCCTATTTCGTATTTTATTTAGAGACAGAGTCTCACTGAGTTGCTTAGCACCTTGCTTTTGCTGAGGCTGCCTTTGAACTTGTGATCCTCCTGTCTCAGCCTCCTAAGTCATTGGGATTACAGGACTGTGCCACTGTACCCAGCTTGTTACTGCCCATTTTAAGACATGGGCAATGCTGAGCTGATCCTATAGGTAATCTCTTGGGAAAGATCTTGGCTGGTATATTTAAAAGGTTCCCATTTGTTTGCCATGGTTTTGGGGATCCTTTCTGGTTGTCCGCTTTTGTGTTTCTTTTTTTGTTCAATCTTGTAGATGAATTTGGTCTGTCACAGGTAAAGGAAGTGGAAGAAATTCTGTATGTGCAGGTCTGTCCATTTTAAAGGTCCCTATCTGCCAAGGTTTTGGAAATCCTCTCTGGTTGCCTCCTGTGTTTCTTTTTTTGTATCTGTTTCTGGCCCTTTAAGACATGAGCCATGCTACCTAGATCTCATCAGTGGTCTCTTGGGAAGAAAGATCTTGGCTGAATGGGCCACCTATAGGTCTGTCCAAGAGAAAGATGTTTTACAATAACATAATCTGTTCTCTGGCCTTTGAATGGTTTTTCTGGATTATTATACAATCTTTCAGGCAGAGTTGGTCTGTCAGAAGTAGTATATAGAAGAGATTCTGCATGTATGAGCATTGATGAGTTGCATGATAAGGAGTCTTAACATTTAGAAATTAGGTTGACGATGCAAAAAGGCACTGCCTCTGGTGTGCAAGGATAGTAGGAAACCAGAAGAAAGGGTTAAGAAAAGATTTAAATCCTTTCAACCCAGTGATGGTAGTCCCCCTACAGTTTCTCAGCTTGGCTCCATGCAGCTGCAGATCATCTCCCTGTGGGTCAGACACACTGGCCCTGGGCTAAGAAGAAAATTTTTAAAATCCTAGGAAAGTTGTCCAGGCTATAGAAAAATGGGCAAAGAGAATCTGGCCTCTGCCTTGCCTTGTAGCCCCTTTTTCCCACAGTGGTGGAGACTGCTGGCTACAGAGGACATGGTGGTAGGTTCCAGCACTGTTAGCTTTATTACTTGGGTGCAGAAAATCTCCCCTTTTATCTGATGGAACACCCCAGTTGATCAGGGGATATCCATCACTGGGACAGAGCAGTTCTTGCTGTAACAGTAACCTATCAAACTAAATGCATGGGGGCACTGGCAGCCATAAATAACTGCACCCCAAAAAGAAAAACACAGAAACTAAAGTCAATCTGTTTTGTTGGTAGCTTCTGCAAAGGGATCTTCAAGGAAGACTGAAAAAAAGGATAGAAAGGGACTACTCCATTTAATATCAATATGCCTAGTGTAAGAAAAAAGGTACAAAAGGAGACTGCGTATGACTGACAGTGGGGAACTCACTTAAAGTTGATGGCATTTTAATGATTATAAGAGAGACAGGTCAGGCTCAAAAGTATCCTGCATTCCAATCTCTTAAATGCCTGAGTACAGGGGGTAAAAAAAGATTAAGGCACAGTTTTGTTTTTTTTTTTAAATGGAAACTATTATTTTTTTAAATACCTTTGTGGTTTTTTATTTTTGTTTATTTTTATGTGGTACTGAGGATCAAACCCAGGGCCTCACATGCACTAGGTGAGCACTCTACTGCTGAGCCACAACCCCAGCCCAAGGAACAGTTTTTATATATGCCAGATTGTCTAATCCCTTTCCTGGGATGAAATCTGTTGAGTAAATTAAATACACAGATAACATTCATATAGATTTTTTCAGAATATGAATTTAAGAAAGGGTCTGAAATTAGAAAAGAGATATAAGAAAGTTATAAGTGTGGAAATATATTTTAGTATGAAAAATGAGAAGGTTAAAAAAAATTTCTGGATGAGAAAGCATTTTGTATGCTAAAATAATCTTCTTATGCTAAAGTCCAAGATGAAAGAGAGGACAAAACTAAGGATGTAAACAAGTTGTAGAATGTCTAAATAAGTTGCAGAAAGTTTGTGGAATGTAAATCTCAAAAAATTTTGTGTATGTAATTAAGTTGGCTATAATTAGCACAAAGTTATTTAAATTTTAACATACTGATATGAAGCAAAGTCTGAATCACTGATCTGCTCTTATCTATCAAGATAATTCTCTTGTATCTATTAGGATTTATTACTTAGGGAAACTAAGTCTTAAAGGAATTAGGGTTTGTACCTGTTTTAAAGTCTTTTAAATGATTCATAACTGGTTAAATAAAAAACTGTTATTTTAGGTTATAACAATATAGTTGATCCCCTAAATATGTGACTGGATATATGTATACATCTGAGAACCTTGTATGAGCCTTGTCTAAGTGTTATGTAAAAGTGTGTAAAAATGAAAGTTTATGTAGGTTTACCAGCAATTTAACCAAAAAGCGCTCTTTTTTTCTACGTTGTATCTGACATAGAAGGGCCACACTGCCATTTGAAGAACTGTCATATATCATCTTTTGCTTTGACTAAGTCTGTTTCTGATCATTAACACTTGTTTCCTAAATGTATAAGAGATTTAATGCTTTTCTTTGATTTTTGCTAACCCGTGTAAAACTGTTGTTATTGTTACTATACACTATGGACTCTAAATTTTACTTTAAACTGTAATCCCAGCGGCTCAAGAGGCTGAGGCAGGAAGACAGCGAGTTCAGGAGCTAAGGCTGTAGCTCAGTGGTAGAGTGTTTGCCTAGCACGTGTGAGGCACTGGATTTGATCCTTAGTGCCACATATAAATAAATAAATAAAATGGATGTATTGTATTTATCTAAAACTTAAAAAATAAATAAATAAATAAAGATTGCAAGTTCAAAGCCAGCTTTAGCAATTGAATGAGGCCTAAGCAAATTAGCAAGACCCTGTCTCAAAATAAAATATAAAAGAGGGCTGCGAATGTGGATCAGCAATTAAGCACCCCGGGTTCAACCTCTGGTACCAAAAAAATTTTTTTTACTTCAAAAGTTGAACTCAGTTAATATAAGGACATCTGTGTAACTGTAATGCTAAGCATTATGCTTCTTTAAATATTAGATGAATTTATGTTCTTCAAGTAAACAAGCCTTATTTTTAAAGCATATTTTGAATTTTATTTAAAGGTAAAGTAATGGAAATAAACAGGCTACATTTCCTTGAAATCGATCTTCAATGAGCCTATTTTGCCACTTTACAATAATGCAAACGCTACAGTCCTTGTTTAAGTTATAATAGATCTTCCTGTTTTTGACAAAATATAATAAGTAAAGAATCAAAGAAGGATGACACACATGAAAAGAAATAAACAAGCCTTTTGAAATGTAAATCTTGTGACAGCACTTCACCAAGGTGGTGTTCTCCAAACTAAAATTGTCTGTACCAATAGTCTCTTTCAGATTTATGCAGAAACAACAAATTTGGTTGGTATTTATTTATGTCAATTTTTACCATATTCTTTCTCATTACCTAATTGCTCCCCACCATACCAATACCTGGCTTCTGCCTCCATTACTTAAATAAAACCAAAACTGCTCTCTCAAAACTCACTATTGACTTAACTATTATCACATCCAATCTATTGTTGACAATGTTGTTCTTTCTTTCCCTCATGAACTGCTATCTTCTCTTGCCTTTGATGTTACCATACTTTCTGGACTTGTAGCCAACAACCTGGGCTTCTTTTTAGCTGTCTTTGTGAACTCCTTTCCTTCTGTTCTTCCCATAAATACCAGCACTTCTTGGAATTCTGTCTCAGGTGCTTGTCTCCTCTCTCTTTAAGTTCTCCCTGAGGTAGCTCATCAACCACAACATTTGCTTACAGTTATTTCTTATACTGAGGTCCTCTGAATCTACCTCTGAAGCTTTTACGGGCTTCAAACTATTGACTTAAAATCTCCACAAATGTATGTTCAAAACACCTCACATTCAACATGCCTAACTCAACAAGGGAGGTCAACACATAAACATGTTCCTACCTATCTTCATTTATGCATAAATATCAATTTTTTCTTACCATAGGTTAAAAAAAAAGTAAGACTGAGTAAGGCCAATCTCTCCAATATTACACTTCTCTGGTAATTTTCTCCCCTCTCTCCACTGAATGAACTATTAGAAAACTTCCACTATATTAAAAATATGCTATTTATTGCTCTTACCTTAAAAAAAAAAAAAAAAACAAGGATCAAGGTAACTTTGACAGAAAATTCTCCTCCAGCTCCTCTCTTATTTCACCTCTTACTTTGGCAGTAACAACTCCAAGTACTAACAATTGTTATCTACACTCTGTTCCAATTGCTCTCTTTCAAGTCTCTCTTGATCCCACTGTGGGGTGTTTGTCCCTACTTTTCCACTGACATTATTCTTATCAAAGTCACCAGTGACCTTCATATTACTAAACTCAAATGCCACTGTGTAGTCCTTATTTTACCTGATTTGTACATCATTTTATTTGACATGTTGACAAGTTTCTTCAGCAGGCTTCCAGGATACTAAATTTGCTTGGTTTACTTCGTATCATTCTGACTATTCTTTCTCCTTCCATTTTGCTTGTTCATCCTCATCTCCCAACTTCTAAAGATTGGAGTGCCTCAGTGTTCAGTTCTAGAGTCTCCTTTCTATCTAAATGATCTCATTCTGTCTCCATGGCTTAAATATCATGTGAATGATATTCTCAGAATTATATCTCTACCCCTGAAATCCAGGGTGCTCTATATATAAGCCTACTTCATATATCTACCTGAAGGTCAAGCATCTGCAAGCCAGCTGATTAAACAAAGCTCTCGATAATACACTCATCTGAAACTTGCTTCTCTTGTAGTCTTCCTGAGTGGTAACTATAGTCTTCCATTTGCTCTTGTCAAAACCGCAGGATCATCCTTGATTCTTTCTTTAGCTTTCATTCCATATCTAATCCATCAACCAATACCATTACCCTTTACCTTTAAAGAATATTAAAATTTGAACATTTCTAACTATCCCTTTTGCCACCAGCCTAGGCCTGAGTCATCATCTTTTGCCTGGATTATGACAACAGCCTTCTAGATAGTCTTATAGTTTGCTCTTATCTAATTCAGACTATTCTTAACCCAGGAGTCATAGTAATCCTGATGAGAAACAAGTTTCCTGAAGTAAACTACAATAAATCACCAATATATGACTTATAAGGCTTAAAAAAACCGACTCCTGTTATCTGACTCATTTCTATTCTTCTTTGCCCTTGCCTATACTTAAGCCATACCAGCTTCCTACAATTTTTTTAATAGACTTATTCTTTGTGTATAATGATCTTCTCATACACCTTTTAAGCATTTACCTAAATTTCCTTAGTCTTAATTCAGACATCACCTCTCAGTATATTTTCCCCTGGCATGTAAATATATACAAAACATATATATTATGTTTCTGTCTATCCATTCTATATATATTAAAATATATGTGCATGCATATGTATACACATATGTAATTTAATTTGTCCTCTTAATTCTTAATAGTCATTTCCTACTTTATTTTTTGTTTTTAGCATTTATCATTACTTAATGTGTTCTACATTTTATTTCTTTGTCTTTTACCATACTAAAGGAAAACTCCATAAAGATCAGGATTTTCTTTGTCTGCTCATTGCTATATCCTAGTATATACACCAATGCTTTGCACATAGTAGGTTCTTAAAATAATTTTGTTGAGTCAATGAATGCACCAAACTGAATAAACTTGGGCTTCCAGTATAAGTTAAGAATGACAATTATATGTATCTAGTTGCCTGAAATCTAAAGTGTTGTTTTTTTTGCTTATTTTGACCACATTGAGGATTAAACTCAGGAGCATTCTACCACTGATATATATTACCCAGTACTTTTTATTTTTTATTTTGAGACAGGGTCTCACTAGGTTGCCCAGGCTGATCCTTGAACTTATGATATTCCTGCCTTAGCCTCTCAAGTCACTAGGATTGCAGGCATGTACCACTGTGCCTGAAATCCAGATATTTGAGCATTACGGAAAATTTCTCCTGTTCCCTCACTTCTCATAGCTGATCATTATGTCCTACATGTTCTGTCTTCTCAGCAGAACTTCTGAATCCATTCAATTCTCTCCAACTTCTCTATCACTACCTAACATCCATAATCTCATTTCTCATAGCTGAACTCCTATACCTGTCTGCACTTTTCAAATCATTCTTTACCCAGTAGTAAGTGATCATTCAAATACAGAAATTAAAAATCATGCTTTTCCTTCAATGGCCTTAAATGGCAAATGCATTACATTTATTCATGATCTTGGCTTTATTTTCCTTGCAGACTCATTTTTTACCACTCCCTTCTATTTATGCTTCTATCATAATAAATAGCTTTCAGTTTCTGAACGTATTAGGCTCCACATTTTCTCTGGATCTTAGCACATTCTGCAACCTCTGCTTGAACACTCTTCCCTTCCTACATCTTTTTACTTATTAGCTCTCAGCTAAGAATTAGTTTTGTCCAGAAATCCTAAATGTACCAAAGTTACTTCTTGTGCCTGTGTGTGCTCCTAAACTTATTCCATTTGCTTTCCTACTATACTGTACTGTAATTTTCTATTTACTAATCTTAACTTTGGTGTCCTTGAGAACTGGGACATGCTTATTGCCTGTGTATCTCCAGCATTTTTCACAAAACAAATACCCAATACATTTTTATTGAATGAATAAATAATGTGACTCATACCTTTCTCTCCTGGTTTTTTCCAGTTTGTCTTTTAAAACCATAATTTCTTTGTTGAGAGCAAGTTGCTGGCCTTCTGAATCATGCAGTTCTTTCTTCAGATTTTTAATCTCATTTGCATGTATTCCTTCTCTTTTAGATAATTCTTCTTCATAAAAGATACTTTTCTTTTCTAAATCAGTCTTCAGTTTGTTTATCTCTTGCTGATGTTCTATGCTGCAAACTCCAGGTGAATAACTAATTTGCTTTTGCTATAGAAGTAATAACACAAGATTAATTCATCTATAATAAAATAATAACTCCTTTCTATAAGGTACTATGCACATAAATGTATATCATTTTTGCATATTCTCAAACAAAAATAATATTCTTTCTGTATTTAAAGCTATTATTTGTCAGTCATATATTGCAAATATTTTCCTTGGTTTACATTCCTTTGTGGTCTGTGTGGTTTTTTTTTTTTTTAGTCTTTATACCAAGATTATGTATTTGTAATTCTTCTGCTGGTACTTATAAGATTTCTTATTTTACATTAAAATTCCTATGTAGAATTATTTTTGGTGTATGAGTGAGGAAAAGTCTAAGTCTTTTATCTGATAAGAAACTGTTAGAAAGTTTTAATCATATTTGTGTCTCTAAAAAGATTAAAACGGGGGAGAGGACGATAAAGCTAGAATGTACAAAAGAAAAGAAAGGGAACTTCTGCAATGATCCGGGGAAAATGACAAAGGCCCAAACAAACACCTCCTTCATATTTATGCTAGAAAAAAATGGTAGACCTCTTGGTTTCAGGTAGGACATTAAGAAGGAGGAGAACTTTGGTTGGAATCCATATTTTTAGAAATTAGGCTGAAATATAAAAGTCCAAAGGTTCTTTTTGCTACTGCCCAAAGGGTAGGCAAAAACAGACCAGATTATGACCATAAGATTTCCTGAGCTTTTAATTCCAAAGCTCATACTTTGTTCTATCCTATTTCTCAAAAAACTTTTAAAACTAAAAGAACCTATGTGTGTAGGTTTATAGACAACAAGTAAATAAAGAGCTAGGGGCACTGTTCCTTTTTTGAAGGCACTGATAAGAGCTGTAAAACTGTTAATGGTGATTGATTTAAAGCTGAACAAAAATGTCCTGTCTCCTTCCTCTGTGAGGTATAAAAGGTAAAAATAAAAAAGGAGCTGATGTAGACCAGAGGAAATGGTCCACTGCATATTTAACTATTTATTAAGAAAATACTTATCATGTACTAGATACAGATTGTCCAGTTGTTTCTGAGACAGCCTGGCATGCAAAACTGCTTAAACTGAGAAGAAACAGAGCAAGTCAGATTCTTGCTTTCTTGCTTTTAAGCTTCTCTGTTTAAAAAAAAAAACAAAAAAAAAAAAACTTATCTCTAAAAATAAACTTATAGCACTAACTACTGACCTATACGACTCTTTTATTTTTCTAATCACCTAAGGAACACTTTAACCTTGTTTTTCTATTCAGTTAACTGTTGAGATGACAACATGCACAAAAGGTTTCAAGGAAAAATTCCCCTGAAATAAAAATCTAACAAAGATACCACCAATGAAAATTATAGATGTCTATCACTTATTGCTAAAATTACAAAAGAGCCAAATAAAATGTAAAAAAACAAAATTAAATTGTAAGTAAAAAAAAAACAACAAGCTATAACAAAAGAATAGATTGCAGGTATGAAATTAGTAAAGCAAACTTACTAATAAATGCATTATTTTGCAGATTAAATGATTTTCTAAGTGGTTACCCCAGCCCAAAACTAACTGGTAAAATATAATAATAATTCCAAATGCTACTCTTAAGTCCCACAATAAAAGCATTTTAAAAGTTCACTAAATCTTCTAATGTAAAAAAAAAGTAGCAGTTTTATAATTAATGGTGAAACATCAGAAATATATAAAGAAAAAGAATGTCACCCATTACTACTCTTTTATAACATTGATTTTAAATACTGTCTGACAAGCATGTGAAACAGTTAACAATATTATAAAATGACATCACTATAATTCCCATTTAGTCGTTTACCCAGAAAATTAGAAGGTATTAAAATTGAGAAAGGTCAGTAAAACAGAAGGATATATAAGATAACACAAATCAGTAACATTTCTAGGTACTAAAATAAGCAACAAAAATTTTCAAAAGCAAAAACAAAATTCACCACATACTAATATATACATATTCAAAAAGAATATTCAAGATAATATTGAGAAATTTCCTAATGTATGAAAAACTATAAGTCTTTATAAAGGATATGAAAGATTTAAAAAAAAATTTAAGTCCCAAGTATTTGAAAGGAAAAAATCACAATATGTCCATTAAATATTTTTCAAATTATCTCCTATGTAAAAAGTTCTTTTTAAATGTGGGGAGGAGTACAGTAGAATAGGAAGAGATGGAAATAAATGTTTCTAGTCTATGGGCAAGAATAAGCTATTAAAAGTATCAAAGTCTTAGAAAAAAAGGAAAAGAAGTGTGAGCAGGGGGGTTTTCTTTTCAGATATTAAAATATACCGAAAGTCTTTAAAAAGTATCATTGTAATATATCTCCTGCTCCAAAATAGTTTAATTCAACATATACAACATCTTTAATCAATGATAAAGAAAATGAGCTGGGTGCGGTGGTGCAGGCCTATAGGCTGAGGCAAGAGGACTGCAAGTTCAAAGCTAGTCTCAGTAATTCAGTGAGGCCCTAAGTAACTTAGCAAGACCCTGTCTCAAAATAAAAAAATAAAATGGGGTGGGTATGTGGCTCAGTCTTGGTGGCTAAGCACTCCTGAGTTTCAATCCCTGGGGAGGGAGGGAGGGATGAAGGGAAGAAAGGAAGGAAGAAAGGGAGGGAGGGAGGGAAGGAAGGGAAAGAAGGGAAGAAGGAGAAAGATATGAATAGAGTAATTAATAAATGGAACTAGAATCAATCACCAGCTAGCAATATAAGAAAGAAAAGGTCTCATTTAATAACATACAGCAAAACAAATTCCAGATTAAATATTTAAATATTTTTTAAATCCCACGGAAACATCCAAAAAAAAGCAGAATTAAATATGTATGAAAATTCTACAAAGAAAAGCACAAGCCAAGTTTTGAAGGAATAGAAGATACATCAAGAAAAGGATAAAACAATTCTACTGGGGCATGGTGGTGCATGCCCATAATCGCAGTAGCTGGGGAGGCTAAGGCAGGAGGATTATGAGTTCAAAGCCAGCTTCAGCAACTTAGTGAAACCCTGTCTCTAAATAAAATATAAAAAGGGCTGGGGATGTGGCTCAGTGGTCAAGTGCCCCTAGATTTAATTCCCAATACTTAAACAAACAAACAAATAAATGATTCTTATATAATTTTAAAAATAAACCAGAACAAAACTCAAGGGCAAATAATAAACTGGTAAAGTTTCTAAAAGTCTAAGAAAAAGTAAAATTTTTACTCAGTAAAGAATTTATTCAAACTGTAAGTAAAAACATTAGAACTACAAATTAATTGGGCAAATAACTTAAAGATAAAATAATTAATAATCCATATAAACCAAGAAATGCAAGAAAGCAGTAACAACTTTTGGGCCTCTCAAATTTACAAAGCTCTGTAGTATCTATGAAATACCTTTAAATAATCTACTAATTTCATTTCTAAGTGTCTTTTCTAAGAAAATAATGAATAGTACATAAAAGTGTTCATGGCAGTTAGGTGATTACAAAAGTAAAACCAAGGTATGTTTGAGAACCTTGGTTATTCTTGAATATTTATGATCATTAAAATTATGCTGACAATTTTAAAAAAATATTTATTTTTTAGTTGGTCACAATATCATTTTTATTTTATTGATTTATTTTTATGTGATGCTGAAGATCGAACCCAGGGCCTTGCACGTGCTAGGCAAGTGCTCTACCACTGAGCCACAACCCCAGCCCTGCTGCGACAATCTTTAGTAAATAAAATGCTTAGCAGACTGTTGAGTTTTGAAAAAATACAACTGATACTGTTTGAATTATGTCTCCCCAAAATTCCTATGTTGAAGATCTAATCATGAGTACTTCAAATGTGACCTTATTTAAAAGTACTGTCTTTCAGAGGTAATCAAGTTAAAACGAGGTCTTTAGGGTAGTTCCAACTCCAATATGAATACCTCCTTATAAAAAGGATACAAAGGCATGTACATAGGGAAAACATCATGTGAACATGAAGACAAAGATCAGTGTGATACATCTACGAGTCAAGAATGCCAAAGAGTGCCAGCACACCATCAGAAGCCAACTCTGCCAGCACACTGTGCTAACATTCTAGCCTTCAGAACTGAGACAATAAATGTTTTTTTTAAGCCACCCACTCTGTGGTACTGTGTAATAGAATGCCTAGCAAAAACTAATAAAATAAGTTTTAACAAAACAAAACAAACTCTAGCAACATACAATTATTCTTTTAAAAACATTTTTATTGAAATTCATGTATCTTAGCAATTCACCCACTTAAGGTTTAAAATGTGGTTATTTTTGGTTATTGATATACTACGCTATTATTTTTATTTTTTGAGATCAAATCTCGCTGTGTTGCCCAGGCTGATCTCAAACTTCCAGGCTCTAGTGATCCTCCTACATAAGACCCTGAGAACTGGGAATACAGGTACTTACTACCATGCCCAGATGATATACTACATTATTAACTTTTTAAGGAGTAAATAGATATTACATAAAACTTTCCATATTAATCATCTTCTTTGTACAATTCAGAGGCATTAATTACATTTACAATGTTGTGTGAACATTACCAATATATCATTTTAAAATTTTTTTCATCGTCCCCCAGGAAATTCTGCAACCGTAGGAATTAACTCCCTGATTCTACCTTTACCCAGAACTTGGTAATTTCTCTTCTACTTTGTGTCTCAAAGAAACTGCCTATTCTAGATAGTTTATATAAGTAGAATAATACATTATCTGTCCTTTTGTGTCTGGCTTCTTTCACTCAGAATAATGTTTTCCAGATTCAATCATGTTGTGTCATGTATCAGAACAGCCTTCTGATACATGCCTCTTCATTGTTCATTATCTACATGCCACATTTAGTTTAACCGTTGCTTGATAGAAACTTTGTTTCTACCTTTGTTGACTATTGTAATGATGCTTCATTGAACATCAGTGTAAGATATAAAACTAGAGTATGTGCTCTTAAATATTTTGGATATATACCTGTAAGTATAATTGCTGAGTCATATGGTTTCTGTTTCTTTTTGAGGAGCCAACAATTTATTTTCAAAAGTAGCTGCATAGGGTCTGGGGATGTGGCTCAGTGGTAGAGCGTTTGCCTAGCACATGTGAGGCCCTGGGTTCGATCCTCAGCACCACATAAAAATAAATAAACAAAATATAGATATTGTGTCCAACTACAACTAAAAAATAAAATATTAAAAAAAGTTGCTGCATAATTTTATGTTTCCACCAGCTATGAACAAAGGTTCCAATTTCCCTATATCCTTGCCAATACTTACTTTCTATCTATCTCTCTTTAATTTAGCTATGCCTAGTAGATATGCAATAGTATCTCATTTGGTTGTATTTTGCATTTCATTAATAATTAATAATGCTAGGCATCTTTCCATATGTTAATTGGCCATTTGTATATCTCCTTTGAAGATATATCTATTGAAGACCTTTGCCCATTTTTTTGGTACTAGGTTGCCTTTTCATTGTTGGGCTGTATGTATTCTTTATATAATCTGGATTTAAAACCATTATCAGATGAATGATTTGCAAATATATTCTTACATTCCCTTCAGTTGTCTTTTCACTTTCTTCTTCTTTCTTTTTGGTACTGGGGACTGAACCCAAGGACGCTTGACCACTGAGCCACATCCTCAGGCCTTTTTATATTTTATTTAGAGACAGGGCCTTGCTAAGTTGCTTAGGGCCTCACTAAATTGCTGGGGCTGGCTGTGAACTTGTGATCCTCCTGCCTCAGCCTCTCGACCACTGGGATTACAGGCATGTGCCACTATACCAGGCTGTCTTTTCACTTTCTTGAAAACGTCCTTTAATGTAATGCACATAAAACTTTATTTTGATAAAGTCCAATTTATTTTTTATTCTGATGCTTATATTTTCAGTGTCCCTTCTAAGAACCCATTGCCAAATCTAAATTATTCTTAGAGTTTTATTGTTACAGCTCTAACATTAAGGTTGTTGATTCATTTTTAGTTAATTTTTGTATATAACGTTAGGAAGGCATTCAACTTCATTGTTTTGCATGTTGGATATGTAGTCATCCCAATACAACTGTTGAGACTATTTTTCCCCCACTGAACAGACTTTGTAATTGCAAAATGCAATTCACCATTAATTCATGCATTTATTTCAGGACTCATAACTATATGCCATTGGTCTGTATGTCTAACTTTATGAGAGCACCACCCTGGGTTACTTTGACTTTGTAATGAGTAGTAAAATTAAAATGTGTGAATTCCTTCACCTTTATCTTCCTTCTTTAAGACTTTTTGGATGTTCAACTCCTTTGAAAGTCCAAATAAATTTGAAAATGTGTGAAAAAAGGCTACTGTAATTTTGACAGGAATTAAGTTGAAGCTGTACATCACGTTGGGTAATATTCTCATTTCAACAATATTAAGTCCTCCTACACATAAACACGGGATGGTGTCTTTCCATTTATTGAGGTTTTCTTTAATTCCTTAATACGATGTTTTATCATTTTCAATGTATAAGTTTTTAACTAGCTTGTTTAAACGCACTTCACTGCATTTTATTCTTTTAGATGCTATTGTAAATGACATTGCTATTTTAAATTCCTGTGCAAATTGTTCACTGCTGGCTTATAGGAAAACAACTGATTTTTGTGTGTTATCCTTGTTTGTATGTTGCAACTTTGGTAAATTTACTTATAAACTCTATTATGTTTCTTCTTTATTCCTTGGGATTTTCTAAATGTAGGACTGTATCACCTTTGAATGTGGATCATTTTAGTTCTTCCTTTGTAATTTGGAAGCCTTTTATTTCTTTTACTTGTGTAATTGCTCTGGCTAGAATCTCCAGTAAAGTTGAACAGCCTGGTGAAATGGGCATCCTTGCCTCATTCCTGATCTTAAGGGGCAAACTTTCATTCTTTTACCATTGAGTATAATATTCTGTGGGGTTTTAAAAATGCCTTTTATTCTACTGAGTATGTTCTCTTCTATCCCTATTTTTCTGATAATTTTTATCATAAAAGAATGTTGGGGCGCTGGGGTTATAGCTCAGCAGTAAAGTACTTGCCTTGCACATGGGAGGCACTGGGTTCGATCCTCAGCACCACATAAAAATAAATAAAATAAATAAAGATATGGTGTCCATCTTAAAAATAAATCTTAAAAAAAAAGAATGTTGGATTGTTGAAATGACATTCATGTATCCATTCAGACAATCATTTTCTTTTTTTTTCCTTTTGGTTCTATTAATGTATTACATTTATTGATTTTATGTTGGAACACCCTTGCATTCCTGAAATACTCTGCTTGGTATACAACCCTTATAATACACCTTTGGATGCAATATACTAGTAATTTGTTGAGGATTTACACATCTATGGTCATAAGAAATGTTGATGTATAATTTTCTTTTCCTGATTTTTTTTCTGACTTTGGTATTCAGGGTAATGCTGAGCTCACAGAATGTGTTAGGGAGTGTTTCTTCCTCTTTGATTTTTGGAAGAATTTGAGAAAGATTTGTATTAACTCTCCCTTAAATTTTTGGTTCCAATTTACCAGTAGAGCAGTCTGATTCTGGACTTCTTTGTTAAAGGTTTCTGAATATTAATTCAATCTCTTTATTTATAGGTCTGTTGAGATATTCTTTTTTGGTACTGGGGATTGAACCCAGTGGCTCTTTACTACTGAGCAACATTCCCAGCCATATATGATTTTCTATTTCATCTTGAGTCATTTTAGGTTATTTGTGTCCTTCTAGGAATTTGTTCATTTCATCTAGTTTGCCTACTTTGTTGGCATACATTTGTTCACAGTATTCTCTCTTAATTCTTTTACTTTGCAGTGGTCAGTAATAAAGTGCTCACTTGTTGATTTGCATATTCATTTCCTCTCTCCCTCTCTCCAGTCTTCTAAAGATTTGTCAATTTTGCTGATCTTCTTTAAAAACTTTTGGTTTCCTTGCTTCTATCATTCTTCTAATCTCTAATTATTTATCTCTGCCCTATTCTTTTCTATTTCTTTGCTTCTTCATCTTTGGGTTTATTTTGCCCTTCTTTTTATACATCCTTAAAGTATAAAGTTACTGATGTGAGGTCTTTCCCCCTTTTTAATATAGGCATTTATAGCTGTAAATTTCCCTTTGAATACTGGCTTTACTGAACCCGATAAATTCCGATATGTTGTGTTTTCATTTTCATTCATTTAGGTATTTTGTAAATTCCCTACGATTTGTTCTTTAACCCAGGAGCTGTTTGAGTGTTTAATGTCCACATCTTTGAATATTCAATTTTTCTGTTATTAATTTCTAGCACCATTTCATTGTGGCTAGAGAAGATACTTTGTATAATTTCAGTCTTTTTACATTAATTGAGACTGCTTTGTGGTATAACATAAATATCCTGGAATTTGGGAAATTCATTTGCAAAGAATGTGTACTCTACTGATACTGGATGAAAGTTTCTACAAATATTTGGTAAGCCTAGTTAGTTTTAGTGCTGAACAAGATCTCAATTTCCTATTGATATGTCTCTATGTTCTATCCAATATACTGAAGTCTCTCTCTTTTAAAAAGTATTTTTTTTACTTGTTGATGGACCTTTATTTTATTAATTTATTTAATATGCAGTGCTGAGAACCAAACCCAGTGCTCCACACATGCGAGGCAAGTGCTCTACCACCGAGCCACAACTCCAGCCCTGAAGTCTCTCTTATTGTAGATCTATTTCTCTCTTTAAGTCTGTTGAAAATTACTCTAATGGACTAAAAATTCCTACAATTCTCAAAGAGCCAAAATGTGCTTTTAAATTATATTCATATATCTTTTAACCAAGAAATTCCACTTTCAAAAAATATTCTAAGGAAATTACACTGTGGTCATAATCATTGCATTTACTGAGCCTTTAATATGTGCTATGACCTGGTCTGCATTCTTTAAATGCATTATTTATTAGGCAGTTTTAATAAACAATGCAATAATGACAAGTAGACAAATATATGTGATTTTTTTTAGTTGTCAATGGACCTTCATTTTATTTATTTATATGTGGTGCTTAGAACTGAACCCAGTGCCTCATACATGCTAGGCAAGCACTCTACCACTGAGCCACAACCCCAGCCCTTAGAGTTTATATTTTTATTTAACCCAGAGGAGGAATTTTACCTGCAACCACTGATATTCAATCAACCAGAGAAAAAGTTCTGACCATTTGTATGATTTAATACACTTATTAAATAAGTATTAAATATTTGGCTCTGCACTAGGGCAGGTTAATAATCTACCTATGTTTTCAATAAGTTAGGTTACAGTCTAGGTGAGGAGACAGGTTTGTGAATGTCATTAATAAGAACTATGTTACAGTTATTAATAGAATTCTAAACAACATTGAAGGAGTACTTACACTTCCTGAGATAACATTCACTTTGATTCTAACTCAAGAGATGGCACAGGATTTCTCTTAAAAAGTAACTGCTGAGATGTGTTAGCCTGTGTCTACTATCATCTCATTCCAACTAACCCAAGTTCTGCAAAGTTGTCTGAGCCTCTCCTGAGTCATTTATAAGACAGACAGGAGTCTAGATATCTTACCATAACTCTAATACAGATTACCAGTACATCTTATTCAGGCAGGCAGTCCTCAAAAAATATTATAACTTCTTCCTAATAGATTCCTATTCTCCACTAAACGTGACCTTCCCTTTTTTTCAGCCTTAGGAAATCTGTATCATTTTCCCTGTGGTAAGAATGAGAATTAAAATGGTGTGAAAAATACTTTGTGTACAATCAGTGTCCTGAAAAATTGTGCTCTATATGTGTAATATGAAATGAATTGCATTCTGCTACTATGTATAACAAATTAGAATAAAAAAAATAAAAATGAAAACTAAGAACAATAGGTTTAAGGGTAATTTCCATTTTACACTGCAGAGGGTACAGAAACTAATACTCTTATCAAGCCTAAAGAAAAACACATTAATTAGGGAAAGCAAAAGATACCTTCAGTCCTTCCAATTCATTCTCTAGTTGTTTAGAGTAGTGCTCGCTCTGCTCCCGCAGTTTCCTGTCTTTAGATGCTTCAGCAACTAGAGCGTCAGTATGAACTTCCAGCTTTAAAATAGAGTGAAAAGAGCAGATTTTGTGGTTATTACTTTTTTCAAACAAAATATTTTCCCCCAAGGGAATTTATCTTATAATAGGAAGGTAATTCAAATGTTGACTTCACATAAAATGATATTATCAAACTATAAAATAACTTTTTTTCAAAAATTAAAAAATGAAATATGTATTATTTCACTAGTCTCAAAAAGCAGCTTTAATCACTATCCCATGGCACTATGAAATTTGCCTGACTACTAACCTCTTTTTTGGCTCTTTCTGTTCTGCGCAGCTCTTGCCTTAAGCTTTCAACTTTTTGCATCACCAGGTCCACCTCTTCTTCCTTATCTCGGACATGGCGAGCAAGTTTCTGTTTTTGGGTGTGCAATTCTGTTAGCCGCTCATTGATCTCCATAAATTCCTGCATGGCCAGTTTCCTCTGACAGTGTGCGTCTTTCAGCTCTTTGGATTGGTTTTTTAATCGCTCACTAGCCTGGACTAGTTCCTACAGTTTTGTAAAAAAAATATAAGTTACCAATTCTGCCACCTAGAAACCAAATTTGGCCATCAAAGTAGCTATTATTAAGTCAAGAAGAGCCAAAATTATTTACCTCAGGAAAAAAATTAAAGGAAATGAACTACTTTTGAGCAGACACTAAGAGGCATGGTACCCTGTTTAAAGTCTCAACTTATTATGCCATTGTAGAAAATGCAAGGGAGCAGCTGATTTAAACTTGGTTTCTACAACTGAGTGGAACATACAGGCATATAAAATATGATGATCAAAATGAAGATTTAGTGAAATTTAATAAACAGGTGTGTTTTCTAAAAAAGTATATTGAATGATTGGAAATGATAAAAAATAAGGTTGCCTAAAGGATTAAAAATATGAAGACGAAGCTGTGGACCAGTAGCAAGGAGAAAAAAACTAAAACTGAGACTCTCTGAATTAGAGGGGCTAAAGCGGACTCAGATATGTACTACTGCCTGCCTCCTAGCAAAAGGAAAATCACATCTATAGAGAAAAGAATCTCAAAGAAATTTAGGCTTCTCACACATTAAGACAATAAAATCTGAGTTCATAACTACAGATTTCCAAAAAACACAACCATCATAACCAAACATAAATGGAACATAAACAATAAAAATAAATACCAAAGGTATATGGGTATTAAGAGTCATCAGATATCAACATAAAGTTGCTATGCTATGTAGAAAACATAAAATGCCTGAAGAAATAAAAAATGAAATTATAGAAATGGGAAAATGACAAAAGACTATTAAAAACAACCAAGCAGATTTATAAAAGAACTTTATACAACATTTAGAAATGAAAAAAAAAATGTTAAAATTAAACACATCCCGCTTTATATTTATGAATAAAGAAAAAGAAACTCAAACCCAGATAGGTTCAAAATATGAATCTGAATAACACTAGAGAAATAAGACTTTAAAAGAAACAGCAAAAATAGGAAAAATCACCTATTCCCCACTATAAAAAAAAGATGTATAAGTAACAACAGAAATAGGAACACTGATAAATATTTCCAAAGAGAAGACAAAAATAACTAAAATACATACTCAAAATAATTACTTTTCAAGTATAAGGTTTCATATGAATAAAAATTGTCAAAGCTTACCAAAATCAAATATACACTAAAGAAACCTCTACTGGTTTATTTAAGGAGAAAGAAAAATGTTCTTAGAAGGAAAATTTAATGCAAGAGAAATGAAGGGCTAAGAAACTGGCAAACATGAATGTGAATATAAAGAAATGATATATGATTACATTATAAAATGGTCTAATGTGTACAGTAAAGGTCATAACCACTAAAATATTTGTCAAAAACAGCATATATATTGGGAAGATAAGAGAATTAAAAGCCTTTATATTATTTGAGGGGAGGAGTAGCTTAAGATTAAATTTAGACACTTAATATTTATGGTAAAATTAAAAACAACAATCAAAGACTAGAAAGAGTAGAAAAGTAAAATAAAAATAAGAAAACAAGAACATTAAGAAAAAATTTTGCAAAATTAAAAAAATCTGATGATTTGCTGCACAATATATGTATTTAACACTATATAATGACAAATATATAAATATATTATGATGAACATTATATGTACTTAAAAATTTTTTAAAAATGGAAGAAAGGAGACAAAAAAAGAAGCATAAAAAAGCATAACAAACAGAAAGGAAAAAATAAAGTGGTAGAAACATGCCCATGTACATCAATAATCAAAATAAATATAAAATGGGGCTGGGGATGTGGCTAAGTGGTAGAGGTCTGTCTAGCACACACAAGGCTCCAGGCACCACTAAATAAATAATTAAATAAGTAAGTAAATAAATAAATAGCTAAGCTCACCAGTTAAAGGCAGTTTGCTGTAACAGATTAAGAAATGAATCTGCCTCTCAGCGTCACCAGTTGCTATGTGAGTGCGGAGGACTGAGCTAGCTTGCAATAACACCTCTTGGCTGCTTACATCGATCTTGGTCTCTGATGGTCTTTTGGGGGTCCCGAATTCGAGCATAACATATGGGGGCTCATCAGGGATTCCCCTTATAAGCCTACCCAGTCACCCTGATCGAGAGGTGATGAAAATCCGGCTGGTAAGTAAAGGCATTGCCGATCTGTAATTTTCTGTACTCTGGTTGCCTGCAGGTTCTGGTTCTTTATTTTGTGGTCGGCAAAAGGTCCAGGTAGACGTAGCAGACGGGGTTTGTGGGAGACGTCCCTAGCCCCTTCTGGGTTCTGTGTGGATTGCCTTTAATAAAGTATTTTGTAAAGTATTTACTAAAGTATTTTGTAGCTGACGGATCCTCCGTCCGCCTCTGCTTTTAGTTTCTGGGTAGCAATCCACAACGCACTGTGAATTCTGTGGCTGCGCTGCAAATTTTGTGTTATGTGTGTTTGTTTCTATTGTCCTGTCCGCCTTCACTCCAACATCCTGGCAAGGGAACTAATCTCCCAATCTAGGGTTGTCAGACCCAATCTGAGGGGGATACTCCCCCAATCTATCTGTCTGAGGGGAAGGCTCCAGTTGGCTTGGGGCCAGCACCCCACTTCTGTTTTTGTCAACAATCTGAAAAGGGAATCTGTGTCTTTGTGTGTCTTTTTGTCTGTGTCTCTGTTCAGTGTGATGGCATTGTTTTACTTTGGACAGATGCAGTGTCCCATGTTCCCATCTGCCTTAGATGTGTGGAGGTAACTTAAGCTAAATTTTAGCCTGAAAATGTCCCTGGTATGCTTCTCCTGCTTCCCTGTAAGGGACCAAAAGTCAATAGAACCGCCAGTTTTTCTGTTCTCACCTCTTACACCCCCTTTTAGCTGTCTTTTAATGAACTTTGATAAACTTTACTCCCCTTTGTTAAATGGCATTAGGGAAGCAATGTTTTCTTTTCTTCCCGTAATTGGCTTGAGTGGACCCACTGCAGTGGGAAATGCCTGCTGGGGATCTAAGAACTTTGATATCTCCCTTTTTATTTTTCTCAAAACCCTGTCCTCATTATTAAATTGGCATTAATTGGCTTCGAGGACAGGAACTGAACTTTCAGTCACAAATTTTGGCACTCCAGAGGGGACTCTAGAGAAGCCCCTGTTCTGCATTCTTGGGGAAGCCTAGCACTCGAAACAACTGCAAGCGGAGGATTAACTTTTGAGAGCTGACTACTGGAAAGTTAGGAGATATGCCAGCGTGTCTGGGATTGGACCTAACCAAAGGAGCTAATCCTTTAAGTAAAAGGAGGGACTGAGAGACTCCCAGCAGCTGCCGAAGCCCCTTTTGCTTTGGGAAACTCCCTCCTTCCTTCCCTGGACTGTAAGGATTGCTCCATCTCTGTCTACTTAAAAATAAGGGGACACTGAATGTAGTAAAATCACCACACTGAGACCCTTGATTTTACACTTCTGGTTGCCCCTCTGTGAGAACATCTGGTCTACTCGTGGGGACATCTATAGTGCCACTGGTGTAGGAGTCATAATTAAATGGGAGTTAGAAACTTGGAGATTCCTCTCTTATCTGGTTTTAAAAGTTCCTGTCTGTCAGCCATAGTCTGGAGCTTCCTTCTGTCTATCTGTCCAGTGTCTTTTATTTTGGTATCTGTTTCTGGCCCTTTAAGACATGGGGAATAATGTGTTGATATCAACTGTGGAGTTTTTAAACACTGCAATGGAGATTTCACCTTTGAAAAGCTACAAGTCCTTTACTATGGTGTTATGTATGCACACTTGTATTATGTGTTGTCAACAGATGAAAATAATGATATCTTTATGAAAATTGGCAGATATATAGAGCGTTCATGAAAAATTTTAAAAAATGGATCCAAATATCTTTGATTCACGTGATTTAAACGGTTCAATTTAAATTGGGTAAACAGATGAAAGTAACGATGTCTTTAAAATTAAGCTTATAAGTTTTTCCTAGGTGATTAAAAAAAAACTAATAAAATGTTGATGTCTATGAAATAATCTGCCTAAATTCAGAAATTTACAAAGATTGTTTCAAAATGTGAACAGAAAAGGAAGTTAACAGATGGAAAAAAGAAATTAGAAGGTTCTAGGTATGGATTTAATAGAAGAAAAATGTGTTTCTGGATAAGAGAGTCTATGTAATTAAGTAAATAAGAGGGTTTAAGTAAGTGATAAAGCAGGTCTGTACATTGGCTATATAGGTTTAAGTAAATGATAAAGGTCTGTGTAAGTTGATTATATATGTAAGTTTTTTGAGAAGTAATTTTAAAGAAATTAAAAATTTTACAACTATGGTTAAACAACAACTGTTATTTTGCAATATTGTAATATATTATTTCTTTAAGAGCTAAACTTGGTTAATATAAAAACATTAATGTGATTGTTGTGCTATTAAATGTGTTCGTATCGTCTAGGTATACAAGTCTGTAAGGTAGAAACTTTAAAAGACCATTATATCAAGCTGGTGTTCTAAAGTTGTATGGTAATTTTAGGCTTAAATGAAAAACACATTGGAGATTTATTTATATAATTTGATGTTCTAAAACTGGACCTGTTATCAATAGGATGTGCAAAGTTTTGTTACTTTTTACATTGAGGTACAATTTAAGGATATTTTTAAGTTAATGAGAGCCTAATCTGTGTAAAGGTTAATATTGTAAAACACAAAAGTACTTTGCTACTTTTCTACAAAAGGTTAAAAGCTTTCAGCCTTTCTTTAATTCATGTTTTAGATGTGATACCATATTGTGTTAGCTGATATTTATGTGAACTTGAGCAACAATTTATGTAAGCTTTGTAAAATGATGTTTAAAAAGCAAAGATCAGCTTCAGAACTAGAGCACTTTACTTAATTACGAAGAGCCCCGCCTTACCTGAGGTAAGGCTCTGTGTCCCATCTTAGTACATGTGAGAATGACTACAAAAGAAGTAGGCCAGATTTCAGTACATTTAAAATTGTGACCAAAAGTTAGTTTTTGTCAAGATTACTAGGATCTCAAACAGGGGGCATAATGTATAACTCTGCCAAAGTTCAAGGAAGCTATTACACGAACTAAATATGTTTTTACTCTTGTTAATTTTGTTCTGTAGTTTTCTTATAAAAGGTCTAAAGAATGCCTGTTAATGTTTTGCTGAGGTACTGCTTTAAGAACACACAACCTGGGTTAATTTAAGATAGTGAGTTATCACCTACAGGATAAAGAGATAGACATTAAAGCCCAGTACTCTTAATATAAGGTCGTTGAAATTTATTTGCTAGATGTTTAAGATTAAGTTTTAAAATTAAAGTTAAATTAAAATGCCAAGAAAACCAATATTTGGCTCTTGCCCTCTGAGTCAGTCTGAATCCAGGGAGCAGGGGACTTCTTTAAAGAGTTTTGCAACTCTGGGCCACATAACCTCCTGATCCGGGAGATTAATGAGACCACTGGAGAACAGAAAGCCAACCAGTGCTTTTGCTATGAAGAGGAGGGTTATGGGAGAACGGAGACATTCCTGATGCTTCCAAGGGAAGCCACATGGTCAAGCAAGACCTGGACCCATCCTAGCGCAAATGGCACTACAAGAACAGAGAAGATGCTGTAAAATTCCCCCAGGACTCCCATGGAAACTAAGCTGACTGTTAACAAGAGACAGAAACAAAAGTCAGTTTGACTGCTTCATCTTAAACACTTAGCAAAGACAGTTAAAACCAAAACACAGTTATTCCTGGGCATTTTAAGTAATAATAATAGTTAAATGTAACTTAAGATATACACCTTGTGTTAGCCCCCAAGAATAAGTAAGACTAGAGGCTACAATGGAGATTCTTAGGCAGGAATGCCTGATAACTATCAAAAGAAACTATCAAGAGGAACTGCCAGAGTAGTTTTTAGTTTAAGGCCTACAAATATTCCTAACCTACACAGGTAGGCTTGGTGTTTGCTAGTATGATTATGCAGCCCTAAGTAAAAAACTAAAGGTTTCTCTATTAGACACAGAGGTCATACTAGTAAAAGGATTTTACAAAATCAGATGACATTAAATTATTAAACTGTATCTTATGGGGGAAGGACATTTGTAACACTAAAAGTTAAATGTTATGTTTACATTCCTGATAACTGGGGATGTTAAAGCCTGGTGAGGAAACTTCTATTATACAGCGATATGTTCCAGCTGCTGCAACATTTATTCAGTATTCATGGTTTTTGTTTCTCTCATAGAAGCACCCATCCCCAGATGACAACCTGTTTCCCCAACCAGACTTCAAATGGAACTGACTTCTAAAAGGGAACTCACGTCCCCCACGTTGTCCCCCATGTCATCAAGCCCCCTCATATTGGATGCCCCCTTTCAGCTCTGAAGCAGCCAGAACAAGCCATCACCCCTTCTCCTTACAGCAATAAGCAGTTCCTAAAATTAGAGGGGGGAATTAAGCCAGAAATAGATACACAGTGTAGACAGATAAATCGAGTCAGGTTGGATCTAGGAGGCCAATTTTGAGTGAGTCTGGGAAGTTGAAGACTGTTCCCTGAGGGTTACTATTTACCAAGATGTAGAGCCTGCCCAAATAGGCCCCCAACTGAGGGAACCATGATTGGTTCCCAAGTTTCTAGACAAAGGGGGGAATGAAAAACCAGCCACTACCTCAGAGCAAAGCCTGTCTAAGGAAAGGGGTGTGACCCTTGTCCTTGGAAAGACCCACAGAGCACTGCTAGGCATATACCCACCCTGCTGAGTTGTTTATCTACAAATAACAGTAGAGATCTGCGGTGACTCAGTCAGGCTAGGTGAGGACCCATAGGAACCCCCTAGCAGCCACCAATCAGCATGAGACAGTGAAGATACCTGGGATGCCAGATGACCCTCCCAGTAGTTTACTGTTGTTGATAACATATTGGGAAACCATGTAGTTCAGCAAGTACACCCCTCATGGCTTAAACCAATCAATTCAAACGAATCCCCCTCTTGTACTAGCCAATCACCTTTACCCAACTTGTTCCCCGCCAGTGAATGTGCTAATCATGTTTTAGAGTTGTTTTATGATTTTCCCGCATTGTGTGATGATTTGCTAAGAGATGCTATGATGTATGTGAATTCCCTGCCTTCCCCAAAGAGTGTATAAAAATGCTGCAAACCCTGGGCTTGGAGCCTCTCAGCGTCACCAGTTGCTGTGTGTGCGTGGAGGACCAAGCTAGCTCGCAATAAACACCTCTTTGCTGCTTAAAAAGAAAAGAAATGAAATCTAGACTTTAGTAGAAAAAGACTATTGGGGATAGGAAATATAAAGCAATCATAAAATTCAATACACTAGGAATAAAAACATTCAGAACTTTTAATGTGTTCTATAAGGTAGTCTCAAAATACAGTAAAAATAATTACTAGAACTTCAGAGAAAAATTGAAAACTATATCACCATGATGAGAGATATCAATTTCTTAATCATTAATACAGAAACAAAGCAGGAAAAAAATAGTGAATATAAAGATGACTAAGTTCTAGTAATAAGCTTCTTCACATGTATAAGAGCTTGCTTATATCCTGTATTGGAAACACAGGGTCTTTTCAAGAACACACAGTGAATATTTTTAAAATAGAGCACTCTTAAGCCATGAAGCAAATCTGAGTTGATTTCAAAGAACAAATATCATAAAAATTTAAGTTCTTTAACAACATCACAATTAAATTCTAATAAAAAGATATTAATTCTATATACTGAAAAAATTTTATAGTGAAAACTTAAAATACACACATATATCTCATTGGTCAATGAAAAATCATAAATATATTTAAACAACTAAGAAAAATTAAAAATATAAACAACAAAAAATGATTATTATATACTAAAAGTTGGTGATACAGTAGAACTATAGAGGGAACCCATACCCTGAAATACTTAGAAAGGAAACACAAGTTGAAATTCAATGAGATTCTACTTAAGAAGTTAGAACAACACCCTTCCCCCAATATGAGGAAGAAGACAATAAAGAACATAAAGCAATGAAATAAAAATGACAGAACAATGAGGATCAATAAAGCCAGAAGCTGTGGCTTAGTGGTAGAGCACTCGCCTAACATGTATGAAGCACTGGGTTCAATCCTTGGCACCACATAAAAAAATAAATAAACAAAATAAAGGTATTGTGTCCATCTACAACTAAAAAAAAAAAAAATTCTTTAAATAAATAAATAAATAAAGCCAAAAGCCAGCCAATGAGGATCAACAAAGCCACAACAAAGGCATATGTGGTAAGACCCAATCAAGGAAAACTAGCATACAGAAACAACTAAATAGTATAAGGAAAGAAAAAAGAAGCTACAACAAAAAATCTAAAAGAAGTCAAAAAAGATAATAGAAAAATACCATTAAGAACTCAATGCCAATAAATTTCTTAACTTATAAAATGAAAAAATCCTAGAAAATACAATTTCTCAATATTGTTTTCACAATTATCCCTATAACAATTAAAGCCCTAAAAGCCCTACAACAATTAAAGTAACTGAATCAACAGTCAATAAAATTCCCCATCCCAGCAGTGGAGAACCACCACCAGCTGCAGATGACTTTATAGGTAGTTACTCTAATGGAGAGTTTGTCTATACAATCTTTTCAAGAGGAAAAAAAAAAAGAGGCAATGTCACCCAACTGATTCTACTAGACATGTAATCTTGACCAAAAAAAATTCAAGAAAGGTTAACAGAAATATTATGAGCCAGTCTCATTAATGGAAACAAAGGTAAAAGTCCTTTAAAAACGAGGAAATAAGTTCCAGTGACATATGTTAATATACACAAATTCTGGAGCTACACTCCATGTATTGAAATTCTACTTCCATCACTTTCCATCTCTAATAATCTTGAGCAACTTATTCTTTCAATATTCAGTTTCACTAGTAAAATAAGAATAATTTTCAAAAATACCTATTTTATGGGATTGTGATGAAGATTAAACAATTTAACACGGGTAAAGCACTTAGAATCTGAATGCTATTAGAGGAGATAATTTGCTGTACAGATTTTACCTATACTATCATATATCATTATTATATGGAAAATAATGTGCAATTCAGGCTTAATTTTAAAATTGTAACAGTGGTTTAATAATAAAAATGGTCTGTAAATGTAATTAACTGCACAGATCATTAAAAGAATATAATAATTATCAATAAGAGTACAGAATGCATATTTAATAAATTCAATGCCCACTCCATTGGGAGAGGGTACTAGGTTTGAACTCAGGGGCCATCTTATCACTGAGCTCCATATACCCCCAGTTCATTGTTTTTGTTTTTGTACCAGGGATTAACCTGGGGGCGCTTAACCATTGAACCACATCCTTTTTTTATTTTGGGACAGGGTCTTGCTAAGTTACCAGGCAGACTTCAAATTTGCGAAACACCTGCTTTAACCTTCCCAGCAGCTGGGATTACATGTGTATGCCATCATGTTTGGCCCAGTTCATTTTTTTGTTTTTATGTTTTTGTCTTGAGACAGGGATCTTGAAAGGTTGCTTGAGATTGGCCTTAAACTTGTGATTCTCCTGCCTCAAACTCTCAAGTTGCTAGAATTATAGGTGTGTGCCACCAGGCCAAGCAAATACCTATTCTTAATTTTAAAAAAATCATCAAAATAGGAATAGAAAGCAATTTCCTTACATCTTAGAAAATACTTCCTAAAATCTTAAGAGCAAGCATTATTAGTAGTAAAATATCAAAGACATGGGTATATAAGTGACTGCATGACCAATGTAATTCTGCAACCTGTACACTCAGAAAAATGAGGAATTATACCCCATCTGATTCAAATGTATGATATGTCAAGATCATTGTACTGTCATGTGTAACTAATTAAAACAAATTTTAAAAAAATTAGGAACAAGATAAGGATGCCTGCTGTGCTGGGAATTTGGCTTACTGATAGAGTAGTTGCCTAGCATGAGTGAGGCTCTAATTTTGATCCCCCTGAACAACCGCACAAAAAAGTACTCTCCTTTAGAGCCAGGTGTTGTGGTACACACCTGTAATACCAGCTACTTGGGCTGAGGCAGGAAGACCACAAGTTCAAGGCCATTACGGGCAATGTAGAAAGTCTCAACCCCAAAAATGAAATGAAAAAGGGATGAGGATACAGCTCAGTGAGTGAGGTATTGAGTTCAATCTCTACTACTAACGGAGAAAAAAAAAAAAAGGTAAGGATACCTGCTATCAGCACTTTTACTCAACATTAAGTCCTGGCTAATGTAATAAGACAATGAAAGAAATTATAAACATCCAAAAGGAGAAAAAAAATTTGTCCATATTTCCAGAAAATTTCAAGGAGCCTATTTTTATATCCCATTTTCATCAAGAGTTGAATGATATTATTGAGAACAAAATCAATAGAGAAAACATAAATTTTAAAGATCTCATTTAAAATGTGGAAAAATAGAATAATAAATTTAAGAAAAGAAAACACTACCTGTATGAATTTTATGAAAGAACATTTTAAATGACTTGAAGTATACAAAAAGATATCATGTTTATGGATTAAAAGATTGGAAATGCAGAAAAACTATTTTTGTTATTGCATTATTAGACCTCTGAACAAATTTTATTGACACTTGGGACCTAGACTAAATGCAATTATAGAAAGTAATTTATGACTAATTTCAATAGTGAGAAAACTCCAGATTTACCTTCTGCAGGAAATGTGTTAGCATTTCAAGGTGAAGTGGAAGACAACCTGGACAATGGAGACTTTTTCTTTGTGATGCTGGAACCTCCAGCTTATCTTTTCTTTGGAGTAATTAATTTATATTCCAAAGGCTTAGAGAAACAACCCAAAATTTCACTTTACACTTCCTAGAAGACTCTCTCGAAAGGGGGAATAGGATTAAGAAGCAAGCAGCTACCTCTTTTCTCTATTAACACCTGGTAAATGTTTTTGAGGTTCCTCCTTCACAATACAGATTTCTCATGTGAAGGGTTTCATCCAGCCAGCTCTCAGGGCATTGCCCTACAGATAAAAATTGGCATACAAGGAAGCCATGTGGTTAATATCTGCTGTATGTAATTGTTAACAATCTGCTCTGCTCTTCACTTTTGTGTGTGCACTCAGAATATTAATAATTAAAACAAAACTTCACAATATTATGTTAATTCTCCTGATGTTGATCTATAGATTTGATGTAATTTTAATCACAATTCCATCACAGTTTTCAAGGAATAGAGTTGCAGACTTATACAAATATGAAAATCTCATATATATAAGAGAGGTGACATCCCACAATACTGTAAAAGGAAGGCCTTTTTAGCAAATGATCAATGGGTGAGTCCTATGGAAAAAAGTAAAATTGGACCCTTATCTCACATGATACAAAAAAACTGAATTTCCAGTGGTTTTAAAGACATAAATAAGAATGATCAAACTTAAAAGATAAAAATTTAGTGATTTTTTTTTAACCTCAGATTTCTTAATACTGTACAATCCAACAAATGTACTAACACAGAAGTACTGACAGGCCTGACTACATTAAACCTAAGAGCTTCAGTTAATCAAAAGTAAAAGAATGTAAATAGACAAGCCACAGGTAGGTATCTTTAAAATATATAACTGACAAAAGGTTAACATGTCCAGAAATTTTTAAGAATTTTTACAAACCAATAAGAAAAAGACAAATAACTGGACAGAAAAATGTAAAAGGAATATTAAAAGCCACTTTGGGAAAAAAAATATAAGTGATGACTGGACATATGTAAATACACCTGACCACTTAAGTAATTAGAGAAATGCAAATCAAAATCACAATAAAAATTATTTTAGACCTGAAACCTCAATTCAGACTAGTTTAGTCAAAAGTAATAAATCTGGAAGTACAAAATAATGTTGAACTTAGAAACTCCTATACACTACTGGGAAGAATTTAATCTGGTATACTGGAAAACAATTTGGCATTATAAAAATAGAATATTTGCTAGCCCTATTAGAAAATGGCAAAGGACCTGAATGGACATTGCTCTAAGGAAGACATGCAAAGAGTCAACGGGTAAGTAAAAAGATATTCAACATTACTAATCACCACAGAAATGAAAATCAAAATCACATAAGATACCACTTACAACTCCTAGAATGGCTATTATTAAAAAAAAGACAAAAGATAACAAATGTTAGCAAGGATGAGGAGAAAATGAATTCCTTTTTTACCATCTGTACGCTATTAATCAAATCTCTTAAAATTCTTTATGCATATAATCTGTTTCTTTTAGGCATTTTTCTTTTCAAAAAATATTCTAAAAAGATTTTTAGTATTAACACCTATTTAGGGAGGGTTGGGGATAAAGCTCAGTTGGTAGAGTGCTTGCCTAGCACTGGGTTAAATCCCCAGCACTACCAAAAAAAAAAAAAAAAAAAAGATCCTATTTAGAACTGGAAAAACACCTACTGCTATAAAATCTAGGTAACATATTTTCATCTTTATTATGTTAGCTAAATTTGACTGAGAAATCCTACCAATAAAACAATCTGGCGTTAAACCACTCATATCAGAAAACACTAATATTAAAATATTATCTATCATTAAAGCAAATAAAATATTTATCTGCTATAAATGCCAAATATTATTAAAATGGCCATAAATTTAGATAGAGCAATACTAACCACTGCTTGAAATTGCAGGAAATGCAAAAAAAAAAAATGTTCTTATCTAATTCAATTTAATCTTTAACAATTTTGTCTATTAGTTCTTTCGGATTAACTTCATCCACAGTCAATTTGTTATTATACAGTTTTTATTTAAAGGTTGTTATTTTTAATTTCTTCTAGATCTTTATTGGTAGGAAGATTTATAAATCTTCCCCAGAAGGATTTCATTATATATTAATCAGTGCATAATATATTACATCATTGAATATAATTTATATCGTTCCTTAAATTACTGATCATTTGTTTGCATTATAAAGTGTTAATCCCAACATTTTTTTCATTTGTTAATGAAAGCCACAATACCTAACATTATGTGGTTCAGGTATTTTCTCTATTGCTTGAATATTATTACTTTATATGACTGTGTTGCAGAGTCTTAGCTATCAGTAAATTTTGTTGATGCTTCCAATACTGTTTTAAATGCTACACAAAGTTCTTAAGAAAATGACTTTAGTTTGTTTATCCATACTGCTTTGAAATAAAAATTGACATTTTGTAAAAATAACTAAATCAGTGATTTTTAATTATAATCTTTTAAAAATGTTCCTATCAGCAATAAGTAATGAAAATGTTCCTGCATTTTAAATTTTCCCATAGATACTAAATATATTCTACTAGTATATTTCTTCAAAATGTTTCTTTTTCAACATTCACTTTTAATCAAGTCTTTTAATTAACTTTCCAAATAAACTAAATATTCTTTCCTTAAAAGCCTTAAGAACATTCAATTTCTTCATTACAAGATAATAATCAAATGATATACATCAAAACAATTCTTAAAATTTTTAGATCAACTTTTAAAAAATTAAAACAGACTATATATTGTTAGTATTCATTACAAATGCTTTCAGTATTATGATCACAGAAAATGAAGAACACAGAAAAGGCTTTAACAATTTATTCATATATTTTTACCTTATTTAGCTCTTCCCTTTCTTGTTGTAAAGTTCTGATTTGTTTTTCATAAGCCTTGATTTGTCTAAAAGCATCATCTAATTCTCGCCTCACAGAATTAGCTTCTTCAAGTTGCTGCTCCAAATGACTGGATTCTAAAAAACAAGACAATGCTTCTTTTACCATTAAAGCAAATGGTTGAACCACAGTTTGAAACAAATTAAAAAGAAAAAAAAAGAAGTATTTGAATTTGGTATAGATTAAATCTATTAACACCACATACCAGTATGACTCAAGACAAGTTAAATGAATATTGATTCACTGTAAAGATAGTGAATGACATATGCTTAATGTAAAGATTTGTAAAATTTATGGGCAGAAATGCCTCATATATATTATTATAATATATGTATATATTATATTAGTGCTTGAAACACTAATGTGTATATATTAGGGGAAAAAAAGACCACGCTTCCAAAGACAGCACCTTCAGACCAAATGAAAACTTAAAAACTAAGAAAACAACAAAACCACCCAACCAAGGAGAAAAAACAAGTTTGTCTCTACCCTGGGTAAGCATTATAGGGCTGATGCCTAATTTCTTTTTTTCCTTTTTTTTTTTTTTAAAGAGAGAGAGAGAGAGAGAGAGAGAGAATTTTTTAATATTTATTTTTTAGTATTCGGCGCACACAACATCTTTGTTTGTATGTGATGCCAGGCAAGCGTGCTACCGCTTGAGCCACATCTCCAGCCTGCCTAATTTCTTTAAGTTGGTTTTGCTTCTAATAGTTTGGTTCCAGATCACTTAGTCAAGTTTCACCACTGGCTAATTACAAAATAAACTCTGATTTTTAGAGTAAATATCTGAAAACCTCTGATCTAAATCAGTTCTTCCATTTTTTTCAGATGAAATAACTCAGGGAGTTGAATAACTTGCCTAAGGTCCTATTATTAAATGAGTTCCAGAATGAAGGCCAGAGCCCAGTAAACTTTGCACTGACTTCTCCAACTTGGAAATAAATGTTACTAAATAATGTTTCATATGATTGGGTCAGAAGGGTTGTTACTAAACAAAATTGTTAGTTTTCATATATGCTTAAATAAAACTTAAAAAACTCTTAGGAAATGATCCTGGTATCAAAAGTGAACTAGTAAATAAAAGAACTAAAGTTTGTGAAAACAGAATACTAAACACATTCATTGTTAATTCTGTTTTGGACATTTGCTATTCTTTACAACATTATTACTCTAAATGTCAACCCCAGACAAATGGCATTAACCTTCTCCAGGAACTTAGATACACAGAATCTCAGAGTCCACTCAGACCCAAAGAATCAGAATTTATATACAATGTTCAGGTGATTCATTTGTACATTAAAGTGGAACAAATGCACAAAGTTTTGTATATTGATATCATCCTTTCAATAAATGAAAAAGTGATAATATTGTGTTAGTTCTACTGAGAAGAGCATTTCATTTGTATAAACATGTCTGTAGTCTAAAAAAATCACTTAAATACATTAATGTTTCAAGCACTAAATGGTTCCACCTTCCATAAACAAAATAATTTAATGATGGTCAGGGTCCTAAATGCATAGCTTTATTTTAAAATTTTGTTTTAAAACTCTGAAAGTTTATATATATTTATGAATAGCATAGTTGACAACTTTTAAAAATATATGCAAAAAAATTTAACAAATTTTTATTCTATCTTAGTAATAGTTTTTAATGAATGTTTTATATGAACATCAGAAGATTAGCTTTTAACATTTTCTCAAATTTCAGCATTTCATATAGGAATTTTCTATTCTAATTTCCTTCAAACATGTTTAAATAATATTTTTCTGTTATTTTATGCCCAGTATTTCAATAATTTCAATGTAGATATTAATTTAGGTTGTTGTTTATGGTAATGACAGTCAAAATTTAGTAAGTGAAGCTGCTGATTTCTGTCATTTCCTGGTACATTTTAATCAAATTTTATGGCTCAAAGAAATCATCCTAATGGTACATTTAGTAATCACTTCTGAGCATACTCTTTTATGTACTTTTGAAGAGTTCTACCCTAACACATTCGATTTTTTTGGTAAACTGTTAAGTTACTAACTTATTTCTATTGTTCTTTATAAGAAATAAATCCATATTTCATAAAATTATAAATTATATGAAGTTCATAACAAACTGTTTCATAGGATAGCTTCAATATACTTTAAGAATAGTTTTGCTGTTTTATTTCAACTTTTTTGGGGGCGGGGGTACTAGGGATTGAACCTGGGGTGCTTTACAACTGAGATACATTTCCAGCCCCTTTTTATTTTTCATTTTGAGAAAAGGCCTCGCTAAGTTTTTTTTTTTTTAATTTTTTATTGTTGGTTGTTCAAAACATTACAAATTTCTTGACATATCATATTCCTCACTTTGATTCAAGTGGGTTATGAACTCCCACCTTCACCCCATACACAGATTGCAGAATCACATCAGTTACACATCCATTGATTTACATATTGCCATACTAGTGTCTGTTGTGCTCCGCTACCTTTCCTATCCTCCACCATCCCCCCTCCCCACCTCTCCCCTCCCCTCCCCTCCTCTCCTCTCTCTCTACCCCCTCCACTGTATAACCCTGAGGGTCTCCTTCCATTTCCATGCAATTCCCCTTCTCTCTCCCTTTCCCACCCACCTCTCATCCCTGTTAAATGTTAATCTTCTTCTCCTGCTCTTCGTCCCTACTCTGATCTTAGTTACTCTCCTTATATCAAAGAAGACATTTGGCATTTGTTTTTTAGGGATTGGCTAGCTTCACTTAGCATAATCTGCTCTAATGCCATCCATTTCCCTGTAAATTCTATGATTTTGTCATTTTTTAATGCAGAGTAATACTCCATTGTGTATAAATGCCACATTTTTTTTATCCATTCGTCTATTGAAGGGCATCTAGGTTGGTTCCACAGTCTTGCTATTGTGAATTGTGCTGCTATGAACATCGATGTAGCAGTGTCCCTGTAGCATGCTCTTTTTAGATCTTTAGGGAATAGACCGAGAAGGGGAATAGCTGGGTCAAATGGTGGCTCCATTCCCAGCTTTCCAAGAAATCTCCATACTGCTTTCCAAATTGGCTGCACCAATTTGCAGTCCCACCAGCAATGTACAAGTGTACCCTTTTCCCCACATCCTCGCCAGCACTTGTTGTTGTTTGACTTCATAATGGCTGCCAATCTTACTGGAGTGAGATGGTATCTTAGGGTGGTTTTGATTTGCATTTCTCTGACAGCTAGAGATGGTGAGCATTTTTTCATGTACTTGTTGATTGACTGTATGTCCTCCTCTGAGAAGTGTCTGTTCAGGTCCTTGGCCCATTTGTTGATTGGGTTGTTTGTTCTCTTATTGTCTAATTTTTTGAGTTCTTTGTATACTCTGGATATTAGGGCTCTATCTGAAGTGTGAGGAGTAAAGATTTGTTCCCAGGGTGTAGGCTCCCTATTTACCTCTCTTATTGTTTCTTTTGCTGAGAAAAAAACTTTTTAGTTTGAGTAAGTCCCATTTGTTGATTCTAGTTATTAACTTTTGTGCTATGGGTGTCCTATTGAGGAATTTGGAGCCCGACCCCACCGAATGTAGATAGTAGCCAACTATAGATAGTTGTGTACACAGCCTGGCTAAATTGCTGAGGCTGGTCTTCAACTTGCAATTCTCTTGCCTAAGCCTCCGAAGTACTGGGATTAAAGGCATGTGCCACTACACCCAGCTTCAACATAGGTTTCACTTTGCTTTCACCCCAATATTTCACTTCAGCTGTTTTGCAATGGAGTAGAGAATATCAGATTTCCATGATTCACATTTCAGATACTTTAAAGACGCTTTTAGAAAGCTTAAAAATCATTCATTTAAACAGTAACCTGTGAATTATGAGAAGTACAAAAGAAAATGTTCCAGGTTAAGAAACTGTAGAAAAGAGAAACCACTCATTTTGAACTTTGAACTTCCAAAATTATGAGCTAAATGAACTCCTTTTTCTTCATCAGTAGCCTGCCACAGGTATTTCATTATAATGATGCAAAGCTGACTAATACAGAATTGTAACAATCAGTTTAAATAATAAAAATGCCATGAAACATGCATTTCAAACATTCTATTTTGCTCTAATAGATATTTAGAAACCATGAATGATTTATCTCTGAAAGGACAAAAGAAAATAGAAATGGTGGTTGTCTTCAGAGAGAAAAAAAGAGAATGAAATTTAAGAGGGAATAAAACTTATTTTCACCATATAAACTTTTTTATCTTTTGAAATTGGTGGGGCGGTAATGGGAAGAAACCCATCTAATTTTTTTTTAAAGAGAGAGAGAGAATTTTTTTAATATTTATTTTTTAGTTCTTGGCAGACACAACATCTTTGTTTGTATGTGGTGCAGAGGATCGAACCCGGGGCCGCACGCATGCCATGCAAGCGCACTACCACTTGAGCCACATCCCCAGCCTCCCATCTGATTTTTCACTAAATATTCTACTATGGAGAGAAACATGCCACTTGTGATTTGAAAAACAGAAGTTTGCATTCTGAAAAGTCATAAACTATTTTACAAGCAATAAAAATCCAGGATGCTTTGAAATTTGGTCAACTAATGGATTAAAATGGGTAAGGCAGGGCTGGGGTTGTGGCTCAATGGTAGATCGCTCACCTAGCACATGTAAGGCCCTGGGTTCAATCCTCAGCACCACATAAAAGTAAAATAAAGATATTGCGTCCATCTACAACTAAAAAATATTTTAAAAATGGGTAAGGCAAAAAAACTTTTGAAAGAAGCTCTCATCAGACTATTTAAAAATATACATTGCAACACAATTAGCCATAACATTTAGGTGAAGTTATGAAAAACTAATTTTAGTGAATAAATAGAAAAAACAGTACTAAGAAATGGGTTAGCTCATATCAACTAAATGGTTCTTAGTACATGCCTGTTATTAAAATTCTGAAACTCAACCTGTTAATAATGAAGACTTAATAAAAGCATCATACAAAGGAGGTACTTTTCTTTGTACTGAGGCATATAAGAGAAATATAAAATTTGGTCTCAAGTCCTCAAGGACATAATCAAGTTAAAAAGAAAAGAGTTAACACTCAATATCATAAATAAGGCAGAAAATTAGATACAAATTATGTTAGTAGGTTATATGTGCTATAGAAATTAAGAGAAGGGTGCAAAGGGGACATGATTAAAATGGTACTTGAAATGCATTACTAGAAAGCTAAGCACAGTGGCAGCATTTGTAGTCTCCATTACTCAGGAGGCTGACGTGGAAGGCTCACTTAAGTCCAGGAGATTTGAGATCAGTCTGAGCACTAGTGAGAGCCTGTTTCTAAAACAAAAGTATAACTAGTGAACTTGAAAGGGGTTACAAAACTGGAGGTCATAGAAGGTTGGTCAACAATCAAAGTATCTCCCCGATGTACAAAGAGTAGTTTCATAGCTTTTCCATAAGTTAATCTCATAAAATAACCCAAACTTCTTCAGAGACACAAAGACATTTTACTTCTAATCAACAATGGGGTAAATAAGTTCCTCTAACGGTCACTTTTCTCTGAGAATGAGATAGAGACAAATGAAGAACACATGTTAGTTTAGGACTGGAGAGAAAGAGACACAGTACATGGAGGTATAGAAGCCCAACCCCAAGACCATAAAAGAACAGGAGTTTAAAAAGCATATTACACATTATAGTAAAATTTTCATTTGGAAAAATATTTTTCATATAAAAATATTAAATGAGGGCATAAATTTTTATTTTTGTCTGTAGACCCTCAAATATGTATTTAATATGATGCTAGGCATTGAGGTTAACATTAGGAATACAGTTGTAAAACAAATTCTGTCCCTGCCCTCTAAGAACTCATAATATAGTGAGTAAAGACAATATTCGAAAGCCAAAAAATCATTGTAGATTTATTACATTTTTCTAGAAATTTTTAAATACTAGAAATATAAATAGAGCTATAGGAAAATACAAAATATAACATCATCAATTGGTGGGTATTTGTGTACACAAAGGCCTGCTTAAGAAGTACCTGGAGGAACATTAGATTGAGGGTGTTTTAGATAATTTTTCCTTCAGGGTCAAGGTTAAGTAGGGGCTACTCATAAGACAGGTGTTTAGGGGAGTTATGTTTTATCTCCAACTTTGATATAAAAATATTTTAAAAACTTTGGCTCTAAGGGTGAATGAAGCACAGCTTTTATATTCAACTTTACCACCCATGTCTCTAGCACCTTGAGTAATTCTTAGGACACAACAGCAAATCAATTTTTTACATACTGAAGAGTAAACAAATTTTACTCAAGAAAATACAAAATGGTACAGCCAATATGGAAAATGGTAATGGTATGGTTATTTCTCAAAAAATTAGAATTACTATTTAATCCATAATTCCATTTATAGATATATATTCAAAAGAAGTGAAAGCCAAGACTTAGATATTTGTGCATTCAGGTTCATAGCAGTATTATTCACAATAGCCAAAAGGTAGAAGTGACCTGTGTGTTCCTGGACAGATAAATGGATAAACAATATGTTTTATAGAAATACAATGGCATTTCACTCAGACTTTAAGAGGTATAAAATCCTAATACATGCTACAACATGGATAAACCTTAAGTATATTATGCTAAATAAAATAAGCCAGACACAAAATATAAATATTTTATGGTTCCACTTACATGAGGTTTCTAAAATTGTCAAATTCATTGAGACAGAAACAGAATAGTGATTGCCAGTGGTTAGGAGGAGAAGAGAATGGAAAGTTATTGTTTAATGCATACAGAATTCCACTTTGGGATAATAAAAATGTTCTAGAGACAGATGGTGGTGATGGTTATACAGCAACGCAAATGTGCTTAATACCACTGAACTAAGCATTTAAAAATGGTTAGAATGGTAATTTTTATGTAACACATATTTTATCAGAACTTTTAAAAGGTTACGAATTATGAATGAATGATACTGAAGAGATGGAATGAAACACAGCACATGACTGAAACTATCACATAATGGAAGAGAGCTTGGCAAGGTAAGAATACTTAATAAGGGGATGATCTTTTCTCTCAATATTTTTACTGATTCTATTCTGTCTATGGGAGATAAAAAAAATAAGTAAAGAACAGTCCTATGAGCATTGATTGAAAATATTTTATTGAATAAATAAATAAAATTATGAACTGCCAACACTACTTAAAACAATGACCCTTTCAATATAAATTAATGGTAAAAGATGATAAGGTGCAATTTAACAAACTATATAAAATTTTTAAAAAGACATGGCCAAACTATATGCTGCCTAGAAGAAACTAACTTCAAATAAAATTATGTAGAGAGGTTGAAAGTAAAAGTGGAGGAAAAGATATACAGTACAAATATTAATGAACAGAAAGCAGGATTGGCTATATTAATATTAGATAAAGGAGATTTAAAAAATTATGAACGCCAGCTTAATAAAGAGTATCTATAAAAATCTAAAGCAAATATTCCACTGAAAAGTGAAAGACCAAATGCATTCTCCCTAAGACTGAATAGCTAGGGTGTTTTTCTCACCAACACAGTGTTACAAGATCTAGATACTGAAACAAGGCAGAAAACAAGTGAAAAGCATACAGATCAAAAAGGGAGAAATAAAAACTGTTTCTATTTGCAGATAATGTAGTTGTCAGCATAGAAAATCCCAGGAATCTTTTTTTTTTTAAAAGTCCTCCTAGAACTAACAAGTTCATCAATGTCACAGAATATAAAATAACATATAAAAATCAATTGTATTTCTATGAATTAGTAATAAATAAGTGGACACCAAAACTGAAAATATAATACCAGCTGTTCAAAAAATGTAATTATTTATTTCTATTCTTATATAAAATGGGCTGGATGTCACCATAGGTTCCCTTTTAGAAACTGGTAGAACATACTATAAATAGAAGCAAAATGTGTTTTTTTTAAAAAATTATCCATTTGATGAGGTCACCGAAGAAGCTCACAACTATTTTGGTGAAGCATACAAATACTATTTATTTAAATGTTTTAGATCAATTCCATCTATTTCACCATAATTTTTAATTATAAAACAAACTTTCAAAAGTTATTGCTATTCAAAGCCTCTACCATAAAAAAAAAAAAAAAGTAGATCTAAGATAGGTATATAGAGTTTTCCCAAACCAAACTCCTTTGAAGATAAATCACTGCCTATCCTAGCTGGTCTTGTGTTCCACTGCTTTTATAGTGTCACACAACTCTAAAATAAGACATTCAGTTTCACTGTAAATATTTTATCATTGGTACCAAATCAAAGTAAATGATTCTGTTTATACTGTTACTAACCTATTTTTAGAAATATAAATTTAAAGAAATTTGATAAAGAGACATTTCTTAGGAAGTAAACTACTTTTATAAAAAAAAATAGCATTTATACATTATGTTCAAATTTAAGATATCAATATTTATTTAATAAAAACAAAATATTAATGTGGCACCTTAAATCTTTTTTTAAAATAGAAGACCCCGTGTCAGTTCTTCTTTTTTTTCATTTATTTTTGCCTTAACCTGCATTTCTGGAGAGGCCCAACCCCATTCTAAGATAGTGCCCTCTTTCTTCTGCCCTCCACTTATTCACACATCATGTGATGTCTCTATAAACCCTGCAAAAGGTTATTTCACTCCGAATGAAAACCAAAGACCTCAGAGTAATGATTAAGACTCTGGGTTTACTTCTCTAATCTCATTTTTTTCCATTCTCTCTGATTACTTAGTCTTCCCTATCCATTCCGTCCTCTGTTTACAACATTAAGCACATTCTGATTTTAGGGCTTTGTACTGGCTGGTCCTTCTGCCTGGAACGTGTATTTCCAAAATTACATATGGCGAAGCCCTTTACCTACTTTTAAGTTTGTGCAAACATGTCATCCTCTCAATTAGGCCTATACTAGGACCTACCTTCTTAAAATGATAAAATTCTTCACCTGCACATCTGACTCATCTCCTTATTCTACTCTATTTTAAAGCACTTGTCACTTTCTAACATACTGTTATCATTCATACACTTCCATATTTATTGAGTTTTTTTTTCCCCACTGTTTGACCTCCATCCAGGCAAGGCAAGGATTTCTGTCTTTTAAACTCAAAAATAAGAAACAACACCTGGTATTCAATAAATATTTGTTGAAAAATCCATGAATGAATAAAACAGACATGTCAAATTTTAATTAATCTTAGTAATAAACTGAAAAATAAAATATTACAAAGAAAATAAATTTTCACAAATCTTCATGCCTATGTATATGCAGTTCCATTCTATACAGAGTACCTCCACTTCTTCAGTCTAATTCCCTTTTCCCTGTTCATACATATGATTTGCCAAACTCCAACTTGATTTCCAAAAATAAAAGTAGGTCTTTCAAAAAATCATCTTTGTTCTCTTTAAACACAAGTGCTCCTCCTATGTACACTTCATGTACATCTATTAACTTTTTCCCATAGCCTCTTTACCTGTGTTATAATGACTACTTGTATTTCTGATTCCCACACCAAAATATGAATTCCTTGAAAACAAAAACCATTTTTATTTGCTTTTTCCTCACTGATATATAACTTACAACACAATACAGGGACTCAATGGATGTTCTGTGTATAAATAAACCAGTTTTTTAAATCTACTAAAGTGAATCAATGATGAACCACAGAAATTTACCTTCTACTTGTTTCCTTAGTTTTTCAATTTCTTCTTTTAAGGTTTTTATTTCTAAATCCTTGCTTGCTGTTAGTGGACCATCAACAGTTGAATACTGTAGAGCTTGGACGGTCTGTGTTGACTCTTAAAAAAAAGAAAAGAAAATTATCAAAGTACTTTAAATTTTAAAAACGAATATTAATAGTTTTGTAGAAAAATCTTTACATAATTTTATAGACCAGAACATCTATCCATTCAAAAAAGAGCATTATGTCATAAAAATTAAGTCATAAAAATTCCATTGCATATCTTTAAATTATTTACATATGTATAATATATATTTATATATGAATCTACCTTCTAATACATGAGATTTTCCATTTTAAGTACTCGTGTACTCTTGGTGTACTCTGCCAGTGAATCAACTATTTATTCACTCTGTACTAAAAGAGCATTAGCATGTGATAATTCAAAAGGATCATCTGTCAGATGATACATGAACAACTGAATCTGGTGTACAAAAGAAGATTCAAACATGCTATTATATCATCTACGGAAGTGCTAGCCTTCCAAATTTCATGTATGAAAGTTGAGGCCCATCTATAGATGACTTTGGTTCCCCAATTTAGTTGAAATAGATTTATTAATTTATCCTACAGTTCTAATCAGAAAATGCAAGGAACTGAAGAAACATTAACTCTATTGAGGCTTATTCCCAGATATCATCAAAATGATGTCTGGGAATATGTCAGAAATGAAACCACCCTTTGTTCTAAAATAGGTTTCTGCTACATAGGGAAAGGTTCCCAAAAGGTAAGTCTCACCCTTATCAAACTCTCTGTGGGTTAGTGTAAATCATTACCATCTGTTTTGTATTTAATACATATTTAATACATACAGTTAAATTATACAGTTAATGATATAATGATTTTGTTGGTCAATGATATATGGTTATCAAAGTATTTGTTAACTTGAATTAAAGTATAAGATATATTGTGCAACTCTCAAAATTTATATCCAATAATTATTTCTTACATATTTCTTTTTATTTGGGTTCAAAATATACTACAAATTGATTCTTTCTGTATTTATTTTAAAATAATACCCACTATTTTTAATATTTTTAAGGCATCTAAATTAGGAGTAGAAAATGAGCTTGCAAAATACCCAATGGACATTAAGGCAAGTTAATTTTCCTTCTATACACCACCTGCTTCAGCATATGGATAGAGTAGGCATTCTTGCTCCTGTCCCTCCTTAAATCTCCTGGATCCGCTAAATGGATCTAGAAAATAGATCTAGCCGTTTTCTATTTATTACAGCTATTCACATATCTGCCCTATCTTCTTGGAGTCTCAGAAAGAAAGACTGAATAGGGCAAAAGAAATTATCTAGAGATTATGGTTTAGAATTTTCTAAAACTGATATAAGACATCAATCAGGATTGCAGAAGCTCAGTGAATTCCAAACAGGATTTTATATTAATATAAAGAATGGTATGCTTAGACACATTATAGTCAAACTGTTTAAAACTAACACTAAGAACAAGCTGCCAAAGGAGCAAAATGATAAATTATCTTCAAGAGATGAAGCTTAACAGCCAACTTCTAAAGAAATACAATGAAGTTAGAAAACAATGGAACAATAACTACAGAGTTCTGAAAGAAAAAACCGCCAAGCTAGAAATCTAAAACAGCAAAAATATATTTCAAAAATGAAGACAAAACTAAGAACACTTTTAAACAAATAAAATCTTTAAAAAAAAAAGAATTTGTCACAACACACTTACATTATTTAAAAAAATACAATAGGAAGTTTTTCAGGCTGAAGAAAAATTATGCTGGATAGAAACATTGATCACTAAGCTTAACATTTTTCCTTGATATTCTTATTAGTGATGTATGAACAGTAAATATATGAAGATACTCAATGTCATCATTCATTAGGAAAATTAAAATTAAAATTACAAGACACCATCATACAGAACAGATATGAGTGGAAAAAGCTGACAGAAACCAGTTCTGAAGGTAGGGATTGAAGGAAGTGAAATTCGTATGTTCGTGAAACCATGCACTGATATAACCACTTTGGAAAACTTTTTGACAATATCTTCCATAGCTGAAAACTCTCTTCCCCAAAACCAAGAAGTTCTATAGGTGTATATCCAAGAGAAATATGTATATACGACCACCAAAAGAAATATATAAAAATATGCACAAGAACTTTACTCATAATAGTCAATTTTTGAAAATTACCCAAATGTCTACTACCAATAGATTGGATAAATAAATTTTTACTATTTACATATACAGAATGCTAAACAATAGTAAAATAAAGAATAAACTTTTGAAATGTAGAAAACATGAATGATTCTCAAAAACAACACGTTAAATGGAAGAAGACAGATACAAAAGAGAACCACATACTACATGATTTCACTTATATAAAGTTCAATAACAAGTAAAAATTAATGAATGGTGAAAGAAATTAGAACAGTGATTACTTCAGGGAAGTAGGACACAAACTGAGACAGGGACTGAAAGGGGACTTTTTGCTATGCTGGAAACATTCTACATACCAACGTGGGTGAAGGTTATAGGAGTCCACATGTACATAAACATTCATTGTTCATACACATAAAAGCAAAATGTGTATATTATTATATGTATATCACCATATTAAATAATCAATAAACAAAAAAATCTTGAGTCACAAAGGGGAAGTAATTCACATGTAGAGATTTTAGTATATATTGAAAAACGGAAAACAGTTGGTGCTACTGGTGTCTGTAATCTTTTCTCTAATGGACCTCTAAAACAATGATAGTAAAATTTTATAATTGTAAACAACTTTGGTTCTCTCTTAGGAGTTATAAGTTCTTGATTATTTGTTCATACATACATTTCTTTATTCACAAAGTATATAAACTAAATTGTATGTTACATCCTTCATTTTAGAGAAAATAAATCTGAAAAGATAGAAAAAGCACTTTGAGAGTGAATTATAAATAGAATGGTCAGGAAAGACATCATGGGCAACCTCAATCAAGTAGAGAGGAGCTTTGAGTAGAGAGGCAAGCCATTATACCAAAGCAAGGCCATTAGGGCAATAGCTAATGCAAAAGTCCTAATGTCAGGGATCTACCTGGCTTATGGTGGGGGGGACAAAAACAGCAAGGAGCCAGAATGGCTTGAACTTACAAGGGAAAGAGTACTAGGAAATGATTTCAGAAAGGAAATAAGAAGCCAGATCATACATGGTCTTAGGCCATTAAAATGAATTTGGTTATTATTGTGAATAAGAAGGAAAGCCATTAGGACTGGGGAAAATTCAGGGAAATAAAATGATCTAAATTGCATTTTGATACAATTACTTAGCTGTTATGTTGAAAATAACTGTGGAAAAGCATATAGGGGTGTTTAAAAAAGGGAGAGCAGTAAGATGTTGAAAGACAGAGGGGGGGGGAGAGATAGATAGATAGATAGATAAGAGATAGATAGATAGATATGATATGGTTTAAAGCATGGTTAAGAACCCTACCCCACAGTGAATGATAATCAGATTTTTGGGTTTGATACCCAGTATGGCAAAAACAAAGTAAAAAAGATTCTGAATCTATTACAACAGCAAAGCTGACCTGATATGCTGATAAATCAGATGTAGGAATTGAGAGACAGGAAGTAAGGTTTTCTCTTCTGAAAACCGAAAACATGTTATAGTCTAGCATACGCTAACATTCAAAGGTCAAACTGAAGGAGCAATCAGCAAAGGAGAATGAGGACACCTTCTAAGGAAAAACAAAACCAACTGGATAAAGTGCCCCAGAAGTCAAAAAAGGAAAGTGTTTTCTAAGGAAAAAATGCTTAATTGGGTCAAATGCTGCTGACAGGTAAAAAGATAAGAACTGAAAAACAGTCACCAGATTTTGCAAGACAGGGCAGGGAAACAGGCTAAGGCACAAAAGGATTATTGGGCAGGATTAAGAGCTGACTTGAGACTAGTGTTCATGAATATGAAGTGATACCAGTCAGTATGTTGTATTTTAAGAAAGATACCTTGAGCTCCACACATGTAGTTGCAAAGCTGCATTTAAAAAGCAGTTTGACAAACAGAAAGGAGAACAACAGATTTGAAGGCAGATATAAGAGTATGATTATCACAGATCATATAATGAAAAAAGAAGGTATAAGATAAATAGTGAAATGATGATTGTAGGATGACACAGAATTGCTGATAACAGTGGAACTGAATAAATGTTGGAGGTAAGGCACCAGAGAGAATTCATTAGAAAATTACAAGGAGGAGATAATGGAGGAGTTGCTTAAAACTGAGATTAATAAAATTACTGTAATTGTGGAAAATATCTTGCCAGTATCAGACAAAGCAAATAAAGTAGGGTGAAGATTCAAGATTCTTACAAGTGAAGAATTAGGAAACTAAGAATCTTAGAAGTTTTACCTATATATATTTTTAAATCACCCATCATTGAAATAGGAATAATGATATAAACAGTGACAGTAGGACAAGAGCTAGAATTCTTTAAGGATTGAGGAAAAAATGATATGAAAAGTCATTAAAGTATTATAAAAGCAAGAAGAGTCCTCATTCCTCTCTTCACAGAGGTATTTATTCTCACATATTTTACACACTTATATACCACACCCATGGAAGACATACTATTTTGTTGTTGTTTACCGTTAACTGTATGATTTTACATAAATGATATTATACTGTGTTCTTTATAAATTTCTACAATTTGAATTTTTATCACTTAAAAGATTTTCTTTTGAAGATAAAACAACCACTTGTAATAGCTCCTGACACTGTGGGTCCAATTTTAACAGGGAAAACATTATCCTTAAATATATATACCTTGAAGCTTTCTACTAAGTTCAAGTTTTTCCTGTTCAAGACGCTTAATTCTTCTCTCATAAGCTTCTGTTGCTAAGTTGTTATCAAGAGTCCTCTGGACATTAACATCGAGATCCAGTGAGGTGGGACCAGCTGTGACTCTTAAACAGCTCCGATCAGAAAGAACACTGAAGGGAAAAAATATATATGTGGGTTCACACTGCAATAAAAAGTCTGAAAAAAAATTACCTTTTGAAATTTAACACATGGATTTGAATATCTATAGTAGAATGACAGTAAAAAATACTTTTTATAAAATTACCATAAGACACTGTTAAAAGTATTTTTTGAATGAAAACTTAAATCCACCAAATGGTTCTAAATTTTAAAAAGCACTAATTTTTATAAAATTAAATTTGGTGAAGGATTAGTGGTTTGACCACAGTTAAGTATAATAGCAGTCAAAACTAACAACCATAGTGCTCTTTACCAGAATTTGAAATCTAAAATTCAAAAGGTGCTTTCCTTAATTCAATAGAAGTTAATTAAAAATAATAGAGGTAATAGACATTCAGCAATAAAGAAAATAAATAGAAATCCTTGTCAATGTAGAGCTAAAATTTTGTTACAGGAACAGAAAGAAGATAAATAAATAAAATATTCCATACATTAAAGTGTTAAATGCTAAAAAGAAAACATGAAGCAGGGAAATGAGAAATGAAGTCTTGAGGCAGAAGAGATAAAGGTTTAGATGAAGGGATCAGAAAAGCTACTCTTGTGACAACAACTATGAGAAAAGCTAAGTAAGTGTAGGAGGCCAGCAAAAGGTATATTAGAAGGAAGAGCATTCAGGAAACTGGAATAAGAATGCAAGGGTCCTGGGTCAGAAAAGAGTTCTGTGTGGATAGAATGGAGTAGAATAAGGAGAAGAACAGAAGGAAATAAAATTAGGAAAAATAAAAGAGAGCCAGTTATATAGGGCCTAGTAAGAACTTTGGTTTGGAGTAAAGATACAAAGTCACTGAAGTTGAGCAGTGAAGGGGACTGGTCCTGAACAGGGGAGTGACATGTTCTGACTTAACTTACAACAGGATACTGGGACAGGTTCAGAAAAATATAACAAAGGAGATTATGAACATATTATGTAGGATTAAGATAAATTTGAAGTAGAAGAGAGAAAAGAGGTCTCAGCTACAGATGCATAGCCCAAATATCTGGGAAAACAATAAAGAAGAAGTTGGGAAAAAGAAATCCAAAGACTGAGCCCTAGAACACTCTGATATTCAGAAATCCGGATGATTAGGAGGAATCAGGTATGGAGACCAAGGAGTACCCAGAAAAGTAAAAAAGAAAATCAGCAAAGTGCTCTAGACATGAAGAGAAGAAGGTTAGTGATCTGTAGCCATAGAAAGAAGACGAGACAAGGCAAAATCAGTAACACTAGGAATGAGAAGTGATCACTAGATTTAGCAACACAGAAGGCAATGAAAACATGATAAAAAAGCAGTATGCATGAAGTGACAGGGAATAAATCTCCATCTTGGATTCAAGAAAGAACAGAATGAAAAACACAAATAGTCAACAGTCAGAAGTAATTTTGCTATATGTAGAACAGAGAAAAGGTTGGTAACAAATGGGATCCAGAGATATTTTTAATTTTGCTTTAAGAAGGAAGACGAACAGTGTTTTTATAAACCAAGGGAAATTATCTGCTGATAGAGATGACACATGGGGAAAAATTATGGTATAAAACTGAGCAGTGCACTGTGCTAGACAGTAGAGATAGAACGAGTTGACCTTACTTGCAAGCTTACATGGCCTATCTATGAAAAGAAAAGCACATATGAATCCAAAGGTATGCAGGTAGAAAATCTAGTAAAAGTTTGCAGAAGTTGTCTCCTGTTGGTTTCAATCCTCTCAGTGAAACAGAACGCAAGATAATCAGCTGAGAGTGAGGATGATTGAGGTTTTGGAGGCAAATGTGAAATATGAAATTTTTATCCAGGTGAGTGGAAGAGTGAGCACACTAGGGTAAAATAGTATATATGCCAAACAACAACATAGGGCATTTGAATTTGGTGAACTTGAATATATGCCAAAGAACAACATAGGGCATTTGAATTTGGTGAACTTGAATTTCTCTCATCACTCTGAACTACATAGGCAGAGATAGAATTTACTTTTAATAATTGATGTTGACTTAGCAAAGCAAGCATAAAAGAATGAGAGATGGCCAAGGGAACTGAAGTGGCATGTAAGGAGTGATTATACTCATTCTCAGTGGAATCTAAATTGGGTGAGGAGGAACAAGAAGGTATAAAGGCAGTGAGGAATTGGTTAAAGGATGGTAACATCAATAAGCTGAAAATTCTGGTGCTTGACATCTAAAGAATATTATTCAATACCCCATGGTAGGACTCTTTCAATTCCTGATAACAGATTATGAGCTCTCCAGTGGTCCTACTGTTTCCTCTCTAAAATGAGTTAATCTTCTTGTGTATACTATTCATTTTCTATATCTAGCTTTTTCCCAACTGTAGATTAATTATATTTTTAAAAAAATTACCAAGGCTCTCTCATATATTATATATTTTTTAAAAATCCATGTAAATTGTCGAAATTATATTAACTTTTGAAACTTACCAACTACTAGTATAAGTAAAACCAACAAATGGCAGATGATGACCAGAAAATGCAGTATGTGTTGGTGGAGGCATTGTTTCCTAAAGGAAGGGGAAAAAAATCTGGTAAAAAATAGATAGTCATGACCTGTATGTTGGGCTATAAATATTAACTGTCAATGGAAATATGTGACTATTCCATTTAGGAACACTGGTAATTTTGGCACAGATATTAAGTGATAAAAAATTTACATCATGAACACTGGTACTATAAAATTATAATAAATGAAAATGAAGACTGAAAATCTGATAGTAACAGTACAGTCATTTACTGATATATTCTGCCTTTGCAATTTTTCTAGATGATACAATTAATTTGTAAACTCAAAAGCAACACTCAGTGTTTTTGCAACCATTCAAGATGTACAGAGCAGAGCAAAATTTAAGCTGCTCTATGCTCAGATTCCTAGCCATGGCTTGAACACCTAAAGTCATTCAAGCTTTCACACTGTAAACAAACATCCACTACATATATAAACATTTATGTTTCTTACATTTTTGTACCTTTTGTGAGAGATTCCACTGTTTAAATGACTCCCAAGTACAGCACTGATGTTCTGTCTAGTATTTCTTTTTTTTGGTACTGGGGTTCAACCAGGGACACTTTACCACTGAACTACATCCCCAGCCCTTTTGTTTTGTTTGTTTGTTTGGTGTGTAGGGGGGTGCGTACTGGGGATTTAACTGGGGCACTCAACCACTGAGCCCTATTTTATATTTTATTTAGAGACAGGGTCTCAGTGATTTGAACTCATGATACTCCTGCTTCAGCCTCCCAAGCACTGGGATTATAGGTGTGTGACATGGCGCCTGGCTTACTTATTTTTTGAGACAAGTCAAGGCTAAATTGATGAGGGTCTCACTAATTTACTCAGACTGGCCTCAAATTTGCAGTCCTCCCACTTCAGCCTCCCAAATTGCTGGGGTTACAGTCAAGTGCCACTGCACTCAGCTCTATCTAGTGAGAAAGCTATAATGTACCTTAACAGACGTAATAACATCTTAAATAAGCTTCATTCAGGCCATGAATTACAGTGTTGCTAAACGTAAGTTCAATGCCAATGAATTAACAATATATGAGGAGTCTTTAAATAGCATCACACATAAAACACAATTAGGTATTGGTAAGTTCATGAAAATGTTATGACCACAAAAACCTAAACATGTCTTTCTAAGAGTGATGAATCAATGTTAGCTAATATAGTGTTCACAATAACTTTATAAAATATAATACCATGAATAATTAGAATTAACTGTACCATAAATTTAATTTGGAATGACTCATAATTTCTGTTAACAGTGAATATAATATATAATTCTAATAATAAAATATTGGTGAGGAGCTGGGCAAGGTGGCACATGCCTGTAATTACTGTAATTACTCAGGAGGCTGAGGCAAGAGGATCACAAGTTCAAGGCCACACTGAGCAACTCTGCAAGACTATTTCTCAAAAATCAGGCATGGTGGCACACTCCTGTCATCCCAGCAGTTTGGGAGGCTGAGAGAGGAGGATCACAAGTTCAAAGCCAGACTCAGCAACAAGGAGGAGCTAAGCAATTCAGTGAGACCCTACCTCTAAATAAAATACAAAATAGGGCTAGGGGTATATGGCTCAGTGGCTGAGTGCCCCTGAATTCAATCCCTTCTATACCTTCCTCCCTGCAAATCAAAGAAAAGATCAAGAGCTGGGAATATAGTTCTACACTCAGTGGTACAGTATTTGTTTAACATATACAAAAACCTGGGTTCAATTCCCAGTAGAACAAAAATTTTGTAAAGGATGCAAGGAAAGTCTATCTAGTTTTTTCTTGTGAAGTTTTGAAAGTGTAAGAGAAGTTCTTACCTGCCTTGAGTATATTAAGAACAGTAAAAAATCATATAAAATAAATATTAAAAAATTTAGTACAGAATAAAAACCACAAGAAGTAAAATTCAGTAAAACAAAACTCAAAAAGAGAAGTAAAAAGGCAAAAAAATCTACAAATTTTACATGCTTATTTTCCTAAATTTTAATATAACCTGATGATTCACAACAGAGATCAACACACCATGCTATCCTTGTAAGAATGGTAGAATATTTTTCTAGTTCATTTGCCTGCCATTTTCCTCAAGCAGAGTCATAGCCTCAGGCTAGTAAGGCTCTGGACTTCCCCCATTCATTTCCTACCAAGTTTGCTATTTTTTGCAGCAACATGATTGGTGTGGTTATTTAGCTCTCCAAATTGAGTCTTCCCCTTCTGGCAGCAAATGCTGTCTTTTACATCCAGAACCATTCTACTAGTACAAGTGTCACAACCAAGCAGATAATGAGGATGGAGGATGTGCTATGTGTAATTTTAACCAAAGCTAAGGAGTGTTTCATGAATAAATTCTCAATTTATTTCCCTTTGGTTAACATATTAAGCCATTAAATGGTTTTTGACAGTTTTGACTAGTTTCGGGACTGGTTTTTAGGGAGAGATTTCCCAACTCCTCCACTTTACAATCAAGAAAGCATGCAATTTGTCTTCTTCTTAGGAAATCTACTGAATAACTTATCAAAGAAGTTAAGTCTTTGAATTTTACTCAATTGTGAATAACTACATTGGCCCCAGTTAACTCTTCATTTCCCTATTACATACTGGAAGTCTTGACTATTGTTTGATTAATAATTGATAAGGTGGTCCTAGTACAACATTGGTAAACCAAAAAATTACTTTATAAGCATATTTAAAAGAAACAGGAACAGAACTTCTTCATAATGTCATACTTACAGAATTTTTTAAACAGTCATCATCTACATCAAAATTTGATGTATCTGTTGGGCTACTAACTTCTGGAATATAAGGTGCTTCACAGTTTCTAATATTATCCCAATCAATTCCACTAAAAAATGGATGTTTCTTAAAGTCTTCTATTCCATTTTGACCAAGTCGATGCTCTCTGCTACAAATAAGTCTTCGAATAAGATCCTTAGCATTTTCAGATACATCAGTCACTTGGGCTGGAAACTGAAATCTCTCCTATACAAAGAATGACAGAAACAAAATGAGTATAGATCAATATTAAGCTTATTAAGTAGTGTAATTGATTTGTATATTTTTCTTAAAAATACGTTTCATTTTTAAACGCCTGGTAAGTGTATGCTGGGAAATAGTACTAATACTAAAGGAGATATAGGGATGAATAAAGAAAAGATCATTTCCCTAAAAGAACTTTTAATTTTATATGTGACTTAGTCACATTTGTGCTACAGAAAGAGTAAATACTATAAAACCTTACACTGTTATTAGAATGAAAAGGACTGATTAAGAGTGGGAGAATTCAACTCAATATCTCAATAAGATGTAGATGGTTGATAATTTTCCTATACAATACAAACTAATTACTAACTTATTAATATTAAACATTTTTAAAGAATGTAATATGTATCTGATGCTATTAAAAGTGATTTACCCCTTTAACTCATTTAGTCTTTAACACTATCATCTTAGGTATGTACTACTACTATGGAAGAGGAAACCAAGTAATTTTCTCAACTAGTAGAATAACAGAAATGGATTTTGAACTGGAGTTATCTCACTCCAGAACTGTGCTATTAAATACCATGTTACACTACAATAATTTCTTTTTTTAATATTTATTTTTTAGTTATAGGTGGACACAATGTCTTTATTTTACTTTATGTGGTGCTGGATTGAACCCAGTGCCTCATGCATGCTAGGCGAGCGCTTTACCTCTGAGCCACAACCCCAGCCCTACAGTGATTTCTTAAATGCTGTCCCTGATTTTTCTTACAACTAACTAATCTTTCTTTGTAGCTATTTACAGCACTATCTTTGCAGGTAGGTGGAAGAACAAAAACTTCTATAAAACTGATTTATACACTTGTAAAGCAAGTAATCATAATTGCATCACCAAAACAAAAGAACAGATTCTCATTCCTTTTGGGGGATATTCCTATTCATATGTAGGATTTTTGCAAGTGCTCACAATCTTCTGAAACTCTTCAAACTAAACCTTTCCTCTGATTATGTACAATCTTTCTTATTTCACTTTGTACTAAGTAGATTAAAGTTTTTGTAAATTTCTTCCTGTCATACATTTGTATTGTTTCTAATGTTTCATGATCCTGAATAATATCAAAATAGATTATCTTGTATACACATCTTTGTCCTTCTAAATATTTCAATTGGGTGGATTCCTAAAACTAAAGTTGCTCAATGAAAAGTTCTAACCATTTGTTAAGGCATTTAGGTGCATGCCTGTAAGCTTCCAGACAGAAAGATTACATCAATTTATATTCCTATCAAAAATACCTCATAATGCTCATCACAATAAATTATTTAATAGAGTACACTTTTTTTTTAATTTGAAAATTTGACAAGAAAAAAAGGCATCTAATTTTTATTTATACTTGCATTTCATTTGTCAATACTATGGTTGAGATTTTTTTTACATACATTCTAATCATAAATCCATGCACAGTGTCATGAGCAATGACTAAAATTGTCCATTATGACCTTTGTTATTCAGTTGAAAAGACCATTCAATTTCCTACTCATTAGCGTCTCCAAATAAAATATAGTAGAAAGCTATAACTAATGACTTTATGTATAATTTATGGATTGTCATGTACCTACTAACAAATGTAGTTCATTGTTTTTAGAAAAATATTTTCTATTTCCATTTAATTAAACTATATTACTTATCATAATAATCTGGTTTTAAAAAGTAAAATATATACTAACTTTGTGATTCATAATTTTCCCATATGTCTCCACCAGAGATTCTGCATAGAATGGTGTTTCTCCATACAGCATTTCATACATACAGACCCCCAAAGACCACCAGTCACACTCAGGTCCATATCTGCCTTTTCCATCTTCCATTGCTTGAAGGATTTCAGGAGAAATGTAATCTGGGGTCCCAACTGCCACTGAGGACTGGACCTGAAGAAATTTACATTTTTATTAATCTACTGTAAGATATTAGGAACAAAATAATTATATATTATAAAATTACACTTGAGATTCACCACAGACAATGTTACCTCACAACTACTACATCTTTGTCATTATCTGAATTTAGTCTCCCACTATATAGGAAACTTATATATAGGTAAGATTTTGTATAATCTCCATGTTAGTGGTTTTTCAGATTACATAATACTATAGAATCTCTATTGTAGATGTTACTTAGTTGACTAGATTTAGGGTAACAATATGACTGGAATCATCACAGTTGTTAATAATAAACTGAATATTAGGTTTAAAATATTGACTTATTAACATCTGTATAATTAGTGTGTTTGTATATGTATAAATGGAACTGTGAAAATGTTACAATTAGAGGGGGGAGGGGACAATGAACAAAATTTAGGCCAATATTGAAGATTATGTTTAAACTTATGGTAACCTATGAAAAATAAATGCCAATGACAATGTAACAAAGTATTTACTAATGAAAAAATTATAAAGGAGAAAAAGTATATACTTCAAAACCACAGTTTCCACACACACACACACACACACTGCCCCACCAAAATTGTGGATATAATTCACTATAGCAGATTAGGTGTTAAATTAGAAAACTAGGTTAACTAAAAAAGATCCTCAGTACATACAATCTAAGGTACCTTGAGATGGCACTTTATATTTTTTAAAAGCATAGCAAAAACTGAACATTCTCAAGGTAAACAAGGCTTATTATTCTTGATTTTACACACTGAATTACTAATCTCAATAATTAGGATAGGTTTTAATTTGACAACACTGAGTTGACATAACTTAAAAATTCTTCATTATGACCTCTTAAAAATACAACAGCGGTTCTTATAAATATAAAAACACAACTCTTAAAAAAAGAAATTCTGAGGGGTCAATAAGCAATAAATGGTTGACCAGGAAAGTGATAAGCATTAGAGCTGGGATGGGGTTGGAGTGTTCCTGGTTTTCATTTTCTAGGTACTTAGTTTTTAAAATACATAAGGAACAAAATGAAAAGACCCATGAGATTATGTAAAGTAGGGACTTTGAAGGGAGGCTACCTTATATTATATGCCCTTTGCCTTAAGAGGTACATTATTTAGTGAAATGGAAAATTATAAAAATTGCCACACAGTCAAGAATGACAAGAAGACTTGTTATTGTGGCTGATTTGTGAAATATATTTCTCCTGCAGAATAAAAATTCCTAATTTAAGATCACAAGATCTTAATATTTGGGATTCTAACTCACACTGCTTCTGAAGTCCATATGTTCTCAAGCCAAAAACTGGCATAAATCTTGGCCCTATAGTCAATTTGTTTGCCTCTATGAAGCAAAACAAATTCAAAATTACTTTGGAGGACAAATGCTTAAATTTGGCCAGATACAATTCTCACACACACACACACACACACACACACACAAATCTCACTAAGAATGAGCTCACAATCCAATAATATAAACCAAATGAGGAAACTGTCCATTATAACTAGCAGTCAAAAATTCCAACAAACAATGTATTGTAACAAAGTATTTATTAATGAAAAAAATTATAAAGGGGGAAAATTAATTCCTAACAAATATGAGATCTTCTGCTTCAAATAAGTATGTTTAAAATTACTAAAGACACACAAAAAAATTAAAAAAAAAAACAGATATATACAAACAAGTCTCAGAAATGAATTTATTGAAATTTTGAAAATACAGTGAACAAATGGATTACATACATTGAAAAGAAGGTTACACCTGAAAAAGAGCTTAAGAAGTTCATCACCATCCAGTATGAAAAGATACAAAGATGAAAGATATAGAAGAGTACCAACACTGGAATGAGTAGGTTCAATACCGTATAACATGAGAGAATAAAAGAAAGGACAAAAATGCTGAAAAACAATATTCAAAGAGTTACAGCTTTAATATTTTTCAAGAATAATATAAGGCTTGAATCCTTGGAATCAGGAGGCTATTTAGTCCTGAAAACATAAAACCAGCTCCACTTCTATACCCACTATAGTTACATTATGGAATACCGAAGGCAAATAGATTTTTAAAAACATTGAAAACACCCCCCCAAAAAATTTTTTTTGTGGGGTGTGTGTGTGTGTGTGTGTGTGTGTTGCTGTGTATCGAAACAGGTGAGGCAAGCACTCTATCAACTGAGCTGTATACCCAGCCCACAAAAAGATTATCTAAGAGGTTGCGGGTGCAGCCTAGTGATAGAGCACTTGCCTGGAATGCTGAAGGTCCTAAGGTTCAATCACCAGTACTGCAAAAATATAAAAAGATTATCTACCAAAGAATGACAATTAGATTGACAGATGAAATATTAATACTACCAAATAGCAGTGAGAACAAATGGAATCATAACTTACAAGTAATGAGATAAAATAATTATCAATACAATATTTCCTACTGTATCAGTCACCTTTGTATTGCTGTGACCAAAATACTTTACAACAACAAGTAAGAAAAGTTTATTCAGGCTCATGGTTTCAGAGGTTTGGTCCATGGTTGGCTAACTTCATTGCTCTAGACCTGAGGCAAGGCAAAACACTGTGGCAGCAGGATGTGATAGAGGACAGTTGTCAGCTCATGACAGCCAAGAAGCACAAAGAGGGGAAAGGGCAAGTAAGAGATATAGTCCAAGACTATGTTCCCAATGCAGCTATCACCCAGGAGGCCATTCAAATTATTAATCCAACAAATAGAGTAATCTACTGATGAGTTTACAACTCTCATAATCCAGTCTTTTAAATTCTCAACACTGCCTGACATATGAGTTCTTTGGGATCATTTTTAGATCCAAACCATAATATCCATCTATCTAAATTAAGATACAGTAATGTGTTAAAGACATTTTCATAAAAAGATTGAGTGAGCTGTAACTTATAGATCCTTTCAGAAAAGTACTAAAGGGTATACTTCAAAAAACACAAACTCAGATTGAGGAATGTGATACCAGAAGCAATCAAAAATAAGGATATTAGTAAATTTAAACATGTACTTACATGATTATTTATTACATAACATAATGGAGGAGGAGGACGAGGAGGAGGAGGACGAGGAGGAGGAGGACGAGGAGGAGGAGGAGGAGGAGGAGAAAGAATAACAAGACAAGGAAGAAAATGTCAACTACTATTAAGGTCAAAAACTAAGGTGTCTTATAAATACTTACAACTATAATTTGTTGATTTAAACCTAATACAATAAAATTATTTTAAAATCCACCCACTTTACCTCCCTACCCTCATCCCCCCACCCTCAAAAAAAAAAGAAAGAAAGAAAAAAACCCTAAAACACTAGAAAACAGTAACATTCTACTGAGGAAATGATTAGGATTAAAAGGGTCTAAGTTTTTAAAAGGGTCTGTTTATTTAGTTGTCTTAAAGTAATAATTCCCTCATTTCCCTCCCCGTAGTACCTGGCAATCATCATTGAACTTTTGAGTATTTTTTAATTTGGCTCCTCTAGGTACCTCATATAAATGGGATTAGATATTATTTGTTCTTTTGTAACTGGATTATTTTACTTGTATGTCCTTAAGGTTCACCCATGTTATCACATGTATAAGAATGCCCTTTCTTTTCAAGGCTGATAAGTCATTGTGTCTATATACTCATTCTGTTAACAGACATTTGAGTAGCTTTGAATTTTTGGCTATTGTAAATAATGCTGCTATGAACATGGGCATAAAAACATCTGTTCAAGCCTCTGTTTTTATTTCTTTGGGGTATTTATGCATAATAGAAATTGCTGGATTACTTGATAATTTTATTTTTAATTTCTTGAAGAACTATCCATATTTTTTTCCATAGCAGCTATACTATGCTATACTATGCTACATTTCTATCAACAGTGCCCCAAAGTTCCTATTTATTCACATCCTTGACAACACTTCTTATTTTCTGCTTTATTACCAGCCATCCTAGATATGAGGTGCCCAATATGACTTTGATTTGCCTTTCTATAAGGATTAGTTTTAGTGAGTGTTTATTGGCCATCTGTGTATCTTCTTTGGAAAATTGTCTATTGAAGTCCCTTGTGGTTTTTTCCAATGGGGTTATTTTTGTTGAGTTTGATTAGTTCTTTTATTCATTTTTTAAATTAACATGTTATTAGGGGCTGGGGATGTGGCTCAAGTGGTAGCGCGCTCGCCTGGCATGCGTGCGGCCCAGGTTCGATCCTCAGCACCACATACAAACAAAGATGTTGTGTCTGCCGAAAACTGAAAAATAAATATTGAAATTCTCTCTCTTTCTTTAAAAAAAAACATGTTATTATATATGATTTGCAAATATTTTGACCCATTCAACATGTTGCCTTTTAACTCCGAAGAATGATGCACAAAATTTTTTGAGGATATAGTACAACTTATTTTTCTTTTGTTGCCTATGATTTTTGTATTATGCTGAGAAATAACTATCAAATCCAATGTCATAAAGCTTTCACCTATGCTTTCTTCTAAGAGTTTTATAGTCTTAGTTTTTATATTTAAGCATTTAATTCATTTTGAGGTTTTTGTTTATTTGTTTAGAGTACCAGTGAATGAACCTAAGGGAGCTTAGCCACATCCCTAGCCCTTTGTATTTTTTGAGACAGGGTCTCACTAGGTTGCTTATAGCCTCACTAAGTTGAATTTGCAATCCTTCTGTTTGGCCTCCTTAGGTGCTGGGATTATAGATGTGCACCACCACACCCAGCTTGAGTTAATTGTTATGTATGATGTAAACTAAGTTTCTTTCTTTTTTTTTTTTTTAGTTTTTTTCTTGTTTTATTTTTTATTTATTTATTTTTCTTTTTTATATAATTTTCTTTTTTTTTTTAATTTTTTTAACTACCCGACAGCAGTACAAAGCATTACAATTCTATTACATATATAGGGCACAATTTTTCATATCTCTGTATATAAAGTGTGTTCACGCCAATTTATGCCGTTATACATGTTCTTTTTTGCATTACAATTCTTTTTTTTCACCTTTATACCACAATTTATCATATCTCCATATACAAGATATGTTGACACCAAATTCACATCTTCATACATGTATTTTGTACAACGATGAGGGTCTCCTTCCACCATCCATGCAATTCCCCTTCTCCCTTCCTTTCTCTCTCAACCCTCTTCCCTATCTAGAGGTAATCTTCTTCCCATGCTCTTCCTCCCTACCCCATTTTGAGTCATCCCCCTTATATCAGAGAAGACATTCGGCATTTGGTTTTTCAGGATTGGCTAACTTCACTTAGCATAATCTGCTCTAATGCCATCCATTTCCCTGCAAATGCCATGATCTTATTATTTTTTAGTGCTGAGTAATACTCCATTGTGTATAAATGCCACATTTTTTTAAATCCATTCATCCATTGAAGGACATCTAGGTTGGCTCCACAGTTTAGCTACTGTGAATTGTGCTGCTGTAAACACTGATGTGGCTGTGTCCTGTAGTATGCTGTTTTTAGGTCCTTTGGGTATAGTTCGAGAAGAGTAGTTGTATATGTACAGCATGCCTTTATTTTATTTTATGTGGTGCTAAGGATCCAACCCAGTGCCTCACACATGCCAGGCAAGTGCTCTGTGACTGAGGCCCAGCCCAAGTTTCTTGTTTTGACTGGAAGTATGTTGCAAAATTGATTAACTTAAGTTTAAATATTTTTAAAAATTAAAGATAACTATTAAAATATTGAACATAAAAGGTATAACTTCCAAAATAGAAAAAGAAATAAAAGTTACTAAAAATGTATTCTTTTTGAATAAGCATGGAACACATAAAAAATTGGCCTGCTATAAAATTATAAAACAAATTTCAACTAATGCCGAAAAAATGAATCTTCAAGCCCATTTTCCAACAAAATAAAACTAGAAATAAGCCAAATAATTAATTAATATAATACTATAGATATGAAAAGGTATACCTATAAATAATTATGATCCACATAAGAATTCTCAATGAAGTTGGAAAAGACTTAGAATTAAGCAATAGTAAATGTTCTTTTTTAAAAAATATTTATTTTTTAGTTGTACACAATACCTTTATTTTGTTTATTTATTTATTTTTTTATGTGGTGCTGAGGATCAAACCCAGGGCCTTGCCCGTGCTAGGCGAGCGCTCTACCGCTGAGCCACAACCCCAACCCAGTAAATGTTCTTTATAAATATTTACCAAAAAAAAGAGAAATACAAACAAACAATAGTGGGAATGAATAAGGGGCAAAACTACACATACAAAAGAGATTTTATAACTAGGTAGAGGGTAATTTGAACAAATTTACTCCAATAAAACTGAAAACTCAGAGAAAATGGACAATTTTCAGAAAAATGTAACTTACCAAAACTGACTCAGGAAGAAACAGAAAACCAAACAGACCTATAACCATTAAAAAGTTTTAATCAATAGTAAAAAAAAAAAGAAAAAAGAAAAGAAAAAGAAATCTGCCTGTAAAACAAACAAAATAACAAAAGAAAACCAAAACCTCACCAAGGCTAAGGTAATTTATAATGAATTTTATGGATTACAAAAGAAACAAACAATCACTGAATTATATTAACTGTCCTAGAGCTAAAATGAGTAAGAGGAGAGAATAGGGTTTACCTACTCATTTTATAAAGCTACTCCAATATCAGATACGATCAATCTCATTATTGAATGTCAGGTAACAATCCTATATAAAATATTAGTATTAGCAGAATCAATCTAGCAATCTTTTAAAATATATCAATATGAAATTGTGATAAAGTTAGGTTCATCCAAAGAATGGTGGCTTAACACTGAAAAATCTATGTCATTCATCAAATTGAAATAATAAAGGAAAAACACCATAACATTATCTCAATGAATACAAAAATTATTTGATTACAACCATAATGGTAAACTCTTGGTAATCAGAAATAAAAATAAATTCCTTAATCTGATAAAGGATATTTGAAACTACAAAAACACCACCACAAAGTCACAAGACAAGATGTTCATTATCACTATACACCTCTTTGTTTTTTGTTTTTGTTTTGGAACCAGGGATTGAAACCAAAGGCACCTAACCCTTGAGCCACATCCCCAGCCCTTTTTATTTGTTATTTTGAGGGTCTCACTAAATTAATGAGGCTGGCTTTGAACTTGCATCCTGTTGCCTCAGCCCCCACAGGTGATGGGATGATAGGCATGCACCACTAAGCCCAGATACCACATGTATTTAACATTGTATTGGATGATAAAAGGGGGAAAAATCCAGAGATGATCTTTATTTGTGGATTATATGACAGTCTTATAAAAAATTTAAAAGCATGTACAAATTACTTTGAACTGATAAAAATTTAGCAAGATAACTAGAGTCAGAATGAACACAGAGAGATGGCGGCTAGAGGAGTGCATTGTCCCCGTGTGCTGCTTCACTGGGTGGGAGTATGACAAGTCAGGACGGCTAAAGGATATTTTGTTAGGAATTTCCAGCAATAGTGGGGTGCTCCGGAACCTGGAGGAAGGATTTCCATCGCACGAGGATCGGCTACGGGGACTCAAACGCGAGAGGTTTGTTGCACGGGGGGTAACACTGCTTATTCAGCAAATCGCCCCGCGGCTAAAGTCTGCAGAGCGCACTGGGATAGAGACGCAGGGTTACAGTGCTGCAGTTTCTGCCAGCCGCGCAAGCACCGTACTCAGGGCTGAATTCTGGGTTCAAGACGGGGGAAGGAAGCGGTCCATCTCGGTTCTCCACACCGGTCAGACCACAGAGGAGGCCAGCAGCCACCATGTTGGTAAACTGACGTCACCACCCCTGTTTTCGACTGACCGCAGCTCATTCAGTCATAGATCAGGTAATTTCAGGCTGCAATTCACCTGCGGCTTGCAGACAGATTGCTAGGGTTCAGCGCCTGGGTGCTTCTTAGAACCTGATCCTATCGGAGCGAACACCGAGCACGGGGCGGCCGAGTTCCGGCTCCCGGAACCGTCCCGGAACCGCCCTGGCCTAGGGCTGCGGAGCCTGCGGAGGCTGCTTCTTGGACCCTGCGCCTATCAGAGCATACACCAAGCACTAAGTAGCCGAATTCCGGCTCCCGGAACTGAGCCCGCGGGACTGCTTCTTGGAGCTTACACTTATAGGAGCTTACACAGAGCACGGAGCGGCCGAGTTCCGGCTCCCGGAACCGACCCGGAACCGCCCTGGCCCAGGGCTGCGGAGCCTGCGGAGGCTGCTTCTTGGACCCTGCGCCTATCAGAGCATACACCAAGCACTAAGCAGCCGAATTCCGGCTCCCGGAACTGAGCCCGCGGGACTGCTTCTTGGAGCTTACACTTATAGGAGCTTACACAGAGCACGGAGCGGCCGAGTTCCGGCTCCCGGAACTTCCCTGGCCCGGGGCTAGGAGCCCGCGGAAATTGCTTCTCGGTCCGGGTCCTGCTGAGGGCCGGTCAGGACTCACCCGTTGCTTTGGTTGCCTGGCAAGGGGAACGAAATGCTGCCATTCGCATAGGATACCAACATGGCAGAGATATGATGTCACCAGAAAGCGGCGGAGGAGAGAACTTCATCAATACCAGCGGTGACATAAGCAGTTGGTCTCCTGGTAGGGGGGGTGAGGCACAGTCACCCGAGTCTCCTCAATTTGTCATCGAGCCAGAGGGGAGGAGCCGGGCCACCGCCAGCGCCCAGAGCAGGCCCAGCGACTCGCCAGCGTGGTGACCGCGTGACCCCAATTGGAGAGGGGGCGGAGCGGAGCCGCCACCCGCACCCGCAAGGTGGGCAGACCCGCGACCCAGTGGTACATGGGCGTGGTAGGAGGGGCAGGGCAGAGCCGCCGTTCGCGCGGGCAAGGTAAACAGACCTGTGACAGCCTGGCGGGTCAGGCCCAGTGGCTTGCCAGTGTGGTACACACATCACCCCAACTGGAGTAGGGGCAGAGCAGATCCTTCTGCCACGCCCGGATCAGGCCCTGCCGGTGTGGTGGTCACGTGACCCCAATTGGAGTGGGGGCGGAGCGGAACCGCCACCCGTGTCCGCAGGGCGAGCAGACCAGTGATCAACCTGCAGATCAGGCCCAGGGGTCTGCAGGCGTGGTAGGAGGGGCAGGGCAGATCCGCCGCCCGCGCCTCCAAGGTAGGCAGACCTACAACAGACCGGCAGATCAGGCCCAGGAGCCTGCCGGCGTGGTACAAACACCACCCTAATTGGAGTAGTGGCAGAGCAGAGTCGCCGCCCGTGCCAGGAACAGGCCCAGCGTCCTGCAGGCGGGGTAGTCACGACACCCCAATTGGAGTAGGGGCAGAGCAGAGCCTCCACCCGTGCCCGAAAGGTGGGCAGATCTGCGACCGACCAGCGGGACAGGCCCAGTGGCCTGCCGGTACGACAGACACGTCACCCCATTTGGAGTAGGGGCAGAGTAGAGCCGCCTCCCGCGCCTGCAGGGTAGGCAAACCTGCAACCGACCGGCGGATCAGGCCCGGTGGCCTGCCGGCGTGGTACACTCGTCACCCCAATCGGAGCAGGGGCAGAACAGAGCCGCCGCCAGCTCCCAGAACAGGCCCAGTGACCTGCCGGCGTGGTAGCCACGAAACCCCAATTGGAATAAGGAGAGAGCAGAGCCGCCGCCCGCACCTGCAGGAAACATACGCAAGCAGTATGAAAAGACAAGGAAAGAAAGGACCACAAGCAATGCAGGTCAACGCAACTTTAGAAGAGGTAACAGCTGCAGCAGATGGAATGTCAGATAAAGAATTCAGGATATACATGCTTCAAATGATCTGGAGTATCAAGGAAGACATTAAACAGCAAAATCAGACAATGAAAGATCACTTCGACAAGGAATTACGCAAACAAATCCAGGAAGCAAAGGATCAACTATACAGGGAGATAGAGGTTATAAAAAACAAACAGAAATCCTAGAAATGCAGGAAGCAATAAACCAACTTAAAAACTCAATGGAGAATACTACCAGCAGAGTAGAACACTTAGAAGATAGAACATCAGACAATGAAGACAAAGTATTTCAACTGGAAAAGAACATAGACAGCTCAGCAAGACTGTTAAGGAACCATGAGCAGAACATCCAAGAAATATGGGATAACATTAAGAGACCAAACTTAAGAGTCATTGGGATACAGGAAGGTACAGAGCTCCAAACCAAAGGAATGAGAAGTCTATTCAATGAAATAATACAAGAAAACTTCCCAGACTTGAAGAATGAGACAGAATCCCAAATCCTAGAAGCCTACAGGACGCCGAATGTGCAAAATCATAAGAGATCCACACCTAGACACATTATAATGAAGATGCCCAACATACAGAATAAGGAGAGAATTTTAAAAGCTACAAGAGAAAGGAAGCAGATTACATTTAGGGGTAAGCCAATCAGAATAACAGCTGATCTCTCAACACAGACTCTGAAAGCTAGAAGATCCTGGAATAACATATTTCAAACACTGAAAGAAAATGGGTTCCAACCAAGAATTGTGTATCCAGCGAAATTAAGCTTCAGGATGGAAGAAGAAATTAAAACCTTCCACGATAAACAAAAGTTTAAAGAATTCGCAGCTAGAAAACCATCTCTTCAAAACATCCTCGCCAAAGCATTACAGGAAGAGGAAATGGAAAATAACAATGAAAACCAACAGTGGGAGGTAGGACAGTAAAGGGGGGGGGGGAATAATCAAAGAGGAAAACAAACCATGTTTAGTAACAGAAATAAACAAATATGGCTGGAAGAACAACACATATCTCAATAATAACCCTAAATGTTAATGGCTTAAACTCACCAATTAAGAGACACAGGCTAGTAGAATGGATCACAAAACAAGACCCAACAATATGCTGCCTACAGGAGACGCATTTGATAGGAAAAGACATACATAGGCTGAAGGTGAAAGGTTGGGAAAAATCATATCACTCATATGGACTTCGGAAACAAGCAGGAGTGTCCATACTCATATCAAATAAAATAGATTTCAAGCCAAAGTTAATCAAAAGAGATAAAGAGGGACACTACATACTGCTTAAGGGAACCATACAACAACAAGACATAACAATCATAAATATTTATGCCCCAAACAATGGTGCAGCTATGTTCGTCAAACAAACTCTTCTCAAGTTCAAGAGTCTAATAGACCACCATACCATAATCATGGGAGACTTCAACACACCTCTATCACCACTGGACAGATCTTCCAAACAAAAGTTGAATAAGGAAACTATAGAACTCAATAACACTATTAATAACCTAGACCTAATTGACATATATAGAGTATACCACCCAACATCAAGCAGTTACACTTTTTTCTCAGCAGCACATGGATCCTTCTCAAAAATAGATCATATATTATGTCACAGGGCAACTCTTAGACAATATAAAGGAGTAGAGATAATACCATGCATCTTATCTGATCATAATGGAATGAAACTGAAAATCAACGATAAAAGAAGGAAGGAAAAAGCATACATCACTTGGAGAATGAACAATAGGTTACTGAATGATCAATGGGTTATAGAAGACATCAAGGAGGAAATTAAAAAATTCTTAGAGATTAATGAAAACACAGACACAACATATCGGAATCTATGGGACACATTGAAAGCAGTTCTAAGAGGAAAATTCATTGCTTGGAGTTCATTCCTTAAAAAAAGAAAAAACCAACAAATAAATGATCTCATACTTCATCTCAAAATCCTAGAAAAAGAAGAGCAAAACAACAGCAAAAGAAGTAGAAGGCAAGAAATAATTAAAATCAGAGCTGAAATTAATGAAATTGAAACAAAAGAAACAATTGAAAAAATTGACAAAACTAAAAGTTGGTTCTTTGAAAAAATAAACAAAATCGACAGACCCTTAGCCATGCTAGCGAAGAGAAGAAGAGAGAGAACTCAAATTACTAGCATACGGGATGAAAAAGGCAATATCACAACAGACACTTCAGAAATACAGAAGATAATCAAAAACTATTTTGAATCCTTATACTCCAACAAATTAGAAGATAGTGAAGGCATAGATAAATTTCTTAAGTCATATGATCTGCCCAGATCGAGTCAGGAGGATATAGAAAACCTAAACAGACCAATATCAATTGAGGAAATAGAAGAAACCATAAAAAGCCTACCAACTAAGAAAAGCCCAGGTCCAGATGGGTATACAGCAGAATTTTACAAAACCTTTAAAGAGGAACTAATACCAATACTTTTCAAGCTACTTCAGGAAATAGAAAAGGAGGGAGAACTTCCAAATTCATTCTATGAGGCCAACATCACCCTGATATCTAAACCAGACAAAGACACTTCAAAGAAAGAAAACTACAGACCAATATCTCTAATGAACCTAGATGCAAAAATCCTCAATAAAATTCTGGCGAATCGGATACAAAAACATATCAAAAAAATTGTACACCATGATCAAGTAGGATTCATCCCTGGGATGCAAGGCTGGTTCAATATACGGAAATCAATAAATGTTATTCACCACATCAATAGACTTAAAAATAAGAACCATATGATCATCTCGATAGATGCGGAAAAAGCGTTCGACAAAGTACAGCATCCCTTTATGTTCAAAGCTCTAGAAAAACTAGGGATAACAGGAACATACATCAATATTGTAAAAGCAATCTATGCTAAGCCTCAGGCTAGCATCATTCTGAATGGAGAAAAACTGAAGGCATTCCCTCTAAAATCTGGAACAAGACAGGGATGCCCTCTCTCTCCACTTCTGTTCAACATAGTTCTCGAAACATTGGACAGAGCAATTAGACAGACGAAAGAAATTAAAGGCATAAAAATAGGAAAAGAAGAACTTAAATTATCACTATTTGCAGGTGACATGATTCTATACCTAGCAGACCCAAAAGGCTCTACAAAGAAACTATTAGAGCTAATAAATGAATTCAGCAAAGTGGCAGGATATAAAATCAACACGCATAAATCAAAGGCATTCCTGTATATCAGCGACAAATCCTCTGAAATGGAAATGAGGACAACCACTCCATTCAAAATATCTTCAAAAAAAATAAAATACTTGGGAATCAACCTAACAAAAGAGGTGAAAGACTTATACAATGAAAACTACAGAACCCTAAAGAGAGAAATAGAAGAAGATCTTAGAAGATGGAAAAATATACCCTGTTCATGGATAGGCAGAACTAACATCATCAAAATGGCGATATTACCAAAAGTTCTCTATAGGTTTAATGCAATGCCAATCAAAATCCCAACGGCATTTCTTGTAGAAATAGAGAAAGCAATCATGAAATTCATATGGAAAAATAAAAGACCCAGAATAGCAAAAACAATGCTAAGCAGGAAGTGTGAATCAGGCGGTATAGCGATACCAGACTTCAAACTATACTACAGAGCAATAGTAACAAAAACAGCATGGTACTGGTACCAAAACAGACGGGTGGACCAATAGTACAGAATAGAGGACACAGAAACCAATCCACAAAACTACAACTTTCTTATATTTGATAAAGGGGCTAAAAGCATGCAATGGAGGAAGGATAGCATCTTCAACAAATGGTGCTGGGAAAACTGGAAATCCATATGCAACAAAATGAAACTGAATCCCTTTCTCTTGCCATGCACAAAAGTGAATTCAAAATGGATCAAGGAGCTTGATATCAAATCAGAGACGCGCCGTCTGATAGAAGAAAAAGTTGGCTACGATCTACAGTCGGTGGGGTCGGGCTCCAAATTCCTCAATAGGACACCCATAGCACAAAAGTTAATAACTAGAATCAACAAATGGGACTTAATCAAACTAAAAAGTTTTTTCTCAGCAAAAGATACAATAAGAGAGGTAAATAGGGAGCCTACACCCTGGGAACAAATCTTTACTCCTCACACTTCAGATAGAGCCCTAATATCCAGAGTATACAAAGAACTCAAAAAATTAGACAATAAGAGAACAAACAACCCAATCAACAAATGGGCCAAGGACCTGAACAGACACTTCTCAGAGGAGGACATACAGTCAATCAACAAGTACATGAAAAAATGCTCAACATCTCTAGCTGTCAGAGAAATGCAAATCAAAACCACCCTAAGATACCATCTCACTCCAGTAAGATTGGCAGCCATTAAGAAGTCAAACAACAACAAGTGCTGGCGAGGATGTGGGGAAAAGGGTACACTTGTACATTGCTGGTGGGACTGCAGATTGGTGCAGCCAATTTGGAAAGCAGTATGGAGATTTCTTGGAAAGTTGGGAATGGAGCCACCATTTGACCCAGCTATTCCCCTTCTTGGTCTATTCCCTAAAGACCTAAAAAGGGCATGCTACAGGGACACTGCTACATCGATGTTCATAGCAGCACAGTTCACAATAGCAAGACTGTGGAACCAACCTAGATGCCCTTCAATAGACGAATGGATAAAAAAAATGTGGCATTTATACACAATGGAGTATTACTCTGCATTAAAAAATGACAAAATCATAGAATTTACAGGGAAATGGATGGCATTAGAGCAGATTATGCTAAGTGAAGCTAGCCAATCCCTATAAAACAAATGCCAAATGTCTTCTTTGATATAAGGAGAGTAACTAAGAACAGAGTAGGGACGAAGAGCAGGAGAAGAAGATTAACATTTAACAGGGATGAGAGGTGAGAGGGAAAGGGAGAGAGAAGGGAAATTGCATGGTAATGGAAGGAGACCCTCAGGGTTATATAGTGGAGGAGGTAGAGAGAGAGGAGGGGAGGGGAGGGGAGAGGTGGGGAGGGGGGAGGGTGGAGGACGGAAAGGCAGCGAAGCACAACAGACACTAGTATGGCAATTTGTAAATCAATGGATGTGTAACTGATGTGATTCTGCAATCTGGGTATGGGGTGAAGGTGGGAGTTCATAACCCACTTGAATCAAAGTGTGGAATATGATATGTCAAGAAATTTGTAATGTTTTGAACAACCCACAATAAAAAATTTAAAAAAAAAAAAAAAAAAGAATGAACACAGAAAACCAACTGTGGCCTAAAAAGAGCTATATGCTATTAAACTGCAAATCCAAACTGAAATTTATCATAACCAAAAAAAAATTCACAAGGTATCTAGGAATAAATATAACATGTTATTATTTACTATTATTAAGCAATAGATTAATAATAGTAAATTTTATAAAATTTTACTAACAGAAATACAAAGAACTCTAAAATAATTATAATGAATACATTTATGAAAGGGAACATTCCATGTTATAAATTCCTCAAATCAATCTCTAAATTCAGTGTAGGTCTTCAAGCTTGTATTTGTTAAAGAATATCTATACCTGGGTACGGGTATGAATATAAACCACTTTAACAATTACATGGAAAAACAAGGGGGCAAGAATAGTCAAGACAGTTTTAGAGGAAGAAAATGAATTACAATGGACATTTCTACATCAGAAACTGACTTCTGAAGGTAAAATGATTAAATGACTCAGATTTAAGAGCCAAAAAGCAACATCATGCTTAATACTGAAAGTCACAGACTTTGGTAAAGGCTCCTAGATTTGGGGCACCTGCCCAGGTTAAAATAAAAATAACAATGATCCACATATAATAATAATAATATTTTCAAACAGTAGGAATAAATGAGACAACCTAAAAGCTTCTGGAGATATACAGAAGGACTATAATAGAAGAACTGAGAACCAGAATGACAACAAATGCCAACAGTAACCCTCTAAGAAGACAATATAATTCATCTAACTTCTAATAGAAAAATTGCTTCAAATCTAGAATACTATGTCCAAATTATCAATCAGATAAGAGAGTAGATGTCAGGAACAATCCATGGGTTGTGTGTGAACTGTGTTGTGCATTGTAGCCTAGTGAGGGGATAAGTCTGGCATTGGGAACTTCCCATGACACCCCCACAGGAATTGATCACCTGATTCAGGTGAACTCCCCCACCTCAAGCTCTGCCAAAGATTCCACACAGCACCTGAGATGGGTGTGACCTACCAAAATGCCAATCAACCTGATGACCACAAGATATCACATAGCAAGACTCCACCCTTGAAATCTTATTCCTGCCTTTGATGTAACCCCTTAAATAGACCACTGGAGCCCTCTTTCCTTTGTCTAGTTCCAGTACCCATGTGGACTAGATCTATCAGGGGCTCTGTTTTTAGGAAATATATTTCTGACTACTTGTGTTTTGTTCTTCACTAATTATTTGAGACTTTTCCCATGTGGCTTACACCATCCTTGGCAGGAAGACAAACCCACCCAATGAGACACTGGCCGTCGCCCCTGTTAGGTAGAAATTAGGTCATTTGTCAGACATTGAAAATTATGAAATATTTCCTTCCATTGGAACCTTCCTCAGGCAGCTACCATCAGTGAAAAGGACATACAAGAGATCTAGAAACAGAGGATCCAATATCATAGAGCAACACAGTAAATTCCATGATAAGGGTGTACTCCTAGGAAGACAGTTCTGCAGTAGGCCTAAAGAAGGAACAGTCAAGTGGGCTGGGGTTGTGGCTCAGCGGTAGAGCGCTCACCTAGCACATATAAGTGCTGGATTCAAACCTCAGCACCACATAAAAATAAGTAAATAAAATAAAGGTATTGTGTCCAACTACAAAAAAAAAAAAAAAAAAAAAAGAAGAAGAACAAACAGTCAAGATTAGGACAGCAGAAGGCAAGGCTTCAGTATAGATATCTTCAAGAAATAAAAGGGAATTGCTTATTTGTATAATGTGTCTGAGAAGAAAAAGGAATTGCTAAATTAACATTTGGTGGAAAGCTTGTGATAAATAGGTATGAATTAAAATTTAAAAACTAAGCCATTAGGGCTTAGTGGTAGAGCGCTTGCCTGGCATTCTTGAGGCCCTGGATTGAATCCCCAGAACTGCAAAAAACAACTAAGGAATGTAAAGTGGCTACTTACTTCAGGGAGAATGAAAAAATGAAGAAATGCAATTAAAACAAACTTTATAGCACACTATGAATATTAGTATCATCATAAAAAAATCTCAAAGAGGATTTAATGGCAGATTATGTGGTAATTACACTGGGAAGAAGGAAAGGAAGTGAACTGGTTGAATAGAGGGGACTAAGAGACCTGAAGGTTCATCTTCCATGATAGGAAATAAGTAAATTGGGGAGAGGGGAGGTCTAGGGGTTGAACAAGAGGAGCTTAACCACTGAGCCACATTCCCAGTCCCCCTTTTTTTAATATTGTTTTTGGAACAAGGTCTCACTAAATTGCTTGGGGCCTTGCTAAGTTGTTATAGCTGGCTTTGTACTCATGATCCTCCTGCATCAGCCTCCTGAGTTGCTGGGATTACAGGAGTAGGCCACTACACCCAGTTAAATAGAATCTTAATAAATAAGAGAAAGCAGCACAAATATATTAAGAAATATGTAAATAAATGAAATGCCAGAAGAAAGGATCAAAAGTTTAAGTATCTTTCTCTAGGGAAACATTTGGAGGAGAGAAGAATTAGAATTATTTTTGTTATATATCTTCCTAAAATATGTAGGCATCATTTTCATGAAAATACAAAATGATCTTGCAGTACAAATGTACAGTCCAACCTTGTGCTCCGAGGGGGATACTTTAGGACCTCTCTCTGTACAACTGTTCTCTCTTTCTCTCAATCCAATATCAAGCCAGATTTCAGCTGCTACAGCTAACCCAACTTTGGTCTCTTCTCCTAATCTATGAAGAAATGTTATACTCTGCTCCAACTCTAGCTTTCTTCAGGACAGTTGGGAACTGTTCCAACCGTGGGCAATTAAGAGGTACACCAAAAGAGTTCATTCCTGTCAGGGATAATTGTCTGAATGCTGTTTGTTGTCTATTATCCAAAAATGTCTGTCTCAGATATTGTATCTAATTTTACAGCGGGATGGCTAATTCTATACTAATTATTCCTATCAACATGGCCAAAGAGGTATTATAATAAGCCTTAAAAAATATCTTCAGGATAAGTATTCAGAACTGAAATTACCAATCCAGAATAATGTGCTACTTTCATTGCCTTTAGAGTATATTATAGTAAGCTGTTCTCAAAAAAATAAAAAAAAAGTTTCTCAAAAAAAAGTTTCTACCAATTAAAGTTTATATTAATTAATTAATACATTAGCATGGGAACATACAACCAAGGAGATTTTCTGGGAAAAAAAATGAATTCATTTGTTGAGCACTGTCCCTCAGAATAAATACATAATTAGGAAAGAAAAAAATAAATTTACAAAGTGGGGATAAAGTAACATTTCCTTTTTCTACAGGAGTCTTCTTTTTCCTTACCTTCTGAAAATGTAGAAATATCTCAAGTAAAATAATACATAGTTACCAGCTAATGAACAAACAAGCACTCATAAAATATCAATCTCACAATTACGAATATGAGCAGGTAAAATGGCTTCTGACTTTACAGACAAGCCCTTTAATGAACAAGCATGTCCAAGTACCACTGTGTAGGGAGATGGAACACAGACAGACAAATGGATAGCTGGATAGACAGATAGGTTTCTAAAATAAATAAAGAAAATGTTTGTGGATAGAGTAATTTAGGATTTCTTTATTTACCGTTCCATCTTCCATCAGCTTCAGACAAGAACCAAAATCTGCTAACCGAATATGTCCATTCATATCCATCAATATATTGTCAGGTTTGATGTCTCTGAAAAAAAAAATGCAGACATTTAATTTTTAGTTGAGAAAATTAAAAATAATCAGTTGGTTAGTTAAGATAAAAATATCAACTTCTTTTTAAAGTAATACTCTAAGAAAGTCTATTCAATCACTTATGAGTTCAACTTTAGGATCTGATTCATAATTCATATTGAAACTTTTTTTTCTTTTTTTGGGGGGAGGGGGTTTACTGGGGATTAAACCAAGGGGCACTTTACCACGAAGCTACACCCATAGTACTTTTTATTTTTTGAGACAGGGTTTCACTAAGTTACTGAGGCCGGCCTCCTGAGTCACTAGGATTACAGGTATTGCACCACCATGCCCAGCTTAAAACTGTGTTAAATACATACAATTTCAGTGTTTTCCTGGATATAAAAAGTACTCTGGTAATCTTATTATGTTTTCTTTACATTTTACACAGATTCCAATGTGGCTATGGTAGGCCTATTACCGTTTTATAGAGAACGTCAAAATTACCTAATAGTCACAAAAAATACTATCATCTAGCCTGTGATATTTTACAGGGAAAAAATACTTCCTAGACCCTGAGCAAAACTACAGATAGACAAATTCTTAAGTACAGTAGGTCACAAAGGAATTGCTTCATAAAACTGATTTTGCAAAAGAACTGAATAAATATATAATAGATTACCTATATTATTTAAATATACTTAAATAATGTAGATGTTAATGGCTTATAAGACATCAAAATCTAGATAATAAATTATATTATACCAGTTTTCAATTTTTTTTTTGTTGCATTTAAATGCAAACTTTGGGAAAACAATCACATATAAAATGATTTTGTAAAGAAGAGTCTCAGGAATCCAGCAATAATGTTTCTTATCACATTCTAAAAATTGTAACTGAGTAAGAAAGAGATTAGTTCCTCCAAATGTTCCCTATTTTAAGAGAATAAGAAGAGAATCTTCTAAAAACAGCTTATCTGCTTTTAAAAAAAATTCTATTGCCATGGGGTTAATAGAAGAATAAAGTCATTTGAACCTGAATGATAACACTACAGGTTTTTATCCCTGAGATTTCCCACATATAATGTGGATATAACTGTAGTATGCTTTTGATCACTGAAGACATCACAGCTTGGCAAATTATGGCCCATGGCTCATCCAGCCTACTGCCTGTACTGGGCACAAAGAAACTTTCTGGGGTAATGAAAACATTCTTGATTGGGACAATTTTTTTAAATGGGGGAATAAGAACTATCATTAAAAATATGATATTAGAGTTTTGTGGAGGGGATTTTCATTCTTAACTTATTCAGATAGTTTTTATTTCTTCTAGGGTAGTTCACATTTTTCTAATAAAATGCAAATTTTATTCATTTTTAAAAATTGATTTGAATAGAGGTTAATAATATTATGAAAAAACAGCCCTAAAATTCATTTGGAAGAATGAATCTCATTTGAAAAAGTGAGAGACCCAATTCTAAACAAGGAAAGTGATTCAGGAAGTATCAAAAAACCTGATCTTAAATTATAATATACAGCTAAAGTAGCAAAACCAGCATGGTATTGGCATAAAAATAGATACAAAGACCAATGGAATAGAATACACAGAAACAAACTCAAATGTTTAAAGCCATCTAATACTGACAAAGGTACCAAAAATACATGTTGGAGAAAAGACAGCCCTTTAAAAAAAATGGTGCTAGGAAATCAAGATGTCCATATGTAGAAGAATGAATTTATAGCCCTATCTTTCTCCCTGCACAAAAGTCAAATCAATATTAATCAAAGAGTTAGAAATGAGACCAGAAACCTAGCAACTGCTAGAAAAAAACATAGGGGTAAACAATCCATCATATAAGTGCAGGCACTAATTCCTCAACAAGAACTCTAAAGCTCATGAAATAAAAACCAAGAATCAGTAAATAGAATACCATCAAATTAAAAAGCTTCTGCACAGTAAAGAAAATGATTAAGAGTCAAGAAAGAGCCTACAAAGTGAGAGAAAATCTTTGCCAGCTATTCCACTGACTGGGGATTTTTTCCCAGAATATATAAAGAACTTTTACTATCCAGAATATATAAAGAACTCAAAAAAAAAAAAAAAAAAAAAAAAAAAAAACCCTCAAGGCCCCCCCAACAAATGGCCCAATCGATAAATGGGCAAAAGAACTAAAAACACACTCTCAAAAAGAAGAAACACAAATGGCCAACAAAAATATGATAAAAATGTTCAGAACCTCTAGCAATTAGGGGAATGCAAATGAAAATTACACTAAGATTTCATACCACTTCAGTCAGAATGAAATTATCAAGAACACAAACAGTAATCAATGCTGACAAGGATTGAGAGAAAAAGGTACATTTTTACATTCTTGGAGGGTATGCAAATTAGTACAATTACTCTAGAAAGCAGTGTGGAAATCCTCAAAAAACTAGGAATGGAACCACCATTGTGATTCAGCTACCCTGCTCCTTGGTATTTATCCAAAAGATCTAAAATCATCACAATATACAAATACAACCATTTCAATGTTTATAGCAGCACAGTTCACAATAGCCAAATTATGGAATCAATCGAAGTGCCTAACAAGAGATGAACAGATTAAGAGAATGTGGCATATATACACAATTGAGTTTTACTCTACCATAAAGAAGAATTAAATAATGGCATTTGCTAGTAAATGGATGGACCTGGAGAAAATCATGCTAAGTGAAATAAGCCAGACTCAGAAATCAAAGGTCAAATGTTTTCTCTCATATGTGGAAGCAAGAGCAAAGCAAAAGAAAGGTGGCAGTTGGCCAAGAAGATTGTATATCATAATGATACAGGAAACATCAGTGGAGTACAAGAAGGAGAATAAGAGAGGGAGGGAGGAAGAAAGGAAAAAGAGAATATGGAATAAATTTAACAAAATCATGTTATATTCATATATAAAGGGTGCAAAAGGATTTTCACATTTATGTATATGTAGAAGAAAGGAAGTTTAGTAGAGGAGGGAGAATAGGAGAAGGGAGGAGGGGAGGAAAAGTGGGGCCTGAAATCAAATTTCTTCATGTATGATTTTGGCAAAATGAACCCAAATACTATAATTTTAATGCTCTTTAAAAAAAAAGGAATAATACAGTTAGATTCCCATCATGATAGCTTCTGTTATTTCCCTTATATTTACTATAGTTTTCCTTCTAAGCTGCCGTCCCCTTACAACAGAGGAAAGACTTCTTTTCCCTTTTTGTTGGGTTTTTCCACTATCTTGTCAAACTGCGTTGAGGTTAGAAAATATACTTGGTACTGGCTGTACTCCTATCAGTGCATTCTTCTTTATAGAAGAATTACAGCTCATTCCTAGAGAGAAAAATTAAAGCATGATATTTGGGAAGCAGACCCGGGATCTCAGGCTGTAGAGTGACAACTGATAAATAATCACAGGCTTCACCTTCTCTCATAATGGAACTCATGCTTTTATATAAAGCTAATTATATCAGAGCATTACATCAGATTATTTTGGTTTGTCTTTATTCTCTTTATTCTAGAAATTGTTTCTCCCAATGAAGAAGAAAATAAAAAATAGAGGAAAATGAAAACAATAGTTATCTAAAAATAGAAGAGTAATTTGTTTAAAAAGTTGTAATGGAAAGAAATGCTTACATAGAAAATTTTAATATGTAAAAAGAGATTAATAATGAACATGAAGGGCAATTAATAAAAGAAATACAACTGTATACAATAGTATACAAAAACATTAAACCTCACAAATACACATGCGACAAGCATTAAACAATTACACACGTGGGGCACAGAATTAATGGCAAATGTAACTAATTGGCATTACATACCAATGTAGTATATAAAAGTAGAAAACAGAAATCCCCATGTTTCTTATTTTCTTACTCCTTTATCTGCACCTAAGATCTTCTTAGGTGAAGACATATTTATCTCCATTTTTTCCAGAAGCCATAACAAAATGACTACACTATTAAAAAGGAAAAACCCCAGAAGTAAATGTGAGAAAAGATAACAGAAGATAAAAGGTGAACTTGCTATTGTTATCAGAACAATACTGACATCAGATCAATATTGGCATCAGATTCACCATTTTAGGTCAGGAACCATTTTATCTAGAGTTTCCAAAGTTTTGATTTGAGGCAACGCTACTTAACTTCCCATAAGAACATGTGCCTGCTAAAAGAAACGATCAACCCCACCCCAGCTTAAACTCCTAAGCAGCTTACAATCAATCCCACCACAGTTTAAACTTATGAGATTCCTCTTGCGGGCTATAAAGCTGCTCTGTGAGAGCCAACAGGCTACTGCTCTCCTGGGAGGCACGGCCTTGTTGGTATGCCTCCTGCTACCTACAATAAATCTCTTGCATGGGATTCTGGTGTGTGGCGTGGTCTTTGGACTGTTATGTGGACTCTGCAAGTGTACTTTCACTTGCGATCTTGGAAGATGGAAAATGTATGTATGATAAATAATACACAGCAAAGAAAGATAAATGATAATTGTCCTCAAGTTGGAAAAAGAAAATAAATTAACTTGATGTACCATTTGATCTGTCTAATAGTAGAAATGTGATTGTTAAGAAAGGCCTTACATTTGCCAGTAAATGGATAGAACTGGAGACTATCATACTAAGTGAAATAAGCCAATCACAAAAAATCAAAGGCCTAATGTTCTCTCTGATGTGTGGATGCTAGCACACAATAAGGGGAGAGAAGACTAAACATTCATTGGATTAGACAAAGGGGAATGAAGGGATAGGAAGGGAGGTGGAAATAGGAAAGATAGTAGAAATGAGTTGGACATTACTTTCCTATGTTCATATATGAATACATAACCAATACACATCATGTACAATCAGAAGAATGGGATGTTATACTCCATATATGTATAATATGTCAAAAACACATTCTATTGTCTAAATAATAAGAACAAATTAAAAAAAAAAAAAGAAGAGGAGAAAGAAAATCCCAAAAACCCAATTTAAAAATAGCAATAAAGCCAGGTGTGATGGTGCATGCCTATAATCCAGTGGCTCTGGAGCTGAAGCAGGGGGATTGCAAGTTGAAAGCCAGCCTCAGCAACTTAGTGAGGCACTTAGCAACTCAGCAAGACCCTATCTCTAAACAAAATATTTCTTTAAAAAGGGCTGGGGGACATGGCTCAGTGATTAAGCACCCCTGTGTGTGAGAGACCAACCTTGAACTTGACTGAGTCACACTCCCCGGCTGGGTGCTGAGGTGCTCAGTCACAGAAATGTGGCAGAGCTTTCCCCACCCTTCTTGGGTTCGAGGGTCAGTGTCTAGAGCATGGGTGTGTCTTGCTATAGCACCATGAGTGAAACTATGCTCACCTGTTCCTTTGTAATATAACCCCTTGCCCTGTTTAGGATAGAATCTTCCATGGAAGTGCCTTGTGTGTGTTCCCTTCTCTAACTGTGCCCTTGGGTGTGGCCTACCCAGGTGTCAGTCAACCTGCTGACAGTGGACATCATGAAGATAGACTCAGCCCCCTGAAACCTGACCCCTTGCCTCATTTGAATAGCTTCTCCTCAATAAAAGGGGTCAATGCGTGCTCTCGCTCTCTCTCTTCCTGCGGACCCTTAAGGTCAGTGAAGCCATCACAGTGACCCCAAAGGAAAAGGTATTGTGTCTCTTGTGTGGTTATTTCATGCAGCCCAGTTAGCCCGGTTTAACTGGAGTGACCCCTGAGCCTTTTAGTCTCAAGAACAGAAACCCAGCACCTGTGTGTTCAATCTTCAGTATTGGGGTCGGGGGGAAGCAATAGATTCAAATAGACATTTCTCAAAATAAGACCTAAATGGCAGACAGGTACATAAAAAGTGTTTGACATCACTGATCATCAGGGAAACACAAATCAAGATCACAATGAGATATTGTCTCTCCCTAGTAAAAAAGCCAGTATCAAAAAGTCTAAAGATAACAAGTGCTGGTAAGAATGTGTAGAAAAGGGAATCTATTATATGCTCTTAGTGGGAATGTAAATTATCTCAGCCATTATGGGAAACAGTATGGTTTCTCAACAAACTAAAACTACCACTACCTCCGATTCATCAATCCCTCTACTAGTTCTATATCCAAAAGAAATGAAATCAGTAATGTCAAAGAGACATTGGCACTCACATGTTCATTACAGAATTATTCACAATAGTCAGGAACTGGAAACAATCTGAGTATTCATCAATTGATGAATAAAGAAAACATGGCACATAAGCACAGTGACATACTATTCAGCCATTAAAAAAGAAAAGAAATCCTGTCATTTACCACAATGTGTCTAGAACGGAAAATCATGACATTAAATGAAATAAACCAGGCACAGAAAGACAAGTCCATATGATCTCACTTATATGTAAAATCTAAAACAAAGTTGATCTCAGAGAAGTTGAGAATAAGAATTGTGGTTATAAGATGAGGGGGGAAGGATGGAGAAAGGTTCAATAGGTTCTAAAGTATACTTAGAAGCAAGAAGGTCTCATGTGGAGACCATAGGTAATAATTATGTACCATATATTACAAATAGCTAGAAGAAAGAATTTTGGAAGTTTTTACCATAAGAGAATGATAAATGTTTGAGGAAATAAATATGTTTAACCTGGAAAAAAAAAAAGAAGAAAACTGGATGAGGAGGAGGAGGAGAGAGAACTCAAAGCAGCAGCATGATTGTTAGGTACTTGGTATATATAGAAGGAAAACACCATGCATATTGGACAAACAACTTAAAAAACAGAGGCCCTTACTAAGTATAGGAAAATAGTACACCAGAAAAGAAACACACTTCTTGGCTCAGTAATAAATCATATATACAAAGTCTCTATCATATATTAACTACAGAATAAAGTAAAAACAGAATCAGTGAGAGAATGAAGGAGAAAATATAGAAGGGACACAAATAGGTACATCCTTAAATAACATAAGAGGTAGTCAATAAACATCCTATCAAACTGTCCAGAGTTTTAAAATCTTGAAATATCTGGAAATAGATATTGATATTAGAGATATGGGGTTAAATACCAGAAAAACAGCTTAAAGGAATTCAATATGTGTGCCACTAATGAGCAGGCATAAGAAGTGTGAAATGGGACTACTTTTCAATGTTATCTTTTATTTCAATTAACATACAGTATTTCTACATATCTGTGAGGTACAATATGATGTATTTTGATTCCTGTACACATTAAATAACATTAATTCAGAGTACATAGCAAATTCATCACCCTAAACTTTTATTTCTTTATTTTATTTACATTCAAATTACTCTCATCTAACTATTTTGAGATATACAATGTATTAGTATTAATCACATTCCCCCTGTTGTGCCTTAGAACCAGCACATATTCCTCCTAGGAATATGTAATACTATATCCCTTGAGCAATCTTTTCCTCCTCTCTCCCAACTATTCTACTCTCAATTTTGGGGATCAACTTTTTTTTTATAAACCTTTTTTATTCTAATTGGGTTTCATTTTTACTATATACAGTATTAATTGAAATTAATTTAAAATCAAAGTACATATATAATCTCTGAATCATTTAATCAAATAATACATAAATTATTTAACTAAGCCACTGAAGCATCTGAAGTCATCAATATTTTTAGTTAAAACAATTAATGAGAACCCAGATCATAAATAAAAAACATAATGCTACAATAATACTAATCTATCTCTGCTTGTCCAACATAAATAAAATTATAAATTTAATATGTTGCCTACTGACTCAATGCACATCCTCACTCATTTTATTCCATTGCTGAAAGTCTCTCTGCTCTTAAAATGGTCAGTCTTTAGGCAGATGGAAACTTAGAAATCCTCCAGATTAAGGAGGCCTGAAAAAGATGAGCTACTTTCCCCTAGTTATGTTATGTCTGAAAAAAAAAATTAGGTCTTATTTTTACTGAGGGAAGGATTAAAATGCTGAAAAGAGACAGAATTTAAAGAATTCATAAGGTGGAGGAAAAAATGACTTTTCCATCTAATTTAGGCACTGAATATGACCTAAACTACCAAGCATTTCGAAGACCTAACATACAAATTCATGAACTTTAACACTGCAAGGCAAAGAAAAATGTCCTTCCTCCTTTCTTAACAAAAGACTGCATCTTGACCTTTTGTGGTTTCCTTTTTCCTTAAAGATTCTCTATCATTTTCATTTAAATCTAATTTTACAGTGGACAAAAGAAAAACGTTAGAGAGAAGTAACATAAGATATGACTGAAAATGGATTTAACCCATACAAGAACAGCCCTAGATTTTTTTTTCCACTCTAAGTTTTTTTTAAGTATGGGCAAAGTGAACAGAGACCACAGACTGACATTCCCACAAACGCTTGTGGGTCTGGATAAGTCTGCTGAACAACACCCATCATCTGAGTAAAGAATACTCTTAATTATTTCACAAGAATGTTCTCACTAACATAACAAGCATACATAAATACTTCATTCAAATTTGTGGGGGGGTAGGGTAAAGGAACTGAAAGAACTCTCCTGTACACTGAGTACAAAGTAGGTGACACTAACTTAACTGACAGTACCTTCAATCCCCAAAACTTCTCTTTCAATCATCTAGAAGAGACAGAATCAAAGAGAAATAGGTAGATAAACATTTATTTATTCTCTCTACAAATAATTTGATCACTGAATCAAGGTTTTGGCATCTTAAAATGCTACCTAGAGAAAAAAAGACAGAGGTCTCCTAAAAACTGTTTTATGCTCAGTATTTGATAAAACCTCTCTAAATAATTAAAAATCATAGATACTAATTGGGTTTCATTTTTACTATATATAAGTACAATCTTTTCAGTTTGAAACCTACAATGACTTCCATGACATCTGTCACTGTTGATTATTCTCCCAACTATACCACTTTCTCCTATTTCTTCTCTTAACTCAGATGAATTTTTTCCAGTTTCCTCTTGTTTGGATGCGAGATGTCCCCCAAAAGCTCACCTCTGCAAAATGCAAGAAGGTTCAGAAGAGAAATGATTGTGTTAAGAGTCTTAACCCAGTCAGTGAATTAATCCCTGATAGGGATTAACTGAGTGGTAATTGAAGTGGTAGGGTGTAGCTGGAGAAAGTGGGAACTGGGGACATGGTTTGGGGGTATATATTTGTAAATGGCAAGTGGAGACCGACCGACCCCTCCCTCCCTCCCTCTCCCTCTCTCTCTCTCTCTCTCTCCCTCTCCCCCCTTTCTAATCATCATGTGAGCTGCTTCCCTCTGCCATACCCTTCCACCATGATGTTCTGCCTCACACTGAACCCTGAGGAATGGAGCCTATTATCTATTGGTTAAGACCTTTGAAACTGTGAGCCCCTAAATAAACTTCCCTCTGGACAGTTGTGCCAGTAGGGTCATTTAGTCACAGCAGGAAAAAAGCTGACTAAACCATCTCTCCTGGCTCCATTTTCCAAAAGCATGATTTCCATTCCCCTAATGGTATCCTTCCCTAAGACGTACTAAAATGAAACACTCTACTTTTTTTTTTTTGGTGGGGGGTGGCTCACTCAGTGATACTCTCCTTGGAGGTGCCTGTCTTTTCCCAGACTTAAAGTTAGTTGGTCCTGGATATCTGATGGATTTTTTTTTTTTTTAAATCATAATTTCTTTGTATCTTTTCTCTTAGTGGTGCTCTAGGTATTATAAGCTATAACCTTATTTTCTTTTTCCTTCTCATTTTGAGACAGGGTTTTGCTATGTTGCCTAAGCTAGTCTCAAATGTACAATCCTCCTGCCTCAATCTTCCAAGTAATTAGGAATACAGGTATATACCATCACACCTGGCCACAACCTTATTATTCATAGTCCACTTAAAAATACTTTTAACTACCTTACAAAAAAGAAATGTTAAAACTCTGTGGTTCTACATCTATCCCTTCACAATTATTAAACAGATATTACCTAGACATTCATTATAAACCCCAAAAGGCAATATTATAACTTGCTCTGAGTAGTCAGATGTTTTACGAATTAATAAGGCAAAAATTTACAGTGTTGTATTTATCTAAATATTTACAATTCTGAGTGTCTTAGATTCCTTTCTGCATACTCAAGTTTCAATTTACTATCATTTCCCTGAAGCCTGAAGAACTTCATTTAGCATTGTTTGCAGGTCTATTGCAATAAATTCTTTTTTCTTTTTCCTAAGAACGTATTTCACTTTTATTCTTTTTAAAATATTTTTTGTAGTTGTAGATGGACAGAATGCCTTTATTTTTATTTGTTTACTTTTATGTGGTGCTGAGGATCAAACCCAGTGCCTCACATACGCTAGGCAAGTGCTCTGCCACTGAGCTACAGCCCAAGTCCTCACTTTTCTTCTTGAAGGATAGTTTTACTTGATAAAGAATTCTTAGTTTACAATCTCCTAGCTCCAATACTTTCTGATGAGAATTAATCTCTTAATGAAATTGTGGTTTCCCTATAGGTAATGTGTCTCCTTGATGATTCCAAAACTTGCTTGTTTGGGCTTTCAATAGCTTCACTATAGACACTGACATGGCCTTTTTTGCATGTTCATCTTCTCATATTCATTAAATATCTCAAATACATTAGTTTGTATCTTTAATGTGATTTGAACAATTTGGGGCCATTATTTCTTCAGATTTTTTTTTTCCTGTCCATTGTTGTTCTTTTCATTCTGGATCTCAAAAGTACAAGCACACAAATCTTTTGGTATTCCCAATAGGTCCCTGAAGTGTTATCACTTTAATCTTTTTCTCCCTGTTCTTCAACTTTTAATAATTCATATTCATCTATCTCCAAGTCTATACTTTGTTATCTCCATAGTTTTTACAGAGAAATTTTTCTTTTCAGATATTGTATTTTCAATTTCCATTTGATTTAGAAATTGTTTGTGTTTCTCAGTTAAGGTTTCCTATCTTTTCATTTACCATGAGTAGATACTTCAATAATAGTTACAACAGCCACCTGAAGATCCTTTTTTGCTAGTTTCTACCTCTGGGTCATTTCAGAAATAATTGGTATTATTTTCTCTTGGAAATATATCACATTTTCATGTTTATTCAGGATATTTATGGACTATATCCTGAAATACTGGGTAATTATGAACTATATCTTGAACACAATGAATTTTAATGGTTGAAATCTGGATTCTTCTATTTTTCTCCAATTAGTGGTTTGTCTGTCTGTTGCCCCCTACCCTTTTGCTTTATCAACTGATTTATCACATTGAAAGTGCAAACTTGTTATTCTAGAAGTTCTGGTCTCAGTTAATATCTTTTCTCTTTTAGATGAGCAGCTTCAAATCAGAAATGTGGGCCCATAGATTTTAGATCCCCTCTATAGTAAACACAATTTCCCAAAATTCAGCTTTCATACTTCAGGAGCAATAAAGACTGAAGTTTTTCTAACTGTGTCCAAGCCACATTGTTTATCATGTTGTCTTCACCCAAACCTAGACCTAGAGCTGCAAAAAAGTAACCTCCTTTCACATGCCTCTTCTTTTAGTGTACATTCCTATCAGTTCCACCTGCTTCTGCTTAGCCTCTATTGCTTTTAGGATGCTAGTTTGGTTTTGTTTTGTATTTATTTATTTGTTTGTTTGTTTGTTGTAGTTAAACAGAATACCTTTGTTTTATTTATTTATTTTTATGTGGTGCTAAGGATCAAATCCAGGGCCTCCCACCTGCCAGGCAAGAGCTCTACCACTGAGCCACAACCCCAACCCCACTAATTTTGTTTTATACCCAGATTTTTAGTTGTTTTCTGTGAGTGTCGAGAAAGATCTCACTCGTTCACAACCCCTCCTTGGACATTTGAACTACTACTGTGTTTTCTAACAGATGCAGCCAATCTATATCTAATAAAGCACCTTTGGCTTTTAAATTTCATGGATGTAACAATAAAATCTCTCATTCTACAATCTCATCTAGACTCTTGCTACTCCCCTGTCAAGAGGAATTGTTCTGGTTAAACCTGGACAGCCTTATTTATGACTGCGCCTTCAACTGTGAAATTGAGACTTGATGACTTTCAAGGCTAGGACATAAAGATATCATGCAATTCTTTGTTCTCTTGGGGCACCTGTACTTGGAACCTAGTCATAATGTTGATAAGAAACTTAAGTAGCCCATGGAGAAGCCCCAGGCCCACAGCGCTGGCTGACGCCTAACCCAACTGATGGGCAGCTAGGTATGTAAGTGAGACATCCTGGTGGATCTTCCAACCCCAAGTGGGCCACTAAAACTCATGCTACACAATGAAGAGACAATTAGTACCAAACTGCAGATTCGTGAGCAAAAAACGTGACTGCTGTTTTATATTAGCCTCTGTGTTTCTGGGTGTAGGGTGGACAGAGATGGTTGCCTTCTCTTTCAATAAAGGGCTTTGCTCCAGATATCAGTCAGATCCTTCAGAGGAACATTTGCCTTTCTTGGAGCAGGCCATATGCACTGAATGACTTTATTAGAAATACATTGGCTACATCATCAGGCCATTTTGACCAAATTACCAAAAACTCAGATGCAATAGCCTCTTCAGAACTCCAGTTGGGGCTGACTGAGGTTTTGGTCCATAGTGTAATCCTGCTTTCTTCAACTCCCTTCCACAAGTATTAATCCCTATTAAATATCCTGCATAATACATACTGACTCAGTGCCTACTTCTGAAGAACACAGCACACTATGTAGCAATTGATAAGTGGAATAACAGCACAACAAATTCCATTTTCTGATATTAGATGGAAAATAACATCTGGCATTCAGATCCACTCTGAGTTAGTGAAATCTTGCAACAGCCAGCCAATCAGATACCAAATACTTTTAATAAAGGAAGTGAAAGGACAGGCAAAATATTAAATGACAACCCATGAAAACTGAGAAAGTGACAGAAATGTTTAGATAAGATGAACTCTAAATTATCACTGTGAAAGCATTATTCAAATTTCTAAGTAACACTGAACTTTAAAAAAAGCATTATTTTAAAATAATAAATCAAAATTAATATTTATAATGATACATATTTCATTTATAACAATTAAGAATTTTTTAAAAGCATTCCAAAACAATGACTATATAAAAAAGGAAGTCAGATGCATCATTATTACAAATATTATCCCTATAATAGTAAAATGTGAGTTTAAAATTAATTCATCTACAAAGCAATAGTTTTTAATTCTGGCTGGACATCAAAACTGACTAGAAAGCTTATTTAATCATATTAGTTGGGACTCAATTCATACACTGAAAATCAGATTACTGCATAGCAACTGATCAATAAGAACTACTAATTTAAGGCATGCATTTCTCTTTCCCATCAGCAGCATGTCTCTCCCAATCAGTTCCTTCTTATTGTTTATATGGGGTAGAAGAAAGGATTCATATAAGAATGCTTTTATTTTCTGTTCTTCCTACTCCCCTTCACATATACATACAGAAAAAATTACCATACTGCATTGTGATACACCACCACTTTACCTACAGGTATTAAAAAAAAAAAAAAGCCTCATGCTACATTGTAATACTACAACCAAACTGCATCTTAAATAAAAAAATCAATAAATAAGACGGCATCAAATTAAAAAGCTTCTTCACAGCAAAGGAAAGAATCAAGAACGTGAAGAGGGAGCCAACAAAATGGGAGAAAATCTCTGCCACCTGCTCCTCAGATAGGGCATTAATATCTAGGATACACAAAAAACTTTTTGTTTAAAAAAAAACCCTACTCAATAAATGGGAAAAGGAATTAAACAGACATTTCTCAAAATAAGAAATCTGAACAGTCAATAAATATATGAAAAAAAATGTTCAACAATTAAGAGAAATGCAAATTAAAACTATACTGACATTTCATTTCATTCCAGTCAGAATGGCAATTATCTAGAATATGAGTAATAATAAATGTTGGCAAGGATGTGGGGGAAGGGTACACTTATATATTGTTGGTGGGACTGCAAACTGGTGCCAACACTCTGGTAAGCAGTATGGAGATTCCTCAAAAACTAGGAACAGAACCACCACATGACCCTGCTATTCCACTCCTCAGTATATATCCAAAGGATTTAAAATCAATACACTATAGGGATGCAGCCACTGCAATGTTTATAGCAGCACAATTCACAATAGGCAAGACATGGAGCCAATCTAGGTGCCCTTCAACAGATGAATGGATAAAGAAAATGTGGTACATATACACAACTGGAGTATTACTCAGCCATAAAGAACAACTATTTTACGGTATTTGCCAGTAAATGGATGAAACTGGAGACTGTCATGCTAAGTGAAACAAGCCAGTTCCCAAAAGTAAATGTTTTCTCTGATAAGCAGAAGCTAATCCAAAATCAAGGGGGGGGAGGGGGCTTACAAAAAAGAATTTAAGAAAGATCAGTGGAGTAGACAAACGGGAATGTAGGGAAGGGAGAAAGGATGAGATAGGAAGATAGTGGAATGAATCCGACTTAACATTCCTATGTACATATATGAATATACCATAGTGAATCTCACCATCCTGTACATCCACAACACATTATTTAAAATAAAAATAAAACACAAGTAAATAGCAGAAAGATCAGTAGAACACAGGGAAAGAAACAAGGGATGGGAGGATGGGGTAGGAAAGAGAAGTACTGGGGATTGGCATAAAATAAATTATATTTTATGCTTTTATAATTATGCCAAAAGAAATTCTATTATCATATATGACTAAGTGTCCAAAGTATTTAGGGTTGAATATTGAATAACTATGAATGCTTTCTATTTTCACTGTTCAAGGGCTGGGGACATAGCTCAGTTGGTAGAGGGGTTGTCTCACATGCATAAGGCCCTGGGTTCAAGTCCCAGAACAACAACAACAACAAAAAAAAAACAAACATTTTTTTACTGTTCAAAAGCCCTTAACTTAATGATGTAATAATATATAATCATAATAATAGTATGTCCAGGCTTTTAAATAGCTAAATAAATAAATAAATACTCTTAATTTTTCAAAAGAAATGGTATATCGGTAATAAAGAAAAGTTACACTAGTAAAATTTTGTCATAGATACCCTTTTCATTAGTTGGAAACTAGAATTCTTAATGGGAACACTAATTTGGGGCTCATCTACAATTTAGAAAAGTTATTGATAAAATTCTCTCAAACTTCTCAACTTCTCTTTTTCCATTGCATATTGTCTTTTTTTTTTTTTTTTAAGAATTCTATGTGAAAGCAGGCATGGTGGCACATGCCTATAATCCCAGTTACTGAGGCTGAGTCAGAAGGATAGCAAATTTGAGGCCAGCATGGACAAAAGGCTAGCCTGGGCACCTCAGCCAGACTCTGTCTCAAAATAAAAACTAAAAAGGATTGGGGATATAGCTTAGTGGTACAGTGTGCCCAGGGGTTCAATACTCAGTATGAGGGAAAAAAAATTCTGTGTGAATAATAAAAAATTAATGATCATAAAATTGCAGGTACTGTAAAATAATGGTGGCTGTCCAAATCCTAATCCTTCAAAACCCATCCAGACAACAATCAACAGTGAAAGCAACGCAGGGACAACACTGACAGCATAACTCAAAGAAAGATTACCATGAAATTCAAAGTTATGTGTATTTATGGAAATAACTATTTGAATATATCAAATTCAACTTTAGAGGAAATTGGCTGAAAGAGAAAGAAACTGTGAGAAAAAGAAGAGCAGGGAGCCAAGGTATGATAAAACACAGATTAAACCACTAACCACCATCACTGAAAAGGTCCTATGATGAGTGAGTTGGCTAATACAGAACAATTCAGGAAAGATAAATGAAGAGGACACTGGTCTCTGGACTACCTTTACAACTTTCTGTAAATCTGAAATTATTTCAGAATAAAATGTTCACTTAAATAAAAAAATATATTATGAAGCAAATTTATGTAAATATTATATTATGATCCTCTATCTTGTTTTATATTAACATGTCTCCATGCTTACTATATGACAAATATTTGTATTTGGATAGACAACATATTACTAGAAAAATCAACTTTGTAAAACTGTATTAAGAGTCAATAGTATTTGATTTGTGAACGATTTCTTGGGAACTGTAATGTTTGTAATAAACACCAAAAGACCAAGAATTTTCAGGGGTCCTATGATCTTGTCCCTCTTCTTCAATTGCTCTCCCTACCCCTCTTCCCATGATCTAAACCTCCATCCCCTGGATAAATCCAAACTGGCCAAATTATCAGCTATTAAACAGCAAAAAAAACACTACTTTCCATTCTGAGAACCACACCTTTAACTATAACCTCCAACTGTCCTTTCTTGCTTAAGTCTATAAAAACTGTCTTTGTTTCCTAAGACAGTGTTTTAGTCAGCTCTAACTCAATGGGACTCTACTAATATGCCATAATCTTCTGACTTTCATTTTGCAGATTATATTTACTTCCATACTGGGATATGGTATAACACTGGTCTTGGTGGTAAGATTCAACCACCTTATGTAAACAGTTTTACAATAATACTGATGTGGACAATCCAATGTACGGGGAGATTCAATTAAAGCCTTCTGAAGATCCAATAAAATAATAAAATGAAGGATGTTTCCCCCAAGTTTCTTTTCTTCTATTTGTTTATTCTGGTTTAGATTTTTTTCACTGTATTTTTTTATTTGTTCTTTTTAGATATACATGACAGTAGAGTGCATTTTTACATATTATACATACATGGAGTATAACTTCCCATTCTTGTGGTTTTACATGATATGGAGTTACCCTGGTCATATATTCATACATGAACATAGGAAAGTTATACCTGATTCATTCTCTTCCTATTCCCATCCCCCCCCATCCTTTATTCCCTTTTATCTAATCCAAAGAATGTCTACTCTTCCCTCCCCTCCCCTTATTTGTGCTAACATCCAAATATTAGAGAGAACATTAGTAGGCCTTTGGTTTTTTGGGACTGGCTTATTTCACTTAACTTGATAGTCTCCAGTTCCATCCATTTATCAACAAATGCCATAATTTCATTCTTCTTTATGGCTGAGTAATATTCTCTGGTTTAGATTTTGATCTTTTTTTTTATGTTGGGATCAAAGGCTGGTACATGTTAAGCATGTTCTATCAGCTACACCACAGCCCTTGGATTTTAATCTTAAAGGTTTACCACAGATTAGAGATCCCTGACTATTCCATTCACATTTAAGAGCACTGTGCTAGAAAGGTTATGGAATAATCTGTATAGTAAGCTGGTTTTGCTCCTTCACTGGGAAAATATCTGAACTTCACAGTTGCAGATCTTTCAACTGGTCTGCTTAAAATTCCTCAGAAAAAAAAATCTCCCAATCTCTTGCCTAGAGGGCATAAGCCTGGCCATTGCTATCTTTAGACTCAAATGTGGATTGTAATGAAAATAAATAAATAAAATTTAAAAAAAAAAAAAAGAATCAAATGTGGATGGGGGCATAGCGGGTGGTATCAATATTCAAAATGTAAGATTAATTCGTCCAGTAAGTCCCCTATGTTTCCATGGTAAATTTGCCCATACCTGGGTCCTCAAAGGATTTAGAGAACCTTTATTTCACCCTCTCCAGAGAGGAAAGCATTTGATTCTTTTTTTTTTTTTAATTTTCTTTCAACAAGGAAAAGCAAGGAGCAGTTGCCCAGCTTCCACCAGGAAGATGATATGGGTGTCTAAAGGTCAAACTCTCAACCAAGATTCTTATCAAGATTTAGATTCCCTCCCTCCCAAAGTACTTAGTAATAAAAATCCTGTTTTTTGAGGAATCTGCAATACAGAATCTAGTTGTTTCTAAACAAATTAGGTTTGTTTTGAAAATACCATTATGAAATCACTAATTTAAGATTTTCCCCATTAAATATGAAATTTTCCCATCTTTGACCAGTGGTAACCTGCCCAAATTTGACTCCTGAATCCTTTTGACATGACACTAAAAAGTTTTTGCTATTTGGAATGATGAGATGTACCAGGCTCATATTGAACATTTCCTACCTCAATCTGGAATTAGTCATTCCCAAGAAACTTGCCCCCATCCATAGGAGTAGTAATATTCAAGGACCACAATCTGTTCATACAGACGATCACTGTTATTGCATTGGTCATCGTTTCTTGTCTTTTACATTGCTCTGTGTGTGTGTGTGTTGTAGGGTATGTGAAGATAAAATGCTTCAGAAGTTCATACTGATACTTCCAACTGAATTCAGAACTATAGGTTTTTAGTAATACTCTTCTGTATTATATCAGCATGTCTTTTCATCTATACCAAAAATCCTGATTCTTAAGGACACTGGGAATGACATAATTAGAATACTCTATAAAGTATGCTTAAAGTTGTGTATTTATTTTACATTATATACACAACAATCTCAAAATAACAGTAATTATACTCACCACTAATTTGTTTACTCAAAACAATTTGAAAAAAATTAAATAAATTGTTCCCAGTTGTCACTAGCTACTTTTATAGTTATCCTATATATTTGTTGTAAGAGCATATAGCCATTCTTCTTTACCTTTTTTTTCTGCTTTTCTTCCACAAAGAACCATTTAATGAGAAACACCAGCCTTCATGCTATTTTGCCTCAGGCCACTTTGATTGTCTGATTTTTCTAGTAGACAGATTCGGCAGGAAGAATTCAAGGAAACAACATATCCCAAGTTCCTGGAACTTGAAACCATTTGTACATGCCCTTTATACCTGAAAGTCAGTTTTATTCACATTTCTTTTCTGGAATACCATAAATATTCAGTGTATTTCTGTCATAAATCTTTTTATTTTTATCAGTTGAACTGATAAAATATTTTTCTTTTATATAAGTCACTTCTTCATTTTATCCCCCAACAGGATTTATACCTTCTTTCATTTAAAGGTTAAGAGTTATACTAGAATTTTTTTATGATCTTTTTCCATTGTGTTATATACTTCTTAAACACACTAAACATTCATTCATTGAATATAACAACTAAAAAAATTGTTTTAAACAGTTGCATATTTTAAGGCATTTAAGGAGGAAAAAATAAAATTTATAATAAAAAATTTACCATTTATTATTCTTTTCTATTCTTTCATGAAAATTCAGATTTCCTTCTGCTATCATGTCTCCATATTTTGAAGTATGTTCTTGAGAAATTCTTGGGAAGGCCTGGCACAATGAATTCTTTTGAATTTCCAATATCTGGAAATATATTTTTTCTATGTTACAAAAGGAAATTGTCTCTAGGTTCAGAATTTGAGGTTGATAATTTTCTTCTTTTCAATAGTTTGAAGATGCTATTCCACTGTCCCTATGATTTTGATGAGAATTCTGAAACTTTTCAATTGTTTTCCCCCACACAAATGGTGTTCTTCTCTAGATGTTTTCAAGACTTCTTTATCCTTCTATTTTCACGCTTTGATTATGATGCACTATTTATGGTTTCCTCTTTATTTTGATGTATTAGATATGGTTTCCTATTGATTATAATACATTAGTTGTTGTTTCCTATTGATTATGATGTATTAAGTGTGGTTTCCTATTGATTATGATGTACTAAGGGTGGTTTCCTATGATTATGACATATTAGATGTGGTTTATTGTTGATTATGATGGGCTAGGTATGGTTTCACATTGATTATGATGAACTAGGTGTGGTTTCCTAGCATCTATGCTATTTGGGATTGCTGTGATTTTTTTACATTAAAAATTCAATTTATTTCTCCAAACATGAAAACTTGGGGACTTATTTTTTCCGCATAGGATAATTTCCACTGATTCATATTCAAATTTACTGATTTACTCTTATGTTCTTCCTGTGCTTGAAGCCTTTCAGTGAATTTTTATTCAAAATGCTGTGTTTTTCTGTTTTCAAATTTCTATTTGGTTCTTTTACAGTTTATTTCACTGCTGAGATTTTTCTATCGTTTCCCTCATTTCAAATGTGAGCTTTCTGTTTTGTTACTTCATGGAACATACTTAAACTAAGTGCCATTTAGGTCTTTATCCAATAATTCTTATGCCTTGGTTACTCTAGGATTGCCATCAATTAAACATTTTTTTCCTCCTGAGACTGAATCATAATTTAATTAATTTTTGATGTATTGTATACATTGTGAATGTTACATTGGGCTCTGTCATAAAAGTGTGAAAAATAAGTGTTCTAATTTTACCAGTCAACCTACTTGAACTTGTATGTTCACACATATCCTAAAATATGAACAAACCTTGAGAACACAACATTAAGTAAAAGAAGCCAAGACAGTCAGAAAAGACTTTGTTACATGACTTCATTTATATGAAATTTCCAGAAAAGCAAATCTACAGAATAGAAAGTAGGCTAATAGTTGCTTAGGACAACTATTAGAAGAAAACAGAGAAGAGGTTAAAGGTACAGGATTTCTTCTGAAACAATGAAAAGGTTATAACATGGATTGTAGCATTGGTTGCATGTATCTGTGAATTTACTTTAAAAAATATATACTTTAAATGAGTGAATGTATGCTATATGAATTATGGCTCAATAAAGCAATTTAGAAAGACTATTTACACTGAAGAAAGAACTGAAGAAGACCTTAGAAGATGGAAAGATCTCCCACATTGTTGGATAGGCAGAATTAATATTGTTAAAATGGTCTTACTACCTAAAGCATCACATAGATTCAATGCAATCCCCATCAAAATACCAATGACATTCTTCACAGAATTGTGGGGGGAGTGGAATTCATTTGCAAGAGTAAGAGACCCAGAATAGCCAAAGCAATCCTGAGCAAGAAGAACAAGACTGGAGGTATCACAATACAGGATATCAAATCATACTACAGAGCTATAGTAACAAAAACAGTATAAAAGAGACATAAAGACCAATTGAATAGAATAGAAGTCACAGAGACAAACCCACATAGAAAGAGTCATCTGATACTTGACAAAGGTGCCAAAAACATATGCTGGAGAAAAGATAGTGTTTTTAAGAAATGGTTTTGGGAAAACTGGATATCCATATATAGGAAGACTGAAACTAGATCTCTATACAAAATTCAATTCAAAGTGGATCAAAGACCTAGGAAATTAGACCAAAAACTCTGCAACTGCTACAAGAAAATGTAGGCTCAATACTCCAACATACTGACACAAACACTGACTTCCTTAATTAGACTTCTAAGCACAAGAAATAAAACCAAGAATCAAAAAGTAGGACAACATCAAATGAAAGGCTTCTATACAGCAAAAGAAAAACAATTTAGAGTGTGAAGAGAAAACCTAAAGAATGGGAAAGGATCTTTGTCGTCTGCACCTCATATACAGAATTCATCTCCAGGATATATAAAGGACTCAAAAAACTTAACACCAAATAAATGGGCAAAAGAACTAAACAGACAGTTCTCAAAAGAAGAAATACAAATGGCAAAAAAAGGTATCAAAAAAATGTTCAACATCTCCACAATAAGAGAAATGCAAATCAAAACTACACTGAGATTTCATCTCACTCCAGTCAAAATGGCAATTATTAAGAATACAAATAATAATAAATGTTGATGAATATGTGAGGGAAAAGGTACATTTGTACATTATTGGTGGGACTGCAAATTAGTACAACCATTCTGGAAACTAGTATGGAGATTCCTCAAAAATGTAGGAATAGAACCACCATATGAGCCAACTATCCCACTCCTCGGTATATATCCAAAAGATCTAAAATCAGCATACTATAGGGATACAGTCCAATTGAAGTTTATAACAGCACAATTCACAATAGCCAAACTATGGAACCAATCTAAGGGCCCACCAACAGGTGAATGGATAAAGAAATTGTGGTATATATACACAATGGAGAATTAAGAAGAAATACAAGAAGAATATTATTAAGAAGAATAAATTAGGGCTGGGATTGTGCCTAGCATGTGTGAGGCACTGGGTTAGATTCTCAGCATCACATATACATAAATAAAAAATAAAAGTATTTTTTTAAAAAGAAGAAGAAGGGTGCTGGGGTTGTGGCTCAGTGGTAGAGCGCTCGCCTAGCATATAGGAGGCCCTGGGTTCTATCCTCAGTACCACATAAAAAATAAATAAATAAAAGATATTTAAAAAATTAAAAAAGAAGAAGAAGAAATTATGACCCCTGCTGGTAAATGGATGAACTGGAGACCATTATGCTAAGTGAAATAACCCAGATCCTGAAAGACAAAGGTCGAATGTTTTCTGAGATGTGGAAGTTAGACCAAAATAAGGAGGAAGAAGAAGGCAGGCAGGCAGGCAGGCAGGCAAGGGAGTGGGGGTCCATGAAAACAGAAGACAGATCAATGGAGTAGAGAAAGGGGATTTAGGGGAAGTGAAGAAGGAAGAGAAAAGAGAAGAACAGTGGAATAAATCTGACCAAATTTTATACATATATGAATATACCACAGTGAAGCTTACTTTTATGTATATCCACAAGGCACTAATTAGGAAAAAATTTAAATAATTAGAAGAAACAACAGTATAGTAGAGGAAAGGGAACAGGTAAAGGAAGGAGTGGTGGGGAAGGGGAAATAACTGGGGACTGAATTAGAGCAAATTATATTCCATGCTTATATAATTATATCAAAATGAACCTTAATATTATGAATAATTAAAACGAACTAATTTTTTAAAGAGCACACTGTAGCAACTAGCAAGAAAGAAAGACTATTTAGAATCTAATCTCACAACAATTTTTAATGAAGATGAACTGAACACCACTGGTCAATTATACAAAAAGGTAGAGAATTTTCCTTTTAAGATCAAAAATGTTTGAAGAAAAGTGGTGAAACATGATGATCATTATTATCCAAAGTACATGTATGAAGACACGTGAATACATGTGTCTTCATATGAAGTACATGTATGAAGAATTGGTGTGAATATACTTTGTATACAACCAGAGATATGAAAAATTGTGCTCTATATGTGTAATAAGAATTGTAATGCATTCCACTGTCATATATAAATAAAAAAAAAAATTTAAAAAGCAGTAACATAAATGACTATTATTAATATTAACTATCAAGGATATAACTAGTGCTATTATAAATAGAGCTAATAAACAAATTCAAAATCTTCAGATCATTTTATAAAAGTGTCTTTGAAGGCTTTAAAATGGAGAAGAAATTCTGTGTTGTTTTTAAAGCTGTTAAATATTCTACCACTATAGATACCTATGTCTACTAAGAACCTTTTTTTAAAAAAAAAATACATATTTTCTTTAATAAAATAACAGATAAGTTATTTCTTTGTTTATATCCAACATAAACAAATAAACTGGTCTTCTAAAAATTGTATATGTATATCTAATTCTCTCTATTCCACAATCTTAAAGTACTATATACCTTATAATTTTCTGTGATTCTAATAAGATCCTTTTAGTTTGAAAGAAACTGTGTAGCACTGTTTACAAGATGATATTGTAAGAAACTACTCAAGAAACAGAAATCAAGGGAAGGCACACAGTGTCAGCTGGTAACATTTTGGTACCAGCATCAACATTATGATTATATCTACAGATCATCAATGTGGTGCTAGAAAATACCACCAAAGTCCTAATCTTTCCCCCTCTGTAATCTAAAAGTAAAGCACAATATAATCAATACAACATTGTAATTAGCAGGATTTTGTATTTGATTATTAGCATTTTAAGTTATAACTGACAATCTGAACACGAAGTGTATTGCTGAGTTTAGTTAATGTTTAGAAATAACCTGGGGTTTTTGTTCAACCTACAATTAGGACTTACTTTATCATAACCCAACATTTGTCACACATCCCACTTAATGATGTCAAGTCATTAGAAATTACTTCTACCCCCAAATTCTAAATTTCAGCAAATAAATGATTAAAGAGAAAGCATACACCCTTAAAATGTAAACTGCCTCTTCAGCAAATCAAAAATTAGTAATGCTGGAATTCAAACTTTAAGTCGAAAATTTATGTACATCTATGGCAAAGTCTAAAATCTGAGTTTACAGATTATCAAAAGAAATGTGGTGTTGTGGCTCAGAAGTAGAGGGCTTGCCTAGCCTAGCACGTGTGAGGCAATGAGCTCGATCCTCAGCATCATATTTAAAAATTAATTAATTATATTAAATTTTTAAAAAATCTCCTTGAAGATAATGTTTTTTAAAAATGGGGGGGCAACCACTTTGTTAAAAACACAGGAAAGGATAACCATATTTTTATAACATTGTTATGTCATGGGCTGGGGCTGGAGCTCAGTGGAAAAAGGCTTGCCTAGCACACATGAAGCACTGGGTTCAATCCTAAGCACAATATAAAAAATAAAATAAAGGTATTGTGTCCATTTATAACTAAAAATATTTTTTAAAACATTGTTATTTCATGGGGCTGGGGATGTGGCTCAAGCGGTAGCACGCTCGCCTGGCATGCGTGCGGCCCGGGTTCGATCCTCAGCACCACATACAAACAAAGATGTTGTGTCCGCCGAAAACTAAAAAAAAAATAAATATTAAAACATTGTTATTTCATTATGTTGTATTTTTTATGTATTCAAGTGATATCTTTTACATTAAATTGATGGTAAAATATAATTTCTGAACCTTAATGGCCCTTCCCCTGTATAGCTTATTTCCTTTGCCCTTCTTTTCCTTAGCTAAGCTGTTGAAATACCTTCTTCCTGTCATGGACAGGAATCAGGTGTCCCTGATTTGTTTGTTCATCTATTGTTCTATATTATTTTACATCTCTTTCATGTTCAGGTATATAGTTATTACAGCTTTTCTTAAAAACTTATTTTGTCACTTCATCTGTATTATTACAGTTAATCTTCAAGTAATTTCTCAAAAAAGGGGGATATTTCCTCCAATTCTATTTGTGTCTTTCACAGAACAGAATAGCTAGAATATTGGAAAAACAGTACAGACTGAACAATAAATCTACAATGAATGTATTTATAAAATGAAAAATAAGATATATATCTGTCCAACTTGGGGACCTGTCTGTGAGGATGTTTCCAGAGATGATCTGGGTGTGAACTAAGAGAGGAAGGCCTGTCCTGAATGTGGGCAGCAACATCTAAGAGGCTGGAAGCCTGGATAGAACAAAAAAAGCAGAGAGGTAAACTCTGACATGCCTACAAGCTCAATTCTTCTTAAATAGGTATATTATTTTGCTGCTCCTATAAGGGCCTAGGGACATCAGACTCCAGATATGTTGACCTCTGAAAGCAGACTCACACAGGTGTCTCTCCAGTGAGCTTATAGGCTTTCAGCCACAGACTTGGGCTGATCATTGGTCCTTCCTCTTCTGAGGCTTCTGGCTTCTTGGACTGAGTATCGACAGATTTCATTGGCTTTTCCCCTATTCTATAGCTTGTCTTTTCATCCTATTGCCAAGGTCTTTCATAGAGAACACATTTTTAATTTTGATAAAGTCTTTTCATTTTTCTTTTATTAATGATACTTCTGTTGTCACATCTAAAAACTCCTTAGGAAATCCAAGAACCCAAAATGCTCTCTAGCATTTTCCTCTCAAATGTTTTACAGTTTTACTCTGTACATTTAAATCCATGATCCGTTTAACATTAACTTCTGTATTTCGTTAAGTTTGTTTTGTTGCAATGCTAAGAATCAAATCCAGGCAGGACCATACACAAGCTAGGCAAGCACTCTACAACAGAGCTACATCCCCACTCTATTTTCTTGCCTGATTCTAGCATATAGAACCTGCTGAAAATTATCGTTCTTCCATTTAATTGCTTTTGCACCCTTGTCAAAATCATCTGGGAATACTTATGTTAGTCTATGTCTAGATTCTTTCTTCTATTCCATTGAATATGTATTTATTAATCCATAATTAGCAATACTATCTTGCTTGTGGTGATGATACAATAAGAGTTAAAATCAGGTAGAGTGATTCCTCCTACTTTATTCTCCTTTTTCAAAATTCTTCTAACTACTCTAGTTCTATTGCCTTCCCATATGAAATTTATGTTTGTCTTTATCTACAAAAAAAAGGGTAGGTTTTTTATGGATATTGTATTAGATCTATATATCTAGTTGGGGAAATATGACCTATTTAAAGTATTTCAAATCTGTTAGTCACTAATTATTTTTAATTTCTCTAAACAATATTCACCAGTATTAGCTAATCTGTTAATACTGTATTTCTTCTCTCCTCAATCCCAATGCATCCTTTCTCTGCCTCCTTAAAAAGAGCTGAGCTGCTGGGATAATTCTCAGAAAATAATAATTGTCCCTTGTGAGTATTTGTAATACCATAACATCTTTGGGTTTCTCCAAAAAATAATGAGGAAATAAGTTTGTAATTCAGCAGCTAGTCAATTAACACTTTAAAAAATACCTTTGGGAATCTTTTCATCTTTACAGGAAAACTATATTTTTCAAAGTTCCAAGTTACTGTAATCTCAATGATAAAACATGTTACTTTGAAATCTAAAATTTAATAAAATATATGGCGGGGGGAACTTCTAGTTTCCAGTCTAGCAAATAAGGAGCTCAGAAGTCACCACTATGCCCTAATAATAACAATAACAAACTAGAAAAATCAATAATTCTTAGACACATAATACAAGAAAGTCACAAATTTTTGCTCCCAATATTGGAGTGAGAGGGACAGGCAGAACAAAGAATCACAATTGAGCAGAGCCAAAATTCACAAGCAAAAACCTTGCCTGAAACCAGTGCTTGGTTAGGAAAACTTAAAAACTGCAACTGACATTGCTGGAGATTTGTAGATAGCCTGAGAGATTAAAAATTCAGAAAAGCCCAGTCATATGGAGATCTCACACTTTAGTGAGTCTCACCACTAGGAGTTCAACCAGGTCCTCACAGATAGTATTACAGAAAAATACTCATCCTTCCAGCAGAGGGAGTGGTAAAGGTACTGTTTAGAAAGAGAGAGAGAGAGAGAGAGAGAGAAACGCCAGAACATTTTCTTTTTAAGAACAGCTGCCCCAAGAGAACTATTTCACCAAAGTCTAACCTGCAAGGGTTTTATGAAAGCACAACCTACATGGGAGAAGAGAAATACCCACTACAGTCCCCTCAAGCCACTCTGTCTCAAATAAGCAGTTCAGTAGCATAGCCTCATGAAAAGATGGAGACTTAATCAGGACTATAGAATATTCTTCTCCTACTCACAACACATCACATACACCTTACCATTGCATCTCAAGAAGACAGTATTCTGCCATTCTTTTACCCAGTATAGCTTATCTACTTTTCAACAAATAATTACAAGGCATACTAAAAGACAAAGAGACCAAAAGACTGAACAAGCATCAGAACCAAAGTTAGATATAGCAGAAATGTTGGAAGTATGAGATGAGTAATTTGAAAAACTATTATTAATATGTTAAGAACTTTAATGGAAAAAGGAGATACAATGTAAGAGCAGATGTAAGCACATAGATGGAAATTCTAAGAGTCAGAAATGTGAGAGATTAAAAAGAAAACTGTAATAGAAACGAAGAATGCTTTCGATAGGCTCATTAGAAAACTAGAAAGTACTGAGGAAAGAACCTCTGAGCTTATCACAACAGAAACTTTTAAAATAGAAAACCAAGAGAAGCCAGGCACAGTGGCACATGCCTATAAGCCCAGCAGCTTGGAAAGGTGAGACAGGAGGATCACAAGTTCAAAGCTAGCCTCAGCAAAAGCAAGGTGCTGGGCAAATCAGTGGGACCCTGTCTCTAAATAAAATACAAAATAAGTCTGGAGGATATGGCTCAGTGGTTCAGTGCCCCCAAGTTCAACTTAGAAGGTACCAAAAAAGAAATAAAGAAAGAAATAGAAAACTAAAGAGAAGGCTGAAAAAAATGATAGTCAAGAATTGTGAGATGACAAAAGGTGTAGCATGTATAATGAGAACATCAGAAGGAAAAGAACAAAAGAAAAGCAACATTTAAAGCTATGACTGAGAATTTCCCAAAATTAATAGTAGACACCAAATCATAGATCCAAGAAGCATAAAGAATATCAAGTAGGATAAATGCAAAAACACAAGAACAAAAATAACCTACATGTACATATATCATTTTCCAACTATAGAACATCAAAAGTAAGGAAAACACCTGAAAGAAACCTGAGAGGTTGGGGAGGTTCTTACCAACAGAGGGACAAAAAATAAGTCATGACTTCTCCTAGAAACAATGTAAGTAACAAAGCAGAGGGAAATATTGAAGGTTGAGAGAAAAAATAGGTCAACCTAGAGTTTTGCACCTTGAAAATTTATTTTTCAAAGTGAAAGAGAAAGACTTACTCAGACAAACAAAAGTTGAGGAAATCTATTACCAGTAGAAATGTGTTGTCTAACAAGAAATGTTTAAAAAGGAAAAAAGTTCTTCAAAGAAAGGAAAATGTTATCGGTCAGAAACTTGGGTACATAAAGAAAGTAAAAGCACGGAACAATGAATAAGTGAAGGTAAAATAAAAAATTTATTTTTCTTATTCTTCAGATGATCTAACATAAGCTAGTTCAAAATAACAGCATGAATGTATGTGAATATGAATTTTTATATATACATGAAATTAATGATATAAGGGATAGGAAGAAGGAATTAGGATTATTTTTGCTATTATAAATAACAAACAACATGTGTTATTTAAAAAATGAAACTGGATTAGTTCCACATAGAAATTTCAAGCTCAAAGACAATCACTAAAAAGTTTTAAAGGTAGATAATATGGATAACAAGAGAGAAAACAGAATCTCATAAAATCAGTTTTATTCATAACTGTCAAAACTTGGAAGATTATAACACAATAATGATAACATTTTTAAAACCCTGAAGGCAATCACCATGTCTCTTGGTAGGTGTTATGTTTTGGATATGAGGTATGATTGAGTTGTAGCCTTAGTCTAATAAGTGAATTAATCCCTCATGGAATTAACTGAGTAATAACAGGATGCAGGTGGGGTGTGGATGGAGGAAATGGTTCATTGGGGGTGTGGCTACTGGGATGTGGAGAGTGGAATCTCTCTGCTTCCCAATCACCATATGAGCTGTTTCCCTCTGCCACACTCTTCCTCCATGATATTGGGCCTCACTTCAAACCCTGGGGACTGGAGCCAGCTATCTATGGACTGAGATTTTTAAAACTGTGAGCCCTTAAATAAACCTTTCCTCCTCTACAATTGTTCTGGTTGGGTCCTTTAGTCTCAGTGGTGAAAAAGCTGACTAAACAGTAGGTAAATGAACTAGTATATATCTAGACAATGGGATATTATTAACTAAAACAATATGAGCTCTAAAGTCACAACAAGATAAAGACGATGCTTAAACGCATATTAGTAAGTGAAAGAAGCTAACTAAAGAGGTTACATACTGTATGATTTCAACTATATGACATTTTAGAATAGGCAAAATTATGTGTAAGGAATAATAATAAAGAGTAGACAGAGACAAGGTACAGAGGCAGGAAAGTGGCAGAGTGGCTCCTTGTCCAAGCAGCCACATTTATTTATACCAATAGGTTATATTAGGTCATTAGTACCATAACTACAATATTGTTTAGAGTATCAGTAAGGTTGCTTATTTTGCAGTAATATTTCACAATTACAATAAGCAATGTTAGGATCTTTGGGTAGTTCTCAAGAAAGTCCATTGTATGAAGTTACTGTTAGGTGGCCAGATCCAGGAGCACCAGAGCTTGGTCAAACATTGTAGTTATCAAGCAAGTTCCTTTATTCCCAGGAGCTATGTGCCTGCAATCAAGGTTGAGGCTTGATGAGGCAATAACGCAGAGGCTTCTCAGGGCATTGCCATACCAGCTAGACACTGCACATATATTAGCTATATAATTAGATCCTAAGAAAGATTGCAGGGCATTCTAAGGGTGGGAAACAGCGTGTCTGTTACCCAGCCCCCTCCCCAGGAGTTTTCTCGCCAGGGGAATGCTTCCCGGTACATTTCCACATAGTTGTAGAATCCCTACAATTATGAGCTAGTATTAAAAAAAAAAGTGATGTTCAAGGATTAGAGGGGATGAAGAAATGAACAGAAGGAGCACAGAAGACTTTTAGGATAGTGAAACTACCATCTATAATAATATAGAAGTACACATATGTCATTCTGCATTTGCCAAAAACCACAGAATGTACATGAAGAATGAATCCTAGTATGAACTATAAACTTACGGTGATTATGATTTATCTATGTAGACTCATCAACTATAATAACTCTGGTGAGGGATATTGAAAATGGACATGTGTGGGAGTGGGGAAAGGAGGATTTTTTAAGAACTTTATACTTCTCAGTTTTGCTACTTTCTATTGCTCATTTATCTCTTGATAAGTCTTTTAGCAAATTTCTTATCGAAGTTTTTGTGCTATTAGAATATCTATATGTAGTTTTATAAATAAGTATGTAAATAAATTTATCTTTAAAGAACACATGAAAAACAAAAGTATTTCCTTCCTTAAATATATCCTGTCCCTACTATTCCTTTCTTATATTCTCTAACTCCCACGTGAAGTTCTTAAATTATAAAATATTTAGAAAACTTCATAAAACTTTATGACAGGAGCTTGCCAAAAACAAACTAAACTAAAACCACCAAACACTCCATTGCCTGAAATCAATGGTAGCTTATAAGCTCCTGAAAGATCAATAACATGATACATGTTCTATGATAAGGGCCAAATCTGAATTACAAATAAATATCCTATCAAATTCAACACGAACTCTCTTTTTAGCCAAACTGGTTTTCTTCAAAACTGCCTTTTCTTGCCTATGTGCTCCTACTTTTCTCTTATATATATTGAGAATGCCTTCCTCTCTGCCAACACATAGTCTTCTCATCCATCAAAGTTTAGGAAAACATGTTATGCAAAGAGCATGAATCCTGGAGTTAGGCTGACTTAGATTTTCATCTAGGCCATGCTATTTACTGACTCATGTCTCTGAGTCTGGTTTTCTCATTTATAAAATAGAACAACAGCCATTTTTAGATGATATCTAAATAACAGAATTATTGTTAGAATATAGGTAAAGTCCATGGGACAAAGTAGAATTAATTAACCATCAGAACTAAATTTGTTATCCCAATTTGGCTGACTGTAATTTGTTCATATAATTCATTTAGCAATTCAAGCCTGAACTCACTACATCTCTTACACTTTTGTCTTAAGTGATTATTTATTTTAATTCTTATTTCTGTCTTACATTTTATGTCTCTAAACAGACTGGTAGCTTCTTAAAAGTCAGGACTATACCATACCTATTTACTATTCCACATGGTTTAACACTATGCTCTTTACAAAAGAAGAGTCAATAAATATTTCCTCAATGGAGTCTTAGTTGGAAGTAGTCTATTCAGAAAACTGGAAACACATTTTGAAAACATTAAAAGTGTATTAACACACTGGAACATCCACTGAAGGGTAAAGAAAGAGGTAAAGACAGAGGACAAAACAACTTGGGAGTGGGCATGGAATAGGTGAGGGATAAGAAAGAAAGAATGTGTATACTAATTCTGATAACAGGAAAACCATAGATATTTAGAAATTTAGCCAAAAGAAAGGCTTTGGAGAGTGTGAGAACTTTCTAAGTGACGATAACATAGAATTCTATAATATCGGAGACACTCAACAATGGAATAAAGAGGATTCATTTTAACAGTAGGTACCTTTTAAAATTAAAGGCACCTAAGCAGAACTCAGTGTTGATACAGTTTTTAATCCACATGACAATATCAGAAAGATAGCTGTTACCTAAAATGCTATGTTGAGAAGAATTATAACACTACGAATACCGTCAGTAAAAAAGGGTGCTATGATCACTTAAGAATCTGTCACAAGCCTGGAAGAATACAGAGTATCACAAATACCTCATAACTAGTATCCTCAAACTAGAGGAATAATTTTCTGAAACAATCATTCCTCATCAAGAATGTAGACATGAACTGGGTCAAGTCTTTCTAAACTCCTCAAGTCTACGACTCCATGTTTACTTAGTAACCAATATTCTGTAAGGATTCAATAAAATGATATTTTCATATATTTAAATAATAGTCCTCAGCTAGAAAACTGAATTATTGTTTAAGCAACAAAAAAAGCATTATAGTTTCTCATCCTGTAATTCACTTTTTGAGACCATAATACCAGTTTTTAAGCATCTTCCTGTCTTTATTTTTGGTAAAAATTTGTGACTACCAGATATCAACAGAAAAAAACATACAAATAGGCAAAAGCTATATTGATATCAGTTAACTGTGTGTGGGCGGTGGGCAGGTGTTGGGAACAGAACCCATGGTTCATGCATGCTAGGCAACTGCTTTAACACTGAGCAACACCTCCAGCCCAAATAGAATTTTTTAAATAAAAATAGTCTTCCTTTATTAATGTCCCCAGAAGTTCATTACTAATTAAACCAATCAACATTTTTAAAAAATCATATCTTAAAAAACATTGAAACAGAAACTTCATCTTGCTTCCACGTACATGTTCTTCTCAAAGAACATAAAAGAAATATTCCCTACTACCCTAGAAGTGTTCTCAAAGTGAGGTTACTCAATCAGCAGCAGCAGCACCACCAGCACCAGAACCACTAGCACCAGCACCACTCCCATCAGCAGCTGTGCCAGAGATGCTAATTACCATCCCATGCAACCTATCAAGTTAAAAATTCAAGAGTTCACCCAACAATCTGGATTTTAACAAGCCCTCCAGGACTCCTGCTGCAAGCTGAAGTTTGAAAATCAGTGACTTATAAATTGTCTGTTTCCTAACACAGCAATAACCCTTTACCTACTTCCTAATCCTTCTCTTTTTCACATTTAGCATAACCCAATGATTTATCTCATTTGAATGATTAATTCACCAATAACTCTGTGATGATTTCCTACTTTCCTTTAAACCATCAAATGTTTCTAATTATTTATTATCCATAAATCATTATAAGCTATTTAGGGAGAAAGGGATTTTTAACTTATGTCAACAAGCATGAGAACAATTCTGTGTAAAAACCATTCTGTAAACAGGCCTACATTTTTCTTTTCATTCTATCCTGTACAATATAACACACAATAGTAGAGAATTTTTTTAATAAATTGTTATCTATCAAACAGCTTATAATGAAATCATTCCATGAACATAAAAACTGCCATTTTCTACGAAAAGAAATGTTTATCTCTTTTGATGGTTATATGAGTCTTGAAAGTATTTTCTTGAGAAACACACTATATAACATGAGTCTTGCTTAGCAAATGAAACTATTATTTATGGCCTAGAATTTCAGCTATGATTAATACGTAAGAATGAATGCAAGGAAACTGGCCAATGCATACTCCTTTAGAAAGGAAATCGTAAGTAAATTTAATGTAAGTGTTTTTAGAAGTGTTCTCTCAAAAATGCTGACTCTAAGTAGGTACTTTTAGACATTATACAGATACATTTATGTATAAGCAGGAACATCTATTCAGTAATGCTGATTAAATAATGACAACAACAAAATAAAATATGCAAAATCAACTATTTTGGTTGATGAGCAATGCATCTAAGACCATAATTAATAAATTTGGTAGAAAAATACTTCAGTTTATAGATATTACATGGTAACTCATAGCCAGATGCAACAAAGGACTGACTTACCTGTGCACATAATGTAGTTGATGAACTGAGTCAATTGCTATCACCATCTCAGCCAAGTAAAATCGAGCCATATCTTCAGGCAATCTATCTTCAAATTTGCTGAGCAGAGTAAGCAAATCCCCACCAACATAATAATCCATAACCAGGTACTATGAATAAAAAACATAAAATGTCCTCAATAATTAGTAAGCATGAGAAATTAATATACAATGTTAATTACTTATATGGTTAATTAAAAAGAAGTATATAAGATGATCACCAGTAGTCATTATAAATGTTTCTAAATTTCATACAGCACTGAAATAACATTCTTAAAATCTGGAGCAGAGGGCCAAGGTTGTGGCTCAGTGGTAGAGCACTTGCCTAGCATGCATGAGGCACTTGGTTCGATCCCTGGCACCATATAATGATAAAAACAAATAAAATAAAGGCATTGTGTCCATCTAAAACTAAAATATATACATATATAATGAAGCAGAGAACAACACAGGATTACTATTTGTTGTTGTTGTACTTTACAAAGTAATATGTTCATCATCTTTACCTACAACAGACCAACCTTTGCCAACATTTCACACAAGACTGAACATTTTAACTCTCCAAAAACACACTCAGAATATAGGACACTATATGTGTTGAAAAAAAATCGAATTACTATTCATCATCACTACAATTTCCTAACTTGACCTTGGATCAGTAAGAACTTTACTATATAACCAGTACCAGTCTATGGATTGAAAACCACTATGATATGGAATACAATTTCCATCATGTGTTTCACTTCCCATTTCTGATGGAGTACAAATATCAGAATGCACTTTTCTCAGGTGTATGTAAATGGCAGCCAATTAATTTTAGATATGAACCTTAATTGGGGGCAAGAGGGGAGAAGTATCCACGCCAAAAAACAAACAATAAAGCATATACACCAACATGTTTACTGGTTTCGCTAGGTTGTTAGACTTCAGATGATGTCATAGCTTTATGCTATCTTCTGGACTCCCTTTTAAATATGTATCACATATACATGTGTATATGGATATATCACTTAGCATGAAGGCTAGTAAACAGAAGTTATTTAAGCAATTATAATGACTTGATGAAAAACTAATATTATTACATGGTTATCACTGAATTGACAATTCAATTTAAAGAAACTTGAGAAAATTAAATCCTTTTTACTACTATACACAAAAATTATAAGCATAAAAAAAGATATGTTAGGGCTGGGGATGTAGCTCAGTTGGTAGAGTGCCTGCCTCTCATGCACAAGGCCCTGGGTTCAATCCCCAGCACCCTCCCCAAAAAAATGTATGTTAAACCAAAGAAGCAAATTTCCTATATTTAAAGTCTTGAAAATTAAAAAAACTCTATTTTAAATCCTATCTTATGGCTTACTTATTTACTAGGTCTAGTGTTTAAAAAACTCCACCCTTACCTTTAGAACAAGCTAACAAATTTTTATTAACATAAAAACAATTTATCATATAAACAATTTTTCTTGACAATAGAAATTAGACTATAGAAAAATGGAGAAATAAATAACTAAGCACATCTACTAATTCCACAGATATTTATAAAAGTACCTACATCTCATTTATTCAATGGGTGTACAACAAAATTCCCTGCCTTCCAGGAATTTACAGTGTTATAGAAAAGAAAACACAAATAATGGGCAATTCCAGTGTACTATAAATATTTCAACAAGAATAAGCAGAGAGGCTGCTATTGGCTCTTAAAAGAAAGAGCCTCATCTGTCAACCAGGATCATTTATTTGACTGACTTAATGTTTTGGTAAAACTGTAAAGACTATTTTCTTATAAATAAAGAGTGTATTATCTAAAATAATTAGTTCATTCTTCCCCCAATTCAATTAAGATGTCCTCTCCTCATACTTCAAGATTCCAAACACACTCATTTGTTCCTGAGCACTCTATTTTGCTGTGGTTGCCTATATCAATATCATATTGTCCTGATTAATTTCAGAGTAAAACTGAGTGTCTGACAATAAGACTGAGCAGGACTAAGCAGGTCCCTAATTGCCCCTTCATGGTTTCCAACTGAAAGCGAGTTGCTTTTAAAATATTGTTTCCATTAATCATTAGGTTCCAGGTTCTGGAGCTGCTGACTCCTCCCTTAAGCTTTTCAACAACCCTATATATGTTTAATAGGCCTGAACTTGACCTATACATGATTTTCCTGGGATGGTGGAAGTAAGTAAGGCTATCTTTTATGAGCTGAGCACAGAGGAACTCAATGCACATATGCAAATCACCATGTCAAATGCAAACCCTGGTGCTGATGGCAAGGAACTGACCAAAAATGTACAGAACTTCTGAGATTGTGTGCAAGGGCAGACTGTGTCTGTGCCAGCCCACAATCTTTGTCTATATAAGCTTTGCTTCTTACCTCCTCAAATAGCAGTTCAGGGTCCTATCTTGTGCACTGTCTTCCTTTTGCACAGGAATAAAGCTTTGTTTGGGTGTTACTGCTTACCTTTATCATTTCTTTTTTTTAATACTTATTTTTTAGCTGTAGTTGGACACAATATCTTTATTTTATTTTATTTTTATGTGGTGTTGAAGATTGAACCCAGGGCCTTGCATGTGCTAGGCGAGCACTCTACCGCTGAGCCACAATCCCAGCCCCACCTTTATGATTTCTTTCTCGAATTGAGCAAAAGAAGTCTGTTAACACCAACAACCAATAAGCCCAAAATTAGCTGTACTTTGTCATTTCCTGATTCCTGTCCCAAGTTAAGCAAAAGAACTCCATGATGACTGGTAACAGTAGGAAAGGTTCCTATTCAAAAAGTTGCTTCAAAATAACCCAATATGGCCAAGCACAATGGCAAATGCCTATGATCCCAGATACTCGAAGGCTAAGGCAGAAGGATCTCAAGTTGGAGACCTGCCTCCCCTACTTGGTGTGACCGGTCTCAAAATAAAATTTAAAACAAGAGCTGGGAATGTAGTTCAATGATAAAGTGTCCCTGGGTTCAATCCCCTACCCAAAACATAATTAACTCAATATGGCTAAGGTGTGTTTTAAAATTTTTTTAAATGTATGTATACTAATGATATTCCTAACATGGGTCAAGGAGATAATGATCCTACAATAAAGAGTTCCTACCATTTAAGAAAAGAACAAGCCAACAAAACTAGGCTTAGGGATATTAACAGATAATTTATATAACAGGAAACAATTAGCAATACATATTTAACTTCGATAATATTGAGGGAAATGAAAATTAATGCAGCAAAGAGACCATCAGAACTTTGGGGAGAATGGTAAGACAAAACACTGCTTTTGCAGGATAATATACTACAATCTTTTTGAAAAGTAATTTCACAGTATCAAAATTTTAAATATGAATGCCCCTTGATCTAGCACTATCACTCTTAGAAATCTATCAATTAAAACAAAAGCTCAAATACATCAGAAATATGAGCAAGCACAAAATTTTATTAACTTCAGCAAATCAGAAAGAATGTGAATAGCAATCAAAAAGTAAAAAGTTAAATATTTACATATACATTCTATGAAATATCATACAGTTGCCAAAAATAATAATTAAATATATGCCCGTGAGATATGTAGGGAACAAAAGCAAGCTGCAGAAAGTAAATTGTACACTAATACATATTTTATAATTCAATTTTTTTATTAAAAAAGGGGAAAAATACATTTATAGACAGAAAATGTATACAGTGTTTAAAAATGAACAGACACAACCAACATTGGTTACTTCAGAAGGATAATATGGAAAGATGAAGTTAAGAATTATTGATGTTTTATGTATAAGCCTACATTGTAAAGAGGGGAAAATCTAACCAAATCAAAAGTGACAAATGCAGTAATGTTCTGCAAAAGGGTAGAGCTACTGTGATAAAGTCAAAGGAAAGTGTTGAAAGGAATAACCTTAAGGGCTGGGGATGTGGCTCAAGCGGTAGCACGCTTGCCTGGCATGTGTGTGGCCCAGGTTCGATCCTCAGCACCACATACAAACAAAGATGTGTCCGCCAAAAGTTAAAAAAAAAATAAATATTAAAATTCTCTTTCTCTCTCTCTAAAAAAAAAAGAAAGAAAGGAATAACCTTAAATAGATACATCTCATCCACATGGGATAAGAACAGGTACAAATATGGATGAACTTGCATCCAGGAGAGAAAAGAGTTGAACTCTGAAGAAAGTTCACCCTTGATTAAATAACAGTTTTCATTTTTTCCATGAAGTAGGAACCATGGAATGCAGGTATAGGGATGCTTATTTAATGTCCCTCCATAGGTTGAAGGTAGGGAACATAACTTTTATTCCTACTTTGTGGCTACAAAACCAGGGGCAAAGAAACCAAATGATTTGCCAAACATAAATTAGATAGTTGAGCCAAGACTGAGGGTTATTAATTTTTAAGACTAGTGCCTTTTATACTCAAGAGGGAATCAATAGTCAATGAAAGAAACTAATCATGTCCACAAACTTAAAAAGAGGATGTACCAGGCAACAGAATAATAAAAAAGGAAAATGAGGATTTATACCGTATCTTTGGCAATCTTTTATTCATTCAAAATAAAGAAACAGATTTCTAGGTATAAATATACACACACCACAAGATTTTCAACTCTGAATTTCTAAAAAAAAAAAATCTATTTTAAAGTTTATGCTTTTTAAAGAGCTACGTTCTAAGGAAACAATGCTAAAACATCTGAAAACACACAATAAATAAATTTTGTACAAGAAAAGAACATTTCATAGGACAGATATACTTTTAGAAGTCATCTTAGGGATAGTAAAAAAACCTCTTTTAGTCATCTTGCTGTCAAACAAGGAGATTAACAATCTTTACAGCCTCACCTTATATTTATTCCTCCTTGCTTTGTTTTACTATTATAAAATTGCTTTAATAATTTCTATCTTCACACATTGGATTCCTGTAAAGAACTTAGAATTCATGAGTTACTAAAATTTAATACTCAAATATTAATATTCATCTTTTGAACAAATTTTAATTGCTAACTCAAAAAAATAAAATGTTTACTTAAACTATTTTCCAATTTTTTTGTCATCAAACATAAGATAACTAAACAAGATACTATAGATGAGAAAAAAGTACACTCATACATTGGTGGTGGGACTGCAAATTGATGCAACCACTATGGAAAGCAATATGGAGATTTCTCAGAAAATTGGGAATGGAACCATCATTTGACCCAGCTATCCCATTCCTTGGTTTACACCCAAAGGACTTAAAATCAGCATACTATAGTGATGCAGACACATCAATGTTTTTAACAGCTCAATTCACAATAGCTAAACTATGGAATCAACCTATGTGTCCCTCAATAGATATGAATGGATAAAGAAAATGTGGTACGTATACTCAATGGAATATTACTAAGCTTTAAAGAAGAGTGAAATTATGGCATTTGCCAGTAAATGGTTGGAGTTGGAGAATATCATGCTAAGCAAAATAAGCCAATCTCACAAAACCAAAGGCTGAATGTTTTCTCTAATATGCGGATGCTAATCACAATAAGAGGGGGGGCACTAGATTAGATAGAGGGAAGTGATGGGAGGGGAGGGAAGGGGATGTGGGGATAGGAAAGACAGTAGAATGAAACAGACATTATTACTGTATGTATGTATGTGACTACATGACCAATATGATCCTGTAACGTGTACATTAAGAAAAATGAGAAATTATATCCCCATCTATGTATGATATATCAAAATGTATAAATGCATTCTACTGTCATGTATAACTAATTTAAACAAAAGAAAATATGGGGAAGCCGGGCACGGTGGCACATGCCTGTAAACCCATTGGCTCAGGAGGCTGAGGCAGGAAGATCTCAAATTCAAAGCCAGCCTCAGTGATTAAGTACCCCTGGGTTCAATCCCCAGTACCACAAAAAAAAAAAAAAAAAGAAAGAAAAGAAAAAAATTTCATTGACTCATAATATTCTAAAGGTAAAATTTTTTATGTCAATGTTTATACAACTTAGCATTTTTACATAATGAGTTTTTCTTAAGGAAAAATGTTCTAATCATATCTAAAAATTATTCATTAACTAATGTATCTTTTTCTGAAGCACATAAAAGGCACATTTGATAGGTGTAAATATTTCTTCCTAAGCTGGTTACAGTGGTAACTAAGCAGGTAGAAGATGAAAGTCAAAAAAGTTATCTACCACAACAGCACTATAAATTATGTTATTTATTTGGCTACTTATCAGCTACCAGGATTAAAAGTTACTATGGAAAATAACTGTGTTTAATAAAATTTCCTTTTTGGTACCTGAAACTATACGTATGCATCTTTTTAATTGAGTTTTATCTTCTAATGTTTTATAAAATGTTCAGAATGTGATGACAAAGACTTCTGACTCTTAAGATTAATATAAGGCAAAGCTTCCCCAAAAGAAAAATGGACAAATTACACAAGATTTGATTATTAGTGTTTCAGTACTCTTCCAAATATTACATAACTTATTTTAATATAATTAATATTATTTTAATGTAACTAATGACATAATAAACTATTTCTCTTGGATAAATGTCTCTGAAAAAAAATGTTAATCCTAATGTCAAATGCAAAGAGTCTACAAATCCACTAACTCAGGATACAAAAAGATAAAAAGATAGTTTATGATTTTTTTCTCATCAATATTTTACAAATTTGGCTGTAAAAAAAAAACTAGTACATGAGCACTTTATTTCTCCATAAACTTTTATATTTATTTCCATATTTATAACAAAGTGCAAATTTTTCAGCAATGCATAAGTCTATAGTATTACATCTGTCTACAACCTAAAAACAGTTACAGGAGATTTCAGTCTGCATTACCTGAAAATTTTTTAATATTCTCATACTAAACGCTATGATTTTGCAAAGAAAAACTATTGGAAGTGTTTAATTTACTCTTATGAATTCTGCTGACAAATCTATGCAGATTTTATCTGCATGACACATTCATCCCTGAAATTTTACATAATTATTTTAGTATAACTGGATTTAGTTCCAATTCAAACATCATTCAACAACTGAGCAACTGACACACTGTTAAGCTCTATCCTACCACTTTTAAACAATTTCAACTATAACCCACAATAATTTAGTTGGTTTATATGATGATTCAATACATTATAAAAGAAATATGTGTCACAAAACAATATTTATTCTTACTAATTGCCATGAACTCTGTCATTTTATTTTTTATTTAATTTTTAAACACTGCTTATAACCCACTAAGTTGATTTTATGAGCCACTAATGGGTCACAACCTACTATTTCAAACACATAATTACACTCTATAAGCATGTAAGGATATAAAAAGGAAGGGTGGCAATAACAAAATTTGAACACCTGGATCTGGTCTGAAATCAGATAAACCCTATGATCATTACAGAGTTACATAAACCTTCAATTTTATTTTAGCTAAAGATAGTAGAACTCATGCCACTTAATTTCTTCTAAAGTTCTACCAAAAAATCAGAGATACTATATTAGTCATGAAAGAGCAATACTTAAAATACAAAGCTAAAATAAGATAAAAAGGTGAATTCCCACTGAAAATTCTGGAATTGGCTATTTGAAGACATAGAATTTGAGCATAAATTTGAAGCATTAGATGGACTTCAACAGGAGCAGAGGAAGAGAAAAGGGACCAGTATTAAAGGCAAAATGTAGACAAGTATAGAGACTGCTCAAGAATAGAGGATATTACATTGGGGCTGAAATGCAGTATCTGTGGAAGAGTACAATATTTCCAGCCCTGTCATTATTTATTTTGCCAAATGCTATATTTAAAACACTACTAACCATTTCCTCCACTTTTCTTTTTTTTTTTAACTTTGTGGTACTGGGGTTTGAACTCTATGCCTCACACATACTAGGTATGTGCTCTACCAAGGAATTACACCCCCAACCCTACTGTCCTGTCTTCAGTTTCCATGGCACAGTATCTTGATCTTCTTTCTTACTCTGACCATTTCCATTAGTTTTCTTCTTGGATTCCCCATCTCTGTCTTGTAAGCACATTTGTTTTTATGTTTTAAGCAATACTCAGTTTGATCCTTGTATTTAATGTTATATACAACTAGAGTTAATACTCTTGTTTGATCCTTGTATTTAATGTTATAAAAAACAAGAGTTGGCCAACATTTTCTATAAAAGGCCAGACAGTAAAATACTACTGGTTTGGCAGGCTAAGAGGCAAAAATCAAGTATATTATGTAGGCACTTTATACAATAAGGGAGAAAACAAAATTTCCCTTGTTTTAAATTCAACCACTGATTTGCTCACAATATGCTCAATTCTTCAAGCGATTATTCTCGACAAGTGGCTCAGCGTCTTGAGTTTATTTTCCCTGAACACATTTCTTTGGCTGTTGCAATCAAGCAGGAATTAGATAACTCAACACTGATAAAAATGGCTTTCTTTACTTGGCTAACAAAAGAACTACTCAGAAACTTACTATGGTTATTTTTTATTTTTGTGAAGAAATTATGCTATGGTAGATATTCTGTCTTAAATTTTGTACATTTTCTGATGACGACTTTCCTATGAATTGGGAAGGTGGTGATGAGTGTTTACTCCAACAATGAAGATATTTATTGTATTCTATTAGTATAGCCATAGCATTGCATGGTTGCATAATGAATATAATGTTTTGCCATTTAATTCATTAAAATATTAATTCACGCTCCCTGTGCCTTATCTTGATGTGACAGGTATGCGCTATTAGTAAATAATAAAATATGATACAGCAATATGTATAGCACTCAAAATGTTATCAAATAAAATATTACTTTACCTATGTCACTGAAATCTGTAGACAATATATAGATCAATTATCACCTGTATTCAAGCTCTTATTATCTCTCATATGAATATTATAAAACTCTCCTAATCTCCTTGTCTCTAGTTTTGCCCCTGAAATTCATAAGTTGCCAGAATGTTCCATGTAAAATGTAAAACTGATTATCCTACTCTCCTTGAAATTAGAATAAAATCTAATCCTCAGGCATGACCTATACATTGGAAGCCTCTCCCCCCTAGCTGTACACCTTCTTTCCCCAGGAATATATTCCTCTCTCACCCCTAGCTACTCTATTCTAATCACACTAGCCTTCCCTCTCATGCCTCAGACAATCCTTGTCCTTTCCTGCCATAAACCGTTCTACAGTACTAAAACAGCAGTTTTCAAACTGTGCTATGAGTGTTCTCTAAATAACAATAAATGAAGGAGGAAGGCAGGAGATGAGTAAGGGCAGTTCCACTGCTATAGGCTTTACTGTCTTAGCTTTCAGGTATAATGTCATTTTTTTTTTAAACCACACACACTAGAGTTCCATGACAAAATACAAGCATGTGTATGCACACACACATACTGAAAAACATGGTAGTAATAGTCTAATTTGGCTGAGTGCAGTGGCACATGCTTGCAATCCCAGCAGCTTGGGAGGCTGAGGTAGAAAGATCGTGAGTTCAAAGCCAGCCTCAGCAACAGTGAGGTGCTAATAAGCAACTCAGTGAGACTCTGTCTCTAAATAAAATAGGGTTGGGGATGTGGCTCAGTGGGTGAGTGCCCCTGAGTTCAATCCCCAGTATGCCCCATCCCAAAAAAAGTCTAATTTGCTTAGCAAAACATATCAGGTACCTACATGACGTAACTTCCTCATCCTCCCACCTCTAATTCCATCTTTCCATCAATTCAGATGTAATAAGCTACTTCCAATCTCAGAGAGGGCTTTTGTTCACCAAGCCCTCTCTACCTCTTTTACTTCTTCTTGGTTTAGCTAATTCATATGTGTCTGAGAATAATCTTCACAGACTCATCATACCTTTGAATAAATGCAATATTTTCATCAATTGAAGTAATCTGAAAATATTATTTACTTGATTTTAGATTTATCATGTGGTTCCCCTAATGTGAATATAAGAACAGTAAGAAAAAAGATCCTCTGTCTTACTCACTACCACATCTCCAGAATCTAGGGAATAGTGCCCAATATATAGCATACATACATTAATATTCATCAAATGAGTGAAAAATATCCTTTTAATTTTTATATCCCAGTTTCACTGATTGGCACATAACAGGATCTCAACACATGCATGCTAAAAAATAAACCTGGAAATAAAAATTGAGGTCAGAAATGAAAAGCTCTGAATAGCAAGCCAAGGAGTTAAATACTTAATTGTAGTAGATTTAATCTTATTGTTTCTCTCTTCTTTTTATTTATTCTCAATTGTAAAGCCTCTAATAGTTTGATTGTCCTCCATACTCCCAACTTTTGTGAAGCAGTTGAAGTCAATAAAAATGTAGCTCTACTTAGTGAAGCATATGGCCACTTGAAAAATATGTAAAATTTTAGGGACCGGGGTTGTGGCTCAGGGATAGAGCACTTGCCTAGCATGTATGAGGCCTGGGTTTGATCCTCAGCACCACATATCAATAAACAAATACAGTGAAAAATCCACTGGCAATTAAAAAAAATTTTTAAAAAAGAAATACGAAAAATATGTAGAATTTAAAAAGCAACAGAACACTATAAATAAAATAGTGGGACAATCATGAAAGAAAAAATCCTGAACCCTTTTATAGAATTTAACTGACAGAAATTTTAAAAATTTGTATAAAGTTTTGACTTCCTTACTTAAAAGTATAAATAATTTCAATGGACAGGTATCATATCACTGAGAGAAAAAAATTTCATACCAAGTGTTCAACTTATACCTGAAATGCAGTAATTTTTCTATTTAAAATCTACATTTAAATAATGCTCAACAGAAATTAATGCTAAATTCTGTCAACAAAAAATTAATAAGGATCAAAAACACATAAAAAAAATTCTTACTAAGTTATTGTCATCCTGGAAAGCATAGTGCAAAGTTGTAATCCATTTATTGTCTCCATTCACTAACACATCCCGTTCTTCACGAAAACATGCTGTCTGGAAAGGAAAGAAAAAAATTTTAGACAACACTTTAGGTAAAACTAGGAAACAAATTATGCAAACAATGGCTTAATATGCTTATTATACTATTTCTATTCTGGAAAGGAATATTTTCAATATATGGCTTTCAACAAATAACTATTTCAAAACAGCAACTGAGCTACTAGAATACTATACTTAAGAAAATATTTTATATCAAAAATATTGTCATAGTTTAAAACAATCATAAAATGAACGGAATAATTAAGAACCACAGGCCACAATACATTTTAGATAACATAAATGCATTTATTTTGCCACATTTACTTCTGGTCTTTTCAAAGAAATAAGACAAAGTTATAGTCTTCCTACTTCTTCCCATTCCTCTCCTTTCTTCCCTCACGTAAGCAATAAAATGAAGACAATGTACAGACTACCAATCATGTTTTGACCACATATATATATGTCCATAAACAACAAAACTGGATTATTTTTTTAAATTATGTTATAATTTTATCTATCCTTTTGCAAGTTGATTACTTCTTTCTCCAGAATTACTGTTTCCCTTTTTATCTGCTATGAAATTTATTTAGGCAACCCCCAATTATGAAAATATATATCATTTCCAAATTTGCATTACAACAAGGCTGTAATGAGTATATTTGTATAAGTTTCTCTACAGTATACACTTAGAAGTAAAAACATTAGATATAGCAAATTTCAACTTTGCCAAAAATAGCAATTCTCTATATTAATTACCACTGTACCCCAGCATACAAAAGTCCCTTTTCCTCACATCCTCAAATGTACTTGCCATTATTAAAATTAAGTGGTTGCCTATGATGGCTGTCAAATTATGTCTCATTGTTCTTTTAAGTAACATATTCCTAATTACAGGTGCTGATTAATAACTTTATATATATATACACAAATATATACACACTTGCTACCTTAACTTTCTCTTTGAATGTTTACTTTGAATGTCCTTTTTGCACATTTTCCCTAATGAATTGGGTTTTTTCATATTTATTTGTTGAAGTTTTAATTTATTCTGAGAATAAATTTCCACTACTATGAAAATATATCCTAGAGAATCTGAGAAATATATGATTAAAAATAAAAAACAATTTATGTAATACATTATAATTCTATTATACAAAATCTTTAATTTTTTTAATTAAAAAGAAAACAAAAAATACTATACCAGAAACTTAAAAAATAAATGAGAGGTAAAATAGAAAGTAAAAGTCTCCTAAGTAATGCCCCCACAATTTCAATTTCCAATTGTGTTCACAAGTCACTACCATTAAGCATACTCAGAAAATTCCTGCATATACAGAAGCCTACACACATGCACATGCATGCACACATGCATACAGACACATTTTATATTCATGTAGTATCTCACCTCTCCCATCGTATTTTTCTTTATAGAAATGAAATCACACTGCACTCTAAGTTGCTTATTTTTCCTAAATAATAATATATTTGAACATCTTTTGATCTTATTACATATAACCCAGCCTAAGTTTTCTGAACAGCTATACCATATTGCATACACACTGCAAATATCATCACAGAGCATGTCTACTTGTAGTAGGTGCAAAGTTATTATTTCTCACAAGATAAATAGTCATGATAAAGAAAACAATCTATAACACTGTGATCCAATTAGCTCAAATATTGCCAGCGTATACCCATAAATTTTATTTGGACAAATAGCATTTCCAAAGCCAGGCATTAAATGGCAACAACAGATAACACCCAAACAAATAAAGTTTAAACCAACTGAAATGGGCAATTTAACCTGTTAATTATGTTATTAAAATCTATAACAGTATGTATTAATTCACGTTAGGAAGAAAACAGAATTGCAAGACCTATTTACCAGTAAGTCCTATTTTATAACTGAAGTGATCTGAAGTTATGGCTTACTACTGGCATGGTAGAAAGGTTCTGAAAGTTGTTAGGGCCTAAGAGAAGGACTTCTCCTGGTATGAACTCACAATGACAGACATCAAAAAAATTTTAGGGGGCTGGGGTTGTGGCTCAGTAGTAGGGCGCTTGCCTTGCAGACCTTAGGCACTGGGTTCGATCCTCAGCACCACATAAAAAGAAAAATACATAGATAAAATAAAGATATTATATCCATCTACAACGAAAAAACTAATTTTTTTAATTTTTTAGGCATTCCAGCTAGATTCTAATAACCATTATTTCATTTGATTGATTTCAAACTAAATAAAACTTCAAATATGCTAAACTGTTCAGTAAAAAATAATATTTAAAAATAAAAAAACATACAATAAACTATGACACTAAATTTCAAACGTAACAAGACTAGAAAGACAAATGCAACAATCCCTTCTTCCCAATGTACCATGGTTCGATTTCAGCAATTACTTTGTTGGTGAATCTTGTTTCATTACACACTCACTCACTCACCACCACCCCTCAGTTCCCTGAGTACACACGTTCAGAAACAATGAAGTTTTTAAAGAAAATCCAAGACATATGATTTTATCCACAAATATTTAGCTATAAAACTATTCTTACTAATGCTTCAGGTGCTGAGTGTCTAAATGTAAAAAAGACAGCCTACTTCTTTTGCTTCTATATCGCATTCTCCTAGTTAGTTATGACAATTGGGAGAGAGGATTCTACTTGCATCTAGTGGATAGAGGCCAAGGATGCTGTTAAATGACCTAAAATGTACAAGCGAGCTTCTACAACAAAGACTTATCCAGCCCCAAATGTCAAAAAAGTTTCCCTGTTGAGAAACCCTGTTTTAGATCAGTACTAACCAAACCATGATGTATGAATAATCTATGGTTCATAAATGTGTTGTGAGGATTCAAATAGTTTAAAGCTATAATAATGTATACTTCAATTATATTTTTTAAAAAACTAAACAAAATATTTTTAAATTTCGCTCCTGTAAAAACAGGATATTTGGGTCTCATCAAATTATCAATCTTGGATATTTGGGTCTCATCAAATTATCAATCTTAGACAGCACATCAAAATTGCATGTATATTTGAAAATCATGTCAAAAAGAGATGTCTATACCCACTAGTTTCTCATTTTTTTAGGAATAAAGACTTCTTCACTCAAAAAATATTACCACAGAAAAATCCTGGATAATAACTGAAAATTTCTCTAATATTTGATGAAGGAAAAGTCAAAATTTTCATTTTCAAAAAATAAGTAAGTAGAATTTTAAATTAAAAATTTCAGAAAATCCAAATATTACATCTTATACAGCATGGCATCATCACATATCTGGCCCCCCCTCATTTTACCATATGTTTGATGATCAAGCCAAATAGGATATTTTATCATTTTAACTTAATTGTCAGTAAAAATGTTGTTTAACATAATAAAGAGAGAATATGATAGCATGAATAATTAGCAAGCTTGTTAAGAAACCGGCACATTTAAATAAATAAAGATATTCTGGTCCAACATTTATAGAAGACAATTTGTTTAAAGCAATAGCTATTAAAATTTAAATGTGGGCTGGGGTTGTAACTCAGTGGTACAGTGCTTGACTAGCATGTGTGAGACGCTGGGTTTGATTCTCAGCACCATATATAAATAAATAAAATAAAGGTCCATCCACAACTTAAAAAAAAAAAAAAATTTAAATGTATCCCCTAACCCCATGCCCAAGAGTTGTAGTGGCAAGGAGTTTAATTTGAGAAGTAGATAAGTTCTAGAAGTCACACAAAATGAAAAATCCCTTCATGTAAAATTTATCCTAAAATCATTTCAATCTTGGTATATGCAAATTTGGAGTAGCAATATTTCTTATTAAGAACACTTCATACTCTCCCTCCCTTTTCTTTTTCTTAAAATTTACATTGCATATATATCTTGGGTAGCACGACTACTTCTCATGTACTATTTTCTTCTGTTGTGACATTTCTCTTTAATACACACAAGCAGAGTTAGTGAAAAAATGTATTAATAGCTTTACTGTTATCTTATTAAGAATTCACACTATGGATAAGCTCACAAAATTACTGCAATATACATGTGTAAAGATTTTTACTACAACATGATTCAAAACAGTAAAAATGAGAAAACACTGTATATTAAGATTCTTACCTCAGCTCTTTTCAGCATTTCCCATTTATTCAAAATTTTCATGGCAAATACCTTATCTGCATTTTTTAGTTTTACTACAGCAACCTAGAAAAGATAAAGGAAATATAACTTTTAAAATATGACATATATATTACTTCTTTCCAGTTATCCATTTTCCTTTTTCCTCTCTGTAAAAAAATAAATGCCAATTATCAATTATTTTAATGCAGCTCAAATCTAAAATCCTAAATTAAACAATGTCAGGTAAAAAAAAACAAAAGGTGTATTAGTGAACATATGCCAAACCAATAACTGTACTTATGAACACTGTATCAGTTAGTTATTATATATTATATATTCCTTTCCAAGTTTTCTGCCCTGGAAGTTAAACTCAACATCTACAGTTACTAAGAAATATACCAAAATGTACAACATGAAAGTAATAGATTTTATTAAATAATGCTTGCCAAATTCCAACATGATACTATAGGGTATGCCAGCTGCCAAAACAAATATGTTCTATGGGGATCAAGCAACATGAAAGAAATTGAAAATTATCCTATTTTTCATTCCACATACTCATATGCCACAACCCCCAATCCACAGACACCACACACACACACACACACACACACACACACACACTCTCTCTCTCTCTCTCTCCCCCCCCTCCTTCTCCCTCTCCCTCTCCTGCTCCAACAGCAATTAAGACTAACAGTCTATAGTCTAGAAACTATAGACTCTACACATCCATTCGAATAATAACACAAAAAGCAAACAGATATTTCTGTACCTTATATTTCACCTATGGATCAAAAAATTCCCAAATACAAATAAATAGGACCCCATTATCATACTTAATAAACTGGTTACGTTTGTTTCTATCTTTCTGTTTCAGTTTGACAATTTCTAAAGGTCCTTCAAATCTGTTGGATTTGTTATGGGGCTAAGGCTAAACTACAGAAAAGGAAGATAAATATTAAGTGACAATGTTTTCAATTATTGAAAGGCAGGAGTGAGGAAGACAAATAATACCTGCTGTGTTTGGATCTTAATTGTCTCCCAAAGGTCCATTTGGTAAAGGTTTGGTCCTCAGCATAGTATTTGTGAAGAGTGTGAAAAGTTTTAAAGAGGTAGGTACTAGTTGGAGGTCTTTAAGTTGTTGGGACTTGCTTTCAAAGGGCTTTGTGGAAACCCATTCGCCTCATTTACCTCTCCTTTCAAGTCCCAGCCATGAGGTAAGCAGTTTTACTCCGCCAGGAGCTTCCCACTATGACGTGCTGCCATCATAGACCCCAAAGCAACAGAGCCTATTGATCATGGAATATTGATTTGAAATCTCCAAAACCATGAATCCCAACAAACCTTTTTCTCTTTGTAAGTTGATTATCTTAAGTATTTTGTTGCAGTAGTGGGAAGCTAACATACTACACTAATATGCGGAAGAGAATAACATACACAGAGATCTTTAAACAGTTCAAAGGGATATTTTCAAGTATAGGTAATAGATTGAAATCCAAGCTGAAAAACTTTTTAAAAATTAATCTTGGTCTGGGGATATAGCTCAGATCATACAGTGCTTGCCTTGCATGCACAAGGCCCTAGGTTCAATTTCCAGCAAAACCAAAAATCATCACCATCATCATCATCATCATCATCTCAATAGCAATTATGCACATCAAGAGCATTTAATAAATTTATTTGAATCTGATTGCAATAAAAGTAGTTTATATGATAAGATTAAAATCAGTGCATAATAATGAACATTTCCTGGTTATTGTTTTTAAAAGTATGATGACTATAATTAGTTTTTCATCAATTGAGATGCTGGCGGGGAAAAAGAGGAAGTATTTCAATTTTAAATACAATCATTTGAGTCTTTAGTCCTACCTGGTCTTATTGGAAGAAATGATGGGTCAGTTAAATTGTTCTCCCAAAAGGTTCACACTTAACACATAACAAGCAAGAAAAAACTTATAGCACTGTCTTACTAAAATCTCTGAAAGGGTGAAAACACAAGGTGAGCTACTCTATAGACTCTGAAATCAATGTTGCACAACTGGGAGTGCACATGGACAGGACAGAAGCATTAAGCTAGACAAGCCTATAGTTAAGTCAGAAAAATAGATGTGAAAGGCTATCACATAAGCCCTGTTACTCAAATGTAGGGAAGAAAGATCAGAAGACTCCAACACTTAGGTACCTTCCACTCTTCGTGTCATGACCTGAGAAAAATGTACTCTTAACCCTACATAATTCACCAGTTTTCTATGTGTATGAGTAAATAAGAACCCAAAGGCAATATCAATGATAACATTGGTAGTAGCAGTACCCACTAACATATAAGGAGTGTTGAAATGCCACACATACACTAAGACTTTTAAATAAATCCACAATCCCTTAACCATAATTCTAAAAGTTTTTCATAACTCATTTGGTAGCATGTGGTGACATCAGGCTATTAATATCTTTTACTTTTTATCTCAATTTAATATAAAGAAAAACATGCTTCACTGAAGAAACATGAATACATTTGCTAATGGAATACTGCTCCAAACTGTAAGAGAGTGTTACATAAAATATACATGAATACATGAACTAAATTATCTTTCCAAAATCCAAAAAATACTGGAACCAAAACAATGTATGGGTTATACATCTGTGCAGTAGGAATAATGATGATGACACCTAGCATTTATTGAACATACAAACACTTAGCTAGCATTTATTGCATCTGTTTAGAGGGGTGCAGCAACATCAACTTAGCCAGACTCAAACAGGGTTTGAGTTCTAGTTTTGTCATTAACTGTATATATCTGGGCAAAAAATGTAACCTTTCAAAACTTCGGTTTTGGGGTCAATATAATGAGGTTAATAACAATACATACTTTACATAATTGTAGTAAAGACTAAAATCATCAATACGAGCACAAAGGACTTACCACAGGGTCTGGTATTTCATTAAGTGTTCAGTGAGTATTAGCTATTATGTGTCAGCACTGTGCTAAGCATGTGGCAAACAGTATACCTGTCCTATGGCATATGAAGAGAAAAAAAAAAAAAAACTTCCATGTTTTCAACTGAACTTTCCATGATTTTATATCTATAGAATATACATATACATAGAAATATAGGCCAAAATTCCCTGAATTTAAAATATTTACATATGAATAAAAGGCCACAATAATTCACCATAGTGTGGTTTTCAATAGTAGAAATGGACCACCTTAAACATTCTATAAGAAGAAACTGACTAAATGTCATAGGAGAGTAGAAAATTATTCATATGCTTGAAGAAAATTATTGAAGAACAGTATCTGACAGGGAAAACCTCACAATGTTATATGTAAGAAAGAAGTTTGCTAAAGTTAGCAGACTATGACTTGGTTTTCTACATACACACAAAATAGATACCATCAATTTCTATGTCATATATATATAGAGAGAGAGAGAGAAATATAAGCACCAAAATATATTAGATGATCAGCTATTTCTAGGAGAAATGATTTCTATTTCCCTTTCTGTATCTTCTGTATGAAATATACAAAATGTGAAACATGGAATGGGATAGGATGGAATACCACACCTCATGAAATGACCACTAATTATGGAGGTTTTGTAGTGTGACTTATAAAGGCCAACATAAGCCACATTCTACACATCTGTGTGGTAATCAAGAATGTCAGGCTGCTGCATATATACATATCGAAAAATATTTGCAAAACCATCTTAGAACAATTTTATGAGCTACCTAAAAAATTTTCTGGAATGAAGTGTGTGGGTGTAGAAAAATAACAATATAGAAATAAAAGTCTTGAATTATCAAATAGATAACATGATGAAAAATGATTATGACATTTACAAGGTGATAAAACAATGACCTTGCTTTTCTCCTTTAACACTATAAACATTTTCACGTTCATTTCAGCAGAAGAAAACCAAGAAAAAGATGATTCTCTTAGAACTCTAACTTTAGGTCCTATATTTTCAAAAACCATGGCTAACTGACATGTAAGAGGGCAGGATGTTAAAATGTCCTTCTTTAAGGCAAGAGACAGAGTTGGGTGGTGGAGTGGTTGCCCAGCATGCACTAGGCCCAGAGTTCAATCCCTTGTGTTACAAAAAGGGAGGAAAAAAAATGTCATTTCTAGTTTAATATGATCAAAATGAAAAATATATTTAGAATTAACTAGAAAATTTTAAAGTTAACATAAAATAAAGATATATTTGTAAACATTAATATTTAAAGATGCCTTTAAACATTTTGTAGTAAAAGCTACTAGATGCTAGAAAAACTATACACACTTCAGAAATAATGAGTATCTGACAAATGTATGCATATTGGTTGTTAAACACAATTTAAGTATCATCATTTATAGTTACAACCTATAACTTAAGATTGATCATACTACTCTGATAGGATTTCAATATGCAGAAATAGTTGCCATGGAGTTCTGCAAATCTAGTCTGTCTTTGACATCCAAATTCACTATACCTTCTCTGTTCTGTCCCATTCCAAACTATCATCATATCTTGCCTGAATTGTCCTACCTCTCTACTTCTGCCCTTACCCCCCCCACACACAATTTATTACCAATCCTGAAGCCACAGATCCTGTTAAAATCTCCTGCTCCCAAACTTCCAGTGGTTTCCCGTCTCCCTCCAAATCAAAGTCAAAGTCCTTACTATATTTATAAGGCCAACATGTTTGGGCCTTTCAACCTCTCTGACCTCATATTACTCACCCCCTAATTTATTCTATTCCAATCAAAATAGTCACTTTACTCAATCCTACCTCAAGCCCTTAGGTCTGGAAAATTCTATCTCCACAGAGACACATGGCCTGTTCTCTAATTCCCACACTGAAATGATCCCTTGACAGTTTCTATCCCTTTTCTTTGCTTCCTTTTCCCCCTTACTTCTTTATCACTATTAATGAACTATGTATTCACATACTGTGTTTATTGTTTATTCATTCACTAGAATACAAGCTCTATGAGAACAGGGATTTTTATCTCATTTGTTCACTAGTACATGCCTAGTGTCTGAGAATCAATAGGTACTCAATAAACATTTGTTGGATAAATGAATTGTTTTTAATCTTTGTGGGTGCATATACATGGAAAGCTATAAGACACCAATATTCTCAACTGCAAGTATACTACTACACCAATACCAAAACTCAAGTCACTAGGGTAAAAGAGATACAACGTGCATATGATGATTTATGAAGGTATCAGATTATTCCAGTTCATGCTACTTCTTAACGGGCATTCAAAGTCTCAACTTTACAAGTTAGCCCTTATTATCTTTGTTTATTACTGTTAACCATTTAATGTTTTACATCATTGTCTCCCATGTATCTCTCCTGTTTAACATCTACAATCATTTTCCATTAATAATAACAAAATAACAAAACTAACTTTTATTTTTGGAAAGCTTACTCTGCATATGATACTGGGTCAAGAAATCACATGTGCAACCTCATTTAATCCTTACACCAATCTAGAGTAGGTTCTAAAATTCCCACTTAAGAAATCAGTAAACTAAGTTTAGAGAATTTAAATTACTTATAGTCATATAATTAATAAGTAATACCACCAGGATATGTATCCTGGTTATCTGATTACAGAACTCATGTTCTTTTCAACTGTAAATATAATCATAAAGAATAGTTACAGACAAAAAAAAACTTACAAATATAAATACAGTCATAATGACCAGTTCTATAGGTACTGAGAGTTCTTCCCATTCGTTATGTCTACAATTTTGATACCTTCTGACATATTAATGGGGATTGTAGTATTTGTGGAAATCATTGCTCTGTATTTTTAAAAACTGTTCTATGAGTGATCAATTTCTGTTCAAAATTTTTATCAAAAAATGGGGGAAAAAATAAGTCTCTTTAACATGAAACTAAAAATACCACAAAGAATTTACCAAACAGTCAGAGGTATTAGGAGCAATAGTCAAAACTTAAAATTTGGTACAGCACAGACATCAACTATTTGAAACAATGACTATAAAAATACAATATGCCCACACCTGTGTGCCTTTATGGACTAACAACCTGCACCATCAAAGGTGAATCATGCACTATAACTTCAAACTTCTTTTACTTTCCCATGAATCCCAGGAGAGCCAGAGTAAAAGAGTTTTTAAATAATAAATGTCTTTTCAGACCCTACTACTAGATTATGCAGACATATAAGGGCCTAGTTATAGTAATTAGAGGAAGCAGGCTAATTAAAAGCTTTTGACACCTGAAGCAGGGGTAGCAGGCCAAAGCAGCAAGCTTTCACAACAAGCTCTGAAGCCCAGAAGCCTTGAAGCTGCCGGAGCAAGGCTGGAGCAGGCAGAAGCGGTGAGCCACCAGGAAACTGTGGACAGGTAACACCCAGGGCGTAAGTTAAAGGTTTTCCTGAAAGCAAAAAGGAAAACCCAGCGTTAAGTTAAGCAGTAACTGACAACAACTGAGTTGTAGAGAGAAGGTTCTTAAGTCACAGAGATGCTGAATTTCAATTATGTCTTGCTCCTAATTGTTTCCCGTGATTTATGCATTTCTTGTAGGAGTTATATAAACTATGCATGTGTTTTCATGGTTTGGTTTTTTTGTTTTTGTTTTGTTTTGTAAAAGCACAGTTGAAAGAAATGTTTCTATCCAATATCCATGCAAAAGGAAGCCTATCCACTGGGCCTAAATACCTGTTTACAAATTCCTGGTAGAATGCAAGTAACTTGGAGGAAATCATTATCTGTTTAGGGTCTTAGCATTTCTAAAACTATTAGTTGATAAACACCACAGGGTATGTAAGCTCAGCAGAGATGTTTTTATCAGGATTGAATAAGCACTAAAGCTCAAAATCCAGCCAGTACTACTTTTATATACAAAATTAACTCTGTCTTAAAATAACAGAGTAGACTATAAGCAATCTGTTGCTTTTTACATATTCAAATTAATATCCATACACAGCAAGAAGATACCCAATAAAAACAAAAAAGATACCTTCTCACACTCAAATCTAAATATTATCAGTCATGCATTAAGTACTATGAAATGACTCCTGAGGTCTAACTGACACTGACCTGTGACCAGGCAGGACTTAGTCCTACTCAGCTGACTTCTGGACTGTCTGCTGCTGCTAATTCCCCAGCTCTGCACCCCATTCTTTCAAGCATCATGACTGAAGAGCAAACCTGGCCAATCCTAACTATCTGCCTCACTTAACCTAATGAGTAACTGTAATTCTCCAGTGCCCTATCCTTTTTTTTTTTCCAGTCCCTTTTATGAATTAAATTCTGTAAGTTATTTTTAGCATTGCTTCCTTTTTTTCCATAGTTCAATCTCAGCTGAGCCTTCAAAGCAAACTGTGTAGTCTCACCATTTATTCTTTGTCATTCTCAACAGACTTTTGCCAGTCTTCTAAAATGCACTGTGTCACCTTGATATCATATCTGTCCTCTCCACTCTTCTTCAGACAATGACCAGGTGGCCTACTTCATAGCTAATAAATCCTTCATATTCCCTCATGCCATGTTTAAATGTTTCTATATTTCCACTTATCCTTATCTCTTTTTCTTTCGAACCCCAGGAAGAGGTATCCCTACCACTTTTCAAAGTTAACAGTATCATTTCAGATTTTGATCCCAAGACTCTCCTCTTCTTTCCCTTTTTGTCCCTGTTGGATCCAAGACTTCTTTCCTGTCTTCAATCCCCCTTTCTCCTGATTCCTGGATATTAACTGAAAAACTTTTCTGAGACCCTTCTCCACCCATGAACAAAATTTAGTATTTAATAGAATTCCAATAAATAAAAAATAAACAAAAACTTCAACAACATTCCACCTTTCCTCAGGGAACTTATATCATATCCCTTTTCCATACAGCATCATTTCTCCATAAAGCACATTTTCAACAAGTAGTATACCCTTACTTATTCTACTTGCTCACATTTATTTTCTTCTCAATCTCTTTCAATCTAGTTTCTATATCACTTTATTCAATCTAGTTTGTATTTCACTTCATTAGACTGAAATTATTCTTTCAAAGATCAATAATGAACTTCTAAGTTCCAAATAAAATATACTATTCTGGTTGCTTCAACCACTCTTCACTATTGGACACTGAAGGGAATCATTTCCTAGTTTTTCTTTTTCTGAAAACTGTTAAATATTGTTTCCCCAAGGATCCCTGCATCACCTGTTAATGTCTCTTCCCTTCCTGACATGTATTATCTGTTCCAAAAGCCTCAACTAACACCTCTATGCTGACAATTTCTAACTCCTTATTTCTTAGACCTATCTTTCTAGCTGCTTTCTAGTCCTCTTTCTAGAATATTCACAATCGTCTTCAATTTAACAAGCCAAAAACATATATACCAAATTCATTTACTCAATCTAGAGATCACTAATCTATGAATTCTATCTTTAACTCATTCCTGACATGTGTAACTGGGGAAGAGAGGAAGAAATTCAAGACATCCTTAAGACATAAAAGTTGGTGTCTGATTAGATAAAGGGAACTAGAGAGTGAGAAATACAGAACTTGTCTTTGTTTTCTTCTCTATTTAACCCTTCCTCAAGACTATCATCAATTTTATCTATCATTTCTCTGCTTTTTTAATAGAATTTAATAGAATTCCAACTACTATAAAATTGGAATAATGTTCCTCAGCATAGCAATACCAGGTCATTCACTACTTTGCCCAAGTGACTTTCTAATCCTCTTTTACCACCAACAAAAACCCTATCTTCCAGTCAGTCACAAGAGCACCCAAACAAAAAGAAATACATTTAAAAGAAAAGGTAATTCTTGGTTCTAATAGAATATATTATAGAAAATTGATAAAATTAAAGTATAAAGAAAAATAAATCCAACACTTTCAGATTAGAAGACTCATCTAAAATCACATAATCTTTTCTATGTTCTTTAAACCAACAAATCCTCTTTTGGGAAACTTATTCTTAGAAAAACATTTGAAATGCAGTGAAAGCATTATGTACAAAAACACTATGGAGGGCATTTATGATACTGGGGAAAAAAAAGAAAAACCTACATAGTTTGTTCTTTCATTCTACAAACCCATACTGAACACCCACTGTGTACTAGACATTGTTGTAGATGCTGGGGAATTGCAGAATGCTGATGGAGGGGGAATCATTATATTCATGGAGCATGTATTGTTTAACAACAGAGAAATGGAACTATGGAACATCCACATAATGCTTTGTATACAACCATAAAAATCAGGTTTATAGGGGCTGGGGTTGTGGCTCAGCAGTAGAGCGCTCGCCTAGCATGTGTGAGGCCCTGAGTTTGTTTCTCAGCACCACATAAAAATAAATAAAGTATTGCGTCCAACTACAACTAAAAAAATAATAATAATTATTAAAAAATCAGGTTTACAAAGAAACATTTTAATATACAATAAAAAGATAAAATGGTAAAGAAACCTCATTAGATATTTACAAAACTATTCCAATTTTATTACCTATGAGTAAAAACAAAATTGGTAAAATTCCCCCAAAATTGTGGAAGTAGATACCAATGCTATGAACCTCTCTCTTGCTGAGTAGACTGCAAACCTAAACAAGGGCATGGAATATAACAGAATTATAGTGGATGTTTAATAAGAATTACTTTCATTAGCAAACATGATGGTATGAAAAAAAAAAGAACTTATTTTTCCTATCTATTTAATACTCAACAGGAAAAAGTACAGTAAGTACTAAATATAATGAATAAGAGAAAGTCACTCTCTGCCCTTGCAGAGATTACAGTCTACTGGTAAAGACAAACATTAAACTCAAATAAGAAATTTAATAAATACTAGGAAGAAGTTTTTAGGTATTCTCATCTTCCCCAATATATAAAAGTGTCTGATATATGTATTCCCATGTGTATAAACTCATTCATCCTTTTGTCTTTTATTCAGTTCTTCCATGGATTCACTAATTTCTGACATTGACTCTTCATATCCAAATAGGAAATTATTTTAATGAAGAAAGAGGTGATGACAAATACATTTTGTCAAGCAGGGGCCTTAAATACAATGCATTAGTCATTTCAAAGTATTTGAAAACTTGTGTCAAAAGACATCAGAGCTCAGACAAAGTCACTTAGCTTTTTTTATTATTATTATTTTTAATGTTGCCACCTTTTTCTTCTCAAACTTCAATTTAGAAGGGGGTGGGAAAATTCTTCCTCAAAAGCAGGAAAGGCTTAGCATCAAGAGGCAAATAAGGAAAACAAAGGTTAGGAATTCCCTTTCACTCCTGCCCACATGACAAATTCATATGGATAAGGACTCAAGACATGCCTTCAGGCAACTGAACTGAAAGCCCCCATTTCAACATCACTCTGTTCTACTACACTACCAAGTAGGTGTGTAAGGCTTGCTAAAACCTCAAATCTACTATCTGGATACATATACTTTGAGATCCAAAGCTGAGAACCAAGGTTTGCATCTGGAAAAAAGTAGTTGGACATCTCCAGATTGGCCCTAAATTCAAGTCCCCCCGCCCCCTTTTTTTTTTTTTTTTTTTTGGTACCAAACTGACTTCAGGAGTACTCAACCACTGATCCACATCCCCAGCCCTATTTTGTATTTTATTTAGAGACCAGGGTCTCACTGAGTTGCTTAGTGAGTAACTGTGCCTTGCAGTTGCTGAGGCTGGCTTTGAACTCCTATCTCAGCCTCCCAAGCCACTGGGATTATAGGCTGGGCCCCTCCCTTTTTAACAGAGGATCCTGGTATCTTTGAACTTGTTCTGGTTCCAACATACTATTTAAAAATCCAAGGCAAAGGGAGGCGAGTAATTTGAACCTCACCTCATCAGACTCAAACAGGATAAAATTACAGCCCAGAAATCCAAAGTATCAAAAGATTTGAGACACAAGAACTGAAGACATTTATGAATGATGACATTATATAGAGTCAGAAGCAGGAAGGAATTGGGGTTCTCAAAAGATGTAAACACTAAAGAACCTCAGCTGTGAAAGGCAGCCAAAAAGTACTAATTACTGAAGAACCGGGAAAACTGACTTTTGATGTTTTCTTCTTCTTAAGTTAGTATTTAGAGACTGCTTTGAGATGCTAAGTTAAGAATCTTCATTTATCTTCTTCTCACCCTCAAGCTCATGAGATGGCATAAAAATACAAGTTTTAAAGGAATAAGCCATCATAACTAAGAAAAATACCAACAATAAGAAAATACCAAATAAGACCAACAACAGCTGGTAAGATACAGTACTTTAAAGAATTCATGGAATCTACGATGAACACAATAGGATTAGACACAGAAGTGTCTAATGGAGAAATCACAGCCCAAATTTTATAGCAGAATAAAATTAATACACAAATGTAAGAGCAATTACCTAGAAAGTTTAAATATATATGTATGCATACATGTGCACATTTACATATACATGTGTGTATACATATACACACATATTATATATATATACATATATAAGTTTTCTTTTTCTTAAGTTTTTTGGGTGTTTCTTTGTATATGCTAAGAACACATGCTACCACTAAGCTATACCACCAGCACTACTATCAGCACTTTTAAATACCATTTTCCATTTTCTTCAAATTTCATCACTTCTGGTGAGAAGTAAATTGATTTCTCATTGCTTTTTTAAAATTACTTGTTCTTTTTTCCTATAGATATTATTAAAGTTTCTCTGCCCTTGATATTCAAAAATTTTATGATGATATGCCTGGATATAATGTTGATATTTATCCTGTCATGAGCTATAGAGCCCCACAAATTTATACATAGATTTATTTCTTTAATTATCTTTGAAAAATCTCAACCATTATCTCCTCAAATTTTATATGTCACATTCTCCCTTCATCTCTCTTCTAGAACTATAAATACAACCAAGTTAATTTTTCACTATATCTAACATGAATCAACTTTTTAAAATTTCCATCCACTTATTTTCTGTCCATCTAGGCTTTAGCCTGGCTATTTTCTACTAACCTATTTTCCAGTCTACTAATCATCTCTTAAGTTTGCTATGTCTGTGAAAACTGTCAAATTTTAATTTAAATCACTGTGTGTTTCATTTCTAGGGTACAGTAAAATCACCTTAATCCAATCTGGAATTGATTTGATTAGAGCTGAGTTTTAGTCTTATGAGGGCTGGCCCATTTCCATTTGTCCTTACACATAAAGAACAAATACAGCCCTTCAGAGATCCCAGGGATATTCAACAGAGTCCTTCTCTTTACTGAAACCTAAATTCTACTTTTTGTTTTCACTGCAAGATGTTAGCTTCTTGCCACTGCCTAGCTAATGTCAACTGCCTCCAAGAGAATGGCAGAGCTGGGTGGGTGGGGGGCGGGGTTCATTTCTTAATAGACTTAATTCTACAATTCTTTGTTCCTTCACTTATTACTGATTTCATAGCTCTTATGTCTTCAAATAAATGAATTTGTATTTTTTAAAACATTTGTTTTTTAGTTGTAGGTGGACACAATATTTTATTTTTATGTAGTGCTGAGGATAGAACCCAGTGCCTCACACATGCTAGGTGAGCGCTCTTTCCTCTAAGCCACAATCTCAAGGTTTTCTAATTCTTTTCAGCAGAAAAGCGTGTATAAGCAACCATGTCACAATCAAAATCAAAAGTTCCATAAAAATTATACAGTATGTCAAATTTCAGTAAATCCAAGATCCATTTCCCAAAGGTGCCTCTGGCCACCTTTTCTATTGATGGTGCTGACTACTAGCCCAACCAGGCCCTATTTATACTCCTACAAATAAACTGTTTGGCCTCCATCATGCCAACCTGAACTACATGAATGGGCTGATTCCCTGGACAGGCCCAAACTGCCTAAGGGATTATAGTTTGCTAAGAAAAATGGGTCTGCTTAAATATATGGGATATGTGGCCAAACTGACTAACTATTAAAAAGACATCATTGGGGCTGGGGTTGTGGCTCAGTGGTAGTGCACTTACCAAGCATGCGTGAGGTACTGGGTTCAATCCCGGCACCACATAAAAATGAAACAAAATAAAGTATTGTGTCCATCTACAATTTAAATACATATTTTTTAAAATTTTTTTAAAGACATCATTGATAGAGTTCCTGCAGCAATTCCTGGGAATCTGGAGATATGGAAACCACTTCTGAACAGGTGTGCAATCACACCAATGGAATATTAACATGGAGATGTCTACTGAAACCATGCTCAAACCATGGGGACCTCTGAGGTCATAACTTAAGTCTAGAAAGAACTGTGATCTGATATCCTCTATGTTTCTCATGTAGGTCGCAGATTCCTTTCTATTCCCCCACACCTGGTCCCTTTTGCACATTGCCACTTCCCTTCCCACCCACACAGGAAGGAAGTAATTCAAGTTGGGGATGGCACCAGAAGATCTAAGAAATGACCATCTCCCAAATTAACAAATTAATTTTAACTCCCAAAGAACACCTGGAATGTAGCCTTTGAATAATCAACTCTTTACAAACCCCTGTGGTCCTTTGCTAGAAAGGCAATAAAACTTCTTTTTCCTTTTTCTCAAAACTATGTCCATGTTACTGGATTGACACTGGGGACAAGGACTGAGTTTTCAGTAACATTATCATTTAGCACAGTTTCATTCCTAGGTATTTATCCAAAGGAAAAAAAAAATAGTTCTACAAACACTTGTAAAAAAAATATTCAAATATTTACATCATGTTTATTCCCTATAGCAAAGAAAAAAACTGGAATAAAAGAACTTGTGATTGCCTGACTTAGGCTTACTGAGTGACCTATGAGTACTCATCAGTGAACTGAAATGGATGAAAGTTATGCAGCTTGTGAATTTATTGTTATTCAATAAATTCTGACATTGCGGAAAGACACAAATACATTCTGTTTATGTTAATAGCACAACTTACTTACTATATTCAGCCACCTCCCAAGCTCCAAGGAGGGGAAGAGGGCTGGAGATTAAATTGATCACCAGTGACCAATGATCTAATCAATTATGCCTAAGTAAGGAAGTTTCCATAAAAACCCAAACCGAAAAAGATACAGTGGCACATGTCTGTAATCCCAGTGACTATGGAAACAAAAGGATCACAAGTTCAAAGCCAGCCTCAGCAACTTAGCAAGACCCTGTCTCTAAATAAAATATATTTTCATTATGCTCAGTGGTTAAGTGCCCCTGGGTTCACTCCCTGGTACCAAAAAAAAAAAAAAAAAAGCACATGAAAGAAGATGGCACCTCTGGAGAGGTGCTCGTGGAAACTCCATGCCTTTTTCCTATAAAACCCTCACACACATCTCTTCATACATATCCTAAAAAAAACACTAAATATTCAATAGTGTTACCTTGAGATCTGTTGGCTGCTTTAGAAAATTCACTGAAACCCAGGAGGGGGTTAAAGGAGCCTTGATTTATAGCCAGTTGGTCCTAAGTTCTAGAGATCCCAAAATGCTACTGTCATTTGAAGCAGGGGACAGGCTTGTTGGACTATGCCCTCAACCTGCGGGGTCTTTCACAAACTCCAGGTAAATAATGTGAAAGTAAATAAGAGGATACACAATTACTCTCCACTGCAGAACTGCTTGCTTGTTCTGGGATCACAAGTCTTTTATGTTGATTACTGTTGAGTGACAATATAGAAAACACTGAACTTATTATTTCTAGATACTCTGAATTTACAAACCAGACAAGGATATGCATTTTTACCAGCCGAATTCAACATTTTATTGCCTATCCTCTCAATTGCAATATTAAAGGAAAAAGAAAAATAGATTCGAAAGAAAGAAAAAAAAATTCTGTCATTACTTGAAGATGGTATAATTGAGAACATGGAAAATTCAAACATGTGTAAGCTAAAATTAATAATTTAATATCTCAAAATAGTCAAATAAAAAGATCTATATTTTTAAAAATTAACTATATTCCTATCCTAGCAAAAGAGTTAGAAACAGAAAACCAAAACTATCCAGAAAATCAAAACTATCATTTATAAGCTTATCAATGAATATCAAAGACTCATAAACAAGTTTAATGAAACATGAACAACATTTCTACATTAAAGACTCTTTTTTTAGTACCTTTATTTATTTATTTGTTTTTATGTAGTGCTGAGGATCGAACCCAGAGCCTCAAAGTGCTAGACGAGCACTCTACTGCTAAGCCACAATCCCAGCCCTAAAGACTCTTTTAAAATTAGTGAATTAACACATACAGAGTCACCTGATTTGTACAAAAGTCCCTTGTCAATAAAATGTAAAAAAGGTAGTCTATAGGATAAAGGACACTGAGAAACCACAAAGAATAAATCAACTTTGAACCATACTTCAGAAACATAAAATAATCAATATCAGGTGAATCACAGACCTAAATGGAAAGATTTTTTTTTTGAACGATTACAGGAAGAATTTCTAAGATTATAGAAAAAATATTAATGGTCTTAAGGTTAGAAAAAAATTCCTAAAAGAAGCACTAAAAACAATAATCTTAAAGAAGAGTTTAATTTAACTGAATCTCATATAAACTAAGGATTTCTGTTCAATACAAGATTTATTACGAGAGGGAAAAGCCAACCCACTCTTTCACTATACACACACCATATATCCACAGAAACCACTCATATGTAGAATACACCAATAAGTTTAAAATCTGGTATCGATATGCCACCTGTTTCACTCTTCCTGCTTAGAATTGCTTTAGCTATTCTGGGTCTCTTATTTTTCCAGATGAATTTCATGACTGCTTTTTCTATTTCTGCAAGGAATGCCATTGGGATTTTGACTGGCATTGCATTGAACCTATAAAGTGCTTTTGGTAATATGGCCATTTTAATGATATTAATTCTGCCTATCCATAAGCAAGTATATCTTTCCATCTTCTAAGGTCTTCTTCTATTTCTCTCTTTAGGGTTCTGTAGTTTTTGTTGTATAGGTCTTTCACCTCTTTTGTTAGGTTGATTCCCAAGTATTTTATTTTTTTTGAGGATACTGTGAATGGGGTAGTCGTCCTCATTTCCATTTCAGAGGATTTGTCACTGATATACAGGAATGCCTTTGATTTATGCATGTTACGCAGCACTAAAAAATAACAAGATCATAGCATTTGCAGGGAAATGGATGGCAATAGAGCAGATTATGCTAAGTGAAGTTAGCCAATCCCTAAAAAACAAATGCCAAATGTCTTCTCTGATATAAGGGGGGTGACTCAAAATAGAGTAAGGAGGAAGAGCATGAGAAGAAGATTACCACTAAATAGGGAAGAGAGGTGGGAGGGAATGGGAGGGAGAAGGAGAATTGCACGGAAGATGGAAGGAGACCCTCATCGTTATACAAAATACATGTATGATGATGTGAGGGGGAAGAAAAGAGAGAGAGAGAGAGAGAGAGAGAGAAATATGTCACATTAGATTGGGTAGAGAGAGGTGATAGGAGGGGAGGGGGGATAGGAAGGGTAGCAGAATAGATACTAGTATTGCTGTATATATATATATACGTGGCCGTATAATCAATGTGATCCTGCAACCTGTACACGTGGAAAAATGAGAATTCATACCCCATTTGAATCAAATGTATGATATGTTAAGATCATTGTATTGTCATGAGCAACTAATAAAAAAAAAGAATACACCAATAAGTCACACAACCCACCCAGCTGGCTCCTGGCTTCTCAACCCCCAAATGTTCACTTGTTCATAAGGGATATCCAAGTGATATGAAATGATATGAAAATAAGTGCTGAACTTTAAGAGGAAATACAAAATGAAATCACAAAAAAAAAGTTAACTCAATTTTTTTTTACCAAAAATTGGTTGAAGTCAGAAAATGAGCCAAGCATTAGTAAGGCTTTGAAACAACTAGGAACTAAATACACTGCCAGTGGGAGTATAAATCAATAAGCACTTGCAAAATTACTTGGCACTATATACTGAAGCTTAATATGCCTACTGTGACCCGGCAATCCCATTCCTAAGTTTATATCAAACTTAAATGAGTGCCTAAATCTCACAAAGACAAGTACAAGAATATTTGTACAACCATTATTCTTAATTCCTATAAATATCTTGAATGTTCAACAACACTAGTATGAATAAATAACATGGCTATACTCATTCAAAGAAATACTGTACACCAATGAAAAACAAGAATGGATTATAAAAGTATAACGTGATACAAAAGACTCCAGAAACAAGAGTATATAGCACCTAACTCCATTTATATAAAACTAAAAAAAACAGGCAACATAAATCTATGATAGGAGTCAGAATACAGGATTAACAAGGAACTGGTTATTCAAACAGAGAGCAAGAGCCTATCTGACTGCTATAAACGGTCTATCTTGAGCAGCACAATGGTTATACAAGTTCATACAAAATGTAATAATCCCTCAAGTCATATATTTAATTACTTTTTTAAAAAATGTTAAGACCTCAAAATAAACATATTTTGGACAAATAAAATAGGCAATTTACTCACAGCAGACATGCACTAGAGAAATAATATAGAGAAAAATACTACAGAGAACGTCTAGGTCAAAAGGGAAATCATTCCAAAGTGAAGCATATGAATGTGAAAAAGCATGTGAATATAAAGAACAAGAGAAAATAAAATGTTGATAAATCTGAATAAATAGGAACAGTATAATCATATCTTTTGGGATTTAAAATACATGTAGAACTAAAATAATGACAGCAATAACCAAATAAAAGTAGAAATCAGGTATATGGTAATGGGTAACATACAGATTTAGCAAAAATAGGGGTAATGTAAAACACTCCAATAATCTAAGAAAAAGTAAAAAATGGAGAAAAATCATACAGAATGGACAAGATAAATGTCAACTGACTATACATGCTCCAATTAAAAGACAAAAGATTTTCAAAACAGATTAAAAACAAACATCTAACCATAGTCTACTTAACAGTAAATATGCCATAATGTTATAGAAAGCTGAACTTGAAAGAATGGGAAAAGATTTTAATGTGAATACAAATAAAGAATTACATGGCTTGGGGCTGGGGTTGTGGTCAGTGGTAGAGTGCTCGCCTAGCATGCATAAGACACCCCGGGTTCGATCCTCAGCACCACATAAATGTAAAATAAAAATATTTAAACTTAAGAATAAATATTTTAAAATAAAAAATAAAGAATTACAAGGCTCTATTAATATCAGATTAAAAATTTTTATCAAAAAAAAGTACTATAGAGGTTACAGAGAACATTCCATACGATAATGATAAAAGAGTTAATCAGAAAGATATAACTATTTGTTATCAGCAAAAACTGAGAGGAATAATTACCAAAAAAAAAAAGCAAATCCTCTCAGGAAATGACAGATCAAGAGAAAACACAAAGAAAATGAAAAATTTAAGCAAAATTAATGATTTTGACCTGATATTTATAGAATAGTACACAGCAAATCTCAAAGGACTACTATCATACAGCATATATCCTCTAAACACTTGAAAATTATATAACTCAATGAAAATCCTCCAAATGTTTAAAAAGTGAGAAATAAGCTTCTAAACTCTCAGATGCAACACAAAACACATTTAAAATATAAAATCGCATTGGAAATGACACTGCATTTGGGGGCAAAACAATAATGAAAATACAATGTATCAAAACTGGTCAGCTGTAGCTAACATTGCTTAGAAAAAAATACACAGCCTTAAATGTACATTTAAAATGAGGTGATAAACCATCGATAAATGAACAGATTTTTAAAATGTGGAATATATACATAATGGCATTTTACTCAAACATAAAGAAGAATGAAATTATAGCATTTTCTGGTAAATAGATGGAAAGAACAAGGCAGTCGCAGAAAATCAAGAACCATGTTTTCTACTATGTGGAAGGTAAAGCAAAATAAAGGAAATAAGGAGGGGAAAATCAGGTATCATAAAGCTACAAGAAAAATCAGTGGAGTATGAGAAAAGAGATGGAAAAGGAAGGAGCAAGGATGATAAAGGAGAGAAACTATGTAATGAATTTAACAAAATCATATTACATATAAAAAAATAAAATCATTTTACATATATAGTCCCTGCATATATAAATATACCACAGGGAATTTCACCTTTATTCTTAAGTAGAAAGAACCAATCAAAAATAAATAAATGAGCCGGACATGGTGGTGCACGCCTATAATCTGCAGCTTGGGAGGCTAAGGCAGGAGGATCATGAGCCCAAAGTCAGCCTCAGCAATGGGGAGGCAGGGAGGCGCTAAGCAACTCAGTGAGACCTGGTCTCTAAATAAAATACAAAATAGGGCTGGGAATGTGGCTCAGTGGTTGAGTGCTCCTGAGTTCAATCCCCAGTACCTAAATAAATAAACAAACAAACAAACAAATAAGAGTAAGGAAGATCAGTAAAATAAAGGAGAAGGTGGGGAGAAAGGGGAAACACAGGAAATGGAAGACTGAAATCAAATTCCATGCATGTTATGATTTTGTCAAAATGAACCCAACTACTCTGAATAGCTATAATGTTTCCAATAAAAGAAAAAGGCTAGAAACCAATGTTCTAATCCATTTCAATGAATTAGAAAAAAATACAGTAATTGAAAACCAAAGAGTAGAAGAAAATATTAAACAGCAGAAATTAATGAAGCAGAAAACAAGCTCACAGTAGCAAAACTAAAAAGCCAGAAATTAATTAATTGAAAAGAAAATAAAACTGATAAGCCCCTAGCAAGACAAATCAAAAATAAGATTAATAAATGTTCATTTGAATCAACACATGATCCATATGGTATTAAGTTTTGAAAATGAAATGATACAGATAAACTTATCAAAATTGACACATAACAGAAAGTAGTCTTGTTTCCATTTTTAAAAATTAAATATATTATGTTAGACTGTCGAACCAGCAACTTCCAAGCCAAATAGCTTCATAAATGAAAACCTATAAGCATGTAAGGAAAAAAACAAGAGGGAGTACTTACTTCCCTCTTCTTATGGGACCAACATAATCAAGATACCAAAATCTGATCAGGACATTTGAAGCAAGAAAATTACAGACCAATTTCTCTCAAGAAATAGGCGCAAAAATCTAACAAAGGGGGGAAAAACAGATAAAAACAACAGCACATCAAATCCACTAATACATTAAAAAATAATAATAGATAATAATGAAGCTGGGCTTATTTTAGGAATACAAATTTATTTGTTCAACTTTTGAAAATAAATAAATAAACATGTATAATTCAACACAATAACCAAGTAAAGGAAAAAAGAATACAAGTGTCTCAAATGATGCAGATAAAAAGTATTTTATTAAAATTCAACAAAATTCAGGCTGGGATTGTGGCTCAGTGGTAGAGCACTTGCCTAACATGTGTGAAGCACTGGGTTCGATTCTCAGCACCACATACCAATAAATAAATAAAATTTTAAAATTTGTCAACAACTAATAAAAATATTTTTTAAAAAATTCAACAAAATTCATGATTTTAAAAGTATAATCAAGGGGCTGGAGTTGTAGCTCAGTGGTAGAGCACTTGCCTTGTTACACGTGAGGCACTAGGTTCAATTCCCAGCACCACATATAAACAATAAGCAAATAAAATAAAAGGTCCATCAACAACTAAAAAAAATATTTTAAAAAAAACGTATAATCAACTCAACTTGTTATGTTTGAATATGAGGTGTCCCCCAAAAGCTCCTATGTTGATTGATGCAAGAATATTCAGAGGTAAAATGATTAGATTATGACGGTTGAAACCTAATCAGTCCATTCTAGCTTGAATGAATTAACAGGGTGATAACTGTAGGCAAGTGGGACAAGACTTTGCAGTCTTAAAAACTTGCAGTTTGGGCTAGGATTATGGCTCAGTAGTAGAGCGCTTACCTAGCACATGTGAGGCACTGGGTTCGATTCTCAGTATCATATATAAAAGAATGAATAAAACAACAATAAAATTGACAACTAAAACTATATTTTTTTAAAAAAAAACTTACATTTTGACCAAAAAAGCGTTTGGAAAATAGGGGCAAAGGAAGATGTGCTGTTAAAGACATTATGAAACTAAAGAGAAGTTAAGTACTTTGCAGATACAACAGGAAAGATGTCTTGAGGACATCACAGGAATTTGCAAGAGCATACCCATTATAGGTTCAATGTTATAGAAGGGAAAACTAAAGGAAAAAATCCTGAGGGCACATTGCTCACAATGGGAAGTGGGTGGGGTTATTTTACCATAATTGGCATTGCAGGCAGGCACTCAGAGGTGGCAGAAGCTGTGATCCCAGGAGGCTCAGCTACTGTACAAGCTGACAGCAGACCTTGGTAGCATGCATGTGGTGCTGGTTCTGCAGGAATGTAGGATGCTGAAGTTAAGGGGTCATGGAAGCTTCTATTGAGATTTCAAAGAAGCCCTAGAGGGTAGGCAAAGTATAGGAGGGCCAGAATTCCTACGGGGCTGCCCCTTGAGAGGGTGATGCATGAAGCTGTGAAGGTGAAGCCAAAGCTAGAATAGAGGCCCAAGGAATTAAGAGATTATAGTAATGTGGACAGTGTGCCAAGAAAAGTTGCTGGCTGCAGAGAGAGCCAGGCTAAAAGAGAGGCCATGTGGGCTGCAATAGGCAAAGTCTAAAGGGAGGAACTACCCAACTCCTTTGAAGAGCATAACTCTCCACTATGTCCTAGATGATGTACGTGGAGTTGTGGGACTTGTTTGCATAGCTTGGTTTCATTGGTTCCATCCCTTCTTTCTATGACCCTCTTCTTCTCTTTTGAAATGGAACAATCATTATGTGCCATTGTGTACTGGAATATGTAACTTGTTTTGGATAGAGTTCACAGCCAAGAGTCTGCCTTGAGTACTCAGATAAGACTTTGGACTTGAACTTTTGGGCAATGCTGAAACTGTTAATATTATGGGGACACACTGCATTGTGAGATGGACATGGGCTTTTGGGGGCCAGCAGCAGAATGTTATGGTTTAGATATGATGTGTCCCCTAAAAGATACTATCTTAATGCAGGGATACTCAGAGGTGAAATGACTGGGTTATGAGAGCTGCAGCCTAATCAAAACATCCTACTTTGAACGAACTGAGTAACTGTAAGCAGTTGGTAAGGAGGTGGATCACTGGGGACATGCCCTGGAAGGGTTCATCTTCCCTGCAGCCCTTCAGCCTCTTTTTACTCTGCTTCCAGGCCTGGCTGCCTTGAAGTAAGCAGAGTTTCTCCACCCCACCCCCTGCCTTACCTGATGTACTGATGTTCTGCCTCACTTTGGGCCCAGAGCAATGGAATCAGACCACCAGGAATAACACTCTGAAACTGTGAGCCAAAATAAACTTTCCCAGGTATTTTGGTCACAGTAATGCAAAGCTGACTAACACAATTGCTAGCTCTAAGGGCAATAAATAAGATTCAATTAATTGCAATTATATTTTCAATAATTAGTAAATGGAATTTAATAAACCATTATAATTAAAATAACATCAAGAATATCACACATCCAGGAATAAATATGCAGAAATACTCTATATGGACTGAAAATTTATTGAAATTTATAGAGCCCTAAATAAATGAAGGAATATACCATATCCATGGATTAGCTGCCTCAATATTAAGATTTTAATTATCAAACTGATTTCAAATTTCAATGCAAAACAAATTCAAATTTGAGCAGCAGTGCATGGTGGGGAGATTATAAATGAGTAGAAATTGAAAAATTGATTCAAAATAATATGAAAATACAATGGAAGGAGAGACGGGCTGGTGGGGGAAGAAGTCAGGTCATATGTACTATCAGATATCAAAAGTTCCTATAAACTAATTTAGAACAGTTTAGCACAAGGAAGCACAATCAGACCAAAGAAGAGTCCAGAAAATTAATCATATTTACATTAACATATGAAACATCTTAGAAAACAACTGATAGAGAAATATTTCATTTAAGACTTATATTTTCCAATCAACCACATCAATTACAATAGCAAGGAAATATTTCAGTTAAATTATCTCACAACTGTATTAAACACCTTCTAAAACAATTAGCAAACATTCTATAAAATCTTCATCTCTTACCTCCCCAAAAGCTCCTCGACCAATCACCTTTAATATTTCAAAGTCTTCTCTATGTAATCGCATTTGTTTCACTTTAGAAGTAAATGGTTTAGCTGAAACAAAAGAGCAACATCAATTACTTTCTTAGAAATGTGATGCAAATTACATATGCAATAGATATGAGTATTACTTACACAATAAAAATTCAAATTATGATTAAGAATTAAGCCAAAATAGCCCAGCACAGTGCATGCCTATAATCCCAGTGGCTCAGGAGACTGAGGCAAGAGGATCACAAGTTCAAAACCAGCCTCAGCAACTTAGTAAGGCTCTGAGAACTCAGCAAGAGCCTGTCTCCAAATAAAATATAAAGAAGGACTGTGGATGTGACTCAGTGGTTAAGTGCTCCTGAGTTCAATCCCTGGTACAAAAAAAAAGCAAAAGTATGTAAAATCTCATCAAACTACACAGCCCTCCAAATAACCTGACACTCAAATTATAAGCATATAAACTATGCCTCTGCCTCATTACTGACACTAAACTACTGCTATTTTATAACCCAGTTTGGTTCTTAAAGAATACTTTTATATATACATCTTCCTCTAAGCAATATTCTACTTATCTAAAAGACCAGAAATCTAGATATTTTAATCCTATGAACATAACTGCAAAACTGAAAAGAAAAACTACTTAAGACTTCAACTCACTCCAGTCAGAAGAATGGCAATTGTCAGGAATACAAATAATAATAAATGCTGGTGAGAATGTGGGGGAAAAGGAGCACTCAAACATTGTTGGTGGGACTGAAAATTAGTATGATCGCTTTGGAAAGTAGTGGGGAGATGCCTCAAAAAACTAGGAATGGTCTCATTGGAGTATTGATTTTATTACCTAATATATTCTAGAATGCCACATGTTCCGCTGGGGATAAAACTGCGCAATAAATGTCAAGTCTCTGTTTAAAAAAACAAAAAAATAGGAATGGAACCACCATATGACCCAGCTATCCCACTCCTTGGTCTTTATCCAAAAGAATTAAAATCGGCATACTATAGCAATACAGCCACACAATCCACAATAGCTAAATTATGAAATCAATTGAGGTACACGAAAATATATGACTGGATTAAGAAAATGGTATTTGCCAAGAAATGGATGGAAATGGAGAAAACCATGCAGCCAGACTCAGGAAATCAAGGGTCAAATGTTTTCTCTCATATGTGGACATTAAAGCAAAATTAAGGGGAAAAGGTAGTCAGGGAGGGGATCTGATACAATAAAGATATAGAGAAGACAGTGGAGTAGAAGAGAGGGAGGGAGAAAGGGATGGGGGGGGACAAGAAACAAATCTAACAGAGTCATGTTATATACAAATATAAATGGCCAAAAAAGGAATATCTCATTTATGTATATGGAAAAAGTATCAATCAAAAATAATAAAAAGGGTGTGAAAGAAAGATCAGTAGAATAGAGGAGAAAGAAAAGGGGGAGGGAGTAGGGGAGGAAAAGGAAGGAGAAATAGGGATTGAAAATAAATTCCTTGTATGTATAATTATGTCAAAAGGAACCCAGATGCTATGTACAAATACAATGCTCTATTTAAAAAAAAAAAAAAAGACAAGGTAAAGAAACTGTAAAATTTCCTTTTGGTAAGCATATGATTGTCAGCTGGGCGCAGTGGTGCACCCCTGTGATCCCAGCAACTCAGGAGGGTGAGGCAGGAGCATGACAAGTTCAAAGCCAGCCTTAGAAACTTAGCAAGGCCCTGCCTCTAACTATCAAAAAAGGGCTGGGGATGTGGCTCAGTGGTTAAGTGCCCCAGGTTCTATCCCTAGTAACAAAAAAAAAAAAAAGAATATGACTGTCAAAATAGTGTGTTAGCAACAAAGGATGACAGTCTTTTCAAAATAAAAATGAATAATATCTTGCCCTGAAGTAGTAGCATATACCCTAAAAGCATAAAGCAAATGAATACTGTAAGATCATGAATAATTAAGATTAAAGATAATAAGGATTACCAGGTACACAAATTTTATGGGAGCCTACAGTAGTAACATAAATTAAGTACCCCTGAAATGTTTTTCCCCCCGGAACCTGTGAGAATACAAATCTCAGCTCCTTGTACTTATCGTATTCCTTTGACATGGCAAAACTATTCTATTTCCAGGCATTCAAAAATAGGTTGCTTACATCACAAATTTCTTCTCAATATTCAATGTTTACTAATCACTGACTATTCCCTACATGCCAAGCATTTTACAGGATGCTGGAGATACAAAAATGACTAAAACAGGCCTCATATTTGGGTAAATAAATTATACAGTAAGTGTGATTCCATATAAAACTTTCAGTGTGGTTGAACACAAATTGCTGGTAAACAAAAACGTTTATCACCTTACAAGAAATCACAGAAATGCAAATTAACTTAACAGGGATATTCAATTATTTATCAACCAAATATGCCAAAAATTTAAAAATCTGAAACAACCATAGGTCGGCAAAAATGTGAATAACAGGTACTATCATACATAATAGATGGAACTATTAACTATAATCTTATATAGAGAATTGGGGGGCTTTTATTTATTTATGGGGGGGCGTCTTTTAACATGGCCTATTTCTTGAGTAGACTTTAGAAGGTGAACCCTTTTTTTAATATTTAGAGATCAACCTTGTTTTTTTTAAGTATACAGCTGTGTTTTTTTAAATATACAGCTGAAACTGCTTTGATTCTATTTAGTAATTTTACATCTGTGTTTATAAACATAGTTTGTCTACAATTATCTTTTTTCTGTACTGCCTTCATCTGGTTTGGCACCAATGATATGTACAAACCTTTCTTTCCTATTTGGTGAAACAGTATCATTCCAGGTTGCTAAAGGATGTCAATGTGAAAATAAAACTATAAAACCTTTAGAAGACTACAGTTAACTATGACTTTAAGGTCTAATAAACTTGTAATAGTGAAAACATCTAGCATAGGTGTCTTTTAGGTGGACTTTTGATAATTGATTTTTTCACATTATTGTCCATGTTTTCTATTTCTACATTCAACAATTAGATTAATTATATTTTCTATACAATGCATGCATATATCAAAATTCAAATTTATGTGAATAAGGTGATTAATAATAATCTTTTGTTTGGGGGTTTGAATTTTGTTTTTGTTTTTTTCTTTTTTATTGGAGATTAAATCCAGGGGTGCTTTACCACTAAATTACATCCCCCAGTAATTTTTCTTTTCAATATTTTTTGTAGTTGTAGGTGGACACAATACCTTTATTTTTATTTATTTATTTTTATATGATGCTTAGGATCAAACCCAGTGCCTTGCTCATGCTAGGCGAGTGCTCTACTGCTGAGCCACAATTCCAGTCCTTTTTATTTTGAGACAGGACTGGCTAAATTGTCACAGCTGATCTTGATCCTCCTGCCTCAGCTTCCAGAGTCACTGGAATTACAGTTGCATATACCTGGCTTTTTTGTCTTTAAAATGCTACTCTATGGATAGGTTTGGTATGTATTTAGTAACTATTTACATGGGTCTGTTTTCCTTGTTTTTAATTACCAGTATTATGAAAATCTGCATATGTTATAATCCTTTTTTGCAAATATATACTTACATTTGTTGATTCTTTCTAAATTTGTGGGGGGATTTTTCTCTTTAAGAAAATTCTTACCTGAATTTATATAAAACATCAGAAAAAGAAAGTAGAGACTAATACCATCCCCTACCACCAACATAAATAAATAAATAAATACTAAGCCATTTTGATACTAGACAAAAAGAGACATTACAGCAAAAAGTTATCAGTAGGAGAGAGATAAAAGGAGGCCATATATATGATTTTTTAAAGTGTTCAACTAACCAGGACATGAGTCTAAACATGTATGTAACTAATAATATGATCTCGAATTACAGAAAGCCAAAATTTAGAAGACACAAATTCACATTTCTAGAAAGTTTATCTCTCAGTAATCAATACTTTTTTTTAAAAAAAAAAGGTAATATAATTGAACAATATACATATATAACACTCAGTACCTAAGAGTTGAAGAATATATTTTCTAACACACATTGAAACTACAGATTTTGATAACATGTCAAGTCATAAAATCCAAAGTATTGGGAACATAAAAACCAAATGTGCATGTACAGAGTAATTGATAAAAGGTAGATTAGAAGAAAAGCCCCAAAACTCTGAAATTCAAACGATAAAAGTAATAAGATAATTAGAAAAAGAGAACTACCCCATATTTTAAAAAAATAGTATTTATCAATATTTCCAGGATATAGCCTAAAACAGTACACTTACACACACAAAAAAAAAAATAGAGCCTTCAATATTTACACTGGGAAAGAAAGAGCTAGAAATTAAAGTGTTAAACATACAACATAAAACACTAAGCCCAGCAAAGTGGTATACACCTGTATGCCCATCATACTTAAGAGGCTTAAGTGGGAGGATCACTAAGTGGGAGGAAATACAAAACCAGCATGGGCAACAAAATGCAATCCCATATTTCTTTCTTTTTCTTTCTCTCCCCACCCTCCAAAACCATTAGACAAAGAGAATTCAAAGTAGAAAGAAGAAAGCAAAAGCATTAGGGAATAAAATTATTTAAATTGAAAATAAACATAATAGGGTTGGGATTGTAGCTCAGTGGTAGAGTGCTTGCTTTGCACGTGTGAGGTGCTAGGTTTGATCCTCAGCACCACCTAAAAATAAATAAATAAAATATAGATGTTATGTCCATATACAACTAAAAAAATTAAAAATAAACACATAATAGAAAGGATTAACGAGGCCTTGAAAAGACTAATAAAACCAAAGAAAGAAAAAACAAAAAACAAATCTGAGAATGAGAAATTAAGACAAAACTACAACACCATTAAGCAAAGAGCATAAACAATCTAATTCAATAAATTTGAAAACACAGCAGTAAAAAAATTACTATAAGGAACAACCCATTTAAAAAAAATCTGAATTGCCGTAAGTCAAATCAATACTTTTAAACCTTCTACAAAGAAAACACCAATCTTGAACAGCTTTCCAAGTTCAAATAAGAAAACACACACACACACCCATTAACACACATGCTGAAGGCACTGAAGTAATGACAAACATGTATCATTCCAGGGTCATAATATCTACAATTTATCCTTAGATGGTTCAGCAAAAATGTGTGCATGTATATTATTTGGAGAGAACAAACAGCAGCACAAATGTGGCCAAATACTAAAAATAGGTAAATCTAGAAGACTATTTGAGAGCTCATTATACTTACAGATTCTAATACTGTAATTTTGACAATAAAAGTTTTAAAACAGATTTCTAGACTAAAAAACAAAAGAGTAAATAAAATCATCACCATTAGCGGATCAATCAAAATGAAAGGAAATGTATATTACAGGCCACTGACATGTGCCTGTAATCCCAGCAGTTTGGGAGGGTGAGGAGGAGGACTGCAAGTTCAAAGTCATCCTCAGCAACAGCGAGGCACTAAGCAACTCAGTGAGACCCTGTCTCTAAATAAAATACAAAATAGAGCTAAGGATGTGGCTCAGTGGCCAAGTGCCCTGAGTTCAATCCCTGGTACCACTCCCCCAACCAAAAAATAAAAGATTTTTTTCTATCAAGGTTAAACCTGTATTCTGAGTTTCCTAATAGGTATCAAAAATGTGTGTGCTGTAATCTAAACCAGGTAGTTGAAATGTAGCCATTTTGAGTCTCCCACCCCAATATATCTCCCTTTGTCCTTAATCTTCCAATCATAATGCCAATAGTGTAATAGGTGATCCAATCCTAACTATAGCCCTTCCCCTCACCTTCCTCAATTTTAAAATGGTCAATCAAGTAGACTGTAACCCCGAACTCCTCCAATCAGAGCAAGGGGCAGTGCTGCATTACAGATGGCCAAAATTTTTTGGGAGCATGCTCTTCTGCACAAGTAAACTTGATGAGTAACTTTTGAGTATGTGTCTGATTTCGTGCAGTACCCCAATATTTCTAACATGAGGAATAAGAAATGTGTTACAGCCAACAATACCTCAATTCAAACTTACTTCTCCTACCCTTACAAAACATATTCAATGGGGGAAAGGTGCTCCCCTAAAATCAAGAAGATAAAGATTCCTCCTTCAGCCACTTCTATTCTACTGTAAGTTCTAGCCAATAGCAAACAGGCATGGAATGAGCATTCAAAATGGAAAGGAGAAATAAAGTATTCTGTGTTCACATACATATGAATGCATTTGCATGAAATGGGTAAATCTACAGAGAAGAAAGGAGGCTAGGTGGCTGAGAAATTGGAGTAATGTGAAGCAACTACTAATAAATATGACGATTTCCTTGAGATATGATAAAAATGTTTAAAATTGAATTGTGTTGATGGATGTGTAACAACATGAATATACTAAGAATGTTAATTTAAATTGTATACTTTAAAGGTGTGAATTATATGGGATGCAAATTATAAATCAATAAAACTGCTTTAAATATTAATTGTATTTCTACATATTTGCAATGAACAATTAGAAAAGGATATTTTTTAAAATTCCATTTGCAATAGCATCCAAAACAATAAAGTTACTTAGGAAAAAATTTAACAACAAAGTTGAAAGACTTTCATTTACAAGATATTGCTTAAAAATTTTCAAGACCTAAATAAATGGAAAGACATCCCATATTCTGGATTGGAAGAGTTAGTATTGTTAAGATGACAATGCCACCCAAAGCAATCTACAGGTCGAATAAAACCCCTATCAAAATTGCAATGGTATTTTTAATAGAAAAACTTATTCTAAAATCAAATGGAATTTCCACATACTCTGATTAGCCAACACAATCGAAAGAGAACAAAGTTAGAAATCTCATACTCGTGATTTCAAAATTTGCTACAAAGCTGTAGTAATTAAAACAACATGGTACTGACATAAACATAGACAAACAGATCAACAGATTAAATCAGAGAATCCAGAAATACATCTTCACATATGTGGTTAGTTGATTTCAAAAAGGGTGCCAAGATTAGTAATGAGCAGAGGACAATAAGCAAATTGTGTGGGGAAACTGGCTATCTGCATGCAGAGGAATGAATTGAATCCTTACCTATGCCACATACAAAAATTATTTTGAAATGGATCAAAGATCTAAACTTAAAAGCTTAATCTATAAAACTCTTAGAAGAAAACCAAGAGGAAAATTTGTATGACATTGGGTAGATATAACAGATTTTGTGGATGTGATACAAAAGGCCCAGGCAAAAAAAAAGAGAAAACAAACTGAATTTCATCAAAGTCAAATCTTTGCATCAAAAGACACTACATTAGAGCTGGGGTTGTAGTTCAGCAGTAGAGCACTCACCTAGCACATGCGAGTCCCTGGGTTCGATCCTCAGCACCACATAAAAGTAAATAAATAAAATAAAGGTATTGTGTCCATGTACAATGTTGATACATACAGGCTTCTTAGAACTGGAAACAAGAGCCTAACTAAAACCCAAAATCATTATAACATCAATATCCTATACTTAAAAAGGAGCTTTGAACTGGGCACAGTGATATATACTTATAATCCCAGCAGCTTTGGAGGCTGAGGCAGAAGGATCACAAGTTCAAAGCCAGCCTCAGCAATTTAATGAGACCCTAAGCAACTTAGCAAGAACCAGTCTTTTTTTTTTTTTTTGAAGGCCTGTGGATGTGGCTCAGTGGTAAAGCATCTCTGGGTGCAATCCCTGGTACCAAAAAAAAAACAAAACAGTGCTTTGATTTCTACTCTATCACAGGATCACAAGGTTATCATTAATCATAATTTAGTTCTTCCAAAAGCTAAATCAGAGGTCCAGATAAAAAAAGTCTGCAGAATGGACACTTTTTAGTGTTCATTTTTTATCAGATCCACAAAATCTGTTATATCTACCCAATGTCATACAAATCTTCCTCTTGGTTTTCTTCTAAAAGTTTTATAGATTAAGCTTTTAAGTTTAGATCTTTGATCCATTTCAAAATAATTTTTGTATGTGGCATAGGTAAGGATTCAATTCATTCCTCTGCATGCAGATAGCCAGAATAGAGACTGCAGAATGGACACGTATTCTAATTTGTGGTAAAAAGGAACAATTAAATGCCTACAGGTGAGTAGAGTTATCTTGTGTATGCTACTCTAAATAATATAAAGAAAATGAACCAAAACAAAGCTAAGAGTTATAAAATTATTCAAAATGTCTAGGAAAATTTAAAAGACGCCTTCATATGTTGTTATAGTTGAGTTCAAAAATTCAATGATAGAGTCAGAAGATTTACTATTTCCTTGAATATTTCCTATTTCTCCATTGCATTTGAGAAAAATTGATTTTACATTCAATTTACTTCCAAACGTTCATTAGCAATATTTAACAAAAATGCTTTATACAAAGATGTCTTTAAAAATTATTTCTATCCATCAAAAGCCCATTTCAGGCACTGTGATTAAAATAATTTTTTATATTAAAGACAAAATGCAAAAAGACTTTATATTCATTATAACAACTGAAAAAGATTTCATAATCACTATACTATTGTCCTTGACAAAAATTAAGGCTATATAAGGGACCAATTGGGTTTGCTGTATTGCTAGATAAATGACATGCTATTCTAATAGATGCTATATTTAGTAATGCTTCACAAAATACTATACCATCTATTAATGACAATACCTTGAGACTCTCTCCAGTGCTACACAGTTTAGTACCTTCACTTGTGACACATATTTTCTGAGGTATCTGCCATGCTTCCTCCCTTTCCTTCTCTGAAAATCTCCCCCTCAATTCTCAAGGGCAAATCAACTGGAACTTTTCACTATTAATAAAGTTTTTGCAGGTAATCGCATAATATCTCCAGGCCCTACCTTCCTTGCCCTAGTTAAGTGAACCAGTGGAGAAACCAATCTAAACTGGAGAATTAATAATTTAAAACTGAACTCAGAAAAAGTTAAGTCTCTGCAGATGGTTACAAGAATTAGCAAACTTGGGCTGGGGATGTGGCTCAAGCGGTAGCGCGCTCGCCTGGCATGCATGCGGCCCCGGTTCGATCCTCAGCACCACATACAAACAAAGATGTTGTGTCCGCCGAGAACTAAAAAATAAATATTAAAAAATTCTTTAAAAAAAAAGAATTAGCAAACTCAACAGATGTCAACGCAAACATTCCATCATGAGGCTGAAAGCAAAGAAGAAAATCAGTTATGCAGAAAGAAAAAAAAAAAAAACAAGCAGAAACAAGGACAAAAGGAGCTGACAGTTCTCTTACTCTGTATTCCAGTGATTCCGGACATTTGCTTACATTCCTGCCTTTGATTCCTTGAGCACCTGAGATTTATCACAAGAACCTGGTTTTTCTCTCACAGACAGCTGGCTTCCAAACTAATATGCTAATAAATTAGGTATATAAACCCCATTTATTGTCAGGCCTAGAAATTTTATATGATTTACCCGTAGAAACCTGATCAAGAAGTCAAAAGTACTACTATGCTACAGCTGGCTAAGAAGACACACCAACACAAAAGCGATTGGTTTATGTAAATTCTGACATCCTGTCCCAATTTCAAAATGTAATGTGAAGCCAAACATGACGGTGCATGCCTATAATCCCAGCGACCTGAAAGCCCAAGGCAGGAGGATCAAAAGTTCAAAGCCAGCCTCAGCAATTTAGTGAGGCCCTAAGCGGCTTAGCTAGACCCTGTCTCAAAATAAAACATAAAAAGGACTAGGGATGCCTGGCACAGTGGCGAACACCTGTAATCCCAGTGGCTCGGGAGGCTGAGACAGGAGGATTGCAAGTTCAAAGGCAGCCTCAGCAACAGTGAGGCACTAAGCAGCTCAGTGAGACCCTATCTAAATAAAATACAAAATAGGGCTGGGGATGTGGCTCAGTGGTTAAGTACTCCTGTTCAATCCCCAGTACCAAAAAAAAAAAAGTGAGAAAACAAAATGAATCCCTAATCATTGTCTGTACTCAATCTGTCAAAGTGCTTTCTGAGCAAGAAACTGATTTATTACTAAGGACAAACTTTTCTGATGATAATGATCTTAGCAGCTACCATTTTATTAGAAGCCATCTAAGATATGTATCAAAATAAACACTTGTCATACATTATCTCCCATTCTCATAATCAATTCCATCTTGCTCTTGGATAGGCAGAATTAATATTATCAAAATGACCGTACTACCAAAAGCACTATACAGATTTAATGCAATTCCAATCAAAATCCCAATGGCATTCCTCATAGAAATAGAAAAAGCAATCATGAAATTCATCTGGAAAAATAGACCCAGAATAGCTAAAGCAATCCTTAGCAGGAAGAGTGAAGCGGGTGGTATCGCTATACCAGACCTTAAACTATACTGCAGAGCACTAGTAACAAAAACAGCATGGTACTGGCACCAAAACAGGCTGGTAGACCAATGGTACAGAGTAGAGGACACAGAGACTAACCCAAAAAATTACAATTATATTAGACAAAGGTGCCAAAAACATGCACTGGAAAAAAGATAGCATCTTCAACAAATGGTGCTGGGAAAACTGGAAAACTGCAACAAAATGAAATTAAACCCCTATCTCTCACCATGCACAAAACTTAATTCAAAATGGATCAAGGACCTAGGAATTAATCCAGAGACTCTGCATCTAATAAAAGAAAAAGTCGGCCCCAATCTTCATCATGTGAGATTAGGCCCCAACTTCCTTAATAAGACTCCTATAGCTCAAGAATTAAAACCAAGAATCAATAAATGGGATGGAATGAAACTAAAAAGTTTCTTCTCGGCAAAAGAAGCAATCTGTGAGGTGAACAGAGAGCCTACATCCTGGGAGCAAATTTTTACCCCTCACACATCAGAGCACTAATCTCTAGGGTATATAAAGAACTCAAAAAGCTAAACACCGAAAAAACTTATAACCCAATCCCATCTTACAAAAAATAAATGGGTATATATTTAAAAGTGGAGATTAATTAGCTATCAATAAGTAGCACAGACAGGATTCAAACTCAGACCCGTCGGGATTCAAAAACCTTTCCAATATAATAAGTTTCCTGTTTATTCCCTAAAACTTTGAAATAAACATTCAGATGCTAAAATTAAAAGATTTAAACATGAAATAATTCTAAGAAAAAAAGATTACTTTGAAAAGAAGAGTTCTGATCCCCTTTGACATTATTTAATTAATGCATAAATAAATGAATAATTCTACAAGAAAAAGAATTTAAAGTTCTAATATGAAATTCCAAGGACACCTTGCAAGATATACATTCTTTACTCTCTGAAGCCCAAGATTCAAAGACAGAGTATCCTTCAGTGTTACCCTCTGGCTTCCCTCTCCCTCAACTACTGGCTAGATGGCCACTGGTGATGGTTACCATGGCTTCAGAAAGAAACTTAGAGTAAGTATCCAATGGAAAAGTAGAGTGGGAATGGGAAGGAGGAGGCACACGTGAGAATAAAAGGAATAAAGACAGAATCTGAAGAAGTAAGGTAAGAGGCATAAGAAAGTGCAGGAGAAAGAGATTTTAACCTTCATCCAATATTCTTCCTCCCTTTCCTCTCAAATTCCTCCATTGATGAGTTTCCATTCCATCATTCTTTATCCCCCTTATCCTTTCTATTACATGTCTCTCCACTATGGGCGCTAATGCTAATCTGCGGTAGACTAACATGAGAATCAAGGACTAGTGCCAGGGCCGGGAAAGATAATAATCCATCCATAAGGAAAACAATCAGTGAGCAAAGGGAAAAGTGTGGTTACTAAAGTCACATTAATACTGTTACTAATTATTATCAGGTTCCATGTCTATACTTTGCAACCAATATACATGGTATTCTTATAAAATAATCTAAAGTAAAGGGTTATGAAATATCACAATTACACACTACTTACACAAAGAATAAAATTACAAGTGGTATATTTCTAAGATAATTGGCAAGGACAGATACTTGAGGGTAAAAGCTGAGTCTTGTTCACTTTTAAGCAGAAGTATCTTTCAGAATGAATGTTTTTTAATATTTTAATAATAATTCAAGTTATTACAGAAAAAAATCCAAAACAGTCCATAATATGTATATGGATTTGGCGACATCATAAGCAGAGGTAACATGGATCCTCACAGAGTCATGCAACAAACACAGAAATGCCAAATAAAACTGTATATCATGTTCCCTTTGTCTTCACTAACAACCCCAGATTTTGAGTGGTAGCAGTTTGTTTTGCCCCAGCAAGTGAATTATAATTGGTATATGTAAATCATGTCAATCAAGTTCCTCTTTTCCATTGTTTATTCAGGCAAATGTGTGAAACTTGCTTTATATGATTTGGACCAAAGATATAAAAAGGGCCTATGGGATCCTGGGAAAGGTTTTCTCCCTCATGAGTAAGAAAAACAGTGAGAAGGCCTTTTCCCCAAACACTCCATTTTTTTTTACTTAAGCTGTTACTATGATGATGTTTTGACCTACACAAATACATTATTTTTCAGTGATAAACAACAGAACTCTAGGGTCTGGGGTTGTAGCTCAGAGGCAGAGCATTTGCCTCGCATGCATGAGGCCCTGGGTTTGATCCTCAGCACCACATAAGAATAAATAAATAAACAAAGATATTGTGTCCATCTACAACTAAAAAGAATTATTAAAAAAAAAAATTAAAAAAAAAGAACTCCAAAAGTTATTCCTCCCTTCTATCTGTAACTTTGTATCCATTGACCAACCTCCCAATAAACTTCCCTTCTCTGTACTCTCTTCAGCCTCTTACCAGTCACACTATCTACAGAACAACAGAACTTATCCTTATGTAACTTTGACACCTTTAGCGATCCATTCCTCTATCCTTCTATCCCTCTACCCTTCCTAGCTTCTGGTGACCACTATTCTATCTACTTCTAGATCATCAACTTTTTTAGCTTCCGTGTACATGAGAATATGTAGTATTTGTCTGTGCCTAGCTTATTTGACTTAACATGATGTCTGTTCCATCCATGTTGTCATAAATGACACATATCATTCTTGAGCATGGCTAAATAAAAGTCTACTATGTTTTTCCAACAAACAACAACACAGTATACTTTTATTCAGCCATACTCAAGAATGATATGAAACTCTAGGCAGAGCAATTAGACAAATGAAAGAAATTAAAGGGATATGAAAGAAAGTAAAGGGATATGAATAAGAAAAGAAAAACTCAAACTATCATTATTTGCTGACGACATTATTCTATACTTAGAGGATCCAAAAACCTCCACCAGAAAACTTCTAGAATTAATAAATGAATTCAGCAAAGTAGCATAAAATACCCATAACTTAAGTGGATTTCTATTCATCATTGATGAATCCTCTGAAAAGAGAAATTAGGAAAACTACCCCATTCACAACAGCCTCAAAAAAATAAATAAATAAATAAAATACTTGGGAATCAACTTAACAAAAGAGATGAACGACTCCTACAATGAAAACTACAGAACACTAAAGAAAGAAATTGAAGAAGATCTTAAGAGGATGGAAAGACCTCCCATGCTCTTGGATAGGCAAAATTAATATTGTCAAAATGGCCATGTTACCCAAAGCATTATAGAGATTCAATGACAATCCAATTAAAATCCCAATGTCTTTCTCCTCATAGAAATAGAAAAAGCAATCATGAAATTCATTTGGAAAAATAAGAGACCCAGAATAGCCAAAACAATCCTTAGCAAAAAGAGTGAGCAGGAGGCATAACAATACCAGACCTTAAACTACATTACAAAACCATAGTAACAAAAACAGCATAGCACTGGCACAAAAATAGACATGTAAGGGCTGGGATTGTGGCTCAGTGACAGAGCACTTGCCTCACACAAATGAGGCACTGGGTTCAATCCTCAGCACCACATTTTAAAAATAAATAAATAAATAAAGTAATTGTATCCATCTACAACTAAAAAAAAAAATAGACATGTAGACCAATGGTACAGAATAGAAGACACCAGACAAACCCACATAAATACATTTATCTCAAACTATCAAAGCAGTCCAAAATATACAATGGAAAAAAAGATAACCTCTTCAACAAGTGGTGCTAGGAGAACTGGAAATCCATATGCAATGATATGAAACAAAACCCCTCTCTCACCATGTACAAAACTCAACTCGAAGTAGATCAAAGACCTAGGAATTAGACCAGAGACCCCAGCACCTAAGAGAGGAAAAAGTAGGCCCAAATCTCCATCGTGTCAGATTAGGCCTGACTTCCTTAACAAGACTTCTAAAGTGCAAGAAATAAAATCAAGAATTAATAAATGGGATAGATTCAAACTAAAAAGCTTCTTCTCAGCAAAAAAAAAACAATAAATGAGGTGAGGAAAGAGCCTACATTTTGGAGCAAATTTTTGCCACACGCATGTCAGATAGAACACTGATTAGTGCTCCAGGATATATAAAGAACTCAAAAAACTTAACCCAAAACAACAAACAACCCAATCAATAAATGGGCTAAGGAGCTGAACAGACACCTCTCAGAAGAAGATACACAATCAATCAACAAATATATGAAAAAATGTTCAACATCTCTAGTAATTAGAGAAATATAGTATGACTACACATATGGTGTGATGAAACATCATATACAACCAGAGAAATGAAAAGTTGTGATGCAAATGTGTACAATGAATCAAAACGCATTCTGCTATCATATATTCCTAATTAAAATAATTTTTTTAAAAAGTCTACTATGTACACTGAATTTTCTTTATCCAGTCATCCATCAATGACACCTAGGTTGATTATACTAAGTACTGTGAATATTACTACAGGGCACACTGAAGTGTATATATCTCTTTACATACTGATTTCATTTCCTTTGGATATATATACCCAATAGTGGGATTGCTGATTCATATTGTAGTTCTCTATTGAGATTTTTGAGGAACTCCATACTATTTTCCATAATGGCTGTTCTAATTTACATTCACACCAACAACTTTCTCTGCATCCCACCAACATTTGTTTAAAAAAAAAAAGAAAAATTTACTCAGGGGTACTGAACCACTGAGCAACATCCGCAGCCCTATTTTGTATTTTATTTAGAGACAGGGTCTCACTGAGTTGCTTAGCATCTCGCAGTTGCTGAAGTTGCCTTTGAACTCGGGAACCACCTGTCTCAGCCGCCTGAGCCAGTGGGATTACAGGCGTGCACCACCGTGCCCTACAAATTTTTCTTTTTGATAACAACAATTATAACTGGGCTGAGATTTTTTTCTCACTGTGACTTTGATTTGCATTTCCATGATAATTATGATGTTAAATATTTTTATGTAGCTGCTGTCAACTTATGGTATTTTCTTTTGAGCAAATCATTTTTTTAAATTTATTTTTATGTGGTGCTGAGGATTGAACCCAGGACCTTCGTTTTAATCAGGTTATTCATAGCGTTTTTTTGTTTGGTGATGGAGTTATTTAATATATCTGGATATCAGTCCCTTGTCAGATGAACAGTGTGCAAATATTTTCTCACATTCTGCTGGCTGTCTCTTCACTCTGTTGATCATTTCCTTTGCTGTATAGAAACTTCTTAGTTTGATAAAATCCCATCTTTCTTTTGTTGCCTGTGCTTTTGGGGTCTTATCCAAAAAAATCTGAGCACATAACAATACCTGTTTCCTTATGTTTCCTTCTAGTAGTTTCATTGTTTTAGGTTTACATTTAGGTAATTTTGACTTAGACTTTGTATATGGCAATAGAGTCATCTAGTGTCATTTTTCTGCATACAGATATAGTTTTCCCAGCACAATTTATTTAAGAGACTGTTCTGATTCAATGTATGTTTGTCAAAATCACTGGTTGTTAGTATATGGATTTATTCCTGGGTTTATGCTGCTCCATTGATCTATGTGTCTGGTTTTAGCCAGTACCATGCTGTTTGAGTTATGATAGCTCTGCAAACAATGTGTTAGAAGTCAGATATTGTGATATTTCCAGATTTATTCTTTTTGTTCAGGATTACTTTGGCTAATCAAAATATTCTGTGGTTCCATAAGAGCATTAAGATTGTTTTCTTCTTTTTCCATGAAGAATGTCATTCCATGAAAATAGCACTGAATCTCACTTTGGGTAGTTTGGACATTTTTAAATATTAACTTTTCCAATCCATGAACATGGAATGTCTTCCAATTTGTGTGTGTGTGTGTGTGTGTGTACATGCATGCACACACAAGTTCTTCAATTTCTTTCAATAGTGTTTAATGATTTTTCATTACAGACAGTTTTCAATTCCTTCATTAAGTTTGCTCCCAAGAATTTTATTTTATTTTAACAATTGTGAAAAGGATTGCTTTACTGATTTCTTTTTCAGCAAGTTCACTATTGGTACATAAAAATACTACTGACTTTCATATGTTGATTGTGAATCCCGCAACTTTATTTAACTCACCAGTTCTAACAGTTTTCGGTGAACTCTGTTTTTCTAATGGTAAAATCATTCATCTACAGACAAAGACATTGAACTTCTTCCTTTCCAATTTGCATGCCCTGTATTTCTCTCTCTTGCTTAGATTTCCAGTACTGCGTTGAATGAGAGTGGTCAAAGTGAACATCCTTGTCCTGATCCAGATCTTGAAGGGTATACTTTCAAACTTTTCCCCATTCAGTATGACAGCAGTGGGTTTGTCATACACAATTGTTTTAGTCAGCTTTTTCAACACTGTGACCAAACTCCCAACAAGAACAACTGAGAGGAGGAAAAATTTATTTGGGGATCCTAGACTGAAAGGTCTCAGTCAAAAGATGGCCAACTCCATTGCTCTGGGCCCAAGGTGAAGCAGAACATGATAGAGGAAGGGCCCAGTGGAGGAAAGTTGTTCCCTCTTGGCAGGATCAAGAAGCAGAGAGAGGGGTGGTGGGGTGAGAGACCACAGGGAATACCCCCACCTTCCAGGCACACCCTCTGTGACCTTCCTCCAGTTACACCCAACCTGCCTACAGTTACCACCCAGTTATTCAAATTGGGATGGACTGATTATGTTACAGCTCTCACAATCCAATCATTCTACCTCTGAACATTCCAGCTTAACACAGGAGCTTCTGGGGGGACACCTCTTACCAAATCATAATAACAACTTTTATTGGGTTGAGGCACATTCTTTCTACATCCAATTTGTTTATAATTTTTATCATTAAGGGATTTTAAATTTTATTAAATACTTCTTTACATGTATTGAGATGATCATATAATTTCATCCTTCTTTCTGTTGATGTGATTTATTATGTTTACTGATTAGCACAAGTTGAACCATATCCTTGCACATGTGGATTAAATCCATTGACCATGGTGCATAATAATTTTAAGTGCTTTTGGAATTTGTTTGCTAGTATATTGTTGAGAATTTTACATGTTCATCAGACACACTGGTGTATAATTTTCTTTTTGTTACTCCTTTGTCTGATTTTGGTATCAGGCTAATACTGAACTCATACAATGAGTGAGGACATGTTTCCTCCCTTTTCATTTTTTAGAACAGTTTGAGAAGAATTAGTGTTTATTCTTTAAAAGTTCAATAAAGCCAGGCTCAATAATGTATGTCTATAATCCAAGTAGCTCAGAAGGCTTAGGCAGTTGGATGGCAAGTTCAAGGCCAGCCAAGACCTTGTCTCAGTGGTAGAGCGCCCTGGGTTCAATCCCCAGTACAAAAAAAAAAAAAAAATCTTAATAAAACTTAGCAGTGAAGCCATCAGTCATGTGCTTTTCTTTGTTGGGAGACTCCCCCCACCCTCCTAGTACTAGAAGTCAAACCCAGGGGTGCTTTACCCCAGCTATATCCCTACCCCTTTTATTTTGAGACGGAGTCTCACTAAATTGCTGATTCTATCCTTGCATTTGCAATTCTCCTGCCTCCGCCTCCTTGAGTTGCTGGGATTACAGGTGTGCACCACCATGCCCTTTGGCAGACTTTTTTTTTATTATTGATTCAATCTGGTTATTCATTACTGGTCTGTTCAAGTTCTTTATTTCAGCATGTTGAATTTTGATAAGCTATTTGTGTCCAGAAATTAATCTATTTTTTTTAAGTTTCCCAATGTATTGGTATATAGTTGTTATTTAATTATATTCCCTAATGATTTTTTTCTGTAATATCAGTTGTAATGTTTCTTCTGTCTATTTATTTGGGACTTTCTCTTTTTTTTCATTCATTTAAATGTTTGTTGATTTTCTTATATCAAAAAAAATCAACTTTTCATTTCATTGATTTTTTATAACTTTATTTTATTTATTTATTTATTTTATGTGGTGCTGAGGATGAAACCCAGTGCCTCACCTGTGCTAGGCAAGCACTCTACAAACCCAGCCCTTCATTGATTATTTTTTTAATATTTACTTTTTAGTTGAAGTTATTTTTATGTGGTGCTGAGGATCAAACAGGGCTAGGCAAGTGCTCCACCGCTGAGCCACAACCCCAGCCCCTTCATTGATTTTTTTTTTAATATTTACTTTTTAGTTGTAGTTATTTTTATGTGGTGCTGAGGATCAAACGGAGGGCTAGGCAAGCGCTCCACCACTGAGTCACAACCCCAGCCCCCTTCATTGATTTTTCATTTATTTCTATTATGATCTTTGTTATTTCTGACCTTCTTTTGTTTTTGCCTTTCTAGTTATTGAGTTGCATCATTCAGTTACTTGCTTTAAATCTTTGTATCTTTTTGATGGAGGCACTTACTGCTAGAAATACCCCTCTTAGTACCACCTCTTTTACTGTATCACATAAGTTTCTGCGTGTTCTGTTTCCATTTTCATTTGTTTTGAGAATTTTTTTGTTAATTTTTCTTTTGCCTTCTTTGTTGACTCACTGGTTATTCAGGAGCATGTTGGTTTAATATCCATGTATCTGTACAATTTCAAAAGTTCTTCTTGTTGATTTCTAGTTTTATTGTATTGTCAGAGGAGATTCATTATATGATTTTGATTTTAATTTGTTGAAACTTGTTTTGTGGCCTAACATTGGATGAAATGTTGTATAAATGTCTCTGAGGTCTATTTCATGTTTTATGTATAGTATAACTTCAATGTTTCTTTGTGGATTTTTTATGTGACTGAAGAATATATTTAAAACACAGACGTTTTCAAAAATAAAAGTATGGATCTATTCTACCAAATATCAAGTCTAATAAATTATATTAAATAAAAGAGTAGCATATTGATAAGAGGCATACAAATATTGGAACTGGCAAACTTTTGTCTATGAAAGCTACAGTAAACATTTTAGGCTTTGTGAGCTGTACTGATGCTGTGACAACTACTCAACCCCACCACTGCATCACAAAAGCAAATAAAAACAATACATAAACAAATGAACCAACAGAACAATGAAACAGAAATCAACTTTTAAATAGGTCAGTCAATAGATAAGAATTTAGTGTAAAAATGGTATTTTAAATCAGTGGGCCAAAGATGGAATACTTGAAGGAAAAAACTAATCCATAAAATTTACACAGTTTAAAAAGTAATACCATAATTAAAGAAACAATTTTTTGGGGGTAGGGCATACTGGGGATTGCACCCAGGAGCACTTAACCACTGAACTGCATCCCTAACCCTTTTTTAATTTTATTGAGAGACAGAACCTCACTAAATTGCTGAGGCTAGCTTTGAACTCACAATCCTCCTGCCTCAGCCTCTGGAGCCTCTGGGATTATAGGCATGCATCACTATGCCCAGCAAAAGAAGCAATTTTTTTAAACCCTTAGTACTATTAGGAGAAAATAACAGAATATACTGAGGTGAAGACTTTCTTAGCAGCTAGACCAAAAGCCATACAAGAAAAAAATTCATATATATAAAAAATTAAGTCTTAGTTGGATATGAAGGTGCATACCTATAATCCCAATGACTTAGGAGGCCAAAGCAGGAGAATTTCATGCTTGAGGCCAGCCTCCACAACTTAGTGAGACGTTGTCTCAAAATAAAAAATAAAAAGGACTGGAGGAGCTGGAGTTGTGGCTCAGTGTTGTGGCTTGGCTGGTATATATGAGTCCCTGGATTCGAAACTCAGCACCACATATAAATAAGTAAGTTAATTAATTAATTAATTAATTAATTTAATTAAAGATCCATTGAAAACTTAAAAAAAAAAAAAAACGGGGATAATGGGGATGTACCTCAATAGTAAAGAGCCCCTGGGTTCAATCCCCAGTATAAAAAAAAAAAAAAAAACTTAAGTCTTTGGAAAAGATAACCTGAATAAAGTTTAAAAAAAAAAAAAGCTTGAATAATATATTTGCAACATATTATTTAGATACCAAAAAGTACTACATAGAACATATGATTGTTAAATTAATAAGAAAATGACTAATATTAGCAAAATGGGTTTTGGCATTTAAAATAATACAAAAAAAATCTAAGCCTTGGAAGTAAATCAGATAATTATATATTAAAGTAACAAATAGCAATTATTGACCATAGGATAGGGAAAAAAAGACAGATAATATCCCACTCCTGGGAAACAAAAATAATCATATGCCACTGAGTTTAAACTGGTATCTACTTGCAGGGAAAGAAATATTACAGTAAGCCATTAATGTTAAAAAAAAAAAAAAGAATAAAAAGCAGTGGAGAAAAAAAACTTGTATATACTTACTTATTATACATACACATAAGTCAATGTCTAGAGGACCTAAAAGAATATAAATAAGGGGGTGGGGTTATAGCTCATGTGAGGCACTGGGTTCTATCCTCAGAACGACATAAAATTAAATAAAATAAAGAAAGAAAAGATATTGTGTCCATTAAAAAAAAAAAAAAGAGGAGGATGGGAAAGGCAGCGGAGCACAACAGACACTAGTATGGCAATTTGTAAATCAATGGATGTGTAACTGATGTGATTCTGCAATCTGTGTATGGGGTGAAGGTGGGAGTTCACAACCCACTTGAATCAAAGTGTGGAATATGATATGTCAAGAAATTTGTAATGTTTTGAACAACCCACAATAAAAAATTAAAAAAAAAAAAAAAAAGAATACAAATCAATTGACCAAAGAGGCAAAGTTTACTACTGTGAACAACAATGTAAATACAGAATAGAAAAGGAGAAAATTCCACTTTTAATACTGAAAGCAGAAATCACATGGTTAAAAATGCGGAATGTGGGATTGTCAGACCTGGGTTCAAGTATATGTACTCATACTAGTTATTTATCTCTTCTAAATCTCACTTGAAAAACGGCAATAATAACAGAACCTGAATCAATAAGTTATCTGGGTTTTCTTTAAATTCAATAGTAACTGTAAGTAACAAAATATGCCATTTTAACCTAAGTTAGGTGTACATGAGCAGCATTAATTACACATAATTACATTCATAATATTGTGCAAAGCCACCATTTCCAAAATATTAATACCCTAAACAGAAACTCTATTAAGCAATAACTCCCCAACTATACACTACTAAATTCACCAAAAAAAAGTCTCCATTTTTCACTTAATTCTGCATTTATTCACCTCTTTATTAAGTACCTATTTGGCACCAGCCACCATCCTAGAAATAAGAAATATTGTGAGTAGTTACCTAGTCAACCTTCCCATTATATCAATTTAATCTCATCATCCACTTTTTTCACCTATCTTGCTCTCAGTGCTATTAATAATATCTAAATCAACAACACAGCTCTTACAAATGGAAAAAAAGAACATTATAATAGGCAATAGGGCAATATATAAAATAATTATTAAAATAAATATAAATTAATTTTAAAATACATATTTAAAGTCATAAATCAAGTGTATCAAGGAATTAAAAAGATCTGGCTTCAGAGTCAGAAAACCTGAGTTAAAAATCTGGCTCTGTCATTGATCAGCTATATAACCTCAGATAAATTACTTCACCTAATTCATTCTCTCTCTCTCTCTCTCTCTCTCTCTGGATGGTACTGGGGATTGAATTCAGGGGCACTCAGCCAGAGCCATATCCCCAGCCCTATTTTGTATTTTATTCAGAAACAGGGTCACACTGAGTTGCTTAGCACCTACCATTGCTGAGCCTGGTTTTGAACTCGCAATCCTCCTGTCTCAGTCTCCCAAGACTCTAAGATTATAGGCATGCACCACCTCATCTGGCTTCAGTTTCTTTATGTAGACTAAATTTCTTACTAACTCAACGGTACCAGTAAGGTATTTTTTAAGCAGATGAGATGAAAACTTCAAAGAAGACCTGGCTGTTAGATGACTGATAAAAATGGGGAGAGGTATAACTTACAATTTAAAGAATGATGACCAGGGGAGACTTCAGAGGAATGTCTTTGCCTACTAATTGTTTTAGATGTGAGACTGAGACAGGTAGCACACATGTATCTGTCCGTGGTCCTGAACTTTCATTAGAAGTTAAGGTAAATAGTTTGTTCTAATTCTGGAATAATTAAGATACTTCTTCAAAGTTTCCTAGGAATTCTGAAACAGGTAAGCACTAATGAAAAAAAATGGAAGAAACAAGGAATAAGACCTAAGTCACCCAACCATTTTGGAACAGCTTAGCCACTAAGAAATGGCCAATGAGGGGCGGGGGGCAGGAGTGCTAGAATAAGGAGAAAAAAAAGGGAAAGGGGAAAGACCTCCCCAATTCTGTGAATTTTTTAAAATTTTTTTGCAGTTGTAGATGGACAGATGGCCTTTACTTTATTTTTATGTGGTGCTAAGTATCAAACCCAGTGCCTTACACATGCAAGGCAAGTGCTCTGCCACTGAGCTACAGCCCCAGAACCCCCAATTTTGTGAATTTGTAAGAAAAAAAATCTTACAGAAAGACTATGGAATTATATATATTTGGGTCTATAGCAATTCTATAGTATCCACCACTTGAAATGGCTGACAAAAGTCAACAATATATGGTTCACAGAGTTGGGCAGGGTGAAATGTAAGGAATAAGGGAGAGCACATTCCCAGTGACCATATCTCTACTATTACTCTCCTCTTCTCCCATACTTTGCAATAGCTATAATCCAAAAGTAGACACTTGACCCAAGCGATCCCAATCAGATTCTCTTTCTCCACTTCAAAGAGACTAGGAGTAAGAGAGGATCTTTCAGGTGTGCATAAAAGATAGTGATTAACTTTACATTAAACATATGTTTCAACTGAATGACATCTATAGGAAGAAAATAAAGTGTACATCCAAACAAGCAGAGTGGAAAAGTGAATCTGGAAAATGTACTGAATTAATCCAAAAGACAGTGAGAACATAAGGAAAAATAAGTATAAAAAATGTTTTTAAGTGGTAGAAATAGCATCCAAATAAATCTGTATTTATAATTAATTTAATGGTCTATACATGCCAATTAAAATACAAAGACTTTACACTGAGAGGAAAAAATCCAGTTATATGCTATATCCAAAAAACATTCAAATTCACAGATAAAGAAAGAATAAAATTATGGAAAAAGATAAACCAGGCAAGTAATAAGCAAACAAAGATACATTATTTATATTAATAAGCAGATACAATAGAAAACTTATGGCAAAATATCTCACTACAAATGATGACTCTCCTTGGGATAAAAGGTACAATTCACCAGGAATAATAATTCTACACTTTATGCACCTAACTGATCTAGCCTCAAAATATATAATGGGCCAAAACTATAAGACCTCCATAGAAAACTGAGCAAATCTTCCATCAAAATAGGTAATTTTAATATCACTTCTCAGTAACCAATAAGCAGAGCAGACAAAAATTTTAACACCCTAATAAGCTGGATCTTGTAGACACCATTACAATACGACAACTATATAATAAACATTTTGAAAACCAAACAGAATATTCATAATTATTAAGCAAATAATAAGTGTAATGTAAGTTAGAAAATCTTAAACTACTGACAACTCACAGGTCAAAAAGAAAACACATAAAATAGAACAATAATAAAAAGACAACACAGCAAAATGTATGAGATGGGTGAGAAATATGCCTTATTTTATAAAGCAGGAGATGGATATTGTGAAACATTAGTGAAAAAAGAAAATCAACAAATTTCAAGGTACTCTCAAACAGATGGAATTTAGAAAAGAGTACTTAAAGTAGAAAACTTGGAGATCTATTTCCTTAAACTCTGTACCCACATTTCCCTGGGGAATCATGCACCATAGGTTCAGATACCCTACTTTGAAAACTACTTAGTATACCAGATTATCTCCTGACCTTTAGTAGACATTTTAAAATTGAAATTGCCACTTTATGTTTCAATCTCATTTTAACTGACTCTCATACAAATGAATGATAAAAAAACAGACTCCATGCTGGAGGCTTTGTTTCTTAATAATATGCAGTATGTGAGAAATATTATTTTGACTGGAAGGGGATAATTTTCTTGGCCTGCTCCTTTTATCCTAAACATAAGCTTGCCAGCCAAGAGTCTCCAATACAGCAACCCAGGAAGTCAGAACTGCCTCTCAGGGACTGTGCCTCTGAGGATCCCTGGGACAGAGTTGCTGTTACTAGTGGCCAAGACTCCTTCAGCAGCTGTCTAATGCCTGCTCCACAGTCCAAATACCATGCAGATCTACTGCCTCTCTTCTTACCACATTCTCCCAAATTCCAGTCCTCCATCTCTGAGAACACCATGGCCTGTTTAAGTCTGGAGAATAATGAGATGTACTAGAATCCAGGCCAAACCAAATTTATGAAAGTCAGTCCACTGCCCTATCAAACACCTTTTCATTAAAACTTTTTCGTAATCGGCCACTCTGGTTTTATCCAGAACTAGGCAGAAGTGGGTAGGATCCAAGTTCTAGCCTTCAGTTTCCCTTTTTGACCCACTCTCACTCTAGCCATGTCAGAGAACTTCAAGACTCTTCAGGGATCACTAGTCCAGTTCTCCAACTTGTAGTAATAGAGGCAGTCAGCCAATCAAAAACTGCCAGCCTTACCTCAATCCTTACAATTCCAGGAAAGGAGTTTTCTCTTGGATCTCACAGTTCAGTAGACATGAGGTTTTCAGAAGCAGCTGTCTCAGGGGCCCTAGAAGCAGCCCAGAGACCCCAGGCTTGCCTACCCCCAGCTGTTGAGTCTCCTGTGGCTGGTCCCCACACTGCACTGGTGGGTAATGGTGGCCCAGAGTACCAGACAGCAATTATGTCTCTGAACACCCCAAACCCAGAGTTAGAACTTCTACAAATGCTCCAGTCTGGACAGCTGAGTTTAAGGACAAAGCCTTGAGGGAGGGCAAAAGAGTGAGATGAAGAGTGCCCAAAGACTCACAGAGACCTGAACTTCTGCTCTGGCCCTGCCAGGAACTCATAAATAATCCTGGGAAGTACAGGTTTCTTTAAAAAGTAGGAAAGATAAACAACCCACCTGCTTCTGGGTAAAACTAGACCAGTCTGTGAAAAAGTTTTAATAACTGAAAAGGAAAAAAAAAATTAAAAGTGAATGAGTAAATAATGCCAAAAAGGCAATATTATTACTGTAAGGTAAGAACAGATTATTTGGGGCTGGGGCTGGGGCTCAGTGGTAGAGCGCTTGCCTAGCATGTGTGAGGCACTGGGTTCGATTCTCAGCACCACATAAAAATAAAATAAAGGGCCACCAACAACTAATAAAATATCTTTTTAAAAAAAACAGATTATCTGAAAATTACTATTTTTATGGCTCCTATTCAAAACTGTTAAAATGTGATTTTTATTACTTCCTAGGAGTTTAAATTACAATTAAACAATCAGTTGTTTACATAATACTTTAAAATGTCTGTATAGCAAATAGCAGAATCACTTCCAGTGGTTACTATTATACATGTGCAATGTGAGACTTCTGATGGCAGTTAAGCAAAAAAAAAAAAAGTCAATGAAATTTCTGTAGCACATACTGCAGTGATTTAATCTGTTACTATAACAAAATATCTGAGGCAGGTTATTTTATAAAGAAAATGTTTATTTTGGCTCACATTTCTGGAGGTGAAAGGCTTGAATGCCTCATCTGTTGATGGCAGGTAATGCGGAGCATTATATGATAAGAAAGGAGCACACATGTGTATGTCTTTGTCTCTCTGGTCTCTCTTCCTCTTCTAATAAGGTCACCAGGAATCAGGCACTAGCTGCAGTTATCTAAAATCTTTCTAACATATCAGTTATTTTTTAAATCCAGATAACAAAAAATTTTAAAGTAGTAATATTGTTTGCTTAGAAACAAAAATATAACCAGAAAGGCATAGGTCTACATCACTTTTTGCTAGTAATCAAACAAAAAAATCAAATAGTGTAGGATTCCACTCACATGAGGTGTACTTAAGAGTAGCTAAATTGACAAGTAGAAAGAAGAACAGTGGTTGCCAGGGTATAAGTGAGAGTGGAGAGGTAATGAGGAGTTATTTTTAATTGAGTACAAAGTTTCAATTTTGCTAAATAAAAAATGTTCTGGAGGGGCTGAAGATACAGCTCAATTAGTAGAGTGCTTGCCTCACAGGCTCAGAGCCCTGGGGTCAATAATGTGAATGTGATCGAGGTCACTGAATTAAACACTTAAAAATGGTTAAAATGATAAATTTTGTTATGTCTATGTTACTGTAAGTTTTAAAAATAGTATCTTTAGCTAGGCATGATGGTACACACACTACTACTCAGATCGAGAAGCTGAGGCAGGAAGATCTCAAGTTCAAAGCAACTTAGGGAGTTCCCTGACTCAAAATTTAAAAGAAAAAGCAATGGGGGTATAGAGGGACATGTTGGGGAGATGGTTCAGTGGTTAAGCACCCCTGATACCAAAAAAATTAAATAATATCTTCAAATTGAGAAAACGCTACCTATTTACTTAGTCTATGGATTTAAATTTTCCATTATTCTATGAAAGTGATAGAATCAGTGTTCTAAGGAACATAACTTAAAATATACATATTGATACAATAGCATATTCCTGAAAAGATGTATTTATATATATTATATGTATTTATATATTAGTCTCCTAAATATTTCTGTAAGTAAACGTTTATCTGTTGATATTAAATATTAGGAAGTTTGATATAGACTTTGTATATACACATAAACAAGAGAAATATTAAAAACTGAAAAGTATTTAACTCACCATAAAAATCACAGGTTTCATACACCATTGTGAAATACTTTACTACAATATCTACAAATAGCCTATATTTAATTTGGTCTAACTCATTACAACTCTATACATTTTTTAAAAAGGAAATGTTTCTAAGAAGATCCTATTTGTGATAAAAATGTATATGCTACTAGAATATTTTCAAAATGCTTTCTTTACTAGACTGTTTTAAGTAATTACTGAACAATCTATAAACTCTTTTCTATAACAGGGAATTAATATGGTAATTGATGTTTTGTCTTAACAGATATCATGAAGGTATGATTTTACAAGTACCTAATAGAATATATTAATATTTTAAAAATGTTATAAGAATTATTTCCTGCTGGAGATACAGCTCAGTTGGTAGAGTGCTTGCCTTGCATGACAAGGCCCTGGTTCAATTCCCAGCACCACAAAAAAAAAAATATTTTTTTTTCCTAAAAACTGATTTACTTTTCTACATTTTATTCTCCTTGAAATGAAAAGTTTAAGAAATTCACAACTTATAAACCCATCATCATCCAGAATTTATTTACAGTTAATTTGTAATTTAGAATATAATGTCTCAGAAAATGTTATAAATGCAGTATAGTTTTCCAGCAAACTACACATAAGTCTGAAAGCTTTAAACATCAGGTCCAGCAAGTAATTATCAAGTATAATATTCTACCCATCAACCTATCAGGAGAACACCTGCACTTTGTAGCAATGGAAATCATATACTGATTTTCATAATCTATGATTCTTAAAGAAATACTGAATTGGTCCCTAAGCCTAAACTTCAGAGCAATATTTAGTTGAATTTCTCTCATGCTAGAGGCCCAAGTTCCCCCAACTGTTAGAAATCCACTTACTTCTAGATTGAGGAGACTAAGAAATTCCCTGGCATATGCCTCTGGGTAGATAAATGTGGTCCAGTGTTCTCCAGTCTACCCAATCAGACACACACCCAGCCTGACAAAATTCTTTTCGTTTCTTGTATAAAACAGGGAGCAAAACAAACTGTCTATACAGTTTTAATAATGCAAAGTCCAAAACTTATAAAGATTAAGCTGACCTTCACTGCTCTGGGACTATGATTCTTCATCTGAAGAATACACTAGAATCAACAGGAAAGCACTTTAAAAAATCCACATACCCTGGCCTCTGTCCTGTGTAAACTCAATCAGAAAGAGTTGCAATTATATATATTTTGGAAAAGGCCACACATGTGTTTTGGACACTTACACCAAGTTAAGAACCACTTCTGAGGACTTCACATCTTATAACCTCATATGGCTGTGGAAAGGAAATAAAAGTCTACATTCTTGGTTCCATTCATATACCCTTGAAATAACAGACCCAAATTCCATCCATCTAGCCCTGAAATAAATGGCCCAAAACCAAACCATGTAATGGTACCCAATGAAAAATCACAAAGAAGTCAGGCATGGTGGCACACACTTGTAATCCCAGCCGCCTGGAAGGCTAAGGCAGGAGGATCGCAGTTTCAAAGCCAGCTTTAGCAATTTAGTAAGGCTGGCTATAAGCAACCCAGTGAGATCCAGTCTCAAAAAAAAAAGGGGGGATGGGGGAAAAGGGATGTGGTTCAGTGGTTAAGCACTCTTGGGTTCTCAACCTGGTACTAAAAAAGAAAAAAAGTCAAAATAAAGGACTACCAGAGCCTGAGGAAAGTCAGGTTATTTTTTATTTATATATATTGTCTGTGAGTCACAGATGCTCCTGTCACTAGGAAGAGGGTCATTTAGGATTTATCCTGGGATTATCAACAGAAAATAAAATCTGGAAATCTCCAATTGTGTCCCTGTCTCAGGCTGATATGAAAAATGAACAACCTCATTTTTGCACAAGTCAAATTATTTTGGACACCATAATTAAAACTGCAACTCTGCCCTGCTCCTGAGCAGCTGGATATAGCAGGAAGAAAAAAAAAATCACAACCATGCTAGCTGACTAAATTCATATCCACATTTCACATAAACACATTTCTGACAATCTCAACACTCTCCCCCTAAGACTATCCCTAAAATAGTCTCTTCCACTCTACAAAATTCATCTTGTACCTTATAGAGTTGATAGCATCACCGGCTTAAGATTCCAATTCTTATAAAGGACTGCTTACAAGGATAGGCCTTGATTAGCATATGGGAACTTTCAACTTGGGGAGTGTTTCCCCAATTCTAACTGGTAAGAAGAGTTCACTGCTCTTAATACTGCTTGAGCAAACGAAATGGTCTTTACTGATAACCTTCCTTCCTTCTGAGAGTCTGGAATTTCAGTATTTGCTAGGCAGAGGGTGACTAGGTGATCAACAAAATAAACACAGTGGACACTGAGTTTCCAGTGAGCTTCCCTGGTAAACAATATTTCATGCATTGTCACAACCAACTGCTAAAAGATTAAGTGCACCTTATTCAACAACAATGAGAAAGGACTCTTAGAAGTAAGTATATGCTTGGTTTCCTCTGGGATTCATTCCATAAGCTTTTTCCCTTTGCCAATTTTGCCTTGTGGCTTTTCACTGTTATAAATATGAGACATGTGTTACTATATGCTGTGCCCTGTCAGTCCTCTTAATAAATCATCCACCTGAGTTGAGGGACCTCTGACACACATATCTTCTCTCTTGTTAAATGTTCAATAATCCTATATCACCTCCCATCACTCTTGGCTGATGACTTTGTTTCAAGCTTCAACAAAATAACAGAAGCAATCAGAGGTGAATACCTTTATCTTTCTACCACCAAATAAACCCATTTAAAAAAAATCATATACTCTGCTTCAGTCATCCAAACCCTAAATTTATGCTCCCTCTTTCCTATATCATCAAATTCTTTCTCCTTATTGGATCATATTAATTTCCCCATGTTTAAAAACTTTCCTTAGTCCCATAATCCCTCCAACTATCACCAAATATCTTCACTCCTCATCACAGTACAACCTTTCTGTCCATGCAAAAGGCTTCTACTTTGCTCTCACTCTCCTCATCCAGCTCCATTTGGGCTTTTGCCTTCATCTTAGCCATAGTCAAAACATGCTATTTTTCATTTCTTCTAAAGCTCCTTTCTTTTGGCTTCCTTGGTAATACTGCTATTTTTCCTCTACCTTACTGACTACTCTCCTTAACCAGCTTTCCTCTATTTTTCAAGCTCTAAATTTTAGATGCCTCAAGAGTTGGTCCTTGGACCTTTTCTCTTTCTTATTTCCACATTTTCTTTAAGAACTCTTAACCAGTCCTATGGTTTTTACCTATAAGCTGATGAATCCAAAATCTGTATCTCCAACCCTAATCTCTCTATAACTAATATATCTCCAAACAAATAAATCAGCTCTGTCTATCCCAAACTTAACATAGCTAAAACAGAAGTTCCCTGGATTCTCACTCCCTCATAAATATCCTCATTACAATAATTCTCTCAGTAATGGCAGTACAATTGAATATTTGTGATTAAGAGCATGTGCCCTGGACTGGGATTGTAGCTCAGCAGTAGAGTGCTCGTCTAGCACATGCAAGGCTCTGGGTTCAATCCTCAGCACCACATAAAAATAAATAAATAAATAAAAGGCATTCTGTCCAACTACACCTAAAAATAAATAAATAAATATGTTTAAAAAAGAGCATGTGTCTTGTGATTAGATTAAAAGTTTTGGATCTTTTTTTTAAAACTACCTTTTTTAATATATATAATCTTATTTATTTTTTTAATGTGGTACTGAGAATCAAACACAGTGCCTCACACATATTAGGCAAGCATGGTACCACTGAGCCACACCCCAGCCCAAGGTTTGGATCTTGACAACACCACTAATTAGTAATGAGACCACAAATCTGTGCCTCAGTTTTCTCATCTATAAAATAGGGATAATGCTACCTTCTTCATAAGGATAATCCATTTAAATTGCTTACACAGTTCAGGCACACAGTAAATAATACATATTAGCTGCTGATATTCATCTGGTTACTCAGTTCAGAAACACCTCTATCCTTGATTCCACCTTTTCCTTTAGTGCCGACCGTTGATCCACAGGTAGCTCTGTGAGTTCTATAAAATACCTCACAAATCTCCAGCTCCCCTACTGCTGCCCAAGTACCATCATCTCTCATTTGGACTACTGCTAGTTCTGACTGGTATGAGTTATTCACATGGCAGCCACCATCATCCTTTTAAAACATAAACCCAGATAATATGACTCCTTGGCTCAAAACTCACCAATGACTTGGGATTTAAAAAAAAAAACAAAAAACGTCCTTTTAAGATAGAACTTCATATCCTACCAGCCCCTCCTTTGCTTACTCTGATTTGGCCACACTGGTCTTTTTGTTCCTGTTTCCACCTTAAGGATTCTGCATTTATTATTCCCTCTGTTTGGAATGCTCCTACCCAAGATGCCTGCCACCTTCTCTTTTACAAATCTGCAAATATCACCTCCTCAAACAGGCCTTCCCTGACCATTCACCTACATTACCACCAAAAACACTCTATCCTGTCATCTTCTTCCATTTTCTTTATGGCTCTTACCAATGACTGAAATAATCCTGTTTACTTACATGTTTATTCCTTGACTTCCCCCTACCATTTAGATGTAAGTTCCATGACAACAGAGATCCAGACTGTCTTGTTCATTGTTGTATCTACAGAAACTGATACCTACCACATAGAAGGTATGTAATAAATACCTGTTAAAATGAATGAATGAGTATATTCTACATTGTATCATGGCAAAAGACTACAAATATCTTTATTCTATTTTAAAGATAGAGAGAGAGAAGAGAGAGAGAGAGAACTTTTTAATATTTATTTTTCAGTTTTTTTGGTGGACACAACATCTTTAATTTATTATTATGTGGTGCTGAGGATCGAACCCAGCGCTCCACACATGCTAGGCAAGCACATTACAGCTTGAGCCACATTCCTAGCCCTGACAACAAATATCTTAAGGCTACTTCCATTTGGAGAGAAAGCAATTTCCAAGTCTCCTTGCTTTAAAAACAAATATGCATATTCGACGGGTTCCCACTGTCCACAGAATAAAATTCAAATTATATAGTAAATTTTCTGAAAGAGTCCCAAAAAAACATTATTCTAACCTGATTTCCCATTACACCTCCATCCCCCCCAGTACTTGCTCCAGCAAATGCCTATGAGCTTTCCTGCCTGTACACGCTACATTCTACTGTTCTCTTCCATCTAAAATGCCCTCCTTCTAACTCTATTTTACAAAACACTATCTTCTTATAGGTCAGCTCAAATGTCACCTCCATGATAAACCATTTTCCACTCCCTACTCTCCATATCAAAAGTAATCTTCTTCCTGTCTCTTTTTATTATATTTAATATTATTCAATTCCTTGAGGAACCCACATGTTGTTCATCTTTATTGTTTCTGAACTGTACCATACACATAATATTTATTATTCATTTTAATCAATTTGTTAAGTTGACTTTTAACAGTCTTTCTCCTAACCACACTTTCTGTGTGTCACCAACAATATATACTGGAATTTACTGGTGCTAGAGATATGAGAGATGATCCCTACTGTGGCATACATAAGAAGATAATTAATAATCCAGGGTGCATATTGGTTGCCAAATGAGCAGTATAAACAAATTTTATAAGCATTCAGAAGAGGGATAAGCCAACAATGGATGGCACAGCTAAAAAAGGTATTTTAATGACTATGCAGTTTTAAATTAAAATTTTATCATAGTCTATGATGCATTGTTGCTCTCTTTCAACTAATAATAACTTGACCCAGAATTTCTAAATCATAAAGCATATTATTAGAGAAGGCATCACTTAGAGGTGGTCAGGGAAAAGCCAAAAAAAAAAAAAAAATCAGCATAAAACTGTGCTGTAGCACTATAATTTTTAATGAAAATGTAATGAATAAAATAAACCACAATGCCAACTGTACTGAAGACCGCTTTTTCTAAATAGATTCCTAATTTTGTTAAGAGTGCAATACTTCCCTCATACAGCCCATGTACCTCAACACCACTGAAACGACTAGTTCAAGGACATAGGATTTAATCCTGGCCATTTGAAACAGAGGGGAGAAATTTTCTAGGTGTTTCTATGAAAAGAAAAGTTTTATTCCTCTTAAGAGACCTACAGAAACACATCTCTCTCTCCCTTCCCACCTGGACAGAGGGGCATGTTCCTCCAATGCCATTCTATAACCTCTAGGGAAAACAGTGGGTTTTTGTTTTTGTTTTTGTTTTACAAACTAAGTCAGTACAGTGGCACATGCCTATAATTCTCAGATTCTTGGGAGGATGAGGCAGGAAGATTGCAAAACCAAGACCTGTCTCTGCAACTCAGTGAGGCCCTAAGTAATTCAGCAAAACCCTGTCTCAAATTAAAAATAAAAAGGAATGGGAATGTGGCACCCCAATCCCTGGTATCCTCCCCTGCAAAAAAAAAAGACATAGTAAAAGTAGTCTATACTACTCAAAGAACCTGGAAGTTTGATAACACTGCTGATATACTAAACTAAGAAGTGTACCCTATCTTTGCTTTTTTTTCCCCTTTTCTTTTTGGTACTAAGATTGAACCCAGGGGCACTTAACCACTGAGCCACATCCCCAGCCCATTTTTTTATTTTCTATTTTGAGAAACAGTCTCACTAAATTGCTCAGGGTGTCACTAAATTACTAAGGCTGGCTTTGAACTTGAGATTCTCCTGCCTAGGCTTCCCAAGCTGCTGGGATTATAGGTGTGCCACCACTGCGCCCAGCCCCTACCTTTGCTCTTGATAGTTCGCTGATACAACTTTCCTTATTTTTTAAAGCAGTTTGCATTGAATTTTCAGTTACTTAGAAACAAAAGCACCCTATCAACCCTCCATTTCCATTGTGTGATCAACCACCTTTTTTCATTACTATACTATCATTTAAACTGTTTTGTTTTTGTTTGTTTGTTTGTTTTTTATTCTAACCACTAGGGTCAAGATGTGAGCCATCAAGAATTTGAACCATTTATGGAGCAGAATCATTAAATTCAAGAAATGTAAATGTTCACAAAATTCCTTTGGAGTTCATTTTAAAGAAAAGACAAAAAACAATTAGTCCATATCTGTTAGAATCTTTAAAGAATAGTTATTAAAAAGAAAATATACAAAGTCAAAGATGATTTTTTTGTTTGTTTGTTTCGAATGAAAACCACATTTCACTAAATAGTTATCTCTGTTTAGAGACACAAACAATCAAGATGCTGGGAATGTGGTATATCCAAGAGGGCATGGAAACTCAGTATACCCTCTTCCACCATACTGTTGAATCAGGAACAGCCTGATTTCTGAGTTGTATCCTTTAAAATAAAGTGATATTAATGGGTCCAAACTTTTACGAAGAAAACTTGCTGGTTTTTGGAAAGAAAATACTTAAAGCTACATAACAAAGAGCTTGCTGCCTAACATGTAAAGAGGAAAAGCAAACAGAACAGAGGCAGTTCAGTTGCTTATAGATTTCACTGAAAAAAACTGAAAACTTTATAGAGAAGAAAGCCCATGAACTATCTTATAAATGTTGCCTTCACACTAAATAATAAATATAATATATGAACCATCAAAAAATTACCCCAAACTAGTCTGAGCTCCATCTCCAATGTGGTAGAACAGAATCATATACAACTATTGGGAGGTTGGTGACTTTCAGAAATGGAAATGTTATAGTAGAATAAATAAAAATGGAGAGAAGCAGTTAAAAGTACAACAAAAGCCCTTCCATGGACAGAGGGTAAACAGTTTCAACTAAAAATTTTCTTGTGTTTCTTCGTAAAGCTTACTGAATTTTCATAACAAAAAAAATGAGATTCAAATACAATGTGAGCCATTTGCAGAGAATTTTTAAAAGAAAATTAAACAGACTTTCTAAGTAATTTTTAAAATTAACATATCTTTACCTCAAAATTTAAGTGTCGGGCTGGGGATGTGGCTCAAGCAGTAGTGCGCTTGCCTGGCATGCGTGCGGCCAGGGTTCGATCCTCAGCACCACATACAAACAAAGATGTTGTGTCTGCCGAAATCTAAAGAATAAATACTAAAAAAAATTCTCCCTCTCTCTCTCTCTCTCTTTAAAAAAAAAAAAAAAAATTTAAGTGTCAATGAATAACACAGTATTAATTTTTGTTAAAACTCTAACTTCACTTGTTTGTGAAGAAATCAAAATACTCTCACAAAAATCTTTGTATATTTCAGAATTGAAATGTAAATTAAAATCACTGCTGCAAAGGAACTACTATTACTGCTGGAACAAAAATTCCTTTGTCATTTCCAAATACTACTTACATCATTTCCTTGAAGATCTTTTCAAATTGGATGAAGCTGTGCTTTTTGGTAACATATCTAACTGAAAATATACATATATAACACTATTATAAATATTTCATCCTGATTCTAAGCCAGGGGTATATATTGTAAGGCACTCTGATTACAATCTGCCTTAAATTATTTTCATTCTCATTAAAAGCACTGAATCTAGACAACAAAATGATTATTGATTTAAGATGTATTTTAGGATTAGTGGTAGAGCACCTGTCTACCCTGTACAAGGCCCTAGGTTAAAGATCTAGCACTACAATTTTTTTAAAAAAATTTTTTTCTGCTAGTAAGATGTGTTTTATTTATGGCTTTACTAATTTTGAATGTCATCTCTCCCTTTTAGGTAAAATGCAAAAGTAAATAAATTTCAGGCATATAATTGTCAACAAAATAAATGACGAACAATACAAAATAGAATCAAAATAACCCTATGAAACAAACTAATCAGAGTGATTTCTAATATAAGGAAACAAAGTACTGTATAATTCAATAATAATTTCTGTTGGGGTGTGTTTTTCAATACACATTTGAGTGGAACTATTCTTGACATTCAAACTAAATAAACAAGTCATCTGCTGAAAACCTGACTTAAGAGTGTTAGAGGGGCTGGGATTGTGGCTCAGTAGAAGAGTGCTTGCCTAGAATGCATGAGGCCTTGGGTTAGAACCTCAGCACCACATAAATGTAAAATAAAGATACTGTGTCCATCTAAAGCTAAAAAATAAATATTAAAAAAAAAAGAGGGCTGGAGATGTGGCTCAAGCGGTAATGCGCTCGCCTGGCATGCACGGGGCGCTGGGTTCAATCCTCAGCACCACATAAAATAAAGCTGTTGTGTCCACCAAAAACTGAAAAATAAATATTAAAAAATATTCTCTCTCTCTCTCTCTCTCTCTCTCTCTCTCTCTCTCTCTCCTCCTGCTCCTCCTCCTCTCTCTCTTTAAAAAAAAAAAAAAAGAGTAGTTAGAAAGCTGACCAATTTTCTCATTCGGTCATATGAATAGCTCAGAAACTCTCTGAAACAAACTTCTCTTAACACTGTCCTAAAAAAGAAATGAGGGACATAATTGGTCAATTATTTAGACTTCAAATTTTTCTTTATGAAAAGTTGAAATTTATTACAAGAAGAGTTTCATTTAATATGAGGCATTGCTTTGGATTTACAAGGATCAATCTGAATTTGAGCTTGACCAGCTGAGCACTGCTAAAATAAAGCTATCTCCACAGTTGCATATTTGACAAGTATTCTGATATCTCCCCTCACAGTACTTGATAGCTTACTAGTTTATAGAAATGATAATCATATGTCATTTGCATCATTTGTATGATTTGTCTTTCTGCTCTGTTTGCTGTGTTTAATTCCATAAACACTGAGTAATATTTATGTGCCTTGTGTAACTTCAGAAGTATCTATGTGTTAATGTAAATATGTAGAATTTAACATACATAGATATTTCTGGAATAAACTATCATCCTAAAACAGAAAAAAAAAAAAACTATTTAGAAATTGCCATCTATAAGAACAGAGCAATTATTGAAGAAGAAAAAATACTGATCTATTAAAAGTACATAATGATGAGCTCTAATATCAATCTCCTGTTCACTGTGTCCACCTCAGGTACAGAACTCACATCTATAATTCCAGCAACTTGGGAGGCAGAGGCAGAAGGATCCTGAGTTCAAAGCCAACCTCAGCAATTTAGCAAGGCCCTAAGCAACTTAGCAAGACCCTGTCTCTAATTAAAATATAAAAAGGGACTAGGAATGTGTCTCAGGGATTTAAGCACACTTGGGTTCAATCCCCAGTACCAAAAAAAGAAAAAAATTCTCAAAGAGAAAACAAGTTTGAAGACCAGTAAGGATTAAACAAACAAGACTTTAAAATTCTGCAAAAAATTAAAACTATAGTGAAATTCAATCTCACCCAGTCATAATAGCAAATATCAAGAATACAAGTAACAATAAATGTTTATGAGGATGTAGTGGGAAAGGTACATTCATACATTGCTAATAGGACTGCAAACTAGTGCAACCATTACGGAAAGCAGTATGGAGATTCCTCAGAAAACTTGGAATGGAACCTCCATTTGACCCAGTCATCCCACACCTCGGTTTATACCCAATGAACTTAAAATCGACATACTACAGGAAACCCTTCAGTCCCAGGTAAACCAGGATGACTCATTTCAAATTCAACTATTTGAAGAGGTTGTACAAAGTAAACTTTTTGAAGACTTGCATGTCTTAAAAATGTCCTTATTCCACCTAATACTTGACTGAGAATTTGTCTGGATGCAGAATTAAAGTTTGGAAATTATTTTGCTTCAGCACGATCCTAGTTCTTTCCAGTGTTGCTGCTAAAAAGGCTAGTCTTTCTGATTCCTGATCCTTGTATTTTTTTTTTTCTTTTTGTGTTTCTTCGTTGTCCCCCGAGTTCTGGGACTTCTGCAATGCACGAACTATGAATTTTGGTGTGAATCAACTAACATTCACTGTGCTGAATGGGTCCCTTTTATCTAGAAACTCATGTCCTTCAGTTTCATAATGTTTTTCTAGAATTATTTCATTGACCATTCCTTCCCCTCTGTTCACTCTATTGGAATAAGAGAATTCCTCTTATTCATTATTATTTAAACCTCCCAAACTGGTCCTCTATTTTTCTTTATCTTCTTTTTTCTATGACTTTCTGGGTTTTTTGCTCCATTATCTGCAATTTTTTTTTTTCATTTTGGCCTCCCAATTCTTCTTTTTTAATATTTTTTCCCTTAGTTGTTGATAGATCTTTATTTTATTTATTTATACGTGGTACTGAGAATTGAACCCAGTGCCTCACACATGCACTACCGCTGAGCCACAGTCCCAGCCTTTTGCCTTCCGATTCTTGTATGGAAGTTTTCATTTTTGCTATCATATTTTTAATTTCGAAGAAACTTTTTCATTCTCTCTTATTTTCTTTTATGGCATTCTGATTTTATTTGACAGCTGTAGTATTTTATCTCTGAGAATATTAATTACAGTTTTATGTTTCGGTGTTTTTTTTTTTCAAGTTATACCTTCCTGGCAAAGTTTGTTTCATTAGTGTCTAGTTTGAGGGTTTTTTTTTTTTTTTTTTTTTTGGTAGTTGCAGATGGACAGCATGCCTTTATTTTATTTTTTATTTTTATGTGATACTGTGGATCAAACTCAGTGCCTCACACACGCTAGGCAAGCACTTTGCCACTGAGCTACAGCCCCAGGCCTCATTAGTTGCTAATTGTTGTTGTTGTTGTTGTTGTTTTGGCGGGGCTGGTTCTCCCTATTGTTTGTAGCTGTACCTTAAACATTAGAACCTTTCCTCTGATGTCTAATATTTCTTGGTTTTCTATTTACATTTAGTTTAAGAAAATGAAAAGAAGAGCTGAAGTTCTGAATCCTCCGGTGAAGCCCACTGAATGAATTTCACTATAATGTGATTGCTTCAGTCTTTTACTAAAGTGTCTGTAACTGGAGGCCTTTTTTTCTTGGGCTGGTCAATTCTCCAGAAATTGTTCTAATTTACAGTCTTTGTGATAGGCCTACTGCCAGAATTCTGGGAGCCAAATAGAATAAAACATTTATTTAATCTCCTTATTTTCAATATAAAAATGCCTACCCTGCTTGATGCCTTAACCCAGAAGGCTTCTATTTTAAACACCCAGTCTTTGTTTGAAGAGAGAGATAAAGTAGTCCAGTGACACAGCCTAGGGCAGGGGCTCTATCTAAGAGTTTCTACCTGCTTCTAAATCAGTTTCAATCAATCCTCCATATTTCAGCCCAGTCACACCTCAACTTACAGAGATTCCTGAAAGCACCAATTTCTAAGACTTCTGAGGATGTTGCCAAATAAGCTGGACAGGTCCTCAGCTTAGACCAATGCTAACTTAGGATTCAACTTTCTCAGACCCCCTAAGTCATTATCATTAATCTGCTTTTTACTTTATAAAATTTCACTGCTCTTCTCATCCTTGAACATTAATGACTTTAAAAAAAGTTTACTACAGTTTTTAGGGGGTTACAGAAGGGAATAAAATTACATTTTTGTATCTTCACCATCGCCAGACTCTAAAGTTTATGCTGGACGTTGTGCAAATAAGGTTAAACACAGACTAATGCAACAAAATTTTAACTTGAGAAATCAGAAATTATTTGCATTTTACTTTATTCCTTACCTTTTCCTTTTCTCACTCCATTACATACTTGTCTACAGACTGCCAACTGCTGTTTTGAAATAGTCAACTGCTATTTTGAAATAAAAGAGGGTAATACAGACTGTCAATTGCTATTCTGAAATAGAATAGGGTAAATCAAAGAGGAAAACAGGTCCCTGACAAGAAAAATACTGAGTTTCAAGCAATGTTTCAAGATACCTAGATACACTGCTTTAGTCTTGGGTATAACAAGTATAACAGCATTAATTCATTCAACCAACATTACCAAACACCTGTTTTGTGTCACACACTTTCCAAGACAGGCAAAGGAGTAAGAGAAGTGGTACAAAAAGGCAACAAAAGAGAATTCTGAGGGATGATGGAAGTGCTCTCTGTTCCCTAACAGCAATAGTGGTCATGACTCTACTTTGGTAAAATTCATAGGATATGCATCAAAAAGAGTAAAATTTACTACATGTAAAAATTTTAAAGAATTTTTTTATTTTTTAAAGGTTGGTAGAAGCCAGGTATGGTGGCGCATGCCTATAACCCCAGTGATTTGGGAGGCTGAGGTGGCCAGCATTATCAAAAGCAAGGTGCTGGGTTGGGGTTGTGGCTCAGTGGTAAAGCACTCACCTAGCACACATGAGGCACCAGGTTTGATCCTAGGCAACACATAAAAATAAAATAAAAGGGGCTGGAGTTATGGCTCAGCGGTAGAGAGCTCGCTTGCGCGTGCGAGACCCTGGGTTCGATCCTCAGCTCCACAAAAAAATAAATAAGTGAAATAAAGGTATTGTGTCCATCTACAACTAAAAAATTAATTAATTAATTAATTAATTAAAGGTATCATGTCCACCTACAACTAATAAATAAATAAATAAAGGTATTGTGTCTGTCCACCTACAATTAAAAAATAAATCCTTTAAAAAAAAGTGAGGTGCTAAGCAACTCAGTGAGACCTAGTCTTTAAATAAAATAGAAAATAGGGCTGGGGATGTGGCTCAGTGGTTGAATGCCCCTGAATTCAATCCCCAGTACACCGCCCCACCAACAAAAAAGGTGGGTAGAAAATATAAATAAAATTATACACACCTATATACATGTATGTATACATATATGTATAGTTATATACACTTACATATGTATGTCGGATTACATACATATATCTTTGCAGTACCATGAAATTATATTGCCTAGTGACATCCTAGTCATCTTAAGTCTGTATAGGTACACTCCATGATAGTCGCACAACAAAATCACCGACAACTCACTTTTCAGACTATGTTCCCGTCATTAAGTGAGGCATGTATATATTGGGGAAATAGCCCTTCCCTAACCTTCCTCAGTATCTCAGATTTAAAGCCATAGGTAGAGCAAGTCAAAGTAAGTAAGAAGAAAAAGAAGTCATATTGGATTAGAGTATGGTGCTGAAAGCTGAACTGGATTAAAACAACATCCACATAAAGTGTTGCACACTCTAGTACTGGGAGAGTCATGACAGAACCTGAGGAGCATGAAAGAGCATCCATGGGATATAAGGACATGAAGAGAGAGGCCTAGCATGGGGGCCACAGACTGAGCAAGACAAGGAGCATGCCTTTAAGGGGAAAGGGGAACAGCAATCTGGCATACAGAATGAAGGTGCAAGAAGAGTGAAGTACTGCCTAAACAAAAAAGGGTAAAAAAGTTATCTGTGTGATGGGAGGTCAATTACATACTGTGGGATTGATCACATAAGAAAATACATTAAGGATAATGGAAGCCATGATTCTGTTAGGAAGGAGAGTTACAATCTGGAAAAGAAAAAACTAGAATGAACCCTATAGTATTGGAATGGAATTAGATACTGATGTAAATTCATGATATATAATAAATATAGAAACAAAAATTTATAGAAGTAAATATAGTTATAAAAATAGATATTATACATATAAGTGGGTGGGTGAGTAGATAGATAGCTAGACAGATGAATGGATGAAAACATAGACAGCTTTGTCTACAAGTAGACCTGTGAACAGCAACACAATAGCAATGAGCATATATCTAACCTGGATCTTGGCTTTTTTAAAACAACTTCCTCTATACTAAAAGGAACCAGGAACTCTGGAAAAATTACTGATTCCAGGGATGGGGCAGGGAAAGCAAAGACAAACCTGAACCACCTTGTTATACTAGAAAGCAAGAAAGTTATGCTACTTGAGCATGACTCTATGCTCAAAGAAGTCATTGGAATCTGTCAAAGGACACAGAAGCTAATTTCAAGGGGCTCTTAACCAGCCAAATCTGGGTCTATTCAAGCCTCAAAATAAATGGTAGCGGAGGACTATAACCTAATAGTAAACAAAGAAAACCATTAATGAGAAAAGGGTATGTACATAATTTCCAAATGCCACCCCACAAAATACCTATTAATTAGAAAAAAATCAGGTATTATAGCCCTCACCTGTAATAATCTCAACTATCTGGGAGGCTGAGGGAGGAGGATGGTAAATTCAAGACAAGCCTTGAAACACTCACCAACTTAGTGAAAGTAAAAAGGAGTGGAAATGTAGTTTAACAGTATAATGCCCCTGGATTCAATCCTCAGTACAATACATACATACATACATATACAGAAAAGAGGGGGAAAAGCAACTTTACAGTGAAGAATCCTGGCAGACTACATCTTGGGAGCAAATCTTTACCCCTCACACATCAGAGAGAGCACTAATAACTAGGGTATATAAAGAACTCAAAAAGCTAAACAACAAATAACCCAATAAATAAATAGGCCAAGGACCTGAAGAGACACTTCTCAGAAGATGATGTACAATCAATCAATAAATACATGAAAAAATGTTCATTATCACTTGCAATTAGAGAAATGCAAATCAAGATTTCATCTCACTCCAGTCAGAATGGCAGCTATTATGCATACAAACAACAATAAGTGTTGTCGAGGATGTGGGGGAAAAGGTACACTCATACACTGATGGTGGGACTGCAAACTGGTGCAGCCAACATGGAAAGCAGTATGGAGATTTCCTGAAAAACTGGGAATGGAATCACCATTTGACCCAGCTGTCCCTCTCCTCAGTCTATACCCAAAGGACTTAAAAACAGCATACTACAGGGACACAGTCACATCAATATTTATAGAGGCATAATTCACAATAGCTAAACTGTGGAACCAACCTAGATACCCTTTAATAGATGAATGAATAAAAATAATGTGGCATATGTACACAATGGAATATTACTCAGCAATAAAAGAGAATAAAATCATGGCATTTGCAGGTAAATGGACAGAGTTAGAGAAGATAATGCTAAGTGAAGTTAGCCAATCCCAAAAAAAAAACAAATGCCAAATTTTTCTTTGATATAAGGAGACTGATTCATAGTGGGATAGGCAGCGGGAGCACGGGAGGAATAGATGAACTCTAGATAGGGCAGAGAGGTTGGAAGGGAAGGGAGGGGGCATGGGGTAATTAATGATGGTAGAATGTGATGATCATTATTATCCAAAGTACAGGTATGATGACACAAATTGGTGTGAATATACTATGTATACAACCAGAAATATGAAAAATTGTGCTCTATATATGTAATAAGAATTGTAATGCATTCCGCTGTCATATATAAATAAAAAAAAATTACATTATTAAAAAAAGAATCCTGGCAGGGCCCCAGGTACCAACTTAACAAGTTATGGGGCAATATTAAATCATGCACCCCTTGAGAGGAAGTAATGAAAAGAACACAACATGATTTCTGTAATATTGTTATCAAAGATTACCTAAATCTAAATATGAAGAAATAAAACCTAAATGGGGTTACTGCAAAAGCTGCAAAATACCTGCTCTACAATCTTTGAGAGTCAAAGTCATGAAAGTCAAGAAAAATCTAAAGAGCTGACCCAGACTGAAAGACATGCCATCCAAATGTAACACAAGTTTCTAATCTGAATCCTTTTGCTATAAAGATATTAAGACAACTGATGAAACTCAAATGAAGTAGTGCATCATTTCTAAGGATTAGATGATATTTAATTTCTTGATTTTAACAGTTATATTGTGATCATGAAAAGAATGTAGATAATGGAGGCTGGCCTGGGTTCAATCCCCAGCACCAAAAAACGGAAAGAAGGAAAGAAAGAAAATAATGTACACAATATACACAATCAGATCTGGGCATTAGGTAGGCAAATTATCTCAAATGGTTCCAGGGCGGAGGGGGGGGGGGGGAGAGAGACTGTACTGTACTTGCAATTTTTCTGAAAGTTTAAGATTGATTATTATTATTATTATTATATTATTTACCCCTACTGCAGAAGGGAACCGCAAGCCTTCCTCTCTGGGTTTGTGGACCTATCCTTTGCTGTGAAACAAGCACATTGGTACAGGAGAAAAAGGGTGTGTAGAGCATGTGCATAGATACTCTTAGGTGGCCTCCACACCCATGCTTTCTACTGACCCAGCTTATGATGAAAACAAAAGCCAGGCATGATGGCCCACACGGTATCCCAGATGCTAGGGCAAATTCAAGGCCAGCCTCAGCAATTTAGCAAGACCCTTAGCAGTTTGGTGAGATCCTGTCACAAAATAGAGAATAAAAAGAGACTGGGGATTTAATTCAGTGGTGTAGAACCCCTATGTTCAATCCCTAATACCAAAAGTAAAAATAAAAATGATTTTTAAAGTGAAAAAATTATTAGAGAAATAAACAAGGACCATATTTAAAAATTGTGTATACCATGCCAAAAAATTTATAGTCATCCTGAAAGCTGTCAGTTGTCATTGAAGATAGGTATTAGACAGGATATTGACGTGATCAAAGACCATTAGTTTTTGTTTTTTTAATTCCTTTCACTAAACAAAGGTCCTGGATATGTAAAAATCCCAATGTTATCTGGTTAGAGACACATGTAATAAGGAGGTTACAGATTACTTAGCAGTTGAAGAGAACACAAAAACATGATTAATAGAACAGTATACACACATATGAAAGCCACAAATATCTAAATCCATTTATACAGGCTTATTACAAACAAGTCAATTGAGCCAGATGCAGGCAAAGTAAAATGAAGACAGAATAACCCACCAAGTGTTGCACTTAACTGATATTACCACAGGCACACATGCAAAAGAAACAATATGATCACACTTAATTACAATCTCAAACAATGTACCATAGCAAGGAACTTATATAAGAAACTGTCAGCTTAACATGTATCAGTCAGAAATGGGAGTGCCACATTACAAAGGCATGCAGTGAAAAATGCAGAAACAGAAATTATACTAGACTTGCAAATAATATCTTGGTTTTAAACATAAACTCTAGAAAATAATCTTTGTAAGTATTAGTTTTCATTGCATATCAACATGTTAGCTCACCACAATACCTGAGTTTTCAGTCTGTTGTAAAATGCTTCTTAGTAATGACTTTTGGTCAGGGCAAAGCCATATAGGTAGCTAACAATATAATCTCTAAACAGGGCATTAGTCACTGCCTCCTAGAGACAATATTTCCTAATATTTTAAAACAAGTTTTTTTTTTTTTTTAAATTCAATACAGAACACTAAGTAAGTGCTTGACTACTTTTAAGAATATCTAAGTCAGGCTGAGGTTGTAGCACAGTAGTAGAGTGCTTGCCTAGCATGTGTGAGGCACTGGGTTCAATCCTCAGCACCTCATAAAAATAAATAAAATAAAGGTCCATCAACAACTAAAAATTTTTTAAAAAAGAATATCTGAGTCAACCTGGGACATTAACCACATCTAATAAATAGTGATACTTACGAACAAGATTCTGTTTTTGGAAAGATCTCTGATTAGTTTAGTTCTATTTCACAACTATGACAGTACCTATCTGTATCAATAATTAGAGAATCAATTCAATTAAAAAATAATCAAGCTTTTCTGAAAAAACATTTACTAGGTTAGCAGGAGCACCTTCACAAAGCCAAAAACTACACAAAGGAAAAACTCAAAAGCATATATCAAGTTTTACTGTCCTTTATTTATAAATATATACCTAACATATATATATCCCCGCACCAACTTAATATATATTGCCAAAATATCTTGCAGGTGATGCAAATGAGGGGTTGTAGCTCAGTGGTAAAGTGCTTGCCTACACTTGTGAAGTTCTGGACTCAATCCTCAGCACCACATAAAAATAAATAAATAAAGATATTGTGTCCATCTACAACTAAAAATATTTTTTAAAGTACTAAAAAATGTTAAATATGCAAATGATAAAGGTGAATCATTCAAACCTTCACCTTTGTTTGGACTTTAATGTAAATTGTGACAATATTCAAAAAATAATTCAGTAGAAGAATTTGGGAATCACTTCCTTTCACATAACCAGTTTAAAGCTCTGACATCATGTATGGTTCCCTAGTGTATGCCAGCATTGCCCAAATTCAATCAGTTGTTTCTCATAAAGAGTTCCACAATTAAAATGACTTAGACCAACAAAGTTAAAGAAGTTCCTGTATCAGAACTTTTGAAACTTCTATGAAAATATGCTTTCTAATATCCAAAGAGGGATGCAACAAGCAATAGTTCCCACTCTCACATATCCACTGAACCCTTAATTTTCAAAATATTCGTTTATATCTCTTAACATATAATTTCAAAAATGTTAGTGAACACAATTAATTTTCTTCTTACTTACTGTAAGACCACAATAGGCATCTATGGATGCTACATAATCTTTAGTCCATAAAAGGCCTGAAGTGAACAACATATCAATAATGATTTTAATCTTCTGTGCTGAGGTCTAGAACTCTACCAGTAATTTTCAGATTGAAGTTATATAAAAATAAAATTTAACTAGCCACTTCATAATATTTACTATCACTAGTAGAAAAAAATGGCATTAGCTTAATATTAGTCAGAAAATAGTTCAATTAATAACAAAACAGTTCAATTAATTTTCCAATGCAAAATATCTTATGTTAAAAGAGAAACTAAGGGGCTGGTGTTGAGGCTCAGTGGTAGAGTACCTGCCTAGCATGTGTGAGGCCCTGGGTTTGATTCTCAGCACCGCATATAAATACATAAAATAAAGGTCTTAAAAAAAAAAGAGAGAGAGAGAGAAAAAAACTAAGATGTTTGCATAGTCACATACAGATACTTTCAATGCAATAAAATTTAATAAAATATTGTAAGACGTTTGTTAATGTTAAAGTTATTTACATGTATCAGTACAGTTATACACTTCAATTATACTTAAGTAAAAAAAAATGGCATTTTAGTTTTTCCTTTATCACAAGACTACACAGATTAGAAATTTTAAAAGTAATGGGTTTCAGTACACGCCTGTAATTTCAGCTATTCCAGAGGCTGAGGCAGGAGAATCCCAAATTCAAGACCAGCCTCAAGAACTTAGAGATTCTATCTCAAAATAAAAAAGGCTGGGGATATAGCTCAGTGGTAGAGCACCACTAGGTTCAATCCCCGGTATTGAAAGGAAGGAAGGAAGGGATGGAGGGAAGGAGGGAGGGGAACAGAACAGAATGGGAAAGTAGCCCACAAAATATAAGACAAATCATCAGAAAAGAAAAACCCTAAACTGACTTATCATTTGGCAAAATAAGCTATTATGATGATGTCCATTTTTCACAGACTTTGAGATGTTAAGCAACTTGCCTAAATCACCCAGCAAATAATTAGACTCAGTCTAAATCCAAAACCCCTGATCTTTAAACTATCAAGATGAATTATTCTCTAGAATTATTATCTGCTACCATAATATCTGGGGGAAAAAAGTTTATGATAATTACAGAGTTCTAATTGTTTACAAGATGCTGAAATAGCACCAATTATATATGATTTTTCTCCTTAAAATTTTTTCTCTGGTTTCATTACAGTACAAATAAATAGGTGCTGGCACATGAAACAGCTTCAAGCATACAGTGTTATACCCAAGTTAATTCCCACACTAGTCAAAAAATCCGAAATGAACTGCTTAGCTAAAACACTGGAAATTAAACAATACTTAACACTATAACGGATTCTAAAATTGCATGAATCCATTACCCTTTCCTCTTAAACATCATGAAGTATTGAAATCTTTTCAGATACACAATAGTTTGTGTAATAGTTTGTGTAACAGTTTGTATAACATATCACAATTACAGTAACTTAAGCTGTAAGAGATAAAGTGAAAATTTCTATATTTAATGTGAATGCCTATAAGTTAAAAGCAAATTTAATCAGTATAAGAAAATGTCATACACAAAAACTTCTCAGTAATTTCAAGGAATTTTTAGGAACTGACCACACAGATTATTATACCTAATTCACTTACAGGGTGTACTTCTTAGATATAATTCTATCAATAGCACCGCTTTTATACTACACCACAATTAAGTTTATCTTCAGATCACGACTTTCACACAGTAAATAAAGTCCACAATCACTGCATAAAATATCACTTTTTCATATTTGGATTCTTTCTCCAAACCATATAGTATCCCAAAATTTCTTTCTAACCCCGAATCTCAAGAGTTTCAAGGAACGCCACAATCTCATATTGAAATAGCATCTTCCAAAGACTTTTATATAAAACACTGGTTGCCATTCCTCCTTCAGATATTCTGCACACACACAAAAAAAAGAATCCATAACCAGATAAATTCCATAAATTATAGGATAACCTACAATATTTTAAAGTTAAATTTTATTGAAAAGTTTCTCAAACTTATCTGACTATATAAACTTCCCCACTCCTCACACACACAAAGTGTCTTTCAATATCCTATGGATTTACAGAACACATTTTGAAACTAGGAAGAAGCTAGATGAAGAAGTCCTATTACTAAAACAGAAGCAAAAATTCAATACAGAATTAAGGGGCAAAAAAGTGAATTGGAAATGGGGAGCCAAATCTCCATGCCTCCTGTTATTATGAAGCCAAAATGCCACTCTTCCATATAGTGCATATAAAGGAATACTATAACAGGAAGAAAGGATCAGCCAACAGAAAACTGGTCATTCTCTACCTATTGACCAGAAAACCAGGTAGAAATTATGAAGAGGAAATGTGGAGAAGCTATCTAGGAAGTCCTGATCAGCATTAATTGAAAGAAAAGGAAATCTTCTAAATCTGGAAAGGAGTTTTACATTCAATGTAAAAGGGACGCTCACACTAATGCCTGGAATAACATTTAGTTATAGTGTGGGCCATTAAAAATATTATGGAAAGAATTTCTTGATTCATCAAGATATGGAAAAAGCAGTTGAGCAATTCATGGTCTTTAATACTTAAAACTTGAGTCACTCTGCCTAGCAGTTCCATGATAATTAAAAAAAAAGCTATGAAACTAGCAAATCCTCACCTACATCTATACTAGAGTTAATCTGGGATTAATAGGAAAACACACCAAGAAACTACTACTATTGTTTATAGGTCATATGGTTATGACCAATGAAAGTCAATATTCATTAGCCAAAATAGAAAAGGAAAATTACAAAGGAGTGATGTTAAGTCTATCTAGTAAATTCTTCTAAATTAAAAATACACAATCATTCACAAGTCAGACTGAAGCAGCAACTCAGGAATACAGTTTATATTGATTCTCATTCTTTCCCCTTTCTGTTTTCCCCTTTACCTCTTGTCTCCATTACTTTTCCCCTCCTGTTTCAGTGTTATCCAAGTTATTGGGTCCCTACCTACACTTTTTTTTTTTGCGGGGGGGTACTGAGATTTGAATTCAGGGGCACTCAACCACTGAGCTACATCCCCAGCCCTATTTTGTATTCTAGACAGATGGTATCACTGAGTTGCTTAGCACCTCACCTTTGCTGAGGCTGGCTTTGAATTCTCAATCCTCCTACCTCAGCCTCCTGAGCTGCTGGGATTATAGGCATGTGCCACCGCACCCAGCCCTACACTCCTTTCCTTCATTCAACTCATCTGTCACTAATCTATCATGTGTCCTCTTTGAAGAAAAAAGAAAAACCTATGATATTTTCACTGCTAAATAATCAACATGATATAGCTTCATCTACCCTATCATATTCAAAACACACACACACAGGTTTGAACCCAGGGGTGCTCTATCACTGAGCTATATATACCCCCAGCCCCTTTTGTTTTTGAGATAGGGTCTCACTAAATTGTCAGGGCTGGCCTCAAATTTGCAATCCTCCAGCCTCAGCCTCCCCAGTACCTGAGATTACAGGTTTGTGCCACCACACTGGCTCAAACTCAATCTACAATGAGAAATACAAGAAAACACAAGTGTATTACATAACAATACTTATTCTATGAGCTTAATATTTCCAACTAGTCTATTTAATTTTTAAGTGCTGGTTAGACTTAGTAAATTAATTCTAAAACTTCACAATCAGTAGGATGAAAAATAAAGAGTTTTATACAGAACAAACTGGCAATAAATGTACCAAAATCAGGGCTGGGGGCTGTAGCTCAGTGGTAGAGAGCTTACCTAGCACATGTGAGGCAATGAGTTCCATCCTCAGCACCACATAAAAATAAATAAAATAAAGGTATTGTGTCCATCTACAACTAAAAATATTTTTTTTAAGTACCAATAGGGAAAAAGTTTTGGAAAAAACTTTTTGCCACAGAGTAGTACAGTAAAATACTAATTTGTGCCTAAAGTAGCCTGGGCTGACTATGTAATAGCAACAAGTCCTAAGATGCATAGCACATTTCATAAAATTTCCAACATATTATGGCATTTGCTAAGATATGACTTAAATTTCCATAAGAAACAACTATATTTCTAAAATTCTTAAAGTGTTAATCCTGACATCCTGTTCTCATTCATAAAACAATATACTTAAAAGAAAAAGTGATGTTCCTTAAAATAATTACTAATAAATGTCTCAATTTGTTGCAGTAACAAATACCATTTAGCAACTACCTCTAAGAATTATTTGAGAGAGAATATAATAAGTCACCCCCTACTTGTTGAACATGTTCCTGCCATGTGCCAGAATTGTGTTGGATAAAATAATTGTATTCACTCTTACAATAACTAGATAACTAGTATAAAGGATGTAAGTGTCCAATCTGTTTCTGAAGATATTTATATGATCCTAATTGAGAATTTACATAAAAATAAATTGATCATCTGTATTCAATTAATGTCTTGATAATTTGATATGGTTAATAAATTCTACTCAGGAAAGCTAACAGTAAAGAAGAGCAGACACAAAGAATAAAATACCCTAGACATTTAGATCCTTCTAAGCAAGCCACAATTTACCTCATTCAATTAACCCACACATGAAAAAAATGTAAATAAGCTTTACAACTACTTTCATAAAAGAAAATGTTGGGGCTGGGGTGGTAGTTCAGTGGTAGAGCACTTGCCTAGCATGTGTAAAGCACTGGGTTTGATTCTTAGCACCACATAAAAATAAAAGTCCATCAACAACTAAAAATATATTTTCAAAAGGGAAATGTTTACACGATAGTACTTGCCTATGTGCCTGAGTGACAAGTTTATCAATCATTTATTCTCTGTGTAGCACACATAAAATATGAATAAGCTATAAAATTGTTTAATGATTATTTGCATAAAATGTAATGATTATTTGCATAAAAGATCAGAAAGCATCAAAAAAATTATCCACATACAGCCCTGCAAATTTTTGTCATATGAAATATTATCTTATATCTATTTTTTAAGTAAACTGGTAAAGAATTCTCTAAAATTCCAATTTCCCATTTCAAAGTAGAAGACAGCCAATTCAATAAATAATGAACTCATACAGTCATCAAATTAGTTTACAACATTGAAGTTATTTTTACTTCTATAAATTTACTGTAACTATTCTAGAATTATACTACTAACTTCAAAACTACCACTTTATAAACAAACATACAAACTATAATCAACAGTTTAGAAAACATAGGAGATAAAAATATTGTCTTTCAAATCATACTGCCTATAACTGGAAAATATTATTATTAAATTTAAAAAGTTATCTATGATCTTAAGGTGCTTTTATCCCCATTCACCAGTACTCTTCAGCTTAATCCCCTCTTCCTCCCTCCTTTTCTACTTATTTCTTCCTTCAAGCCATAGGTACCAAAAGCAAGGAATGCTATCAAATAAAAACAATATGTCTGACTTTGAATTGTCAGTTTTGTTACTGTCATGATACTGTTATGAAAAAAACATTAACTGTACCAATATAAAAGTAAAATGAACCATAACTAGGAATAAATGAAATCAATGGAAATGAGGCATTCGTTAAAATCTTGGCTGACTCCTTTTTTTTATTTATTTATTGGGGGGGGGGGTAGTTGTAGATGGACAGCATGCTTTTATTTTATTTATTTATAGTTTTATGTGGTGCTAAGGATTGAACCTAGAACCTTGCACATGCTAGGCAAGTGCTTTGCCACTGAGCTACAGCCCCAGCCCCAGCTGACTCCATTTTTAAAAGTAACCAATTATCAGCATAAACTCAAGAGTATCTAGGTAGTACTTGCATAAATATAAATAACAAACACAAATATTTAGTACACAATAGACAGTATTTAACTATACTGTTCTCCTGCTGCAATTACTTTAAAGATTTAAAGACCTAATATTTTTCAAATTATTAAAATCAAACTAAAAATGATATATAAGGCAAATCTAAATTATCAAATTTAACCCAAACAATAATCCCTTGCAGATTCCATCAGATATCAATATTAATAATAATAATAATGTTCTAAAAAATCAAATTGAGACAAATTCACAATCTGGAAATTTCCTTAGTCTAAATTGTTTTCTATATAATGTTAGGTAATGCAAATAACATAGATGATTTCCCAAAAATGTAATCAATTTATACATGAAGTATGGCTCATTTATTTTAATTCTTGGATGAAAAATAATGTCATTCTTAACCTAAATTCCCCAATAACTTAAGGATAGTAAATACTACCACGATACATCCCCACAGCTCTTCCATTCTTTTTTATTCTTTCTTTCTTATTCTTCACTCAATATTCTGTGGTTAATATCCACCATTTTCAAGACCTCATACTCCAACTGGAGATATAACTCTGTGGTAGAGCATTTGCCTAGCATGTTAAGGCCACAGGTTGTACTCCCAGCCTCGCCAAAAAAAAAAAAAAACTGTTGAGACTTATCAGACACTGCCTAACCCTATACAAAATAATTCCTTAAAAAGTCTATTCTCAGGCTGGGGTTGTAGCATAGTGATAGAGCGCTTGCCTGGCACATGTGAGGCACTGGGTTTAATCTTCAGCATCACATAAAAATAAATTAATAAAGGTTATTTTACATTTTTTTTTAAGTCTATTCCCTTGATCTCTAAGTACTGAAAAACAATGATAGTTTAAGAAACTGTACAGTTTGTTATAAGACTTCTAAAAAGAAAAGCTGTGAAGGATACAACTAAAATAACTATCAATTGTGATAAGTCCTGGTTAGAATTACTTTAGGGATCTTAATAAAAATATAAGGTATTTGGCTAAATATTTGTTTTTTGTTTTTTCACTTTTTTGGCTTAAGTAACTATATAAGCAACAGTGCTTTCTATGCATACAGAAGAAACAACATCCAAGAAAATATACTTAATGGAAAGACATAAGTTAACAATACAGCAAAATATCTCAAAGCACAAAGCTTTGAGATATAAATCAGAAGTAGAAGGAGAACATTTCTCTTTTATCATAAATTATATAAAATTATATTTTCCACTGGTACACATAAAGACTTTTCCCACTATTTTGCAAATGAGAAAGGATGTTAAATGACAATCACAATCACAGACTAGAGTGTCACTATAAAATCATAATTTCAAAACTCAAACTATAAAAATACCAAAACCTTCATGGAGGGGGAGAGGTGGAGATACTGGCACACACCTATAATCCCAGCCATCAGTCTGCTGAGGCAGGAGGATAGCAAGTTCAAGGCCAGTCTTGGCAATTTAATGAGACAGCATCTCAAAACTAAAAATTTTTTTTAAAAATGGGCAGGGTGATGTTCCTCAGGGATAAAAGCACCCCTAGGCTCTATTTCCAGTATCACAAAAAATAAACCAATAAATAAAAGTACCAAGACCTTAGTGTTCGAAAATCAAACACTATAGAACTCCTAAAATTCAGGAAACATGAGAAACTACACATGCTTTATAAAATATTTTACTCTATACATTAAACACACACACACACACACACACACACACACACACCCCAAAACCAGCACTCTTGAGAGAGCAGTTTCTTGAAAGATTAGTTTAGATTTCTTACATTTCCAGTATGACTATGGTGGCCTATTTTTTTTTAAATCATCCCATTCACATATTTTTTAAAACCTCATGACATCATGTTGCTATAAATCTTTTAATACTCGCAAATTTGATAATTACAATTATTATATGTTAGGCATTCTTGAATCAGTGGTTGACCTAAGAAACTAATTTTGAATAAATTTCAAATTAAAAAAAGAAAAGAAAAGAAACAATCAGCCCTTGACTTTTACTTCAGGAAAATAAAGTATCACTTGGGAACAAGGATATTTTGGCATAAAAACTTTTCAATTAAAAAAAAAAAAAAAAAACATCTTTGCAACCAACTAATATTACTAGTACTCCAGAGGTACAAAATGCTAGTTGGCCAAAAATCTTTCCAAAGCCAATGCATACCACTATATATGGACTGGGCAATGATCACCGCAGTCGGGTCAGACTGCACCCATATATAACATGAGAGGCTGAAGAATTTCAGCCAAGCCTTGAAGCTTGAAGGTCACATGGAGGGATAGCTCACAGAGCATCAATGATCAATTCCACTACAAGAAGTCTTCTAAATCACATCTATATTTAGAAGACTGGAACCAAAAGACTAACAGTTTAGACTGAAACTCAGAGTAAAGTCTTCAGGTGGTAGCTTTCCCCATTCTCCATCAACAAATTTTTTTAAGTATTTGTCAAGTCATCTTTCTGAACGTAACAATTTTTTTTAAAGCCCATGTTTAGCTTGTGCTTTGCTTGCACTATATGGAGATGAAATGAAACACACTGCTCAGCACCTTCACGTTTCTGTTGTCCTAGGATAAACAGACATTTCAATATCTCCTCCCATTTCAAGAGTGATTTCCAAAGTCTGGGAAGGAATGTTTCCACCCACAAATACCTTTCAATTGAATGGCTGTCATACTGCCATGGATAAGGCAACACTGAACAATAATCCATTTTTGCCCATCCCAAATTTATTTTAAATCTCTTACTGCTGACCTAAAAAACCTAAGTTCTTCATCATAATTTCCATAATAGGTAGGCCTTACGTCAAGGCAACAACTGAGTAGAGTGGTCTTACTCTTGAAATAATATTTACCAAAAACCAGGGGAAAAAATCTTGAAAAACTAGTGTTTGATCTTTAATTATAAATATATATAATTTTTTCGTTACAGAGAGTTTACTCATAACTCTCCATAACAATTAAATCATAAAGCACAGCTAAAGATTGTTTTTTTTTTTAACTTACCCCATTCTAGGTATTCAAGAATGTTCTTCTCTCTTCTCAATGGAGAATTATTGCATTCATCATAAAGGCAGATGAGTATATCCAGTAAGGTCTCCACGCTGAAGCACTGCCCATTGGTCTGAGCCGGCCCATCCAAAATAAATTGCTCCAATTGCCTCAAACGCACTTCTCCGGACATGTTTGCTTCGATTTCTGTTGATTTGCTTCTAAATTGTTATTACAAGTTTGACTATTTACTATTTGAACCTAAATTTTAAAAGGTGTGGTTTTAGAAATAAACCACTTGTTATTCCAATAACTGTCATGCAATGCCGGTGCTGAATTAAACATCCAATACACCAGTAACCTCACTTAACTGAAACGTCTTCAATTACACCCATATACATATATTTGGAGGGTAAGTTATCATAAAATATATTTAATACATTTTAAATGAATAATACAATTAAATCGTATATTTAAATAAAATAATAATTAAACGAACTTGAGTCAACACTTCTTTAAAAAAAAAAACAACTCTTCTCCTTCATTCAAAATTCAACTCGTGCAACGTAATCCTGAAACGAATCCGGTTGCATCATTAATGAATAAAGTCCCCCTTTGCATCAGCAATTTACTCCCCGGGAAGAAAGAAAATAGAAAAGGGAGGAAAAAAACAGAATGTATAGAAGGGGGAGGGAAAACCAAAAATTCTGCTGCAAATCCTCCCAACCGCCACTTGGATAATGCATCAGCGGCAATTTCTCCAGCGGGAAAGGGAGGGGGCGAGGTCCCTGAAGCAGCTCTCCTCAGCGCCGAGCACGCCAAGTCTTGCCCGGAGGAGGCTTTTCCTTTCTCCTCCCGAGGTCCTTCTTTTTAAGGCTTTGCAGTTAGTCCTATTTCCAACTGATTCCGGCGAAAACTCTTCATTTTTTTCTCCGGGCTTCTCCCAGGGGCCTGACCGGCGGCACGGCCGGGATTAGGAAGGCGGGCTGCGGGCGGCTCTCCCACCCGGGCTCCGGGAGCAGCGGCTACTTGGCCGCCGGAGCCCGCTCCATGTCGGTGGTCGCTCGTGGGCCGGGCCGGGCCGCGCCGCGCCTGGCGGAGAGCCCGGTGTCCCCCGCACCCGGACCGCGGCCGCCGCGCCGGAACCTCCCGATGCCCCTGGGCGAGGGGGGTGCTCGTCTGGATTCAAAGGACACGGACAGCAGCAGCTGCGGCGTCGCGGGCGGCTCCAGCGGCTACTTCTCCCCCTTCTTCACACCCCTGGGTTAAGGGCATCTTTCCTTGGAGAGGAGGGAGGAGGCTGAGGCGCAGGAGGAGGGGTCCGTGCTGCTGGTGTGGAGACCAGAGGCTGCCGCAGCCCGGCTCCCAACCACTCCCTTCCTTTCCCTCCCAGCCTCCCCCGCCTTCCCGCTCCTCTCGCGCTCGCGCCCGGGGCTCCGCGAGGCCGCTCCAGTCGGCACCGCACGCAGCGGAGGCTCGCGGACGAGTCCGGATCCAATATGGCGGTCCCCGCCCGCGCCCCCGCGACACACGCGCGCACTCGCCCTCTCCCCGCCCCCGCCGGAGCCCCGCACGCAGCCGGGCGTTGTCCTGCGGCCCAGCAGAGTCGAGGCCCCGGAGGGGGCGCCGGCCACTGCACAAGCCTGAGGCGGGTGCTGAGGGCCGACTCTGCCCGCGAAGCTACGGCTGCCGCAGTGTGGAATGCAGGGAAACGGGAGGACTAGGGGAGGCCCAGGTGGCGGTGGCGGAGGAGGCTATGGAGACAGCATGACCGAGCCGAGCTGTGGAGCTGCGGCAGGACGCCGGCTGGGAACTGCGCCACCGCTGCCACGCCACTGGCCCCGGATCCCCGAGGCTTCTCCTACATATCGCAAATCCCAGCTACTTCCTCGTCCTGGGAGACGCCACCTGTCTTGCACATTTGCTCAGAAGATCTAGAAGCAGACGCCTTTCTGCTTCCAACAGCTCTGGAAAAGACCGTGCCTCTGACCACTCCTTACCTGTCCGTCCCTACTCCCGTCCCCCAAATTCGGTTTTTCCACAGTCGAGTCATAATTTCTTGGGTGTCTGATTAAAGAATCTATGTCACTTCTCAGGACAAAAACGTAACACTTATATGCGCTACCATCCAAGTGGTATTTTTGTGCGCGCCCGGCGCGCAAAGGAGAGAATTTCCCATCTCTATTTTCAAAAGTTTCCCAACGTGGAGCCTGGTGTTTTCTCCTCCGGAAATATTCTAGATGTTGCCTGTTTATCCTCAGCCAAGGTTACCGCCTACAGGGCTTTTAGCTAATGAAAGGAGTCAGGACAGTTCATCTCTGTTATCAAACCTATACCCCATTTGCACACACACAGATAAGCACACAAGCACACTTATGATCCAGTGGCACCACGCAGCAACTGGGGCAGCAAAGGCAGTCACTGAAGAGCTAGATCACCTGATGCCTGTAGGGCCTTTCCAGGTTTTTGTGATCTTGGTTTGAAGAGAGCTCTCTACAAAATTCTCATGGAAGATCCCACATTTAAATTAATACCCCTAAACTAGGTCATTACATTTCCATTATTTCCTCTCAAATTTTCCATCTCTATGATCTTTCTCCTAAACACAATTATATTCTATTCCTTTTTCACCCCCATTATCCATGTCAATGCCCACCATGCATCTTTTTTTACCTTGATATTATGGAAGCCCAAAAAGAAGGAGAAATGAAGATCTAAACATGAGTCCTAAAAATAAAGGCTAATAGAATTATGCAGTTTGCTGTGATTCACACAATATTGTGAATGTTTTGTGAAATCTACACTTGCCTGACTTAAATAAGGACAACATTATTTTCAATGTGCTCTTGGCACATGAATATATTTAAATGTTCAGACTAGAAGTCAATCATTTCCAACCATGACATATTTATGTGTGTTGTTTAATTATAAAAGTAGAAAAGCAAAAAAAGAAAAATTTAATTATAAACTAGATAATAATCAACATTTTGGTGTTTATAATTTGTTTTCCTAAAAAATGTTTCATAGTAAAGGACAGTTTTACCGCTTCCGGTTTAGTTACCAATGCATTACAAATGTCTTTGTAGGTAAACAAATATTCTTCAACAACATGATTTTTAATTGTGAAGCCATCACATTTTGACAATTTCAACTGACCATGAGATGCGGTAGTAAAAAAGTAATCAATTCCTTCTTCTGCATTTTCAAATACAATACACTAGTGAGCTGATTCCAAGATACTTATCCAACTTACAAATAACTATCAAGAAATTTAAAAAAGAACCAAAAACATTTTATGTCTCAATAAATACTCATTAACAAGGGAGGTATAAGATGTAGATACTTAGATACTTTCTCTATCTGTCTTTCTCTCTCATTCTGGGGGGGGGGGGGTGGGGTGGGGTGCTGGCGCCACTAGGGAGGGACAGAACCCAGGGCCTCAGGCATGCCAGGCAAGCACTCTACCACATAGCCACATCCCCAGACCCAGATAAGCTTTTTTTTTTTTTATAAAAGAGTCGAGCTGCCAGATCTCTCTATTCTATTAGCACTTGGGTACCACACACAGTTCAGGGTATTGAAGTTTATTAAATAACCCTTTCCACATTATTTAGAGAACAAAGGGAAGAATTTATTTTTATTTTTTAAAAAAGCACAAAGAGAAGGAAGAGGTTGAACCCAATCAATTTTGCTTGAATAATTCAAGCTCAGAGACTTAATAATTAACTAAACACTAAACACATTGTGCGGGTGTTATTTTAAATGTTCCGGTTGAAGTGTGAACATGCTTGTTAATGAAACCAGTCTTAAGCCAAAGAAAGGCACAGCCCCAGTGGCCATACAGTGCTTGAAGTTACTCCCACAAAACACAGGAGTGTCACAGGCTGCCTGGCAAGGCATTCTTTGGGCAAAGAACCTGGAGGAGGTCTTCTTTGTGAAATTCTGCTTGGGGACCTACAGATTAAGTGTATACCACTGCAAACATCCAATTTGTTTGAAATAATCAGATAAAGTTTTATGAAGATGAGGGAATTAATCTGACCTTTCGGAAACGAGATATAACAGAAAAAAAAAAGTATAATGGAATAATAAGGCAGGACAGAAGTCAGTAAGCCTAGTCCCCAGTGCAGCCTTTCTTCAAGTAATCCTCCAATTCAAAGCTAAAACTAGGAAAATCTGTTCACCTGTAGTATGTGTAACAACCGGCTCCATTCTCACCTTGATATACCTTACTCCAAAATAAATATAGGTTCAACAATGGAGAGCAGGGCCAAAGCACAATGTTAAGATATAACTGGGCCTCCATATCTGAGAGTTCCACATTTACAGATCCAACCAATCACAGGTTGAAAATATTCAGAAATAAATTGATCTGTACTGAACATGAACTTTGGGGGTGGGGGAGGGTAGTATAGGGGATTGAACCCAGGGGCACCTAACCACTGATCCACATATCCATCCCTTTTTTAGATTTTATTTAGAGAAAGGATCTCACTAAGTTGCTTTAGGGCCTTGCTAAATTGCTGAGGTTGGCTTTGAACTCATGATCCTCCTGCCTCAGCCTCCCAAACCACTGGGATTACAGGCATGCACCATCACACCCAACCTGAACATGTACTTTTTTCTTGTCATTGTCACCTAAACAAAATAATATAACAACTATTTATATCTCATTTACATTTTATTAGGCATTAGAAGTAATTTAGAGATGATTTAAAGTATACAGGAGGATGTGCATAGATTATATGCAAATGTTACACCATTTTATATAAGGGACTTGAGCATCCTCAGATTGTGATAAAGGACAGGGGTTAGGGGTACAGGGAGCAGAAATCCTGGAACCAATCTCCAGCAGATACCAAGAAACAATGTATGGTAGCATTCAGGACATTTTGCTCCATCCCATTTGGTCCTGGCCAGCACATTCTGCCCCTGCAAATGAATCATTCCTTTTAGTACCTTCCAAGGATAAAACAATTAGCAAATGCTAGTGCTCACTTCATTTCAGGCTGCTGACATGAATAATATCAACTGCAAAGACTTACATTATGAAAAAAAGAGACTTTCTAATTAGTAATTGCTTCCTCTACAGAACACACAATGTATAAAAAACTGCCTTGAGTAATTTTGAGCACACTACTTTCTTCAACCATCAAAACCATATGAAGTAGGAAAATTATTATCTCCAAATCATACATGAAAGAAGCCGAGGCTTAGTGAGCTTAGATAAGTTGTGAAAGGTTACACAAGGTAGCACATGATACAGGAGCTGGGAGTCAGTACTAGCCTGTCTCATGCTAGTGCCCAGGACTTTACCACTAAGCAATGGAGATCTGGAAGATCTGAGAAATTCTGTAAACCTAACTATTCCTTCTTGTTATAGCAAGGAAGAAGTGGGGTATAGTTACTAATTCACACATCTGGACATTAGAAATTGGCATTAGGGTAAAAGAAGGAAACACCTGATATCAGGGCTCAACAAAGAAAAGCAGAAATCACCTGTGTATTTAAAGCAGAGGAAACTTAATTCTGCCATATGATTACCCAGATGATGGTAGAGTTGAGGGGACACAGAGTTTGGCAGCATCAGGAAACTGCTATCATCCCTAGGCTGGTGGAAATTAAGCCCAAGACTAGTGGAAGTTGAAGCCATAAGAGAGATGCTATGGGTACTAGTAAAGTAGCCCTAGACAAATAGGGGAGGAGAAGCATCTTACCTCAAATGTCCCACCTTTTGCAGCTAACAGAGCCTCTGAATAGTCTGCTTGGGCCATCACTCAAGATTCAGGGCAGAGCAGACAATGGGTGAATAATGGTTGTACAGACACACAGTTTTTTGATCTTACAAAAATGATTTTAAAGGGCTAAAGTTGTGGCTTAGCAGTAGAGCCTTGGCCTAGCATGTGCGAGGCTCAGTACCACGAACAAGCAAACAAACAACAAACAAACAAATAAATAAAGAGAAAGGCAGCAGAACACAACAGACACTAGTATGGCAATATGTAAATCAATGGATGTGTAACTGATGTGATTCTGCAATCTGTAAATGGGGTAAAAATGGGAGTTCATAACCCACTTGAATCAAAGTGTGAAATATGATATATCAAGAACTATGTAATGTTTTGAACAACCAACAATAAAAAAATTTAAAAAAACAAATAAAAAGGTGAATAAATTGTTAAAAACAAAAAAAAAAATAAATAAAGATATTGTATCCAACTACAACTTAAAAAATAATTTTAAAAACTGATAAGGGGCTAGAGGTATAGCTCAGAGGTAGATTGTGTACTTAACATTGTTCAATCTTCAGCACCAAACAAAACACAAAATTTTGATGAAACAAATGTTTTTACTTCTTTTAAAATATATATATATATATATATATATATATATATATATATATATATATATATACATACATTTATGGGGCTGGGGCTGGGGCTCAGTGGTATAGAGCACTTGCCTAGCATGTGTAAGGCCCTGGGTTCGATCCTCAGCACCACATATAAATAAATATCAGTCCAGAAGTGGTGATGGAGGTGACATAACCAGGACCTACGAGCCAGCAGTCAAAGAAGTGAGAGTTGGAAGAATCCTGTTATGAAAATTCTGGAAATCTCTCTGGCCAAGGTTATCAGTGACTTCCACATTACCAAAGCTAATAGTCAATCCTCCATCCACATCTTATTTGACATTTTAACAGTATTTGATGGCAGCCGTCACTCCTCTTAATTCCAATACTTTTCTTCACTTTGACTTCTTCATTCTTCTGATTTTCTCCAACCTCACTTGCCATTCCTTCTTAGTCTCCTTTGCTTATAACATTGGAGTTTCCCAGGGCTCAGTGTTTAAATATTTTCTTCTATCTATACCCATTCCCTAATTGTTCTCAATTAGTCATAAGGGTTTGCTTTGGTTTGAATCTGAAAAACCCCCAAAAGCTCATGTATTGAAAACTTGGTCTTCAGTGCGGCAGTGTTCAGAGGTGGACCCTTTGGAGGTGATTGGATCATGAGGACTCTGATCTCATCGATGATTAATCCTCTGATGGTTTCATAGCTTAGTGGGTTTCAGAGGAGCGGCTTTGTTATAAAAGCAAGCTCTCTTTCTCTGCTTTCTGGCAGCCCTGAGGTGAAGGGCTCTTCTCTGCCATCTACTCCCTGCTATGATATTCTGCCCCATAGTGTTAGGGCCAAGTGACCATGGACTGAAGCCTCTGAAACCACGAGGTTTCCTCCTGAGAAGCTGATTATCTCAGATATTTTGTCACAGTAACGGTAAAGTGACTGACCCAGGCTTATGATGATTTCAAAATCATGTAACAAATTCTTCAACACTCCTTCCATTGAAAGGTTGGGTCTATATCCCCTTACCATGAATCTAAAACAATCTTGGTGACTCACTTCTAATAAATAGAATGCAACAGAAATGATTATTATTGGTGGGGATGTGGTAACCGGGGATTGAACTCAGGGGCACTTCAACACTGAGCCACATTCCCCAGCCCTATTTTGTATTTTTTTTTTTTTTAAATTTAGGATTTCACTAAGTTGCTTAGTGCCTCACCTTTGCTGAGGTTGGCTTTGAACTCATGATCCTCCTGCCTCAGCCTCCCAAGCCACTGGGATTAAAGGTATGCACCACTGCACCGGGCCAGAAACAATTACTTAACATCCCAGGCTGGACCATAAAAGACCATGCAGCCTTAGCTTCTCCACTGTCATGTAAGATATTCAATTGTTATCAGAAGTTCACTATCCCAAGTTTGCCATACTATCAGGAAGCTTGAGCCACATGTAGTCAATGTAGGTAGCATCAACTACAAGGCATGTGACTAAAGATGCCTCCAGATGATTCCAGTTCCAAGCTGCTAGGCCACCCAGCTAAGGCCCATGTCTTCCATGTCTTCCCAGCTGAGGCCCCAATCATGGTGGAGCAGAGAGAAGCTTTCATCACTGTGCCACTTCCAAATTTCAAATGCAAGGCTTCCCTGAATCTAATGAAAACATTATGTTAAGCTGTGAAATTTTGAGGTAATCTTTTATGCAGCATCAATAACCAGAATAATATATAAATGCTGATAACTTCCAAATTTATATTTAGATCTGGACCTTTCCCTTGAACTCCAGGCTTCTCATTCTAACTGCCTAGTTAGCATCTTGTTTCAAGACAATATGGTCAAAATAGAAGTCTTTAACCTGTCCCCTGCAAAAATAAAGAAAAAAATAATTGATGAGTCTTCTCCAGAGTTCTCATTTACCCAGCTCCTTACCCAGACTTTACTTCTCACCCTCTACAACCTATCAGCAGATTCTGTCTACTCTATCTTGAAAGCTGGTGAAAATTCAAAGTATTTAATAATGAGAAGGGCATGGGCTCCAAACAATCCAAACAGACACTGATATGATCATTTAAACAGATGTGACCACTTCTCACCTTACTCCTGCCTTCATACCCCAGCCCAGGATACTCCAATTGCTTTGTATTATATTTGGATAAAAATAAAAGTACTGCCATGGTCTGTAAGACCTTCCATGATCTGATTCCTGACCACCTCTCTGATTTCATCTCCTACCATGACCCGCCCTCCACCTCATTTCCCTCCAACAACAGGGTTCTCTAATACTCCACACTTCTGCTTCAGAGTTTGCAATTTGCCATTGTCTCTGCCTATAACATTCTTCTAAATTCTAGACACATAACTCCATTTGAGTCTCTTCAAAAACCTCACTCCAGCAGGGTACAGTGGCACATGCCTGTCATCCCAGCAGCTCAGGAAGCTGAGGCAAGAGGATTGCAAGTTCAAAGCCAGTCTCAGCAATTTAGCAAGGCCCTGAGCAACTCAGTGAGACCCTGTCTTTATTTTTTTTAATTTTTATTTATTTATTTATTTTTATTTCTTACATACATGACAATAGTGGAATGCATTACAATCACAATTATCCATTCACAGCACAATTTGTCGTAACTCTGTATATAAAGTACGTCATGCCAAATTATGCCATTATACATGAGCTCGAGACCCTGTCTTTAAATAAAATATAAAAAAGGACTGGGGATCTGCTTGAGTGATTAAGTGCCCCTGAGTTCAATCCCCTGTACAAAAAAAAAAAAAAAAGAAAGAAAGAAAGAAAAAGAAAAAGAAACACAAAATTTAACTCCATCAGAGAGGGCTTTTCTACATGCACTATGACCAGCCACATTCCTCCATACTGTCATTCTCTGTACCCTTATCCTGCTTTTTCATAGCATGTGCCTGTATGGCATTATGGATTTCTGTTTGTTTATTTCTTGAATTTCTCAACTAAAATTCAAACTCTGTGAAGGTAGAACAGCTATGCAGTTCACCTAGCACCTAGGACCAGTGACCATGCTCTGCCTCTCTTGGGATTTGTCTGTGGTATGGAAACTCCCTCAGAGAACCAGGAGCTCGTCCTGTTTTTTCTTTATCCAAGAAGATTTGACCCGTTGTTGAGTTGCCTCCTAAAGGGTGTTTGTGTGTGTTTTCTAGTATGGGAAGATCAAGGCCAGAGCCTCGTGCATGCTAGTGGTAGTGCTCTACCACTGAGGTATACACCCAGCTCCAGAAGGTTTATTACATAAAATATTAGTGCTATCACCTTTCCAGGAGCTCGTTGATGACTGGTTAAGCCAAGTGTCCCCACAAAAGTGGTCTTTAGAAACCTAACATTACAATGTCCTGCAAGTTCCTAAGACATAAAAAGACAAATATATTTTTATTAAAGGAAGGTACAGGAGTTTGTATGAAAATTTAAATATTAGAGGAAGAAAAAAAATTATTATTGCAGTAATAGTGATAGAACCCAGGGCCTAGCATATACTTTGCCACTGAACTTCATCCCCAGTCTGTATGTGTGTGTGTGTGTGTAAATTAAGATTGGGGAAAGCAGGATGTTGGCAATAGCCACCAAGCAACAATGACAACAGCTAACATGTATAAAGCACCTTCTATCCCAAGCAACTAAGGCTTTACATTCATTGGTTCCTCTTTAAAATCCTATAGGGTAGAAACTACAATTATTTACATATGAAAAAAAAAGAGAACTAGAGTTTTTGTTTGTTTGTTTGTTTTGGTAACAGGGATTGAGGAGGGGTTGAATCCAGGGCCACTTGACCAATGAGCCATATCCCCAGCCCATTTTTTAATTTTTTAAATTTTAAGACAGGGTTAGGTCACTAAGTTGCTCAAGGCCTTGCTAAATTGCTGAGACTGACCTTGAACTCGAAATCTCCTGATTGCCTACTGAGCTGCTGGGATTACAGGTGTGTACCACAGTGTCCCGCTTAAATCATTTTTCTAAGGTTATAAAGCTGATAAGCGGTAAGATCAGAATTCCAACCCATATGGGATTAATTCTAAAGTTTAAGCACTTGTCTGTTGGTAGATGAATGAACAGAGAAATTGTGATACATGTACACAATGGAATACTACTCAGCCACAAAAAGAATGAGGTTCTGCCATTAACAAGATGGATGGAACAGGAGATCTCTGTGTTAAGTGAAATAAACTAGGCACAGAAAGACAAGTATCACCCTTATCTGACTCATGTGGAATCTAAAAAAGTTGATCTCTTAGAAGTTGATAATAAAAAGGGAGTATTGATCTCTTAGAAGTTGATAGTAAAAAGAGAGGATTGGGGGAGGGGTAAATACTAAGTTATATTTAGGAGCAAGAACCTCTAATGTGCTATTAGTAGTGTGCAATATAATGATAGCAGTTATGCACTATATATTTCAAAAAGCTAGAAGAAACTATTCTGGATGTTTTTACCATAAGTAAATGATACATGTTTGAGGAAATAAATAGTTTAAACTAATTTTACAGGGGGAGATATATTGGGGATTGAACCCAGAGACACCTAACCACTGAGCCACATCCCCAATACTTTTTTTATTTTTTATTTTGAAACAGGGTCTTGCTAAGTTGTTTAGGGTCTTGCAAAGTTGCTGAGACTGGCTTGGAACTTGCACTTCTCCTGCCTCAGCCTCCTGAGTCATTGGAATTATATGTGTAAGCCACTCTGCCTGGCTTTAAACTGATTTAAAACATTGTATAATGTATACATGTATCAAAGTGTCACCTGTATAATTTTTATGTTTTTACTGTCAGTTAAAAATAATTTAAATAAAAACTAATAAAGGTATAGTTTGCATTCTGGACTAATTTTCTAACCTACTTCATAGCAAGGTAAGAAAAGCTAATATCATAACTAGATATGATTCATAACTGGGCTGTGCTGTATTGTCTAACCAATCAAATGACTTAACTATAACCTTGAAGCATAGAAGACATTTTTCAACAGAGATGTTTATCAGTTGTTTTCCTGATTAGAGATGAGCAAATCAAAGAAAACAGTTTTATTTAAAAGGATTTATTTCATATATACTAAAAGAAAAACTACTATTATTTGTCCAAAATCAGACAAAGAGAGATTGTCGAGTTTTAATCTCTGAGGATCTCAGAAACAATCATTTCAATCTGATTCTAACAGCCATCTCTCTTGAATGGTTCAGAAACCACCTGCCAGAAGGTAAAGGGACCAGAACAGATGCTCTCTCCAGGCCCCATTCAGCCGTAAGATTCAGTGCTTCCACACCAGTATGGGGGAATAATTAAACTCACAGTCATATGGTGGAGCTAGCATTTATGTTTTAGAACAGACTGTGACCTCTGTCTGACCCAGAGGATAGCAGCATCAGCATTTACAAGCCAAATGAAATAAGGCACTGTCAGCAATGTTTCTTACAATGAGAAATATAATAATAATAATAATAATAAGAAGAAGAAGAAGAAGAAGAAGAAGCACCAAGACATAACTCAGGTATAGGCTAGTATCAAAAGCACCCCTGTCATGAGGTCCCAAGGGAAGTGAAAATTCAGTCTGAGATCTGTTTTGGGAGGTGAAGGGGTCTGGGGATTGAACCCAGGGGCACTCAACCACTGAGCCACATCCCCAGCCCTCTTTTATATTTTATTTAGAGATAGGGTCTCGTTGAGTTGCTCAGGACCTCACTAAATTTCTGCAGCTGGTTTTGAACTTGTGATCCACCTGCCTCAGCCTCTTGAACTGCTGGGATTACAGGCGTGCGCCAACATGCCCAGACAGTCTGAGATCTTAAGAGGGACTTTCCTCAAGTAAGAAAGGTCCCCAGTATTGTAGACTACAAAGAAAAATCCATGCAGAAGACAAGAAATAACAAAGTAATAAAACTTGGGACCTCATTCCAACCACTTCTTTAGATATTAACACCACATAGATCAGGATTAAAAGCTAGAAAGCAATATATCAAGGAATGACATTATAATAGAAAAATTAAATATTTTTCTTCACTATAACATTAGTGTGTTAGTCAGCTTTACTTTAGTATAACAAATACCCAAGATAATCAACTTATAAAGGGAAATTATTTATTTTGGCTCACAGTTTTGGAGGTTTTTATTCCATGGATGGTGGCCCTGTTGATTTAAGCCCATGGTATAACATCATGTTAGGAAAGTATGGCAGAGAAAAAAACACTCACTTCCTGACCAGTAAATGAAAGAAAGGAAGAAGCAGGGTTGGGGTCCCACAATCTCCTTCAAAGCCATGCCCCAGTGACCTAAGACCCCCCTCTAGGTCCCACCTCTGAAAGTTTCTATAACTTCCCAATAGTTCCCCCCTAGAGAATAAGCTTTATCACATGAACCCCTGGGGGACACTTAAGATCCAAACTATAGCAATTAGGATTTCTGCTATTTGAAACAATGTGTTATCCCATACAAACAATTGTTTGCTAGTGTATTATTTTTTCTGAACCATCCATACCCTTTTGCTCATCCTGCCTTATAAAAAGGATATAATACAAAGTACATGTATGAAGACTTGAACTGGGTGTCAATATACCTTATATACAGAGATATTAAAAACTGTCATAAATTTGTGTATTAAGAATTGTAATGCAAAAAAGTACATGTATAACGGCATAAATTGACATGAACATATTTTATATACAGGATACAAAAAATTGTGCCCTATATGTGTAATAAGGATTGTAATGCATTCCACTGTTTTCGTGTATTTAAAAAAAAACTGGTTTGAGATCATGCAAAAACAAAAAAAAAAGAAAAGGGTATAATATATTTAATGACTAGTCTCATTGTAAGATGTCATGTGTAACTGGGGAACAAATACTTTCTCTACATAAAAATAAATTGCCTAGGCAGTGATAAAACTATTAGCTAATCATTAACAAGTACTAACCAGGCACTGGGTTTGATTCTCAGCACCACATATAAATAAATAAAAATAAAAGCCTATCAATGACTAAAATATATGTGTGTATATATATGAAATACTATTATAAATGTTGGTGAAATTTTATTGTTATATTGTGTACATGTATGAATATGTAACAACAAATCCCATCATTATGTATAACTGTAATGCACCAATTTAAAAAAGGTGGAAAAAAATATTACTCCAGAAACATTAAAAAAATAAATACTATTATGATGTTTTAGTTCATTCATTAATTCATCAACAGGCACTTATCAAGCCCCCAACTTATATCAGAAATAGAGTACAAGGTATACAAGGATCATGTCCATACTTCATTATACATATACCCAAAGATATGTTTACAAATGTAAGCAAAAATATCGTATTATTAATGTCCTTTTAATCAGAGGGGGAAGGTTGGTTGGTGATGAAGCAGAGAAATATCTTTGAGAAGCTATATGAGAATAAAGTACATGAAGAATAAGGTATGAGAATAAGATATAGGAGAATGTACCTTTTGGTAACCTTTAGATGACTTTTAGAACAAAGAAGATGAAAGAGGGGATTTACCCAATAGAGAGAAAAGAATAAGCCACTTTCTTTTCTGCGGGCAGCAAGCTGAGAAGAATCTGGCCCTCTAGAAAAGAAGATAGGTATAGGCAACCAAATCCAAGCATAGCTAGACAACTCTAATGTGGGTAGTTTAATATTCAAGTGGCCCAATTCTATGAGGACAGGGCTAGACAGAGTCACTTCTTAGATAATCTAAGTATAGCTGTCAGGTAGGTGTCTTGTTATAGACAATGGGTGTTCTTGTAGATCAGAGCAGTATTGTTTATTTAAAAAAAAAAAAGTGGGAAGAAGACATATGGCAAGAACTGATAGGCTTCAGCAAAGAAGACAGAGACTCCAGTTTCAGTAAGGAATTGCAAAAGAAACTAAACCCAGGATGCAAAGCTAGACATAAAAGCTAATCAGATAGAACAGGGGTCAGCCAGAAGCACTCTAAGGTGTCTGGGGGCAAACTGATCCTAGACTCAAGTTGTGGAAGCAAGGACCGTTTTCAAGATCTCAATGTGCACCATACTCCTATCCGGAGCAGAGCCTGAAGGTCCCTACTGCAGGCATCTGGTTATGTCCAGAACAGCCATGAACTGAAACCACCTGCCTAAAACTATCTCCCTTACTAACCTACTGTGATGTCTAACACCTTCGACAGTCTAACCATTGCTCTGGATGAAGGTCAAGCCTGGGAACAACTTTCACAAGATGGTTACAATCTAAAGCTTGGATTGACCTGCCTACTAGTGTATTGATACTACTTTGAGCTCTGGAGCTAAAATGCAAATTATGATTTCTCCTTAATTGGCTGATGGGTGATCCTATTCAGAGTGGAACCTCTGAAGGTTAAATAATAAAGAGCTATTGTGGAGCTATGAACCATGGTTTAAAAGCAAATTAGCCTTTTAAAGGAAAGTCATTACAAGAGATAGCTAAGTCACATTACCCTCTGCAATGAACAATAAGGCAGTAACAATATGCCAAGATTAACACTTTACTACAGCTATTGTCTGTCTCTTTCATATACTTTCTCATTCAGCACATATATATTGAGTACTGACTATATGCCAGGCAGTGGATAAATGCTTCCCAGGCTCTGTGAAGTCTCCCTTTCTTATACTCTCTGCAGCTTTCTTTCATTCTCCCTCTGTTTCCACCTTATCCTCACTTTGATCTCTGAATCTATCTTTCTGTAGAAATTACAATTTTTTTTAAATAAGGGGTTTGGACCCAGGGTACCTAACCACTGAGCCACATTCCCAACCCCTTTTTATTTTTTATTTTGTAACAGGTTCTCACTAAGTTGCTCAGCGACTCACTAAATTGCTGAGGCTGGCTTTGAACTAGGGATCCTCCTGCATCAGCCTCATGAGCATCTGGGATTACAGGCATGCACAACCACACCCCACTGTAGCAATTACTCTTTATTTACTTCTTCACCCTCTATTTGTCCTTTCTCTTTTTTAGCCTTCTCTCACCTCTCTCTGAAATTTCCCATCTCCTTTTTTTCTCTTACTTTTCCATGACCCTCTGTTCCCCTAACTTCTCATAATGTCTGAATGAAAATTGATTTTTAAATAGTTAGTATGTAACAAGTATCCATGGGGAAAAAGTATCCTCTCAAGGAAGCTCCTGTTAGGTGTATTACACTTTGGAAAAATAACAGAGTTGGTACTGGTTGATATGTTCATACAGATTTGGATGAACTACTTACCTGCATGAAATTAGGGCACTTAAGGGAGACAATGCCCAGCATATGAGGTTTTTCTGAAAATTGCTGAGAGTAGGAGGATGAAGGAAGGATTAATGCATGAGACATTCCAGGAGGACAGTGAGGAGTGGGTCAATAGCAAACATTTAGTGAGGAGCCTGTCCTTAGCTTTTTCTCCCATCATTTTTCTGATTCTCACCCCCTACAAATTGTACAGAATCATAACCTCCATTTAGGAAACAGGTATAGAAAGTAAGTGGTATAACTGGAACTAGGGCCCAGTCTATCTGATAACCAAAGCCTATGCTGACGGAACAAAGGGAAATGTCACCAGCTTTGACAGCTCTGTCTGCCAGAACAAAGCAAGTCATCAAAGGGAACCACTGTGAGGTGTTCTGAGAGCTTAGTGATCTCCGCACACTACACTCATTCAACACATGGTCCCTAACAGTGTGCTGGCACAGACTTGGAGGTCAATAAAAGATTATTGAACGCATGAATGATATTCAAAGCAGCAAGTGCTAGAAATTTCTGAGCTGGAAAAATCATTATTATATCCAATTCAGGAATCATGGTCCCTGCACAAACATTCCCAGGGACAATCCTACTAAACAAGTTACAATTTGGCCACATTTCACTACAACAATTCAAGGGCTTAAGATTCCAACATGTTAGAGGCCTTAAGTTTTTTTTTTTTTTTTCTGATATTCCCACTCTTGTAGAACTTCATCCATCACTAGTTCTCTAAAAATCATCAGACTGGAAATATGTGTATATTTGTGAAATTTAGTATTATGGACTAGTACATTACTTATTTTATTTTAGAAAATAATGAAATCTAATGCATAGCTAACTAAACAAGACTCTTTCTTTGGAAACTGTTTACTGTGCCTGATAGCCTATTAGTGCCACTCTCCTTACTTCTATTCTTTCGGAAGTTCTTGGGGTTTTTTTTAATATTTATTTTTTAGTTATAGGTGGACACAATATCTTTATTTTATTTTTATGTGGTGCTGAGGATCGAACCCAGTCTCTCACGCTTGCTAGGCGAGTGTTCTATCTCTCAGCCACAACCCCAGCCCCAGTTCTTGTTTTTTGATTTTTGCAATGCTGGGGATAGAACCCAGGGCTTCATGCATGGAAAGCCAGGGCTTACTACTCAGCTACATTCCCAGCCCTAAGAAGTTTTAGTAACTCATATTTCTCTTCAGGCTTCTGAGTAAACAGAAATTCAAACTTTCTACAGTAGGAAGTATCTGACAATTTAGTCAGTTTGCTCATTTATGTTCTGGACTGCTTATTTCTTCAATGATACTTTTACTTGGGTATATTCATGCCTTAGGTGATATATTTATTAAGACATTCTCCTTGTGTGATAGTATTTTATATGCATATTTAATCTATTTTGAATTCTCAGCTCCTTAGAAGGAATATGTGATTAGCTTATATGAAATCTCAAGATGAAGGATTAGCGTGCCCATTTTACTGATCATTAAAACTTGAAAGTGTAATAGACAAAGAAATGGTAGCAAGATGGCAACGCTAATTACTTTGATTTGATCAGTACATGCTAGATACGTGTGTTGAAATATCATGCTATACCCCATAAATATTTATAATTATTATATGTGAGTCAAATATTTTTTTAAATTTTGGGGGTATTAGGAATTTACTTGAGGTCTAGCAGCAACATTGGGAAGATATTAAAGACATGACCATGACTTTGAAGTCAAGGTTTATGTTTCAGAATCTATCACTTGTATTATATTCTCATGACATAACCAGTTGGCTCTTTGAGTCCAAGTCCAACAGATTTTTTCTATTAACTTGGGAATATTTTAATACTAAGGTATGGAAATTTTATTTACAGGAAGAAGAGAACAACATGTTTTTAATGTGTTTTTCTACATTTGGAATGATAAAAGAACAAAAACTATCATCCTGTAGAATTTTGGACTTAATGGAATGGAAAATTCTCCTTAGGATCATTTCATAGGTCCAGTATGGGAATCATAAAGCCTCTGCTTAGAGATCCCACTGATGAGGATCTTATTGCTTTTCAAGATTGTCTTTATTGATAGATAACTCTAATTTTTATCACAAATAATTGTATATCAATTAGCCATTATCTCTGTTATATAACAAGTCATTTCAAAATTTAATGGTTTAAGCCAGATGTGGTGGCACATACCTGTAATCCCAGTTTGGGAGGGTGAGGCAAGAGGATGACAAATTCAAGGCCAGCCTGTGTAACTTAGTGGAATACTATCTTGAAATTCAAAAAGGGATAGGAGTGTAGCTCAGTTGTAGAGTGGTTGCTTAGTATGCATGAAGCCTTGGGTTCATGTACACACATTGGTTTATCCTACTAATCATGGTCATGAATTACTTAAGGATGGAAATAGATTCTGACATTCTGACAAATGTGTCATCTGGTGATTTTTTTTTTTTTTTGCCTCTTTTTTTGTACTGAGGATTAAACCCAGGGGCACTTTACCACTGAACTACATCTCTATCCCTTTTTATTTCTTATTTTAAGACAGAACCTTGCTAAGTTGCTGAGGCTGGCCTTGAATTTGAGATCCTTCTGCCTTGTCTTCCAAGTTGCTGGAAATTACAGGAGTGCACCACCACGTCGAGCTCATTGGGCAAATTCATCATTCTGGGGAAATTGTAGGGGTACGCTTACACAAACTAAGATGCCTACAATATCTGTAGGCAATGCCATCTTATGAGACCACTGTCCTATATGCATCATACATAACTAGTTCAGTGCTTTACTACCAAGCTACAGTCCCAGCCTTCACTTTTTTTTTGGTATGGGGGGATTGAACCTAATGGGGCTCAATCACTGAGCCAATATCCCCAGTCCTTTTAAAAATATTTTTATTTAGAGAGATCCTTGCTGAGTTGCTTAGGGCCTTGCTAAGTTGCTAAGGCTGGCAACTCACAATCCTCCTGCTTCAGTCTCCCAAGCTGTTGGGATTACAGGTGTGTTCCATCGCATCGCATCTGGCTCGATTATTTTTTTTAAAGTTTGATATTCCTCTGTCTTCACATTTGTTTCAATTTTCTCTTTGTGGATTCTTGGAATATTTCTGCTCAGTAGAGATGTAATAACCAACTTTCCCATTTTATTAAATATTATCAAGCAGCAGATTCTCTGGATAGTAAATCCAAAGTTGCCAAAGGGGTATTTCTTTTGTCTGTTGTGAATTATTCCAGCAAGTTCTACAGAGTGTAAAGACTCTTATATTATTAGCTGAATATGTGAGAACTGGCTGGAAGAATCTGACTGTCCTGTAGCTTTATGCCATCATCAAAAGAAAGTTAAGCCTTTTCTATTTTTTCCAGAGATGAAGTACATGTTTTCTTTGACTTTTCTTCTATTGAGTTTAGTTAATCCCTTTCAAACTAGGAAACTCAGACCAAATATATGTAGACTCTCCTTTGCACAAAATCTTCAATATCTTGTATTTACTGATTCTCACCTGCCATTTTAAGTGTGCTCACACAAATTGTGCTGATTTGTATTTAACCATACTGTTTCATTTGTGTTTCTGAGTTTGTTTTTTGATTTTCAACAATAGTCAAAAGTGAGTTGATGTAGTACTTTGGCTTCTTTTAAAAATGTGATGATATAATGTTCACCTACAATTATAACCTGAAGTTAGTTTTCATGTTGATAGGAAAGGCAACTGCTGACATTAACTTTCTAAACTTAAATCAGTTTTCTAATACCTTCTTATGACTATGAGTCTCTCCCTAAATTTCAAGTTTTAAATCTGATTTTTATACTTACTCATTGCATAAATCTCTACAAACTACTTTCATTTTTTATTTCCATTTTCTCATACATAGAATAGATAATAGTGTTGCTACCACAAAGCATATTGTGAAATTCACGGAGAAATCATAGAGATGTGCTGTTTGGGAGAAAGAAAGAACCTCCATGGAAAATGGGTCATACCAATCTCCCTCCTTCTCTGCCACACTCACTATTCTGACAGTTTTCTGCAGACTTCAATGTTCAGGTTTTCTCCTTTAATGATGTAATCATTCCTCCATGAAGTTGAGTCATACACTGCTCATCTGCTCAGTGTCTCTATTTCCTAAATAAAGGCATGGAATGACTTAACATTTGAATTCTAGAAACTATAATAAACTGAAATATGTTTATAGAAAAAGGATTTTTATGCTACCCTACCCCCCGTAAGACTTCAATGTTATCTTTGGAAAAAAAATATAGAGGATATCTAGTTAATCCTGCATTTTATAAATGAAAAAAAATTGGGCTTTGGGGAGCTTGAGGAATCTTTAGATTTGACCAAAGTGACATTATTAGTAAGTGGCAGATGCACATAGATATTTATATGTAAAATTCCAAAAACACGTAGTACTAACATTTTTTTCATTTTCATTTATTTCTTTGTTAAAATGTATCCTCAAACTAATATATATGACTTAACTTTTACAATCTCAAAACACAACACCTGGTATGTCTCATTTCTTTACCAAAGAATTGCTACTGAGTCTTGTGCCTGTAGGAATGATTTCTAGGACTGGGGATAAAGCTCAGTGATGGAACACATGCTTAGCAAGCATTGTGCCCTGGGTTTGATCCCTAGCACTACCCCCACCAAAATAATGCTTTTTTCTCCACATTATGTGCAACCACAAGACTGGGATCCCAATTAGAAAATTTATACTCCATGTTTGTATAAATACGTCAAAATAAACTCTACTGTCATATATATCTAAAAAGAACAAATAAAAAACAATGCTTTTTTAAAATTTTTTATTGTTGGTTGTTCAAAACATTACATAGTTATTGATATATGATATTTCACACTTTGATTCAAGTGGGTTATGAACTCCCATTTTTACCCCATATACAGATTGCAGAATCACATCAGTTACACATCCATTGATTTACATATTGCCATACTAGTGTCTGTTGTGTTCTGTTGCCTTTCCTATCCTCTACTATCCCCCCTCCCCTCCCCTCCCCTCCCCTCTTCTCTCTCTACCCCCTCTACTGTCATTCATTTCTCCCCCTTGTATTATTTTTCCCTTTCCCCTCACTTCCTCTTGTATGTACTTTTGTATAACCCTGAGGGACTCCTTCCATTTCCATGCAATTTCCCTTCTCTCTCCCTTTCCCTCCCACCTCTCATCCCTGTTTAATGTTAATCTTCTTCTCATGCTCTTCGACCCTACTCTGTTCTTAGTTACTCTCCTTATATCAAAGAAGACATTTGGCATTTGTTTTTTAGGGATTGGCTAGCTTCACTTAGCATAATCTGCTCTAATGCCATCCATTTCCCTGCAAATTCTATGATTTTGTCATTTTTTAATGCAGAGTAATACTCCATTGTGTATAAATGCCACATTTTTTTTTTTATCCATTCGTCTATTGAAGGGCATCTAGGTTGGTTCCACAGTCTTGCTATTGTGAATTGTGCTGCTATGAACATCGATGTAGCAGTGTCCCTGTAGCATGCTCTTTTTAGGTCTTTAGGGAATAGACCGAGAAGGGGAATAGCTGGGTCAAATGGTGGCTCAATTCCCAGCTTTCCAAGAAATCTCCATACTGCTTTCCAAATTGGCTGCACCAATTTGCAGTCCCACCAGCAATGTACAAGTGTACCCTTTTCCCCACATCCTCGCCAGCACTTGTTGTTGTTTGACTTCATAATGGCTGCCAATCTTACTGGAGTGAGATGGTATCTTAGGGTGGTTTTGATTTGCATTTCTCTGACTGCTAGAGATGGTGAGCATTTTTTCATGTACTTGTTGATTGACTGTATGTCCTCCTCTGAGAAGTGTCTGTTCAGGTCCTTGGCCCATTTGTTGATTGGGTTGTTTGTTATCTTATTGAGAAATGATATATTCAGAGGTCATTTCAACACATTTAACAACAGTATACTATAGGTGTTGTCCAATAGTTGTGTGTCTGTTTTGGTTCTATCACACATGCACATGAGCCTATGTGTATTATTCAAAAATACAGTGTCCTGTACTAGAAATAAGAAATAATCTTGTAAGGTGATTGCATCACAACTAAAATATAAAAATATTCAACAATACCCAAGATATACTTTCTTCATTATTATGTTCATTCAACACAATTTGTTCTTTCTTACAAATTTAAAGAGGAAACACAGGATTTTCTTTCTCATACCATGTTTCTAGTGGATTAGTTGCTAGATTTGGCTATTGGTAATATAAATAGAATTAAAGTTCTGGAACTGGTAAGATTGATTGCCTTCCCAAGTTAGAATTTTTAATATGCTGTAAAATAAACTCTGGCTGTAGTCCATCTGTGTATATAATTCATAGAGTTATTATATTAGGTTTAGGAAGCAAGGACAAGATATGTGCTTTATTAGCAATGTTGAATAGAAGCTCATTTAATGTTTGATGATTTACTACAGAACTTTGTGAACAAATGCCAATGTAATTTCCCCAAAGTCAATATGGAAATGCACTGTGGGGCTTGCTTTAACTGAACAAGTTTGATTTTTATGGTAGAACACATTCCTGTGTTTCTTTGTTGTTTGAAAGAACTGAGGAGCGCTGAACCCCTGACAAGTAAGTCTTCATCTAGCTGTTTCTTGCATATTTTCAATGTCAGGGAGCTCATTGCTTAATGAGGCAGCCTGTTCCTTAATCAAGGACCCTAGTTGCTACAAAGATCTGTGTTAACCCTTTAAATCAGTGTTTCTGAAAGTGTGAACCCTGGATCAGTGGCATCAACATCATCACGGTAACTTGTTAGATATGTAAATTATCTGACCTCCATACCAGATTTTCCAAATCAGAAATTCTAAGAATGGGGCTGAGCAACATTTTAACAAGCCACCCAGGTAATTTTAATACATGCTGAAGTTTGAGAATCATTGGCCCATATATGATCCCACACAACAAAATTAACAAGGATACTGATAATTATACCTCTTTGGATTGAAAATATCAGAAATATAACTATATTTAAATAATTAAATAACCTAATTATATTTAAATCCTGTGTTCCTTCTCTAAATTTGTGAAAAAGAACAGATTGTATTGAAAAAACATAATAATGAAAATACAAATAGGTTTACTAGATATTGTTATATTTTCATTGTAGTGCAAACACTTCCAGAATTCTTTATTTCTAGCACATAGTACTATTTTTTTATTATTGTTTGTTTGGGGTTTTTTAGTTTGTTTGTTTGTGTAGTGCTCAGGATTGAACTTGGGACCTCATGCATGCATGGTAAGCACTACTACAACTGAACTATATCCCTAGCCTGAGTATTTTGTATTTTTAAGGAAGATGTCCTGGCTCAGGTGCAGCCAATAAAACCAGGACAGACATACCAATTGTTAGCATAAAATGGAATACCTTAGTTTTTGAGGCTCAGGATAACAGTGTACCTCATAAGAGCAAAAGAATTTATTAGAATCTACAGAAACTGAGCTTGTAGGACTGGAAAGAAGAAATGGCTCACTTTCCTTTTTGCTCACTTATGAGTGCTCTTAGTGGCTCCATCTCCCACCCACCCACAAGCCCACCTATCATTCATTTCTCTCTGTCTCTGCTTGTTTGTTTCCTCTTCTGCAGCAGATAGGCTTCTGCTCAAGGTGAAGACGGCCACCTCCTCACCCCACAACTCACACACAAACCCTCCCATCCCTTTGGGACCTGACTTCAGAGGCAAAACTATGCTTCCCTAGGCTAGAAATCAAGAAATCTCCGTGCACGCCTGTAATCCCATCATCTCGGGAGGCTGAGACAGGAGGATCATGAGTTCAAAACCAGCCTCAGCAGCTGTGAGGCGTTAAGCAACTCAGTGAGACCCTGTCTCTAAATAAAATACAGAATAGGGCTGGGGACATGGCTCAGTGGTTGAATGCCCCTGAGTTTAATCCCCTGAAACAAAAAAATAAAAATAAATAAATAAAAATAAAGGAAGAACTAAGAACTACTAGGGCTGGAAGTATTAGACAAAGAAAGGCACTGGGTAGACAAATAGCTACTATTTAGCCTATTACACAAGCTATAGTCAATGTTACTTTGAGAAAAGGAAGTTTATAAAGACCGGTTGTCTTGCCCAAATCACTCAAATCAGTGAAAATTTAAACTAGGAAAGAAAGACAAAATAAAAGAAAGACAAAATAAAAGAAAGGAAGAAGTGTATTAATATTTAAGACTATCCTATAGTCACTTATTTAATGAAGACCCTCCTAGAAAAGTTTAGCTTGAGTCTTAAATCAATATATTTGTACTGAACTTTCTCCTGATGGAAAAAAAAATAGTTTTATAAAAATAGTTTCATGGGTCTGCAGTAAAACAACAGTGAAAGAAATATAATTTTTCCTATTGCAGACAGACGGTTAAGATTTTTTTGCATTTATGTCATTCAAAAATGATTGTTACAAACTTCAAACTTGGCAGGAATGTACTCCCAGTAGAGGAAGGGAAAAAAATCAAGCCAATCTAAAGTCATGAAGATTTAAATAATATATCTAAGAACAAGCACAGAATAGAACATTTTATGGGTTTTTACAAGAATTTTGACTTATAGCTTCCTGATTCAAAAATTTTCATTTAAGGATTCTCCTTTAGCAAATTTTTAGAAAATGTGTCTTCTACCTAACCTCAAGAAGAAAATAATGTTAATGAAGCATACAAGTTAGGAACATATGTGATCAGAGTCTAAGGAATTCCAAAGATTTTCATAGTAATATTCATTTAATCTCTTCAGCCATAAGCTAGTCTTCCCACTTTTCCTTTGAACAATATCATAGCACATTATGGTTTATATTTTTAGGGTGTAATATAAACCATATTAAATGTGCTATATAGCTGAATCAACATAAGAACTGTAACTCTGGAATTTCCTGATTCTTGAATGTCTAAATTCATAACATTGTTGAGTTATACCATTTATGGACAGTTTTATTAAAATAAGCACTATTCTAAGTTTGGTTTTTACTTTTCAACTTTCCATTGCTTCCTATCGGTTGGGCCACTGTGCCTCTCTAATAGCCTCTGACCAGGGCTATAAATGTCACGCAAAATAAGAGTTGAGGTAATGTGGCACTACATGGATTCTGAGACTGAATATTCTATATGAAGTAATTTTTTGTACATTTTTAAAATCAGTGTTGTCTCTTCTCCAAATTTCTGTCAAACAAGCAGGACAAAAGGCTATTGCAAAAGTCAAGAAACATTAGTGGCTCTTCTGTAAAGGTCAAATCTTGGTAAAACATGAGCTCTCTATTTTTCTATGACCTTTTGCAATAAATATTAAATCTGAAACTGTAGAATAGTGGGATTAGACTTGGTTACCCTTTACTTAAAATTCCATTTAGTAGATAATTGGCAAAAGTAAAATCAGAAAGCTTCATTCGGTTCTCCAGTTTGGACACTAAGTTGACACATACCATTTTGCCACAAGCAGATTACTTTTGAAATGCTAAAATTCAAATCTTGGTATGGGTATCTCCAAAGCCATCTGGATCTACTCTCACCTGTCAGTTTCAACTGGGACTCAAAACTGATGACATTGGTTTAGCAGGAACATACAGAAAGCCGTCTCTGGCAGAGGTCAGACTCTTGCCTTTGGATAGGTTTTCTTCACAGCTTCTTGTGTGTTGGTTCAGTGTATTAACTTTCTTTTAAAAAAAATTAGTTGTAATTGGACACAATACCTTTATTTTACTTATTTTTATTTTTATTTTTATGTAACCCAGGGCCTCACATATGCTAGGTGAGCACTCTACCACTGAGCCACAACCCCCAGCCCTTAACTTTCTCCTCTATTTGGAATTCTTGATCAGTGTGGATTAACACATATAGTATTTGATGATGAGTCTGATAATAATGATGATGAAGATGATTTCACAATCATTTAAGAGGCCCTTACTATAAGCCAGCCACTATACCAGGACTGGACTTTCTGACCCAGTATCCAAATCTAAATTGTAAGTTAGCTCATATATTGATAAATAGGGGACATATCAATATAACCAAGTTTGTGTTGATGTATATGTGATCCCCCCAGCATGTTAGTATTTTGCAGCTCAATGTATCCTAATAAGTTTTAAACAAAAAGATGCCATTAAGTTATCCAGTACTAAACATGGGGCTCATTCATCCTATGTTATTCCTCTTGGCTCTTAGAAGTGCTTGTTGGAAAGTGTTCCTGGATCTTGGTGCATTTTTACTTATCTCTTTAACTTGGCAGCATCATCTCTTACTCATGTCCTATTCTACCAAACAACCATCAAAATCTCTCTCTCTCTCTCTCTCTCTCTCTCATTAGCTTTAGTTATATATATTATTGGGTGAAATTCACTGTGATATATTCATATAAACAACCATCATCACAAAAGCAAGACTTGTAAGTTCACCTGTAGCTAGGCATGGTGGTACATGCCTGTAATCCCAGCAGCTCAGAAGATTGATGCAGGAGGATCACAAGTTTGAGGACAATCTCAGCAACTTAGTGAGACCTTCAGTATTAGGGATACCCTGTCTCAAATTTCTAAAATATTAAAAAGACTGGGACTCAGTGGTAAAGCTCCCCTGGGCTCAATCCCCAGTACCAAATATATAAAGTTTACCTGTAATAGTATTTTATTAGGATGGATATCATTCACATCAGTGCTTTGGTTTCCAAGTTGAATAGGTCTTGAATGGCCTGTCCCAACCCTGTTTTTTCCATAAACTCTGACTTTTAGTGTGAAATTTTGAAAAATAAGTGGTTGCTGTTTCTGCACATAATGCCTATCCTTTTCTTACAGTCTTACTCAGTTGTCTCTCTTGCTCATGTTCTCTCTCTCTCTCTCTCTCTCTCTCTCTCTCTCATAAGAAGTGGAGATTGAATACACAGGCCTCTACCACTGGGCTACATTCCCAGTCCTTTTTAATTTTATTTTGAGACAGGGTCTTGCTAAGTTGCTGAGGTTAGCCTTGAACTTGAAATTCTCCTGCCTCAGCCTCCCAAGTTGCTGGAATTACAAGCCTATGCCACCATGCCTAGGTTTTATTCAGTTGTTGCCACTATTATGGCATAGTTATTTTTCCCATTAGCTTGTGAAAGAGGACCAAAGTGAGAACACAGGCAGTAGAGTCATGGTAGGCTGGAACAGTGATCTGCCCTGCCATTCTCTAAGATGGACAGCACTTCCTTTTCTTTTATCATGGAAGATATTCCAGAACCTTTTTTGTTGTTGTTGTGTTCTAGAAAAAGACCCATAAAAATATATTAAATATGTGGGTCAGCTGTAGCAAGCTACTGACAATGCCAACGTGGGAGGCTGTAGAGTTCTGCAGGGGGGAACAAATGCCAGCCTGTGCCTGACCTGGCCTTGGTTTCATGATAGAGTGACAGAGCACATTCCAAGGGGAAAATAAAAGGATGTTGAAAATTCAAATAAAAATATAATCCCAGAAAAGATTTTCTATCATCTATTGAGTTCCTTTTAGAAATTGAAAGTGATTTGAGAGAAGCACTATTGTTCTTCTCACAGATGAAAACAGTGCATTTTTACAGAAATTGTCTTACACAGCATGATCCTATTTTTATTAAAATAGAATACATGCACTAACCCCTTGGACAGTAAACATCAAAATATTCATGGTATTTATTAATATCTGAGTGGTAGAATTATAGGCAATCTTTACTTTTTGCTAATTTATATTTTACAAAATGAACCAGCATAATTTTTCAACAATAAGTGGTGAAAATTACTTTTGAAAAAAAAATCTTTAGGAGAATTATGTGATTTTCTTCTGAAAAAAACAACAACTGATTTTGTATTTGAAAAAGGTATTAAATAATTTTTAAAGATTGATATCACTTTTAAAGATTGATATCACTCATTCTTGCTGTCCTCCCTGGAAAACGGTACAAATTCCATATTGAATTTTTTTTTTACTCTTTCAGCTTTTCACAACTGTGCTTCCCTCTTTCCGATAGTTTTTTCTTTCTTTCTTGTCAGCCCTGTCTGCTTCTATAGTTGATGTTAGTTTGCTGCTCACCAAGTTCTCAAGTGCTTCTGGTTATGTAAGTGAATTAACTTCTTAGCTGCCCATTTGTCTTGTCCCCTTAGGATCACTATGGTCTATTTATTAGCCATTACTACAGTGGCTAATAAGAGAGATGCACCCTGGTTGAGATTCTACCTCGTTATCCATTTCTTTCTTTCTTTCTTTAAGTGTAAGGGTAGGATTAATTGAATAGTAATTAAATAGAAACAGGAACAGAACTCTTGCAATCAAGAAGGGACCTACTAGCAGGTTTTCTCCATTGTTACCCATTTTTATGACATCCTCCTTGACCTTGACCTTGTCTATTAAGTGCTACCACCTGGACCCTACTATTCCAGAATTCTCTCACCATCACTGATGCTAGAGCCTTCTATTCTATAGCAGCAGAATGACCTCTGCCCTATAGAGGATAGCCATAATTACACTTTTGAAGATCCTCTTTGTCCTCTTCATTGGTGGATGCCTATTGCTTCATTGGAAGGGATGTTCCTTAGACCACATGAATTATTTTCTATGTCACATAATAAATCCATTCTTTTTTTTCTTTGCATTCCAGGGATTGAACTTAGGGGCACTCAACCACTGAGCCACATCCCCAGCCCTATTTTGTATTTTATTTAGAGATAGAATCTCATTGAGTTGCTTAGTACCTCACTGTTGCTGAGGCTGGCTTTGAACTCATGATCCTCCTGCCTCAGGATCCTAAACCGCTGGGATTATAGGTTGCGCCACTGTACCTGGCAATAAATTCATTCTTATACTTCTTCTCCCCAAGACTTTTAAACCCATTCTCAAAACTCCACAGGAGACAGTTGGAGCATCTCTACCTCATTTATTACAGGTCATTGTCATGCTCAGTTTTTAGGAAGCAACCCAGTACATGTAAGAGCACTGGCTCAGATGTCCTTGGCAGGATATGGAACTCATATTGAGTGAGATCACACTCATATCAATTATTTATCACCTATCCATTCTCAGATCGTGCCCTTCCTTGTCCAACTCCCTGCACAACCACCCATCCGTACACTTTCCCATTTCCTGCTAGTACATATTAGCCAGCTCTTGAGGCAATGAAGGGAGGCAGAGCAGACTCTGAAGAGGAGACTCAGCATCTTATGAGGCAACTGCCTCAGTGAAGTCTTTGAGAATTAGATCGTCTCTTGTCCTCTATGATAGGATAGTGTACAACATTTGATGACCTGGGGGCTCAAGATTTTCTGGCTCATTCACCTGAATGTCTCCTTTTTCTATGTCCTAGTGTACCAATCATTCCCTACCAGGGCTCTAACTTTGGTATTGGAGTTGTGCATTCACTATGTGTTGTAGCTCTGCTGTGCTCATATTTAAATCATGGGTCCAAGTTACCAAAGACAAAAAAAAAATTCAATGCCACCACAAAGGCCTTCTGACTTTCACATCATGTCTTACATTGATAGTTGACAAACCTGAGCCTATTATTTTCTTTTTAAATCTGCTAATGCTGTTTAGAACCAACTCCACATTACTGTGGTTTGAATACCACCCCCCAAACTCATGTAGGAGCTTAAATCACTAACGTCAAATATTAATGGTATTGAGAATGAAAATTTAATCCAACTATGATGATTAGAAGTGAAACCTTTGGGAGTGATGTGATTAGATTAGATTTAGGCCTTTGGGGTAGGGCCCCAATGATTGAATCTTATTGACTTTATATGAAGAGACCAGGGAGACAGAAAAATATACACATGCTCCTGCCATGATACAATGCAGCCAGGGCTTCCACCATGCTTTTTGGATGTTGTACCTCCAAATAAACATCTCTCTTTTATAAAGTAGCCTGCCTCCAGTAATTAATTAATTAATTTTTTAGTTGTTGATGGACCTTTATTTTATTTATTTGTATATGGTGCTGAGAATCGAACCCAGTGCCTCACGCATGCTAGGCAAGTGCGTTACTACTGAGCCACAACCCCGCAGCCCTCCAATAATTATATTAACAAAAAGCTGACTGAAATGACAGCCATACAACCCACATTGTACCCAAACCATTCAAGTGCCATTACTGTGACATATGTATTCACCTGCATCTTACCCCAGTCCATAACTGGTGAAAATATTAGGGATCAGTAGTTACTAAGCATATCACTTACACCAGACAGATGTCCTTATCTGATGACTTGGACTGGTGAATGATCAAGACTCTTTTCTGAAGGCTTCCATTTAAGATCATGTCTGGTTAACCCTCTTAGACCGAGTTTTCCTAAAAAGTAGAAGGTAGAATAAGAATTTCAATACAAGGGGGCTGGGGTTGTGGCTCAGCGGTAGAGCACTCACCTAGCATGTGCAAGGCCCTGGGTTCAATTCTCAACACCACATAAAAATAAATAAATAAAGGTATTGTGTCCAACTACAGCTAAAAATATATACATATATATTCAAAAAAAGAAAAAACAAGAATTTCAATACAAGTAGTTATTTGGGGAAGTGATATCAAGGAATGGAGGACTACAAAGAGTAAAACGGAAGGAGGGAAAGCCATTCAGAGGTGGGTTAAGTCCATCATTACAGTAGGTAACTGGAATCCCATCCTGCCAGGCACTCTGAGGGTCCATGTAAATTACGAACATCTTGCACTGGTCAAGGGTTGCTACAGGAAATGAAACTCCTTCTAGGTTTGCACAGCCATTGGGTCAGAATGGCTGAACAGTGTCTACAAGAAGCCCACAGGGTAGAAGTGAAAGAAATTGAGAAAGATGTGATAAAGGGAAGGGAAGGTGCTGATGGGTTACACCTGCCCATTACTGATGGCATTCTTAGTGATTAGGAAGGCTACTGCTGCCAGCTGGCCCCACTTAGCTCTACTAGTTAGTACCAGTCACATCAATTGCTAGAATAAAAGGGTGGTCCAACAGCATGCAAGACATGTAAAAGATAGGTCGCCTCTTACAGAACATTGCCTCCCACCATTCTCTTTGATGTTCTATTTCATTTACCCATTACTCTGATTCTCTTTTAGACATAGTCTTAAGGGAGTCTTTCTCCATCTGTGAAGATTAACTAAGAGCACTATTCATCCAGTTCCTCTGTAGTTTCCTTCATGAATTATCAGATAACAACTCCTCAGGTTGTTTCTCCTATTATTTTACTCTGATCATAAAGTATAACACATTGACGATGAAACTTTCTTAGGTTAGGTCTGCTGAGGCATGGATTCTGAAATAGACATTTGTGGGCAGGAGGTTTATTAGGGAGTGTTTTTGGGACCAGCACCAATGAGAAGGGAAGGAAATATGATTGGATAGAGGGAGGAGGAGTGCTAGGGGTGAAGATGTAACAAAAGCCAAGCTGCAGACCAGGAGGAGTAGAGATAGCCTTCCTAGCCCCACTTTGATACAAAAGGACTGGACATTTGTATCCTGCATCTGTTAGTCATTGGCTGGAAACTGGCTCCAGGAAGGGTATGTCCTTGAGTGAGGGACTGAGAACTTTTCCAGGACAGTGATTCAACTGAGAGTCCTCAGTGGCCAACACTCCCAACAGCTGGGGAAATGGTAACTAAGTTCTGAAGGAAAGATCTGAGTAGTGCCTCCAAGTATTAACTATAGTCTGCCCTGCTGATTGAATTATTTTCTTTGTAAATTACATTTTGTAAAAGTTCCTCTAAGATTTTTTAAAAATATTTTTTGTTGTCAATTTTAATTTTTTTGTTGTTGTTGATCATTATGCATACGTGGTGCTGAGAATTGAATCAGTGTCTCACACATATTAGGCAAGTGCTCTACCTCTGAGCTACAATCCTAGCCCCTCCTCCAAAATTTTGATTGGTTCTTTTTCTGAGACTTCTAAGAGGAGCATTGGCAGGAAAAATCACAGCTTCTGTCACTGCAGTAATGGATCCTGAGACTCCTGTTGATTCTTTCTCTCTTCTATTACCCATTCTAGATTCCCCTCTCCTGTGGTTAGCATCTGTTGGTCTCAGTGGTATATATGGTGGTGACCTAAACCCTCATCTTTTTTAATAGGGTCTCACTATATTGCCCAGGCTGGCCTTAAGTGATTTTCCTCTCATCCTCCTCAGTAGCTGAGACTACAGGCGTGTGCTACCATGCTCATCTGACACTCATCTTTGATGGGCCCGAGACTCTCGTTGCCATGTCCTTCTCAGGCTGAAACTATGACACTTGTACATTTACAATCAAAATTAGGAACAGACTGGTTGTGATAATTCCAACAACTCAGTAGGCTAAAGCAGGAGGATCACAAGTTTGAGGCTAGCTTTGGCAGCTTAGTGAGACCCTAACTCAAAATAAAAAGGACTGAGGATGCAGCTTAGTGGTAGAGCATCCCAGTTCAATACCCAGTACTAAAATAAAGCAGGGAAGCTGAGGGTGTAGTTCAGTAGAGTACTTGCCTAGCATACACAAGGCCATGGGTTAAATTCCCAGCACTGCAAAAAAAGAAAGTGGGGGGGTAGTCCCTTGGAGACCCTGGGCACCATGCACACATTTTTTTTTCTAGTGCAATGCATTGTAAAACAATGCAGAGCTTCTCACCTACTCCTGGTGATAAAAGTCAGTTACTCTTATTGAGTCCCCAGTATGATACATCCCAGAATGATGATTCCTTTTCTTCTCTTGTCTCTTAAAACAAGAAGCTGAAGTAATTGGGCACGCAACTATAGCTTTAAATTTTAATGGGATGCTTGCTGTGTTTCTAGTGAAAATGGTTTCCTTTTAAGATATAAACTCTATACCCATGGAGTCTAGAGCTGCAAAGACAGGAAGCACAAATTCCTGATAGTCATTGATAGTGCTGATAAGCACAGTCACATACTTCTACCTTGTTTCCTAGACCCCAATACTCTTCCTATTGGGAATATAGCACCTCATACTGATATCTGATTTAGGGTATGTTCTGCAACCTGGAAGATGATGTCCTATCTTCTCAAGTTATCTTCTCCAAGCCTGAGCTTCAGTGGCCCCATCAAAGGTCATTCCATCTCTGTTTTAGTCAGTTTTTTCACTGCTGTGACTAAAGGACCCAACCAGAACAATTGTAGAAGAGAAAAAGTTTATTTGGGGGCTCACAGTTTCAGAGTTCTCAATCCAGAGACAACTGGCCCCGTTCCTTGGGGCTTGAGATGAGGCTGAACATTATGACAGAAGAGAGTGATGGAGGGAAGCAGCTCACATCATGATCAGAAAGCAGAGAGAAGTGTCCACTTGCCAGATACAAATACATACCCCAAAGCCACGCCCCAATTCCCACCTTCTGCAGCCATACCTTACCACTTCAGTTACCACTCAGTCAATTCCTATCTGGGGATTAATTCACTGATTGGTTTAAGACTTTCACAACCCAATCATTTCTCCTCTGAACCTTCTTGCCTTGTCTCACATGTGAGCTTTTGGAGGACACCACATCTAAACCACAACAATCCCTTTAGCAGACTGATAGAATCTGGATAATGTAGTATCTGATAGCACTAGTTGGTCCTGCTGGGTGCAATGGTGCACACCTATTAATCCTAGATAATTGGAAGGCTGAAGCAGGAGGATGGCAAGTTTGAGGCCAGCCTTGGCAACTTAGTGAGACCCTGTCTCAAAAAAAAAATAAAAAAGTTGATCTATGGTCATATATTTAGTTCTACACTCCTTGAATGTAAGTGGGTCCCTTGAATGGATATAATGTAATATGAGATTCTATATTCGTGGATCACATATTTTGTAATCATTTAGAAGGTGGTAATGGCTGACACCCTGAGGGTGAGAAAAGCAAACCCTCTTCCATATGTATGGATTCCCATCTAGATCAATTGCTGCCTCATCAGCAAAGAAAGGATCCAATGTAAAATTGCTGCCAAATGGTTAATTGGCTTCAGATGAAAGATGGCAAAATACTGAATATATATATATATATATATATATATATATATATATATATATATATATATATATATATATATAAATCAGATGTTTGGCAATCAGAGCTAGAACAGCCTTGCTGAGTGGGAATCCATGCTGTTAGCCTGTCTATAGCCTACATTACTAGCCACCATTGCTACTCTGTTCATGTGCCCATTGTGCTAGAAATATGGTGGCTGAAGACAAGTGGTGACTGATAACTACCTATTAAGCCATTCTGTCTACTTGATTCTTCAGCTACATGGTGAAGCTCTCTGACAGATAATGACAATGGGATTCAAAGGCATTCACACTTTGAGCCATGGCTGTTCTCCAGATGTCTTTCCCCCTAGTCTTCCAATCTTTATTCCCCTTGGCTCCTGAACAGCCAGTGAAGCAAGCTTCCAAAATATTTGACCAGACCCACTACCCAGAAATCTGATGAATGATAGGATTTCCTTTGATACCTATCTTTTTTTTTTTAACATTCTTTACTGTAAGAGTCTTTTCATGATGCCAACTGACTTTCTGACTTTTGATTAATCACCCTCTGCCTTTCATCATCTCTTTCTAATACATCAAATGTCCATAGCAAAAGCCATTTATTTCCAGAGTTCCTTTTTTTTTGAACCCAAGTATTGAACCCAGGGAGCTTAACTACTGAGCCACATCCTCAGCCCTTATTATTTGGGGGACAGAGTTTCACTAGGTTGCTTACAGTCTCACTAAATTGCTGAGGCTGGCTTTGAATCTGTGATCCTCTGACTCAGTCTCTTGAGCAGCTAGAGTATAGGTGTGTGCCACTGCACCTGGCTTCCATAGTTCTTAGAAATACTACTTCCATTGAACTTCTTAAATGCCTGAGATAATGCCTCTGCATTGCTTTCTACTAATATCCCATCTCAACTGACCACCAGTAAAAGCTCTAACATTTGTATGGTAAACACTATCCATGCTCCACCTACCACTAGTGATGGTGTACTTATAGTGTCCTGTGAGTAATATAGCCCTAAAATTCATTTTAGAGTCAGTTTCCTCAGACTACTACCAGGACCAACTCTCTTATGTCAGAGTCTGAGATAGAGATTAGTATACAGTACATTTCTGGCAAGGGGTGAAGGATATCATCAGAGTAATATCAAGAGTATAAGAAAGACTATAAATGCATTCTACTGTCATGTATAACTAACGAAAACAAATAAAATTTAAGTTGTGGCTCACTGGTAGAGCACTTGTCTAGCATGTGCGAGACACTGGGTTCGATACTCAGCACCACATAAAAATAAATATCCAACTACAACTAAAAAAAAAAAGAATTAAAAAAAGAATATATGAAAGAATAACTGAGCAGAGGGAAGAGATGAACTGCATTGAGATCACAACAAAGGCCTCAGATGATTACACAGAGTTCTGGGGATAAGACGTGGGCCACTTCAGGGGGAGGGTGTAACTTGGGCAAAGTGACTCTCTTTGGTTAATGGCAAGTCACAGAAAATAATTCAGAGAAGAGCATTCAGTCACCACCACTCCCAAAGCAGAGTGAATCAGTTCTTCAGTCTTGAAAGGGCCTATGGGCACCATGCCACAGCATCTTCCACATAAGACAAATTCTTCTTTCTCAGATGAAAAGAGCTAATGAGCATAGAAGTTTCTCCATTATAAGGAAGGAAATTTAGCCCAGATAAATAAGATCTAAAAATATCGGCAGTATTAATAACATGGTAATTCTGAATGATTTCATACAATCCCAAAGTTGAAAAGAGGAAAAAAAAAGTATCCTCTCTCACCCAAGGATATTCTTTATATATATATATATATATATATATATATATATATATATATATATATATATATATATATAGTTGTTGTTGTTGTTTATTCTTTCCTGTAATAATGGTATGATCTTCTAAACTTCCTATGAACTTTTAATATCACCCATTTATAAAGACAGGACTGAAAAACTATCCAAGTTTTGACACAGGGAATTTAAAAATGTATTCTCCAGCAACATACTTTGGCAGAGATGAGGACAGGGTAGCCTTTCTAAATAACTCTTCTCTAAATGAGTGATATTGCTTTTATACCTGCGTACCTTTGCACATTCAGTCTTTCTGCCAGAATGTCATTTTTTACCCCTTGTCTTTCTCCAGACTTCCATTCATTTTTTAAGAACTTCATCAAGTATTCATTCATCCACAGGGTTACCAGATTTAGTAAATAAAAATAGAGGATACCCAGCTAAATTTGAATTCCAAATAAACAACAAATAATTTTTAGTATAAGTATGTCCAAATAGAACATGGGCTGCTCTATTCCCACGGGCTTTACTTAGCAACTCTATTCATTCCTCAAATATTTGTTGAACATCTACCACATGCCAGAAGCTACTGAGTATTGGCCCTGTAGCAGTGAATAAAATAATTCCAAATGCCTGCTCTCATTGAGTTTATATTCTAGTGGATGGAGTCAGACAATAATAAATAGACAAGTAAATATGCAATAGTATTGTTAGAGAATAAGTAAATAAAATGAGTGCAGGAGGATAGGGAGTGTTGAGGCTGTATGTTTTATAAAGAGCTCGTTGGTAAAGTGAAATTTAAGCTGAGGCCTGAGAGAAGTGAGAAAACAAGCCAAATAAAGATTTAGGGGAGTGCATATTCCAAGAGAGTGAACCCCAAATACAGAGTTACCAAGGTGGAAGTATGTTTGGCATATTTGAGGGACAGTAAGGAGGCTAGTGTGACCGACGACATTGAGAAAATGCTGTTAGCTAGGAAGTAAGGCCAAAGGGGTTTGTGAGGGCTTCAGCAGGTACTCAGGAAAGAGAGCAGACACATGATCACATTTCATGTTTCAGACAGAGCTAATATTAATTTAATAAATATTTGCAAAATAAATGACTTCTGTGTTGAAATTGTACTCTTCTTGTGGGAACAGGCAGTCAGGAAAGAAACAGGCCAATCGTGAAGCTAGTCATTAACACAGGGTAGAGAATATGATAGTTGGGATCATGGCCAGCAGAGATGGATCCTGAGCCTACTATGAACACATAGCTGATATGATTTGCTGATGGGTTACACGTGAAGTGTGCTGTAGTTTAGATCTGGAAAGTTTCCAAAAGATTCATATATTAAAAGTTTAGTCCCTGTTTTGATGCTGTTGGGAGGTGGTGAAAACTTTAAGAGGTGGGGCCTAGTGGGAGATCTTTAGGTGATTGGGGGCATGCCCTTGAAGGGGAACTTTTCCTCTTTTTAAGTTGATTTTCTCAAGTATTTTGTTACAGTAACAGAAAGTAGCACAGGGTATAAGTTAAAGAGTCAAGATAGGGCTTGAGTCTCTGGTGGGAGGGTATTGCCATTTGTTGAGAAGAGAGAAACAAAATTGATGGTAAACAATAAGGGAAGATGTGGAAATTAGGAATTTTACTAGTTTTGTTAATTAGCTGTTAATTTTGATATGCCAATTAGAAATCCAAGTGCAGATATTGAGGTAGCCACTGGATGTTAAAGTCTGGAGTTCAAAATAGAGATTGGGGGACTGGAGTTGTAGCTCAGTAGTAGAGTCCATGCCTAGCACATGTGAGGTTCTGGGTTCGATCCTCAGCACCACATAAGTAAAATAAAGGTAGTGTGTCCATCTCCAAGTTAAAAAAATATATATTAACAAAACAAAATAGAGATTTGGGTTGGCTGGAGATATAAATTTGGGAGCCATCAGCATATACATATAGTCAGCATACTAAAGTTGTGGGTTTGGATGAGATCTACTGGGATGTGGGTGTAAATAGGGAGAGGTCCAAGGATTGACCCTGGGGTCTCTGAGTTTTTAGAGGTTTTGGGAAATAAGTGGAAACAGAATGAGTCATCAGTTGAGTAGGAGGAGAACCAAGAAAGAACATTCCAGTTCCCAAAGCAAAAAGAGGTGTTTCAAGAAAGAAAGCGTGATAATCTGTGTCACATGTTTCTGAGAGATAAGTTAGATAGAGCCTGAACATTGGGTTTAGCAAACTGGAATAACTGACACCTCAATAATAACTACCTCAGCAAGATGATTAGAAAAAAAGCTTGATTGGTAAATTCAAGAGAGAATGGATCCGGTCGTAGTGGTGTACACCTGTAATCCCAGTGACTAGGAGACTAAGGCAGGAGGATCACAAATTCAAAGCCAGCCTCAGCAAATTAGCAAGTCCTTAGCAACTTAGTGAGACCCTGTCTCAAAACAACACAACAACAACAACAAAAAAAATGAAAATGGGGGCTAGGTGTGTGGCTCAGTGGTAAAGTACTTGCCTAGTATGTGTGAGACACTGGTTTGATTCTCAGCACTGCATATAAATAAATAAAATAAAGATCCATTGACAACTAAACAATATTAAAAACAAAATAAAATAAAATAAAATAAAATAAAAAGGGAAGTAGCTCAGTGGTAATGTGCCCCTGGGTTCAATCCCTAGTACCAAAGAGGGAGCAAGATAGAGAGAAAGAGACAGAGAATGGGTCAGAAAACAGAGATAGTAAAGATGGACCCCATTTTCAAGGAGTTTTATATAAGAATGATCTAAAACATGAAGGGGGACAATTGTGTCTTTGGAGATGAGGGGAACAATAAAATCAGGAGCAAAATTTTCCAGCAGAGGAGAGAGAAACTAGTACAGAAGTAGAGACATTGGCCTGAGACAAAAGCACAGGACCATGTCCAGAGCGACAGGAGGGAAATGAAATCATGCATATGGGAGAAATGCAGGGAGGAGCAGAAGGGGTGGGAGGTGCAATCATGGGGGAGTTTTTATCATCATTCCTGTTTCCTTAGTGAAATCAGAAGCAAGGTAGGTGTGAAGAGGAGGGGGATCTATCATTAGTTTGGAGAGAGGGGAAGATGGGACACCATCATGGAGGAGAGTGAAGAAGTGTACTGTGCAGATACAGGGGGATGCCAGGCAGCCCTCAGGCAGCTTGGAATCAGTGATTGTGAATTTAAATTGAGATCAACAGCCTGGTTGTGTGTTTTTCTTTACTCACATTCAGCTGTCCAAGTGCAGGCAAAGAGTAGCCAAAAATTAGATCGAAGCAGGGGTGGAATTTTGGCAAGCAAACAATTCAGAGGGAGAGAGAAGCCAGGGAGTCTAGTGCGTGGGCAAGGGAATGTTTACAATGATTGCCCAAGAAATCTAAATCGGGTTAGGAGGGAAATGAGGACATCAAAGGGTGCAGTACAGTGAACAGGTGGTGGGATCAGTGAATTGGAGGACCCAGTGGGGTTACAGGATTACTGGAATCAAGAGAAAGAGAGAGTTGGAAAAATAGGAAGTGGCACTCAGAGTTGGATCCTTGAGGGTGAGTGTAAGGAGGGCTTGCAGTTCTTGGTAATATTAAGTCTAGAGTATAACTAAGAGAGTGAGTGACTGAAATAGGGTAGAGATCACTGGAAGAAAGAAAATCAAGGAACTGAGAGGCCTGAGAGCTAGATAGGCCTCTACCAATAAACCCAAATCACCAAGAATTGCGTGTTGGAGAGCATGACAGTGAACCAGTGGATTAGCTTCCTATTGTTACTCTAACAAATTATCACAAACTCAGTGGTTTAGCAAAATACCAATGTATTCCCTTATAGTTATTGAGGTCCGAAATCTAAAATCAGTCTCACTAGGTACAGTCAAGGTGTCAGTGGCTGGTTTCCTCTGGGGACTCAAGGGAAGAACCCATCCCCTTGCCTTTTTTCCAGGGCCCAGAGGTTGCCCACATGCCTTGGCTTGTGTCTCCTTCTTCACGAGTGTCTCATTCCAATCTTTGTTGTTTCAATCTTTAGTTCCTTCTGCTGACTCTGACCCTCTTGCCTCCCTCTTACAAAGACACTTGCCACCACATTGGTCTCACCTGGGTAATTCTACCATCTCAACACCTTTAACAATTATGTCTACAAAGTCCCTTTGCCACCTACATATTTACAAATTCCCAGGATTAGAACATGGACCTCTTTGGGGAAAGAGTCTTTAGCCTGCCACAGCCAGCAATATTTCTTCTTCTGTGAAGATTTTCTTGATTCTAATTATCCCATCCTATCTCAGGCTGAGCTGATAAACATTCCTTTTGGGTCATCTTCTAAGAACATTCCTGTATTGAAAGCTATACTTTCATTTATTTATTTATCTATCTATCTATCTATCTATTTATTTATTTATTTATAGTTATTGTTGGACACAATACCTTTATTTCACTTATTTATTTTTTTTAATGTGGTGCTGAGGATCAAACCCAGGGCCTGGAGCATGCAAGGCGAGCACTCTACTGCTGAGCCACAACCCCAGCCCCCCAAAGCTATACTTTCTTTAATTGAATATTTACTATGTTTGGTTCTGGGTTAATTGCTGTTAATACAAATAAGATTCAACACCTCAGCAGTTCTCACCTTGATTGCAAATGTTTGTCTACCTCTCCAGATAGACTGCAGATCACACCAGGACAGAACTACTCAAACATCTCCATATCCTAAGTGCCTGTCATGGCACCTAACACATAATATGCACTCAGTGGACTTTTTAAATTACTAAGTGACCTCTAGTTGCCTTTAGTAATAGAAACACTTTCTATAAGTGATTTCATGCATGTGAAAAGAAATTATTTTCACCTGGGTACTGTGGTACATACCTGTAACCCAAGCTACGTGGAAGACTGAGGCAGGAGGATCACAAGTTTAAGGCCAGCTTCAACAACTTAGCAAGACTTTGTCTCAAAATGAAAAATAAAAAGGCTTGGGAATGTAGCTCAATGGTAAAGTACCCCTTGTTTCAATATCTGGTACCAAAAGAAAAAGAAAGAGGGGCTAGGGCTGTGGCTCAGTGGTAGAGCTGCTTGCTTAGCATGTATGAGGAGCTGGGTTCGATCCTCAGCACCACATAAAAATAATACATAAATAAAATAAAGATATGAAAGAAAGAAACTATTTTCATAATCCTACTACAGTTTTTGAAAACACCAGTTTTTTGAAAACATTAAATTAATATTCCTTAATGTACATATGTATCATTTTACTAATCTAAATGCCCATGCCTGGAACCAGTGGCCAGACTTCTATGTATTATGTTTTGCTAAATATCCACCAACTAACATTTGATTTAGGAGCACTTTAACATGAAATTTTCAGGTTCTACCAAGGATAAATTTGGGAAATTTAGATTGGGTCATATCTCTAAGGAATTTGCCTAAATTAAAAATGAAAGTATCATCCATTTCTTGTTCAATCAACAGACACTAAAATTATGCAAGCAATCATAAACGAAAACCTGAATCCCTCAAAAGGAGCCTGGCAAAGTAATAAATAATATCACATACAAAAAGCTACTATAGGGGCTGGGGATGTGGCTCAAGCGGTGCGCGCTTGCCTGGCATGCGTGAGGCCCGGGTTCCATCCTCAGCACCACATACAAACAAAGATGTATGTCCGCTGAAAATTTAAAAATAAATATTAAAAAAAATTCTCTCTCTCTCTCCCTCTCTCTTAAAAAAAAAAAAAAAAAAAAAAACAAACAAAAAAAAAAAAACGCTACTATAGCCGGGTGCTGTGGTGCATGCCTGTAAGCCCAGTGGCTCAGGAGGCTGAGACAGAAGGATCATGAGTTCAAAACCAGCCTCAGCAATTTAGTGAGGTCCTAAGCAATTCTGTGAGATCCTATCTGTAAATAAAATATTAAAAAGGGCTAGGAATGTGTCTCAGTGGTTCAATTCCTAGTACCCTCCTCCCCCTTCAAAAAACCTACTGTAGATACTTGTAAAATTCATATCCTTTTATAATTATTACCTTAAAGAAATAAATGATAACAGATTCAAATGGAGACTTTGATATCTACAGGTATAGATAATGGTGTAATTGGATTCTGGGATACTGAGTCTATTGTAAATCGTTTGCAAAGTGAATTATTAAAGTATAATTTGTTTTTTGACCAGATAAGTTGCTTCTTTCAGCTGGTAATCCTACAATTGTGGGTATATTCCTTATAGATTGCAAAGACCTGCATCACAACTTCAATCTAATAGTTGATCAGCTATTAGATCAGCTAAAGTGCCAGAAGACTTCTGTCCTCAAAATTATTTAGACTCTATTCTGACTTATGAACCATAATCTTTGCCAAATTGTGATAACTAAATAATACTAGCAGTATTTTCCTTTGGAATGTAGACAGATGTTTGCCCACCCCATTTAAAAAAAATACTCCTCATGTTATAAGCTAGCATACTGAATATTCCTTCAAAATGCCAGGCCTATTTCTTTTGATAGGGTCATATGTCTAAATCTAGACATTATGTGAAGCACAAACATATTTCAGGCAATAGAGGAGCAGTGGTCACAGGTATTTTGTTTTAGCTCCTCAAGAAAATCATGCAAAACAACTTAAAGCTACTGTAGATACTTGTAAAATTCATATCCTTTGCAGCATTTATCAATCATTCATTAGACTTTGCTTCCAAAGACAAAAGCTATCCAAAGGCCAAGCACTAATGTTTCTATGAAGTATCATGCTTGCATTAGAATCAGAGTAGGTCTAGGTATCTACCATAAAGAAGCATATGCACACATGAATAAAGGGACATTTGCAAGTGTGTTCATTGTGTAATTGTGTACATGTTGTAATTGTTACTAGTGCAAAAAGGAATGAGGTCAGATTCTATTTACCCTTGGGGAAAAATAGACACTGCATGGGATGCAAGGAGGACTCCTGGGGTGCTGGCAATGTTCTAGTTTTTGATCTGGGGGCTGGTTACACAATCATGTTCACTGTTTGGGAATACTTTGAACTGTGATAATTAGTGCACATTTCTGTGTATATGTTATACTTCCATAGTAAGTTTAGAAACAATCAACGAGCAAGAAATTTTTGAGCTCTTATGGAGTCAGCCTTGCTAGTCAGTTAAGGGCAGTCTCCTGGACTCAGAACACTAGTTTTTCCTAGATGGATGTCAGAAACAGGCCTGCCCCAAACCAACTGAATCAGAATCTGCATTTCACAAGATTCCTAGGTGACTTTATGTTATTTTACTTTAAATTTATTTTAACTGATGCATAAAAATTGGACAGATCAACAGGGTACCGTGTAATGTTTAAATTGGGCTGAATATATCTACTCTGGGTGATCTAAATGCACAGGGACAGAAAAGTACAAGATGAGAATGTAATGAATGGGAGGATGGAGGAAAGTATAGGGCACTGTGGAGGACCAAAGAGGCCCCTCTCACCCCGGCCAGCTCAGTGAGTTTGCTCTCAAGCTCAGTGATTCTAAAGTGCCTAATTGCAAAAAATGTTGGTGGAGAACCTCAGGTTTGCTATGTCCTTTATTTCCATTTAGCATTTTAGCAAAGAGCAAAAATTGGTTACAGTTAATGTAAAAGAAGCCTGAATTTCAGGCCAGAAAGTGCTGGTTTGATTCTATACTTGTTTAAAAAGATAAATGGTCTCTACAGCTAGGGACAAAGAAAACTAGGACAAGCACGAGGAGAACCTGATAGAAGAGTGCTTCACAAATAATTAGTGGCTAATTTTATCTCATCAGCTTACCTATTTTTTTTTTTTTTTACTATTCAGTGAAACTGAATTCCTAAGTTGCAAAGTATGATCCTGCCAGAAGAGCCCCCAAAATAATACTTAATGTCTAGTGATGCTATATCATGTAACAAACACAGAAAGCAGGACAGCATGTCCCAAGTGTGAAGAGTTACTACTTTCCTTTTTCTTCTCCTTCTCATTTGTATCATTACTATTATTGTATTTCTCTAGAATGTTTGCTCTTTTTTAAGACAGGATCATTAAAAATAAACTCTTAAGTGTTAATGATTCTAAACACCATGGACAGACTCTTTGTATGGCACACACTTTTAATAAATCCTTATACAACAATAAATTGTTTTCATTATTATGCTCCATTGCTAACTCATCTAGTTTTTGGTCCACTTTGACATGGAAGCACTTTCTCCTGTGCTTAATGCCACCTTGAGACCACGTTTCTGATTCCTCAAGTTTTAATGTGCATTGGTCTCTGCTGAGATTAAAAGCAAATTTTGTTACTACTAGACACATTGTTTGATATTTCAAAGGCATGTTGCATTCCATTCTAAACATTCAAATTGATTGCATCTTTTCTCTGCGAATGGGTGCCCTCTCTAAAGTAGGGAGCAATCTCAACATCTTTACCTAAATCAGGGATAAAGAACAATCCTTAAGGATGTCCTTGGGTTGATGAGAGGAGCCAATGAGAATCATTATTTAGGACTTTTCAAGACTAATTATTACCAGTGTCATAGCTCTTGATTTTGAACATCATGGGACCTAGATTTATTCAACTGCCTTATTTACATTTACATTGGTTACTTCACCCCACCCTCTATTGCCCAGCACCCACCACCATGTATTCTGCCCCTTTAGCAAAAAAGGAAATAACATTGGTCTGGCATAATCCTCTTTTTACTAAGCCATGCCTTGGCATTAAAAAATGTAAGGAAATAAGAACATTTTTCTCTTGAGTCCTGGCCAACCTACTCTGCAGCAAACCCAGTGTGGTTTCTGAGCAGCATTCAATAAGTGGAACAGAGAACAGGCTGGGTCACCCCATGCCCAGAAACACGCACAGGGTCGGATATTTATTAGTAAAAGTGGCAAGAATGATTCAAGATCTGAGGTTACCAGGGGCTGAGAACAGCAGACTAGAGGGACAGGCAGCCGCCCTGGATATAATATGACCTTTTTCCACAATCCTACTCGGCACTTTGCTGGCTCACACTGAGCTACAGCCACCACCAGAGGAAGCTCCCAATTTTTTTTTTTATCTAAAACAGAAATGTGTAGAATCATAAGGTAAAGAAAACTGCATACTCTAACAAGAAAGCATACGTTGCTCTGTGTTAAATTATAATGTAACCGTGCACAGGCAGGCCCCATAGACACTTGATAATTCTTTGACTCTGCTTTAACTTGCCCTGATAATTTACTTTTGGATAAAATCCCTGCCATTTTCATGGGGCTCCCTGGGGAACTATTTTCACTCCCTGAAACCACATCTTTTTCAAGAAGTAAGCCTCATTCTTCCTTCTCTAGTTCTGACTTGACAATAACATATGTACTGTTTGTTCAAGGTCAAATATCTACTCTTTGCATATTGGGTTCCTTTTAGTGTCAGAATCATTGTTTTAATCATATACAGCTAGACATTTGTGTGTGTGTGTGTGTGTGTGTGTGTGTGTGTGTGTGTGTATGTATACTTTCTTTAATGCAAGTATTCCTCATCCTGTGGCAAAAGAAAATTTCTGTTAAATTTCAGTACTAGAAAATAAATAAAGAAGAGAATCACATCTCTAATAGTTGCCTGAAGACTCTCACTTTTTAAAATTCCATTTTCATTAAATTCAGTGGATTGAAATTTGCTGGTTTCAAAGTGACAGGTGACAAGAGGCACCTGGCCTCCTTCTGGCTAAAGGAGCTACAGAGCCTAAGGAGCCCTGACCTCCTACCTGGTCACAGCAGTGACAGCCTAACTTCTTGCTTCAGTTAGCCCCCACTGCCCCAGTGCAAGTGCTTCTAGACTAATTCCAGAGGTAATGATCCTTGCTCACTCACTTCTGTTCCAGTGGCATGATAGATGCCCGAGAATCAAGGTCCCCAATCCAGAAAGCTTCCCTCAAACCAAACCCCTCTCTCCTGTTTTCTTATGTCCCTACAGTACTTCTCCAAGCTTCAATCCCATGATTCAAAGGCTCAATGTTCACCCTGCTACCCGTGACACCCTTCTATTTGACACTATGTTCTAACCTAGCCTCCCTGTTCTCCCTGACACCCTTCTATTTGACACTATGTCCTAACCTAGCCTCCTTTGATTCTACCTTCTCTAGAACTCATCTCCCCCCAAAAGAATTCATAACAAAAAATCTCACTTTACAATCAACTCGGGTGATATGTATCTGTTTTTCACATGGAGCCTCATGTACAATATGGGATCTATATCAGTCCTAACATAGCTGAATTGGTTGCCCCTGTAGAGGGAATTTTTTGACACCACAGAGGAAACACTGAATTCTACTATGTTTGATAATGTAGTTATCCTTGCAGGAATTTGCACTCATTCATTTGTGTGTATGTGGATGGAGATATTTAGATAGATAGACAGATAGATATCCATCTATTGAATGACTTATTTAAAAAACATTTGTTAAACATGGACCATACACCAAATAAGGAAGAGATAAAACAATATGGCTGCCCCCCCAAAAGCTCACAATCTAGTTATGAAGTCAAATAAATAAAGATAATTATGTCTAAAAAACAATGAGAAAAAAACAGTCTAGTGAAATGCAAAGGATATTTCAGAATCTCTGAGAAGTATCTTACCCAGGTCGGAGGAATTAGGAAAGACTCTTGGGTCAGGCTGGGGTTAGACCCAACCTATTACTCAGTAAGAGGCAAACATAGAATGAAGAAAGCAAGGGAAACCAAATTATATCTCAGAAAACCAACTTAAAGGCCCATGAAGCCTCAGCCAACATAAGGAAAAGATTTATATATCATGTTCTTGACAAATTAATCTGATCTTCAACAGGTAATTTCTTGCTGTGAGCACAAGCAAAATTATTAAAAGTGTTGGTTTGTGGTAGTTGCTAAGTCCTTGGAAGATGTTTGAGGATTCCAGGTTCACTTTGTCTGCCCTGCCTGCCTCATTGACTATTTTCAAAACAGATTTTCAGAGAAAACTCCAAGTTGGGTGTGGTGGTGCCATACCTATAATCCAAACAACTCAAGAGGCTGAGGTAGGAGGTTCACAAGTTGCAGGCCAACCTCAGCAATTTAGCAAGGTCTGAAGCAACTTAGCGAGAACCTGTCCCAAAATAAATAAAAAGGGCTGGTTATGTGCCCCGAGTTTCAATCCCTAGTACCAAAAAAAAAAAAAAAAAAATGACCTCCAAAGCTGAAAAGTTCAACATAATTCCAGGGATTACATTTGACTCTGTTAGCAGAATTGCATCCAGAATCTTTTTTTTTTTTCAGTTGTTGATGGAACTTTATTTAATTTATTTATTTATAGGTGGTGCTGAGAATTGAACCCAGTGCCTCTCACACGAGAGGCAAGCACTGTACCACCAGCCCAACATCCAGAATCTTTCATATCTGAATATTCCTTACAGAGAAACATGAGCTATCTGGATTCATATGTCTATAAGCCACAGTACTGATCTACTTAGGTCTACTGCTTCCTACAAATAGAAAAGAAGGAAAAAACAGTTTTCAATCAAAATGAGATCAACTCATCTGACCCACAAAAAAAAATCCAATTAATTTACAATAAGACAATTAAGAAAATTCCCATGGAATAAGCTAGCTTGAGCTATTAACTAATCCTTAGTAAAACTTGGAATCTAAGTTAAGGGTTAGATGGCAATCTAAACATTTACATGCTTGTTTGGATTTGGCTTTTTACTTCTATAAGAAGGGTCTCTAGTATTTTCTTAGTGAAAAAGGCTTACATTTTCTTAATTTTGTCATTATGAAGCTCCCAAAGGGCAGGAAGTGTTTGTTTGTTTATTTGTTTGTTATACCCTCAGTGGTTAACTCTTAGAAAACAGAAGAAATTGAATAAGTATTCACTAAATAAATTTTAAAAACCCAAATTTGAAGACAGGATGAATGGATAGGGAGGAAATAACCCAATCTCTCTGTTTGCAGAGGGTAGTGAATCATGTATCCCTGGCCTGGATCCAGCCACCTTAACCCGTAGTATAAGAACAAGTACTAATCCCCATTCAGAATGTCAATATTTAAAATCATGTTTATTTTCCGGGTAGGGTCTCTGTTTATGTTTCTCTCAATGTTGTGTAGTTCTGTTTGACTGCCCTTCAACTTGTTTGTCCACCCTGATGGAAAGCTTAGATGGAGTGGAAATGATGCCTATTTTAATGGCTTCATAGCACTCAAGTGGGTACTTAAAGGCACTATTTTGAATGGAGCTTGGGAGACCAAGAGTGATACCCTTTTTAAACGAATTGAAATACCAAACAAATCAGGCTTTCTCTTTGGAAGAAGAATGCTGAATACTGTCAGTGTCTTTTTCAAACCACATCATCATTTAGAAAACATTCCTCATTATTTTAGAAATCTGTCCCTTCATGCTTCAGTGCCCATTTCCCCAAAGGGGCATATCTGGGACCAAGCAGAGAAAGGAAAGTAGAAATGGAGGGGCCATGCTTTGTTGCTCCTTCCAGGGTCTATGACATTGCTATACATTCCTACCATAAAAAATGGGCACCCTTATATATACTTCTACTCACTATCTCCAATAAAACCTCCCAGCAGTGAGATGGGGTCTAGGGCATCTGGGGAATCTTTGGTTGGATTGGGCTTCTTCTTTGCTGTAAATCAGCATCATAGAAAATGGAAATCAGAATCACAGAGCTCCGGGGGCTTCATAGAGCTCTCGTTAAACAAAAAATTTCCCTAGAGACTCTGATCTGGTGGGCCTAGGGTAGGACCTAGAATTCAAGAATCCTGAGATGCTTGTCATCAGGTAAGTTCCAAAATCACTTATTCTTATCTGGACCATTTAATTTTCTAGATGATGAGATTGAAGCTAGAAAGTAACAATGACTTGGCCAAGGTCACCCAGCAAATCTATGTTTTAGCATAGACAAGTTCATGAGAAGCCATTCTTTTTCATTTCATCCCTTAAAGATGCCACAATAATAACTTAATTGATTAATTTCCTGGAAATGAAGTTTTTATATAAGCAAGTGGGTCATGTTGATCTTCAGGAATCACATGAAGCAGTGTGCGTCAGCTTATGTGATTTAATCCCACACATGCAGTTATATAGATAGAAATGTCTCCATGGGTAGCATCTGCTGGTAGTATATGCACATAAAGATAATAAAGGCCAGATGCATTGGCTCTTGCCTGTAATTTAGCAGCTTGGGAGGCTGAGACAGGAGGATCACAAGTTCAAAGCCAGCCTTAGCAATGGCAAAGCACTAAACAACTCAATAAGACCCTGTCTCTAATAAAATACAAAAATTGGGCTGGGGATGTGGCTCAGTGGTTGAGTGCCCAGAAGTTCAATCTCAGATTACCCCCCCCCCCAAAAAAAAAAAGAAAAAGAAAAAGTAATAAAGGCCAGTCACCTGTGGAGGGATTTGCAAAAGAAGGAAATAGAAAAAGTAGTCAAGAACCATGTTTTATCTTTGCTCAGCTCTATCCTGAAATATTTGCAGAAACCTTCTGTTAGTCACCTTTCCTTCACTGTAACAAAATACCTGAGATAAGTCAAAAAGAGCAAAAGTTTATTTTGACTCATAATTTTGGTGGCTTTAGTCCAGAGTCAATTGGTTCCGTTGCTTTGGGCCTGAGGCAAGGCATCATAGCAAGAGCATGAGGTAGAACAAGAAGCTCAACTTACAGAAGGAATTAGTGAAAGAGAGAACTATGAGAAGCCAGGGTCTCAATATCCCTTTCAAAGGCATGCCTGAAGTGATTTAACTTCTTCCCATAAGGCCCCACCTCTTAAAGTTTCCACTGCCTCCCGATTGTGCCAAATTGGAGACCAAGACTTTAATTCATGGGTCTTTGTGGGACATTTAACATCCAAACTACAGCATGTTCCTTTTGAGAAGCTGATTTTCCTTCCACCAGGCTCCCCTTTGCCTCTGAAGTAAGTTTGTAATTTATAATATGATGTATTGGTCCATTTCCTCTCATTCTAGTGAAGTGACTAAAGCTGGATGGTGTAAAGAACAGGGTTTATTTAGCTGATGGTTTTGGAGGCTGAAAGTTGAAACAGCATAGTGCCAGCTCTGGTGAGGGCCCACCTCCAGCTGCATTACTTCATGCCATTGGCCATGAGAGAAGGGGAGATAACATGGAAAGACAGGAAGCCAGAGCACAAGGAGGAGCCTGCCTCACTCTTTATAAAAACTCTCACTAGAACCAACTCAGGGATCCCAGAAGAACTACTTTAATCCCTTCTGAGGCAATCCCCCAGTGCCCTACTTTTAGGTTCCACTTCTCAAAGGTTCCACCAGCTCTCAACATTGCCACCTTGGGGACCAAGCTTCCCAAACATTTCCCTCAGGGGACACATTCATACCATATCCAAACCGTAGCACATGGTATACAGGTCCCTCAGCCTAGCAGTTCCTGTCATTCTGCCTAATCTCTCACCATTTCCCCAGTCAACCAATTCTCTTGCCAAATGAATTCATTATTCTCTGCACACTCAGTCTCTCCTGTGATTTTTGTCTCTTTAAATACACTGTCTCCTGGGCCTGGAATTCCCCACCCCAATTCCCACCCTCATTCCTTTCTATCAAACCCCTACTAATCTTTCATAGCTTGGTTTAAACATCACCTCCTCTAAAACCTGGCCAGTACTGTTGGCATGATAATTTGTTCTGCCTTCCTGGTTTGGGCAGTGCTTTTCTTGACTTTAAATTTATCTGTTTATGTGTTTGGATTCTTAACTGTGAGTTAGTGTCCTCAAGGGCAGCATAAAGTTTATCTCTCTTAGCATCTACAGCAGGTTGCATTTAGAGGTTGGTCAGTAAATGGTGATTTACTTTCACTAACACAATTCTGAAACCAGTATTTCTAATTATAAGGATTTCAAAAATAATTTTATTGAGATCAAATTCAAGTAACACACAGTTCACTCACTTACACCATTAAATGGCCTTTAGTAAGTTCACAAAATTGTGTAACCACCATCAAAATATTATTTTAGAAACTCTGTACCCTTTAGCTCTCCTCTACCAGCCCTAAGTAACCACTGATCTACATTCTCTGTAGATTGCTCTTGTGGTTTAGATATAAGGTGTCTCCCCAAAACTCAAGTGAGACTATGCAAAAAAGTTTGGAGATAAATGATTGGGTTATGAGAGTTCTAAAACCTAATCAGTGCATTAATGCTCTGACAGGGATTAACTGGGTGATAACTGTAGGCCAGTAGGTGCGGCTGGAGGAGGTGAGTCATTGGGGATGTGCCTTTGGGATATAAATTTCATCCTCGGAGAATGGAGCACTATCTGCTTCGTGATTTTCAGTCCTGAGCTGCTTTCTTCCACTACATGTTTCTCCACCGTGATGTTCTGCCTCACCTCGGGCACAGAGCAATGGAGTTGGCCGTTGACAAACTGAGACCTGTGAAACTGTGAGTACCAAATAAACTTCCTCCTCTAAAATTATTCTTGTCAGATCTTTTGGTCACAGCAATAATAATAATAAAAAAAGCTGACTAAAACAATTGCCTATCCTGAACATTTTATCCATATATTATCTTTTATGACTGATTTCTTTCACTTAACATAATGTTTTCAAGACTTATGTATATTGCAGCATGTGTCAGTACTTCATTTTTATGATCAAATAACATTCCTTTGTATGGATGACCACATTTTGTTCATCCATCTATCAGCTGACCATTTGGGTTGATTCTATTTTGGGACCTTTATTGAATAATATGGCTTTGAATACTCATGTGCAGATTTTTGATGAATATTTATTTTCACTTCTTTTGAATAGAATTGCAAGGTGTGGAATTGCTGGATCATATGGGAACCCTATGGTTATCTTCTTGGGGAACTACCAAACTGTTTTCCAAGGAACTGCACCTTCTCATTCCCACCAGAAATATATAAGGGTTACAATACCTCCCAATCCTCACTGACACTTGTCCATCTTTTTTTTTTTAAGAGAGAGAGAGAGAAGAGAGAGAGAATTTTTTTAATATTTATTTTTCAGTTTTAGGTGGACACAACATATTTATTTTTTATGTGGTGCTGAGGATCAAACCCAGCGCCCCGTGCATGCCAGGTGAGTGCGCTACCACTTGAGCCACATCCCCAGCCCACTTGTCCATTTTTTTAAAAATATCTTTTTAGTTGTCAATGGACTTTTATTTTAATTATTTTATGTGATGCTGAGAATTGAACCCAGTGCCTCACACATGCTAGGCAAGTGGTCTTCCACTGAGCTACAACCCCAGTGCCACTTATCCATCTTTTTGGTTATTCATCCTGCTGGTTGTGAAGTGGTATCTCATTGTGGTTTTGATTTGTATTTCTCTACTGACTAATAATTTTGAGCAGGTTTTATGTGATTATTCATCATTTGTGCATCTTCTTTTCAGAAATTTAAATCCTTTGTCCAAATCAAATTGGGTTATTTGTTTTTTAACTGTTGAGCTGTAAGAGCACTTTATATTTTTTTGGACATGAATTTCTTATCAGATATATAGTTTTGCAACAATTTTCTCTAATCCTGTGAACTATCTTTCACTTTTATGTTGCTGCTCTTTGAAGTACAAGTTTTTGAAGTCCAATTTATCTTTTATTTTCCTGATACTTGTGCTTTGTTATCATATCTAAGAAACCATTGCCCAACCCAACCAACATTTACTACTGTATCTTTTTCCAAGAGTTCTGTACTGTTAACTCTTTTAAAAAATATTTTTTTAGTTGTAGATGGACACAATTCCTTTATTTTGTTTATTTATATGTGGTGCTGAGGATAGAACCTAGTGCCTCACATGTGCTAGGCAAGCACTCCCAACTGAGCCTTACCCTCACCCCTATTAACTCTTATAGTTAGGTAGGTGATGAATTTTGAGTTAATTTTTGTGAATGGTTTGAGGTAGTAATCCAACTTCTTATGGTTGTAGATATACAGTTGTCCCAGCATCATTTATTAAAAAGAATATTCTCTCCCCATTAAATTGTAGTGGCCCCTTCAACATCAACTGACTACAAATATGAAGGTGTGTGAACTTTCAATTTTCTTCTGTTGAGCTATATATCTATTTTTCTTTTTCTTTTTTTTTAAGAAAGAGAGAGAGAGAATTTTTTAATATTTATTTTTTAGTTTTCGGCAGACACAACATCATTGTTTGTATGTGGTGCTGAGGATTGAACCCGGGCCGCACACATGCCAGGCGAGTGCGCTACTGCTCTATTTTTTTTTTAAATATCTTTAGTTGTAGATGAGCACAAAATCTTTATTTTATTTATTTATTTTTATGTGGTGCTTAGAATCAAACCCAGTTCCTCACATGTGCTAGACAAGCACTCCACCACTGAGCTACTACCCCAGCCCCTTATATATACTATTTTTCTATCACCAACCATTTAAAACTTTGTACTTTTAATTATGGGTAGAAAGAATTTGTCTCTGTAAATAAAGTTGGAAGCAATGAAATTTGAAGTTAAAAAATCCCTCAAATTACAGTGAACTCAAATTTCTCAGAGAAATCTGGCCTCAGAGACACAGGCAATGGGTTTCCATTGCTGAAGGCTTATGCTTGGATGTTGACTGAATGGGAGGAAATCCTGGATCACCCCTTCTTTGTAATGGTATGATTCCTTGTTCCGCAGGCTACCTTTTTCTAGAGAGTCCCACTGAAACCTTACTTTCTTCTGCTTCAAAACAAACCCTACCCTATCCAAGTCTTGCTCTCTCCCTTATTATATTATTATATTCATATTTTGAGTTTCCCATTCAAAATTCATATTTTGAGTTTCCCAGTATATTTGGTGTGATTTTCAATAGGGCGAAATTCATTTTTTTCAAAATATACTTATTGAGCATCTTCTCTGAACCAGATTTTGATATTGGCTCAGAGAATACAGCGATAAACAAAACAGAAAATGTCTTGCCCTCAAAGAACCTACATTTTAGGAGCCAAAATAAACAATAATCAAGTAAACTCAGGCCTAAATAAAATAATTTCAGATAGCAAGAAAAGCTTTATAAAAAGAAAAAGGGGTAAAAGGATTTCAAGTGAAAAAAGGATCCTATTGTAGATAGTTTTGTCAAAGAGAGCCTCCCCAAGAGGATGATATTTGAAGTGAGTAGGAAGGATTGAGGAATGAGCCATGTGAAGATCTCAAAGGGAAATAATGAAGGCAGAGGTAACAGCAGCTACAGGGCTCCAAGAAAGATATATGGAACAGAGAGTAGGAAAATGTGGCTAGGGTAGAGTGAATGAGGGAGAAGGGGTAGGAGGGTGAGGTCAAAGAAGAAGCCACAGGCAAGATCATGCAGCACTTTGTAGATCAGAATGAGTAGTTTAGATTTTATTCTAAAAGTGAGGGAAAGCCCTTGGAGAGTTTAAGCAAGGGAGTGATGTGATCCGATTTACACTTTAAAGTCAGCACTCTGATAGAAGAAAACAGATGAAAATCTTTATGACCTTGAGTTAGGCAAAAATTTCTTCGGTACAACACACAAAAGCTTGATCCATTAAAGGAAAAGTATTGAAAAATTGGATTTCATAAAAATTAAGAATTTCTGTTCTCTGAGAAACTATGTATAGAGGATTAAAAGACATTTTCTGTTTTGTTTATCACTGTATTCTCTGAGCAAGTCTGGCATATAAAGAGCTTAAAAGTCATCACTGCATCCTTACTACAAATAAAAAGCTGAACAATGAAAAATGTTCACTGAAAAATGAACAGTTCTTTTCAAATCCACAAGAGAAGCAAAGTCACAGGGCAAATTGCCACCTCCAAAACTAGAGAGATTTAGAAGGTGATGGAGATAGAGAGAGTTACAAAGTACTAGTACAGAAACCCCTGTAGGAAACAAAACAGGGCAGAGAAAACTTAAACTGTAATTGACAATTTTCCGGAGGCTCCATGTGGATGAGTCTGTGCGTCGAAAATTCCAGAGGACCTGGTCATGGGATTGGGGGACGACACTTTTGTGAGTCTTTCCTCCTAGAGTTTGGCGAGGTTTTTACAATGAATACTGGAGAAAAGGTTCCCCATTTTTCTGGCAGGGCTAGGGAAAGGACCATTCCGAAATACAATCAGTGTTGCTTAGCAGTGGAGATATGTTCTAAGAAATATGTTGATAAGCCATTTTTTTTGTTGTTGTAGAAATATTGTAGTGTTCTTTCACAAACCTGGACAGTATAGGTCAATCGCTCCATGTAGCCTTGTGATGTAATCAAGAGGTGAGATGTGGGTTGGGGGTGTAGCTCAGTGGTAAATCAGGTACTTAGCAAGAGTCAGACTCTGGCCAGTCCCCAGCCCCAGGGGATGTGGAGATGGGAGAGATGAGGTATATACAAGATGCAGGGTGTTGCTGCACAGTGTAACATGGCATATTGTTTTACAGTAGACTTCTTTTTTCCTTTGTTCACAGTGCTGGGGATAAGCCCACGGCCTCATGTCTACTATGCAAGTGCTTTACCACTGAGCTTTACCCCCAGCCCTACAGTGAACATTTTTTTTAAATAAATGGAAGGAATACACTTTAAAGCAATGATGAAAAGCATGGTATAATAAATACATAAACCAGTATCACAATAGTTTATTATCAAATATTAGGTATTGTCCATCATTGTATGTGCTACACTTTTACAAGACTGGCAATAAAGCAGGCTTGTTACACCAGCATCACCACAAACAAGTGAGCTATGCATTACACAGTGACATTATGATGGCTACAATGTCACTAAGTGATAGAAATTTTTCAGTTCCGTTATGATCCAATAGATCCACCATTATATATATACAATCCATGATTGACCCAAAGTCATGATGTAGTGCATAACTGTATGCCAGAGTGTTCTATTATTCTTAGCAAAGTCTGTCCTCAGGAGAAACAACTTAATGAGAGCTTAACCTGATGGACAGGGTTTTATCAGAACCTAAATGACCTGAGAAGGGAATATGTACTCTAGTCATCCTATCCAACCTACAAGGGGAGGAAAAACCTAAAAAGCTCCTGTGAATTTCATATTCCAGAGGCATAGGCTCACAAAAGACTGAAGCCTAACCATAGGACTGTCTATCGATAGCTAGTCTTCTGCTGCTTACAGGGGACTTCCCTTTCCTCTACATCTTACCACTACATCACTAAAGCTCTGTTTACCACAGTTTCTTTTACATACTACATCATGCAAATATATCAAGACAAAGTTACAAAGCACACTAAAAAATTTCTTGAGGGACTGGAGTTGTGGCTCAATGGTAGAGCACTTGCCTAGCATGCGTGAGGCACTGGGTTCAATCCCCAGCACCACATAAAAATAAATTAAAAAAAAATAAAATAAAGGTATTGTGTCCATCTACAACTAAAAAATTTTTTTAAAAAAGAACGGTTTGAAAAGCAAAAAAAAAAAAAAAGAAGCAGAACCCAGATATTGCAGGAATGTTGGAATTATCAGACTGGGAATTTAAACAACTATGATTAATTGTTAGCACACACACAAAAAAAGAACAACTATGATAAATAGGCTAAGAATTCTAATGGATAAAGTAGACATCATAAAAGGACAGATAGGAAATGTAAGCAAAGAGATGAAAATTCTAAGAAAGAATCAAACACAATTGAGATCAAAAACGCTGTAACAGAAATGAAGAACACCTTTGATGAGTTTACCAATAGGTTGGACATAGCAGAAGACAGAACTTTAAGCTTAAGGACAATTCAATGAAAACTACAAAAACTAAAAAAAAAAAAAAAAAAAAAAAAAAACAAGAGAAAAAGACTGAAAAAAAAAAAAAAGAATGAAATACCAGAAGAAAATGTCCAAGAACTGTAGCACAATTACCAAAAATGTAACTCATATGCAATAAGAATTTTCAAAAAAAAGGAAAGAGACAAAAAGAACAGAATAAATATATGAAGCAAAGACTTAAAATTTTCCCTTGTCAGACACCAAACCGCAGGTCCAGGAAGCTCAGAGGATCTCAAACAGGATAAGTAAAACAAGCAAACGAAAAAAAAAACAATGTAGGCATATCATATCAAAACTTCAGCTGGGCTGGGTGCCGTGGCCCACACCTGTAAGCCCAGTAACTCAAGAGGTTGAGGCAGGAGGATGGAGAGTTCAAAGCCAACCTCAGCAACCTAGTGAGGCACTAAGCAACTCAGTGCAACTCTGTCTTTAAATAAATACAAAATAGGGTTGGGGATGTGGCTCAGTGGTTGAGTGCCCCTGAGCTCAATCCCAGGTTAGAAAATAAAAAACAAACAAAAAGACTTCAGAAAATCAAAGATAAAGAAAATAATTCCACAAGAAGCCTTGTTTATAAAGGAAAAGAGATAAGAATTGCATCAGACTTCTCAGAAATCATGTTTTTTTAATCAGCTTTCCATCTCTATAATGAAATACATTAGATAATTAACTTATAAACATAAAAAGGTTATTTTGGCCCACAGTTCTGGAGGTTTCAGTCCACGATCAGCCCCATTGCTTTGGTCCTGTGATACAGCAGCATGTCACGGCTTGAATGCCTAAGGGCGTAAAACCATGAAAGCAAAAGAGGAAGAGGAGAGGGCCCCACAATTCTTCCCAGGGGACATCTCCAGTGACCTAAAGACATCCCTTTATGCCCCTCCTTGTGAAAGTCCATAGCATCTCCCAATAGAATTATGGTGGGGACCAGGCCTTTAACAGAACTGCACAGTATAACATGGCATATTGTTTTACAGTAGATCAAAACTGTAGCATCATGGAAGAGAAATGAGAGAGGACTGAAATGCTAAAACTGTGGAGAGGAAAAGACATCAATCTAGAATTCCACCCCCTGGGAAACTGTTCTACAAAAGTGAGGAAAATATATACTTTTCATACAAACAAAAGTTTAGGGACTTTGTTGCCAGAAAGATTAGAAGTTCTTCAGAAAAAAGGGACAACGAGATAGGTCTCGGATCTTTGTAAAGAACAGAACAGCAGATAAGAAATATGTAAAGGCAAAGTAAAATGTATTTTTTAATTCTCAATTGATCTAACAGAGAGTAGTTTGTTCAAAATAATAATAGCAGGCTGGTCAAGGTAGTGAATGCCTATAATCCCAGCAACTCTGGAGACTGAGGCCAGCCTCAGCAATTTGATGAGAATCTAAGCAACTAAATGAGACCTCCCTGTCTTGAAATAAAAAATTCCAAGAATGTATCTCAGTGGTAAAGCATCCTTGGGTTCAATCCCTAGTGCCAAGAGAAGGAGAATAAGAATAAGAATTGTGACAATATATTCAATTATGGGTGGGGGGGTTATGATGTGCATAGGTGAAATTAATGACAGTAGCTGCAGCAAAATAACCGGGGGGTGACGAATAACTTGTGTACGTTGATACAGCAGGAGTAGGAGCCGTTTATTGCAGGACAGGAGCAGTATTTATACATTCCACACAGCTTATCTAATTAACATAAACTAGATACATCAGTCAACCAATCAGGAATCTCCACACTTAATGGCTCGCTTTTGTTACTTCTCAAACCACTCCCTCTGGCATTTTGCCAGGCACCATCCAGACTTGTTTACAGACTCTAACATTCCCCTGGCAAAATGCCAGGTGTTATTTTGACTTGTTTACAGACTCTAACATTTCCCCCTTTTGTTTAATTTAAATAATGACCATAGTGGTTTTTACACAAACACCACAAATAACCTGCTACACACAGAAAGGGAGGATACAAAATGTCACAATACCAAGCCAATTGATGGCTCCATGCAAGAAGCCCTTGGAAAAATTATACCAGCAATGACACTGTTAGCAAAGATACCGAGTTACAATTTGTTATAGATTACAGTTTGTTGTCTCAGTCCAGGTAAAGCAGTGTCTCAATAGATTAACTCACAGTCCAGGTAAATCACAGTCCAGGTAAGTTCTGCAGGCAGTTAGCTTAAATCACAGTCCAGGTAAGTTCTGCAGGCAGCTAGCTAGATCTGAAGTTTTGTCCGGTTCTCAGCCGAAGTCTCGTCCGGTTTTCAGCAACACTGGAAATTCTTCCACCTTGGTCTTTACCGGCACTGGGACGAAGGCAGGAACTCCGGATGGCTAAAGAAAATCCTGTAGCATTCTACTAAGAAAACAACCTTCTGAACAATTTAGTACATTATCTCAAGGTTTTTTTGCATTTGAAATAAGCATTAATAGTGCTCATTACTCATCAGCTTTCAGGTGTGGGAGAACCATTGTAGCTTAGTTATTGGCATTGAAAATGACCAAACATCAGGGACGCCAGTAGTGTCTTCTGCTGGCTGTAGTGCCTGGTCAGCCCCAGATGGCCCTGGGGAGTGTCCCCGACTCAAACTGCTACTGGGCACAGGGAGCAAGAGCCTGCGAGACTGTGCCTCCAGGTCAGGTCTAGATTTGGGCTCGCGGCAGTGGAAGAGCCAGCTCCCCGGCCAGGAGGCGGGGAAGGGCCATTCGCCGCCGCCTCTTGGAAAATCCTTGCTGCGTTGTGACTGGCTTGCACACTTGGCAGCCGCCTCTCCGTTTCACGCACCCTCCGGTAACGAAAAGTATTTAGTAATAGCCTTTTGCTGCAACTTTTTTCCTGATAATCCTTCTTCTTCTGAACTTTCTTTTTCTTTCTGACTAGAGTTCCTGGGCTTTTATCAACACATGCCCTAACTATTCTTGGTTCCACTGGGGTGCCTTCTTCCCTTAGTAATTTACTTCTCACCCCTTCCATATTTTCATCACAAAGACAATACAATACACTGAGACAAAACAAGACACAAACATACTGTATCAATCTTCTCCATTTTCTCAAAATGGTCATTTTTCCTCTCGCCCTATCTGCCTAGGGACGAGCAGATTTGTTCCCGTCCCATCTATGGACGGGCAGCTTTTTTTCGTCACTTACCCCCAAGTGTCCCGGGGCTCCCCGTAATGGGCCACCATCCAGACTTGTTTACAGACTCTAACATTCCCCTGGCAAAATGCCAGGTGTTATTTTGACTTGTTTACAGACTCTAACATAATGATATAAGAATGAGAATCTATATATATCACATTTTCTTTATCCATTCATCTACTGAAGGGCATCTAGATTGGTTCCACAGTTTAGCTATTGTGAATTATGCCTCTATAAACATTGATATGGCTGTGTCCCTGTAGTATGTTGTTTTTAAGTCCTTTGGGTATAGACCAAGGAGTGGGATAGCTGGGTCAAAAGGTGGTTCCATTCCCAGTTTTCCAAGGAATCTCCATACTGCTTTCCAGATTGGCTATACCAATTTGCAGTCCCACCAGCAATGTATGAGTATGCCTTTTCCCTCACATCCTCTCCAACTCTTATTGTTGTTGGCATTCTTTATAGCTGCCATTCTGACTGGAGTGAGATGAAATCTTAGTTTTGATTTGCGTTTCTCTAATTGCTAGAGATGATGAACATTTTTTCATGTATTTGTTGATTGATTGTATATCACCTACTGAGAAGTGCCTGTTCAGTTCCTTGGCCCATTTATTGATTGGGTTATTCGTTTTTTTGGTGTTTAGCTTTTTGAGTTCTTTATATACTCAATGGAATATTACTCAGCAATAAAAGAGTATAAAATCATGACATTTGCAGGTAAATGGATGGAGTTGGAGAATATAATGCTAAGTGAAGTTAGCCAATCCCCCCAAAAAAACAAATGCCAAATGTTTTCTCTGATATAAGGAGGCTCATTCACAGTGGAGTTGGGAGGGGGAGCATGAGAATTAGACAAAGTCTAAATAGCGCAAAGGGTTGTGAGGATTTGGGAGGGGGAATGGGGGTAGAAAAGATGGTGGAGGAGCTGGGGTTGTGGCTTAGCAGTAGAGCACTTGCCTAGCTCGTTCGAGATGCTGGGTTTGATCCTCAGCACCACATAAAAATGAATAAAATAAAGGTATTGTGTCCAACTACAACTAAAAAATAATTAAAAAAAAAAGAAAAGATGGTGGAATGAGATGGACATCATTACCCTAAGTACATGTATGAAGACACAAATGGTGTGAATATACTTTGTATACAACCAGAGATAAGAAAAATTATGCTCTATATGTATAATATGAATTGTAATGTATTCTGCTGTCATATATAACAAATTAGAACAAAAAAAGAATGAGGATTTAGGATTATTTTGTTATTTTAAAGTACACTACCGATGAAGCAGTACAGTTATATTTGAAAGTGAATTTATATTAGTTATAAATGTATATTACAAACTCTAAGGCAACCATTAACAAAAATTTAAAAGTATGATTGATGTGCTAAGAAAGGAGAGAGAAATGAAATCATGCTTGATTAAAAACACAAAAGCCAAAAATAAGAACAAAGGGTAACATATGTGATAGATATTAACCCAACAATAATCATTATATATCATGAATCATTTTGAACATCAGTGGACTAAATATATAATTAAGAGACAAAGATTGTTAGAGTGGGTCAAAATCTAACCATATGCAGTATACAATAAATCCACTTTAAACATTAAGATAATATAATCAGAGATATTATAAATTATGGTATAATGGTGTATTAAAAATTGTAATGAAAAAATAAATAAATAAATACAAATTTTTAAAAAGTAAAACCAAAAAACAACAACAAAAAAAAATCCCAGAAAACATTAAGATACATATAGATTAAAAGGAAGCAGAAGACCAAAAGTTTAAGGAAGAAATTTTAACAAATCTTCACAATCTTTTTCAGATGGCAAAAGGAGAAACAATACTTCCTAATTCACACTATGAGGCCAGTATCACCCTAATATCCAAACTAGAAGACATATAGGAAAAATCAAACAGACAACCAAAAAAAAAAAATAGAGAGAGCAATATATTTTGTTAACACACAAAAGTCTTTCACAAAATGTTAGTAAATCAAATCCAACTATGTGTGAAAATAATTATATACCATACCTTGTGGGATTTACATCAGGTATCCAAGGCTGTTTCAACAGTTAAAAGTCAATAAATGAAACTTAGTGTGGTGGCATACACCAATAATCCAAGCTACTTGGAAGGCTGAGGTGGGAAGATTCTTTGAGCCCAGGAGTCAAGATCAGCCAGAGCAATATAGAAAGTCCCCCAACTCAAAAAATAAATAAATAAATAAACAAACATTAAAAAAATCAACAAGTGTAATCCATCACACCAATAAACTAAAGAAAATCACATGGTAACATCAACAGATATAGAAAAAACATTTAGCAGCCGGGCATAATGGCACACACTGTAATCCCAGCAGCTGGGATGCTGAGGCAGGAGGATCTCAAGTTCAAAGCCAGCCTAAGCAATGGTGAAGCACTAAGCAACTCATTGAAACCCTATCTCTTAAAAAAAAAAAAAAATAGAATAGCGTTACCTTAGATTAGGTAGAGAGAAGTGATGGGAGGGGAAGGGAGGGGATGAGGGGATAGGAAAGATAGTAGAATGAAACAGACATTATTATTACTGTGTGTATATATGTGACTGCATGACCAATATGATTCTGCAACCTGTACACTCATAAAAATGAGAAATTATATCCCATCTGACTCAAATGTATGATATATCAAAGTCTTTGTACTGTCATGTATAACTAATTTAAACAAATAAAAAATTAAAAAAAAAGAAAAGAAAAAGAGATAAGGAGGCCCAAACCAGCCTGCACAGGACCCTGGCTCACAGTAGGCCCAGGTCCCAGCCCTCCATGAGTGGGGCAGACACCCACTAGAGCCCAGCCTCCAGCACAGGACCACCTCTTCCTACCAGCAGACTACCACGGGAGCCCAGGACCAGCCCAAGCACCCACACTAGCCCACTCAGGACCCAGGCTCACAGTAGGCCTGGTTAAAAAAAAAGAAATAAAGAAACCCTGTATCTAAATAAGATACAAAATAGGGCTGGGGATATGGCTAAGTGGTTGAGTGCCCCTGAGTTTAATCCCTGGTACAAAAAAAAAAATGCACTTAGCAAAATTCAATACCTATTCATATAATTCTTAGTAAACTGGGAATATAGAGACTTTAATAGTAACTGCCCAAAACCAAACTAACAACAGTAACAACAACAACAACAACAACAAAAATGCTACAGTTAGCATCATACTTAATGATGAGAAACTAGAACATTTCCCACTAAAATCAGGAACACCGCAAGTAATATTCCTTCCTACCACTCCTTTCCAACATTGTACTAGACGTCCCAGCTAATGTAACAAGACAAGAAAAATAAATAAAAGAATGATTGAGACTAAATAAAACTGTCTTTGTTCACAGATGGTATGATTGTGTAGAAAATCGGAAAGAACTGGAAAAACAAAACCAAAAAACCTCCTAGAACTAATAAGCAATTATAGCAAGGCTGCAGCACATGAAAAATCAATCTCTTTCCTATATACCACATAAAAACACAATATAAAAATTCCTATGTAAAAACATAATATCATTTATATTAGCACCCCCAAAATGAAATGCTCAATACAAATGTAACAAAATATGTACAAGATCCACCTGAAAGAAAATTCTACTGAAAGAAGTTAAAGGAAAACTAAATAAACAGAAATATTCTAAGATATTCCACATTCATGCATAGGAAAACTAAATATTGTTAACATGTGAATTCTTCCCAACTTGATCAATAGATTCAATGCAATACTAAATTCATCTTTATTGTTATTTTAAAGTACACTACCCATGAAGCAGTACAGAAAAGAGGCAATATAATGGAAAAAGATAATCTTTTCAACAAATGGTGCTGGAATAATAAGACTCCCATATGGAAAAATCATGAACCTAGACACAGACCTTACATCCTTCACAAAAATTTAATCAAAATTGATTATAGACCTAAATGTAAATTACAAGTTTTAGAAGATAACATAGAAGAAAATAAAAAATCTAGATGACCTTGTGTTTGGCCATTATTTTTAGATAAAACACAAAAGGCAAAATTCCTGAAAATACGAAGTAAGAGATGAACTTCAAAAAAATTATACATTTCTGCTGGGTATGGTGGTGCATGCCTGTAACCCCAGGCTGAAAGACTGAGGCAGGAGGATTGCAAGTTCAAAGCAGCATCAGCAACTTAGTGAGACCCTGTCTCTAAATTAAAAAAAGAAAAAAAAAGTGGGAGGGAACTGAGGATGTGGCTCAGTAGTTGAGTGTCCTGGGTTCAATCTCAAGTACCAAAAAAAAAAAAAAAATTAAACATTTCTGCTCTGGAAAAGATACAGTAAAGAGAATGAAAAGATAAGTCACAGAAATATTTGCAAAAGATATATCTGGTAAAGGATTATTACTAAAAATATATAAAGAATTCTTAAATCAACAATAAGAAAATAACCCAATTAAAGAATGAGTAAAGATCTTGTGTTTTATCAGCTTTTTTGCCGTTGTGACCAAAAGACCTGACAAGAACAATTTTAGAGAAGGAAAAGTTTATTTGGAGCTCATTGTTTCAGAGGTCTCAGTCCAAAGAAGGCTATCTCCATTGCTCAGGAGCTGAGGTAAGGCAGGACTAATGACCGAAGCAATTTTCTTAATTTTAATAAATATTTTTTAGTTGTAGTTGGATATAATACCTTTATTTTATTTATTTTTATGTGGTGCTTAGGATCGAACCCAGAGCTTCACATGTGCTAGGTGAGCACTCTACCACTGAGCCACAACCCCAGCACCCCCAACAGAAGCAGTTTTTGCAACTGCTCTAAAAAAAACAAAGCACACACTGGGAGAAAATATTTGCAAATCACATCCTGCTTCAGGACATGGCACCAGGAAGCAGAGAGAGCTCCTCATCAGGGACAAAATATATACCTCAAAGTCATGCCCCCAGTGACTCACCTCTTCCAGCCACACCCTACTTGCTTATAGTTACCACCTACTTAATCCCTATCAGGGATTAATGTTAGGACTCTCATAACCCTATCATTTAAAAAGTGAAAAGCTTTCTTACACTGTCTCTCATACATGAGCTGTTTTTTTTTAAAATTTATTTTTATGTGGTGCTGAGAATCGAACTCGGGGCCTTGCATGTGCTAGGTGAGTGCTCTACCACTGAGTCACAACCCCAGCTCATACATGAGCTTTTGGGGGACACCTTATATCTAAATCATAACACCTTTATCTCATCAGCGAAGATATACAGATGGCAAATAAACATGAAAGATGTTCAACACCATATATCATAAGGAAAATGAAAATTAGAACAACAATGAGATACCATACCATAAATACCTATGGCCATTGCTAGTGAGAATACAAAATAGTTTAATTGCTTTGGAAGATAGTCTGGTGATTTCTTACAAAACTAAACATATTCTTAACATGTGTTCCTACGTTTACACTCCTTGGTTTCTACCCAAATGAGTTGAAAACATGTCTAGACAAAAACCTGCATGTGGATCTTAATAGCAACTTCATTCATAGTTGCCAAACTTTGGAAGCAACCAAGATCTTTTAGTAGGTGAATGGATAAGTAAATTGTGGTACATTCAAACAATGGAATATTTTTCAGCACTAAAAAGAAGTGATGAGTCAAGACACACACACACAAACACACACACACACACACACAGAGAGAGAGAGATAGAAAGAACTTGAGTACATATAACTAAGTGAGAGAAGTGAGAAGCCAATCTGAAAAGGCTACATACTATAAGATTCCAATTACATGACATTCTGGAAAAGGCAAAACTATAGAGATAATAAAAAGATCAGTGGTGGACAAGGGCTAGGGGGAGTCATGTACTTACAGATAGAGAACAGAGACTTTTAGGGCAGTGAATATACTCTACATGATTCTTATAATCGTAGATATACTTGCAAAAATCTGCAGAATGTACACCACCAAGAGTGAACCCTATTGTAAACTCTGGACTTGAGTAAAAAAATGTATCAGTGTAAGTTCATCAATTGTAACAAAAGTGCTGCTCTAGTGGGAGATGTCACAGTGGGAGAAGGTAGGCACTATGAAGGGAACTCTCTGCACCATTTGTACAATTTTGCCATGAACCTGGAACTGCTCTAAAAAAACAAAACAAAACAAAACAAAACAAGGCACACACTGGGAGAAAATATTTGCAAATCACATATCCAACAAAGGATATATGTGTAGATTATGTTTTGTTTTGTTTAAAAAAAATACAACAACCTTCTAAACTCAACAGTTAGGAAACCAATAAGCCAATCAGAAAATAGTAAAAGACTTTGATGCTTTACTCAAGAAGACATATGGATTGCAAATAAACATACAAGAAGATGTTTAATATTTACCATTAAAGAAATGCAATTAAAAGCACAAAGAGATAAAACATCTAGTAGAACAGCTGAAACAAAAAATAGTGACAACACAAATGCTGATAAGATTGTGGAGAAACTGGTGGGACCTAAAATGGTACAACTACTCTGAAAACAGTTTGGAAATGTCTGGTTAAACATATACTTACCTTTCAACTTAGTGATTCCTTTCCTGAGTACTTACCTTCCTGAATACTTAATCATCTTCATTAAAAAAAATGAATGAATATTACAGCAATCCTATTAATAATCACCTAAAACTGGAGCTACTCAAATATCCTTCAGTGGGCAGATGGATATACAAATCATGGTATATCAATACTATGGAATACTGCTCAGTAATAAAAAGAAATGAACTATAGAAACACTCTAACATGAATGAATCTCAAATGCCTTATGACAAATGAAAGAACCAGAAAAACTACATACTGTGTGATTCTATTGATATAATGTTCTGGAAAAGGCAAAGCTATAGGGATAGAACATAAATCAGTGTTTGCCTGGGGCTGGAGACAGAAGGAAGGGTTGACTACAAAGGGATACAGGGGAATATTTCAGGGTGATGGAGCTCTTCTGTACCTCAGTTGTGGTGGTGGTTATAAGACTGTACACGTTCCAGGTGAATATGAGGCTCTTCCGTGAAATGGAGCTGCCAAGGAAAAGAACAAGGAGAAGAACAAATTTCAGGGGTTTGAGGTCAATGGTTCTTTTGCAAACACGTTAAGTTTGAGAAGCCTATAAGACACATAAGCAGAAATGGCATGTGTGATCCCGGAGTTTAGGAGTCAGAGTGGAAGCAGAACTTGTAAGTCATCAGCTTTTTGGTGGTGGGCCCTGGGGACTGAATCCAGGGGTACTCTACATTGAGCTCCATCTCCAGACCTTTTTTACTTGTTAGTCCAACACCAGGCCTTGCTAAATTGCCCAGACTCACCTGGAACTTGAGGTCCTCCTGCCTCAACCTCCCAGGTCGCTGGCATTACAAACTGCACCACCATGCCTGGCTGCAAATCATCAGCATTTTTTTATATCATATATAAAATATATTGGTATTTTTATATCATATCCACACCACCAACCACCACCAGACCCATGTTACCTGTTATTTCTGTACAGGGCATTGTTGGCACAGACTACCAAATGCAGTTTCTTCATTTGTGTTGATGCAAATAGGAGTCAGACAGAAATTATTTCCTAGATTCTACTCAGATTAGTCTAGACATATCTAGTCAAAGGTAAATGTCAATAGAACCTTGACTTTTGATCTGTCTCTGTTGTGAGCATCAAGTTACAATTCAAAACAGGGTTAAATGCCCTGAAAATTTGAACTACTGCAAGCTACAAAAGAATGCCAGATTCGATTGGTCCTATAAAAGTGATTTATTGTCCATATGCATGTGTGCATATAATTCATAAGCACTTTCAGCAAATTGAAAACATATTTTAAATGTATGGAAATTTGCAGAAATAAAAACGAACAATAGATAGAGAAATAACATAATAGATTTTGTGGCTTCATTAAAGTAAAAAAAAAAATGAAAGAAAGGAAGAGGAATTGCTTAAACAAATCCGTTCTATGTAAATAAAAAGTTAAAAGGAAAAGCCAGCTCTAATTTACTCTATGTTTGCACTTTTACAGTCGAAAGCATTTTATTTTATTTTATTTTTTTGTTTTGCCCTGGAATTGGTTCCCTTATATAACACATGTCAAAATAGCTGGAAAAATGTGATTAACTATTGCCAGCTGAAATTCTTGTCCCATAAGAACAACTCCCTTCTGGCTTCTTATTTTCTTTCTTTCTTTTTTCATAGTTTGGGCACTGTGAGCTAGTGGTTGGAGCTGAGGCAGGCAGCATGGCTCTGCAGAAGAAAGAATTCCAGGGTTGGGCTGTCTAACTTTGCAGCTACCATTAATTTACTAAGTCCTGCCAAAGCCCCTTAAAGACTCATTGTGGTCTCACTCAGGGTGTGGTCAGCAGGAATTTTGCCATGGGCTAGGTTCCCGCAGGAACCCAATCTTGCTAAAGTATAATTTGTGTGGTTAAGAAAGAGGGAAAGGTGAACCAAAGTACTTTCTTTCTTTCTTTTTTTTTTTTTTTCTTGTGCTGGGGATTGAGCCCAGGAGTGCTTTACCACTGAGCTATATCCCCAGTCCTTGTTTTATTATTTTGAGACAGGGTCTCCCTAAATAGATGAGGCTGTCCTTGAACTTGCAATCCACCTGCCTCAGCTTTCAGAGTCACTGGGATTACAGGCTTGGGCCACCATATCCGACCCAAAATACTTTCATAGACTGAAGCACAACAGTAGCATCTTTGCTTTAGTTACCTCATCAACAAAAGAAGGATGGTACTACATATTCAAAAGTCTACCTTAGGTAGGCGTAGGGGCATGATCCTGTAGTTCTAGCTATTTAAAAGACAGAAGTTGGAGGATCATTTGAGCCTAGTAGTTCAAGTCCAGCCTAGGTAACATAGCAAGACCCCATCTCTTAAAAGAAAAAGAAAAAAAAATGCCTACTTTATAGAAGAAAATTTAAACAACCATTTAAACAAATTCTTACTTACGTCCACTAATACTCTGTTTTCGGTATCTAGTAGCCTCTTGATCTCCCCAGAAACTATAATGAAGCTCATAAATTTGTTATAAAGTTCCTTTGGTAGAAGACTCTGTAGTTAGAAATATATCCAAAATGGATACCATAGTTTTAGCCACAGAGGTACTCAGAAAAGCTTTTTAAACTGAGTTCCTTAGGTGACTAGAAAATGCTACTAAGGCACATTTGCAAAACAATTATAGGAATAAGTGAAAAATCTAAGAGCCCTTTAGGTTTTTTTTTATGGTGCTAAATTAATCTCAAAATTTTGACATTCTCATCTTCTTATTTCTCAGGCCTGTCTCTTCTAGCTCATACTACATTCCCTGTCTCACCTGGACACAGTGGCACACACCTATAATTTCAGTAACTCAGGAGGTTGAGGCAGGAGGATCACAAGTTCGAGGCCAGTCTTAGCAACTTAATGAGACCTTCAGCAACTTAGCAAGACCTTCAGCAACTTAGCAACACCTCAAAATAAAAAAAAAAAGGGCTGGGGATGTAGCTCAGTGGTAAAGGGTCCCTGGGTTCAATACCTAATACAAAAATAATAAATAGATTGCTTTTCTCCACGTTCAATTAGTCAGTTGATCAAGGGTGCAGATGCAGCTCAGTGGTTGAATGTGGTAGAGCACTTGACTAGCATGTGTGAGGCTCTGGGTTTAATCCCTAGTATGGCAAAATGAACAAAAATAAATAAATAAATACCTCTATTTATAGAATATTTATGACACACCTGGCCCCAGATTGGGCACCAGAAAGGATCCAGAAGATATGAAATGAATGATCCTTATACTCCAGAAGCTGACAATCTGTTTAGAAAAAGTTTAAGGTTCAAAACAGTATCAAACAGATGTTAGGGTTGTAGTTCAGCAGTAGAATATGTGGTTAGCATCCATGAAGTCCTGAATTCAATGTCTAGCATCAAAACAAACAAACAAAAAAATACAGCAACAAGCAACAACATACTATCTAAGCACTGAATCTATACATTGTCAGAACATGAGCAGGGAGGTCTGGGAAGACTGAAGTGCTTAGGAAAAGCTTTATGACTCTCACCTTTCCCCCATGGAGGAAAGTAGATCTGGAAATTTGGAGCCTGGAGGACAACTCCATTTCTCACTGAGCAGGCAATCTATAATTATGTAACCAAGTTCAAAAAGACAAGTAGATTTCTCAAAGTGAGGTGCCAAGATAGTCTAGAATTGTGTTAAAACTCCCATATGGTAACCACTAGACACACATGGCCTTCAAATATAAATTCGTTTAAATTACATAAAATTAAAATTTCAGTTCTTCTGTCTCTTTCAATAGTTATATGTGTGGTGGTATCTTACTGGAAAGTGCAGATATAAAATATTTCCCTTGTTAACAGAAAGTACCAATGGATGGTGCAGGTCTACAACTATGGAAGTGTGGAACAAGAGGCAGGAAGGCATAGCTCAAAAAAAAAATTCCTCAAGCATCATGGAGTGCCGCTGTAGCTGATTGCCATGTTTTCGATGGCCACAAGTTATTCAGAATCTAAAGGGCACTTAATTAATTTCATAAATATACATTGAGACCTAGTATTATAAGGCCAGGTTATATGAGAGACACAAAACGGAATAAAACAGGATTCTGCCTCAAGGAACTTAACATCAAAAAGGGAATTAAGGAGGGAGAAGGGGAGTTGCACAGAAGATGGAAGGAGACCCTCATCGTTATACAGAATACATGTATGATGTTGTGAGGGGAAAAAGAAAAAAAAAGTGTGTCACATTAGATTGGATAGAGAGAAGTGATGGGAGGGGAGGGGAGGGGAATCGGGGATAGGAAGGGCAGCAGAATAGAATAGACATTATGATTGCTGTATGTATATAGGTGACTGTATGACCAATGTGATTCTGCAATCTGTACAATCAGAAAAATGAGAAATTATACCAATTGATTCAAATGTAATAAATAAATAAATAGATTAATAAATAAATAAAAAGATATTAAAAATGCACATGTAAAAAAAAAGGAATTAAGACTGGTTGTGTTAGTCATCTGTCCATTACTATAATGAATACCAAGATAATCAGCTCATAAAGAGAAAAGACTTATTTTGGCTCACAGTTTTGGAGGTTTTAGTCTGTGATCAGTTGGCCCCTACAGCACATCATATTAGGGGTGTATGGAAGAACAAAACCATTCACTTCATGGTGAGGTAGGGAGCAAAGAAAAAGCGGAAGAGACCAGGGTCTCATAATCCCATTAGAGGACACCCCCCCAAATTATCTAAAGACCTCCCACTAGTCCCCACCTCTTAAAAGTTCCACCATCTGTTAATAGCATTCTAGTGTAGATGCCCTTAATGTATGGGTCTTTGGGGGACATTCTCCATCCAAACTATAGCAACTGTGCACAAATAACCATGATAGAAAATGAAAAATGATAAATATCTGAAGAGGGGTACAATGAAAACATGTGGGAATGGGAAGACAGATTACTTCAATCTGAAGGTTTTAAGAAAGCTTCTTAAGTAAGCATGATTTCAGCTGAAATTTGCAGAAGGCATTTGGGGTGTGGTGGAAAACTGTCTGTGGACCTGCAGTCTAGAGATCATCTCTAGTTCAATTATGTCCTCACTAACTGTGACTTCAGGTAAGTCAAATTGCAGTCCTCAGTTTCTTTATCAGTTGGATAAGAGGAAAAAAGAAGCAAAAACTTTCAGGTGGAAAGACCAGTAAAAGCAAAGACACAGTGTCAGATAGATGTGCATATTGGAAATTTAATAGTCTAGATGTGCATATTGGAGATATAATAGTCTAATATTGAAGTGTGGACATAGAACAACTCTCTCACAACTTGTACCTGAGCATTACATAATTGAGGACAACCAAACAACAACCCTGTTTATACAAAAATGAAAAGCCACCATCATAAAAACAGAAGCTAGATTTGGGCAGTGTCTTGATCAGTTAGGTCAAATACAAGAAGCAATTCAGACAGAATGGAAGCAATTGTCTTTGCATTTAAATATGGCTTTTAAATGGAGCCAAAGAATAACTATTTCATTCCCTTCTGGGAAAAGGCTGCCATTTATGGAAAATGTGAGTGAGAATTATACCTTGGGAAATAATAAATAAAGTGCAAGACATTTCTGAGGAGGAAGAAAAGCAAATCGGAGTCTAAAGTTGAGAAATCACCATTGAACAGAATGTTAAAAGGTAAAGTTGACATGGAAAAAGTAAAGCCAAGAACATGGTAGTTAAAATAAAATGTCGATCATATGTGGAATGTAGTCCCTTGTTAAGAAGCAGACAGAAAATAGTGCATAAGTGAAATACCAGCTCAGCAGGTTCATAGATCTTTATCTCTTGAGTGAATGTGAATATACATAGAGAAATATTTGCGTTTTGCAGCTGTACCAAAGCATCTGTCAGTAGTTCCATTATCATTTTCTCATATCTGTATTTTTATATCCACACTGAAACATTTGGGTAGGTAAAAATATATGCTCAGTGTGTTCAAATATACTAAGGTATTTAGTTAATGGCTAGAATTTAAAGTTCCTAGAAATTGTTTTTCTAACCTCACAGCTCCCAACTGGCTAAAGCCCATTTCTTGGTCTCTTCCTCTTCTAAAATCCTGAAAATAAGGTCCAACATAGGCCAATGAAAAGAATACAGCTATTATAGTAGAGATATTATGTGATCACCCACCCATCCAAGTTTTTAAAAATAGACTGAAGGAAGTACTATTCCTTCCAAGATTCATAGAATTTGCTTTAAAAATAAATGTGAATTGTGTACTAAGTATATGGCTAAGCTCCATGCCCGTATTTGTTCAGGATACCTTAAATCAAATAGCTGTCACTTTCCTAAGCTGATATATTACTGTAGATCATTAACTGTCACTAACACATGAAATTAACCAGGTAAGGTTAGTTGTTAGGTACCCTGATAAAGTAAGTAGAAATAGCTTTTGTTTTACAAAATCCTTGATTCATTTGCCTGTTCTTTTTTCTCCTGCTTTGTTTTTATTTCCTGAAACTTGAACTCCAAAAGACAAAGGTTAATATCTAGTCAGGATCAATTTTAACAAAAGACTACTAATAAGACTAGGGGTGAAACTCTATAGTAGAGAACTTGCCCAGATTGTGGAAGGCAAGCGGGAAAGAAGGAAGAAGGTAGGGGAGAAGGGAGGGAAGAAAGAAAGATGCGCCGTGGGGGAAAAAAGAAAGGAAGAGCTGGGCACAGTGGCACTGGGCACAGTGGCATGTGCCTGTAATCCCAATAGCACCGGAGTCTGAGGCAGGAGGATTGCAAATTCAAGCCATCTTTAGCAACTTAATGAGACTAAGCAATTTAGTGAGACCCTGTCTCAAAATAAAAATAAAAAGGGGTTGGGGATGTGACTCAGAGGTTAAGCACCCCTGGATTTAATCCCCAGTACGAAAGAAAGAAAGAAAGAAAAGAAAATGAAAGCATACAGATCTATAAGAAAGATGTTGTGAAGACATACAGGGAGAACACCACATGTAGATAGGAATACCCGAGATTACCAGAAGGCGTGAGGGAAACAGAATAATTCTTTCCTAGCACATGGAGAGGGAACTTGACCCAAACTGTACCTTGATTTCAGACTCTGGTCTCCAGCACTGTGAGGAAAGAATTTTGGTTGCTTTAAGCCACCTAGTTTGTGGTACTTTGTTATGATAGCAACAGCAAACTAATATGCTTTCCTTCTCCACTCTTTAGTAATCTATTGTCTTTCTACTTTCTGTGTTGAAAGATTAACTTGTTTCTTTTCAATCTTGTTTCTTTCTTTCTTCTTTTTTTTTTTGGTACTGGGGATTGAGCCTAGGATTGCTCTACCACTGAGCTATATCCTCAGCCCATTTCATTTTTTATTTTGAGACACAGTCTCACAAAGTTGCCCAAGCTGACCTCAAATTCTGATCCTTCAGCCTTAGCCTCCTGAGTAGCTGGGATTATAAATCTGTGCTTCCACAATGGCTTGGATTTTTATTTTGACAATAGTTTTCACTTCCAAGATATCTAGTTATTCTCTTTGCTATCTATTCTGATTTTATTTCTGTTGAACTCTAAAAAAAAAAATAATGTCTTGCTTTGCTTAATAAAAGTTATTGCTTCATATACCTCTTTGCACATTCTAAACATATTTAAACCTTTTCTGATTGTTCCAAAAATTATTTCCAACAGGGATAAATTCATACTCTTAACTTTCTTTTCTTGAATTTCTTAACACTGGATTTTGGTTAAGGAGCTCAGTTAATTGACTTGCGTTTCCTGTCTCTCTTTCTCATCTTCCGGTGTCCTTTCCGGTCCCCTTCCAGTTGTTCTGTGATCGCCTTCTTTCTTCTGCACTTGGCTCTGAAGTTCCACTTCAGACTCAGATCTACTCATGGTGCTTCCAAGATCCAGCCTACAGTGACACTGAGGACAGCACAGACCATGGCACCAGGCCAGCGAGTGCAGTTCTTCCTTTCCTAGTCACAAGCTTGTCTGTGTCCTCCCTCTCCCCTCAACCCACAGTTTGCTAAAAACTGTAGCTCTAGGCAGGAAAAACTTCTATTTCTGCCTCCTTTCATGAGTAGGAGGAGCCTGCCCCGCCTCTGGCTTCAAGCAGGGCGTCTGGCTTCAGTCTCCCATCTCGGCATGGAACTCTTTTATTTTCATTTCTTCTGGAAGAGCCAAAATTCTAGCTAATATCTCCTGGTTCCAGACCCAGAGCTCCATAAACTGTGGCTTCCGCTCAGCTCACAGCTTTGTACTTCTGTCCCAATTCTAGGATACAGAAGTGTTTATTTAAATTTTAAGTTTGATAACTTTATCTATCATTGCTTCATGTTTGGATTAGAGATGTATCAAGGAACAAACTTTTGGGGCTGTCGCGACTGCTGACTTCTTTAGTTAATTGGTGATAAAATGCATTTAGATCCATCTTTAGTTCATTTTTAGGAGACAGCAGGATTTAGAATATTCTTTAATTAATAAATAAACTATTCTTTAATAAATAAACTATTACTCTTAAACCAAGAAAAATTCTTCTTGGGCTGGGAATGTAACTCAGTGGTAGAGAGCTTGTCTAGCATGTTTGAAACCTTGGGTTCCATCCCCAGCACTAGACAAAGAAAAAAAAAAGGAAGAAGAAGAAGAATAGTTCTCTAAATACTTTCCTCTTAATGTCTGTTTATCTAATAATTAGCTTATCAAATGACCTAATTCAGTTGTCATGGTATCGAAAAATATCAAACTTCATACCTTCCAGTTCATTTTCTTATCTATATTTTTGTAGAATAGCAAGCTTACTTTCTTTTTTTTCTTTTCTTTCTTCCTTTCTCTTCTTTCTCTCTCTTTTCCTCCTCCTCCTCCTCCTCCTCCTCCTTCTTCTTCTGAAAGATGGGGAAAATGTCATCTCTTAGCCTTGGAATTCTGGAATTTTCTAATGATTATTTTTACCAAGTAAATAAGCCCAGGAGTAAATGAAATGTGGTTTACTGCTTATGCTTCCTGGAATTTCTTGCAGCCAACGCAGAATTATAGCATCTCAGAGTTGGAAGACATTCTTCATATGACCACATTGAATTTTTTTTCCCTGTGGGTCTGCATCAAATTTGTGAGCTGGTGACTAAAAGGCTAAGACTTTAGAGAGTCCTGTGGCAAAGGTAAAAGCCCACTTCAAAGAAAGTTCAGGCACCCTACTGGTTGCTTTGAAGTGAATCCATTTCCATGAAAAATGTTCTGAAAACTTTCTGATGGGAACAGACAGAGCAGAGAAGGCCATTTCCCCCTCCTCTTTATTACAAATGGAATCGAATTTCCAGTGGCATGCTGGTACATGTTTAACAAGGATCTCTCAAAGAGAAAGAAAGAAAAAGAAAACTATGAAAGTGTTTGCCAACTTCCATGGTGTAAATACTCCCACTGTGGCTGATTTCAGGCTACCAACATGTCATCACTACATGCAGAATTGGGAAGAGATGCCCCACACTGTTTTTCTGGATGGGTGAGAGTCAGAATACAGATACTTTCAGACCTCGAGGTAACCTCTCAGAAGGATTCAGCATAGTGGAGAGTTGCTGAAACACTCTTCTCTTGGTCTTTGTGTCACTGTGCCACCTTCTTCTTTCTCTTATGCTGGGGGTGATGTAAGTCTCACTGTCAAGCTCTTCTCTCCTCCTCTGCCTGGATGATTAGACACACTCTGCACTTCCCCTGGAGTCTCTCTCTTCTTTCCCTGGGGTGAGCTCATCCAGTCCTGTAGCTTTAAATATCATCAAAGTGCTGTTAACGCCTGTGTATTTATCTCCAGTCCAGACCCTTTTTCTGAGCTCCAGACTTTATAGACAACTGCCTGATATCTCCCCAGCAACTCAAATTTAACTTGTCCAAAACTGGAGTCTTGCTCCTCCTCCTCCTCCCATCTTCCTTATCTAAATAAGTGGAACTACTGAATGTTCATTTGCTGAAGCCACAAACTTACAAGCCATCTTTGCAAACTCCCTCTCCTGTAACAGACAACCATTACCAAATACTGCAGACTTCCACTTTTCAAGTATTAGTTAAGTCTGTATATGTTTCCATCTGCATACCCCTGTCAACTTGTGTAGGTATGGACTCCAACTACATCTGAACTCCTGGGCCTCTTCCCACCCCCTTCTCCTGCCTCTCCCTTTTCACCTTCCTACAGTGACCAGTAAGGTCTTTGAAACATGCTTTAAGTGTTCATTGTCTTCCTGTTGAATTTATTTATTTATTTACTTATTTCTTTAATTTTAGTACTGAGGATTGAACTCAGGAGCACTCAACCATTGTATTTTATTTAAAGACAAGGTTTCACTGAGTTGCTTAGGGCCTCGCTAAATTGCTGAGGCTGGCTTTGAATTCACGATCCTCTTGCCTCAGCTATTTACTTATTTATTACCATACTAAGAATCAAACCCAGGGCCTTGTGCATCCTAGGTAAGTGCTCTACCACTGAGCTACACCTCCAGAACCCGTTGCATTTAACTGAAAATAAAACATCCCACTAAGGCCTATAAGCACCTGCATCATGAGATTTCAGATTAATTTTCTAACTTCATCCTCTGCCATTCTTCTCATTTACTGCATTCCAGCCACATGAGTCATTTTACGTTCTTTACACATAAATTTTCTTATCTCACATGTGCCCTGAAATGCAGCCTTCCCACCCCATCCCACCAACTTCCACCTAAAATTCACCTTTCTGACCATACTGTTGGACTTGATGCACTACTTTTTCAGAAAGGCCTTTCTTGGTCTCCCAATCAAAACTCAGTCCCCTCTTATAGTCATCTATGGTATTCTATTCACCTTGTAGTGCTTAATATGGCTTTTAATTCTAGGTATTGAACTGTTTGCTTATTTCTTGTCTGTTTTTCCCAAAGCGACTATAAGTTCCATGAATGCAAGGGCCATATCTGTTATGCTCATTGTAAACCAAGTCCAAAGTAAGTGCTCAATGAATATTTGTTGAATGACAAAATGAATGAATAAGTTAAATATCACATTTTCAGATAAACATTTATAGGTTATACATTTGGGCATGTATAAAGGGGACATTGGAGTGGCCATTGGCATTGAAACCTTTAGGATACTGTGATTGGGAAAAAAATCCATAGTAAAAAACTCATAATCCCTTTGATGATAGGATTCTTATAGCAATATAAAGTTGAATTAATTTATCCCTAAAAAATAAACCAAGGGCTGGGGATATGGCTCAGTTGGTAGAGTGCTTGCCTCACATGCACAAGGCCCTGGGTTCAATCCACAGAACCACAAAATAAAATAAAATAAAATAAAAATCAAGTCTGGGGATATAGCTCAGTTGGTAAAGTGCTTGCCTCACATGCACAAGGCCCTGGGTTCAACCCCCATGCACACACACACACACACAAAAAAAAAAAAAAAAAAAAAAAAAACAAGTAGGAGGATTGTGAGTTCAAAGCCAGACTCAGCAATTTAGCAAGGCCCTAACCAACTCAGTGAAACCCTGTCTCTAAATGAAATATAAAACAAAGGCTGGGGATGGGGCTTAGTAGTAAAGCACCCTTGGATTCAATCCTTGGTACCAAAACAAACAATAACAACAATAAAAAAAAAAAGGAAAAGGCTGGACTTCCCTAAGTATGATTAACATTCAAAACAAATAATCAAGTAATGCTACCACCATTTATTTTCTGAAGGAAGCACTGAAGGAAAAGTCTAGCATGGAGGTTAGACCCCACGCCCTGAAGTTAGACTTGATTCTGACATTTAACTAGTGTGGAAAATTGAACAAATTTCTTAGCATCTCCTATAGTTCCTGTTTAAAGCAGGAACACTATCATCTACTTCTTAGAGTTTTTATGAGATGTGTCAAAAATACATACTAAGCTGGGCATAGAGGCCCACTCCCATAATCCCAGCTGCTCGGGAGACTGAAGTGGGAGGATCTGAATTTGAGCCCAGTGTGGGCAACATAGCAAGACTCTATCTCAAAAAAAAAGGAAAAAAATTCCATCACAAAATTCACTGTTTAATTTATTTAATTTCTCTGAGCTCCAGTACTTTCATTTGTAAAACAAATGAAACATGAACTTCTTTTAAGACCCATCTGGTGCGAATTCTACATGGAGTCATCACTTTGTATCCATGGGGGATAGCTTCCAGGAAGCCCACAGCTACTCAAATCTTTCAGGGTCAAGTCCCTTATATATTATTTACATATCACCTCTACTTTATTTTTTTTTAATTTTTATTTTATTTTATTGGTTGTTCAAAACATTACAAAGCTCTTGATATATCATATATCATATTTGATTCAAGTGGGTTATGCACTCCCATTTTTACCCCGTATACAGATTGCAGAATCACATCGGTTACACATCCGCGTTTTTACATATTGCCATACTAGTGACTATTGTATTCTGCTATCTTTCCTATCCTCTACTATCCCCCCTCCCCTCCCCTCCCGTCTTCTCTCTCTACCCCATCTACTGTAATTCATTTCTCTCCCTTGATTTTTTTCCCTTTCCCCTCACATCCTCTTATATGTAATTTTGTATAACAATGAGGGTCTCCTTCCATTTCCATGCAATTTCCCTTCTCTCTCCCTTTCCCTCCCACCTCTCGTCCCTGTTTAATGTTAATCTTTTTCTCATGCTCTTCCTCTTCCTGCTCTGTTTTTAGTTGCTCTCCTTATATCAAAGAAGACATTTGGCATTTGTTTTTTAGGGATTGGCTAGCTTCACTTAGCATAATCTGCTCTAATGCCATCCATTTCCCTGCAAATTCCATGATTTTGTCATTTTTTAGTGCTGAGTAATACTCCATTGTGTATAAATGCCACATTTTTTTAATCCATTCATCCATTGAAGGGCATCTAAGTTGGTTCCACAGTCTAGCTATTGTGAATTGTGCTGCTATGAACATCGATGTAGCAATATCCCTATAGTATGCTCTTTTAAGGTCTTCAGGGAATAGTCCGAGAAGGGCAATAGCTGGGTCAAATGGTGGTTCCATTCCCAGCTTTCCCATGAATCTCCATACTGCTTTCCAAATTGGCCGCACCAATTTGCAGTGCCACCAGCAGTGTAGAAGAGTACCCTTTTCCCCACATCCTCGCCAGCACTTGTTGTTGTTTGACTTCATAACGCTGCCAATCTTACTGGAGTGAGATGGTATCTTAGGGTGGTTTTGATTTGCATTTCTCTGACTGCTAGAGATGGTGAGCATTTTTTCATGTACTTGTTGATTGATTGTATATCCTCCTCTGAGAAATGTCTGTTCAGGTCCTTGGCCCATTTGTTGATTGGGTTATTTGTTTTCTTATTACTTAATTTTTTGAGTTCTTTGTATACTCTGGATTTTAGGGCTCTATCTGAAGTGTGAGGAGTAAAGATTTGTTCCCACCACCTCTACTTTAAATTATCTCCAGATTACTCCTAATAATTAATACAATATAACTGCTATGTAAATTAGTTGTTATGTTCTATTATGGAGAATAATGATAAGAAAAGGTGTCTGTATTCAGCACAGATGAAATTTTCTTTACAAATATTTTCAGTTTGAAATTGGTTGAATCCAGGGATGTAGAACCCACAAACATGGAGAGTCAACTTTAGTGTTTATCCTCTCAGAGCAGTCCCTGCTCAGCTGAAGTAAAGATGAAGGGCACTGCATTGTAAGGACCCTCTATGGTGCACCTTGGCAGGAACAGGCTGTATTTGTTCACTGTTTTGCAAAGAGACTGCCTTTTTAGGTTGCCCTCACCTAGTACACTTGAGTTTTAGAAGCAACTCTAAAATGTGTTTTCAAATAACAATTTTTTTTTGGTACCTTGCTAATTTGCTACGGCTGGCTTTGACCTTGGGACTCTCCTGCCTCAGCCTCCTGAGCCACTGGGATTATAGGTATGAGCCTCCACACTTGGCTCATTGTTGTTTGCATTTTTCTGGTGACATAAGATGTGAAGTGTCTTTTCAAATACTTATTTGTCATCTGTGTATCCTCTTTGATCTGTGAAAATTTTTGACCAATTTTTGGATGAGGTTGTTCATTTTCTTATTTTTTAAAAAATATATTTATTTTTCAGTTGTAGTTGTACACAATACCTTTATTTTATTTATTTATTTTCATGTGGTGCTGAGGATCAAACCCAGGGCCTTCCACGTGCTAGGCAAGGGCTCTACCGCTGAGCCACAACCCCAGCCCCATTTTCTTATTTAAAAAAATAATTCAGTGGCTCAGTTTAATAATTTTTAGTATATTTCTCAGTGTTTTGTATCCAGCACTATGGTTAATTTTAGAATATTTTTATTGTCTTTAAAACTCATACCCACTATGATTCTTCCCTCCCTCTAGAGCTGGGCAGTCATTAATCTACTTTCTGCTTCTGTGAATTTGCCTATCCTGGGCATTTCATGTAAATGGAATCATTTGATGTAGGGCCCCTTATTACTGGCTTCTTCCACTTAGTATAACATTTCCTTATTGTCGAATAGCATCGCTGAATAGTACTCCATTGTGTGGATATACCACATTATTTTACTTATTCATTCATCTAAGTGATTTTTAAATATAGTTTCATCCAATCTGCTGATTTTAGCTCACCTTCAAACTTCACTTCAGAAAGAAACTCCAGTTACCAATTCCTAAGATCTGGGGGTAGGGGAGGACTGCGGGCGGGGGAGGGGGGGGGTCAGCGTAAATTGGGCTGCTTCTCAGCTTCCCAACCTTTGCCATATACTTTGGCATTCACAGGTCTTCTAAATCAATTATCATTTGAGCCAGGCTTTCTAGCACCCAGAATTTTGTTTTTATTTTCTTCTCTCCTATTCTCTTTGTCCTTATGGTTTATAACATCCTCACCCCAAAATCTTATTCTTTACACTTTAGAAAAAGTTGGAGGGGAATAAAGGCTAGTACACTTAGCCAACAGTCATCTTTAGCCAAAATTCCTAAGATCAATCTTTAATAATACAAGAAGAAATGGTTTTAATCTAGTTTCATGAAACCAACAGAAGTAGTTACAAAATGGAACTACTGAAAAGTAGTACTATCAGAAAAGCTATAAACAGTTAGCTTAGACAAATGTATGCATACAAGAAGCTATAAATAATACACAGTGTGGGTTCATTTTTGTTTTAGGCTAGTATGACCAATGCAAATCTCTGCCTGGTCCCTCTTGCTCTTTTCATTGCTCATGGTTCAGTGCCTTCTATAGATCTTCTTCTGTGTCCTATACTGTCCCATATCCCAAACCCTCTTCTACCAAAAGTTCTCTTCCTGGTGTCAGGGCAAAATTTTAGACCAATTGCAGAGAATTCTGTCTCTAAGTCCCCCAAGACTCCTTTAACTAGACTCTATAGAGCATGTTCCAGATTTGGCTGTGTTCATTCCCAGGGTCCTCCTCAATGGTACCACATACTACTCACACCTAGAGATCCACTTAATTCAGTATTTGCCCTTTTCCAGGAAACAGTTTTTTCAGTTGCAGCAGCTACCGTGAAATACCGTAGCTTATCCACACGACCTGGTTTCCTTAATGAGACTGACTTCCAGGTTCTGTGTGTGCTTCCTGAAAACAGAGTTCTCCACAGTGTAATGATCATAGATTCTGTTATTTCCCAGTTCTTGTTACATTGTTAAGAATGTGACATTGATATATGACATGAGACATAGTCCCTATGCTACATTTGTATGTGTCATTTGTTTAACATAGATGAGAACTAACTGAATATTATCCTATTCAATCTTTTATTTAGTTTTCACTGGACCTTTATTTTATTTATTTATATGCAGTGCTGAGAATTGAACTCAGTGCCTCGCACGTGCTAGGCAAGCACTCTACCACTGAGCCCCAGCCCCAGCCTGTTCAATCTTAATTATGCTATAAATTAGAATAATTCATGCTCAGACAATTTTAAGTGATAACTCTGCCCTACGAGGTGATGATTATTTAATTAAAGTGTTTCCTATGTAGTTCTACTGTCTTTCTGACTCCCAGTTTTAAGTCACACCTCATGCCTGTGGATCTTTGAGGCATCTTTGGGTCTCAATGTTAAAAAAAAAAACACTTTGCTTTGTGAACCAGGTTTACAGGTTTACACAGAAATTCCAAGTTTCTAGTCCAGATTCTTCTTCCAACTTGCTGTGTGGCCTTCCACGAGTCATTTCCTACTCACTCAGTCATTTCTTCATTTCAGCATGGAGGGGGTGTCTATTAACGTCTCAAGGGCATTATAATAAAGGGGAGAGCAGTAGTCAAAAGAAAAGGAACTGAAAATATCAAGATCTGTGATAAGAACCAAAACAGTACCAGTAAACCTAGCATGTATATAGCCCAAACCAAAAGCTTGTTTTGTTATGGAAAAAAAAAAGAACAATGTCTGATTTTAACATTCACACATTCCAAACCATGGTCTTCCAAGCCTTTCTCCCACAGCCAAGACTGATGGTAGGAGCCAGGTCTAAAGGAAAGTTTCCAGAAAGCACATTTTGGCAAAGTTTGCCTTTAAACCTACAGAGAATACAGTTCGGGGCTTTTTATTTTTAATTTTATTATTTTTTTATTTTATAGAACACTTTCATTCCTTTTTGCCACAGATTTCATGAACTATGTTTATTTTTCCTTTTCGGGTCATAGTATATGGGTTTTTTGCAATCAGATGTGAGGAACAGACCCATTTCTTGAGAGTTCTTTCTTTCATTTCTCCCTTTCTTTCTGTCTTTCTTTCTTTTTTTTTCCTTACAAAATTCTTTCAACTTGTAGGAAGAGCCAAAGTCTAAGGTTATATTTTAAGAGAATCATTCTTCCAATGTGCTCATTAAATTACTTAAGAGAAAGAATGAGAGATGAAAGTCCACCTTCAAACTGCTTGCAGAAGAGATTAACACGTGCCAAGTTGAAAGAAATGATAATTAATTACAGTCCCTGGACAAATGGCTTATGTGGCCTACAGTCTGGTACCCAGTGATGGCAGTGGGCCCTGAGTCTGTTTGGGATCGTTTTTGTAAACCAAAAAACAACCACTGCAAGTGTACTGGTTTTAGAGGAATGTCCACGAAAATTGCCCTCCTTCTCTTCACAACATGTCATTACAGAAAAATAGAAGCCCGTACATTCCAGTCTGATTTCCATGTAACTTTGCAAGTCTGTGAATTTTGCCATGAGGTAAGGGGCTGATTCAGAGCTCCAGAATCCTTTTAGTGCCACAGACACTATTTTAAAATGGATATTCCTTTTGGTTTCTCGGTGTTATTCAGCTAGGGTCATGGAACAAATGGGGCTCTGTCTGACGGAGAACTTCCAGTCCTGGTAAACAAGAACAGGGATGCCTGGTGGCCAAAGTTACTGCCTTGTGTTTTAAAGGTTAGGAGTTCAAATCTTGTGGGTCTGTTCATGTGTTCAAGTATGCACGTAGCTTGATTGAAAAAGCATTATCACTGCACACTGGAATCTAGTCTATCCATAGCTAAGTTCTGGCTACAATTAATTAAGCAAATACTTCCTATGGAATTCTTTACCTTGTAGATCCTGGACAAAGGGCTAATATTCCAGAAAGCACAGGAAAGCTTTATTTTCCACACTTCCTGACCCCTACTTGTACAGGAACTTGAATTCCACCACCTAGAAATAGAGTCTATGCTTGCCACATTCTTTAAGTTTTGATATACCTGTGGCCACAGGCATTCTTTCCCCTATTCATTCTCTTTTCTTCTGATTTTCTGGGGAGATAATAATTTACAGATTGAAAGGTATGTTCCTTGCATTGATAAACTCGGCTGTGGCTCTCAGCAATAAGCCATTGAAAATAGGCCCCACTGAAAGAAAATATAACCTGCATTTTTTTTTTAATATTTATTTTTTAGTTTTTTTTTTTTCGGCAGACACAACATCTTTGTTTGTATGTGGTGCTGAGGATCGAACCCGGGGCCACACGCATGCCAGGCGAGTGCGCTACTGCTTGAGCCACATCCCCAGCCCTATAACCTGCATTTTTAAGGCACGTAATTTCAGTGGTCCAATCTTCATAATACCTTGTTTTCCTGTGGCATTTTACTGTTTATAAAGCACTTTACATATATGGTCTCCTTTTATAAGCATAGCCATTGGGTAAGGCAAATATTGTGCCCATTTTACATGAGACCCAGGGAGAGGGAGGGACGGGATTCTAAGTTACAGTTAGATAGGAAAAAAAAATGTTCTGGTGTACTATTGCACAGTAGATAACCACAATGTACTGTATGTTTCAAAAAAGCTAGAAGAAAGGATATTAAATGTTTCAGCTCAAAGAAATGATAAATATTTGTGGAGGTAGATATGTTTACCCTGATTTGAACATTACACAGTGTGTACAGGTATTGAAACATCATATGGTACCTCAGAAGTGAGTATACATTTTTAATGTGTAATTTTAAAATTTCTAAATAAATAAAAATAAAATTTAAAGAAAGAAAAGAAAAATGAGACCCATAGAAATTAAGAAGCTTTCTGAAAATGGCTAGAGTACAGCTCAGTGGTAAAGCACTTACCTAGCAAAAAAGAGGCCCTGGCTTTGGTCTCTAGCACTCTCAAAATTGTAGATCCAATTAGTGTCAGAACCAGTACTTCACAACTCCACAAGTTTTCATCACTATAGAGGAATTGTTTCCAATAGCAAAAAAATTGTCATACGATCAAACTGATGTTTTAGATTTTGTTGCTGGTCCTACTTTATTGAGCTATGCCACTGTCGTCTTGGAAAGAAAATATAATGCTGGATGGAGCTCCCTGTACATGCTGAAGTGCCAAGATTGGAGCAGTTTAATTATCTGTGACCCTACTCCCCCCATACACCCATAAATAAAGGGAAGTAACTAACCCTTTGTGCCCTCTAGCACCAAGGATGCCTGAAATTAGAAATATCCCAGTACTGTGACCTAAAGTTGCCTCCACAGGAAGTTCTGCTTTTTAAATTAAAACTCCAGCCATTTTCTTTCCAGTTATTCTTATTACCAATGGGGCTCTGGACAAATAATTCCCAGGAAAGCTGTCCATGTATATGTGAAATAAGACAATCATGATGCCTGCTCCTGACCTACCTGACAAAAAGTGTTGGGAAAAGCAGTAAGATAATGTCTGTCATGTGTTTTGAATGCCTAGAAAGAAAGACAGGGTTCACAAGCAAGGGTGTAATTATATTGAGTCACCAATGATATCATCGTCTATAGTTTACACATGTGGTTGTTGCTTAAGATACTGATGAATATAATTTGACCATCAAGTTTGATGCTTTAAGGACATGATGATGTTACAATAAATTAGCAGAAAATCCCACATTGGGAAAGGAAGGTATCCTTTTCTTTTAAATTCCTGTATGACTGAAATTTATTTGGGGCTATCTTTTCCAGCTGGTCTTGCAATTAGGACCACCTCCAAGGTTCACAAGTACTCCTTCCATTTTTTTCATCAGTCAGGTGATTTTCCCTCTGGCTTGGTCTGGATGCTGTGGTGGGAGAGTGACCTGCAGAGTAGAGGAGAAAAGTTGTGTTCAACTCTGCTGAGGGTCACCAAAATTTAGTAGCCCAAAAGGAGGATTTCTTTCTTTCTTTTTATGGTACTGGAGATTGAACCCAAGACGTCATGCATGCTAGGCAAGCATGTAACCACTGAGCTGCATCCCCCAATGGAGGCTTTCTGTGACCAAGCATCTAGAAAACCTAATTCTGTTAGGTCTGTTCCCCAAGAGCAATGTCTTGTCCTTTGCCTAACAGGGCCAGACATATATGACCTTTTCCCAACCACTATTTGTATTTGTTTAAAAGAATAATTCTAAAAACTAAAACCAGGGCTGTAGTTGTAGCTCAGTGGTGGAGCGCTTGCTTAGCATATGTGAGGCACTGGGTTTGATCCTCAGCGCCACATAAAAATTAATAAATAAAACAAAGGTATTGTTGTCCATCTACAACTAAAAAAATTTTTTTTGGATTAAACAACTAAACTAAAACCATAGTTCATAACATATAAAGAACCTTTTAGTATGAAAGGCACTACTTGAGACACTGGGGATAGAAAAGTTAAAACACTACTTCTCAGAAAAATGCCTGTCCTTGGAGGAGATAAGCAAGCACTCAAATAGGACCACCATCCAGCCCAGGGTCTGACACACAGTAGGACTGTAAGTGTACTTGCTGAATGAATGAGCAATAGTGGTAAGAACCATAGCAAGGTGGTAAGAACCATAAGAAAAGCACAAGGTGTGTGGAAAGAGGTAAGAGAACATCTAGTCAAGAATAGCAAGAGAGCCAGATGCATTGGTGCATATCTGTAATCCCAGTGGCTGGGGAGGCTGAGGTAGGAGGATCTCAAGTTCAAAGCCAGCCTCAGCCACTCAGTGAATTCCTAAACAACTTGACAAGGCCCTGTCTCAAAAATAAAAAATAAAAAGGGCTGGGCATGTGGCTCAGTGGTTAAGCACCTTTGGGTTCAATCCCTGGTACCAAAAAAAAAAAAAAAAAAAAAGGTAAGAGAATAGGTAAGTGTGTTCAAGCATGCCTAGAATCCCATCTACTCAGGCAGCTGAGGCCAGAGGATTGCAAGTTAGAGGCCAGCCTATACAATTTAGTGAGGCTGTCTCAAAATAAAGTTTTTAAAAAGGTCAGGAGATGTCACTCAGTAGATTACTCCTGGGTTCAATCTTCAGTACTTGGGGGGCAGGGGGGAAATGACAATAGAAGAAATGAGTTGGCAAGAAAGACCATGAGCAATGCTGCACATAGACCAGCGTGGAAAGCATGCAGCTGACAATGCCAAGAACATGGTGTGTCAGGCTTTTTATTCTATTTAGTTTGCTTAAAAAAAAAATGCCAGTCACAGCCCACTAAAGTTCTCAACCCACCTTGTGAAAAAGAATTTTCCTTTCTACACACCTGTTGGCCTTGCAATTAGAATTAAACAACAGAATTTAAATATTTGCTGAGGAGTTCTTAAATTTCTGCATTTAGGCACAATCTGTTTCCATTCCATTTCAATGTTCTTCTTTACAGAGTCGCAACCAACAATCTGTATTAGTTCTCAATGGCTGCTATAACAAATTGCCATAAACTGAATGGCCCGAAATATACTCTTTCAAGGTTCTGGAGGCCAGAAGTCTGAAGTCAGTATCATTAGGCTGAAATCAAAGTTATCAGCAGAGGCCACACTCCTCCTGAGGCTCCAAAGGAGAATCTGGTCTTTGACTCTTTTTACAGCTTCTGGTGACACTGGCAATCCTTGGTTTGTGACAATGCTGCTGCTATCAGTTTCCATAGTCCCATTGTCTTCTGTCTGTTAAATGTCCCTCTGCCTCCCTCTTATAAGGATAAATGTGATTGCATTTAGGGCCCACTGGAATAAGAATTTTTTTTTAGATAAAAAAAACTAAACTAAAACCATAGTTCATAACATATAAAGAAACTTTTAGTATGAAAGGCACTACATGAGACACTGGAGATACAAAAGTTAAAACACTACTTCTCAGAAAAATGGCTGTCCTTGGAGGAGATAAGCAAGCACTCAAATAATCTCCCATCTCCACATCTACAATGTAATCCCATCTGCAGAGTTCTTTTTTGCCACAGGAGATAACATTCGCAAGTTTCAGGGATATCACTGGGGGCAGGAGAGGTTTTATCCAGCCTGCCCGCCACATTATCTGTATCGGAATCACTGAACATCCAGTACAAACCTCTTGAATATTATGTTAGTTTTTTTGTGTTGCTGTAACAGAACACCACAGACTGGACAATTTGTAAAAGAAAGAAAGAGAGAAAGAAGAAAGGGGAGAGAGAGAAAAAAAGAAGGAAAAAACAAAGAGGAAGAGAAGAGAAAGAGGGGAGAAAGAAAGAAAGGGAAGGAATGGTAAGAAAGGAATTCACTTAGCTCACAGTCTGGAGGCTGGGCAGTCCAAGATGCAAGGACAATGTCTGGTTAGGGTTTTCTTCATTCCAAGCTGAAGGAAGAAGCACAAGAATGCAAGTGAACCAGAGGGAGCCAAACTCACTTCCCTAACCTCATGATGTCTAACTCCCTCCTGTGGTAATGACATCAGTTCATTCACAAGGGCAGAGCCCTCATGCTTTAATTGCTTCTTAATAGGCCCCACTTTTCAACTGCTATTTGAGGATTATGTTTCCACCACATGAACTATGGGAGACATATTCAAACTACAGCAAATATTTCAGCTGAGTTCTTCTCTACTTTAGGAAGGCAGACTAAGTCCTCTCCTCTTGTTTTAGGGGAGAAGAAAAATGGGTGAAATAAAGATAATTTTACTGAGCCTCTGATATTTGTCAAATGAGGTGCACGCATCTTCATCACAAGATTGTGGAAAGCTATTGTCACTATTTTACAGATGACAAAAGTGAGGCTCAGAGAGGCCAAGTGACTTGTCCAGCAACTAAGTGGTGAAGACAGAATTTGAACACGGATCGTTCTGATGTCAAAGGAAATGCCCTTTCCACTACATCAACAGTCCTCAAATTTCAGTAACATACCAACACATTGAAAGGAAAAAAAAAATTTTTTTCCACAGACCCCAGTTTGAGAAACAACTGAGTTGCTGGGAACCATGATGCAAGTCAGTTGCTAGGGACACTGAAGCAGGAGGATAGCAACTCAGTAAGGCCCTGTCTCAAAAAAAAAAAAAAAAAAAAAATGGCCGGATGTAGCTCAGTGGTAAAGTGGATTCAATCTCCAGGAAAGGAAGAAAAGGAGGGAGGGAGGGAGGAAGGAAGGAAAGGGAGGGGAAAGGAAGGACAGTGGACTTAAGGAACTAAGTTTTATTCTATAAAAGCACACTTTTTTATTTTTGTGTACCAGGAATTGAGCCCAGAGGCGCTTAACCAATGAGCCTCATCCTCAGCCCTTCTTTGTTTTTTTATTTATAGACAGGGTCTCACTAAATTGTTGAGGGTGGCTTTGAACTTACAATCCTCCTATCTCAGCCTCCTGAGCCACTGGGATTACAGGTATAGCCACTGCATCCAGTTAAAAGCATACATTATAAAAGGCTCAAGTTGTCCCCAAATCCTGGTCACTGACAGACCTCAGCTACAGCTATAAGACACCATGGTACTCATTATTCTTGAGAACTCCATTTCAGAGGATGTTAATATGAGGACCCATGATGGTTGCATTTCAACCATGCTGCTCAGCTGCTTAGGAAGGACTTCAATGACACAAAGCATTTGCCAGTAAGATTTTAACACCACCAATGCATTAATATTATTGAGGTGAGTTAATTATTCCCACCAGAGAGATACTTGAACTTCAGTTGGATTAAAGTAAATGACTGTGTTTTTTTTCTGAGCTTAATCTGAATTATTATCTGGATGTTTTATGAAAGCAGATGGAAAATGTTACCCTCCTTCTGGCACGTGTAACCCCCATACCGATAGTAATATTGAAGATTAATTGCTTATCAAGCAATTATTTGATTACAATTACTAGGTGCCAAGTACTAAGCACTTCATATTAATTAATGTATATAATACTCATAAAAACTCTATGAGAATATATATATATATATATATATATATATGCACACACTTTTTTTTTTGTACTAGGGATTGAACCCAGGGGCACTTTACCACTGAAACACATCCCCAGCCCTTTTTATGTTTTATTTTGAGACAGGGTCTTGCTAAGTTGCTGAGGCTAACTTTGAACTGGAGATCCTCCTGCTTCAGCGTCCCAAACTGCTGGGATTATAGGTACATGCCACTGCACCTGGTTGAAGTCATATTCTAGTTGTCCCTTTATCAAATGATAAGACTGAGGCATACAAAGGTTAGGGGGTATTCTTTGGATCTGAAATGTCCCCCAAAGACTCACTTATTAAAGGCTTGGTCACCAGCCTGTGGTGTTACTGGGAAGTAGTGGAACCTTTAAGAAGTGAGGGTCTAGTTGAAGGAAATCAGGTCCTTAGGAGTGTTCCCTTGAAGGGGATATTGAGACCCCAGGGTCCCCTCTTTTTGCTTCCTGGCTGACCAGAGGTGAACAACCTCCTCTTATGGGTTTTTTCTTTCTTTCTTTTTCTTTAGCTGTAGATGGACATAATACCTTTATTTTGTCTTTTTATATGATGCTGGGGACCAACCCCAGTGCCTCACGCATGCTAGGCAAGTGCTTCACCACTGAGCCACAACCCAGGCCCTCTATGGGTTCTTTCAATACTCCAGCCATGATGTGCTGCCTCACCACAGGCCCCAAAACAGCAGAGCAAACTAACCATGAACAAAACTTCTGAAATTGTAAGACAAAATAAACCTTTTCTGTTTTTAAGTTGATTATCTCAGATATTTTGTCACACTGACAGAAAGCCAATTACACAATTAGGTAATTTCTTCAAAGTCACACAACTTGTAAAAAGTGTAGCCATAGCCAGGTACAGTGACAATACCTGCAGTTCCAGCTGTTTGGGAGGCTGAGGCAGGAAGATTGCTTGAACCCAGGATAAAATATTTCAGGTTCAATCCCTGGTACCTCCCCCCCAACAGATATATATATTCATAGGGAAAGGTTTTTTGGGGGGGGAGTTGTGGGTACCAGGTATTGAATTCAGGGGCACTCGACCACTAAGCCATATCCCCAGCTCTATTTTGTATTTATTTAGAACAAGGTCTCACTGAGTTGCTTAGAGCCTCGCTTTTGCTAAGGCTGTCTTTGAACTTGCGATCCTCCTGTCTCAGCATCCAAAGCCTCTGGGACCTATGAATATATTGATGATCCTTAAAAGGCCCCAGGTAACCATGAAAGCTATGTAAATATACTGACAATCCAGAGGCAACTCATTGCCAAATTTTGTAATAATGCAGAGATCACATAAAGTTAATCGCCTAAAGTTCTTTTTAAAATATTTTTTTTAGTTCCAGATGGACACAATATCTTTATTTTATTTATTTTTACGTGGTGATGAGGATTGAACCCAGTGCCTCATCTGTGCAAGGCAAGCGCTCCACCACTGAGCCCCAGCCACAGCCTGCCTGAAGTTCTTAAATTGTACCTCACTTTTCTGAGGTGAGCATATCTGTATCGGTTCCAAAATAAAGGGATTTTTCTCATATCTTAATCACTGGTTTCCAATCTACTCCTAAGACTCCAAACTCTGAAGTGGTCAACCCCACCAGTTTTCTCCTACATAGTCCAGTTTAGGGTCTGTGTCTGGCATCCTGCAACAACAGCCACGGTAACACCAATGCTGTCCTTGAATTTATTTCATCATTTGGACTCTGCATCCAACCTCGAAGTTTGGACATTTATGAGCAGAAAGTTACATTCCCAAATAAGGAAGTCAATAAAAGATCCATGTTTACATTTCCTACTCCTTTCCCAGTCCCTGCACTTATACGGCCCCCTTCTCTGAGGTAATATCAATCTATTTAATCAGCTTCCCTAAACTGTAAGTTCTTCTGAGAAAAAAAAAAAAAAAAACAATCCTTCAAGTATTTTGTTTTCCCTTCACTTCCCTTGGTTAGCAAGCTGCAGACAGTCTCACAGCTGGATGGGCATTCTTCATCTGACTCCTGGTCCCTCAGCGGGGAAAAAATGGTAATTCTTATTTTATTATTGAGTATGGAGTTTACTAAGAGAGGTCAGTTCTTGTGAGCAGTAGATTTTCAACCACATGAAAATGGAACATTTTCCATTTCAGGAATCCAACTGAAAGAACACCACACCGTATTCCACTCTGGGGAGGGGAGTTCACTTCTGAACATCGTCGCCTGCTTTTGCCCCTTCCTCTCCAAGATCCTCGATCCTTTATAGAGTACAGTAGTTCTCTTTTATTGACAGAGAATCTGCTTCAAGACCCCAGAGGATGCCTGAAACCACAGCACCAAATCCTATACATACTGTTTTTTCCTGTATATATAAATACCTATGATAAAGTTTAAGTTATAAGTTAGTCACAGTAAGAGATTAACAACAGTGACTCATAATAAAATAGGATAATTATAACAAAATGCTGTAATAAAAGTTATTTAAAATGTATGAATTATTTATTTCTGGAATTTTCCATTTAATATTTCTGGGCTGCTGTAAATAATAATAAGGGGGAGCCTACTAGATATAAATGTTATGCACTTTGGTCATTCTGGTTACCCAGGCTTTAAACATCCTTTCCCTTTGAGGGAACTGTGAGAAGAGGGGAGGCAGGACTCCATTTCCTTCTTTAGAAGTCAAAAAGGACAGTTTCCCTCTTTGCTTCAGCAGTTAGAAAACCAGCTTATCACCTGGACTCAGCTGGGACATTGTGCCTGTTGGGAGACAGAAGTCACCTGCAGTGGTCATGGTGGTATTGGGTGTCTTGCAACATGACAATGCTTGTTCAGGGATATTAGGACGTGGCAGCACGATGACAAGTGTTCATCAGGACAGCACTGGTGGCAGGATCCTAGGCACATTATCCCTGTGGCTCTTTCCTAGATCTTGGCTATACCTTGTCTCCCTTGCTTTTCATTCCCATCACCCATTCTCCAGGGTTCTCATGGAGCCTGTGAACTATGCAACATTCTTCCAATAAATTTATTTCCACTTGAGATTTTCATTGGTTGCCACCAAAAATTCCAACTTGTATACCATCCTCTCCTTCTTTAACACATGACCCAGGAACAACTTGATGTGGTAGACTTGATCAGGTCACATCTTTCCCTCACACTGACCCTCACATCATGTGGCAATTGCTCTACTTTTTCTTAAATATGCAGAGGCTATGTGCACTCCAGGAACACCCATGGAGGACCTTAGAAGACAAGTGCCATGGGACCCCAGCAAACCCAGGATGAATGGGAGAATGGATCTGAGAGCTTCTTAGCACAGAGCAGATATGTTCACTTAAGAACAAATGAAAAGGGGCCAGGGTTGTGGCTCAGTGGTAGAGCACTTGCCTAGCATGCACGAGGCACTGGGTTCAATTCCCAGGCACCACATAAAATAAATAAATAAATAAATAAATAAAAGTATTTAAAAAAAATGAAAAGAACCCATGTTCGCAGGTTCGTGTTTGTAATTCTAGTGTGATTCAGGAGGCTGAGAAAGGAGGTTTGCATGTGGAGGCAGCCTTAGCAACTTAACAAGACTTAACAAGACCCTGCCCCTCAAAAAAAAGATAGAACTGGGGATATAGCTCAGTGGTAAAGGATCCCTGGGCTCAATCCCCATACAAATAAACAAGTAAAAATAAAAGAACAAATGAAAAAAAGCTTTGAATATTGATTCTTTTTAAAAAATATATTTATTTTGACTTATACCCCAAGTATAAAATAATTCATGTGCATTGTGGAAGATTTGGGGGGAAAATAGAAAATAGGAAAAAACCTTCCCCTGTCATTCTACCAATCACCAACAGTCACAATTGAGATTTCACTGTACTTCTAATATATTTTTTTTAATCCATAAAAGTCTTTTCAGGGCTGGTTGGGGCTGTGGCTCAGCAGTACAGTGTTCACCTCGCATGTGCGAGACACTGGGTTCGATCCTCAGCACCATATAAAAATAAATAAGTGAAATAAAGGTATTGTGTCCAACTACAATTAAAAAATAAATATTAAAAAAAAATCTTTTCAGGGGCTGGGATATAGCTCAATTGGTAGAGTGTTTGCCTCACATGCACAGGGCACTGGGTTCAATCCCCAGCACCACACACACACACACACACACACACTCACAAAAAAAATCTTTTCAGGACTGGAGTTGTGGCTCAGTAAATAAAGTGCTTGCCTAGAATGTGTGAGGCACTGGGGTTGATTCTCAGCACTGCATCAAAATAAATAAATAAATAAAGATCCATCAACAACTAAAAGTGTGTGTGTGTGTATCTTTTCATAATCATAATCATCCTAGTCTATTGCCAATTAAAATTTTGAGAAGAGCAGAAACATTGCCATTATATGTTTATGTGTATGTATATGTAAATATACATATGTATTTAATATATATTACACACACTTATATATATGGAAATGTACTGGAAAACACACATAAGCACACACACAGTGCTATATGTAAAGGACAGTAAACTTCATTTCTTGGCTAAAAGCAGCATTTTTCAAAGGATCCCACTGAACACTTATTACTTTGTTTGTTAACACCTATAATAGACAGAAAAAGAATCTTTTCTGATCACCTAAGTTTGAGGAAATGCTGAGTTGAGGCTGAACATATTTCTTTATTGTACGAATTTCAGAGGTGTGTGTGTGTGTGTGTGTGTGTGTGTGTGTGTTTGTGTGTGTTTACTGGGGATTGAACATGCAAGACAAGTGCTCTTCTACTGTGACTCTCAAAGACAGCATTTCCAAACATATGCAACTATAAAACTCCCTGATAAAGTATACTTCTCCTTCTCTTTCTCCTTTTTATTTTCTTTTATGGTACTGGGGAACTCTACCACTAAGCTACATCCCCAGCCCATTCTTATTATTAACATATTGTTGTTGTGATATTTTGAGACATGCTCTTGCTAAGTTGCCTGGGCTGCCCTTGAACTTGGCATCCTGCTGCCTCAGCCTCCAGAGCTGCTATAATTACAAGCATGTGCCATCATGCTGCTAAAGCATGTTTCTCAGGACTGGTGTCCTAAGGAGTCAAAACTGACCCAGGAAACTTAAAACTTCCTTCCCCTTCCTCCTGGTTCTGAAGAATCACAGTTGGGAAGAGGAAAAGGAGAATGTATGATGTATATAAGCAAAATTTTGGGGGAAAAAACCAGAATTGGACCTCAGAAGTGATTTTCATTTGCTGATATATTTATCCACAAGAACATGATTGAGGGCCTGAGGTTCATAGATAAACATCACAAATTCACACCTGAGATAACTGAGCAAACAGCAATGCTGAATTCTAAGGGAGCAATCTTGACTTGGGAAGTGTTGTTGCATAATGGATTTACTCCCACTTAAGTATAAAATCCATTTAACTTACTAGAACACTGCATTGCCAGACTAACAGCGGTTAGCTTGAAGTTACCCAATATCATTGTAGTACTTTCTGAAAAGACAATGCCTATGGCAATTTTTGAAAAATGGTACACACATGACAAGTAAAAATAAAAGAACACAAAAAGTATCATTGAAGGTGAAGTCAATTTCTTCACTGGAACAAAGCACTTCCAGAAGAAATCCTTATTTTTGCCTGTGTTAGTCAGCTTTGGGTTTCTGTAAACAACAACAACAAAACACACACACACCAAAAAAAAAAAAAAAAAAAAAAACTGAGATAAGTCAACTTAAAAAGAGAAAAGTTTATTTTGGCTCACATTTTCAGAGGTTTCAGTCATCCGTGGATGATTGGCTCCATCACATTAGGGCTTGGGATGAGGCAGCACTTCATGGTGGGAGCATGCACCAGAGGAAAGTGATCACTTTGTGGCAACTGGGAAATGAAAGAGAAAAAGTAAGGGGCTGGAGTTCTAATTTCCCCTTTGAGGGCACAACCCCAATGACCTAACTACCTTCCATTAGGCCCCACCTCCTAAAAGTTCTAACACAGGCTGGGGGCCAAGTCTTTTAACACACGGGCCTTCTGGGGACATTCCAGATCCAGACTATAGCATTGCCCCATCACTTTCCCCGCTGACCTAGTATCTGGTGAGTCTCCAAGTAGAGTCTGCCTCAGAATCTGTGAATTCAGCCACAGAACAAATATAAAAGCATGACTTCTTCCATTAAACCATTCTGAATGCCAAACTGCAATTTTTAACATATGCAGAAATTGAGGGAAACAAGAAGTAAAAAAACAAACCTGAAATGGGTCAGGCTCCTTTTATTCACCATCTTGGGATCAGCTCTGTGAACTTACTTTGGGTCAAAATCCAGCTATATCTGAGCACAGTGGCACATGCCTGTAAACCCAGCACCACAGGAGATTGAGGCAGGAGGATCTCAAGTTTGAAGCCATTTCAACAACTTAGTGAAATCCTGTCTTAAGATAAAACATGAAAAGGGTTGGAGGGCTGGGGTTGTGGCTTAGTGGTAGAGCACTTGCCTAGCATGTGTGAGGCACTGGATTTGATTCTCAGCACCACATAGAAATAAATGAATAAAATAAAGGTCCATCAACATCTTTTAAAATTTTTAAAAAGGATAGGGGGGTGCTGGAGGTGTAGCTCAGTGCTGTAGCATCCCTGGGTTCTATCCCCATTACTGGGAAAAAAAAATCCACAAAACTCCTAAACCTGTTAGCTGTCTATTGTGGAATATTCTAAATGTTTAGGAAAGTCTGGGAAATACCAGAGTTCAAATGTACCTTCTTTCTGTGAAGGAGTCTAAAAGACATTCTAGGGCAACTTCCTAATGTTTCAGTTGAAACTTTCTTGGTGCTTCTGTTTGGTGAACTGCTTAGCTGCCTCCCATTATTGAGCTGCACAGTAACCCTTGAGAGAGAAACGGAACCTGAGAATGTCAAAGCTGGAGGGGACCTGAATGGTCATCTCCTCTAGCCCAACCCCCTCTGTTTACAGATTGAAAACAGGGAGCCTGAAACCCACCCAGGATCCTGAGAGTGAATGTGCTTCCCTCCCTTCTTCTATTTTTGTGCAATTTTCCCATGGCATCCTGCCAGAGCATCTACACCAGTAATGTCTAGAGGATTTATGAGGCCAAGCGATCCTTTGGGTTTCTACACAGACCTAAACAGGAAACCCACACAAGGAAATGCCCTTTCTGTTTGCAGGCCGAATTCCCAGGATGCTTTCACCAGAGTGCCCTGGCTGGAACAGTACAAAGGCCTGGCACAAAAAATGCCCTTAGATCTGAAGGCAGATGTGCCCACTCTACCCCCTCCTGGTTCCCTCCCCAGTGCAGGAGGCCTTCTGCTAATTTAATGAGAACAAGACTTTCTTTTCCCAGACCTCAGCTTAACTTTCTCCATTGCTCTAGATGCTGGAAGAGGCCAGTTAAGAGACACCCAAGCCTTGGATCTCCAGGTAGTTTCAGGGTGTTACTTCTCACCTGTACAAAGTCAGTTAACCTAGGCAAGCCTTCTGGTTTCATTAGCCAGGCATCCTGCTCACACCTCTCCTATTCTTTCTCTACATTTCACTTAAACCCCAGAGGATGTCGGAGGGCTGGAAAAAGATGTGTATTGGGGCCAGGCATATATTTCAGTGATAAAGCACTTGCCTAGCATGTATGAGACTCTGGGGTTCTCCAGCACTGCAAAAAATAAAAAATAAAAATGTCTTTCCCAGCCAAGGGGTAGCCAGATGCCACCAGCTCCCTCTGTGGCACTACTGCACACTGTGACGACCAGACATCTCACCTTTGCTGCCATACCTAGGGCCCTGGCAAATCTCCTTCCCCATTGAATTGTCCATCTACTGGTGTCCAACTATTCTAGCCCATGAGGGTTTGTTTAAATCTTTTCAGCTTTCTGTGAAAGATATGAAACTTAAGAAAGGGACTGTTGCTCAGGGCTGGACAGGAAGGAAGCTTGTTTTCCTGGCTCAAGGAATAGAATTGCATTGCCGGTGACCCTTCGCCCCTCTCCTCAAGGCGTCCCCTCTGTCTCGCACCAAAAATAGTCTCTGTCCTCCTTGGTTGGCCCCCACCTCCCTCAGGAAAGAAGACACAGGCTTCTAATGAGCCAACAGTATTATCAGGGCTTGACTGTCTTTCAGGAATTACCAGATGTTGGGAAGAGGATAATGTGTCATTTCCTTTAACAAATAGTCTGGGCATCTGTGCATTTCCTTTTGAGCCAGCTCTTTAGGAGAATGTGATGCAGTGACAGTGAAGGACAAATCACCCTGGCTCTACTCTCATAGGTACTGGGGGCCTCCTCAAACCCATTGGATTTTGAATTTCAACCCCTCATTAAGAAAGGAATTTTTCTTTTTCTTAAAATTTTCTTGGGGTTCTGGGGATTGAACTCAGTGCCTTGAGCATGCTACGCAAGTGCTCTACTACTGAGCAGACAGAAGAAAATATTTCTGTCCTCTGGGTGTATGGGTGATACCAGACAGAATAGGTAGTGGTTAAAAGATACAACTTTGGGGACAAGATAAATGTAATAAAGGAAAAGAAACATTGTTCATTCATTCTCCCACAACAGTGGTTCTTAGTAGCAAAGTAACATAAGTAACATTACCCTGGAACTTGCTTATTACCCACCACCGGAGCCCTGCTGAACCTGAAACTCTTAAGGATGAGGCCCAGCAAACTTTCTTGACAAGCCTTCCAGAAAATTTTGATACCTTCAAGTCTCAAAAGCACTGACCCAGATAGAAGTACCATAGGGGTTCTCAGAAGGCCAAAGAAGCTTTAGCTACCTTGCAGAGGTGAGAGGAAGGGATGGTATTTGTGGATGAGGCTATTCTGACAAGAAAAAGGTCTGAGAAAGAAAAATGAAATTACAGCACATGAAAGAATCCAAAATTCAGTTAGAGCTGTATCTCTGTTCATATGCACTAACTTGTAGCACTTCTAGAATATGGCTTAATGATAATAGAGTATATTCACAGCATATTTTTCAGTTTAAATAAAATGTACAATGTGGGCTAAATGATCTAAAATGTATGTACATATCAATAGATATACAGAAAAATTATTAGAAGATTGTCCCTGGGTGATGGGTTATAGATCTTTTTTGGTGAGAGGGGTTGCTGGCTCATGCTAAGCATGTACTCTATACCTGCAGTCCCGGGATTACAAATATTTTTTTATTTTTGGACACAAGATCGTACTATGTTGCCCAGGCTGACCCTGAACTTCAGGACTCAAACAATCCTCCTGCCTCAGCCTTCCAAATAACTACATAATTTTCATTTCATCTTTTATCCCCCCCCCCCATTTTTACATAATAAATAGGTAATTTTTAAAACAAAAAAATTTAATGAAGGGACAAGCTTGTTGGGTCAAACAGTCATTTAAACAAATTTATATAGCCGCCTCCAGAGACTACTTTTCTAAGAATTTATGTCGCACAGATAATTAGCACCACCTGTTACATTTGTGCTAAAACCGGCTTGCAGAAGGTTGAATTCGGCATGTATAAAGAGATTGTTAAACTCATCAGCTCCAGTTGAAACCGGCACAGCAGGAAGAGCTGCAGAAAAATGTGAGCTGGAGCCCACCCTGGGACCCCACGCCCAAATTGGGGCGGTGTCTCCAGCGCCTGAGTCTGGGTTGCTGGGTGTTCTCAGGACCCGCAGGGACCCCTGTCCCTTTGGACGGCTTTGTTCCGGAGCCCCAGCAGCCTCTTGATTTTAACACCCTGATTTCCTAATAGGGCTATGCCCCAGGCAAAAACAAAACAAAACAAAAACACTGAACAAGCCCTCAGAAGCCCAGAAAGGAAGAAAGGACAATGGAACATGATGTAAGGGTCGCTGAACAGCCAGTGACTCAGCGCTTCTGCGCCATCAACACCAGCTGCAGCCTGTGGTGGTAGCTGTGGTGGCTCACAGAACAACAGAATAGACACACACACACACACACACACACACACACACACACTGCAAACCTCTCACTGCCTGGAGAGTGGCAAAAAAAAAAAAAAAATGTGTTGACTCAGATGGTGCTGCAAAAAGGACACAGAATGAAAGATGTCTGGAGCTGCAAGGAACCTGGCAGAATGTATAGAATGTATAAGAATGTTGGACCTTAATTCAAGTTTATATCTGTCAATATCTTTTATCAAGATCTCCAAAGAGCTGGACTCTTCCCACTGGCCCAAATTCTCTGAACTGGAACTAGTATCTGCCTACAGGCACATCTCTGTCTCATACTAATTCCTTTGGAAATATCACAGGTTGAAATTTGGTTAGTGTGGTTGACTTCATTAAGGGCTTCTCAAGACTCTGGGGAGAAATTACCACCCTTTGTGAGTCATGGGAGGGGCTGGGAGAAGATGTTGCACAGACTACAAATGGGAGTGGGACTCTATCCCACAGGCAATTACTTTGTCTGCAAATGTATCATTTTATGAAAAGATGCATTTGTAAATTAAATTCTTCCCTCAATCCAGGAGTCTGTTTAAGCAACCTCTACCATGGAGTCTGTTGGGCTTGCCCCACATCTCCCAGTTGCCTCTGCTTCCAACAGGCCCAAGACATGGGACCTTGCAGATTAGACTGGTCCTGTAGGGTCTGCTGTTCACCATTAACCATCAAATCTGCTCCTTAGACCAGTACTGCTTATGAAAAGTGACTTTTTAAAATTTATTTTTTAGTTGTAGTTGGACACAATACCTTTATTTTATTTATTTATTTTTATGTGGTGATGAGGATCGAATCCAGGGCCTCGCACATGCTAGGCGAGTGCTCTACCACTGAGCCACAACCCCAGCCCTGAAATGTGATTTTTAAAAAAGCAACTTTATTTACTTATTAGTTTTGTGATATTGGGAATTGAACCCAGGAATCCTCTCCCACTAAGCTGCATCCCGGTTCCCTTTTAAAACTTTCATTTTGAGACAGGTTCTCACTAAATTGCCTAGGCTGACCTGGAACTTGCAACCCTCCTGTCTAAGCCTCCTGAGTCACTGGGATTACATGTGTGCACCACTGTGCCCAGCTAAGCAACTTTATTTTATCCACCCACTGCTCCTTCAAAATTTATTCCACCAGGAAAACTCTTTCCCATCATTAAATAATAATTCCAAGGACCACAGAATTTTTCTGCTCAGTCTGAGGTATTAATTCATTACCTTGGCATTTTATTTTTTGTTTGTGGTGTTGGAGATCAAACCCAGGACCCTGTATGCAAACTCGGCAAGCACTTTACCACTGAGCTACATCCCCAGGCCTGTGTGGGCATTTAAAATCACAAAACCCTCTCTTTTCAGAAATTAGATGACTAGTCCACATTTCTAGCATAGCAACATAGAAATATTCATTCTAAGGTCCTCGAGGTTCCCAGCATTTTCCACGCCTAGTCTGTAAGAAGGAGCACAGATTTGGAAGCAGCACAGTTCATACCAGCCTCTCCCTGTTGTAATCTTCTCATCCATCTCAATTCACAGCTGCATCTTGGATCAAATTGAGAATATCCCACTGGTTGTGAATATCTCATAGGCAATTCAGTAGGATCCTGTCTTAAAATTTTGAGATGCAGGAGCAGGCACTCACTAAGCCTGTGGCACGCATGTAGCTCAGCTGCCTCAGTGCCCTGCTACAGAGGGTCATGAACCCACTGTCCCAGGAAGAAGGTTTTTAGAGATGGCTGCTTGCCTGGCACAAAATGGGACCCGCAGGTGCAGGGATCCCACCCTAGGACTGTGGGGCAAGGTTCTGATGGCTGAGTCTGAGCTGGCCCACCATTCTGGGGCACTGCAGGTGAAGACATATCCCTGCGAAGGTGGGAACTGGACAATCAGGAGGACAGAGCCTGGCCACCTGATGGGGTCAACAAGCAGTAAGTAGACTTGTGAGGGTGTTTGAGATCCCTCAAGCCATGAAAAGTGATTCTATGTCCACTCTCCTAAGGCAGAGCCATTTTGTCCCCAGTCAGGCAAGCCAAGGAAGCTCCAGGAGACAGGGAAAAGGTGAGACCTTGGTCCAGTGCTTCTGGCCCACTTCTGTCTCATCACTCTCTCTCCACCTTTCCCAGCTCACTGTATAGTGCTCACTCTGCAGCTCCAGGTGCAGCCTGTGCTTCCAGAAGTGGGGGTGGCTCTGGACCTCAGGCCCTGGGTGGGACACAACTCAATTAGTCCTCACACCCACCCCCTGTGTCCACATGACATATCAGCCCCTCTGCCCTCTGGCACCCTAGTTGCCTACTCTGACCAAGCACATGTCCATCTATACTGTCTGAGGACCCAGGCCCACTGAAATCAAAATGGACTGCCTAGCCTCCTCAAGTGCATAACTCCAGGGGGCTGTCACATGGGACCCTTCCCACGATGCCATGGGTGGGGGGACATAGCAGCATATTTTATCCGAATCCATCATGGAGCAAACAGTTATTGGATGTATGGGTCTGATCCCTGACCTCTGGACCTCATTTCCTCTGGTGAGAGGACTGTATTGGGTTTTCTGATGTGATTCCTTTATGGCAGGGGCAGGGGTCTGGGCTGGGACAGGGAGGAGGGGACAGCCAATGAACTGAGTCCCTGGAGTCTGACTTCCCATATGAACCTCCTGAAGATCCAGAGGGGATCCTCATTCCTAGGATGGTGCTCAGAGTACACCCTGGAGCTACAAGAGGGCCGACTCCCTCTGTACCCTACACCTGCTGGTCTCTGGGAGGAGACCATGCCTCCAACTTTGTGCACTGAACTCTGCTTCATTTCTACCAGTTCCTTGGCAGAAATGCTGTTCTCTCTGTGCCAAAATGAGGAAAAGGGACTTGAAAACTCAAAAACCTTGAGAACATTGTTTTAATGTATTTAATTACGTTCTGGTCATTTTTCTCCTCAAAATTTGTCACAACACATAGTGTGATTTCTATCTTAGATATGTGAATTAGATTGAATGCCAATTTTTATTTCCCTGAAGCTTATTTTGCATATATGTATATATGCCAAACATTATATTGTGGGAGGCCGTTGTCGCACGTGATTTGAGTTGCCTCCCTGGCTGGGTGAGAGGCACTCAGACACAGCTGTGTCAGAGCTTTCCCCACCCTTCTCCAGGTCCTAGGGCTTGTCCTTGCAGAGGCATGTCTGGCCACTGCCCCAAAGACCCAATCGTCGCCCTGATCTTGGGATGCTGCCCCCCTTAACCTTCATTGGATGGAATTTTCCTCAGAATTTTTTGTTCCCCAATAAAAGTCCACTCCCTGGTGTGTTCTCTGGCATGTGCTAGCCTCTTCAGTAAACCTCGCTACTGCATTAGGTGTCTGGAGGTTGTAGCCAGGAGAAGCCATCCTGGAGCTGGTTTGAAAGGTAGAGTCTTGTCTCTTTAATTTAAAACTCTCTAGCAATTTGCTCACAGTTCGAACCTTCTTTAATGAAGCCAGTGCTAGTTGCTGGCTAGATTATACGTTTACTTTCATTTGTGCTCAAATTTTTATTAAGAGTTTTATAGGCAAAATCTGAAAAAGCATAATATGTTTCACATGTATTAGAATGAAATACCATTTTATCTTAAATATTATATGTGAATAGGTCCTATACATAAATATCACCGACTTATAACTACATGACTATAAACTTTTACTTTCCGTGCCATACTTGATGGTTAAAGGAAAACCCTTAAACCAGTTAAATTTTGCAGAGTTCATTTAAGCAAGAAAATGGAAGAGTGGCCGGGTGGTGTACACCTGTAATCCCAGTAGCGCAGGAGGCTGAGGATCACAAGTTCATGCCAGCCTCAACAGTGAGGCACTAAGCAACTCAGAGAGACCCTGTCTATGAATAAAATATAAAATAGAGCTGGGGATGTGGCTCAGTGGCTGAGTGTCTCTGAGTTTAATCCCTGGAAGCCCCCACCACCAAAAAAAAAAAAAAAAGGAAGGGGGAGAAGAAACAAGGACCCACTGACTTAGCAGCCCAAGACTGGAACATTTTCAAAGAACTTGGTTTCCCTGTGTGGCAGGACAAACCCTGTGAACAGAAGCCTCATGGGTTGCAAAGAGCTTGAGTCCCAGGACTCTGAAGTTGATGGCTCAGTCGCTGCCCTGGGCTGAGACTTGGCTGTGTTACTTTAGTTTCCTCTACTCTAGACTTTCAAGTAGTGTGAGCACTAACCTAATTGCAGTTCACAACCTTGAGGACTCAAGTGTGGAGACATTCTCCCACCAAACCTAATTGGATAATAACACAACAAATACAAGATTAAAGAATGAGTAGCATCTCTGATTTTTCACAAGTTATTTTAGAAAAAAATATACTTGAGGACTGTAAATACTTTATATGATTTCCCCTATTTTTGATTCAGAGCAAAATGAAGTGGGCAATAACTGAACTATTATCAACACTGGTTTGAATATAGTAAGCAAAATGACTATCTCGTGAAGTGTGAAGTCAAAGCATTGTGAAAGGTGTGAACAAGGAATTTCTCAATGATAAATAGTTCTGGGACCTGTATTTTAGGAAAGACCTACAGTGTAAATAATGATACATAGAAAAGTGAAGTTGAGAGCTGGAGACACAGCTCAGTGGTAAGGCACATGCCTAGTGTGCTGGAGGACCTGGGCTCACTCTCCAGCCCTGGAGGGAAAGAAAATTAGGTTGAATATTTTCAAAGCTCAATATTCATATGTAATATACTTCAGAATGCAAGATATTTTAGTGTAATGATCATTAAAAAGTCTCATTTCACTGGGTATTGTGGGGCCAAGCCTGTAATCTCAGTGACTTGGGGCTGAGATAGGAGGACCACAAGTTTGAGGCCAGCCTCAGCAATTTAGTGAGGCCCTAAGCAAATTAATGAAACTCTGTCTCAAAATTAAAAAGCAAAAGGGCCAGGAATGTAGCTCAGTGGTAAAGTGCACCTGGGTTCAATGTTCAGTACTAAAAGAAAAAAATGCTCATTTCAGTTAGTTGTGGTGGCACACATATATAATCCTGTGATCCCAGCTGCTCTGGAGAGGCTGAGTCTAGAGGATCAAAAGTTCAGGGCCAGCCTAGGCAACTTAGTGAGACCCGTTCTCAGTTGTAGAGTACCCAAGCACCAGAATAAATAAATAAATATATATACTTATATAATACCTCACATGAGACATTGTTCTATGCATGCCATATAAAATTGAAATAGCTCAATATGTAAATAAAGGAGAAAAAAGAAATGATGAATGCCCCATCACAGAAATAATTTTCACCAGTTCCTGATCTCTTAGATGATCTTGCACTTCTTTGTTCTTAAAGGAAATCATTAGTGTACTTTTATTACTAAAAGATCAAAGCTATGAGGAACCTCATATTTACTGAGCACATAATTTAATATTTGTGTTTAATTAATTTTTATTAAGCTTATGAATGCTTCCCAAATTCAGGTCAGTACACTTCAGAAAAATATATTTTAACTAACCTTTAAATCTATGTTCAATACTATCTTCTGAAGTTATTTTCTTCTACTGCATATTGAAGAGCATTGAAAATTTAAAATTTATTTCTTCTATTGTTGAATTAGCTGTACTGTTGGTTCATATTGCTGATCATTTTGTATAAAATCACAACTTAGTCATAGGAATGTTTGTCTTCCAAAAAAAATAGGATTCGTAAAAGCTGCAACGAAGAATTGTTCTTCCTTTTGATAGATAACTATTCAAAATTAGCTTACACTTATTCACCATAGAACCATAGAAACACTTTTAAAGATAACATATTCACCAACATTTATTGTTATCTGTATGAATAAGATCATAACACTCCTTAATGACTGAGTATTTTAATCTCTGTGATATCATTTGTCATGCCTCATTTCTCTTCAGTCTTCATTTGTTTGTCTTTTTTATTCTTGATAAGACTAACTAAAATTATTTCAAAATTTGTTTATCTTTTCAAAAAAGGAAAAACCTCCAACTCTTTGTTTCATTGATATTTTGTATTTATTTTTGTTTCTGTATTTTTTCCGCTCTGATCTTTGTTATTTTTCTCCTAATAATATGAGGCTTAAAGGTTTTTTTTCTTCTTCTTGCTTTTCTAGTTTCCTGAGGTGCATCATTAGGTTGTTTATTTGAAAGCTTTCTCCTTTTGATGTAGGCACCTATTGCTATGGACTTGCCTGTTGATACTGCTTTTGCTGAATCACATACAATTCTTTCAAGCTCTGATTTTTCTCAAGCTCAGGGAGTAAAGGGTTTTTAAGGAGAGGATAGGATGAATTAAGGCTGGAGACTGGGCAGGGTCTTCCTCAGAGAGTGTATTTGTCTTATCACAATAGATTTTTTTTTTAAATTTTTTATTGTTGGCTGTTCAAAACATTACATAGTTCTTGATATATCATATTTCACAATTTGATTCAAGTGGGTTATGAGCTCCCATTTTTACCCCATATACAGATTGCAGAATCACATCAGTTACACATCCATTGATTTACATATTGCCATACTAGTGTCTGTTGTATTCTGCTGCCTTTCCTATCCTCTACTATCACCCCTCCCCTCCCCTCCCCTCCCCTCTTCTCTCTCTGCCCCCTCTACTGACATTCGTTTGTCCCCCTTGTATTATTTTTCCCCTTCCCCTCACTTCCTCTTGTATGTACTTTTGTATAACTCTGAGGGTCTCCTTCCGTTTCCATGCATTTTCCCTTCTCTCTCCCTTTCCCTCCCACCTCTCATCCCTGTTTAATGTTAATCTTCTTCTCATGCTCTTCGACCCTACTCTGTTCTTAGTTACTCTCCTTATATCAAAGAAGACATTTGGCATTTGTTTTTTAGGGATTGGCTAGCTTCACTTAGCATAATCTGCTCTAATGCCATCCATTTCCCTGTAAATTCTATGATTTTGTCATTTTTTAATGCAGAGTAATACTCCATTGTGTATAAATGCCACATTTTTTTTTATCCATTCATCCATTGAAGGGCATCTAGGTTGGTTCCACAGTCTAGCTATTGTGAATTGTGCTGCTATGAACATCGATGTAGCAGTGTCCCTGTAGCATGCTCTTTTTAGGTCTTTAGGGAATAGACCGAGAAGGGGAATAGCTGGGTCAAATGGTGGCTCCATTCCCAGCTTTCCAAGAAATCTCCATACTGCTTTCCAAATTGGCTGCACCAATTTGCAGTCCCACCAGCAATGTACAAGTGTACCCTTTTCCCCACATCCTCGCCAGCACTTGTTGTTGTTTGACTTCATAATGGCTGCCAATCTAACTGGAGTGAGATGGTATCTTAGGGTGGTTTTGATTTGCATTTCTCTGACTGCTAGAGATGGTGAGCATTTTTTCATGTACTTGTTGATTGATTGTATGTCCTCCTCTGAGAAGTGTCTGTTCAGGTCCTTGGCCCATTTGTTGATTGGGTTGTTTGTTCTCTTATTGTCTAATTTTTTGAGTTCTTTGTATACTCTGGATATTAGGGCTCTATCTGAAGTGTGAGGAGTAAAGATTTGTTCCCAGGATGTAGGCTCTCTATTTACCTCTCTTATTGTATCTTTTGCTGAGAAAAAACTTTTTAGTTTGAGTAAGTCCCATTTGTTGATTCTAGTTATTAACTTTTGTGCTATGGGTGTCCTATTGAGGAATTTGGAGCCCGACCCCACAGTATGTAGATCGTAGCCAACTTTTTCTTCTATCAGACGGCATGTCTCTGATTTGATATCAAGCTCCTTGATCCATTTTGAATTAACTTTTGTGCATGGCGAGAGAAAGGGATTCAGTTTCATTTTGTTGCATATGGATTTCCAGTTTTCCCAGCACCATTTGTTGAAGATGCTATCCTTCCTCCATTGCATGCTTTTAGACCCTTTATCAAATATAAGATAGTTGTAGTTTTGTGGATTGGTTTCTGTGTCCTCTATTCTGTACCATTGGTCCACCCGCCTGTTTTGGTACCAGTACCATGCTGTTTTTGTTACTATTGCTCTGTAATATAGTTTGAAGTCTGGTATCGCTATACCGCCTGATTCACATTTCCTGCTTAGCATTGTTTTTGCTATTCTGGGTCTTTTATTTTTCCATATGAATTTCATGATTGCTTTCTCTATTTCTACAAGAAATGCCGTTGGGATTTTGATTGGCATTGCATTAAACCTATAGAGAACTTTTGGTAATATCGCCATTTTGATGATGTTAGTTCTGCCTATCCATGAACAGGGTATATTTTTCCATCTTCTAAGATCTTCTTCTATTTCTCTCTTTAGGGTTCTGTAGTTTTCATTGTATAAATCTTTCACCTCTTTTGTTAGGTTGATTCCCAAGTATTTTATTTTTTTTGAAGATATCACAATAGATTTTGACCCCCCAAAGCAAGCTGACAAGAAGAATGTTACAAAGGCTCCCTGAGTTCTGGGAATCAAAGAAATGCTTGACATCCTAGCTATTCAAGTGAGGCCTTGCAGAATTTAGACTCTGCAGGGGAGGCCTTTCCTTATAATTTAAAATACTGAGTAAAAGGGAGGGGAATTCCCCCCATATTTTTTATTGGTGCATTATAGTTGTACACAGTAGTGGGATTCATTATTACTTACTTATACATGTACATAACATATCAATATAATTTAGAGAATATTTTCCCAGTATTTCCCTTTTCCTTTCCCTCTTTCCTCCCCCTGATTCTTTTTCTCTATTCTACTGATCTCCCTTTGATTTTCAGGGAGAAGGTATTAAAGGATTTGAAAAGAAAGTGAGTGATCTTGCCAAGGACAACTTCTAGAAGGGGATACCCTGTTAAAGTTCAAGTTATGGCTAGACACACTCCTTCAGAGGGTACATGCCATAAACTTTGGCAGCATTCACATGAAAGTAATTTATTCTGAAGGTCTGCAAAGAGCTATGCAAGTTTGGCAGTCTCCTCCTAGATTTCAAGGTCATACCCAGTGGCTCAGGCAGAGACTTTTAATGGGACAGAACCAGCACATTGAGCTCCCACTAGGACAATGCTAAGCAGAAGTGTGGGGTCAGAGCTAGAAACAACACAGAATACATGCTAGGGCAGTGACTAATGAAATCATGGGAGCAGAGCTATCACAGACAGTTCTCATTATGGTAGTATAGAGGCAAGTTTGGGATAGGGACTGTTGCCCAAAACCCCAGAACTGTAGACCACATCAGTGCAACAGGGCTGAAGCATGGGCTAAGCTCAACAAAACCACAGGACTATCAAGTTGAACTCCTTGGGGATTCCAATCTCCTTGCTGATTCCAATCAGCAAGACATGGAATTAAAGAGATTACTTTGTAGCTTGAGGACTGAACTTGATGCCTGTTACTCCTTTCTTCTCTCCTATTTCTCCATTTTTTTGAAAGTAAATGTCTATCCTATATCAGTTTTCCCATTGTATTTTGGAAGGAGATGACTTGTTTTAGTTTCATAGGTTCACAGCTATAGAAAATTTGCCTTAGAATGATTTAGGCTTTGAGTCTCACCCTTATTCAATTTAAATGACTTTGGACTTGGGACTTTTGAGTTGATGCTGAAGGAAGTGAAAACTTTGAAACTATTGGGATGAAAAGAATGTTATTTTGTGTGTGAGAAAGACATGAATTTGGGGGCAAGCAGAGGATGCTAGGGTTACCCAATCATAGGTATTCTATGATAGCAAATGAAAGTGGACTAAGACAGTAGATATTCTTGCCTTAGTCCTGATCTTAGAGGTAAAGTATATAACTTGTAACCATTTAGTATGATACCAATTGTAGACCGCTAATGTAAGTTGAATATCCCTAATTACAAATGCTTGGGACCACATTTTTGTTGTTGTTTTGAAGTACTTATATATACATAATGATACACTGGGGTGGGACCTGAGCCTAAACACAAAACTCATTTGGTTTTCATATTCACTACATAAATATTTTCCAAAAATAGTTATATGCACACTCCAAATAATTTTGTGCATGAGGCAAAGAATCATGATGTGGAATTTTCCAATTTGGGCATTATTATCTAGAAAGTTTCAGAAGTATTAGCATTTCAGATTTTGGATTTTTGGATTAGGATTATTCAACTTGTATATGGCCTTTATTGTCTTGGAGTAACTCCTTCTATGCCAAATTTTTTGAGTGTTTTTATTATCAAATGATGTTGCTTTATTCCCATCTATTGAATAATAATGATTTTAAAAGTTTATTCTGTTAATGTAATGGGTAATATTTAATGACTGGTATTTATTGAACCATCTCTGAGTCCCAGAAATAAATCACAGATGAGCGAGTCTTATGATCCCTTAAGTGTGCTGTTGAATTCATCTTATATTGAGGAGTTTTGGATTTCTATTCACCAGGGATATTCATCTGGTGTATTGGGTTATAATTTTCTCATAGTATAATTGTGTGGCTTTTTTGTCAAGATAATGCTGGCCTCATAAATGAATTTGGAAGTGCTTACTACTCATCAGTTTTTTGGGGAAGGACATGAAAAGGATGCATGTTATTATTTTTTTTAAGCTTTATAGTTATACAAGGGAGTTGGGTTAATCTAGGTCCTGGGCGTAAAGTTATCAGGTCCTGGGCTTTTCTTTCATAAAAGAATTTTTAATAACTAATTCAAACTCCTTGCTCATTACCAGTCTGTTGGGATTTTGTATTTGTGATTCAGTCCTGGTAGGTTGCAACTTTCTACAAAGATTCATTTCTTCTAGGTCATCCAAATTGCAGGTATAATTGTTCATACGAGAATTTGTAGTACATTTTGTATTTTTGTGCTATTAGCTGTAATGTTTCTTCTTCATCTTGAAATTTATTTACTTCCATATTTGTCTAGCTAAACTTTTATCAATTTTGTTTATTGGTTAAAAAATCAACTTTTAGGTTTGTTGATGCTTAATAGTGTTTTCTGAGTATCTTCTTAATATTGTTTTTTTTGTGTGTGTATCTTTATTTCCTCCCTCTTAATATCTTTAATTTAGTTACTTCATTTTCTAGTTTTTTGAGGTATAAAGTTTGAACCTTTATTATTTATTTGAGATCTAAATCATGTAGGCATTTATAGTTATATACTTATTTCCCTTACAAAATTCCTTTTCCGCACCTTATATGTTTTAGTATGCTGTGTTTTGATGTTTGTCTGTAAGTGTCATTTAATTTTTCTTTCAATTTTGTCATTGAACTATTAGAAGGTCAGGAGGATGTCATTCATATATTTCTATCTATTTGTGAATATATCAACATTCCCTGTTATTGATTTATAGTTTCGTGCTTTTATTTGGCAAAGATACTTGATATAATTTCAGCATTCTTAAATATTTGAAATTTGTTTTGTGGCATAACATATGACCTATCTTGGAGAATGTTGTGTATGCCCTAAGAATAATGTGTATTCTGCTATTGTGTAGAATATTCTATGGATATCTGTTAGGTCTATTTGGTGTAACATACAGCTCAAGTAAAAGGTTTTCTTATTGATTTTATGTCTGGATGACCTATCTATTGTATTAAAGATGGAGTATGGAAGCACCCAACTATTCTTATTATTTTGCAATCTATTTCTCCCTCAAGATCTATTAACATTTGCTTTTTTATATTTAGGTTCTCCCATGTTGGAAAGAATGTGTGTGTGTATATATAAAATGAACTTCTTTTATCTCTGTCTTACAATGTTTGGCTGAATTCCTCTGTGAAATAGAATTGTAAACACCACTACTGCCTTTTGGTTCTGTGGCATGGACTGTCTTTTTCCTTCCCTATTCTCTTCTATGTCCTGAATGTTTGTGTCCCCCTAAATGTCACCGTTTCATTCCTAGTGACCACAGTGTGCATATTAGAAGATGAAGTCTTTTTAGGTGAATAGGTGATGGGGTTCCAACCTCAAGAGTAGAAATAGTACCCTTACAAGGAAAGGCTAGAGCCACTTCCTTGCCACTTCCACCTAATTAGTTTCATCTAGTGAGAAGACGCCATTTGCAAAACAGAGAATAAGCCCTCCTGTGACACCAAGTTAGCTGGTGCCTTGATCTTGGACACCTCAAGAACTATATGAAAGATATGTCTTTTAAAAATAAGCCACACTGAACAAATTATATTTGTTTTTTTTTAATTTTTTATTGTTGGTTGTTCAAAACATTACAAATTTCTTGACATATCATATTCCACACTTTGATTCAAGTGGGTTATGAACTCCCACCTTCACCCCATACACAGATTGCAGAATCATATCAGTTACACATCCATTGATTTACATATTGCCATACTAGTGTCTGTTGTGCTCCGCTGCCTTTCCCATCCTCCACCATCGCCCCTCCCCACCTCTCCCCTCCCCTCCCCTCCCCTCCTCTCTCTCTACCCCCTCCACTGTATAACCCTGAGGGTCTCCTTCCATTTCCATGCAATTTCCCTTCTCTCTCCCTTTCCCTCCCACCTCTCATCCCTGTTTAATGTTAATCTTCTTCTCATGCTCTTCGTCCCTACTCTGTTCTTAGTTACTCTCCTTATATCAAAGAAGACATTTGGCATTTGTTTTTTAGGGATTGGCTAGCTTCACTTAGCATAATCTGCTCTAATGCCATCCATTTCCCTGCAAATTCTATGATTTTGTCATTTTTTAATGCAGAGTAATACTCCATTGTGTATAAATGCCACATTTTTTTTTTATCCATTCGTCTATTGAAGGGCATCTAGGTTGGTTCCACAGTCTTGCTATTGTGAATTGTGCTGCTATGAACATCGATGTAGCAGTGTCCCTGTAGCATGCTCTTTTTAGGTCTTTAGGGAATAGACCGAGAAGGGGAATAGCTGGGTCAAATGGTGGCTCCATTCCCAGCTTTCCAAGAAATCTCCATACTGCTTTCCAAATTGGCTGCACCAATTTGCAGTCCCACCAGCAATGTACAAGTGTACCCTTTTCCCCACATCCTCGCCAGCACTTGTTGTTTGACTTCATAATGGCTGCCAATCTTACTGGAGTGAGATGGTATCTTAGGGTGGTTTTGATTTGCATTTCTCTGACAGCTAGAGATGGTGAGCACTTTTTCATGTACTTGTTGATTGACTGTATGTCCTCCTCTGAGAAGTGTCTGTTTAGGTCCTTGGCCCATTTGTTGATTGGGTTGTTTGTTCTCTTATTGTCTAATTTTTTGAGTTCTTTGTATACTCTGGATATTAGGGCTCTATCTGAAGTGTGAGGAGTAAAGATTTGTTCCCAGGGTGTAGGCTCCCTATTTACCTCTCTTATTGTTTCTTTTGCTGAGAAAAAACTTTTTAGTTTGAGTAAGTCCCATTTGTTGATTCTAGTTATTAACTTTTGTGCTATGGGTGTCCTATTGAGGAATTTGGAGCCCGACCCCACCGAATGTAGATCGTAGCCAACTTTTTCTTCTATCAGACGGCGTGTCTCTGATTTGATATCAAGCTCCTTGATCCATTTTGAATTAACTTTTGTGCATGGCGAGAGAAAGGGATTCAGTTTCATTTTGTTGCATATGGATTTCCAGTTTTCCCAGCACCATTTGTTGAAGATGCTATCCTTCCTCCATTGCATGCTTTTAGACCCTTTATCAAACATAAGATAATTGTAGTTTTGTGGATTGGTTTCTGTGTCCTCTATTCTGTACCATTGGTCCACCCGCCTGTTTTGGTACCAGTACCATGCTGTTTTTGTTACTATTGCTCTGTAGTATAGTTTGAAGTCTGGTATCACTATACCGCCTGATTCACACTTCCTGCTTAGCATTGTTTTTGCTATTCTGGGTCTTTTATTTTTCCATATGAATTTCATGATTGCTTTCTCTATTTCTACAAGAAATGCCGTTGGGATTTTGATTGGCATTGCATTAAACCTATAGAGAACTTTTGGTAATATCACCATTTTGATGATGTTAGTTCTGCCTATCCATGAACAGGGTATATTTTTCCATCTTCTAAGATCTTCTTCTATTTCTCTCTTTAGGGTTCTGTAGTTTTCATTGTATAAGTCTTTCACCTCTTTTGTTAGGTTGATTCCCAAGTATTTTATTTTTTTTGAAGATATTTTGAATGGAGTGGTTGTCCTCATTTCCATTTCAGAGGATTTGTCGCTGATATATAGGAATGCCTTTGATTTATGCGTGTTGATTTTATATCCTGCCACTTTGCTGAATTCATTTATTAGCTCTAATAGTTTCTTTGTAGAGCCTTTTGGGTCTGCTAGGTATAGAATCATGTCACCTGCAAATAGTGATAATTTAAGTTCTTCTTTTACTATTTTTATGCCTTTAATTTCTTTCGTCTGTCTAATTGCTCTGGCCAGTGTTTCGAGAACTATGTTGAACAGAAGTGGAGAGAGAGGGCATCCCTGTCTTGTTCCAGATTTTAGAGGGAATGCCTTCAGTTTTTCTCCATTCAGAATGATGCTAGCCTGAGGCTTAGCATAGATTGCTTTTACAATATTGAGGTATGTTCCTGTTATCCCTAGTTTTTCTAGAGTTTTGAACATAAAGGGATGCTGTACTTTGTCGAATGCTTTTTCCGCATCTATCGAGATGATCATATGGTTCTTATTTTTAAGTCTATTGATGTGGTGAATAACATTTATTGATTTCCGTATATTGAACCAGCCTTGCATCCCAGGGATGAATCCTACTTGATCATGGTGCACAATTTTTTTGATATGTTTTTGTATCCGATTCGCCAGAATTTTATTGAGGATTTTTGCATCTAGGTTCATTAGAGATATTGGTCTGTAGTTTTCTTTCTTTGAAGTGTCTTTGTCTGGTTTAGGTATCAGGGTGATGTTGGCCTCATAGATTGAATTTGGAAGTTCTCCCTCTTTTTCTATTTCCTGAAGTAGCATGAAAAGTATTGGTATTAGTTCTTCTTTAAAGGTTTTGTAAAACTCTGCTGTATACCCATCCGGTCCTGGGCTTTTCTTAGTTGGTAGTCTTTTGATGGTTTCTTCTATTTCCTCAATTGACATTGGTCTGTTTAGGTTGTCTATATCCTCCTGACTCAATCTGGGCAGATCATATGACTTAAGAAATTTATCTATGCCTTCACTATCTTCTAATTTATTGGAGTATAAAGATTCAAAATAGTTTTTGATTATCTTCTGTATTTCTGAAGTGTCTGTTGTGATATTGCCTTTTTCATCCCGTATGCTAGTAATTTGAGTTCTCTCTCTTCTTCTCTTCGCTAGCATGGCTAAGGGTCTGTCGATTTTGTTTATTTTTTCAAAGAACCAACTTTTAGTTTTGTCAATTTTTTCAATTGTTTCTTTTGTTTCGATTTCATTAATTTCAGCTCTGATTTTAATTATTTCTTGCCTTCTACTTCTTTTTGCTGTTGTTTTGCTCTTCTTTTTCAAGGATTTTGAGATGAAGTATGAGATCATTTATTTGTTGGTTTTTTCTTTTTTTAAGGAATGAACTCCAAGCAATGAATTTTCCTCTTAGAACTGCTTTCAATGTGTCCCATAGATTCCGATATGTTGTGTCTGTGTTTTCATTTATCTCTAAGAATTTTTTAATTTCCTCCTTGATGTCTTCTATAACCCATTGATCATTCAGTAACCTATTGTTCATTCTCCAAGTGATGTATGCTTTTTCCTTCCTTCTTTTATCGTTGATTTTCAGTTCCATTCCATTATGATCAGATAGGATGCATGGTATTATCTCTACTCCTTTATATTGTCTAAGAGTTGCCCTGTGACATAATATATGATCTATTTTTGAGAAGGATCCATGTGCTGCTGAGAAAAAAGTGTAACTGCTTGATGTTGGGTGGTATATTCTATATATGTCAATTAAGTCTAGGTCATTAATTGTGTTATTGAGTTCTATAGTTTCCTTATTCAACTTTTGTTTGGAAGATCTGTCCAGTGGTGAGAGAGGTGTGTTGAAGTCTCCCATGATTATTGTATGGTGGTCTATTAGACTCTTGAACTTGAGAAGAGTTTGTTTGACGAACATAGCTGCACCATTGTTTGGGGCATAAATATTTATGATTGTTATGTCTTGTTGGTGTATGGTTCCCTTAAGCAGTATGTAGTGTCCCTCTTTATCCCTTTTGATTAACTTTGGCTTGAAATCTATTTTATTTGATATGAGTATGGACACTCCTGCTTGTTTCCGAAGTCCATATGAGTGATATGATTTTTCCCAACCTTTCACCTTCAGCCTATGTTATGTCTTTTCCTATCAAATGCGTCTCCTGTAGGCAGCATATTGTTGGGTCTTCTTTTGTGATCCATTCTACTAGCCTGTGTCTCTTAATTGGTGAGTTTAAGCCATTAACATTTAGGGTTATTATTGAGATATGGGTTGTTCTTCCAGCCATATTTGTTTATTTCTGTTAGTAAACATGGTTTGTTTTCCTCTTTGATTATTTTGCCCCCCTTTACTGTCCTACCTCCCACTGTTGGTTTTCATTGTTATTTTCCATTTCCTCTTCCTGTAATGTTTTGGTGAGGATGTTTTGAAGAGATGGTTTTCTAGCTGCGAATTCTTTAAACTTTTGTTTATCGTGGAAGGTTTTAATTTCATCTTCCATCCTGAAGCTTAATTTCGCTGGATACACAATTCTTGGTTGGAACCCATTTTCTTTCAGTGTTTGAAATATGTTATTCCAGGATCTTCTAGCTTTCAGAGTCTGTGTTGAAAGATCAGCTGTTATCCTGATTGGCTTACCCCTAAATGTAATCTGCTTCCTTTCTCTTGTAGCTTTTAAAATTCTCTCCTTATTCTGTATGTTGGGCATCTTCATTATAATGTGTCTAGGTGTGGATCTCTTATGATTTTGCACATTCGGCGTCCTGTAGGCTTCTAGGATTTGGGATTCTGTCTCATTCTTCAAGTCTGGGAAGTTTTCTCGTATTATTTCATTGAATAGACTGCTCATTCCTTTGGTTTGGAGCTCTGTACCTTCCTGTATCCCAATGACTCTTAAGTTTGGTCTCTTAATGTTATCCCATATTTCTTGGATGTTCTGCTCATGGATTCTTAACAGTCTTGCTGAGCTGTCTATGTTCTTTTCCAGTTGAAATACTTTGTCTTCATTGTCTGATGTTCTATCTTCTAAGTGTTCTACTCTGCTGGTAGTATTCTCCATTGAGTTTTTAAGTTGGTTTATTGCTTCCTGCATTTCTAGGATTTCTGTTTGTTTGTTTTTTATAACCTCTATCTCCCTGTATAGTTGATCCTTTGCTTCCTGGATTTGTTTGCGTAATTCCTTGTCGAAGTGATCTTTCATTGTCTGATTTTGCTGTCTAATGTCTTCCTTGATACTCCAGATCATCTGAAGCATGTATATCCTGAATTCTTTATCTGACATTCCATCTGCTGCAGCTGTTACCTCTTCTAAAGTTGCGTTGACCTGCATTGCTTGTGGTCCTTTCTTTCCTTGTCTTTTCATACTGCTTACATTTCTTTCCTGCAGGCGCGGGCGGCGGCTCTGCTCTCTCCTTATTCCAACTGGGGTGTCGTGACTACCATGCCGGCAGGTCACTGGGCCTGTTCTGGGCGCTGGCGGCGGCTCTGTTCTGCCCCTACTCCAATTGGGGTGACGAGTGTACCACGCAGGCAGGCCACCGGGCCTGATCCGTCGGTCGGTTGCAGGTTTGCCCACCTTTCGGGCACGGGTGGTGGCTCTGCTCTGCCCCTACTCCAATTGGGGTGTCGTGGCTACCCCGCCGGCAGGTCGCTGGGCCTGTTCCTGGCACGGGCGGCGGCTCTACTCTGCCCCTACTCCAAATGGGGTGACGTGTCTGTCGTACCGGCAGGCCACTGGGCCTGTCCCGCTGGTCGGTCGCAGATCTGCCCACCTTTCGGGCACGGGTGGTGGCTCTGCTCTGCCCCTACTACAATTGGGGTGTCATGGCTACCCCACCGGCAGGTCGCTGGGCCTGTTCCTGGCACGGGCTGCGACTCTGCTCTGCCCCTACTCCAATTAGGGTGATGTGTGTACCACGCCGGCAGGCTCCTGGGCCTGATCCGCCGGTCTGTTGCAGGTCTGCCTACCTTGCAGGCGCGGGCGGCGGCTCTGCCCTGCCCCTCCTACCATGCCTGCGGACCACTGGGCCTGATCTGCAGGTTGGTCACAGGTCTGCTCATCCTGCGGGCACGGGTGGCAGTTCCGCTCTGCCCCCCACTCCAATTGGGGTCACGTGACCACCACACCAGCAGGGCCTGATCCAGGCGAGGGCGAAGGATCTGCTCTGCCCCTACTCCAGTTGGGGTGACGTGTGTACCACGCTGGCAGGCCGCTGGGCCTGACCCGCCAGTCTGTCACAGGTCTGCTTACCTTGCAAGCGCGGGCGGCGGCTCTGCCCTGCCCCTCCTACCATGCCCGTGTACCACTGGGTCGCGGGTCTGCCCACCTTGCGGGCACAGGTGGCGGCTCCACTCCGCCCCCTCTCCAATTGGGGTCACGCGGTCACCACGCCGGCAAGCCGCTGGGCCTGCTCCGGGCGCTGGCGGTGGCCCGGCTCCTCCCCTCTGGCTCGACGACAAATCGAGAGAGACTCGGGTGTCTGTGCCTCACCCCCCCTACCAGGAGACCAACTTTTTCTGTCACCGCTGGTATTGATGAAGTTCTCTCCTCCGCCGCTTTCTGATGACATCAGATCTCTGCCATGTTGGTATCCTATGCGAATGGCAGCATTTCGTTCCCCTTGCCGGGCAACCAAAGCAACGGGTGAGTCCTGACCAGCCCTCAGCAGGACCCGGACCGAGAAGCAGTTTCCGCGGGCTCCTAGCCCTGGGCCAGGGCAGTTCCGGGAGCCGGAACTCGGCCGCTCCGTGCTTGGTGTATGCTCTGATAAGAGCAGGCTCCAAGAAGCAGCCTCCGCAGGGTCCCCAGCCCTGGACCAGGGCAGTTCCGGGAGCCGGAACTCAGCCGCCCCACGCTCGGTGCTCGCTCCGATAAGAGCAGGCTCTAAGAAGCACCCAGGCACTGAGCCTGAGCAATCTGTCTGCAAGCCGCAGGCGAATGACAGCCTGAAATTACCTGTTCTATGGCTGAATGAGCTGCGGTCAGTCGAAAACAGGGATGGTGACGTCAGCTTTCCAACATGGTGGCCGCTGGCCTCCTCTGTGGTCTGACCGGTGTGGAGAACCGAGATGGACTGCTTCCTTCCCCCGTCTCGAACCCAGAATTCAGCCCTGAGTACGGTGCTTGCACGGCTGGCAGAAACTGCAGCGCTGTATCCCTGCGTCGCTATCTCCTCGTTTCCCAGCGTGCGCTGCAGACTCTAGCCGTGGGGCGATTTGCTGAATAAGCAGTGTTACCCTCCGTGCGACAAACCTCTCGCGTTTGAGTCCCCGTAGCTGATCCTCGTGCGATGGAAATCCTTCCTCCAGGTTCTGGAGCACCCCACTATTGCTGGAAATTCCTAACAAGATTGCCTTTAGCCGTCCTGACTTGTCATACTCCCACACAGTGAAGCAGCACACGGGGGCAATGCACTCCCCTCGCCGCCATCTTCCTCAAAACCAACAAATTATATTTGTTATAGTGGCACAATGGAACTGAGTTAAGTATATTCAGGTGTTAATATTAAACACAAGGATTACTTGCTTATTGTAACCAATTTCATTGAAATTGAAAATCTGTCTCAACTCAATTTATCTAAATCAGGATCTCAAACAAGAGGAAAGCATTTAATATAAGCCTTATGATTTTATGCAATAAGAGGTAACAATTTATCACCTTTAAGTTTTGTATATTTTTATCTCTATTTTCATCCTAAGATTATAGCTTTTTAAAAATAAAAAATGTTTCTAGCCAAAGTGATTTTAACTAAATAGTTCTGTCTAAAATGTAAAGACATAAAATTACACTTCAAAATTTTGTTACTGAAATTCTAAAAACAGAAAAAAAAATTCTTGCAACAAAAACTCATTAAAGCATTATTTGACCTTGAGATCATTACCAATAAGGCCTTTATATTTCTCCACATTACCACCTAGCTTTTTAGGCATTATTGTCTTAAAACAACTTATTCTTAAAGTTCAAAACTGAGTATATTAAAGGTTGAAAAATTGTACAATATAATAAATGTTGATACTCCTCAACTTAGAATGGTGTTACATCCTGATTAACTCATGATAAATTAAAATTATTTTAAGTTGAACATGCATTTAATATACCAACCTATCATATATCATAACTTAGCAGAACAGTACTCTGTAGTATAGTGATTGCTTACTTTGTTAATCACAATGCCAATTGGATGCGTTTAACTGCTGTTACCCAATACCATAAAAGTAGTCTACCATGTATTTCTAGTTGCAGAAAAAAGATTAAAGTACAATTTCTACTGAATACATATCACTTTCATACTACTGTAAAGTAAAAAAATAAAAAATTTAGAGACTGTCTCATAATTTAGAGACTGTCTTCTTAAAGGAATTAAACAAGTCAATCCTCTTAACTCTAAGTATAAATATAGTTTTTACAGATTTTATTGCATTTTCTGCCAATCATTTTTCCATAGTTATATAATAACAGTTATGATAGTTTTATAGTTATATATCCAATTAAACTTCTATTCCTCTTTATGATTTGTTTACATTGTTAAATGTACTAGATTCATATATTTTAGAAGCTCACATGTCATCTTTTTACATTTGCTTATGGATAAGTAATACTTAGTAATTGATTATATTTTTTACTAAAATAAGTCATGACTTAGTTTGGTTTTTAGATCTTTCTGAATTTTATAATTTTGAAGATGGAGAGTCTATCTTTTCATGCACTGTGAAACAGAGTCTCAGAGAGCCCCAAAAGTTATGTAGAAAACTTTCAGTTTGGAGAATGAGGGATACAGACAAGCATGGAAGTAATTGCATCTAATTTCTTGCATAGATGTTTTATGAATAGGATGCATGGTACTTTGGTTTGCCAAATTTGAATGCAGTGCTTTTAAGATGTGCGGCTCTATCCTCTCAGATTCTAAACACATTAGCAGGTATCAACACAAATTCTAATTTATGAATAAAAATGAGTTAAACAATACTTTAAAATAAAATTGAAAACTAGATTAATAATAAAAATTCTGAATTTAAGTGCACATTTTAATGAAATTAAGAGTATCTCTTAATACAAGCGGGATATTCCAGGTGACCATCAATACACCTTGTACGAAATGATTGATTTCGTGTTGATGGAGAATATCCATATTTACACACAAATTCAACTGTGTCCCCTGATGAAGAATAAAGCTTTTGATGTTCTTTCCATCTTAAGGTTATGTGATATCTTTCCATGATTTCTTCTGATATTACACATGCATCTGAAAGAAATAAATGAGTATAATATATTAAGTTAGATATGAGTCTTTTACCAAGACTTTGGAGTTTTCAAGTAGAATGTTTTTAATATTTCAGAAATTCTTCCTGAAAACTCTTCCTGAACAAATTCTGTGTGAATACCAGATAGATTAAAATAAAGTTAAAGTAGTAAATGATGTAAGAATTAGGTGGTTAATTTGTGATAATTATATTTTATTACCAATTCTTAAGATCATTTATCATATTAAGAGCTTGGCATTTTAGAGTGTAAAACCATTATGGTATCATGGCTGATCTTGTTTTTCTTTTTTGGACTGGAGATTGAAACCAGGGGCACTTTATCCCTGAACTACATCCACATTCCTTTCTTTTATTATTATTGTTAGACAAGGTCTCATTAAATTATTGAGACTTGCCTTAAAATAGTAATCATCCTGCCTCAGGATCCCATGTTTCTGGGATTACAAGAGTGCACTATCATGACTAGCTGGTTTTTCTTTAATTAAAATATTGGTCAAAAGCCTAGGGATATAGCTCTGTTGGTAGAGTTCTTGCCTTACATGCACAAGCCCTGTGTTCCATCTCCAGCCTCACAAAAAAAGAAAGAAAGAAAAGAAATATTGGTCAAATGCTACAAATTTTCAGTTATATAATGTATAAGATAGAAAGGGTGTCACATACATAAGCAGTATAAAAGACTAATGAAACTGCTGGGAGTCGCCCCGGCTCAAAAGACTAACTTCCCCATCCCCTGAGAAGAGCCGTACAATGGTGAGCGGTGCTGGCTCACATGATCCTTACCTACCAATCAGACTTAGCCCTGCTGGCTCACATGATCCTTACCCACCAATTAGACTAGCCCTGCTGGCTCACATGATCCTTACCCACCAATCAGACTAGCCTGCTGGCTCACATGATCCTTACCCACCAATCAGACTAGCCCTGCTGACCCACATGATCCTTACCCACCAATCAGAAAGCACCCTATGCCAACTGTCAAACCCTTCAACCTTTAAACTGTCATAATTGTCAAACCACCCCCAGCTCTATAAATATGCAGAGCTGTTCCTCAATAAACGGGCATTTTCTCTGACGACAAGCCTTGTTCATTCTTTCAGAAACAAAAAGTTGGTTATCGTAAAAGGTAAGAACAATGAACATACCTTTAATAAGACTAACCAAGAAAAAGAGATGACTCAAACAAAATAAGAGATGGAAAAAAAAAAAGACATTACAACCAATACCTCAGAAATACAAAGAGTCATTAGGGATTATTATGAGAAAATGTATGCCAACAAATTAGAGAACCTAGAAGGAATTTATAAATTTTTAGACACATAGATTCTGCCAAAATTAAACCATGAAAACATATAAACCAGAAGAGATCAATAATGAGTAATGAGATTGAATCAGTAATAAAAAGTTGAGGAAAGCCCATGACTAGATGCCTTTACTGATTAATTTTTTGAAATCTTTAAAGAAGAACTAATTCAATTTCTTTTAAATTTGTTGTGAAGATTTGAAAGAGAGAGAATCATTCCCAGCCCATTCCTTGAGGCTAGCATTACCCTGGTACCATAGCAACAAGAACACAAGATAAAAGAAACTGTAGACTAATAACCTGATGGACATGGATGTAAAATTTCTCAATAAAATATGAGTAAATCTGAATGTGATTCAACAGAGAATCATAAAAACTATTCACCATAATCAAATTGGTTCCATCCCAGAGTTGCAAGGATGGTTCAACATATTCAGATCAATAAACATAATACATCCCATTAACAGAATGAAGGATAAAAATCATGTGATTAATAGATATAGAAAATGCATTTGAATAATTTCAATATCACTTCCTGATAAAAGTCCTGAGCAAATAAGGTTTGGGAAGATCATACCTCAGCATCATAAAGACCATACAAGACATAGCCATAGGCAATATACTGAAATGAGAAAAGTTGAAAACATTTCCTCTAATATCAGGAACAAGGGTATCTATTCTCCCTGCTCTTATTCAGTAAAGTACCAGAAATTTTAGTCAGAATAGCGAAATAAGAGAAATAAAGGGCATACAAATTGAAAGGAGAGAAGTCAAATTATTTGTGTCTGCAGATGATATGTTTAAATATATATATAAAAAACCCCAAAGATTCCACCAAAAGACTATTAGAATGGATAAAGTCATTAAGGTAGCAAGATACAAATCAATATACAAAAATCAGTGAGATTTTTATACACCAATAATGAATGTGCTGAGAACCAAATAATAAAAACAATCTCATTCACTAATCTTTACAACAGCAAACAAAACAGCAAAGAACAAAAGACATCTACCACACACTGATTAAGGAAATTGAAGAAGATACAAAATAAATAAGAAAATTTCCCTGCTCATGGATCGGAAGAATTAGTGCTGGTAATAATACCTTAAGCATATATTCCTTCAGCAATAATACCTTAAGCAATTTACAGATTAAAAGCCATTCCCATTAAAATATGAAAGATATTCCTCACAGAACTAGAGAAGAAAATTCTAAAATTCATATGGAAGCACAAAAGACCCTGAAGAGCTAATGAAATCTTGAAAAAAAAAATAAATACACAAAGGCTGTAAGCATCACAATAACTTATTTCAAGACATACTACAGTACCATAGCAACCAAAACAGCATAGTATTTGCATAAGAATAGATACAATGACCAATGCTACAGAATAGAGACACACTCTCCTTCTCTCTCTCTCTCTCTCTCTGTATGTGTGTGTGTATACATATATATGTGTATTTATAGATAGATAGATATAGATATATCCATGCATCTATATCTGCTGATTCTTAACAAAGTTTCCAAAAAAGTTTCCAAAAAAGAAAACATTGGATAAAGGACCACCTCTTCAATAAATGATGCTAAAAATGGATATCCACATACAGATGATTGAATCTTGATTCCTCTTTCCATGTACAAAATTAAATTCAAAATGCACACAGGCTTAAATGTAAAACCTGAAAACTCTAAAACTACTAGGAGAAAATATGGAGAAATAAGAAACTGGTTCAAGCAACAATTTTCTGGATAGAACCACAAAAACACAAGAAACAAAAGCAAAAATTGACAAAGTTGATATATTAAATTGAAAAACCTTCTGCACAGCTAAAGAAACAGTCAACAGAATGAGACGAGCCATGGAATGGGAAAAAGACTTGCCAGCTATGCGTCTCACAAAGGGTTAATACCTAGAATGTATAATGACCTCAAAAAAACTAAAAACAAGTAATCCAATTAAACACTGGACAAATGATTTGTGAATAGACATATCTCAAAGAAGTACAAACAGTCAAAAATACATGAAAAAAAAAAAAAACCACTCAATATCATTAGCCATCAGGGAAATCAAGATGAAAACTACAATGAGATACCATATCGCTCCAGTTAGAAGGTCTATTATTAACAATAAACCCTAAAATTAATGTTTGTGACGATGTGAGAGAAAAAGAACACTTACACTCTCTTGGTGGGAATTTAAATTGGTACGATCATTATAGAGAGCAGAAGTTTTCTCAAAAAACTTAAATTAGATATGCTCTATGACCCAGCTATCCTCCTTCTGGGTACATATCCACAGGAAAAGAAATCAGCATACCAAAGGGATATCTGCATGCCCATGCAGTGTTATTCACAGTAGCTAAGATATTGAATGAGAACATGTGTTTATCAATAGATGAGGAGATAAAGACAATGTAGTATATTTACACAAGGGAATATTATTCTGCTACAAAGAAGAATTGGCTCTTGACATTTACAGCAAAATGGATAGAACTGGAGGACACTATGTTAAGCAAAATAGGCCAGACACAGAAAGATAAGACCCATATATTCTCTCTCATATCTGGAATATTAAAAAGGGTGACCTGAATGTAGAATAGTGACCAATAGAGGTTGAGAAGGGATATAGGGTGGGTAAATAGAGGTTGGATATGATCATGCTGAGTGTATGCATATACAGAAATATCACACTGACTCCCATTAATAAGAGCAACTATTACATGCTAATAAAAAATTTAAATATATATATAATTGTATTTATTAATTATTTTAAAATAAAAGTAACTTATTAATCTTTATTTCCTCACACATGAATATTTGGTAGAGAAGCATTCCACAGAATATTTATTTTTTAATATGTGAATTATTGCTATTTTACACAGAAAAGTATCATACTCAAGGCGCTGATTTTCCCAGGTCCCATGAGATTACTGAAGTACTTACATAAACATTTTGGCGGGTTTGACCACTTTCCATTTCTACATATTACTGTCTTGCTACCCTCAAGTTGATATAAGGATTGGCACTGATATTCAACTGATGAACCCGTAGGATATACTGGTAATGGGAATGAAGTGAGGTCTCCATTGTCAATAGGTGGAGGAGGCCCACATTTTCCTTTGGAATCTGGAAAAATATCATTTCATTTATGAGAGAACAAATCAAAATACAGGATAAAATTAAAGCCAGCACAAACATTACTCTAGATAGCATCAAGATTTCATGATTTCTGGTAACAAATGATTGCTCACAGAAATCTTAATCATAGAAAATGAGAGTTACATTTTAAGCTCTTCTTTTCATCTCACTGAAGGCGCATATAAACCATCAACAAATGTGTCTGCTTTATAATGATTCAATACTAAAAAATGTGTCAATATATAAATGCTGAACAGGTAGATAGTGAGGACAAACTAAGAAAGTTTCTTATTATATAGGACATTACGCAGTATTTATTGTGTCCCTTCTGACTTCTTTTTAATTTTCCTTTTTATTCCAAAAGAAATAAAAACTCCTTGAAAAAAGTTCAAAGGAAGTAAATTTGTAGAAAATAATAGGGAAATATTGTCTTCCTAATCTGGACAAGATGAGTAAAAATCATTGTCACCTATTCCTTTTTTTCAGGTTTTGTATGTTGGAGTTTTTTAAAAATATTGATTTGTTATATATGACAGCAGAATACATTACAATTCATATGACACATATAGAGAATAATTTTTCATATCTCTGGTTGTACACAAAGTAGAGTCACACCATTCTTGTCTTCATACATGTACTTAGGGTAATGATGTCCATCTCTTTCCACTGTCTTTCCTATCCCCAAGACCCCTCCCTTCCCCTTTTGCTAAGCATTATTTATAATCTTGGACATAATAAATTTTAAATGCCAATATAAGAAGACTCTAGAAGGTACAGAGAATTCACTCTGGCTAGGAACTTCAGGACTCAAGGAATGGCAAATAGGTTGTTATATGAGGTCACTTTTGGGCTCTTGTGTGTTCTAGATGGAGCACTGGAGAAGGTTGGTAATCTCAGAAATGATATCAGGTAGAGATAAATAAGGAAAAGCTCATGCAGAGTCTCATCCTTTTAACCTAAGGACAAGGAAGGGAGCGGCCTTGCTAGTCTAAGAGATCTTTAAAACAATACATGACCTAATCTAGAGAAAATCATAAAAACATCATAAGGCACTGATGACCAGAGACCACCCACATATAGGGGTGGCAGAACAGATACTGTATGCCTGTAGAGGCTGAATGAGAAACCTGGACTTAAATCCAGCATGGCTGTAATGGAGAACTACTGAACAGGAAATTTAAATAAAATGGGGGAGTCTCAAATGTAATACCTAAAATATCAAGTGTAAAATTAAAAATTACTCATCAATTTAAGGATCAGAAACATTAACAAACAAAAAAGATAATAAAAGAGAATACTGATGTGATAAAGATATTGATAGTCAATGTTTCTTAAAAGCTCAGTAGGGTTTAGAACAGATAAATATAACAAATTAAAAACAAAACAAAATGTCTCACTGTACAGAATGAACAGTTTGAGGATGACAGAAGGATAAATACATGCACTTCAAGATATAACAACATAAATTACCCAGTGTGAAAATAGACTGAAAAAAATCAATCAATGAATCAAACTTCAGAGACCTTTAGAGGAAAAGAAAATGTTGGAGAAAGAAGAAAGGATAATTGAGTTATCAAACAAATGAACAAACTAAGGAGGAAAAAGTCTATTATATTATATATTCTTCCTTTTAGCAATTAAGTATTATTTTCTCGCCCCTGTAATTGCTAAAAGGAAGAATGTATAACATAATAGACTTTTTCCTCCTCAGTTTGTTCATTTATGTTTATTTATGTTTGATGTTTGAAAGAAAATTATATCATTTGGTAACAATGTTCACTGTATGAACAGGAAATACTAAAGGGTAAATGGATTTAAATGGAAGCAAGCTTCTCATGTTTTGATCGAAAATGAAATGCCATTACTAGTAGAGTGGTAAGTTGCAAATATATTATGTATATATTGTAATTCCTAAAGCAACATTTTTAAAAAGAAAGGTAGTGGGATAAGCTATCATAGAGATACACTCAAAACCAGGAAGATAAATCAAAATGAAATTCTTTTAAACTGTTCCCTGAAAATAATGGAAGAGATCAGAAACAAGAATGAGAAATAGAGAAAATAAACAAATAAAACAAGAAACAAAAAGCCCAATATTTATTTTAAATATAAATGATCTAAATATACTAGAGGAAAGAGCAAGTAGGACAAGATAGATACATAAAGGAGACCTAATTCTGTGGTTTACATAAAACTGACTTCATCATTAGCCAAAGGTAGAATCAAAGTAAAGTGAGAGAAAATAAATTAGGAAAAATTAATTTTTAAAAATAGAAATGGATGATATAATATCTCCATTATTCATTTCCTGAATTCTGAATATTAGAATGCTGATGACCTAATATCCAAACTTATTTTTGTAAATATAGTGATTCCCTGGCTGGCCTCAGTCACATATTTTCAAATATACTCTATATACTGAAGATGCCCAAATGTATATTTATATTCTATGATCAGTCTTCAATGACCTATTTTCTGTTTCTCAAAGTAGATATCTCTTGGAGTTGTCAAAATGTACTGAGTGTCTTAACGTTTAAGATGAGGAATTTTCTCAGATTGTAACTGTTCTATTAATCTGGTTAAATGTGTCTTGAAAAAAATACACCATATTTCTTAGTTCATTTTGCCAGAAAATAAATCTTTAGCAATATCATATTATTTGCATTTGAAAAAATATAATCCCTAAGAATGACTTGACTTTATTTTTATCAACATATTTTACTCACATTATGTCCTCAAGCAAAGAAAAATTAGAAAATATGATCTTCTACCTTTGCACTGAGGTGGCTCTGTCCAAGTTCCATTTAGACACATCACTTCTACTTCCCCAAATATTTCAAAAGGTTTGATACATTCATAACGTACTCTCTCACCAGATGGATACTTAAGCATCTGGTTTGATATTATATTAGCATTTTCCACTTTGGGTGGATTCACACAGGAAATATCTGAATAGAAAGAAAAGAAAGTATCTCCACCTAGTGTTCATTTTGAGTAGCTAAACAATGAATAAGATTCTGAATACATTTTAAATAGGATTGAAGATTAATAGATACTTTGTCATGAAGAACTTTTCTGATTTTAATAAATTCACATGTAATACAAGGAAAAGAAGATATAGCAATATTTTTTTTTGTCAGAGCTAACCTTTCATGCCTTTAAATCTCTTCACTATCCTTCACTAGAACACTGATAGATATTTTATCCCCTTAAAAGCCACTGAGAATGAAATATTTCCCCTTGAGTTGAGTACAACAAATATTACAAAGTCCATAAGTGCAACATGAATTTTAAAATTCAACAAAAAATAAGAGTAACAAGATTATATAGCATCACTCTTTGGTATACAATTATCTTGCTCTTTAATTAACATTTTAGCCTCTTAAAATAAAAACTGAAAGATGCATCTCTTTAGAGAATAAGTCAAGAATTAAAAACATAGTTTGAAGAATAATTTGTTATTCTTAAAACACAGTTTAAAGATGTTATGTACAACTATAATGCACCAATAAAAGCAAAAAAAATAGTTAAGTAAATCTTTTAAAAAGAGGAAGATTATCAATTAAAAAACTAAAGATGTGGGAAAGTAACAGAAAAGTACAACTATATTTATAGAAACATAGCTTTTTAAATTTATTTATAAGTGCTTTTGGATACTATGATAAACTATGTGTAATTCCTCAGAGAGTTTTAGGTGCATGGTTAGTAATAACAGACTATAGCAATGGTTCCCAAATTGAGGAGTATGTAAAATCCTTTGGGGAACTTGATGAATAATTTCAAGTCATATCTCAAGATTATTTTTTCCAGTAGGCCTAAGATGACCTCAGGAATTTTCATTTGAATTCATAAAAATCTGTTCAAAATTTGATGCTGCTGGTCTAGGGACCACACTCTGAGAACTCTTTGGTATACATTGAACTGTGAGATTAACCACTATATATTTAATTCCAACCTAAATAATTAGATTATTTCTAATCTTAAACTTACTTTGTCTTGGCTTGAAAATTAACCTATACTCATTTTTAGAAAATTTAATATTTCATAAGACACTATATATAAATTTATAATGCCATCAACATACCTTTGCACATTGGCTTTCCTATCCATTTGCCATTAATACATGTTATAGTATTGGACCCTTCCACTTGGTAAAATTCTGGACATCTGTAAGTCACTTGATCTCCTGACTTATATGATTCTTTCCTTTCTCCTAAAAGCGTGGCATCATCAAAGTTGGGTAAATTAAAACAATCTGTTCCTGAAAGAAAAAAAACATGTATTTGTTCACTAAATTAAAAAATATGTAATATTTAATAGTAATATTCTAAAATAATACTTAGCTACCTATAGAACCAATGAATAATGAATAATATACTTCTTACACCTTGGCAAAATATGATGTTTTGACTTCAATTGAACTGTTCTAAATTTATCAAACATATAAGATAGGAATGATGCTTGAAGAAATATTAGTAGTTCTAATGCTTTAGATCAGATTTTTACATTCAAATTATTTTTTTGCCCACACTTGCCACATGTAAATTTATGTATTTCTACTTTTGGCTTCTGCAAATGTGAATTACTTACAATAATTATTTCAAAGTTTTATGAAATATGTATTTTGTTGTGAGATTGGTGATGAACTGAGCATGAGATGGATGAGTAGGGGCCAGTTTTTCTAGGAACAGAGAGAGATAAAAATTCTGAGAATGTACATTAGAGGATGCTAAATGTTCACACAAAATGATGTGACAATGAAACAATTTGGCTCTTACTGTCAAACATTTTTTAATTACTAGGTTATAATTCTCTGCCAGACTCAAGAAACTTCAGGTACCTTGTAAAATTCTAGAATAACAGCTTACTTTTTTATTTGTACCACTTATACTTTGAATGACGGAATCTATCACACATATTATAAAATTAAATACACTGTACTTATGCATTCTGGTGGGGAAGACCATTTTCCTCCTAAACATTTTATAAATGCAGGTCCATCAATCCTAAAATCTTCAGAACAATTGTAAATAACTTCTTGTCCCTATGGGTAACTGTCTAACTCATGAGACACAACACCATTAGGAATGGAAGGTGGAGGTTCACAAGGAAGTCCTAAAAAATAAAATAATGAAAGAATGAATCCATGTTTTACAACTCAGAAATTCAATTTTATAGGTCAATTTTGATATTTCACAGTTTTTGAAAAGAAATAATAATAAATAAGCTATTATAAAGTCACAGAGAATGTGCATAAAGGCTTCTTAAGTCCACCTTTCTCATGTATGTCCACCTCTCATACTGTAAAAACATGAGCAAGAAATTGAAATAAAAAATGTTGATGCTTTTAAGAGATCACCAGAGCTTCTCTAATAAACCATGAGTGAAAACAGAAACATTGAATAAATTGATGAGATGGATTTACCAAGTATTGTAAGACATCAGAAGGAACACTGTAAGAAAAATATTTTAAAAATATTTAAAATCTTGTTTGCAAAGCAAACACTACAAGTTACATAAATTTAAATTCACTACATGTTATATTTTTTTAAAAAGAAATGCCAAATTAAAAACTGACTCTATAATGAACCAATAAAATTAATAAAAATAGGATTGATTCAATAATGCAATAGTATTTTAATGGTAAAGTATTTAAATGATTAAATACATATGATAATCTATATTATTCTATACCCTGACTTTGACAAAAGCATATTATATTCAATTATTTGTACTCTCAATTATTTAAGTATTTGTATTCTCAAATCAGAATTCGAGTTTTCATGCAGTCCTCACCTACACACTGAGGTGGAGGACTCCATTTGCCCATGTAGCATGTTATCTCATCTTCCTCAGAGGTTGTGAAACCATCTTCACAACTATAATTCAGTTTAGTGCCATGTGCATACTGTCTGGATTCAATTGCTTCTTTCCCTTCTTCTGAAGATCTAGATGGACTAATTCTTCCATGGTCTATGTCAGGTGGTTGAGAACATGAAAGTTTTTCTGTATGAAAAACAGAAATCAAAGGGTCAAAGATAAATAAAATGTTTAAATTAAAACTAAAATCAAATACTATTTAAGCCTGTCATCAAAACATCTATGCTATCCTCTTGCCCAATATCTCCCTTGATTTGTGTCTCTTATATTATATGAAAAATATTCATAAATAGGAATTTATCTGCTAGTTATATAATATCCCAAAGTGTTGTCCAATTTTGTTGACAGAAATGAAAGATGGTGACTGGTTTATGAACCTAGATCATAACTTACAGTTTTAGGATCAAGTGTAATAGATAGAGAAATAGAAAAGGTCCTCATCTTTTTCATTTACATAAAGCAGAGGGGATTATTAACTTCAACTGAAAGCATGTTATAAAGCAAATTGCACAGTACTGACCAACACAGCGTGGTATTGACTGCCATCTTCCATTTTTGCACACAATTTCTTCTGCTTCCTTAATCAGATAATTTTCTTTGCAAAGAACAGATACTTTTTCTCCATCCTGATACTTCACTGTGGTTTTCATATCTTCAGCATTGGGAATCTGAGGTGGAGGTGGGCAGAAGTTTATCTCCACTTCTAGAAAATATTAAAATTAGATTTCTTGAATAAAAAATAGTAATTTACATATATTAAAATACTTTACAAAAAATAGAAAATTCAATAACTATGTATCACAAAATGATGATGTAATTATGTTCCATATTTATATATGTTATACTTTTCAATTTGGATGGCAGTTTAATATTACCTATTTTGATGGTCCTCCCATTTCTTCTTTTTTAAGCAAACTTATTTATTTACAAGAAACTTATTATTTGTAATCTTTAGATAATCTTAACTGATTAATACATTTTTAATCACAAGTATTAAATAAAGTATGCAATGAAGGTGATTTTAGAAATATACATGAACAAATGTATTGGGACTATAATAAAACCCTTTTGAAATCTACCAACAGAAGCTGATTAACAAGAGTAAAAATTTGCAGTCAGTTAACAAACAATTTGTATTGCTTCTAGATCATTAACCATAATTACAAATAATTTACAGTGTGCCATTTGAAGTTTCAACCTTCCTGAACTTACCATTTAGAAGCACACTCACATTGCCTAGGGGTATATAAATTGAGGGTATATATCCAGTTTAATGACTACACAGTTTAACTGTAGTTACACAATTAGTAGGGTATAAAATACCCCTTTGCAAACTTATATCTCAGTTTCCATAAAGCTAAATTCCTCAGATGTATCTTGATGGTTTATAATGTGAAGATGAACTATGTCCCTTTTGACTGGGGGAGGGCTCTGGATGAATCTGAAAGCAATTGGACTTCTGATTTCTTGAGCTTGCTTTCTCCTATTTTACTGTATTTTTTAGTTCATTAAAAGCCTTAGGCAAGTGTACACTAGGAAATACTGTAAATCTTTTCAAATGTGTGTTATGCTGTTAATAGCTCCTGGAGATAGTTTACTGAATAAACTTGATTCATGATTATTATTTACTCCAAGGTTTCTGTTTTTGTTTAAGGCAATATAATCACATTTTATCAATAATGTTTTCTAATTTCTATTCTTAAATATTTTGACATATTTCTCAATGTTTTCATTATATATTTTCATAAATTTATTTTCCTCAATTATTAATAATGTTTAATTATTCTTCCTATTTTCCTTAAGTATGTTCTTTTTTGGCTTCTAGATTGTTTTATATATTGCTTTTATTTTGTTCTTTGTTTTCTAATGTATGTTTTAATGCTATAAGTATATCTGTATTAAATCTGTTCCATAGATTTCAGTTTATACTACAATTACTGTCATTTAATTTAGAGTAATTTTTGGTAGTAAATAATTGATAATGAAGTTGTTTGTTTGTTTTCCAATTTTCCAAATTTGCAAGATGAGCATTCAAGATATCTAGTTAGCACTTTCATTACTTTAATTTTTACTTTTAGTTTAGAGAAAATACTTTAGGAAGTTGATTATTTAAAATTCATCTAGATTTCCTTTATCACACAGATATGATTAGTTTTTTAATGACCTGGCTACCTTAAAAGTAGATAGTGTATACCTTAGGATAAGTGTCTAAAAACTTGGAAATAAATATTTTATAACTATAAAAGGGTTACTTCACAAGTCCAAACAAATGTTGAATATATGTCTAAAAACATCAAAATACCTAAAATATAGACAGAAATAAAGAAGAAAAAGGCAAATCCCTAATCCTACATATCAATATTGACACCATTCATGCTATGACTTACTGAAAAAATAGGTAAAGTTTTGAAACAATATGGATAAATTTGAAAACCACTATTCACTTTAACCTTATATTACAACTAGAATATATGCATATTTTAAAAAAAATATTTATTTTTTAGTTGTAGTTGAACACAATATCTTTATTTTATTTATTTATTTTTTTATGTGATGCTGAGCATCGAACCCAGGGCCTCACACACAAGTGCTCTACTGCTGAGCCACAACCCCAGTCCCATATATGCATATTTTTATGTGAAAATGGAGCTATAAATAAAATAGAGAACATACAGTCGAATTTTTTTAAAAAAAAAATCATAGTATTGAAATATTGCATAGTTTCCTGAGAACAGAATTAAATAACTACACAGTCTGATAAGAATAAGTTATCTACAGAAAATAAATATTTGGAAATGAAAGAGCACACTTCAAAATAATAATTGTTGATCTAAAGGACAAATCACAAGGAAAATCAGAATATATTTCAAAGGGAATACAAATTAAATATAAATTATATATAATATATATACATAATTTGAGTTTATAAATAAATACATTTTAAATAAAATAAAATACATAGTTAGATATTCATATACATATTTATATGTCTAACTGTGGGACACAGCTAAGGCAGGTCTTTAAAAAGTGGAAATTTGAAGTTTTTATTTCAAATGTATGATGATTGAAATTCAGACATTAATTACTAACTTAAAATGGTAGCAGTGGTCTATGAATTTAGCTCAGTCATAAAATGCTTGCCTAGTGATGGAGGTGCAAGGCCCTGGATTATATCCCCAACACCATGCACAGAAAAAAATGAATAAAATAAAGGTGAATGGTAATAATAAAATTAAACTCAAAGTCTTTAGAAGGAAGAAAACAATAAACAGAAAATTGACAAAATTAAAAAGAGAGAAGAGAGAAAGTTAGCAAAGCCTAAATTTGAAACTTTAAAAATCTAAATCTGAATGAGAGAAAACGGATAAAATAGGGTGTTAAAGTTGGTTACTAAAATTATTAATAAAATTGAAAAAAAAAACTGTTATGATTTGGCCCCAAACTTCCTATGTTGATGCAGAAATGTTCAGAGGTGAAATGATATGTGACAGCTCTATCCTAATCAAACCATTCCAGTTTGAGTGGACTAAATGGTAACTGTAGAAAGGTGGGGGAGGTGTGTCACTAGGAATATGCCCTAAAAGGATGTTCACCATCCCTGTGGCTCCCCATTCTTTGCTTCCAAGCTATCATGATTTAAGCAATTCTCCTCTGATATGATACCCTGCCTCATCTCAGGCTCAGAGCAATGGATTTGGCCAACCATGAACTGAACCTCTGAAACTGTGAGCCCCAAATAAACTTTTCCTTCCCTAAGCTGTTCTCAGGTATTTTCATCACAGCAATGAAAAGCTGACTAACAGAAAAATGATAAAGAAACACGATAGAGGACAGCATATCAAGAATGTAACAAAGGAGTGACAGATCAGGAATCCTCAATCCTCCTTTTCTCCATAGACACTGGTCAACAATACATGAACCAATTCTCTTTGAGAGAAATCTACAAAGTGGTTGAAAGGCTCTTAATGCCAGGTGAGCCCTAAACAAATGCATCAAAGCCAGTAGGAAAATTCATGTCTTTCCATACCTCTCCCCCAGCACAGAGCTACACAATTGATAATAAAGTCCAGTTTCCAGACTTTTATTGGGCAAAGAAAGGAAGAGTGGAGCTTGTGTCAAATGCTCTGAATTTTCTGAAATTTTGTGTCAATTGTCTCAAAGTCATGATGCGATGGAATATACTTCAAATGCTCAAAGACATGCCCCCAGTGATGTGCCTCCTCCAGTCATATCTTACCTGTTTTTAGTCACATGCCTATATAAATTCTTTTTAAGCTGGAAGTATAGTACAGTACTTTTAGTCAGTAGTTTTTTCATATTAATAATCCATCAAATGGATTAATCCACTGATTAGATTACAGCTCTCATTACCTAATCATATCACCTCTGAACATTCCTGCATTTCACACACATGAGTTTTTTTTGGGACAACTTATCTAAAACATAAAAATAACCAATAAGCCAAAGAAGAAATCAAAAGAAAATTTAGATAGTATCTTGAGACACATGGAAATGAAAATATAACTTGCCCAAACATACAATTCAGCACAGTAGAACTGAGAATTACATCACATCATGTACGAGTAGAGTTTTTCCTCAAGAATGAAAGATTTAAGGGCTGCAGTTGTGGCTCAGAGGCAGAGCACTCGCCTAGCATACGTGAGGCACTGGGTTCAATCCTCAGCACCATATAAAAATAAAATATGTATCCATCTACAACTAAAAAGCATAAATGTTTTTTAAAAAGAATGAAAGATTTAAGATTTTTATATGTATGTGTGCACACAAACATGTAAAATTCACTGTATTATCAATAAAGAAAATGTATTTAGCATTTATTCAACACCCCCCAATGATCAAAATTTCTCAGCTAACTAGGAACAGAAAGAAACCCCCTCAATTTGATAAACAGCACCTATGTAAATCCCAAAATAACATGACACTTATGGTAAAATATTGAATGAAGAGTGCTGAAATAAATCAATACTTTCATAGTAATGGATTCTTTTTCATACATATTGCTTGAACAACTGGCTATCCATACAGAGAAAAAAAACAACTGCTACTTAATCTTGTACTCAAAATTAATATAAGGTGATAAAACTAAATTCTAGTACTGTAAAGCTATAAAGCTTCAGGAAGAAAATGTAAAAGAACATGTGTTCTTCATTGCATGTAAATTGTTTCCTTTTAAAAAAATTATCTCAACATATATTATATATAATCAGAGATACGATAAATTATGATATAATTGTGTATTAAGAATTTTAATGCAAACATAAATAAATAAATAAATATTACCAAAATAAAATAGAAAAAGAAAATTATCAAGTTAAAATATATGCCTTACATTTCTTTTTTAAATTGGTATGGCCATACTTCCTATATATTGGTATGGCAGAATTTCAAAACTATTGAAGCTAGTCCTTATAATCACAGAGAAAAAGATATAAAAAACTGAAAGACTAGAATGCTCTTTGCTATTCAATTGGAATTGCAAGTGTCAGTACAACCCAGAATTTTCAAGGCAGATAGAGACAAAAATTACCTTCCAACTTCAAAAGAAATTATATCAACACATAGCTAAATTTTTAAAAAACACAAAATACTACTTCTATAAGTGAGGAAAAATATAATGAATTTTAGAAAACATTGTACACAAGAACTTACTTGTGCAGGTTGGTTCAGGGTCCCATTGTCCATTGACACAGATTGAATGTTTCTGCTCCAACTTTCCCCTACATGAGTAACTGAAGTTAAAATTATGATTATATTCATTTTTATCTGATTGATTTGCTTCATTTGCAGTTAGTCTTGGTGCTTGACACTTCTCAAGTTGATCTGTTGCTATAAAATGAAAATATTTCCATGAAAAGACCAATTATAAGAATCAAGTCAATATAAAGTAGCTGTACAGTCAATGTCAAATGAAATTTTGATTTGTGCCTTTAAATCCTATCAACCAAATTATTCCTGGTCACCACTGCATGAGATGGCATTTATGTCCTATCTTTGAACTATTATAGATAATACCTGTCATAAAGATATTTTGTACTTTGGTAACTGAAAGAGCACAAGAGACTCATTTTCTCAGAAGATTTGCATACTAAATAGTTATCAAAGAACTAAATTTGGAAAATATTTTAAAAACACTAGATTTGGTCCCATATTTGAAACCTGTGCAAAAGATTCATATTCATTTGTTTTCCTAATTGCAACCACCACTATATTATCTATAATCTAGAATCCTTAAATATTAAAATAAAAACATCATCTATGGAAATGTAATATAACAAGTTGTTCATTTAAACATATTTTTGAGAGTAGTAACATAATATAATAAAATCTATCTAAAATATATTTTATAGGACATGAATAGTTAAGCAGATTTGTTATATGATCCGAGAGAGAGAGGAAATACTTGGAATAAGAAATTGTGTGCTTTCATTAGAAGTGTACCTTGGTGGTAGAGGCTTGCCTGTCATTTCCAGGCTCTAAGTTCAATCCCTACATCATAAAAAGAAAAAGTAAAAAAGAAATCAGGTGCTTTAAAATCATAATCTCTCTTTTTCCATTCTTAGAGTCTTTAAGAAATTATTATGTATACCAGATCATACTATAATCAAATAATATTATAATACCATAACAACAAAATTTTGCTGACTTTGTTATGAGTTCAATAAGTACTACAGAAGCTTTCAATGTACCATATATTTCAATAACTCAGGGAAGATGAGAGTTCTTTTTGAAAATGATAAAATGTCTGTATTGGTCTCTGTAAATATTTGTTATTAACAATTTGAAAAGCAGAGTCAAGTGAGGATAAACAGAGCAAAGAAAAATCAGTAACTACCAAAGCACAGTAAGTTTGTAAACCAATCTTTAAAACCAAAACAATGAAATGGGAAATTTAAAAATACATGAGGTACTTGAGAATTAGTCTCATCCTTGGGGTTGGTCCACAGTGTTGAGAAAGGAAAAACAAGAGGTAGAAACTAAAGGAACATCTTTGGTCAAGGGAAACTGTTTGTGCCCTGGATTTGATCGGTTTCTGAAAGGATTTCTTTGGTTTTGGGAGTAAATAAATATATTGAGAAGCATGAAAAGCTAGAGTGGTGGAAAGTACAAAATGAATATTGAAAGGGTAGAATTATAGACCAAACTATGAGAGCTGGAAGGACTTATATGAAGCAGACTATAGGCAGTAAGCAGAAGATGACTCACAGGATGAAAAACTCTGAGATCAGAAGAAATAATAATTGTAGCACAACTTTGAGTTTAATTAAAATGAAAAGTTGAGAGTTTCTCATGCCTAATATTAGTTTTCCTCCCATATGAAATCAGATAAAACCATTTGTGTATGAAAAAGGACAAGGATAAGGTGAGGTCCAAAAGGATTGAAGACACTTTATTCACAGAAATGTGTTTAGCAGAAAATGTTAATAATCAACATAATTTATTGTTTCATTTGACAAAAACTTAATAAATGCTTCTGTATGTCAATCCATCTTAATGTCATGAGAACAAAACAAAGGTAATTCCTGTTCTGGAGGAACTCTACTCTGTTCTGAGATTAATTATGTCTAGAAATCCAATGAATAAATAAGACTGGATACCCAGGACAGACTTAAAATGAAGGACCCAGGGAAATCTAGGAAAGAACTCAGTCTAAGAGAAAAGTGAAGAACCTTTCCTTTGGTCATCAAAGGCTTGATCACCAACAGGGAAAGTGTGAAATCAATCAGTGATATTTGATTCCTGGCCCAACACCAGATATGTAATGTTGCTAAGTTACTACTAACACCTGTGCTGCAGCTCATGAACTTCAGCTTGCTAACTTTGAAACTGAGAATTTATCCTTGTCAGAATCTCTGACAGAGAAAGATTCTTATAGGAAAAGCTAGTAACAAGTGGGTATTTTGTGGACTTTATTTGTTTTCCAGGGCTTGAAAGACAGAGTGCCATATAGAACAACAACAATATCTATGTAAAATACTTATATTTTTTGGAAAGGAATATTCACATTTTAATCGTGATTAAGTAAAATCTAGCTTTACATTTATAAGGTAAATAATATTAATAGGGATAGAAACATTAATAAATTCTATCACTACTTTTATTTATTTCTTCTGGAAACTCATATTAAATGCTGAGCAATAAAATTCATTATAGTTAAGACTAGACTTTTTTCAAGAATATCTCTAATTTTATGAATAGATTGCAAATATCTTTTCCATAAAACTTAAACTTCATTAAGTGTGAATTTGAGGAGGGCAGTCTTACCAACACACAGAGGAAGTTGGGTCCACATTCCACTAATACATGTAATTGATCTGTCTCCAATCATTGTAAAGGTTTCTGTACAATTGAACTCCACTGAATCCCCATGGTGATAAGGAGGGTCAGAAGGCTGGGCAAAGCCATGGTCAAGTTCAGGTATAGCGCCACATGTTCTCTCCTCCTCTATGTAAATTTCACAAATACATGTTGATAATGAAGACACAGTATGTATGTTTAAATAAATACAAAAATATTTCAGTTTAAATTTAGTATTTTTAATATATTACCAATACATTTTGGCAAGGTTGTCCACGTTCCATCAACACATTGAATTTTATTAGGTCCCTTCATCAAAAATCTAGGATTGCAATTGTATTCTACTACTACATTGTGTCCATATTCTTCTTTCTTTGTTTCTTTAACTTCCTCATTGAATAGTGGAGGAGGTGGACCACATGACTGTACTTGATCTATAGTAGAAACAATGGTTAATGGTTAAATAGTCTATCTTGCACGTAAAAAAATCCAGAAAAATGGAGAGAATTCTTTTTTAATTGATTATTTTTTCATATGATTAATTGTAAAATTCTTAATTAAAAATAAATTTTTATATTATATTCATATTTCCAAGTTGGATTAATTCTATTATAGTAACATTGGAAATATTTTAAAGCTTTGAATATTTTCAGTGATGTAGATATTTTGAAGATACATACAAACTGTTAGCAAATGTGGTTGTGTAAATTATATTAATTTTTAATTCTATAGTAACATTTTATCATAATTTTTTGAGAAAGTATCATCAATGAGACAAGCATTTGATCAACATCTTTAACTGATTTTCTAATGTACTCCATTGAATTAACTATAAACTGTTTAAATATTGTTTAGATATACTCTATGAAACTTGAGAGAAGTCTTGTACTATATAAAATGTCCAGTATTAATGGTAGCAGTGTAGGAAAAATGGAAAGTAACAAAGTAAATCTCTCTAGTCTCAGGCACCATATTTGTATGTATGAATACTCCCAATACATATTTCAAGAAATAATTGGTGATTAAATTCTTAAATAAACTAGTTGTGCTTTCTGCCACATAGCACATATCAACAACTTCATTAATTAGATTACAGATACAGTGGAAGCCAATAAAAAATTAATAGAAGAAAGAAAAAAGGTTTATATTCAATATTCTAATCATCATATTTACAACAGAAAGATAAATATGCACCTTTACATATTGGGATATCCGGGGAACATCCAAAATGGTAGCATTGTACTGAATCTGGTCCAACTCTTGTAAGTCCTGATCGGCAGGAAAATTTCAACAAATCTCCAACTTTATATTTATCTTTCTTGGGATCAGCCATTAAGAATTTTCCCATTTTGGGAATCCTGCATTCCCTTTCTAAAATAAAAAAATAAAATAATTTAATAAGAATATATAATTAATCGTTGACAAATTACATTTTACATTGTCATTTTAAAATGAGGTAGGTGTTCAGTGATGCATATACAGGACAGTATCAGAAAAATCCTCTTCCTGGAAAAAAATGTTACAGATTAGTTTTATTCACTGCCTAAATTTACTCATCTAGGACTCTGAGAAATATGGTGATATTGAATGGCAATATATCTGTCCTGAAATTTAACTTGCAAATTGAACTAGTTTTCACTGAATCTGGCTTATTATTGATATTTGTAAAATTTAATGTCATATTTTTGTACCCTTAAAACATGGAATTATTCTCATATTAAATCAACCTGTTTTGTATAAATTTTAAATGGTACATTTTTTAAAAAACTGGCTTTTCTGTTTAATATAATTGAGAAAATAGATTATATTAAAAAGCATCTCTAATGTATTTGAAGTTAGAGTAACATTAAAAAATTATATAATTAATATATTACAAATAAAGAAAACAAACTAAGAAATAGTTCAAAGTCAAACTGATAGGTGTCTTGAATCCTTACATTAATATTCAATTATTTTATTATAATTTTTATTAATGATTATTAATTATTTTAAGTCAAATGTGGAATACTGTATAAAATTCTCTCACATTTTTTAATTTTTTAAAAGTAGGTAACACTAGCAAATAACATTGAAAAATCATTTTTCTTATTTGGAATACCTCTTCCTTACAAATTCATAAAATTAAAGGCTGCAATTATAAAATTAGAACCATGGTAGAAAGAAAATGCATACTATCGAAATTCAAGTACCAAAACATTTATAAATTTAAATGTACAATAAAAACTATTTTTAAGAATAATGCTTCAAAAACTAAAAGTTTTTTCTGTGGGGCTGGGGATGCAGCTCATGCTTAGCAGGTGTGAGGACCTGGAATCAATCCCCAGAACCCCAATTAATTTTGTAATTCTTTTGAGTATTGCAGATTACTTTAGGAAAAAACTACACTTGAATGAGAGTCACTGGTATTCCACTCCTTGAATTATATTAAAATCGTCTACATTAAAGTCATTTTGTCTTTGGAGGGGGTTTCAAGATGGCAGACTAGAGAAGCCACTCTTGTGGCTGCCCAAGGCATGAAACCAAGAAAGCAGACAGGTAGCTTCTTAGCAAGGTGGGTGTACAAAAAAAATAAAACAAAAAAGGTGGGGGGAGGCTTTATTGGAATTTAATTGCTGGACATTCAAGGCAGATCAGGGACTCAGAGGTGGTATAAAATAAAATAAGGAAGAAATCCCCAGCTCCACAGCCACTACCACAACTGGAAGAACCAGCCACAGTGGTCCCTCCATGACCAAAGTGGAGTGATAAAGGAATTAAAGGAGCCCACATTTGGGGTAGACTTGAGGCTTATCTAGATATAGAAAGTTTAGAGATCAAAGACACTGCCCAACTAAACTGAATGGGGTGCTTCACAGTATGCTTGTGTGGGTAAGAAGCCACCATCTCTCCAGACTTTATGCAGAGGACAGAGGAAAGAACCATTTTGCAGCCATGGTGTGGTGGCCAGTACCCAGGAGAGCTGATTCCTGAAAAACCCGAGTTTGTCCCAAAATACAGGCCTAGAAAACCCACACTCATGACATAAAGTGTGTCTAAGTGACTAGGAGAAAATCAAATGTAGAGAGAGGTTTACACAGAGGAGAACTGGTTGTGGAAACCCAATTGGCTTTCCCCCTCTCCCTCTAAACATGCTGCTTTCAGAACCAACTAGAAGAAACATGCCTAGCTAGGAATTCAAAAGGGTGAGGTGGGAGAGAGTGGGTTTGGAGACTGAACCCAAGACCAGGAAGCATGGAATCAACAGGTGATGTAGTGGACTTAATATTGGCTTCTCACCCACATGAGTGGAACCCAGGGGAGATCCCTGGGGTGCAGTCTTCCAACATGGATTGACGATTGCTGATCCCTGGAGGTGCATGATTTAAAGTCTCCAGACCAATTGGCATTCAGTGAAGAACCTAGAGACCCACCTAAATCTAAAGCCCGCCTTCAGGAGTTCCACCTATGGGATTACCTCTCTCTCCCCAGCAATCCCACCTAACACTGCTAAGAAGGGAAGCTAAGAATCCTTTGAACTCCAGCAAACACAATTGTTAATTTTTCTTTTTTTTTTCAATAGTTAAAATAATACATCTTTATTATATACTAACAACATTATTATTTTCTTTTTTTTATTATTAGTTGTTCAAAACATTACAAAGCTCTTGACATATCATATTTCATACATTTGATTCAAGCAGATTATGAACTCCCATCTTTAATTCATCAAGATCTTTTTTTTCCCTTTTTTTCTTTGTTAAATTGTGACCTTGAGTTATTCATGGACATTTATACATATTCATATTTGTTGTTTTTTTCCTCATTTATAACATTTTTGAAACCAGTTACTTTTCATGGATCAGTATTTTGAGGACTAGGATGTTTGATTACTATATTTCAGTTTTGTTTTGTATTCTTTTAATTTTGTTTTTAATTTTAAAAATTTTTACCTTATATATGTATTTTTTCTCACTTATCTGTTTCTTTTTATTTTCTTTCTCTCTTTTCTTCTGCTAACAGCCAATCTCCATTGTCCTCCCTTCCACTCTTCCTTTAAATTTTTACTTCTATCTTCTCTCCTCCTCCCTCATAATCATCATATCCCACATCACTTTTGTTCTCTCCAGTCTACTATTTGAAATTGTAAACCCTTTTGCAAACATACTGTTTTTACTGTGGGCAATAATTGATCATATAATTTCTGTTTATTGTGACATTTAGCATTGTAGATGTCATAATAGGAACTGTCTGATTTAAAGCTATATATTGTTTGCATTGGTTATTGTGATTATTTGTTCCCATTTAAACAGTGAGGTACTGGAAACCTTCAGGGACACTACAAGTTCACAAGGCAGAAACTCTGCTGCCTCAGAGCCATATTGTCCCATGGGTAGATACATAAACAACATGAAAAATCAAGGGGAACAAATAGCCCCAAACAAACCAAGGTACTTCAATAACAGAATCCATCAACACCACAGTAGAAGAAATGTCAGAGAAGGAATTTAGAAAATATATAGTTAAACTGATCTGCAAAGCAAAGACAGTATAAGAAGTAAAATCAGAAAGAAAATAAGGAAGTAAAAGATCATTTCAAAAAAAGAGAGATTCTGAAAAAAAAAAATCAAGCAGAAATCCTCCAAATGAAGGAATCAATAAACCAATTTAAAAATTCAATGGAAAGCATCATGAGCATTTTAGACCACTTGGAAGACAGAGTTTCAGGCAATGAAGACAAAATATATAATCTTAAAAATAAAGTTGACTGTGGAGAAAGATGTTAAGATACCCTGAACATAACTTCCAAGAAATATGAGATAACTTGAAAATTTAAAATTTATTGGGATAGATAAAAGCTCAGAGATACAAACCAAAGGAATGCACAATCTCTTCAATGCAATATTAGAAAATTTCCCAAACTTAAAAGTTCTTTTGTGTGTGTATATTTATTTTATGTTGTTTTATATAAATTCTATATTTCATCATATTATAGAAAGCATTGCCCTTAACAAGAAAAAAATGATTTTGACTGTTGAGTACTATCAAACTGCTATATCTATACAGAGATAGTAACTAAATGTGTGATTTAAAGAGAAGTGTGAATGGACAAACCCTGGATGAGAAATACTTGTCTTTGTCTAATAGTTCAAATCATATATTTTAGTGCTGATGAACAGAAATGTTAGTATAGATATTTTTACTCTAAGGTGTTTACTACTTTAAGATTTCTGTAAGTCTGTTTTGATTAAGTGGTTTAGGATAATAATGTAAACATCTCCCCATAGACAAGAACTCCCAGTACATTTGAAATAAAGTTGTATATCTGTCAATCTGTGTGCAGTTTTATGCTACATGGCTGAGGCAAAAATACTAAGCTGTCATTTATTCACTCAATATATGGAGACTTACATCTCCTGGAAATGTGATTATTAGTCTTCATAAAATTCGCAATGAAAAGCTACTTTGACTGAATTCGTTTCTATCGCTATATCTCAGTCACTCTTACTTTCTCTTTTCTTCTGCACATCTTCACATTTTCCATGTCTAGTGACAGTGGAAAAGCAATGAGAATCATATATTCATAACTCTCATTCAGTGCTGGAGATTGAATCCAGGGCTTTGGCTGGGTAAGCACTCCAGCACTAAGCTAATGCACCAGCCTTTTTTGAAGATGGACACTTAGTATTGTAAAAGCTTCTGGCTGCACACAGCATGTATCTGCTTATAATCACATACATAAAACTATTTTTATTAATTGGTTTATTATGTGCCTTAATTCATTGGATTTTGGATTGATTCTCTGATACTGCAATGAAAAATCCAGAAAGCAGAACTGAGTTTGTGGTTTTTTTTTTTTGTTTTTTTTTTTTTATCATTTTCCCCTAACTTATAAAAGAAATTGCTTGATATCCCAAATGGATTAAATTTTAGTGGATGCTCAATCCTGCCAATCAAGTCTCAAGATGTGGTATCTTCTACTACCATTTAAATTTAAGCCTTTGAATATTACAACGGTGTTCCTCATCCTCTTTCCCTCATGCACTATTCAATCTCAATGCCCTTGTCTCATACTTCAAAATACAATAGAATCATCAGTTTCTGATTCTTTTCAGCATTAGATTTACACACCCATGTTCTTTACTTCCTCCTGTTACAAAATTGGATGGTCTTATTGGCAACCCTTACCAGTATTTCCAATAGGAGCCCCATATTGCCAAATCCACCACATTTTTATAGTCTTCTAATTGGACATATCAAAGAAACTACAATAATGTAATTAGATTTCCTTGGCTGCATTGCATGACAGAAATATGGCAAAAAAAGTTACATGGACTATTTAGCCTACTAACCAAAACAATCCTTTGTATACGGCCTACAAGAGGCATTAATTTAACTCACTGCTTTAAAAATAGATTATTATCTTTAATGTTGAAAATACTCCTTCCTCCCAGTTTGTTAAATCAGGAGGACCATCATGATTTCATGCTGTTCTTTAAAAATATAGGTAATTCACATAGGTAATTCAAATTTCTCAAAATTAAACACATGCCGATTTATTTTTTTATATTGAAAACAAAAAACAAAAATTTCTGAGACAGTACTTACCATAACATGTGGGTATATGTGACCATCCATTGTCCTGACATATTATGGATCCTTTGGCACGCTTGAATCTGTTTTCAAACCCAACATTACATTCATAGTCCAACTTGTCATTGAGTTTAAACCACGTGGCGTTACTTTTGGTTTTAGCATTCTCAAATGCTGGCATATCACAAGATTCTAATGCATAATAAAATTGAGGATTTTATTTCTATTGTAATTTAAATGACAATACTAGTAAATCTCACCCCAAGAACACAGACTTTATAAGTAAATATGTGATTAGAATTAAGTACTGTACAAAAATAGCCTAAGACCAATGATAAGTCATTTTTCTGAAAGTTACAATAAATTAAAAATGTTCCTTCATAACCTTTTTCTGATTGCTTAAACTCTCTGAAAAGTTTACTTTAAAAACTTTTTAAAATTCTATTTTATTTAAGCATTTACCTTATGCTAGTAATAAAATAGTAATAAATGCTAGTAATAGAATAAATATGTATTACTTGTTTTAGAAGACTGGAATGGCATTTTGAGAATTAAGATGTCAGACTTATTAGTAGTTGTGACATAATAGAAGAAATGTGGATTGATTAACAAAATATTAATGTATTTTAAATAAGATTTTCTATTTCTTAATAAGAAAGTTTCATAATGGGTTATTTATCAGAATTTAGCATATGATGAGTTTTATAAGGCAGCAATTTGTATCATTTTTTAGCTAGATGCTGTAAGCATAGAAATTGTAAAATAAGGAATAGAAATTAAGAAGTAAGAATGAATATCTTAGTCGTGTCATTTAAAGTATGTTAAGTATTGCTTGCAAAATATTACTGAATAACTTTGAGTTTAATAAGATAAACAGAAATAATCATTCCTAGAAAATCTTCATTAACCTTGGGTATTATAGCAGGAAAATCTTTCAACATAGCAAAAACTGGTATCATCTTGAAACACTCCCTCCTTTCAAATACCTAGATGTTTATGCAGATGTTTAAGGGGGGAGGTTTTTCAGAAGTAGACCTATCTTACAATGTCAAACATATAAGTTATAAAGGTTAAAATATTCTGAGGTTATATACCAAGGCTCCATATTTTCACTAAGAACATTACTTTTATGTCTGGGATCGAAGTCTTTGATATAAGAGGTTGACCACCTAAAACACAGTTATACCTAACAGTGACAAAGATCTCAGCTAAAATAAATGAGTCAGCACCAGAATACACATGAAGCTCTCTGAGTCACTTCTAAATCATAGTATTCTTTAAAATGTCTGTCAGGGGAGGAAAGATGTACTTATGTTCTACCATACTAGCAATTCTGAGAAAAAAAAAATGACGACTTATACTTTTCATCAAATGTTTTTATTTGCCTATTAAAATGAAACATAGTTACATCAAGAAAGAATAAAGTTAAACTTTTGTATATCATCAGGATAATGATACTAATATAACAAACCACTTACTAACACAGGAGGGTTGAGCTGACCATCCATCTTGGAGGCAGGTAATTGATCCCGATGTGTTACCATCTTCAGTTACATAGCCTGGTTTGCACTTATATTGTGTTACTTTATTTAGATTATATATAAAGTCAGATTCAGAAAGAAACCCATTCTTAATTTCTATATCATTTTTTGAACATGTTTCTAGAAGGGAACAGGATAAGGAAAAGACAAGCACATGTAATATAATTATATAAAGACTCTAATAATATGACAGTGCAAAAAATAATGAGCCATTTGTGTCTAAATATCTGGAATAATTATTAATCATCCAGGTTATTGTGCTACAGAAATTAAGCAATGAGTTTCCAAAGATATTAAATAAAGGTCCTTTATGAAATGTTTTCCTTTGGTAAGAAGGTTAGAATTAAACATTTATAATCCTTTCTGAGAAATTATAAGAAGTTTCAATAAAATTAATTACAATAATGTAATTCTAATTACAATAATGTAATTAGATTTCCTTGGATGCATTACATGATAGAAGTATGGCAAAAAAAAGGTCACATGGACTATTTAGCCTACTAACCAAAACAATCCTTTGTATACGGCCTACAAGAGGCATTAATTTAACTCTCTGCTTTAAAAATAGATTATTATCTTTAATGTTGAAAATACTCTTTCCTCCCAGTTTGTTAAATCAAAAGTAACATTATGATTTCATGTTGTTCTTTAAAAATATCTCTAGTAATTCAAATTTTTAAAAATTAAACATATGAAGATTTATTTTTTATATTGAAAACAAAAAACAAACAAATTTAGCTAAAGGATTTAGGGGATGAATGAATCCAGGATCCGACAGCATGCCATAACTCCATAGGCAATGTGTTTATTTTCCCTTAGGACTTGCTTTAAATCTGAAAATAATCTGAAAATACCCAAGCCTCATCTAGCCAATTGGGGTTCCTGAAATCAAGTAATGATCTTAAAGAATCTGTCAGCATAGTTACTACTGGCTCCAAGAATTTAAAATGTCATCATAATTGTGTGCTTAAAACATAATGGATGCATAGAGTTCAAAGAAGATAACAAAGAGCAACATATTTCTTGATGTCCTCAGGCTAAAATGATGATTCCTCAAATTACATATAACTTAACTTGAAACTAAAAGTTGACATCTGTCAGTTATTAGGTTTCTTCCCATAATAAAGCTTCATGTGTATATAGATTAAATAGGAAACAAAAATAAAAAAACATTAAATATGTTTGACTGAATGATAATAAAAACATTAAATAAAACATAAACTAACACTTAAGTAGTGCTGAAAGGGAAATTTAGCATTAAATAGCTATAATTCCATTATTAAAGAATAAAAATCAATAATTTGTTCACTTTAAGAAATTAGAAAGAAGCAAACAAAAGCCAACATGATTATCAATTCTGGGGAAATAAAATAGCAGAAATCAATTGGAAAACAAATGAGACAAAGTAAACAAGCAAGAGTGATTTTGTACAGAAATAAAACTGATGAAGACCAAGCAAGAATAATAAATGGAAACAGAGTTCCAGCCACAAATAATGAAGAAACTGAACTAATAGTTGAAATCGTTTTTGTTGCGGACTGGAATACAAGCAGCACCACCTGAGGACAATCTCAGAGATAAAACAGGAGGAGTTCTCCTGTAAACAGCAGACAGGAAGAATCCAAGCAAAAGATAGCAGTTTTGATAAACAAAGGAAACAATAATCAGTGTTTTAAAGGAGATTGAGGTCACAAGAATTTTTAGGATAGAAAACCAAAGAGGAAGAAATCATAGAGTGAAAGAACTACAAATCTGCACAGCAATCCCCTAAATCCTTTAGCTGAATGCTGACATGTTGTAGGACAAAATTCCATGACACTGGGCAACAAAGAATAACTACCAGAGGGAAGAAAACCACTGGAGAATAAGGTCAAAGATTCCAGAGCACTCACACATTGGGAGAAATTCAATTTTGAATGGTAAGAGTAGAAAGAGCCTTGGACTAGATCACTTAGTAAAGTCGCCTTATTAATATTCTGAATAAACTAGTCCCCGAGTAAAAGCTCCCTGAACCAGTGTTAATAACACTAAAACAGATAAAAATGTTCAAACAAACTTAGTTTTTCAAAGCAAAATTCAAAACTGGTGATCCAGGATGGGGATGTAGCATTTGCCTAACATTTGTGAGGCCCTGGGTTCAATCCCCAGTACTGCAAAGAATAAAAACAAAAACCAGGTAACTGTCCACGTCTCCAACCCCAAACACCAAGAAGTAATGACAAAGAAAAGCCTGTTTCTTCAGTCAGAAGATAGAAGGAAAGTGAAAGAAAAAACAGTTTTGTCAATATCTACTTCCCATCCCACATACACACCAAAACTATTTGGGTAATGTTCACTCTTCTCCATCCAAACATCAATGTACAAACTGTATCAAAATTCTGGAGTGCCACTGAAGCATTATGGAATGAATTGATGACACTAAATATCTGTACAGAAAGGATTAGGGTTCCACATCAATTACTTTAGCCTGGGGCGGGTGGGGGGCTGGAGTTGTGGCTCAGTGGTAACGTGCTTGCCTCACAAGCATGATGATTGGGTTCGATTCTCAGCACCACATACAAATAAATAAAATAAAGGTCCATCAATAACTAAAAAATATTTTTTTAAAAATTACTTTAGCCTCTATCTTAATACATTAGCAAAAGAAGAAAAAATTGAATATGAAGTGTGCAGACAAAAGGAAAAAACAAAGATTTGAACTAAAATAATAAAGCAGAAAAAAGAAATATTACATATAATATAGAATATATACACATTACATATTATGTTATATACACACACTATATATTAATACATGATATATTTATATATAACATATACACATAATATATATTTATTATATGTAATTTACATGATATATAGAATATACACATACATATACACATACACACATAAAAATTAGAAGCTGTTATTTTAGAAGGTCCCTAAAATTGATTAAACTTTTAAACAGATTTGTCAGGAAATAACAAAAGAAATAAAACAGAGAATATGCAAGTTGCCAATAATAGCAATGCTAGTAATGGCCTCACTAATTTTTATGTATATTAAAAGAACACAAAAGGAATATTTTGATTTAGGTCAATGAATATAACAACTTAGGTGAATTAATTAAGTCATTGAAAGCCACAGACTACCACAGCTCACTCAAGAAAAAATAATGACATTAAAAATATGAGTTATATATCTAACAAAATACAGATAGGATCTTTATGCTGAAACCACAAAACCAAGGTGTAAGGTTTCAAAGAAGGTATAACTAAATACAGATATATATTTATGAATTGAAACCCAATAATATTATATTGATAACCTATATATATGTATATATGTATTACATATACACATACATATATGTATATATATATGTGTATATAAAATATATATATATATATATATATATATATACACACACACATACATTGTATGTATGTATATCTCAATCTCAATAAAGAACCAAGCAGTATTTCATGTTTCTTTGTTTAGGGGGTGGGTACCGGTGATTGAACCACATCCCTCAGCCCTTTTTTATATTTTATTTAGAGACTGGATCTCACTGAATTACTTCGCACCTTGCTGTTGCTGAGGCTGGCTTTGAACTTGGAATCCTCCTGCCTCAGCCTCCTAAGCCACTGGGATTATAGGCATGAACCACTGTGCCTGTCAATATTTCTGAAAAAGCTGGTTCTAAAAGTTACATGAAAAGGCAAAGAGACTACAATATCAATACAATTCTTAAAAATGTTTGAGGAAATAGATGTGTTTAATCTAATTTAAATACGTATGGAAGTCTCACATTACCCCACTAATATGCACAATTTCTATGCTTTTATGTCTAAAAATTTTTAAAAGGAAAAAAGAAGGTAGAGGACTTATAAAGAATATTTTGTCTTATATAATGCAATAGTAATTAAAACAGTCAGTGATGTTGTGAAATTATAGAGTAATGAAAGAGAAGGTATAGTCCAGAACTTGATTTATATCATGGTCAATTACTATTTAACAAAGGATCGAAAGCAAAATTAAATCAGTGGAGGAAACATTGTCTTTTCAACAAATGTTACTGGAACAATCAGGCATTCAAAAGGACAATAACAAGTCTCCACATAAGCTCATACAAAAATTAACTCAAAAATTGAATCATCTACTAAAGGTGAAATGTGAACTTTGACAAAAGTATATGACCTTGGTTTCAGCAAAGAGATTGTGAATTGTACTCACAAAAAGACATGTTCCACAAATGAAAATTTTGATACCTTGAATGAAATTAAATATTAAACACTTTGCTCTATGAACTACACAGTTAACAAAGTGAACAACAAAGCTACAGATGGGACTAAAATATTTGCAGCATGTCTACCCAATAAAAGGGTATCCAGAATATATTAAGCAGTTTCAACATTTAGTAATAAAAAAACAACCCAAAGAAAAGTAGGCAAAAGCTTTTCAGAGTCTTCACCAAAGATGTGTAGATAGCAATTAAACATGGTAAAAGAAACAGCAGCATTAAAACAAATGCCAAATGTTTTCTCTAATATAAGGAGGCTGATTCATAGTGGGGTAGGGAGGGGGAGCATGGGAAGAATAGATGAACTCTAGATAGGGCAGAGGGGTAGGAGGGGAAGGGACAGGGCAGGGAGTTAGCAAGGATGGTGGGATGTGATAGACATCATTATCCAAAGTACATGTATGAAGACACAAATTGGTGTCAACATACTTTATATACAACCAGAGATATGAAAAATTGTGCTAAATATGTGTAATAAGAATTGTAATGCATTCTGCTGTCATTTTTTAAAAAATCAATTAAAAATAATAATTAAATGACTTTGACTTTGAAAAAAAAAAAAAAAGAGAGATACCACCACATATGAGTTAAAATGGACAATTTAATGGGAAATAAATCACTATTTCAAAGGGTGAAAAAGTAATATCTTCAAAAGCATCAGACAAAATAGCTCTAATAATTCATATCAAGTCATCAAAAAATGGTATTCTGTGATCCATTTGGCTAATTTTTATTATATTCAGTGACGATTTTAAAGGAAACTATGGACAAATAATACTTATGTAGAACATACTAATTTGTCTACTGCACTCAACTATATTTTAATTAATCTGCTTATTGTCACAATATGATTATGTGAGGTTTAGATTTAATTCAAATAAAAATGACTGTGATTCAATGATGACTAAATATATATTGGCAATAGTGACATCTCAATATGAATATCAACGTGAGATTGGTCAATTACATGACCACCATTGAGTCACTAAAAAACCAGAGCAAAGCACAGGATCCTGGAATTTGCAAAGAAATTCTTAACAATAATTTGAGCCAGATAAACCAGGGATATAAAAGAAAAAGAAAGAAAGAAAGAAAAAAAGAAAGAGAAAGAAAGAAATGTAAGGTAGAGAGAGGTAAAGTATAGAAGAAAGGAAATTTATTGAATGCTAGCTCTAAAACAAAAGCAAGAGACAAAAAATTTGAATTTTTTAATATTAGACAAAATTTCACGTCAAGAGCTGAGAAGATGGTGGGTGGGATCTAGGCACAAATTCCTAGTCTCTTCACAGCACAGAAAGGAGGCAGTGAATGAACACTAGAATGGTGGGTGGGTGAAAAATAAATGCGCTAAGACTAAATACTGTATAAAGTCTGAAACCTGGAGAGACTTGAAGATCGGTTGCCAGAGCAGAAAATAAGTACAGAGTTCCCTAACCTCCAACGTGAACCAGAGTGGGGTAAGAGGCTGTGGGAGTGGGGGTAGGGTGTGGGCAACACAGAAAGAAAAAGAATGAATGGGAAAGCTCTTAAGCTCACCCATTTAAAAATATTTGGAAAGGCAGATAAAATTTGAAGGATGAGGAAAATAGCAATGTTCTTAAAGCAGATCAAACACTATAAAACCAAATTGTGAAAGGAAAGCTGACCCAGGGAGTCTGTAGCTATCTCATGGAGCCCTCAGCTGACCAATCACTCCGCTAAGTCAACACAGCATCTTCCTATGCCCAGATAGCTGCAAATTCAATCAGAGAAAAGTCCTCTGCATCGAGACCTCTTAAAAAAATCCATCTAGAAAGAAGTTCTAGAGGAACCGCTACTAGCCCAAAATTGCTAAAATCCCTTCCACTCCTTCTCACTATGAACAAGGATGTTCAGGTACAGACCTGTGTAGGGAAGTGCCCCTAACTCAGTGCTCTGCTCAGCCTCCCTGTCATCTAGGCAGAGGGGAAATGCTCTGTGCAGCTTCCATGGGATCCAGACAGTGACAGATCAGCAAAGCAGCTTTGGCCCTGAGTAGAGGAAAGCAAAGCCATCAGACTGCATCAGCCCTGACCACCAACATTGAGAGGAGTCACCATAGGAAGCCTAGGGACTGTATCTTTAATCATGGGGCTGGAGGAAAGCTGCTGGAATATCCAGTGACATAGAAATCCAGTTTCTGGATAGTGGCAGCCACTGGAAGAAGCTGCTAAAAGAAGTTCACTGAATACCTAAGTAAACTTAATTGGAAGGCACCTAAAAATATAGCCAGAGGGAGGTCACGCAAAGGCAGAAAATTTCCTGATCCAAAACAGCAGGAATTGACTGCTCCCAGCCTGACCTACAGCACAAATGATGAGTAAAAGGACTGGCTGGCCTTGCCATCAGTCAGAGTCAACTGAAGGAATTGATGCCTGCTGTTAAAAGCAGGGGCAGTGGAAACTAGAACCTAGGTGAACCACCTGAGTCAGGTTACTACAGAACCTAGAGAGCAGCATGGGCAAGGGCAATGCTTCTGCACCACAGAACACCCACAGAAAATTCACAACCATGAAAAGGACCCTGACAAGGGGAGCAGCTACATGGACACAATAGAGCCTGCATCTTGAACTCCTACACACAATAAAAACAACCAAGCCACAAGACTGTACTCTCCAAGCAGTAAGCTACAGGTCCCTGACCTGACAAACCACAACAGGCTGGTAGACATTCCATAGCAAGTAGGGGGTTGGCTCCTGTGCTTCAATAACTCTGAAGCAATCCATACCCAAAAAATAATGGATATCTACTACATGTTTTTTTTTGTTTGTTTTCTCATGTTCTCTTTCTTTCTTGCTTTCCTTTTTTCCTTTCTTTGTTGACCAATCTTTTTTATTTCTTTCTTTTAGCCTTCATTTTAAATTATAGCAACTTTACTAAACATAATAACTACTTTTGACCTATTCCAAAACTTTACTACAAGTTTTAAACCTGGATTTGAGGGACTGTGAAGAACAATATCAGCAAGTTTTCATTTCTCATAAGGTTAAATAATACATAGCTTTACTATGAAGTAATTATAGTAAATAATAATAATAAGTATCCAGTGACATCTCTCAAAGTGGTATGATATTGGGATCAGCATATGTCACAAACTGACTTAAAGTATCAATATCTGGATATTCAACCAACACAGGTCTCTGAAGAGAAAAAAAGCTCATAAAGTAGTCCCTTGCTTAAAAGAAGAAATGAAAACTATCCCAATAGATGGATAGACATAAAAACAATGTGAAAAAGAAGGGGAATGAATCATCCCAAACAACCCATAATGCTTAAACAACTGACTGCATTAATGCTACAGTGGGGAAATTGTCAGAGAAAGAATTTAGGAAATTCATAGCTAAATGTTCCATGAGCTAAAAGAAGATGTAAGAAGTAAAATTAAAGAAGAAAATACAGGAAGTCAAAGATCACTTAATAAAAGAGATATACATTCTGAAAAAATCTGACGTTGAAATGAAAGACTCAATAAACCAAATTAAAAATCCAATGAAAAGCATTACCAATAGAATAAACCACTTTGAAGATATATTTTCAGGCCTTGAAGACAAAATACATAAACTTGAAATAAAGTTGGCCAAAAATAAAAGATGCTAAAAGAATATAAGCAGCATATTAAAAAATCTTGGATAACATCAAGAAGCAAAATTTAATAAGCACCAGGGAGGATAATGGCTCTGAAGTTCAAGCTAAAGAGATATAAAATCTTTTCAATGAAATAATATCAGAAAATTAGAATGAGATGGAAATTCAAATACAAGAGTTATATAGGACTATAAATACACAAAATCACAACCTATCTACTCCAAGACACATTATAATGAAAATGCCTAACATATAAAAGAAGGATAGATTTTTAAAAGCTGCAAGAGAAAAGTAGCTCGTCACATTTAGAGGTAAACCAGTCTAAATTTCAACTGATTTCTCAACCCAAACCATAAAAACCAGGAGGGATTAGAAAAATATATACCAAGCTCTGAAGGAAAATGGAGGCCAGCCAAGAACATTATACCCAGCAATATTGAGCTTCAAAACTGAAGATGAATAAAAATCTTCTGCAATAAACAGAAGCTAAAAGAATCCATAACCAGAAAGCCTGCTATAAAACTTATTTGATGAAATATTTCATGAAGAAGAAATGAAAACCAGCATAAGGAGGAATTACACTAGAAGAATAGATAATTAACAGATAATCAAATCTGACTTAAATATTAGAAATAAATAAAAAATTCAGAATATAAAAATCATCTCTCTAAAATAACATGAATATAAATGCTCTAAGATCTTTAATCAAAGACATAGATTGGAAGATTTTAATAAAAAAACAAGACCCAACAATATTCTATCTTTATCTCATAGTGAAAGACATCTACAGACTGAAGGTGAAATGATGGGAAAAGACATACTATGCAAATGGTACTGGAAAACAAGCAGAGAAAGCTATTCTTGTATCAGAAATGCGAACTTCAACCAAAATTAATCAGAAGAAATGGAAAAGTTCAGTATTGGAAAAGTTCACTTCATATTGCTTAAGGAAATCAGACAACAAATATAACAATTGCAAATATTTATGCCCTCTAAAATGGTGTGTGTGTGTTTGTATATATATATATATATATATATATATATATATATATATATATATATATATATATATGTGAAGCAAACCTTTCTCAACATTAAGTCAAATAGACTACAATACAATACTACTGGCTACCTTTAACACACCTCTTTTATGACTATATTACCATCCAGATATAAACTAAGTAAACATTTTATAGAACTAAAATATTATTAATAATATAGGCCTAACAGGTATGTACAGAATATTTCATCCATCAATAGATGAATTCACTTTATTCTCAGCAGCACATGGAAAATTTTCTTAAATAGACCATAACTTAGATCAGAAAGCAAATCTTAGCAAATGCAAAAATAATAGAGATAATTGTTTGCATTCTATCAGATTATTATGGAATAAAATTAGAAATCAATGATAAGATAAAAAAAACAGAAACCAGTATAACACCTGGAGATTAAATAATACATTTTTGGATGATGAATTGGAAAAAGAAGAAATCAATGAAGAAATAAAAAAAATAATTTTAGAAGAAATCAGAATAGTCATACAACATATCAAAATCTCTGGAATAGTATAAAGGCAGCTCTAAGAGGAAAGTTTATGGCAGTTTAAAATAGAAAGATACCAAATAAAAATCTAGCATTACATCTAAAGGTCCTACAAGAAAAAAAAAACCATCACCAAAATCAGTAGAAATCAGAAAATAATTAAAATCATACCAGGACTCAGTGAAATTGAGAATTAAGAAAATAAAAAAAGATCAATGAAACACAGAGTTGGTCTTTTGAATGGATCAAAAAGATTGATAAACCCTTAACCAAACTAAACAAAGACAGGAAACAATCAAATTAACAAAATTTGAAATGAAAAAGAAAATATCACTACTGAAATTCAAAGAATCACCAGAAACTATTTTGAAAATTTATCATCCAACAAGTTAGAAAACCTTGAGACACAGGACCTACCCAAATTAAACCATGAGGATATAGAAAACTTAAACATTTCAGTGTCAAGTGAAGAAATTAAAGCTGCCATCAAAAGCCTTCCAATAACAACAACAACAATGAAAGCCCAGGACCAGAGAGATTCTCAGCTGAGTTCTACTAGAACTTGAAAAAAGAATTTATACCAGTCCTCCTGAAATCATTTCCATGAAATAGAAATGAAGAGAATACTGCCAAACTCATTCTATGAAGCCAGAATCACCCTGATATCATAACCAGACAAAGACATATTAAGGAAAGAAAACTTCATGCTAATGTCCTTGAACAACATAGATGAAAAATTTCTTAATAAAATGTTGACAAACTGCAAACAAATACACATTAAAAATATAGTGCACTGGGGGATAGTAGAGGATAGGAAAGGCAGCAGAATACAACAGACACTAGTATGGCAATATGTAAATCAATGGATGTGTAACTGATGTGATTCTGCAATTTGTATATGGGGTAAAAATGGGAGTTGATAACCCACTTGAATCAAAGTGTGAAATATGATATATCAAGAACTATGTAATATTTTGAACAACCAACAATAAAAAAATTAAAAAAAAATAAAACATTAAAAAAAAAGATAGTGCACTGTGATCAAATGGGCTTCATCCCAGGGACACAAGGTTGGTTCAACAGATGAAAATCAATAACTGTGACTTACCACAAAAAAAGAGTCAAGGTTAAGAATTGCAAAATTATCTCAATCAACGCAGAAAAAGCATTTGATAAAGTATGGCACCTATTTAGGTTGAAAACATTAGAAAAACTAATGTTTTTGTAAAACTAATGTAAGAAGAAACTTACATATGATAAACCCAAGGCCAACAATATACTGAATAGAGAAAAACTAAAAGCATTTCTTCTAAAAAGGGGAACAAGGCACTTTTACCTCTCCTGTACATCACAGTACTTGAAACTCTAGGAAAAGAAGAGCTCAAATTATCTCTGTTGCTGATGGTCCTATATTTAAGGGACCCCTCCCCCAAAAAAACTACCACAAGACTTCTATAGCTCATAAATCAATTCAGCAAAGTAGCAGGATATAAAATCAACACTCAGAAATCAATTAAGTTCCTATACTCCAATAATTAATCTGCTGAAAAGGAAATTAAGAAAACCATCCCATTCCAATAGCCTCAACAAACAAACAAACAAATAAGCAAACAAAAAACACTTAAGAATCAATCTAAAAGAGGTGAAGGAACTCTACAATGAAAACTATAGAATACTAAAGAAAAAAATTGAAGCAAAACTTTGGAGATGGAAAGACATCCCATGTTCTTAGATAGATGTCAAAGTAACTCTACTATCAAAGGTTCTATTCAGATTCAATAAGATCTCCATCAAAATTCTTTTTTTTAATATTTATTTTTTAGATACAGGTGGCCACATATCTTTATTTATTATTTCATGTGGTTCTGAGGATTGAACCCAATGCTTCACACATGCTAGGCAAGCACTCTACCTCCAAGCCACAACCCCAACCCTCCCCATCAAAATTCTAATGATATTTTTTATGGAAGGAGAAAAATAAGGTCTGAAATTAATTTGTAAATATAGGAGACCCAGAAGAGTGAAGCTGGAAGCAACAAAATTACATCACTCAAACTACACTGCAAAGCTACAGTAACAAAGGCACATGTTTTGGTACTGGCACCAAAACAGTCATGAAGACCAGTGGAACCAAATAGAAGACACAGAGACAAATTCACATAAATACAGTTATCTGACAATAGACAAATATGCCAAAAACATATGTTATAAAAAAGCAAGATAACCTTTTTACCAAAGGTTCCGGGAAAACTCAAAATCCATATGTAGAAGAGTGAAATTTAACCTCTATCTCTCATGCTGCACAAAAGTCAACTTAAAGTGGACTGAAAGCCTAAGAATTAGACCAGAAATCATGCAGCTAATAAAAGGAAATGTAGGCCCAACAGTCCAACATGTCAGTACAGCAACCAACTTCCTTAAAAAGACTCTTAAACTGTAAGAAGTAAAATAAAAAAATCAATAAGTCAGATGACATCAAATGAAAAAGCTTCTGCACAGCAATGGAAACAAAAAGTGTGAAGAGAGATTCTATAGAATGGGGGATCTTTGCCACGTGCTCCTCAGATGGGCATTAATATCCAGAACATACAAAAAATTAAAAAAAAAAACAACTTAACACCAAAAAGAGAGAGAGAGAGAGACAGAGAGAGAGAGACAGAGAGAGACAGAGAGAGCAATAAATGGCCAAAAGAACTAAATAGACACTTCACACACACACACACACACACACACACAAAAGAAATACAAATGGTCACTAAACATAAGAAAAGAAAACTTCACCGCCTCTAGCAATTAGGGAATTGCAAATCAAAGCTGCATTGAGATTTCATTTCTAGTCAGAATGGCAATCATCAATATACAAAGAAAAATAAGTGCTGCCAGGTGCATTGACTCATGCCTCTAATCTCAGCAGCTTATGAGGCTGAGGCAGGAGAATCAGGAGTTCAAAGTCTCAGCAACTTAGTGAGACCCTAAGCAACTTAGCAAGACCCTGTCTCAAAATAAAATATAAAAAGGTCTGGGGATGTGGCTCAGTGGTTAAGCACTTCTGTGGTCAATGTCCAATATAAAAAAAAAAACAAAAAAAACTTAAATGTTAGCACGGATGTGGGGGAAAAGGTATCCTCATACATCTTTGGTGGGCCACAAAATAGTGCAGCTATTCTGGAAAACAGCAAGAAGATTCCTCAAAACACTGGGAATGGAAGCACCATATGACCCAGCTATCCTACTCTTTGGTATATATCCAAAGATTTAAAATCAGCATTCTACAGAGATAGAGCCACATCAATGTTTACAGCAACATAATTCACAAATAGACAAGCTATGGAACCAACCTAGATGCCCTTCAACAGGTGAATGAATAAAGAAAATATGGTATATATACACAGTGCAGTATTTCTCAGCCATAAAGAAGAATGAAATTATGGCATTTGCCAGTAAATGGATGAAATAGGAGACTATCATGCTAAGTAAAATAAGCCAATCCCCAAAAGTCAAACATCAAATATGTGAAGGCTAATCCAAAATAAGGGGGGAAATAAAAAAGGAAGAGAGAGAGGGGGAAAAAGAGAGAGGGAATTTCAGCAAAATAAAGGAAAGATCAGCTGAGTAGATGGAAGGGATGGAGGCGGAGGATGGAAGGACGGGAAAAGGGAAGTAGAGTGGAATGAATTTGATTAAAATATAGCATGAATATAGCAGAGTGAATAACAACACCAAGTATATCCATAACACACTATTTTTTTAAAAAAAGTATAAGTACAGAAAGATCAGTGGAGTAGAGAGAGAGGGGAGCAGGTGGGGGCAGAAATAGGGGAGGAAAGAAGTGTTGGGGACTGAATTAGAACAAATTATAGTCCATGCTTTTGTGATTATGTCAAAATGTATCCTAATGTTACATGTAATTAAAAAGAATAAAAATATTTCATGTCAAATCAAGAAATATTATTAGGCTCTGTTATTTCTTTCATTTACCAGACAAAAAAGTAATAGGATCACTGCATACCAAATATATCTATTCCTTACCTTGGAAGAAATCTGGTAAATTTGTTTTCCCCCAGTTTCAGATGGCTTTAGCCATAATGTAATTTTAGATATGGACTTCCATACCTGGTAACTGAAACAAATTTCTCTACAATAGCACAGAGTAAATAGGTAAGAATTGCAATTTAAGGACTGCACTTAAATTAGACCCACAGGTTATATATTATCTGGTCAAGGAATGCATTTATTTTACTGTAGGTGCAATATAACAAAGGACTGAGAAACATAATATATAATGAACTAAAGTCCTCATGACCTAAAATGTAGTTGATTGAACAAAAAATCGATTGAGAACATTTCTACTTAATAATTTGGGTGTGTGTGTATATAGAGGGGAGTGTTTTAGAAAATAAATGGATAGTTTGCATCAGTAAATGTGTGTTACTCAACATTGATGGATGTAAAACAGAACCACCATTGTAGAGATATTTGAAATACCCTGGGAAAGATAGGGATGAAAAGTAAGGCATGATACCAGAAATTTCAAACATCTTCACTGTTTCTAACCTTTTTAATTTTATTTTGTCTGATCATATATACCTGGGACTTAGGCTGTTTTTGCAGGTTTAGAGAAAGATCAATTGCTAAATATGATATCATGGCAATATTTCTAGTTGTTGCAGATCAAATTCCAAAAGTTATTGCATGGATTATTCCTTCTTCCACTGTTTAAACTAGAATTAATGATTTCTACCTTCTTTTCTACAGAGTGGATGAGAGATTTGTAACCTTATATATATGCATCCCTGCTCCATGTAATGGGGAACACAAGGAGAAATATTAGCCAGGTGGATATTGCTACCATCTTATGACTCAATTCTCTGCTGAACCTAGTGATCCTACATTGGTTGCATTGACATATGGAAACTAAAGAAAAAAATTAATGCTAAATGAAAAAAAGGGAGAATATTGTTAACCAAACAAACAAACAAACAAACAAAAACCCGCCAATGCAGAAAGGAAAAGTTACTATTGCCTTGATACCATGTGAAAAGTTGAGAACAAAAGAATGTACAGTAATTTTATGACAGTATTTACAAATACTCAAAATCATAGCTGTTTGCCTATAGAAATCCTCCCTGGTTGGGTTTTGGGTTTTTTTGTTTGTTTGTTTGGTTTGTTTGTTTGTTTGTTTTTTGCAGGTGAAGGTCTAGAATAGGTACTGGGGGATTGAAACAAATGAATGGATGCACATAATGCTTTACAATGAGGCTAATGGCACCTTAAAGGTAAACACCTGGAAGAGACGTAATATTGTCGGGTTTTTTGGTTTCATTTTGACTGGCTATTTGTATGACAGGACTTCTTTTGGGAAGTGAATTGTGGGAAATATTAACTCCCTGAAACACATGTAGTCATTGTTCAAAAACAAGTCTTGAGAAAACCATATAACTAACAACCTAGACAAAAACAAATATCTGTGGAATGTCTAACTAGTCATATTATCATGTATTACAATACATCTGGACCCTGACTTGGGGAAAAATAATTGCCAGTGGACTAAATTTTTGCCCCTGTCTCTTTTTGTGAATAAAGGTTATTAGAATACAGCTATATTGATGATTTTTACATTAAGACAACATTCATGCTAAAATGCCAGTTGAATAACAGCAACAAAAATGTTTGGCTGGGGCTGGGGATGTGGCTCAAGAGGTAGTGCGCTCGCCTGGCATGCGTGCAGCCTGGGTTGGATCCTCAGCACCACATACAAATGAAGATGTTGTGTCCACCGAAAAAACTAGAAATAAATATTAAAAAATTCTCTCTCTCTCTCTCTCTCTCTCTCTCTTTAAAAAAATGTGTGGCAGCAAAACCCAAAATATTTATTGTCTGTCCTTTATTGTCTTGTCTATGCTGTAGATGATATCTTTGTGGATGGAGAATTCTTTGTTTTGTGGATGACTGTCAATATTCAAATTAAAGAATGCTTCATAAACTGGATCCAATTCAGAATAAGAGTTCACTATGCCTTCCATACCAACTATTAACAAGCTTAGTGCTTGCCAAGGGTACCTGCCTTTGGAATATGCAAACTAATGTATATGTCAGGTAAATACCACCTTTATAAAACTATATGGAAAAGCCTATAATTCGGTTACAAAATATGTTAGTCAGCTTTCCATCATGATGACAAAATACTCCCCCCTCCCCGGCAAAAAAAAAAAAAAAAATAAACATAAATGGGAAAGATTTATTTTAGCTCAAAGTTTCAAGAATTTAGTCCATGGTGGCTGCTTCCATTGCTATGGGCCTGTGATAAAACAGAGAAAGTGGGAGGGGAGACAGAGACAGAGACAGAGGCTAGAGACAAAATGAACTCTTCAAAGACATGTCTGCCAGTAAACTTCTTCTTCTAACCAGGCCCCACCTCCTGAAATTTCTACCATCTCCTAATAGTGCTATCAGCTGAGGATCAAGCATTTATCACACGAGCCTTTGGGAGGCATTCCAAATGAAAAACACAACGTAAAGTACATATTCATATTGTATTCCTGGAGCAGACAATCAGGGGTAGTAACACATTTTATAGATAAATTTATGCTGAAATATTTATTAAAACTCTAATGTTTCTGGAAAGCAATGCCTACATACCAGTAGTTCTTCTCCTTTTGCTTTTTCAATTCTATACATTATTAAAAATGCATGAAAAAGAATGACAATGAGATATTTTAACTAAGAAAAGTTGACCAATAAACAGGAAGATAAACTGTCAGGACAGAATTCTTTTGTTAGAGGAATAATACATTCTGTGGTTATCTCCAAAGATGTTAGGAATTCCAGTGTTAAACGTTGACCAAGATAAGCATGAGATGCAATATGTAGTGATTCATAGTTTTCTATTTAAAGTTCAAAACTCCCCTGGAGACATCCTTTAGAAGCTTATCTAAATACATAGATTTATAGTATAATTAGTTACACAGACAAGTTTTAAGAATGTAATCAGAGGGATGTATACCGCAAAACCAATGGTAAATTTAATAAGATCCTAATATACAAGAAACACATTAGAATCCTATGTGATTTAATGAAAATGGAAAAAATAAATATAATATGTAATATTATTTTTAAATTCTCCTGCTGCCTAAGAAAAAGATTTAACAATATATGTACATAACTCACATTTTAAAAGTTAAAAAGCATTAATGAACAGATTAAAGAAGACCTAAATAAACAAAGAGACATACCATGTTCATTAAATGGAAGAATTAATATTTTTATAATATGATTCTCCCAATTATATACATATTCCCCTCAGTCTCAATCAAATCTCAGCAGAATTTTTATAGAAATCAATAAGGTGATATCAAAAGTAAAATAAAATGGAAAACAGCTAGATAAGGCAGAATTATTTTTAAAAATAATGTATTTGTATTTTATTGCTTCTGCAAAAGAATTCTATTATAACTTCAAACAATACTAAGTTTTTATCTTAAAATTCCAAATATCAAAAATATGCCATGTATATACTAAGTTAAAATTGATATGTTGTAAGAGGTGCATCCCTTTCTGGAAGGTTGAGGGAAAAATCTATTTTCTTGTCATTTCCATTTTCCAGAGACTTTCCCCTTTGTTTGGCTTATGTCCCCTTCCTCCATTTTCAAAGTCAAAAACATTGAACTTCTATCTGACCCTTTTCCACAGTAACATAACTCTTTTGCTTTCTCTCTCTCCTTCTCTCTTTCTTTCCACACATTATCGTGATTTCACCCAGATGATCCAGAATACTCTCCATATTTCAAGATCAAAGTAATATCTCTAAAGTCCATTTTACCATTTAAAGTAATGCATTTCAGATTCCAAGAATGAGAACATAGACATCTTTAAGGAGGCCATTAGTTTGTCTACTACACTTAAGAACAAAGTTACTGTTAACATCAGTAAACAAGACAGAGTATATTGATATAAGAATAAATACATATATCAATTTAAAAAATAAAGGAATAAAAAGCCTAAAAAAAAAAACACAAAAACTGGGCTGGGGTTGTGGCTCAGCAGTAGAGCGCTCGCTTAGCACAATCGAGACCCTGGGTTTAATCTTCAGCACCACAGATAAATAAATAAAATAAAGGTATTATGTCAAATACAGCTAAAAATAACAAATATTTTAAAAAATCACAAAACCTACATTTAACAATTTCTTGACAATTATGTTTCTCATTGCTCAAAAAACACAAATACCACTCTCCCTTATGTTGTATTGTTCAAAACTTATTTGTGTAGATATACCTAAATTGGAAGGAGCCTTTATTCTAGATGTTCATGTGCCCAGACAAAGTATGCAGATTCTGTTATAAGAAGGGGAAAATGGATATTTGGGGACATATGGGTATCTTTGGTACCAGTGAATAAATGCATATTCAATTAAAAAAAACACAAGTTCTAAAATTTTTATTTTTTTAAGAATGACATCCATATAAAAATAAATTCCATTTCATAAAAAACATAACAGTATGTCAATCAACATATGAATATGAGATATAGAAATATTACTGGAAAAATATGGAAATTTGGGGGTAAATTTAGCATTGGAAAAATGATCTATATAAGATCAAAAAATAACTCACAAAAATGATTAATTTGGATTTCATCAAAAGTTAGAATATATGTTACTAGAAACAATCTCTTAGAACCTCAGAAGATAAACCACAAAATATGAGAAAATATGTATAGACATATATCTGATAATGGAATTGCATCCTAACTATATGAAGAACTATCACAATGGAATGATAAGATAACCTACACAATTTAAGTGGGAAAAACATTGAAATTTACAATAAAAAGTATAACAATGTCCCTGCAGATATAATGTCTAAGCAAATATAATAGTGCTCACCATAAAGAGTCAACCAGGAAAATAAAATGAGGGCACAATGACATACCATTACATATATGCCAATGTGGCTAAAATTTTAAAACTGGCCATCCTATTTGTCAGTGAAGATGCAAGTCAATTGGAACTCTTATACGTGGCCAATAGGAATGTATAAAATATTCCAATAATCCTGAAAATCAATGTAGCAAATTCTTACAGATTTAGTCATGTACATATCATATGACTCAGTAATTTCAATTTTAGAAATGTATCCTAGATAAAGAGTAAAAATATGTCTATACAAAGATTTTCTTCAAATATTCATAAAGAGTGCAACCAAAATTACCAAAACATGAAAATACCCCAAATGTTCATTGGTAGTGGAATAGAAAACCAAATACTCATCGACTTGTATAATGATATATGACTTGGTAATGAAAAAAATTAGTTGTTAATGCAAGAAACAACAGAAAAAAATTACATTTTGCTGAAAAAAATAAAGCCAAATATAAATGACTATGCTGTGTAAATCTATTGATAACAAAGTTGTCAAAAGGCAAACTAATCTGTAGTGACAGAAATAACATTGATTACCTATGTTGATGGAATTGAGGGTAGACTCAGTGGATAAAGAACCAGAGAACTTTCTCATAATATTAAAACTATCTCAAACTTCATTATGTTTATACTTATATAATTTATCAAAGTCTTTCACCTTCACACTAAATGCATGTGAATTTCTTTGTATATACTTCATACCTAAATAAAGTTTGTCTTTTTAAAAAGTGAACCCTTAGAAATTGAAAAATGAGAAGGTGACCAGCAAGGGAGGAAGAAGGACCAGAGGAGGTAGTCGGGAATGAAACTGATTAAACTATCATGTGCAGGTATGAATATGTCACAACAAAGCCCATTAGTCTATTTATAAATACATACTAATATAATTTTTAAACTCAGCCCTTAGAAACTAAATATGCAGTTTTTAAAACATTTTTAAATATAATTTAGTTATTGAAAGAAAAAAAGTCAAAGCAATCTATCTACATAGAACATAAAAAGTGAAAAGATATAGAAATAAAAGTTATATGTTCAAAGCAGATTAACCCAAATAACAAACACTTCAGATAGAAAAAATATAGAAAAATAAGAATTAAGCAAAATATGGTTCTGAAGAGAAAGTTAAAAACCATCAAATAAAAGCTCAACACAAATTTTAAGGAAAATAATAATATAAACCTTGTAAAATTTAAAATTCCCAAAGATAAAAGAACATTCTTAGAGCTTAAACAAGTAATGGATAATCCTGTTACCTACAAAGAATAAAGTCAGAAAAGCTCAAAGCCTCTCATTAGCAAAAATGTGTTTCAAAAGACCTAGATATGAAATACAGAATATATATGTAGAAACATATACATAGAAATATACTTCATTTCTAAAAGGGAAAGGTCAATTATCATTAAGCTGTGAATTATTTGTAAATTATTCTGCAGACCCAAGAGAACTGCAAACAAAATCTAAACAGGGTAATTAAAAGTATGTGGTAAGCTAAATTTAAAAGTTTACAGAAGATCAAAGTGTCACCTCCCAAAGAAACTGATACAAAGAAGACTGGGGTGAAAAGTCATGATTAGATAGCGATACTTATTATGAATCTATAGTGATTAAGGTAGAAGATTACTAAAACATTATTTGCTAATGTTGCAAAATAAAATACACAGTATAAATAGTCAGTATCCATTTTTATGATATATGAAAAGGTACAATATTGGATTACTGAGGAAATGTTGAATTTTCCCATATTGTTTTTAAAAGGAAATAATGTCATTATCACGCATAAAAATAACCTGCAAATGAATTAATAATATGAAGACAAGATATAACTTTTAGAATAAAAAGTATGTCTACATTCTGAAGTATTACTATCAAAAACATAAGCAATAAAATACAGTTAATTTTATAGTGAAAGGAACAATATTATTCATAGTAAACATAAAAGAAAAAATAAAAGCCATATAAATTAAGAACACATATGTAATACATATAATTGAAAAAAAAGATATTTAGAATTACTAAGAATCCAACATCAAAGCTTCCAAAAAGATAATCTAAAAAAAAAAAATCAAGCCTCATCTTACAGATTAAATGAACTTCCCATTAGCCCATAACAATGTATGCTAAATCCAATTATTAATAAAAGAAGCACATATCAACACTTCAGTGTTTTACCACTTTATTGCCATTTATCTAGTAAATATTAAAATACAACATCACTTAATCATTATCAAGAACGTAGAGCAAGAATTCAGCATTGACCAGAATGTATATTAGTACAAGCTCTATAGAAAATCCAAAACAAAATATGTACAATTTCCCAGAAGACCCATTTCTGTAACATGTCCCAGAAATACTCAGAGACAAAGGGCAATACTGCAAAAATACCCCATCACTTCTTGACAGACATCTTTTACTCTCATTGTATTCGTTTTTTATTTATAACAATTTTATAATAATTTTGAGTCAAATAATTAATTTCAACGTATATGCATATGACTTAATTTAACCAAAAATATTGTATTCAAATTCTTTTTAAAATATATTTTCTAGTTGTATATGGACACAATACCTTTATTTATTTATCTTTATAAGGTGCTTAGGATCAAACCCAGCGCTTCACACACGCAAGGCAGGTGCTCCACTACTGAGCTACAGCCCCAGCCCCTGTATTCAAATTCTTTACTATATTCTTGAATACTGTTTACTAAGGTGCACTTATTTTGCCACATACTTATCAATAAATTTTGATTTCCACTTTTACATGAAACATGGAAACAAATTTTTATAAATATTTTGCCCCAGTTTAATGTAGATGGACCTTTAAAAAATCACGAGTATAGATATCAGAGCATTTTACTTACTAATCCGAATGCATTTGAGAGGAGGGGACCAGCCATTCTCTGTACATGTAACTGTGTTTTGACCATTTGAAAGACTATAGCCAGGATAACAGTCAACTTTAACAGACTCATGCAGTGAATGTCTTGTTTCACGTGAGTAATATCCATATTCCACATAATTGAAAATGCATTGTCCTAAGGAGCACAAAGTGATAAAAAGTGAAAACATTAATTTGAACAAAATATTGGATTAAAAATTACCTTTATAATATTTAGAAAATGTGTAGCATCCGAAAAATGTGCAATTAAGAAAACCCCAAAACTACTATACCAAATGTTTGTTAAAAAATAAAAATCAGGGCTGGGGATGTGGCTCGGGTGGTAGCGCGCTCGCCTGGCATGCGTGTGGCCCGGGTTCGATCCTCTGCACCACATACAAACGAAGATGTTGTGTCTGCTGAAAACTAAAAAAATAAATATCAAAAAAAAAAATCAATAACATTGAATTCATCTTTAATTTTGTAGCTAAAACATGTGTAAATGATACAGGTTTTCTTGTAACTTTGGTTTTCATGTGATTTTTATGAAGAGCGTCTTATAAAAGACAAAAACTAATTGAGTCTTTTTGCACACACAATTCTTCCCTTGGCCCTAATTTGTCATGCAAGACTTAACCGTAAATACTTATGTGCTTCTTTCTTCCCTCATTGAAAGATACATGTATCATTGTAAAGACATTTACTTACTGATGCATGGTACTTCTGGCAGCCACCCTTCTTTTGTGCAATAAATGTAACCCCAGTATGATTTTGAAGGAGACACAAAATTGTTATCACATTCATAGGTATATCATTGTCCTATAGGTACTGGAAAATATGGTCTATATCTTTCTTCATAGTATAGACGACCATGTTTTATCTCTGGAAAATCACAAGGTTTCACTTGTGATAAAAAAATAAGATGAATAATATTTTATTTTATTGAGCAACATATCAGAAATAAACCATTTAAGTAATGAATTATGTCTTATTATTAACATAATTACAAGGTTTTCAAGAAAAGATAAGTCACAGAAATCAGATGATTATGCTCTGTGAGGTCTTTGTTAGTGAAGTCAAATGATATCAGTCACCAGAGAAATCAACTAGAAAAATTTGTTAGTATCAAAATAGATAAGGTTATAATAAACAATAGTTTTATTCTAGTTTCAGTTGGGAAATGAGATGTTTTTAATGTGCTAAAATGTTTTTCAATGAGGTATAATATGATTATATCTTATTGAATTATTCTTATGTTTTAAATAATTTAACACAAATTTAAGTGCTGTTATTTATTTTATTGTCAGGTTTATTTTTATTTTCTTGAAATTTACTTATTTTCAAGAGATTGTTTAGAGAAAACCTACTCCTTTGAATATCTAAATAGTATTAATTTTTTCCAGGCAATATGATTCTGTTTCAAGAAATCTTATGTGATATGTTATAAAGAATCCCCTCATCGCCTTCATGTATACACACATACACTAAATATACTACAACTTCAATTAATTTTTCCACTTTCCTTTATGTTTGATTGCAGACCATTTTCAAGAAGTTTCTACTCTTCAAAATGGTAATTTGCATTATACACTTTGAATTTTTGCTCATCTTTTGTATTAGAACATCATAAATATTGGGTTCATTTTGACACAATCAAATATGCAAGAAATTTTATTTCAAGCCCCATCCAACCTTTCCCTCCCTTCTTCTCCCTCATGTTCCCTCCTCTTCTCTACTAAAATTTCATTCTATTACACATGCAAAAGGGAAATTTCCTTTGGGATGTTTATATATGAATATGACATGATTTGGTTAAATTCATGCCATTTATCTTCCTCTTTGTCTTCCTTCTTCCCTCTCATTCTCCAATAGCTACTACCACTGATCTTCCCTATATCTTTATGATATCTGATCCCCACCCCCACTGCCTTCTTTCCCTAAATTTACTAAAACTTCCTCATATGAGAGAAAACTTTCAACCTTTGAGTTTCTAAGTCTAGTTTATTTCATTTAGCATGATTTTTCTCCATTTCCATCCATTCATCAGCAAATGTCATTATTTCACTCTTACGGCTGAGTTAACTCTTTTGTATGTATGTACCACATTTTCTTAATACATTTCTAATCCCTATTGATGGGCTTCTGGGTAGAATCCATAATTTGGGAATTATGCTGCTGTAAATACTGAAGTGGCTGAATCATAATAGGATGCTGATTTTTAGGCCTTTTGGAAAAACATTGAGAGTGGGATAGCTGGGTCATATGGCAGTTTAAATCCTAGTTGTTTTTTTTTTTTTTTTTTTTTTTTTGAGGCATCTCCCCATGGTTTCCAGAGTGATTGTTCTAATTTACAGTCCCATCAATAATGCAGAAGTGCACCTTTTCCTCAAAATCCTTACCAGCATTTATTATTATTCATGATATTGATAATTATTGGTTCCTTTCAAGTGTACTTTCTTGGTCTACAGTCCATATCTCTTGGAGTAGTTTTGATTTGCATTTCCCTAATTGCTAGAGATGCTGGACATTTTTCCATATATTTGTTGACCATTTGTGTTTCTTTTTTGTTATTCATTTTTATTAGTTTTTATACATGACAGCAGAAAGCTTTTTGATTCATTGTACATAAACAGAGCAGAATTTTTCACTTCTCTGATTGTACATGACGTAGAGTCACACCATTCATATATGTATCTAGGGTAATAATGTGTGTCTCATTCCACCATCTTTTCTACCCCCATATCCCCTCCACCCCTTCCCTTTGCCCATTCCAAAGTTCCTCCACTCACCCCATCCGCCACCCCATTATGGATTAGCATGCACTTATCAGAGAACACATTCAGCCCCTATTTGGGGGGATTGGCTTATTTCGCTTAGCATGATGGGTTTCTTCTTTTACGAAGTTTCTGTTTAGTTCTTTTGGCCATTTATCAATTGGCCTATTTCTATTTGTTTGCTTGTTTGAGTTTGTTTGTTTGTTTGCTTTTGGCATTGAGTTTTTTTAGTTCTTTATATATTCTGGATATTATTCCCTTGTCAGAGGAGTAACTGACAAATATTCTCTCCCATTCCAGAGGCTCTCTCTTCAACTCTCTTTATCATTTTCTTTGCTGGACAGGATTTTTTTTAATTTAATGGCATCCAACTTACTGATTCTTAGTTTTATTTTGTGAGCTTTAGGGGTCTCATTCAGAAAGTCAGTGCCTGCACTGATATGATGGAATATTGATCCTATGTTTTCTTCTAATTTTGGCTCTGATCTTTATTATTTCTGACCTTCTACTGATTTTGTAATTAAGACCTTGAAGTATAACATAAGTTTATTTATTTGGTCTCTCTATATATTTTTAATGTAGATACTCAATGAAATAAAATTTACTCTTAGTACTCCTTTCATACTATCTCAGAGATTTAATATATCTTTGGTTTCATTTGTTTCTAAATATTTTTTATTTCTTCCCTCAATTATTCTTTGATCCATCCTTCTTAAAAGGATACTGTTTAAACTCCACATGTTTATGTGATTTCTGCTATTTTTCTTGCTTTTGATTTCTAGTTTCATTTTAGTATGTTCTAATAGGATGCATGGGATTATATCAATTTTCTTTGTGTATTTGCTTAGATGTACATTTTGACCTGGAACATGGTCTGTTTTGGAGAAGGTTCCATGAACTGCTGAGAAAAAGATAAATTGAGTTTGAATACATACAGTTTGGATATATCATTATTTATTTTATGTTTTGATGACCTATCTATTAGTGATAAGGATGTATTGAAATCTTCCAGTATTACTGTATTGGGATCTATCTGGGATTTAATGTCAGGAAGTATTATTTTATTATTTTTTAGTTGTTAATAGACCTTTGTTTTATTTATTTATATGATGTGTTGAGAATCGAATCCAGTACCTCACACATGCCAGGCAAGTGCACTACTGCTGAGCCACAGCCACAGCCCCTTAAGAAGTATTTTTTAATGTAATATGTTGACATTTGGGGCATATATATTAACTATTATTATTTCTTCTTGTTGGGTTGTTTCCTTTACTAGGATGTAATGGCTCTCTTTTTCTCTTCGGATTAATTCATGCTTGAAATTTGCTTTGTCAGATATGAAGAACGGCTACTCCAGCTTGTTTTCAGAGTTCATTTGCATGAAGAAAATTTTTTTCAATCCTTCTGCCTTCAGTCTGCAAGTGCCTTTACCTATGAAATGAGTCTCTTGCAAACAGAATTTGGTTGGATCTTGTTTTTGGATCCATTCTGCTAGTCTATGTCTTTAAATGAGTGAGTTAAGGCTATTTATTTTCAGTGTTATTATGGATATATTATTTGGATTTTGGATTATATATTTTGAATTCTTGCTCAACCTAAATGTCTTTTTTTTAAACAAAGGTGAGAAAATGATTTCTTCTAAGTATACTTTCTTGGTCTACAGTCCATATCTCTTATCATTGACAAATACTTCCTCACCTTTATGAAGCTTCCAGTGTTGTAATTAAAATGCTTTTTAGCATTAAGTCTTGTTCCTTTTAGGTAACATTCACTTTTTCCCCTATAATATTTTTTTAAAGATTTTGATATTTTATATTAACCCATGGGTTTTAGAAATTACATCATGAACTGTCCAAACCTGTATTATTCAACAAGAACTGTGCCTTGGACATGCTTGAGTCTTTTGAATTGCAAGAAGTGAGATTTTAAGATTAATCAATTAAATTTCCCATTTGTAGATAAGAGATTTGAAACCTGGTGGTTGCAGAAAAATGTGTTTATTCACCTACTTATGCTGTTTCATGGAACATCAATAAAATAAATTCGTTATCTCTGATGTCTTTTCAAAATGCACAAAAAGCAGAGAATTGACAGGTATAATTATTATGATAGGCCAGAGGCACTTGTCTATATTCTTCACAATCATGTGTGCACATCTAAACCTCATTAAAAGGGTGTACCTTGAAGCAAATTTAATATTCCACTAAGGACCTATCAGCAGAGATGGGTGGTTCTCACAACAGCCTCATTCTACTACTTAGAGTATCCACCTGCTTATACTTTCACTAAATGTAGGTCATAGTCTCATTGCCAGCTATAGTTGTTCCATCCTAGTGTTCAGTCAAACTGATCTTAAAATTGAATAAATATTCACTAATTTTCATAAATGTTGCTAATCCATCTGTCCTAGGAAGCTTATTTCTTTGACTCAAGCCCAGGATTTTATAGTTACCATTGCAGAAGTTTATCCTATTTGATTCATTTTGACATGTAGGATTTTCTTTGAATGATATGTCCTAGTGTAGATACACTAACATCATCCTTTGTGTCATTCAAGTTGTGAATTCATACTACATTTTCCCTGAGCCATTGAATAATTTGATGTCACCAATGAGTAATGGAGTTGTCGTGAGAAGAAAGTCCTCTTGCTTGATTATCAGATAAGATTATTTAATGAAATTGCAAAGAGATAAACCATCTAACTGGTCAATTTCATTGCCTTATCCATAAGAACCTGTGAAAGGCAGGTTTAGATATATTTGAGCAAATCCATATTGTCGAAGTCAACTATAAAATCACTAAAGATTGACCTTATAGTTCTTATGCACTTTGAAATTTGTTTCACAGTTATAAAAGCTTTCTCTGTTAGTGATTGGAATTTTGCCTAGAACTAACATTGAACTCATTGACCAATCATTTGTATCATCACATTTTTGTTTAAGTGTTATACACCTTTAAAATGTACAGTTAGATAGAAAGAAAAGGAATATGACTGTGGAGACAAACTAAAACTTGAAGAGGGCCAAGAAAGCATTCCATAAATAAAATAGTCTTGACCTTCAGTGGAATTTTGCCACATGTAAAATTTGTACGAAACTACATAAGTCCTTCAGCACTCCTCCCTCACAATAGGGGAGCTTTATTTTTCTCCTTTTGGGGGCATGTTGGACTTAGTGTCTCATTTCTGAAGAATAGATGTGGTGGTAGCAAGAGTATGTGAGTAGACCCTAAGTGGTATTCAGGCCTCCACTCACTCAGATCAGTAGCTCTGGAGAAAGTTAGCTGTCATTCAGGTAACCTAAGAGAGGCCCATGTGGTCAGGAGCTGAGGCCTCCTGCCAAAAATCTATGTGAGTGAACCGTGTGGGAAACAGATCCTTCAGAACAGTCTATTACACTGATGTACTGACTGTACCACAAGAAGAAACTGACTCAGAACTACTGACTCATTTCCAAATTCTTGACCCGCAGTCACAATGAGACAACAAATATTTGGTATTAAACAAATATGTTTGGGGGGAATTTTTTTAATTTTATTTTTTAGTTGTAGTTGGATTCAATACCTTGATTTTATTTACTTATTTTCATGTGGTGCTGAGGATCGGACCCAGGACCTTACACATACTAGGCGAGCTCTCTACCACTGAGCCACAACCCTAGCCCAGTAAATTTGTTTTAATGAAACAAATAACTAACATATTATCTGTTAGAAGGTAGTATTTTTACCCAATGTTTTATTCACATACTGGAAGAATTTTATTAATTAGAGAAATACATATATATATATATATATATATATATATATATATATATATATATATACACATATATATTACACATACATACATTTTTTTGAATTGCAAGAAACTGTTTTTAATTTACTAAGATGTGATTTTCATACTAAGAGATGTAAAGAATGCTTTTAAAGGCTCTATGTACATATTATGTACATAAACATAGACAACTATTTGGTCTTGTCACAGTGTGTGTGTGTGTGTGTGTGTGTGTGTGTTTAGTAGAAAAATCAATTCAGAATTACAAAGTAGCTCAAGATATAAATGGAACTTACAGCTACATCTTGGAGGAGGTATCCAGCCACTACTTGTACATTTTGCAGTATTTCCCCTGGTTGCAGGATAAAAACCACTTTTACATTCATATCTGATTTCATCTCCAGTTCTGTGCTTAATCCTTTGAGGTGAGTCAACACCATTTGGAATATAAGGAGGATTACATGTTACTTCTGGGGGAAAAAAATAGGATGTGTGAATAGTGTGGAAATCAGTACTCATTAAAATTAAGTATAAGAAAGTAAGACTATAGGTAATATTTATTTGTCCCTAGAGGATCACAAAATGACATTAAAATAAACATATCCTCACATATCACTATATATATATCCTCATATATCACTCCTGTTTAACTTACTGTGGTTTTTACCAATATATTTGTGATATCATGAAGTATGTGATAGCTTTGTCTAAAGCTTTCACATACTTCATGATACTCCTTGTCTGGCAATGACTTAATCATGATCATGTATAAATATTTCAAATATTTCTTCCACTTTCTTCTATTTCTTTGGACACTGTTGCTCTCATAAGGATTGTTTACAAAAATATACATAGACTCTTCTTTCCACACAACTGGTAGGAAATCACATCCATTCTTTGAATTAAATATGGCCATATGACTTAGATAGTTCAATGTAATGAAAATAAAACAGAAGGGAGTTTTAAAAGACATTGTATGAATTTTCATGTTCTCATTCCCACATCTGCATTAACTGAAGAAGAACATTGGAAAGATGATGCCTTTGTCACCTGATTCTTAGAACTAGTTTACCATATTTCACTGCATTACCATTGCCACTGTTACAGGATTCTTCCACAGAGAGACCAGGAACCAGGGCATTCAGCAGGAAGCAGAGCATATTAGTGTTGGCACTGGTCCAGTGGATTTGTATTCAAAGGCTGAGGTCCCAAAGCAGGAGATGTTGCCATATATATCTCTTGTTAGTTCCTCTTTATTTGCTAGCTCTTTGTCTCCCATATAAGGTAATATACATTATATACATTCTAATTGGGCATTATATTTTATACTATAGATTTGCAACAATATTACAACAGAGTTGTGGAATGTGCATGGTGATTTTGTGGGTGTCATGTTACCTTTCCTTTGTTCTGAGAAAGTCCCTACCATACCACTGCATTAACATATGTTCATGAGTATTCCATGTGTTCTAATCTTGCACCAAGACAATTTAGTAATGAAAATTTTCAAGTATTACCTGCACAATTTAAAAAACAATGTTTCATATGTGAAACATTTAGTAGCATTTCACTTTTTGTCAAAAAAAAAAGGCATAAAGTCTGCAATGATTTTTCAGTGAAATACTGTGCAGAGACCCTTCTGAACTGTATTAGAAGTGAGCACAAACCAGAAACAAAGTGTAGTTTGTTAAGATATTGATATACTGCAATCTATTTTTTGGAAAGCCTCTTTTGTAAGGGGTCTCTTTTGCAACTACTTAGGTCTGGCAACATAATATAAAAGTAACCATACCCAATTTGTAAATAAATGGACATTGTTGTGTTGCAATACAGCTTTCTTTACAAATGGGAAGCAAGCTTGATTTGACCTGTGAGCAAGTTTGCCTTCCTTTGATCTAGTCTCTTCTCACATATAAAGCTCTTTCTTGTTCCTTCCATCAATTCTGCTATATCCCAATAATGGATCAATTTACAATATTCTTTTTCTTATAAAGTGCTATACATTTTAAGTATAGTAGAAAAGTTATATAAATGTCTGTATTGATGCCATATTGTAATTTGGCCTAAAAACATGTGGTGGATATTCATCATTACTTATAATCCTTTATATGCTCATAATTCATCTCTTATTTCATTAAAATAATCCTTTATATGCTCATAATTTACCTCTTATTTCATTTTCCAATATAAGTTACTAATTGTTAATACACTCTTTTCAAGCCACCTAACCCAATTGCTCTTTTATCAACAAATAATAAGTCTTTGAACTTTAGTTTACATTTCTTTACTTAGGTTTTACTTCATGGTATAACTAAATTTAATACCAATTTTTTTTAATCCAAAAGTCACAAGTTATAAAAAACAAAAGTTTAAGAGAATGATTAAAGTGTATCGGGTAATTTTGTTAAAACATTCGAGAATGGAAACACTTCTGAAGATTAATCTCAAATTGTAGACATGAATTCATTGATGAACCTTAATTCTTGCCTTTTGAAATCTTTCTTAAAATAAACAATTTAAAAATTGCCTTACTATCTATTGCTGTCTAAAATAATAATATTCAAGACTATCCAAATGTATGTGGTCCCTTTTTCTCACTACCAGATACATTTGAAGTAAGAATAATAATGCATGATTAGCAGCATATGTTGTAAATCAATTTTTAAAAGTTTATGAGGAAAACAGATGGAATTGGATCAAACGTGACTTTTAATCAATTCATTTTGGCATGTTTAATTATTCCTGTAAATGACTTATTGTAGGTTGTCTTCTATTGGACAGAGAGAACCAAAGTTTTGACACCTCTGTCAAAACCCTTGGCATCTATATGCCGTGGAAGAGATGGAAAGCAATTCAATTATTTTCTCCTCAACCATTTTAAATTTTGATTTATTACTCAATTTCCGAGCTTTGAGTTACACAATTTTAGAGAAATTAAGATTTCTGGGTCAGGAGTTCATCATATGTCAACAGGTCAATTCTTGCATTGTGCCAGGAAAACAAAGAGAAGTATTTGTAATATATTAGCTGAGGTACAGAAGGTAGAGTCCTTTTATTAACAAGAAACTCTTCTACATCTAGTCAATGTAAAGTATATTTAAATAAAATGAAACACATTTTGAAACAATGTACATGCTTATCCAATTTGGGGTAAATCTCTCTTTATTGTTATCAAAGTTTAATAAAATACCTTGTGATCAGCCAAATCCCTTTTAATGTGGATTTAACATGGATTATCATTGTCTTATATTCATTAATTATTTTCTAAAATATTTTGTTAATGATACCTAAAAATAGAGATCACTCTATTGTGAAGAAAGATACATTTTCCATGGAACTGTTTGTAAACTGAAGCAAAATAAAATGTTTAATTATAAAATCAATTCAAAATTAACTGTACTTTTATAAAATATAACTAAAACAACATTTAAGCATGTAATTACATACCACAGATGTAAAGTTCCGAGGGTTCCTAGGAGTTAACTCTCCTTACTTCCCAGTATGGTAAAATCTGTGAAAATCACTGGACCTATCAATCGTCCTTGTTTCCCTCACTGCAACAGTTCTCATCAAAAAGCTACCTCACTTCTTTTCAGAAATGCCTGCAAATATCTGAGGACAGGAATTACTACAATATAGCTATGTCTTCTTGCTATTCTTTTTATGGTTATGATTTCTTAAACTCTTCAATCATCTATATTCTCTCTTCTAGGTCATGATCCTTGGAAGACATCCCTTTAAAAGGAGGTAAGAAAAAAAGAACACAATATTCAGATATACTTCTTGTGGGAAAAAGCACTCTGCCTCTCTGCATGACATCCTTCCATGAAGAAGCTGAGAGTTAGGATTTCTTTTTCAGCACCATCATCACTGTTGTTCCAAATTAAACCCATTGCTCATGAAAATCTCCACTTTCTGGATCCCTTTAATTCCATTGTCAATAGAGATTTACCTCATCTGATGTTAACATAATTTACTCTTTAGAGCCAAATTCTAGGCTTTAGAAGAGCAATTTATGTATTTGAGAATTGCAGATTATTGAAATTGGAAAGCCTATGACAGTCCTGCAATTTAGTGAGAACCTTTCTCAAAAAGTATAAAAAAGGTGGGCGATGTAACTCAATGATAGAGCACCTCTGAGCACCAAAATCCTCAGTATTAAAAAAAATAATAATAATAGAGTTGGTAATTGTATTAGGTGGTAATTGGCCCTGCTAAATTTTATTGGTATGAATTTCATAGTCCTAAGGGTAAACATGTCTTAATAAGATAATAGCTACAGATGCTTTTTTGCCAAATAAGCATAATATTACAGGGCAGTATTCAATACACATTTTTAATAAAATATTTCATGGTATGCTATCTCTATATAAGAAATCGATGCAAAGTTTTTGGCTTAAAAAAATTGTGCTGACAAAATTGCAGTCTAGTCAGGAATTGACAGGATGGTGCTTCTCTAGTCACCTGAATTTCATTAGAGAGGACTTGACTAGAAATGGAATATCTGCTTCCAAGACGGCTGACTCATGGGTAGCACATGATGGTTAGCACATTGGTGCTGCCTGTTACTGGGAGACTGAGACTGTAGACCTGGGATTTTAGTTCTACTCCAGGAGGGCTTTTAAACAGAAATGTTTGGACTTTCTTACATAGTAAGTATTCCAAGAGACAGCAAGTGGAGGTAGCTACAAACTTAATACCTGGGCCCAGAAATCTACATGATACAGCTTCTACCATATGCTATGGGTCAAAACAGTTAAAGAGACTGTCCAGATAAAGAGAGTGACTTTTTCAACCACTTCTTGATGTGATGAGTATCAAAGAATTCATGTTCTTCTTACTTCACAATAAGCCAGCAAGAAAGATGACTTATAGGTTTGATTCCCAAGAAGTCTTTGGGTGAATATGTCAGCTGTAGAGATTCTGAATTGGAACCGTTCTGAGACTGAAACAAAATAAAACACCACACGATGCAAAACAACAAAATAACTTAAATGAGCAATAAGACATTTAGAACAAAGGAATCTCAGAGGATACAGAATGAATAGAAGACTAAAGGCCAAGTGACCTTCCCCAACCCTATAAACTCCTAGCTTTTGGCCTGTGTACACTGTAAAAAACTTAGTTGCTTTACAGAAGATAAAAACATGAATCAGTTCAGTTGCTTAATATTAGAAGTTCTGTCTCACATAAAGGCATTTCAAAACGCAGCTTGACAAAATCTAGAGATTCCGGCACCAACTAGGCTCCCTCCACATACCAGGACTAGTGGATCCTATTCAAGACTCGGCCTTGGACCTCAGACCCTGTTTCTGGAGACTCCTTTCAGGGAGAAGGAAAGCAGGAGGAGATGTACACAGACCCTTGGATGTGTCACGCTCTCTCCTATGATCTGCCTAGTGTCTGTGCTTCACTGTTCATGAGGCTAAAGTGTGGGTCCTGTTTTGTCACAGGGCACAAATATGCTTTCATGAGTGGTGGGATCCTGGGGAGAATCCCAAAGACAAGCATGTGTAAACACACACACACACACACACACACACACACACACACACACAGACACAGTAGGTGCTCAATAAGGCCTCTGGAATAAACAAGAACTCTAAGGCTTGCAGAGTTCCGTGACATGTCCATAGTAACTCAAAGGGTCAGTGGAAGAGAATGGATCTGAATTGAGTCTTCTGACCCCATGGTCAGCCCCGAATCCACATTCAAAGCACAGTCTACACCCCTCTTGTTCTGCTCTGAATCTTCCCAGTCCCCAGAGAGCTCCTAACTTGAAGGCTTGAACCTCAGGGGAGCAGTACTCTCTGTTGGGGTCCTGGGGTAGGTGAATGATCAAAGGCGCTGTAAAAGGCGCTTTGAGTTCACGAGTGGATGGAGACATTGGTGATTGTGTATCTTGGTGGGCTAGGGGTAAATGGTAGAGATATTAGGACGTGGGCCCAGCAGGAGGAGATAGGTCACTGAGGACATGATCTCTGGGCGCATGTTTTGTCCAGGGCACCTCCCCTTCTCCACTCTCTTCATCAGGGACCAGCAGGGTCAGAAGGTGCCCCACAGGGTCTGCACTGCTGGCCCCCAGGCAGCTCAAGAGCCTCCCACCTTCCCAAGCACTTGAGAGTCCTTGTTTGGCCCAGGGGACCTCCAGAGGACCCAGGAGTCCCTCTTGCCTTGCTCTATCCCCAATACTACAGAACCACCCCTTCGCTCTAATGGATGGTGGCCCAGCCCCAACTCAGAGCAGGATGCAACCCAGACAAATCTCCCTGGTCCCCCTGAAAGCATCCAAGCAAGGAGATCTGTGAGGAAGAGAAATTTATTAAGAACCAGCCATGTCTGCCATGGCAGAAACAGGGGACAGAGGAGAGCACAGCGGGGGGAGGGGCATCCCAGGAAAAGGATTCCCAAGTCTTTCTTGCAGACCAGGGAGGGGGTTGGTGGTAGAGCACTTGTCTCCAGGCATCCTGTCCCCAGCAGGCCCTCTGGACTGGAACTCATAGGAAGGAGGTGCCTGCAGGTGGCACGCCTCTATGGAGCACCGGCGCCATGCTGATCAGATCCTTGCCAACTGGCTGAGGGGAAAGACACGGACTGGCCTGAGCCTGAGCGCATCACGCCCCCTTCTCGGTACCCACCCAGGGACATTGGGTTATGTCCTGGGGAAGGCCATCAGGGATGGCGCAAGGGCCGCATCAGGCTGCACCCACCCACCTGCTTGGCTGCGCCTCCATCTCAACTGGCCACCATCTCAGGAACCACTTTGTTTCGCAATCTGCGTGCCCGCCCTTCTGTGGTCCGAGCCACCCCATTTTCCTGCCTGGGCCCTGTCCTGGGGGCCGCCACGCAGCAACAGCACATTCGTGTGAGGCAGGCGAGGATCCTCCTGGCCACCCTCCGCCAGGCCTTGGTGCCTTCCTGAGAGGAGCCCGCTGTCCCTCCTTGGGCTTGCTGCCTGGGGAGGGCTTGCTCTCCTCTTGACACTCCCTGGGGGCTCCTGCTGCCCTCCACCTGTGACCTGTGGCCTCCAGACCCAGGGCCAGGAGGCAGGGCGGCAAGGTTCTGCTGTGGGGCCCTGCCGGGGGCAGCTGGGCTCTGGGCCTGCAGGCTGGGGAGGGCCAGGGCAGGCAGGCTGCCTCCCTTGCTGCCCCTCTGCCCGGGCCGCAGGTGCTCCCCACGCGGCTGCTGTACAGCTGGCACGACCCGCCTGGAGTGAGAGGTGGGCTTGCTGGCGCTCCTCTGGCGGGGCAGGGTGGCTGGGAGAGAACCCGCAGAGGACCTGGGCTGGAGCCCCGAGTGCACAGACCTCCTCTGGACCGTGAAGCCCACCCCCTGCGTGTGCTGGTGCCTGAGCAGGAGATAGGTAGCCATGGCTTCGTCAAACTTTCGCCTCTTCAGGGACGACCAGGTGTCAGTGAGGTCGAAACCCAGGTCAAGCATGACCTTCACTGTGGAGGGATCTGGGCAGAAGCGGCGGCGGGACTTCCTGGTAGCAATCTCAAAAGGCCACTGACCCCATTTCAGCCACTGGTGCGTCGCGACTTCGGCCATGCTGGGCCTCTCCATGGTGTCCACGGTCAGCATCTCCGCCACCAGGTCCTGAGCGTTGAAGGACAGGTGGGCCGGTAAGACCCAGGAGCGGTGCAGCACCTGGTCCCTCAGCTCCTCGAAGGTGTCCCCTTCAAAGGGCAGGTGCCCCATCAGCATCAAGTAGAGGACGACACCCAGGCTCCACACGTCCACTGGGGGCCCGCTGTACGCCCCCTGGACGAACATCTCCGGGGCCCAGTAGGTGATCGTGCCGCACACCGTGTCCAGCAGGATGTTCTCCGCCTTCACGTCCCTGTGCACGATGCCCTTGGCGTGGCACGTGTGCAGGGCGCTGGCCATCTGCTGGAACAGTCCCTGCGCCTCCCGCTCCGGGCAGGCCCACCCCCTCTGGGATGTACTGCAGCAGCTGGCCCCAACCAGCGTACCCCATCACCAGGTACACGCGGTCAGCCGTCTCCATCACCTGGAACAGCTGCACCACGCTGGGGTGCTCCATGGCCTTCATGATGGCCACCTCGGCCTGAAGGAAGGCCGGGTCCAGCTCGCCCTTGCGCACGATTTTCACGGCCACCTCCGCCCCCGTCAGGATGTGGCGGGCCAGCCTCACGGTGCCAAAGCTGCCCTGCCCTATGCACCTCAGCACCTCATACTGGCCCCTCAGGGCATCCTCCGAGGATGAGCTGGCCTCCAGGCCCCGCTGGGGGCTCCTGGGCTCCCTACTCTGACTCTCACTACTCTCTGTAGGCATCAGGAGCGGCCGCGCCACCTGAGGACGCTACCTTAAAACAACACAACAAACAAAACCAACAAACAAAGCAAGACTAAAACAACAAAACAACACAACAACACCCCAAATCAAAGAACCAAGTCACAAACCAGAACCGCCAAACCACCAACCACCAAACGCACTAACTAGCTGGGAGTCCGACAGGTCACCACCAAGAGCTTCCTGCACAATGGACGAAGCCCAGCTGTCGCCGCTGCCTTTTATAGAGCCCCTCGGAATGCCCTGACAATCACCCCTTGTGAGGTCACGGCCACAAATGGCCCTGTGCGCCCTGCCTGGCCCATGGTGCTCCTCTCCCTGGGGGTTCTGGCCCCCAGGACCTTGGCACTGGTCATGATGTGAAGATCAAAGTCCACAAGCTCACAGATGCGTCCTGCCCACCCACAGTGTCTTGCGCACCTACCAAAACCTGTAGTGGGCTCCAAGGCCCTGGCGTGTCTGGTCCCAACACCCACAGCTCCTTTGGCCTTCGGCCCATAGCACCTCCACCCTCCTTTGTCTGCCGCCTCAGGGAGGTTGGTGTCCTAATGTGGTGGCCCTTCACTCACATCACCGCACCCTCACACAATGCCCTGTCCCCTAAGACACCCGGGTCTAGCTTCTTCACTCCAACAGGGCTGAGAGCAAACGAGCCTTGGTCCACATTTCCCCCAGAATTTCTGAGACGCTTCCCTCTCTGGGAACCCTGGAACCCCCAAGGCAGTGGTTTCAACTAAAAGCGATCCAGGACACACTTGTAGGCCACCAATGGGTCCTGCCTTGGGACAGAGAAACACAGATGTGCCCAGAGGCCTTGCCCTGTCACACTCCTGCCCCTCGCCATCTTAGGCTAGCTCATCACAATAAATCCATGGGTTCAACTTCTGGGTTTCCCGGGGTCTGATGAATCCAAGGTCAGGTGGCCAGGAGATTTGGTGTGTGCACAGAACTAGCTTCCTTCTCCCTCACTTAGCTTCCTAGCTTTGTCCTCAAGAGGTGGAGAGGAAGAAGGAGTAAACTCAACTCTACCTCCTCCTTCCCCCAGCTTTCCTACTACCACCTTCCTTTTTTTTCTATCTTCCTTACATTTTTTTTTTTTATCCCTCTAGTTGTGGACACCGGAGACTAATATACCACACAAGAACTTGACCCCTTAGCTCTACACTGTTCCCCAGATGAACTTCAAAATGGTGCTCCCAAGTCCTCAGTCTCAACATTTGAAGGCATTTCAAGTGAGCACCATCTTACCAGGCTTCATAATTGTGTCTGCGTGTGCCTGTGTGTGTGTGTGTGTGTGTGTGTGTGTGTGTGTGTGTGAATGCATGGGCACAAGTGATATTGGGCACATGTGATATTGGGGAGCTATCTAGAGTGTGCCTGCTCCCCGAGTGTACCAGAAAATGCCATAATTTCTTCCTTAAGGCTGAATAATAGTCCATTGTGTATATATGCCACAGTTTCTTTATCCATACATCTGTTGAAGGGCACTTAGGTTTGTTCCATAGCTTAGTTTTTGTGAACTGAGCTGCTCTAAACATTGATGTGGCTGTATCAGTGTAGTAGGCTGATTTTAAGTCCTTTGGGTATAAACCAAGGTGTGGGATCGCTGTGTCAAATGGTGGTTCCATTCCAAGTTTTCTAAGGAATCTCCATACAGAGTTGTTGCATCAATTTGTAGTCCCACCAGCAATGTATTTAGTGAAACTTTTCCCTATATCCTTGCCAATATTTGTTGTTATTTGAATTTTTCATAATTGCCTAACTAGAGTGAGATAAAATCTGAGTTAGTTTTAATTTACATTGCTCTAATTGCTAGGGATGTTGGACATTTTTTTTAACCAGTTTTTGAACAATAGAATTTCTTCTTCTGTGAAGTACCTTTTCAGTTCCTTTTCCCATTTAATGATTGAGTTATTTGTGTGGGTTGTTTTCTGGATTGTTTTTGTTTTGTTCTGTTGGTGTTAAAGTTTTTTTGAGTTCTTTATATATACTGGAGAGTAATGCTCTATCTGAGGTGCTGGTGGTAAAGATGTCCCCTTCTGTAGGCTATCTCTTTACACTCTTGTTTCCTATGTTGTGAAGAAGCTTTTTAGTTTGCTATCATCCCAAGTATTGATTCTTGGTTTTACTTCTTACACTCCAGGAGTCTTCTTGACTCCTAAAGCCAAGATGATACAGAGTTGGGCCAACTTTTTCTTCTAGTTATGGCAGGGTCTCTGGTCCATTGCTTAGGTCCTTGGTCCACTTTCAGTTGAGTTTTTGCACAAGCCTTTTGGTGCTCACATCATACCACCCTGTGACATAGATGTTGAATATGGACCTACAGGAATTGATGTTTACCCTGGGAGGATCTGGTCTTGCTTTGAACTATTCCTCTTTGTCATTTTCCTACTCCTTCCTTTGGTAATGGGGACATTTATCCTGTGTGTGTGTCTTGGGAACGTGCAACTGTTGGTTTGATTTTTTACAGTGGCTCACATCAAATATTTATCCTGAGTCTTGAGAGAAGACTCTGAACTTAGATGTTTGAGCCATATTGGAACTATTGACTACAGGAACTCTTGGAGATTAACGAAATGCAATTCACATTGTCTCACAGACAACAGTTCTGGGAACTGTGGGCAGAATATTATGTTTTGGATCTTACATGTCCTCATTAAGCCCATGTGTTAAAGACTTGGTCCCCAATGCAGGAGAGCTCAGAGATTAGGCCTTGAGCAGAAGACAGGATCATAAAGGCCTCTGATCTCACAAACAGATTATAAGAATGCTAGGGGATCCATAACTCAAGGGGTTATTTGGAGGTAAGAACTTGAGAATTTGCTCAAGGTTGGAGGATATAGATCATTGGGGGAATGTCCTTGAGGGTACATTTTGTCATTTATCCCAGGCTCCTCTTCTCCCTCCCTCCTAATCTTTGCTTCCTGGCCACGATAAGGTAATCAACATTGCTCCACTACATGCTTTCTGTCATCATGTTCTATCTTGCCAGAGGCCCAAACCAATAGGGCCAAATAATTATAGACAATAAACAGAAATAATACTCAGATACTATGACATGGTACAGTAACCAGAGATGTTGTCCTCTACTGTGACTTTGTATAATTATCAGAAACATACAGAGAAATTGTGATCAGGTACAGAAAACACAGACAATACCCAGATACTGTGACCTGATACACTATCCAAAGACATTATCCAGATACCATGACCAGGTACACTAAACAGAGACATTACACAGATACTGCGACCAGTAATGAAAGAGTATTAGTGAGGTTTCTCTAGAGGAACAGAACCAACAGGATATAAATAGGTATGGTTTTAAAAAGGGGATGTGTTAGATTGTCTTATACAACCAGAAACTGGATAGTCCTACAGTGGCCATTTGCAGACTGGAGAGCTGGAGAGATCAGTAGCTTCTCAGCCCATGAAACTGGAGTCTCAGAATAAAAGGAACCATGATACCACCCCTGTCCTGGACCAAAGGCCTGGAAACCCCCTGGAGAGTTGCTGGTCAGGGTCTGCTTTGGAAGAATGAAGGAAGTAGATTCTGATGTCCTCAGGTGATCACAGCAGTAGTCAAGAACCCATTCAAGAAGAATTGAGCTTGTTTCTGCTGCTGCTTCCTTGTTCTTCCAACTTTTATTCCATCCAAGACCCCAACCTATTGAATCCCCACTCTTACAATGGGTATCCACCTTAGCTTGCTGTCCCATATGCCAATCATTCCTAGAAACAACCTCACTGAGACACCCAGAAGCTTTTAATACTAGGCATCTCTTAATTCCATCAAGTTGGAAATTCAGAATAACCATCACACCAGATATACAGCAGATAGAGTAACCAGAGATGTCAGCCAGATACCATGATTAGGCATAGCAACCACAAACAAGTATGTACTATGACCAGAAATCGTAACCAGAGAAGAAAATCAGATATGTAAAGTGATCAGAGACAAAATCCAGGGTCCAATATCAGGTATAGTAATCACAGATGTTAGGCAGTATGACCTGATCCAACAACTGGACATTATCCAAGTATTGTGAGTAGTTACTATAATCAGACATTAATCAAATAATGTCACAGACTTAGGAGACATTAGCTAGGTTCTGTGACCAGATGAAGTAAACAGAAATGATACTCTAACACAGGGACCAGATATAGTAAACAGATATAATAACCCAATGCTGTGACAATGTACAGTGAACAGAGACCTTAGCCAGATACTTGACCAGGAACAGTAAGCAGAGACTATGCTACTGTGACGTATTACAGAAAGGAGAAGCATAGTCAGATACTGTGACTAGGTACAGTAAACAGAGAAATTGGGCAATTACTGTGGCCAGGTATGGTAACCAGAGACATTAGCAAGATACTGAGACTAGGTACACTTAACAGAATCATTATGCAGATACTGTGACCAACTACAGTAACGAGATACATTAACCAGGTACCATAATCAGGTATAGTATGTAGAGAAAATACAAGATACCATGAGTAGGCACAGTATCCAAAGACTTTAGCTAGATACCAAGTTCAGTAACCAGTGACAATATCCAGATACTGTGACCAGATATAGAAATTAGAGACATGAGTCACATACCACGAATAAGTACACCATTCAGAGAAAATTGCCTGATATTTATCCAGATACATCCACTATAGTCCAAAGCCTGTTACTGTAACTGGGTGCAGGAACCACAGATAATAACCATAAACCATGGAGAGGTACCAAAATCGGACATTATCCAGACTGTATGACCAGGTACAGTAACCAAAGGTATTAGTCAGATAACCTGACCATGAATATTAAACAGAAACAGCCAGATAACATGACCAGGTGCTATACCCAGAGACATTTGTCACATACCATTACCAAGAACAGTATATAGAGATGAAACCCAGAGATAGTAACCAGATACAATCTCGGCACACATTAGCCTCCTACTATAACCAGTTCAAGTAACCAGAGACATAGCCAGATGTAGTGAACAGATCCCATATCCAGGCCTGATACAATGACCAGGGAGAAACAATGTCCAGATACTATGCCTGAATACAATCAACAGAGATATTAGCCTACTACTGTGACCAGGTAAACAAAACAAGACAATAGCTAGATGCTATAAATAGATATAGTAACCAGGCCTGATTTAGTGACCAGGTAGGTAATGCTCAGATACTGTGCCTAGATACAGTTAAGAGAGACATTAGCCTGATATGGAAACCAGTCACTATAACCAGAGGTAATATGCAAATTTAGTGATCAGGTTTGGGAATGACAGACAATAGCAGATACAATGACCACATGCATTAGTATGGCAATTAGACACAGAAGCCGGATACTGTGATAAGGAATAGCAACAGGAAACATTAGCCAGATACCCTGATGGCATTCAGTAACTATAGACATCAGCCAGGTACTGTGACCAGTTACAGTAAACAGAGACCATATTCAGATACTGTGACCCAGTACAGTAAGCAGAGACATTTTCCAGACACTGTGGCAAGGTACAAGGTACAAGCAATAATACCCAAATATTTGACTGGATAGAGTAAGCAGAGCTATGAATCCAATACTGGGACCAGATACAATAATCAGAGACATTAGCCAGATACCATGACCAGTTATGGTAAACAGAGACAATATCCTAACTCTATGACTAGGTATAGTAAACAGAGACCTTAGCCAGATTTTGCGGTTAGGAACAGTAAGCAGAGACAATACCTCATACCTCAATGAGTTACAAGAATCAAAGGCATTAACCAGAGATTGTGACCAGGGACAATAACCATAGACATTAACCAAATACCATGACTAGATACAGTAACCAGAGTCATTAGCTAGGTATAGTGACCAGGTACAATATACAGAAACAGAATCCAGACATTTTGGTCACGTATAGTACACAAAACAATACCATGATGAGTCATTAGCCATATACTGTGACAAGATACAATAATCAGAGACATTACCTAGATACCATGACCAAGCATAGCAACTAGAGACATTAAACAGATTCAAATACCATGACAGAAAAAATATGGAGACACCTTGCCTAGGTACACTAAACAGAGACAATATCCAGATACCATGCCCAGGTACAGCATCCAGAGACATTAGCCAGATATCTTGTCCAGGTATTGTAACCAGACATATCAGCCAGATACCATGACCAAGTTGAGTAACCAGAGATAATATCAGATACCATGTCCCAGCACAATAACCAAAGACATAAGCCTAATATTTTGCCCTGATACAGTAAACAGAGACATCACTCTAATACCAGATACAGGTGCACTAAATAGACACAACAACCTGATGCTCTAAATTAAACGGAGATTCTGTGGCCAGGAATAGTAAGAAAAGACAATACTTCATACCTCAACCTGTTACAATAATAAGAGGCATTGTCCAGATACCATGTCCAGGTACAGTAACTAGTGATGATAACTAGATTACATGTGGAGCTACAATAAGCAGAAATATTAATAAGATGCCATGAATAGATAATAGATTATCTAGAGACATTAGCAAGATACTGCAACCATATTCAGTAGCTGAGATTTTAGGAAGACATGGAGAACCAGTAAAATAAATAGTCATTACCCAGACTGTATCCAAGTAGAGTAACCAGTGTCATTAGCCAGATACCATGAAAAGGTCCAGCCTACAGAGACATTAGCCAGATAATATGACCAGATATAGTAATCTGAAACATTAGCAAGGTATGGTGACCAGACATAGTAACCAGAGACAGAAACTGTTACTGGGTACAGTAAACAGATTCTGTCAGTAGGAACAGTAAGTAGAGACAATACATCATACTTCAACCTGTTACAAAAAGCAGAGGCATTAACCAGAAACATTAGCTAGAACTTTGACCAGTCACAGAAAACACAGACATTACCCAGATACAGTGTACAGCTACTGTCACCAGAGATATTGGCCAGATACCATGACCAGGTATAGTATGCGGAGAAATGGGTCAGACATCTTGAATAAGTACAGCATAGAGAAAAATGTCCAGTTACTGTGATCAGACACAGTCACCAGACATTAATCATATACTTTGACAAGATACACTAACTAGACACATTACCCAGATCCATGACTGGGTAGAAGAACAGGAGATATAAGCCAGACAATGTGACCATCTACAGTAACCAGAGAAAATATTCAAATACTATGACTTGGGTACAGTAATCAAGAGACATTTCCCAGACATTGTGATCAGTTATAATAACCAGAGACATTAGTTAGATACAGTGGCCAGATACTATAACTAGAGAAATTAAACACTTACCATGACGAGGTACGGAAACCAGAAAAATTAGCTAGTTACCATAACCAGGTTCAATAACAAGAAATATAAGTCCAAAACCATGACCAGGTTCAATAAATAGAAGGAGAAAGAAAAAACAAAGCAGATATTGTGACCAGTTACAATAAGCAGAGTCATTAGGCAAATACCATGACTAGGTACAGTAACACATAAGATGACCAGGTACAGGAACCAGAGACATTAGCCAGATATAGCAACAAGCACAGAAACCAGAGCCATGAGCAACTCCTGTGAGAAGTATGATAACCAGAGACTATTTAGCCCGATTCGATGACCAAGTACATAAACCAGAGAAATTATACACTTACTCTGGCCGGGTTCATGAGCCACAGACATTAGCCAGATACTGTGGCCAGTAACCAGAGACATTAACCAGATACCAAGGCTAAGTAGAGTACACACAACAAGATAATACCAAGATACCATGACACAGTACAGTAACCAGGACTTTGGCCAGATACCAAGACCAGACACAGTAAAAAGACTCATTACCCAGATACTGTGACCAGAGAAATCAGACACTTTATCAACTACTATGACAAGATACAATAACCAGAGAATTAAACCAGATATTGTGACCAGGTACAGTAAACTGAGACAATACCCAAGTATGGTCAAGAGGTACAGAAATCTGAGACATTGGCCAGATCCCATGACAGGTACATCAAACAGAGACCCTGATACCTGACCAGGTACAGTAACCACAGTCATGAGTCACATACCATGACCTAGGACAATAACCATAGACCTTAGCCACGTAGGGTCCAGGTATAATAACCAGAAACAGCCAGGTACTCTGACCAGACACAGTAAACAGAGACAATACACAGATACCACGACAAGGAATGCTAGGTAACCAGAGAGGTTTAGTCAAATACTATGACCAATTACAAAGCCAGACACTGTGGCCACATACAGTAAACAGAAACAATATTTAGACACTGGGACAAGGTACAATAAGCTGAGAGACAAATAAAATAAACAAAATATTACCCATATACTGTGACTAGATACTATAACCAGAGTCTTTTATGCAGATACCTGACCAGGTACAGCAAACTGAGACACCAGCCAGATGTCATGACCAAATAGAGTACTAGAGACAATACCCAGAGAGATGACCAGATATTGTTCCAATTGGCATTGGCCACATATTGTGATCAGATTCACTAACAAGAGACATTTGATACTGTGTTCATGTAAAGGGAACAACATCCAGATACTATGATCAGATATAGTAACCAGAGACATTAGCCAGGTATCACGACCAGGTACAGTAAACAAAGATAATGCCTACATACCGGGATCTATTACAATAAGAGACATTACCCAGATACTGTGACCAGGTAGAGTAACCACTTAGACAATTGCGGTGACCAGATACAGTAAACAGAGACAGTAATTAGATAACCATGACCAGTTACATTAAACAGGCATTAGCAACATATTTCTGACCAGGTATAGTGTGAAACACTGGACAGATGACATGACCAAGTAACCAGAGACTTTAACCAGATTCCATGAATAGGTACTGTTCAAGCTGCCCTGGGCTCAGCCCACCTGTCACTCCCTTGGTGACTTGGCTAGGGATGCCTGGGGCCGTAGAGGTTCTGCCCTGTGCTGGGTTGCACTGGAGAGGTGGCCCTACTTCTCCATATGCCCTTCACCTCTGCACCAGCTCTGACCACAATGGGTGGGGGCCAGCTAGTCACACAGCACCCTTCCTGGTTCCCCAGGCCTGACCTCCAGTGCCAACTTCACCCCACCTTGCCCACCTGGGCACCTTTCCTACCTGGAGTTCAGTGTGGGGATTCTGAAGCCTCTGCAGCTACCATGTCCTGCAGCATGGCCATGGCAGTCCAGCGCCGAGTTCCCAAATGTCCCCAAAGGAATGGAGATGAGGGCTGCACGGCTACACCGCAGACAAGGTGGTCAATAGGAATGCAGGGCGGACAATGGATACCTAACATGGGGCCCAGCTTCTGAACTGGGAACCTCAGATCAGGATTATACCGTGTCCAAGCCGGAAGGAGCTCCAAGTCCCTGTTCAGCAAGTTTAGGGCCGCCGCGCGCTGGGCAGTTGGCCGTGGGCCCTTGGCCACAATACACATCAACCACCATCCCACTGGAGCATGTGGATCATCCACAAGTAGAGCTTGTGAGCATCTGAGCCCAGGAGAGCTAAACCGCGAGGGGGTGGGGCTGCCGAGGGCTTGCCACAATGTGTGAAGGTGGACCTTATTGCCCTAGGCCTCGCCCCCAGGGTGCCCTCACGCTGCAGTGAGGCCAGGGCTTGAGGGCCAGGACAGGGGGGCCAGTGTGGTCCTCTTTGTGGAGCTTAGGGCCCCCAGGGCTTGCAGGGATGGTCAACGTGAGGGCAGGGATGTCAGGGCAACTTCATGGAGTTGCATGCTGAATCCTCCAGTTCTGAGACCCAATTCCCCAGGGGAAGAAGGACAGGTCTGAGTTCCAGGCACATATGTGTGGGCACGCACGCAGCTGTATGCAATGTGGCCTTTCACCTACTGCTTGAGATGCAGGAGCAGGCACTCACTAAGCCTGTGGTACACAGGTAGCTCAGCTGCCTCAGTGCCCTGCTACAGAGGGTCATGAACCCACTGTCCCAGGAGGAAGGTTTTAGAGATGGCTGCTTGCCAGGCACAAAATTGAGAGCCAGGGCTGGGACCTCCAGGTGCAGGGATCCCACCCTAGGCCTGTGGGACAAGGTTCTGATGGCTGAGTCTGAGCTGGCCCACCATTCTGGGGCGCTGCAGGTGAAGACATATCCCTGCTGAAGGTGGGAACTGGACAATCAGGAGGACAGAGCCTGGCCACCTGATGGGGTCAACAAGCAGTAGGTAGACTTGTGAGGGTGTTTGACATCCCTCAAGCCATGACAAGTGGATTCTATGTCCACTCTCCTAAGGCAGAGCCATTTTGTCCCCAGTCAGGCAAGCCAAGGGAGCTCCAGGAGACAGGGAAAAGGTGAGACCTTGGTCCAGTGCTTCTGGCCCACTTCTGTCTCATCACTCTCTCTCCACCTTTCCCAGCTCACTGTATAGTGCTCACCCTGCAGCTCCAGGTGCAGCCTGTGCTTCCAGAAGTGGGGATGTCTCTGGACCTCAGGCCCTGGGTGGGACACAACTCAATTAGTCCTCACACCCACCCCCTGTGTCCACATGACATATCAGCACCTCTGCCCTCTGGCACCCTAGTTGCCTACTCTGACCAAGCACATGTCCATCTATACTGTCTGAGGACCCAGGCCCACTGAAATCAAAATGGACTGCCTAGCCTCCTCAAGTGCATAACTCCAGGGGGCTGTCACATGGGACCCTTCCCACGATGCCATGGGTGGGGGGACATAGCAGCATATTTTATCCGAATCCATCATGGAGCAAACAGTTATTGGATGTATGGGTCTGATCCCTGACCCCTGGACCTCATTTCCTCTGGTGAGAGGACTGTATTGGGTTTTCTGATGTGATTCCTTTATGGCAGGGACAGGGGTCTGGGCTGGGACAGGGAGGAGGGGACAGCCAATGAACTGAGCCCCTGGAGTCTGACTTCCCATATGAACCTCCTGAAGATCCAGAGGGGATCCTCATTCCTAGGATGGTGCTCAGAGTACACCCTGGAGCTACAAGAGGGCCGACTCCCTCTGTACCCTACACCTGCTGGTCTCTGGGAGGAGACCATGCCTCCAACTTTGTGCACTGAACTCTGCTTCATTTCTACCAGTTCCTTGGCAGAAATGCTGTTCTCTCTGTGCCAAAATGAGGAAAAGGGACTTGAAAACTCAAAAACCTTGAGAACATTGTTTTAATGTATTTAATTACGTTCTGGTCATTTTTCTCCTCAAAATTTGTCACAACACATAGTGTGATTTCTATCTTAGATATGTGAATTAGATTGCATGCCAATTTTTATTTCCCTGAAGCTTATTTTGCATATATGTATATATGCCAAACATTATATTGTGGGAGGCCGTTGTCGCACGTGATTTGAGTTGCCTCCCTGGTTGGGTGAGAGGCACTCAGACACAGCTGTGTCAGAGCTTTCCCCACCCTTCTCCAGGTCCTAGGGCTTGTCCTTGCAGAGGCGTATCTGGACACTGCCCCAAAGACCCAATCTTGTCCTGATCTTGGGATGCTGCCCCCCTTAACCTTCATTGGATGGAATTTTCCTCAGAATTTTTTGTTCCCCAATAAAAGTCCACTCCCTGGTGTGTTCTCTGGCATGTGCTAGCCTCTTCAGTAAACCTTGCTACTGCATTAGGTGGCTGGAGGTTGGAGCTAGGAGAAGCCATCCTGGAGCTGGTTTTAAAGGTAATTAGAGTGTTGCCTCTTTAATTTAAAACTCCCTAGCATTTTGCTCAGAGTTCGAACCTTCTTTAATGAAGCCAGTGCTAGTTGCTGGCTAGATTATACGTTTACTTTCATTTATGCTCAAATTTTATTAAGAGTTTTATAGGCAAAATCTGAAAAAGCATAATATGTTTCACATGTATTAGAATGAAATACCATTTTATCTTAAAATTTATATGTGAATAGGTCCTATACATAAATATCACCGACTTATAACTACATGACAATAAACTTTTAGTTTCCGTGCCATACTTGATGGTTAAAGGAAAACCCTTAAACCAGTTAAATTTTGCAGAGTTCATTTAAGCAAGAAAATGGAAGAGTGGCCGGGTGGTGTACACCTGTAATCCCAGTATCGCAGGAGGCTGAGGATCACAAGTTCATGCCAGCCTCAACAGTGAGGCACTAAGCAACTCAGAGAGACCCTGTCTATGAATAAAATATAAAATAGAGCTGGGGATGTGGCTCAGTGGCTGAGTGTCTCTGAGTTTAATCCCTGGAAGCCCCCACCACCAAAAAAAAAAAAAAAAAAAAAGGAAGGGGGAGAAGAAACAAGGACCCACTGACTTAGCAGCCCAGGACTGGAACATCTTCAAAGAACTTGGTTTCCCTGTGTGGCAGGACAAACCCTGTGAACAGAAGCCTCATGGGTTGCAAAGAGCTTGAGTCCCAGGACTCTGAAGTTGATGGCTCAGTCGCTGCCCTGGGCTGAGACTTGGCTGTGTTACTTTAGTTTCCTCCACTCTAGACTTTCAAGTAGTGTGAGCACTAACCTAATTGCAGTTCACAACCTTGAGGACTCAAGTGTGGAGACATTCTCCCACCAAACCTAATTGGATAATAACACAACAAATACAAGATTAAAGAATGAGTAGCATCTCTGATTTTTCACAAGTTATTTTAGAAAAAAATATACTTGAGGACTGTAAATACTTTATATGATTTCCACTATTTTTGATTCATAGCAAAATGAAGTGGGCAATAACTGAACTATTATCAACACTGGTTTGAATATAGTAAGCAAAATGACTATCTCGTGAAGTGTGAAGTCAAACATTGTGAAAGGTGTGAACAAGGAATTTCTCAATGATAAATAGTTCTGGGACCTGTATTTTAGGAAAGACCTATAGTGTAAATAATGATACATAGAAAACTGAAGTTGAGAGCTGGAGACACAGCTCAGTGGTAAGGCACATGCCTAGTGTGCTGGAGGACCTGGGCTCACTCTCCAGCCCTGGAGGGATAGAAAATTAGGTTGAATATTTTCAAAACTCAATATTCATATGCAATATACTTCAGAATGCAAGACATTTTAGTGTAATGATCATTAAAAAGTCTCATTTCACTGGGTACAGTGGGGCCAAGCCTGTAATCTCAGTGACTTGGGGCTGAGATAGGAGGACCACAAGTGTGAGGCCAGCCTCAGCAATTTAATGAGGCCCTAAGCAAATTAATGAAACTCTGTCTCAAAATTAAAAAGCAAAAGGGCCAGGGATGGAGCTCAGTGGTAAAGTGCCCCTGGGTTCAATCTTCAGTAATAATAATAATAATAATAATAATAATAATAATAATAATAATAAAAGGCTCATTTCAGCTGGATGTGGTGGCATACATATATAATCCTGCAATCCCAGCTGCTCTGGAGAGGCTGAGTCTGGAGGATCAAAAGTTCAGGGCCAGCCTAAGCCACTTAGTGCGACCTGTTCTCAGTTGTAGAGTGCCCCTGGTTCAATCCCCAGTACCAGAATAAATAAGTAAATACATATATACTTATATACACACCTCACATGAGACATTGTTCTATGCCATATAAAATTGAAATAGCTGAATATGTAAGTAAAGGAGAGAAAAGAAATGATGAATACCCCATCACGGAAATTATTTTCACCAGTTCCTGATCTCTCTTGCACCTATTTGTTTTTAAAGGAAATCATCAGTGTACTTTTATTACTAAAATATCAAAACTATGAGGATCCTAATATTTACTGAGCACATAATTTAATATTTATGTTTAATTAATTTTTATGAAGCTTATGAATGCTTCCTAAATTCAGGTCAGTACACTTCAGAAAAATAGATTTTAGATGAACAATAAACTGGCATGTTTATTTTTCAACTATATAACGACCACCCTTTAAATCTATGTTCAATACTATCTACTGAAGTTATTTTCTTCTACTTCTATTGCATATTGAAGAGCTCGGGTGACAGTTGTGGGCGGAGCCTGAACTCCTGGTGACTGGATGGACTTGGGCTATCCTGGGCTCAGGCTGTGTCTCCTGCCAGGTATATGAGTTGGATCTGGGCAGAGCTGCAGCTCTGGTGGGGTTCTGCAGGTGGCGGGATGGAACCAGGCCTCTCCTTGCCCGGGCTCCCCTGCAGGTCTGCGAGGCCATGGATGAGCTCCAGCAGGGGTCTACCTGTGGGCAGAGGTGGTCCTGTGTCTGGCATGAACTCTGCTTGGGGCCTGCTTGTGGCAGTTGGTCCCAGGCATACCTTGGGCCAGGCTGTTGAGCCTGTCACAGAGACTGATCTTGGTTGGGGCTGAACTTTGGTGACTGTCTGATAGTGGGCGGAGTCAGTCATGGGCGGAGCCTGAGCTTGGGTGCCAGTCTCCTGGTGCCTGGATGGATTTGGCTACCCTGGGTCTGGCTCTGTCTCCTGCCAAGTCGTCGAGTTGGATCTCTGGTCGGGGTCTGCAAGTGGCTGATGCAGCTTGGCCTCCCCTTGACCGGGCTCTTGTGCAGGTCAGCAGGGTGATCTGGGCCATTTATGAGCTCCTGCAGGGGTCTGCCTGTGGGTGGAGGCAGTCCTGGCTGAGCCTGAGCTCCAGCAGGGGTGGGCCAGTGGAGGAATGGAACATGCCTATCCTTGCCTGGGCTCTGGTGCAGGTGTTCGAGGTGGACCTGGGCTGGACTGAGCTCTGAGCTCTGAAGGGTGTTTTTTGCCTGTTGGTGAAGTCAGTCGTGGGTCAAGCCTGAGCTCGGGTGGAGGACTGGTGGTGGCCATATGTTTCCAGGGCTACCCTATGCTCAGGCTCCTATGCACATCTGCAAGGCTTATCTGGTCAGAGCCTGAGATCTACTGGGTGGGGGGGTGGGGGGCGGTCGGTGGCTGGATGGAACAACTCCTACTTTTCCAGAGCTCCTGAGCTGGTCAACACAATGGTTCTGGGCCTCATATGAGCTTGAGCTGGGTTCTGCCAGTGGGTGGAGGTGGTGCTTGTGGCAGTTGGTCCCAGTCCTACCTTGGGCCAGGCTCCCTGTGCCTGTCAGCAAGGATTATCTGGGCTGGAACTGAACTTCAGGGACTGTCTACCGGTGGGCAGAGTCAGTCGTGGGTGGAGCCTTAGCTCTGGTGGCAGTCTCCTGGTGACTGAATGGACTTGGGCTATCCTGGACTTGAGCTTTGTCTCCTGCCAGGTCTTTGAGTTGGATGTGGGAAGAGCTGGAGCTCTGGTGGGGTTCTGCAGGTGGCAGGATGGATCTGGACCTCCCCTTGCCCGGGTTCCAGTGCAGGTCAGTGAGGCCAATTTGGACCATGTATGAGCTCTGGCAGGGGTCTGATTGTGGGCCGAGTTGGTCCTTGGCTCAGCCTGAACTCAGGTGGGGGTCTGGTGGTGGCCATATGTTCCCAGGGCTACCCTGTGCCCAGGCTCCTGTGCACATTTTCAAGGCTTCTCTGGTTGAATGCTGAGATAGAGCAGGGGTCAGCTGGTGGCGGGAAGCAGCAGGGCCTACTCTGGGATTCAGCTGCCACTCAGGTCATTGAGGCTGAAATGGACCGGGATTGGCCACCAGGGAGTGTCTGTTGGTAGGCAGTCTGTCCTGGTCCAAACCTGAGCTCTGGAGGGTGCTGCTGGAGGGTGGAGTCAGTCCTGGGCAGAACCTGAGCTCTGGGGACAGTCTCAGGGTGAGTGGATGGACTCGGGCTACCCTGGGCCCCTTCTCCGGCTCAGGTCCTTAGGGTGGCTCTGGACTGGATCAGAGCTCCTGAAGTGGTCTGCTGGTGGGCAGAGGCAGGCCTGGTCTGAGTCTCAGCTCTGGTGAGGGTTGGCCAGCGTTGGCATGGACCTGGACCTACCATTTCCCGGGCTCCATGCAGGTTCACGAGGCTGATCTGGGCAGAGCCTGAGCTCCAGTGGGTGTCTGCTGGTGTGCACAGGTGGTCCTGGGCCGGACCAGAGCTCAGTGCAGGTCTCCCAGTTGAGGGGTGGACATGGGCCTACTCTGTGTCTGGCCTCCCGAGCAGGTCAGTGGGGGAAGATCTGGACTGTATATGAGCTCTGGCAGGTGTCTGCAAGTGAGTGGAAGCATTCTTGGGCTTGGCCTGAGAATCTTGCTGTTGGTGGGATGAAACTGGGCTACAGTGAGCCCTGGCTCCAGTGCATTTGCGAAGGGCCTAAGCTTGGGCAGGTGTCTCTGGACCTTTATTTTATTCATTTGTTTGTATTTGGTACTGAGAATCAAAGCCAATGTCTCACACGTGCGAGACAAGAGCTCTATCACTGAGTCACAACCCCAACCCTATTTGCTGCTTCTTGACCTTTAATCATACCATCTTTTGGTTCTATAGCAATTGTTCATGCATGCATTTGAATTTTAACAAGTAGCTATTATGTGATATCACTAGCAATGCTTCCCAAGCTGGCCCCAAATGAGACCTTGATCCTCAGCCAGATTACATTCCACACATCCACGTCACCTCTGGCATAGATGCAGAAGAGAGATGACTAAGACATCGTCCATGACTCTCAACTTTAGGGGAAAATTGTTTTGAAGAGGTAAAGGATAAGGGGTCACTTGACAGATCCTGCAGAATGCAGAGCAGGTATGTTTATGAATAAGGATTTATGTATTTATAAAGTTTGTTTATTTCCTTTTTGCCAGCAAAAATTTACCAGTAATTTTGTTTTCTTTTTCTTTTCAGAACGGGGATCGAATGCACAGCTTGGGGAATGGGAGGCAAGGGCTTTGCCACTTTCCCATTAAGCTGCTTCCCAGCCCATTCATTCATTGCCAGTGTGGGAATTTGGGGCTGCTTTTATGAATGAATCTACTATGAATATTTCACAAAAGACTGACCAATGGCATTCGTATGTGTCCTACCCAATTAGCATAATTTTGGGCCGATAGCATTGGTACTTCTTTCAAGTCCTAATTAGCATAAGTTTGGACCAATAGCATTGGACCAAGTGCTATATAAACCCTTGGAGGTTGTTTTGGAGAAGAGAAGCTGCCCAGACCTTGAAGATTGTTGCGCTGGATATTTGCTTGAGTTCCGCTGGAGTTCCACGGAAGTTGCAGCCTGGTTTGTTTCCTGGAGATGATTCTTCCACTTCCAAGAGACTGTGAAAGAAGAAGAGATGGTTGAGAATCTGCTGGGGTCTGCAGCAGCACTGGATGGAATGGCCCGCCATGAGGAGCTAAGACTCCTCTCTGCTGCAGAGGCTTCCCCACCCTGTGCGCACAGATCCTACCTACCAGCAGAAGCCATGGATTTTCATCTTCGAACTCCGGTTTCAAAGGTACTGTTATATGTAAGATATATAAATACATATTTAAATATATTATATGTAATAGATATATAAATATATAATATTTACAAATATATCTATTATATATCATGTCCATTATATATTATAACATATATTATATATTTATAAATATATATGTTTATATATTATATGTAAATATATAAATATTGCAATTTTTAAATTTTAATTTCTATCAGTAAAATTATGAGATTCATAGAGAATAGAAAATTATTTCCCACAGTTCTGGAGGTTAGAAGTCAGAAAAGTCTGTCCCAATAGTTGTGCCGTCATTTGGCAGAAAAGTGGGAGAGACTAAAACCCACTCTTAAAAGTCCTTTTTCTTTCCATTCATTCGAAGTTGAGTTCAGTGCTATCAAAATGTTTAAAGGAACCTAGGAAATGTTTCATTTTATTAATTTTATTTATTGGTCATTTTTAGTTATAAAATATGGTTTTTTTAAATTTTTTAAGTAGTAAATGAACCCTTATATTATTTTATTTATATTTGGTACTGAGAGTTAACCCCAGTGCCTCACACATGCTAGGCAAGTGCTCTGCCTCTGAGCCACAACCCTGGCCCATAAAATTCATTTTGATACAGTCCATATTTGTATAATTAGACCTTATCTATTTAGAGTTGCATTCTTAGGATGTACATGGTGGTGGGATTCACTGTTTTGTTTACACATATATACATGGGAAAGCTTCATCAGAGTCTTTCCACTGTCTTTCTTTTGTTTATGCCCCCTCCTTTCCCTTCATTCCTATTGTCTAATCTACTGCACTTCTATTTCCATCATCCTCCTGTTGTGGGTTAGCTTCCACATATCAGATAAAATATTTGTCCTTTGTTTTTTGTAAACTGGCTTAGCTTCAGTTATCATGATTGTCTCCAGGTGGATCCATTTATGGGCAGATATTGTAGTCATATTTTTTTCTGCAAATTGATATGTTTTTTAATCTACTTTTAAAAAATTTGTTCTAATTCTACATGACAATAGAAGGCATTTTGACATATCATACGTAAATGTAGGATGATCCCTCATGCTTCTGGTTGTGCAAGAAATAGCATTACACCAGTCATGTATTTGTATATGTACTTTGGATGATAATGTCTGATTCATTCTACTATCCATTCTACCCACTATACCCCTTCCTCTCTCTTCACTCCTCAATGCAATCTAAGCAACTATATTCTTCCCTACCTGTGGGGAAGGTGGGGTTCTGCAGGTGGGTTATGAAAGTCTTGACTCAATCAGTGAATTAATCCCCTGATGATATAAAGATTGATGGCTGAAGGCAGATAGGCTATGTCTGGAGGAGGTGGGTCATTGGGGGAGGCTTGTCTTTGGATTATATATTTTGTATCTGATGAATGGAGTCTCTTTCTGCTTCCAGATCATCATGTGAACGACTTTTCTGTGCCACACTCTTCTGCCATGATGTTTTGCCTCTCTTTGAGCCCCAAGGAATGGAGGCAGCCTTTTGTGGACTCAGACTGCTGAAACCATGGGCCCTCTGAATAAACTTTTCCTCCCAAACCATTGTTGTGATCTGGTCTTTCAGTTGCAGTAGCAAATAAACTAAAACAAATGATTTCTCTCATAATGCAGAAGCTAGAAAAAAATAAGGAAAAAAGGGTGAGGAGGGATGAAAATAGAAGAGAGATCAGTGAACTAGAGGAAGAGTATTGAAATGGAAGAAGGAGGAACAGGAAATGTGAGGAATGGTGGAATGAAATTGACCAAACTCTCTTAGGTGCATATATGAATATACCAAAGTGCATTTCACCTTTGTGCATATGAATAAAGAAATAATTTTTAAAACTATAGATAAATAGAAGGAAGACCAGTAGAGTAGGAAAAAAGGAACCAGAGGAGGAAGGAGAAAAGGGAAAGGGAAAGTACTAGGGACTGAATGGAGCAAATTATATTCTAGGCTTGTGTAATTACATCAAAATGAATCATCATGTTGTGTATAACTATAATGTACCAATAAAAAATTAATTGTGATATTTGCTATAGGGTTAATAGTCAAATTGTTTTTACGTTAGTCAACTATCTACCTGTTAAAATATTGTTAAAGGAACATGGTTAAAAAATGAATGGCCATTGCTATTTTTATATTTTATGCTTCCCAAGTAATTCTTTTTGGTCAGAAAATTACTGGGGTCATGCAAATTATATGATCTGAAATTAGCCAGTCCTGCAAGCATGATGACAGTGTCTGTATCACACAGATCTGTTGCAGACCTGAAAGAGCATCACTGTCACTCTCTTGTTTGAAGTAATGGCTATACTTTAATCTTCTGATTTGTTAATTGTGAGGCCGACTAATTTTAATATTTTGGAGGGAGATAAAAATTTCTGTGGACAATATAGTTCAAAGCTGCCTGTTTGCAAATGTTCAATGCTAAAGAAAGAAAAGTGTGAAAAGTGCAAAAGTGAAAGCAAGTACAAGGTAAAGTGGTGGCATATTCAAAGTTTAGTGGTTTGGGATAAGACAAGGTACAACAAATAAACTGTAAAGGGATGGCTGCACTGGTTCAATGGAAACCAGAAGAGATGAGATTAAAACTACTGTTTGGATACTGTGGACTTATTGGTTACCCCCAAAAGAAGAGACAGCATCCAGTATGAAATTGAGAATGGAAGTAGTCGAGGAATAAATGTAAGGTACAGCAAACCTAGACATGAACATGATGAGCTTGTCAATAAGTAGGACTGTGAGTGGGGAGATACTGATAAAAGAGATCTTTTTTAATAAAATGAAATGAATTTTTTAATAAAAAATATTGAGCATTTGTTCAAATTAAATGAAAGAGGAAAGAAGGACAGAGAAAAATTTTTTCATAGCAGATTTCAGTGGTTTCTTTAAAAAGTGAGGACATTGAGATCAAAGGCACAGGAAGCACCTGACCTTTTGTAGGAGGAGGGACTGGGTTTGTGGCTAGAAAGAGATCATTTCCGGATTCTGCTTCTTCTGTGAAGGAGAAGAAGTTGGCGGTGAGAATATATTAATATATACTTAATATATTTCTCTTTAAAAGTAAATAAATATAAAAAATAAAGTGCAACACGATAATGAACCAAGAAAAAAACACATAACAAAAACTTTTAAAAAATACACAAACATCATAGATATAACAAACAACAGAAGAGCTCAACTCACCTAATACAAGAGAAAATAAGATATCTTGAGGACATTTGGTTTAATGAAACAATCAGGCACAATGAGTAAAATACTCTCAAGTTGGAAAATTTATAGAAACAGATAAAATGGTGTTTGCCAGGTGTTGAAAGGAAAGGGGAATGGCGAGCACATGTTCAATGGGTATAATTACAGTCTCTCAACACTGAAAGAGTCTGGAGATGAATGTTGGTGATGGTTGCATAACAATGTGAATACACTTAATGTCACTGAACTGTAAACTTAAAACTAGGTATGATGGTAAATATTAAGTAACGTGTATTATATCACAGGTTAAAAAAAAAAAACAGATAAGGGTATAACCAAGTCAAAAAGAAGAAGGAGGAGGGGGAGGAGCAGGAGGAGGAGGAGGAAAGTATTATAAGTATCTCAGTCTTGAGAAGGTGAAAATCTCTTTATAGAGCCTCAATTGCAAAGGGAGATACGTTCAGTTAAACATATCTATAGTGAAATAACACAACAGTAAATTTATGAAGCAAAAACTATGTGACAGGTAAAAGGAAAGGAAATTAATAACTGTCTTTGTCTACTTCATGTGATCAATATACTAGAAAAGATGTGCTTTATGGATTATGCCAACTCTGCACCCCAATATTTTCAAGTGCACAGAAAGAAGTCATGAAAACTTGCCGTATATATTAGGCCATAAGGAAAATATAATTTAAATTCCAAATATAGATTTATTTTAGCCACATTCTGTGGTTATAGTGCAACACATTTAAAATGTAAGCCAAGTAAAAAGGCTGACCACCCTGAAAATGTACAGACTTTCTATAAAGGAATCCTTGGGTCAGAAGGATAGTATAAATTAAATTGATAGAATTTCTATAAAATAATAATGAAAATATTATATATCAGAATTTATGGGATGTAGCTAAAACAGCATTCAAGTAGTAGCTTACAAATAATAAATTAATATAAAAAGAATAATAAATAAATTAAACATCTAAAAGACAGGGAAAGGATAATAAGTAGATTGGGGGGGGGGAAGGAAGAAATTAATACATAGTGAACTAGGTATAAGTGGGCATAGGTGGGTGGTAGCAGAGGTTTGGGTGACTAAGTACCATGTTCTGCTAACTTTTTGGCAATGACTGTGGCAGGAACTCTGAAGAACTTCTATCAATCTTCAGATTAAAGACAAAGAATAGTAGAATATATGTGTGTGGAGCAACTGTACTCATCAGAAATCAGTGTTAGAAGGAGGAAGGATGAGGGCTGAATAAATGAGTAGCTTGGCCAGGTTGAGTAGTGGATTCCATTAGTTTGCTGGAAGTGGGATGAGAACAGGATAACAAAGTTTCTGTATAAAGAAGAAAAAAAGTCCCACACTGTGTTAAAATTAATTGCACTGAGTTGACATGTAATTAGTAATTAAACCATCTTTCAGATTTGATTCAGGCATAATGTATTACATTTCATCTATTTATGTGCTTGGTAGATAATGGATCTAATCTAATATTGTTGCTTCAGGCCCATGCACAATGTATGCAACATAAACTTAGAAGCCATGTGCTTTCTTGATTGTATCTTTCATTCAGTTAGAATTGAAGGTCTATTAAAAGAGTATTAACATAAGCCATTGAATATTGATTTCCATAAAGATTCAAATGGAAATAATTATGACACAAACCAAATCATTTTTCAGTTCCCTAATGAGGAAAGAATAGTGGTAAATAGTGAACATCAGACTTTATAACTACACTTTTAGTGTTAGAACTGCCAACTAAATATGTATCATCTGGAAGTGCTTTTAGTAATCAAGTACTCTGTGCTCATATTGGTCATTTTATTAGAAAGTATAGTATGCAGAGAAATGGGTCAGACATCTTGAATAAGTACAGCATATAGAAAAATGTCCAACTACTGTGATCAGACACAGTCACCAGACATTAATCATATACTTTAACAAGATACACTAACTAGAGACATTACCCAGATCCATGACTGGGTAGAAGAACAGGAGATATAAGCCAGACAATATGACCATCTACAGTAACCAGAGAAAATATTCAAATACTATGACTTGGGTACAGTAATCAAGAGACATTTCCCAGACATTGTGATCAGTTATAGTAACCAGAGACATTAGTTAGATACAGTGGCCAGAAACTATAACTAGAGAAATTAAACACTTACCATTACCAGGTACAGGAACCAGAAAAATTAGCTAGTTACCATAACCAGGTTCAATAACAAGAAATATAAGCCCAAAACCATGACCAGGTTCAATAAATAGAGGGAGAAAGAAAAGCCAAACCAGATATTGTGACCAGTTACAATAAGCAGAGTCATTAGGCAAATACCATGACTAGGTATAGTAACACATAAGATGACCAGGTACAGGAACCAGAGACATTAGCCAGATATAGCAACAAGCTCAGAAACCAGAGCCATGAGCAACTCCTGTGAGAAGTATGATAACCAGAAACTATTTAGCCCGATTCGATGACCAAGTACATAAACCAGAGAAATTATACACTTCCTGTGGCCAGGTTCACGAGCCACAGACATTAGCCAGATACTGTGACCGGTAACCAGAGACATTAACCAGATACCAAGGCTAAGTAGAGTACACACAGCAAGATAATACCAAGATACCATGACACAGTACAGTAAGGAGATACTAAGACCAGACATAGTAAAAAGAGTCATTACCCAGATACTGTGACCAGAGAAATCAGACACTTTATCAACTGCTATGACAAGATACAATAACCAGAGAATTAAACCAGATATTGTGACCAGGTACAGTAAACTGAGACAATACCCAAGTATGGTCATGAGGTCCAGAAACCTGAGACTTGGCCAGATCCCATGACAGGTACATCAAGCAGAGACCCTGATACCTGACCAGGTACAGTAACCACAGTCATGAGTCACATACCATGACCCAGGACAATAACCACAGACCTTAGCCACGTAAGGTCCAGGTACAATAACAAGAAACAGCCAGATGCTCTGACCAGACACAGTAAACAGAGACAATACACAGATACCATGACAAGGAACAGTAGGTAACCAGAAATGTTTAGTCAAATACTGTGACCAATTAAAAAACCAGATACTGTGGCCACATACAGTAAACAGAGATAATATTTAAACACTGGGACAAGGTACAATAACCTGAGAGACAAATAAAATAAACAAAATACTACCCATTTACTGTGACTAGATACTATAACCAGAGTCTTTTATGCAGATACCTGACCAGGTACAGCAAACTGAGACACCAGTCAGATGTCATGACCAAATAGAGTACTAGAGACAATACCCAGATAGATGGCCAGATATTGTTCCAATTGGCATTGGCCACATATTGTGATCAGATTCACTAACAAGAGACATTTGATACTGTGATCATGTAAAGGGAACAACATCCAGATACTATGATCAGATATAGTAACCAGAGACATTAGCCAGATATCACGACCAGGTACAATAAACAAAGATAATGCCTACATACTGGGATCTATTATACTAAGAGATATTACCCAGATACTGTGACCAGGTACTGTAACCACTAAGGCAATTGCAGTGACCAGGTACAGTAAACAGAGACAATAATTAGATAACCATGACCAGTTACATTAAACAGACATTAGCAACATATTTCTGACCAGGTATAGTGTGAAACACTGGACAGATGACATGACCAAGTAACCAGAGACTTTAACCAGATTCCATGAATAGGTACTGTTCAAGCTGCCCTGGGCTCAGCCCACCTGTCACTCCCTTGGTGACTTGGCTAGGGATGCCTGGGGCCGTAGAGGTTCTGCCCTGTGCTGGGTTGCACTGGAGAGGTGGCCCTACTTCTCCATATGCCCTTCACCTCTGCACCAGCTCTGACCACAATGGGTGGGGGCCAGCTAGCCACACAGCACCCTTCCTGGTTCCCCAGGCCTGACCTCCAGTGCCAACTTCACCCCACCTTGCCCACCTGGGCACCTTTCCTACCTGGAGTTCAGTGTGGGGATTCTGAAGCCTCTGCAGCTACCATGTCCTGCAGCATGGCCATGGTGGTCCAGCGCCGAGTTCCCAAATGTCCCCAAAGGAATGGAGATGAGGGCTGCACCGCTACACCGCAGACAAGGTGGTCAATAGGAATGCAGGGCGGACAATGGACACCTAACACGGGGCCCAGCTTCTGAATTGGGAACCTTGGACCAGGACACTGTTCAGCCAGTTCAGCCACTGTTCAGCCAGTTTAGTGCCGCCGCGCTGGGCGGTTGGCCGTGGGCCCTTGGCCACAATACACATCAACCGCCATCCCACTGGAGCATGTGGATCATCCACAAGTGGAGCGTGTGGGCATCTGAGCCCAGGAGAGCCAGACCGCTAGGGGGTGGGGCTGCCGAGGGATTTCCACAATGTGTGTGGGTGGACCCTGTTGCCCTAGGCCCCACCCCCAGGGTGCCTTTACAGGTGCAGTGAGGCCAGGGCTTGAGGGCCAGGACAGGGGGGCCAGTGTGGTCCTCTTTGTGGAGCTTAGGGCCTCCAGGGCTTGCAGGGATAGTCAAAGTGAGGGCAGGGATATCAAGGCAACTTCATGGAGTTGCATGCTGAATCCTCCAGTCCTGAGACCCAATTCCCCAGGGCAAGAAGGGCAGGTCGGAGTTCTAGGTACATATGTGTGGGCGCGCATGCAGCTGTATGCAATGTGGCCTTTCATCTTTAAAAAATAATAAAAATAGCTGGGGATGTAGCTCAGTAGCAAAGCACTCCTGAATTCAACCTCCATTCCCCTCACTGCACCAAAAAAAAAAAAAAAAAAAAAGGTGTGGGAGGGGAGGGATACTCCCCGCCTGCTCTCTGTGCCATGAAGTCTATATTTGCTGATCCCTGCTCATCTTTGAGTGCAGTCCTTTCCTAAAATCAGTCCTATTTCTCTTCCTCCATCTCTCTTCTTTGCCAAGGCTGCTGTAGCTTTCTCTGAAGTTCCCCCAAAAGCAGGTCCCAGAGTACTCACATCATGGAAACAAGCAAATGCTACTAGTTAGTGGTTTCTTCTCCCCCTTTCTACCCAAAGCTGGTTACTCACATTTACCAACCTATCACTGCATGAAGAGACAGCTCCCAGTTATAGCTCTGATGAAGAAGAGGGGAGCGTTTACTTCACTTAGGAATCTCCCTGGAATGGCCAGCAAGAGTGTGCTGAAGGGCAGCAGAACAGATTTCTCAGGGCCTGAGGAAGCACCTGTTTTCTGAGAAAAGTAATTTCCTAACAGATGTGAGAGAGGAGCAGGTCTGTGTTCCTTAGAGTGGGGACAGGGCGTGGCTCACAGCAGCAGGACTGCCCCATTGTCAAACTTACAGAGATTTCAGCTTTCATTGGTCTTTCTCAGGGTCTGGGAGCAGGGAAGGTGAGCTAGGCTGAGCAGCAAGGCTCTCCAGTCCCACAAGCAGTGTGACTTCCATGGCCCTCTGGTCATTGAAAGCATCAGAATCTGTGATGGTGAAAGACAGTCCATGAGAAGGGAACAGAGCGGGATTTGGTAGCCACCTGGGAGGATGAAAGGTCTCTTGGTAGCTGGCTAGGTCAGAAAAGGTCTTGCTCACTGTCTCCCGCAGACATGCAATGTAGGTTTTTGCTCATGTAGCTTGGCAACTTTCCCACTGTGGGAATGTGCCAGACTAGTAGGATGAGGCCAGGGTTTGGGAGAGCCCCCAGGCTTAGGGTGTGGAGGGCCAGTTCCTGACTGGGACAATTCTGATAGTCCCTGAAGAGGGTAAGGTAACGGTGAAGCCTGTGATTAAATAGTGAAATGCTCTGGGACAATGGCCCCAGTGAGTGGTTGGTAATGAAAGCTCCTAAAGGAACAATGACTGTGCTGCAGGGTGAGGCCAGAGCCCTGTATAGGTGTAAGAAATTGCCCCAGCAAGTCCATGACCTGTGAGATCCAGTTGAGAATCTATCACCCTGATTCTGAAGATAGGGAAACTTATTCATCAAATCCACTCTGTTTTCTCTATTTCTTCAAGGTTTGCTTTCTTCTTTTTATCTTTACTGAAACTGGGTCTAAGTGGATTTGTTTCTATTTCTACCAGCCATGTAAAAAGCCCCATTAACTTTAGAGTCTTTCAGTTATGTTAGAAATTAAGCTAAACGTGCCATTCCTAAAAATGTCTAAATACCTCTGCACATTACTTTTGACCTGGTTTTCTTGGCCCTCTCAGGATACAGAATCCCTGATAATGACACCTTATGACTCGCTACAGCAGACAAGAAGACACTAACGTCAAAGAGCAGCTGACCCTTGAAACTGGGGAGGGACAGAGCTATTTCTTTCTTTCGCAGGTCACAAATTATGTGGGAGAAAAGTTGCCAAACACTAGCCTTGCTTTTTAAAATGTCAATTTAGGAAGGGAAAATTAAATGCTAATTAAAAGAAACGCATTTGATTGAATGTTGGATAAACAGTAGATCTATTAGGAAGTAGTAATGAATTATATATTTTAACATCCAAATTTAGAAAAGTAGTAAAGCCAAAAGCTATGCTAAGAAGTCTCAGAACAATATTCCCCAATCCCATCCAGGCATTCTTAGACTTAAATGATATTTATCCCACATCTGTTGGTAACAAAGCACCCTGAAACCAAAACTAAATTCTGGGGTTGAGGGTGTAGCTCAGGGGTAGAGAGTTTCTCAGCAAGCAAGAAGCCTCTGATTCAATCCCCAGTATTGTGAAGAAAGAAAAAGTTCTGTTTGCAGTATTCACTCCATCTGACTTGTCATAGAGTCTTTAAGATATAGGTCCCAGTTCCAAATCTACATTGTTGGAGCTGATAAGGACCTTATGGTTCTATTAGACCAATATAGAGCTTTCTGAGCTTATTTAAAATGGGTGAAGACAGCTGGGGTTTTGGCTCAGAGGTACAGCACTCGCCTAACACGTTCGATGCCCTGGGTTCAATCCTCAACATCACATAAAAATAAATAAATAAAATAAAGGTATTGTATTCAACTACACCTGAAAAATAAATATTTTTAAAAAATGGGTAAAAACAGTGCCTCCGCCCCCCCAGGCTGTTATACCTATTACTATACTACCATCTAATGGTGAGGTGCATTAAAACACAGATGCAACCGGTCCAGGGACCACTGACTACCCTTACTTATTTTTTTTCCTCATGGTTAATACTTACACAGACAACTCCAACTTACAAGTTTTTTATTTCATGATTACGTGAAAGCAACATTCATTCAGTAGAGATCATATTTTCCCTGGGCTAGCAATGTGAGATGTTATTGTGTGTTTGTGTGTATGTGTGTGTGTGTGTGTGTGTGTGTGTGTGGAATTAAACCCAGGGGTGCTTTACCACTGAGCTACATCCCCAGCTTTTTTTTTTTTTATTTTAGTTGCAGATGGACACAATCCTTTTTTTGTTTATTTTATCGGACTCAGTGCCTCACACATGCTAAGCAAGCACTCTCCACTAAGCTACAACCATAGCCCCCATTCACAGCTCTTTTTAGTTTTCATTTTGAGATAGGGTCTCACTAAGTTACTTAGGGCCTTAAACTTGCTCCTACCTTAGCCTCCCAAGCTGTGATTACAGGTGTGTGCTGATGTGCCTGGCTTAAGATATTTTCAACTATCTATAGATTGGTCAGGACATACCCCATTATAAGTCAAGGAACTTCTGTAATATATCTGTGTCTCCAGGTAAATCACCAAATTTTCTCCCTAATTCATAGTTCATAGATCTACGGTCTCTGTTAGGGAAAAAGTAATAAAGTCCCTAACTGGCCATCTGGAAAAAAAAAATCTGTGTGACATAAGGGAGGAAAGAAAAATTTCTAAAGGGCTGAGGTTGTAGCTCAGTGGTAGAGGGCTCACCTTGTACGTGGAAGGCACTGGGTTCAATCCTCAGCACCACATAAAAATAAAAGTAAAGGTATTGTGTGCATCGAAAACAAAAAAAAATTTTTAAAAAGAAAAATTTCTAAAACACTCCCAAAGTATACAACATAAGAGAAAACAATCATTTGAAAGTAGATAATGTTTAAACTTTCCCATATATGAGAATTTAATAACGATGGAAAGATTAACACAGTACAGCATGTACACGATGCATTATCATCTTTCAGAAAGGATAAAAAATTAAACCATAACCTTATACAGAGACAATTGGCTGCCTTAGAATTAAAGTCCCATAGCAAAAATCCAGTTTTATTGTTATATAAATAAAAAAGAGAGCAGATTACCAACTCTTTGACCTCTGCTTTTGCTAGTTAAGATTTTAGATTATTAATATTTATTTTGGGATTTTCCTCTCAGTGCTAAATGTTGCAAGCAAGGATTGTTTGGGGAAATTTACTGAGCAATGAAAACAAAACAAAACAGAAAATGCTCCATCTACCCCAAGCTCTCCCTTTTCAATAAACACACAGGACCCACATATCAGGGATTTTCCATTTCCTGAGTAGCTCCATTCATGTCACCAATAACTGCAACCATAAATTATATCAGAAGACAGTCAGAACCCAGAGATCTCCTGGAACATGGTCTTTTGGTGTGTTGAGTCTTGCTGCAGAACCCCTGGGAGTGGTCCTCCATGGGCTGGGAGGGAGGCAGGGACATATGACAACCAGATGCTCAACCAGCTTGAGAGAGATGAACTGCCATGGCAACAGCAAGCAAGATGGGCAGGTAGAGTTAGGATACTCTGAAACATGGCTTTGAACAGCAGTTATACTGTGAAATTTTGAGACACATATAATTTAATCTTATTGTAATCTTAAAAATAATGTAGACCAGTTGGTTGTGGTGGTCTGTGCCTATAGTATCAGCGACTCAGGAGGCTGAGGCAGGAGGATCCCTTGAGTCTAGGAGTTTGAGGCCAGGTCTAAATATATCACAGTGAGGAAAAAAAAAAACTAGAAATGCAAATTTGTACTTGATTTCCAATCAGGGGAGAGGGCAGGGGTCACTATGAGATCAGAGAATACACCTTCTGGGTTGAGGCATACACAGATATGCCCCTTCCCAAAGAGTACCTCTCCAACCCCCAACTACTGAAGCACCAAATAATATGAATTGGATGCCACTCCATTTTCGCATACATTAAAGCACAGAACTCTACAAAGCTTCTGATTTCTTCCTCTTTGACCTTTATTTTCCCATCAGCACACAGATTAGATAATACCACCAAACATACCTATTTTTTAACACAATACCTTTATTTTTTATTTATTATTTTTATGTGAGGCTGAGGCTTGAACCCAGTGCCTCATACATGTTAGGCAAGTGTCCCAAATGTACCTTCTTAATCAGTGGTTCTTAATGTGTTGTTCCAAATCAGCAACATCAGTGTTAGGAACTTGTTGGAAATGCAAAGTCTTAGGCCTTATCCAATTCTACTGAATCAGAAGCTGGGGGGCAAGGGGATTGGGGGTCCACAAACCTATGTTTTAGTAAGCTCTCTGGGTTATTTGACTACGCACATAAACTTGAGAACTGCTGTTCTAAATGAAAACACTGAAGGAGCAGTGGTTTATTGTGGTTTATTGGTTAACAGATGGCAAATGAGGGTGGGACCAAGTCCAGTTAAAATTTGAAGCTCTGGAATCAATACTTTCATCCCACGTCCTCAGCTCCCGCAAGTGTCAAAGCAATGTGTCATCTTGGTCCAGACCACCCCAGTCGTCTGTCTACCTCAAAAGCCTGGTTATTTTCTCTGGGAACTGGAGTGAAGCCACTGGAGCAAAACTAGTAACCCACACCGGAGTTACGTAGGGAGATTTCTCTGGGGACCCTGTAGCTCCTTATTTTGTTTTCTAATCTTTAGTATCAGTAGTTCACTTCCTAGTCTAGCAAGAATGGTTGGCAAGCCTCCAGTTAGGTGGGAGAAACAGTGCCCTGGAACACTGAGATCTGGTCGTGCACAAAGGAAACAGTGTGGTCCTGCTAACAGCTTGGGAGTTGAGATAGCACTAAATCACCAGCAAAACCCCAGGAAAGAAGGTGAAAAGCAATTCATTTTAGGGTTGTTCTTTTCTGATAAATATAAAAGGTATAGAAAAGTCCAAATAATACCGTAACTAAAACCCATATTACCACCAGTTAGCATTAATAACTGTTAGCACAGTCAAATTAAAAAGCAGTTATTCAAAGCTGTGAAAAGACAGCATTTAGCAATGCTCTGGGGAGAGGGTAGAACAAAAAGAGAGCCATTAGAATAGGGAGAAACAAGAAAAGTATTTCTGAAATATTTTTTAACAAAGAATGTCCTCCTTCTTTTATCAGAAAACATTTCGAATATGAGGTTTCCACATAGCTACTAATAATAGCTTGCAAATTTGCCTAGCTGGAGGCTAGAGAGTTGGAATTTACAAATAATGAAGACCAGAAAAATAGCTAGAGAGGAAGCCAGCTCTTTTCATTGGGAATAAACACAATATGTTTTGGGACAGCCCCCTTGACCCCCATGAGACCAGAAAAGAAATCAGGCTGGTCCAAAAGAAATCAGTCTAAGGATCATGAAAGGGTAAGGCTTTCCCATCACTGTTTATAAAGATGAAGCCAAAGGCTGGAACACCTAGAAGAGGAAACCATCACCAAGGGTGTTCCCTTACCAGCTGACCTTGGACTACCGCTTGATGTTAGCCACCTAAATAGAGAGGAAGTAGAAACATGTGCTGAAGTACGTTTCCTGAGCCACCAGCACTTGTTCCAAGGGTGGAGAAAGGACAGAGGTGTCAGCCTAGAGGGCTCACTCCCAGAGAATACAAAGCCAAGTGTTGCCGGGGCTAGCCGAGGAGCAAGCAGGAGGCCTGTCCTCTTTGCTCTAGTCAAACCAGTTTTGCAGGCTCTGGTCCAACCAGTTTTGTAGCCACCAGTAGGCCCCTAAGGCAACATCCAGAATCTCTGAAATGATCACCTGCAGCATTTTCTGTTCTTTGATAAACTCAATCCATCACTAAAGGAAAAAAAAAATTTAAATAAAGTAAAACACTCCCATCCCTCTTAACCCCACATGAAAACCTCATTCTTGAATAGACAAACACATTTCCCCTGAAGGCAGGTCAATGAAATGGGGAGCTTTTGTTTTTGCTTTCTGCACAAGAAAACCTGCACTAGATAACTACCCGGTACCTCTTTTTTTGTGTGCACTTATGGGTAAATCTAATATACTCACTGGAGAATTTTTAAAAGTTAAGTGTGCAGCTCAGCTGGGCAGTGTTAGCTAACTTCTGGGCCCCTCTCCCAGCCCAGGTGCACAGCTGTGTTGTGACAGCATATCAGATCTTCAGCCACCATTGCTCCTCATCCAGAGAAATGCCAACACAGTCACAGTCTTCATGAGGATCAAGTGCACTGACCCTGTGGCAGTGCTTCTTCCCGGATCCTTCAGAACATCAGTCATGCAATGGGAGCCTGGCAGCCAGAACAAACTACTGAGGATGCCTGCAGAAGCCAAAAAGCTTTTATCCAGAAGCTTTAAAAGCCAAAAACAAGAAATGGATCTTTCACCTGGTTTCCTATGGGGAAAAAATATTGAGTTGGGGTGGAGGGTGGGGTGAACAAGAGTGTAAAATACACATGCATGTAGCTGTGTATCACCCTTGCCTCAATTAGAAATTCATTCATTCAACCACTTGATGTTTTTGGCACTTACTATGTGCAAAGCTCTGTGCCACATTCTGTTAACAAACATGAGCAAGACAGAATTCCTAACTTCCAAACTGGAGGAGAAAAATCACACATCAAAACTAAAAAAAATTGTACTTTAAGTTCTGTGATAAAGGCTCATTCATCTATTCAACAAAGATTTATTGTGCACGACGTGCCAGCCTCAAGTATGAACAAATAATTTTGAGAGCACAGAGGCCAAATATAATGACCATTCCTTTTTCAACTATGAAAGATGAGGCTGGGATTATAGCTCAGTGGTAGAGCAATTGCTTAGGTTCAATGCCCAGTACCTCAAAAACAAACAACCCTCCCCACAAAACAGGAAAAATGTGATAAAAAGAATTACAGGGGCTGGGGCTGGGGCTGACTGGTAGAGCATCTGCCTAGCATGTATAAGGCACTGGGTTTGATCCTCAGCAGCACCACATAAAAATAAATAAATAAAGTAAAAGTATTTTGTTCATCTCCAATAACAACAACAACAAAAAAGAATTTTCACATATGGGCTCTTTAAAGATGGAGTCCATACTGTGCGTGTGGGGGGGTATAATGGGGATTGAATCCAGCAGCACTTTGCCACTGAACTACATCCCCAGGCCTTTTTTTGTATTTTACTTTGAGACAGGGTCTTGCTAAATTTCCAAGGCTGGCCTGGATCTTTTGATCCTCCCTCCTTAGCCTCATGAGTCACTAGGATCACAGGTGTGTACCACCACACCTAGTTCATATCCTTTTATATATCCATCATACCTCATGTGTGCCTGACAAATATTCAGTAAATATTGCTTACTCAACCAGGCACGTGGCATGTGCCTGTGGTCCCAGCTACTCAGGAAGCTCAGGCGGAGGGATCACTTGAGCCTAGGAGTTTGAGACCAGCCAGGGCAACACAGTGAGACTCTGTCTTGAGATTAGTAATAATATGTTCTGTACATATGTAGTTTGCTAAAGAATGGGTTAACAAACAAAAAGAAAAAAATTTAAACCAATTAAAATAAATAAAACAATAAAAAACAAATTTACATTTTAAAGGAGTGGGGCTTTCTATCCCATTATTCATTAGGCAGTCTCAATCTAATCTTTCTTTGCCATTCATTGAATTCAATGGACACTTACTGACCATCTACAATACAGTGAAAGCAGGGGCTTTAAAACCAAGAAACTCTCAGGGAGTTCACAGCTCAGTGAAGGAAAGAGGTGTGAAGCTAAATTGAGTCTCAAAAGATGGGTGGGAATAAAATTTAAGTGGTATGTGTCAGAAGGACAGTGTTCTAGCCAGAGAGGACAACTTGAGAAAAATAGAGGGGAGATGCAGCATGAGAACACAGGGACCTCCAAGCAGTTCACTGTCTGGAGCGCTGCACTTTGAAAAACTCCATCTTGACAGGTTTGTTTTTTTTTTTTTTTTTTTTTTTTGAGTCTTAGAGAGTTTTCCTGAGCTAACCAAAATTTTAGAGGATGGTGTATCAACTAGAACGCCAATTCCTCAAGCAGTTACTTTGCCTGGTGGGCCAGGTGTGTCTATGGGCATTGCAATCTGGATGTATACAGAAGAGAGCTGAGTGAGCATGAAATTGGAACAAGTTGCAAAGTTAATGACCCTGTCATCAACTTATGATGGCTGGCTGCACCTCCCTCTGTTACCATCTCTCTCCCTCCATGCACAGCCAGCCTTTGAGGAAGCTGCACTTCTCCCTGCTTCCTCAGCCCACATGCTCCTCATCCTGCTGCAATCAGAAGTCTACCCCCACCTCTGTCCTGAAGCTGCTTTCTGTCTAGGCCATAAACCTAGGTGAAACGCAGGATTCTCTTTAGGCATTGTCACTGTGTGTGCATGTGTGTGTGTCGCCAGAGATGGAATCCAGAGCCTCCCACATGATAAGCAAGTGCTCTACCACTGAGCTACACATCCAGCCCCTGTCCATCTCATTCTCGATGCCTCTGCAGTTTCTGGCTTTAGGACCAGGTCCCCTCCCTCCACGTCTATGCTACCACTCTTTCCTGTTTTCCCGCCTGTGTTTCTAATCGCTGCTTCTCAGGCCTCTTAGCATCTTCCTTTGACGCTGCTGACACTGTAACTGATAGCTTCTCCCCTCTGTAAGACTGTAATTTCAACTGCCATCGATATAGTCTACAGATTCCCAAGTTGCTGTCTGCGGCACAAATGGCTTAAAAAAGGGGGGGAGTAAAATATTCACAACATAAAATTTACCATTATAACTATATACTTAAAAAACATCTTTTGTAGTACAGTCCAAGAGCATTAAGTACCTTTACATTGTTATACAACCATCACCACCATCCATCTCCAGAATTCTTTTCATCTTTCAAAACTGAAACTCTATCTGTACCTATTAAATAATAACTCCATTTTCCCCTCCTCCCTGGCAACCACCATTCTGCTTTTCATCTCTAATGCTCTAGGTACCTCATGTAAGTGGAATCAGACAGTGTTTGTCTTTTTATGACTGGCTTATTTTATTTAACATATCATCTTCAAGTTTCACCCATGTAGGATGGATCAAATTTTCCTTCCTTTTGCTGGCTAACTAATATTCCAATCCATATATCACATGTTGTTTATCCATTTGTCCATTGATGGGCATTTGGGCTCCTTCTACCTTCTGGCTATTGTGAATAATATACTGCTATGAATGTGGGGAAGTAATATCCCTTTGAGACCCTACTTCCAATTATTTGGGGTATAAATCCAGGAATGGAATTCCTGGATCAAATGACAATTCAATTAAAAAAGATTAAAAAAAAAAAAAAAACCACCATACTGTTTTCTAGGCTTTACCATTTTACCTTCCCACCAACAGTGCACAAAAGTTCTGCTTTCTCCACATCCTCTCTAGCACATGTTATTTTGTTCGTCATATCCATTGCTTCTAATCAAGGAACTCACTTCATAGCCAAATACCTGGATTTCACTGTTTTCCCATGTTCCTACCATCGTGAAGCAATTAGAATGACTTCCTCTGTGTGTGTGTGTGTGTGTGTGTGTGTGTGTGAGAGAGAGAGAGAGAGAAAGAGAGAGAGAGAGAGAGAGAATCACATCCCTGGCCCTTTTTATTTTTTGAGTCAGGGTCTCACTAAGTTGCTTAGGGCCTCACTAACTTGCAGAGGCTGTCCTTGAACTTGCAATCCTCCTGCCTCAACCTCCTGAGTCACTGGGATTACAGGTACCCAACATCTCTCAGTATTAACAACACCTATTATTAAAGGTCAATAAAACTACAGCCACTCAATCTAGGCAAGACTGTAAATGGCCCAAAACCTTCAGCAATGGAGGTGTGTCACCCCACCAGGTAAGGAATTACAGGCAGATGAAGTACTTTGCGGAAGGCAAAGGGGATACAGGAAGAATAGCAGAAGAAGGAAGTTATAAACACCAGCCGTGACCACAAGACCAGTTACAGAACTGAGAACTAAAATCATCACGATTATTTCTTGCTTATTTTGTTCTGAATATATGTGTGCATGTATACATATATTAAGCACATCTTTGTTTTTTCCCCTTTTATTCCCTTAGCATGTACCTTAAGATGTATTGACTTTATATCAGTATTTAAATATGGTTAATTTTACATCATAATATTTGCCTGGAAAAGAGTAAACACCACTCAAGGACTTCACCTCCTCTCCTGGAGAAGGGATTAGAACATTCTCAGCTGTACACAACTTGTTGGGTGGAATTATGGGTTTGCTATTATCCTTATTTGGAGATTAAGCATGGTTACAGAGATGAAATGCATATAGGTGCGAAAATATCAAGGGGAGGACTAATGTTTAAATTTCTGTGTCAATTTGACTGAGGTAAGGGATTCCCAGATAGCTGATAAAACATAATTTGGGGGTGAGTCTTTAAGAGATTCTACAAGAGATAAGCAAATGAGTGGTCTGATTAAAGGAGATCCACTCTTACCAATGTAGGGGGACATCATCGCTTGAGGTCCCAAATAGAAAAAAAAAAAAGGTAGAAGAAGGGCAAATTTGTTGCCTCTGTTTGAGGTGGGACACTCATATTTGCCTGTTTTTGGACAACAGCATTCCTGGCTCTTGAGCCTTTGAGACTTGGACTGGGGCTCACTCCATGGCTCTTGTTGTTCTTAGGCCTTTGAATTAGGACCTCACAGATGGCAGGTCATGGGACTTCTTGGCCTCCATAATGACATCAGCTAATTCCTATTTTGTATATACCCTGTAGATTCTGTTGCCCTGGAGAACCTTGATGAAGGTAATAGGTTGAGGAATTTGTCATCAAGCAATGAGGGCAACAAGCAAAGATGCAGTCTAAGAAATAGAAAGATGCATCAGAGAACTGCAGGTTATTCAAGATGATTGGATCATATGAGGTTCAAGGCAAGGAGTACTCAAGACAAGACTGGGTCACATTTGCTAATAAACTCAAAGGAGAGACACTATGACACAGTCCTGGCCAGGTAGCCAAGTATTACATAAGACAGAGCCAGGCACCGTGGCACATGCTTGTAATCCCAGCAGCTAGGAAGGCAAGGCAGGAAGATTGCAAGCCCAAAGCCAACCCCAGCAACTATTGAATCCCTAAGCAACTGTTTCAAAATAAACAAAAATAAATAAAAAGGTCAGGGGATATAGCTCAGTGGTTAAGCACCTCTGGGTTCAATCCCAGGTACCAAAAAAAGAAAACAAAACAAAATCAGAGGTGACCTATTAACACCAGAGTCAAAATTAGGGAATAAATGACCAACAACAGGTAAACATGTTATCCTCCAGAATTATGTGTTTGGATTAACTGATAGATGGATTGGGCCACTGTTATAGCTTGGATCTGAACTGTCCCCCAGATGCCCATGTACTAAAGACTTAATCACCAACCTTGATGTTGTTGAAAGGTAGTGGAACCTTATGAGGAAGGGCCTAGTGGGAGTGCATTAGATCACTGGGGGTGTGCTCTAAAGGGGATTGTGGTACCTCAGGCCCTTCTTCTACCTCCCTTTGCTTCTTGGATACTATGAGGTGAATATGCCCCCTTTCCCTTGTGCTCCTGCCATGAAGTACTGTGCCCAAAGAAACAGGACTAAGAGACCATGGACTGAAACCTCTAAAACTTTGAGCCAAAATAAACCTTTTCTTTCTTAAGATGATTATCTCAGATATTTTGTTATAGTAACACAGAGCTGACAAACAACTGTTTCATTGTGGATCTTCATCAAATGTTTGCCGAATTGAACTAATTGCATTAAAATTAAAAATCACATTACTAACATTAATAAAATAAATAAGAAAATATATACATATACTAAATTATAATGACTATTAATAAATCCGTGGCATAAAATTATGGCACTTCAGGTATCAGAGGTCAAGGATGTGGGAAGATGTTCCTGAAACTGGGACCCACCAGTTATTTCTATTATGGAAGACGAAGCCAGAAGCCTGGGGAAAACAGAAGAGATCAAAAGGTCAGAATTGCGCAGAGGAGAGAGATAGTGGAGATGGGGATGCTTGCAACATGTCCTACAGAGTAAAACCAGTCACCCAGGGAGATGAAGAAGTCCTGCAGGGGCTCTCACATGATGGCCACAGATCCAGGATCCAATACTACAGGACATGGTTCTGGATTCTGATTTTTGTTCCTCTTGGTAATACACCCCCATAAAGAGACCCTCAGTTTACTATGTCCATCACCAAATCTTTGCTCTGTATACGTGTCATCTGGTTCCACACTCCACCCTGCCACCTGGACCTCATCTTTCTCTTTCCTCACCCAGAGTTATATTTGCTTGATAAATCTATCTTTTGCTTATATCCTTTTGCCCCTGACCTTTCAGATCCTGTCTTCCCTCTGTGGCCAAAGCCATCTCCCCCAGCCTTCTAACCCTCTTCTAGGTCTATACCCACTTTTTGACCCTGGGTGAGGTATTCCTGGGCTCTCCCTCTCTTTCCCCTGACCTATCTGAGAAAGGGCTCACTTATTTTATCTTGCTCTTTGAGGCTCAGGCTGGAGCAACTGAAGAAAGAAATCCTGCAGGCCCTGTCAGCTTCGCCAGAGTGCTCCACCTAAGGCCAGCACTGTGACTACGGAAGCCGCTGCAAAACCGCGCAGCCAAAAATAAAGAGGACCCAGCCACAAAATTACTGAGTCAATATGGGTCCCCATGAAAAATTCCCTGGTTAAGTCACACCCTCCGCAGAGGCAGCTCAGAAAGGCTGGGGAAAGAGTTCTCTTCTGGGAACTGAGAATTTAGGGAAAACTTCCAGAGGGACTCAAAGTCACTGGCTTGCAGGCAGCGTAGACCTCAAGAGGAAAGTGACCAACAGTTTTCATGTGCTGCCACCTGCTGGGGGCATCTAAGAACTGCAGGCATAAGAGAGTTTATTCACCCAGGTGCACCAAGATGGGATACTGACAAAAACAATGTCCCAGACTATTATGAGGTTGCAGTTGGGGTGAAAGTGACCCTCACAGGTCATTTGATGCATCTGTGGGATATACAATATAAGCCAGAAGACTTGGAATATTTCATCTCCAATCCATTACCAGGTCCCCTCAATTCCAAATCCAAAATATCTCTTGGAGCCAGGCTTGGTGGTGCATGCCTGTAATTTCAGTGACTGAGAATGCTGAGACAGAAGGATCAGAGTTAGAGGCCCTTCCAAGGCAATTTAGTGATACCCTGTCTCAAAATAAAAAATAAAAAGTCCTGGAGATAGGGAAGAGTGATAAAGCACCCAGTACCAAACCAACCCATTCACCTTTTTGATTCCATCCACTCCCTTTGCTTCCAATTCCCTTTAAAATGGCTGCTCTTAGGATTAGAACAAACTCCCCACCCACAGTCCTCGCCCTGCAGGTCCAGCAGTTCCTTCTTCATCCAGTGCCCCTTTGTGTGTGTTCTCTCTCTCTCTCTCTCTCTCTCTCTCTCTCTCTCTCTCTCTCATCAGCTCATAGATCTATCCATTCTCACACAAGCCTTCAGGAAATTGCTTCTTCCTAGTTCTTTCTGCCAAGCACAATCTTACCTCCACTATGCATCCATTTCATTCCATTCACCCTTCAGATAGCAGCTCAACCATCACTTCATTAGAGAGAACTTCTCTGGCCTGAAGAAAACAGATCCTCTTCCATCTGCTCTAACATTTATCATGTTTTTCCCTCCTGGTAACCATTGCAGTTTAAAGACATAAGTGTGCATTCACTCAGTTAATGTCTGCCCCCGCCCCAGCTGTAAACACATTATCACTAGTATCTAGTATAGAATCTGACATATAAGAAATGCTGAGTAATTATTTTGGGGACCTGAGCAGACCTGTGAACCTCTTCTTAGAGAGCAATCTGGTTTGCTCAGTGAGTATAGAAATACACTCTACTGCAGTAGAACAGACCAGGATTTTCTCCAGACTCTTCATAGGATGTTTTTATGAAGATGGTTTCTCCTCCAAGCTTCCTGGACTGTGTCGCCAGAAATCCAACATCTCCAGCAACTATCCTGCAACCCCAGGATGAGTCATTATTAGGAAAAGGGGAAACTAAAGTTTCTGAATGGAGCAGAGCTGGGAAAAGTAGTAGAGAGAAACCACTGAAGTCATGAGGCCACTGGACTGATGACTTCTAAAACCTTGGTGGAGATGGGGGTGCAGTTCAGTGGTAGAGCACTTGTCTTGCATGCATAAAGCTCTGAGTTTCATCCCCAGCATCACAAAAATTAAATAAAATCTTGAAGCCCCCAGGTATTTTCTTCAGGTTTCAGAATGGCTGATGCTGTTTACATAGTAGTAAAAGAGACACCTACTTGAGTGTCATGCTTGGGCTTAGGCTGGTTGGATTCATTCATTCAGTAACCTTTATTGAGTCTTTGTCCTCCAAGAGGTTATGCTTGCCCTTGGTTCCCCAGGGCACCTTAGAGGCTCTTCTGGGAAGCTTTTCATGGACTCAATACTGACCAGCTTCCAGAGTCAATGAAACTAGATGTGAAAGCAGCTAGGGTCAAATCCCTATGATATGGAGCAGGCTAGGCAGGGAGTGTGGGAGAGTTCCTGCATGGTCTCTACAGTGGCAAGGTTGGTTGATAGAACATGCAACCAGAGAGGTACTTGAAGTGGCCATTTAATTTTTAAATTGTCTATCATCCATTTTCCCTTTATTGGAAATATTACCCTAATTTTTGCTTTTGAAGTCAATCCTCTCTTCCCAAACACTCTTGGTGGGATAATAAATCGAGGAAATTCTCATAGCCAAGAGATAGGTATAAGATCCAGGGTGGGACACTTAAATAAATTCTCCTCTGAGACTGAATCTTTTTTTTTTTTGTACTAGGGATTGAATCCAGGGGTGCTTAACCACTGAGCCACATCCCCAGCCCTTTTTATTTTTCATTTTGAGACAGGGTATCACTAAATTGCTGAGAGCCTCACTAAGTTGCTGAGACTGGCTTTGAACTTGTGATTCTTCTGCCTCAGAGCTGCTGAGGTTATAGGCATGTGCCACTGCACCCAACTGTTTTTGTTTGTTTGTTTGTTTGTTTGTTTAGGTGCTGGGGTTCAAACCCAGGGCCTTGCACATCCTATGCAAATACTTTCCCACTGAGCCACATCCCCATCCAGCTGAGACTGACTCTTGAACAGAGCAACGAATCATCAGAAATGAACACTTGGAAGACATTTACTTCCTCAGTAACTCTCAGATAAAACACTTGATCAGTTTCTATTGGTTCCTCTCCCATTTCAAGGAGATCCAACCTCCTCTCACCTCTGTAAGCTACCTGCCTAATAGCCCTTCAACAAATTCTTCTTTTGTCCAGTTAGCTGAAGCTGGTTTTTGTTGTTTACAAATAAAGAATCACGATAAATTATCATCTGGTTCATAACTTCTATTGAATCAACTACAGATGGTGGACAGTAGTACAAAGACTTGAATAGGAGTTGCCCGAAGAGGAGGTGGCTAGAAGCACCTGAAATGTAGTCTATAATAGCCTTCATGGATAAAACAGGTAAGGGAGGGGAGATGGCTGTAAGAATTAAATGCACAATCTTGCTTAAATTAAATGCACAATCTCTCCTGCCACTAAGAGTGAGCAGGGGTATATAAACAAGGAAGTCAGAGATGAAGCCCAAAACATTCATATTCCAGGGACATCTAGGTTTGGAGAATGTGCAAAAATCTTCAGACTGCTCCAGGCATAAATGTCTGAGATGGTACCACAACACAGAATGTGTTATTGTTGCCAGAGTCAGAAAGAAATAGTCACTGAGAAGGCCTCCTCTTCTTCTAGAGAAGCCATGCATCTTCAACAGTATAAGGCTGGGCTGGGTCAAGGTAAGCTAGGCCAGAGCAGAGGTGGTGGGTACCTGACAGTTCTGGGAACAGGAGTCTTAAATATAACAAAAAGTAGAATCGGGTTTGGGGATCCAGCTCAGCAGTAGGGCACTTGCCTAGCATGTGCAAAGCTCTGGGTTCCATCCCCAGCAATCGACCTTCAAATACACACACATAAAGTTTAAGTCCTTGAGAAGATGCCACTCCTGTCATAAGGAGTTGGGGCAGCAGATAACAATATTAAATAAACTTTATTGAGTCCCTGTCCTCCAAGAGATCATGCCTGCCTTTGGTCCCCAGGCAGCTAGATGGGAAAGAGCCTATAATCACATCCCTTCCACAGAGGATAGGTGTATTCCATGTCCATCAGCCCTGGGTCCTGTTGAAAGCCTGTTCTGATAGAACAGGGCTTATGCCACAACCTCCCTGTGTCTTGAGTCCAAAAATGCTTTGATAAAGGCAGAACCCTACATTTTCTTCTATTCTTTGTTGTCCTCAGAGCTCCAGCAGACTCACTGTGGCCAAAGCCTAGTGACAGGGACCGGAATAGGCATTTGGTACCAGGCCCATGCTGTCCTCTGTCATCAGCAGGGTGGGAGAGGCAGGAATTGGGGATTGTGCCACAGGGTCCCTGAGAAGGTGTGCTTTAGAGATTTTAGCACACCTTTGCAACAGAAACCAATTATAGCTATTTAGATGGGAAAACAAATACCCTGAGAAGATTTTGTGTAACACACACACAAAACACACACACACACACGCACACACACACTAAGATGGGGTAACTAGAAAGACTAATCAGACCTAAAGAGAACAAAGACATATGTAGGAAGGATTTGGTAAGAATACCGCTGTTGATATATTCATACTGCCCACTCAAGACAGTGGACACCTGGTCACCACTGCTGACATTTATAACACTGGAGGTAGAATGTTGTTAAAATTCTGTAACAAGCAGAATGGACCTCCTTAACTCTTTGTTTCACTAACTCCCAATTGCAATTCTGGTGTGCTTCTGATTGAGTCCAAGAAATGGGAAAAAACTCCAGTAGAAACCTCCTTTACCTTCATTTCTTCTTATCCTTTAACTTTTTTTTGTTTTCTTTATTTTGGTACTAGGGGTTGAGCCCAGGGGCGCTTCACCACTGAGCTAAATTCCCAGTTTTTTTTCATTTTGATTTTGAGACAGAGTCTCACTAAGTTGCTGAAGGTCTTGCTAAACTTCCCAGGCTTGTTTCAAACTTGTTATTCTCCTGCCTCAGCTCCTGACTATTGGGATTAGTGGTCACTTTTCTTCATCAGAATTTTCTTTTTAAGAGATGGAGTTTTACAGCTAGGCACAGTGGCACATGCCTGTAATTCCAGCAACTCGGAAGGCTGAAGCAGGAGAATTGAAGGGCAAGGCTAGCCTCAGCAACTTAGTAAGATCCCAAGCAACTTAGCAAGACCCTGTCTCAAAATAAAAAATAAAAAGGACTGGGGATGTAGCTCAATGTAAAGTGCTTCTGGGTTCAATTCCCAGTATCAAAAAAAAGAAAAAAGAAAAGAAAGAAAGAAAAAGAAAATAAAGAAAAAGAAGGGAAAAAAAGAGAGAGAGATGTAGTCTTACTATGTTGCTTAGGCTGGTCTCACACGATCCTCCTGCCTCTTCTTCTCAAGTATCTGAACTGCAGGTAAGCAACACTGCACCTGGCTTTCCACTTAAAAAACAAACAAACAAACCTAGTGCTATGAATTGAACCCAAGGCCTCGTGCATGCTAGACAAATGTTCTAGCACTTAGCTTCACCCACAGACCACCACACGTATTTTTTTAATATATTTTTTTAGTTGTAGATAGACACAATACATTTATTTTTATGTGGTGCTGAGGATTGAACCCAGTGCCTCATACATGTGAGGCAAGCACTCTGCCACTGAGCCACAATCCCAGCCCCACCACACGTATTTTTAAAAAAAGAAATCTTGGCTACCACCCTGTAGAAGATGCCATGGTGTTCTGCCCTGATCCCCAACCCAGTTGCTATGACAGTTGGCAGTTACACTGTAAGGGTCCGGCGAACGTCGGAGGAAGAGACCACCAAGAGACCGACTCATGCAACCGCAAAAGGGGGTTTATTGAAAAATCCAGCACGCTGGGGCTCCGTGCTCACTCAACAAGGGAGAGCGGCCCAGAGCCCCGAGCAGGGGTTGAGCAGTGCTTAAGTACACTTTTTGGGGAGGGTGGGGACTTTACATACATCACAGTCTCCTTTAACAAATCACCATACACCGCGGGAAAATCAAACAACAATTCTTAGACATGATTAGTACATTCATTGGCGGGAACAGGTCGGGTGGGAAGGGGGGGTACATTCAAACTGATTGGTTTGGGCCCTGAATGCCTACGTGCCAAACTGCACAGGGTCCAGGTTATTTTTCTACTGGACAGTCCCGGGAATTGTTTTAACAGCTACAGGAATTTCAGGTTTTGGGTGTAGCATAGGAACTTAACAATACCTGGTCCCTTACATTTTAACTCAGGCTTTGCAGCTTAGAAACTTTACAATGCCTGGTCTTTAACTTCAGTTTCTTTTATCCTTTCAACACATCACAGCCACTCAGCTTTTCCCTCCCATCTAAGAAAATCATCCTGGGCCAACAAGAGCTGCCTTGCTGGGAAGTGAGAGAAGTTATAAACCTTCCCCACCCTCAAGGAGGAGAGAGCATCTCCAGCCTAAGGGTGAGGTACAAAAGATTATCCTTTGCCTCAGGGAAGGTTGTGTTCCAGAGCCCTCCCCTGACAGTCTTCCCTGAGACCACATCCTGGCTTGATTGTCCCTTTCTCCATACCTACCTGGCTTCCCTTCCTCCCTTACTGCTTTGCCCAACAGCCCCTCAATACATCAGAAGCAGCCACCACCCTGTCTCAGGCTCCTGTTTAGAGAACCAGCCTCAGGCACACCAGTGCTTCCTAAGCATGATAATCCTTTCTCCTCTCCCAGTCTGATGTATCTTGTCTTCTGCTTCTGGAAGGAACGTTAGGATAACTGTCAGGAAGACAGGTAACTAATAACCATGCAAATGAATGCAGTGTGATAGGCCCCATGAAGGAAAGGTGTAAGGGGAACTGACCTAGTTAGGAAGTCAGAGAAAGGAAGTGATGTTGAGCCGGGATTAAAAAAAAAAAAAAAACATATATATATATATAAAGTGGAGGGGCTGCAGTTTTAGGTCAGTGGTAGAGAGCTTGCCTAGCATGTGTGAGGCACTGGGCTCAATCCTCAGCATGACATAAAAATAAATAAAGGCATTGTGTCCATATACAACTAAAAAATATTTTAAAAATATATAAAGTGGAGAAAGAAGAGTATTCAAAGTAGAGGGATCAAATACAGGAGGAAAAATGAAAAATATAAGAGACCCAAAGGCCAGTAAGTTATGCTTTTTTTTTTTTGAAGGGTATCAAACCCAGGGGTGCTTTACCACTGAGCTACATCTGCAGTCTTTTTCATATTTTATTTTTGAGACAGGATCTTGCTAAATTGCTGAGGGCTGGCCTTGAACTTATGATCCTTCTCTCTTAGTCTATCAAATGGCTGTCCAGTGTGAATTGAGCAGAGAAATGAAAGACTGGCAGCACAAACTGAAGCTGCAGGAATGCTGGGGACCAATGCATGCTGGTGTGCATATATGTATGTGTGTTGAGGGAGGTGAAACCCAGAGCTTTGTGCATGCTAGGCAAGCACTCTACCCCTGGGCTATACACCTCCAAACCTGACTTGACTTTTTTTAAGGAATTTGGTCTGTATCCTAAAACAAAAGGAAATGTGGGAAAGTTTTATTCCTCTAAGACAGGAGTAAAATGACATGATTAGTTTGCACACTGAAAGATGTTTCTGGTTGCAATGTGGAGAACAGATTTGAAAGGGGATCATTATAAGGTCTTTGCTTAGCATCTGGACGGCCACCTTAAGTGACAGCTGCCATTTTAAGGAAAAAGTTTTGCTTTCCTGCCCAAGGGCTTTTCTGAGAAAGGCTCATCACTCCCTCATACCAACCCCGCAGCTAACACACAGCCCCTGCCCCTCGCATTGGGACCCATCTACTCTGATCCTGCCCCCATAAAAGTCCCAGAATCCAAGCCTGTTTTGCCTCTCTCTCCTATAGAGAGATGGCCTTTATTTGTCAGCTTTGACAAATAAACTCTCGTGTGTATCTCTGCCTGGTCTCCGTCTTTCATTTCTCATTTACCTGTCTTCTCATTCCTTGCTTTCCCTTCATTTTGATGCTGAAATCAGGGATAGGGTTCCCGGGTGTTCCCGCTCCCTTCTTCGAGGGTCACTGAGCGTCCTGGGCCCCAATCCAGATTTCACTGTGGGACCAGGCCCTCCATTCTGCCAAATGCCCTCTTTGCACCTACCACTGGACATTGCAGGTAAGATCCCTGTCCTCGGTTGAACTAAATGACCTACGGGTCCGGGAAGTGACGTCTAGCACTATCAGGGTTACCGTGTGGTCGGGGACACCCTCAGCCACAGCTTTCACAGCTATGGCTAATCCTTACTGGTGACCGAGTCTATAGGTAGTCTTTTATTTGGGTCCTGGTTTTTGAGGAAAAAAACACTGAGGATGATTGGGAGTTGTTCCCAGTGAGACTACCTCTCAGCCTTGGGTTAATCTCTACAGGCTTCTGCCTCTACTAGCAGTCCTGGCTGGGCGCCCAAGTGGCTCTACAGGCTCCTGCCCCGAGGCTTACCAGTGGTGGTGACAACACCCTGAGCATAACTCTCGACTAGGTGATATTAGAGACTGGGGGACGCCCCACCTCTAAACTCACCTCATACTTCTTACCATGGGCAGCTCCTCATCCATTCCCTCCCATAGTCCTCTAGGTTGCCTCCTGGATAACTTAGGGTCTCTTATCTCTCACCCCAGACCTAACACCCCCTGCAAAACTTATCCAGTTGTGCAATCAGATCTGGCCTCAATATCCTTTGGATAACAACTCTAAATGGCTGTTTGATGGTACTCTAGATCCCAATATTTTTTTATTAATTTTTTTAAATTTATATATGACAGCAAGATGCATTACAATTCTTATTACACATATAGAGCACAATTTATTTTTCATATCTCTGGTTGTATACAAAGTATATTATTCACACTAATTTGTGTCTTAATATATGTACTTTGGATGATAATGTCCATCACATTCCACCATAATTTCTAACCCCATACCCGCTTCCTTTCCCTCCCACCCCTCTGCCCTACCTAGCATTCATCTATTCCTCCCATGTGCCCCCTCCCCACCCCACTATGAATCAGCTTCCTTCTATCAGATAAAACATTTGACATGTGGTTTTGGGGTATTGGCTAACTTAGCATTATCTTACTCTAACTTCATCCATTTACCTGCAAATGCCATGATTTTGCTGAGTAATATTCCATTGTGTATATATACCACATTTTTTTTATCCATTCATCTATTAAAGGGCATCTAGGTTGGTTCCACAGTTTAGCTGTTGTGAATTGTGCTGCTATAAACATTGATATGACTGTGTCCCTGTAGAATGCTGTTTTTGAGTCCTTTGGGTATAGACCAAGGAGAGGGATAGCTGCGTCAAATGGTGGTTCCATTCCCAATTTTCCAAGAAATCTCCATACTGCTTTCCATATTGGCTGCACCAATTTGCAGCCCTACCAGCAGTGTATGAGTGTACTTTTTTCCCACATCCTTGCCAACACTTGTTGTTGTCTTCATAATAGCTGCCATTCTAATTGGAGGGAGATGAAACCTTAGAGTAGTTTTGATTTGCATTTCTCTGATTGCTAGCAATGATGAACATTTTTTTCATATATTTGTTGATTGATTGTATATCATCTTCTGAGAAGTGTCTGTTCAAGTCCTTGGCCCATTTATTGATTGGGTTATTTGTTTTTTGTACTTAGCTTTTTGAGTTCTTTATATACCCTAGAGATTAGTATTCTATCTGATGTGTGAGGGATAAAGATTTGCTCCTAAGATGTAGGCTCTCTATTCACCTCACAGATTGATTCTTTTGCTGAGAAGAAATTTTTAGTTTAAATCCATCCCATTTATTGATTCTTGGTTTTAATTCTTGTGCCAAAGGAGTCTTATTAAGGAAGTTGGGACCTAATCCCACATGATGAAGATTAGGGCCTACTTTTTCTTCTATTAGAGTTAGGTTCTCTGATTTTATTCCTAGGTCCTTGATCCATCTTGAGTTGAGTTTTGTGCATGGTGATAAATAGGGGTTTAATTTCATTTTGTTGCATAAGGATTTCCAGTTTTCCCAGCATCATTTGTTGAAGAGGCTATCTTTTCTCCAATGCATGTTTTTGGCAACTTTGTCTAATATAAGGTAACTATGATTTGGGTTGGTCTCTGTGTCCTCTATTCTGTACCACTGGTCTACCAGTCTGTTTTGGTGCCAATACCATGCTGTTTTTGTTACGATTGCTCTGTAGTACAGTTTAAGATGTCACCTTGGACCTTTTCAACTATTGTGAGCATTTGGGAAAATGCTCACAACAGTTGAAAAGAGATATTACACATTCAGACCTTCTACTTTCTATGTTCTAAGCCCTCTTTCTGCAACTCTTCCTCTCCTACACAAGTCCTCTTAGCTCTCACCCCCACCCATGCCTGCTTCCAAAAGGACAGAAGATCCTACCCAGGACTCCTTCTCCTTTAAGCCAGCAGATGAGCCCCCACATACCACAATTGTCTTTCTAATGAAGTTTCCAGAGCAACTGTCCCCTCAGCCCCTCAGCCCTTCTCTCCGACTTCCACACACTCACTGCCCAACCTGTATCTCTGTGTCCTCTACACGAGATGGCTGGGGTAGATGGTGTAAGGTTCATGTGCCTTTCTCTTTGTCAGATCTTTCACAGATAGAAAAGTGGCTTGGGTCCTATACTTCAAGTCCCACCACATATATCAAAGAGTTTCAATATCTGACTCAATCATATAATTTGACTTTCCACAATTTCCATATGATTTTGTCTAACACCCTCCTGCCCAAGGAATGCAGGCGAATTTGGGAGTGTTATAATTTGCTAGAAGAGGGGCTGGGATTGTGGCTCAGCGGTAGCTTACAACCCTCGCACGGGGAGGACCCAGGTTCGATCCTCAGCACCACATAAAAATAAAGGCATTGTGTTGTGTCCATCTACACCTAAAAAATAAATATTAAAAAAAATAATTCTCTAGAAGAGCAGCTAGTAGAAAGGCAGCCCATAAAGCTATCAATTATGAAAAGCTCCAGGAAATCATCCAAGATAAGAAAGAAAACCCTTCAACATTTTTAGACCACCTGACCAAGGCTTTATTACAATATACTAATCTGGACCCTGAGACTCCAGATGGAAGACAATGACCTACTTTTTCTCCCAGAGTTTCCCCGATATTAAGGCCAAACTAAGGGGCCTTGAGAGGGGTCTCTACCTACCCAAGCTGAGGTTCTGGGAGTGGCCTTTAAGGTGTATAACAGAAGAGACAAGAAGACCTGGAAGCAGAAATATCAGATGCTCGCTCAAGCTGTCCGTCTGGCATAAGGGTCCCTGGGGATCACCCGGACCTTGTTTTAAATGTGGTCATATAGGTCACTGGGTATACATGTCCCAAGCCTCAAAACCCTCCAGGCCCTTGTCCTAAATGCCATCAGAAGGGACACTGGGCCATTGACTGTCCTCATCACCCGACCACCACTATCACTCTACAGGAACCCAGGGTAACTCTGCATATTTCAGGTAGGCCTGTCTCCTTCCTCCTAGATACCGGGGATACATATTCAGTCCTCAAGGAGTTCTGGGGGCCTACTATTCATTCTATGACCTCTACTGTAAGGGTAGATGGTAAACCTTACCAACCCTCATAGACACACACCTAGCCTTGTTTGCGCTTTTGGCTCTCTAATTTTTACCCACTCCTTTTTGGTCATTCCACAGTGCCCTGTTCTCCTTGTGGGAAGGGAAATACAAAGTTGGGGGCTACGCTTTCCTTCTCCCCTCATATACGCTTCCATCCAGACTCGCCTGCCGCTCCCCGGATCCTCACCCTTACCTTAGGACCATCTCCTATTCTGTCTGCCAGGGCCTTCCCATTACCCACTTTCCAGGTGGATCCTACTGTCTGGGATGTTTCAAGTCCTTCTGTTGCCTCGCACTACGAGCCCATTCACATCCATCTCAAAAACCCCCTCCATTTTCTGGCCCAATCACAATACTCGTTCTCCCAACAAAAACTCCTAGGCTTACAGCCTGTCATTAAAGATGTCTCGCGAAAGGGATTCCTTAGACCTACTCATTCTCCTTATAACACTCCTGTCTTGGCAGTAAAAAAGGCCAAAGGTTCCTACTGCTTGGTCAAAGACCTCCTTTCCATCAACTCTGTGGTTGTCCCAATCCATCCTGTGGTAACCAATCCTTATACCCTTCTCTTCACCATTCCTTCCAGGACCTCTTACTTCTCAGTGCTATCCCTGAAAGATGCCTCATCTCCATTCTGACTCTCAAGACATTTTCGCCTTTACATGCACAGACCCTAAGTCATATAACTCCACTCAGCTGACGTGGACAGTTCTCCCCTAAGGGTTCCAAGAAAGCCATCATATCTTTGGACAGGCCTTGGCTAAGGACCTAGCATCCACACATCTCACTCAGTCTATGGTGCTACAGAATATTGATGACCTCCTTCTTTGCAGTCCCTCCTTTGAGGTCTGTCATCAGGACACCTGTAAACTTCTTGACTTCCTTTCTGCCAGTGGCTATAGATTTTTTCCATCCCAGTTACAGCTTTCTTTGGCAATGGTAACATACCTAGGCCTCCTCCTGACCCCTACACACAAAGCCATTACGGTTGATAGAAAGGGCCTTATTACTAATATACCAATGCCCTCTACTAAGGAAGAAATTCTCTCCTTTCTAGGTATGGCAGGGTTCCTCAGAGCTTGGATTCCTAACTACTCTATATTGGCTAAGCCTCTATATGATGCTGACCGGGGTCTACTCTCTGAACCCCTACTGCACTCTGTTACAAAGCCCTTCACCAGCCTCCAACAGGCCCTTCTTCAGACCCCTGCTCTCCATCTCCCTGATCTCACATGCCCTGAAAAGCAGGGATTTGCTCTAGGAGTCCTTGGACACTTGCTGGGGCCAACCTTTGCTCCTGGCTCTTGACCCTACTGTTCGGGATGGGCCCCTTGCCTGTCAGTGAGAAATGAAAGACAGAGACCAGGCAGAGATACATATGAGAGTTTTTTTGTTAGAGCTGACAAATAAAGGCCATCTCTCTATAGGAGAGAGAGAGGCAAAATAGCCTTGAGTTCTGGGACTTTTATGGGGGAGGCTCAGGAATCAGAGACAAGCGGGTCTTAATGGGGGTGGCATTTGCAGATAAATGGATGGAGTTGAAGAATATCATGCTAAGTAAGCCAATCCCAAAAAACTAAAGGCTGAATGTTTTCTCTGATTAGTGGATGCTGATCTATGATGTGGGAAGGGGGCATGGGAAGAATGGAGGAACTTGGAGTCGGCAAAGGGGAGAGTATGGAGGGGTCATGGGGTAGGAAAGATGTTGGAATGCGATGGACATCATTATCCTAGGTATATGTATTGAAAGGTTAATAATCTTGAGAACTGTTTGCTAATCTTGTTCCCAGAATGTGCTGTCCCCAACTGACAAACTGCAGAATGTACTCCCTTACCCGGTTGCACGCAAACCGCCCACTCGCCCTGACCCGTCAATGAACTTCCCTCCCTGCCCTCTCCAAGGAAAGTATATAAGCTCTGCTTAAGCTGTTCTCAGGGCTCTTTGCTCTATTCAAGTGAGCTCTGAGCCCCAGCATGCTGGACCCCCAATAAACCCTTTGCTGTTGCATGAGACAGTCTCTTGGTGGTCTCTTCCTCCAACGCTCGCCCGACCTTTACAGTATGATTGCATGAATGGTGTGTCTCTACATCATGTACAACCAGAGAATTGAAATGTTGCTGTCTATTTGTGTATGATGAATTGAAATGCATTATTCTGTAATGTACAACTGAGTAGAACAAATTAAAAAATAATTTAAAAAAAAAGAAAAAGAAATATCCTTATAAGTCTAGTAATTCAACTACCCTGGTTAGGAAGGCACCGGTCAACCATAAGTAACCAGTGTGACCTGTTTCCTTAACTTGGATGTCTTTCTTATCTTTGATAAATTTCTAAGAGCCCCAACTTGATCCTATTAACATAAATTCAGTATTTTACTTCAGATTTTCTAAGAACCCTCCACCCAGCTAATCTACTACAGTAGCTACCAGGCCTGGAAGTCCCTACTTTCTCTGTTTTATCCTCTTGAGAGAGACCAGAGTGATCTGATCAAGTCATACCTTCAAGGGTTTTCATTGCTCTGAAGACAATGAGCAAATTCCAATCACACTTTAGAAGCCATTGTGAGGTGGCCCCCCCCGCCCCCCCCCCAGAGCTCATCTTTCCAACCTATGCCCCCTCCTCCTCCATCTGTGCACTGCCAACCAGTCTCTTTTCATCTCCTCAACCACACTGAGGTTTTGGATGCCTGGAGTCTCTGTAATTGCTGTCTCCTTGCCTTTGTATTTCCTTCCTCCATTCTTTGCCTTATTATTTAGATCCCAGTCTCTGGAGTAGACTTAATGGGTTCTCCAAAATTTATCTGACTCTGTTGCTGAAAGCTCTTGTCCATAATGCCAATCTAATAATGAGGACATGGTTTTGAGAAAAAGGAAAAAGAAGGTTTATTGCTTTGCTAGCAAAGGAGAAACATAGGGACTTCTGTCCCAAAGGCTGTGATTCTGCCCATTGGCAGGGACAGGGGATTTCATAGAGGTGATTCAGAGGAAAGATCAGAAAGGAGAAGATCAGGGAAGAGAAGGTTAAGGAAAAGAAGATCAGGAAGGAGAAGGTTGGGGGAAAGAAGATCAGGGAGGATACAATCAGGGAGAAGAAGGTTAGTAAAAAGAAAAACATGTAAGTTTCAAAGCCACAAGGGATATAGTCAAAGCATCAAGTAAACCCCTGGTACTGTTATGGGGAGCTGCCTCAGAAAATACTCTTAAGTACGAATTCAAAGAAAAGAGAGCTTTATTTACCTGGCCAGGGACTGTCATCCACCCATAGAGACTGATGTTCTGTGGGAGAACAGCAATTTCCTGGCCTGTGTCTTTGTGAATTTAAAAGCCACAGCTCAGAGGCTTTTCTCAGCATCATGCAAGCAAACAAGTTACAGAAGCTAAAAAAAGCAGTTAGTTTAACTGCCTCTTGGGTCCAAATAAGTTAGACAACCTTATTCTGAGTTTCAGCTAAGTGGGGGCAATAATCTATTTCAAAGTCATGTAGACCCATAAATGTACTCAAACCCAGGATGTAGCTCACCACGACCACCACCATAACCTAAGGTGAGTACATTCTGTGGGGTACAAAGTACAGAAAAAACAATTTTTTAAAAAAGAAGACAGCTTTCGTTTCTGTTTCTCAGAAATGGGTCACGCAACAGGTTTTTGTTTGTTTGTTTGTTTGTTTGTTTGTTTAATAAAAGGCAGCAAAATGGAGTCTTAGGCCTGTCTATGACAGTTCTTGCTTTCTAATTGTTTTATCTCACTGTTGTTCTCAGGTATTTTGGTCAGAGAGATGCAAAGCTGACTGATACAGAATTTGTTTAATTTTAAAATATTATATCTATAATCTATACTTTTTACTAATCTATAAACTATAACTTACACTCTTACTGATTATTGATTAGTTTACACAACAGTATAACTCTTCTACCACCTTTATTATCACCAGCACCCAGCCCATCCAAAGGGGAAAGGGGCCTTATTAAGCTTTCTCATTCTCTCTCAGCTCACTTTAGCCATCAGATCAATTGGCCAGATTCCTTTTCCACTCAGGTGAAACCTCCCTCCACTCTGGGGTCTTTAGTGTTCTTAAATGCCTGTAGACCTTGGTTGGGACTGTCCCAATTCATCAAAATAAAATTCCTCAAGGTTTTTTGTTTGTTTTTGTGGTGCTGGTAATCAAACCCAGCTCCACAAATGCTCTGCCACTGATGTACCTCCCCAGCCTCTTCCCTTCCACTATTTCATGGCAGCTGCAAAGGTAAGTACTTCAAATACAGGCCTGTTTCTGATTCAGGCATAGTGCTCCTTATTCTAAAGCAAATTTTTTTCTTTCCTCAATTTCTGGTTACCACTCTTAACAAAAGTAATGTATAAGAACTTGATTTTAATGTTGGATGATTCTGCAAATGCTTAAGTGGAGTGGGGTGAAGATTTGGCAGGGGTTTGAACAGAACATAATGATGGTGACTTTGAAGATCTCTTGCTAACTTTCTTGAGGACATCATTAAGAGAAAACTAAACTCCAACCTTTCCTCTTAATGAAAGAATCTGTAATGTGCTGTACTGTTATGTATTTATCAATAGTTTCTGTATTTCTATCAGTGGAATTTGTTATGGTGGATCTGGAATGTTCCCTGAAAGCTCATGTGTTGAAAGAATGGTTCCCAGTACAACAAACATTCAGAGGTGGGATTTTTAGGCAATGATTAGATTGTGAGGGCTCTGACCTCATCAGAGGTTCTGACCTCTATCAAATGGATGACTGGGCTGAATGGACTACTGGGAGGTGGAACATAGTTGGAGGAAGTGAGAAACTAATGTGACTCCATTTTTGAGAAACCAGCCTCTACCTCAGAGCAAAGCCTGTCCAAGGAAGGGTCATGACCTTTGTCCTTGGAAAAACCCACAGAGCACTCCTAAGAACACACCCACCCTGATGAGTTGTTTGTCTGTAAATAACAGGAGAGGTCTGAAGTGCCAGGTGTCCCTGACTCAGTTAGGCTAGGTGAGGACCCATAGCAATCCCCCTAGCAACCTCCAATCAGCATGAGACAGGGAAAATATCTGGAATGCCAGATGACCCCCAAGTAGTTTATGGTGGTTGATAACATGTTGGGAAACCATGTAGTTCAGCATATACTCCCCTCTTGGCCTAAACCAATCAGTTCAAAGGAATCACCCTCTTGTACTAACCAATCACCCCTACCCAACTTGTTCCCGCCAGTGAATGTGCTAATCAATGTTAAGAGTTGTTGTTTGACTTTCCCGCGGTATGGAATGATTTGCTGTGTGATGTTGTGATGCATAGAGTATCCCCCCAAAACCTATAAAATCTCACTGAACAAAGGACCAGGACTCACTCCCTGGGACTCACTCCCTGGGACTGCTATGTCGGGAACAGTTGTGAGTCCAGGCTCGAGCTTGCAATAAAGACTCTTGTGTGCTTGCATCGGATTCAGCTCCTAGAGGTCTATTGGGGTCCCACGAATCTGGCATAACAGAAGTAGATCACTGGAGGCATGCTTCCAGAAGGGTTTATCTTATTTCCCTTCTTCCATGTGCCCTCAATCTCTCTCTGCTTCCTGGCTACCATGAGCTGAGTAGCTTCCTTCTTCCATTTCTTCAACCATGCTGAATCCATGAACAGAATCCTCTGAAACCATTAACCAAAATAAATCTTTCTTCCTCTGTGTTTTTTTGTTAGTTTGTTTGGTACTGGTAGTTGAACCCAGGGATGCTTTACCACTGAGCTACATCCCCAACCCTATCTATTTTTAAATTTTGAAACAGGATCTAAATTGCTTAGGGCCTCATTAATTTTCTGATGCTGACCTCAAACTGTCTATCCTCCTGCCTCAGCCTCCTGAGTCACTGGGATTATAAGCATGTATCACTGAGCCTGGCTTCTAAGTTGTTGTTCTCAGGGATTTTGGTCAGAGAAATGCAAAGCTGACTGATACAGAATTTGTTTAATTTTAATTCCCAGTTTATAATTTTAAAGTTGCCTACATTTCCACTATAGACTTTTAGGGAAAAATCTTTGAAGATATATCTCTAGCATTTTGTACAAGTTCTTTCAGAACTGAACACATACTAAATCTGTTTATAGCCAATAAGTTTTTGAGAACAAACATTTGCTCTCTCCAGGATGTGTAATAATTTTCATCCTTTTTAAAATTGCTTTTACACCAAAATTAGTCTTCAAATAGTTTATAGCCACTTACAAAACAATAAATAAGATGAGCATGGTGGTACACACCTATAGTTCCAGTGAATTAGGAGGCTGAGACAGAAGAATCTGCCTCAGCAATAGCAAAACTCTCAGCAATTTAGTAAAAACCTCAGTAATTTAGCAAGGCCTAGCCTCAAAATAAAAAATAAAAAAAGCTGGAGATGTGGCTCAGTGCTAGAGTGCCCCTGGGTTCAATCCCTAATACTGCTAAATAAATATATAAAAGTACATGAGCTACCCAGGCTCTTTCACTTGCAGATCATAGATGCTCACTCAGACTCAGATAATCAGAGTTTATTGTGATCATACTCATGAAGATAAAGTTAGAAATTTTAGCCCACAGCCCGACCTCATCATAACCCAGGGACAGCCAAAGAGCTGCATTATCCTAATGTACAGTTTTTGTTTGTGTGCTGGGAATGGAGCTGAGGGCCTCACACATATTAGGCAAATGCTCTACTATGGAGCTACATCCCCAGTCTTTTAATTAGAGTGGGTCTATATTCCATGCAGTCCAATGATCCTAATTATATTATCATTGCTTCTTTTTAAAAAAATATTTTGTTGTAGATAGACAGAATACTTTATTTATTTTTATGTGGTACTGAGGATTAAAACCAGTGACTCACATGTGCTAGGCAAGTGCTCTACCACTGAGCTGCACCTCCAGCCCTAAAATTGCTTCTTATAGCACTCCTCAGCTTAGGCTATAGAACATAACACTAGAGAATGGTCCCTGTGCCAGGCACAGTGGCACATGCCTGTAATCCCAGCAGCTCAGGAGGCTGAGGCAGGAGGATTGCACTTTAAAGCCAGCCTCAGTAATGGCGAGGCACTAAGCAACTCAGTGAGACACTGTCTCTAAATAAAAATACAATAATTGGGCTGGAGATGTGGCTCAGTTGTTGAGTGCCCCTGAATCCAAACCTGGGTATCAAAGAGAGAGAGAGAGAGAGAGAGAGAGAGAGAGAGAGAGAGAATGGTTCCTGCTGAACCTGTGAAGGCCAGATATGTATCAAGCTGAGACTGCAAGAACAATTTTAGATAAAGTAAAGAAATGAAATGACTACGTATATTTCAGACCATTATTGCTGATAAATGTTATTCTTCTCTTCTATACAATCCTGTCCTGGGGGTTGAGCTCAGGGGTGCTTTAACACTAAGCCTCACCCACAGCCTTTTTTTTTTTTTTTTTTAGCAGTGTTGAGGATCAAACCCAGGACCTCATGCATGTTAGACAAGCACTCTACCACAGAGCCATATATCTCCAGCCTCCCAGACCCCCAGCTATCTTGTGTGTGTGTGTGTGTGTGTGTGTGTGTGTGTGTGTGTGGTGCTGGCGTTTGAAACCAGGGCCTTGGGCATGTGAGGCAAGCACTTTACCATTTTGAGACTGAGTCTTGCTAAGTAGATAAATTGTCAAGGCTGATTTTGAACTTGCAATCTTCCTGTCTCAGCCTCTTGAAACACTGGGAGGTGTTGCCACCCCACCCAATGGTAAATATTATTCTTGCAATCAAATTTTAATTTTATTTAATTATTTATTTATTGGTACCAGGGATTGAACCCAGGGTGGCCACTGAACCTCATCCTCAGCCCTTTTTATAATTTTATTTAGAGACAGGTTCTTGCTAAATTGCTTAGGGACTCACTAAGTTTCTGAGACTGGCTTTGAACTTGCAAACCTTCTGCCTCAGCTCCTGAGCCACTGGGATTGTAGGCATGCACCACCACACCTAGCATGCAATCAAACTTTTGATGTGTAGTTTTGGTTATACTTTCCAAGCTGTATCTGATGTGCTTGACACTTAATAGTCATTCAATAAATTTTTTTGAATGAATGAGTTATTTTATGTTGCTGATTATGTTGCTTGTAAGTTTTAATTAGAGGTGGGCCAATGCACAAAGAAGGGACAAAGAAATGTTCACAAGTAAAACACATTATTTTAGAAAACAGCTGAGTCTATTCTAGCACAGGACAAGTAAGTGAATAAAGTCCAAACTTCTATGCCTTGAAACACAGCTGTAAAACTTTTGCTTATAATTTTTTTGTTGTTGTTGATACCAGGGATTGAATTCAGGGGCACTCAACCACTGAACCACATCGCCAGCCCTATTTAGAGACAGGGTCTCACCAAATTGCTTAGTGCCTCACTTTTGCTGAAGTTGGCTTTGAACACATGTTCCTCCTGTCTCAGCCTCCCAAGCTGCTGGGATTATAGGCGTGTACCACCCACCATGCCCGGCTTTGCTTAGAATTAAAAAAAAAAAAATTTAAATTTATTTGTTCTAATCAGTTATACATGACAACAGAATGCTCTTCTATACATTGTACACAAATAAAGCACAATTTTTCACTTCTCTGGTTATACATGAAGTAGGGTCACATCATTCATGCAATTACACATGTACCTAGGGTGATGATGTCCATCATTTCTATCCCCATGCCCCGCTTCTCCTTTGCCCAATCCAAAGTTCCTCCACTCATTTCATGCTCCTCCACATTATAGATTAGCATCCACTTATCAGAGAAAACATTTGGCCTTTGGTTTTTTGGGATTGGCTTACTTTGCTTAGCATTATATTCTCCAACTCCATCCATTGTAAATACCATAATTTTATTCTCTTTTATTGCTGAGTAATATTCCATTGTGTATATATACCACAGTTTCTTTATCTATTCATCTACTGAAGGGCATCAGGTTGGTTCCACAGTTTGGCTATTAAATTGTGCTGATATAAACATTGATGTGTTTGCTTAGAATTTTTAAAACATGAATATTAACAAATGCCCAAATGGCCAATACAAAGTCTATAAAGCCTGTTGTGGTGGTGAAAGCTTATAATCCCAGCAATTTGGGAGACTGAGACAGGAGGATCACAAATTTGAGGCCAGCTTTGGCAACATAGTGAGACCCTTACTTACAATAAAAAAAAAAATTTTTTTAAAGAGATGGGGATGTAGCTCACTGGTAGAGTGACCCTGGTTCTTAGGGTTCTATCCCCAATACCACCACCACCACCACCAAAAAAAAAAAAAGTCTCAATAAAGTAGCCATAGAATATCTAATGCCAAGAAAATTAATTAGCTATGTAAGTCTGGGTGAATTTCTAGACTCTGTTCTGTTCCATTGATCTTTTTCACCCCCTGTGCTGAGTATGGAGCCCAGGGCCTTACACTATGCAAGTATTCTACCACTAAGTTTAGCTATATCCCTGAACCCTAATCTATCTTACAACAAATAATATCTTTTTTATTGGTTTCATTAAACTACAGATTTATGGCAAATATTTAAATCTTATAGTATACATTTTCCAATTTATTTCATTTATATTCAGGTTTTGGTTATGATTTTCTCCTACATTTTAGTACCAGCCTGTCTGTTGAGATTCTGACAATGGATCGGGATTACAATAAATCTGTAGAATGGTTTGGGGAGAATTTACATCTTAATAGTGGTCTTCCAAGCCATAAACAAATATTTCTAATTTATTTAGGTCTCCTTTAACTTTTCTGAGCAATGTTTAGCTGTTGAGTTCAGCTTATATTTTGCTAAACTTATCTACTGGTGTGCTGGTGAATCAGCTCTTGAGAAGGAGGAATCAGAAAGTCTAATTCATACTGTTTGTCAATTCCTATAATGTAAACACTTACACCTTGGACAATTTCAATCTATCAATGTGATGTCACTAAACAAGTTCAGAAAAGATGACAGAAACAGTTGTTGGTGAGCCAGTTCCAACATATACTCGATTTATCCCTAAATAGTTTATGGGTTTGGTGCTCTTTTAAATTTCCGGCATTGTAAATATTATGTTGTTGAGTGGTTGGGTTTTATTGTCTTCCTTTGTGGCTCAGTGGGAAAGCACTTGCCTAGCATGCATGAGGCACTTGGTTAGATCCCCAGTACCACATAAATAAATAAATAAAGGTATTGTGTCCATCTAAAACTTAAAAATAAAAAAAATAAAATAAAAATAAACTCTGCTAAAAAAAGAGAACTGGAGATGACTGAGTGGTAAAGCACCTCTGGGTTCAACCCTCAGTACCAAACCAAACAAAAACAAACAAACAACAACAACAAAACAGTTCGAAAATTGTCTTCAGACAAAGAGCTGGAGTGACTATAAAACTTACCTAGTTTGTTTCTCTTGTATCAGAGATTACATTTAACACTGACTATATGAGCAATATCTGAATATAATTGTTTCATATATGTATCCAGTTTTCTAGTTGTTTTTGCCAGAAGGATAAGTTCAATCTCAATTACCCTTTCACAGCCAGAAAAGAAGTTGCTGTCTTGTTTTTCAGTCTGAGTCAATACATGCTTTATCATAAAACACCTATTGTTAAAAGATCTATTTTTCTAGGGGCTAAGGATATAGCCCAGTGGTACAGAGCTTGCCTAGCATGCACCTGGGTTTCATCCCCAGCACTGTAAAGAAAAGAGAGAGAGAGAGAGGAGAGAGAGAGAGAGAGAGCTGCTTTCTGTATTAAGGGCTTTGATAGCATAGAATCCAAATTATGTGAGAAACAAGGTCTAACATTTACTGCCCAGTTGTGGTAAGGCAGCAGGATAGGTTGCCAAGAGATCAAGCAAGACACCTAGAGATGGAATATGAGATATGGGGTCTATTGAGAAAAGCCTTATGGGGGAAGTCCAGTGGCAATGGGCTAAATAGGTGCTTTACCAGAGATCCAGTGGAAGGCTGAACAAATATGCCTCTGCTCCACACAGTACCTTGGTTCCTCTCCAGAAAGTAGTGCCTTCTATCCCTCATGATGTTTTGTTCAGGGGCAGCCACCTGGGCAAGCCCTTTTCCTCCTTTCCTTTGCTCTGATCTGCACCCATTATCATGGGCCAGAGTAGAGGGGGCTAGAGGTTATAGGTTAGTTTATAGAAGCAACAGCAGTTCAGTTTGCTTTGTCCCATTGTATGATCAGCACACCCAAAGAATTTGGCATGCATGCAAAAAACCAGGGCTCTACAGATAACATTAACTTGCCCTAATTCCCAGCATATGTGAAAAAGAGCCAGCATCCTTGAAGATAATATGTATCTGGACATTCTGGCCCAGGCTTGCTCTCATTGCTTCCTTGACTTGGCTAGGTGTTTAGGAGCAGAAAGGGGCAATTCAGGGACATGGTGTTTTATTGTTCCCCTTTTCTTCAAGGATGGCATACAAAGTATATGCTAAGTGAACATAGAAATGTGAAGGTGTCTAGGAGGAGATGCTTAAGTTGAGTCTTTAAGTTTCTCAAATGTTGGGCTGGTAATGTGGCTCAAGCGGTAGCGCGCTTGCCTGGCATGCGTGAGGCCTGGGTTCGATCCTCAGCACCACATACAAACAAAGATGTTGTGTCTGCAAACTTCTTTAAGTTTCTCAAATGTTAAAAAGCCAAACCAGAACTCCTGGTTGTTCCCAAAAAAAACTGCTCCTGCAAGTTTTCCCTACCTCAGTTAATGGTAGTTCTATCCTTAAAGTTGCCTAGACCAGCCTGGTGTGATGGCTCATGCCAGTAATCCCAGCTATTCCAGAGGCTGAGACAGGAGAATCTCAAGTTCAAGGCCAGCCTTGGCAATTTAGTGAGATCTTTTCTCAAAATAAAAAAGGGTTGGGGTGTAACTCAGTGGTAGAGTTCTTATGGGTTAAATCCTCAGTGCAACAAAACAAAAGATGTTTAGACCAAAAAAAGTTGATCTCATCCTTAGTCTTAGTATCCACCCCCAACCCTACCACCTGGCTCATGGTGCTGAGGACCAAACCTAGAGCCTTGTGCATGCTAGGCAAGTATTCTACCACTGAGCTACACCCCCAGCCCTCTTTCTCAGTTCTCTCTCATTAGCACATCCAGTCAAACCTACCCTTACCTTAATCTCTATCCAGAATTCAACTATGTTTTATCACCCTGCTCTGAGCCACCAACATTTCTTGCTCAGATGGCTGTAGTGTCTCTTTAACAAGTCTCCTTGTTTCCATCTTTGTCTGCCTACTATCTGTTCTCAATCCAGCAGCCACAGTGATCCTTTAATACTTAGTGCCCCTGTTCAAACCCTCCAATAGCTCCTCCTTTCACTGAAGTCTTTCAATGGTTTACCAGGCCTCCCCTTCCCTTTCTCACTTTGGCTTATACTAGTCTCTCCCTTGCTCATTCTCCTCAGTCTACATGGGCCTCCTTCCAATTGGGATGTGCCTCTGCCTCAGAGTCTTTGCCCTCACTCTTCACTTTTCCCCTAATATTACCCCCCAAATACTCACATAACTTGCTCCTTTCCTCCCTGCCAGTCACTGCTCAACTGTCCCTTAGTGAGGCCTTCCCTGACCATCTGTGATATTGCAATTTATAAGAAATACATATTTTGGCTCCTGGCACAGAATTCCTAAAATCTTTATAAATCCCTGAGCAATAAGGGTACTATAGGATTCTTTTGTTCTAATATTTGGTTGGAGGAAGATAGTGTCAGAATTGAGTTAAATTGTAGGACCCCTCCTGCTGGTGTTGGACAATTGGTGTTTTAGTCTGTTTTTTCGTTTACTTAATCAACATAAAAGAAAAGAAAAGGCTTATTTTGGCTCATGGTTTCAAAGCTCTAAGTCCACGATCAATTGGCCCCATCTCTTTGGGTCTGTGGCAGCACATTACATCAATGGCAGGAAAGCACCATGCAGGAAGTTGCTCACTTCAGGGCATCCAGGGAGCAAAAGAGAGAGAGGAGGAACCAGGGTCTCAATATCTATTTCAAGGGCATACCCTCCTATGACCAAAAAGCTTACAGCTAGACCACATATCTCAAAAGTTCTATTACCTCCAAAGAGCAGCACAGGCCGGGGAAACCAATCCTTTAACGCATGGCCTTTGGAAGATACTTACTCAAACCTTAGTAACTAGTGGGTTGCTAAGTATGTGGGAAAAGGCCCATTCACATTTTGGTGATGATCAGTGAAGTATTGTGTGTTGAGTGTAACTGTAGAAGGAAATGCATTTGGATTTTCCTCTCATGCACCAACCCATTTAAAATATGATAATAACCACCACCTGCTCTGGCACTCACATCATTCTTCCCCACTGAATATTTTCTGCATAGCACTTATCCCCTCCTCGTCTAGCAAACAATTTACTTATTTACTCTGTTCATCATCTGTTCCCTCTCATCACCACCATCACCACCACTGGAATGGAAACTCCACAAGCCAGGAAGTTTTGTTTGTTGTATTGAATGATGCCCAGCATCCAGACCAATGCCTAAAACAGAGTAAGCCATAGTCAGTATTTCATGAGTAAACAAATGCTGAAGTTAGTAGTGGGCAGATAATTAGTAGCACATTTACATTTCAGGGTGAGGGGGTAGTATAGAAAAGCACTGAAGAGGAACAGTGTCATCTAATCAGGAAATGGGAACTAGGTGGATATAGCTGGGAGGTATGAAGGACATACAGGAATAAGTCAAAAGGCAAGGAAGGACTAGTATATCATGCTAAGGCATTTGAACTTCAGCCTAAAGGCAGTGAGGTGTCATTGAAAGTTTTTAGGTTGGGGGAAGGGAAATTGGGAGTAGTTAGTGGAACCTGATCATATTAGTAACTTAGAAAGACCACTCTGGCAAAAGATGTCAATTCAGAGATGATAAGGTCAGATGCAAAGAAACCAGTTGGTTCTAAACTGAATAATATTGAGGATCATCAGTGAGGACCTAAATTAGGCAGGTGTCCAGAGCCATTGAGAGGAAAGGAGATACCTTCACAAGGCATTCAGGAAGTGAAATCTTCAGGGTTTGGTTAGACAAAGGTATGCGAGGTATGAGGCAAAGCAGAAGACTAGGATAACTGACAATCAGATCTCTAGCTTGGATGACTTGAGGGATGCTGGTGCCACTCACTGGACACAGACATAAAGTAATCATGCAGCTTCATTAGTCATTTTCCTGTTACTGGGTGACAACATCCCAGTGATGTAGGGCACACAGCCTAAGCCATTCATCTGTATTCACTTCATGTGCAAGCCCAGCTAGTGGCAGGAAGTCTGACCTGAGCACCATTAGTCAGCAGCTTCCTTTTCATTATGAAAGACCAAGCCTATAATATAAACAATGCTTTAGTTTTTTTAGACATGACTTTGTGGCTTCTTGCCCCACCTTGACGACTCTATGAAGCAACCAGAGAAGGAAATTATGCTTGGGTTTCCAAAAAAGAGAAGTTCGGAGTTGTCTATGTTTATAAAGAGAGGTCTCAGGGATCATCACTACCATTATTTGCCATGACCACCAACATTTTTGCAAAGCATGCCAGATGTGGTGGTGCATGTCTGTAATCCCAGTAACTCAAGAGGCTGAGGCAGGAGGATCTCAAGTTAGAGGCCAGCTTTAGCAACTTAGCAAGATCCTCAGTCATTTAACAAGGCTCTGTCTCAAAATTTTAAAAAAATAATAATTTAAAAAAAGAACTGGGGAAGTAGCTCAGTAAGTCCCCTGGGTTCAATCCCCAACAGACCCCCCCCAATTATGCAAATTGCTGCATGGTGGTGCACGCCTATAATTCCAGTGGCTCAGGAGGCTGAGGCAGGAGGATTGAAGTTCAAAGTCAACCTTAGCAATTTAGTGAGGCCCTATGCAATTTAGCGAGACTCTGTGTCTAAATAAAATATAAAAAAGGGCTGGGGATATAGCTCAATCATTGAATACCCCTGGGTTCAATCCCTGGTACCAAAAAAAAAAAAAAAAAGGCAAATTTTACACACAGGGCTAGACATTAAGTTTATGTGCCCTTAGGGGAACTACCCTATGCCTCTGTCTTCTTGAGAAGATCTTTTCCCTTGAGTGGTCATGGGAGTTATGAAGAGGATACTTTGTTAATCAGCCTGGTAAACCTAGGACTCAATGATCACAGTAGTCAGATCATCCTTATTTATATCCTTACCAAGTCCAAGCTATCCAAAGGTCTCTTCCAGGCTGGAACTGGATTGGAGCAATTGGGATGAGGAGGCCAGGGATAATACTCAAGAAGCATGGGAAGGGGGAGAGAGAAGGGAAATTGCATGGAAATGGAAGGAGACCCTCATTGTTATACAAAATTACATATAAGAGGAAGTGAGGGGAAAGGGAAAAAAACAAGAGAGAGAAATGAATTACAGGAGATGGGGTAGAGAGAGAAGATGGGAGGGGAGGGGAGGGGAGGGGGGATAGTAGAGGATAGGAAAGGCAGCAGAATACAACATACACTAGTATGGCAGTATGTAAAAACGTGGATGTGTATCCGATGTGATTCTGCAATCTGTATACGGGGTAAAAATGGGAGTTCATAACCCACTTGAATCAAACGTATGAAATATGATATGTCAAGAGCTTTGTAATGTTTTGAACAACTAATAAAAAAAAGAAGCATGGGAAGGATCTTTCACCTATCAGAAGGAGCAGGCTGATGGAGGACAACTGAATCTGAAGGAAAAGGACTATAGGCAGAGGTAGCAAGAGAGAGTAAGTGAATCTAGTAGGGCAGATGGCAGGACTTCTGAGCATCTGTAAAGTAGAGGCAGAGGCTGCCGCCCGTGAAAATGAAGAGAGTTGTTAAAGCAACCAGCTTGAACACAAGAAGCTTATACAGCAGTGGCTCTACATTTTATGGAATGGAGCTGGTAGGGAATGGTAATGATTGGGGTTAGGATTTAAAAGCATACATTGCAAAGATAGGATACTTGCATTCCTTCATTTTAAAAGCCTTTATTAAATAAGTTCCTGCACATTAAATAATAGGTAGCAAAACAAGATTGTCACATGAATGAGTAAACAGATCATATAGGCTGGTGCAGTTGAAGGTGACTTTAAATGACTATATAACTTCTAATGAAGTATTATGCCTAATTAAATGAATGACATGCATATAATTTTTAAATCATGATGCCAAAGATAACAACTTTGCATTAAGCATATACTTTTTGATTTCGAGTTGTGTCTCATACCTTTGAAATGGCTAACCTTCTTGACAATCTGTTGACCCTACTATGAGTTTCAGTGAGTGAATGAAGTCAGAAAGCCCACCCTTATAATTAACATTTAAAAAATGAAACGTGAAATAAAAACATTTTGAGCTCAAATGATCTTCATAGATCATTTGTAGATATTTGTATTGATCCTTGGGACTATTGAGAACTGAACTGATAAATACCTGAAATAATCAATTTTATTTATTTTTATTTCATTTTTTTAAAATTTCTGTAATGTATAGGTTTATTTATTTATTTATTTATTTATTTTTATATACGACAGCAGAATGCATTACAATTCTAATTAACATATAGAGAACAATTTTTCTATCTCTGGTTGTATACAAAGTATATTTGCACCAATTTGTGTCTTCATACATGTACTTTGGATAATAATGATCATCATGTTCCACCATCATTTCTAACCCCATGCCCCCTCCCTTTCCCTCCAACCCCTCTCCCCTATCTAGAGTTCATCTATTCCTCCCATGCTCCCTCTCCCTTTCCCACTATGAATCAGCCTCCTTATATCAAAGAAAACATTTGGCATTTGGTTTTTGGGATTGGCTAACTTCACTTAGCATTATTTTCTCTAACTCAATCCATTTACCTGCAAATGCCATGATTTTATTCTCTTTTATTGCTGAATAATATTCCATTGTGTATATATGCCACATTTTTTTATCCATACATCTTTTGAAGGGCATCTAGGTTGGTTCCACAGTTTAGCTACTGTGAATTGTGCTGCTATAAACATTGATGTGGCTGTGTCCCTGTAGTATGCTGTTTTTAAGTCCTTTGGGTATAGACTGAGGAAATGGATAGCTGGGTCAAATGGTGATTCCATTCCCAATTTTCCAAGAAATCTCCATACTGCTTTCCATATTGGCTGTACCAGTTTTCAGTCCCACCAGCAATGTATGAGTGTGCCTTTTTCCCCACATCCTCTCCAACACTTATTGTTATTTGTCTTCATAATAACTGCCATTCTGAGTGGAGTGAGATGAAATCTTGGAGTGATTTTTGATTGAATTTCTCTAATTGCTAGCGATGATGAACATTTTTTCATATATTTGTTGATTGATTGTATATTAAGAATCAATAAACATGATGGACTCAAACTAAAAAGTTTCTTCTTAGCAAAAGAAACAATCTGTGAGTTGAATAGAGAGCCTACATCTTGGGAGCAATTTTTTACCCCTCACACATCAGATAGAGCATTAATCTCTAAGGTATATAAAGAACTCAAAAAGTTAAACACCAAAAAATCAAATAACCCAATCAATAAATGGGCCAAGGAACTGAACAGACACTTCTCAGATGAAATAATAAATTTTAAAAGAGGTAAAATGTATTTTGGCTCACAATTTCAGAGGTTTCAGTTCCTGTTTGCTCAGCCTGTTGCTTTGGACCTGTGGTGGCACAGAACACTATGGTGGAATCATATGACAGGAGGCCTATTGTCCTCAGGACAGCCATGGTAAGCAAAGAGAAACACAAGAAGGACTGGGATTCCACAGTCCCCTTCAGGGGCACATTCTCAATGACCTAACTTCTTCCCACTTGGCCCCACCTTTTAAAGGTTCCACCATCTCCCAATAGCACCATAGGCTGTCAACCAAAGCTTTAACATATGGGCCTCTAGAGGACATTCAAGATCCAAACTGCAGAATGCAGGCTATCAATTTGTCTTGTACTTTTAACACATGTTACAACTAGCATTGGCTGCTGCAAAAAAAAAAAAAAACCAAAAACATCTTTTCTAAAACAGCAATCATAAACACCCTGCTTGAGTGCTGCAAAATGCATCTAGATTTTTGGGAAATCTTAGGGTGGCAGCATTCTTTGGTCTCTAAATACACTAGTGTTTCAGATCTAGCTGTGGTTCCCTTTTTGCTGATATGTTTACAATTTCTTTGAAGAGTAAAAAGGAAGTATTACAATATTATTATGTTTTCTTGAATAATGACATAGCAATATATATGAAATCTGGCAGGAAAAGCAAACAATTACAAGTAAATTTTTAATGAAACATTATGAACTTTTGTTATGATGAAAGACAACTAAGACTGTTCAAAACTGGGTTCTCAATGCATTTGGGTTGTTTTCAAAGAGCACATAATGAAATGTATAATCTGACCTACTTAGAGAGATAGACGTGAGGGTAAATTGATTATTTACTGAAGACAGTAACCTATCAAAATATCTAAGCATAGCTATGAAATCTGATGTACTTGCCCTAAAGCTAACGGATCAGATGCACTGGAGGGACCTTGCTGCAGAAGAAAATACCACTTCCACTGTCTTTGGAGACAAACTAAGAACATTTACCACTACCTTCCTGAGTCATTGACAGATGTGGTATATTAAAGGCAAAAGGGACAAGCTTAATAATCCAACTTCTACAAAATGCTTTTTTGGCGATTCTCTGGAGTAACCAGAGATTTGTTTTCTGAAGAAAGACTATCTGATTAGCTGATGGCTGTGGAGATAAATTTCAACACATTTCAATTCTTCTTCCCCACGAGTGATGCTCAATTTCATAAATCAATATCAAACACACTTTAAGCCAAGTACTGTGGCACACTCCTATAACTCCAACAAGATGGGAGCCTGAGGCAGGAGGATCACAAGTTCAAGAACAGCCTCAGCAACTTAGTGAGACCCTTGGTAACTGAGCAAGACCCTTTCTTAAAAAAAAAAAAAAAAGATAAAATAAAAATGGCTCAGAATGTAGCTCAGTGGTAAAGGGCCCCTGAATTCAACCCCAGTACCAAGCCAAAAGTAACAAACAAAATAATCAAAACAAAACCAACCAACACACTTTCCACTTCAGAGGATTTCACTGTCCCTTCGTATTTCTATAGCTACATAACAAATTAACCCAAACTGTGGTGGCTCACAGCATAATGATCATGCATTATATTATTTATTAGTTCTCATTGATTCAATGGTCAGAAATTCAGACCAGGCATGATGGGATGGCTGTTTTCTGACCCACATTATCAGCATTATTAACTGGAAGTCTCAAACGTCAGGGGCTAGAATCATCTAAAAGATCATTCATTCACTTGATATGACAGCAGTTGATGCTTGTTCCTGGCTAGCAGACAGCTGGGGCTATCCCAATAGCCTCACTTGACTTTCTATGTGGTTTGGGTTTCCTCACAACATGGTGGCTGAATTCTAAGGGCAAGCATCCTAATGGAGAGGGAGAAAGATAGGGAGGTTAGATCCTTTTTATGACCTAACATTCAATATCATGTATATTATGACTTTCTACCAAATATCAATACTTGGGACTGTCACAAATCCCTGCCCTGATTCAATGGGAAGGGGCATAGATCCCATCTCTCTTGAGAGAACTGTATTAAGAAAAGCATGTAGGATAGGGTAAGTGTTAAGTCTTGTCATAAGAAAAGCATGTAGGTTGGGATAACTAGATAGAGTAGCCATCTTTAGAAGATACAATCTAACAGAATAAATTTAGTACCTGGCTCCCTATGCCTCAATACCTGAGTCTGTCAAATATGGGGTTAGTGACAAGATCCTATCTACCCATAAAGTTGTTGTGAACTGCATATTTATTCACTCCAACTAATACTTATTGTACACCCTCTGTGTACTGGACACGGACCAGAATACATAGAAGTGCTCTCATGGAACTTCATTCTAGAGAGTTAATAGAAAAGGAGGTGCTTTTAAAAAGTTAACAATACTATGTAAATATAGAAGGTTGTGATTTTAGGTTAAAGGAGTGAAGCAAATCTTGGGCGGGGGGAACCTCTATACAAAAGAAAATGGATTTGGAGCCAGGCATAGTGGTGCTCACTTGCAGTCCCAGATACCCAGGGCATTTGAGGCAGGAGGATACTTGAGATCAGGAGTTTGAACACTGTGGATGTATCTCAGTGATAGAAAGCACACTTAGCATGCACAGGCTCTGGGTTTAATCCTCAATACCTAGCACTTAATAACAACAACAGCAACAACAATAATGAATTTGGATTGAAATTTTTAAATCAACTCTGTTCTTTACGGATGTTTGCTGGGCGTGGTGGCACACACTTGTAACCCCAGTGACTCTGGAGGCCAAGGCAGGAGGATTGCGAGGCCAGCCCAGCAGTTTAATGAGGTTCTAAGCAATTCAGCAAGACCCTGTCTCAAAATAAAAAATAAAAGGGCTGAGAATGTAGCTCAATGGTTAAGTGCCTCTGGGTTCAATCTCTGGTACGGAAAAAACATGTGGGTGTTTGACATGTCCAATGAAGAGATCAGCAATACAGAGCAGAATAATTTTTTTCTTTTGGCATATAAGCTATTCATTAACAGAAAAGGCCTACAGACTCATTCTTCTTGGACACACTCAAGGTTGTGTACTACCATGGGTACCCAGCGGCCTTGGTATGCTGACCTCTGATATGAAGGCCCTAGAAGTGGCGTTGTCTCTTATGGGCCCTAACCTTCAGTTGCTCCAAGCCCTTCTGGAGCTTATTGTCCAGACCATTAGCCAGAACTGGGCTGTATTTTCCATCCTTTACATCCTTCTGTCTGTTCAAGAACCAGTCTGGGATCTTGTACTGTCATGTATTCTACAAAATAGTGATCATACATTCAACCTCATCCTCAGTGAGTTCCCCAGCCCTTTTTTAAAAAAACTTTTTTATTCTACTATGTTATATATGACAGCAGAATGCATTACAATTCATATTACACATATAGAACACAATTTTTCATATTTCTGATTGTATACAAAGTATATTCACATCATTCATGTCTTCATACATGTACTTAGGGTAATGATGCCCATCTCATTCTACCATTTTTTAAAAATATTTATTTTTTAGTTGTAGTTGGACACAATACCTTTATTTTATTTATTTACTTTTATGTGGTGCAGAGGATTAAACCCAGGTCCTCGCACATGCTAGGCAAGTGCTCTACCACTGAGCCACAACCCCAGCCCCTCCCATCTTTTTTATACCCCTTCCTCCCTTCCTTCCCCTCCCTTCCCTTTGCCCTATCTAGAGTTCTTCTAATATTCCCATGCTCCTCCTCCCAACCCATCTATGAATCAGCCTCCTTATATCAGAGAAAATATTCAGCATTTGGTTTGGGGGGATTAGCTAACTTCACTTAGAATTATCTTCTCCAACTCCATCCATTTACCTACAAATGCCATGATTTTATTCTCTTTTATTTGTTGAGTAATATTCCATTGTGTATATATACCACATTTTCTTTATCCATTTATCTACTGAAGGGCATCTAGGTTGATTTCACAGTTTAGCTACTGTGAATTGTGCTGCTATAAACATTGATGTGGTTGTGTCCCTGTAGTATGCTATTTTTAAGTCCTTTGGGTATAGACTGAGTTAGAGGGATAGCTGGGTCAAATTGTGGTTCCATTCCCAGTTTTCCAAGGAATCTCCATACTGCTTTCCATATTGGCTTACACCAGTTTGCAGTCCCACCAGCAATGTACCCCAGCCTTTTTTATGAGGTTGATATCTGCTTTCCTCAATGCCACATTAGCATATCTTCATCCCACACCCTTAATGGCAGTGGTGGCAAAGGCTCTTTTCCACCACCCATTTCCACCACCCATCAATATTGTGTTGAGTACTCTCAAAATGTGCTAGAACTTCTCAGGAATCACTAGAGACATGGCAGCAGCAGAGTAGTGGGATATAGGCCTCCTGTGGAAGAGTGCAGAATGATTTTGTTATTGTTGTTATTATTATTATTTTTGATGCTGAAGATTAAACTCAGGGCCTTGAGCATGCACTCTGTTGCTGAGCTACACCCCAATCTAGAATGGTAATTCTGGAGTTTAGAGTGTATCAAAACACTGTATAAAGAGTCGCTCCTAAGGGCTAGGGTTGTGGCTCAGTGGTAGAGCACTTGCCTAGCATGTGTGAGGCATAGAGTTAGATTCTCAGCACCATATATAAGCAAATAAATAAATAAAGGTCTATCAATAACTAATAAAAATATTTTTAAAAAAGAGTCTCTCCTACTTCTAATTAAATAAAATTGTATATATGAATTTTGTCATATAATATTTGCTAATTTTGGCATTCTCAGTTATGAGTTTCCCCCAAAACACATGTTAGAATACAGAGATGGGGAGGCCAAATTTAAACTGAAAGGGGCAAAAAAGTCATCTGATTCAGATTCCACATTTTTACAGATGATCTCATCAGTGATTAATTTAGAGGAATTTTCATGAATTGTAATCCTGTAGACACATATGGTTTCCATATGTAGAAACCCAATTTCAAAATCCTCCATATGAGATAAGATGATCAGAATTTCATGTTATCCTGATCTTTATTCATCATCTTCCAGTTATGTGGATCTGAATTATCTTGAATGTTTCATGAGAGCTAAAGTGTATATAACCTTTGTGTAATGGTGATTGCCAGTGCAGAGGTCAATCTTAAAGCACTGGAAAGGTGGTGGATCTTCTTCAGCAATACGGGCTGAACTTGAACAAAGCTGAAATGAATAATATCACTTTGGACCTTTTCCCCTGGAACAGCTGGAAGGCATTGTCTTTGGCTTCAAGCAGCTGGGAAATGTGGCTGGGGAGTGCATGCCAGCTCTTGGGGTTTATGCTCCTCATTTCACAGTTCTAGTGCTGTAGGATCTCAGGGAAATTCAGGACAAGCTTCCCTTGTTGCCTAGGGTTGGCCTCATTGGCAAGGGGATCTGTTCAGCTGAGGACAGACTGAAGCCATTTGTTCATTCATGTGCTGGTGTTCCTGTACTCAGGAGCAGTTGTTTTAAGTTGGCAAAATAGAGGACTTTAAGATTTTTGATAATACAGAATAGCTATCCTTTTAGGACTCTCTGGGATCTTGGCAGAGCCCCGTGTAGAGCACGCAGAGGTGCTCTTTCCTTAACCTGAGTCTTAGGTTTCTTTGTGTTTGTCACTGAGAATATCAAGTAGATTTTCTTAAGATAAGCAATTGACATGTAGGGCCAAATTTATAATTCTTGAATTAATGAATGAAACAATTGCTGGAGTACTGGGGATGTGGCTCAGTTATAGAAGCAATTTGCTTTTGAGACCTAGAATAAAGACACCCATTATATTGAATCAGAACCCACCCTATCCAGTATGACAGTTTAACTAATTACATTAGAAACAACTGTATTTCTTTTTAAAAGTTAACTAATTAATTAATTAATTTTAGACAGTGTCTTGCTGAGTTGTCCAGGTTCTAAGTTTAGATCCTCCTGCTGAGCTTTCCCAGTGCTTGTGATTACAGGTATGCACACCAAGCCGGGCAACAACTTTCTTTCTGAATAAGGTCACAATTTGAGTTAGCAGGAGTTTGGATTTCAAATTTATTTATTTATTGCAGTACTGGAACCCAGCAGTGCTCTACCACTGAGCTACATCCACAGCCCTTTTATTTATTTATTTATTTTGAGACAGATTTCCACTAAGTTGACAAGTTGGTCTCAAAGTTTCCATCTTCCTGCCTCAATCTGTGGAGTAGCTGGGATCACAGGTGTGTGCCATCACGACTTAGGAACACAATTCAACCTGTAATAGTGACCAAGAGTCCAGCCAATTTTACCTAAAAAACAGTCACCTGGGCTGGGCATGGTGGTGCACGCCTATAATCCCAGAGGTTCAGGAGGTTGAGATAGGAGGAAGGTGAGTTCAAAGCTAGTCTCAGCAAAAGTAAGGCACTAAGCAACTCAGTGAGACCCTGTCTCTAAATACAATACAGCCACTTAGTGGCTGAGTGCCCCTGAGTACAATCCCTGGTACCCCCCCCACACAAAAAAAGTTGACTGGGGCAGTTGATTGATACTTGACTGAAATGAGCACACATCCTGATGATGTCTTTGAGGTCAACTGTATCACAATAACTTAATCAATATTTTAATGTCCCTACAATATGAATTGTACCCATTCTGTTATGGGAGAATAACTAGATCAAACCCTTGTGTTATTATTATGTATTGTTTGGTAATAAACAAGGAGACATGGATTTGAAGAAACTAAGTTCTCCCCCACCATGTAAGGCCCTATTCTCTTCTAAGGTAAACATGTTTAACCCTTTTCAGTTTGGAGTAATTGTAAGAATAGCTAGGTTTTGTTTATGTATTTATTTTTGTGGTGTTGGGGATGGAACAACAAGGTCTCATGCATGTTAGGCAAGCGTTTTACCACTGAGGTACATCCCCAACCTTACTCATACTTCCTGAGTACTTGGTAGGTGTCAAGTATTTTACTAAGCGTTTGATATATGTTAACTCAATTTTCACAATAATAAAACTATTATCTTTTTTGCATTTTACAAATGAGGAAACTGAGTCACAGAATAATTACAAATAACTTGCCCAAAGCTACTTAACTAGAAAATTACAGAGCCAGGACAGCAATAAAATGTTGATAAGCTTTACAAATCCCTGTAATTTTCATGTTTCTGTTTGGGTAACAATATTTTTAAGGGATTATGAATTATCACAAAATATAGGAAATTTGAATCTCTTCAGCTATTATTTTTATATAATTTGGGGGGGTACTGGGGATTGAATTCAGGGGTACTCAACCACTGAGCCATATCCCCAGCCCTATTTTATATTTTACTTAGAGACAGGGTCTCACTGAGTTGCTTAGTGCCTCACTTTTGCTGAGGCTGGCTCTGAACACATGATCCTCCTGCCTTACCCTCCCGAGCTGCTGGGATTACAGGCATGTGCCATCACACCCAGCTTCCGATATTATTTTTAAAACCACTCAAGAACCCATCCTCGTTATATACTAGAGCTTGTCCTTAGTAATAAACACATATCAACTTTGTCTTTCTCTTAAAAGACTACAAATAATTAAAATTAAGTAAAAGCAAAAAGGTGATTGCATAAAATTGGGGAGTCATAGTCTTCTTTTATTTAAATTTTGTTTTATTTTTGCAGTACTAGGGATTGAACCCAGTTATATTCTACCACTTGGATACACCCTCTGCGCTTCCCCCACCCCTGATTTTTTTTTTGTTGTTGTTGTTTTTGTTTTTGTTTTTGAGACAGGATCTCACTCAGTTGCCCAGGCTGGCCAGGAACTTGTGATCCTCCTGCCTGAGAGTCACTGGGATTATAGGTCTCCCCCACCATGTAAGGCCCTATTCTCTTCTAAGGTAAAGAACCTTTTCTGAGCTACATCAACAGCTCATTCACCATTTGGTTTTCAGTAACTGAAACTGAGTGTAAGACTTTAGTACAATACAGTTACATTTTACAAAATAAGAAGCACAGTTACTTTAAAAATAAAATAGAAATACCTTCTCTTTTTGTGGCATGAGATAAAATAAGAAATATTACTTAAGCATTAATCTGAAGCTGAATTAATTCCCTACCCATTTTACCATTATAAAATGAACTTTTATACATTTATTTAAAGACCCAAACACAATTTTAGTATGTAATTGATGACTATACTTGGTTAACATAGTAGTAATACATCTAGCAGGAGTTTGGATTTCAAATTTATTTATTTTTTGCAGTACTGGAACCCAGCAGTGCTCTACCACTGAGCTACATGCATAGCCCTTTTATTTATTTATTTATTTATTTTGAGATACTTGCTTGCAATGTGAAAAAGACAATATAGTTGGGCTGAGAATATAGCTCAGTTGGTAGAGTGCTTGCCTCACAGGCACACACAAACAAAAAGAGACAATATAGTTGGCCCCAGTATCCATGGGTTCTACATCTATGGATTCTACCAACTGAAAATAAAAAATATCTGTGAAAAAATTGTATCTGGGCTAACTGTGTACAGACTTGTTTATTCTTGCCATTACCCTATTTACATAGCACTTACATTTTATTAGGCATTATAAATAATCTAGACATAATTAAAACTATACAGAAGGACATGCATAAGTTACATTAAAATACAACACCATTTTATATAATGGCATATCTTCAGATTTTGGTATCCTCAGGGTTCCTGGATCCAATCCCCCATGGCTACTGAGGGACAGAAACAAGTGTATAACAAAAATTCACACAGAGCACAAACTCAATCACCCATCAGCAGGCGTGAATCAAGAGATTGCAGAATAAATGTGTGGCTGAAAAGTGTGAACATAACCAATATACCACTCACAGTGCCCTGGGAACAATCCCAGGACGAAAGCCTGACTGCAGTTTCACAGTGAAACCCCATCTGTTGTATTGTGCCCTGTCTGATTGACCTTGTGTTCAGAATGGCAGTGGCAACCCTGGTGTGGGAAAGGAAGTCAGAGACGTGGAGTTGGCTGTGTTTATCCAGCACAGACTGTTCTCTATTGAGAGGCAATTGTGAGTCATTAGGCTTCCCAGACCTTGATGAAACATCCCTATAAACTATTCCCCTACCCCCTACACTCTGATTTCATGTTCTTTAAGCAATCTTTTGCTTACTCAGTTTCCCATATATTTCACTATTTTACGTGGTGGGAGTGCCTTGATTCAGGTGGGCATATAGGGATCCTAGTCAAGGCAAAGATATACCCACTGTTATAAATGCATAATAAATTGGATTTATATATATATATATATATATATATATATTTATTTTTATATATATATATATATATATATATATATATATATATATATATATATATATATATACTTCCTGGGAATGTGGTTCTCCTCCTTGAGACAGATGAGCCCTAGGAGTCCTGGCATTGCCAAGTTTCCTCCAACGCCAAGACTATTGTCTATGGTGCTGTCTTCTTGAGAAAGCCAGATGCCACTCTCTCATCTCATCCCTCCTTTCAATCTTCAAAAATCAGCACAAGGGTTGGCTGTATAAATGTCAGGAAATGGGAGGAAGATGGTAGCATGAGATGGACAATATTACCCCTATGTATGGGTATAACTGCATGAATGGTGGGACTCTACATCACATACAACCAGAGAAATTAAAAGTTGTGCTCAATTTGTGTAAACAAAATTAAATTTAATTTAAAAAAGAAAAAAAAGTCAGAAAAAAATTTAAACCCAACTGGGTAAGGAAATTTTTCAGGAGACTAAAAGTGACATAAATCAAATGGTCTAAAATGTAAGAAAACAATAGGACACATGATTCTTGCAAAAGGCAAGAACAAGCCAGGGCTTTGGAAGAGAATAAAAGTAAAAACACTGTAGGAAGACAGCAGCAAATTTTCATGGTGTAGATAGGAGACACTTTTTTCTTGTACTGGGGATTGAACCCAGGGGAGTTTTACCACTAAGCCACATCCTTTTTTTTCAATTTATTTTTTATTTTGAGTCAGGAGTCACTAAGTTGCTGAGGGTCTTGTTAAATTGCTGAAGCTGACCTCAAACTTGTGATTCTCCTGCCTAAACTTCTGGGATTATAGGCATGTGCCACCTTCTTTAGTGATGGGAGACCTATCACAAAGTGATAGGCCTGTCAGTCAAGAAGTAATCGGGGGCTGGGGCTGTAGCTCAGTGGTAGAGTGCTTGCATGGCAGGTGTGAGGTTCGATCCTCAGCATCACATAAAAAAAAATAAATAAAAAATAAATAAATAAAGATATTGTGTCCATCTACAACTGAAAAAAAAAAAGAAGTAGTAATCAGGATGGTCAATGTGAAAACCTGGACTGAGAAATAGGGATTATTGAAGGTCAAAAGACTAAAATGTGATGGCATGAGGATGATGACCTCATTATGTGTGAAGGGTTTAGCATTTTTAAAAAAAAATATTTATTTCTCAGTTTTCGGTGGACACAATATCTTTATTTTTATTTTTAAGTGGTGCTGAGAATTGAACCCAGTGCCTCACTCTAGCGTGCTACCACTTGAGCCACATCCCCAGCCCTGGATTTAGCATTTTTGTTGCTCACTCTCTCTTTTTTTTTTTTTTTTTTTTTTTTTTTGGTACTGGGGTTTGAACCCAGGGCTTTTAGCCATTTAGCCACATCCCCAGCCTTATTTATATTTTATTTGTGAGACAGGGTTTCATTAAGTTGCTTAGGGCCTTGCTAAATTGCTGAGTCTAGTCTTGAACTTGAGATCCTCCTGCTTCAGCTTCCTGTGATTACAGACATATACCACTACACCCAGGTGCTAACTCTTTTAAGGGCAAGGCAATGAAATAAAAATAAAGACGTAAAAGAAAGTAAGGGCTGATAACTTACCATGTTAAGGAACTATTGTATTGCTTTAGATTATTGTCATTTTTTTCTCATCTGAACCTTCACAGGGCATCTAAATTTTGACATGACAAGACATAGGAAGAGTTCTCTAATTCAAACAAGTTTCAACCAGAAATTTTTAACACCTTAGCACAAACCATATCCCAAGGAGCTACTCTGAAAACTTTGAGCCGCTTTGAAGATAATTTTGCTTGAATACAGTGCCTAGATTTCATGCTCAGCATGCATCTCCATCAAGTCTAACCAGCAGAGTTGGCTGCTTGCAAATTAAAACACAGCTCTTGGGGCTGGGGGGGTGCAGCTTAATGGTAAAATGCTTGCCTAGCAACTGATAGTTCCCTGGTTTAATCCCCAGCATCCCACAAAATAAAACAAACAAAAAGCCCCACAGCTCTTACAGAACCTATTTCTAAAGGAAGATTCACCTATGTTTTTTTCAACAAATACCTCTTTTTTCTTTTGTCTTGTTCTCCTAATTCCGTGAGTAGAAGAGAAAATGTATTCATTCATTCATTAAAAAAAAAAAGTGAATGAACATATGTGAGGTTCTCTCTGAATGTTGAAGGAAAAAGATGACAAAGACATTGTTTGTGCGCTAACAAAGCTCACAGTGTAGTCAGAAAGATAACTTACAAGAAGTAATTAGAATACAGTGTGATAGATGCTGTAACAGATCCTTGTCCCCTTTCCTATTTCAAGGCCGCAGACTTCTCTATGTGTAAATAGCAACGTCGTTCATTAACTTCCTTTGTCTGGAGTGTCCCTTCTGTGAACTTGGTGCCAACACATTAGATAATAGCAGCAATTACATAGTAACATAAGATTATTTTTTTCTGGTTCATTAAGCTGGAAATGTTTGGTTTGTGTCTCTTTCACATCTACACTGTTTTGTTTCCAATCTAATGATCCTTGTTGGTGTCTTAAAGTGAGCAGAATAGATTTTATTAATTTTTTTAGCAGCTGTTTCTAAAGGGTAATGTATGTTTTTCTAGAGAAGAAAATGAGAAATAGGGACTTAGGAACCCTATTCATTATCTAGGATGGTCAAAAATAAAATAAGATTTTGGGCAAAAATCTTATTGAAATAAGTCTGATTTATTAATGTCTAAGAGGCCTCCTCACTCTGATAATCTATAATTATATAGGTGGACTAACATTCAAAATCAACAACCAAACCAGATGTGGCAGCATGTACTTATACTCCCAGCCACTTGGGAGGCTGAGGTAGGAGAATTGCTGGAGCCCAGGAGTTCAAGACCAGCCTGAGCAGAATAGCAAAATCTCATTTTAAGGAAAAAAAGAAGAAAGAAAAAGAAAAGTCAATGACCAGCAATGTAAAAGAATATAGCCTGACAAACTGGGTGCAGTGGCAAATACCTGTAATCCCAGCAACTTGGGAGGCTGAGGTGGGAGGGCTGCAAATTCAAGGCAAACCTCAGCAGCTTAGGGGGCCCTAAGTAATTATCTCAAAATTAAAAAATAGAAAAAGGCTAGGGATATGGTTCAGTGGTTAAGTCCCCTGGATTCAATCCCCAGTATGCCAAAAAAAAAAAAAAAAAAAAAAAAAGAAAAGAAAATAGCCTGACATCTATGTAGAACAATTCATCCAAAACAATGGAGAAATATATCCCATCCTATCAGATATTGTTCTTATTTAAAAATTTTGGCATGTTCAGGGTCACACTCAGGGCCTTGTACATGCTAGGAAAGCCTTCTACCACTGAACTATATTACCCCATCCCAAAGACACAGGAAAGTGAAAAGCATTTTCTTCTTTCCTTTCTTTCTTTTTTTTGACACTGGGGACTGAATCCAGGGGTTCATATGTGCTAGGAAAGTGCTTGACCACTCAGCTACATCCCCAGCCCTTTTTATTTTTTATTGTGAAATAGAGCCTTGCTAAATTGCTTAGGATCTGAATAAATTGCTCAGGTTAGCCTCAAACTTGCAATCTTGCTCAGTCTACTCAATAGCTGGAATTATAGACATGCCCCACTGAGCCCAGGGAATTTTACTGCTCTTAATATCTTAAATTAGTCATCTAATAGCAAATATTTGGTAACTGTAGAAAATTTACTACATATTTTCACACATAAGCCTCACAACAAGTAAGGAAACTGAGGCTTAGACAGTGGAAGTTCCCTTTCCATGGATGCACCGATAGCAAAGGGTAGCTTCTTAGGTCAAGATTCAAATTTATACCTCTTTTGTCCACATTCAATGCTTTTCATGTTTCGTTTTTTAATGCTTTTTAATTTATTTTTTTATTTGTTCTAATTACTTATATACAATAGTATAATGCACTTTGATACATCTTATATAGATGGATTATAATTTCTCATTCTTCTGGTTGTACATGATGTAGAATCCCATGGTTATATAGTTATATATGTACATAGGGCAATAATGTCTGATTCATTTTACTGTCCTTCCTACCCCCACATTGCCTCTCCTCCCTTCACTCCCCTCTACCTAAAGTAACTCTATTCTTCCCAAGCCCCCCCCCCCCGCCTCCGCTTTATTGTGAATTAGCATCTGCATATCAGAGAAAACATTTGGCCTTTGGTTTTGGGGGATTGGCTTATTTTTCTTAGTATGATATTCTCCAGTTTCATCTATTTACTGGTAAATGCCATAATTTTATTTTTCTTTAAGGCTAAGTAATATTCCATCATATATATATATATATATATATATGTATTTGTGTATATATATATGTGTGTGTGTGTATATATGTGTGTGTGTGTGTGTATATATATATATATATATATATATATATATATATATATATATAATATTTTCTTATCCATTCTTCTGTTGAAGGGCACCTAGTTTGGTTCCATAGTGTGGCTGTTGTGAATTTAGCTGCTATAACCACTGTTGTGGCTGCATCACTGTAATATGCTGATTTTAAGTCCTTTGGGTATAAACCAAGGAGTAGGTTAGCTGGATCAAATGGTGGTTCCATTCCAAGTTTTCTGGGGAACCTCCATACTGCTTTCCATTATGGTTGCACCAATTTGCAGTCCTACTAGCAAGGTATGAGTGTACCTTTTCCCCCATATTTATTGTTGTTTGTATTCTTGATAATATGTTGCTTCCCAAAGTGTTTCATATATTCAAGGGAAATCTCAGGAGAATGTTGCTTTTAAGTCATATGCTGGAAGGGCTGACCCTATTGCATTTAAATTATTAGTCTGGACTAGAATAGGACACAGTTCACTCAGGCTGGCTCTGGTCTGTGAATCCCTGGTCTTGGGGGTGTTGAAGGCTACAATGATGAAAGGAGATACTATTTCAGATCTTGTCTCCAGGAGGTAGACAGTGTGCAGTCTTGAAGGGTATCCCCCCCCCCAAAAAAAAGAAAAGACATGATTCAAATTAAATAACTTCACCAAAAGCACTTGGTTCTTAAAGATTCTGCTTGCCATTCTCATAGAATGGCTTGTTGAGATTTATTCTATATAACCTGTGGTTTCCAAATCAGATGGAAATATATGGGAGTCTGCCAAAGTTGCTTTTCACACATCATTTTATCCATTAATGTTTCTGCATTATGACTCCATGTAAGTCTTACAGAGTTAGTGGGAGTGTATTTTATTTTTTGAAACTGTCCTGATCATCAGACTGAAAGGCTCTAGAGCTTCTTTTCTAATCCTTCAACACTGTAACTCAGAGACAATAATTCTTATGTTGCGGTTTGGATGCATTTCTACCCTCCTGTTTTGGAAGTTGTTTTCCATTGTCTACTAGGGTGATATCTCCCCGGCCCTACTAATCGAAGGTTTATCAAGTGTGACTGGGGCTGTAGCTCAGTGGTAGAGCATGTAGGTAGTATGTGGAAGGCCCTGGATTTAGTCCTTAGCACCAAGTGTTAACATGTGAATAAATGAACAAATGAATGAATGATGAGAAGGTGAAATAAAATAAAACTGTACTAAAAAATACTACTTGGGAATCATGATTTAGAACTTTAAGAATGTAATTGTGGTTTCACTGAAGTTCTTTACTGCAATGGAATTATGTGGTTTTCTAATAAATAATTTCTTTCTAAACCCTAAAGATCTCCTACATTTAAACTTATTTTCAGGAGAAGAGTGCTCTGGGTATACCAAATTTTGTTCAATATATTTTATAGCTGGCTCTCCATATAGGGCATCCTAGTTCACATCTTGATTCTATTTTCACAAACATTAAAATTGATATCACCTACATTTTAATCAAATCCAACAAAGCTACCTGCAGTTCATTTAAAAAAAAAAAAAAACAGAGGTTTCAAGAAGGAGTGAAAACTGGAAAACGCAAAAGGCAAAAACAAAACAAAACAACCCTGCCACCCAGTTTACAATTTAAATCATGCAGAAATAATGTTTCAATTGACAATTTAATATGCTTTGAAAACTTAAAGCACCATGCAGACCCCACAGTTAATATAGGATGCGCAAGTTCAAAGATTTAGGTAAGTACATGAGACAAAATAAGGTAGATACTCTAACAGACTTGGCACAAAGCGTTTGTTAAAATGGGTGACCTATTCCCTCCACAGGACATTAGACTTGACTCATTTCTATCATTTTCCAACTCTGCATGGTCAACTTTTCTTAACTATGTTTTCTTGGAGTCAGGGAGGTTCTAGGAAACAAAAGATTTGTGACTCAGGAGTATTACTTGCAATAGCATTGACACAAAAAAGCCTTGGATTGTTTTAGCTATACAGATTGTAAAATGAGAATGTGAAAGAAAGGGAGATGTAGAAAGGGGGAACAATTTTTAAGAAGAGATTAATCATGGTACTGTGTTGAAGATACATATTATTAGTCATTGGATAAATAAATAAAATTTGTGATTTTTTTAGGAGTATCATTTATGCAAACATTTTTTCAAATGTAGAAAGACTATATATTTTTAAATATATATATATATATATATATATATATATATATATATATAGATAGATAGATAGACTTTTATTTTATTTGTTTATATGTGGTACTGAGAATCGAACCCAGTGCCTCACACATGCCAGGCAAGTGCACTACCGCTGAGCCCCAGCCCCAGCCTCCAGAAAGACTATATTTTAATGACAGAAAAAAATATATTTTAAGTGATACTGGGGATTGAACCTAGAGGTGCTCTACTACTGAGCTATATCCACTACACTTTATTTTTATTTTGAGATAGGGTCTCACTAATGTGCCCAGGCTAACCTTGAACTTAGAAACCTCTTGCCTCAGAATCTGGAGTTGCTAAAATTACAGGTAAGCACCCTGCATCCTGCAAAATGTCTTTTTAAATTTTATTTCTTTTTTCATTTGATACTGGGGATTGAACCCAGGGGTGCTTAACCACTGAACTACATCCCCAGGCCTTTTTAAATTTTCAATTTTGGGACAGGATCTCACTAAATTGCTGAGGGGCTCAATAACTTGGTGAGACTGGCTTTGACTCCTTCCTTAGCCTCCTGAACCACTGAGATTACAGGCATGTGCCACCACCTCCAGCTCAGCATCTGTTTTAAAAATAAAACCAATTCTACCTGTTTCAAAATATTTGTGGCAAATCATTTGACAATTAATTCTCCCATCTACCAAAAAAACTGCTTGACCTAGAACATTTTTAGAGTCCCTTATTAATAAAATATTGTTATTTTCTAATTTGGTGAAATTGTATTTACTTATTCACTAAACAATTACTTTAGCACTTCTTTATATGTCATCCACTGTGTCATTATCAGAATGTAGTGAGGAACAAATGGAGATCTAATTCGTGACACTTCAATAAGGTCCAAATTCCCTGAAATTAGATGGCTGTCAGTCACTCCAGGATGCTAGATTGGAACTGAAATATTGTCTCTTGAATAAAATACTCCAAATGAAAGCATTAGGGTCTGTATTAGTTATTATCATTATCTTTTCCTGGTCCTTTTTATTAATATTATTGTATCTTAATGAAGGCATGGGTTAAAAGAAATGAGTTTCTGAGCTTGGTGCCTGATTTTTTTTAATCTTTAAAAAAAGGAAGTACAGTAAATAACATCTTTTCTTAACTGAGAAAGGCTCAAAGAATGAAGTAACCTAATTAAAGTCATGTTGCTAGAAGTAGTGAAAAGCATTAAAAAACAAGTTTATTCAGCTCCAAATGATCACATTCTTTTCATTACTCTATGCTTCATTCAAAAAGAGAAATCTTTGGAGCTGTGTTTACCAAAGTCTGTTGTGTGGAACACTAATGAGGCAAGATGTTCTCGTGTATAAATAGATGCCATGGTCAAACAACTTTGGGAAATGCCAAGCATATTAAAGGTAGGGGAGTATTACATAAAAGAAATATTTAATTTTATTTAATTAGCTTTTGCCAAACTCCTTTGACTACCAAACTTAGATTATTTTTTTCATTTGACATTTGCTAACCTATCTTGAATTTAAAAGAATGTGGCATATGCTTACATGACTGAAAGAAAAGGAGAGCTTTCAAGTAGAAATTGAGTTTATAAGGTAATTTAAAAAGCAGTAGCTATGAAAGAAACATTTTCAAAAGATGCAGTCTGTGTTCCCAGTGTAGCTGTTTCCCCCCCCCCCCCCAGTGTATAGGGGTTTTGTGGGTAGGTGGAGACAATCAAGGGCAAAAAGGGGAAAGAGACATAAAATAACACAGCCATATATTTTCAATGTAAACTTTTAGTGATTCATGGGCCTCTGATGAACATTAAGATTTAGACAGGATGAGAAAAGGCTGGGAGACCCTGAAAGGGAGAGCAAAGAAAGGATTCTTAGGAAGTATGTAGTGAAATAAAATAGGACAGGTAGGGTTGGTCCATACTATAAGCAATCATTCAGAACTCAGTCTCTTGGTAATGATGGAAATATTAAAATCTGCAAGACCATGTAGAAAGTTGACTAATCTGAATAATAATGAGAGAGATTTTTAAATTTTACAATCAGAAGTTTTTTGTTTGTTTTTGGTGGTGGTGGGGAATTGAACCCAGGGGTACTTTACAACTGAGCTCATGCCCAGTTCTTTTTATTGATTGATTGATTGATTGATTGGGGTGGGGAAACAGGGTCTTGATTAAGTTGTTTAGGGACTTGCAGTAGCTTAAGGCTGACTTCCAACTTGCCACCCTCCTGCCTCAGCCTCCTGGGATTACAGGTGTGTGTCTCCACCCTGGTTTCAGAAGGGATTTTACAGCAAGGTTAATAAATGTCTTTTTATGAATCAGTCAATCCTCTGATCCAGTTCCTGTTATTCCAAAGGATGTTTGACTTTCATCTCACACAGCTCACCAGACAGCACACCTGGGTTTAAAATTGTCTTTTGACTGCTAAGAACAGCACTTAAGAATTGAGCATAAAGTAGTTTCAAAAGATGGAAGTGTACAATGTGGAGCAAAGCAAGAACATAAATCAGCATATATGAGAGAAGGATGTTTTCTGTTTGAAGAGGTCCATTGGGTTGCAGGTGTATCTCAGAGGTAGAGCATGCCCAGCATCCCCCTCCTCACACAGAAAATTAAGACAATTTACAATAAGCAAAAACCTCTTTTATTTTTGTATCGGGGATTGAACCCAGGCGTGCTTAACTACTGAGCTACACCCTCAGCTCCTTTTTATATTTTATTTAGAGACAGGGTCTTGCTGAGTTGCTTAGGGCCTCGCTAAATTGCCAAGGCTGGCTTTTAACTTGCAATCCTCCTGTCTCAGCCTCCCGAGACGCTAGTAATCACAGGCTTGCGCCAGGGCACCCTGCTAAAGAAAAAACTTTTATTGCATAAGTGGAAGGAGGTACTCTTTTAACTCCTCTTTTTGTGTGTGTGGTGGATACCGCCCTCCCCCCAAAGGGGCCTGTTAGAATCCTCACTCTACCTCGTTTTTATTCGATTTACCACTTAGTATATTTGATTTACTACTTAGTATTACACATATTTGGTGCTGGGACTAGTTTTTTGTTTTTTTTTTTAGTTGACGATGGACGGGTTTATTTATTTATATATGCGGCGCTGAGAATCGAACCTGTTATTCACGCATGCTAGGAAAGCGCTCCACCACTGATCCACGAACCCAACCCTGCTGGGACTCGTTTTTTTTTTTTTTTTAAACAGTAGCTTCCTATAATTTTATGTGGTGCTGAGGGTCTAACCCAGTGCCTCACACGTGTGAGGAAAGCCCTTTACTACTGAGCCCCAGCCCCAGCCCTCTGCTAGGATTAGATTTAAAGGAAGATACAAACCAAAAATGGTAAGAGATTTGGGGTAATTTCTCTATTATCTATATTATTATTATTATTATTATTATTTTGGTGCTGGGGATTGAACCGAGGACCTCTTGCACACCGGGCACGCGCTCTACCACAGCTATACCTTCAGCTCCAAGCAAATTTTTGACGAAAAACATTAGGCTAGGCGGCACCTTCGGCCGTGAAAACAGGGTAGAATATCTGAAGAAACACGTAGGAAAGGCAAAAAGCTTTTCCCTAGGGGTCTGGAGGCCCGCTTTTGTCATGGAAAGTCAGGATATAGGACGAAAAACAGCAGGATGCGCGAGAAGATAACGCCGTGACTCTCTCCCGCAAGACACCCTAGCCAGCAGGAGTAGCGGCTAGTCCCGCCGGGCGCGACCTCGGGCGAAAACTACCACTCCCGACGCCACACCCGGAGCGCAGGCCGGGCCGCCGGAGCCGGTCGACGCGCAGGGCACTATGGGGTTTGTAGTCTTTCTCCCCCTTAGCTCATCCAAGGCCCGGAGATCCTAATTTTTGTTAACTAGCCGCTCTTCCAGATGCAGCTTCTTTTCCTCTTCCTCCCGCCGAACTTACTTTCACGGGAAGTTTGAAAATTCCCGCGGAGCGGGCGCGCGAGGTCGGAACCCTCGCGAGAACTTGGTCTCCGTGGCCGCGATCTCCTCTTCTCTTCCCCTCCTCCTCTCCTCCTTCTCTGCCCTCCTCCTCCCTTTCCCCTCCCCTTCCCTCCCCTCTCGGGTGTGTGTGGGACTCCGTCTGTCCGCCCAGGGTAATACGCAGAGGAGCGCCGGCGCTGTCCAAGAGTAGGCGGCAGAGTCGCGAGGGGCAGTGTCTGCGTTTTAGCCGCTGAGCAGTGTGCAGGCCTGCAGCCGGCGAAAGCACTCTCGTGGGGGGCGGGTGTGTGTGGCTCTGAGGTGGCCGGGAGGTCGTAGGCCGACAAGCAGAGAAGCAGCTTCCGCGGAGCGGAGGCGTGTGTGCCCAACCCGTGTTTCCCGGGAAATGCTGTGACGGACCCGCGCGGAGGAGCTCACGCCTGGCCTCGCGCCCCCCGGGACTCGGCGGCCGCGGCGGCTGGGTCACCCGCCCTTCTCAGGTAGGGGGAAGGGAAGGCGGGGGGTTGGGCCGCGCGGCGGAGGGCGGGTCGGCGCTGCCTGGGCCCGGCTTGTCCCCGCGCGGCGCCTCGTGGGGCCTAGGCCGGACGCATGCCCGCGCGGAACGGGCCCGAGGGGGCGGACGCGAGCGGCGGCGGGTGCTGCACGCTCCAGCGTTTGACCGTTGTGTTATATAACCTACTTCGAGATGGAGTGGCGGCACATGGCGGCTGCGGCGGACTGTTCGTTTCCCGCCCTGGCAGCGGGATCCTGACCCGCCCGGGACCGCTTCTTCACTGTTGTTGTCCGGTGTGGTTGAAACCTTGGCGGGCCTTCCCCCCGGGGAGGCTGCCGGCTCTCTGAGTTTGTCTTACGTTGGCCTGTATTCCACACGTTCCTGGGCTTGCCTCGGTTGAGTCCGGGGCAGGGAAGAAAGTTTGTCCCGAGATTGGAAAACGTGCGGCGTGCATTGAGCGAACCCTGATAAAGGAGACTTCCAATTAATACTAGGGCTTGCAGTGGGGGTTTTATGTTTTTGTTTTCTGGGTAATGGGGACCAAACCCAGGGGCGCTTTACCATTGAGCTACATCCCCAGCCTTTAAAAGTTTTTTCTGGTTTTATGTTTCTTTTTGGGGGGCCGGGGGTGAGTCCCGGGGATTGAAACCAGGGGCGCTATACCACTAAGCCACATACAGCCCTTTTCATTTTTTAAATTTTAAGATCTGAGGTCGGTAAGTTGCTGAAGCTGGCCTCGAACTTGCGATCCTACTGCCTCAGCCTCCAGAGTCATTGGGATCACAAGTGTGCTTCACCATTCCCATCAAATATTTAGAGTTTTCCTTTTTTTTTTGTACCGATTGAAACCAGGGGCACTTCACCACTAAGCCACATTCCGGCACAGTCACATCTCTTTTTATTTTGAGACAGGGTCTCCTTAAGTTGGACGACTCCTTTTGAGACAGGGTGTGTGTGTGTGTGAGTATACTAGGATTGAATGCCGGGGCGCTTTACCACTGAGATGTACCCCCATCCCTTTTAAATTTCTATTTTGAGACAGTCTCCCTATGTTGCTTAGGGTCTGGCCAAGTGGCTGAGGCTGACCTCAAACACGCCTGCCTCAGCCTCAAGTCACAGGGATTACAGGGTTGGTCACCTGCACAGGGCTGAACTATTACTTTTGCTATGGTTCACTTGTTTTGTTTTATGAGGGGATATGTTAATTTTGTTATGAAATACAAGGAAGTTCAAACTAAAGGTATGCAGTTGTAGAAAAGGAGCTTTCTTTTGTTTATTTTTTAAAAAAATATTATTTTTAGTTGTAGTCGACACCATACCTTTATTTTATTTTTATGTGGTTCTGAGGACTTGAACCCAGGGTCTCGCGCATGCAAGGCAAGCGCTCTACTGCTGAGCCACAACCCCAGCCCTGGGTTTTTTAATTTTTGATAGTGGATATGAACCAGGGCCTTGCACATTATAAATATGCACTGCACTGCCTGTCTACGATTTTTTTTTAATTAAATACTTGGAGAAATGGTTGAAAGTGTATCTTTATAAGAAAACGTAGGTCCTCTGGAAACTCTGAACTTGAGTTTGCTCTTGATATTCTAGAGTCCATGAATGTTAAGAACTGTCTTTGTGAACTTTCATTGTAAAGGGTCTATAAGGAGAGACGAAATTAGTTGTGAGTTTACCTGTTTTGGAGGATTCTACCAGGGAGGACAAGTGTGGGAAGTGTTATGGGAAATCCACATTCTCATTGTATTGTGACTTTTTATTCTTTGATTTTTCACTATTTTTAGTTTTAGATAGACACAATATTTATTTTTTAAAATATGTTTTTTTAGTTGTTGATGGATCTTTATTTTATTTACTTATATATGATGCTGAGGATCCAACACAGTGCCCCATACAAGCTGGGGGAAAGCTGTACCACCACCAAGTTACAAAAGTTCAGGCTCATGTACTGTGACTTTTGGTACTAGTTTTTAAATATTTGTACTGTAGTGTCATTGGTTCCCAAAACAGCATTCTTATTATTCTCATTTTGTTACTGGTGATAAAACCCAGGGGCACTTTACCCTTAGCTACATCCCTAACCCTCTATATTGTTTTTGAGACCCAGTCTCACTAGTTGCTTAGGGCCCGGGCTAAGTCACTGAGGTTGGCCTTGAATTTCTGATCCTTTTGCCTCAGCATCCAAAGTCACAGGAATTACAGGCTTGGCTCTGCTCCAGAGAAACTATTTCTTTTGCTATTGGTTCACTGGTTTTGTGAAGGGATATGTTAATCTTGTTATGAGAGCCAAAGAGGTTCAAACTAGAGGTGTACAGTTATAGGAAAGGAGCGTTATTTTGTTTTTGTTTACTTTTGACGGTGGATGTAGAACCCGGGCCTCGCGCGTTTATATTTTGATTAGCTTTTTTTTTTTTTTTTAAATATTGGTAGAGGTCAGCTAGGAAGGAAATCTAGTCTCATATATTGGAAACAAAAGATAATTTTAGATACTTTTTTTCTACCTAATAAAAGACATACCAAATTCAATTTCTCATATTTCTGTGGGTTTGGACATTTTTCAGGGAGTTTCTCTCTTTTTACTAAAGAGATAATTTAAAAAGATCCCGTTTTCTTGTGTGTGTGTGTGTATGTATATTCTTTGAAACTAGGTTAGAAAATAAGATAATTTACATTGAGCCAATTTTCAAAGAATCTAGGAAATAATATATATCCTTTGGATATGTGGCTTAATACGTTTTTGTTTTCCTAAGGCCATTTGGGAAATATTTTTTAGAAGAGAACACCTCATAGGTACAAATATTACATATTTTACAATCAGGTTTTAGTTGTACCTTGTTCACTTTGTGTGGTGGCTTGCTTACTTGCTATATTCCTGCCTGGAAGTAATTAAGTATATTATACAATAGTATAAATGTATCATAATAACGTTATCTTTTAAAAATATTTACAGTGGAAGTATGCGAGACTTAACAGCTCAAGTGACTAGTGGTCTCCTGCAGTTCCCAGAGGTGACTATTCAAGCTCTTAGAGAAGATGAAATAATATTAGAATCTGTGCTTCGTGGAAAGTTTGCTGCAGGTAAAATAATGTTGCTGAAAGTTTACTCATTTGATTGACCTGTCAGATAAATAAATATTGTCGTTTCCTTAATGTAGGATTTTTAAAAAGGACGTACAGTAAAGTCTCTTGTTGTTTTGTTTTTGTACCAAGAATTGAACCCAGGGATGCTTAACCCCACTGAGCCATACCCCAGACTTTTTTATTTATTTATTTTTTATTTTGAGACAAGGTTTTACTGAGTTTTTTTTAGGGCTTGTTAAATTGCTGAGACTGTCCTTGAATATGGAATCTTCTTAGCCTCTCAAGTTGCTGGGATTATAGTTGTGCACCACCACGCCCAGCTTAAATTATTATAATGACTATAACTCCATATTCAACAACTGTATATTTCAGGACACATAAGCAGTGAATCTGTGATTGACGGATTATGGTTAATTTTTCCTTAAACCATATGTGTGTGTGTGTGTGTAGCTTCTGTTATCAAATATCTGTATTTTTAAAGTAGAAATAATATAATAATCAGTAAAAATTTTATTGGTGATGAGTTTGAAGATTAGAACCTAAACAATCTTAGGAGTGGAAAAAATCTGATTGTAATCCCTTGTTGATAAAAAAAATTTTAGAAAGATGTATTTCCTAATTTTGCTAATATGAATAAGATCTTAGTATGTAGGTTTCAGATTGTGTAATACAGGAGAGAATCATACCAAAGTATGGAGGATTCTAAATTCAAGGCCAGCTTCAACAGTTTAGAAAGACATTGTTTCAAAATATAAAAAAGATTAGGGTTATAGCTCACTGGTAAAGTCCCCCTTGGGTCAATCTCCAGTACCAAAAAACCCAACGAACAAAAGCAACTTTTTATAAAGGTAGGATAGAAATCTGTTCTATTTAACCATTTTTCTTTGTAGCTGAGAATTACATAGGTGAAGTAACTTGATCAGATACCAAATGGCAGAAAAGAACTTTGAACCCTGGCATTCTGGGTCCTCTCTATACCATGCTATTTTCTTAAACCAAAATTTGTACTACTATGTAAAATATATGTGTAGCTACCTATCAGGATGCATCTCAAATTTAGTGTAAATTTATCACCATTCATTTAATTGTTCAAAGGAACATTCAGGGTCCATTCTTGGTTCTCTCCATATCTAGTTAGTCAACAAGCTAATTATCTGAGATGATATCTATCTCCAGTCAATCCATTTTTCTCTGTCCATTGCCACCAACCAGTATATTATCATCTCTTCAGGAATAGAATTGTTATATTTTATAACCACCGCAGCTCCAAGTTTATTTTAAGTTGTAATGTAGTACTTAAAACACAAGTTTTAGAGTTAGACTTGATCTCCTTTAGAACTGTTTTACCTTGAAATTAACTGACTTTGTACAAGTTAAACTACATTAAACTTTAGTTGCCTTATCTCCGTATTGAGCTTTGATGAGGAATAAATGCAAAAATGTATTTTTGCACTATGATACATTAATAAGCATTCAGTAAAGGCACGTAGAATGGTGCCTTTACTGAATGCTTATAAATGTAGTCATAGTTGCTTATTTTATGTTTCACAAGTTTTGTTCTTTCGTTTCTACCATATTGTTTCTCAGTTTATGTGAGTGCACAGTGCGTTCAATTAATTCTACTGTTTTTGAGGACCTTTCTGTTTTATAAATGGTTAGGTTTCAATTTGGAGATGATATTATAAACGTTTGTGTAATGAGCTGTGTATTATATATTTATATGTAAAAGAGCTAACTGCTGTTGAGTTTTGTTGTATGCACACAATATTAAAATAAGAAATATTTTTGCTTTTTGTTCCCCCTTAGGGAAAAATGGACTTGCTTACTTGGCTTGTGGTCCACAACTTGAGGTAGTAAACTCTGTAACAGGAGAGCGGTTGTCTGCATATAGATTCAGTGGAGTAAATCAACAGCCTCCTGTAGTCCTTGCAGTGAAAGAATTCTTTTGGCAAAAGAGAAGTGGATTGTTAATAGGATTGGAAGAAGCAGAAGGAAGTGTTCTTTGTCTTTATGACCTTGGTGTATCAAGAGTGGTTAAAGCAGTTGTTCTTCCTGGAAGGGTAGGTACTATTTCAGATACCTGGATAGTCTGTTTTCAAAATTGAATGTTTACAGGAATGTGTTTACTTTGAGAGAATTCATTGCTACTGTACACTTATCAGTGTACTTTTATGTAAATGTGTTATTCTTCAATAAAAATTTCAAAATAAAAGAGTTCAAGATGCTCTTACTATCAAAGGAACTTAATATTTAAATATAACTTCCTATTTTTCAGAATTAGAAAATTCTGAAATAAAAATAGTTATGAATGATAGTATTCTAATACTTGTTTATGTGAAAAATATCACTTGTGTCTTGTTTTTATCTCCAGTTGTGTTCTATAAGGGCCCTCAATATATCTAATGTTAGATTCTTAATTTTTTTCTCTTTTAAAGTGAGAGTGTATGTAACCTTGGAGCAATATGGAAAATATAAAATTAAAATTTTAATATTATAGCTAAATAATAGTGTTATTTATAATCACCATTTATTAATTCTAATATATTTATGCCTTCGGTACATCAACAAGCTTACCCAGTGGAACCTATAGAAGTACTTTAAATGTTGGGTTGTTTGTTCAGCAGGTTTATTGTTACTTTACTATATATACCTGATGAAAGAATATACTTATAAATACACAAACACATATACAAATATAAAATCGTAGAAGAGTGGAATGGTTTGGAAGATTCAGATTTTGAATGGTCTGGTTTATAATTAGGGGCCTTACAATGTCTGATATATTTTTATGTTTTAAGCAGAATTCTCATGTAAAAAGGTCCTTGGATTGGGTCAGGAATTGAATTATGAGAAAAAAAAAGGACACTGTTGTAGTTCAGGTCAATAATGATGAACTGAACCAAGGAAATGATAGAATTATAGAATGAAGGTACAGATTCAAAATATATTGGGAATTAAAATGGATAGGACTCATTGACCATTTGGATGACAGTAATTGAGAAGGAACAAGAGTTAATAAGTTCAACAATAATAAGTTGCTGGTTGCTCATTTGAGTAAATGCTTGATAGCATAAGAAGGAGGGACTCCAAGAGAAAAGATGTGCGTTAATGATAGATATTAGTCAAAGGAAGTTTGGTTAGGGTATAATATCTTTCAAATGTTTTTAATTGCCTCTTCTAAAATAAGGTAACACTGATAATCACTTCATACAGTATTTGTATGAGGAATGCACTCTGGTGGAGGCAGGAGGATCACAAGTTCAAAGCCAGCCTCAGTAAATAATTATATTATTTACTGGTATGATGGAAACAAGTTATTTCAATATTTATAGATAACATTACATTAATTAGAAAATTCGTGAGAGTACAGCTTTTACAATTAGAAACACTTTGTAATGTTTTGTGTACTAATGATAGAGACACCCAGGCTTTTATCTGTAAAAATAAATTATAGCCTGAAAAATACTTTGAAATTAACACATAAGCTACTGATACTGAATTTCCTTTCTCTGGGACATTCATCAGTAGTAGAGTAGAAATAACAACTTAATCATCATATATCATACCTAATTAGTTTTGTGAATTAAAATAAAATATAAGCTGGCTGTGGTGGCAGATGGCTGTGTTCCCAGGTACTGGGAAGGCTGAGGCAAGATTGCTTGAGTCCATGAGTTTGAGGCCTGTCTGAGCATTGTAGTGAGCAGATGGGCAATTCAGTACAAATATTTGAAATTTGACTTATGAGATGAAGGGGAAAAATATGACTCCATAAAGTAGCTAAGGATAATTTTCTTAAATAATTGATCTAGTCATTGCCAAAGCGTTGTGAGGTCTATTAGAATATAACCCATTTAGAGAAGGTTGTCCCTCTTTAGTCTAAACAGAACTTAAAATTGAGTTTTTAATCTGGGTATTGTGGCACATACCTATAATCCTAGCGGTTTGGGAGGCTGAGGCAGGAGGATCACAAGTTCAAAGCCAGCCTCAGCAACTTACCAATGCCCTAAGCAATTCAGTGAGACCCTGTCTCTAAAAAAATACACAATAAGGCTGGGGATGTGGCTTAATGGTCAAGAGCCTCTGAGTTCAATTCCTGGTTACCCAACCCCCCAAATAAAAAAAAATTGTGTGTTTGATAAGAGTAGACAGTAGGGCTGGAGTTGTGGCTCAGTAGTAGAGCACTTCCCTAGCATGTATGAGGCACTGGGTTCGATTCTCAGCACTGTATGTAAATTAGTAAAATAAGGGTAATATTAAAAAAAAAAAAAAGGACTAGACAGTAAACTTTTCTGGAATGATTTGTTGTTATATTTTTTCTGTTTCTGGGGATTGAACCCAGGGGCACTTAAGTACTAAGCCACATCTCCAGCCTTTTTTTTTTTTTAATTTTTTATTTTGAGACAGAGTCTTGCTAAGTTGCTCAGGGCCTCACTAAGTTTCAGAGCTGGCTTTGAACTTTGGATCATCTTGCCTCAGCCTCCCAAGTCGCTGGGATTACAGATGTATACCACTCCACTGACCTGAGAACAATTTGAGTTTTATACTTAATGATTTTTATGGCTTATATAACTTGGCTAAAATGTTTTATAAGTTGGCTAAATGCACTGCAGTTACTTCATCTTTAAATAGATAATTACATATAGTTCAGTATCAGAGGATTATTGTGAACTTTAAATGAGCCAGTTAATGCAATGTCTGGCACATAACAAGCTCTTTGTAAACATCAGTTATTCAGCTTCATGATTTTAATATTTTCAAACATAGTGCAATTCTTAATATATCTAAAGATTTTTGTTATTACTTAGATTCACAAGTATCACTTGCAAATTTATGATTTTCTATTTGATAATGATTAAATCTGTAGTAAATCAATAATCTGCTTTAACTTCAAATTTTGTTTGTTGTGCTGTTTGTTGTGTTTTCTTAACTTTGTAGAAGAAAAGCCAATCATATATTCTGCTTTCTAGGTAACAGCTATTGAACCTATAATTAATCATGGTGGAGCCAGTGCAAGCACTCAACATTTACATCCAAGTTTGCGATGGCTTTTTGGTGTGGCAGCAGTGGTAACTGATGTTGGACACATTCTTCTTATTGACCTTTGTTTGGATGATATGTCGGGTAGTCAAAGTGAAGTAGAGGCATCAGGTAATTAATCATTCTTTACTTGAAACTAGGAGTACCTGAATGTTCTGATGCAATAGATTGGTTATTTAAAATGCCCCCAAATTTTTTATATAGAAAGTGCTTAAATAAGCCTGACTTAATGGGGCCCAACTATAATCCCAGTAACTCAGAAGGTTGAGGAAGGAAATCGACAAGTTCAAAGGCAGCCTTGGCAATTTAGTGAGACCCTGTCTCAAAATAAAAAATATGAATTGGGGATACAGCTCAGTGGTAGAGTATCCCTGGGTTTAATCCTCAGTACCAAAGGAATGAAGGAAGGGGAGGGAAGGCAGGAGGAGTAAGGAAAGAAATTATCTATGTCTGTCTTATTTTTATTGTGTGCATCTAGGCACTGTAGAACTTCTCGTGTGAGTTGCCCTATTCTGTTTTCATATCATAAAAGTAGACCTTGAAAAAGGTGGGCACTAATTTGTTTTCACATATGTACTTGAGTAAGATCTGTTAAATGCCAGAAGAAGGGCTAATAAAGATATAAAATCTTTATCCTTATTAGCTAGTATAAAGTTATCTAGCCAGGTGGGATCTGACAGTATGTTTTTGGCATATTGTTTATGTTTCTTTGGGAAGGCCAGGATATAAATAAAAAATTTTATAGGAAATAACAGATTAATTTAAAGTTTTCTCACAAAATAACATTTTAAAATAGAACTAATGCTATTCAAATTCAGTGAAAGTGAAGAGGGACCATTTTTCTTCTTTAAATGCTTATATTTATAAATCTACTCTTTTTTTTAAGTACCTTTGGTTTTTTTAAAGTATGAGATTCTTACTTGATTGGTATTGGTAATGAGCAAGAACTGACCTAAAAGTAAACAGTGTGTATTCTGTAAGCTTTCCTGAGAACCATTTGATCTGACTTTGAGGTCCTTTATTTTTATTTTTAAAAATGTTTTTGCAGTGCTGGAGTTTTAGCCCAGGGTCTTGAATCTGCTAAGCTCTACCACTGAACTAAACCCCCACCCTGAGAATCTTTAATTTTTAAAGTTTTTTGTATCTGTTTCTATTTTAGAACTGTGGTCATTTTAACCTACTTTATATAAACATGACTTGTGAAAGTTGTCAGGATATAATAAAAATTATTAAAACTGCAAATGGAAATCTTCTGGACAGAATTTAAGTCTGTAAAGTAGTACCTTGAAAAAATTTTGATATGGCAGAAATGATGGTTATACATGCACTTAAAAAAAAATCTTTATAATGATGGAAGCTCTACCTTAAACTTCTGTATGTGTAGAGACCCAACTGATTATAATAAAATCCTGAATGTAATTTTTTTTCTTTTATTTTTTAAAAACAGGATTTTTGTCTTCTGGGGTTTTTTTTGTTTTGTTTTTTAAGTTTAATTTTTTTTTTTTTTTTTTAGCTGTACATGGACATACCTTTGTTTATTTTATTTATGTGGTGCTGAGGATTGAATCCAGTGCCCCATACGTGTGAGGCAAGTGCTCTACCACTATGCCACAAACCTAGCCCCTGAATGAAATTTTAATGAAAGGAATTGATAAGCAAAAACAATAGTAACTAAAACCAAATTTTTAGAATATTAGAAATGGTTTGACTAGTCTTTATAGGAAATTAGTCAAATAATTAAAGTTGATGTGTTTTGTAGATGTTATCATTATAGGCTCTAAGCATTAGGACATCTTTAATTTTAGAAGTCAGTTTTCAGGTATACCTGGTAATTTTATGATGAAATTATCTGGATTCTGACCAAAACTTTTCTTAATGAGAATTAGGAAGTGATTATTATTATTTTTTTAACATAGCCATTTAGACTTAGACGTCACTGAAATATACTAACATAGAAAATGGAGTTCCCAATATATATACTACAATATTGCCCAACTCAATATTTCTTATACATTTTCCATATTAATACATTTAGGGTCTGCCGTATTCTTTTGAATAAGTATAATACTATATTGTATGAACTATTTAATTCAGCAAAATTTGATTGGTATGCTTTAAAAAGCAATAGCAGAAGCAGAAGAGATTGAAAAGGAAACTGTATAAGTACAATGTGCTTTGGCTTTTTTTCCTCCTTTGTAACAACAAGAATGGAATCTGCTCCTGCAAACAGTTATATCAATAGATTGGCCAGAATTTTTTTTTGTTTTTTATTAAGCATTATAGACATCTTCAAGTAGATTGAATACAAGAATTCCCATGTGTGGATCATCCGAATTCAACTAATTTTTTTCGTGGGGGGATACTGGAATTGAACCCAGGATACTTTGCAACTGAGCCTTTTTATTATTTTGAGACAGGGTGTCACTTGAATTGCTTAATGTCTTGCTAATTTGCTATGGTTGACCTCAAACTTGCAATCTTCCTGCCTCAGCCTCCCTAGTCTTTGGGATTACAGGCATGCACACCATGCCCAGCTCAACTAATTTTCAAATTTTACTGTGTTTATTTTCTTTCATTTCCTTTTCCCTCTGTTATTTTTTAAAAAAATATTTATTCACAATACCTTTATTTCACTCATTTATTTTTTACGTGGTGCTAAGAATCGAACCCAGGGTCCCGCGCGTGCGAGACGAGTGCTCTACCGCTGAGCCACAACCCCAGCCACTCTGTGTTAATTTTATAGCAAATATGGGTGCTTTGACATACAACTAAATTGCTACTACCATTCCTAATAACAGTAATTCTTTAGGGGCCCTGGGGATGTAGCTCAGTAGAGAGCGCTATTCTAGCATGTACAAAGACATGATCCCCAGCTCCACCGCCACACATAAAATTCTTTGGTATATACTATTTTCAATCTATAATCATTTTGCTGTGATTGTCTAAAGCATCTTTTTATATTTGGGTTGTTTGAACCTGGATTTAACAAGGTTCATACATTAATTACATTGAACAAGTTTCTTTGAATGCACAGAAATCCTCTTTTTTTTTTTTTTTTAATACTCTCTCAGTTTTACATTTAACTAAGCTTAATTTTTTTTTTGAGAATTTTAATATTTATTTTTTAGTTTTTGGCGGACACAACATTATATGTGGTGCTGAGGATCAAACCAGGGCCACACGCATGTCAGACAAGCGTGCTATCGCTTGAGACACATCCCCAGCCCCCAGAAATCCTCTTTATATGCTGTTTTTGTTTACTTTTTAATATCATTGACTTAATGAGGAAGTTAATTATTTGTAGAATGCCCCCTCATTTTGGAATTATGTGGTTTCATGTTGCATTATTTATATTTTGTATTTTTCAAAATATATATGTATATATTTAGTTGTAGTTGAACACAATACCTTTGCTGAGAATCAAACCCAGTGCCTTGCACATGTTAGGGAGTACTCTACTGTTGAGATACAACCTCAGCCGTATATTTTGTATTTTTTGCAAATGTAAATTTGGTTTTATTGAAGATCAACATTTAAGATTCTGGTCAGGATACTTTGGAGGTGCTGAGTGCTTCATATTGCATTATATTGGGAGGTATATGATGCCTAGGTGTATCCTAGTCACGGTGGACAAAAATTGACAAATATGATCCAGTTTTCAACCAGGGGTGAATTTTGTCCTCTAGGAGATGTTTGTCAGGAAACCTTTTTTGGTTGTTACTACTAGAATGTGATGGTGCTTCTAGCTACTATAGTTAAGAGACCACAGATGCTACTTTATATCCTATAGGCATAGGACAGCCTTCTACAGCAAAAAATTATCTGGCCCTAAATGTCTATAGTGCCAGGGTTGAAAAACCCTAGTTTAAATAGTTTCTTTAATTGAAATTGTCATTTGATTAGCAGCTGCAAAATTATGTCTATGTTTTGCAAATTGATGATTCTTTAATTTTGCTATAATCTGAAGAGTAATTTTCTCATTAACTAGTGCCTTTAAGCTACCCTGAAAGTACAGAAAAGGCAGGATAAATATTTACTGATTAAATACTAATTTTCAGAATAAGAAGTTGGTCTCCAGTTACTTCTGATAGTTCATTTAAGATCTTTTATAGGTGGACAGGGTAGATTTCCTCTTCACTCCGCCCCCCTCCTTTTCTTTTTCTTTTTTTTGTGGGGGGGGAGTATCATGAGCTCATGAGATACAAGGTACTTAATGTTTCATTTGTTTTCATTGCTTGGATGTACTATCTTGGCTCATGAGAGCCCCTTTATGTTATCTGGATTTATTCTAGGGTTTATATTACCCTCAGGAACAGTTATATTAACAGGACAAATCATCTGCTGTAGGTTTTTCAGTCTTAAGTAGCTTCTTTAGATTTCTGACAGCAGATGAACTGGGCTCATCCTACATAGGAATCCTTCAAGGAAAAGTATTGAAGGTGTAGTTCTAAAATTTAAATCAAGAATCAGCTTTATTTATGATTGGCAAGGAAATTGAAAGTAGTTTAGATGTATTAAATTTTTTAAATTACACAATTAAATGTATTTTAAAATTACAGCATTTAAATAGATAAAGGTAGTTATTTTCTAGTTCAGCATGATTTGTCATGTTTTTATTTTAATTGACTCCATTTAATTAATTCAGTTGATGCTGGATGACTCATTTGCTTTTGTGCTTTTCAGTTTCTTTTTCTTCTTTTTTATTTTTTGGTATGGGTGATTGTGCTCAGGGGAGCTTAACCCAGGTTGGCCTCGAGCTTGTGATCCTCCTGCCTCACCTTCCTGGGTCACCAGGATTACAGATAAGAGATACCACTGTACCTGGCTTAATCTTAATTGTTTTTATTTTTGGTTTTAGACCTTGAAGTTATAACTGGTGTCCCAACTGAAGTACCACATATCAGAGAGAGTGTGATGAGAGAAGGACGTCATCTCTGTTTCCAGTTAGTAAGCCCCTCAGGAACAGCTGTTTCTACTCTGAGTTATATTAACAGGACAAATCATCTTGCTGTAGGTTTTTCTGACGGCTATCTTGCACTTTGGAATATGAAGAGTATGAAAAGAGAGTAAGTATAACTTTTTTCCTTATGACTATTGGTAGTTTCTTTTTGAGTATGTTTTGTACTCAACTATTATTTGAAGACAAGCGTGAGAGATGTGAATGAGTAATAATGAATAAATTTCCATTGCCTTAAATTATAGTTAGATAGAGAATGGTTTTAACACTTGACTTGAGGTTGTTTTTTGCAGTATTTAAAAAGTGACTGGTGTTTTGTTTGCTAGTAAAGTTTGGCTATATGGATAAACCATGTATTTGTGTATTACGAATTTTTCAGAAGTGCATTTCCAAGGACTCGGGTTATATAGCACACTTGGTTGAGCACTTGCCTAGCTTGTGTGAGGCCCTGGTTGAATTCTCAGTTGTGCCCTCCCCACCCCAAATCAAAGTTATAAAATCTGTCACTTAAAATTTTATATGGCATCAAAAATATCCCCAGAATATAATTTATTTTAAACTTTTATATCTGTGGAATTAAAACTGCTTGTGTGTGTGTTTGTGTGTGATATATATATATATATATTTATATATATAATATATATTTCTTTTGGTACCGGGGATTGAACTCAGGTGCACTTAACTACTGAGCCATATTCCCAGCCCTATTTTGCATTTTATTTAGATTCAGGGTCTGAGATGCTTAATACCTTGCTGTTGATGAGGCTGGCTTTGAACTCATGATCCTCCTTCCTCAGTCTCCTGAGTTGCTGGGATTTCAGGCCTATGCCATGGCGCCCTGCAAAATTGCTATTATATTAAGGGAGGTTGCAGATTGGCATTATAGAATTTTAAAAATCTTTGTTAAGCTGGGTGTCGTGGTGCAAGTCTATAATCACAGCAACTTGGGATTTGTTTTGTTTTGAAATTGCTTCCAAAACCCTACCTGGAAAACCTGACTTTGACAGATCATTTTGGCTTATTAAGCTTGTTTGGGGGTGGGATGGGGGCAATACTAGGAATTGAACCTAGGGCGCTCAACCACTGAGCTACATTCCTAGCCTTTATTTTTTATTTTGAGATAAGGTCTTATTAAGTTGCCCAAGCTAGTATAGAACTTGAGATTCTCCTGCCTCAGCCTCCCAAATTGCTATGATTACAGATGTTATCTGTGACCTTGATTGGGTGACCATAATGTTGAGGTGTTGTGCCATGTGTATTTTGAAAGGCAACATGGTCATGCCTTAATTTTGGAGATCTCATAAACAGTGATTGTTTTAGCCCAAGTTTTTACACGAGGAACTTTACTAAAAACTACAACTTAAATAAGCAATGTACTAACCTTTTGTCTGTTTTAGGTATTATACACAGTTAGAAGGTGGAAGAATTCCTGTGTATGCTATTACTTTTCAAGAACCTGAGAATGATCCTCGTAATTGCTGTTACTTGTGGGCTGTTCAGTCTACGCAAGATAGGTTAGTGTGATGATTATGGTTTTTAAAAATATTTGTCAAAAATAGAACAGATATTCTCTTTAGTGAAAACAAAATTCTTTCCATTAGTGAAATGGTAGTTGAAATTATTTTAAATGTTAATTGTTGGAATAATTGTGAATAGCAGTAAAAAGAAATTGTGTTTAATTGATCAAATGTTATTCCAAATAGTAAGCCAATATAGATAAGTAGGTAGTTATCTTGGATGGTTTTTCTGGCCTTCCTTTTCCCCATACTGTTTTGATAACGCTCTTGTTTTTTATTTACCCTCTGTTCTCTTATCCTTCTTGCCTTTTAGGGTATATGCCTACGATTAATTTTGTTAATCTTTTCCTATCTCTTGCAAGCTCTAATTTTGTTCCATGGTTAGCTAGTAGAAGTCTTTCAGTTTAATTTCTAATAGGTTAAGCTTATTTATTTCCAGTACTAGAACAGTACAAATATTGTTGTTTCTTTATTGGGGGGGGGTTAGTTCTTTCTTTGATAATAAAACAATTTTGGAGTGTAACTTCTATGATCTTGATTAACTTCCTGTTTTTAGTAATTTCTCTTCCCAGATACTTGAACTATGGTCAGTTTGGGTTTTTGTGTTAAATATCACTCTCCAGTATTTAGAGGTGCTAGGAGTCAAATGTCTTTAACTAAAACCTAGCTGTTAGGGAGGAACACTTGGGAATGAATATAGTAGCTGCAATATACATATTCCCTAAAGTGTACAGACAACATCGCCTAATAAGTGGAATCAATATAAAGTAAAAATAGATTACTGTTTACAGTGACAGTTTTGTCCCATGGACTCACTGTTGTAGACCAAAAAAAAAAAGACATGGAGATGGTAGTATTTTAACAAAATATTTGTTTGGTACCAGGGATCTTTAGTTTACCTCCTGAATTAATTTCTGTTCTTTTAGTGAAGGGGATGTTTTGAGTTTGCATCTGCTTCAGCTGGCTTTTGGTGACAGAAAATGTTTGGCCTCAGGACAAACCTTATATGAGGTAAATGAAAATTAGAACATTACCATTTTGTTCTTTATTTCCCCAATTTAAGCGCCTTTGTTTTAAGACATTGAAAATTATTCTTGTGTTCAAGTTACTGTATTTATAATATAGTGAGAAGGTATTATTAATGACCTTGAGATCTCTAAATTATTATCCTTTTTTATGAAGGTAGCACTCTATTATTTTTCTCTAAAAATGAGGGAACTGGGCTAGACTTAAATTTGAGGCCTAATTAGTACTCAGGAAAAATAATTTTGTCTTTGTTACTCTAACATCAAGCACTAAATTGTGAGTGACATTTATAATTGAGTATACACATTTAGATTCTCAGATTACTACCTGTTTTTCTGGCTGAATTTTCCTGAGAAAATTTTGGGGTGCTGCTTATATATGTATTTTGCCCACCCTTTAGAACAGGCTTTCCTAACTTTCTCAAGGGGTTTGTAGATGGCTTTTAGGGAGTTGATATACTACTACCTGAATTATATGTGGCATTTTAATGTTATACATATTTTTCTATGGAAAATCTCAGGCCTTTTACCAGATTATTAAAAGAATTAATGAGCAAAAAAAAATTTAAGAGTTATTCTAGAGCAAGAATTTTAGTGAGAAAACAAATGGATTTGCTGGCCTGGAGGTATGTGAATATAATTTGTGCATGTGTGGTGCTGGAGATTAATCCCTGTGTGGTGTGGTGAGAGGGCATGTATACTTCTGATAGTTATATTCCGACTGATAGAACATGGAGTTTCCTATATTGGTACCACTTTAAAAGATTTGTTAATTATCATTTTTGAGTCTTTAAATCTAGTTTTTAATTTGTGTTTTGTAGTATATAAAATTATAAAGTCTTTTTCAGTGACTTGCTCTCTTCAGTCTTAGGTTTTGGGTTTTTGTTGTATTGTGTGAAAAATCTTTAAATTTTGGATGTTTAATTTTACAAAGACCTTTGCTTTAGAATCTTATTAAAATTTGTGTATCTTTTATGTTACAGGGGTTAGAGTACTGTGAAGAACGATATACACTGGACCTGGCAGGTGGAATATTTCCTTTGAGAGGACATACTAGTAATACCAAATTGTTGGGGTGCCAGAGTATAGAGAAATTTCGATCTCATGGAGACAGGGACGAAAGCATGAGCGAAGGTTAGTAAAAATAATTCTAGCATGTGAAGTCTCAATTTAAGATTAATCTTGACATAACATTTACGATATGTATTAGTTTCTACACATTATACTTAAAAAGTTTAGAATACTGATTATTGAATTTATTCAGGGCTGTAGGTAGGTATTTTCTTGCCTTCAAATTGCTGTATAGAACTGAAAAATTGAATAGATAAGGCTAAAGAGGGGACTCTTATATTTTAGTCTGACTCTCAAATCAGATTATCTCTAGTCTTAGTGTTGTCTCTAACTAATTGCCTTTGTATATTTTTTTATTCTGTATATGGCTCAAAATATCCTTACATAGTAAAGTTGCATATGTTTTTTTTTTTTAAATTTCAGCGTTGATTTATAGTCCATCCCTATCAGTTTGTAAGCCCTGTTTACCTATTAGTTATACTTTTTTAAAAGTATGGTTGTAAAGATTAAATAAGATTATACACATACCAGTTCTGGGAATGCTTAGGGACCTTGTTGTATGTGGTGTTTAGTGAGACTTTCTCATAGTGAGCTTGTTCATCCCAGAGATACTCTCTATCCTAATTCTCGTATCTGTTTTTGTGATCTGACTTTCATATTCAATTATATATGCTCCAAACAGAATTTACCAGGCACTTTCTCTTTTTATTGTCTCAGATCTTTACTTTCCTCCTTTTGGTGCCCCTTTCTCTGTTGTCATTGCATAGCCACTATCTAGGTACTTGTCTTTTTTCCCTTTATTATTTAGCTACATCAGTTGCTCTCAGCCAACATTCCTCTAAAGAGTGAATCTTTGATGCCCAAAGAGCACCAATTTTAGGTAGCAAATTAACTTCTCTAGTACTAGCTATGGGAAAATGGTGATTGAAATAATTTTCTACTTTGTACTTCCAGTATCTTAAAGTTGCTAACAGGTTAACTGAAAAGAAGTTGGGATGGAACTTTAATGATGAGAACTTTTTTAATTCCCTGAAAAAGAGAAACAGTCAAGATATAAATGAACAGATCTCTACTTACACATAGATGATAGAAATACATTTTCACAAATCTAATGGAATGTAAATTAAACCTTAATTTATGGAAAATCTTGCCATAATTTTAATGAGGTGATTTTACTTTGAGATTATTTTTAGAGATAAAATATCTCTTTTTCCTTTCAGCTCTATCTCCTGACACTAGTGTTTCAGTCTTTACCTGGCAAGTGAATATATATGGACAGGAAAGGCCATCTATATATTTGGGACTTTTTGACATAAATCGTTGGTATCACGCACAAATGCCAGATTCATTAAGGTAAGATTATTTTCTCTTTTCCTTTTTTCTCTTGGGAATTTGTGTGTGTAGCTTTTCAATAATTTAATAGTTTTTAAATTTTCTTTTAGATCTGGAGAATATCTACATAATTGCTCTTATTTTGCGTTGTGGTCATTGGATTCTGTTGTAAATAGGACTTTTCCACACAACATTTTGGATATATTAGTACATGAGAGAAGTTTAACTCGAGGAATTCCTCCTTCATACCCACCTCCTGAGCAGTATTTTAACCCAAGTACTTTTAATTTTGGTATGTATTTTCTTAATTTCACCTTTGACATAAGTAACATGGAAAAGTATGCAGATGTATGTAAGTATATTTTATACATAGACTATCCTCTATTCATATCTCATTTTTAACATGGATGATTTAGGGGATCAATTCCATCAAAGTACATAAGAAATTTAATACATGTTTATAACAAAATTATTACTATTTTAATTTGCTAGAAAAGATGAATTATATTATAGTGATAAAGTTTGTTATTGTTATTCTCAGGATGGAAACTCCTGGAAAAGTTTACTTAAAAAATTCATTCTATATGATGATTTAATTGTTAAGTATTTTTTTTTTAATCTTTTTTTTTTTAAGATGCCACTTGTTTATTAAACTCAGGAGTTGTTCACATAACTTGTACTGGCTTTCAGAAGGAGGTAAGTAGAAACTTAGCAACATAGACTTTCTTAATTAGCTTGAGATCATATCTTAGAATACAGGGGATTCATGGTTTTAAACTTTAGTGTTTAACTATATAAACTATTACTTCATCTGAAATGGTAGTTTCTATTAGGTTTCTGAGGTTAGCATTCAAATACCCTGTATTACTAATGACAACCTTCTAGAGGAAGGCATTGGGATGCTTTTAGTAGCTTTCTGTGTATGAAAAGAATGAATAGAAGAGTGTCTTGTCACATCCTTTAAAAAAATCATTCCTATTGGTTCTTTTGAGAAAGGAGCTAAATGAGTAAAAAAAGTAGCACAGTGACACAGTGCTGACATGGGAAAACAAATGAAGACAGCATATTTATATAAATAATGTTTAGAAAAATACTTTTCCAAAGAAACATGATGTAACAGACATTTTAATTAATAATCATCCGTATGTGAATAAATGCAATATTTATACTTCATATTAGATCTCATTCATTTGAAGACACAGAGGAATAAGCTTTTGTATGTGTATCAAGTTTGTTGAGATCTGTTACCAAATCTGTTAGCTTTAGAGAAGATTAAGAGGGTTACCTTTCATGAAAATATGTAAGCTAGGGGGCTGGGGTTGTGGCTCAGAGGTAGAGCACTCGCCTGCCATGCAGGAGGCACTGGGTTTGATCCTCAGCACCACATAAAATAAAGATATTTGTGTCCACCTATAACTAAAAAAAATAAATGTTTAAAAAAAATTTGTGAGCTGGGCTGAGGATATAGGTCAGTTGGTAGAGGGCTTGCCTGCTATGCACAATGCAACAAATAGGCATTGTTGAGTTAAAGAATCCATTTCCTTTTTTCTGCAATCTATTTTTTTTATAATTTCCATTAGGTATTTTTTAGCTTTACTTGGGTTTATTAAGTAGAGTAATTTTATTCTTAAATTTAATGATCGCATTGCATATTGATTTGCATGTTGATTGATGTCTTAATATCTATTACAGACTTTGACTTTTTTAAAGAAATCAGGACAGTCCCTTAATGAAGTCATTCCTGATGGTTATAATCGGTGTCTTATAGCTGGCCTTCTGTCACCAAGACTTGTTGATACTCAGCCCTCCAATCTAAGTCAAGTGAGATGATTTTTAGCTATATCATTTATTTCTATGATTACATGTTTATTAGCTTTCTATTACAATACAGTTCTATTAGATAAATTTTTTAAAAGCAGATAAAAGTAGTATGATGGCTGCTATGTACAATCAATAACTGTGGTCTTGGATTTTTTCTTTGGAAAGTTCTACTCCCAAGACCAAATAGGACAAAATTTAGCACCAGGTTCGTTTAGCTGTGTAAATGTAATAGGCGTACTTCACTAGTCAGGAGGCATCTTAACAATAAGCAACTTTGCCCAGTGACAGTAATAATTCATTTGTCTTAACTCATTATTTTCTTGTAAAATGATTAGAAAAAAATAAATTCTCCAATCATTTTTCCTTGGAGAAAGAAAAAAATATTTTAATAACTCTTTCTTGTGGCTGGGGTTATGTGTGGCTCAGCAGTGGAGCACTTGCCTAGTACTTGTGGGGTCCTGGGTTTGATCCTTAGCACCACATATAAAAAATAAATAAAGATATTGTGTCCATCTACAACTAAAAAATATTTTAAAAAATAACTTTCACCAAATCGTGTTTCAATATTTAAATAATTTCAGATATGTAACCTAATGAATTGCTAGAAAATGAGCCTTTTAAATATCAGATGAAATGTAAATATTGTTTATGATTGGTTTAATGTTCACAGTTGAAATTTAATACTGAATATATTTATGGAAATAAAGAGAAACTTTCAAATCATTAACTTCAGATTTCTCTCTTCTCTCTACTTTTAGGTTATTGTACTAATTTTTTGGGTGGGGGCATACTAAGGATTGAACTCATGGGCATTCAACCATTGAGTCACACCCCAAGCCTTATTTTGTATTTTATTTAGGGATAGAGTCTCACTGAGTTGCTTAGCACCTTGCTTTTGCTTTGAACTCACTATCCTCCTGTCTCAGCCTCCCGAGCTGCTGGGATTATAGGCATGTGCCACTGCACCCAGCTTGTACTAATTTAAGCAGTACTATATATTCATGTAGTGGTCTCCATTGGCTTTATTTTGTTTGTTTTGTTTATCCCAAAGGTCCCAAGTGGCCTTTTTTTTTTTTTTTTAACTTGCCCAGTCTGTCACACATGACCTTAATTGTTTTTGTTTCCATTTTGATTTAAAAAAAAAAAAAAATATGTAATTCTCTTAGACAAAGTTGGCTTTTCCAAGTTGATTTTCTAATGACTTAACTTTTACTTTCTAACTGTGTGTCTCTTGCCTCTGGTTCTACCTTCTGGGAGAATTCTTTATAATGTCTTCCTTTCACTGATTTTTTTAAAAATTAGCCTTCCATTAAAAATTTCTGTGAGCTTTTTTTGGGTCATCCCCTTTCCATGGGATTCTGTACTTGTTTTATGGATGAAATTTCTTCTATGTTCAATTATTTTCTTGGTACCTGGGATTGAACTCTGGGGTGCTTAACCACTGACCCACATCCCCAGTCCTTTTTTTTTTTTTGATGTTGAGACAGCATTATGACCTCACTAAGTTGCTGAGGCTGGCTTTGAACTTGCTATCCTCCTTTCTTGGCCTCCGAAGCCACTGTGATTTCGGGTGTGCACCACCATACCCAGTTCAAATTTTATTAAGTTCCCTACATTATTTACTTTTTCAGAACTTTTTAAAATTATTTTTGTTATTTAAGTCTTGATGGTGAATAGCTTCAAATGTTTGATATAATTAGGTTGTTTGTTCATGTGTAAAAGGATCCATCAGACTTGACTTCAGAATAATAGAATGGTTAGACTATCTATATTCACAAGTCAGAAATTCTCAAAATGGCTTCATGTAGTTCTAATTATGTTCACCAGAAAGCTTTAGGAGATTGTTGCACTAGTGGTCCTGTTCATAGAATTCTTTGGGCAAGAATCAAAACTGACTGTAGCTCGGCACATGCCACTGTAATCCCAGATACTCAAGAGGCTGAAGCAGGAGCATCACAAGTTTGAGATCAGCCTAGGCAACTTAGTGACCTAGGCAACTTTGTGAGACCTTGTCCCGAAAGTATTAAAAAATGGCTATAGCTTTCTCTATAAAATGCTCCAGATTGGGAACTGTTGTTGGAAACCATTTGTTACCCCTAAGGACTTGAGCACTCTAAGAGCACCATGTGACTTTTTTACTTTAGAGAACTTAATACTGAACCTTTTGTTTTGTAATTATACATTATTAAATTTAAAGCAATTTAAGTTTCTTTAAAGAAAAATGGAAAAAATTACATGTTATTCAGCCATGTTAAAAAATAAGAATGTTTTGGGGCTGGGGTTGTTGGCTAAGTGATAGAGCTCTTGCCTAGCATGTGTGAGGGAGACCCTAGCACAACACAAAACTAAATAAACAAAAAGTATTATGTCCATCTAACTAAAAATATTTTTTAAAAATAAATAAATAAAAACATTTATTGTTTTCTGTGAAATTTCTATTTTTTGTATTGAGGATTGAACTCAGGGCTTCTTAAGCCTGAGCTGTATCCCAAGACCATTTTTATTTTTTATTTTGAGACAGGGTCTTGCTAAGTTGTTTAGTGCCTCGCTGTTGCTGAGACTGGCTTTGAAACCATAATCAGGCTTAGAACCCTGCATTTTTAATAACAGCTTTATTGAGATATATACTATGCAGTTTAGCTATTTAAAGTGCATAATTCAGCCTTTAGAGTTATACAGCCATCACCACATTTGATTTTAGAAAATTTTTATTATCTCTTTAAAAAAAAAATCCACATTACCCATTAATAGTCACTTCTTTCCTTTTCATCTCTCCTCTTTTCCACTTGACCCTGGGGAACCTCTAATCTACTTTCCTATCTTTATGGATTTACTATTCCAGATATTTCATGTAAAAGATTTGTAGTCTTTTTGACTGGCTTCTTTCGTTTATTGAAATGAAAGAAGGTTCATCAGTGTTACAGTTAATATTAGTACTTAATCTTATTTTATGACCATTACAGTATTGTACATATTGTTTAATCCTCAATTGATGGGCATTTGGGTTTTTTCCTACTTTCGGCTCTTATGGGATAATGCTGTTGTGAACTTTCACCTGAAGTTTTTATATGGAAATCATGGATTGTTTAACATATTGAAGAACTGCCAGACTGTTGGCACTTTTCATTTTCACTAGCATGGATGAGGATTCCAATTTTCCCACCTCTTTACCAGTGCTTGTCATTTTCTGGCTTTGTGATTATAGCTATCCTAGTGGATCATAACAATTTTTCAGTGTTTCTCGTATTTTCATTTTTCCCTCCCTTCTTTTCTTTCATGATTTAGGAAGAACAGTTAGAAGGTATATTGTCAGCAGCAATTCAAACAAGTTCCCTGGGACTTTTGACTGGTTGTATCAGAAGTTGGGTAACTGAAGGTAATATTTGATTTTTAACCATTAAAACATTTGTAATTTAAAATCAACTATCAGTTTACTTTTTCTTTGTGAGATATTTGTTGATTATTATGCAGTTGTAAGGCATAATTTGAGTACCTTTTTCCATTTTTCTCCCCCCGTTGATGCAGTCTGGCAAACCTCTAGTGCAGTATCACAACCAGATGCTTTATGCTTCCATCCCTCCTATTTGCCCGTCCCTAACCTGTGGCAGCCACTAATCTATTTTCTATTTGTAAAATATTGTCATTGAAACAATTTAAGTGGAATCATTCAACCTGTCATCTTTTGGGATGCACTTTTTTTTTTAACTCATAATTCATCTGGCTAACTGTATCACTTTCTACACACACATACACACACATTATCTTTTGTTTTGAACCATTTGAAATAAGGGTTGGAATCATGCTTATTAATTCATATTTTAGTATAAATTTCCTTCTAAAAACAAAGACACATAGAAATGCATGTTGTGATTATAAAACATCAAGAACATTGACATTGAGCCGTCTTTTTGTTTCTTCATGGTGCTGGAGATTGAATTTATGGCCTTGCGCCAGCTAGGCAAGTGCTCTACCAGTGAGTTACATACCCAGTTTTTCATGTCTTTAATTTCCCTTAATCTGACAACAGTTTCTATATCTTCATCTAACATAGAAATTTGAGGGCTGGGGTTATAGCTCAGTGGTAGAGCACTTGCCTAGCACATATGAAGCACTGGGTTCAACCTTTAGTACCACATAAAAATAAAGAAATACAGGTATTGTGTCCATCTCCAATTAAAAATATTTTTTAAAAAAGAAATTTGACTTTAACAAAAATATATAGACCTATTTTATAGATTGCCTTTCAGTTGGTGTTTATTAATCTTTCCTCATTAGATTCAGGCTTTACATTTTTGGAACATTAATAGATAAAATAGTTTGTTCCCTATTGATGCACTAAGCAGGATAAATTATCAAATTATCTACACTAATGTCAGTGTTTACTTTTTGAACTTGGTTAGGGTATTACTTGCCATATTTCTCTGCTGTTACTAGTTTTCTGTTTGTAATTTTTTTTTTCCTTTCATGTGTATAAATAAGAACAACCAAATTCTGCTGCTAATTTGCGCTTTGTTCTTGAATGGACATGGAATAAAGTGGTTTTCACTAAAGAGGAATTTGACAGGCTATGTAAGTAAAAGTCTTGATTTAGGACAATTAGTTTTAAGTTCAATAATGTTTGATCATAGTAAAGCTGTAAATTCTTAAAAATGTAAAGATTTCACAGAAGATCTAGCATTTTATCTGGGGGGGTGGGTAGAATAAGCAATCACAGATTAAGTAATGCAGTTGTTGATCCTGAGTTGGCAGTTTGTGAAGGACTCAATTCCAGTAGGCTAAAAGATGCACCAAACTTGATAGCAGAGAATTCTAAACAACAGCATTTGCCATAATGGGATCCATTGATTTTTTTTTTTTTTTTTTTTAATTTGTACTTACTAATGACATGTAGGGTGACTTTCATCTTGGGGATTAGTGAACAAGTGAGGGTTTGAGAAGCTCAGAAGTAAACATTTGCATGTGTACTCTCCTCCCTAATTCCAAGGTGTTTTCTATTTTTAAATTAAGTTTTTAAAGTTTTCGAGACAGAATTTTGTTGGGTTGCCTAGACTGGACTCAAACATTTCAGCTCAAACGATCCTCCCACTTCAACCTGGGACTACAGGTGCACATCACAGTGCCCTGTTGAAAAATAATTTTTGCAATAGAGTGTGGCAACATGCTAATGTACCCCAAAATTGCAAGTTTTAGAACTATATATATTTTAAGTTTAATTTACGAATTATGTTGATGATGGAGTAAGGAGAATAATATGCTAGTTAACTTCAGAAATTCTTGTACTTCCTCACTTTTTATTTAAAATATTCATGGATATGCACAAGCTAAATGGTAGGCCACAATGCATCACCCCTGTCCCCCACCAACACATACCCTTATCATCTTTTTGAAAATTTTGGTCTTTTTTCAAGTTTGTTGTATACTTTGACTATATTTTGAGATAGCCAGTGAATATTCAAAGTCCATCATGTTGAGCTAATGGAAAAATCATGTTAAGAGTACTAGTAATTTAACTGGAAGTGTGGCTTGGTGGTAGAGTGCTTGTGTTCAGTTCTCAGCACAGGGAAAAAAATTGAGTTTAAAAAAATGAAAAATTTTAAAAAGTACTAGTTTTTAGAGATACTTGATTGTGCTATCAATGAAAGAAAATTTTAAGCTAGAATGAAAGAAAATGCTAACAATTAAAGAAAATTTTAAGCTAGAATGTACGTCACATGTTTTGATCATTTATTATATTTCGCAATGAATGACCAAATGGACTTTGGAAGACATACAGTTTAAGTTATTCTCTGTAGTTTTTTTAAACCAACACTAATTGATATGAACTGAGCCCAGAGTCACATGCCTGGCTACTTGGGAGATTAATGTTTGTAGAGAATAGCAAGTGTGAGGCCAGTCTGGGCAAGTTAGGGAGACCCTGTCTTAAAATAAAATTTAAAAGTGTTGGGGATTTATTCGTTGGATGAGTGCTTGCCTTCTATGTGCAAGGCCCTTGGTTTAATCCATTAGTACCACCTCCCATAAATAAATAAATAATACTAAGTAAACATATATGTGTGTGTGTTCAGTCTATATATAGATTAATTGAATACACATGGGTTGTATAGTATTCTTAGGCTGTATTTATGGAACTAGAAATATGAACAAAATTTTAAATATTTATTTTTAAATTTGGTTTTTAGATATATACATGACAGTAGAGTGTATTTTGACATACTACACGTACATTGAGTATAACTTATTCAATTTTAAATATTTTAGTAACCAGTTAACATAGTGGAAGTGTGGAAGAGTGCCTGATAATTCAGATCACTATAAAAATATATTTATTTTTTAAGAGGAAAATGTTTGTCAGAACTTATTAATTTTGTTTGAGTGTAATGTTGTATTTTAAGGTTTGGACTTGGTAATTCAGCTATTATTGAAAACTTGAACTTTGCTTGTTAGTGAAGTGTAACAAACTACAGGGCATAATAAATACTTTAGTGTATTGGAAGTATAGTTAAGAAATTATTGTTCAGTCCAGTCACATTAAAAATTAATTTGATTAATTTGGCCATGTTTTGTAAATCCTCATCTCATAATATTTATAAACTCTACCTTTTAGATGTTATTTGAGTTAAGATTCTCACTGACTGGCTGATTTTTTTGTTTTGTTTTACGTTGTTTTCTCTCAGCATATTAGGTGCTCTAACCACTGAACTAGGTTCACAGCCTTTTTTATATTTTATATTAGACAGTGTCTCGCTAAGTTGCTGAGGGAGGCTAGGATCAAATTTGTGATCCTCCTGCCTCAGCCTTTGGAGTCGCTGGGATTATAGGCATGTGCCACTGTTGCTAGCTCTTTCTGGTTTTATACTGAAAGCATATTCTAGCTTTCTTGAAGATATTTGCCATTTCTAGCTTATCTTTTAAATCTCATTTAGAATAATTCTTTTGAGTGATAGAAATTAGAGGAAATTTGTATTTGTGATTCTAATTCATTCCTAATTACTGTGTGGAAACTAATCTTCTGTTTTATCCTTGAAAAGGTATACCATTATTTGATGGTTCATGTCGTTTCATTGATCCACAAACTATACAGTCTATCCAGCAGTGCCATTTGCATCTTAGCAACCTTAATAGTGTCTTAAGCTGTTTTGCAACAGAGGCACAGGATATCACTGAGAGAGGTATGTTCTTTGTTTTTATACTGTTAAAATTTACTTAAAAAATGGAATAAAGTTCCTGTTTTCCTGTGTGGACCATTGTTTAAAGGACATTAGTTCTCAAATGCTAGCATAGTTTTTATGTAAAATTACAAAATGTTATTAGGTGTGTCATTAGCAGATACTAAAACAATCTGGAGTTAAAGTTTATGATAGTTAAGGTAGTATACTTCAGGGGAATTTCCAATTTTACAATTATATGTAGATTTTTATCCAAAGAAGTGACTGTAATCTTTTTTCCCCCAGGTTTTGCCATTTAAAACAAAAGGCCAGTTTCAAGGCCTGATTTGAACAACCTCTATTGATGATAAACTTAATTTTCATAAAAATTAGGTCAATGATTTTATTATTTTAGCATTTTGGAGATTAACTTGATACCATTTTGAGCAAAGTCAATTAGTTACAAGCTGAGTTTGTTAAAAGCATATATATATTGTCACCAAGTAATTAGGTTTTTAAAACTAGCAGATATCTTCATTTTTCATTTGTGGTTGATAAATTGAATAAATCAATGTCAATTTTTCTTTGCAGGAATGGTGGACTTAAAGAATAAGCATATGGTTGCCCAGCTCATCTGTCAATATGTACAAATGGTTCTTTGGTTTTCTCATTCTGGGCTTTTACCAGAAGGCTTAGGTAAAATATTTACTTAATCTACTAATATTAGTTGAAACATTGTGTATAATTTTGTTGTTCTCTGTTTCAGGCTTACTTTCTTCCAGATAATGTTTTTTTTCTTTTCTTGCATTCTTTCTTTGTATCTTCAGTGCCTTAGCCTGAAACTGATACACAGATTCTCTACATGTTCATTGGATTGAATAACATTTTTAAAAGGAAAGCAAGTTTGAGAAAACTGAGCTTCTGAAAATGAGTTCAATAATAACACAAGCAGCTGGTTGCAGTGGTGCATGCCTGTAATCCCAGCAGCTGGGGAGGTTGAGGCATGAGGATTGGAAGTTCAGAGCTAGCCTCAGCAACTTTGGGAGGCCCTAAGTGTATTAGTGAAATCCTTTCTCTAAATAAATATAAAAAAGGGCTGAGGATGTGGCTCAATAAATGGTTGGAGAGCCCCCCCACCCCCTTCAATCTCTGCTACCAAACTTTGAACTCATGATCCTCAGCCTGTCTGACTCAGCCTCCCAAGCTGCTGGGATTACAAGCATGGGCCACCACACCTGGCCTAGAATTCACTTTTAAAACCTCTAACTGCTTGCATTTCTAGTAAATTACATTTTATTTAGAAGTGCTTCTGCTACTGCACACAATTGCTGTTAATCTTATGTTTTTTAAGTTGTTTTAGATTTTTAAATTTTTGTTTGTACCTAGGAAGAGTAAAACAGTTTGCAGGGTTTTAAACCAGCCAACATCCTTGTTATAAACTTTCATGAGACATTGTTTTCCCACTTGTGTATCTATAAATAAAAGAATGTGTAGTATTCTTGTATTACTTAAATTTAGGGAACCTGCAATTTTAAGCAATGTAATAAAATTAAAGTATAATACTAATTTGTATAACTTGTCCACTTATATTGTGGACATATTTTAGAAAAATTACTGTTTTTTTTTTGTCCCCCCAACTTTAAATAAAAATCCAGATGATGCTGTGCAGTTGTCAAGGTTATGCTACAACTACCCTGTAATTCAGAACTACTACACCAATTGTCGACAGAAGTGTGAGCGTTTATCAAGGTATAGTATATCCAGACCTTCAAAACACAGTTTAGAAATTACATCTATGGGATCTTGGGCTGTGTGGTTCAGCAGTAGAGCGCTTGCCTTGCACATGTGAGGCACTGGGTTTGATCCTCAGCACTGCATAAAAATAAACAAAATAAAGATATTGTATCCATCTATAATTTTTAAAAAAGATACAGAAATTACTGCTGTGAAAAATCAGACCTTCTCAGAACAAAGTTCATCATGCTGTACAATGATTAAATGTGTGGAATTCTCAGTAAATAAATGTTAGAATGTTAGTGGTATTTCTAATTTATTTGTATCATTTGCCTTGACTTGCTGGCTATATCTTTATTTTACTCTTAAGTCTATTACCATTATGAGAAGGTTTTATAAGCATTTTTTAAAAATGAAAAAAAGGGGCTGGGGATGTGGCTCAAGTTGTAGTGTGCTCACCTAGCATGCGTGAGGCACTGGGTTCGATTCTCAGCACCACATAAAAATAAAATAAAGATATGTGTCCACCTAAAACTAAAAAATAAATATTAAAAAAAAAGAAAAAACTTGAATAGCCTTGTTGTTTCTAAAGAGAAACATGAAAGTAATAGTAGAACATAGTACAGTTTAGAGCATTAGCCCTATCTCTGGAACTAAATAGCTTTCTACCTCAAGTTGGAATGACAATTTTAGAGCTGCAGACAACATTTATAGCAGTGATTGATTCTACCTTTGTTAGCTCAGAATCACCAGGGAGGTTAAAAAGTTGAGCAAACTGTAATTCTTATGCATGGTAAAATTTGCATACCAGTGCTTTAGAATAATTAATTTCCAATAATGAACATGGCTTTGGGAGAATGATTAGACATATTTAAATTTTGTTAATTTAAAGATCTTTTATTTCCTAAGTATGTTTTTGGACAAGTTTGCTATAGTTTGTGATTCTGTTTGTCATGTAAATTACAATATCAACATAAAATACGGGCGGGGCTCCTAGCATAAAGCCTGACTCAAGAAATTTCGATGAAGTAGAAATTGCTGCTGTTCTTAATTAATATTAAATTAGGAAATGGGGACAGGTCTCCAAATCATATTTTACGTGCTCAATAATAAATTTTGGGGTGAAGTTATAACCAAAGATAAAAGAATAGCTGTGGTGATGAAATGGAAACTATTTTACTTTGAACTGCAGTAGTTTTACTATATTAAGCTACTATACTGTATGGTACTTTGCTCAATATGGTGAAAAGTAGAATAGTTCTAGACATTTTACTATTTAGAACGCATTCTTTCCTAGGACTTGACCTTGCTGAATTTGAGGCAACTTAAGTGATATGTGACCAATGCTCCTTTATTTCTGTAGTTCTTATGATGCTAAAATGAGATCCAATTTTTACCTCTCTTGTTTCTTTGATAGCTAGTGTTTTTAAGAGCTGGTGCTTATTTTTTGATACCAGTAATTAGCACTAATATCTAATATGTTTCTCATATTACAGAGGGAAGTGGAACCCTGATTGTTTGATGATTGATGGATTGGTTTCTCAGTTAGGAGATCAAGTTGAGAAGTTGTGGAAACGAGATGAAGGAGGCACAGGAAAATATCCTCCTGCTAGTCTACATGTAGGTTTACAGTAATTGTTATCACTTACTGAATCTTTGAAAGTTCTAGAGAGAGGAGACGTGTTTAACTATGTTTTTCATACCTGCCACAAACTAGGGAAAAGAAGGAGCACAAATAAATGAGTATGTTAGTGAGTGAATGGATGAATATAAGATCCACTGAAGTTTTTTTTTTTTCCCCATTTCTTTTATAGGCACTACTAGACATATATTTATTAGATAACGTTACTGAAGTAAACAAACACTCTGTTGTATCCTTTAAAATAAGTCGTCTTCATCCAGTATCTCTTGGTTGGATTAGGAGGCCCTATGATCAACCTAAAATTATATGCAAAATTATTTGTTGTTCTAGGAATATGATCCTTGGTTTTTATTAGATTCTTAAATGTGTCTAGGAGCCAGACACTGTAGTACAACATGCCTGTAATCCCAGTGATTCATAGGTGAAGGCAGAAGGATGGCAAGTTCAAGTGAGGCCAGCCTGGCAACTTAGCAAGACCTTGTCCCACAATAAAAAATTAGAAGGGATGGGATGTAGCTCAGTGGCAGTGCTCTGCTGGAGTTCAGTCCCCACTATCAATAAAAGCAACCAGCCAAAAAAAAAACTGTCTCTAGGGATATGTGGGTGTTAGCTTTTATCAGATTCTCAAATGTATCTAAAACTCAAAAACTATTCTAGGGCCAGTTGGGGTGGGGATTTAGCTAAGGGGTAGCGTACTTGCTTACTAAGCACAAATCCCTGGGTTGGACCCCAGGAATGGAAAGAAAAAAAGCCAAATAACTGCTCTAGAATGTTGCTGGCAAGTAGTTTTTAATGGGGTTAACATGCGTGCAGAAAATAAACATATTGTAAGTTAATAAGGTAATAGGCATTGTTTGAACTCATATGTTTTTGTGGTAATGTAAGTTTCTTAAAATATCTTGCTTCATTATAATTAATAAAGATTCACAGTGGTTTTTTTTTTGTTTTTATTTTTTTAAGCTACTGACTTTTTGCCCAATAAATGACTGGGCTTACAGCTGGTTTTGTTTGTTTGTTTGTTGTTTTTTAGTAAACTACTTCCTTTTATTTTGCATATTAATATTTTAAGCATCTTTCTCCATCTTACAGCTCTGCTTTTTAAATTCTCTAAACAAGTTTTTAAGTTCGTTTCTGTGTAGAGAAAAGTATGCTTTAGCTCATCTCCTTTGTCATAACAAAATAGAGAATAAATGAAGCATAGGATACTGGCTGTATCCACATTTGATACAACTCTACTCCCAGTATGATAGTGAACACCTGTAATCCCTGCCACTTAGGAAGCTGAGACAGGAAGATCACAAGTTTGAGTCCAGCCTTGGCAACTTACTGAGACCCTGTCTGAAAATAAAAAGAGCTTGTGAAATAGCTCAGTGGTAGAATGGTTATCTAGCATGTAAGAGGCCCTGGGTTTAGTCTGCAGTATCATTGATTGATTTATTTTTTCTTCTTCATGGCTTTATTGAGGTAAAATTTAAGTATGATAAAATGAACGTATTTGAAGTATGCAGTTTGATCAGTTTTGACGTGTGTAAGCAATACAATCAATATAAAAAGCATTTCCATTACTTTTTTTTTTAATTTGAGGAAACAGTGCATGATTTATTACATTAGAAATTAATTACCTTAAGATATATAGAATCCCACTTCTACATGTTAGCTACTTCAAAATTAAATGGTACACTTACAAATATCACATAGATAAAGAAGAAAGCACAACAAAAGTAAATATAAAGTGCTTTGGATTAAGTGATAATAAAAGCTTAAAATACCAATCTCTGGGATGAAACAGTACTCATTTATAACATAAAGTACTTTTATCAGAAAGAAGCTAAATTAACAAATGATTTTCAAATTAGATAGTAGGGAGGAAAAAAATTCAGAGTAGTAACAGAAACATGAAATTGAAGAAATAATACAGCTAATGGTTGATAAAAATCAAATGAGTTTAATCAAGAAAAAAGTGAGAACACGAAAATTAATATCAATGGAAAGGCAGCTATCAAAATAACACTAAAGATGCTAAAAATATTAAGATAATATCACAATTGTGTGCCAACATATGTGATAACTTACATAACATGGTTTATGTTAGAGAATGATCTGTGATCTTTGAAGAAAGTATGTTCAATCATTGATGGGTAAAATATTCTGTATATGTTTTCAAGACTTTTTAAATGCTACATTCTGTTGCAACCTATGCTGAATACATATGTAGTGGTTTTTTCTTTTGTTCTTTGTCCTTAATCCTTTTTTTTAAAAGACCATTTATTTGTTACTTGATATTATGTATTCCTTTCCAAACAAAACGGATACTCCCATTGAGTCTTTTCCAACTGCCTTTGCCATTTCTTGGGGTCAAATTAAACTTATTCAAGGATTTTGGCTGATTGATCATAATGACTTTGAGGTAAGTCACTTAATGTAAGCTTTCCTAAATTACTAGGATTTCAGAAAGTATACCTGACTAGATTAAATTTGATATTAAAGATCATAGTGTATTTTTAGAGGTAATTTAAGGAGAATTCACTTTAATCAATGCTTTCACCAAGCACTACCTTATGCAATAAAAATACAAGGATAAAACTTCAAAAACTTAAGTTAATGTCTAAAGAAGGAAACAAATGAGAATTATTGATAATACAAATACTATGATATGTTAGAGATATGTTTGGAGTGTTTAATGAACCATAGAAGGCAAGATTTATCATCCATGTATGAAACAGATAATGGAAAGATTTTATATATAACTTATTGAGGTCTGGAAGATATAAGGCTTTTGTTAAAACTTATATGTTAAAGTAATTCCTTTTATCTTACAGTTAAACTGATTTTATATCTTGATTCCCTCCCCCCCCACAAACTGGCTTTTAATATTGCTTGTCTTTTTAAGATTGACTTCTTTGTCTAAATGCAAAGGATTGTATTTATATTTTACAATTTCGTGTCATTTTTGCAGAGTGGGTTGGACCTTCTGTTTCACCCAGCTACTGCAAAACCTCTGTCATGGCAACATTCAAAAATTATTCAAGCCTTTATGAGTCAGGGAGAGTATAGACAAGCTCTCAGATATATTCAGACAATGAAGCCAACAGTGTCCAGTGGTAGTGATGTTATCCTTCACCTCACTGTTTTGCTTTTTAATAGGTAAGTACATCTTTTGCAAGTATAGACTCTTGAACATGTATGTTAATAATATGAAATTGAGGAATAGATAGTAACAATATCTAGTATTTTTACTTTGGTTGCATTCCCTAAAATATCTTATGCCTCTTGATTTTTCAGTGTTAAGAAAAACTTATACAATGCCTAGTGCCAAACAGATTTACAATTGTATCTGTAAATGCTGTGATTATATAATAGTACTTAAAGTGGCTGAAAATGTTTTAATATTTCAAGCCTGAAAATACTAATCTTCTCTTTTGAGATTTACCCTATGCTAGATGGAAAGATGTTACAATATTTTTGAGCTACTTTAATTTATATAAGTGATAGTGTACTCTTTGGACTCGAATAGACTTGAATTTAACCTTACTTGTACCACTTTCTAAAATATGGTCAAAAGCTGTTTTTTTAGCTAGATAGAGTTGTGCATACCTGTAATCCTAGCCAATCCAGAGGCTGAAGCAGGAGGATTGCAAGTTTGAATTTACCTTAGGAAACTTTACCAGATCCTTTCTGAAAACAAAGTTATTTTAAAACTTTGAGAATATAGCTCAGTGGTAAAACGCCTCTGGGGTTCAGTCCCTAGTATCAAGCATAAACAAATAAAAAAAGCAGTTTATCTTTTTTGAGGCTGAGTTTCCTCATTTGTAACATGGGTTAATAAAGTCCACCTTGAGGTATTTTAAATTGTAATGGCAAAAGCACTATTACAGTTGTCTGCAGAAGTTGTAAATCATTAATAAGTGGTGGTAATGGTCGATCAGTCATTATTGTCATTTCTTGAACTTATCCTAAGTCCAGGACCTCAACCTCTTCCTCTTTATTAATATCATCAGTCTTTTTTCCACAACTTATTCTGGTAATCTCTTGATTTTGTGAGGTACATTTGTGGGTGCATATCATCATCATCATAATTCTGGCTTGGCTGTTGTGCTTGCAAGTTAATCATTATGCACTGTACAATGATAAACTTGAGGTTAAAAAAAGGTTTTAGATGGTCAGCTTTTAAAATTGCTTATTTGGTCTTCATATCATAATGGTGCAATAGAACTGAAAAATGTTTTATAGGTATAATCATTTTCTTCACTCTTTTCCTCTACCTTCTGTGGGTTTATTTTACCTAACTGTTTAACTCAAGTTGAATGATTAGCTTACCTAGTTTTTAGGTTTTTTCCTTAACTGATTTAAAAAGGCACATTCATTTTCTACATATTACTTTAAATTCCCAGTATGAGTTGTTTTCTTCTTCCTATTAGTTATTCAGACATTTTAATTTGTAAATGCTGGGATTAAAAATTACGTGTTGTATGGGCACAGTGGCAAAAATGAGGTCCTAAGCAACTCAGTGAGACTCTGTCTCTAAATAAAATACAAAATAGGACTAGGGATGTTAAATCTTTGTGTCCTCAATGACTTTTCCTGGTCTCTTCAATAAGTTACTGAAAAAAAGCATGGTAAGTTGCCTACTCTGAAGTGGGTGGGATCTGTCAGTTCCTTGCAAAACTACCAACTTTTTGTGATATTAATATTAGCTACATCAGCATTTTAAATCATTTTTTCTTTTAATGACTTTAGCCTTTTATTATTTTTTGGTGGCATTGGATGAAATACAACCTTGTTAGTACAGTTACTGTACTCTACTGAGCTATGTCCTTGTTGTGACCTTTTATTATAATGACCTTTAGTATGTGTAATTGTTGATGCATCTGCATCTTTCGCAGTCTTCTTTTACTCGGGAAACTGGAAATCAGTGATTCCTTGTTTGCCTATTTGGAATTTCTTTTCTCATTGTGGTTTTTGCTATGCATTTTAAAAGATGATTTACATTCACTTTAGTATCTTAAGAGTTTGTCACAGGAGTTTTTCAGGCTAGTTTTTCTGCCATATTGCCAAGACCCCCCTACACACAAATTGTTTACCGAAATGACTTTTCTATATCTGTTAACTGCTAAAACCCTAGACTATCTTTTCATCAATCAAAAAAATTTCTTACTGCTCTTCACATTTTTATCACTTTCTACCATAAGAAGCAAAATAATAGAATTAGGGCACTTGTTTGTAAGTGCCAGCAATAGAGTTTTCGAAGTTGGAGAATATTTGATGAATTATAAAAATTTTATCTTACTATCCTTCTAGTTAGGTATATCTGCTAAATTTAGGAGTAATGTCAAATGTGTTTTTATTCATTTTAAAATTTGTCCAAATTTTTCTTTTAAGGAAGAAAAGCATGTGGAGTGTTTCAATATTTATGAAGTATAAAATAGTAACACAAGTGACTTTCTAGCTTTTCTCTTGAATTCAATCATTGTTAACAACTTCAAGTTCATTCTTCTGAGATTTTCTGAACAAAATACCAGAAGAATGAACTTAGCAAAAATACCCTTGTGAAATATGCTTTTTGAACTTGGTTTTAGAGTTCATTTCATAACAATATATAAAGAGCTTCCTTGCTTTTAAGTGTTGCATAGTTATTCGTTTTGTAGATAGATGTACAATTTAATGTAGTTCCTGTTAATGAACTTTAGATATTTTTGCTATTCTAAGTAATGCTATAATGAGTAGCTATACATTTTTCACACGCTCGGATTTATTTTGGAGAACGAAATTCTAGTGGTAGAATAACTTAGACAAAGTGTATTTGCAGTTGCAATTTTGAGAGCTAAGGCAAATTGCCCTCCATGAGGGTTATGCCATTTTGATCCAAGGCCCTTATTGCCTGTACTCTGCCTTTATCAGATACTTGATGTGTCTTTTTCATAAGGAGCTATTTATTATGTGACTTGCCCATTTAAATTCTTTGCCTCTTTTACTGTGTTTGAATTTTTCCTAATTGATTTATTATTCATTACTGAAATTAACCTTGTGAGATTTACTCTTTAGTTTGTTGTTTCCTTTGGTGGGGGGATTACTGAGGATTGAACCCGGGGGCTTTAACCACGGAGCCCTTTTTTATATTTTATTTAGAGATGGGGTCTTGCTGAGTTACTTAGGGCCTTACAAAGTTGCTGAGGCTGGCTTGCCTCAGCCTCCCAAGCTGCTGGGATTACAGGTGTGTGCCACCATGCCTGGTTATAATTTACCTTTTCACAGTGGTTTGCTTATAATGGATTTTGCTGTCCTGAAAATAATGATTATCATGTTCTGTCTTCTCCAGTTTTTTAAAAAAAATTTTCTCATGGTTTCTACTACCACTTATTGCTTTGTTTTTATTTAAGGTATTGATTCATCTGAAATTTCTTTTGCTACAAGCATTGTTTCAAAATGATTTTAGGGGGCTGGAGATGTAGTTTAGATATAGAACAATTACCTGGCACACACAAAGTTCTATGTAAGTTCCTAGAACTGCAATAAAATAAATTAAAAATAAACCAGGCATGGTGGTGCATGCCTATAATCTTAGTAACTTGGTGTGATACCCTGTCATTGTCTCAATATAAAAAAGGGCTGGGAATGTAGCTCAGTGGTAAAGTGCCCATGTTCAATCCTCAAGAATAAACATTTTAACATATAGACTAGTATAATTAAGTTTTCATGAACACATCTGAAATAAAATTTAACAAATATCAAAATTTTGTTATACTTCTTTATTTCTTCATATTTGGTTTTTAAAATTGATACTGATCTGTTCATTTCATCCTGTTTGCTTTTCTTTCTACAAAAAGGTTCTGTGTTCTGCTCATTTTAATGTTTCTAGATTTTAATTGAATGGTAATTTTTCTACATTGTTTTTTTCTGCACACATGCACACATTTTTTTTCCCCCCCTGCACACATGTCTGCAGACACCCATCCCTCTTCTTTACTCAAGCTGTAATGACCACAATGTCATGCCTGTTTTGATAGAAGGGAATACAAGGCAATTTCATAAGTGAATTTTAGAGATTTTGCATCTTTGAATTGTTGGTCTTTATAAAGTCTATGGAATATGTTGAGTATTATCTACTCGTAGTGTTATTAGTAATAACATTAACACATAGCCCTGACCTTCCAGCAGCAGGTGTCATTTGCTTTGCTGAGTAACTTTGTGTCCTCAGGAAGTCTGGGTCAGTGCTGCCAAATTTTCCTTAGATTCTTTAATTTATAACTGCTCATTATAAATACTAATTGCTGTAACTTTTATGTTACCTACTTGCCATGAAATGAGTGTTTTTATTCTGCCCCCTTTCTCCCATGAAAGGTCCAACAGAAATTTAACTGCCAGGTTAATCATTATCAATGTTCATATATATCTGTATTCTCATGTCCTTGAATATGTAAACGTTTATAGGTTTTATTTATTGGTTATTTTTTTTCTTTTTTGTAGCACCAGGATTGAACCTATGACCACATCCTAGGCAAGATATTGTATATCTTTATGCATTTTTGATGGCATTTATATAGATGATAATCTTTGCAGTGGGATTATTGTTTCATATCCTGCATGTAATTTAAATTCTAATAGATAAACTCAGGTGAATTTCCAAGATAAGAGTATTGGTGCATTTTCAGTTGGACATTTTTCTAAAGGTCACAGAATCCCTGTCTTGATTTAGGGAGAGACCTATGTAAGAAACACTGTTTTTAAATTATCTCATTCCTCAAAGAAGGACATTTCATTGTCTCTGCTTGTGGTCTGTGACTGTTAAATTTGAATTCAGTTCTTTAAGCGGACCTTGCTCTGGATTAGCCCAAATCAACTACTTATGAGCTATAACTTTCATCTGTCATGAATAAAATATGCTTGTTACCACCTGTAGACCTTTATTCATTTTCTTATCCATTCCTCTGTCAAATATCTCTACCTTAAAAGCCTGATATTTCGCTATCATAACATCAGTCTTTAATTTCTATCCAGGCCTGCTCACTTTTTTGTTTTATTGTGAAGTTCTATTTTGTTTTTCTATTGTTTTATACTTGAACAATACAGAGCAGCATAATATTAAATCTTTTATTAGCAATATTCATTATGCAGCATATTTTTAAAAATCTTTGTAAATTGCAGTGCAAAATTATCTTTGAGATTGTATAGGTAGATGAATTTTGAACATTTTAAATAGCCTTTCAAAAACTAAACTTGGATAATTATTGATTTTAGGTGCCTGGTTGAGGCCTGGAGTTTATTGCGACAACATTCTAATAAAGTGAATGCAGAGGAATTACTGAAGCATGCCTATGAAGTCTGCCAGGAAACAGGCTTAATGGAAGATTTATTGAAATTACCATTTACAAACACTGAACAGGTAATCATTTAACAGTGTAATTTTATCACAAATTCAAGATAAATTGATAGTTTACAAATCCATTCTGTTCTTCTAGGAGTGTTTGGTGAAATTTTTGCAGTCCAGTGCCAGTGTTCAGAATCATGAATTCCTTTTAGTTCACCATTTGCAGCATGCCAATTATATTCCTGCTTTGAAGCTGAACCAGACTTTGAAGATTAATCTTATGGTATGATTAAAGTTGTTTCTTTGTGTGGGAGAAGGGAATAAGGAACTGAAGACTTTTTTGGTTGATTTGATTCATAAGAACTTGCAGTGTTTGTATCTGTTGTGCCTTTTATTGTCATAACTTGGAGAAAGTTCTTCTTGTCTATTGGCATATTATTACTTCTTTTTCTAAAAAAAAATATCCCTCTACTGTCTCCTCCCTAATTCTTCTATATTTGTATATGCCATTTATGCCCTGACATCTGCCCACAGTCTTGCCATACTGACCACTCAGGAAAAATGAGAGGAAGAGTTGGAGACAGCAGCAGAAGTTACTTAATGCAGAGAGTATTGGATTTCAAAGGTTGAAACTGATTCTTAATTTGCTGTGTTTAGGACATGCTCTGAGCCTTTGTTTCCTCGTGTGTAAACCAATAATATTTCCTTATGAAGTTGTTATGAGAGGGCTCAGAGATTTATGAAGTAACAGGTTGACTGACTCATGTAAATGTTTAATAAATGATAACCACTGTTTTTAATAGTTGTGAAGGAGCAATGTTTGTTAGTAGACATTTTTAATTGATGTAAGCAATTAAGTTTGTGTGCAAAATCTTCAATTTGGAAAAATATAGGTAGGAGGAAGAAAATATTTATAATATGATTATATTTTAACTGGTAAATACAATTTTGATATATTCAATAGAATGATCGGGATCCTCGTTTGCGGGAGAGATCAGTGGCTCGAAATTCTATATTAGAGCAATATGGGAAAATCCTTCCTAGAGTCCAGAGAAAATTAGCCATGGAAAGAGCTAAGCCTTACCATCTGTCAACATCATCAGTTTTTCGAGAATGTAAGATTTCATTGAAGAATGTCATAAACTCTCAGGCTATTAAAAATATTGAATGATTGCTTCTCTGAAACTCTCATTACTTTAAATATTACTCACTTTTACTAATACTTTCATCACAGTCTTTTTTTTTTTTTTTTTTTTACTGACTACTCTGTTCCATGAAATGTAGGGTTTTCTGGGAAGTTTTTTACAATTTGTTTCCTACTGTAACGCAGAATGAAAATCTTGTATTTTAGTTGAAGACATGTGCCCAACTTTTAGTTAAATAATTTTATACCATATCCCAAATTGTTAAATTTCAGTATAGCTGTAGTTTAAACCAAATATAATTTAAACTTTATTATGACTTCCATGTTGTCCATTCTTTGATATTACATTATTAAAATCCTGTTTGTTAGAGAATCAATTAAATCCTACATTCTTCATTTTACAGTTTCTAGACCCAAACCATTGTCAGCATTTCCAAAGAAAGCCATGACAGGAACAGTGTTATCAAGATCCACTTTCATCAATAATGTGTTATCTAGAATTGGAGAGGTGTGGACAAGCAGTGATCCTGGAAATAGCGTCTCACTTTATAATAAGTATGTTTTTTAATACCTTTTTTAAAAAATATGTATTTTTTTTAGTTGTTGATGGACTTTTATTTTATTCATTTATTTTTATGTGTTGCTGAGAATTAAACCCAGTGCCTCACACATGCAAGGCAAGCGCTCTACCACTCAGCCCCAGCCCCTTTCTTATACCTTTTAAGGTCATGTTACTTGCAGTTTTTCCTGGACACCAGAAGTATTTATCACAATCTACCCTAATTATTATAGTGTTTATTATTAGCATATGTAAAGAGGAAAAGCATTTTTATGGTGGCTGCTTTTCTTACAAGAAGAATGTTTTACTTTCAGTTAGAATGGTGTATTTAGGGGCTGGGGCTGGGGTTGTGGTTTAGTGGTAGTGCGCTTGCCTAGGCACTGGGTTCTATTCTTAGCACTGCATATAAACAAATAAAATAAAGGTTATTGACAACTAAAAAAAGTTTAAGGGGCTGGGTTGTATCCCAGAGTTAGATCACTTGCCTGGCATACGTGAGGCACTGGGTTCGATCCTCAGCACCACATAAAAATAAAAGATATTGTGTCCACCTATATCTAAAATAAATATTTAAAAAACATTTTTTAAAAGGCAGTGTGTTTATTGTAGATATTGCAAAGTAAGAAATGAAAGTCCTTTCCTATTCCATCTAATTTTACTTTAAAGCTTTTTTTAAATCAGTGCAGCATGATGCATAATCAGAAGTTAAATTTTTATTTTCTTTGTAGTCCTAAAATAGAAGAAGCATCTCCTATAGTATATTCTTTCCCACATCTACAACTGCCTGAGGCATTTGTTGGAACACCCATTTCAAAAGCATCACAGAGGATTTCTAGGTGAGAGTTCATTAAATCATCCTTAAAGACACAATGTTAGGCATTAATTACAACAGTAATGTTTAATGTATGGTTTCTTTAAAATTTAGACAGTATGGTGATTTTAAAATCAATTTCTCATTTCGGACATCTTAGTGAAAAGTATTCTTTACTATAACTTTGGAGTAAAGTAAAATGTTAGGCTTCCCCCCCCCCTTTGATATTATCTTCTTGTTAGATGACCTCTGTAGAAATTGTTTTTGTAATTATTAACTAATCTCAGTTGGTTCATATTGAAGCTTTCTCCTGTACAGCAGAGACTACTTGATGTCTCATAGAACTTCAGATGCAGTAATACTATATCAGTAATATGATATTACAAATATAAATAAATTCAGTGTTTCACATCTAAATGAAATTGTGATTATAAGTTGTATTTAGCAACATCAGATAGTTGAAAAATATTCATAACTGGCAATATGATTCAGTGGGAGAGTGCTTGCCTAGTAAACATGAAGCACTGGGATTAATCTGTATTACTGCAAAAAAAGAAAAATGCTCTTGAGGTCACGGTAAACCTTTTCAAATGGCTAACTACAAAAATACTTGGTGCGAGCAAGTGTGCAAAGCACTTTGAACTGTTGTGCATTGCTGCTGGTAGGAACATAAAACTCTGCCAATTTCTTTCAACATACATTTTTTTCCCTTATGACTCAGCATCCCCACTCCTACTTGTTTACCCAAGGGAAATTTTTAAAAAAGACTAGTCAATAAAATGAAAAGTGTCAAGAGTGTCGATCAATGTTTCTGAGTTCAATCCCTGGTAACAAGGAAAAAAGAATTTTTTTTTCTTCATACTCTTCTTAGCGAATAACTTAATCTTGTATAAGAATTTTGTGCCAGGCATGGTGATACATGCCTGTAATCACACTGAGCTTTGAGGCTGAGGATCAGAAGTTCAAAGCCAGCCTCAGCAACTTGGCAAGACCCTGTCTCAAAATAAAAAGGACTGGTGATGTAGCTTAATAGCAGTAAAGCACTCCTGGCTTTAATCCCCAATATACCACTAAACCACCCGAAGAATTTTGCCATTTGTCATACAGACCTTGCTTTTGAGAAGCAGTCTCACCTAAATAGGCAAGATGTAAATATTAACAGTGCAGAGCTTTTAACATAATATTGGAAAAGTTAAATTAAAAAGTAAGCAATTTGTTTACAAGTACAGAATTTAAATACAAATTAGAAAGAAACGAAGATAGAGAAAGAAATGTCTAGATTAGATGTTCATGTTTTGGTAGAAATCTCAAGGCTGTGACTGGTACAGAATAACAGGTACAAAGACCTTGTAATGAAAATGCTTTCATTTCTGCACTGGGTAATAGGTTGATTCTTAAAGCACCCATGATCTGTGTGGATCTACCACCCTGATAATGAAAATCCCTTTGGAATCTGAAGGATAGAATGCAGGAGAAGACAAAACAACTGGGATTTTTAAAAAACTTTCTGGGCAACAGAACAAGCTGTTCTTCTTTGGTTATTCTCAGCTGATCCACACTGGCATCTGGGAAAAATAAAAAAATAACTGTTTTTATTATAGAAAATACAGACATAAAATAGACTATTGGGGAGGCTGGGGTTGTGGCTCAGTGGTAGAGCACTTGCCTGGCACGTGTGAGGCCTTGGATTTGAGTGTCAGCACCACATATAAATAAAATTAAAAGTCCATTTACAACTATATTATGACCTGAAAATATTTTTCTGTAAGTTTTTAAGCTTATTTGGACTGTGTATGTGTAATACAAATCATGAATGAAATCAATTTTATCATTTGATGTAAACTAGGTCTGGGACATTATGGAAAACTTTTTGAGATTATTTTGTCAACAAACTTTTTTTTTTAAGGGAGAGAGAATTTTTTTTTTTTTTTTTTTACTATTCATTTATATTTTTTTAGTTTTCGGCGGACACAACATCTTTATTTGTATGTGGTGCTGAGGATCGAACCCAGGCCGCACGCATGCTAGGCGAGCGCGCCACCGCTTGAGCCACATCCCCAGCCCAACAAACTTTTTTTAATTAACTTTTTTTGGGGGGTGGGTGTTAGTCTAGACTTTAATGCTGTCATATCCTAAGTGTTGATAAAGATGAATTTTAGCACATGGATTGCTAGGGATGCCTTATCCTGTGTATTGTCAATCTTTAGCAGTTAATCTTCATGGCAAATAAATGCCTGGCTGATAGTGGAAGCTCAGTAAATAACTGGTAAAAGGGAAAGAGAACTGCAGGCATGGTGATACATAATCAGTCCTAACAAATGGGGAGGCTAAGGCAGGAAGAGTACAAGTTTGAGAACAGCCCTAGGTAACTTAAATGAGATTCTGTCTCAAAATAAAAAGAGGGTGATGTAGCTTAACGGTAAAGTTCTGGGTTAAATCCCCACTACTGAAAAATATTGTGATCAGGGGACAACTAGAATTCTTTGTTCTTAAATTGTTTCTAAAATTCCTAATTATTTTTTTGCTACTGAAATAGTTTTCAATGGTGGCTAAGTGTGTTTACATGTTTTTATGGTATTTATTAGTGAATATATAAATCATAACAATAACATTGAATATTAAAATTCTTTTGTTTCATCAGAATAATTTAGTTAATAATTTACCAGAATTCTTCTATTCATAAGTATGTTCTGATTACAGATTACTAGATTTGGTTATTCATCCTATCCCCCGACCTTCTCAACCTTTGGGGTTTATTCAGCAAAGCCCCACAAGATCTCCTTTATGCCTAGTATCCAGTTCTTTGCCATTTGGTTCACAGTCAAAAGAATCACATCAGAATACCTCCAAGTCTGCAGAATTGCATTTACTTGAGACTCCTCTTGTAGTTAAGGTTAGTATTATGTCCCTAGCATTCATAGTAAAGCAAGAGTGTTCTTAGTTTCAAATAGCACAGAGAAAATAAGCTATTTGTAACTGAATAGTCAATAGCTGTTTTTCACTTTAATTTTCATGGCTGTCTTTCCAAAATACTTGCTATACTTTTGCATCTTCTTAAACTGGGTTGATTAAATTTAATAATAATGATCACATTGTCTTGAATATTATACAAAGCTCTGAATGGTTATTATAAATTGGCCTTTGTCCTTTTCAAAATAATTTTAAGCTTTTGATTTTTATATATGTTGATATAATTTTGCTGATAGTATGCACTTATTTTTTCCTTCTGTTAAATAATTTTTAGTTTTTACATTTTTAAGAAATTTTTCTGACCATGAACTATTCCTACTCCTAGTTTATTAGTGTCTAAATAACCTTTTCCTCCCTCCTTTCTGATAAATTATTATTGAGAAAACAACAAAACTAAACTTGTGATAACTTGTAACAATAATCTTTTCGTTTTCAAAGTATTTTCATATATGTTATCTCCTTGCTCCTTGTTCAGTATTCTATATTGAATCCTAGAAGCTTTCTTTTTGTTGTTGTTGTTTCTGGGTTCTCTTTCCAGAGATCAGTAAAGCTAGAAAATTCTTATTTTTCAAATTGAATGAAAGATAACTAAGTGCTATTTCTAAAATAGTTATTAAAAGAAGGTTGATAGGATTTTTAGGTTCCTGACACAATCCAGTATTGTATTTCTAATCTTTTCATCTGTCCAAAAATAAAAACTGGTTTTGTATTTTCTCCAGCTAAGTTCAAAAAGTTCAAGTGAAATTATATTAGGGAATGATTTTGTTCGTCTTGCCAAAAGAGTATTTGGTTATAATAATCTTATAATGTGTCTAACAGCACTCATTAATGGGATTCAGTAATCTGGTTACTGGGTCTTTAGTGGACAAATTAAGTGAAGGAATTATTTCTACTAAATTAAGTGCTAATTTTGAATTATATGTATTCATTATTACTAAATCTAATACGTTATTAATACTTGTATGGATTTTTTTTTCCCTAAGACATAAAAAAAAGTTTAGATTAATTTTGTGTTCAGTACACACAGTTCTCTCTTTAATGTAAGACTTTGTTTCTTAAATTTATCTTACTAATTGGCATTGTATTTTTTATGGATACAATTTTAAGTTTAATAGCCTTAAATATAGAAAGCACTGATAGAATTTTTTTTCTTCCAATCAATCTGAAATAAAAATTTCTACTTATGTGTTTATTGAAAATGAGACTATAACCACAATTGTCACTCAAATGCCCCAGTAAATACTTACGTAAATGCCTTTTATAAACACTAATAGAATTCCATTTGCTCTTTGTTTTAGAAAGCTAAAAGTTTGGTTATGTCAGTTGCTTCTTCTGGATTTGCCGAGTTTACTCCTCAATCTATCCTAAGGTCTGGCCTTCGAACACCTTTAGCATCTCCCTCTACATCACCTGGAAGGTCTCTTACTCCTCCTTTGCGACTTAAAGAAACTAAAATTTCATTCATGGAAGAAGAAATGAACACAAAATGGACTACTGCAGTAAGTTTGATTATAATAGGGAAAAAAGACTCAAAGATTGTATTAGCTCTTACAAGTAAAAAGTGTGATAAATCAATTTAAATAACCTCACTATGGATTTTTATATGCAATTTTATAGATTGACTTGAATTTACAAAACAGTTCTGAAGGAAACATGAGGGCAATGGCTAAGCCTCTTACAGATAAAAAACAAAATTGGGCTTGAAAGTACCAAGTGAATTGCATATATTGGTGGCAGAAATGGCACTAGAATTCAGACTTCCTAAGTCAGTCTGTGGGCTTTTTAAAAAAGTTTTGTTTTGTTTATTCTGTGTAGTACTTCTTAAGTTCCTATTTGGTTGTCTGTTAACAGCCTGCAGATAACAGTAACCCAGAAGCATTTATCACTGCATCTTTTCATAAATGTGGAGTTCCAGCAGAAAATGAATGGCCGAAGAGCAAAGAGGAAACCATACCTTTTCTTGTAAATAGCTCAGAAAAGGACCCTCAAGAAATGGATACAGGGTCACTGGACGCATCCTCACAAAGTTTGGAGAAACTAGATGTGAGCAAAGAAAGCAATGCTTCAACCAGATCAGACCAGACCACCTTAGAATATCAAGATGCACCATCACCAGAAGAGTTTGAAGATATTTTTTTGTCCTCCCAGTCAGGAGAGTCTTCCACTGAACTAAATACTAATTTAACTGAGCAAATCAAGAAAGATGAAGATAAAGATGTGTTTGAGTCACAAGTAATTCCTCCAGATGAGGAAAAACAGATGGGTAAGAGCTCGTTTCCACATATTAAAAATTGCCATTGATAGGGCTGGGGATATGGCTCAAGTAGTAGCACACTCGCCTGGCATGCGTGAGGCACTGGGTTTGATCCTCAGCACCACATAAAAATAAAATAAAGATATTGTGTCCACCTAAAAGCTAAAAAATTTTAAAAATTGCCATTGATATTCCTTAAAAAAATTCTTCTTTAGTGCATTATAGTAAAACCATTGAGGTTTTCAATTTAGTCTCCAAAATTTCCCCCCCCCCTTTCCTCCCTCTGCTTTCCTGATCTTGTATGTATTATTATTTTTAAAAATTTGTCCATTATTCATAAAGATTAATTCATTGGGGTATATTTATAAATGTACATAAGAAAGTTTGGTCAGATGCCACCATTCCTCACTTTTTCATATCCCTTCTGCTTTCTCCTCAACCTTAATAAATTTTGTAATAGGTTTCTTTTCACCATAAGGAAAGCGTGAAGATCAAGATTAAATAATATATGCGCGTAGTGTCAAAACCTTTTTCAGTTATAAGTATTGCTTACATTGTTCCATAAGTATATATGAGCTTTGAAGAGAGAGGAACTTAGTATGCTTTTTAATCTGGCCATGAAATTTGGAAAAGAATACTAATGTTTAAGGATGGAAATGCAAGGTTCAGCAGTCTGATTAGAGAATATTCCCATAAATAATGGATGTAGTAATAACTTTACGGAATAGATTGTTGCTGCAATTTTTAACTTATTCAGCAGTCTTAATTTATGAAAATTCTGCTCACAGAGCAGGATATTTGTTCTATATTCCGTCCTTACTGCCAAAACAATCACAGAACAATCAAGATAAATGTCCAAAGGCCCATGAAGTGAGTCCAATGGCATTTGGATTGTGATGTCTCTGTTACATATTATTAATTTCTCTGTTAAATTCAGGAGTCTGCTGAAGTAGTGTATGTCTAGAGATAAACACTGTTTTTTTTTTCTGTGTCATAATTCCATTAAATGTTTAAATGATAAATATTAGAATAGAATGTTCATAGAAGAGCCAGGTATGGTAAATACCTGTAGTCCCAACTATTTGGGAGGCTGAGGCCAGGAGTATTGCAAATTTGAGCCTTGCCCAGACAACTTAATTAGACCCTCTCTCAAAATACATTTTTTTAAAAAGGGCTTAGGAATGCACCTCTGTGGTAAAATGCTTGCCTAGCATGCATGAAGCCCTGGTTTCCATTCCCAGGACCATAATTAAAAAAAAAAAAAAAAAGAATGTACATAAATATCTTAATGGATTGTTTCTACCCTATTGGGCAGTCCCAAGTAGAAATCTATATGTGTGTGTGTGTGTGTTGGAGTCAGAATCATAGAAGACATACTCTAGATTAAAATAGACTAAATTTGAATCCTTGTTCAACTATCTAAGTATGCTTGGTGATACGGGATAAACAGTGTTAATATTATGCTTTAGTTTTTCTGATATACCTCTTTGAATATTTTGGATTAAGTGAATTGATATATGTAGAACATTTGCAATAAATTGTACTTGTTCAGCCAAAGGTAAAAAGTTGGAGGTTAAGGGAGGCTCTTTGACTCAGAATTAGTAAAAGGAACTGCTGACAATCTGATGCCAAGGAAATAAACACAAAAGAACAAAAAAGCAGGCCTAGCAACTTCTTAAACAGTAATAAGTAATAGTTCAAGACCTGTGCAATTATAAAACATTTAGCTTAAATGATATTTTTACCTGTATGATTTGTAGACACTTTGAAAGTTGCAGAGGAGTCCCTTTCAGGATCAAATAACTTAAGCTCCACTGAAGGAACCAAAGCATCACTTTGTGTGCCATCAATCCATGAAGGGTAAGTTTATGAAGATGGTTTCAAATATTTTTCCAAAGAAGTTTAATGAAATTATGAACCCATAGCAAAATATTCTTTATGTATTAGAGCTCATTTAGATTTTTGACATTCCCATCTTGAATAATTACCTGTATCCCTAGTTGTTCAGTTTTATAGTTGTGTTATTTAGTTACCATGAAATAAATCTTAATACTACTAGACATTTCTATAATATAAAGACCTAGTGAATTGAGGCATATTAATATTCTTTGACTCTTTCTGTTGAAGACCAAAAGTTCATTCACAACTATGGTATTATTCCATGTGCTTCCTTTTTTTAGTAGTTTCAGGATGATTAGGCACAGGACTCCTGTAAAACCAGAGTGGAACATAGGGGAGATGGCCGAGAGAAATTTTTTTCCTTACAATCATACAATAGTCACTCAAGTTTTTTGATAACTAATTAAAATATTATGCTGTCAAATAAATTCATTGACAGAAAAGGCCATGCATTAGGTGATATTTATTCATAGTGCTTGCTGTTCAAAACAGGATCTGGTAAAATGGTACCAATTCCCATACAGTTTATCATCTATTATAAGAAGCTTATATTAGAATGTAAATCAGTGTACTGCTTCCTTTATTGAAAGTCAACTGAACTGATCCATATGAAGTAATTAGTTCACCTGGCAAAAGCTCTTTTCCTTCATTTTACGACTAAAGACAAGATTGCATGTCAGCACTTGTAGTAGTGCTGTTGTAGAGGATACAAAAAAGTGGCAGCTTCAATTATTAAGAGGTAGTAAAGGTTATTTAGTAAAATAACTCATCTGAAATGTGATAATTTAAAACATTGCTCTATAAGTAAATAAATAATGAGCAACTTCACAAACCATCTGCAACACAATAGTCACCTGGTAGGTCAAACTTGGTCACATACTTCATTTCTGAGAAAACATTACATTTGATGGCTGGAATTTACCCAGACCTTTATTGAAAATGTGGAATAAAAGATTATCCAATATTTTATTGTTTTAGTATTTTTTAAACTTTAATGAAAACAAATGTTATTTATTACAGTGGATTTGATAGGTAATTGCATCAGTCATAAAACAAAGCATTCACATGAGAAAAGGTTTCATTGAGAAACTAGGTGAATATTCAACATCTTGGCAGAGCTCTAGTTCCTTTCTGAATATAAGTTTAATATTTTGTGGTGATTTATTGTTCTCTTATCCTTGCTACAAGCATTGTGGTTGAGGAAGTCTTATATCCATGTGTACATACTTCAAATACATTATTCTCTATTTTAAAAATCAGCCTAATTGGGTTTTAGGGAAGGGTCAGCTCAGAATATGAAGGCTGTCAGCATATTCTGAAACTTATTTTTATCATGTGTGTTAATACAGGTTTCAATGGTCTCCCATTATAAGTCTTTTTACCCTGTTTTTCCAATTTTAAAATATTGAACCTGATCCTACTGTGTATATAGGAAATGTTCCATAATACTTGACAGGCTTATTTGAAGAACATGGCCACGATTATTAAAAAAAATCAGCGAAAGTGTAATTTATACTGACACGCATTTCAATAGATTTATTTGTACTCTGATGTCATGTCATTGTCACTGAAAAAGTAAAATAATAGAAAGTAGGAAAACCAAGTATAGCATTATTTGTTTATAAATTCACTTGCATATTTTATAATATTCAAAATGAGTTTGGTGATTTCTTTGAACCTTGATTTTCATCAGCAGAATAACAGAGGCAGTAGGACAAAGCAGGTAGAGAAGGTGGGATATTTATACATGCTAAAGTATACATTTCTATTTCTAAAGGAAAATCCTCACCCCAAAGTCCAAGATACCAGTGTTGGATAAAGGATTAATATCTGTTGAAGCCTACAACTCTACAATTAGAGCAGACAACAATGAATGTATGTGTTCATTTGATTATTTCATTTTATTTCTTCTCTCATTTCTACCACTCTTTTTGATTTGCTTCCCTAGAATAAAGGCATTGTAAGGAGATATGTCAGCTATCAAAACAATAGGTTGCTTGTAAGGCATTTTGGAACATGAAAGAATAAGTCAGGGAAAGTAATAAGTATAATTCATTGAATTTTTTTTCCCCACAGTTAACCCTGTTTTGGGGTGTGGGACACCTACTCTCAGACGCTCTCTGTATTATACAGAGGTGAAGCTACTTTCTTTGGTAACCTTATAGCTTTCCATACGTGTTATCATTTAATCTTCATGACACCATGTGAGGTGTAATTATCTGACTCAAAAGTCCTTTGCCCTTAACTGTAAATTTGTTTTTCTGTATTTTTTGTCTGATGAATACTAACAATATAAGATGGAAATATTAATAGTATTCATTTCTTAGTTGTCAGGATTAAGCCAGATGTGTGAAAAGATTTATTTCATAGTTGTCAGAATTAAGCCAGATGTGTGGAAAGTATTTAGAATAGTGCTTGGCACTTAATAAAAGCTGTTCCTATAAATTGTTTTGTTAATTTATTTAATTTGTTATATATGACAGCAGAATGTAATTCACTTCATATTACACATATAGAGTGCATTTTTTCAAGTCTCTGGTTGTATACAAAATATTTTCACACCATTCTTGTCTTCACACTTGTACTTAGGGCAGTGATGTCCAACTCATTCCACCGTCCTTCCTACCCCCATGCCTGCTCCCTTCCTCACCCTCCCCTTTATCCTAGCTAAAGTTCCTCCATTACCCCCTGTGGACATGAGTCAGCATTCTCATATCAAACAATGTTTTATTCAGCCTTTGGTTTTTTGGGATTAGCTTACTTCACTTAGCATTATATTCTCCAACTCCATCCATTTCCCTGCAGATGCCATGATTTTATTCTTTTTTAATGATGTGTGTAATATTGCATTGTGTGTATATATATATACCAAAGTTTGCCTTGCCTATCTGTTCATCTACTGAAGGGCATCTGGGTGGTTCCACAAAGATAGCTATTGTGAATTGTGCTGCTGTAAACATTGATGTGGCTGTGTCCCTGTAGTATACTGTTTTTAAGTCCTTTGGGTATAGACCGAGGAGTGGGATAGCTGGGTCAAAAAATGGTTCCATGCCCAGTTTTCCAAGGAATCTCCATACTGCTTTTCATATTGGCTGCACCAATTTGCAGTCCCACCAGCAATGTATGAGAGTGCCTTTTTCCCACACCCTAGCCAACACTTCTTGTTGTTTGTATTCTTGATAGCTGCCATTCAGACTGGAGTGAAATGAAGTCTTAGAGTAGTTTTGATTTGCTTTTCTTTAATAGCTAGAGATGTTGGACATTTTTTTCATGTTTGTTGATTTGATTATATATCCTCTGTTCAGTTCCTTGGCCCATTTGTTGATTGGGTTATTTGTGGGTTTTTTTTTTGTTGTTGTTGTTGTTGGGTTTTTTTGGTGTTAAGGTTTTTGGGTGCTTTATAGATTAGTGCTGTATCTGATGTGCTTGTGGTAGAGATTTGCTCCCATTCTGTAGGTTCTCTATTCACCTCACTGATTGTTTCTTTTGCTGAGAAGAAGCTTTTTAGTTTGAATCCATTCCATTTATTGATTCTTGGTTTTAATTCTTGCGCTATAGCAGTCTTATTAAGGAAGTTGGGGCCTAATCTGACATGGAGGACATTTGGGCCTACTTTTTCTTCCATTAGGTGCAAGGTCTCTGTTTTAATTCCTAGGTCCTTGATTCACTTTGAGTTGAGTTTTGTGCATGGTAAGAGATACAGGTTTAATTTCATTTTGTTACGTGTGGATTTCCAATTTTCCCAGAACCATTTGTTGAAGAGGCTGTCTTTTCTCCAATTTATGTTTTTGATGCCTTTGTCTAATATGAGATAACTGTAATTATGTGGGTTTGTCTGTGTCCTCTATTCTGTACCATTGATTTACAGGTCTGTTTTGGGGCTGATTATTTATTTTTTTTTTTTTTCTTATTTTTTTGTTTTACTGTTTTGTTTCTGTAGGCCTATACTTGGGTATATATCTTCAAGACAATCTATGTCAGGATTTCTGTTGGATAGACATGGACCTACTAGGTCAAAGAATATTCAGATTTCTAATATTATTATTTTTTGCTATTTTCATATGTTGATAAGTGAAAAGTACCTATTTTCCCATACCTTTTTGCCAAACTGATAGGTGGGAAACATCTTCATTTTATTTTACAGCATTTGCCTATTAGGGATAATAAGCTTTTTATCTATTAAAAGTATGAATATTTTTTCTGGTTTGCCTTTTTTTTAATCTTTTTACCTTTTTATTGATTTGTGCTCATCATTAAAAATGATTTTTAGTGGGTTGAGGTTGTGGCTCAGAGGTAGAGTGCCCGCCTAGCATGTGTGAGGCACTGGGTTCAATCCTTAGTACCACATAAAAATAAAGACATTGTGTTGACTTGTAACTAAAAAATAAATATTTTTTAAAAGGATTTTTTTAGTTAAGTTGGAGACATCTTTTCTCCTTGAGGTTAGTGTTTTTGTGACATTCACAAATGCTAAACCTAAATATAACCTATGAGTATTAGTGACATGTAAACATTTGGTGAAAAGAAAAATAAAAGGAATATTTTTGTGAGCCCCTCCACCTAATTTTGAAAAGTGGTAAGGTACATTTGTGTTTATTTGTATGCTTTCTGCCAAAAGAAGGATATCTCCTGTTTTATAGCCATGTCAAAATCTAGATTGCGTGTCCCTAGTATAATTCTGCACTGGTTTAACAAAGATAGCTAGTTGTCTTATAATCACTAGGTAACACATAATTTTCAAAATAATGAAGAACACTTCCTCCAGGAATTTGTCATTATATTAAACTGTCAGAATAAGGATAGGAATTACAGTCCAATGGAAGAAAACAATGTTGCCAGTTTTAAATGTGTAATTTATATTATGTATATGTATTATTTCAACTGAATGTGTATTATCCTGGCAAAAAGTGGATTTGCCTTTTAAAAAGACCTTTCCTTTTTAAGATCTTAGACTTTTTAAATTAATTTTTCAAGTGAGGTATATAGCTTTTTCTATTGTGTTTCCTTTGTTAATTACATGATTTTCAGTTTAAAATGTAAAAACCTTAACTCTTTCCCCCTACCCCCCACAGCAGTGGCCAGTAACCTTGGTGATAGTGGAAGCTCTGGGCTCATCACATCTGAAAGTCCTGTTATCTCTGAACATACCTTAAAAGAAGATCATGAACTAGAAATTGATGTACTAAAAAAGAGTGTTGACATACCAGAAGAGAAGCTACCAATTCCTGACAGTTCTCCTGATACTCAAGAAATTCATGTAAAAAAAATTAACTTTTCACTTTTTTTGTCAGTCTTTTAGTTTTGGTTTAGTTAGGTTTCAAGATATGATAGTTCAAATTTAATGTATTCATTTAGTTGACTGCTGTATTAAAATCTAAAAATTTGTGCTAATTAAATACATTAATATTTTGCAGAATAAAAGAACACGTCCTTAAAGAAATTGGTTTTCATGAAAACCAATTTTCTGTTAAAAAAAGTCATGATTTAATTTTTACTTATATGCTTCAAATGAAAGGCTTTTTTAGCCAGAAGAAAACATACAATGGCTACTCCAGAGACAATAAGACTATTGAGAAGCCTATATATGAAAATGAATAGATACAATTAAACAGGATACCCCTACCCCTACCTTAAGCATATTTTGTAAGGATGATATTTACCTGGGTGATATTCAATTTCTGAACAACTCCAAAAAGCATTTTTTATACTTAATATGTTTTATGGTTTTTCTGTGATTTGACCAAATTTTTATATGATAAGAGGAAAAACTCAAAATTATGTATAGAAATGTGTATGGAGTTTGGGGAGTACATTAAAATGTTATGAGTATCTATATTTATCTTCATGAGTGCTGTGAAATAGATGGCTAAAGTCCCTATTCCTTTAGTTGTGAAACAATAAAAATGTGGGCATGGTGTAAATGGGAATCCTCACTTATAGGCTATTTCCAATCTCATCTCAATGTTTGGGGAATGGGAAAATGTCATTGTCTAGGTGGGTGGTAATGTTCTACCTTCTTGGTCAGGAGATCTCTCTGTTACTCTCTACCTCCTCCTTTTTCTCCCCTTCCCTTACCAAAAGGTAAATGCAAGGACCATTCCTTCTTCCACCAAACCCTTGCAGGAGAGGTACTGAACTTGAAAGCCTTAGGAATTTCATGGTTTATGCAGCCCCAGCAAAGGGAAGAGGATTGAGTCTAGCCCAAGGGAGCTTATGTAGGTGAATTGTTCTTCAACCTTATGGGGATCATGCTGTTTAGAAAAGTGTGGATAGTTAGGTAATTTGGGGATTTTCATTAAAATATAGTTTGGGGGTTATTTTTCTCCAGTTAAGTTTTCTGTTGAGTAAGAGTAGAAAAAATCCTTAATTTTCATAATAGTCTCATAATAATTTTCAATTTTTTGTTTATACTGTCATAGCTAGGGAAATGTGGAATTTCTAGTTTAATTACAGTCATAGTCTCTGAATATAGTTGTTTTTGACTGAATTCTCATTTAGGCCTGAATTTTTAAATGAATATATATAAAGTAAACCTTATAGTATGTGCCAAATATCAAATGTAGCATTATTTTGAAAAAATGCACACACCAAAAATAAATGGTCATTAAAAACCTTCGTGCTTTAGGCTAAAATAGATTTTTAAATTTTTTAACTGGTCTCTTATCTTTAATTCATTTTAGGTAATTGGACATGAAAAGCTTGAAGTTCAAAATTCAGGAGAAGAGGCCAGAAATCTTTCATTTAACGAGTTATATCCCTCAGGAACTCTTAAGCTTCAATATAATTTTGATACTATTGAGCAACAGTTTTGTGACTTACCTGATAATAAAGACTCTGCTGAATGTGACATTGCTGAAGTAGATGGGGAACTTTTTGTGGCCCAGAGCAACTTTACCTTGATATTGGAAGGTGAAGAAGGAGAAGTTGAGACAGGTGATTCTGCAACACCTAATGTGTTACCTAAAGCAGCTAACACAGCATCCAAGGAAAAACTTGTATACAGTGTGGAACATGATGATCATGGACATGTTGCAGATATTCCATCTATCATAACTAGTGATCAAGAATCCCAAAAGGTAGAGACTTTACCATATGTGCCTGAACCCATTAAAGTAGCAATTGCAGAAAATTTATTAGGTGTGATTAAAGATACGAGAAGTAAAGAAATTACTTCAGATGTAATGGAACAGTCTGTTCATGAAAGCATACCTTTAATAAGCCAGAAGGTAATGTGTTCTACCAAATTAGTCAAACCTGTGATAAAGACTTTTCAGGAAACAAGTACCATGACTATAAATGTTAGCCAGGGTGATGACATGGTTTCCTCTAGAACACGCATGAGAAAGAGTGTCCAAAACCTGAGTATCACTACAGCAGGGCAGGAGTCAGCAGATTTTGCTACTCCCAAGATGCTGGGGCCACAATCTATAAAGAAAACTAGAAAAGCAAAAGAAATTTCTGAGGTTTCTGAAAGTGCCTATTCTGATATCAAAGGAAAATCTCAGAATCAGCAAATACCTCAAAATTCTATTATTTCTAGGAGAGGAAGGAAGAAAAAAGAAACTAATCAAGATACATTAGATAGTATTGATTCAGTGGAACAAGAATTGCAGGTTACTTCAGGTAGGGAACTAAAAAGGTTAAAGTCACCTCAGCTTTTGGAACCAGCAACTGAAGAAATTTCTTTTAGAAAAGAAGTTAAGCTTTCATCTGTTACAAAAAGGACTCTTAGAAAAACTAAAAAATCTATAGAAAATCAGGAAAGTGTTGAAATTAATGTTAGTAAAATAGCAACTCCTAGCAAGACTGTCAAGAAAAAGCTGAGAAATGCTGATACAGAAGCCTCTGAAAATATGCAAGAGGGGAAATCCAATGACCAACTGCCTATTAAACGTAGTAGAAGGATCAGAGAGAAAGAAGTTACTATGTCAGATATGATAGAAGAGTCTAAACTTGATTCCTCCCAGTTGATTCTTCAAGCAGAATTTGATTTGCCTGCCACAACTAGGAAACGTGGTAGACCAAGGAAAATAAATCCATCAGAAAATGTTGGATCTAAGACTGTTAAGGAAGAGAGAAGTCCCAAGAAGAGAGTTCTTAGCATCCGAAGATCTTCAAGGAATGCCTCAGCTAGAAATGAAAATATTGATGTTGGAAAACCAGTTTTAGAAAAAACCATTCTAGTGCCAAATGAGGAACTTGTTTTGGTGACAAGCTCTAAGAAAAAACTTACCAAGAAGACTGAAAATCAATGTCAGAAAAGTTCATTACACTCTGTATCAGATGAAATGACACAGGAGCAACCAAATAACCAAGAAGAAAGATTACTTGCCACCTCAACTTTTGCTAAATCTTCTCGTAGTACAAGGACCAGGTCTAGCAAGGCCATCTTGTTACCAGATCTTTCTGAACCAAAAAATGAGCCTTTATTTTCTCCTCCTGCAGCAGAGGTACCAAGGAAAGTGAAAGGTACTTTTATTTTTATTCATATTTTACATATGCAGAATCTTCAACCTAAAATTTGTTTAAAAGCACTATGTGGTTTGATTTGGCTTAAAGCAAAGATTTCATGTTTCCAAATTTGTTTTGAAATTTCAAGGATTCTATATGATTTAGTATGCCTTTTTCTTTTTTTCCTTTCTTTTTTTAATCCTATAATTTACCTGACAATAGTGTTTTTCTTTCTTTTTGGCGGGGGAGGGGTGGTACTAGGGATTAAACCCAGGGACATTTAACCCACCAAGCCACATCTCCAGGCCTTTTTAATATTTACTAGCAACAGGATCTGGCTGAGTTGCTTAGGGACTTGCTAAATTGCTGAGGCTCACTGGCATTACAGGTGTGCACCTCCGTACCCAGCTCATAGTGTTTATTTCTTCAAAATAGCATTAGAATAGTGTTTATTTCTTCGAAATAGCATTAGAATAATGTTTCTCTTTATTCTGTCCTTATATCCTAATGACTTAATTTTGATTTCTCTCCAAATAGAATCAGCTCTTTAAATTGAAGAACTGTGGCCATTGGCTTATGTCCCAATGATATCCACAAACACTATCCCCCTCCCCACCCCAGGTACTGGGTATCAAACCCAGGACCTTGCACATGATAGGCAAGTGGTTTACCATTATACTACATTCCCAGCCCTTTTTATATCTCCAATATTCACTATGCTGATGAAACTTTTTAAAATGCATTGTAATTTTGCAGTCACATATCCATCACAAGCCCAGGAAAGCAACTTTCCCATATAATTGACAATTTGTCCTCAAAATGATTTGTAGCCAGGCATAGTGGTGCATACCTATAATCTCAGTGGCTCGGGAGCTTGAGGCAGGAAGAACTAGAGTTCAAAGCCAGCCTCAGCAAAAGTGAGTGCTACTCAGTGAGACCCTGTTTCTAAATAAAAATACAAAATAGGGCTGGGATGTGGCTCAGTGATTTGAGTGCCCCCAAGTTCAGACCCCAGTACCCCAAAAATAGATTAGAATAGATTGGATTAGATTAGATAGAAAGAAAGAAAGAAAAATAGTATAGTCTGATCTATGAGAATACGTGGAAGGAACAGTAGATAAAGGCTGAATATTTTTGTACATGATATTAAACTTTGTTTCCTTACTGCTTTGAAGTAGTTGGGGAAAGTTTCTGAGAAGATGATTCCAGAAGCAGAAATGATTAAAACTAACAGATTGGGACTGGGGTTGGGCTGGGCTGTAGCTTAGTGGCAGAGCACTTGTCTAGCATGTGTGAGGCACTGGGTTTGATCCTGCTATCCATCTACAACTAAAAAAAAAAAATCTTTTTAATTAAAAAACTAATGGATTATACAATTTTGTACCTGCCTTTTATGTCATATTTTTATTATAACATTATTTAGTTTGATTCTTTAAATACTTGTAAACAATTAAAGGTAAACATTTGTTTTACCTAAATGATACTGAGATTCTCCCCATACCCTATCCCTCATGATTTCTCTTGTCCTAACTTGGTCATTAAGGGGTACCTACCCTGTGTTCTCTATTTTGGGATGTTTGCATCTTTGTAATGTGCATCATTTGTTCTAAGCTTCTTGTTGGATACATACAGATACATTTTTCCCCCCAACTTTTCTTTAGCTGCAAAAATAGAGGCTCCTGCACAGTTGAAAGAATTAGTTTCAGACTTATCTTCTCAGTTTGTATTCTCACCTCCTGCTTTGAGGACCAGACGAAAGAATACATCCAGTGCATCCAAGCTTGTAGATGAACTGGTAAGGAATATAGGATTTTGTGTGTACTTTTTATTTTTAAAATATTTCCTGAATAATCTTTAAAGGTAGCAGCCATTTTTGGTAAAAACCCCAAACCATCATGTCTCTACTCTTGAAGATCCTACTTTTAAGACAGATCTTTGATGTTGCTGATAATATAGTATTTACTGGCAGCTGTAATTTAAATTACCTTTTGGGAGGTAATCAGAATTATTTGGGTTTGTTTATCTATGATATAGGTCCTTGAGCCCCTAATGTGACATTAAAGAATTTATTTCAGAGTTAATTCAATGGCATAGTTACACATTACCCTAGAGTGGAAATTCTTTAGGAATTGTGAGTCCTTTATATATATGAATGTTAATTTATAGACATTTATTGAATTATCTGCCATTAATTGGTTATTACACAAAAATAACTCAGCTCACAGTTGAATGAAATATACAGTTTAATTGAAGAGGCAAAAACAACAGGTATTTCATTGCTTGATCAGAATCATTTATGCAGGGCTGGGATTGTGGCTCAGCGGTAGAGTGCTCGCCTATCACGTGCGAAGCCCTGTGTTCAATCCTCAGCACCACATAGATAGATAGATGAATAGATAGATAGATAGATATTGTGTCCAACTAAAAAATAAATATTAAAAAAAAAAAAGAATCATTTATACCCAAGTACCTCTGTAGACTGAGGGCAGAAGAGACAGGCATTCCTGGACCAAGAAGACAGAAGATGTACAGAATGCATGGCAGGGGTGGGTAGGCTGGGAACATTCGTTCACAATAGTCATGTTTGTATATTAGATCATTTTTGTGAAAGATGAATTCTAGGCAGGAAAAAAAAAAATTGTTGGCAGCCTAATCCCTAAAAGATGAAGATCCTGGATTTGGGGACCTAAGCAGTAGGAAGAGCAATTGTCAGTTTCCACTGGAAATAGAAACATTGAAAATAAAAAAGAAAACTTGGAGCATAGTTGACTTGGGAGTGAGGAATAAAGAGCAGCAATCTTAGCCAGAGTTTCTACTGAAGAACAGAAGGAGTCAGTTTTGGACTGGATAAGTTTGAATTTATTTGCAGTGTTTGGCTATATTCTTTGACTCTTTGATAAAAAACTGTTTAGATTTCAAATGTTTAATTACTTAGGATTTATCTCTGTAAAATTTCGACCCATAGGAAGATGATACTAAATCAGGAGAAACTATGGTAGAGCAAAAAGTGAAAAGAATCAGGATTGCAAAAACAAAACAAGCAAGCAAGTAAGTATGACTTTCCATTCTATAATATCTAACCATTTGTTTCTTCAAGTTACAGCTAAGAAAAGTCTTATTTAAAAAGGGAAATTATGGCTGGAATACTTGCCTAGCATGTTGTAAGGCCCTCAATCCTTAGCACCATATAAATAAATAAAGGTATTGTGTCCATCTACAACTAAAAAAAAAATCTTAAAAATAAATAAAAACTAAAAGGGAAATTATGACTGGGGAATGTAGCTCAGTGGTAGAGCACTAATGGACACAATGCCCTGGATTTGATTCCCAACATGGCAAAAAAGGCAAATTCTTATGGTCATTTCTAGCATCGACTGATTTTGCTGTTGAACAAGTGATCTCTATATAGCCACCACAAAAGTCTTCACACTTTTTAAAGAAGGGTGATGGGGCTGAGGTTGTGGCCCAGAGGAAAAGCATTTGCCTAGTATGCGTGAGGCACTGGATTCAATCCTCAGCACCATATAAAAATAAGATATTGTGTATACCTTTAACTAAAAAAATAATAAATATTTTTAAAAAAATAATAAAGGTGATGGAGGTAGTTTAGTTCTCAGTTGTTCTTCCTTTTTGTAGTGGATTGGGAAGGAATTGGGATGGTTCACCTTTCCACTAGTAAAGATATTTTTAGTATTAGTAAATAATTGTAAACGTTTAAATCCTGCCATTATTTCACTACATCTGTGGGGAAATTACTCCATTTCAGATTCATTAAAGGTGTCAATTCATTTTCTTTCAAAACTGATTTAATGAGACTCTTGACTATAATTAATAACACTATTTACTTATAAATTTGCTTTGAACATACTTGACAAACTCCTTCATGTTTGAAATTATACATACATTTGCCAGTTGCTGGTGTTTAAGAACTGCTTTCTCTCATAGGCTGTCTGGGCCTGCTAGGCCCTCATCCTACAGGTGACTTCTAAGACTTGGTTCACTTATCCTTGTAACCCAGCAGTATTTATTAATACATGTGAAACAATTAAGGAAAAATTTAGCAGTGATTGTTTTAAAATATCCATATCAGAAAATAAAAGTACAACCTTAACTCTGCCTCTAATTATCTTACATGACTTTTAAAGCTGTACTTCACTTTCTCTTGAATCCATTACCTCTCTTGGAAAATGAAAGCATTTGGTTAGCTATCTTTGAGTGATGAAAAACCAGTTATTTTTGTTACTTCATGCATTTATTCTTAATTGATTCTTTCTTTCAGAAATACAGAAGAAGAAAGTTCTTGGTCACCTCCTCCAGTAAAAATTAGGCTGATTTCTCCTTTGGCAAGCCCAATTGAAGAAGTAAAGAGCAAATCAAGAAAAACTGCAGAAGTTAAAGGAAAAACTCTTGGAAGGGGCAGAAAGAAACCATCCTCCTTTCCAAAGCAAGTTTTACGCAGGAAAATGCTATAATTTTTTTCCAAGATTCTAATGTACACCTGTTTGTAAAGTCATCAAAATTGTGTGGATTATTAAAAATTATCCAATTTGGAAGAAAATAATTTATATAAACTATTGTAAATTTTTGTAAATAGAATGTCTTCAGTAAGTAAAGTAACTCCATACGGAGTGTGATTCTTTTAGTTCAGGTGTTTTTTCTATTTTATATTAAGACTTCATACATTTATATAATATGTAAATATGGCTTCTTATTGGAATGTTAAATAAAATGTATACTTAACAGTAGTTTGTGTCTGTTAGATTTTTGAAAGGGAATTTCTGTCTTAATGATTTTTATATGCTAGTAGGCATTTGTCCCATTTTTCTCTCTATAGTTAAAATACTAGACCAATCTTAAAATGAGGGTGATTGAACTATTATTTTTTAAAGTTGTTATTTTATAACTTATGCACTTTGATTTTGTGATTAAGATTTCTAATCATAATGTGTACTTTTATTTGGTTTTGCCTGTTACTATGCTGAAATTGAATTATGGGCATGTAATTTTGCTGCCTTTTTGTAGTTTCACAAATTTTGTGTAATCTACCTACCTCAAATGAGTAGTTTTCCAAGTAATGCATTGTGGTTAACTATAATATTGGCATTTCTTGTTCAGCAAGCTTAAGGCTATTTATCTTTAATGTCTCTTAATTCAGAGACTTATTACCCAGGTTAGATTGACCGGTTCACTGCTTATTAGCAACCTCATGAAAAGATTTGAGAAGAAAATGTAAAATAAATCTGTTTTACCAATATTCAGTACACCTTGTGTGTGCCTAATATTGATAATGGGAGAAGTTTGGATAAATTTTATAATATTCTTGCTATAAAGAAACTTACTGAATCACAGAATTCCCTTAATATTCAGGATTTAAAACTGGCAAATTAATTATCATAGGACCTCAGGCACAGATTGAGAATGGGAAGAGATGAGTAGATAAAGAACAAGAAAAAAATGAAAGCACCCCTTTTTCTGCAGTAAGACTTTGTGCAATGAAGTAATGATACTTGATGCAGGCCATAAATTTCATCAATAAATAAGTGTTGTAAAATAATTTATACTAGGTAATTGATAGTGTGTAATGAATGGACCATTAATAATTGATGATCTGGAAACAAACTGCCTTTGTCAGCTAAGCTTTTAATGTTTTAGTATGAAGCATAGCAGTGTGGCTTTCTACATTATTTTTCTACCAAATAACAGTATGGACAATGAGAAAATGATGAAAATGCCTCTGCCAAGTAGCGACCGTGTGATAGTAGCAGTACGAGTGCGGCCATTTAGTCAGGTTAGTGGTAAATGTCACATTGCCTTTTTGAAAATTTAACTGATTTTGATTTTATTAATTTTTTAATGATAATTATAAAACTTATATTTAAGCTGCTTGTCATTTATGGAATATTAAACTTATTTAAATGAATTTGTTAATAAAGATCTAAATATGATTTAGTAAGCACTTAATTTTATTCCTTTGCACAAGTAGCACAATAAAAAAATTGATAAAAAGATATACTGTCAAGGTAATATTTTTTAAACCAATGCAATTTGGTAAACATAACCATATTATACTGTTTTTAATAGATGTACTCCCCCCATAAAAGAAGATTTTACACAAATTGCCAATTCTAAATGAACTCTGTTATAATGAATTTATGCATAAATGTATTTTTATATTGCTTTTCACCAAAACACTGCTAACGACATTTTTAGGATAGTTCATCAGTTATACTCTATAGAAACCATATATAGCAACCATATATCTGTATCAATGCATTGGTTAAATTCTAAGGTAATTCTGAACTGACCCACTCGGTAAACTTTTTAATCAGCTGCTGAGGATCAAACACCACTAGAAACTGAGAACACAAAGGAAAATCCTTTATTCTCTAGCAGCTTTCAGTTTAAGTCTAATATAAGTAAATTTACTAAATAATCTGATTCAGTAAGATACTTATTGTCATAATAGTAAAGAAATAATATACCCAGAAAAAGGTTAGGTCTAGCGAATTTTGCCTGGACAGATCTTAAAAGGCTTCCTAGATATTGAGTAGAAACATTTGAGATGACTATAAAGAATAAATAAAATTTGGACACAGACAGTGATAGAACACACAAAGGCTTTACAGAAACTTTCTGATGGGGATACTATGTCATGCTTACCTTTGATGTGATGGGGTCTTGCCCACTTCTATAACTTAACTTTACATTCATCCATGTTGCAGAAAATATTTCAGTAGCCAAGCAGTGATATAATCAGATGACATTAAGTGTAACAACTATTTACAGCTTCTGAAGTAGCATGGTTTCTTGACAACTGATCAAACCATGCCAAAGAATTAATGACCAGTAAATTTAAATGCCATTCCTTTTCCCCCAGAAGGGAGGGGGGGCATTTTTCTAAGCTACTTAAAGCAATTCTGAAGGCACTTTTCTCACTGGCCTCTAATACTGCTACAGTAACCACTTGGAGGTTTTAAATAACTAATGAAAAGGATTTGTAGGAGAGGGAGTAGGTAAGTCTCACACTTGAACAACTGCAATACCTCCTACATGATCTTGGGGCTCCCAGGTTGTTCTTTACCTAGCAATAAGAAAATCTGAAAGTCAGTGTCTTGTACCTCCTTGCTCAAAACTTTCCAGTTATGTAAAAATTCCATTTTACAGTTTATAAGGCCTGGTGACATATACTGCCCAACTTTAATTCCCTATCTAGTCTTCATTAGGAAATCAGAGAACCAACTTCGAGATGCCATCTTTTAAACTCTTATTGAGTAATGCAATTTGCTCTGGCAATTCAAGATTTTTAGTATAGTCAGATAATATGCAACCATCACTACAGTTTTAGAACATTTCATCGCCTATACTAAAGGTTCTTTTTGGAGAACCCATAAATATTCTATTTCCCCACCCATAAACAACTACTAATCTACTCTTTCTGTCAATTTCTTTCTTTTTTCCTTTTTTTTTTTTTTTTTTTTTTTGGTACTGGGGATTGAATTCAGGGGCACTCCACCACTGAGCCACATCCCCAGCCCTATTTTGTATTTAGAGACAGGGTCTCATTGAGTTGCCTAGCGCCTCACCATTGCTGAGGCTGGTTTTGAACTCCTGATCCTCCTGCCTCAGCCTCCCAAGCCGCTGGGATTACAGGTGTGTGCCAGCCACACCCAGCCTCTGTCAATTTCTTTGTGCTGGATATTTTTGTGACTGGATGCCTCACTTTTGAGATGAGGTCTTGCTAAGTTGCACAGACTGATCTGATTTCAGCCTCCTGTAGAGCTGGAAATAAAGGTGTGGGCTACCATACCCAGCTCAAATTTACATTCTTTATAAAAACAATGTTTTGTCAAAGATTTTGCTTATCCATTTTATCAGTTGATACACTGAATTATTTTCACCTTTTGGCTATTGTAAATAGTCCTCTAAGGAATCTTTCAGTAACTTTTGTGGATGTGTGTTTTCATTTCTCTTGGTTTTATACCTAGGTATGGAATTGCTGTGCCATCTCGTAATGTTTAATCAATGCCTGGTTGTTTTCCAAAGCAGCTGCATCCTTTTACATTCCCACCAGTTGTGCATGAGGGTTCCATTTCTTCACCTTTTTGCCATTACTTGGTATCTTTTTGATTATATTCATCCAAGTCAATGTGAAATGGCATGTATTCCATGATTTTTATTTGTATTTCCCTAGTGACCAATTATGTCAAGCATTTTTTCTATGTGTTTAATGCCTATTTATCATTCTTGGAAAAATTGTCTATTCAGAGAGACTTTGCTCATTTTTTATTGGATTATCTATTTTCATTCACTTATTTATTCATTAACTCATTCAGACAGGACTGTGTTGCCCGCTATGCTGGGCTCACATGATCCTCCTGCCTGAACCTTCTGAGTAGCTGGGAAAATAAGGACATGCTCCCACACCTGGCTCTCTTATGAACTGACCTTTATAGATTCTGGATGCATTTCTTTATCAGATAGATGATTTGTTGTATTTTTATTTTTCCCACATTTTTGGTGTTGCCCATGGAAGCAAAAGCTTTACTGGTACTAAGAATTGAACCACTAGGATACATTGCCACTGTTATTTTTTATTTTGAAACCATCTTGATAAAGTTGCTAAGGCTTGGCCTTGAACTTGTGATCTTCTTATCTCACTATCTCCCAAGTAGCTGGGATTACAGGTCTGCACCACTGGGAGAAACAATTTTGACAAGGTTCAATTTATTTTAGTGTTTGTGTTTTGTTGGACTTTACAGATCCTTTGCCCATTCCAAGGTCATGAAAATTTGCTTTCTTTGATCCATTAGGGGATAATTTTTATATATGGTTCAAGTTCATTCTTTTGCACATGAATGTCTAGTTCTGGCACTATGTCTTGAAAAGGCTATCTATCACTATTGGATGGTTTGGATAGCCTTGTTGAAAATTAACTGGCTTTATTTCTGGACTTATTATTCTAGGAAAAGCCTGTCCCAGTGTGTGAGAACCATCTATAAGGTGCCATTAGACCCAAGGAAAGGGCAGATCCCTAGATCCTTATTGCACAGAGTGAAATGTATGGTCCTGGGCAGCAATAAGACTAGTGGATCCTCTGATTTGGATCAGAGAAAAGTGTTTGTGAAGTGGTCAAGACAAACATGACTTCCTCTGAGTTGGAAGTCCCTGGTCTATCTTAAGCTAATATCAAAAACCTTACAATCTCATTCCCCTGCTCCCCACCTTTCCTCAATGTGCCCTGAGCCTTCAGTTATTAAGGCATTTACCCAGCATGTAAGCAGAGTCCACAGAAATTGTAGAGGCACATGCACAAAAAGACAATACTTACACAAATGATTATTTTTTCCACCATGAGCCCCAAGAACTAACCAGTAGCCTAGTATGTATCCTAAGGACAGGATCGACTTGGGTTTTCATGTGACATGAGGTGTGTGACAGACAGGGTGTACAGGTTTTGTCTTGATAATAGCATGCATTCCAGGGGAAACAAGACTATGGACAAAAAAAAAAATGTTCACTTTGTATTTGGCAAGGGTAAATCTGCACTGTCCATCAAGACAATCCTAGTGGCATCATTTCTATTAGGCAACAGAGCAGCAGGCAGCAGCTGGGGCTGGTGTGGTGAAACCAGGTGCTGGCCAACAGGACAAGGTCTGTGAGTGATCCTTAAAACTAAGGGCAAAAGGGTACACCAGACAAGGAGGCCAACTCAAGAACCAATTCAGGACATAAATCTGACTCTAGTCAGAGAGTCCAAAAGGATCAACAGGGATCTAGTTGGGAGGGCCAGATATCCTTCACACTGTGGTCAGAAATAACTGACCAATGTAGGGGAGGTCAAACCACTTGTGTCTCCCACTTGTTCCCTCCCCCAGATTTAATGGTTACAGTCTACAAAATGGAAGTGTTTTCTGTCAACTGGCAGTATCACATCTGGATGTACAACTTGGACATGGGTGGTTTGAGGACAGGGTATGGAGCTTTTAGGTGCTAATGAGCAGCAGGAATGCCAGCTGTATAGGCATTAAAACTTATTAACGCTTCTCCAAGGACTTTAGCAAGCAAGGTGACTTTGCCTAATATGGTCCATATCTTATTTTAACAAGCCATTTCTTCTTTCCAACCAACCTTACTGCCTGAGTGTTTTATGGCAGATGGCAGTATCATGACACATCAGTATGTTTGGGCCAAATCCTGGACAGCATGTCCTCCAAAATGGGTGGCCTAGTCACTGTCAATGCAGTGCAGGTGTCTATATCACACATCAATTCTAAAGCTCTGTGTCAGAGATAATGGCAGTCTGGCTAAATCTTTTGCTAGGAGAGGCTTTATATAATGTCTGTGGCTGTGTCTACATAGGTTAAGGCACAGTTCTAGCCTTTACTATTTGGCAAAGGGCCAATATAATCAAACTGCTCATGGGTTAGACAGCTCAGTGGGTCAAATCCATGGTGCCAGAGGTATAATCACACCAAAATGGCAGCCACAAGTCACTATATTTTACGGGCAATCTTACCCCCATAGCTGTGTTCCATCCAATTGTAGCACTTTGATTGAACCCAGGGACACTTTACCACTGGGCTACTTCCCCAGTCCTTTCTACTTTTTATACTGAGAACAGGGTGTTGCTAAGTTGCTGAGGGTCTCACTAAGTTGCTGAGGCTGGCCTTGAACTTGTGATCCTCTTGACTCTGCCTCCCAGGTTGCTGGGATTACAGGTGTGTGCTGCTGAACCCAACTCAGCCTACACCATTAAAACATTTACCTCCCTATTTCCAGAAGTGCCAGTCTTGATGTGAGCACATGATATACAGTTTTGCTGAAGTGGGATCATAGTGGTTACAAAATGGTTTTGTTTAGGATATTCTGAGAAGCGAACTTCTGAAAACTAACCAAGTTGTGCCCTGATTCGTGTGGCTCATAGCTCCCCAGGGAGGCTTTCCCAATATAGGCCATTTGTCATTGTGACACCCATATGTAAGGAAAGCCTCAGGGACAGCAAGAGATAGAAATGTGTTAGGCAGACAGTATTAAGTTCCCGTTCTTATATGTTTACAAATGGGGTAGACCATTGGGGCCTGAAGGTATGCACGGGAACCATGAGGCAATATAGCACATAATCAATACCCTGATTAGACAATGCTGCATGAACACCAGGTCCCCTGGTGTGACTGGACTGAAAAAAACCCTGCTGTTTAAAATCTCTAACGTATAGTCTTCAAGACCACCTAATTCCCCTCTAAAATTATCATATAAATCCCCAGACAATAACCACCCATTGGCAATCCTCTTTGGGACTTGTCTCCCGAGGGATCTCTGCTTTCTTTCTATTGCTTTAATAAATCCTGTTACTTCACTCACCCTTTATGTCTGTGGAGCTCATTCTTTAAATTCACAGGACAAAGAACATCAGTAACATTCAGTACGAATCACCAGCAGCCTTGGCTCAGTTGCTACGAGCCGAGAGCTCAGCCCATTGGCTGCTGTGATTCTGTATTAACACTCAAACCAGCATCCATAGCAGGTTACACCTGCAGCAGTCCAGATACATGGCCTCCCGCTGCAGGATCCATCTGTACAGCAAGCATTTTTGGATATGGGCCATCCCCTACTGAAGAGATCATATGCATTGGGTGGCCACCTAGAGTGGGGAGGTGGTTTCAAAATAACTGAGCCTGATGCTATCCACCACTAAAGAGTTCATAAGCTTTTGGAGAGGACACTGTGATGAGGATACACATGCCACTTATTTAGAGATCTGTGCTATAACAGGTTGAGGCTTATTTTAAAAGGCCATCCATCCACCTTTATAGGTAGGACAGTTCTCACTGTGACTGGTAGAGTCTTGGTCAGTGGCCCCACCTGTAGTAAGTCTCTGTATACACTGCTAGAAATTGCTTTTCTAATGAGGGATACCTAGTTTCAGCTCCCTTCCAGAGCTGTGACCAAAAATCTTGTGTCCTTGTTATTCTTTTCAGAGACCTTAACTCCAGCCATCTGCTGAGTAGATGACATCTAATTGCCTTGACATGCCTGATAGAGTGTGCCTGGGCTGTCCAAGTCTTTGCTTTCACAAGTGCCTCTCGCTGAGAGCATCCCAATCCCTCCTGTGTGGCTCCCTTCTTAACCCACTGGTGCAGGGAGTGTGGGCATCCAGTTAGATGAGTAATGAAAGCTTCCAGTAACTCAGGAGTCCCACAAAAGCCTCTACATCCCTTCCCATATGCGGAATTGGAAGGTTTGCACGTTATCTTCTACCATGCCCCAAATCAAATGAGTCTTATCCTACCTGACCACCCCCAGGAACTTCTCGGACAGTTCAGGGCCCTAAATCTGGTTGGGTTGACAAACCACCCCTCATATGGAGATGAGTACAGGTGTTATACTCTGTCCTCTAAGAGATTTTAATCTTCACCATTAGCATGATATTATCAATAAAATGGAAGCAGGCACTATCAGCAGGGAATGAGAACAGAGAGACCCTGAATCACCACATCATAACAAATAGTTGACCATGTGGAATGTCCATTGTCTTCCTCCCAAGGGAAGACAAATTGGCTCTGGCATCAGATTGTAAAGGAATGCTGGAAAAGGCATTAGCTAAGTCCGGGACAGCATGTGCAGAACTAAGAAACAGTGATTTTTTTTTTCCCAGTACCTGAGTAACATTAGGTGTTGGCGGCCTCTTTGAACAGGAGCTGAGCACGCCCCCTTTGCCTTGAGTAATGAAGGTTATTGAACTGGCATCGCATACAGTGAGAAGCAAGTGGGCCTTACCTTCACTGGGCAAGGAAGTGCAGCTCTGGGAGTAGACGTCACCCAACGAGACTGGGCTACACCCTCCTATTTCTTGAAACATAACCCCTTGCCTTATTTGGGTGGAATATTCTATCAAATGTCTTTTCCCCAATAAATACAAGGGTTTGGGGCATTCTCTCTCTTGCCTCCTTTGCTCCTCTTGCCCTCCAGCACAGGAGCTGACCCCTGAAGTCTCAGAACTGTCCCCAACCCTGAAAAAGGTATTTTGTGTTTGTGTGGTCTTTTCATTGCCAGCCCAACTCATGCGGAGTGACCCTGATTCCATCGCCCGCATGGGACGTGGGTGACAATTAGGCACAGATAGGAAACAGACTTTATTGAATTCACTACAGTTGACAGTCTTTCTTCAAGTCCCATCTGTCTCTCCCACCCAGACAGGGTTAATCTCAGCATATCCACATGGCAGCTTGTATGGCCTTGTGTTGACAAGGGGTGGGAAAGCTCAATATTGCTTTTACTACTCAACCAAGATAACTAGAAAGCAGATGTGGCATGATTAACTTCATGCCAGCACCCTAAAAAAAAAAAAAGTTAAACGTGGGGCTGGGGTTGTGGCTCAGTGGTAGAGTGTTTGCCTCGCATGTGTGAGGCACTGGGTTCAATCCTCAGCACCACATAAAAATAAATAAATATATTGTGTCTGTCTACAACTTAAAACAATATTTTTTAAAAAGAAAAAGATAAACATATGTCTTAGTTCCTACACAGAAATATATCTGCAACATCTTTTTTAATAGAATGTCCACCCCTAAAATGTTTGGGGGAAACAGGGAGATCAGTACCAAAATGGAATAGCAGGAACCCTCGTACTTTCTAGATGCAACAATATGTGTTTTACTCAGTTGGTCTTACCCCAGATTCATCAATAGCTTTTTCCAACCCAAAAGCATTCTGGCTTTCTATGGACTTGTTTATAATGTTCCCAGAGGACCAGTAAGTAGTGGGTTCCACATAAAACCTCTGGTTACCCTTCATATCCTGGTGTAGGGGACAGATGAGGCAAGGCACCAAAAATATCAGGAAACAGTTTTATTTGGCTCCAGCCAGATTCAGAGGGCACAGCTTTTGCTGTAATCAATTAATCCCCCTGAACCCAAGTTCAGGTGGTTTCAGAACTTTATACCCAGCATGTAAGGGGAGGGGCTCAGAAGTTCACAGTCTGCAGAAGTTCACATAAAAGCAGCTTTTTCTTTCACTGTTCTTGGCAAGTTAACTCTTCAAGGACAACACCTGAGAAGGGGAGAGCTTCTTCTCCCCATTCTTTCCACCCTGCCAGCTGTTACCATGGAGCCCAAGTGGTAACTTCTCTTAGAAATGTAGACATCTCTGTGAAGCCCAGCTCAAGGCCAGAGGACTTGTTAAAGAATCTGCTTTTTTTTTTTTTTTTAATCACATTTTGCATTTGCTAACACACTTCTACAAACTACTATACTGGGTAAATGTTTGTGAAAAACTAGTAAAGGGGCTAAAGGGGCATTCAGCACCTGGAGTGCTGATTTCTTCCAGACCAGTGACCAAGTAAAATAGAGCAACAGGAAAATAGGAAGTTTACCTACATTGAACTCTTTTGTAGAGACTTTTGCTGATAGTCCCAAAATCAATTAGGGTGAAGATTTCTGGAGAAGTTTAGTTGATATTTTCTGTGGAGGAGGGGGTGTCACTATAATCCCTCACTCTGGGGAAAAACGTGGCCCCACTCCTAATGACGAAAAGTTCAAAGCCAGCCTCAGCAACTTAGTAAGGCCCTAAGGAATTTATCAAGATCCTGTCCCAAAATAAAAAATTAAAAGGGTGTGGTGCAGTGACACATGCCTGTAATTCCAGTGGCTTGGGAAGCTGAGGCAGGAGGATTGCAAGTTTAAAGCCAGCCTCAGCAAAAGCAAGGTGCTAAGCAACTCGGTGAGACCCTGTCTCTAAATAAAATATAAAATAGGGCTGGGGATGTGGGTCAGTGATGAGTGTCCCTGAGTTCAGTTCAATATGCCTGCACCAAAAAAAAAAAAAAAAAGAAAGAAAAAAAAATGGATAAATAACAGGATGGGTTCCTCCCACTCCCACACTTTATCATTAGGGGTGGATCCCTGGGTTTGGAGCAGCAGTGTGCTGAATGTCACTTATCCCACTTGCAAAGGAAAGGTGACATCTTGCCACTGCCAGTGGATGGTTGCTGATACGGGCTATTTGGTTAGCCAAATAGAAAAGCAAGACTTGTGGATTGGGGGGTAGGGGTTCCACCCTCTATCATTTGAACCTCAGGTCCTTCTTTACTCATTTCTTCCCAGGCATTCCAATTTTTTCATCCCATTCTGATTGCAAGATGATAGCTAACATAGTTCTCCTCCCACCTGCCCAAGCTAGGGTATCTAACTTGGATCCTGATCTTCCATTTTCTCAGCAATCTTAGTATTGGAAAGTGGCAAGCATCTATCATAAAGACCACTCCTTCCTACATAGAATTAGATGGCCTACCTGAGACTTCCCACACAGAAACTTCCTTTTCCTTGACCATTTCCTTAGTCTCCTTCTGGCTTGTCAATTTTTCCAGAAAAATCTAATCCCAATGCATGAGAACTGTCTGCAAGTTCTGTCTCACTGGGAGACCAAAGAAAGAAGATAGATCCAGGATTGCACAGGATGAAATTTATTGATCCAGGGTAGTAGCAAGACCAGGGTGCCCTTCAATTTGGGTCTGAGAAAGGGAGCTATGAAGTAGCTCCTGACCAAAGTGACTTCATCCAAGCTGGGAAGAATGAGATATAACCAGTTTATTTTGAGCTAATGTCAAAGATGGCAGGCACATTCCTGGCCCCAATAGCACCAGACCTGGTCATTAATCTCTGCACATCACTTTAATAGTTTTGTTTATTTACAGAATGCTTGGAAACTTTGTAGGAAAAACCAACTAGGATTACTCAAGGGCAATCATAGCCATTATTATGTCTCAAGATGGCTGTGGTTGTGTCAAGCCAACTCCCCATAATTCTCAATTATATTACATTAATAGAATTACATTATCAATTGTTGTTGTTGTTGTTGAGGTTGTTGTTGTTTTCAGTGCTGTTTACCAAACCCAGTGCCTCACACATACTAAGCAAGCCCTTTACCACCAAGCCACATCCCTAGCCCTATGACATGAGCCTGCATACCTACCCTTGAGCCATTACTGCCTTAATCACTGTTGATTGGTAGTAAGCTGTGACATCAGAAAATGTGAATTCTTTTTCTTCTGTTCAATATTGTGTTAGCTATTCTTGGTCCTTCACAATTCCACATTATTTTATAATCATCTTGTCAATTTTTTCAAAGTTACCAGTTGGAGTTCTGATAGGAATTATAATGAATCTGTACATCAATTTGGTGAGTATTGTTTACAATGTTAAGTCTTCTGATCCATGAACATACCAATGTTGTTTTTTTCCAGTTTGTAGAGCATAAGTTTCTTCCAACAATGCTTTGTAGTTTTCAGAATGTTTTACACTTCTTTTGTTAAACTTATTCCTAAGTATTTTCTTTTGATGATTGTAGAAATGGAAATGTTTTCTTAATTTAATTTTTAGATTGTTTAGAAATACAGTTGATTTTTTTGTGTATGAAATAAGACATTATTATTGTTTTCTTTTTATAGTTGATTTTTGTATATTCATCTTATGTCATGAAACCTTACTGAATTCATTTATTAATTTTAACAGTTTTTTTAAGTGGATTCCTTAGGATTTTCTATCTATGAGATTATGTCTTCTCTAGAAGTTTATTTCTTCCTTTCTTATCTGGAGGACTTTTGTTTCTTTTTATTATCTAATTGCCCTGGCTAGCATCTATAGTATAATGTTGAAAAGTCAAGAATAAAATTCCTTGCTGGGTACAGTGGCACATGTCTATAATCCCAGCCTCTTGGAAGGCTGAGGCAGGAGAATCGAAAGTTTGAGGCCAGCCTCAGCAACTTACCAAGACCCTGTCTCATAACAAAAAATTAAAAGGGTTGGGAGGTAGTTAAATCACACATACCACAGGATGAAACAAAGAATAAAAATCCTTTCTTGTTCCTTATCTGTAAAATGAGTAACGTTTAGTCTTGGCAATTTTGCATGAAGTTAGTGTGAATTTTTCATTGATACCTTTTATCAGATTGAGGAAAGTTCATTTTGTTCTAGTTTGTTGAGCATTTATGTCATGAAAAGGTATTAGACTTTGACAAATTCATCTATTAAGATGATAGGTGACTTTTGCTTTTTATTCTATTGATATTATATATTACATTCAATCATTATTTCAAAACATACTCAGGATTTATTTTAATCAGGGATGATAAAGTGACAGGCACAACTACTTTATAGTCCTCTAGCCTGCAAAAGTGGTCATGCCATGCCAAGTGTCAGACACAAAGAGCAAAGGAGGAATCATGACCCAGAGTCTTTACTGTGGTTTTCTTGGGAAGAATCAAGCAAGGCGCAATAGGCAAATTGAACTAGTTTAGAATTAGATAGTATGAATAGTTTGGTGGGTTCTGGGCTATAAGGTGGTCTCAGAAAGTGTTTGAAACCTTGGAGGTCCCTAAAGTCTCCATGTAGATATTTGAGAGAAAGAAGGTAAAAGAATTGAGTGTCAGTAGGACATACAGAGTCGCTGGGAGTAGACTGAGCACCAGAGTGTTCATGTGGAAGAGGCCTTTCTGCGTGAAAGGGGAGAGACTGCTTGGTTCATACTCTGGGTCACTGTTTTTTCCGAAGACCTCAGATCAGACTGACTTCATCTCAGGATTCAAGATTCATCAGGTGAGGGCATCCTTTACCATTGGCCAAGCCAGTCAGGAACAGAAAGACAGATGGTGGTTGATATTTGATACCCCTGAGGGCTGTCAAGGTCAGACTCTGGATATGAGAACTGCAGCACCAGGGCGTCACCCAGTGTTCTGCCTTCAATTGTCTCAAGCCTTTCTCTGTCCCATGCATGAATTCTCTCCCACAGAAAAGAAACTGAAGCAAGCCAAGACCCACATTCTCAATGCCTAAGCAACAGCAGACCATTCCTGCCTGCCCCAGCAGGCACCTGAGTCTTAAGACTAGCAGCTGCGCTAGACATTTTTAACTGGCTGACAGGTGCCTGGTGTAAAGACAGTTTGTTCACTAAGAAAGAGCACAGATGAGAAATGAGAGGTCCCTTGTCTGTATTACTCACCCCTCTGTAGATCCCAGATGGGCCCCCTTAAATGTAACACAGAAGGTGGATGGGTAGGTTCTTTGTCTTGTGAATTTGAAAAATGAAGTCCATGGATGAGAGAGAGAGAGAGAGAGAGAGAGAGAGAGAGAGGGAGGGAGAATGAGAGAGCAAAGTTACAGAATTTGTTAAAGTAATAGAAAGAAAGCAGAGCTCCTGAAGAGGAAGCAGTGTTTTTTTATTGAGGAGAAGAATGTGAAAAGTTGAGCAGTTTTGGTAGAGAGAAAGTCTGGAGCAGAGGTACAGGCCTGGAGCAGAGGCCTGGACATGGGGAACCTTAGACCATTTGCCATTGTGGTGTTCAAGATCTTGGAGAATTTGGAAGTCAAACGTGCCATTTTCAGGCCCGTGACTGTTTTAATTTTTTTCCCATAGCTTTATTGAGATAAAATTGAAGTACAATAAAATGCACATATTTGAAACATGCAGTTTCATTAGTTTTGACATGTATGAAACCAATACAATCAATATAAAAAGCATTTCCATTACTTTTTTAAAATTTGAAATCATGCAGACTGTTTTCTGCATAATTTATCACATTAGAAATCAATCACCTTAAGATATCTAGAACCGCATCCCCACATGTCAACTACTTCAAAATTAAATGGTACACTTATAAATATCTCAGAGGCCAAGGAGAAAAGCACGAGAAAAGTAAATAGTGCTTTGAAGCTAAGTGATAATAAAAATTGATAATAAAAGCTTAATCTATCTGATCTCTGAGATGAAACAGTACTCAGATAAACATTTATAACTTAAAGTACTTTGACTCAAAAAAAGCTAGAATAACAGTGAAATTATTTTCAAATTATGTAGTAGGAAGGAAAAAATAAGAGGAGAGAAATATATGAGATACAACTGAAATAATACAGGTAAATTTTGATAGAAAAATAAACAACTCTAATCAAGATAAAAGCAAGAAAATAAAAATTAATATCAATGGAAAGAGAGCTATCAATATAACTCTATAGATGCTAAAAAGGTATTAAGGTAAAATTACAATTGTGTGCCAACATATGTGATAGATTACATAGCATGGCCTATATTGGAGAAGGCTCTGTGTGTTGCTGAGAATAAAGTGTATTCAGTCATTGATGGATGAAATATTCTATATGTCTGTTAAGTCTAAATTATCAACTTTATTTTTTACTTCTATAGTTTATTTAGTTTTTGTTTGGAGGATCTATCCAGTGGTGACAGAGGTATGTTAAAGTTAGCCAGTATTATTGGGTTGTGTTATATTTGATTCTTGAAATTGAGAAGGGGTTGTTTGATGTACATTGACATTTCATTGTTTGGGGCATAAATATTTATTATTATTATGCCTTGTTGCTGTATAATTCCTTCAAGTACTATGAAACGGACTTCTTTGTCCCTTCTGATTAACTTTGACTTAAAGTCCACTTTATCTGATATGAGGATAGAAACCCCTGTTTTCATGATCCATGTGAGTGATTATTTTTTCCCCCATCCTTTCACCTTCAGTCTGTGCATGTCTTTGCCTATGAAGTGAGTATCTTGGAGACAGCATATTGTTGGGTCTTTTTTTAAATCCAATCTATCAGTCTGTGTCTTTTGGTTGATGAATTTAGGCCATTAGTGTTCAAAGTTATTTTTAAGATATGATTTGTATTTCTGGTCATTTAGGTTTCCGTCTAGTTTTTAATTTGAGTTAGTTTCTCCTTTGATTGACTATTCCTTTAGTGTGGTTCCACCCTTTGCTGGTTTTCACTGTTTTTTTTTTTCATTTTGTCTTCATGGGATATTTTGTTGAGAATATTCTGTAGTGCAGGCTTTCCAGCTGCAAATTCTTTTAACGTTTTGTTTATCATGGACGGTTTTTTTTTCATCTTCAAATCTAAAGCTTAATTTTGCTGGATGTGGGATTCTTGGTTGGCATCCATTTTCTTTCAGAGTTTCGTGTATATTATTCCAGGACCTCCCAGCTCTGAGGGTCTGCATTGAGAAATCAACTGAGATCTGAATTGGTTTCCCCTATATGTAATCTGATATTTTTCTCTCAAAGCCTTTAAAATCCTATCCTTATTCTGTATGTTAGGCATTTTTATTATAATGTGACTTGAGGTGAGTCTGTTGTAATTTGTACAGTGGGGGTACTGTAAACCTCTTGATTTTCCATTTCATTCTTTAGGTTTGGAATTTCATTGAAAAGATTGTGCATTGCTTTGGTTTGTATCTCCATATCTTCTTCTATTCTGATAAATCTTAAATTTGGTCTTTTCATGTTATCTCATAGTTCTTGGAAGTTCTGTCCATGGTTTCTTAACATTTTCTCTCTGTGGTCAACTCTATTTTCAAGATCATATATTTTGTCTCTATTGCCTGAGGTTCTGTCTTTCAAGTGGTCTAGTCTGTTGATGATGCTTTCTATTGAATTTGTACTTTGGTTTATTGTTTCCTTCATTTCAAGGATCTTTGTTTGCTTTTTTTTCTCTCCCAGAATCTCCTATCTCTTTATTAAAGTGATCTTTTGCTACCTGTATTTGCTCTCTTACATCAACCTTTACTTCACAGATCAATTTAACTATGTACATTCTAAACTCCTTCTCTGACATTTCTTTCCACGGTGTTGTCAATGCATTCTGTTATTGGAGTATTTTGGTTTGTTTGGGACAATTTGTTCCCTTGCTTTTTCTTATTGTGCCTTCTTCATGTTGTTTGTGTGTCTACCCATCTAACAGTATGATCCGAGGCAGTACAGTTTCTACCCTGTGGACTTATAGTGTCCCTGAAGATTTCCAGTACCGCACTGTTTAGGGGGAGACAGATAATAAAAACCAGTGCGAACAATATGGAGCATTAAACCAAGAAGTTCCTATTATGATGTCTACAATGTTAATTATTACTATAAACAGAAATGATACGATCAGTTATTGCCTACAATAAAAACGGCAAGTTTGCAAAAGGGTTTATAATTTCAAATGGTGGACAGGGAGAGAACAGAAGTGATATAGGGTGTGAGATTGTGAGGGAGGAGGGAAGAAGAAATAAAAAAAGGAAGAATGAAAGAATAATAGAGACTGGCTGTTAGCAGAAGAAAAGGAAAACAGGTAGGAGAAAAAAATACATGTATAAAGTAAAAATTTTAAAAAATTAAAAATAAAAGAATACAAAACAAAATTAAAATAAACTAATCCTAATTCACAAAAAAACTAAACCATGAAAAACAACTGGCTTCAAAAATGCTAGAAATGAGAAAAAAACAAATATGAATGTATATAAATGTCCATGTACCATTAAGGTCACAATGAAAAAGAGAAAAAGAATTAAAATTTAAAAAAAAAAAAAGATCTTGATGAAAAGTTAAAGAATTCTTTCCATTGGAGTTCAAAAGGTTCTCAGTTTCTCTTCTTAGCAGCTTTAGATGGTGTTGTCTGGAGTGAAGCTCTACCCTCTGGATTTCTGGAGTGAGAGAGGTAATTCCATATGCAAAATTCCTGGAGGAATTTAGGGTTCAGGCTTAGGTTGGCCACAAGCTCTTTCCTGAAGGCCAATTGGTCTGGAGATTTTAAATCAGTACACCTCCAGCAAACAGTACTTGCTGGTCCAGGCTTTCAGCCAACCCAGGGTAGATCCCTGGGGTCCACTCATGTGGTGGGGGACCCAATTCTTAGCCTTCTACATCATCTGCTGACCCCACACGTCCTGGTCTCAGGTTCAGTCTTCAAACAATCTCTCCCACACCACCCTTCTGAGTTCCAGGCCAGATGCATCTCTCCCAGCAGGTCCTGCAAGTGATCAGATTGGAGGGGGAGGGGTAGAACTGGGTGGGTTTCCACAGCCAGTTTCCCTTGTGGAAACCTCTCTCCGCTTTGATTTTCTCTTGGTCACTTAAGCACACTCTATGTCAAGCAGTGTGTGTTTACTGGGCCTGTATTTCGAACCTCAGGATTGCCAGGAATCAGTCCCCTCAGCTGCTGACCCCCCACACAGTGCTGCAAAATGGTTCCTTCCTTTGTCCTCTGTACACTGCCTGGAGAGATGGTGGCTTCTTTTCCCACACATGTATCTTGAATATCATGCAGCAAGTCTTTCAGGTTTGCCAGGCAGTGTCCTTGATCTCTAAATGATCCATACCCAGACCTGCCTTGGGATTCCCAAAAATATAGGTTCCTTTAATTCCCTTATCCCTCCCTATGCTCACAGGGAGAACCACTCTGGTTGGTGTTTCCAACCTCCTGAGTCCCGGATCGGCTTTGAATGTCCAGTTTTAAATTCCAGGAAATTGCCCGCCCCCACTATTTTTTGTTCACCCACCTTGCTGAGAAGTTGCCTGTCTGCTTTCTTGGTTTCACTCCACGGAGCAGCCAGGAAAACGACCTCCTCTATTCTGCCATTTTGAAAACCTCCTCTGCCAGTGACTGTTACTGTCCAGCTTGTATTAGGCCAAGCCGTATTCTACAGTCTTCATCTTTCAGGTTTGACTATCTTGTAGACCCAGGGCCTGAATATCTTTGGGAGGGCACCCTAAGGGGGTGTCTCATGGAGGTTAGGATGGGGTCTGGCCCATGCTGGACAAAATGGATTGAGAAGGGTCCTCAAAGACTCTGACAGAGAGAAAAGCCAAAATCAAGAGGCATCCCCACAAGAATTTGGTTTCTCTAAGGTCAACAGGCAATCAATGGGTGTCCCCAAAGAAAGCAAGTCATTGCCACCCAGTGGTTTGGGGTTTTCTCTCACCCAGCACTGGGATTTGTCACAGGAAGAGTATCTGCAGAGAGAAACTATGGCAGAGATTTCAGGAATCCAAGAGGGGGTCACTCACCAAATTGGTGATGGCTGGTGGTGGATGAGAAGTCCATCAATGGGAGTGGTCCTTACTGGAGCTGCAAGAGGGTGAGGTGGTAGAAAGAGAGAAAGTAAGTCTGGGTTGAGGTCAAGAGAAGCCCAGAGGGCCACCCATGGTGGGAACCTCAAACACCAGGCCCAGGTTTTGGCACCAAATATAAGGAAAGAACTGAATGAAGGAAATCAAGAGAGAGGAGAGAAGCTCAACAGCAACACAGGTTTATTCAGGAAAAACCTGCAGAAAGGGGCCCACTGGAGACTGAGACCTGTCTTCCACTTATAGCCTGGGGTATGAGGAAATGGGGGACTTTTTGCATTTGTGGTGGTTAAACCATGATGTAAAGAAAAGACCACCAACTCCAATTTTAAACAAATTAAAGAAAGCTTGTATTTTGTGTACACAAGGGAAGCTGATCAGCGGCTGACTCCCCTAACATGGGCTGGAGACCAGCAGTCCCAGCTCCTCAAGGAAGAGATTTTATAGCTTAAAAAGTTGCAAAAGGCCGGGGTGGGGGTGGGGTGGGGGTGTGTCTTGAGAATTTACAGCTAATAGGATTTTGACAAGCATAATACAAAAGCAGATAGTAGGTTGATGATCTAAGTGGCTCAACATTTCAAGTTAGGGAGTAAATTCAGATCCCAACACCAGAATTTATGAGACACCACTGAGGTTTCAGAGAGGGTTGTTATCTGGTCAGAGAAAGCCAGACTTTATGAGGTGCCACTGAGTTTTCAGAGAGGGTTGTTATCTGGTCAGGGAAAGCCAGGCATGGGTGAGTTCAAGGCATGGGCAGGCATTCCAAGCAAGTTTAAAACATAGAAATATTGCCAGGCCAATTAGAAATCCTAATATTTTACAGAAAACAGAAATGAACCGTTTATAACTTTTGACGAGATGGCTCTTGATCTTAAGAGGGAATTAGGCTGGGTTTATCAAAGTCTATTGCTGGGGGGTTGTCAGTGAAGGGGCCTTTAGTTGTTACCGCCATTTTTTGAGCTGGTCACTCTTCCATGTTGAACCAGGTGTTTTCAGGATTCCAGTCCCAGGTAACAATTTCTTTTCTTCGCATGATGATGGAGTGTGGTTTGGAGTTTAAGGTTAGGCTGAGTCAGAGTGACTGTGAGGTAACTCTTGCCCTATGATGGAGGATATGGCATTGTTTGTTTCAAGTTCTACCTAACAGGTATATGAGAATTAGTTGGGGAAATAGTTTTTTGTTGTTGTTGTTGTTGTTTTGGTACCAGGGACTGAACCCAGGGGTGCTTAACCACTGAGCCACATCCCCAGCCGCCTTTAATATTTTATTTAGAGACAGAGTCTTACTGAGTTGCTTAGGGCCTTGCAAAGTTATTGAGGCTGGCTTTGAACTCGTGATCCTCCTGCCTCAGCATCCTGAGCAGCTGGGATTACAGGCATGCACCACGACACCCAGCCTCAAATATAGTTTTTTTAAAAAATATATTTTTAGTTATAGATGGACAAAATACCTTTATTTTATTTGTTTATTTTTTTATTTGGTGCTGAGAAAGGAACCCAGTGCCTCACACATGCTAGGCAAGTACTCTACCCCTGAGCCACAACCACTGCCCTCAAATACAGTTTTTGTTGTTTATTTTCTCCCCAGTGTGTGGGCTATACTCTCCTGTTACCTTGAGCACCTCATTTTTTTTTGAAACTGAAAATTTTAGATATTATATTGTAACACTCTGATACCCAGAGTCTCCTCCCTTCTCTCTATGGCTTTTTTTGGGGGATACCAAGGATTGAACTCAGGGGCACCCGACCACTGAGCCACATCCCCAGCCCTATTTTGTATTTTATTTAGCTTAATGCCTCAGCTACGGTGAGGCTGGCTTTGAACTCCCAATCCTCCTGCCTCAGCCTCCCAAGCCAGTGGTATTACAGGCATTCATCGCCATGCCCAGCAGCTTGTTATTTTTATTTGCTTATTTATTGGTTTAGTCACTGACTGGATTCTTTCAGTGAAGAGTCTATTAACCCCTCTCCAACTCTGCCAGCCATTTTGCCCTGGGGAGACACAGTTTGGGGTATACCCCAGTCACCTTGGGATAACAATGCTTGGGGTAGGGCTCTTCCTCTCAGTGACTGCTCCAGGAAGAGTTCAGTTCAGGCTGACAGCACTTCCGTCCCTCATGGTTCTTTGCTAAGTGACGCCTCCTTTCCCTCACAGTATTTGCATCGTGGCAGCTGGTTGGATGAGTGACACATATCCTTTTCATGGTACCTTCAGACCCACACTAATCCCCACTCAGAGAGGAATTTCATCTTAGGCTGCAGAAGCAGTGATGTCATCTGCATCATCTTGTTTAGTTAAGCTTGTATGACCAGCATCCCAAGGAACAACTGTCCTGGAGTACATGCAAGACAGTCACTTTCTACAGATGACACTAACTTGCCCTAGTTCCCAACATTCAGAGAGAAAGCCAGTGTCCTCCAACAGAATCTGTAAACGGACTTTCTGGCTCGGGCTTGTTCTCACTGTTTCCTTAGTTTGGCTAGGTTTTGGGGAACAGAGACGGGGGGTATTCAGGGACATGGTGTTTCACTGTCCCCTTTTGCAGGGACAATATGCATGCCCAACTGTTAAACTTCACTATTAACTATTGTTTTCAACAATGCCCTAGAACACACATTGCTTTACAAACTAATCAAATTCTGATGCCTTTGAAGGAACAGTTTCTGAGAACAGTGTGGGATATGTTTTCTGGCCCTCAGAAGGGAACTTTCTAGCTATTCTCTTCCCCAGTTCTCCCCTGAACACTAGAGGGCATACGATTTTCTTTCTTTGTGTCTTTCATCCCAACTTCTAGTATTCTCGAGAGCATCCCTAAGCTTGAATTTCTCCAAGCTTCCTTGCCTCACAAAAGTTATTTTGGGAAGAAATGTTAGCCACCATGGGCTTTACGGCCTGTTTATTCTCCCAGGCAAAAAAATCTCCAAGCAGGGCTCTGTGGGAAATAGAGAATTGCTCCCTGGTAACACCCAGCTCCAGAGGCTGAGCATTCAGAGAAGACAGAAGAGCAATTTGAAGTCCTCTCAGTTTGTTCCCCCCTGGTATGGAAACATGATCTCAGGACTGGAAACAAGGGTGGTCAGGACTCCCGTAATCTCAGCATGCTATAACTAAAGTAGAGCCTCTTTCCTATGAGTAGGAGCTGGGCAGAAGAGGAAGCCCCCCCCCCCCACCCCTGTCCAACCCAGGACTTAACCTCAGCAACAGGAAGATGGAGACAGAATGAGAAATGCTGATATTCTGATTTTCCTGGGAAGAAATACATCCAACTGGGATCTGGAACAGAAGCAGTCTTGTGTTTGGGGGTATAATAGTCTAGCATGGAGGCTCCATCTTGCCAAATGGGCAGCGGGGAGGAGTAAAATGTCTTGCTTCAAATACCACTGACTTTCATTTCCTACTGAATTGTTATGGTTTAGATATAACTTGTCCTCCAGAAGCTCATGTGTTAGACAACGTAAGAAGGTTTAGAGGTTAAATGATTGGGTTATGAGAGCCTTAACCTAATCATGGCATTAATCCACTTGAATGGATTAACTGGGTGGTGATTGTGGGCAGGTAGGGTGTGGCTAGAGGAGGTGGGTCATGGTGTGGGGGGGTATACCTTTGAATATATATATTTTGTCCTTGGTGAGCAGAACTTGGTCTCTGTGCTCCCTTGTTGCCATGTCCTGAGCTGCTTTCCTCTCTTGCCACATCCTTCCACCTCGATGTTCTGCCTCACCTTGGGCCCAGAGCAGTGAGTTGGTCATTTATGGACAGAGACCTCTGCAACTGTGAGCCAAAAAACTTTTCCATCCTCTAAGGCAGTTAGTGTCAGGTCTTTTGATCACGGTGGTGAAAAAGCTGACTAAACCAGAAATGGGTACCAGGACCCATTTCTGACTAACCTGACTATGTGTGGTTCAGAAGCTCTTGGAAATGAGGAATCAAACTTTCCTCTTCTAAAATTGTTCTCATCAGGTCTTAGGCTACAGGGACACAAAAGCTGACTAAAACATGAATTTTGGTAGATTTTATTGAGAATGCATATTCATTCATTTATTGTTCACCCATAGGACCTTTCCAAAGACTTTACATGGTAGTTTTTTTCATTTTAATTTTTTTTACTAGTTTTAATTGAACTGTGTTAGAAGTTGATCTCTCCAATGCTATAGTTATTGCTATTTGTGTAGCTAGGTGTTAAAGATCCAACTATTCTCAGAACATTAATATAACTAGACACACGCCTTTTGAAAATTTGGAGGGAGTACAGGAACACCTGTTTGTCATAACAGCTGCTAAGAATAATACATTTAGAGAAAAAAAAGGAATGGTAAGTTCCTGGTTTATTTTCCTACTAGATATAAAGACTTACAAAATGATTGACTTGGATAACAAAGAAAACTTATCATTGATTGTGAATTTGTACTTTGATTATAGAGAGAGAAGAACTTTGGGAGCAAATGTGTGGTTTCCATGCATTCCAGGACCACCCTCACTGTCCAAGACCCTAAGAACCCAGAACATGTGAAGTCATTCACTTTTGACCTGGCATATTGGTCTCACAGTGGATTTCAAAAGGATAAAGATGGTGTCCTTATTTCAGCTGATCCTACAAGTAAATTTGCAGGCCAGGTAAACTCCTTTAAGACAATTTCAATGGTAGAAGGTTTTTTAAAAAGAACATGTTTCGTTATGTTTTGTTTTCTGGTGTACGGTTAGACTGTGAGCACTACACTAATTTTTATGAAAGCATAAATAAATGATTCTGTATAAGATTTTTATTTTAAAGTTTATTCCTTTTATTTCAAGATGAACATGAGGGCCTAGAAATGCAGCTATTGCCTAAATATTTTTTAGACATTCAAATCTGTTAACTTGCTAATATATTGATATAATTCAAAAAAAATTACATTTTGCCTCTCTGAGCTAAGCAAAATAAGGAAAACTTGTAAGGCACTCAGTTTAACAACTGAGTCACATCCCCAGCCCTATTTATTTATTTATTTATTTATTTTGAGACAGGGCCTCACTAAATTGCTGAGACTGGCTTTGAACTCACAATCTTCCTGCCCCAGCCTCCCGAGCTTCAGGGATTATAGGCATGTGCCAAAGTGCCCAGTCTGAGAACCTCTGCTTTATTGAGCATATATTATGTGCTACACACTGTTCTGTCCTAAAGATGCTCACAGATTCATTTGTGGAGAAGGCAAATAAATGCATTCAAATGTTTCAAGATCTGTGATAAGAATATATATATGGAATATGGGATATAATAGGGTACAAAGGAAAGGTGTTTTTTTCTGCACAGAAGATATGGTGGCAGGTTATTAAAAGTATTTTTGGGCTGAGTTTGCAAGACACATTCTGAGGAGAATGTGCCTTGCTTTTGCTGAGGCTGGCTTTGAACTCATGATCCTCCTGCCTCAGCCTCCCGAGCTGCTGGGATCACAGGCATGTGCCACTGTGCCTAGCTAGCTTCCAGAACTTGAGAGAATAAATTTTGATGTTTTAAGCCACCCAGTTGAGCCACTTTGTGACAATGGCCCTAGGATAGGACGTGTGGAGAAAATTTTTAAAAATATCTATTAAAAGTGAGAGAAGGGAACAGGAACAGAGCCTTGGCAACCTGTGGGGACTATTTCAAGCATACTGTAACTGGAATTACCTAAGGAAGGAGGGCCCTTCCCTCCAAACCTTATCATTACATCAGCGGAGGTTCAAAACCCCATTTATAAAAATTAGAAAGTATTACAACAAAACAACTGCAAAGCTCAGACTCTAAGAAGAAGGAGTCTCTATTAAACTCAAAGACAACAGAGGAGAAAAAACCAAGACATTAAGCCAGGCATGGTGGCGCACGCCTGTAATCCCAGCGGCTCAGGAGGCTAACACAGGAGGCTAACACAGGAGGCTAACACAGGAGGGTCGCAAGTTCAAAGCCAGCCTCAGTGAAAGTGAAGCGCAAAGTAACTCAGTGAGACCCTGTGTCTAAATAAAATACAAAATAGGGCTGGGGATGTGGCTCAGTGGTTTAGCACTCCTGGGTCTAATCCCCGCCTCCCCCCCCAAAAAAAAAAGCACTAATATTTTACATTCAGGAAACACAACTAAGTGCTTTGGAAGAAAAAGCTCAGACAACAGTAGTTACCTTGTATGAAAGTGACTCATGGGTCTTGTGTGTGGGGGAAAAAGCTTTCATTCTACATCCCATGTTGTGCCATTTTTATTTTTTGCCATATTCATATTTTAGTTTACTGTAAAATTTTCAGTGTTTGCAAAGACCATGTAAGTTTTTTTTCCCTTTGGATCACGTCCCAGTGAAAAAAATTAAAAACGTTTGATTAAAAAAATTTAATATTACTAAATGCATCAAAGAGCCTAATAAGAGAATGCTGGATTAACAGGTCAAAACCTGAGAGGAGCCTGGCGACATGGCAACACCTGTAATCCCAGCCACTTGGGAAGCCAAGGCAGGAGGATTGTGAGTTCAAAGCCAGCCTCAGCAAAAGCGAGGTGCTAAGCAACTCAGTGAGACCCTATTTCTATTAAAATACAAAATAGAGCTGGGGATGTGGCTCAGTGGTTGAGTGCCCCTGAGTTCAATCCCTGATACTCCTGCCCCCCAAAAAATGATGACTGAAGTTTTTCCAAATTTGATGGAAGCTGTAAACCACAGATCCACGAAGCTTAATGAGTCCTAAGTAGAATAAGTAGGTGGAAAGTCATAATGAGTTCTATTTTAATTAAATTGCCATAATCCAGTGATAAAGAGAAAAATCTTAAAAACAACAAGAGAAAAAAAAGAGAAACAGGAAGAATGGCAGCAGCTATATCATCAGAATTAAGCAAGCCAGAAATCAGTAGAGTGACATCTTCAAGTATGGAAACAAACAAACAAGGATTCTATACTCCACAAAATTATGTTTTTTTCTAATTTTTAATTTATTTAAAAGACAACTGATAGCTGACTGTGGTGGTGCATACTTGTAATCCGAGCTGCTCAGGAGACTGAAGCAGGAGGATTGCAAGTTCGAGCCTAGCCTCAGCAAGTTAGCAAGACCCTGTCTCAAATTGAAAAATAAAAAAAGCCATGGATATAGTTCAGTGGTAGAGCATCCCTGGGTTCGATCTCAGGTACTACAATTGATCAGTCAATCAATCAACCAATTAACTGTCAACACAAAATAATAGCAATGGGGTTTATAACATACATAGAAATAAGTTATGATAATTACACCCCAAAATGAGAGGTAGTAGAGTATATTATTTTGAGATTTTATCCTATATGTGAAGTGATATAGTATCTGAAGCTAGGATATTTTAAGTTGAAGAAATACATCCTGACCCTAGAGCACTGGGTCTCAAACTTTTTGATTCATGATTCTTTTTTACATTCTTAAAATGTTTTAGGACTCCCAAAGGGCCTTTCTCTTTGGGGGTTTTATCTATCACCATTTATAGCATCAGGGTTGAATGTCATCTCACAGAAGCCATGTCTTTTCAGAACCTCAGAATGTGACCTTATTGGGAAACAGGGTCAGTGCAGATGTAATTAAGATGAGGACATACCCAGTATGGTAGGCTCTTTATCCCAAACGATTGTGTCCTTAAAAGGACAAGTGGGTGACTCAGGCACATAAATAGAGGACCAAGTGAAGACAGGGATTGGCGTGACACAGCTGCAGGCACAGGAATGGCAAAGGCTCCACCAAAACCCACGGGGGAGGCTTGGAACAGGTCCTCCCTAATACATTCTAGAAGGAATCAACCCTCTCAACATCTGGATTTCAGAGTTTCAGCTTCCAGAACTATTTTTTCGGTGCAGGGGGTACCGGGAATTGAATTCAGGGGCACTCGACCACTGAGCCACATCCCCAGCCCTATTTTGTATTTTATTTAGAGACAGGGTCTCACTGAGTTGCTTAGCACCTTGCTTTTGCTGAGGCTGGCTTTGAACTCATGATCTTCCTGCCTCAGCCTCCCGAGCTGCTGGGATCACAGGCATGTGCCACTGTGCCTAGCTAGCTTCCAGAACTTGAGAGAATAAATTTTGATGTTTTAAGCCACCCAGTTGAGCCACTTTGTGACAATGGCCCTAGGATAGGACGTGTGGAGAAAATTTTAAAAAATATCTATTAATCTAAACATAAAAATTCCAATATTAGTTAATATAATAATATGTAAAATAACATTTTCATGAAAAATATTTTTTTAATCCAAAATAATACAGAAGAAGGCAGCATTGCTTTACATTGTTCCAAATCTCTATAATGCCTGGCTTCATAAAAGACAGCTGGATTCTCCATCTTACATGTAATCTCCTACAACATCACATGCCATGTAGCCCCTGGAAAGTTCCACTGTACCCTCCACTGTACCATCGTGAGAGAATGCCAATATGAATATGATAATAAAAATCTCAATTCACAAACCCCTGAGAGGATCTCATACATCCCAGGATATTCCTTCAGATCTGCTGCCCTAGAGTGATAAAAAAAAAATAAAACAGGGGCTGGGGTTGTGGCTCAGCGGTAGAGCGCTTGCCTCGCACGTGTGAGGCGCTGGGTTTGATCCTCAGCACCACATAAAAACAAATAAACAAAGGTATGTGTCCCTCTGCAACCAAACGTTGTGTGTGTATGTGTGTATGTATATATATACATATATATAAAATAAAATAGAAATATAACTAACTAATGAGTCAACTGTTGGAAAATATAATTATGAAACACTCTCAATCCAAAGGATGGCAGGAAAAGAGTGGGGTGGGGAGAGAATATGGGGTGAGTAGAATACAGATAACAAGACAGTAGATTTAACGCCAACCGTCTGAATTATTACAATAAAAATAAATAGTTCAAACATGCAATTAGGAGGCAAGGATTGTTAGATCAGATAGAAAAAGCAGGATCTAATAATATCTGCCTACAAGAAACCTGATTTAAATATAAAGAAAGAAATAGATACATACCATGTGAACACTAAGAAACACAAAATGAGGCTCTCTCCCTCTGGGCATGGCCCACTTTCTCCCTTGAATACCTCTTCCTTGTTTTACAGCAGAAGGGTCTCTCTCTCTTGATATGTATGGACTTTCCTAAATAATCCTGTTTACCCTTTGACTGGAGCAGGCTGAACTGCTTTTCTGTCACATATGCCAGGAACCCTGCTGGTCCTATGGGAACGACTTGGACCCTTCTTCAGAGACCTGTCTTCTCCCAGGACACTACAGTGGTTCTGTTGGCATGGAAATATAGACGAGAGGATTCACATATGAGAGAAACCCTGCAATTCTTATTTTCTGAGTCTGGCATTTTTTTTAATGTTTTGTTTTTTTTTTTATGGACAGCAAGCCTTCATTTTTTTTTTTAATTTTTTATTGTGGGTTGTTCAAAACATTACAAATTTCTTGACATATCATATTCCATACTTTGATTCAAGTGGGTTATGAACTCCCACCTTCACCCCATACACAGATTGCAGAATCACATCAGTTACACATCCGTTGATTTACATATTGCCATACTAGTGTCTGTTGGTGCCTTCATTTTTGTTTGTTTATTTTATGTGGTGCTCTGCCACTGAGCTCCAGCTCCAGCCCCCTGGCTTTTGTATGATCTCCAGTTCCATCTGTTTTCCTGCAAATGACATGATTTTGTTCTTTATGACTGAATAATACTCCATCGTGTGTGTGTGTGTGTGTGTGTGTGTGTGTATCACATTTTCTTCATTCATTAATCCATAATTAGGCACCTAGTTATTCTATAACTTGACTACTGTGAATTGTCCCACAAGAAATATAGATATGTAACAGGATCCCCTTCGTGCTTTGAATATAACACTTGCTGTCTGCCACTGGCTTATTTGGAAACACATTCTTTTTTTCCTTCCTCTTCTCCATTTCTCAGCTGTGGGAGAAGGAAGATGAACCTTCTTTTCATCCTAATTTATCTATCCTTTGACTCATGGGCCACAGGAGTGAGGGAATCCGGACTTCAGGGCTGTCGTCTGCAGGTCTGAGAAATGGCTCTCTCAAGACTACAAATGATTCATGACTCCTGCCATGGCATAGCAGGAATATGGCCTTTTAATCCCTTCTTGAAAGGCCTTCTGTTTCCCCTGGCAGCTAGAATCACAGCCTTTGGCACAGGAGTCCCCTGTGTTTCTCCTTTGCTAGCAAAGCAACAAAACTTCTTTTTCCTTTTTCTTACCAAAAAAAAAAAAAAAAAAGAAAAGAAAAGAAAAAAGAAAGACGCTACATTTACACCACACAAAATGGACTGCAGAACAAAAATGTTTCATGAGGATAAAGGAACCGTCTCTTTAAGAAGACATAACTACTCTGAATGGGTGGGCACCTAATAACTGAACTTCAAAGTACATGAAACAAAAAACCCTGAAAGTGGAAGGAGGTGTTTGGTGATTTCATACTCCTATCCTAGTAATTGATTTTTTAAAAACCCCAAATCAGTAAAATTAGAGAGGACTGGAACAACACTGTGAACCTACTTGATGATTACAGACCTCCTGCCACACCCCTTCACAGCAGTACACATTCTTTTCTTCTCCCACTTTCCTCCATTTCCTTCTTCCTTCCTTTCTGTACTGGGGATTGAACCTAGAGGTGCTTTACCACGGAGCTACATGTCCAGCCCTTTTCATTTTTATTTTGAGACAGGATCTCCCTAAGTTCCTGAGGACTATAACTTGGGATCCTCCTGCCTCAGCCTCCCAAATCACTGGGGTTACAGGTGTGTATCACTGTACCCAATTGTACACACTCTTTAAGCACATATGCAACATTGATCACAACAGGTCATATTCCAGATCATAAAACTGGTCTCAATAAAAGATGACCGAAGTCTCAAAAATATATTCTCTGACCAAAATAGAATTAAACTAGAGCCGGGAGCAGTGGCACACGCCTGTAATCCCAGCAGCTTAGGAGGCTGAGGCAGGAGGATTGCAAGTTCAAAGCTAGCCTCAGCAATAAGGAGGAGCTAAGCAACTCAGTGAGACCCTGTCTGTAAATAAAATACAAAATAGGGCTGAGGATGTAGCTCAGTGGTTGAGTGCCCCTGAGTTTAATCCCTGGTAACCCACCTCCCGAAAGAAGTAACAGAAATATATTTGGAAAAATTCACAATGACTTGGGAAATGACAAGTCTTCTATCCATAGGTCAAGAAAGAAATCATAAGGAAAATTTCTGTGGGTTAAATGTGTTGCCCCAAATTCACATGTTGGCAATGTTATCCCCAATCCCGAGTGTTGAGAGGTGAGAATTTTTTTTTTGGTGGTTCAGGGGACTGAACCTTGTGAATGCGAGGGAAGCACTCTACCAACTGAGCTCTATCCCCAGCCCCAAGTAAGTTGGAATTTTAAGAAATGATTGGTCATGAGAGCAAAGCCTAATGGATTATTGTCATTATTGTGAAAGTGGGTTTCTTACAAAGGGTAAGTGCCACTCACTTTCTTCTCTTTTTTTTTCAGAATTTATCATTTTTTAATCTTTTATAACTTCACTTTTAATATAATGAAATATTCATTAACTGTTAACTGTACATTAAATGAAAAAAATTATTTTTAACAAAATTTTGTTCAAAGCATCAGGAAATAATATTCAAAACAGAGAAATTATCTGACTATAACAATGCTGCATAGATAGTACTATACAAATTCCCAGAGGTTAATTTATTTCTTCCTGACTAAAACTTCAATTTTCAAGTCACCAATAGAAAATGGTAGAGGCATTATTTCTTCTCTGAGTCTAGAAAAATGTCTTCCAAGGTGAGAAGTTACACCATTATCTCCCAATTTAATTATATTCCCCTCCTGTTATTTCCCAAATGTGAAAATTTAGAATTTAAGGATTATTGGAAGGGAATAAGTGAATTACCTCTTAGTAGACACTGTGATCAATGCCTACTTTACTCAGACAAAACAGTCAATTATGTTTTAAAAAATTACAGCCACACCAGTATGTGTAACTAAAATTGCCAATATGAATATTTTTATATCATACATTACACATATATAAGCAAAGAAAAAAAAAGATTTGTTTCCTATCTTTGACCTTCGGTAGAGGGGGTAAAAGCATTATCACTAATGGGGACTTGAAAAAAATTGTTTCATGGCATAGCATTAACTTCATAGAGATCAAAATCTTTCATGAATGCTTAATATTGAATCAGTCAATGAGAAATTGCTAAAATTTCTTTCATAGGAGTACTTTTTGAAAAGGAAGATAATTTATTTAGAAGGAATGTGCAGCTAAAACACTGTTTATTAAGAAAACATTAAGTTACCCTGCAAAAGACTCTTAAAATACCAATGTTTCCAGACACCGTCACCAATGCGTGAAGGCTCTCATCTTTTATGGTTACCTACATAAAGGGTGTTTGGATCTATAAAGTATGTGGATCTCTCTACTTCACTGATATTGGTCGCAACCAAGTCATCTGAATGTGATGGAATATAAGCAAATTTACAATTATTTTTGGCAGGCATTTTAATTTTTCTAAGAAGAATTTATAGTTCTTCAAATGATTGTAGACTCAGACATACTGTTTACAAAAAACAATCTTCGGCTAGTCGGTAGTTTTCTTAAAATAGTAAATAAATTTGTCTGGTTTACATTCTCTAATGTTTGCCTGGAAAATAAGGCATTAGTGATTCATTGGCCATTGCAAAGCATAGACACCTGTTTTCCTTCTACTTAGAGGCAAATGCAAACATTCCTGAATGTGCAATGGTATTCTTTAACATCCTTTATACATTACAGAGTCAGCATTTATGAGTCCTTATGAACTTTTAGTATGAAATAATGCTTATTCCCAACACCGTACATATTCCATAATTACTTGAGAAAAGACAAAGTGAGAGCAGCCACAGAATAGCAAAATATTTTCCACAAATGAAAGAAAAAACAGTATACAAAAATGGCAATTTAGTGATAATTGGTAATATCAACTCTCAATAATATCCCATTCTTAGGTCCAAATTACGATTTGACAAGTTTAAAGCCTTGTCTTTTTCCAGCACAGTAAGAAGGAGCCAACTCATTTTTAATCTTTTCAAGCATCTGAAACAAGTTTTGCAGATCCACAAAAGGTTCTGACCACATAACCAATTTGCCAAATGCACTAATGGATATGTAACACGAGGAACCACTTTCTTCTCTCTTGCTCTTGTCCTCTCTGACTTTCCACCATAAGATAATGCATCAAGAAGGCTTTTACCAGATGCTGGGCCACTGATCTTGGACTTCCCAACCTCTAGAATTGTGAGTCTATAAATGTCTGTTCATTAAAAATTACCCAGTCTGTGATAGTCTGTTATAGTATCACAAATCAAGCTAGAATAGAAATCAGAAAACATCTTAAGCAGAATGAAAACCAGAACATCTATCACAATGTATCCAATGCATCTAAAACAGAACTTAGAAGAAATTGGATAGCATTAAGACTTTTATTAGAGAAGAATATCTTAAAAATCAATATTGTAAGCTTCCACCTAAGAACTTAGGGGGGAAAAAAGAATAAGTTAAACACAAAATAAGTACAGAAGTAAGAAAGATAAAAGCAATAATAAATGCAATGTAAAACAATAGAGGAAAAATCAGTGAAATAGAAATTTGGTACAAAAAGATCAATTGATAAATATCTAGCCAAAATTTCCAAAAATATACAAAGAATGAAGGTCAGAAATGAAAGAGGGTACCTTGACTTATTTTTCTTTTTAAATAAAGTTATAAGGATTTATTAATATTTTAGATACTTTATTAGATATTTGTTTTGCAAATATTTTCTTTCTTGATGGCTTGCCTTTTCATTTATTGTTTTCATAACAAAGGCTTACTTAACAAAATACTTCTTTATACTTTTTGTGCCCTTAGGCATTTTTGCCAGTTCTAGGGTTACAATAATTTTTCTCTTTTTTTTTTCTATAGAGGTTTTATAATTTTAACTCTAATAGTGAGGTGTATGATCCATTTTAAGCTGATTTTAAAAAGTATGAAGAAATGATTTTTCTTTGGTCCATCATATTAATATCCAGTACCTTTGGCACTATTTGTTGAAAAGTACCTTGTCACCTGTATTAGTTTGCTAGGGCTGCCATAACAAATCATAGTAATGCATTGCTCAACAACAGGGATATACTATAAACAAGGTGTCATTAGGTGATTTTTTTTTCATTGTGCAAACATCATAGAATGTATTTACCCAAATCTAGACAGTAAATTTCTCTAGTGTAATGTTTTTTATTTTCATTGTTTTGCTGTTCTGGGGATTGAACCCAGGGCTTGCACATGCTAGGCAAGTGTTCTACCACTGAGCTACATTCCTAGAACCTTTTTAAATTTTGTTTTGAAACAGGGTCTCAAAATATTCCACTTCATTATTCCTTAGGGAAATGCAAACTAATACTCATAAAGTAGTAGTATACGTTCATGAGAATGATAAAAATTAAAAACTGATAATACTAAGTGTTGACATGCATGTGGAACACCTGGAACACTCATACAGTGTTCATGGAAATGCAAAATCGTTCAGTTATTTTGGAAAATAAGGTGTTTCCAAATTTAAGCATATACTTAATCATACAACCTTAGGAGAAAAAAAATATTTCTTCACATATAACTGTATGCAAATGTCCATGGCAGCTTTATATATAATGATTACAAATTGGAAACAACTCAAATTTCCACCAACTTGTGAATGAATAAGATCATGATGTATTTATAAAGTAGAATACAATTCAGCAATAAAAAGGAAACACTGATTACCTGCAACAACATGGATGAATCTCAAAAGCAACATACTAAATGAAAGAAATCAAATACATGAGACTGTATACTATACAACTCCACTTCTATGGAAATTATATATATATATATATATATATATATATATATATATATATATATAATTATATATACACATTATATATATTTAATTTATATATATATTTACAGAAAGTAAATTAGCAGTGGCCAGTGGCCTCTGGTGGGAGGAGGGACCTGGCTGCAGAGTAACACAAGGGGACTTCTTGGAGTGATTAAAATAAAACAAAAATATCTTGATTGTAGTGGTGGTCACATGGCCCACTACATATGTTAAAATTCATCAAATGGTATACTTAAAATGGATGACTCAGTTAATATTAACTAATTAGTTTCAAAAGACTTTAAGAATTGTACTATAAGGAAACCTGTCAACTTCTCCTATCCCAAAGTGAGTTTTTGTTGAGCACCTACTAATACATTGTAGAATTTTTGTTTCATGTGTCTATTGGAAACAATCTGCAAAGGATCATGTTTTAGAGGCTTGGTCCCCAGCCTATGGAGCTCTTGGAAGGGGTGGAACTTTCAGAAGTTGGGCCTAGTGAAAGGAAGTTGGGACATACAGGGTGTGTGCTTAAGGGGATATTGGAACTCCAGCACTTTCCTCTTCCTGTTTGCTTCTTGACTGCCATGAAGTGAACAGGCCTCCCCTGCCATGTACTTCTGCCATGAGCCCAGAGTAATTATGCCAACTGACCAAGGTCTGAAACTGTGAGCAAAACAAACCTTTCCTTCTTATAAGTTGATTATCTCAGGTATTTTGTTGCATTGGTAGAAAACTGACTAACACAATGAAATGTAGTGTAGGAAAATATTTCCTATATTTTATTATCAATGGTGGATGGGAAGAAATTAGAAATGTAGTGCTGATAAAGAAAGACAGCAAAACCAGTTACTAGGTTTAGTAATCACTCTGAGGTTTGGCTAAAGTAGACAGCCATTATAAATATATATTTTTCTGGTAAAAGCATGGCCACAGCATTCTGGTTAACTATAGATCACATTCTACATTTCAGGTCTGAAGCTCCACTGACTTTTCTATTTCTTTCTTATGAAAAACAAATATTATAAGAAAACTGGTTATTGTCTATTGTCTTTATGAAAATCACAACAAGTTGATATGTACATATTTCTCAGAAATAAAAGTTACATGAATTTTTTTTCTAGTAAAATTTTAACAAATGTAGCAGATTATTCTTACTTCCTGTTTTATTTTTGATATTAGATGACAGGGAGAAATGTACTCTTTAAAAGAGCTTCAAATAAGAGAACTGTTGCTGGCAATGGCTATACCCCAGATAACAAAAGGAGCCAGACCACATGCCCTCTTATAAGCAATTATGACACAGATATCTATCTTCCACTTAAATTTTTTTTTTAAAGGTATGTACAGGGGCTGGGGATGTGGCTCAAGCTGTAGCGTGCTCGCCTGGCATGCGTGCGGCGCTGGGTTCGATCCTCAGCACCACATACAAATAAAGATGTTGTGTCCGCCGAAAACTAAAAAAATGAATATTAAAAAAAGTATGTATATTAATCAGCTTTCTGCGCTATAACAAACACCCAAGATAATCAACTCATGAGAAGAAAAGGTTTATTTTGGCTTATAATTTTAGAAGTTTCAGTCCATTGATCAGTTGGGCCCATTACTTTTGGATCTGACTAACATCATGGCAGGGAGTATATGGCAGAACAAAGCCTCTTCACCTCACAGCCAGAATGCAAAAAAAGAGAAAGAGATCAGGCTCCCAGAATTCCTCTAGAGGGTACCCCTCAATGATCTGAAACCTCCCATTAAGCCTCATCTTGTTTTTTACTTTTCATTTTTTTGCAGCGTTGGAGGAATGAACCCAGGGCCTCACATATGCTAGGCAAGTGCTCTACCACTGAGCTGCATGCCCAGCTCTAGGCTCCACCTCTTCAAGGTTCTACACCTCTCAATAGCACCAAGCCTCTAACACATGTGCCTTTGGGGAACTTACAAGATCCAAAAGATGTAATGTGTGTGTGTTTGTGTGTATGTGGGTATTCATGCATGCGTGTGCACCGGAGAAATGCTTCAGAACCACTGGGTCTGGTGAAAAGAGAGTTCACCCATAGAAGGCTAAAATTAGTGTGGGTTAACTTTGTGATGTTATTATTTGGGTTACACAATAAAGAAGTAGAAAATGCTCTGACTGGTCTGGGTCCCTCAAAATTTTTTGTCTAATTGCCCAATTTTAAAGACATAGCCTATCTTTTGTAAAGACTATAAAATAGACAAATTAATTACTGGTGGGTACGAGCTAGTTCAAGATATACCAGTTGTAGCTCATGGATGTGAATGTGCAGTGTCTTCCAAACCTACAAGCTCTTTTTGGTTTCCAATTTTACTTCTTCTGGCTCTAAGAATCTGAGTTGTGCTTCGGTTGATCATATGCTAATTAAGGTGGAGTTAATTAAAATCAGAATATTTATTAGGCCTTAGGAGCACTGTGAAAAGAAAGAATGTATAAGTAAACATCCTGCAAGCCTGGGCTGACCGACACCTGTGATCCTCTTTCCAGAGAGATGTTTTCCATGATATCGGGAGGGGAATCCTGGACAGTGCATGGCAAGGCTACAATGCTACTCTCTTGGCCTATGGTCAGACTGGCTCTGGAAAAAGCTACTCCATGATTGGATTTGGTGCAAACAAGGGTATTATTCCAAGTGTGTGTGAAGAACTCTTTCAAGCAATTGAGAATCAGGGGAGAAATCAAGAATACCAGGTATGCATTATGCTAGAATACCTTCTTCAAATAATGGCTTTTTAAAAAAATTTTGAACACCTTCTCCAAATGAAAGTTATTAGCATTTCTATTTTAAGATAGTGCATTTTGTGTGTGTGTGTGTGTGTGTGTGTGCTGGGGTAGTTCTACAGCTAAGCTACATACCCATCCCCAAGGACATGTATTTAAAAAACACTGGGTATCGTAGAAGCAGACAGAATTGCTAACACTAATAAGGGGTTACTCTTGAGGTTGAATCAACCTTAGCTGATTCAAGTCTATAGTTTCCTTTGCTCTTCTCTTCCACCACAGTAGTGGCTGTGTTCTCATCTTATTTGCTTTTATTATTTATTTTGATGCTAGGATGGAACCCAAGGTCTCCTTCATGTAAAGCACTTGCTCTACCACTAAGTTACATCTCTAGCCCCGAAGATGTGACTTTGTTGTTTATTTGTCTCACATAATTTCTTACTTTACCTGGCATAGAAGACCCAAGACTAAATTTCAGATTCACTGAAGCTTGGTGACATTTTCAAGGTGCAGTATAACTAGTACCATGATCAAATTTAAAACATGATAGCAAAACATCAACAAATACCTGTATTCATAGTCTGTGTTTCTGCTTTGTCTAAATGGCAGAAGAAATTAAATTGGTGTTACGAAAATTCAATATTGCATCCTTTTTTATCTTAATTACTCTTCTGACTTTAAAGGTAATATGTTCAAGATAGAAAATAGAAATTACTCATAATCTCTTCAACCCAACTAAATAGCATTAACATTTCAGTATCTCCAATTTTTTTAATTAAAAGTATTTGAAAGTAATGCAAGTATATTTTAAGAACTCAAATACTCAAGAGAAAGGAAAGTATATGTCCATATAATATTTTTTTTGGTCCCAGGATTAAACTTGGGGTTGCTTTACCACTGAGCCACATCCCCAGCAAACCTCTGCCTTTTAAAATTTTTTATTTTGAGACAGGATTTTGCTAAGTTACTCATGGCCTCACTAAGTTGCTGAGGCTGGCTTTGTACTTGTGATCCTCCTTCCTCAGCCTTCCAAGCCGTTGGGATTATAGGTATGTGCCACCACACCCAGCTCCAAATAAAATTTTGAACTTAAATATTCCATAGCACTATATTCACAATTGCCCCAAAGTAGAAATAACCCAAGTGTTCATCAAATGATGAATGGATGAATAAAATGTATCTCCACACAATGCAATATTATCCAGCTTTAAAAAAAAGGGCATTCTAATGCTTATTACAATATGGACAACTCTTGAAAACATTATGATAAGGGAAAGAAAACACAAAGGTCAAATAGTATTTGATTATATTTTTATGAAATAGCCAGAAACAGAAAGTCTCTGCAGGCAGAAAGAAGACTAGTGGTTTCTAGGGATGGGTGGGGGAGGGGAGACAGCAGAAAATGGGAAGTGGTGGTGAGGGACTTCATGTAGATGTGGGGAAGAGGGCAAAATATAGGTTGTGGTGATGCTTGCATAACTGTGTGAATAGTCATTCCTGGATTGGTTCCTACACCACCCACCACAAAACTCCCTTGGATACCAAAATCCCTGAATGCTCAAGTAACTTACATAAAATGGCACAGTATTCTCATATAACCTTTGTGCATCATCCCATATACTTTAAATCATCTCTAAATTACTTATAATGCCTAATACAATATCAATATCATTATATCATATTATTTCAGAACTTGAGGGGGAAAAGTCTGTACATGTTCAGTACAGATAGATTTTTAAAAACTATTTTCAACCTACAATATAGAATCTGAGTTTGGCATGCCAATTGTATCCTAAAAACCACTGGATTGAGGGGGCTGTGGCTGTGGCTCTGTGGTAGCACACTTGCCTGGCATGTGTAAGGCACTGAGTTCAATTCTCAGTACTGCATGTAAATAAATAAAATAAATGTTTATCAATGACTAAAAAAATTTTTTAAATGACTATTTCTATTAAAAAAAAAACATTGAACACTTCGCTTATTTATTATTATTTTTTGTTGGGGGTGCTGGGGTTTGAACCCAGGGCACTGAGCTGCTTCCCTAGCATCCCATCCATCTTTTTTTTTGAGACAGGGTCTTGTGAAACTTCTGAGGCTAACCTTGAATCCTCCTGCCTCAGCTTCCTGAATTCCTGGAATTATAGGTGTGTGCCATTGCACCCAGTGGATTATATGCTTTATTTCTAGTAGAGCTTTATATAGTGTCGCAGTCTGTCTGGGCACAAAATAACCGAGCCGCCACAAAGCCTTGTAGGTTCAAACAACAACTCTTTATTCCCGAACTCTCACTGGCACTCTACACACACTTCCCAGGAACACACTCCCTCCACCGGGCTCCACGCACCAATTCTCCCTGAACCCCTGCGAGAACTCAACGGGAACTCCAAAGTAGCTGCGCCCGAGGCAGCAGGATCCGCCCTAATCCCAGAGCCGCCCTATTCCCAGAACAGGGTCACCTTTCAACCATTCCCTCTGGCAAACTGTGGCTCTCAACAATATAGTAATTGGGTTCATAGAAATATACATGCATGGAATTCATATTCATTTCATGATCCCTTTCTCTTTCCTCTACTCTACTTGACTTCCTTTTGCTCATCTATTTGTTTATATTTGATTGGTTCTTTTTACTTATACATAAAGGTGAACTTCTCCGTGGTATATTTATATGCACATAACATAATTTTTAAAGAATTCATTCTGCATTGCCTCCTCTTTTCCATCCTTCCACTCCACCTCTCACTCCTTCTTCTATGATCTTCTCTGTATCTTTATGATATCCCATCCTTCCCTCCTCCTTTGTTTTATTTTATTCTAGCGTCCACATATGAGAGAAAACACTTGACCTTTAAGTTTCTAAATCTAACTTATTTCACTTAACATGATTTTCTCCATTTCCATCCAGCAAATAATTTCATTCTTCTTTATGGCTGAGTAGAACTCCACAATTTCTTAATCCACTTATCTATTGACAGGCATCTGGATTGATTCCATAATTTAGCTACTGTGAATTGTACTGTTATAAGTATTGAGGTGGCTATATCGCTAGAGCATGCTGATTTTAGTTCTTTTGGGAAAATACCAAGGGATAGCTGGGTCCTATGGTGGTTCCAACCCTAGTTTTTTGAGGAATAACCATACTTTCTACAGTCCTACCAACAATGTACAGTGTACCCTTTTCTCCACATCCTCACCAGCATTTATTATTATTTGTATTCTTGATCAATGCCATTTTGACTGGAGTAAGATGAAATCTTGTGTAGTTTTGATTTGCATTTCCCTGATTGCTACAGATGTTAAATATTTTTTCATATATTTGTTGGTCTTTTGTGTTTTTTTTTTTCTTTTGAAAAGTTTTTATTTAGTTCTTCTGCCCATTTATTAAGTTTTTTTTTTTTTGGTGTTAAGTTATTTGAGTTCTTTATATAGTCTGGATATTAATCCCCTATGAGAGGAGTAGCTGGCAAAGATTCTCTTCCATTCTGTAGGCTCTCTTTATATTCTCAATTGTTTCCTTTGCTGTGCAGAAGCTTTTTAATTCATCCCGCTTTGATTCTCGGTTTTATTTCTTGTGCTTGGGGTGGGGGGTTTGTTAAGGAAGACAGTGCCAACAGCAACATGATGGAGTGTTGACCCTATGTTTTCTTCTAGCAGTTGCAAGGTTTCTGGTTTAATTCCTAAGTCTTTGATCCATTTCAATTTGACTTTTGTGCAGGTTGAGAGATTGGGATCTAATTTCATTTTCTACATATAGCTATCCAGTTTTTCCAGCACCATTTGTTAAAAAGGCTGTATTTTCTCCAAAATATATTTTTGGCACCTTTGTCAAGTATTGAATAGCTGTAACTGTGTAGATTTGTCTCTGTGTCTTCTATTCTGCTCCATTGGTCTTTTTGTGTTTATTTTGATAGCCAATGCCATGATCTTTTTTGTTACTACAGCTCTGTAGTATAATTTGAGATCAAGTATTGTGATGTCTCCTATATCACTTTTCTTAGTATTGCTTTGGCTGTTCTGGGTCTCTTATTCTTCAAATGAATTTTTAAGGATTAACTTTTTCTAATTCTGTGAAGAAGGATTATATACTTTAGATGGGTAAATTGTACAGAATGAATTATAGTTCAATAGAATAGTGTTTAAACTTCCAAACAGTACTGAACAACTTATCGTGGAAACCACCATCCTCCTCCATTCTCCTCCCCACTTCTCTATTACTTCCCCAGTTCCCATCTCCAATTCTTTATCTGTGTGCCCTACTATCACCATATTTAAAAATAATGTTGGTTTTTCTTTTCTTAGGAATCAATTGTGACAATATCTGCTATTTTCCTACTATAGTAGTACAGAATTTAACTTTGCCACACCAATGGCTCCCATCATGATCTTTTTTCTCTCACGTTTTTATAGAGTCAAATAACAAAATATGGTTAAATCCATAGTAATTAACATTTTAGCTATGCAAATATTGTCTACTGCATACATCTTTTCTATACTTCATTTTTCTTGGAGTTTTTAAATGTCTTTACCTTTCTTAAAATTGTTTCTGGTTTTCTATAAATCTTTGTCTCAGTGTTCCAAATTAGTGTCATGGGCCTATTAACAATATTTGCCATATACCCAATTTATTGGTTCCCTTATTTTTATTAGATCTCCTTCATCAGAAGGTTTCTATTCTCCTGCTAAGATTGGAACAGTATTTCCCCAGCTGCTGCAAACCTGCCATTCTGGAACTTCAACATTCTTCTTTGCTGGCTCCCCTGCCTCCTACATGGTTTACTTTATCCTTTTCCTCAGAAGAGGTGGGCCAGGAATATATTCTTTGCAGCCTTGGCATAGCTGAAAGTATCTTTTCTGACCTCCATGCTTGGTTCAAGTTTACCCAGAATAGCATTCTAGCTAAGGATACTGAAAATATATTTCCATTGTCTTTTAAGTTTCAATGTTGTGGCTTAGAAGTCCGCTGCCACTCTGATTCTATTCTTTCTAGATGATCTTTTTGGTGGTCATCATTGTTTCCTCTGATAGCTTTGAGGATCTTCTCTTTATTCTTGATGTTTTCAAGTGTCTTTTCTTATTCTTCATGCTGGACACTCATGGGACCCTTTTCAATGTGGAGATTCCTGTGCTTCAGGAAACCTTTCTAATTTTGTCTCTTTTAATTTCCTCCACCATTTCTTCTGTTTCTGGAAGTTTTACTTGGGCGGATTTTAATCTCATGCATTCTAATTCCAATATCTTTTACCACCTATTTCCCTCTTGTTGGCCTTTTATTCTTCATTCTGGAAGACCTCCCCCACCGTCTCTTTTGGGGAGGTGGGCAATGCTGGGGGAATGAACTTAGGACCTAGCATATGGTAGGTAAGTGCTGTACCACTGAGCTACATTCCCAGCCCTTAACTCTATTTTAATTTTGCATCTTATTCATAAATTTAATTTACAAATACTTTTCCTTATTTTCTGATTGTTCCCAGTTAATAGAATACTGTTTTGTTTTTTATGGGTATAATTTTTTTTCTCTGAGACTATTAATTATAGGGATTTTAAAAATGCATTGTGTGTATTCTCTAAATTTCTCTTTTCTGTTTGTTTTCACTTCCACATTAGAGATTTCTCTTGTCTGCTAACCCCTGGCTATTTGTTCATTTTTACCCAATCACTCTGAACCTAGTCAAATGTTCTGTGGCCCTGAGACTTCATTGGCAAGACTCATCACTGGGTGACCAAGAGACAAGCCAGCTTTATAATGAGTAGAGCATGGCAAACATTAGACTTTCTCTCTAGACTAGAGCCATTCTGACTCCCCCAATCCTGTTGAAGAGGCTAAAGCTTGGCTAGCAATATTCCAGATCTATGGTAGGGTAGAGAATATGTGTTTCCTCTGTGAAGAACCTATCTATTATATGTGGATATTAATTCACAATGAGGGGTGAGGCTAGGGAAGAATAGACTTACTTTAGACAGAGGAGAGTGAAGGAAGGGGACAGGGTACCAGGTAGGAAGGATAGTAGAATACATCAGATATTATTGCCCTATGTATATATATATAACTATACGACTCGTAGAATTCTATATCATGTACAACCAGAAGAATGAGAAATTATACTTCATTAGATATGATGTATCAAAGTGCATTATACTGTCATGTATAATTAATTTACAAAATAAAGAAAAAAGAACCTTTCCAATAGCATTAAAATTACTTGATAACCAGTTGCATGTTGAAATAGAGCTTTACTATATTTAATATTACCTTTTCTTTGTTAGACATTTGAGATACTTATGTGTATATATAGGAGATATATATTATATGTAATATAATATATACATATATATGTATGTGTTTGTGTGTGTGTGTGAGTATGATTTCCTCCCCACACCCCCCCGCCCCCCCAAAGATGATGGTTTCAAGAGAACATTTACTTGTGCTCTTCTCTATACAGGTTACATTCAGTATGCTGGAAATTTACAATGAACAGGTAATAGAGATTATATTTTTCTTTTTAATACTTTTCTCCCCTTGGTTCTGGGGATTGAACCTGGGGCCTTGTGCATGCTGAGCATTTATTCTACCACTAAGCTACATACCAACCCTAGAGATTATATTTTCTCACATACAAACTTTAGTGATTCTTTTTCAGATGAGCCCTTCCCAGCTCTACCCACCTCTCCAGCTTCCTCCTAAGCTTTATTTTCACATGTGCTATTCTTCCAGTCTCACAGAACTATTCTTCTTTTCCAGAGCATATCCTTTTTCTAGACATTTAGGCTTTCTATGTCTACTTTTTCTGCCCCCAAAGAAACCACTCAACTTCAAGGTCCAGCTTGAATGCCAACTCCTGTCTGTATATTCTGAGGTCATTAGCGTCAATCCAGGTGATGTTGTGTGGGGTCTTCACACTTTATCTGCAAAGGTCCAGAGAATAAATCCTTCAGGCTTTCAGAATCTTACTGTCTCTTGAAAACTACTCAACTCTATTGTTGTAGAACAATGAGAGCCAAAGACAACATGGAAATTAGTGGATGCAACTGTGCACCAATGAAACTATTTAGGGACACTGCAATTTGAATTTCACATCATTCTCGTGTGTCATGAAATATTATTTTTCATTCAGTTTTTCCAACAATTTGAAAATGTGAAACACCAAAAACAGCTGGTGGCCTGAGTTTGCCTCATAGACTGTATGCAGCTTGCTCCCTAAGGGAGCAGTATACAGAACATTGTTTCAAATCCCAGCTTTCTCATTTGCTAGCTGGGTTACTTTGGAAGATGACCTTATTTCCAAATTTAGTTTGTTCATTTACAGAGTATATAAGAGATACTAAATTTTAAATTTCTTTTTGGTTGTTGTTTGTCATGCTGGGGCTGGAACCCAGGGTCTTGCACATGCAAAGCATGTGCTCTACCACTGAGCCATACATCCAGCATCTAAATATCCAGAAAAAAACTAAATCTTTATCAAGTGTTCATATTTTTTTATTACTATTGCTTTTTTTTTTTTGGTACCAGGAATTGAACTCGGGCTCTCGACCCCTGAGCCACATCCCCAGCCCTATTTTGTATTTTATTTAGAGTCAGGGTCTCACTGAGTTGCTTAGCACCTCACCATTGCTGAGACTGGTTTTGAATTCAGATCCTCCTGCCTCAGCCGTCCAAGCTGCTGGGATTACAGGTGTTTGCTACCCTGCCTGGCCTACGTTTTTTTCTGGACTCATTATGTGCAAATATGTAAACAAATTTTAAAGTATGATTTTCAAATAATAATTTCCCTATGAGCATATTTCTATCTTATTGCAGGACTTCACTTTTTTTTTTTTTTTTTTTTGGTGGTGGTGCTGAGGAGTGGACCCAGGGCCTCGCACATGCTAGGCAAGTGCTTCACCACTGAGCTACCCACCCCCCAGCCCAGCATAATTCTTTGTCTAGAATGGGAGCTCTCAACATGTTTACTGAAAGGATAATTGATAAATATATCTATAATTGTATGTTTCTTATTGGCAGAGACCATATCTTAATAGTTTTTGTATAACCTCCAAAACTACCCAAAGGTCTCCCCTTATTTCCTTTATTACCAAGCTCATAGGGGAAAATGGGGAGAACAGCTTCTCCCCATGTTGCTCCCCCTACTGAGACCTATTTATGATGGTAATCTTCCTGGAATTCCGTTTCCTTATCTCTAAAATGAGAAAATTGAACATTCATAGAATATGAGACCCGAGGAGATCCTAGAATGTCCAATTTTCTTATTTTAGAAGTCTTATATTCTATGAGTCTGTGGTATTTTTCCATTAGGTATTTCAGCAGCCAACTAAATAAAGTTTATTAAATATCTTTCATGTTCCACATATCATTATAGACTCTGAAGACAAAGAAAACCTAAGACATGGTCCTTACCTTGGAGAAGTTGAGTGGAATACCCACTTCTTCTAAAAGTAACACATGTGCTGTGTGGGTATGAAAAGAGAGAGGCATAGAAGAGGAGGCAGCTACCCCCCCCCCCCACACACACACAGTTTGTTGCTGTCCACAGAGGAGTTAGCCTGGGCTTTGAAGGATATTTATGAGTTTGGTAAGGCAGAGAAGTGAGAGGAGGGGAGGGGTACAGACAGGGGCACTTTAGGCTTAGGGATCAGCATTTCAAAATCTATTCATAGGGCCAGGAGTGTGGCTCAGTGGTTGAACACCTGGCTAGCATGCGTGAGGCCCTGGGTTCTATCCCCAGCAACTCAAAAAGGAAAAAAAGAAAAGAAAAAAAAAAACATTAATATGTGAAGTGCATGACATTTAAGGGAACACTGAGTGTCCCATATAGACAGAGTGAGCTGCATGGTGGGCAAGAATGGGGGAGGCTTCGTGGGATAAAGCTAAAGAGTTGCCAAACAGTAAAGTGGTTGGTCTAGTAAGTCATTGAGAGTCAACAGGGGTTGGTTTTGATCTTTTTTTTTTTAATTTTTTTGTCAGTTGTAGATGAACACAACACCTTTGTTTAATTTATGATTTTTATGTGGTGCTGAGGATTGAACCCAGTGCCTCACACATGCTAGGCAAACGCTCTACCACTGAGCCACAACCCCAGTCCCTCAACAGAGGTTTTCAATAGGAAAATAAGACAGTCGGATTGGGGTTTAAGCAGAATATAGCTAGATTTAAAGAAATGCCAAGTAGAGCAGAGAGAGGAGTTAGGAAGCTCTCAGATGGCTGTGAATCATGATGGTCTGTATTCATCTCCAGGCAACCTGGAGGGTCCTGGAGCCAGGAGCCGCCCTGTCTCTGGGTCCCAGTACTTTCCATCCAGATAAGCTTATCCTTTTTGCTAGTTAACTTTAGTGGTTCACATATTAAGCCTGAGATGCCACTTCCAAGAATTTATATTACTTGATGGAAATGACAGAAAAGGCTTCCTGGCTGAAGCAGAAGCTGTCTCTGCGGTGAGGTTTCCTTATTTCTGACCCCTTCTGTCCACTGTTTTGCTTGCCCACACTTCAGTCTGTGAATCCACCTTGACTTTAGGACTTTGAACTACAGATACCACTGCTGGGGGACAGCTTAGAGAGAATGTCATCTGTCTCCCTCATATTAAGAGGGAAAACTGGGAACATGAGGGACTTTCCAAGGATTTTGCAGTTTGGGACACAGAACCAGGACTATGAACCCAGGTGCTTCTGATTTCCAGCCCAGTCCTCTCTGCACCTGACACTCCTTCCTCTGGGCTCTCTGGGTCACCTGGCCCTCACAGTGGACCCATGTTTTGCTTTCCAGCTGCAACTTTTTGGAGGGAGAGGCCATGTGAGCTCTGATCTGAGGCTGTGGTCAAAGTAGGTCATCACACAAATCTCTAGTAACAAGAGTCCCCAAATTATCATAGTCTCTTGTTTCATTCAGCAGTGGCAAATGCTGTTTGGATTGAATAAACTTCCCTCCTTAATTAAGGAGAAGGTTCAGGAAGGTGGTGTTGGGGGTAGTGTTACAAACTTGCCCTTCTATTGGGTACTTCTTTGCATGTTACTAAGTTCTAATTGTTTTTACTTTTACATATGGTTGTTCTTGTTAAAGTAAGACTTCGGTACTTTTTTTTTTTTTTTTTGGTACTGGGGATTGGACCCAGGGGTGCTTAACTACCTAGTCACATCCCTGGCCCTTTTTGTATTTTATTTAGAGACAAGGTCCTACTGAGTTGCTTTAGGACCTTCCTAAGTTGCTGAGGCTGGCTTTGAACTTGTGATCCTCCTGCCTCCCCCTCTGGAGCTAACGGGATTACAAGCATGCAACACTGCACCTGGCTTCATTTTTTATTTTGAGACAGTCTTGCTAAATTGCTGAAGGTCTCACTAGATTACTGAAGCTGGCTTGAACTTGCAATCCTGCCTCAGTCTCCTGAGTTGCTGGGACTACAGGCATGCACCACAACGCCAGTAGATGATTTGTTTTTATGGTACCCATAAAGGAATTGGTAATCAAATATAAGAGTAAGCAGGATTTGGGGCTGTGGCTCTGTGGTAAAGCTTTTGCCTAGCATGTGTGAGGCACTGGGTTCGGTCCTTAGCACCACATAAAAATTGAACACTACTCATCAGCCCAGCTCCAGTTACACTGTGCATTCAATGAGCATTCCCTGAGTGCTCACTGAGATCTATTTATAAAAAGATATGGGTCCACCCTGAGGAATTCAGTCTAGTTGGAGTGCTTAGATACTTGAAAACAATATGGATTTCTAAAAATCTTTTAAATTAATTAAAAAACTTAGGCTTCTAAACTGGGCACAGTGGTGCACACCTGTAATCCCAGTGACTCAGGAGGCTGAAGCAGAAGGATCGCAGGTTTGAGACTAGCCTCAGTAATTTAGTGAGGACCTAAGCAACTTAACAAGACCCTCTCTCAAAATAAATAAATAAATAAATAAAAGGGCTGGGGATGTGGCTCAGTGGTAACATGCCTCTGGGTTCAATAACTAGTACAAAAAAAATAGGCTTCTGATTCACTAATTACAACAGGAGTTTATTTTTTTTTGGGGGGGGTGGGAGTGTGGGGGGGTGCCAGGGATTGAACTCAGGGGCACTTGATCACTGAGTCACATCCCCAGCCCTATTTTGTATTTTATTTAGAGACAGGGTCTCACTGAGTTGCTTAGTACCTTGCTTTTGCTGAGACTGGCTTTGAACTCACAATCCTCCTGTCTCAGCCTCCTGAGCTGCTGGGATTACAGGCATGCACCACCATGCCTGGAAGTTTCTTTCTTCTTGCTTATCCATTTCTCTATTTTTACTGAGTTCAATTATGAGGTTGTCTGGTACCCACAGAATTTTTTTTCCCCTGCACTGGGATTGAAGCTGGGGACTCTGCACATACTAGACAAGCACTCTACCACTGAGCTACACCCTCATCTGCACCCTACAGAAATTTAATATTAAATTTATTCATTTATTTATTGAGTTCTTATTACATTGTAGGCATAAATAAAACACTGAAGTAAAGATTCCTGATTAATTGAAGTTTACATTCTTCCCCCTGCCCCCCAAAAGATAAGAGATTTGCTGTCTAGAACCAAAAAACCTGGTGGGTTAAAAGTCAGGGAAGACCAACAGCTGGGCTTTTATGTGGAAGGCCTGAAGTCTGTGCCTTGTGAAAATTATGCACAAATTGAAAAGCTGATGGAACAAGGAACAAAAATCAGGACCACAGCTTCAACCAACATGAACACCAGCAGCAGCAGATCCCACATGGTCATCACTATTCAGCTCAAGCAGGTGAGGTTCAGGTGACTATCTGTGTCCTGGTGACCTTAGGGAGGGTCCCGAGTGGCATAATAGGTTCATGGATACTGTGGGATCCTTCCCAATTTGTTAGGGGGTTGGTACCAGGGATTGAACTCAGAGACACTCAACCACTGAGCCACATCCTCAGCCCTATTTTGTGTTTTATTTAGAGACAGGGACTCACTGAGTTGCTTAGCATCTCGCCATTGTTGAGGCTGGCTTTGAACTCATGGTCCTCCTGTCTCAGCCTCCTGAGCCCAGTTTGATTTATGGATTAAAGTGGCTGCTTCCAACCATAGAATATAGGGTCAGAAGGAGGAAAAAGTGAGGACCTGTTCTTCTACTGCCCATCCCTCACCTTCATACCCGTGCCCCACTCTGCACTATTGCTCATGGTGAAGTCCTACCACACACCAGATGCTCACAGTGCCCAGAGGACATTGTTAGCTGTTGTCCTTCAAGTACATTTCATGCTGTGAGAAATGAATTTTGACCCCAAGTTGATCAAGGAGTAAATTGTGAAGATATGACCATGACTCTGTAGTTGGAGTCATGGTCTTGGAGAACTGAATCAGTAGCAGGCCTATATATCACTAATATAAGGACCAGCAATATCAGATCCATGAGCCTAGGGCCACATACTGAAGTACTTTCTGATACTTGGATTAATTCTTGGAAACCAGGTAATCCATGTACCATGTAACTTTCTACTTACTAAAGTCCACTAAAGTGGGCTTTTCTCCTCTGTATTATTAGCTGGGCATCAGGGACTGGTATGTACAATATCCCTAGTTTGATCTAGAAATGGCAATTCACAAGTCTTGTGGGAACACTGTAATTAACTATGATTGTACCAATTCTACCCTGTAAGCCACAGTACTAGCAGTAGATAAAGTAAGCATCAATGAAAATCATCTTGTGCTCAGCCATGATTGGTGGACAAACACTGGATCATGCAGACTTTTTTATTGACCAGCTCTAACACTTGGAGAAATAATCTCCCTAACCCTCAGTTTCTTCTTCTGTAAAATAGGATGCATAGCTCTCCTCCCACAAAAGTTGGGAGACTTGAATGAGATAATACATTTTTAAAAACTTTGTAAATTTTTTTTTTTGAACCAGGGTTTGGACCCAGGGACACTCAACCCCTGAGCCACATCCCCAGCCCTTTTTTATTTTATTTAGAGACAGTGTCTTGCTGAGTTGCCTAGGGCCTTGATGAGTTGCTTAGGGCCTCACTAAGTTGCTGAGGCTGGCTTTGAGCCCACGATCCTCCTGCCTCAGCCTCCCAAGCTGCTGGGGTTACAGGCGTGCTGAACTTTTTAAACTTTTAAGGGCTAGTCACTTGATTTTACAATGTTAGTAAAATTCACAAACTTCTTACATGGTTTACCCGGATAATTTATTTGACTTCATATTTTAAGGGCAAGAGAAGAAATCAGCCACAAATAAACAAGTGAAGAGATTTACAGCCCTGCTCTTCAGTGGGGTCAGCAGTAATAGGAACACCTCACATTCCATTCCGAGCATGTGTTAGGACCTTTGCATCTATTACCTTGAACCCCTATGACATCTTAATAATGTGCTGTTGTCACCATATTACAGGTTAAGTGCAGGTCACCAGCAAGAGAATCTGTAGGATTCTAAAATGGGGGTTCGTTCCACTCTAAGATCACACAATCCTGAACAATTACTTATTTTGCACTTCCCTAGTATTTTACATTTTTAAATCTCAATGACCATGGATACTCCAGAGCAATCGTTGATGTCTAGTATTTCCTCAGAAAAGAGCTTTGCAGAAATGGGAAGGGACCAGTGAGACACCTGGGCCTGGTCATGCCGCTGTAAAGAGGATGGTGTTGTGAATGGCTGATTAATTTCATTTTGTTGCTTTTTTTTTTTTTTTTTGAGTTTGAAATACAATCCCAAGAACCATTTGAGCATGTGGAAGAGGTTGGGCTCTCTAACAGCATGGCCTGTGTGTGTCCCTACAGGTTTTCCTAGACAAAGCCCTCACTAAACAATCCAGCATTAATCTGGTAGATTTAGCTGGAAGTGAAAGGCAGAGATCTTCAGGAGCTGAAGGGGACAGACTGAAAGAAGGATCTCGGGTTAACTTAAGTTTAACCAGTTTAGGAAACGTTATCAGGTACGTAGCCAGGGTACAGGGGTCTGTGCCATAAAAATGACCTCAGATAAGAAAAAGCAGAGGCTGGGGTGTGTGGCTCAGTGGTAGAGCCCACTTATCAGGTGCCCTCTGGGTTCAGCCCCCAGCACCAGAACAAATCCATGAATAGAAGGAAAAATTGGTTATAACCCTGGGTCATGATTCAATGTTTTAGTCAACATTTTGCTGCTACGACCAGAAGGCCTGACAAGAAGTTTATTTGGTGCTCGTGTTTCAGAGTTCTCAGTGCACAGACAGCTGACTCCATTGCTCTGGGCCTGAGAGCAATTATGGCAGAAGAGTGTGGAAGAGGAAAGCAGATCAGGACATGGCACCAGGAAGCAGAAAGAGCAAGCTCAATATAAACCCCAAGGGCACACACCCAGGCACCATCGCCCACCCACAGTCATCGCCCAATTAATCCATACTGGTGGATTAAGCTGTGGATTAGGTCACACCTCATAACCTAATCATTTTGCCTCACACATTTTGTCTCACACATGAGCCTTTGGGGGACACCTCATATCTAAACCATGACACTCAGTGTCATCACTAGCTCACACCTGGTCCTCCTGTATGTAACAAAAATACTAACACCACTACAAACCCCAAGAACTAGGTGGCACAGGATTCTTCTCCTGGTCTCCACTACTTGAATTTTATGTTCTCTGTCTCATCCTTCCTCTCTTCTTATTTTATCGTATTTAAATTCTATGGCTTAGTGACCAAAAGATAACATGCTATAATGTCTTCTGTGGCTTGCTTTTTAAAAATTTCTTATTAAGGCAAAAACCATAGTACACAAATCTTAAATCTCAATTCATATATAGACGTGTACACACACACACACACACACACATACACACACTCCTGTGTAATTATCACTGTTGTGGTTTGAATCTGAAATAGCTTCCAAAAGCTCATGTGTTGAAGGCAGCAATGTTCAGAGGTGGGACCTTTAGGGGCTGATTGGTTCCTGAGGGTTCTGACTTCATCAATGGATTAATCCACTTACCGGTTCATAGTTCAATGGGCTTAATGGAGGTGATGGAAACTTTAGGAGATGGGGACTATTGGAAAGAAGTTAGGCCATTGGGGACTTGCCCTTGAAGGGTATATTTGGTCCCCAACTCTCTCTGCTTCCTGGCCACCATGAGGTGAACAACTTCTCTGCCACATAGCTGCCTGTCATGTTTCACTTTGCCATGGCCCCAAAGCAGTGTGACTAAATAACCATAGACTGAAACCTCTGAAATCGTGAGCCAAATAAACCTTTCCTGCTTTATTTTTCTCTGGTATTTTGTCACAGTAATGGAAAACTAACCAGACCACCCAGATGAAAATGCAAAGCATTTCAAAACCCAAAAGTCTTCCTTTATATCCTTTCCTCCCAGCAGAAATTGGCCTTTGTCCTCAGATTAGTTTTGCCTAATTTTCTTGATTCTTATATAAATGAGACCATTTATGAGGTCCCTGTCTTGTGTATCTGACTTCTTTTACTAAGGATTGTGTTTCTGAGATTATTCAAATTTGCTGCATGTAGTAGTTATTCTTCTCATTATTCTGTAGTCTTCCATTGTGTGAAGATACCACAATTTATCTATCTATTCTTCTATTGAAGAAGGTTTGGGCTATTATTAATACAGTTGCCATGAACATTCTTGTACATAGTACTTTGGAAAAATAATCACTCATTTCTTTTGGGTATGTACTGAGGAGAATTTCAGGGACTTACTTTTAGACTCAGCTTTTTTGGGGGCAGTGCTTCTGGGGAAAAACTCAACGTATCTTGTATACAAAGCAAATGCTCTACTATTGAACTATAGCCCAAGCCCTAGACTCAACATTATTAACAATACCTAACCATATTATGTGTTCCTAGTTAGTTTTTTTTCTATGCTATTCTTTCATGAAACTTCATGAGATTCATTCATGTTGTTGAATGTAGCTTAGTCTCCTATTGATTGGCATTTTGGTCATTTCCAGTTTGGTTTTGCTATGACAATCAGTGCTACCATGACCATTCCTATACAAATCATGAGGTACTAATATGTTCACATTTCTTTTGAGCATAGACAAAGAATTGAAATTGTTGGGTTATAAGGTGTGCAAATACCTAATTTTATAAGATGATGACAAATATTTTTCCAGAGTGGTTGGATCAATTTTATGCCCAATAGGAATATATAATATATCCTCTTGATTTACATCTTTTCTAAGGCTTGACATTGTCAGATTTCTCAGTATTTACCAATGAAGTTGGTGTAAATGTTTTTTATTGTGATCTTGATGTTTCTGGTTACTAGCAAGTTTAGGCATCTCTTGATAAGTTTATTAACACTATGCTTCCTCTTGAAATGCCTATTCTTATTTTTTTCCATTGTTTTATTGAGTTATTTTCTTTTTATTGATTTGCATTTATTCTTTTCATATTTTATTATCTTTTTCAGGCATACGTATTGTAAGTATCTTCTCCAAGTTATAGGTTTTTAATTTTCTTACAGTGTGTATTGATGAACAGAAGTTACGATTCTGGCCAGGCGTGGTGGTGCATGCCTGTAATCTCAGTACCTCCTGGGGCTGACGCAGGTGGATTATGAGTTCAAAGCCAGCCTCAGCAAAAGCGAGGTGCTAAGCAACTCAGTGAGACCCTGTCTCTAAATAAAATACAAAACAGGGCTGGGGATGTGGCTCAGTGGTTGAGTGCCCCTGAGTTCAATCCCTGGTACCTCCCACCCCCACCCAAAATTTTAGATATAGATGGGTAGAATTTTCTTTCAAATCATTAAGGATGTCATTCTATTTTTTTAAAAAACTGGTTATCCTATGGCTGTTACCTCAATGTAATCTTTTTTTCCCCCTAATTGCATTGAAACTCTTTATTTTTGGTGATCTCCAATTTGACCATGTTGTACTTGAGTGAAAATTTCCATCCTCATTGGGATTTCTTGGACTTCATATCTCAGTGGATTGTGATTTTCATCAGTTCTGGAAAATTTTCAGCCATTAACTCATGCACTTGCTCTGCCCGTTTCTTTCCCCTTTTCTCTTTCAGTACTTCAGTTAGCTGTTTGGATCCCCTCACTCTGTTACCCATGGTCCTTAACCTTTCCCTTGTTTCCCATCACTGAGGTGCTGGGCCATAATCTGGATTGCATCTTATGAGCTCTCTAATTCACTAATTCCAACTACAGCACTGTCTAATTTGCTATTGAACATGCCCGTGGTGTTTTTAATATCAGTTGTTCTTGTTTTTGTTTTTTAAAGATCAGTTTGTTTCTTTTCCAACTTTGCTGTGTTGATTTTCTCTTTCTTTCTTTTATTTATTTTTTTGAGACAGGGTCTCCCTTCAGGTTCCCCCAGCTGAGCTTGAACTTGGTATCCTCCAGCCTCAGCCTCCCAAGTAGCTTTGTGCTATATTAATTTTGTAGATTTCTTTTTCCCTTCTTGTGATTATAATTTCTTACAAATTTCCTCCCTCCTATTTTTACTCCCCTGGATGCCATCCCCTTGAGACGGGGTCCTCATGATATTGCCCAGGCTGGCTTTGAACTCCTGAGTTCAAGTGATCCCCTCAGCCACCTGAGTAGGTGTGCACCACCACACTGGCTCAATGATGCTTTCTTTGTTGTCCCCTGGAGTCGGGTGGGGACTTGTCATTCCCTCTCACCCTAAGGCTGCAGTCATAGCAGGGCCTCCCTCAAGGATCTTAAGGTAGTAGGAGAGAAAAGGACTTCGGATCACTTCCCAAACCTGTTCTCCCCCTGCCCAGCTGCCCCCATATTCCTTCTCTTTATACATGTTGGCAATGAAAGCCTGCAGTCTCTTCAGCCTAAAGGGGGTTGGATCTCAGGCCTGGGCCTCCCTTTCTCTGTTACACTTTCTGCAGGGCTGACTCTGGACAGGGACTCAGTGGCTCATGCACATTAGCTCTCTTGCTTCTGCATCTTTGTACACAAGGTATCTCTACTCTTAGGTATTATCATCAGATTTGTGGAGCCAAAGGGGATTTGAGTGAGGACTTTTCTGAATTATCCCTAGGGATAATTTTTTTTTTAACTTCTTGATACTTTTTTTTTAATTCACTTTTGTTGTTGTTGTTGTTGTTCTTGTTTTTGTTTTTGCATTCAGTGCTCTGGCTGATGCAGCCATTGGGAAGAAAGTCTTGCACATTCCCTACAGAGATTCTGTACTGACCAAACTGCTCCAGTCAGCTCTGGGTGGGAACAGCAGAACTACTTTGGTAAAATCACCTTCTTACAACATTTTAGCCTGATTCAGCTATTATTGTTATAGTTATCGTTATTGTTATTGTGATTAAAATTATTCTCAGTACCTTCATAATATAGAACCTGACCCACAGCATGGACTAACATATGACTTTTGGTGCCCTTTGTACTGCAATCTTCAATAAAGCTTCTATATTACTAATCTTAATTTTTTTTTTTTTTGGTACCAGGGATTGAACCCAGGGGTTCACTTAGCCACTGAGCCAATCCCCAGCCCATTATTTTTTGAGACAGCGTCTTGCTAAGTGCCTAGGGTCTTTGCTAAGTTGCTAGGGCTAACTTTGAACTTGTGATCCTCCTGCCTCAACCTCCCAAGCTGCTGAGATTATAGGCGTGTTCCACTACACTTGGCTGCACTAACTTTTCTTATTTAATTTTTTCTGTAGTTCTCAGGTTTTCTACAAGGAACATACATGATTTTTTGTTTTGTTGTTTTTGTAATGTTGAGGTTGGAGCCCAGGACTTTGCATTTGCTAAGAACTCTACCATAGAGCTGCACTCCCAGCCCAGGACATGTATTACTATTACTATCAGAAAAAAAAAAAATGAATACAATTTAGAAAGTAACAGTAGCAATGTCGTGATATTATCAAGCAGCAGTCATTGTGTGGTGAGGTTGGAAATTTTCATTCGACTGTGATAGTCACAGGGCAGACTCACAATCTGGAAAGCAGCTGAATCTGTCATGTTAGCAAAGATGCCAGACAGCACAGCATGTTTGCCATGTGGATGGGACACGAAATGTGTTAAAATCAGGGCTCGATGCTCTTCTGCTGCAGAGGGGGCAAACCTAGGTGAACTCTGCCTCCTGCAGGGTCCTGCTTAGGAGAGAAATGCTCCCTACTGGGACCTGGGACCAGACCTCTCCCCAAAATTTACAATGTAAACATCCTTCCATTTTTATCACTTAATCTAGCCCATTTTTATTGTTTATTTATCCTTTTTTTTTTTTTTGCAAGACTGGGAAGTAGAACCCAGGGTCTCATGTGCTAGGCAAGTGCTATGTCACTAGGCTACACCCTCAGCCCTTAACTAATTTTAAATATTTAATTTTAATGATTTTCTAGTTACCAGTTACCTGTGGGCCTCAATGGGACATTCCCCAAGAACCTAGAATAAGACAATGTACATGGAAGCTGGGGATGTTGCTCAGGGGAAGAGTGCTCATCTAGCATGTCCAAGCCCTGGTGTTCAATCACCAGCACTGCAAAAATACAAAGGAAAACAAAAACCAAAGACATAAGACACCCTCTGAATGTTGACTGCAAACTAAAATTCAACACATCTGTGTGTACAAAATTTCCTGAGAATGAGACCAACAGGACAACGTCTACATGTGCAGATCTTCAAGGTTAGATCTGTACCATTTATAAGGACACAAAGACTGTCTGAAGGTATCACAGTGAGGTTTGTTTGTTTTAAGGTTGGGCGTGGAACCCTGGCCTCGTGCCACAGGCACTGCCACGGAGCCACACCTACTTTCTCCCTTATAGTGTGGGAGGAGGAGGTGAGAGGTGGTCATTGATCATCTCAGGAAGCAAATAAAACACAGAATCTGAAAGGTCCACCTCTAAGCTCTAAACTCTCCATGGTACCAGTCCCACTTGCAGCATGGATATCCTAAAACCTCATTTCTTTCATGTCTAAAGTGGAGCAAATAACAATAGCCACCAGAGAATAGCTGTGATGGTTAAATGAGGTGATACAAATGAACCCGCTTTAAACGCTATAACTTTTCCAGGTGCAGTGGTGCGCACCTGTAATCCCAGAGACTCGGGAGGCTGAGACAGGAGAATCACAAGTTCGAGGCCAACCTGGACAATTTAAGGAGACTCTTGTCTCAAAATAAAAAAGGCTGGGAATGTAGTTCAGTGGTAAAGCACTCCTGGGTTCAGTGCCCAGGACCAATAAATAAATAAATATTTAAAAAATAAAAAGGACTGTGGAGGTAACTTAGTGTTAAAGCATCCCCGGAGTCAATCCCAAGTATCAAAAAAAAAAAAAAAAAAAAAGAAAGAAAGAAAGAAATAAAAGAAAAAGATAAAGAAAGAAAGAAATCAGTCCTTAAATCTCCCAGGTGAGTTAATACTCCAAGAACTGCAAGTTCAAGGCTAGCCTCTGCAATTTAGCAAGCCCCTGTTTTTCAAATCAAAAACAAAAAAGGCTGGGAATGTAGCTCAAGACCCTGGGCTTAATCTCCAGTAATATACACACACAAGCTATAAGGATAAACTATACAGGATTATTCCCCAGGCTCTTAATGCTCTGGATCCTGAGCTGCCAGGTCCTCAGACTATGTTCTGTCTCTGTGATCACTCTCAGTGACAGCACCTATCTCCAAATCGTCAAAACTTTTGTTTCTAATTTGAAAAGTATTTTCCAGATTCTAGAACAATTAATCCAAAGTCAATAGCCAGACTTGAAACCATACAAAAATGGCTGTTTGGGTGATGCTGCCCACTGGGAATTTTGTCTCGCTGTCAATAGAAATGAAACTGAGTAACACATATGAATATATAGGCCTTTTGGGATCCTCAACTTAGGCACAGCTCCAACAAGAAAATGTCAGGCTGGCTCCCTGAAACAAGCAGGAGCTCTTTTTTTGGAGTGCTTGCAGGAATGGGCTGGGGTTTAGGAATGTTAATGGCTTTAGGTGCACTTGGCCCTGTGAGGGCATTTTCTGTTGGCATCATTGCCCTGATGAATTAAGTGAAAGTACCCTGGCTTCAGGGTGCATCTTCAGGATGGATAAATGGGGAGTGAGAGTGGGAACTTTGAATGGCTGTCTGGCTGTGAGCCAAGACTAGGCTTGCATTAGCCCTTTGTCCCTATCATCTCACAGGGACAGGCAAATCCTAGTGATCTCGAAATGCTTTCAACAATCATTCAAACCTTGAGAAAATTACCGGGTATTCCATGGTGAGAGCAGTGTGGTTCTGAGGTCGGCAGCACAGGGGTTAGTCACGAGTGGGTTCAAACCCTAGTCCTGCCAGTTCTGATCTGGGTGACCTTGGCTGTATTATTTTTCTCAAAGCCTAGTTTTTGGAGTGGTCAAATCTGAACAATAATGTAAATTGTAAGATGCGAAACTGTTGTGTGAATGTTAACTGTTTTAATAATATCGATGATAATAAACCTCTATATACATAACAAAATCTTCAAGGGATGTTGTTACAGATTGCAGCCATAAGTCCAGCTGACATCTGTTATGAGGAAACTCTATCAACATTAAGATATGCTGAAAGGTATGTTTATGAATATTTATTAGTCATAGTGATTCTAGATTCTAAATCTAGTAACTTCTTCCAGTCTTCTTCTAATTGGCATTTTGGGGGTGGAACTTCAGGGAAAGGAGAACAAACAATTTGTAAGAGAGGAAATGAAAAGAAATAAAACAAATGAGAAGGAATTGGGACCTAAAGTTCAGAGTGTCATTGTGTCACTCAAGTCAGGATGGGAGAGGAGGCGTGGCTCAGATGGGAACAGCATGGATGCCAATCTGAATGTGATTAGTTATCTGTCTCCCTGTAGTTTCCTGCCAAATAGCATGGCTGTTCACAGATTCCTCCTACATGGGGAGAGAACAGTGCCAGGCAGGGGATTTTTGTGCTATTAATAAATGAGGATGAGCTCTGTACAAGACAACTCTGTAGGCTCCGAACCGTTTGAATGTGTCGACACTCCTTCACAGTGTGGGGGTGGAGACCACATGTGATCATGTATGAACCATTCCCGGCAAAGCTCTTCCTTCATATAAGCAATGCTCAAAGACTATAATTAGGGGCTGGGGATGTGGCTCACGCAGTAACGTGCTCGCCTGGCATGCGCGGGGCGCTGGGTTCCATCCTCAGCACCACATAAAATAAAATAAAGATGTTGTGTCCACTGAAAACTGAAAAATAAATATTAAAAAAACTATAATTATAGCTGGGTGTGAAAATGGTGCACACCTGTAATTACAGTGACTCAGGAGGCTAAGACAGGATAATTACAAGTTCAAGACCAGCCTAGGCCACTTGTGAGACCCTGTCTCAAAATGAAAAATAAAAAGGGCTGGGAATGTAGCTCAAGGTAGAGTACCTTTGGGTTTAGTTACCATGAGGCGAAAAAAACCTACTCAAAATTGTAGATATGATTATGCCGCCAAGTAATTACCTCTCCTTCTAGTGTTCCCTTGGGTCTTCTTCTCAATGAGGAAGCCCTTGGATTTGAATGAAAAACACTTTCATTCCCATTCTTCATTGCTGGGCCTCAACATCAATTTACCATTAGACATTTTCTTCCTGTATCTGCAGTCTCAGATCTTTAGTCAAATTTTGGCTTTAGCAGCATCTAGAATGTTCTCCCTGACTATCAGGTGCAAATCTGTTGCCAGCAGTTTTTATGTGAGAGGCTACATGGTACAGAAAAAAGGGAAAAACGGTAACCAGAGTCCTGAACTCTGATCCCATATCTGCCACATATTCTGTGAGTTGGGCAAGTCTGGTTGTAACTCTGTATTTCAATCTCTTTGTGTAAGAAGAAAGGAGTAAGATTGCCAGTTTGAGCAAACAAAAAATACAAGATGCTGCCTGGGGGTGCAGCTCTGTGGTAAAGTGCAAGCTTTGCATGCACAGGCCCGGGTTAGAGCCACAGTGGGTGAGCATACACAATACAAGATGCTCAGTTAAAAATGAATTTCAGATAAAGAACAAACTCATGCTTGAATGTAATATTTGAAGCATTTCCTATTTTCTCTGGTGGCACTGGAGGGGAATGAACCAGAAAACCCAAGCCCCTTCTAGCCTGGGGCACACGGCAGAGCAGCCTCTGACAGCCTCCAGGGTTTTAGTTATTTCAGCAGCAGCGACCTTGATTGAACAGATTCTTAAATTAACCAAGTGTGTTGAGGCCCAAGGACACCCAGGGACTGAGCACCCAGCCATGGCTCAGCTGTACATGTTTATTAAAACCATGCAGTTTACTGAAGTCGCTTTGGGTCTTAATGGTTTTGTGGAACAGAACATGCTGGAATCTATAGTCACCAGAAAAGGGGTGAATGGGATCTGAGCACACCTGCTGCTGCCCCAGGACCAGTGGTGGTGCTGCTTGGGTAGTAAAGGGGCCTGAGAATGTGTTCATCTTTACACACGAAAGGGCTAAAAAGGTTCGGAACAACGCTGTGGTCAACACCTGGTCAAGAGCAGAGACCAAGACACTGCTTGGATGTGGAAACGCTGGAGCAGCAGGTAAAGTGAGCCAGGAGGCATGCTCAGTCCACACTGGAGCAAGAAGAAGAGCCTGAGCTGGCTGATGCCCAAGGGATTGGGGCTAAAGGGAGGGAGAGACAGGTGTGCTGGGCCTGGGGAGGGATCTGGGGAGGATCTGAGGGGAGGATGTGGGCAGGTGGGGGGAGGAGCCCTCTAGAACTTTATTCAGGATATTTTGGTTCAACCTTTACACACACACACACACACACACACACATATATATATATATATATATATATATATATATATATATATATATATATTATACATATATTAGTTGTTGATGGACCTTTATTTTATTTATTTTTATGTGGTGCTGACAATCAAACCCAGTGCCTCACACATGCTAGGCGAGGGCTGTACCACTGAGCCACAACCCCAGCCTGCAACCCAACTATATTTTGAGATCAATGGAGACTCACAGTTTAAAGAAATAATGACCCTGCCCTTTTAAAATTGTCATTTTTAATTTTGAGTCCATTATTTCTGCCAGGATACTACGTTCCTTGCCAGGTTTAAAAGGTGGTCATTTGACATTTCATGCATTTAAGTGAGGCCAGAAGCCCAGGAAGCATTAGTAGCAGCCTACCTCTTCTAATTCAGTGCCCAGCCTCAACTGCTGCATGCCAGTCACCAAGTGATTGGGCTCTGGTAGGTGAGGGAGCAGTCATTTTCAAAATGCCCCCCAGTTGATTCTAATGTGTAACTATCAAGAACCACGGCTTTAAGGTCTCAGTTTTCAGTTTGGCAGAATGAAGACATGTATCATTTTATGCCCTTAATGATTTAAAATGTGATGGATAATAAAAGTAAAGTAGAAAACTGGAGAAATACAATCAGTATGGTGTTCAGCATCAACCCAGCAATATCAGAAAGTCCAACACTTTCTGTGCTCAGTGCTCCCTAACAGTCACCATCCTGCCCTTCCACGGACTGGTTCACTACGGATTCCACCTCAACAAAAGTCCTTTCTAGATTGGAGTCAGTACATGCAGCTGGTTCACACGTGGCCCTGGTTAGCATGAATCACTAAAACAAAAACTGGATGAGCCTACCTGTAGCAACTAATTCCCATTATTCATATGAACAGACACAAAATACATGGAAAACAACCTAAGATGAACCTATGCTTCTTCCTCAATCTCCTGGCCTTATGGGACTTGCTGCTATGGTAGTATAAAAGGAAACTCCCCCACAGGCCTATATAAATAGCAGATAGAATCCTGAGCCTGTGCCTCTCTTGGGAGGACCTTCTTGCTCTAATGCCTTTGAGTTAGTCCAGATACTATGCAGTGTAGGATTTAGCCAATGAGCTCTTCACACAGAAGTGCAGCTTTACTTTCTACTCTTGCTGGGAGTCCCCTATTGTCACTGAGAACCCAGTGAGACATACTGAAGTTACTCTAAGTCTCACCTTTGACACTATAGACCTGGTGCTTAAAATCCCTCCCTCCTTTCAGAGCAGTCAGCCTGTTTCCTGGCAGACCACCAGCTGGGGACTCAGTCTATTCAGGAAACCTGGGCACACCTGTTGGAGCAGGCGCGGAGAGAATGGGAGCAGCAGTATGCAGCCATTGCCCAGGTGAGGCCCAGCTCTGCACTGCCACCCCCCCATGCAGTGCTGTCTGGGATATTGTCAGCCCCCAGATTGGGGTGAGGGGCAATGAATTAGCGATTTAATGAATGTGTAGGATGTAACATGACCTAAGACTTACATTATTCTTGGCAAGAGCTGGGGGGAGAGTGGCAGGGCATGAAAGGAAAGGAGGCAGAGAGGCCTTGATGCATACAGAGTGAGGCTGGGGATGGAATTCAAGGCTGTTGGTAATTAGAGTTTGGGGAGAATTTGCGCATGTGCACACTCTAGGGATTGGAGCCTGGGCCTTGCAAATGCTAGGCAAGTACCCTCAGATTGAGCTACACCCTAGCCCCTGGGCTGTGATGCTGTGATGTCAGTCTTGTCCCCTGGTGAGAGAGATGCCTTCTTCACCTCCACTCCTCACTGCCACCTCCACCACGACCTTACTCCCCACAGCCACACGGCTCTGGGCAACCCCCAAAGACCAGAGTTGGACCTGGAATATTTGGAAGTATGAGGGAGAGCCCAGCCTGGACTCAGGAAGACTCATGAAGTCTAGAATAAGCCCCAGACAGTGAAAGAGGAGTCAGGTAGGGCTCTGTGACTTCAGGAAGCCAGATCAAGTTAGGGACCAAGGATTCTAAAGGTGCCAGCATAACTGGGGCACAGCCAGAAGCCCTATTAAAGTAACTTCCTGTGCAAGGGGTGGAAGGGCATGTGCAATTCTTGGGTCTAGTAGGATCCAGAGTGCAGGAATAGAGGATTTTGTGTTCTGTCTGAAGAGTAACAGTTGGAAAGATTTTCATTCTCTTTACTCTTAATGAGAAACGATTTGCAGATTTTAAAGTTTTCTTTGTGGGGGCTGAGTTGATTTCACTTCTACCTGATAGTCAATCTTCTATCACCGTAACAACAGTCAATATTGGTATTAAAGAATGAAATGCACTTAGGGTTGATGCAACATGCCCTTTTCTGCCTTTTCTGTTGATGATCAATTCACCAGTCCACTGGACTGAGGAGAATGAGAGCTTTCATGGAGACTCAGGGAAGGGTCATCACACTGGGAACAGGGAGTTGGAGAACTTTAGGAACCTGAAAGAAATGGTGGGGGAAGAAGTCAAAGTGGGAGGGGCCAATGCCTGGGCAGCTGAAGGACGTTTGGGGAGAATTTGCGCACGTGCACACCCTAGGGATTGGAGCCTGGTGCTTAAAAATTGGAGCCTGGTCTGGGGAGGACAGGGTCAGAGGCCAGCTGTGCCTTGGAACACTCCTGTCCAGAAGCACTCAGGCTGACAGCTGACCCCACTCCTGTAGTCAGCGATGCACCACAGGCTCAGCCTTCCTCCTTTAGAAGTCAGTCTGACAAGATGGGGAGAAATGAATGGAAAAGGAGCATTTCTGTCTTCAGTGGACTGGCCCTGTCTGGTGACGGGGACCCTCCCCATTTCTCCTTTAGGAGCAGCAGATGGTGAAGACCCTTCCTCACCTTCTCAACGTCAACGAGGACCCACAGCTCACGGGGGTCCTGAAGTACTTCATTCACACGGGTAAGTGCTCTCCACCTGCTTGTGCTTCTTGCCCTGAGGAATATGTTCTTTCTGTTTCTTTCCTTATTTCCTTTCTCTTTTTTTTTTTTTTTTTGGATTTTTCAATTGTGGTGTAATACATATAATATAAAATTCACCATTTTAAGCTGCTCTAGGCAGGTTCTTATCACCACATTTTTATTTAGTGGTTTCTGGGGAGATGGCAGCCCTTGAAATGACTCTTCAATCCAAACACTGAATAATTGGAATACCAAGGTTGGGGTGCCCCTGGATTTCTCCTCCCTGGCTGCTGTGCATATCCAAGACAGGTGTGTAGGCTCCATGCAGGATGTGGTCAGAGGCTGAGGCCAGGCTTGCCCAGCAGCTGAAGGTGACACCTTCTGCTTGTCCCATGACGTGGCCAGTCATTAGAAACACAGCTTCATGCCAGGCTTCAGTGCATCTTCTAAGACCAAGACTTAGTGACCATAGAAAAGGTGGAAATTTCAAAAAGTCAGGAATCTCACCCAAAAAAAGGCAGAAAGTAAAACAACTATCCATAAAACAAGTCATGTCCAAGGATCATTATGATTGACAACCCTGGTTGAAAAATCCTTTCACATTATCCTACTGGAGAGAAAATATCACATGCAAAACATCAAACATGTTATTCATTAGGGTCAAATTCAGACAATTTTTGCAAACAAGCTATCCTCTCTTTAGGTTCGTGTGTTGCTGGTCAAGCTGCTTCGAACGCTATCACTCTTCAAGGCTTGGGGTAAGTTTCTGTGCATTGGCATCAATGTTCTCCAATGTTGAGCATTAAAGAATCTGGACAACTAAATCCAGAGGAGATTCCTGAAGGTCTTCTGGTTATGGCCAGGCCAGGCCCCCAGTCCTGCTAGATAAGCTGGAACAAGGAATTTCCCAGACTTCCCTGCAGGAACACTCCAACACCTATGTAAGAAAGTCACTGGGAGGTTGAGTTCTCTCACTGAAATCCACTGTGTCGTGCTCTGTTTCCCTGGCTCTAATCTTGAGGAAAAAAAAGGGGGGGGGGGTGTCAGCACTTGTATAATAATTCTTCATACATGGAAATAAGATCCGACCAGGAAACAGAGTTGGAAGGCCAAATCTCATCTCCACATCTTCAGATCTCAATGCTTACAGCCCTCACCCACTGGACAAATGGAAAGCCCAGATTTTGGGGGTGCTCCTCTCCCTAAGGAATCCCTCAGGAAGCCCCTGCCAAAGCCTGTGTGTGTGCAAAACCCTAGGGTGGGTTTATGCAATCAGAGCTGTCCCCAAGTTCTGTGGCCTCTCTGGTTGGGTGGCCACACTGGGGTTCTCTCCTATTTCTAGAACCACCGTGTCCCAACTGCCCACAGGCCTCAGCCAGCAGTCAGAAAGAGGTCTCCCTGGCCAGTGCTCCCAAAGTCCCTCAGCCCTCCTGAGCAAAGCACATGGATCCTGTGAGACAAGTTTAGGGGGTGCTGACCAAAGGCCTGTTGGCACCACCTCACCTGTACCACTAGCCATCTCTGGGCTTCTTCCTGGGGATTTCCCTCCTTTTTCTTTGTAGCCCTCCTCCTTAGTCCAATACACAGGTCTGCAAATGACTGAATTCCACTGATGAGCTGAAGTCAAAACCTTCCCCACAAGGCCCCTGGGCCCCATGCAAACAAGTGATGTGGACTGGGCCATGTGTCTCTGCATCCGGAACATTCAGCCTCAGATACCCAGCCCCAAGTCTTGTCACATAAAGTCTGGATTAGTATGGATAAAGGCCCAGAAACAGATTTACACTTACCTGTACATATATATTTTGAAGTCACCCTCCTAAGTGTCTCTTCTGAAATTTCTTTAAAATTGTTTTTGACACAATAATTGTACATATTTATTGAGTACAGGGTGACATTGCAGTACATGTATATAATGGGTAATGATCAGCTCAGGCTAATTGAAATATCTTTCACCTCAGCCATATATTTCTGTTGTAAACATTAAAAAATCCTCTTTTCTACCTATTTTGAAATATTCTATTAGTTGTTGTCCACCTTCATTATCCTACTGGGCTACTGGCCATTAGAAGTTATTCCTCTTATCAAATTGTGCCCCACTAACCATCCTCTCTCCATCCTTCCCTTCCTGGCACTCTTCCCAGGCTCTGGTAACCACTATTTCACACTTTTTTGAGCCTTTTAGCTTTCACGTAAGTGAGAGAACATGTGGTCTTTTCTGTGCCTGTCGTATTTTACTAAATAGAATGTCCTCCAGTTCCAACCACATTACTGCAAATGATGTGAATAATAGTCCCTAGTATGTTTTTACCACTTTTTCTTTTCTTTTTTACCTTTATCTTATTTATTATTTTATGTGATGCTGAGGATTGAACCCAGTGCCTCACACATGCTAGGCAAGTGCTCGGCCATGGAGCTATAACTACAGCCCCCACTTTTTCTTAATCTGTTCATTTGTCAATGGGTACCTAGGATGAGTCCATATCTTGGCTGCTGAAACATTTCTGTTTTCAATCCTCCTCCCCCACCCCCACTTCCTACTCTCCACCCCCACCCCACCCCCACCCCCCACTCCCCACCCCCACCCCCCACCAATATGCACACTGGCCTGTGTGCTTTTGAGGACTATGCTGATCTCTGTGTCTGTAGGTGACCTGTAGCTCTAGGCCCTCAGCTGGGGCTTGTTTCTGTTAATAAAATAGCTGCTTTGCTGTCTGCCACTTACCACTTCCTTAAGGAAGGGCCCTTCCCTCTATTCCCACTTTCCTTGAGCCACAGTCCTGAGGAAGCCTTGATAAATACTTTGGGTATTGTGCAAATGAGAGCGAACAACCTCACTGTTCACTAAAATTGAAATCCACTGGATGACTGAGACATACTCTTGTCTTCATAGAATTTCAGATGAACATGCTTCCTTTATGAACGTGGATGGTAAAGTGACAGTCACTCCACACAGGAAATGCAAGGTTGTTGTGAATGGGGTGCCCATCACTTCCAGGACAAAGCTGCAGCATTTGGTAAATTTCTCCTGGGCCACGGAAGTTTCTAAGTCCTACCAGAGAGCTAGCCAAGGGGCTCTGGGTAGAGCTGGGTGCATCTCACCTTGTGGCTTCTGCTCCTGCTTCATGGTAAGTTACTTGGGCATGGTTTCCAGAGTGACAGATCTGGCCCTACCTCACTATGTGTTGTTCTTGGGTAAGCCACTTCTCTGGATTTCATCTATAAAACAAGGACTGAGCTGAATAAGTCCCAGGATCTCTTACAGTTCTGACATTTGAGTTTTGTTTTTTTTTTTAACATATAGCCTCTGGCAAACATTGGTCCCTCTTCATTCTCCTCCCCACCATTCTAGTCAGAGGCTCTACCACCACAGTAGCTCCTATAGCTTCTTTTTTCTCTCCCCTCTCCAGTCTGTCCTCTACCCAATAGCTACAGACCCTTTTAGATTGGTAGACAGAGTTGGTTGCTTCCTTCTAGAAATCCTTTAGTGATCCCCCTTAGGACTCCTGCGTGAGCTGTCCCGCCCCAGCTTCCTCAGGCCTCACTGTCCTGCACATCTGCCCCCATCTTGCTGACCTCTTTTTGATTGGCTCAGCAGTGGCCATCTCTGCCTCACCCAAACATCTCACACATGAAGTCTCAACTTTAAAATCCCATCTTCCAAGAGGATTTTTGTAATACCCAGTCTGAATTAGACCCATTGGGCACTGTAGAGAAGCCCCTGCACTTTTTTTTTTAAACAGTTTATGAGTACTCAGTTTTTCCATAAGACTTACAAGGGAAGGGTGGGGTCTGTTTTCCATTGATTCTCCTGGGCCTGGCAGGGAGGTAGCGCTCTTCTGCTGATGAAAGCAAGATGATGCCTTTCCTCCTCTAATATGGGTCTTTTCCCTGTTTGGGGGATTTTCAAGGGCAGAATTTTTCTCAGATCACTCTAGTACAAGGGACATGGGGCTATGGCTCCTCCTGAAGCAGTATGACTCTCGCCTTCTGATCTCAGGCTGAGGTGAAGGCAGCACCCTTCCCCTGAGCCTATGTTTCCTCCCTAGGACCGCATTATTCTGGGGTCCAACAGTGCCTACCTCTACATTGGATTTCCTTCAGAGAGAGGCAGTGAGGACTTGAGCAGATTTGACTATGACTTTTTCCAGCTGGAGAGGGTAGCTGCGGAGGGAGTAAGCATGGACAAGCTTGGTAAGTGGCTCCTGGATCCAACTTTTGGCATCTTCCATGAACTGATCTGAAAGCAACTGTTTTCACTGTGTGCTTTCCTGCTTTCCTTAAGACAGTCATCTTTTATTGGGTCAGAGTAATGTACCTTGTTAAAATATCATTTCCATATAAATATAGAGTGAGTCCATGTCAAAGATTTAGTTCATTAAACTCAGGAAAAATGTGGCATTTATACACAATGGAGTATTACTCTGCATTAAAAAATGACAAAATCATGGAATTTGCAGGGAAATGGATGGCATTAGAGCAGATTATGCTAAGTGAAGCTAGCCAATCCCTAAAAAACAAATGCCAAATGTCTTCTTTGATATAAGGAGAGCAACTAAGAACAGAGTAGGGAGGAAGAGCATGAGAAGAAGATTAACATTAAACAGGGACGAGAGGTGGGAGGGAAAGGGAGAGAAAAGGGTAATTGCATGGAAATGGAAGGAGACCCTCATTGTTATACAAAATTACATACAAGAGGAAGTGAGGGGAAAGGGAAAAAAAAACAAGGGGGAGAAATGAATTACAGTAGATGGGGTAGAGAGAGAAGATGGGAGGGGAGGGGAGGGGAGGGGGGATAGTAGAGGATAGGAAAGGCAGCAGAATACAACAGACACTAGTATGGCAATATGTAAAACAGTGGATGTGATTCTGCAATCTGTATATGGGGTAAAAATGGGAGTTCATAACCCACTTGAATCAAATGTGTGAAATATGATATGTCAAGAACTATGTAATGTTTTGAACAACCAACAATAAAAATTTTTAAAAAAGGGGTACAGACCATTCAAAGGGCTATAAAGAGAATGGTGTGTTGGCTGGGGTTGTGGCTCAGTGGTACAGCACTTGCCTAGCATGCGTGAGGCACTGGGTTCAATCCTCAGCACCACATAAAAATAAATAAAGATATTGTGTCCATCTACAACTAAAAAATATTTTAAAAAAGAGAGAGAGAATGGTATATATATAGATAGATAGATAGCAAAACAACACCAGAAAGCTGAAATAATATTTCTGGTTACCTAAAGCCAACTAATGATGTTTAGCTCCACCCAGGGGCCTGCTGGGCCTACAGAACCTGTGCCCCAGTAGTTAGAGATGTTGGTTGGGAGCCTTGGTCTGGAGGAATGGTGAGGAAAAAAATCTAGGTCCTGGCCTTAAGGAAATCATAGCCATAGGTTTCTGAGTCAAAGATCTCCTGGGATTGGGGTGTAGCTCCATGCAAAACATTTGTCCAGCATAATGCCCTTGGTTTCATCTCCAACACAGCAAAACCAAATGAACAAAAATTTCCCTTTCCCCAGCTCAACCTACCCTTGTTACCCTGCAATAATCAGATTCCTCATAGGTGAGTGAGCAGAAGCTCTGCTTTCTGCCTGCTCATCTCTCTGCAAGCTTCAGATGGAAGCTCTTGAGCACCTGCCTGTGTGTCTCCTTCACTGTACTCAGGATGGACTGGACCCACTGAGGTCTTTGTAATGTACTGGCTTTCCAGAGAAGTCACCTATGCTTTAACCATCTTAATAAACTGAAGATGCGGGGCTGAGGTTGTGGCTCAGAGTTAGAGCACTTGCCTACCATGCGTGAGGCACTGGGTTCGATCCTCAGCACCACATAAAAAGTAAAATAAAGATATTGTATCCACCTATATAACTAAAAAGTAAAAATAAAATAAAATTTAAAAATAAATAAAAATAAACAGTAGATGGAGAGCAGTAGACTACAACTGCCCTTATGCAAAAGTTCCTCCCTTTTCTCTACACCAATGTGTTTTAATCAGAATTTTAGCAAAATAAATTGATTTGAAATTCACTTCTTTGTTCTTCTTTTGCTGAAGTTTTTGTCCAAAATCAAACCAACAAGGCCTGAACAATCCACCTACTCATTGATTTGTTCACAGTAAGTGACTGCCCAGTTGCCTTCCCAGCACAGGGCTAGTGGCACAATGAAGTTAAACAAACCACCCGAATATAACCCAAGTAAGAACAGCCTGCTTGCTGTGCACTGAAGCTTTGGGATAAATCCCCAGACTTTTCCTTGAGCCAACCAGATTTTACCCCTGCCCTTGCCCCTGCCTGGAAAGTTTGGAGTCACCTTGGATCAAGGGCCTTGAGACCAGGAATGGGAAATGGAGGCAGAGAGCCTCCTGCCATGGTGCAGCCAAGATCCCTAGGTTGAGAAGACCAACTCTATGAATGGGTGAATGAAAATACACATTTATTCATGGCTGGAAAGTTATCACTGAAAAGGACAAATTTTCTTTTCCATTCTGGCTTTCGCAAGGTGCTGTGAACAGTGGAGATGGCCAAGCAGACCCCAGTGTCCTGGCTGTATTCCAAGACTACGTCAAACTCATGCCATTGGTTGCAGAAGCAAATCAAATGAGTGAAGAACTGAAGAAGGTAATTTATCTAAAGCCCAAACACAATATAGTTTCAGGTCCAGAGAGAACCTTGAGGTCTACAGAGATGTGGGGTTTCCCCAAGATCCCACAGTGAGCTAGTAACAGAAACTAGCCTAATACCCGTGATCCCCCGCCTCCCTCCGCCACCCTGAGCACCACTCCAGCCACAGCTGTCCTACCAGTGCCACCAGCACCCAGACCAACACTTGCTGGCCATAACCACCTACTCCTGATTGTTCCAGTGCCTCTTTTGGCACCTTGATGATTGTTGTGCCTCAGAGAAGACCTGGCTGAAGTTAGTTCCAGTGACAGATGCCAGTCAGTGGGAATCTTGTAAAAGATTTAATCACATTAGTAAGTACTGTTAAGTGTTACTTCCAGGATGTGGTTGAGAAATTCCAGTATTCTGTCATTTCTCTTGGCAAGAATTTCAAGCACCAGAGTCAAGCCATGTTCTTTTAAAAAAAAAACCCAAGTGTGGGAAGAATGAAAAGAAAATTGCAAAGGGGGTGTGGGCTGATAAATGAAGTGTTTCTTTTACTAGGAACTTAACATGGAATTGAAGGTGAAGAACCTAGCATCATCAGATTCCAGGGGCTATGACCTACAAAAGGAGGTCATGGTGAAGGTGACCAACCAAAGGACTCATGAGGTGAGGCCTGCATCTGTGGACAGCGGTGTGTCTCCCACAGGGTTCTGAGGAGCTTTTCTAGGGATACAGGTTTTGTTTGTTTGTTTTACCAGCAGCAACCAGTAGAGACCCCAGTGAAGAGGCAAGCTATGTTCCAAGTATAAGTGGAGTTCTGAGGGAGCCTCTTCCATGTTCTCTCACCTGGGTCTCTCTCCCACACAGTGCCAATTCCCAGGATCTTTCCTAACCACCCTCTCTGAACATTCTTTCTTCTTGCTTAACATGGCTCAAAAGCTTTAATGCCACAAGGGAGCCTGAAAGTTCATCCAGCTGGTAATGGGGTCCATGTCTGTGTGTATGTATGTGCAAGTGTGGACATTTGTGTGTGTGCAAGTGCATGTAAGAGAGGAAGATTTACCATTTTGAAGCAATGATAAAATTCACACTTTCATAAGACCCTGGAATAATCCATTCACCTACTCCACTGACTGATCCATTCCTGTGTTGACATTGCTGTCAGTAGATCTTTTATAGAAACTTGAGGTTTTCTTTCCTCTCCCTTCTGCTGTGGAGCCACTTCTAGGCTTTTTTTCTAGACTAAACCTGTGTGCTTATCTTCCCTTAATGCTGTAATAAATTTTCATAAACCCAAACATATTACCTTATTGTTTCCTAGGCTAGAAGTCCAACAGGGGTCCCACTGGGCTACAAACAAGGTGTGGGCAGGGCCAATTTGTTCTTGAGGCTCAATGGGAAAATGTGTTGGCTTTTTCCGGCTTCTAGAGGCTACCAGAATTCCTTGGCTCATGGCTACCTTCCTCCATCTTCAAAATGAGCCACATCATATTTCTCCGACCCTGTTTTGGTCACCACATCTCTCTCTGCCTCTCTCTTCTGCCTCCCTCTTCCACATTTAAGGTTCTTGTGAGTGCCGCAGTCTGGCTGGGCACAAAATCACGAGCCACTCAAACAGGAATAAACTTTATTTTTGAAACTCCCACCAATGCTCTGTATGCTCCCGGGAAATATGCCGACCCACACACGCAGCATTCTCCCGGACACACACACCAACAGGAAATCCCTCCTCCGGAATTCCCTCCTACCGCACTTCCCCAACCAATGGGAACTCTCCGGGAGTCCCGTAGCAGGCTGAGGTGGACAGCAGGGGTCTAATATCTATTTGAATGCAGATCTTAACATAATTATATCATCTCAATGGCTTGCTGGCGTCACCTTTCAACCCAAAATGCCATGCATCATTACTACTTGGCTATGGCTCTTAGCATGTGAGTACACAGGGCCTATCTGGATAATCCACACTAACCTCATTTTAATTCAGATGATAAGCAGACTTAATTCCATCTGCAACCTCAGTTCCCCTCAGTTCACATTCATAGGATCCGGGGATTAGAATGTGGGTGAAAAACCAGCCTCTATCTCAGAGCAAAGCCTGTCCAAGGAAGGGACATGGCCTTTGTCCTTGGAAAAACCCACAGAGCACTCCTAAGCACATTCCCACCCTGCTAAGTTATTTATCTACAAATAACAGAGAGATCTGCTGCGCCAGGTGTCCCTGACTCAGTCAGGCTAGGTGGGGACCCATAGCAGCCCCCTAGCGGCCACCAATCAGCATGAGTCAAGGAAATACCTGGGATGCCAGATGACCCTCCCAGCAGTTTATGGTGGTTGATAACATATTGGGAAACCATGTAGTTCAGCATGTACACCCCTCTTGGCTCAAACCAATCAGTTCAAACGAATACCCCTACCCAACTTGTTCCCGCCAGTGAATGTGCTAATCATGTTTTAGAGTTGTTATTTGATTTTCCCGCGGTGTGTGATGATTTGCTATGATGTATGTGAAGTCCCTGCCCTCTCCAAAGAATGTATAAAACTGCTGCAAACCCTGGGCTCGGGGCCTCTCAGCGTCACCAGTTGCTGTGTGTGCGCGCGGAGGACCGAGCTAGCTCGCAATAAACACCTCTTTGCTGCTTACATCGATCTTGGGTCTCTGGTGGTCTTTGGGAGTCCCGAATTCGATCATAACAGTGGGCATCTTTGAGGGCCATTATTCTGGGTACCACAAACCACAAACCTTCATTTTTCCTGGGAGGGTCTGTTTTCTGACTCCATCATCATCTCCTCTATGTCATTTCCTGGGCTCAAGTGACTCAAGCACGCCTAAATAACAGGTCCAGCACGGATATGGTATTCTTGAAGAGCCTCGCCAAAGCTAAGTTTGCAGAGTGGTGTGTGGTCTTGGATACCCCAAATCAGCCCACTGGAAGGAGCATGCTGGGAAAAATCAGGCGGATGAACTGTTGGAGCAGTAGATGAAACAAATATTGGTGACCTACTTTGTGTTCGCAGGTGTGGATTTGGTCAAAAGCCAAGTTTATCAATAGGAAATTCTTAATGGAGGAACTTTACCAGCGCTTTCTAGATGGAGAAGACAGCCACGTGACTCAAGAAGATGACCCTTTCTGGGATCCTGTCGAGGTCATCCACTTGGGCTCAGCTCATGTCTGGCTCCAGTCGCTTGCTTACTGCATGAAGTTCGAGGAGCAAGTGGAGTTTCTCAACTGTGATGGACTGGAGGAGGCAGTATTACACATCCATATGGCCTCTTGCTCCCCAACAGGACAGTGGGTGTCTCCTCCCCTTCCCTAGTTCTGTCTGGGTCAGTCACAGAAAGTTCAGAGCAAGTCCAAGTTCTCCTGAGAGGGTAGTCAACTTGGTACCTGAAAGGGTCATTCATGAGACAAATGAATGAGCTCATGCATTTATGATTTGGCTCATGGAATATGATTTTTGCCATGGAAGCCAAATCAGCTTCCCTAAAATGCCAGCTGCATTTGAGACAACTCAGCACTGCCCTAAGGAACCAAAGGAATGAGGAAGACATCCCATAAAGAGATAGGAGTAGCAGAAGGAAACTTGGACAAAAATCAAGACCTGAGTTGACCCTCATAGGAGAGAAGCCAGTGAACTCTCTCCTGGCACCTGTGAGGTCTGGTATCCACCCTACACGGGATGCTTTTCCCATGCTGTAGGCCCAGGCTGCTGGTGATTCCCTAGAGTAAGAGGCAGAGAGGCCATCTTCTAGCTTACCCCTTCTTCTCCGTGATAGAGGCCTATTTCTTTGGTCTTTTTTTTCAAGGTAGGAAGAGAGATTTCTGGCTTTCTGTGATGTTTTCTGAACTTCCATGGGTGTAAGTTTGCTTCAGGCTATCAGTTCTGTTCTAAACTCTGCTATGCTATCTTTTACTGTTCTCTTAGGATATCTCATCTGTCGTTTCTCTTTAGGTCTTAGGCAGTCTATACAAAAGCTGTAGTCAAGTATCCTAATCAAAGAGGCTGGCAGAGGGACCTGGTATGGATGCCAGTGCCTGCAGAGCACCCAGTGCAATTGCTGAAGAGGAAAATAGCTCAAGAAAGGAGTAAAGGTTCTGTGACTAAGAGTCCAGGCTGACCAACTGGGACTCAAGCAACATTCTGGTCACTTGGCTACCTTGACCTTCTAGGCTGCCTGATGGTTATATTGCAAATCAATAAAGTGGCATTCTAGTTTATAGGTGTCAGACTTTGTGAGCTTGGCTGATGTGAGAGGTCCCTATTAGAAAGCTGTCTGAATCAGTTTCTGACCTTGTAGGTCTGAGATGTACTCAAGACTACAAGGAATTCACCAGTGCCAACTTAGGAGGCTGCAATCTCAGCAGCCAGCTGCCATTCCCCTTCTTCCTACTGGGGACATACTTGAATTTTCAATGAAGTGTAGCACTGACATCTGTGTGCATTCATTGCATGAAGTGGTTCATAATCCCTTCTCTGGGTTGTGAGCTCCTTTTTGCTTTGTTTTGTGATGCTGGAGGATGGAACCCAGAGCTTCATGGTGGGCAAATGCTGAAGCCTTGAGTTATACCCCAGCCCCATGATCTCCATGAAATGGTCCATATCTGACCTTAAAGCATCAGTATAGAGTTGACTCTTTAAAAAATTATTTATGTTATTAGTTTTATTTGGTGCCGAGGATGGAACCCAGTGCCTCATGCATGCTAGGCGAGCATTCTACCACTGAGCCACCATCCCAGCCCTAGAGTTGACTCTTATTAAGTGTCTCTTGAATGAATTCTACAGTTGGTAATAATACTAGTCTTCCTTCAATGAAATTAGCTTTCTCTTTAAGTTTTCTATTTTACTGCCTGAACTTAACAATGCCAACTTGCTTGGACCCTGCTTAACCTGAGATCAATGTCTACCTCTTCTGTTTGTAGAGCACATGGTGAGGAGGACGTGGTTATTGATCCTTGTGAGCTGCTGGGCAAGAGGATGGATTTCCAGATTCACATTGTCCAGTGCCTTGGTGTCAAATGGCTAAAGGAAGATGCAAAGCGGGGCATTCAAATGGGGTACTACCCTGTGCCATAGCTTCTTTCATAAGCTACCTGCTGTGTGGCTTTTGGAGGAAAGGAGTGTTTCCTCAAGTTTTTTTTTTTTTTTTTTTTAATATTTACTTTTCAGTTGTTTTTGGACACCATACCTTTATTTTATTTATCTTTATATGGTGCTGTGGATCGAACCCAGGGCCTCGCACATGTTAGGCGAGCACTCCATTGCTGAGCCACAACTCCGGCCCCATTTCCTCAAGTTTTAAAAATGAGTTTAGGGGCTGGGATTGTGGCTCAGCGGTAGAGCGCTCGCCTAGCACGTGGGAGGCCCTGGTTCGATCCTCAGCACCACATAAAAATAAATAAATAAATATATAGTGTCCAGTTACAACCAAAAAATAAATATTAAAAAAAAATGAGTTTATAATGTAATTTTCTTAACTTTCTGTTTGTTCAACTTCAAAATGACTATTTGCCCCTACCTATTAAACAGAGAAGCAAGCCAAATGGGTTGTGGTCATTATGTATTGAACCTTTTATGTAACTGAAATAGTTGAGTCAAAAATTTTATTTATAGAAAAATATCGTTCAAAACTGTATTATTTAAGTAAAATGTTTTTATTGGAAACAAAAGAACTGTATTATGGTATGGCAGATGCATCAGATATGGTCAAACTCATTAGGTGAAAAGGATATTAAAAGATAAGGTAATAAAGAGTTACTTTGAAGAACAAAAACCAACCAACCACCCTACATGGGAAATTAGCAATTTTAGAGTCTCTAAGTAGAAAGGATTTATTGAAATCCTTTTTCCTTTTTTATTAGTCACATTGTGATAATACCCATGTAGAACAATTGAGATGTTGGAGGCCGCAATCATGAGCATAGATTATAATTTATCTCTTTATCTAACTCATGCATGGGTTATATGTCTGGGTTCATCTGATTCTTTCCTTTACAAATGTGTTCCTTCTGGATTTAAATTATGTTTTATATTCTTTTTTTCAGGTATAGAATTTATGATCTTCCAAACACTTTATATACTAAACCCATATGGAAAATTGTGAATCCCCAAATTGAAGAGATTGTACAATTTGCAGCCTTAAATGCATCTCAGGAGTTTCTGAATTATTTACAGACAAATGCTCTCATTGTTGATTTGTGGGGCCTTCAAGGTACTTACTCTTTCACATGTGCACTGTTCAATCGGACATAATGTCAGTACACCCAGTGCTGCAGAAGAGGTAGAAAAGGGAGGCAGTCAGGGTCTTTATGGCAGTGGCCAGTGTCATCTTTCCCCGTGGGCCTCTGGGTCCTAGTCCAGCAGGTTTAACATTAACAACACATGATTTAACATTTCACTCAACACTAGGGCTGGACAACTTAGACTTCCTTTCTTTGATGGTGTCTCTACCACACTACAGAAGGCTGTGCTGAACTGAGCTGCTCTCAGCTGGACTTCATGGTCACAGATGAAGGCCACATCATGGTAGATACCAAGAAAATTTCCGATGTGAAGGATACAAGCCAGGTGTGTACATGTGAATTACAATTGGCATCAAGGTGACTAGAAAAATATCAGGTGACAGCCACTTAAGGATCGTCAGTGTTGTTCCTCTTAACAGAACTTTTCCTGGTGTACTTGAGTACCCTTAGTTTAAGGGGCTTATAAATCCTGCTCATCACCTCCCCATTCCATCTGGTTTACCTGAGATAGAAAAAATTGCCAATCTCAAAAGAAATGACGTATCTTTTGTAGATGGCATCAAATCAGACATCGGAACTTTATCTGAAAGTGCTCAAGTTAGAACAGGAGACGGAACTGCTCAGAAACATTAACAGAGCCCTGAGAGAGGAAAACATATTTCTTAAGGAATCGCTGGAGAAAACTGATTCTGGTCAACAAGGTGACAAACTGCTCCAGTTGTGGATGTTGAGCTTATCTCCAAAGCTCCAACATTTGAGATGTGTGTTTGGTTTTTTAAGACATGGCCTTTGTTGTTAGGGTGCTAGGGATGGAACCCAGTGTCTCATATGTGCTAGGCAAGTATTCTACCACTGAGCTATACCCGCAGACCCTCTCCACTTTTAAATTTTGAGGTAGAATCTCAAAATAAAAAGCTGCTAAGGCTGACTTAAAACTTGTGATCCTCCTCCTGCCTTAGCCTCTTATGTAGCTGGGATTATAGGTGCCCACCACTTTGCCCAGCTAGACACGGACTTTTTCATGTTTTAACTAATATTTTGTATCATTAAAAAAAAACACAGGCATTTTGTTTTTCTTTTGCCTTGCGAGATTTCTTTGCGTGGGTTCAAACTGGTGCCACAAATATGCTGATAAATGCAGATATAGAAGAATGCCACCAAAATAAATAAGTATAGGTATCTGTAAATGAATAAATACCTTTCTTCTTCCTGAAGCCCATAAGCCTTCCAGTACCCTGAAGATAACTGAGATGACATCACAACTGCCATCAGCCAGAGAGATTAATCAAATGTGCACTCAGCAAGCCAGCTGCGACAAAGAGTTTGCTAAAGCTCTCAAGGTGTTTTACCAAAGCATGAACACAGCAAAACGACAATTTTTCAGACTTTGGCAGTATAAACCTCCTGTAAGTAGCCAGAATCATGGGAACAAAAGAAATCTATTTCCATTAAATTTAGACATTTGCTTTAAATGCATTTCCTGAGCTTGAGGACACGTGTGTTTAAGCAGATGAGAAAGTAGAGGCCTTAAAAGCATGGTCCTCTGCTCTCTCAGGCCTCTATCCACTTTTGCTCAGGGCTTTCTATTTTAGTGCATATCTGGCTGGTTCCAGACAGCTAGGGTCACGGTAGAATTGCTATTCATTCACTTTACAATATATAGAATATCTCAGAAATGCAAGTTTTGTTTATAATTATAAAATCAAATATAACTCATCATATTACAGTAGAAAAACAATCTGATTATTTCAACAGATGGAAAAGCATGTGAAAAAAATTTAGCATCCTATAAAGACAAATATTCTTGTCAAACTCGAGAATAAAATGGACATGCCTCAATTTGATAGAGGCCATCTCAGGTAAAGTGGTAAATTACTGACAGCTTCCCTTTTCAGATCAGGAAGAAGTCAGGGATGCTGGCCATTGCACTTCTGTATTTTAAGTTCCAGCCGGTGCATTAAGGCAAGAAATACAAAGTATAAAGACTAGAAAGAGAAAACAGGATTTGCAATAATAGCACACATTTATATAACGCTTTCTAAGCATTTTACATTTACTGAGTGAATTCTTGTAACCACTACCATTAGCCTTATTTTATAGTTGTGGACCTAAGTCGTAAGAGACGTTATGTAACTTGTTTCAGGATACATATATTGTAAATAGCAGGGCCTCGATGCAAACCCAGCCAGGGCTGCTCCACAGTCTTCTTCTCCCTGCATTATACTGTGCAGCCTCCATTACTATTCCCAGATACCATGCTTGTATAAATAGAAAACCCCACAGAATTTATATATAAATTAACAGAATTACCCAATTGCTGGTTATAAAATCAATATAAAAGTATATTTGAATATATATATTTGTATATATATATAATATATACATATATATATTTGATGCCATTTATAATTGTATCAAATATATGAAATACTTAGGCTGATAGCTAACATAAAATATGCAGTACTTCTATGAAAAAAATTTTAAAACTTGTTTGAGAAATGTCAAAGACGACCTGCCAAAACGGAGAAATAGGCTATGTCTCCATGGTTTGGAAATTGCTATTAAGTCTGTAATTCTCCCTAAGATTCAATGTATCCCAAGCAAATGTAATGGAACCTGACAAAATGATCTATAATTTATATGGAATTGCAAATGGAAAGAAAAGCCAAGACAAGATGAAGAGCTGAGAAGGTAGAATGACTTGTCCTGCCTGATAACACCTTATTTTCCAGATAGTGAGGTGTTAGTAAAGTATAGACAACGAAAGAAAAGAACAGAAGGCCCATTCTGTACTAGAGACTAGATATAGACTGAGGTGAAGTTGCAGATGAGTGTGCAGCATGGACCTTTCCCTAAACAGTGCTTGGAGAACTAGGAATTTAGGTGGTATTATGGTTTGGTTCTGGGTTGTTCCCCAAAGACTCAGATACTAATGGCATGGGTGCCACTGGGAGGTGGTGGAACCCTTAGAAGGTGAGGCTAATAGAAGGAAGTTGGGTTGCTAGGGGAGTGCCTTTGAAGGGGATATTGGGGCTCGGGCCCCTTCCCCTCTCGCTTCTCTTCCCAACCACCATGCGGTGACCAGTTTTCTTCCACATGCTTCTTTTGCCATGATGTACTGTGTCACGACAGGCCCAAAGCAACAGGGCCAAGTGACCATGGATTGAAGCCTCTGAAATCATGAGCCAGAATAAACCTTTCCTCCTTTTAAGCTGTTTATCTTTGACAGACACAGAAAATCAGATGAAGAAAATGAAACTAAATGTAGTTCTAAATCAATTTTAGATGCAAATTAAAGACTCAAATGTGAAAAGCACAACCCTGACTCTTCATAACCTCACAGTGGAAAAGGATTTCTTACTCATGACAAAACCAGCTAGTTTTAAAGAGAGAGACTGAAAAATTGACTAAATCATGAACTCTAGTCCATCAAAAGAGTACCAAAATGAGAGCCAAAAGGTGTGGAAACAGTTATTTGAAACACACTTAATGTACAATGAACTATATCCAAAATAAAGAACTGCTACAAAACAAAAACAGATCTAGACAACTCGACAGAAAAAAAAAATGGTCAAAGGACTTAAACAAGAACTTCACAATTAAGGAAATCAAACATTAATGAATATATAAAAAAGTACTTATGCTGGGCTGGGGCTATAGCTCAGTGGCAGAGCGCTTGCCTAGCATGTGTGAGGCACTGGGTTTGATCCTTAACACCTCATAAAAAACTAAACAAATAAAGGCATGCTGTCCATCTACACTATAAATTTTTTTTTTAAAAAGTACTTATGCTCATTAATAGATTGGGAAATACTAATTGATAACCATTATAAACTATCCATAATAGCAAAAGTTAAATATTCTCACATCAAGATTCGGTGCAGATATGAAACAATAGAAAACTGGGCATGGCTGGAGGTGTACAATCACTTAAAAATTACTTGGCATTTACCTAACTAATTAAGTTGAAGATACTAGGCCCAAGAAACCTGTAATTCAACTCTTCCTTTTTCTATGAAAGAAAATGGATCTGTAGAGAAGTAAGCCCTAATTCTTTCAGGCAGAGATTCTGAGTGTGGTCCCCTAATTAGCAGCTTCAGGATCACCTGGAATCTTGTTAAAAATGCAGATTCCAGGGATGGAACTGTAGCTCAGTGGTAGAGCGCCCGCCTTGCATGTGTGAGGCACTAGGTTCGATCCTCAGCACCACATAAAAATAAATAAAGATATTGTGTCCAACTACAACTAAAAAATATATATACATAAACAATTTTTTTTAAAAAAATGCAGATTCCGGTAGCTACCCCAGACCTACTGAATCAGAATCTCTGAGAGTAGGCCTAATGATGTTTGAACACCCCTGCCCTAGTGATTCTGCCTTGAGAACCTACTGCAATAAGTCATTTGATAGATGTAAGAAATTAATTCTTGTCCATCTAAAGAGGCACCAGTTATATACCCTTCTTGAAAGAATTGAGAGTTACTCAAATGATTTTCTGTTCTGTGGTTCAGACAAGGGCTCAGCTGTGAAATGTTACAGGAAACCTTGCATATTTGTACTGGCTCCTCTTAACAGCATCTTCTGTAATAGTACCAAACCAGACCCATCCCTACTGTATATTCACAGAAAATGGGAAAATTATGGAACTATCTATTCTGCAGAAAATTTGCTGTGAAAATAAATCATAGCCACATACAACAAGGATGAATATCAACCACCAATAAGTGATGGATACCTTTAAGTCACAAAAGATGACATCCAGCATGATTCCATAAATGTCTAAAGACAAGTAAAACATACTGTTTAGGGATGCATTCTACATGGTGGAAGTGTTCAGAAAGGCAAGAAAATCATAAATGATTATCACAAAGATCAGGCTATGGATTGTTTCTGAGGGAAGGGAAGTAAGTGTGAGAGGACTAAAGCAGGCCCTTGCTCGAGAAGGTGTGCTCACTGTAACTCGATGTGCGCACACATTTTGGGTCCTCTTTTGTCTGCAAACCTCCCAATAAAAAAATAAAGAAAAACTGGTTAGATGAAAGATGTCATCCACAAATTTAAAAGTAAGCCTCAGCCTGAGAGAAACAACTTGTATTACAATTTGAATTTTGGAATATTTGTATAGTTTTTACCAATTGAGCACCCTGAATCTGAAAAGTCAAAATCTGAAATGCTTCATAATCCAAATTTCTTAAGTATCAATCCTTGTTTATTTATTTATTAGGGATTAAACCCAGGGATGCTTTACCACTGAGCTACATCCCCTCGCCCTTTTAAATTTTATTTTAGGTCAGTCTCAAAATGAGTTGCTGAGGGGTTCACTAAGTTGCTGAGGCTGGATTTAAACTTGTAATACTCCTGTTTCGGTCTCCCAAGTTGCTGGGATTACAGGCCTGTGCCACCATGCTGGCTAAGCCATATTTATCAAGCATTAGTATTCAGAATATTTAAAAAATTACTTTTAAAATAAGACAAAGACAACAAGGAATACTCATTGGGAAAAATGGGCAAATCTGAACAGGTATTTCACTAATCAGTAAAATAAAAAGTAAGAGAAAATGCTGTATTACAGACTGCCCCCTGTGCATTTCTATGCTCAGTAAGTCCCAATCCCATCTCCTCCATCACTGGTACTTTAGCTCACAGCCAATCTGGAAACCCATTTCAGTAGTACCTGCTTCTATGGAATGGGGGATACATCAGCAAATCCCTACAAGTGGGAGAACCCCTCATGCCCATGACTTCCTTTGTAAAACCTCAGACCTTCCATAGTATTAATATATAGCATTCCAATCTGAAATGTTGGGATTGTCTCATCAGTTTTCCCTATTGGCAGTAACTACAGGGCCATTCAGGTAGTCTTCTCCAAATCAGTTGCTCCCAGTAACTTACTGCCTCTGGAAGCCACTTGAAAATGCAGTTTTCCGGGCCAAAGGGAGAAACTGCTGGGCACCCCAATGAGATGCATACATTTTTTTATTCTAATGATATGAAGTCTACTATCATTTTTTTTCCTTTCACTTATTCTTTAGGAAGATGATCAAATGCTTCGACCATTTGTATACCAACAATCACAGATGTTAAAGGATCTGGGGGATCTGCTTGAATCCAGCTTATGGAAACTGAAAAATGACATTTCTCTTATAGTGAAAAAGAAGAGAGAATATTTATTATATACTAAACAGTGAGGATACAACAACTGAAAACTGCAAAAATTTAAACTTTAGTGGTAAAGATCATTTGTGTAGCTAATGGGCTTAAGCTAACCTGTGTGTTTCCCACTTAACTTACTCTACCATTTTAAAGAAAGACTTCTTTCAATCAGACGTTTTTTAGTACTTGGGATTGAACCCAGGGGCACTTAACTACAGGGCCATATCCTTACTCCTTTTAATTTTTTATTTTGAGAAAGGATCTAAGTTACTTAAGGCCTCTTTAAGTTGCTGAGGCTGCCTTTGAACTTGTGATCTTCCTGTCTCAGCCTTCCGAGATGCTGAAAATATAGGCATGCCCCACCATACTCAGCAACTGGAATTTAAATAATGTAAAAACAAACTCATATGCAGAAAGGAGGTGAAATGGGAGATACCTGAGGTGAATGGTGATACTTACCAGTTACCATTCTGAGGTAATGGAAACTCCTAATAACAATAGTAATGAGGATGGTGAGACTGAATAGTGCTTACCATTTGCCAGGCACTAATCTAAGTACTAAACATCTGTTAGCTCATTTAATTCTCAAAATAATTCTGTGAGTTAGGGTAGACAGTCCTACTGCCAAGAATTTGTCTCCTTTTCTTGGTGGGAATGTAAATTGGTATACCCATTTTTGAAAACAGTATGGAATTTCCTCAGAAAACTAAAAAAGAGAATTACCATATGATCCATCAATTCCACTACTGGCTATGTATCCCAAAGAACTGAAGTCAGTGTGTTGAAGAGCTAGCTATCTGAATGCCCATTTTTTTTTTCCTTTTTTAATATTTTTTTAGTTGTAGTTGGACACAATACCTTAATTATATTTATTTATTTATTTTTATGTGGTGCTGAGGATCAAACACAGTGCCTCGCACATGCTAGGCGGGCACTCTACTGCTGAGCCACAACCCCAGCCCCGCATGCCCATGTTTAATGCAGCATCATTCATTATAGTAAGAATATGGAAAGAACTGAAATGTTCATCTACCTACTGATGGAGTTTTAAAATGTGTCACAGATATACAATGGAATACTATTCACCCTTAAAGAAATGGGAAATTCTGTCATTTGTGACAACATGGATGAACCTAGGATATTATGTTGAGTGGAATTAGCCAGACATAAACAGATAAAATATGATCTCTTAGGCAGAATCTAAAAAAAACCCCAAAAATGATAGAAGTAGAGTAATATGGTAGCTACGAAAGGCTTAGGGGAAAATGTGGGTAGAGAAAGGGGGACAGACATTGGTCAATGGGTACAAAGTTTGTTAGAAGAATTAAGTCTGACTGTTCTATCCCACAACAAACCAACTATAGTTAATAGTAATGTGTGTTTCAAAATAGCTAAAAGAGAGGTCTTCAAATGTTCTCACCACAAAGAAATGATAACTATTTCAGCTGATGGATATGCTAATTACTGATTTGATGATTTCAGTGTATATCATGTACCCCATAAATATACATAATTGTCAATTAAAAACAAAATAAAAATTTTAAATAAAACTTAAAAATAAAAGAATCTCCCTTTTCAAGTTATACATCCTCTCTTCTTTTGTAAAGACAGCACAGAAGGGTCTCCTAACATGAATAATATTTCTATATATGTTATGCTTCTTAATTAAAAGTAGAAATTCCATAAAGGGGTGGCTGTCTCCATTACATAATAAACAACATGAACTATGTATGTGTTTATTATATGATTATTATTTTTTACTGTCTTTTTTATTGGTGCATTATAATTACATATAATAGTGGAATTCATTATACCTGGTTACATATGCACATAACATAATTTGATCAATCTCATTCCCTAGTACTTTCCCTTCCCTTATGAGATTATTATAAAAAGAAAAATTCTTTGCTTTATTTTAGGGCTTCAATGCAAAACCTAGTTAACATACAAAAAGAAAATTAGAGGAAAGTTCTATTTAAATAGTGAAGATCAGTAGAAACTTACAAATTGTATTCTTAAAACTAATCACAAGTATAGACCCAGGGAAAGAATGAAAAACTCAATTATTGGCAGTAAACAAGTCAGGCCATGTTAAGTAGCACATAGTTATTACTACACAAATAAACTGGCAGGTCCAAATGAAAAAAAACATCATTCAATTGAAAATCCTTTATTATTCAACTTAGGTAAACAGTCCAAAATCAGTGTAGATGGGTGAAAAACTATGCTAAAATAGAAAAAAAGTGCAGTTTAATTTAGCAAAATCTCACACAATATGCAGAGAAACTCACTGGAGGGTGAGATTCCATTCAACACCATGGCAAGCAAGGCAGCAGTTACTGCCCTGGCTGAAAGCCAGCCCCAGCAATCCTCACTAGGAATGCAGTTAGCAACACAGACAAGGACACTTCCTCCACCATCTGACCTGCCAGCACATTCATAAAATTTACCAAGAACATTTCAATGAAAAAGTCAGTCAAATATTAGTTTTCTTTCACAAGCAAGAAAATCATATATCAGCTGAGATTTGAAAGTTAGAGTAAGCTAGTACAATTTCCTGCCTTTAATGTGTAGGTATTTAGATTTGACAATCTTTTCCATATACAGTCAGATAGGTTTATAGAAGAATTTCAAATATCAAATACAGAAGTTGTTAATCATGCATTTTATGACTTCAGCTAATTCTTCAAATGTTTAGACTTCAGAGCTGCTAATGACACTAAATTCAATACCATGTTGGCCGAGTCTGTCGATCAATTTTGTTTTGGAGAAAGCTGCTCCAGGTGTGAAGACACCGCCCCTGTAAAACAATAACAAGAGAAAACAGTGCACACAGCTGCTTTCCAGCCCTCTGCTCTGTAGGTCTAGGTAGCCAACTATTACACAACTCCTAAAAACTGAGCATTCTCCATTCTATCCTGGCTACTTTTGATTTCATTCCTAAAATCAGCAGACTCAGCAAATAGCTGTTATTCAAGAGAAACTAGTGCCACAGACAATCCTGTGGAGACAGGTTCAGTTCCTGTTCACTGTTTTAATGCTACCTGTGTGCTCATGGAGCATATGGCAAAGCTTTATCAACCTGAGTAACTGCTGCTATTTATAAAGATGTCTTCAGACCCAAGAGGATTAAATACAGATCTCAATGGAATAAATTTAAATAGTCAATTATTATTAAAATATAAACAGAACTTAAACTAGATAAAGAAGAAGTTTCTTTAAATATAATGGCTAACATTTACAAAGTACCACATATTTTCAAAGGTAACACAGTATTTGAAAAAATTAAGTTTTACTATATACAATATATATAATATATGTATAATATTAAGTAATATACTATATACAATACATATAATAAAAATCAAACCTAATAATTTAATATTGTTTTAGGTTATACCTGATTTACCTCTTAGCTGCAGGTCTATGTTCATTTGTAAAGTTAGCCTAATTGAAGATAAAAGTTAAATGCTCCAGTAAGACAGTACATTTGATAACCATCAGCCAGGATCCATGACTCAATTCACACACCTGGCATCAGTCAGGGCTCCTGCAGCCTACCAGCTGGGTATTGCTCAACACTGATGAGAAGTTCCTATTTACACTATTTAACAAGAGGGACCTTTTCTGAGTGGCTAACTCTGGATTTGAGCTATTTTTATAAGAAACCAAAGCCAACTTACATGGCTCTCACACTTTTCAATCTCCTCTCATTTACCTCTGCAGTTATTCCCAAGACTGGTAAGAAACTGTCCTTTTATTTTAATTAACCTATATCTTTGGATCAAAGGAACTGTAAATGCTTATGTGTAGATCCAAAGCCTGAAAATCGAAGCACAAAATGACTTAAAATATAACACATATTAAAAAGATATCTTCTAACTAAAAGAAAACCAAACTTACGCCTTAGGAAGATCAGAGACATCGTTTAGAAGAGTCATGGCTGCCTGAACCATGGCTATGGGGGTAGTCACATAGCCAGCCTCTGCAGAAAAGGTTGATCAAGGGGGAAAAAAAGTGTTCATGAAGTCTGCATTAAACAACACCCAAATATCAAATGGTAGATTTTCTATCTCTCTCTAGGTATACAGATTTTTTTTTGAAAAGATACTCTAAACACTTATAACAAAAATAACAACTTTTACTGTACAGGTTGGGGATCCCTTATTCAAAATGCTTGGGACTTTTGTGTTTTAGATTTTATAGTTTTTCAGATTTTAGAATATTTGCTTATACATAATGAGCTGTCTTGGAGACGGGACCATGTACAACCACAAAATATAAATATAACCTGAAGGTAATTTTAAACAACATTTTTAGCACACCTGCATTTTGATCACAACCCATCACATGAAGTCAGGTGTGGAATTTTCCACTTCTGGTGTCATGCTAGTACTCAAAAAGTTATGAATTTTGTATCATTTAAAATTTCAGATTTTCAGGTTAGGAAATTTCAACCTGTATTTATTTTTTATATTTTGGCAGTTTTGGGGATTGAACCCAGGAGTACTCTACCACTGAGCTATATTATCTACCCTTCAATTTTTTTTTTGTTTGTTTTAGTTAGACACAATACCTTTATTTTAATGTGGTGCTGAGGATCGAACCCAGGGCCTCCCACGTGCTAGACGAGTGCTCTACCGCTGAGCCACAACCCCAGCCCTATCCTTCAATTTTTAACATTTTGAGACAAGGTCTTACTCAGTTGTTGAGACTGGCCTCAAACTTGTAACCCTCCTGCCTCAGCCTCCTGAGTAACTGGGATTACAGGCTCAATCTATTTTATTAAACATATTAAATGTTACAAAGTATATGTATTAATTGCTTTAAATCTACTAAACTCAATTTTCACAACAGTGATACTATTTTTGTTTGTTTGTGTGTGTGTGATGCTGGGGATTAAACCCAAGGCCTCACCCATGCCAGGCAAATGCTCTACCACTGGGATTAGTACTATTTTTATCCCCATTTTACAGATTAAGAAATTGAGGCTTGGTCACTTAACCTTTTCCAAACTCACAAAGTTAGGCAATGGCTAAGCCAGAAACACACCCAGGCAGCTAGTTCACTCTTGTCCATTACAATATACTGCTTCTTGATAATCATTGAAATCATGATCCTAGGTTGTTGTTGTTGTTTTAATATTTGTTTTTAGTTGTAGGTAGACACAATAACCTTTATTTTGTTTTTATATAGTGCTGAGGATTGAACCCAGTGCCTCACGCACGCTAGGCAAGTGCTCTACCACTGAGATACAACCCCAGCCCCGCTCGGTGGTTTTTTATTCACTCTATTAATATATCAAACTGATACCCATCTGCATTCACATACTTCACTAACAAAAACAAAACAAAAAAAACCCTCTCAATATCTTAAGGAAAAACAACTGGCTACACCTATATTACTTTAAAAAAAGTCTACAAGCAAGTGGGACATTAGTATTTACATTTCTGTCAAAAAATAAAAACACAGCTAACTTTGAAGCCAGGTGGGAATTTGAAAAGGGGGTAAAATACAAACACATTGATGTCTGGCTTAATTAAAATCCCCTGTGATCCATCAGGGACCACGGTAATTACAAATTATCCCTATTAAACTTATAATTCATAAGTAGGACATCTCTGTATAGTCCTCTAAAATTTATAGTAAAAGTTTTTTGGGGAGAAATAGATCCTAACCCTCCTTTGAAAAATGCACATGTTTTCCAGACAATATCTGGGTGTTCAAAGACTCCCCAAACACCTGGGATCACAGATTTGGCTCATGTTAGACTGCTTAAGCATGAGGTTAAAACAAGTAAAAAATGAAGTAGCACCTTTTCTTGTTACTAATTTAAATCTGCTATTCTGAATTATTAAATGGTTAATGAGAAAAAAAACAGAGGGAAGGATGCACTAATAAAATTGGCTTATACTAATAATTTCAATCCTTCCATTGACAGAATAATTTTAAATTACTTAAATATTTTGTGCAAACAACTAAGCTCTAAATAAAGAAAAGATAAGCTGGGTGCGGTGGTGCCTATAATCCCAGTGCTTGGGAGGCTGAAGCAGGAGGATCGCAAGTTCAAAGCCAGCCTCAGCAAAGGTGAGGTGCTAAGCAACTCAGTGAGACCCTGTCTCTAGATAAAACAGAAAATAGGGCCAGGGATGTGGGTCAGTGGTTGAGGGCCCCTGAGTTCAATCCTCAGTACCCAAAAAGAAAATTAAGAAAGAAAGGATAGATTGTAATGACATATCACTTTATAGATTATATCACAATGTAAAACTCCCAAGCATTCTTAAGTCATATGTGAAATACCTGGTCCTTTCACCTGAGTACAAATTCTGATATTTGGTTTGAGCTTATCAGTAGAAAGGCCTTGTTTGTATCCTTGACCAAAGAATGTCAATGTAAATGATGAGCTATCCATCTGTAAGAGAAAGCAAAAGGTTCATTTAATAAATATGTCATTTCCTTCTGGAACACAATAAAACTTATTTCTACTTCAGGTGATAAATAGATTAAAAAAACCAATATTTTGTCTACCACAACATCTTGTCATCATTTAAGCATGGGCAAACGTGAATTCTTTGAAGTTATAAGTTTTGGTGACTGGTGTGAAGTGGGGTGGGAGAGATGATGAGTAATAGGGATGGGATGAAGATGATGCTTAGGTTGTAGCTTAAAGAATGAGTGCACCATCAATATAGGCAGTTTAAGAGGAAAAGCTAGAAGAGGCCTGGGGAACAGACATACAATTACATCACACACAGATATAAAAATTAAATTCAAAAAATTAAATTTAGAGCATTTATCCTATCATTTTTTATAATCACTAAATTTAGAAATAGGGTATCAAAAATGCAGCCCATCAAAATGATTTTTATTAAACATCAATTAAAGGTCAGATACTATATATATATATATTAGGCCCTATGATATAAATAAACTATTTCTTTCCTGGAATTTACAATTCATTGAGGAAAGAGATAGATAAGCAAATTTTTAAAATATATGTTTTTTAGTTGTCAACGGACCTTTATTTATTTATTTGTTTATTTATATGTGGTCTGAGAATCAAACCCAGTGCTCACATATGCCAAGCAAATGCTCTACCACTGAGCCACAACCCCAGCACTTAAGCAAATTTAATAACAATATGATGGGGCTAGAGATGTGGCTCAGGTAGTAGCGCGCTCGCCTGGCATGTGTGCGGCCCAGGTTCGATCCTCAGCACCACATACAAACAAAGATGTTGTGTCCCCACTGAAAACTAAAAAATAAATGTTAAAAATTCTCTCTCTCTCTCTCTAAAAAAAAAATAATAACAATATGAGACATGAACTAATAAATGAAGGAAAAGCTCAAAGCAGGGCGTTATTAAATCTCCTGTGGCTGAGGGCAGAGTTTTAAAATGTATGCACACACATATTTTAATAGAAGTTTATTAAACAAAAAAGTAAGGTACATTCCAGAATGGAGCAACCATTATTTAAAGACAAGAAGGGATGTAGTAGCATGGTATATCTAGAATCTACAATTCAAGAGGTACAGACAAGGTCAGATATACAATGCACACTTGTCCCCTCCCCTGCTATGGCATAGTGCTGTGATCATAACCCTCTTACAGGCTAGGCACACATTCAGCTTTAGAACAATTTTCAACATAGTCTTTGAGCTAGTACTCCAATTAATCAGAGATGGATAAAAAAATAAAACTGATCTGCCATCTAGAACTAGATCATAATGTGTCTAGGGTGGCCTCACACCTCTGGAGATGGAATTCCTATCAGTCATGCTCTAGGGGTATGTATCAAAATTATTCAACCTGACCAGGAGCATACCTCTACAGCAGTGATTCTCAACCTTGGCAGCACATTAGCATCACTGGGAAGCTTTTAAAAACTCCAGTGCCCAGACTACATTCCAGACCATGAACCAGAATCTCTGATCATCATTTTTGTCTTTCCCAGAGTTGGGAACCACTGCTTTATATTTTCAGGCCACAGTCTAGCTCTACTAAATCAGAACGTGAATCAGGGCATATGTATTTTTGGGGAAAAAAAATCCCACAACATCCTTGGGTGATTCTGACAAATAGAATCCCAGTAAAGAATCACTGCAAAGGTAGTTAGGGAAGTCTTTTTGTTTCTTGGTTTTTTTTTTTTTTTTTTTTAAAGACAATAACAAGAAACAAAATAACAGAGTCAGATTTTCTGTCTTAGAAAGACCTATTAGATGGTCATGAAAAGATGGATTAGAAAGAAACTACAGAAGGCTATGAAACATCAGTCCAGAAATAAAGGCCTGCACTATCCAAAGAATGAGAATGCAACTCACAGAACAGGAGAAAATACTTGCAACCCAAATGTCTCAAAAGGGGCTCAGATCCAAAACAGACCAAGAACTCCTAAAACTAAATATAAACAACTATGAAATAATTTTAAAATGGGCAAAGGGACTTGAAGAGACATTTCTCTAAAGAAGATATACAAATGGTCTATAAACACATGAAAATATGGTCAACATCACTAATCATTAGAGAAAAACAAACGAAAACCACCATAAGACCCTCACCCATAAGACCTCACACCCATTACAATGGCTATTATCCAAAAAACTTAAAAAAAAAAAAAAAGCAAATGTTGGTGAAGATGTGGAGAAATTGGAACCCTGTTATACTATTGGAAGTCACTATGAAAAAGAGTTTAGTGGTTCCTCAAAAAATTAAAAACAGAGGGCTGGGGTTGTGGCTCAGCAGTAGAGCGCTCACCTAGCATGTGTGAGGCCCTGGGTTCAATCCTCAGCACCACATAAAAATAAATAAATAAAAGTATTGTGTCCAACTACAACTAAAAAATAAATATTAAAAAAATTAAAAATAGAATTAATATATGATATAGCAATTCCATTTCTGCATATATATGTAAAAGAAGAATGTAGACCATAGCACTGAAAAGACCGCTGCACACCCATGTTCATAGCAGCATGATCCACAACAGCCAGGATCCACAATGTTGGAACAACCCAAGTGTCTACTCACAGATGAATAGATCAACAAAATGTGTTATATACCTAAAATGGAATATTATTCAGCCTTAAAAAGGAAGGAAATCTGGCACATGCTACAACACAGATGAACCCTGAGGACATTAAGCTAAGTGAAATGAGGCCAGACACAAAAGACAAATACTTTTGTCATTCCATTTATATAAGGTATCTACAGTCATCAAATCCATAGCAACAGCAAGTAAAATGGTGGTTGCCAGGGCTAGGGAGTGGGGTAATGGGAGATATTATTTAATGAGCACAATATTTCAGTGTTACAAGATAAAAATAGTTATATATCTGGATGGTAATGATGGTTGCACAAAAATATGAAATGTACTTAATGTCACTGAACACTTGAAATATTTAAAATGGTAAATTTGTTTTGTATATTTTACCACAATTAAAAGAAAAAGAGAGATAAAGGCCTGAACCAAGTCAATTATGATGGGTTTAGAGAAAAATCTAGAATGCCTATATTTCTGGTTGGAAGATGATGGTGTCAGATGGAAAATATAGGGAAAAAGACAGTTTGGGGGAAAGTGCAGATTTGGGCTTGTTGAATTTGAAGTGCCCATGGGATATCTGCCTAGTAAAATAGATGGCTCTGTCAATCTGGAAATATGAATGTGTGTGTTAAGAGCTCTGCTATCACTTAGAGTAAGTGAGAAGTGGGCCAAGGATGAAGCCCAGGAATGATCAATATTTAAGGAGTAGAAAGGAGATGAAGTAGGAGAAAGAGAAAGGAAACTTAATAGAACTATTAACTCACAAGCCAGAGGAAGTAAGTATTCTAAGTATGTCAAAGATAACCGACATTAAATAAGGAGTAACAAGCACTCAATGCATTTAGCAGATATAAAGTCAATGATGGGAGACAGTAAGAACAGGAAAAGGGAGAATGAAATTGACCAAATTATGCTATGTGTATATATATATGAGTAACCACAGTGAATTTCAGCTTTATGTATATCTATAAAGCACCAATGAACATAATGATAAATAAATAGAAGGAAGACCAGAAGAGGAGAGGAAGGGGTACAGCAGAAGGGAGGAGAGGTAGGAAAGAGGAAGTACTGGGGACAGAAATGGAGCAAATTATATTCATTCTTGTATGATTATGTCAAATGAACCCCACTATTATAACTACAATGCACCAATAAAAACATTTTTTAAGAAGTCAATGGTAATGTTAGAGGGACTAATGAAAGGTGAAGGAAAGGCCAGGGCTCTCTCTCAGGGTGAAAAAGACATTGGAATGTTTTCAGAATGAGAAGAAAGAACCTGTAGAGAGGCAGGAGGTAGAATTTCAAGGAGAGAAAAGGAACAATCAACTGATGTAGTCAGGAGGGAATCTGATCAAAAGTAGTAGTCATAGCTAAGACTCAGACTAGTTTGAATTTAGGATCCACTACATTCTATCTGTGTGGACTTAGACAAATAACACCCTCTGTTTATTTCCTCAACTATAAACGTGGATGATAATAATACCTCTGCCTCAATGGCTGCTGGAGGACTAAATAAGATATAGAGTCTGTAGCCCAGTGGCTGCAGCACAATAAATGCTAATGTTGTTATGAGCATGGTGTATAGAAAAACACTTTTTCCAGAAAAAGTAAAGAAGGTGATGATGGGAACAATGATGACAGGTCTAAGGGCAGAATTCAAGAACACAAGAGATGCTCTCAGTTCTTTTAGGGAAGTAGAAATCAAGATAATGGACAGATAGAGAACAGGTTTGGGGTTGGGTAGATTTTTGAAAAAAGCCACTAATGAAAAGTAAAGGAATCAGTGACAAGTGATCTTAGAATTCACTAGAGGATAAAATGAGAATTTGTGGGGGACCATCTGCTCAGTAGTGGAATTTCTCCCCAGAAGTGCCCTGTGTAAAGGAGATGAAGGATAAATGACCCACACCCTAACTCAGGGTTGGGATTTGTTACACTAATGGTAAAAAACCAGGCAGCTGTAGTGTTGAGGATATTGGACACATGATAATTCACTTTATCTGCCTTGGGAATTCAGGGTATAGGGAAGACAAAGTGGAAACCTGAAGGCAAAGAAGAGATAAAAGAAAAACGGAGGAATAAAAATATTTCAACCCTCTATGAAGAAGGATAATACAAATTCTGGAGTCAACTGACTGGGTTCTCATCCCAGCCGGCTATTTACTAGCGATAGGACCATGGGCAAGGTTCTCAACCTCTATGTGCCTTAAGTTTCTTCATATGTAAAATGGACCTAATAATAATACCTACTTCCAAGGTGACTATAAGATTAGGTGATCTATGTAAAGAATTTAAAAGAATATCTGAAACACAGTAAGTCCCCCACCAAGTCTACATATTGCTGTCTGCTATCACTGTACTGAGAAAAAGTAAATACAAAATAACATGACAACTTTTTTTTTTTTTTTTTTTTTTGCTGAGGTGCTGGGGTTTGAGCTTCATGTGTGCTAGGTGCTATGGCTTGGATGTGAAGTGTCCCCAAAAGCTCAAGTGTGAGACAATGCAAGAAAGTTCAGAGAAGAAATGATTGGGTTACAAAAGCCAAACCCAATCAGTGAATTAATCACCCAATGGGATTAATTAAGTGATAACTGAAGGCAGGTGGGGTGTGGCTGGAGAAGGTGGGGCATTGGGGGTGTGGCTATAGGGTATATATTTTTTATCTGGAGAGTGGAGATCTCTCTTTGCTTTCTGATCATCATGTGAGCCACTTCTGCCACACTCTTCTGCCCTATTGCTCTGCCTCACCTTAAGCCCCGAGGAATGGAGCCAGCTGTCTATGGACTGAAACCTCTGAAACTGTAAGCCCTTAAATAAACTTTTCCTCCTCGACTGTTGTTCTGATTGGGTCTTTTTAGTCACAGCAGCAAAACAGCTGACTAAAACACTAGGCAAGTGCTCTACCATTGAGTTACATGCTCAGATCCAAAACAAAATAAAATTTTGAAAAATATTATTTTGGAGACCTGGATACAAAAGACAGATTTACCTGTTTTTGTGTTGGACCTTGTTTGGAAAAATAACCAAAGGAGAAGAGCCATGGGAACTAAAGGAAAAAGAAAAAACAAACCATCAGTGATATTTTTTAAAAACTCATGAGAAACACTTTTAAAGATTTAATTTCATAAAATTTTACTTACTTTTATGAGAAGATGCCTTCCAATGCCAAACCTCACAAAAAATAAAAAGAAAAGTCCTGCAAACATCAGCTTAATAACAGAGGTGATGCCTCCCACAGTTATATAAGCAGCATATTGAACCTAGTTTGAGAGCAAAGTTAGAATGTTACCCCTACATTTTAGACCAAGTACTGTAAGAATATTAGCTACTTTTTAAGTACTCTCCAGTCACAAATATGAACAAAGCAGTTTCCACTTTATCAGTGCATTAAGTTCTGAAAGCTTGTTCAGAAACCAGACACTGGGAACATTTTTTTTTTTTTTCTTTCTCTGATGCTAGAGATTGAGCCCCGTGCCTCATACATGCTGGGGGTTGGGTAGATTTTTGAAAAAAGCCACTAATGAAAAATAAAAGAATCAGCAAGTGATGGTATAATTCTACTAGGGGGTAAAATGTGAAATAGTGGTGTAAAGGAATCAGTGGCAAGTGATCCTTACTCACCTACCACTAAGATATACCCCCAGTCTTCAGTGCCTATTTTTAAAAGAAATTGTTACAAATGGTAATTAGCATCCCCTACTTGAGCAAAAAAATCCACATATTCCATAATATATCTAGATTTAGCAATGAAACATTCCAGAGTGGAAACTCCACTTACAACTCCTATGAGAAAAATTTAACCTCCACTTTTTAACTTGAGATATAGTTTTCTCTTCAAGTCTCAGCATTGGGAACCATTACTTCCCTCACCAAAAGTACAAATTTTTTGAATAAACAAATTAAAAAGCAAGGTAAGGAAAGGAAGGAGGTCCTAGACACCTTCACAAGCCATTGTAGAATGTGATCTAGCAGCTGAAACACTGAGCAGGGACTGTTACATGTTTATGACACCAGAATTTTCTGTGAATTTGCTGCTGTTACGTTATGTTACATAGTATTTAATAGGCTAGATTTGAATCATGGGGCATGGTTATAATTACCCAGATAAAATGCAAAATGCTCTACCCTTGCAATTCTGTATAGTTCTAGAAGCTGAAACAATGCTTTAATTAGTGCTCTCTTCTTTCTTTATAAACATAAAAACCTTCATTGAATAGATAGGGGAAATACAACAAACATAGAATACTCTTATTAATAATTAAATCATATTTACTTACTGGTGATTCCTCTAAAACTTCATACAAGTAACGTTGAGTCCGCTTCACAACAGACATATCAGATCCCAAGAAAGGAATGGAATATGTGTTGAGTTCTCTACAATAAGAAACAGGCCACCTGCAAGGACAAACATGAATATTTTGCATTTCCTCCAACTACAGTGACCACAAATTCAGCGGGTAATTTTTTAAAAATATTTTTTAGTTGTTGACGGACCTTTATTTTATTATTTATTTGTATGCGGTGCTAAGAATTGAACCGAGTGCACCACACATGCTAGGCAAGCGCGCTACCACTGAGCCACAACCCCAGCCCCTCAGTGGGTAATTTTTTGAATAAACAAATTAAAAACTTTACTTGAGGCCTTAATAACAATAAAGATAGTAGGTGGGCTTTTAATTAAAATTTACTTCTGTAGTTTTCCCTTATTTTCTATACCTACACCCAAACAAGTAACAAGTGAAACTGTGTTGAATTTCTTCATACCATGTACAGGTAAGTGTGGTTTAACCTTTTAACTCCCTCCTCCATCTCTCTAGACATTGATTTAGAAAGCATTATTTTCAACAGTGCAACCCTAAACTCATATCTGGTAACATTCTTACACATAAGTGCATCTAAGTGCTAGGAGTAACATTGATTAATTTACATTCAGATCATCACACTTTAAGAAGATTTGACTGCATGAAACTTAACTGACATTTAATTTTGATATTGGTAGTGAGATGGCATCAGAAAATGCACTTTTAAAAGTACTATTACATGTAAAGTACTTAAGCATAGGATAATGTGTTAATTACATTTTATCTTTGAAAATAATCCTGAATTTAAATACAAAATAATCTCCAAGCTTTCCTTAGTAACACTCTTTATTAATAGTTAACCCCAAAACAATATACTTAAACCAAATAAAGAATAGATTTTGAATTGACATACCTTTTTTTCAATTTTGTACCAATGAGTGGGACAGGTTTCAGATTTGATGCACTTCTTAGTTTTCTCAAATTACTCCGAGCTCCAAAACCATAAATTGCTGACTTCCAGGTACCATCATGAATACACAATCCCTAATAAAATATTTCAAGAGTTAAATAAACATGTCTTAAGGGGTAATTACTGAAAGATAAAAAGCAAGTAACTTAAAACTGTTGCAAACAACATTTCATTTCTCTTTGTAAAAAACACAATTCCTTATTTGATAATCTTTAGTTGGATTTTCATGACCAGCTAAGCAGCAGTAACACTCATTAGCTTGACCATATTCAATATTTATGTAAGACCTTTCCTCTTTCTTCCTATCAGTATTCTTGCTCTTGGAAATGAGAAATTTAGTTTTATTTTATCAGTTGTACTCAGCTAAATAACTATTCTTTCAAAAGTAGCCTCTCTAATCATATCCCTATCCTTTGCTGATTCCTCCAAATTTCAAGATACATTCACATGTACATTTATGCAACGTATGTAACATACTGTCCATCTATCCATCCTGTTATACCCAGTTCTCCTTCCTCCATCACCTCTTATTTCAGCCCAAAACTATATACCTGTCTTCCCACTGAAGTCTTTTAAAAATAAGCTTCTTAAAAAATTTAAAGTTCACTAATGTGATTTATATTTTAAGAGATTTCCTCAATTCTTTGGTTTATTTTTGATCTAGAATCCTGTAGTTACTTGATCTTACCTTGTTACCTCTTTCCTGACACTCTTAGTTCTTAGTGCCCTTCACTCTTCCAATATAACTATGCTTTCCTTAACCCCTCCCCCTGACTGCAATGAGAAATGAGTGGAAGAAAGGAGAGTACAAGAGAAGATTTATCTTCTGAATGTATTGTCAAAGTGCTGGCCCTTCTTCTAGATTAATTCTTTTATTTATTCATTTTTTTGGTACCAGGGATTGAACTCAGGGGCACTCAACCACTGAGCCACATCCCCAGCCTTATTGTTTTGGATTTTATGAAGAGACAGGGTCTCACTGAGTTGGCTTAACATCTTGCTTTTGCTGAGGCCGGCTTTGAACTCGCGATCCTCTTGCCTCAACCTCCCGAGCCACTGGGATTACAGGCGTGTGCCATCGTACCAGCTATTAAATCTTAATTACAGAGATAGTTTCTTAGCTTTGATGACACTGAAAAAGCAGAGATACCAAGTCTAATTTCCATTTTGGTACAGATTGAATTCTTCTGTTTTATTAAAAGTATCACAGAACTAAAAGTCTTAAAGGTTAGATTTGCTATACTACTTAATCTAGGGCTGATCAATTTGAACTATTTACAAATATGAAGATTTCCAAACACTAGGAGAAAACATTTTTTAAAAATCTAAAAGTATTTTGTACAAATCAGACATGAAAAAGCAAAAATTTTTAAAAAGGTAAAAATTAAATTCAATTAAAAATTTAAACTTTATTTCATTGAAAAAATATATAGAAAAAGTGCATACTATATAAATTTACAAGTAAATGAAACTATGAAGCCAACATGCACATAACCATCCAGGTCATGAACAACACAGTAAAGCCAGCATCCAAGAAGACCCTCTTTCTGTTGTCTTTAACTAATCAAGAAAAATTCCTTTCTTTAGAATTTATTTTTGGTACCAGGGATTGAACTCAGGGGCACTCGACCACTAAGCCACACCCCCAGCCCTATTTTGTATTTTATATCACTGAGTCTCACTGAGTTGCTAAGTGCCTCGCTTTTGCTGAGGCTGCCTTTGAACTTGCGATCCTTCTGCTTCAGCTTCCCCAGCTTCTGGGATTACACGTGTGTGCCACTGCACCCAGCTCTTTCTTTAGAATTTTACCACCTAAGTAATCATCTCTAAATAGTATAATTAGTTTTGCCAGTTTTAAATTTTACAGAAATGGAATCATGCAAAATATATTAGAGTTAGCTTCCTATGTTCAAAATTGTGATGTCAGGATTCTTCATGTGTTGCAGGTAACTCCTATTCTACAGCTGGCTTTTTCACTTTCTTTCTTTTTTATTTATTTATCTATGCATATATTTTTATTGGTGTCTTATAACTATGCATAATAGTGGCATTCATTGTTACAGATTCACACATGTACACTGATCTCAAGAACTTTTTTTTAATTTAGGGATTTGATTTTTTATGTTTTAATTAGTTATACATGACAGTAGAATGCATTTATGTCTTTGATATGTATTATACATAGATGGGATATAATTTCTCACTTTTCTGAGTGTACATGTTACAGAATCATATTGGTCATGTAGTCACATATATACATAAAGTAATAATGTCTGTTTCATTCTACTATCTTTCCTATCCCCACATCAATTCCCTCTACTAATCTAAGACACTATTCTTCCCTACTGTCCCCCGCCTTATTGTGAATTAGCATCCATATATTAGAGAAAACATTTGGCCTTTGGTTTTGTGGGATTGGCTTATTTCACTTAGCATAATATTCTCCAACTCCAACCATTTACTGGCAGATGCCATAATTTCACTCTTCTTTAAAACTGAGTAATATTCCATTGAGTATATATACCACATTTTCTTTATCCATTCATGTATTGAGGGACACCTAGGTTGGTTCCATAGTTTAGCTATTGTGAATTGAGCTGCTATAAACACTGACATGGCTGTATTACTGGAGTGTAGTATGCTGATTTTAAGTCTTTTAGATATAAATCAAGGAGTGGGATAGCTGGGTCAAATGGTGGTTCCATCCCAGTTTTCTGAGGAATCTCCACACTGCTTTCCATAGTGGTTACACCAATTTTCAGTCCCACCAGCAATGTATGAGTGTACCTTTTCCCCCACATCCTTGCCAATATTTATTTATTGCTGCCTGTATTCTTGATGATTGCCATTCTGACAGGAGTGAGATGAAATCAGAGTAGTTTTGATTTGCATTTCTCTAATTGCTAGAGACATTGAACACTTTTTCATGTATATGTTGATCAATTGAATTTCTTTTTGTTCAGTTCCTTAGCCCATTTATTGATTAGGTTATTTGTTTTTTTGTTTTGTTTTGTTTTTTGGTGTTAAGTTGTTTGAGTTCTTTATGTATCCTAGAAATTAATGCTTTATCAGAGGTGCATGTGATAAAGATTTTCTCTCAATTTATAGGCTTTCTCCTCACATTATTGATTGTTTCCTTTGCTGAGAAGAAACTTCTTAATTTGAATCCATCACATTTATTGATTCTTGATTTTAGGAGTCTTGTTAAGGAAGTCAGATCCTAAGCCAACGTGGTGAAGATTTGGGCCTATTTTTTCTTCTATTAGCTGTAGAGTCTCTATTCTAGTGCCTAAGTCTTTGATCCACTTTGAGTTAATTTTTGTGCAGGGTGAGAGATAGAGGTTTAATTTCATTTTGCTACATATGAATTTCCAGTTTTGCCAGCACCATTTATTGAATAGACTATCTTTTCTCCAGTGAATGTTTTTGGCACCCTTGTCTAGTATGAAAACTGTATTTATGTGGGTTTGTCTCTGTGTCCTCTATTCTATACCATTGATCTACAGTCTATTTTGATGCCAGTACTATACTGTTTTTATTACTGCAGCTCTGTAGTATAGGTTAAGGTCTGGTATTGTGATGCCTCCTACTTTACTTTTCTTGCTAAGGATTGCTTTCCTTTTCACTTTCTTAATGGTGCTTTTTTTAAAAATTAACATTGTTAATTTTAAATCTATATAAATTTATCATTTTTTCTTATATTATGTCTCTGTGTCTCTTTTAAGATGTCATTCCTGGTGTGAGGCCATGAAATAGGTCATAGTCTAAAAGCTTTATTGTTGACTTGCACATTTAGGTCCATAACTCAAACCAATTTAACTTTTTCTTTTCCCAAAGAGATACTGAATTGTCCCATCATTTTTTTCTTTTTTTAAGGACTAGGGACAGAATTCAGGAGCACTCTATAATTGGGCTACTTTCCTAGCCCTCCCCCCACCTTTTTTTTTTTTTTAATTTTGCAGGGTCTCACCAAGTTGTGTAGGATGGCCCTGAGCTTGCAACCTTCCTGCCTCAACCTCCCAAGTAGATGGGATTACAAGTGTGTACCACCACGTCAGGCTAAAAATTTCATTCTCTAGCTATAACGAGCATACAGGAAAATAATTGATTTTTATGTTAGTTTCATATCCAGAAACAATAAACTGGAGTAGAAATCAATGAAACCAAAAAGTTGGCTCTTTGAAGAGATCGATAAATTTGACAAATTTTAGAAAGAATGACTACACACACACACACACACACACACACACACAGAGAGAGAGAGAGAAAGAGAGAGGGGGGGATGGGTATTGACACTCAAACTACTAAAATCAGAAATAAAAGGAATATTGACTTTATAAAAATGAATAGAAGCACTAGGGAGTTCAATAAATCAATAAGTGCAATAAATCATTTTATGCCAACAAATTAGATAACCCAGATAAAATGGAAAAATTCCTAAAAAGATACTATTATAGGTTACATTAAGACTTCATATTAAGACTTCATATATGAAGTTATTACTCCTAATACCTAAAAGTATGACTTTATTTGAAAATTAGTTTTTCCAGTAATTTATAAGACTCTTTTATTCATTCAAATATTACCTGTATATCCTTTTTAATTTTCTACATTCACAATTATGTCATCTGCAGAAAACAGTATTTTTTCTTCCCTTCTAGTCTATATACAATTAATTTCTGTTTTCCTACCTTACTGCTCTGGCTAGGATCTGGCTGGATAGTGGGCATCAATATTTTATTCCTGATCTCAAAGCAAAATTTTCAATGTTAAACACTGGGTTTCATATTTGTTATTGCTTTTTTTTTAAAAAAATATTCCATTCTACTCCTAGTTTTGCTCTAAGTTTTAATCATGAATGGATACTATATTTTACTAAATACTTTTTCTCTTTTGAGATGATCTTGTGATTTCCCCCCCTTTTGCTTGTTAATGAGGTGAATTGGAGAGATTAGAGAATGTTAAACTTTGCATTCCTGCTCTAAAACCAAATTGGTCAAAATGTTTATTCTTTTTACATATTACTGGTTTTAATCACTAATATTTTGGTAAAGGTTTACTTCTAAGTTCCTATGAGATGGATTAACTTTTTTTTACATTGCAGAATTGCTCTTATAGGGTTTTGGAACCAAGGTTACACTATTCTGGTCCACTCGATTCATTCAACAAACACTTATTGAGCTGCTATTATGTGTTCAGCACTGTTCTAAGTGCTTGATGAATTAAACAGAAAGATTTATCCTTCTGTAGTGTTCACATTCTAGAGAGAATGATAAAATTGGCAGAAAATATGTAGAATTCAGGGGATGAGAAAGGAGAAAAAGGAGAGCAGATAAAAAAAAGCTGGGAATGTAGGCAGGATAAGCTCTGAACATTCATTAATGGAATGACATTTGAGATAAGATTAAAAAGGAGAGAGTCATGCAAATATCTTGGAGAACCCTTTGCAGGCAAAGAAAACAACTGATACAAAGCCCTAAGGCAGAAGTGTGCTAGTGTGTTCAAGAGAAGCACAGAAGTCAGCGTAACTGGAAAAGAATGAATAAGGGCAAACTGGAAGAGAAGGCTAGAGAGGCCACTAGAGCCAAATCACTTCTAACTATGCACACTATGGTAAGGATTTTGGCTTTCCTACTGAATGTAACAAGGAGTCACTAAAGAATTCGAAGGAGTAACATGGTCTGGGTTATATTTAAAAGGGTCACTATGTAGCCAACTGGGGAGGAGAATGGAGAATCACTTGATCCCAAAAGCTGTGGGCCAGCCTGGGCAACATAGTGAGACCCTATTTTTAAAAAAAGGTCACTGTGGCTGTTGCGTAGAGAACAGACTGTAGGGGAACAGGCAGTACCAAGAATAGGGTGGTAGTAAGAGAAGGGGTTAAAAAAAAAAAAAAGATTTTCACGTATTTCAAGGTAAATTCAATGGATTTCCTGACAGACTGGATGTGGGTTTCAGAGAAAGCAGTTAGCAAACACTCCACCATTTGGCATTAACAGTTACAAATAAGCTGTGGGTTAAAGCACATATGGAAAGGGAAAACAGAAGTTCCATTGTGGACAAGTACACTTTGAGATATCTACCCAATGTCCAAACAGAGATGTCAGTTAGGCAAGTTAAGAAAAGGTCTGAGTTTTCTTGTGATCTCATTATTGATTTCTAGTATAACTGCATTACAGACTAAAATACTAGAGCAGGGGTTCTCAAACCATTTCTGTAAAGGGCTGTAAATATTTTAGGTTTTATAGATCACATATGATTTCTGGTGCATATTCTTCTTTGTTTTTTTGTGACATTCCTTTGAAAATGTAAAAACCATTCTTAGTTTTCAGCCACGTAAAAACAGGGATGGGTTCTAGTATAACTTTAGACTAAACTATCCAGTATGTTGGCCACCATATGGCATATATGGAATATGTCTATCACTGTGGGAAGATCTAGTGGGTAGCACTGCCCTACAATATATAATTTCAATCCTCTGCAATTCTTTTTTTAAATATCTATTTTTTAGTTGTAACTGGACACAATATCTTTATTGTATTTATTTTATTTTTATGTGGTACTGAGGATCGAACCTCACACGTGCTAGATGAGTGATCTACTGCTGAGCCACAATCCCAGCCCCTCAATTCTCTGCATTTCTTTGAGTCGTCCTCTATGTCCTAGTTATAGCCTATGATTAACAATTTTCTTATGTAAAAATAGGGGTAAAATGTTGGATAAGGGATGGTAGGAGAATAATAGTCTGTCTAATGCCAAAGGACTAAACAGAATCAAGGAAAAATATCTCTGTTCCATCTTTGTGAAATCAAGGCTCTGTATTTTACTTTGAAGGAAATGAGAAAGGGAAACTGCCATGATGTATATGCTGCAACTATTCTGTCTTCACTTAATTCCTTATATTAATAATAACAAAATATTTATTGAGTAATTACTAAGTGCAGAGCAGGTTTTAATTGGTATTCATTGAATAATTTAATCTTCATAGTACCATATGAAGTAAACACTCATTATCTTTTTTTAATATTTATTTTTTAGTTGTAGTTGGACACAATACCTTTATTTTATTTATTTTTATGTGGTGTTGAGGATGGAACCCAGGGCCCCCACACAAGCGAGGTGAGTGCTCTACTGCTGAGCCACAACCCCAGTCCCCTAATTATATTTTATATATGAACAAAATGAGGCACATTAGAATAAATAAACTGCTCATCACATCACTGATAAGTGGCAGAGCCAGAATTTAAGCTCAGGGAATCCAGCTCCAAAACCTGTACTCTTAACATTTTGATGAAAAGATTCTTGATTCTGTAAGAACCAACCACTCAAAAGTTCTTTTGTTGCTTCTAGTAAAGGGAAGAGACCATCATTAGATCTACCTGGTTTTTCTAATGACATCTCCTGCTGCTCTTTCAAAGAAAGCCTCTATCTAGCTCTACCAATTTTCTCACCATTTCCCTGTAATAACCATCTGCTTTTTGTCAGTCCTGCACTAATTTCCTACAGCCTCTTGTCCCACCTCTGTTTGTACAACTCTCTTTCCTATTTGGAACCTGTTTAGTGCTGTTTAAATGGGGTTGACCCTATCATACCAGCTTCAGGTGATCTAGACCTGGGCAATCCATTACTCCATGACCCAGGTTCCACTGATTTATTGGCTCAAGAATGGCCAAATGGCCCAGTACTTAGTAAGTTTCTCTATCATTTGATTTGATATGTAAACTCTGGTAGCTCTTCCTAGGAAACCATGAACCAACATGTACTTAGGGCTGCCAGCACCTTCCATGCCTGCTTGAAAGCCTCTGGGGCCGGGGATGCTGGGGGGAGCCAGAAAGAAAGAAAAACAAAAAGAGGAAGAGAAAAAGAGTTTGGACAATATCCTTAAACACTGAGACCCAGTGAGATATTTGCAGACATTTGGTCATACAAATCAATAAATGGCTTTTTGTTTTGTTGGGTTTTTAAAGCCCTTCTCATTCTTGTTTCTGGGCCTTTGTTCAGACTGCTGCCTCTGACCTTCCAAAAGCTATTCACTTTTCAAGGCTAATGTCAGTAAGGCCTCTATGAGGCATTCCCAAATTACTCAGGCCCACTCTCACTTCCTTTTATTCTTACATTCTAGCAGATAAACACAAACATAAGCATATTTTCTAAAGCTCTTTATTTTCATTTAATCTTTGTTTCTAAAGCTAATGGTTTTAACCACAATTCAGATGAACAGAATCATCACTCTTATCTAAACATGCTTCAGGTCATTCCATCTTTGTGCCTTTGTCTTATTACAAGTTAGTATCCCTTATCCCACATGCTTGGGACCAGAGGTGTTTCAAGTTTTTTCTTCTTCATTTATTTACTCATTTTACATAGCATTCCATATTCAAAATCTGAAGTGCTCTGAAATCCAAACTTTTTGAGTATCATGTTCATGATCAAAAGTTTCAGATTTGGGAGACTGGGATTGTGGCTCAGCGGTAGAGTGTTCACCTAGCACAGGCGGGACCCGGGTTCCAATCCTCAGCACCACATAAAAATAAAGGCATTGTGTTGAAAAAAAAAAAAGTTTCAGATTTTGAAGCACTCTGGATTTCAAATTTTCAGATTAGGGATGCTCAACATACATTTCCTCTTCTTCACATCTCCATAGCACCAGCCCCTGAAATTCAGTCCATAACCCCCATACCCAGCTTCTCCAGAAAGTTCTTGATCTCTGGCCCCTAACCAGACGAACTTTATATTCTCAGAAACCTACTGAATTTCACCACATCACTTCAATAACACTTTCTATCTCCTCCCAAACTAAATTATAACCTATGCAGGGCTTGCATCTTATTCATCTATATGTCATTTTTACCTTGCCTTTCTATATATATTTGTACTACTACACAATTTTTATTAAATAAATGTATTTTAAAAAGAACAAATACTTATGAAGCCTAACCTAGAATTGAGTTAGGTGCTACTGGTAATAAAAATACTGTCATAAACTATAATCCTTTCCCAGAAATGTAATTATCTTCTGTTCCCAAATAGATTATAAATTTTGTAGGACTAGATTTACCTCAAATTTCTTTTTTTTTTTTTAACTTTTTTTTTAGTTGTAGTTGGACACAATGTCTTTATTTATTTTTTGTGGTGCTGAGGATTGAACCCAGCACCTCGGATGTGCTAGGTGAGCCCTTTATGCTTTACCACTGAGCCCCAGCCCCAGTCCCTCAAATGTCTTTATGGTCACAATAGTATCTAATAAAAATACACTAACTTGCACTAAGTTAATAGTTGTCTTGATCAACAGCAATAAATGAAAAATGCTTTAATGTTGGACTCATTCTAATAAATTGTACAGGTGTTTTTAAAATAAACATATTTTAGCCAGGCACAATGGTGCATGCCTGTGATTCCAGCAGCTCAAGAAGCTAAGGAAGCCTCAGCAACTTAGTGAGGTGCTAAGCAACTCAGTGAGACCCTGTCTCTAAATAAAATATAGAAAGGGCTAGAGATGTGGCTCAGTGATTAAGTGCCCCTGGGTTCAATTCCTGGTACCAAATAAATAAATAAAATATATATTTTAAGTCAAAATAATTTAGTCTTTACTATTTAAAGTTAAACATAGTGACACAGAGTAAATATTACAAGTATATATAATATTTAATTAATCTAAAGCTTTTTTTTAAAGAGACATACATCATTCATTTCCAAAATGTTTCTGATTTATTGACTCAAGAATGGCCAAATGGCCCAGTACTTAGTAAGTTTCTCTATTAACTTTAAAAAAACACTTGAAAAACAGAAAAACTAACCTCAGGTCCTGAATGTACAGTAAGGAAACTTTCCACAGCAGTCAAAGTACCTAAAATAATAGGAAAATGGTGAAACTAAAGTCAAACAAAATCTAAATTATTCGGCAAGGATAAGTAATAAACTATTCACACTTAAGGACCAACTAAGCCTACAGCTTATATAATCAGAAAATCTATACAGATATCAGTTTTGTGATGTTATTATACACACAATTAAGAAGCAGTTAATATAGGGTAAACTGTCAGAAAGGGTTATTTACCATAAAGCTAACTGCTAGTACTGACAAAATCTTTTCTAGTATTTACAGTGACAATGCTAAGAAACTTCCCTGATAAGCAACAACTCACTCATTCTGAAAGGCTCATCACACAGTTCTCAAACTCAGATCTATCGAAATTATTTTGTATTTAAATATAATAGCTTTCAAGGGCTTATTAGTAGTGGTTTATAACAAAAGTTTACAAAAACTAATAAAACACTATTTATGATGGCTTATAAAATATTTAAAACAAGGTTGTTAAAATAAAATATATATACAATAAATATAAAAACTAAAAACCAAAGCCAAAAAAGGGAAGAAATCAATTGTATTAATGATGAAGATAATACATAAGTATAGTGTTTAAGTATTTAATATTTGAGTTTCTTGAGTTTAATGTAAAACCAAAACAATACAAAATGGGATAGCTAACTCTCAGAATTTGACAAAATAAAAAATATCCATTCCTTAAGAAATAGTTCCTGGTTTTAATTCCAAGAGAAAACTTTTTAATTTGGGCCTTTCAAAGTGGACACTGAGCAAGGTAACAAATACGTTATCAACAAAGATGTTTAAGATGTTACAGCAGAACAGAACTATGGCCATATAAATATTTCAGCATGATCACTAGCAAAAATCCAGAAGAGATCATAAAAGTATAACTCACTGAAGATGTTTCTGAGGGCTGCTAACAGAAAGTAGCAAGGTATTTGGCTCTGTGATCTAACCCTAGCCACAGAAAGAACACAAAACACCTGTGGCATGTGTAATAAAATGGGCACCACCCTATCAAAAATCAGCAAAGGTACTTGTGAAAATGCTTACTTCTAGGTTTTAGAATCTATTTCTCCCTTAACAAGAAAAAAAAACACCTATTCATAATAAAAACTATTATATAATTAGGAATGACTTCAATAACAAATACATAAGATTATCATGAAGAAAATTTCTATTTTTTCTTTTCTGTTTTTTTTTTTTGCAGTGCTGGGGATCGAACCCAAAGACTCATGTATGCTAAGCAACATTTCCAACACTGCTATTTCTTTCTGATGTTTATTATGTAAAAAAAGTATTCTATTCCTAAATTCCTAAAAATCCAACATCAAAAAAGGCATGCATTTTTAAAATTCCAAATCGTACACTGAAATGGGCTTTTCTCCTCTGATCTTCTAATTCGATGGCTGTAGCTTCCTTAATGTCCTGACCTTGCCTTATCATTCTTTTAAAATGACCACATAGGTGCAGGCATGTTGGTGCATGCCTGTAATCCCAGTGGTTTGGGAGGCTGAAGCAGTAAGGTTGCAAGTTCAAAGGCAGCCTCAGCAAAAGTGAGGTGCTAAGCAACTCAGTGAGACCCTATCTCTAAATAAAAATACAAAAATGGGGCTGAGGATGTGGCTCAGTGGTTGAGTGCCCCTGAGTTCAATCCCTGATAAAAACCCACTGGGTATTCATTAAAATTTTATATAGCAACATTTTCCATCTATTTTAAGTTCCACAACAGTCTATACAGCTCTAAAATTATTGGTTTCAGGTCATTTTCTAAATGGACATCTGTTGGGGACTGCGCACACACTTTTAAGTCCTGAGTAAAGAGGTACTGGACTGGTATCGCACCCTGCAATGCAACTGGACTTTACCTCCATTGGGATAAGAAAGTTGCAGCTCTGGGAGTGGGTGTCACTTGATGGGGTTGAATTACACCCACCTGTTTGTTGTAATTCTACCCTTCTGCTCTTTTTTTGGATAGGATGTTCCATGGATTAGCTCCCCCCATTAATAAAACCTGGGTTCGAGGTGCTCCCTCTCTTTCTTGCCTACCTTGCCTCCTTGGTGGGAGCTGGGTCAGAGAGGCCATCGCAGAACCCAAAGAAAAAGGTGTTTCTCTGTCTTTGTGTCATTATTTTGTGCCAACCCACTTCTCCTGGAGTGACACCCTGACCAGATTAGTCGTGTGTCCCAGCAGACACCTTTAAAATACGCATGACATTACTCTAATATTGACAATTTTCTCTCGTCTTAAATAATTGTCAACAGTTTATAACAGGATTTAAAAGACACCAAACTCTATGTTTAATGTTTTAGCTTTGATGGTTAAAACTTCAAAACGTTTTTCAATGCTGGGAATTAAATCCAGGGTCTTAACTGCATTAGTCAAGCACTCTACCACTTTACCACTCTATACCACCAGCCCCAAATCTTTTAATTATAATGCATGTGTAAATTGTATTAAGTCATACACAGGCAAGACTGAATTTACCATAATTACCAAAAAAATTTTAACAGACATTTTACATTTTAGTTACCTAATAACTAAATTGAGACATTGGACAATTCCTCATTTTTGAACACTTAAATTACTACCATGCCTCAATAATAGTGTCAAAGTATTTTATTAAAAGTGTGGCTATATTAAAAACAAAGCATGTGTTTTAATATTGCCCATTTATAGCTATTTTCTTTTCCAAAGTAGATTTTAGTTTATCATAATTATAAACTTGAAGCTCTTCTGTTGTTAAATTCAAGTACTGCTTATTGATCAATAATTACCGTTCATTTGATTTCTGGTATATATTACTCCCAGATCTGCTGGAATGGAGTCAAAGCCACTGCTTCCAATGATATAAACCCCTTTTTCAGCAGCTTTCTCATGATACTTCAAATACATTAGTTCCAGAAACTAAAAAATTCAGGACAAGAATTTGAATCAGTTTATAGAAACACTAAGATAAATATTAAATGATTTATCTTTAAAGACAAAGAAATTATATTGAAAAACGCTAACCAATATGGGGCTCAGTAGCAACACATTAAAAGTTCATATTTAATTCAGATTTACTTAGTTGTTACCTAATATCTTTTTTCCATTCCAAGGTCCCATCCTGGATGCCACATTGCATTTAGTTGTCATGCCTCCTTGGGCTCCTATTGGTTATGACAGTTTCTCAACCCTTCCCTTGTTTTTTATGTCATTAATTAATTTTTAATTTTATTTTTAATAGACATAATTATTAGACATTAATGGGTTGCAGTGTGACATATCGACACATTAATACAAGAAACAATGATAAAGTCAGGATTAATAGTATAAATTGCCTCAAACAATGAATACTAGTTAGATATTTTGCTGAATGGCTTTCTAAGGGAATTTACCTCTTGCTTTTCTTACAATTAAATAGGGGTTATGGGTTTTGGAAGAAGACCACAGGGGCAAGATGTAATTCTCATGATGTATCAAGGCTACATCTTATCCACATGATTTACTAGTGTTGATACTGACCTCTAATACCTAGCTAAGGTGGTGTTTGCTGGCTTTCTCCACTGTAAAATTATTTACTTGTCCTGAGGGCATAGTAGCTATATAAATCATTTAGAATTCTTCTATCTCTTCTCATCACTCTGCCCATTTTTAAACTGGGTTCTTTGTAAACCCATTATTGACTTGTAAAAGTTCTCTATATATTCTGAACCTTTATTATGTTTTTTTAGTTTGTTTGTTTTGCAGTGCTGGGGTTTAAATTTAAAGCAAGATCTCACAAATGGCTAGACAAGCATTCTATGACTGAGTGGCCCCCAGCCCTATTAAGTTTTGATACTACTTTTATGGTAGCTTATAAGTCAACAGAAGTTTTTCACTATTTTCTATGCTCTGGGTTATGTTAAATAATACAGGAATTGTTTTTGTTGTTGTTGTTGTTTTGTTATTTAATTCATGTTTCCTACCTCTTTCTGAATCAATTTTATACTTTCCTAGTATTTTTAAATATATATTACCAATTGATAATCTCTAAGTATAGATTATATTGGCATATTAATGACAATAATCAATAGAGACTACAGAACATGTGAAGTTACCATTTTAAAGATGGTAGTGCAGCTTAGTGCCAGTTTAACACTTGGCTTCTTGTAGTTAAGTAAATCTTAAGTCCTAGTTCATCAGAGTTGTATGACTCTGAGCAAGTTATTTAACCTTTCAAGCTTTAACTTCTTTATCTATAAAAGAGAGATGAAGATGATAACTACTTTACAGGTAAATTTTGAAAAATATACCTAACATTTTTAGCATAGGGTTGGGTGTATGGCAAGTATTTAATAAATGTGAATCTTTATTTATTCATTTGGTACTCAGGATTGAAACAAGGGCCTCTTGGATGGTAATCATATGTTCTACCACTAACCTACAGTTCTAGCCCCCCATTTATAATTTTTAGGTTGAGGGGATTTTACATTTATTTTTCTATAACATTGTAAAGGTACCTGATTTTAAAAAGGGATTGCTAATGAAGAAGTTTAAAAAGTAAGATTCTGAGAATCACATATAGAACACTATTTTAATTAACTCAGCTTACAGCATTATCTATTAAAAAAAAAGTCAGCACATCCTATATACAAATAAAATAACTGAGGTGGTCAGGGAGAAGAAAAAAATTCAAGAAAACTAAAGCTAAGACCTTACCATTAGTGATCTCCTTTAAGCTATCAATGGAATACTGTCTTTAAATACTAGAAAGGAATCAATGACTTCAAAATACAACCACAAAATTGCACTAAATATTCTCTACTGCCTTAAACAGGAAATCACAAGTGTTTAATTCTGCTTTTTTTTTTTATTTTACATACCTCAGGTTCTCCACAGATGTCAATACAGCTAGTTCCATTTTCAACACATGCTTTTACTACAGGTTCTCCATAAAATCGATACTGGGGAAATAAAGAAAAAAAAACAGGTTACTCTTACTTGGCAAGCTTTCACTGAAGCAAAGGACATGTAATTTTGAAAGTACAATCTTGGTTATCCCCAAATCAAATGTGAATAAAAGAGCCTAAAATAAATTGAGAAAATAAGACAACTGTATTATACCACCACTGTTGGTATAAATAAATACACGCATGATGAATTATACAGGAATGTATGCTCACCTCTAACTGAAGTCTTAACTTCTCTAAAACATTCCATTTCTCTAAAATGGAATATTTTAGACAGGAAGTAATTTACTTGAGTTGAATCCTAAAGAATAAAGATTTGCCAGAAAAAGAAAACCCCAAATAAAGGAAAATATAAAGTTATAACTAAAGGAAGCTATTCTTTGTAACTGAAGTGCACGGTGGTTATGTAGGAAGTGGCGCTTGCCTTTGGAAACTGAGTCAGGAGGATCTCAAGTTTCAGGCCAGCCTCAGCAATTTAGCAAGACCTGTGTCAAAATTAAGAAATAAAATAAAAAGGGCTAAGAATATATCTCAGTGGCATAGAATCCCTGGGCTCAATCCCAAGTACCCCCCCGCCCCCAACAAATCTCACTAGCTCTCTAGTGTCTGTATTATATAGTTTAAGTCCAAACTTCTCAACATTTTGTAAAGATCTCATCATGTAACACCACAGCCCCTTAATTCCCACTTCCAGCGATCCTAAACTCTTTGTAATTCCCTACATGCTGGTTCTTCAAACCTCGTGTTTACTTCTGCTACTTACAACATTTTCCCTCTGCTAAACACCTGCCTGACTCCCAACTCCTCCAGGCTCGATCTTAAGGACTCATCACTTATTAAGTCTCAAGTAGTGAGCCACAGTCTTCCAGCTAGTCAATTCTCTACAAGTACTGGAAAGCTGCAGTGAAGCATTAATGAGCTTTTTAAAAATAGCAGCAGTTCCTTACAGAAAGAGTATGTATTTTCCTATTTGCTATAATCCATCCATTCCTTCCATCGTATTTTGTTATACCTTGCCCACTTCTCCACCAGTTAATCTAAGGCTGAGACTTCCCACAATCTTATCCCTATCTTATTATATTGTTATATTTTGCTTTATTTAGTGCCTTGTGTTTGTATGGAGCAAGTGGAGAAAGAATAACAATCCTTGATCTCAGCTGACATTTCTTACTGTGAAGCCAACGAGCTTACAATAATCCTGCTCCCAGTGTTCCATGTTCTAACCCAGTAGTTCTGCAGGAGGTATACAAAATGATCTTCTGAGTATGGAGGTAAATATAAGAACTTTATTTTTTTATTTTATTTTATTTTATTTTATTTTTTTTTTTTATTGTTGGTTGTTCAAAACATTACATAGTTCTTGATATATCATCTTTCACACTTTTCTTCAAGTGGGTTATGAACTCCCATTTTTAGCCCATATACAGATTGCAGAATCACATCAATTACACATCCATTGATTTACATATTGCCATACTAGTGTCTGTTGTATTCTGCTACATTTCCTATCCTCTACTATCCCCCCTCCCCTCCCCTCCCCACCCCTCTTCTCTCTCTACTCCCTCTACTGACCTTCATTTCTCCCCCTTGTATTATTTTTCCCTCTCCCCTCATTTCCTCTTGTATGTTCTTTTGTATAACCCTGAGGGTCTCCTTCCATTTCCATGCAATTTCCTTTTTCTCTCCCTTTCCCTCCCACCTCTCATCTCTGTTTAATGTTAATCTTCTTCTCATGCTCTTCGTCCCTACTCTGTTCTTAGTTACTCTCCTTATATCAAAGAAGATATTTGGCATTTGTTTTTTAGGGATTGGCTAGCTTCACTTAGCATAATCTGCTCTAGTGCCATCCATTTCCCTGCAAATTCTATGATTTTGTCATTTTTTAATGCAGAGTAATACTCCATTGTGTATAAATGCCACATTTTTTTAATCCATTCGTCTATTGAAGGGCATCTGGGTTGGTTCCACAGTCTTGCTATTGTGAATTGAGCTGCTATGAACATCGATGTAGCAGTGTCCCTGTAGCATGCTCTTTTTAGGTCTTTAGGGAATAGACCAAGAAGGGGAATAGCTGGGTCAAATGGTGGCTCCATTCCCAGCTTTCCAAGAAATCTCCATACTGCTTTCCAAATTGGCTGCACCAATTTGCAGTCCCACCAGCAATGAACAAGTGTACCCTTTTCCCCACATCCTCGCCAGCACTTGTTGTTGTTTGACTTCATAATGGCTGCCAATCTTACTGGAGTGAGATGGTATCTTAGGGTGGTTTTGATTTGCATTTCTCTGACTGCTAGAGATGGTGAGCATTTTTTCATGTACTTGTTGATTGATTGTATGTCCTCCTCTGAGAAGTGTCTATTCAGGTCTTTGGCCCATTTGTTGATTGGGTTGTTAGTTATCTCTTATTGTCTAATTTTTTGAGTTCTTTGTATACTCTGGATATTAGGGCTCTGTCTGAAGTGTGAGGAGTAAAGATTTGTTCCCAGGATGTAGGCTCTCTATTTACCTCTCTTATTGTTTCTTTAGCTGAGAAAAAACTTTTTAGTTTGAGTAAGTCCCATTTGTTGATTCTAGTTATTAACTTTTGTGCTATGGGTGTCCTATTGAGGAATTTGGAGCCCGACCCCACAGTATGTAGATCGTAGCCAACTTTTTCTTCTATCAGACGGCGTGTCTCTGATTTGATATCAAGCTCCTTGATCCATTTTGAATTAACTTTTGTGCATGGTGAGAGAAAGGGATTCAGTTTCATTTTGTTGCATATGGATTTCCAGTTTTCCCAGCACCATTTGTTGAAGATGCTATCCTTCCTCCATTGCATGCTTTTAGCCCCTTTATCGAATATAAGATAGTTGTAGTTTTGTGGATTGGTTTCTGTGTCCTCTATTCTGTACCATTGGTCCACCCGCCTGAAAATGGGTTCCAACCAAGAATTGTGTATCCAGCGAAATTAAGCTTCAGGATGGAAGATGAAATTAAAACCTTCCACGACAAACAAAAGTTAAAAGAATATGCAGCTAGAAAACCATCTCTTCAAAACATCCTTGGCAAAACATTACAGGAAGAGGAAATGGAAAATAACAATGAAAACCAACAGTGGGAGGTAGGACAGTAAAGGGGGGGGGGGATAATCAAAGAGGAAAACAAACCATGTTTAGTAACATAAATAAACAAATATGGCTGGAACAACAACCCATATCTCAATAATAACCCTAAATGTTAATGGCTTAAACTCACCAATTAAGAGACACAGGCTAGTAGAATGGATCTCAAAACAAGACCCAACAATATGCTGCCTACAGGAGACGCATTTGATAGGAAAAGACATACATAGGCTGAAGGTGAAAGGTTGGGAAAAATCATATCACTCATATGGACTTCGGAAACAAGCAGGAGTGTCCATACTCATATCAAATAAAATAGATTTCAAGCCAAAGTTAATCAAAAGGGATAAAGAGGGACACTACATACTGCTTAAGGGAACCATACACCAACAAGACATAACAATCATAAATATATATGCCCCAAACAATGGTGCAGCTATGTTCATCAAACAAACTCTTCTCAAGTTCAAGAGTCTAATAGACCACCATACAATAATCATGGGAGACTTCAACACACCTCTCTCGCCACTGGACAGATCTTCCAAACAAAAGTTGAATAAGGAAACTATAGAACTCAATAACACAATTAACAACCTAGACTTAATTGACATATATAGAATATACCACCCAACATCAAGCAGTTACACTTTTTTCTCAGCAGCACATGGATCCTTCTCAAAAATAGATCATATATTATGTCACAGGGCAACTCTTAGACAATATAAAGGAGTAGAGATAATACCATGCATCCTATCTGATCATAATGGAATGAAACTGAAAATCAACGATAAAAGAAGGAAGGAAAAAGCATACATCACTTGGAGAATGAACAATAGGTTACTGAATGATCAATGGGTTATAGAAGACATCAAGGAGGAAATTAAAAAATTCTTAGAGATTAATGAAAACACAGACACAACATATCGGAATCTGTGGGACACATTGAAAGCAGTTCTAAGAGGAAAATTCATTGCTTGGAGTTCATTCCTTAAAAAAAGAACTTTAATTCATGCTATTTTCTTATAAGAAACAGAAAGAAAAAGTAAAGTTTTATTAACAGTTAATATTTGGGGGCTGGTGTTGTGGCTCAGTGGTAGTACACTTGCCTGGCATGTGTGAGGCAACTGGGATCAAGTCTCAGCACCACATAAAAATAAATAAAATAAAGGTCTGTCAACAACTAAAAAAATATTTTAAAAAAATAGTTAATATATGGACTGAGGGAATAGCACATGTTAAGTGGTCAAGTATCAAATATAGGATGCAACAGGTATCATGAGAAGCCTGGAGAGTTCTACAACACACAGGGGGCCACAACAGCACCCTCATTCATTCATTCATTTTTAGCATATTGCAACCTACTGTGTGTTTACTCAAAACCTGAAGAGAAGAGTTTCTAAGATTTGAGCTCTAAGACCTCAGGCATTTAGAGGGAGGAGGATAAAAAGGTCCAAAAGAGAAGACAGATAAAGCTGGTGGACAGGAGGAAAACTAGAAGAAGGTGAAAACTCATAAACCCAAGTAAAGAAAGGAAGAAATGATCAACTGGCTCATGCCAAGAGGTTTAAGATGAAGACTGGGAACTGATGGTCGGATTTGACAGGATGGGACTCTCTACCCACTCAAGTAGGAAGGATAAAGCCTGACAGAGTAGTTTAAAATAAAGTAGGAAGCAAGAAAATGGAGGTAGTGAGTAATGAAAAGTCTGTCAAGGAGTTTTGCTTTAAACAGTACATGACAAAATGGAGTAGTTGGAAGGGTATGGAATCATGGGACTTTTTTTCTTCAAGATAAAAGTTGTAATTATATATTTAAATGCTGATAGAAATAATCCAATACACGTGAAAATCTGCTAAGTAATCCAATAAAGACAAGAAAATTATAAAGTCTTGGAATACTGTGCCCAATAGGGATAGCAGCAGTTTGGGTACAATACAGGTAAGTGGGTAGACAGGTATGTAGGTAGATCTAGTGGGATAAAGATGACAAAATTCTGTTCTGTCAGTTTCTTTTCTCACAATAGAATGAGAGAAAGAATGAAACAGAGAGAAAGAGACATTCAGTCATCAAATAAAAATGAGGGGGAAAGAAGACATGCTCCAAGCATGAGGAAAGAGAAGTTGTAAACCTACTGCTTGATAGAGTAGGAAAGAGAACAGCCATGAAAATGTAGAATTGCTGGGGAACAGAGGCCCACAAAATGCTTTTAAGTATATATTTGAAACAAGACCAGTCAACATGGGATGTGTTTTTATCCAGCCACATTGGGTTACTTATGTTTACCTAAAGATTTAGAGAATTAGAATAATCAAAGTTGGGTTTTTTCAAGAAAAGTGAAGAAAGAAGATCAAGGGAGCTAGTTGAAGGTGTATATTACAGAGTAATTACAGCAATGGACTTAATGGACATAATCTAAACTAGTTAAAAATAAAACTAAAGAATATTTCAAATGCATATTTATTTAATAACAATACAAAAAACCTTTTTTATTTCAATTTTTTAAATTATTAATAGTGTCAGGTGTGGTAGCACATGCCTGTAATCCCAGCAGTTTGGGAGGCTGAAGCAGGAGGATGACAAGTTCAAGGCTTGCCTCGGCAACTTAGCAAAACCCTGTCTTAAAAAAGAGCTGGGGATGTAGCTCAGTGAGAAAGCGTCCCTGCATTCAATCCCCAGTACAAAAAAAAAAAAAAAGTAGTAATAGTTTAAATGCTTAGTTTTTAAATAGCTTGCCAATTGTGATGGCTTCTTCAGATCAATCAATAAATGTCATCATCATTTACCTTGTTACAGGCCAGAAGTCTAGATGTCATTCTTGATGCCTCTCTTTCATATCTAGCACAATAGCACAAGCTGTTCTCCTTTCAAAATACACTGTGAACCCAAGCACTTCTTATCACTTGTACTACTACCCTGGTGCTTGGACCATTCTACTGATTGGCCCTTATTTATTTTTCCTCTCAGATGAAAAAGAACTTCAAAATTAAATCAGATCACATCCTTGCTTTCAACCATTCAATGACTCTTGGTCATACTTAGAGAAAACTCCCAATCCTGACCATGGGCTATAAGATTCTACATGACCCAACACTTCAATCCACCTTCACCTCTCTGCCTTGCTCCAGAGGTCTCAGCCAATGTCTTTTCTTACATTCCTTAGTCTTACTAGACACAGACTCATCTCAGGACCTTTGTATTTGCTCTCCCCAGAATATGCTTCTCCTTGAATACAGTTTAACCTTTTACTTCATTCCAATTTCTACACAAATGTCATTTTTCAGAGACCTTCCCTGATCATCCATCTAAAAGAAACTGATGGGCCATTCTCTTTATCTCCTTGCTTCATTCTTCCTCAAAACACTTACCACACTACCTACTATTATAATTTTTTTGTACTAGGGATTGAACCCAGGGGCATTTTACCACTGAATTACAATCCCGAGTCCTTTTAATTTTTTATATTGAGACAGGGTCTTGCTAAGTTGCCAGATTGGCTCAAATTTGGGATTTTTCCACTTCAACCTTCTGAGTTGCTGGGTTTACAGGCATGTATTATCATACCCAGTCCACTATTATAATCTTATTTTTCTGTCTGCACCACAAAAATTTTAGTTCCACAAAAGATTTTGTTCACCATTGTATACCAGTTGCCTAACATAGTGCATTTTATATACATTAAGTATTCAATAAATATTTCTGAATAAATAAATGACTCCTTTTTTTAGTTTCTCTCTCTTTTTTTTTTTTTTTTTTTTTTTTTTGGTACCAGGTATTAAACTCAGAGGCATTAGCTATTCTGGGTCTCTTATTTTTCCAGATGAATTTCATGATTGCTTTTTCTATTTCTATAAGAAATGCCATTGGGATTTTAATCGGAATTGCTAAATCTGTATAGTGCTTTTGGTAGTATGGTCATTTTTACAATATTAATTCTGCTATCCAAGAACAAGGTAGATCTTTCCATTTTCTAAGGTCTTCTTTCTTTCTTTAGGGTTCCGTAGTTTTCATTGTAGATGTCTTTCACCTCTTTCGTTAAGTTGATTCCCAAGTATTTTATTTTTTTCGAGGCTATTGTAAATGGGGCAATTTTCCTCATTTCCCTTTCCGAGAATTTGCCACTGATATACAGAAATGCCTTTGATTTATGGGTGTTGATTTTATATCCTGCTACTTTGCTAAATTCATTTACTACCAGTTCTAGAAGTTTTCTGGTGGAACTTTTTGGGTCTTATAGGTATAGAATTATATTGTCAACAAACAGTGCTAATTTAAGTTTTTCTTTTCTATATATATCCCTTTAATTTCTTTTTCTGTCTAATTGCTCTGGCCAGTGTTTCAAGAACTAGTTAAACAGAAGTGATGAAAGAGGGCATCCCTGTCTTGGTCCAGTTTTTAGGGGGAAGGCTTTCAATTTTTCTCCATTTAGAAAGATGTTGGCCTGGAGCTTAGCATAGGTAGCTTTTACAATGTTGAGATGTTCCTGTTATCCCTAGTTTTTATAGTGTTTTGAACATGAAGTGATGCTGTATTTTGTCAAATAATTTTTCTGCATCTATTGAGACGATCATATGATTCTTAAAGTCTATTGATGTGATGAATTACATTTATTGATTTCTGTATGTTGAACCAACCTTAGCAGGAAGAGTGAAGCAGGTGACATCACTATACCAGACCTTAAACTATGCTACAGAGCAATAGTAACAAAAACAGCCTGGTATTGGCACCAAAATAGACTGGTAGACCAATGGTATAGAATAGAGGACACAGAGACTAACCCACAAAATTAAAATGATCTTATATTAGACAAAGGTGCCAAAAACATACATTGGGGAAAAGATAGCCTCTTTAACCAATGGTGCTGGGAAAACTGGAAATCCATATGCAACAAAATGAAATTAAACCCCTATCTCTCACCATGCACAAAACTCAACTCAAAGTGGATCAAGGACCTAGGAATTAAACAAGAGACTCTGCACCTAATAGAAGAAAAAGTAGGACCTAATCTTCATCATGTCAAACTAGGCCCCAACTTCCTTAATAAGACTCCTATAGCGGAAAAATTAAAATCAAGAATCAAGGGGCTGGACTGGGGATGTGGCTCAAGAGGTAGCGCGCTCACCTGGCATGCGTGCGGCCCTGGTTCGATCCTCAGCACCACATACAAACAAAGATGTTGTGTCCGCCGAAAACTAAAAACTAAATATTAAAATTTTCTCTCTTCTCTCTCTCTCTCTTAAAAAAAAAAAAATCAAGGGGCTGGAGTTGTGGCTCAATGGTAGAGCACCTGCCTGGCATGTGTGAGGCACTGGGCTCAATTCTCAGCACCACATATAAATAAATAAAATAAAGGTTCGTCAACAACTAATAAAAATATTTTTTAAAAAATCAAGAATCAATAAATGGTATGGATGCAAACTAAAAAGTTTCTTCTCAGTAAAAGAAACAATCTGTGAGGTGAATAGAGCCTATATCTTGGGAGCAAATTTTTACCCCTCACACATCATATACAGCACTAATCTCTAGGGTATATAAAGAACTCCAAAGCTAAACACCAAAAAAAAAAAAAAAAAAATCCAATCAATAAATGGGCCAAAGACCTGAACAGACACTTCTCAGAAGAGGATATACAATCAATCAACAAATATTATGAAAAAAATGTTCATTATCTCTAGCAATTAGAGAAATGCAAATCAAAACTACTCTTAAGATTTCATCTCACTCCTGTCAGAATGGCAGCTATTATGAAAACAAACAACAGTAAGTGTTGGTGAGGATGTGGGGAAAAAGGTACACTCATACATTGCTGGTGGGACTGCAAATTGATGCAGCCAATATGGAAAGCAGAATGGAGATTTCTTGGAAAACTGGTAATAGAACCACCATTTGACCCAGCTATCCCTCTCAGTCTATACCTAAAGGACTTAAAAAACAGCATACTAAAGGGACACAGCCACATCAACGTTTATAGCAGCACAATTCACAATAGCTAAACTGTAGAACCAACCTAGATGCCCTTCAGTAGATGAATGGACAAAAAAATGTGGCATATATACACAAGGGAATGTTACTCAGTAATAAAAGAGAATAAAATCATGGCATTTGCAGGTAAATGGATGGAGCTGGAGAAGATAATGCTAAGTGATGTTAGCCAATCCCAAAAAACCAAATGCGGAATGTTTTCTCTGATAAAAGGAGACTGATTCATAGTGGGTAGGGAGGGGGAGAATAGGAGAGGTGGGAGGGAAAGGGTGGGGGCAGGGGGTTAGCAATGATGGTGGAATGTGACAGACATCATTATCCAAAGTACAAGTATGAAGACACGAATTGGTGTGAACATACTTTATATACAACCAGAGATATGAAAATTGTTCTCTATATGTGTAGTATGAATTATAATGCATTCTGCTGTCATTTATTTAAAAAATCAATTAAAAAAAGAAATAAATAAACTCGGATGCACTTGATGCCTGAGACACATCCCCAGCCTTATTTTGTATTTTATTTAGAACAAGGTCTTAGTGCCTCGCTTTTACTGAAGCTGGCTTTGAACTCACAATCCGCCCATCTTAGCCCCCTGCACCACTGGGATTATAGGCATGCATCACCACGCCCAGTTTCTTTTGTATGTTTTTAACTCATATATTTCTATAATATAAGAATATAATAATATGTAAATAAAGTTGGGGATACAAACTCACATTTACTGAAGGGGCATACAGTAAAAAAAAAAAAAAAAAGTGGGGAGGGGCCGGGGTTGTGGCTCAGTGGTAGAGCACTTACCTAGCACGTGCGAAGTGCTGGGTTCGATCCTCAGCACCACATAAAATAAATAAAATAAAGTTATTGTTTCCAACTACAACTAAAAATATATACATATTATAAAAAGCGTGTGGGGGGTCTGGCCAACACAGCTGTAACCAATAACAAAGTGGTATACACTCCCTGAGTATATACCACTGAAAGCCTGTCACTCCCTCTCTCACAGTGTTCAAGTCAGGTCCATCTGCTCCTCACAAGAACACTCCCCATAGATTGTTAAGACCTTGACCAGTTCTTCTGTCCTCTGACCTTATGTTCCTCTGGAATATAAAATACCAGCTTTTGCTGGAAATGAATGGATTATTTGTTCCAAAACAAAGAAGGGTTGATTACTTACAGGTCCTACGCAATTGAGGACAACTGTTGCCTGTTTAGCCATTTCATCCAGTGAGGCTGGGTTAGTGATATCACAAATTATTACTCCAACTTCAGATGGCAGTGTCGGTCTTCCTAAAATAAAAAAACAAATCATTTAAAGCACTTCCTAGTATAATTTTAGATTTTTTTTATATTAATAGCAAATTTGCTAAATATACTAATATGATGAAAGCTAAATCTCCTTCTCAAACTAAAGATAAAATTGTTTTCAATCAGATAATTTAAAACGGAAAAGGCTATTAGGAAAGCAGGGTTAATACTAAGGATCTAACACAGCATCTAACACAGCAATGTATAAATGAAAACTCTGTGTAACATGGCAATTTTACAATCAAATTTGGATGCTAACTAGATGACTTTCTCCACCAATAAATTTATATTATAGTTTCCCATCAACTACTAAACAATTATATATGATCAATTACAGGGAGTGGGAGAAGCCTGTCAAGATCAACACTATGAGAACAAAAGAGGACTCTGAGTCTACTTTTTTAAAAATCCAATCTATATAAAATCACCCAGATTCATAAAAATAAAATAACTGGAATTAGCTGATCCAATAAAAGCAATGCAGATTTTGACAGGTCTAGGTGAATTCCCCAGGATAAATTGATTTGGGCATTCTAAATGGTAAGCTAGGCTGTACCTGCATCATCATGTTGAGCAGGAAAAAGAAATGGAAGAAAATATTTTAATAGTGAAATTATGGGCTGGGGATGTGGCTCAAAAGGTAGCGCGCTTGCCTGGCATGCGTGCGGCCCGGTTCGATCCTCAGTACCACATACAAACAAAGATGTTGTGTCTGCCGAAAACTAAAAAAAATAAATATTAAAAAATTCTCTCTCTCTCTCTCTTTAAAAAAAAATAGTGAAATTATTAGAATTTTGAAATAATAAAGCCCAAAAGCTGTTTGCTCAAGATCTGTGTGTTGACACTGGCAACAACTAACAATTGTAGGAGAATCTAACCTACTCTCTATCTTCTGTATATAACCATGACCAAAATATTCTATATTCCTACTTAAAAGCATGTTCCTTGTGGAATTATATGATCAAACGGAAAGAATGTGGTATATCCAGAATGCTACAAGTGCTACTTCTCTGAATAAGGTGAGTCTAGAGAATTAATAGCCAAATTTCAAGGCTATCAAGTCCTAAGTTAGGTGTCTCCCCCAAATAGGAAGGCAGGATCTGACTGTCTGTCTGGTCTCTCCACCAAGTCTCCACAGCACCTGGACAGGACCTAGCATGGGAAAGATCACTCAATAATATATATTAAATGGGCTGAAAGAATAAGTAAATGTCCAAATCAAAAGAACAAAAAAAATGGTTTTTTAGTTGTAGGTGAACACAATACCTTTATTTTTATTCATTTTATGTGGTGCTGAGGATCAAACCCAGTGCCTCACACTCCAGACAAGCACTCTGCCTCTGAGCCACCACCTCAAACCCCCAAATGCAAAATTTTTAGAGAAGAATAAGATTGCTGGACAATTCTTACAAACAAAAAATAAATTAAAAAACAGCAGCAACTTAATGAGACCCTGTTTCAAAACTAAATAAATAAATAAACAAAAAGGACTGAGGATGTAGTTCAATGGTAAAACACTCCTGAGTTCAATCTCCAGTACCAAACCAAACCACTAAACAATCAAAAGCACAAAAAATAAAAATAAGGGATTGTGGATGTAGCTCAGTAACACAAAGGGAGATCATGCACAGAGCCAAAATAAAATAATAAAAAATAGAAACACAACAATCATATCAGTAAAATTCTTAACTTTCTTTCCCATCCAGAAGACACAAAGCAGATGAGTAGAAAAATCAATCTCAAAGAAATCAATGCCCTATCTACCTATAGGTATCAAGAAACCTCAGACCCACCAAGTACCAAGATGGGGTGAAGCAGAGTAAGGAACAACTAAAGTTCTTGACTCTTTAACGGTGGGATTCACCAAACCATGGAAGAGATCCAGAAGTGGTGGGGAAAGAAAATTTTAAATTGTTCTTTAATTTAGGGGTGACAGAAAGCCAGGACAATATAAGAAACATTCCTCTCTCCCTTCAGTTCTCGAGCAGGGCTTGGGGGGAGATGCAGGGAGCATCCCTGGAGAAAAGCTCGGTTCGGACGACTTTAAGTCCTCCGCCGGCCTTCGGGAAGCTTTGAGGTGAGGTCAAACCCGGGGTCCGCGCAGCCCGGTCCCATCTCTTCCCTTTACCCAGCTTCAGTGCAGCCTTCTCCAGCACTCGCTGCAGCTTCTCCCGGGAGCGGCCCGCCACCGCCCACGGCAGGGGGGAGCTCCGATCCCGGGCCACCTGCTCCCGGGCTACCTCCTCGGTCACGAACTGGCCGGTGAAGCCAGAGGCGCCGAACACCACCAGGTGGAAAGGCCTTTGCTCAGTCGCCATGACGAGTCCACAGCAAGCCGAGGCCCGGGGCGGGCTGAGTCCACCGCGCCTGCGCCTCAAGCTACGACTCCAGTACCGGGCGCAGCAACCGCCGCGGTCGTGGCCGCCGCCGCCGCCGCCGCCGCCGCAGTCGCCAGCGCGTTGCTCTTCCTGCCAGATGCGCGCGGGCCACACCCATGGACACGCCCACTCCGCCTCGAGCCAGGTCCACAGCAGCGGAGCCACTTCCCGCCATCGTTCGACTGCCTCCAGGTGCGGCTCTGACGAAGGCTGGTCTTCTGGGGCTGACGGGAGTGGACGGTGGTCCATGGCTGCGTCGGGTCGTTTGTGCAGCTGGGCTCTGACCGCTCGAGACGCTGCCTCTAATCTTCTCGGAGGCTGGGGGCGGCGGCGGCGGGTTATTCTCTTGCCCCAGGGGGGTTGTTGCATAAAAAGAGTACGAGAAACGCTCGTGAATGGAGGGCATTGCCCACGACAAGAACGTGTAAGCTTTGACAGCACATTGGCCAAGGGCTGTCTGCGAAGCAAATTAATAACAGGGGGAACGCTGGTGGGGGTATAAAGAATGCAAGATATTATCTCTTCAACTTTTCTGTTGTAAAATAAAACTTGAAAGAGCCGCCGATTTGGATTAGGTTTCTGTACTGGGTCCGACAGACCAAACCAATATGAAGTCATTCCTGCTAAGGAAGCTAACTTGGGAGTGTACCCAAAGAGTTTCAGTGGGTTACCTCAGAGTTTGATGGATGTTAGGCAGGCAGTTAACCAATTAAGTTGTGGGTTTGCCTCATTTCCATTTTCTTTCCATAAATACTGCCGGACTGTATTGCACCTCTGGGCTTTTAGAACCAATTTTGTTTCTGAGGCTGCCCAATTCATTGTTGGGTGGGTTTGTGTTTTGTTTTTTTGTTGTTTATTTTTGCCCAGATAAGCACTGATAAATTTGAACTTCAGGGGTTTTTTTGCCTTTTTTTATTCTGTGTTAGTCAGCCTTCCATTGTTATCATGAAATATCTGACATACTTAGAAAAGGTTCATTTGGGTTCACAGTTTTGGTGGTTGCAGGCAAAGATCAGGTGGATGCATTCTTTGGACCGCTAGTGGGTGTGTTGATGTCAATGGTGGGAGTTACTGGGGAGGGAACTGCCCATGGCCAGGAAACAAAAGAGGAAGGAGCTACAGTCTCATAACCCCTTTTGAGGCCAGCCTCCACCAATGACCTAAGAACTTCCCATTAGGCCCCACCTACTAAAGTTCCTGCCACCTCCCAATAGTGCTACCCTGGGGACCAAACTTTTAACACATGGGCCTTTGTAGGATATTCAGCATCCAAACTATAGCACACTGTAAATATAAAACCATTCTAAATTTTTAAATTTATTATTATTATTTTAATATTTATTTTTCAGTTTTTGGTGGACACAACATCTTTATTTTATTTTTATGTGGTGCTGAGGATCAAACCCAGCGCCCCCCAATGCCAGGCGAGTGCGTTACCGCTTGAGCCACATCCCCATCCCTAAATTTATTATTTTATCTTGGTACTAGGGATGGAACCCAAAGGTGTTCTACCACTAAGGTACATTACCCAGTCCAGCCTATAGGCTGCCCTGGAACTTGCCATTCTTCTTCCTTGGCCTCCCTAGTAGCTGAGATTTCAGGTGTGCACAACTACTCTCTTGGCAGTCTAAAAATAATTGGTGTGCATTTGTACTGGATATGTGTAAATAAGTCATCTCATTTAATGCCATTCAACAAGTATTTCCAGGGACTCTACTATGTGTTAGACTCTGAAGTAGACCCAAGGAAGATAATGATTAATAAGACAAGGTCATTGCTCTTCCTCAGAGGGAGTTAAATAGCTACATTGAAGTACATGTAGCAAATGAAGAGAGGAACTAACTCTGAGATGGAAGAAATGATAGGAAACCCTTGTCTCAGGCTGTACTCTGTTGGTAGTACCCAATATTATGCCAAGGACTCTTGCATGTGTGGTAATATTGTTTATTGAAGGGTGAAGTATTCAGAGAAGAACTTGGAATTAATTGGACTTAGATATAGAAGAATTGAGAGAGGGATAGATATTCATTTGTTCAAAAAACATTATGCATATCTTATATACTATACTAGAAAACAGAGCCAGATTTTGAAATAAAATGATATTTTAATAAATATTGACAAGGCATTAGATAAAACGCAGCATCTATTCCTAATTTTAAAATTTTTCATTAAATTAGGAATATATGTTTTTTTAATTATGAAATTTATTAGTCAAACAAAAAAGGTAAAACAAACAAAAAAACCCACAAATATATACCCAAGACATAGCTTAAAAATATTGCTGATAAGCTTTCGGATGCCCATCCTTGAACACATTTCCTTCCTTATCCCCCAGGAAGCCCACTTGCCCAAATTTGTTGTTGATCATTCATATTCCAATCTTTCTTTATTTTTTAATGTTTATTTCTTAGTTTTAGGTGGACAAAATATCTTCATTTTACATTTTTGTGGTGCTGAGGATGGAACCAAGTGCCTTGTGCATGCTAGGCGAGCGCTCTACCACTGAGCCACAACCTTAGCCACTATCTTTTTATTTCTGCCATACATGTGTGTATTTCTAAACATGATAATACATTTTTGCATATTTTGAATATGTTATAAATACTAATTCTTCTGCAGATTTTCTGTTTGGTCATGATGTTTTTAACTTACTCCCTAATAGTTCAGAGCAAAAACATTATACTGTGGTATGTATACAGAGAGAGGGTATAATATACACATGATAACAGTGCATTCATATAGCACAAAGAATGGTACAATAAAATTTGTTTACATTTCTCCTTGTGCACATGTTCAATAACATATCCAGTATGTATTAGGAATGAAAACAGTTGGTCCTAGAATATGCATATTTGAGATGTTATTAAAGTGCTCTCAATAAAATGAACTAAGCTAAACTCTTAGCAGGATATGAAAACTCTCTGTTACTTTACATCCTTGCCAATAATTGGTATTGTCAGACTAAATTTTTGTCTTATATGTGTAAAAATAGTAGGTATGTCAAGAATTAATTGCTAAATAGTAGAAATAAAATACTGGGGATATAGCAAAAAACAAAGAATGGAGGAGGAGGGGAAAAGGAGAATTTTATAGAAAGGAGGGGAAGTTTGCACCAAGCTCTTTTAAAAAGTAAAAACCAGGACTGGGTGTATAGTTCATGGATAGAGTGCTTATCTAGAATACACAAGACCCTAATACTTCCATCCCTAATCCTAAAAAAAAGAAAAACTTTAAAAATTGATTTAATAGAGAATAGAATCTATTTTCCTGACTCCATCAATCATTAACTTTAGGCAAGTTACCCAACTTCCAGTTCCTTGATTTTCTTTCTTTCTTTTTTTTTTTTTTTTAGTTGTAGTTGGACACAATACCTTTATTTTATTTATTTATTTTATGTGGTGCTGAGGATCAAACCCAGGGCCTTGCACACGCTAGGCGAGCGCTCTACCGCTGAGCCACAACCCCAGCCCCAAGTTCCTTGATTTTATTTTGGTAAAAGATAGGACCTGATGAGAAGACACTATTTTGTAAAAGAAATCTAACAAAACATACACATATTAATCAGTAATGATATTCACTTGTTAAATCAGTCATCTAAGTGGTATAATTGCTCAGCCAATACTATGCTCAAATAAAAACGGAAGGACCATGAATCATTGTCTCAATCTACTTATTTCTAATTGTTAAAACCAGTGGTTGTAAGGACATGATCCTAGGAAACAAGACATAATATCTTATCTTTCAATATGCTTTCTTTCAGGAAAGCCAGGCAGGGTGGTGCACATCTGTAATCCCAAAGGCTTGGGATACTGAGACAGGAGGTTCATGAGTTCAAAACCAGCCTCAGCAACTTAGTGAGGCCCTAAGCAACTCAGAGAGACCATATCTCTAAATAATTTTTTTTTAAAGGGCAGGGGATGTAACAACAACAATAAAAATCCTTCAAGAAGGTGTTATTCATACTCACCTGCCAACCAATAAAAGTTAAACAGCTTTCCAGTCTTAGATTGACAAAAATGTTTTGTGTTGTCATGTTCCAGCAGAAATGTCTCAAAGACTCTTTTCATCTTCACCAAACAATTTCTTGCCAAGGCCATGGAAGACCAGCACACACCCATAATAAGTAATGTATCATTATTTTTGTATTGATTACCTTAATTTTCAATGGGCATGGTACTTTTTAAACATACTCCCAGAAATTAATCGTGTAACTGTTAGCAATTACACGAATCCATTTTAGATACTGCTATTTCTTCAAGAAGTTAGAGATTTAGTTTTGTTAAAATTAGTTGGTGCCCCGCCAGAGCTCAGGCCTGGCCCAGGACTGCCTCCACCAACTTATAGAGAAGCCCAGGCCCAGAGTAGGCCCAGGTTCTCCCCCCCCACCCACCTAGGAGCCCAAGCTTAACCTACTTCCATCTTGGGTCACTGCAGCCATCCCAATAGCCTTCCCCATGCACTAGCCTCTACTTTGGGATAACAGACAGGGCCTAGAAGCAGCTGCATCTAGGAGCAGGCATCCCAAAGCCAGTAAAAGGCCCACCCTTTTAGCCCCATCTCTAAAAGATGTGGCATCATCTTGGGGCAATTCCACTGCTATCTCGAGTTACCTCCGCTATTGCTGCCACCACCCTTAGTTGCAGTAGTTATCGTGGGTTACCGGGAGTGTCTAGAAGTCCAACACCAAGGTGAGGTACAGATAATCTGCACAAATACCACAAGATTGTAGGGTAGAAACTGTAATACTTCAGATCCACACTGCAAGAAAGGAAGACATATAAACAACGTGAAAAAACAAGAGAGGAAAATGTCCCAAATAAACCAGGATATAATAACAAAACCAATGGACGGTGCAGTTGATGAAATGTCAGAGAAGGAGTTCAGAATGTTCATAATTAAAGAATTACTAATGAATGAATTAAAGAATTACCTATGGGGGATAGTAGAGGATAGGAAAGGCAGCAGAATACAACAGACAGTAGTATAGCAATATGTAAAACAGTGGATGTGTAACCCATGTGATGCTGCAATCTGTATCCGGGGTAAAAATGGGAGTTCATAACCCACTTGAATCAAAGTGTGAAATATGATATGTCAAGAACTATGTAATGTTTTGAACAACCAACAATAAAAATTAAAGGAAAAAAAATAAGGTTAAATGAGACTAAAAAAAAAAGAATTACCTAAATGAGCAAATATAGGCAAAAATTGATCACTCCAACAAAGAGATAAGACAGCAAATACAGGCAACCATTGATGATACCAATAAAGAGATAAGGGAGCAAATACAGGTAGCAAAAAATTACTTTAAGAAAGAGAGATTCTGAAAAAAAATCAGAAATCCTTGAAATGAAGGAAACAATAAGCCAAATAAAAAAAAAACTCAATGGAAAGCATCACCAACAGACTAGATCACTTGGAAGACAGAACTTCAGATAATGAAGACAAAGTATACAATCTGAAAAATAAAGTTGAACACACAGTGAAGATGGTAAGATACCATGATCAGAACATCCAAGAATTATGGGATAACATCAAAAGACCAAATCTAAGAGTTATTGAGATAGAGGAAGGCATGGAATTTCAAACCAAAGAAATGCACAATCTCTTCAGTGAGATAATATCAGAAAGTTTCCCAAACATGAAGAATGAATTGGAAGATCAAATAAAAGAGGCTCGTGTACACCAAATGTACAAAATTACAATGGATCTACACCAAGGCACATTATAATGAAAATGCCTAGCATACAGAATAATGGTAGATTCTTAAAGGCCACAAGAGAGAGGAATCAGATCACATATGGGGGAGACCAATTCATATCTCAGCAGATTTTTTTCAACCCAGACTCTCAAAGTCAGGAGATCCTGGAACAACATATACCAAGCTCTGAAAGAAAATGGATGTCAACCAAGAATCCTATATCCAGCAAAATTAAGCTTTATATTTGATGTTGAAATGAAAACCTTCCATGATAAAGAAAAGTTAAAAGAATTTACAACTAGAAAGCCGGCACTACAGAACATCCTTGGCAAAATATTCCATGACAAACAACAATAAAAAATTGGCAGAGGGAGGTATTACACTAAAGGAAAAACTAATCAAAAAGAGAAACCAAGTCAAATTAAATACCAAAAATAAACAAAAATGGCTGGAAATACGAATCATGTCTCAATAATAATCCTGAATGTTAATGGCCTAAACTCACCAATCAAAAGACATAGGCTGGCAGATTGGATTTTGAAAAAAGACCCAAAAATATGCTGCCTCCTAGAGACTCATCTCATAGGAAAAGACATCCACAGACTGAAGATAAAAGATTGGGAAAAATCATACCACTCACATGGACTACAGAAGCAAGCAGGGGTTTCCATCCTCATATCAAATAAAGTAGACTTCAAACTAAAGTTTATCAAAAGGGATAAAGAAGGACACTACATACTGCTCAAGGAAACCATACACCAGTAAGACATAACAATTATAAATATATATGCCCCAAATAATGGAGCATCTATGTTAATTAAAAAAAACTGTTCTCAAGTTCAAGAGTCAAATTGACCACAACCTAATAATTCTGGGTGACTTTCCCACCTCTTTCACCACTGGATATATCTTCTAAACAAAAGCTGAACAAAGAAACTATAGAACTCAATAATACAATCAATAACTTGGACTTAACTGACATATATAGAATATTTCATCTTTCAATGAGTAAATACACTTTCTTCTCAGCAGTGCATGAGTCCTCCTCTAAATAGATCATATACTATGCCACAAAGCAACTCTAAGCAAATATAAAAAAGTAGAGATACTACCCTGCATTCTATCAGATCATAATGGAATGAAATCAGAAATCAATGATAAAATAAAAAATAAAAGCTACTCCAACACCTGGAGACTAAATAATATGCTACCGAAAGAAAAATGGGTTGCAAAAGACATTAAGGAGGAGATTTAAAAAAATTCTTAGTGGTAAATAAGAGCACTGACACAATGTATCAAAATTTCTGGGACACTATGAAGGCAGTTCTAAGAATAAAGTTTATTGCATGGAGTTCATTCCTTAAAAGAAGAAAAAGTCAGCAAATAAATGACCTAACATCTCAAAGCCCTAGAAAAAGAAGAAAAAAATCAACACTAAAAGCAGTAGAAGACTGGAAATAATTAAAATCAGAGATGAAATTGAAATAAAAATAACAATTGAAAACCTTGACAAAACAAAAAGTTTGGTTTTAAAATAAATAAATAGACAAACCCTTAGCCATGCTAATGAAGAGAAGGAGAGAGAAAACTCAAATTACTAAAAACATGATGAAAAAGGAAATATCACAACAGACCCTACAGAAATACAGAAGATAATTAGAAATTATTTTGAAAACTTGTACTCCAATAAAACAGAAAATATTGAAGACATCAACAAATTTCTAGAGTCATATGATTTGCCCAAATTGAATCAGGATGATATACACAATTTATTTATTTATTTTTTTGTTTGTTTTTTGGGTTTTTTTTCTTTAATTTTTATTGTTGGTTGTTCAAAACATTACATAGTTCTTGACAAATCATATTTCACACTTTGATTCAAGTGGGTTATGAACTCCCATTTTTACCCTGGATATAGATTGCAGCATCACATGGGTTACACATCCACTGTTTTACATATTGCTATACTAGTGTCTGTTGTATTCTGCTGCCTTTCCTATCCTCTACTATCCCCCATCCCCTCCCCTCCCATCTTCTCTCTCTACCCCATCTACTGTAATTCATTTCTCCCCCTTGTTTTTTTTCCCCTTTCCCCCTCACTTCCTCTTGTATGTAATTTTGTATAACCATGAGGGTCTCCTTCCATTTTCATGCAATTTCCCTTCTCTTTCCTTTTCCCTCCCACCTCTCACCCCTGTTTAATGTTAATCTTCTTCTCATGCTCTTCCTCCCAACTCTGTTCTTAGTTACTCTCCTTATATCAAAGAAAACATTTGGCATTTGTTTTTTAGGGATTGGCTAGCTTCACTTAGCATAATCTGTTCTAATGCCATCCATTTCCCTGCAAATTCTATGATTTTGTCATTTTTTAATGCAGAGTAATACTCCATTGTGTATAACTGCCACATTTTTTTTATCCATTCGCCTATTGAAGGGCATCTAGGTTGGTTCCACAGTCTTGCTATTGTGAATTGTGCTGCTATGAACATCGATGTAGCAGTGTCCCTGTAGCATGCTCTTTTTAGGTCTTTAGGGAATAGACTGAGAAGGGGAATAGCTGGGTCAAATGGTGGTTCCATTCCCAGCTTTCCAAGAAATCTCCATACTGCTTTCCAAATTGGCTGCACCAATTTGCAGTCCCACCAGCAATGTACAGGTGTACCCTTTTCCCCGCATCCTCGCCAGCACTTGTTTTGTTTGACTTCATAATGGCTGCCAATCTTACTGGAGTGAGATGGTATCTTAGGGTGGTTTTGATTTGCATTTCTCTGACTGCTAGAGATGGTGAGCATTTTTTCATGTACTTATTGATTGATTGTATGTCCTCCTCTAAGAAGTGTCTGTTCAGATCCTTGGCCCATTTGTTGATTGGGTTATTCATTTTCTTATTGTTTAATTTTTTGAGTTCTTTGTATACTCTGGATATTAGGGCTCTATCTGAAGTGTGAGGAGTAAAGATTTGTTCCCAGGATGTAGGCTCCCTATTTACCTCTCTTATTGTTTCTTTTGCTGAGAAAAAAACTTTTTAGTTTGAGTAAGTCCCATTTGTTGATTCTAGTTATTAACTCTTGTGCTATGGGTGTCCTATTGAGGAATTTGGAGCCTGACCCCACAGTATGTAGATCGTAGCCAAATTTTTCTTGTATCAGACGCCGTGTCTCTGATTTGATATCAAGCTCCTTGATCCATTTTGAGTTAACTTTTGTGCATGGCGAGAGAAAGGGATTCAGTTTCATTTTGTTGCATATGGATTTCCAGTTTTCCCAGCACTATTTGTTGAAGATGCTATCCTTCCTCCATTTCATGCTTTTAGCCCCTTTATCAAATACAAGATAGTTGTAGTTTTGTGGATTGGTTTCTGTGTCCTCTATTCTATACCATTGGTCCACCCGCCTGTTTTGGTACCAGTACCATGCTGTTTTTGTTACTATTGCTCTGTAGTATAGTTTGAGGTCTGGTATCGCTATACCGCCTGATTCACACTTCCTGCTTAGAGTTGTTTTTGCTATTCTGGGTCTTTTATTTTTCCATATAAATTTCATAATTGCTTTATCTATTTCTACAAGAAATGCCGTTGGGATTTTGATTGGCATTGCATTAAACCTATGGAGAACTTTTGGTAATATTGCCATTTTGATGATGTTAGTTCTGCCTATCCATGAACAGGGTATATTTTTCCATCTTCTAAGATCTTCTTCTATTTCTCTCTTTAGGGTTCTGTAGTTTTCATTGTATAAGTCTTTCACCTCTTTTGTTAGGTTGATTCCCAAGTATTTTATTTTTTTTTTTGAGGATATTGTGAATGGAGTGGTTGTCCTCATTTCCATTTCAGAGGATTTGTCGCTGATATACAGGAATGCCTTTGATTTATGCGTGTTGATTTTATATCCTGCCACTTTGCTGAATTCATTTATTAGCTCTAATAGTTTCTTTGCAGACCCTTTTGGGTCTGCTAGGTATAGAATCATGTCCTCTACAAATAGTGATAATTTAAGTTCTTCTTTTCCTATTTTTATGCCTTTAATTTCTTTCGTCTGTCTAATTGCTCTGGCCAGTGTTTCGAGAACTATGTTGAACAGAAGTGGTGAGAGAGGGCATCCCTGTCTTGTTCCAGATTTTAGAGGGAATGCCTTCAATTTTTCTCCATTCAGAATGATGCTAGCCTGAGGCTTAGCATAGATTGCTTTTACAATATTGAGGTATGTTCCTGTTATCCCTAGTTTTTCTAGAGTTTTGAACATAAAGGGATGCTGTACTTTGTCGAATGCTTTTTCTGCATCTATCGAGATGATCATTTGGTTCTTATTTTTAAGTCTATTGATGTGGTGAATAACATTTATTGATTTCCATATATTGAACCAGCCTTGCATCCCAGGGATGAATCCTACTTGGTCATGGTGCACAATTTTTTTGATATGTTTTTGTATCCGATTCACCAGAATTTTATTGAGGATTTTTGCATCTAGGTTCATTAGAGATATTGGTCTGTAGTTTTCTTTCTTTGAAGTGTCTTTGTCTGGTTTAGGAATCAGGGTGATGTTGGCCTCGTAGAATGAATTTGGAAGTTCTCCCTCTTTTTCTATTTCCTGAAATAGCTTGAAAAGTATTGGTATTAGTTCCTCTTTAAAGGTTTTGTAAAACTCTGCTGTATACCCATCCGGTCCTGGGCTTTTCTTAGTTGGTAGTCTTTTGATGGTTTCTTCTATTTCCTCAATTGATATTGGTCTGTTTAGGTTGTCTATATCCTCCTGACTCAATCTGGGCAGATCATATGACTTAAGAAATTTATCGATGCCTTCACTATCTTCTATTTTATTGGAGTATAACGATTCAAAATAATTTCTGATTATCTTCTGTATTTCTGAAGTGTCTGTTGTGATAAACTCAGTGAGATTCTGTCTCTAAATAAAATATAGAATAGAGCTGGGGATGTGGCTCAGTGGTCAAGTGCACCTGAGTTCAATACCCAGTACCAAAAAAAAAAACAAGAATATTGCTTCTGACTGGACTGAGAGCCAGTGTGAACATAAGCCCCAGAATGGGGCTTTCAGAACAGCCAAATAAGGAAGAGCAAAAACAAGCCTTTCCTTTCATTTATAAAGGGACTGAGAATCTGAAGGTCCAAAATCTCCACCTTCCAAAGGTGAGAAGCATGGAAACCAAAGTGTATCAGAAATAAAATACAGGACAAGAACGTTTTTGAGGAATGTGTACCAACCATCAGGCCTCTACTATTTTGCAGGGCCCTAGTTCAACATTTTTAAAGAAAAATATTTTTGCTTCCATTTCATTTTTCAATGAGGAGTAGAATCTATTAAAGAGAATATAATGGATCAGAATCAATGAGCTCATTCATAAAAACATTACTGGATAATAATTTTTTGGTTGCTGAGAATACTGGGCACATTATTTCAAAGCAACAAAATTCAGGGCCACCTGAGAATTCAGAAGTGACAGCTACATTCACTGATAGGTTTATATAGGACATAACACACCTACAATCCCATCCTTCCACCCCCCTCTTTTTTTTTTTCAGTGTATTTATTAAGGGGCCAAAACTCCTGCTCATCACATTAAGTTATTTTGTACATTATGGTGCACAAAACAGAGGGAAAGACATTTTCTCTGAAGGTAAACTGAAAGTTTTTTTGCAAAAGGTCCATGTCACTCTGACATGGGAGGACTGGAGCTCAGTGCCTAGTGGCCTTCACTGGCTTAATCTCTCCGTTTCTTTGGTTGCACTGGCCTCAGCGAGAGCAGTTCCATCTATGTGTCTGCCAGCTTCTCCCCCTCTTCCTTACATTCCTGCTCCTCCTATTTCTGCATGGCCTGGAACTGGTCTACAGAGTGTGATCTCTTGATAACCTTGGTGCTATAGTGGAAGCAGGAAAAGCCCCACTGGAAGTATTCCCCACAGGGGTCACTGGCCATCCCCCAATGCACAAGCAATTCTAGTTCATGTCTCCATTTGGCAGTATCAATATCTGTCCCTCATGGGGATCACTGGGATCCTCAACTAGCAGCTCTGCATCTGGAAGTTTCATAGTCCTCTTTGGTCTCAAATATGGTCCTATCCTTCCCTTCCTGCTGGTAGTAGGCCATGGCTGCAGCTGGCACTTTGACCTCACAGAAGTGGCAGTGGCTATAGCCTCCTCAGGCAGGGCAGGCTGCTCCAGTCATAACTCTTCAAGTTACATGTTTAAATCTCTTAGAAATGAAGGTTAAGGGCTGGGGTTGTGGTTCAGTGGTAGAGCTCTTGCCTAGCATATGTGAGGCATTGGGCTTGATTCTCAGCACCACATAAAAATAAATAAAATAAAGGTCTATTGACAAGTAAAAAAAAATTTTTTAAAAAGAAAAAAAAATGAAGGTTAAATTCTCAGCATTCTAAAAACAAAAAAACTAGAAATAAAGGCTAAAGAACTTAAGTAACTTCACCAAACCCAAATGCATAAGAATTTGAACTAATTAAGGTTTTCAAATCCAACTCTCTCAGCTTCAAAGCCTTATTATTTTTCCTGTAACACGACATCTCTTTCCTACAGGAATTTTCTCCTTTCTCACAGGCAATTGCTAGTTGTTTTCCAGAAAACAGATACTTATAAACTATATGAGGTTAAAAGTTATGAAATAATTAGCAAAAATTGTATTTTTGCGTGGAATGATCATAATAGAAAATAGCTTTAACTGGGATTCACTTTATTCTCTGAATATAAACCATGCTTCTTAGCCACAAGTGGCTTTTTAAAAAATTATTTTTAGTTGTAGATGGATATTATACCTTTATTTTATTTATTTTTATGTGGTGCTAAGGATCTAACCCAGTGCCTCACATGTACTAGGCAAGCGCTCTACCACTGAGTCCAAACCCCAGCCCACATATGGCTTATTTTAAAACCAACATGCCATATAATTGCTGCAGATTTTATGCCAACAATTTTTTTTTTGCAAAAAAGTGAATTGTGATCATTATATGAAGCTTTTTTTAATGAAAAACTGTGCCAATATTACTTAAAAATCATCTGTTACTAAACTATCTTTGGTGCATAATTCAGATGCTCAGGATACTTGGGAATGTAGGTTAATGTGGTAGCGACAATTTTGCAGTGAAATATTGAGAGAGATGTAGAAGGGCTTAGGCAGCCAGGGCAACATGGTGAGTGAGGAAGTCCAGAGTGGGGCCCCAACAAAAGAGCATGAAGAGGGTTTTCTGATGAGGTTAACTTTCTGTTTGACCAAAGTTCTTGTGGACACAAGAGAGTGATCCAATGAGACACTTGCATACTTATGCTCATAAGCAGCGGATCCAATATATAAACTAAAATAGACATGGGCACAGAGGAGGATACCAATGAATAATAGTGAGGAGAGCATGGGCAGGGGAGGAGATAAGGAAAGGAAGAAAGTCCAGGGACCATAAAAAGAACAGGCCAAAACTTCCCCCAACAGACTCCTGAATCTGCGGACCCTTCTCTTTGGAGAAGTCTGTTATTGTTGCTTTTGCAATAAACCTGCTGCTTGCTTGCTAACGCTGTTCCTGCTCTTCAATTCTTTGCTGAGCAGAGACACCAAATCCAACACCTTTAGCAGGTAATATGATAAATTTTTTTGGTTTGTCTCTGTTCCTTTTCTCCTTCCTCCCCCCACTTCCTTCCTAACAACAGGCAAAACAAGATTAATATTTTTCCTGTCCCAGGCTAAGCTATTGTGTCCTTCACTACTCACAGAATAAAGAAGTGCCAAACCTGGTAACTAGAGCAACAAACCTTAATCAGGTCAAATTCTTATGCATTTGGGTTTGGTGAAGTTAACTTAAGTCCTTTGACCTTTATTTCTAGTTTTTTGTTGTTGTTGTTGGGTGTGTTTTTTTTTTTGTTGTTGTTGTTGTTGTTGTTTTTGGTGACGTCTCCCAATGACACCAACCAAACATTGATTCATTGTGTCTACTGATAATATTTGGATCCCAGCCTTTGTAGTCCTCTTTCAAAAGTCCCATAACCCCTGTGACAGAATAACAGGTTTTGAGATCCATGTCCACTGCATTCTCATTTATTAGCAAATCAATAAACTTCTTTTTTCCTTTTTTTCAAGACTTTGTCCTCCCCAGGCATGGTGGCACATGCCTGCATTCTCAGTGACTTGGGAAGCTGAGGCAGGAGGATCACAAGTTTGAGGCCAGCCTCAGCAACTTAGCAAGACCCTGTCTCAAAATAAAAAATGAAAATGACTAGGGTTGTACCTCAGTGATAGAGTGCCCCTAGGTTCAATTCCTAGTACCAAAAAAGGAAAAAAATAAAAAATAAAAGGCATGGTGCATGTTTTCTTCTGCCCCCACCCATGTGCTCTCAGCTACAACAGCCCAACCTTATCAGAAGGCCAAGATGTTTGTGCAGGCAGGCTGGCAGCACCTACAGAAGAAATATGGCAGTGTTTGGAGATCAACTAACACCCATTCCCAAGACCTGGATGTCTGCACAAGAAAAGATGTCTTGGGCTGGGGATGTGGCTCAAGCGGTAGCGTGCTCGCCTGGCATGCGTGCGGCCCGGGTTCGATCCTCAGCACCACATACAAACAAAGATGTTGTGTCTGCCGAAAACTAAAAAAAAATATTTAAAAAATTCTCTCTCTCTTTTTTTTTTAAAAAAAAAAAAAGAAAGAAAGAAAAGATGTCTTTTGTAACTGCCCCAGACCAATGGGAAATTACCAGACTACAGCTCACCCAAGAAAATCAATAAAAGCTGTATCTTCCTTTGTTTGGGGACAGCCTGGTCACCTTCTCCATCAGTGATGTCAGCTTGAAGCCCCAAGTCTTGCCCACATGTTTGCACTCACTTGGCCTGATTTCACTTCTATCATCACCAAGTTGGAAGTTCCAGTCTCTGGTATCAGAGACTAAATCTTGTCTTACCAACCAGCTTAGCTAACAAGTGGCTGGAGTCAGGGAAATGGAGGGCTGATTGGTTGTAAGTGGGGGCCTTGGTGGAATAGTCCATAGCTGGCACCCTGGTCCAGATGGAAGTTAAGGATCCTTTGTAAACAGGGAGTTTCCAGTCCCTCCATTATTCTGGTCCCTCCTGCAATGGTTGACAGGGCCCCCTTACTTCTTACTGGGTCCCCTGAAGCCCTATTCTCTTCTTCAGGTTCTGCTTGCTGTAGGAGACTTTTGATTCTGCCAGGCTGTCAAGGTCATTTTAAATCAGGTCCTTGGATTCTGCACCGATATCCTGAAAAACAACTTTCACACATTTTAAACCTTTTAATTTTTATTTTTTAATTTATTTTTTGGTACTACAGATTGGACTCAAAGGTGCTCTGCCACTGACACACATCCCCAGCCCTCCCAGCCCTTTTTATTTTGAATCAGGGTCTTACTAAGTTGTTGAAGGCCTCACTGAATTGCTGAGACTGGCCTTGAACTTAGGATCCTTTTGCCTCAGCCTCCTGAGTCCTTGGGATTATAGGCGTGTGCCACCAGGCCCAGCTTTAACCGATTTTAGGAACTGGGAGTTGTTGTTTAAAGGCCCAGCTTCAGTGGGATCAGTGTTACTGATTTTTCCTTTGGCTTCAGACTCCCATATGATTCAGCATTGCGTTGTCCCTGATGCAGACTCCAAAACATACCCCATGACACAATATCACCAGTTTGATGTCCTTTCTTCTTTCTTTCATTTTTTTCAACACTATGTGTGTAGGTATCTGAGAGACAGCATTAGGGGGAAAGTACAGATGAAAATCTCTGCTTTCATGAAGCTTGAATTCTCGTGAGGAAGACACAGTGAGATACTTAAGTATAACATGTAGAATGTTAGACAGTAGAAAGTGCTAAAGAGAAAAGGTGGCAAAGGAAGACCTGATTTATAACGGTCTTTCCCTGGTTCCTGACACAGCATACAAAATCTTTTGTATGCTAATGAAATAACAGGTAGCTGGGAGTCTCTAGATACAGGCCAATGACCAGAAAGACCAAGGTGTGATTAGAGGGTTGGGACTTTTAGCCCCACTTTCCCAACTCCAGGAAGGGAACAGAAGCTGAAAGCTGAGCTGATCCAATGGTTTAATCAATCATGCCTATGCAATGAAGCCTCTGTAAAAACCCAAAGGACAGGATTCAAATACTCACCCAATTCTGCAGGGATAGAAGATCTTGCACTCAAGACCCTTCCAGTCCTTGCACTATGTATCTCTTATTTGCCTGTTGTAACCTTTAGACAGCCATGGGTCAATCTAAGTTCCATGTTTCCCCCTGAGGTCTGTGAGCTGCTCTAGCAAATTAATCAAAACCGTGGAAGAAGTTATGGGAATCCCCAGTTTATAGCCAGTTGATCCAAACAATGACCACAACCTGGGACTTAGAACTGGCATCCATGGGGGAAGTCTTGTAGAACTGAGCCTTCAGCCTCAAGCTCTGATTCTACCTCCAGTTAGTGTCAGAAGAGAATTAAATAAAGACACCCAACTGGTGTTTGCTAGAAAATTGCTTCGTGTGTGAGGACAAAACACCACACATCTAGAGTCAGAGGGTTGTGTTGATTGGCTGTGTACAGGTGGAGAGAAATCAGAGGAGGTGTGAACAGTCAGATGGAGTAACTCATGAATTTTTAGATAGAATGGCTAGGATGATTTTTAGGAAAGCTCTGAGGGAGGACAGGGAACTAGCTATGTAATCCTTTTGGAGGACATTCCAGAGATGTGCAATGAGGTTCACATGCCCTACATGCCTGTTGCCTTTGGGAAGGTGGAAGGAGGACACAAAGTTTGAGCAGATTGGTGTGGAGATTGTGGGAGGAGATAAGATTAGAGAGATGATGGGAAGCAGACCATGTAAGAACTTTGGGTGATAATAAGGACTCTGACTTTGGCTCTGAATGAGATAGGAGGAGTCAATATTGAATAGAAGGGACAGTCTACTTTCTTTCTTTTTGTTTTCCCTAAGGCAGGTCCTCTCTATTGCCCAGCTGACCTCCAACTCTTGAGCTCAAGTGATCCTCCTGTCTCAGCCTCCCAAGTAGCTGAGTCTACATGCATGCACCACCAGTGCAACACCATACCCCACTTTCTTGTAAACACTTTTAAAAACACTCATTCTGGTTTCTTCATTGGAAATACACTAAAAGAGACTAAGTGCAGACTCAGATAAATGCTATAAGACTTTTGCATTAATCCAGATGAGAGGTGATAGTGACTTAGACTAGGATGTTGATAGCATAAATGCTAGAAGTGCTCATAATCTGGGTATCTATAGATGATAAAAAGGATTTTATGATGGTTTGGCTGAGAAAGGAGGACATTGATTAAAATCAAGCAAACATAGGTGGGTAGCTCAGTGGTAGAGCACTTGCTTAGCTAGCATGCTTGAAGCTCTGGGTCCCAGCACCCCAGAAAACAAACAAGCAAAATCAAAACAAAACAAACAAACAAAAAAATAGTCACAGAAAACTCCAAGATATTTGGCTGAGCGGTGGCAAGATTGATTGAAGCTGTAATTAACTAAGTTGGGAAGACCAAAAAAAGACTCAAGGTTTCTGGTGGCTGGCAGTGTGGGGTGCATCTTGGTCAGGTTATATCTGGGATGTCATAAAACCGTTTGTTATAGTTTAGATTTGGAATGTCTCCCAAGGATCGTATGGCCAGCAGACTATTGGGAGGTGATGAACACTTCAAGAGGTCACTGGTGGTGTGCTTTTGAAGGGCATGTGTTGGAAGCCAGCTATGCTATGAAGAGCAAACACATTTGTATATCTTTCCACAATGTCAGAATTCACTGAATAAAGATAAATTCATATTTATTTTCAGTGGTGATGATTCACCACTTTCAGTGGTGATGATTCACCAAATATTTATGGGTTACCTGACAGTCATAAGCCAGACAATTGTGAGTTCTCTTATTCCAATCTCAACTACTAATATTGAAAATTCTCAAGTCACACATCACACTTTACACAATTATACATATGAGTCACAGAAAGACTAAGAAAGAGTTAAGGACATAGGAGTTCTGGAGACTGAACTGAAAGCAAAGGCAGAGAGTAGATATGAATGCAAAGAGTCACTGGAGGTGGTCAGATAAGATGGTGAAGAACTTGTTCAGGGTGCAGAAAGCTCAGGAACTTATTCTAGGCCAGGGTCCAAAGAGACAGCCGTTTCAGAGTGTCAGCTTGAGATGATGGTATGGAGTAGGCCACATGTGGTTGTCATGGAGAGGAGAGGTCATGCTCTGATGAAGCTCAAGGACAGAGATTCAGAGGTCAGTGCTGTGGTATTTTTCCTGAACAAGACCGTTAAAGATTAACCAAGTAATGGTCAGGGTGCTGCCATGTCTACTCTCAGAGTGCTCCTCCTTTTATGGGCCCTGAAAGAGGAATTGGTTTATTTGGAGATCTGGTGCGTTTGATAAGCTCATAGGCCTGGTTTTTTCCTATGAGTTTGATATGCCTATCCATCCATATGCTTTTGATTAATTCAGTACATTCACAGATGGTCATTCTTATTAGCAAAATTTATTTATCAGTTTGTGCCTTGTGGTTGTACTAGGTAGATGGTTGTTATTTACTTGTACAAACAAGGCATAGAGCCATTCTGTCTCAGCACTTATACTCAAAACAGAGTAACGCATGGCAAATTTGCTTTATAAGATGGAGTAAATGCAGGGTTAGGCACAGTCTGAAAACTACTGTTCCATTCATCATGGAGTAACTCAGAGAACAGCCTGCCCTCTGTAGTATACCTTGTCCCTGGATCCTTCCTCTCTCTGCTTCCTGGCCACCATATGGTAAGTAGCCTCCTCTGCTACACAATCCCACCACCATAATGTTCTGCCTCTCCTCAGTCCCAAAGCAAAGGAGTCATACAACCACAGACTGGAATGTCTAAAACCATGAGACAAAATGAATCTTTCCTTCTCTTAGCTGATTTTCTCAGGTGTTGTGTCACAGTGTGGGAAAGATGTCTAACATGTCTTCTAAGTAGGAATTGCCAAGCCAGCAGTTTGATATTCTTTTGGGGAGCTATCTCACCCACAGTCCAGTTGTGCCAGGGCAGTGGGGTAGGTTGCAGCAAAGTCAGAGACAGCATGGGAGATGTACAATTTATTGGGGAAATCTTACAAAATATCAGTGGCTTCTCCAAGATCAATCGTGATAAGCTGCAAGATAGAACCTCTGTTCCTCACAGCACTTTGTCCAGTGGCAGCTGGCTAGACAAGTAACGCTTATCCTTTCCAGTGCCCTCAGTTTTGTACCTGTCCCCACTCAGAAAGGGGTGCTAGGCTGTAGAAAGAGTGACATCATCAGCATTAGCTTGCTTGTATAACCACAGTCCCAAGAAACAACTGTCCTGCTGTACATGCAAAAAAGTAGCTTTTTCCAAATAACACTAACTTGCCCTGGTTCCCAGTGTGCATAAGAGAAAGTCACTGTTCTTTAAGAGAATATGTATCTGGGTGGACATTCTGTCCCAGGCTTGCTCTCATTGTTCTTTTAACTTGGCTAGGTTTTTAGGAACAGAAAGAGGACATTCAAGGACACAGTCTTTTACTGTCCCCTCCCCTTTTCTTTGGGAATGATATGCCAATAAAACACCAGTCTGAGAGACTGAAGATTTGAGCTTTCCTGGCCAGGGAAGTCCTTCAGGAGCTTAGGAAATCACTTATCAATCTGCTTCAAAGCACAGAACTGGGGGTAACTCTGTGGTAGAGTATGTGCTTAGTGAGCACAAGGCCCTGGGTTCCACTCTTAGCACAAAAACAAACAAAATATAAATATAATATATAAATATAAATATATAAAACACAGATCCTAAGTCATTTACATAAGAAATACCAAGAGCACAGATGTCTCAGCTGCTGGTGAAGGTGCAGGAATGGGTCCAATCAACTGCATATTTGGAAAAATAAAACTTTACTAAATTTAAAAAAAATAAAACAAGACTGATTGATCATGGCTGTATTTCCTTAGCCAAGTTCAACTACAGGTTTGGCACTGAGTTATCAGAAAGCTTGATGTAAGAAGGATTAGGCTTAAGCCCAGCAGGGTGGTGCAACAAGGGGTGCTATTTATGGATTTCAGTTGTCTCCCTGATGAACAGAGGATTTGTGTTTTTGTTGGAGGGACAAACAAGGCAAGGTACCAAAGATGGCAGGAAACAGTTTTATTTGGCTGCAGCCAGGTTCAGAGGGCACAGCTTTTGCTGTAATTAATTAATTAATCCCCTGAACCCCGAGTTCAGGTAGTTTCAGTGTTTTATACTCAGCAGATAAGGGAAGGGGCTCAGAAGTTCATAGTCTGCAGAAGCTCACATAAAAGCAGCTTTTTCTATCACTGTTTTATGTAAGTTAACCCTTCAAGGACAACACCTGAGAAGGAAAGAGCTTCTTCTCCCCTTTCTTTCCTCCCCTGCCAGTTGTTACCATGGAGCCCAGATGGTAACTTATCTTAAAAATGTAGACATCTCTGTAAAGCCCCAGCTCAAGGCCAGAGGCCTTATTTGCACATTTCTACAAACTACTATACTGGATATGTTTGTGAAAAACTAGTAAAGGGGGTGCTCAGCACCTGGAGTGCTGGTATCTTCCTGGACAGTGGCCAAGTAAAAGGGCAGGGGGCACAATAAGAAAATAGAAATTTTATCTACATTGAACTCTTTTGCAGAGACTCTTTTGCTGACAGTCCTAAAATCAGCCCTGGTGAAGATTTCTGGAGAAGCCCTGTTAAGATTTTTCTGTGGAGTAAATTCACAATTCCCCCTTTTAATGATGCTTCCCATAATTTAATCCTTTAAATGTAAGAGCATCATTACCATTATCTTGCTTAAAGCCTCATATAATGCCAAAACCTTAGTTGTTGTCATCCTTTCAACAGCAACTTCTATAGTGGACCCAATAGTTTTAATGTACAGTGGAGCCAAACATGGGACAATAAACAGGTTAACTGTAGAATACGCACTATACTAGTTAAGCCTTTAAATCTACCAAGAGTTGAAAACCATCTCCGAAAAGCATATTTGGGACCCAACTTTAATGCCCTTCTAGATATGCACTAGCACATGTGCTAGTTCTCTTGTATTGTTGGCTATATCCTTAACTGCTTGTCTATTGTCATCCATTTGGATGCAACAATCTGAGCTGTTGAACTTTCCACATATTTTTCTTTCCTCGGCCAGTAGATAATCTAATGCCAAGCTGTTTTGATAGTTAGCCACTTGCATCTGGGTCTTTTGTGTAGCTAGGAGGTCAAAGGCTGTGGCAGTCTGATTAATAATAATTCCAGAACAGTTTGTAAGTGAATAATTCTGTTTAACATGTAAATAAGAGTTCTATAGCTCCAACTGAATTTTGTGCCCAGGTAGCGGGACCATAAGTGGCAATAATCCTCTGGGGTGGCCAGTTACCTTCACCCCAAGATTGGTGACCTCCTAAATCAACTTCCTTCCCAATGGACCTCTTTTTCATTTCAAAACAGTCATCCATCTATAGCATTCCTCTGGCAGGACAGATCCTAAATATGTGTTTTACCACCTCTTAGTTATAGTGGATTGTCTTGACACATGGTTCACATGATCTCCATGGTTGGAATAGGAGTAGGATAGAACCCCTTATCAAAGGAAACCAAACTAAATAATAGACTAACATTTTGGTTAGCATAGGTTAAACAGCATAAATTAACAAAGCCAAACTAATAACACCAAACAAATCCTAGAAAAAAAAAATAGATAAAAAAGTATAAGTGAAATTTTGTTACCAAGAGTCCAGTCAGTAGGAGTTACTGTTATCAAACCAGTAGCAAAAATCAAACAGAGAACTGTGTATATATCTAGAAGCAAGGGGTGGCAATGCATTACAATATAAGAACTATCTTAGAGGTTAAAAGAGTTCTTTAGTCCTGGTGGGAAGTTTATTTTTCACCTTGCATTGATCAGCCAGTTTCTCCTGTGTGGCTGAAACAGGGGCGTAGTCTCCTCAAGCTTCGGCCTTGCGTAGACCAGTCAGCTTCCAGAGTGACTGGAGCAGGGCTGTTGTCCTTCTGATCCTCAAGCTTCTCCAATACTCCTTTTTTTTTTTTTTTTTTCTAGACAGTCAGCTTCAAGGGCGTAGCAGCATCTGGAGTGCACACTCAGTCTGCAGCTGCAGGCTTGAGTCTGGTGTAGTAAATCCAGGGACCTATTTCTGCAAACTTTATGGCAGTTGGGGTGGATAAAATAACAGTGAAAGGGCCCTTCCAAAGAAGTTTAGGGGTTAAATATCCCATTCTTTGACTTAATCTCCAGGCTTGAAAGAGTGTGCACCTATGGTCAAACTTAGTGACAATCTTTCTCTAACCCAATGGTTGAGAACCTGTAAAGTTTTCCTTAAGGCCTGAAGCTGTCATCTCAGGGTTAATTCTCCTATCTCTCTTAAGTCTCAAAATAGTCCCCTAATAAGAGGGAGGCCTTACATACATTATCTTATAAGGAGAGAATCCAGTCCTCCTAGTGGGAGTGGATCTAATCCTCAACAGTGTAGTAGGGAGAAGTTCATCACAATGTAAGTGAGTCTCCTGATACAGCTTACCCAACTGAGCCTTAAAATCCTGTTCATCCTTTTAACTTTACCAGAACTCTGCAGCCTATAGGCAGTATGTAACTTCCATCTGATGTTTAAACTCTTGGTCAGTAATTGTATCACCTCTGCCCAAAAGCTGGCCCATTGTCTGAGCCAATAGTTATTGGGATACCAAATCTGGGAATAATTTCCCAGAGAAGCATCCTGGTTATCTCCCTAGACTTTTCAGTGCAGGTGGGAAAGCTTTCCACCCAGTCAGAGTAGGAACACACAAAAACCAAAAGTTACTTATAGCCCCGTGAGCGTGGTAGTTCAGTGAAGTCTATTTCCAAGTCTTCAAAAGGTGCTCCTCCTATAGTTTGGATTCCTGGTGAAGCTCTGGCCCCTGACAAGGATTGTTGTGAGAACAAATCTCACAATGGTTGCAGATCATCCAGGTGATGTTTTTGAGCCAGGGGACATAGAAATGTAGACTCAGAACTGTCCCAAGTGCTGTATGTCCAACGTGTTCTCCTGTGGAACTGTCTGATAAAGGCTGGGCCTAGAATCTCTGGGATGGCTTTACCAGCCATCAGAAAATCATCATCCACCTGGGAGAAAATTTTCTTGTTCAGTCTTATATCATTTACTTTCATGTTGGGAGTATGTCGGCCAGGCAGAAGGGCAGCATTTAAACCTGGGAATGGATTTTCTTCTCATTTCTTGCAGACAGCTAACCTGGCCTCTCTGTCAGCTCTCCAGTTGCCCTGAGAAACCACTGTGTTTCCCTTTCGATGACCTTGGCAATATATAAATCATAATCTTCCTGGGAGCCCACAGTGCATCCAAACGTTTAAGAATTTCTTGCCCGTACATCATGCCTTTTTTTCTCTTGAGTTAGTTGGCCCCTTTTCCTTACATAATGCCCTATGAACATGAAGGGTAGTGAATGCATATTTTGAGTCTATGTAAATATCCACACAGACTCCTGCTGTCAACTGAGGTGCTTGAGTCAAAGCAATAAGTTTTGTGTTTTGTGCTGAGGTTCCCTGAGACAGAGGTTCTGCCTATACAATGGGTGGACTCCAGAGTGACCACTACATATCTGGCAAAACATACCCCATCTTTTATAAAACTGCTTCCATCTGTGAAGTACTCCACATCAGGGCCCCTGAGGGCTGGTCTGCCAGGTCTGGTCTACTGGAGAACATTTCATCCATGACTTCAATACAGTTGTGATCAGGTTGTCCAAGTCTGAGGGGCAGAAAAGTTGATGGGTTTAGAGTCCGGATGACTTTAACATGGATATGTGGGTTTTCACATAACATGTCCTGGTATTGACCAATCTCTCATTAGTCAACCAATATCATCCTTTGTACTCTAACAATGTCAAAATTGAATGAGGAACCCTGAAAACCAATTTTTGTCCCATAGCCAGTTTATCAGTTTCCAACACCAGAAGATCTGTGGCTGCAAAGGCCCATAACCAAGGTGGCCAGCCTTGGGCTGTAAAGCCCAGCTGTTTGGATAGATGTCCATGTCCACAGCACCTGAATCAAGACTCCTACAGTCACTCCAGACTATTTATAGATGTACAGAAAGAAAAGCTTCTGTGAGGTCAGGGAGCCCTAGTCCAGATGCACTGGGAGTGCTTGTTTAATGTCCTCAAAGGTTTTTGTTTAGTTGGCCCCCATATTAGAGGATCCCATTCTCCCCCCCACCCTTTGTGGCTTCATAGAGGGGTTTTGCCCTAACTAAAAGTTGGGGATCCGTATATGGCTGAATCCAGTAGCCCCCAAGAATTCTCTAGTCTGATGGCAGGTTGAAGGGACTGGAATTGAGCAGATTTCCTATTTCTTTTGAGGCCCAGTTGCTGATGTCTGTTCTGTTGCTAAGTCAGATTGTAACCAAGTTATGTGACTTTTTCCTTGATAAATGTGGGCTTTTAAGTCAGAGTCCAGTGCTGTCACAAAGATGGTGTACTCAAGCACCTGGGAGGAACTGTCATTTAGAGAAGGGAAGCATACATAGAGCCTCTGCTGCTTTAAGATGAAGGAATTTTTTTGTTATCTCCCGGTGCCAGATCTTGGCAGCTGGGATTCTCCAACTCTTAAATCTAATGTAAATCTTAGCAGAGACTGATGACCTGGGGCATCATTTGTATACAAGGCACCTATGTAAATCTCGCCATGGGCTATCTGCCAAGGTTGGAGGGCAGCCGTGTGGTCCCGTGCAGGTCCCAGTGTGGCAGCCACGTTGTGCCCACTTAGGTGTTGCTCTTTGTCTGCGTGGCTTTCTCCTCCTGCAAAGTGGGAGCCTGCTCTAATTGTATGCACTAGGTGCCCTGCTTGTGTTTTTGTTCGCTATGCCTGGGTGCATGGGGCTCTGTGGCCCTTCCTGCTGGTGGCTCACAGCATGTTGCTTGGGGCCAGGGTGGCATGTCCTTTTGGAGTATGACCTCCTATGGCCCACTATTGGCTGTTAACATGAACATATTCCTGGTTCATTTGTATGCTTGGGGCAGCTGAGCCCTCCTGAGGCGCTGGGTCCCGTGCATCAGATGCAGTTGTGTGTGTCTATGGGACCCCTGCCATATTCGTCAATCATCATCTTCTGAACAAGTGGGAAGAAACTGAAAGGAGGGGCTGGGGCCAAAGGCTGCGGGGGGGCGGGGGGGGGGGACATTTGCTCCTTCTCTGTTTAAGTCTTAGCTTTTGAGCATGGCAGTGGGTGCTTGCCCGCCAGGGCCACTGGAGGCTTCCTCTTTTGTCTGGCCACGCTTTTTTTTTTCCTAAACATTTGGACCATTGGCTTTGTTCTAGTGAGACCCCCCCACCTCCTTTGGGTGACCTCTGGGTTTGTGGTGAGGGCCGCTGTAAGGAGATCCATCCTCCTCTTTATCTTTTTGGTCTGCCTGTCTTTGAGTCTCTGGGTCTCGATTGGTGAAAACTGCGGTGGCCACTTTAATCAGCTCACTGTCACACTTCTCAGTAAAGTCCTCTAGGTTTGTAATTTTTGGCAAATAGCTCTCTGAGCCTGTCCCACAAAGGCTGCATTGACCACCTGTTGCTTGAGCCTCTGCAACTCCTTGCTGACAAACTTGCCTTGCAGCTGCTACACTTGTATGTGCCTCTCCTCCCCTGGGCACCTCTGGGCAGGGAGAGGGATGGCAGTGGTGGTGGCCTGAACACTCAGCTCTAAGTCAGTTGGGCACATCTCTTTTGATCATTGCTGCCAGATTCAGAGGGCAGAGGGGCCTTAGGAGGATGTGGGGCCCAGAGAAAAGTTCAGGGCTATCAAGGGTGAGATAAGGGAGATGCTGGAGCAGCAGGAGGCTTAGCTCGGCTGTTTGTCTGCACATGCGCTCTGGCTTAGGCTAGGGCTTAGGGCTGGATCCAATTCCTTCTAACTCTTGGGCACAGACAGTGTGTTTTGTTCTCTTTTTCCCTTCTCTCAGATTTTCTATGAAGGTTTCTTGATATCTCTTTATCTTTAGATCTTCTTTGTTGGGGCCCCGTCCTAAGTCTGGATAATGGGCTGAATCAGATCAGTCATGGTCCAGGGTTTCTCCATGTAGGAGGAAGTATGATTTTTCCAGCTTCTGAGCTCAATGGTGGTGAAAGGCTGGCACACAAAACTGCCTTGTCTCCCTCAGGTGTTTCCCTCTGGTCAATTTGGGCAGGTCCTTTAGTCCCTTGCAGGGGCATCTGGAGTGCTCTCATTAGAGTTGTGGATCTGGCCTTGGGACAAATCTCCCACCTTAATCTTGGGAAGTGAAAGAGTCTTTGGTTCTAGGAACCCATTGGCTCTGAGGACAACAAAGAGGAAGGAATAGCCAGTATTTGGGGCCATCATTTGTTGCCTCTGAGGACAAGGGGGCTGAGGGGACAGTCTGTTGTCCCAGTGGTCTTGGCAAAGTTGGGTAGAGTGGCACTTAAGGTGGTGGGTCCTCTTCTGGCTCACAGGGAAAACTGTTTCCCTTCCTGTCTTTTCTAGTCAGGTTTTCTGTTTAGCTGCTTTCCACTGGGTCTTAGAGACCACTAGGCTCCTGGATAACATCAGCTTGGACTGTCCATCTAGACAGGCTCTCAACCAAGGGGGCTGTTTCTGTACTATCTCTTGCCAGCAATCAATATAAGAGAATTGGTTTAGGGGTTCCAACAACAATCAAAAGGACCTCAGAAAGGACTCTCGCATCTAAAGATCCTTCTGGCGGCCAGCCCACATCTTGGGTGAGCCACTCTAATTCACAGAGTATGCCACCTTTGTGGAGTGAGTCTCACCCACAGTTACCAGGAAAACCTTCCTAAAGGTTTCTAACACACATTTCAGAAGGCTCAGTTTCCTTCGTGTGCCTCCCATGTTCCACCCTGTCACAAGACTCGCTTCATCCATCTCCCCTCGCGGGGACTTAGGGCCCTCTTAGCCTTGTGGGTCGGTATCAACCCCCGACCTGGAGTTTTCACCTAGACGTTGGTTGGTGAAATTCCGCCATAGACTGTATGAGGTGCCACGGAACCACGGATCAGGACTCTACCCTCGCTTCGGCCCTCGGGTTGGGTCGGAACCCTTCCCTTTGTCCGTCTCATTCACACTTTCACACAGACACGGTCAGGTCAGAATTTCTGTACCGCCCAAACTCCAACAATTCCAAACCAAACAGAAAAGGGAGTCACGGTTTCCCCTCTGCTAGCTGACCCCGAACAGAGACTACTCGGACGACTCCCCAGGTCCGTTTCAGCTCCAACCACTTTGGAGGGTTCTCAAGACCCAACAGAGGGTGATCAAGCCTCTCTTCCACCCGCTTAGGCCTCGAAGGGGAAGTCAGGTGGGCTGCAAAACCAAATGGACCCGGGTCCTACCTGTTCAGATGGGCGGTGCTCCAAAACCCTAATTCTGGTTCCTGCTGCCTATGGGTTCTATTGTGCTCCGGGGTGGCAGCCCCAGGGCACTGGGTGAGTGGATCCTCCTTCAGGCGAAAAGTAGCCTGGGGCGCCAAGGGGACCGCTGTCCCTCACAGCCCCAGGGAAGCTGGTCCCTGGAGACAAAGCAGAATAGCCTTCCCTACCTCCCCTGTCCCATCTGGGTCACCAAAAATGTTGTAGGGACAAATGAGACAAGGCATTGAAGAAGGCAGGAAACAGTTTTATTTGGCTGCAGCCAGGTTCAGAGAGCACAGCATTTGCTGTAATCAATTAATCCCCTGAATCCCGGGTATAGGTAGTTTCAGATCAGGCTTCTCAATCTTGTCACTACTGAAATTTGGGGTCAGATAAAACTTTGCTGTGTAGAGCATTGTAGGATATATAGCAGCATCCTGGAATGTTGCCCTCCACATACCAATAGCAGTCCCTAACTGTGACAACCAAAACTTTATCAGACATTGACAAACATCCCTGGGACTGGAGGGGAGAAAAACTGCTCCAGTTGAGAAACACTTTGGCCACCCAACCCCTGCTAATACTTAGCAAGACAAGGAGTGAAGAGGGCTTGCTAAACCCACTCACTTGTCCTCGTTAGAAGTATCAAGACATGGGAAATCAAATTCATTGTATGTTTATCAGCCTGTGTATTTGCTGAACCTACGTTCTTTACCATACGGCACTCCGAATACAATCTTGAATACTTTTCGGGACAGGAAAAAATTACTATAGAAAATTAATTAATTAATTAATTTTGCAGTGCTGGGAATCAAATCCAGGGCCATGAACACTCAAAGCAAGCACTCTACCACTGAGCCACATCATCAGTACTGTCAATTTTGTCTGAATAGTGCAGGACTTGTTTTGCTTTGCTCCTTGCTACCTTCAGCTGCAGTGCCTATACGGCAGTCTGTTGGTTCAAGGTGAAGGCTTAGAAAGCCCACTGTGGCAACACATCCTGCCTTCCTCAGAGATTAAGCTGGTTCTTTTAATTTCCATGTATCTGATTTCATTACTGATCTCTATATTAGAGTCCTATTTGAGCTAGCAAGAGAAAGTTACCCTTGGGTTTCTTTAGCACCAACATAAATCGTACCATCTTATCAGGCCATTATACATCTGCTAAACCCATGAAGTTTTAATCATTTTTGTGCTTCATTCAAGAAAATGTATTGAGCACCGATTATATGCCAAGCACTTGTTTTAGGCACTGGGAATATTGCCCTGAACAAAACCCCCGACAATTCTGTACCTAATGAAGATTTTCTTTAGTTAATAATGGGGGAAACAGAAAACAAATAAAACATAATATAGCTGATGGAGGCAAATGTTAGAGGGGAAAATTAAGGGAGAAAAAGAGAAAGTTCCAGGAGGAACGCTTACTGTGTTAAATAGGGTAGAAGTCAGGGAAGAGTTCACTGATAAGGTGATATCTGGGCAAAGTCCTAAAGACGGTGAGAGAACAGAGCCCAGGGCATGGCTCTCAGGTAGGGCCTCATGGATGGTGTTTCAGAAACAACAAGTGCCAGGATAGTAAGACAAAGTGAGCCAGGAAAAAGTAAGAAGGAAATGAGATCAAGGTAGGTAGTGGAGGATTTCAGCTCTGGGGAGCCATTGGAGGGAAAGTTTGCAGGTAAGAGAAAAAGAGTTTATTTTCAGAACCAAAGTTAGGAGCATTATGAACACTTTTTCAGTATGTCAACCTGGTGTTTTCCTCATTTGAAAATTTAGGAAGTATCCTAATCTCTAAGAAAACAACCTTTTTTTGGGCTGGGGATGTGGCTCAAGCGGTAGTGTGCTTGCCTAGCATGCGTGCGGCCCTGGTTCGATCCTCAGCACCACATACAAACAAAGATGTTGTGTCCGCCGAGAACTAAAATAAATAAATATTAAAATTCTCTCTCTCTCTCTTAAAAAAAAAAAAAACAACCTTTTTTACTTAATTCTAAAACATTTCATTCATTTTTTTCATTCCTTTGTTAATTTCTTTATTTTTAATACCTTTATTTTACTTATTTATTTGTATGTGGTGCCAAGGATTGAACCCAGGACCTCACACATGCTAGGTGAGCCACAACCCCAGCATTCCTTTGTTAATTTCTTGCTAGGTTCATGTATTGGAGTCCTGGTCTTCAGTGTGGCAACGGTAAGGTGGTAGGATCATCTAGTGGGAGCTGCTTAGATCATTGCAGGAGTTGTCCTCAGAAGGGGTTAGGTAGCCCTCATGAGATCCCTGAGCTCTCAGGGATTCCTAAGCTCTTATAAGACCACATTTTTTAAAAAAGCAAGCCAATCTCTAAATTGCTCCCTGGTTTCCTATTTCAAGATGCAATCTCTTCCACATGCTTCTTCCATTATATTGTTAGGCTCTTACCATAGGCTGAACCACTGGAACCACCCAATCTTAGACATACAGCCTCCAAAACTGTAAACTACATCTTTCTCCTTAACCTTGTTAAGAATATATATAAATAGTTGCAACATGTTTTAATATGCATATACATATCCTTTGATAATTTGAGTTTCACATTTTATTCTAATTTATGAAAAAAATCTGTATGCTAATAGTAGAATTTAAAAACTAGTCTATAAATGTACATTTAGGCCATTTGTCCCTACTAAAATAATACCACTCTATGTGTTTTTATAAAATGTTTTTCATAGTTTTATTATTTCCAGGCCTGAGATTACTGAATCAAAAGCTCTTAGTATGTGTCTTATATCTGCAATGTGTTTATCAAGGATCCCTAATGGGTATCGCTTAGACTACTCCCTACTTATCAATACAAGTATTTGAACTGCTTTTTCAGTTATTGCAAAGATACAGGTCAGGTCTGAAAAAGAAAAATTCTGGTGCGAGTATATGATTTTCAGAATTCCAATCAGATCATATTTTGATAAGGAGGGAGGGAAAGTACTATCTTTCTTCACAGATAAATTGTAGCAATAGGCAATCATTTGGCCTTCGTTAGCAGAAAATAGATTATGACTCATGTGTACGTGGCAGAAAATATTTCCCACAAGATATTTGGGAAGCGTTTGAAATTACTCAACCTGCCTGCTAGATTCTGTCAGTAATGTCTCACTACAGAAAGAGCTTTGTGTGTATTTGTGCGTTTTGCTGGAAATTGAACCCAAGGCCTTGCATGTGCTAAGTGTGTGCTCTACCATTGAGATATACTGCCCCTCACCCAAAAGAGCGAATTTTAAATAAATCTTATAGATAGAGGGTGTTATGGTTTGAACGTGAGGCATCCCCCAAAATCTTTTGTGTTAATGCAGAAATATTCAGAGGTAAAATGATGGGGTTGTGAGAGTTGAAACCTAATCAGTCCGTGCTAGTTTGAATGGACTAACTGGGTAATAACTGTAGGCAGGTGGGGTATGGCTGGAGGGCCACTGGGATGGAGGGTACTCTGGAAAGGAGCATCTTCCTGGTGTCCCTTCCTCCCTCTCCTTCTCCCTCCTCCCCACCCACACCCACCCCCATTGCCTGGCAGCCATGAGCTGAAGCATCTTTCCTCCAACATGCCCTCCCACTGATGTGCTGCCTCACCTTGGGCCCAGAGCAATGGAGTTGCCTCACCAATTACCAAACCTCTGAAACTGTGAGCCAAAATAAACTTGTCCTCCTCTAAGTTGCTCTTATCAGATATTTTGGTGACCGCAATGCAAAGCTGACTAATACAGAGGGAAAACAACCTTACCACTAAGATGTTGTAACATTACATTCTTCTTTCTCCCTAATGTTTATTTTCTGAAAATGCTCAAGCCCACAGAAAGATCGACCCAGAAGAATGTAATGAACATACATAAACTCTTCTTGGTTCACCATTTAGCCACTTTTATTCTCTATCTCCATAGGGAGTTTTTTTGTTGAACCATTTGCAAGAAAATTGCAGATATAGTGACCTTCACTCCTAAAAATTCCTGCGTTTATTTCCTGGGAACAAAGACTTCTTCTAGCTAAACTTGACACCATTCCCATATTTAAGCATTGTTATGATAATATTAGCAAATATTTGGGACACATTCAGATTTCAAGTTGTTTCTGAGGTATCTCACAGGATTTTTAAAAATCAAGGATGCAACAGACACTAGTATGGCAATATGTAAATCAATGGATGTGTAACTGATGTGATTCTGCAATCTGTATATGGGGTAAAAATGGGAGCGCATAACCCACTTGAATCAAAGTGTGAAATATGATATATCAAGAACTATGTAATGTTTTGAACAACCAACAATAAAAAATTTAAAAAAAAAATCAAAGATGCGGGGCTGGGATTGTGGCTCAGTGGTAGAGCACTTTCACCACATAAAATAAATAAATAAAATAAAGATATTGTATCCAACTACAACTAAATAATAAATATTTTTTTAAAAATCAAGGATGCAGGCTGGGGTTGTGGCTCGGTGGTAGAGAGCTTTCCTAGCACATGTGAAGAACTGAGTTCAGTATCACATAAATAAAATAAAGTTATTTAAAAAAATCAAGGATGCAATGAAGCGTCATACAGTGCATTTGGTTGTCATCTCTCTTAACTTTCCTTAAATCTAGAAAAGTCATCTACTTTAAAAAAATTTTTTTCATGACATTGATAATTTGAAGAGTTTATGCCAGTTGTTATGTAGAATGTTACACAATTTGGATTTGTCTAATTGTATCCTTGGGGTTGGATTCAAGTTAAACACTTTTGCAAGAATACCACCACATCAGTGACTTTGATAGAATTCTAAGATATCCTAGAGTGACCTTGGATCTTATATAATCTCCTGCTCTTGGGCTGGGATTGTAGCTCAGTGGGAGAGTGCTTGCCTAACATATGCAAGGCCCTGGGTTCAAGCCTCAGCACCATATAAAAATAAATAAAATAAAGTTATTGTGTCCAGCTATAACTAAAAGAATAAATATTAAAAAAGAGTGTTTTTATTAAAAAAATTAAAATCTCCTGCTCTTGAACATGGGAAGAACCTGTAGATATGATGAGCTATTCTTCCTCTGGTTACGTAACCTCATATGAAAAGTGGGATTTGGGGGCTGGGGCTGTAGCTCAGTGGCAGAGCATTTGCCTTAGCATACATGAGGCGCTGGGTTCGATCCCCAGCAACACATAAAAATAAACAAATAAAATAAGGGCATTATGTCTATCTACAATTACATTTTTTTAAGTAGGATTAAAGTCCAAATCATTTGGCATTAACTTGGAGAGATTATTCAAGTGGGCCTGACCTTTAAATCTCAGAGGTCTAGAGATCAGAGATGGGAGAAGCCAGAGCACTGAATCCCAAGAAGCATTCCTGTGTCTTTGCTTGAAGATGGAGGAATGCATGGAACCAAGAATGCAGACAGCCTCTTAGAGCTGAAAGCCAGCAAAGAAACAACCTCAGACCTGTTGGATTCTGTCAACAGAATCCTTTTTAAAAAAAAAGCATACTCAGATCTTGATTCTAAGTGCCATTTCTCATCAAAAGGAATGATAATGATCTAAAACTTAATAAAACTATCAAAAAAAAATCAGGAAAATGACAGTGATACATCATTACCACCTGATCCTAGACTCCATTCAAGTTTGGCTGAATTTGTCCCAATAATGTCTGAATCCAAAAGGCTCAAGTTAGAATCACGCTTTGCATTCAATTGTCCTGAATCTTTGATTCTCTTCATCCAAAATAGTTCCTCAGTTTTTTCTTAATTTTCACAACCTTGACACTATTGAAAATTAGAGACTGATTGGTTTGTTGAGTTCCCTCAATATTGGTTTGTCTGATGTGTCCTTAGGATTAGATTCAGAAACTCAGGTGATATCAGTGAAAATTGAGAGGTAAGAATCTCCAAAAATTCCCTCCTCCATAAAAGCAACAAGAAAGTTGTCAAAAACTGTCAGAATACACTTTTTACTGAGCCTTTGAAACTAATCAAAGACTTACAGCAGCCAGCAGATTGTTTATTCAGAAAAAAAATGGCAGAATCTAATCAAGTACTGTGAGATTTGTGGCATTTTAACTTGCCCTACTCCAATTCTCTCCTCTCCAGCTGCCAATAACCTAGAGTGACAGTGAAAGTCAGCAGTGTGGCACTGGAAAAGGCAGAATGGGGTTGAAACTTCTGAAACTTCTGCAAAGCCTTCTTCTCAGAGAATTGCCATTATTTTACCTGTATGGTGTGGGGATATCTCACTTGCAAGGCTTCTTTGAAAGGCTAGGAGCTCATCTACTAGGGCATTTGCCAAAATATCTAGGAACAGTTTCTTTGTTTTTGTTTGTTTGTTTGTTTGTTTTTTACTTTACAATGTAATGCCAGATTCGTGGGACCCCAATAGACCTCCAGGAGCCGAATCCGATGCAATCACATGAGAGTCTTTATTGCAAGCTGGAGCCTGGACTCACAACCGTTCTGACGCAGCGGTCTGAGGAGTGAGTCCCCGTCCTTTGTTCAGTGACATTTTATAGGTTTTGGGGGGATACTCTACGCGTCACAACATCACACAGCAAATCATTCCATACCTCGGGAAAGTCAAACAACAGCTCTTAACATTGATTAGCACGTTCACTGACGGGAACAAGTTGGGTAGGGGTGATTGGTTAGTACAAGAGGGGGATTCCTTTGAACTGATTGGTTTAGGCCACGAGGGGTGTACGTGCTAAACTACATGGTTTCCCAACATGTTATCAACCACCATAAACTACTGGGGGGTCATCTGGCATCCCAGGTGTTTTCCCTGTTTCATGCTGATTGGTGGTTGCTAGGGGGTTGCTATGGGTCTTCACCTAGCCTAACCAAACAACTCAGCAGGGTGGGTATGTACCTTGGAGTGCTCTGTGGGTTTTTCCCAGGACAAGGGTCACACCCCCTTCCTTAGGACAGGCCTTGAGGTGGAAGCTGTTTTCTCAAAAATGGAGTCACATCAGTTTCTCATCAACTGCCAAAGTTGGTAGATAATGATTAAAGAAAATAAAGTATAACAGAAAAGGTCAAAAGGAGAAGTTGGATGAGATGACTGAGGGGGACTTTGAAAAGCTCTGACCTCTTCTTGGGACTCTAGAAGGCCACACACATACACAGGGCAGTGCACATGCCCAGAGAAGGCCCTAGATCTTACCTCAGACTGACCTTGAAGCTCCATGCAAGCAGAAGGCAAACGTTAAGGTGGAATTATAAACTGTCATGCGAATGTTCAAGTTAAGTCCCAAATCCCAACATGCTCATCAAGCCCCTCAGCAAAGACTTCTCCATGCTTCATTTTAGAGGCACCTGAAATTACTTTGTCCCGTTAATGGTGACATGAGCTTTGATCACTTGGTTAATGTAGTGTCAAGCTTCTCTGATGTGTTACCATCTTTCCTTTGTTAATAAATACTTTGAGGGGGTTGGGGTTGGGGTTGGGGTTGTAGTTCAGTGGCAGAGCACTTGCCTAGTATGTGTGAGGCCCTGGGTTCCATCCTTAGCACCACATGGAAATAAACAAATAAAATACAGGTATTCTGTTCATCTACAACTACAAAAAAATAAAAAATAAATACTTTGAGGGCTGGAAATGTGGCTTAGTGGTAGAGAGTTTGCTTAGCATGCATGAGGCCCTGGTCAGATCCCCAGCACAGCAATATAATAACAACAACGACAACTATATATATATATATATATATATGGTATGTGAATATCCCAAGGCTCCTCAAACTTTCTCCCACTAGTTTTAGCATGCTTTGATGGTTTGTGCCTGAATTCATCATTATTGCAATGGTTGATAAATGGTAATTTCCTAATTTCAACATTCCATCTACATGTATTAGTTGTGTTTCTTCCCCAATACATACACATACACACATTGTTTATATTTTTGAGGCAGGGACAAGTTCAGGCAGTCAGTGTAGGTAATCAATGATGGGGGCAAGAGGTGATGACTGGTTATCTAAGAAAGAACACTGAGTTGCTAACAGTTAACCTCCATGCCTGTGCTCCTAGTCATGTACATGGGGAAGAAGGAGAAGACAATGATTAAATCAGGGGCTTCTGGGGTCTATAAGAAAGCAAGTCGCACCCCCTCCCATGAGCTTTCAGCTCCGATGTCCCCTTCTCTTCCGAGAAGTCTGTCTCTATCACTTTCTTAAATAAAACTTCTTGCTGTGCTTGCTTGGCATTTCTCGGATGTTCATTCTTCAACGCTGGGGAACAAGAACTTGTTTCCGATCCCAATGGAAGCAGTATCAGCATCATTATCAATCTGGATTTATTCGCTTTTATTTATTAAATGCGTTGTAATTTTTTACTGGCATTATTCATTTTGATATTCAGACTGTCCCAGATTTAGCCAGTGGGAACCCCTTCAGACTGGCTTCTGTGTCAGTAAAGATATTTTTTTGTTTTTGTTTTAAAAATCTTAAGCCCCAAACTATCACCACAATTAATATTAACAATAATTCCTTAATATAATCTCACATAGTTCACATTTAAATTTCATGTTTGTCTCAAAATGTCTTTTTTTTTTTTGGTACTAGGGATTGAACTCAGGGGCACTACTCAACCACTGAACCACATCCCCAGCCCTATTTTGTGTTTTTATTTAGAGACAGGGTCTCACTGAGTTGCCAAGCACCTCGCATTGCTGAGACTGGCTCTGAACTCTTGATCCTGTTGTCTCGGCCTCCAGAGCCACTGGGATTATAGGCATGCACTACCATGCCCGACTCAAAATGTCTTTGTAAAAATTATTTCATTTAAATCAGGATCAAAATGTGTGTTGATATATCTTGTAAATCTCTTTTAATCTACAAATTTTTGTACCCTCACTTATTTTCATGCCATTTATTTGTTAAAGAAAGAGTTAAATAATTTTCTCTTCCTTATGAAGTAACCAGCCTCAAGTATTTTGTTATAGCAACAGAAAACAGAATAAGATACTCTGTTTAAAAAAAAAAAATCACTAAACCGCCAGGAGTGGTGGTGCACACCTGTAATCTCAGTGACTCAGGAGGCTGAAGAAGGAGGATCACAAGTTCAAAGCCAGCCTTGGCAACTTAGTAAGAATTATCTTAAAATAAAAAATAAAAAAGAATGGGGATGAAGCTCAGTGGTAAAGCATCTCTGGGTTCAATTTGTACTGGGGAAAAAGAAAAGAAGACAAAAGTAAAGATATCACATCCTCTGTCCCAAATTCAGATTCATATTCTGAATTTGATTGACCACATCCTCAGTATGCCATCTAATATTTTCCTTTTTCCTTTGTATTTCCTATAAAGTGATTACATTTGGTTCATATCTTTTTTTTTTTTAACAAATGTAAAAATGGGAGAGAGAGGAAGTGAGATGCTCTTTTTAAACTCGCTCTTCAAAACTAATCTCCTGGGTTACTGAATTGTTGGTGAGGATGATGGAGGGAAACTTTTTACTCCTGAAGAATATGAATAATACAAAAAGAAAGTTTTACCTATGCGCTTACAGAACAGGTTATTTGTGAACTGGCGATCACCAACAGGAATGGATTGTAAACTCATTGGTCCAGAGACACTGTGTTTTTGTACACATAGGTATAAGCAACATAAAACTGACTTTGAAACAATTCCACAGCAGCGCCCCTTTGATCTGCTTTGCCAAGTGACTGGCTGCCAGTGCAGGGCTTACCTTACCTTTTTGTGCCTTTGAATGGCACACAGCCCATTCGCTGCAGGTGCAGGCACTTTGCTGATCAACACAGCCCTGCACCTGGTTTTACGTGCAATGCATGTAAAGTTACACTATTATACATAGCCACAGGTTCCAAGTGTTCAGGATTCCATAGCTCTTTCACATGTGCTTGTGTCAGCCTTCATATGCCCGTGACACAGTCGTGGAAACAAAGCAAGAAAGAATGGCTCAGGGAAAACCAGTGGGACAGGATGTTCCTTATGCAGCAATGGGGGGATTAACTGGTTTCAGCTCACTGACAGAGGGCTACATGCCATTAGATGACAGTGGGATCGGTGCACCTTCGGTTGCATTTTTAAATTCTCCAGTTACGGCCATGGACCACCCATTTCTAAAAGCATTGCAAGGACCATCTACTTCTTCTCCAGAAACACTAACAAATGGTAAAAATTGAAAAGGCTGCTAAAATGAACGGAAAAATCTCCATTGCCATTAACTACAAAACCTTCATGAAGGCTGTTGGACAACTTAAAACCATCATTTAAATGTAATAATAGAATTTATCTTCTCTCAAATTATTTACTTTTTTATTGTGTAAATATGTCTTTTTGGATGTTTTCTTCATTTATTGAAAGGAAAAATTGCCTTATATTATTTTGATAAAAATAATGATTTACTACTTTGTATATACTTTTTCTCTCTCTCTTGGGTAGGGAAGTTAGGGTATTCTCATAGAAGTCAAACTCTGAAAATAGAGTAAATATTTTTAGTCTATTATAATTTAACTTTTCCAGCCTCTTTAAAAAATTAAAGATGTTATCGATATTTTTTTTAAATGTAACTTTTTTTTTTTTTTACTTAATCAGTGCTGAAGACTGTTAGTGGAAGTTCCAAGAACATATTCACATGGAGCATGTTTAGATGTGATTAATTTTTCAAAACATTCCTCATGTCCCACTACTTAAACTGAATTGGTTAGACTATTTTATCATTTCTTTCTCTATTTATGTTCACTTAGTCTTGTGAGTAAACAATGAAATATATGGTCAGGTTTTAAAGTATTTGTTCATCAGAGAATCCATTATTTTAAATATTTGAGTCTTTCATATAAGGTGGTAAGAAGCTACTCAATTTGCCCTTAGAATTAAAAACCTCCAATCCTCTTGAAAATGTACATTGAGGAATATCTTTGGACCTCTCTTTGTTTTTCTTCTGCTATAGTTTCATTGACTTGAAGCAATTGGTTATTTCCTTTATGTGTTTTCTGAGAAAAAACACCTCCTTTGTAATAAACATAAAAGAGATTTGGATTTGGAGATTTTCTCTATGGAATTCTGTTCCAAATGCTCTTCATCTTTTAACATGCTTTAATATGATTCACTAACAGGCAAGGCAATTATTTTATTTTTGGCAATGTTAAGGGGTAGTGGTGATTACTATTCCAAGTGTTGTTAACAATCATGTGGTACATGTCCAGACACCAAGTAATCACACAACAGCAGTTGTTATTTATTTTATTAATACTGATTAACTTTGATAAAAAAAATTGTTTTAAGTCACTTTGAGACATTAATCTATACTCGAATATTGATTTTTCAAGAGAATTTATTGTATTTCTAGCAATTGCAATTCTACTTTCAGACATATTTCAGTGTACCTCATGCTCTGACTCCTTATACTCAAGTAATGGACATTAATTAAAATATTATTGAGAGACAAGTTAAGTCCTACAGACATTTATAGTGTGCATGGTGTTGGCTTTCAGTCCTGAAAAACAATTTTTGTGGTTGTTGCTACTATTTTTAGTGCATTTTAATTATACATAACAGTGTGCTTCATTATGACATATTCCTACATGCATAAAACACAGGTTGAGCTTATCCACTCTCCTTAGTCTGTCTTATCCTCCTTTCTCACCGCATCATGACCCCCTTACTCTTCTCTAATAGTCTTTACTCTATGTTTTTATGTTATCGTTTTTTCCATCCTAGATTCTACATGTGAAGAAAACATGGGCCAATTTTCTTTCTGAGTCTGGATTATTTCACTTAACATTATAATCTTCAGTTCTGCCCATTTTTCTAAGAATTCTTCTTTATGGATGAATAATACTCCAGTTATATAAACCACATTTTCTGTATTGATTCATCTGTTCATTGGCACCTAGACTAATTTCATAACTTGGCTGATTCATATCTTTCAATGTGAATACTTCATACATGGTGCTGTGGTCTTCTATTATATCACATCGTCAGGCACATTATGTGAGACTGTCCCACACTCTGTGATGCCCAGGCTGATCAGTGGATTGGGGTAAGGTCAGTTTGATCCCTCCATATGAAGTTTATTATTAACCTTTCACCGATTAACAAGCACTGATATTCATTGCCTAAAGCCTTTATTTCACTAGCATTGTGAAATGACAGTTTAATAATTCTATTGTTCCTTCTGCATTTATTGGCTGAAACATTTTTATCATGGAAAAAAATTTCTTCATCGATCATTTACTTTGAATTATGGTTGATAAGAAACAACAGGAGAAATGCTTGATTCCCTCCTCTTCTCAAATTTCAGGATAACAACGATCAATGAACATTTTTAGGATTATTCTAATTGCATTTTTCTTGCTTTACTACATCATAATCAAAATCTTTTTCATTTTTTGCAGTACTGGGAATTGAACTCAGACCCCTGTGTATGCTAGGCTACATCTCCAACCTAACTTTTTACTTTATTTTAAAAATTTAAGACAGTCTGTCTCAAAGCTTGAACTTGTGATCCTCCTACCTTAACTTCCCAAGTAGTTGGGATTACAGCTGTGTACCAGCACTCCTGGCTGTTTAGTGATTTTTTTAAACAGAGTATCTTAGTCTATTTTCTGTTGCTGTAGCAAAATACTTGAGGCTTGGTGCTTTATAAGGATAGAGAAAATTATTAAGCTCACAGTCCAGAAGGTTTAAAATCCAAGATTAGGCAGCCCCATCTGTTCAGCCTCTGGTCACAACATAGCAGGGAATGCAGAATGGGAATCAGCCACATGTAGCTTTATTACAACTCATTGTCATGAGAATTAACTGCATGGACTACATTAATTTCTTCCAAGGGTAAGTCCCCATGACCTAATTACCTCCCACTAGTCTCCACTTTTAATACTGGGGAGCCCAGAGGTGCTTAACCACTGAGCCCTATCCCCAGCCCTTTTTAATAGTTTACTTAGAGACAGGGGACTGTGAGTTACTTAAGGTCTCACTAAATTGCTGAGTCTGGCTTTGAATTTGTCATCCTCCTGCCTCCGGATTACAAATGTTCACCCAGATTTGCCTGATGAAGCTTTACTTCTTCTTCTTCTTCTTTTTTTAATATTTATTTTTTAGGTGTAGATGGACACAACACAATGCCTTTATTTTTAGGTGGTGCTGAGGATCGAACCCGGGTCCCACTGTGCTAGGTGAGCGCTCTACCGCTGAGCCCAGCCCCAGAATCTTTACTTCTTAATGGCTTCACCACCTCTCTTATTGCCACAATGGGGACCAAGCTACCAGCACATGAACCCTTATATCCAAACCATAGCACAGATAGTGATAGGATGTCTGGGATTGCTTCAAAATAATCCAAGACACATATTAGCACTGAAAGTTAAAAAATCTTTATATCCCTGAATAGTTTTTTTAATAACCTGGAAAATTTTTTCTGAAAATTAAAATATTCCCAAGATGAATAAGGAGGATAAATATATTACATCTAATAAAACATTCTTATTTAATCATGTATTGATTCCAACTAATTATACACCCACAGCTAACTGTCAGACACACTATTTCTGCAGTTGCCATCTGTTGCCTGCACATGTGAGTTGCCAAATTCCATAAGTGTGTGACTCAGAGTCGCTGGGGAAGGTTGCATTTTGGTTGCCTGATAATGACCCCCATCTCTGCCTTCCAAGAATAGGTGCAGGCACAAAAGGAATCTAGCTTCATCCTCATCAGACCCAGGTCTGCTCTCCTCCTATGCACAGAACTTTAGGCTACCTAACATTCATGAGTAATCCAGTAAACGTGGTGTGTCACTGGAATTAGGCCTTCCTTTGTGCTATTCACCCCCCCCCCCACCTGCTTTGTGTGTGTGTGTGTGTGTGTGTGTGTGTGTGTGTGTGGTGCTGGTCTAACCCAGGTCCTTACCCAGGCTAAGCTCTTACTTCACCACTGAGCTCCAGCCCTAGTCCCCCTTTCTCCTCTTTCTTGTCTCTTTGATCTCTCTCGCTCTCTCTGGCACATTTACAAATGTATATTTTATTTCTAAATTAGTTCTTTATTCATTTTTCCCCTATATTTTATTTGAACCCTATGACATTGATGCATACAAAAATCTTTTCAAAATTCTAGTAGGGAAAAAAAAATCTCTCAAATTATTGCAAACTAGAAGAACATTTCAAATCCTGTAATCACAAAGATGACGCAACCTGTAAAAAGTGATAAACACGATGTGTCATATAATTAAGGATGGGGAGCTGTGGCTGTGGCTCAGTGGTAGAGCGCAGCATGCATGAGGACCTGGGTTTGATCCACAACACCACATAAAAATAAAAAAATAAAATAAAGGCATTCTGTCCAACTACCTAAAAATTTTAAAAAATTATAATAATAATTAAGGCTGGGACTCCTAAATTAATGAAGATTATTTAGTTGCCACTTTTGTTTTGAACATAGAACATTTCAAGTAAAAAGGAAATCTTTAATTACAACCTCCTGGGGTTGGTAGTCAGCCCCTGTTTTACATGTTTGAGGCTCCTACGCTGTTGTTTGGAACTTGGTGTTTTATCTGAAAGGTCTCTTCCTGTTTCTCCCATTCTGTGAGAGGCGGGTCTTGGTTTCTCCCTACTGAGTAAGCCCATCAGAACAGAAATTTGTGGAAGTCACTAGATGGAGCTCATCTGGTTCTTCCTGCCCATAGTCTGTATGTTTTGATTGGCTTGTGTGCTCTTCGGATAAAAGAACCCCAGGGAATTCTCATAATAACTCTTCCCACTGTTTTGGCTATTAATAGTGACTCTGCCCCCCACAGTGTCCTTAGCCTGGGTCCTGTTTGAAGCCTGTTTTGACTGCTCAGCCAATAAACCAAATCTGTTTCACCCTCTTCCTGAGATCATCCTCATAAACTAAGCATATTTAAGACCAATCGAAACATTTACCAAATACAAGTTTTTCCTTCACTTATAGATGTGCCACCATGAAAGGGACATTTATGGGACCTGGAAGTACAAGGTAAGCACTGCAAGCCACTGTTGCCATTTTTCTTCTCCCTATCTCGTCCATACAGCATCTCCTGTGTGTGTTCAGGGAGGACCTGTGGGAAGCAGGTCTTCTAGCATTGTAAACACTTATTCATATCTAGCAGTCAGTATTAGACAAAAGGGTTTGCCCTCCTGGTGCTCCTCTCTGAAGTCCTGGGTGTCCAAGGCAAACAGAAGTGTCCAGTGAAATGGGTGCAATGCAAGAAGTCATGGGAAGCAAAGTTGGAAGGGTAGAGAGTGAGTAGGAAAGGAAGAGGGGCTTCAAGGTACCCCCTCATGGTGGTATAAGCCTGGAGTGAAAAATTACATATAGGGAATAGTTTAAAAAAAATTGCACCATCATGTAGCCCCTGAGGATCATTGGTTATTGATGGGTGTTCTAGTCAACTTTCCATGACTATGACAAAATACGTGAGGTGATCAACTTATGAAGAGAAAATGTGTGTTTTGGCTTCTGGTTTTAGAGATTCCAGTCCATGCTTGGTTGGCCCCATTGCTTTTCAGCCTGTGATGAGGCAGCACAACACAGTGGGAGAATGTGGTGGAACAAATTCTGTTTACATCACAAGCCAGGGAGCAAAGAAAAAGTGAGTAGGGGTCCCACAGTTTTTTTCGAGGGCACACCACCAATGACCTAAATTCCTTTCACTAGGTCCCACCTCTTAAAGATTCCACCACTTCCCATTAGTGTCAAGCTAAGAACCAAATCTTTAACAAGGGCCTTAGGGGAACATTCCAGATCCAAACCACTGAAGTGGGTAAGAATGAGTTCTGAATGCCCAGAAGGAATACCTGGGCATGATAATGTTGGGGGGTGATTGCTATTCTCTTTTCTCCATGGCTCATGCAAATCTACCAGACCCAGCTACTCCCATCAGAATCAAGTCAGAGAAACTGGTGTTGGTTTAGTGGCTTTATTCATTTTCTAGTTATCTGAAATCCTACATATGAAAATTAAATAAAGATAAGAATAAGCACATGATTTGCTTCTTGGATTGTGAATAACTGGATCCAGATGGGGTTGAGGGGGCAGCTCTAACAGGGACTAACTTTGGGGCTGGCCTTCCCTTGTGATTTCCTGAGCTATGTTCTGAGAGAAGGTGGCATATTTCTGCTGGTTGACATCGTGGCCTCTGGTTGCAGGACTATGTTCTGCCTGCCTGAGGCCCTCCCCTCTCTAGCCCTGTGCCCTCCTCCTCTCTGATTCTGAGGAATGTGGGAAGGTGAGGCCAGGCAAGTTTCCTGGGTGTTGTGACCAATCACTATGAATGTACTCCCTCATCTTGGATGACAGGTGCAGGAGTTTTTGTTTTATTATTTGGGGTGGGTACCAGGGATTGAACTCAGGGGCATTCGATCACTGAGCCACATCTCCAGCCCTATTTTGCATTTTATTAGAGACAGGGTCTCACTGAGTTGTTTAGTGCCTCGCTTTTTGCTGAGGCTGGCTTTGAACTCGCGATTCTCCGGCCTCAGCCTCCCGAGCCGCTGGGATTACAGGTGTGCGCCACCACGCCCAGCCAGTGAAGGAGTCTTGCCTCAGTTCTTTTAACAGTCAGCTGATGAAAACGGGTTCAAAGAATCCCTTGCCTTTCTTCACTGACAGTAAGAATTCCTAGTTGTATCAATTCCATTCAGATTTTTGACAGGATTTTTCCGCATCCGGATGGCAGTGGGAAAATCCTTTTCATCAGCATTATTTTCCTCTAGTGAGGCTTGGCACCTCCAAGAATTTGGGACTGCCTCCAAGAAGTCCCTGTTCATCCCCACCACAGATAGACAGACACAGACAGATAGATACACACACACACACACACACACACACACACACACACAGTTACTTGACAATCTTTAGCCCTCCTGTCAATCTTTGGCGCGAGGCCAAACTGGTGCGCTTCCTCTTAAAAACCACGAGGTGGAACTGCTGAGCTCAAGGCCGGAGCCGAAGCCCTGGATTCCCCTGGGCTCTGGGCAGCAGACTCCTGATCATATCCTCACTTGGCAGTTAGTGCTCCGATTTATTCATCATTTTTTTCCATCAACAAACATTCACTGAGTGCTACGAGGAGCCAAGAAGTGGAAGATTATTAAAACGGACACCGATGGGTATAGTTCTTGACCACTTGACCACCTACCAGCGCTTTCTCAGTAGCTGCCAGGCCCCTAGACTGAGCAGGAAAGAGAGCAAAGACTAGGTCTTGAGGGATGGGTGGGACTTGTAGTGAGCTGGAACATGGAGGGGTTTGCAGGTGGGGGCAGCCAAAGCCAAGGCAAAGGGGTTGGGAGTTGCCTGGAATGAGTTTGTCTGGGCCTCAGTTTCTTCTCTCTGTAAGGCAAGACTGGACTTCCTCAGGATCCCCATGCAGCTCTATAAGGGCTTCTGTGGCACAGGTGTGGCCCATGCCACCACCTTCACCAGACTGTAAGCAACAGCCAGGAGGCCCACTTCTTCCTGGGTGCCACAAGTTTTTGCCATCTTCTGGCTGCAAGGTGCAAAGTGAATTCTGGAGACCATGAGATGGACAGACCTGCATTAAAAACCTAGCTCCACCTGCAGCTGTTTCAGTGACCTTGGACAAGTCACCTCTTCTGAAAGGTGGGATTGATGATACTTGCTTCTATCTGGGAGGATGTATTCTGCAGGGTTTAAGGGCCAGGTGGCCTCAGTACAAGTTCAGCCTTAGCCACTTACTGATTATGTGTTCTCAGGAAATCACTGGATCCCACTGAGTCCATTTCTTCAGCTCTCCTAAGGGATATACCACCTCATGGATTTAATGGAAACTTAAATAAGGTGGCATTTTTAATACAGAACCTAGAGCATAGTGAAAATTGGTTACCATTACTTTCCCCCTGTCAATTCACACAGCGTTTGCTAATACAGCTTAGCGGTATAGCCCATCTTGTACTGCTTAGGGATGTTATGTTTGTTGGCCCCGTCTCCACAACAAGTTTTTAAACTTCACAAGGTCATGGATCACGTTGCCTAGCACCATGCCCAGCACACAGTAAGCACAGAATAAACAATTCTCTATGCCAAACACAAAGACCAAAATATACAGACCTTTGATCCAGTTAATATTTGAGGAGCTACTATGTTTTTACTTATAAATTCTGGAACTTTTGCTTTGCAGGATTTAAACTTTCTGTACAATGTTCTATACATGAGATGCTCCTGGGATTAGAGTGATCTTTTGGATCATAATAGCTAATCCTATTGGATGCTTACTATGTGTCAATATATTTTATGAACATAACCTTATTTAATCCTTATTACAGCCCCAAGAGGTGATTTAACGTTATTCTCACTTTACAGACAAGGAAACTGAGGCTCAAAGAAGTTGTTAAGTAATTGAGCAGAGGTTCACACAGCCCAGAAGTGGGAGAACTGGGATTTGATTTCAAGACTTTCTGATATTGGATTCTTGCCCATGGTCACCTAATCACACTGCCTCCCAAGTACTGCCATATATACAAACACTGAGTGCCTGCCACATAATAGGTACTCAGTAAAGTTGGCTCTCTTCCTTCAATCAACAGGTGTATCAAGAAGTAAGTCTAGACTGAAGCAGGCACTTGAATGGGTGAATAGGATGGATATAAAACCTTATCCCTACCCTCAGGTACTACACTATCCAGTCGTAAGTTCTAATGTGCTATGGAGGAGCCACTGATGCTTGGGAATTTTCAAGTGAAACATCTGGAAAAAGGTTTTGCTTCAGGCAAGATATGAGAAAGTGTTCAGGCTTTGCTGTTCCTTATCCAAGCAGGCATTGCAAGGCACAAAGGTCTGTTTCCAGGAGTGGACATAGAAAGGTATTATGGTTTGGATATAAGATGTCCCCCCAAAGCTCCTGTGTTAATGCTGGAGAATTCAGAGGTGAAATAATTGAATTGTGAGAGCTGAACCTCAGTCAGCTCTGAGTCCACCGTAGTTTGCGTGGACTAACTGGGCGGTAACTGTAGGCAGCTGGGGCATGGCTGGAGGAGGTCGGTCACTGGCCATGTCTTGGAAGGGTGCATCTTCCTTGCAGCTCTTCTCCTTGCTGTCTTTTCTTCCTGGCTAGAGTAAGGCAAGCAGCTTTCCTCTATTGCTATCTTTCCACCCTGATGTTCTGCCTCACCTTGGGCCAAGGGCAATGGAGTTAGTTGACTGAACTTCTGAAACTGTGAGCCCAGATTAACTTTTCTTCTTCTAAGTTGTTCTGTCAGGCATTTTGGTCAGAGTAATGAAAAACTGACTGACATAGAGGGCAAGGAGAAGGTATAGGTCCCTGAAGGATTTAGGAACTAACTTGGTAATCTTGAGAGACAGATCTGTGTCCCTGTCCTAACTCTAAAACCCTCAGCCTGTGATATGTATGTGCAGGAGCAAACTCTCAGTCAAGAGCTGGTCTTTGGAATTTCTTCCTTGGGGTAGAGGTTGGGGGGAAACAACATGAGCTTGCCAGGGAGCCTATTTGTGAAACAAAGACATGGAGCTATTTTGAGCCAACATCCCCAGGAATCATGATAGCCCAACTTGGGTAACTGGAACTAGGTCACCAAGTAATCTCATCAGAGTCACAAGAAATGCATCTTGGAAGAACACTCACTCAGGAAGAAGAGAGGAGACCTTGCTTTGCCTCTTGTTAATCCACCCACATTACCAGGGAAAACTGAAGACACCAGAGATATAGGTTAGGTGTATATTATGTAATTCATTCAAATTGGCTATAATGTGGACACACACACACACACACACACACACACACACAAAGTAAAATTACCAAGTCCCCTGGTTCTTGTTTTGGCATTATCATAGCTGCTGATGGTAGTCATGGAAACCAGCAGAGGTGTCAAATCTCAGCTCTCACAGTCAGAGGAGGTCCTGGAGTTATTCTGATCTGAGCTTTTTAAATATAGAAACTGTCTTGAACCTGGATAAACAGGCCTCAAAGTTCTTATTCAAAGTTTTGCCTGGCTTGGAGATGTTGTTTCTGTTTTGTCGTTTCTGGTTAAACAGAAACTAATAATAATGCATCAAGAACTGGTTCTTGGTAAAGTCCACACAAAGCCACATTAGTTCTCTTTTCAGTTGCCAGAGGCAGAAACCTAAATCAAAATAGGTTGGATAAGAGAAGAAAAACACAAACGGGAGGGAGATTCATTAGTTTATATAGGTAGAAAGGTCTGGAACTGGTCTGAGAATATTTAGGAGCTCAGTTACAGTTTGGATCTGAAATGTCCCCCCAAAGGCCCATGTGTTTAAGGCTTGGTCCCCAGAGACAAGCTATTGGGAACCTTTGAGATGCAGCCAAATGGGAGGTCTGCAGGTCATTGGGGGTGTGTCCTTGAAAGGAATGGTGGGACCCCACCCCTTTCTCTTCCTCTCTCTTTGACCTGAGCCATGAGGTGAACAGACCTCTGCCACCACACAGGCTCCCCATGAGGTAATTTGCCTCTGCAGGCCCAAAGCAATGGGCCTAATTGGTCACGGACAAAAAGCTCCCAAACTTGAGCCAAAATAAACCTTTCCTCTTTTCAAGTTGATTATCTTGGGTATTTGTTAAGTATCAGAAAGCTGATGAACAGATTCAAACATGGCACTAGGGATGTGCCCTGCCTTGCCCCCTCTTATCTTGGTATGCATCACACTCTAAGTTCCTCCTTGGCAAAGTCTGCCGTAACACAGTGCTCAAGTCTCATGGTTTCGTAGTCTTCCAGCTTTGGTTCAGGGTAGAGAGGCTGAATTCAGGATCAAAACATCCCAGGTGGGTTCTAATTGCCTCAGGTTGGAACAGCTGCTTGCACCTGGCCCACCAGGGAATGTGTGAGGGAGGAGGCGGGAGTCCTGAGATGAGACGAAATTTGTTGTCCACCCGTAATCACGTGAGTGGAGTGGGGAAGGGCTGCTCCTTCATGCTCAAGTCTTCTGCCCAAGGCTCATCCACTTCATCAAAATTTGCTCTCAGGTAGCCAAGTGTTGTAAAGGAACTTAAAAACAAAGGATCTAAGAAACAAATTTTGTCTCAAGTGTATATACAGAAGGTAACTAAATGCATTATTTTTTCCAAGGAGCACATACTTATATGAGTCTGAGTTCAACCAGGACCAAGAAGTCACATAATAATATGAACAAAGTTCAATGTGAAGAATTTATTTTTTTGTTTAAAAAAGATTGGGGGTGGCAGTGCTAGGGATCAAACCCAAAACCTTGCACATGATAGGTAAGTGCTCTCGCACTGAGCCATAGCCCAGCCCTGAGGAATCACTGGATACAATAAAGGGTTGCAGTTGGGAGGGATCGACTAGTAAGAAAGAGAACTCTAATAGTAATGGAAACAGCAGATGTAAGAACCAGTCTTAGGGCTGAGAGCACCCAAGAAACTGCTGCCCACTCACTCCCATGCAGGGTGGAAAGGCAGAGCTGTGCAGATATGCTTTACTAAATGGCAAAGTGGTAGTGGCAGAACTTTCTGGAAATGTGCCTCCTGAGGTGCCCAGGATAGTGGTTCATGGGCAGTCTATTCCACCTTCAGAGGCTCTGCTAGGTAAAACAGCACCAGGGGTGGAGGGGCTTCCAGCTTGAGCAGGGGAGGTGCTGTCTGCTGGGGGCTGCTGGCTGCCATTACTGTAGGCACAGGCTGGTACAGAGGAACTAGCTGGTGAACATACTGCAGCTAGGAAGCAAGCAAACCTCTTTTTCTGTTGACAAAATGTCAATGCCAGCTAACACAGGAGGAAAAAAAAATATTTAAAGGACTAGATCCATTTTCATCAGAGAGTCCAAAAAGGTGAATTTGGAGCTGAGTCCCTAAATTGATAAGCTGAACAATACCTAAGATGGTTACTCTCTGTGGGAGAAATATCCAGATTTAGGTGCCACAACACAGCCAATGGGTATCCATCATCTATCATGTGTTACGTTTAGATTTGGTTATAATGGGAATAAGGAATTTTAGGCGTTTTTTTCTTTTCTTTCTTTTTCTTTTTAGCAATTGTGTGATATGATGGGCAGAATTCTACAGCACAAAGATTCCTTTTTAGATACTTTAAGCACTTCGTACACCAGGCGTAGTGGTGTGCATCTGTATTCTCTGCTACTTAGGAGGTTGAGGGAGAAGAACTGCTGGGATCCAGGTGTTGGAGTCCAGCCTGGGCAACTTAGTGAGTCCCCATCTCAAAACCAATAAAACAAAACAAAAATAATAGTAATAAACAAACTCACTGTGGAGGAGAGTTTGCTTCCTCTCTAGTAATGTGTTGGCAAAAACAAATAAGATAATGAAACCCAGGGCTGGCCAGGAGTTAGTTACAGATATTTGCAAACACAGCTTTCAACTTCAGTGCAGAAATTGCGTCTTTACAGAGAAAAATAATAAGAGCCTTATGATGGCATCCTTTACTCAGTAATCCAAACAACATTGTTCATGAAATTAAGAATTATCTATACAATAATATTTATAGTGGTATTAAAGAGAATTATAGCCAGGCACAGCAGCACACGTCTGTAACCCCAGCTGCTGAGGAGGCTGAGGCAGGAAGATGGTGAGTTCAAAGCCAGCCTCAGCAACTAAGCAACTCAGTGAGACCCTGTCTCTAAATAAAACACAAAATATGGCTGGGGATGTGCTCAGTGGTTGAGTGCCCCTGAGTTCAATCCCCAGTGCCCCCCTCCCCCTAAAAAAGAGAATCATAGAAAAGGACACCAGCAGTTTCTGGAAGCCCAACACCAAGGTGAGGTACGATAATCTGCACAGATACTACAAGATTATAGGGTAGAAACTGTAATATCTCAGATCCGCACTGCAAGAAAGGAAGACATAGACAACATGAAAACACAAGGGAGGAAAGTGCCCCAAACAAACCAGGACACTATAATAACAGAACCAGTGGACAGCACAGTTGATGAAATGTCAGAGAAGGAGTTCAGAAGGTTCATAATTAAAATGATCTATGAATTAAAGAATGACATAAATGAGCCAAGACAGGCAAAAATTGATCACTCCAACAAAGAAATAAGACAGCAAATACAGATAGCAAAAGACTACTTCAAAAAAGAGATAGATTCTGAAAAAAAATCAGAAATCCTTGTAATAAAGGAAATGATAAACCAAATTTAAAAACTCAACAGAAAGTATCACCAACAGACTAGATCACTTGGAAGACAGAACGTCAGATAATGAAGACAAAGTATACAATCGGGAGAATTATAAAAAGGTAGAAAGCCAAACCATCTAGTGAATACAGAACAGTTATATAAGCAAAGATATATTGACATGATATATATTATCCCTTGGTTTAAAATGATAAATGTGGGGCTGGAGGTGAAGTTTAGTGTTAGAACACTGGCCAAGCATAGGCCTTTGCACCTGGAAAAAATAAGTAAAATTAAATAATAAATATGGCAGCTATATGGAAACAGAAACATGAAAATGGATTAGGAAAAATGAAGAAAACAAAACAGAAAAGTGTTTACATACCATGATTATTACTATGGGCAAAATGCTTTATACATAAGGCAAATGAATATACTAAAACCCACCCAATTATATACTTTAAATTGGTGGATTTTTATAGCATATGAATTTATATTTCAAATTTTTGAAAAAGACTAAATGAATCTGTAGAAATATAGAAATATTACTTATGTGTTCCTTCAGGGTTGTTTAAACCTGAATAAATTTTTTAAGTTTGAATCTGTAGTCTCTACCCTACTTTACTGAGTAGGTCAAAGATGTTCTCACTACACAGCACTCAGTGAGGTCACTCTCAGTTTATAAGGGGTCTTCCAATCCCATAGGGCAAGAAGCCAGGCTGCGAAAAACCAAGCCCAGATCCTTGCTGGTGGGAAGAGTTCAGAGGCACTTGGATGGGCAATGGTGCTTTGACCTCTACAGGTTCATTTCACTCATGGTCTTCCCATCAAGTGTAGTGAGCAGCCTGGAATTCACACATGTGCAGAGTTTTTACCCCAGTGCTAAGTTAACTCAGCAATCAGAGCTTCCACCCAACCCAGGATGGCCCTACCCTCCAGGGCACACCCTGCACTTGGACACACAGGGGCAGGTCTATAATACAGATTTTTTTTTTTTTTCTGGATGTCCTTTGGAGACTGGGACACCTTTTGTTGGAAAGTACCATTCTCCAAAGTGCTCCTGGGCAGGGAGCAGGGGGAGGGGAAAACGATGGTGATGTAGGGGTGGGGGACACAATAGAACTGCTAAAGTCAAATTTCAGGGTTTCTACCTCCCTCAAAATATCCATTTTCTTTCTTCTGGAATGCTGGCCCCATTAGTAGGGTAACCATACATCCAAGTTTGTCTGAGACACTCCATTTTACACCTACTGTCCTTGCATAATTATAATAGAGTCCTTAGTGACTCTCCAAAGCTCTTGTTGTAAGATAAATTATAGGTCATCTGACCCTTTGGTGGTAACTGTGTCTCAAGTTAAGCCTGCCCTCTAGTGGTGGGAAAGGCTCATTACCCTTCTCCCTGCCTTCTCCCTGGAGGAGGTGGCTCTGGGGACCCCAAGCTTGAAGGGGTAATATGAGAGGTATGAGAGGGAGGAGAAGAGGTGCTGCCTTGGGATATGGAGCTGGAGCCTACTTCCAAGCAAAGTCTCTATCGTAGAGTCCCTGAATCCCCAGGGGACCTGTCAGGATTATTAATAAACATCCACAGGGAAGGAAGAGAGCTAGTTACAAAAACAAAACAAACAAGTTCCCAGCCCTCCAGAAGTTTCTAATTTAGTTGAGACCTAGAAACATCAATGATGGTGAAACATAGTGTGTACCTAGTCATGTAGGCATTTATTTACTGAACCATTAATTCATTCAAGTAACATGCATTAAAATATCTCAGGCTCGTGCTGGGGATAGACAGGCCAGTACCACATACAGGATGGTACATGATGAACCAGAGTTGTGGTTGGCTCATTCCATCTGTGTTAATCAGTTTTCCATTACTATAACAAATACTTGAGATAAATCGACTTGAAAAGGGAAAAGGTTCATTTTGGCTCACAGGTTTGGAGTTTTCAATCCATGACCAATTGGTCCTGTTGTTTGGGCCTCTAGTGGCACAGTACTTCCTGGTGTGAGCCTGTGGAGAAGGAGGCCTGTTCGCCTCAAGACAGCCAGGAAGCAAAGAGAGGGGAAGAAGAGGGGATCTTGTCTTACTATTCCCTTCAAGGGAAGGCCCTCAATAACCTGCTTATCTCTCATTAAGCATTGAAGGTTCCACCACCTCTGGATAGCACCAGGCTGTGGACTGAGCCTTTAATGTGGGCCTTTGGGGGACATTTTAGATCCAAACACAAACAGGGTCTAATTCCAAACTTGCCTTGAAAGCTCTCTTCATTATTTTAAAATAAGAGTAAATAGCACTTGCCTCAAGGTTCTGACCAGGGCACTAGGGAGGGTTGAGTCCTTGCTATTTTGCACTGAAAGAGGCAGCTCTGGGAGAAGTGGTGTGGGAGTGAGAAGAAGGGACAGAGCTGGAAGGGGAGCTCATGTTACTAAGAAAGACTGCCTTGTGAAATTCTTAAGGGGGACTTACCTTCTTAGGGCTCTCTGACTGTCCAGCATGCCAAATATACGGTAATAATATCTGAGGAACAAATGAAAGAATATCCCCACAATGACAAAAAGATTAAACACTACTCAGGCCAACTGTGAAACTTAGGAGGAGGGGTCTGGGAAAGGTGTCCCAAACCAGGTATGAAGACATTCTGAGGTCTCTCCTGGGCATTTACTCCTCCTGCCCACAAAGGCCGGTGTTGGAAACTGGCGGCCACTGTCAGTAGGGGCCAAGGCCATGTTTGAGTTCCAATTCTGCACTCCTGGCATGGGAAGCAGTCAGTGTGTCTGTGCTGGGCTAGACAGAGTCTCTCTCTAGAGGCCCAACTTAAGAAGGCAGAATTTAATGAGAAATAATGCCTCATGAATAAAAAGACCTACTCTTAAGTGGTTTAGATGGAACTACAAGAATCTTTGCCCAACTTTAAATGCTGATTAATGAGTTCCCTGGGCTGGCCAATAAGTGGGTAAAATTCAAAGACCAAAGCTACTCCCTTGGGGGTGACCTTTCTCTAGGGGATAGGCTCAGGTTATACATTTACATGATGGTGCCTACTGGCTTTTGAAGGGGTCACTGTTTGAGAGCTCCTTGAAGTCCTCTGGGCCAGGTCTTATCTTCTCCCCATGTTCCACCTACTTCTTTTCCCAGTGACCTGTTAGGCCTTGCACTAGATGGAGATCTAATCACTCAGCGTTACCTCAGGCATTGTCTGACTTCTTCCGAGAAAAGACCTCTCCTCCTTGCCAAGATCAAAGCCTCTTCTTCCTCCTCCTCCTCGGGGAAGCATGCTCCATTTTGACTCCATTTTTACCCCGCCCTTCACCTCAAGCCCTTCCCACACTCCTTCTCTCACCCCCAACTCCAGTTAACCTTGTGATTCCTACCAGTTATCATCCCCTTTCTTTTTCCTTTTTTTTTTTAAGAGTATCTTGCTTATTGGGAAAATTTGAAAAATATAAAAAGAAAAAAAATCTAATGTTCCACTACTATCAGACACTGTTAACAATCACTGAGCTACGTCCCCAGACCTTTTTATTTTTTATTTTGAGAAAAAGTCTTGCTAACTTGCTGAGGCTGGCCTCAAACTTGCTTGGAGCAATTTGTCCAGGATCACACAGCAGGCACAGAATGGAGTGAGCCCTTGAGCTCCATCCTTATGATGACAGCCCATGATTTATGACATCATCGTTACCAGGCAAGCTTACATGCCATATCTAAAAGCTCCCTCATTGGAGGTGGGATTTTTTGACATTTACAAGGTTCAGTTCTGCCCAAGTCAGTTAGCATAACTCTTTCCATATAATTGGAAAGCTAATATTGTGTGGATGGATTAAAAAATGAATATTGAATGAATAGAAGAGACAAAGCGATCATAATAGGCTACTTCTTTCTGTACTAAGATACTATCCCCAGAAAATCCAGTTATCCTGTTACCTCTAGAAAATCCCCTTTTCCCTTGGGGATGTGAAAATACATTATTGTGAATGTGGTTTAAATGCATGTGTGTGCACGCATATGCTTTGACTATTCTGGCCAACGTTAAGGTTACTTGGATTAAACAGAGTGTACACAATAATGTCCATAGTTACTGGATATAGGAAGACAGAATTATTTTTTAAATTTTATTTTAGGTGCAGGGGATTGAACCCAGGGCCTAATGTATACTAAGCACACTGAGTTACACTCCCAGCCGTGGCAGTATGATTTTAAAAGGTTACTAATTGGCTTCTTATTTAGCAGTTGAAATTCTGTAACTCTGATTTTCCTTTGATTTAACCTTATCTTATGTAGTTATGTGTTGGGAGTGGTGATTTGAATCACAGTCTTTGAACTGTCCTGCAACAGAGCACACCTGAGCTGGGAACTCCTGATGTAAAGGCATAGTTGAGACTGCCCAGTTACTATGGTGATACCCTGTTCCAAGGAGATTCCATGCTTGCCACAGGACTATCAGTCTTGACACTGAGTTAAGACATCAGCTGCTGGGGGTGGGGGGATAAGAATTATGAGCGCCAAGTTGATAATTATAATTGGGCTCCCCAGAATTCTGACCTTCACCCTGTATGCTCTGAAGAAACTTTCTCACAAAAAACTTTGACGTTAAAACCTATATAGTAAATGTGTTGAGCTGGCTCTGGGTCATTCATCCCTCATCAGAGGATGGAGAATCACTGGGCCCCAGCTTTTCTCTGTGTGTGTCTGTTTGTCTTTTCTCCATTCCCCATCACCCCTCACTGGTATTCCGAACTAATGGCTGTGCAGGTTTCAGCATTTAAACGTTGAATTTGATCTTTTATAATTACATGGGGATGGATGTGTGCTAAAGGATACTAAGTGCCTGGAGTCTAGTAAACCTTGGGATGTTAAGATCTTGATGTAAGTTGGAACCTTGGAGGACATTCAGTTCTTCTGACCTTAGGGTTCTTGAATTCACCCCATCACCCATACCTCATCTTTCCAATAATCAGGTTTTCTTTGAACATCTCTTCTTTGAAGGTCACCCCATCTTCAGAGGATGCCTATTCCACTTCAGGCTGCTTTGCCTAGCTGGTAGAAAGCTATGTAGACTAACCAAAATAATTGTCCAAGTTCTGAAGGCAGCTCTGCAAGTCTGACATGACTACGCTCAGAGAACTGGCGCAATTTTGGTGCAGCTGGGGAGCAGCCCCTGAGCTGGAGTTTGGTGTGCAGGATGTTGCTAAAGTGTACCTTTAGTATCAATACCCTTGAAAAGGGGGACAGAAGCTGGACTGAGCAAAGGAAAAGATGAACTGCAGTGCAGGCCCCAGGACAGCTTCAACCAATCCACAGAGATCTTAGAGCGGGAGAGCTCTTCAGAGGTGTCCTGATCTGGGCTCAGATGACTAGGTCTTTGTGCCCTGCATTGACCCCTCATTGGGTGTGGGCTGCTCTGAGAGTGTATGGCCTTGGAGAGATAGCAATTCCCAAAACCTCTATTCAGAAGACAGTGCAGCTTCATCTTTGGAGTCTCTTATTTGGGGGAAAACAAGGTAAGCTTTCCATAGAGCTTATTTATGAAGCAGACTCAAGAACCACCTTGAGGAACTATCTCCAGGAATCATCGCAGGTAAATGGTTACAGACCTAGGTCACCAGTTACCCCCACCAAAGCAGGAATTGTGAGTGCTGACAGCTATATTCACCAAACCATCCTGGTTCTATACATCTTTAATTAATGCAATCTAAGTCATTTCATTAGCATATGGAATCACATGTTAATTTTGGCTTGTGATGACTGTCCACTAAATCCCTTAATTCTTTTTCACATATGCAGAAACTTTTTTTTCAAGTTTTCCAGAGAAGAAGTGGCCCAGATTTTGCTTGGATAGAGGTCCTGGAAGTCCATGCTAGCTTAGGATAAAAATTAAATTTTTTTTTGTCACCTATATATGGTTCTGACTTGGACCTCATCAAGTTCCTCCAAAATAAAATAATAAAGATTATTATTTAGCTAATTTCTTGTAGCCTCTGAAGGGGAAGCTGCACTAGATTTCCCTTTACTCAGATTCTCTGCCCCCCACCACACACACACACACTCTGGCCCCCTGGCAAAGGTGAAATGAATTCCACTTACTGAATGGGATTAGGAGCAATTTTCTTTTATGTGCTATGCTAGGCATTTCATGAATAACTGAATTAAAAAGAAATCTTGCTTTCAAGTTGCTCATGTGATATTTGAGACATTTATTAGTGCTGAACTGCCTGATGGGCCCTCCATCAACCTGGCTTTATGGGAACAGAATCTGAAAGACAATATTCCTGCAGTAGTAGGATTGGAGCCAAGCCAAGTGCTCCCAAACAGCATCGATCCAATGTTTTGGAAGAAAACAAAAGGAAGAAGATATGCTGAGTGTGGGGCCCAGAGTGCAGACCGTGCAGGGAAGCAAAGTCCAGAGAATCTGGGCCCTTTGGATAGAGCACTTACAGCTACATCAGGAGTAGGGGAGGAGAGTTCCCACCGGCCTCTCTCTTCTAACTTGCACTTTGTTTTTGAGTTTCACATAAGAATATTTTTAAAAACCTCAATTGAAGTTAAATCGTAAAGATTGGACAACCATGCCTTGTTCTACCCTCTTCTTACTTTTCTCCTTCCTTCTCTAAATAATAAGAATAGCAACAAAGACCCAGACACCCAGCTTTCCATGCAGACTTACCTGCAGGCTATAGGATGAGGGTAAAGATTTGATGTTGATTTTTGTTGTTGTTATTTTGTCCACAACCCTGATTAGTGGAGAAAGAGAAGGTGCCAGGCTCTGATTTGTAGAGAAGATAGGGGTGGGGAAGGTAACTGCACTGCAAGCCCTGATTGGTGGACAGAAGAGGTCGGGTTCTGATGGGCAGGGAGTTTCCCTGATGCAAATCAGGTTCATTTCTGCAATTCAGTCAAATAATTCTTGTTGCCTCTTCCAAGCCTCTTTGGTCGCCGACTTTCTTCCAGGTCTGATCATGTTTACCCTTTAAGCTGTCTGAGTGCCAGTCCCTCTCTACCCAGAGGGTTCTTGCTGAACCTCACCTATGAAGATTCCTGGAGTTGGGGGCTTGGAAATGTAAGGCTGTCTGGCTCTGGGACATGGGAACTTTTTGGAGAGGGACCCATGTGGCCCTCAGTGATCAGCTGCAGCCTGCCCCCATGTAACTCAACGAACACAGAAAAGATGACATACATTAAAAGTCATGTCTAATTATGTTGACAACTTATTAGGAAAGATGGAAAATAATGCTCACTTCCTTATCAATATCTGCAGATTTAAGGAATGTTGCTGAAGAAGACTAAAGACCCACTCTCCAATGCCTGCCTTCCAGTTGGTTTAAATATCTGTTAGAAAGTCTCTGTGTTCTTTCCAGCCCCAGATTCCAGTCCCCTCTCTCTAGCAGTCCTCAGACTTGTGTACCGCCAAGGTCTCAGAAAAGCATCCCAAACTGAGGTTGCTCTCTTATTGAGGTCATCTGAGGCCCTGACTTGTCTACTTGTCCTTATTGGATTACAAAAGATTCATTTTTACCATAGAAGAACTGAAAATACTGTTGGAAAAAAAACAGCACCATTAGAAAAAGGACTTGGACTAGTTAAGGAGGAAACACCAAGAGTTATCTATCTCATAAGTAGCTGCAGAAACTCCAGTGGCTGCTGGCTGCACATTCACTTTTGTAGCTGAGACAATCAGCACATGAGGTCACAGAAGTTCTGGGCTGCTTGAAGGGTTCCCCTGGATATCTGCCTCTTGGCAGCTGGGGAAGGGAAGTGCAGGCCCTGGGAAAAGGTCTGTTGAAGAAGGTAGGGCCCATCTCCCCCAAGATCCTGTCCTCTCCCAGGCCTCTGTTTTGGAATTTTTGTTCTTTGATTTTCAATGTTTTCTACTTACACTATTATTATTATTATTATTATTATTATTATTATTATTATTATTATTAATAGGAGATTGAACCCAGGGGTGCTCTACCACTGAGTGATATCCCTGACCTTTTTAAACATTTTTAAAAAATTTAAAACAGGATCTGGCTAAATTGCATAGACTGTCTTTGAATGTATGATCTTCCAGCCTCAGTCTCCCCAGTCAGTGGGATTACAGGCATGTGTCACCACGCCCGGCTCAGTGTTAATTGTTATTTCAATTATTGATTCCTTTAGTGTTTATGCCCTGCCAGACTTGTAACTAGCAAAAAAGAAAAAAAAAAAGGAATAAAAATACACAATATACTCATAAGTTTTCTAAACTTCTCTTGTTTTTCCTTGCTTTTTCCTCTATATTTACTTACTTGCTTTTTCTCTTCTGACAAACCCAGAATACTTTGTGGACATGCAGGCAGACGTGACACAGGCTGTGTCCTCCATTAAAACCTGCTTTGCCTTTACACAGTGGCCAGAGAGCTCCAGGGGAGGGACTTCCAGGTGACACAGCACATTCTGCAGCAGGAGCCCTGCGTCATGCCCTCCAGTGGCCTCCTCCCCCCTTTCCATCCCTTCCTGCCCTTTTAATAGTTCATCACTCTTCACTGAAGGGAAGAGACCAGATGGGGTTTGGCTATGGCTAAGACTAATGCACTCCTATTTATGAGTAATGATTTTTAATACAAAATGGGATTTGCTGCCCTAAAGAGAAGGTCAGACCGGGAAGTACAGCACTTTCATCAAGAGCTTATCTCATCCTATGAAAATTAAAAAGGCAGAGGGACTCAGTCGATGTCCCAAACAGTGAGGACAGAAAGCTATGCCCAGGAATACAGTGAACTGAAAAGTCATCTTTTATCCATCTAGAGTGATTGCGTGTTGGCTGGCTGGGTGCAGTCAGCAATCTCATATCTGGAACAAGTCCTGAATCAAAACAAGATGACGTAAGAGTTAAAACAAAATAGGCACAATAGGCCGTTTCTCATATTTGTGTTTTTAGTTAGTGCTATCTGAAAACCAGGAGCCAATCTCACCATTTTGTGAATTTCGAGCAGTGGTTGTGATGGGTACTATAGGCCAAATGGCATGCAGAACCACATCTGAAAGATTTTTTTAAAATTTTAAGTAGAGTACTCAGTTATTTGCATTATACTCTAGGCTGTGATTAAATTTTCATTTTTGCAAAAGATTAAAAACAGTTTACATTCTACGGAGCTTTGAGTACCACAAATAACAACCTGTTCTGACACCATCTTGCCCCTTGGCAGACTTACTGTTCTCACAGCCGGGTGGATGCCATTTCTTCTATGCAAACCAAGACCGTGGCATGCTTGAGGAATCCAGATAGAGGAGCTGGAAGCTGCTCCCCAGAGCTGTGACTGATCCCCTCTGCTTTTCTGGCCTTGATGATCTTTGCTTCTCTGGTTTTCAATGTCTGCATGGATAGGATTCCCCAGATTAAGCAAACAAAAAACCAGGATGCCCAGCTATATTTCAATTTCATGTAAACATCAAGTACTCTTTTGTGTAAGTATAGCCCATGCAGTACCTGGGCATCTGTATTTTCTCTGGCAACCTCCTAGAGTGTGTACATCTTCTTCCCGGGATCCCCCCCTCCCCCCCAAAAAAAACTCACAAAGTAGAGATGACATGCAGATATGAAGTAGCTGCCTCTATCGTCTTTTTCCATAGGTAAGACCCAGTGACCAAAGAAATGGAGGTGTACATAACAAAAGAGCAGGAAGAGAATGCATTCTAATCTTCTTTTCTTTCCTGCTGGGAATGGAATCCAGGGCCTTGGGCATGAGAAGTGCAAGTTCTAACACTGAGCTACACTCCCAACCCCTTGTGGGTATTTTCAGTTACTCAATTAGAAGTGGTATGTCTTAAAGCAAGGCATGAAGCAACTCAGCGAGACCCTTTCTCTAAATAAAAACATACAAAAAAGTAGGGCTGGAGATGTGGCTTAGTGGTTGAGTGAGTGCCCCTGAGTTCAATTCTCACTACCAAAAAAAAAAAAAGTGATCTTTCCTATCTGTTACTTTTCTGATTTTAAGTAAGTCACTGAAACTACTTGAGTCTCAGCTTTATTTCTGACACAACAGGGTAAATCAGATAGTGTTTACCTTCAAATAACATAATTTCAAAGGACCGGGTAGTATTTAGCACAAGATCTGTGGTGCAGATTATTTCAATTTACAGGTTATAGACTCTTTCTCCAATCACCTTGTGAAAGGAGCACACATAATAAAAAGCACTCTCCTAGCGCCAGGCCTTCTGGAACTGCAATGTTGTTTGGGTTAGGTCTTGGTGACTCTCAAGAGTAAGACTCTGGCTTAAAGCTCTAGTGGCTCTGCTGTTTCTGGACTCTTCCACCTTCTGCTTTCCCTGACACCTGCTAGAGTTTCTGCTCCTTCCTATTAACAGGGCTGCATGCAGATTCTGTGCCCCAAATTCAAATTAGCTGAGAGATGACCTGCTTGGGCAGATACGATCTACAAAAACTCCTGATTCTATGTTGTTCTGAAGATATGAACTCCCCAGAGAACTCATTCTCATCTGGTCACTATCCTCCCTTACATTCAAATTTCAAGGAGTGCATCAGACTAAGGCATGCCTCCCTGACCTAACCACCTGCAGCTGGAATTGCAGGATAGTGTCACACCAAGCACTGCATCTTTTTGATTAATTTTAATTTTTTGTTTTTAGTTATACATGTCAGTAGAATGTATTTTCGTTGAATATACATACACAAAGTATAACTTATTCTATTTAGGCTCCCACTCTTGTGGTTGTACATGATGTGGAGTTACCCTAGTTGTGTATACAAACACAGGGCTAGGAAAGTTTTGTCTAGTTAATTCTATAATCTTTCCTATTCCCCTCCCCACAGCCTTCCCTTCATTTCCCTTTGTCTAGTCTAATGGATTTCTACTATTCCCCTCCCCAATCTCTCTTGTTTTAGATTAGTATCCACAAATCAGACCATTTGGCTTTTGGTGTTTTGGGATTGGCTTATTTCACTTAGCATGACATTTTCTAGTTCTGGCCCATAATTTCATTCTTCTTTATGGCTGAGTAATATTCCATTATATATACCATATTTTCTTTATCTATATATCCATTGAAGGGCACCTAGTTTGTTTCCGTAGCTTGGCTATTGTGAGTTGAGCTGCTATAAGCATGGATGTGGCTGTGTCACTGTAGTATGCTGTTTTTTTAAGTCCTTTGTGTATAGACTGAGGAGTGAGATAACTAGATCCAATGGTGTTTCCATTCCAAGTTTTCTAAGGAATCTCCATACTACTTTCCATAGTGGTTGCACCAACTTGCAGTTCCATCAACAATGAATGCTACATCCTTGCCACCATTTATTGTTACTTGTATTCTTTATAACTGCCATTCTGACTGGAGTCAGATGGAATCTCAGTGTAGTTTTAATTTGCATTTCTCTAATTGCTAGAGATGTATATTTTTTCATATATTTTTTGACCATTCGTATTTCTTCTGTGAAGTGTTTGTTCGGTTTCTTAGCCCATTTATTGATTGGGTTATTTCACTCTATAGGATCTCTGTACATGTTCTTGTATTCTTTGCTAGGAAGAGGCTTTTCAGTTTGATATCATCTGATTTATTGATTCTTGATTTTATTTCTTGTGCTTTAGGAATCTTGATGAGGAATTCGGTTCCCAAGGCGACATGTTGGAGAGTTGGGCCTACTTTTTTTTCTAGTAAGTTCAGGTTCTCTGGTCTAATGCCTAAGTCTTTAATCCACTTAGAGTTTTGTGCAGGGCTAGCATCGCATCTCATGGAGAGGGAACCATCCATGACAGGCTTTTCCTTAGAAGGGGAGGCTATGGGCATGGTGGGTGCCTCAAAGTCTATGGATCTATCAGTAGATGCCATCTCTTACCTCCACTTACAGCTTCAAAGAATTCCCATCCAATCAATCCAACTTCACCCACCAAAAACACGAATCCAAGTTGTCTTTTCTAAATGAGAGAAAGAAAAATACTTCTGGATATTCAAAGAATCAAGAGGGACCACATGGCTGGGTACAGTTGCACGCCTGTAATCCCAGCAATTTGGGAGGCAGAGGTCGGAGGATCCTGAGTTCAAAGCCAGCCTGAGGCCCTAAACAACTCAGTGAGACTCTGTCTCTCTATAAAATATATATATATATATATATGGGTTGGGGATATGGCTCAGTGGTTAGTGGCCCTGAGTTCAATCCCTGGTACCAAAAAAAGAGGGGGGGCAGGCCAGGCATGATGGCAAATACTTATAATTCCATGGTCCCAGTGAGTCAGTAAACTGAGGCAGGGGGATCAAAAGTTCAAGTATAGCTTGGACAATTTAGGGAGACCCTAACTCAAAGTGAAACTCTAACAGATGGCTGAAGATATAGCTCAGTTATAGAGAGCTTTGTAGCACATGCCAGGGTCTGGATTCAATCCCCAGCACTGAATGAAAAAAAAAAAAAGAAGCTTTTAAAGTTTGAATTTTTCTTAAAAATTGCATAAATCAGGAAACTGAAGATGAGGTTAAACAGCTAGTTCATATTATCTCATTCATCATCAAGATTCCAACTCAAGGGACTTCTTCCCTTTGTTACCTCTTAACTATCACTACTTTATTCCTATCCCAGCAATTTAGGGTTTTACTCAAGAAAAATAAAGAAGAAAGAAAGAAAGAGGACTGTCTACTTTCACAGTCACGTTTGGACCAAGTTCCCATCCAGATCCAAAGCTTAGACAAAGGTTTTCTTTTTTGTTTGGTTTATACAGTCTTGTCCATCCCAAGTCTTGCACTTGGAAAATAAGAAGCAGCCATTTATAGGCTGTTGCCATTCTGATGAATGATGTAAGCCACTTCTGTTCCCTAAGTGCACATCTCCTTCCTGACCTTTGATCCGAGGCAATTAAGAATAGCAATAAAATCATGAAACCTCACTTTTGATCAATGCCTTCTGACCAGAGGAGATCAGATTGTCCTTACAAAATACCTATAATTAGATTGGGTTTGAAATTTAGACTGCTGCATCAAGCAGAATAAAAGCACAGTTTTAAATCACCAACTCAACATTGAAAGGAACTAGAGGGATCTCAAAGTAGTGAACAGAATTAGGAATGAAATCAAGGCATTTTGAACTAGCAAGTTTATTGCGACACAATATTAGCAGTGAGTTGAATGGTTAGTGCTTGTATAAATGAGGGCTGATGCTTGGAGGACACCAAAAAAGATTTTTCCCCCCATCCCTTAAGCAACAATAGTGAAAGGGAATAAGATGTTCTGAATGACAGTAGGGGTGACCTTGTCCCTCCTATTACTTTGAGATGGGATGCTACAAACTGGGCATATTTTTTTTGACAATTATACTTTATTGAGATATAATTTCTGTACATAACTGTTTCCATTTAACATGTTCAATTCAAATCGTTTTGAAAGATGTATGTGTCTATGAAATTCACAGCACAACCAAGATACAGACTGTCATCAGTATCAAAAGTTGCCACATGCCCATTGTGGTCTTTCTCCCTCCAACCTCATCCCTCAGGGAACCATTTTTTTTTCCTCTGTCACTATGAATAAATTTGCATTTTTCTAAATCCTTAAATGGAAAAATGTGATGTGAGTAGTGTTTTGTTTCTGCCTTGTTTCACCTGGAGGACTTACCTTTTGAGATTCTTTGACATCGCATGTGTATCCGTTAATTTATTTATTTAGAATCACATATTTCTCTTGTATTGCTGATGATCATTGGAGTGTTTCCAGGTTTCGGTTATCATGGAAAAAACTGCTATGGACATTTGGGTGGGCATTTTTTTGTGGACACGTTTCCATCTCTCTGAGGTTAAGAACCTTGGTGTAGAATTGCAGTGTCATGGAGTAGATGGTATATTTAACTTCAGAAGAAACTGCCAAACTGTTTTCTGAAGTGGTTGTACCATTTCATAGTCCCACTAGTTGTATCTGAGAATTTGTTCCACATTCTCATCCACACTTGGTAGCTTGGGTGTGTGTTAAAATACGTGTAATATAACATTTGCCATTTAAACCATTTGTAAGTGTACGATTCAGCGGCATTAAGCAATTCAACACTGTGCAATTTATCCCCAATATAAATTTCTAAAACTTTTTCACCACCCCAAGCAAACACATCCCTACTCTGCAATAATTAAGCAATAACTCCCCACTTTCCCTTTCCCTAGATGCTAGAGCCTCTAATTTACTTTCTGTCTCTTTGAGTTTTCTTGTTATAGATATTTCATAAAAGTGAAATCATACAATATTTGTTCTTTTGTGCATGACTTATTTCACTCAGCATAAATTTCTACCATTGAGCTACAACCTGAGCCTTTTTTATTTTTTACTTTGAGACAGGGTCTTGCTAAGTTACTCAGGTTGCCCTTGTATTTGCCTCAGCCTCCCCAACCAGCTGGGATTATAGGTGTGTGCCACCATACTTGGTTTATTGTGGTTTTGATTTTCCTGATGACCAATGGGTGATGTTCAACATTTTTATTTGTTTACTCTATATTTTCATATATTCTTTGGAGAAAGGCATAATTCAGTATTTTCTCCATTTAAATTTTTAAAAATTATGTTACACATTCTAGATATAAAACCCTTACTAGATATATGACTTACAAATACTTTTTCCCATTCTTTGGGTTGTCTTTGAATTTTCTTAAAAATATCCTTTGATATACAATATCTATCTATCTATCATCTATCTATCTATCTATCTATCTATCTATCTATCTATCTATCTATCTATTATTGGCATTGAACCCAGGAGCACTTAACCACTGAGCCATATCTCCAGCCCTTTTTGTTTTATTTTGAGACAGGGTTTTGCTAAATTGCTGATCTTGAATTCTCCGTCTCAGCCTCCTCAGCCACTGGGATTATAGGTGTGCATCACTGTGCCTGGCAATAAAATATTTTTGATGACATCCAGCTTATCTTTTGTTTGTGCTTTTTGTGTCATATGTAAGAATCCATTGCCAAATCCATGGTTATAGAGATTTACCCCTATGTTTTCTTCAGAGTTTCAACTCATATTTAAGTTGTTCATCCATTTGGAGTTAATTTTTGCAAATGGTGGGAAGCTGCGGTCCTATTTCATTCATTTGCATGTGGAAATCCAATTGTCCCAGCACAAGCTAGAGAAGAGAGTATTCTTTCCCCATTGAGTGGACCTGACACTGTTGTCAAAAGTAAATTGGGCAGGGCTAGGGATATAGTTCAGCTGGTAGAGTGCTTGCCTTGCATGCACAAGGTCCTGGGTAGAGTCCCCAAAACCCCCCTACACACACACACACAAATAAGTAAAGAAATATGGGTTTGTTTCTGGACTCTAGATTCTATTCTAATGATTTGTCTATTTGTATGCCAATATCACACTGACCCGATTACTGTAGTATTGTTAAGTTGGTAAGCATAGGTTGTCCAATAGGTTCTTTTTCAAGATTGTTTTGGTGACTTGGGTTTCCTTTCAATGTCATATATATTTTAAATAAATAAATAAATGAATGAATAAATAAATATATCTGGTTGTAGATGGACACAATACCTTTATTTTATTTATTTTTATGGGATGCTGAGGATTGAACCCAGTGCCTCACATGTGCTAGGCAAGTGCTTTACCACTGAGCCTCAGCCCCAGTTCCGCCATATAATTTTGATAAATAATTTTTGCTTTACTGCCTCCGACTCTCTCAGAAGAGTTGTTGGAGTTTTGAGCAAGATTGCATTGAATCTGTGGATTGCTTTGGATAGTACTGACATCTTAATAACACTGTCTTCTGAGATACGAATGTGGGATAGGTTTTCATTTATTTAGGTTTTAATTTCTTTAGCAATGTTTTGTAGTTTTCAGCATATAAGTCTTTTAACCCCTTGGCTAAATTTTCCTCTAGATATTCTATTCTTTTTGATGCTATTGGAAAGGGAATTGCCACCTTAATTTCCTTTTTGTATTGTTAACTGCTGATGTATAAAATAGCTGAATTTTATATATTGGTCTTGCACCCTGTGACTTTGATGAATTTGTTTACTAGCTCTAGAAAAGCTTTCTTGTGGATCTTTGGGGTTTTCTATATATATAGCAATTTGTCTGTGGAGTTTTGATTCTTCCTTTCCAATATGGTAAAAATGAGCATCCTTGTCTTCTTCCTGATCTAAGGAGGGAAACTTTCAGCCTTTTACCATTATGATGTTAACTGTAATTTTTTCACAAATGCTCTTTATCATGTTGAAGAAGTACCCTTCTAGTCCTGGTTTAATCATGAACAAATGTCTTTTCTACATCCCAAGAGATAATTATGTGTTTGTTTCTTTCCTTTGGAGTTCAGTGGCAGAGTGCCACAGAGCTACATCCCTAGCCCTATTTATTTTTTTGAGGCAGGGTCTCGCTAGTTGTTTAGGGCCTTGCTAAGTAGCTGAGGCTGGCCTGAAACTTGTGATTCTTCTATCTTAGCCTCCTGAGTTGCTAGGATTATAGATGTGCACCATTGTGCCTGACAAATTATGTATTTTTTCCTGTCAATGTTGTGTTAATTTTCTTATTCTTGCTATAGATTCCCCAGTACAATGTTGAATAGAAGTGGCCTTTGCTTTGTTCCTGATCTTAGAAGAGAACCATTTGGTCTTTTTCCATCAAATATCTAACATTAGTTGTTGATTTTTCATAAATGTCCTTTTATCAAGTTGTAGAAATTAACTTCCAGTTTCAGTTTTTCTACGAATGATGTACAATTAATGCATACTCATTAACATGATCATATGGATTTTCTTTTTATTTTGTTAAAATGATGAATTATATTGAGTTAATGTTTAATATTAACTCATTGTATTTCTGGGATAAATTGCATTTTTTCACGATAGTCCATTGTCCTTTTATATGTTCTATAAAATTGACCTACTATTTTGTTAAAGATTTTTGTGTCTAAGTTCTTCAATGAGATTGGTCTTAGTTTTCTTACTGCATTGTCTCGTCTTAGTATTAGAATAAAATTGGTCTCATAAAATGAATTAACAAGTACTCTCTCTTTCTAAAAGAGTATTTTGTAGGATAGATATTAGGTCTTACTTAAATGATTGACAGAACTTACTGTGAAGCCATCTGGGACTAGATTTTTCTTTGTGTGAAAGTTTTCAATTCAGGGAAATTAAGACTTTAAATTTCAAAGAAGGCTTACTGAGATGATTTCCACTGCTGGAAAACCTGCCAGCTATTAATGCCAGAAGTGCTAACTACAAGTGAAAAGTAATAATTATTAGGTCACAATTACCAGGTCTTTGGCTGTGAGAAATGATCCCCATCAAGATTCCTATCAAACTGCTGTGCAGGTGGCCTAGATAAAATTTGACTTTTATTCCTAATAGTACATGACATATAAATAGGAAAGAATGAGCTCCACCCCTAGGAGTAACATGTTCTCCAGTTTCTTCTTTTTTATCCCTCTTTGAAAACACATTTCCCTTACCAGATGCTAAATCTTTAGGCTGGTACTATTTCTAATTTCCGGAGCCCCCACATGCTCTGTGCCAGGAACACTGCAGACATCCAAATGTCTGTCAAGGTGTATGTAGTGACAAATACTGTAGCTCATGGCTCTGCACTGATCTGAGGGAGTTTGGGAGTAACTCTTCCTTGACCAGAGAGAAGAGATGATCATAGGTCTTACCATTTCTCTCAGCAGCCTAAACTCAAGGAAACTTAAGTAGTACTGGAATTCCATAAGGAAATTTTAAACATGAGGCTCAAAAATGCTTATCTTTGAGGTTGTTGAGATAGAAGATGACACTAGAATTTGTGCCATAAATCCTGGACTCATTCTTATTTCTTTTTTTAAAAAATTAGTTTTAGTTGTAGATGGACACAATACCTTTATTCATTTATTTTTATGTGGTGCTGAGGATCGAACCCAGTGCTGCACACAAACGAGGCAAGAGCTCTGCCACTGAGTCACAACCCCAGCCTCTATTCCTAATTCTTTTTTGAAGGTGAAGGAAACATGACAGAATAGAAAGTATAATGGTTTTAGGAGTTATAAGACCTGGACTTGAGGATATGTATTTACTAATCTAAGCATTAAATGAATAAATGTTAAAATGCTACGAATAATGCATAAAGTAGTACACAAGAGTCAGTTAATATTAACTGAGCCCAAAGAAATGAACAGAGTTACACAGGTCACATCAGCAGAAAGTTAAAAATTCATCTCCATTTGTATTTGGAGTACATGCCACAAGTCTAGACTAACTTCAGCCAAATGGGCGAACAACTGAGGGATTTCTTTGTTTTTATCCATCTTTCCTCTTTTTCTCCTCAACTCTTACCCCTTTTTTCATACTGGCTGTTCCCCTCACCCCATATCCTCCTATCATTCCAGCAAGACCAAACTTGGATCCGTCCTTACAAAGTAAGGAAGGCCCACCTTCAAATTTCAAATCTTCTCCACATTTAAGACACAAATTCACAGCTTGATGAAGTAAACCTCCCAGATTTGATTTTCAAATCTGAGAGACTGTATTTTTAGAGTGGATTTCAGCTACTGTGTCAGGCAGATGGGGGACGCGTTTTAGAAGCAGAGGAACCTTTACTTAGGGGGTGATTAGACTTCCCCAAATATCGGTGGGTCAGACCAATTCCTGAAATTACTTTTCTTGCTTTAAAGCAGCTTTCCTGAACATCCAAGGATTCAAATAAATTCTCTGAGACACTTCATTGGTGTAGATTTTAAATTACAAGCCCAATGTGATACCCTCAAATACAGTTCTTAAGGAAGATTAGTTACAAACAGTTATCAGTACTTTCAAATGAGAGGAAAAATTACATTTCAGTAAAACTGGATAAACTTTTTACGCATGATATAACAATCCTTTCATCACTGGATGGAATTACTCCAATTCATGCAATAATTTACTATTACATTTTTAAAAGTTTCCCTAATTTTTTCTAAGTGAGATTTCATGCCTATTTTAAGTCAAGATATTGATATGCTCCTGAGCTCATCTTACCACCTCTGGGAAGTGGTGAAGATATCCGTGGTTTCTCAAGACATGACTGGGAGCCCTGACTAACAAGGTATTATCTCAACTTTTTCATTATAATGTGAAGGTTCCTAGGAAATCCCAGGTTTCAAAAAAGTGGCCTAGGTTGCAAACATAACATCAGAGATTATATAGGACTCTCATGGTGACCTAAAAAGGTAAATAGGAGGGAAATTTTGACTTCTCTTGACATAAAATTGGCTAAAATAAGGATCACCAAATTCCTGCAACTAGAAATTATGAGGGTAGCACAGAAGAGGTTTGTCTATGACAAGGAGGCTCCATACAGTAGATCTTGTGAGCGGCTTTTATAGAACCACTTAAGATAGTACCGTGGACAGATTACATATTTTATATACAATTTGAATACAAAGTCTTAAAATTTATATTACATCATTAAAATAATCTTCTAATAAAATCAGCCTTAAGTATAAGGAATCTACATTTCAGTATCTTGTACACTTCTAAATAAATATCTTTGATCTATAACCATTCGAAATATTACAGTTTATAGTGACATGATAAAGACAAGCCAGACAGTATTACAAGTAAAAACAAAACATCAGTTTAAAAATAAACAAGCCCCAAAACACACTGAGGTGAAATTATAGAAAAATCAAAACACTAGTACATAATAATTAAGTATCTAGCATTGGGATAACCAAATGCATGCTTAGCAACACACTTTCAACTTATAAAAAGCCCTTTAAATTCATATAATCTAAATAAATAAGCAAAAACACAAAGGAAAGTACTGTACCAGCCAGTAACAACTAGAAAGCAATTTCTCCCTTTTTCTTTCAAATGATCCTAAGAGGAAAAACAGAAAATAATAATCACTTGCTAAAAAACTATAATTCATGTTTTTGTTTTTTAAATGCTGCCTGCGATATAAAAAGTCAAAGCAAGGCTTCCTAAATGTTAGGCCACCTAACTGACAGATTTAAATAAAAATCATACTTTTGCCTATTTAAGGTATGATTGAATTTTCACTTAATGACCCCACAATAGAGTCTAAATCAAGCCCATGATATGAATGCATATTAAAACACCTGAATGCATGATCTGTTAATACTGAATTATATATGGTGATTTAATTTCACTCGCCAAAGGACTGGCTTACTTTATATGACCAGAATTAAGACATCTGTAGTAGGGATTTTATATTTATGTCCATATTCTGGTTTTTAGATTCTCAGAACATAATAGATACTCAGTATGTGTTTGCTGAATCATGTTGATTTCAGCGTTCACCACTTGAGGAAGCACTGAGTCCGTGATCAAACTGTTCCTGAGACTCAGGGGGAGCTCTTTAATTTTGCCTTCAGGACTGTGATTAATTTCTGGCTACTCAATCAATTTAATTGCCACAGATCTGTCACAGTTTCTCATTTCAGGGCCACCATTTCTACAATTCATCTATTCTACAGCTAAGCCTTCTTCAAATATTTGTGCCTGCACATCATAGTCAAGTTAAAAGAATAAAGATAATCTCTGTTACTCTATGTTGGATATTTGCTTATGAGAACTGCTTGAGATACATGCGTGCGCGCGCGCACACACACACACACACAGCCATTTCACAAATGGATAGCAGAATCTGGAAATAATGCAAAAGGCCTAAATTACATAGCTCCCAAGGGTAACTAAAAAATGACATTGGAACCATAAGGAACTCTGATTATAAACAAACTTATTGCATGATGGCTAGAAGGAATGCCTGTAGACCAACAAATCTAAACCAGAGGTGTCCTTTAACCATTAGCTTGACAGGAGCTAGAAACAGTGTGGTTACAAGACTGCCCAGCATAATCTGTTCAGTGTTCCTCATTGCTCTAAGAAGCAGTGAAGAGATGGATACCTCTCCAAAGATCATTTCTTTATCCATGATGGTTACATCAATAACACCTCATTATGTAGATATTCTAACAGATGTCCTCTGGATTGCCATTTAAAGTTGCTGTTTTGGGTATTCTTGGGTCCTCATTGGGGGTTAGGGGGAATGTTTCAGAACTCTGAAATAAAAGCTGTTTAGAAAGTTTCACATCTTTCATTCTCACTGCCAATGTGACTGTCCCCCTTGAGTGTTGCTAGGAGAGGTAGATCCAGTGTTTCAGTTCTGCCATTCCCTGGAGTAATTTGGTGTAATAGAAGTCCATGTTGTCTGCAAAGTCTGTACAAACAGGTGACTCCATGTCGCCAAAAGTGCAGTATAACGCAGTTCCTCCAACACTAAGGAAAACTGTTGCTATGCACAGCAAGATCAGTAAAATACAAGAGCCACCTCCAACTTCATCTGCAAACATGAGAAGAGAGTGAGGTTAAATTGTCATCAATGGAAATCTTAGCATCTGCTGTCTTTCCCCTGATTAAGATAATAGGATTTTTCGTAGTTAAAACTCTAGAGCCAGGGCTTTTAGACAGAAAACACGTGCATCTACAAACCCTACAAAGGCCTACCTATTAGTTACTATAAAGATTCATATTTGTGGAGCTTGTGAATGCTGAAATTAAAACCAGCTCATTTGTACAATGAATATAACTTCCATCAAAAAGAAGAAAAATGGCAATACTCCTCAGATGGTGTAATGATGTTGTTTTAGAATATACACTTTGGCTTTAATTACAATGTCTTTGAAGTTTATGTCATGGGACCACCTTGAATGAAAGTCAATTTTATGTAACACAATGAAAATGTCTCTGGGTGGGATCCCCTTTGCATTCTAGTCATACTCATTTTTGTTCTTATTTAGTGGAACAGAGAAGTTCTAAAAATTGTTATAATTTCTTCTTATTTTGCTTAACAATTTTGGCAGGCTTGTTTCTAATAAAAATGTCCACATTGGTCTTTCTATATTGGGGAAAATAACTATTCTTTGGTTGAAAAATCCTAATGATCTTTATAATTAAAGAAAACTAAAAATATTTTGGGAAGACTAAATAATTTTAAATCTTCAGCACAATGAAGGCGAATATAAACTTTTTTGGGAGATAAAGTGGCAGTATCTATTAAAATTTAGAACTAATTTATGTTCTAGCCTGGACATGTCTAAGAGTGACACAGGGTTAACTGAATGCAATGCTGAGACCCCTGGGAAAAACCAGGACTATCTTGGGCCAACTGTGATATATGGTCTCAACATTAGTCCAACAAATCCACTTTTAGGAATTAGCTCACAGATGAGCCTAATACGTAACAACATATGTACAAATTTGTTCACTGTAACAGAATCTGCTTAGCAGAATGATGCAAATAACTTGGTTAATCATGTTACATGGGATAGTTTAATTATGAGATATTTATATAATGGAATATTGTACAATTATTAAGCTGAATGAAGTAAATTTAGGAAATGTTCTTTCACAGAAAGATATTCAAGATTCATTGGGCTGGGGTTGTGCCTCAGTGGCAGAACACTTGCCTAGCATGTGTGAGGCACTGGGTTTAATTCTTAGCACCACATATAAATAAATAAATAAAATAAAGGTCTACTGACAACTAAAAAAAATATTTAAAAAAAAGATTCATGGTTAAATTTTAAAAAGAAGTTACCTAGCAGGATATATAGAACTCATATAGACACATGTACACACACATATGCACATATATACACAGAATATGACTTGAAAGAATGATAAGAAATTCCAAGCAGCACTTAGGGAAAGGGGTAAGACGGTTGTGGGACTCATACTTTTTACTTCATTACTGTCTGAATTCAAGATTAGCATATATTATTTCTTGAAAAATAAATTTTATAAAATCTAAACGATACAAAATACACTTTATATGAAAGATTTTACAGTAATATATGAATATATTCTTCTTATAAAAATTTGAACATAAAGTATCTAAGTCTAAGGATCTGTCCCTTTTTCTCCTACAATCCTATTCTCTTCCCTTCTCAGAGTTACACACTGTTAAATATGGTATGCACCTTTCTAAATCAGATATATCTAATTTTAGAACTTTTATACAGATAGTATTATGTAATCATATGGTTCTTTGATTTGCATTTTTAATTTTGTTTTTTTTTGTACCAAGGATTGAACTCAGGGGCACTCAACCATTGAGCCACATGCCCAGCCCTATTTCGTATTTTATTTAGAGACAGGGTCTGAGTTGCTCAGTGCCTCACCATTGCTAAGGCTGGCTTTGAACTTGCAATCCTCCTGCCTCAGCATCCTAAGTTGTTGGGATTACAGGTGTGTGCCATCATGTCCAGCTTGCATTTTAAAATAGTTCATTTTTTGTTAGTTTTTCTTGGCAGCGCTGGGAATGGAACCCAGGGCCTTGTGCATACTAGTAAAGTGCTCTACCACTGAGCAACACTTGCAGCTCAATACAAATTTTTAAAAAGTAGAATTATATCATTGACATTGTGTTTTTTAAGTTTTGGTCAGTTCGAGCTTTGTCTTTCTTTCTTTTTAAAATATAATTCCCTTTCATGCGCTTATTTAATGTGTATGCATCTTTCCATATTTATCTTCATTATCATTTATAGTCAGCCCTCCATATCTGTGGGTCCTGCATCTGTGGATTCACTAACCACAGATGGCAAATATCCCAGGGGGTTGGGGACCAGTTTGTATTGAGTATGCAGACTTTTTTCTCATCGTTATTCCTTAAATAATACTGTATGGCAACTATTTACAATGCATTACATATTATAAGTAATAGGGATGAGTGAAAGTATACAGGAGGGTAAGCATAGGTCATATAGAAATACTATGCCATTTACGAAAGGGATTTGAACATCCACAGATTTTGTTCAGGGATCCTGGAACCAGGATGATTGCATTCATATACAGTACAAATATCTGAGCAGTTTAAATGTTTAAAAATACTTCTTCTGTTTGTTTTATCTATATGTACTAAAACAGTTTAGAGCCATGCTGTCTAATGTGAAAGTCATGAGCTGCATGTGGCTGTTGAGAACTTGACATGTGGCTGGTCTGAACAAATATGCTATCAAGTGCAAAAAATGCATACCAGATTGGGAAAATTCAGTGTGAAAAAAAAAGAAGTGAAAACCCAATTTTTTCAGATTGCTCACATGTTGAAATAAATATAAACTTTTTTTTTCCCCCAGTGGAAATGGGGATTGAACCCAGCAATGCTCCACCACTGAGTTGTCCTCTCCAATCCTTTTAATTTTAAATATTGAGACATGATCTCATTAAGTTGTTAAGGCTGGCTTTAAACTTGTGATCTTCCTATCTCAGCCTCCCCAGTAGCTGGGATTATAGGTATGTGCCACCAGGCTTGGCTACAATTGATTACTATTTAAACATAGCTATTATAAAATTTAAAATCACATGAGTCTCACATTATATTTCTAGTGAATAGAGATGATTTAGTGGAAGAACTGATTCAGCAGAATAACTTCCATTCAGGAAGCTTTGGCAGAAGGTGAGGCTTATTCCTAAGCACTATGTAAGCTACACAGCTTTGGAATAAATCATTACCAGCATCAAACATTTACAAAAAACTTTCATAACTGTCAAAATGACTTCATATTCATTGTCAGATGTTTTTCGGTTCTCATAAAGGCAGAGATGCAAAATGCTATTTTTTTTATCTTTAAAGACAATGGATGTGTAACTGATGTGATTCTGCAATCTGGGTATGGGGTAAAGGTGGGAGTTCATAACCCACTTGAATCAAAGTGTGGAATATGATATGTCAAGAAATTTGTAATGTTTTGAACAACCCACAATAAAAAATTAAAAAAAAAAAAAATGGCACAGAAAAAAAAAAAAAAAAAAAAAAAAGATGATGAATCTGAGTCTCCCAAAGTTAAATGACTTGGTCTGGCTAGTAAGTGAAATAGGAACTGAGATCTACAAATCCAGGTTCCTCCTACTAAGCAGATTTAGTATAAATTAGCACAAACAGAACCAAGCACTTTACATGGAGAAGATCTTGACAGTGAAAAGCAAGGTGCAAGTGAGGGGTTAGAAAAAATTATTTCAAGGCCCCTACAAGCTTTATAGTTGTTAAGAGTTTAAAGGTTCTTGGCCATTTTTCCACTCTTATTTATCAGTGTTTCAGGTAAGCCTATTTGAAACCTCAAAAGATAGCACTGTTTGCTAGGGCAACCACCTTAAGCATAAGCCCAGGAGGGAAAAAAATCAAACCATAGTAACAGTGTTAAATTGTTGCTCTTGGGAGACACTATTTTCCACAAAGTGAAGAAGGAATTGCTGAAAAGAACATACTCGTGATTCATAAATATTTTTCACAATTAAGGAGGAATATTAATTGGCTATTGAATATTAATTGGCAAACTTGTTTTGTAAAAAAAAAAATGCTAAAGAAAGAAATTGAAATGAAGTCTCAACATGGTGGATTATCTATGGAACAGGGAAACCATGAATTGAACTTCTTAACTTGCTCACTCATTTGAGCAAAATGCTTCTAAATAATTTATGATGATGGTTTGAATGTATATTTTATATTTTTCCTTCTTAGCAGATAAAGCAACTAAGTTCATATATTCTTTTACCTATTCTGTCAGCAAACATCACATCATATAGTAATTGATTCTTCCAGCAAACACTGACTGTTAACAGCATTAGAAAAGTGCTCAGCAAGGGCTAGGGGTGTAGCAGTGGTAGAGTGCTTGCCTAGCACATGTGAGGCATTGGGTTTGATCCTTAGCACCACATATAAGTAAACAAAATAAAAGTATTATGTCTATCTACAACTAAAAATATTAAAAAGAAAAGGGCTCAGCAGTTTACCTGGATCCAAGTTATCATCTATTTCTTGGAATCTCACTCTTCTCTTAGATGATTTCTGCTGCATTTGGGCAGGATGATCTCCTACAGTATCATTCCTTTTCTTTAATATAGAGACCAACCCTTCAGCAGGAACAACCTGCCAGAGATCAAAGAATGATTTGTTATATTAAGGTGGGATATGTCAACAATATTTTACATGTTGTAAAAAGGCTAATTCAATTCAACAGATATTTGAATTTTTATTCAGGTATATCCAATTCTTATGGGAAAAATCATAATCAACATATAACAGAAAAAAATTTTCAATTCCATGCAGGCAGCTGACAAACACATAAGTCCAAACCCCTGACTCCTCTTCCTGACCTGGAACTGACTCCAGGAACCAGCAGGAGACCTCAAGAACTCCATTAACTACCTTGCTTTGTAGTTTAACTTCCCCTTAAGTTATCTGTACATGATCACTTACAGCCCTGGTTGCTTAATGCTGGTTTTGCTTTATACTGGATGCTTAAACTCCCATCACAGCTCTTTTCATTCATCAGTAATTTTTAAGAAATAAACACATGAGACTTAGAAAGTATCCAACACCAAGCTTTTAACATCAAATGAGATTTATCTTCAATTCCTCTGAGAAAGTATCCATTTACTAAAATAAAGCTCTATATTCAAAACATATTAGGGACATCTCTAGAACTTCCCTCAGAGCCAATCTACCATGGATATATTATTTTATATACAGAGGTTGGCAAACTATAGCCAGCAGGCCAGAGAATCTTTGTGTATTTTTATAAATAAATTTAACTGGAATCCAGCCCAGCCCCTCATCTACATATTGCCCATGGCTGTTCTGGGGATATAATGGCAGAAAGGTAGTTACATCAGACCATTAAGTCTAAAATATTTACAATTTGTCCCTTCATGGGAAAAGTATCCCAACACATCTTCAGGTCCCCACCACTACCCTTTTCTATGTTGCCTTCTAGTTTTCACTTGGGCTACCTCTCTCCTGCTTATGTTCTATTTCTTATTTAAAAACAAAAACAAAAACCCTTGCCATTTAGGAACTAAAAACTCCAAGATGCAGTGAGAGAGAAGAAGATCAGTAGGAAAGGCCAGGCTGGGAGGCAGAAGGCCTTCACATGGACTCCTAGGCAGCAGACTCATCCACAGAAGTTGACTTGTGAGTTACCTGCTTGTTCTGAGCTACAGGTGATGACATAGGTGGCCATTGTGGGCCTAAAACTGTGGATGTCAGCAACTTGCTGGTATCAGATCACTGTAAGCTGAGGACTGCCTGTCATGTCATTTATCTGATCAATGCCATAAAACACTTAATATGATTTCCAGCTCTAGCCAGCAATCTCTGATAATGTGCTATGCATAAACGTTAATGATTGTATTAGGTCTTTTTATAACTCAGGGCTTTTAGGGGTAAATAACTCCAGATAGTCTTCTACAGGCTTTTCTGAACATGGATCTATGGAAACCATAATGTCAAAAAAAATCTTTCAGCAATTTATTCTTTTTATAGGAGATATATATTTCATTTGTCTTGGTTCTGAGAAACCTAAAATACTTTAGTGACATTAGGAATAGTCTTTAAAATCTTTCTTTATAGGGCTGAGGATGTAGCTAGCTCTAGCATGTGAAAGGCCTGGGGTTCCATCTCCCTCCCCCTGACACACACAAAGTCTCCAATCTTTCTTTACAAAGAAACAATATTAAAGAGCTCCTTCAGGGCTGGGGATGTGGCTCAAGCGGCTCGCCTGGCATGCGTGCGGCCCGGGTTCGATCCTCAGCACCACATACAAAGAAAGATGTTGTGTCCACCGAAAACTAAAAAAAAAATAAATATTAAAAAATTCTCTCTCTCTCTTTAGAAAAAAAAAGAGCTTCATAAACAAAGAAAAATTGTTTTATAAGCATCGTGCTGAAACAGAGGGAAGAAATTCTGAAGAGGAATCTTTCTAAAGAGCAAGGGATGGAAAATAGAAATTAATTTAAATTAATACATTGGTACTAAAGATGCATCATTGAAGTTGGGCATGGTGGTACATATCCATAATGCCAGCAACTTGGGAAACAAAGGCAGGAGAATCCCACATTTAAGGCCAGCCTTGGCAACTTAGCAAGGCCCTGTCGCAAAAAAAAAAAAAATTAAAAGGACTGGGCATGTAATTCAGTGGTAAAGAGCCCCTGGGTTGAATCCCCAGTATGGAAAAAAAAAAAAAAGGTAGAGGGGACTCACAGAGTCATTTAATACCTACTTTCCCATAAAATAAATATGTACATTTACCAAAAGTGAATTTACCTACTGTGGGAGTTTTTGTTTTGTTGTGCTTTTTTTTCCCTTCACATTTTTAAATTGATGCATTATAGTTGTATATATTGATGGAATTTGTTTGTTGTGCTTTTGAAATAGGGGTCTTGGCTATGTTACCTGAGCTAATCTTCAATTTCTGGGCTCAAGTGATCCTCCTGCCTCAATTTCTTGTGTGGCTAGAACTACAATCACCTACTACTGAACCAGGCAACAGAACAGGTTTTTGTTTTGAGTAGTGCTCGGGACTGAATCCAGGGCTTCATCCATGCTAAGCAAGGGCTTGACCATTCCCTCCATTCTGGGAGCTTTTAAGGTGCTCTTTTAACTTTGAAAAAAAAATTTTTTTTCAGATTAAAAATAGTTCTAAGGTGTGGTATTACTGTTAATTGTATCTTTCTGATATGAATTTTGAATCCATAAAAGCAAGAAATAAGCACAAACCATAAGTAAAACAATATTGTAAGTATGAATAAATGGATATTGACAGACTAAGAAAAGCTCTTAAAGTCCTCTGGAAAAGCACAGAATGTGCCACCTGGACCCAGAGCTGGCCTGATGCAGCAGCTGCTCAGTCCCTACCTTAGCTCTGCTCAACTTGTGGGGTGTTTTGCTCTGGAAGCCTGATCAGGCTATCCCACCTTATTCACTATATGGGCAGCAATGAACTTGGGCAACTTTTTTTTAAAGAGGAAAGAGGCAGAGTATGAGAAATTACAGTTGTGAGTTGTGTGGGATGAATCAACATTTTGTTTTGACTTGTCCTTCCCGTCATCCGTTGATTCTTCGTTAAAAATCTAACCACATATTTTCTTTTTTAAAAAATCCTATAAAAATCTTTTGTTTCAGGAGGGCCTGTCCCAGCTGTCCTAAGTGAAGAAGGGTGCTCTTTTCAGGGATATTCTCTAGGGGTGTTTTTTCCCTCTAACTGTTTTCTGGTCTTATAGATGAAGAACAAAGAAGGATGGGACCAACTTGAGGCAAAAAGGTGTCCACCAACCTGGAAACTCTTAGAAAAATCAGGAGGTATGACAGGATTTGTCCTTTTTCATTTTTGCAAGAGCCTAGGACAGAGGTCTTAGACCTACCATCACACACAACTCCTATTTGTTCCATTGGGACAGAGCAAGAAACTACTTTGGTGGGCTGCCTTATTTCCATGGTCAAAGGGCAAGTAAGCCCAAACAAGGTCATGGTCTTGGCTTACGGTGTCACTAAAGTATGCCAAGGTTTTCTAAAGAAAATAAAATATTGATTTAGGACGCACTGCAATGTGTCTCCTCCAAATTATTCCTGAAAAAAAAATTTTAAACCAGGCTTGGTGGTACATGCCTATAATCCCACCTATTCAGGAGGCTGAGGCAGGAGCATTGCAAATTTGAGGACAGCCTGGGCAACTTAATGAAAACTTGTCTCAAAATAAAATTTAAAAAATATTTTGTTTTCTTTTGCTGTTGTTACCATAATGTCAATATTAAAAGATAAAATAGATTGATTTTTGTAGGGCTGGGGATTGAACCTACCACTTTATGCATGCTGAGACAGATGAAGAATCTTAAAAAGCTCAAAAACAGCTTTAAAACTAAATTTAATTTCTCATTTCAATTAGCAAACTGTTTCCTACCCAAACAAAATATGCTAAACCCTTCTATTGAGAACAAAAAGGATGTCTGTGCCATAATTAATGTAATTGTTACTGGTGGAACTTTATGAATAAATGCAGAGCTTTAAAAAATCCATTTGGCTGAGTCCTCCATATTTGCAAATAAACTTGCCCTCAATAATCAATGACCACCTTAAGCAGCATTTTCAGAATGAACTGGTTATAAAAACAAAATTATTTTGCAACTCTACTGGAACAGTAATTCCTAATAGGATAAGGAAAACATTCAGAATGGACTGCTGTTAGAGTAAACACATTGCTCATGAGATTAAAGGAGAAAACAGATATCAAGTATTATTTTAATGATATAGGCTTAACTTAATCCAGAACCTCCAGGCTGGTAAATTTTGAGCAAAAACATATGCTTCCAACTAAACTGACAACATTCATAAATGGTATTAGTATATTATAAATATCTTAAATGCCAATGATTTTTCTGCAGAAGCACTTTCAAATTTACATCTAGCTTTCTTCCCTAAAAAAACAAGTGATGAACTTGGAGTGTAGGTCCCTGGTAGAGAGCTTGCCTAGCAAGGAAAAAGGCCTGGTTCTATCCCCAGCAGCACCACAAACAAACAAACACCTGTGATTGTCTCTGCTTGCTCATTTAGTTTTAGGTACCACAGTGAGAACTATAGTGTATCCTGTGTCTTTAGATAACATACCACGTTCAATCTTCACAACTCTCTTTTATAGGCATTATCAGACCCATTATACAGATGAAGACACCAAACTTAAAAGAGCTTAAGTAACTTGCTTAAGCTTGCATTGCCCAGTAACCAGCAGAGTTTGAATATAAATTCAGGATTAAATCACTTGCCATTTCCCCAATGTGAAAAGATCTCATTTTCTAAGACTACGAAAATTTTGCTTTGTGCCATATCTTTTTCTTAAAAAAAGATTTACTCGTTTTCTTCTTTTTTAAAAAAAGTATTTAATTTTTAGGTGTAGATGGACACAACACAACGCCTTTATTTTTATGTGGTGCTGAGGATCGAACCCGGGCCCTGCCCCTGCTAGGCAAGAGCTCTACCGCTGAGCCACAATCCCAGCCCCTCTTCATCTTTTTTTTTTTTTAATCTTTTATTTTTATGTGGTGCTGAGGATCGAACTCAGTGCCTCGCATGTATGAGACAAGCACTCTACTGCTGAGCTATAGCCCCGGCTGCGTGTCATATCTTTTGATACAATTAAAGTGGGATGAGCAGAACTTTCAAAAAAAAAACTAATGAGTTCATATCTTTGCCAGAAATTCTAATCTTATATATTTCCCCATTTCAGATACTTAAATTAGGGGATAGGGATTGTAGCTCAGTGGTAGAGTGTTTGCCTTGCAAACATGAGGCCGTGGGTTCTACCCCTGGTATCTCTCTCTCTCTCTTAAACACACACACACACACACACACACACCCCTTTTTTTAAAAAAAGGAGATATTTAAACATATGGCTAAACTTGCCAATCTAGAGACATGGGGAAATGGGTGATTAGATAGAAAACCTTTCGTGGAAAGAGATTAATGTCATGGCCATTACTACAGCAAATTAAAAGAAGTAGTGACAGCTGGACCCAGGGGTGCCAGCTACATGAAAGAAAAACCATCTTCAGAAAGAGCAGGTGGTCAAACCCACAACCTTAAATTTTAGAGCACTGCAATAAGGAGAAAGTGCAAAATAGGAAAAAGACAAATTATGATGAAGTGAATCAGTGTGGGATTTGGAAAGATTATGGTAAGAAGGAAAGAGTTTTTTGTTTAAAATAAGGAGTTTCATAAAGTAAATTTCTAGATTAGGCATTACTTCATATTTTTATAATTTGTTTTGCTTGCTTAAAGGGAAAATTTAATAAATATTAAGATAGGAAAATAAATGGTAAGAATGTCAGCTACCACCCACTTTTTAACTTCCATAAAGCTGTTTAAAAAACTACCAGTTAATGGGTCTGGGATTGTAGCTCAGTGGTATAGTGCTTGCCTCACATGTGAGAGGCACTGGGTTCGATACTCAGAACCACATAAACAAATAAAATAAAGTTATTGTGTCAATCTACAACTAAAAAAAATATTAAAAATTAAAAAACAAAACAAAAACTATCAGTTAAGTTACTTTATATCCCCTCACCTTGTGAAATTACTTGACAGTCCTTGCCAGTATTTGAAACTACTTTATTTTTATGTGAACTTGTTTATCATGTGTCTCTCCCTCTAGAAAATAAGTTTCATGAGAGTAGGGACTTGATCTGTATTCACTACTCTCTCTCCAGTTTTTATTACATAGTAGGTGCTCAATAAACATGCCAAAGAGTAAATGAATACTCAGATGAAGAATTTACATAAGGACAGTATCTAACATACTTCTTTGAAAAATGTAGGTTTTCCTTGAAAATTATCAAAACAATCTATTTTCAAAGGTTATTTATTGTTGTAAGTGAACTTGGGGGGAAAAAAAGCCTTATTGGATACAGTGGTTGTTATTAACAATGGTCTATGTTGGTTTTATAGCGATATAAGATGTATCCAGCAGCACCCTTACCCTTAAGGAGTCTGCAATTTGGTGCAGAAGACAATAAGTGTCTTCCTATAATAACAAGGGAAGATTACATTGGGGACAAAACTTTAGGGGAAGTATGCCCCTTCCCTCAGTAGAAATTCAGATAAAGGGCTTGGGATGTGGCTCCAGTGGTAGCGCGCTCGCCTGGCATGCGTGAGGTGCTGGGTTCGATCCTCAGCACCAAATAAAAATAAAATAAGGATATTGTGTCCACCTAAAACTAAAAAATAAACATTAAAAAAAAAGAAGTCCAGATAAATAGTTCCAAAGGTCAAACATTATGAACTTCAGTGACCAAGGAACATGGCAGCAGCTAGCACTTACTGAGAAGTCACCAGGAGCCAGGTACTATGCTTGGCACTTTGCACACTAAAAAGGCACGAATAGACGTTAAGGGCTGGAAAGAATCAGATGTGGGAAGGAGGTTCACCGTTCCAGGGAAGAATGACATAACCTGGAAGAAGCAGGGGCAGCCATGTGCAAAGTGTATGTGGAGAGCAGAGAGGAGACAAGTGACTGCAACATAGGCTGAGACCTAGGCTCAGTAGCAGATGGAGTTGGACAGGTAGAGTGGACCAGATTATCAAGAGTCCTGAATGTCAAGTCAAGAAGCACAGCCTGAAACTACCGGGAGCCATGGGAAGGGACTGACAATGTAAAAACTGGCTTAGAACAGGAGTTTAAACAGGCTTATGTGTCAGATTGAGACCCTTGGATGTATTTAATTTAATTATAGAGTGCTTCAACTTCAAAAGTGAATCTTTCTAGACAAGGCACGGAACCCTCCCTGTTACTCTACATTTAAGTCATTTCATTTACCTCTATTACCTAGCTGGGCCCTTGGGTATTAGTTTGGGACCCCAGGTTTATACAGTTAAAACGTAAAACCATTTGAGTTGGAGAGGTGAAATGAAGGATGGGGCAAAATGTTAAGTAGCCATTGAAAAAATTCAGGAAGAAGATATAAATTTTAAAAAGTAATTAAAATGGAAAAGGAGCTGGGTTCAAGAAACCTGACAATTAAGACATACATTAACTAATTAGAACACTTAAAGAGTAAGATAAAAATTGAAAGGGAAAGATGACACCATCTGGCATAAAATAAGAATGGGCAATCTCTGGGGGGTCTTCCCCTGGGGGCTCATTAGATACCTACATAAACCCTGGGTCAACCATGCTCCATAAACCCTTTTTCTGCTATTGTAAGGAAGCTGGACTTACCCTGCTGCCTTTGAAAGAGCTACTCTGGGCAGAACCACCAGGATCACTGTTTTAAAGCTTTTCTTTTCTTTTCTCTAAGACCCATGAAACAGTTACCTATACAATTTCATAAAGCCCTATGGCTTACTGTTAGCTATCTTAACTTGGTGAGAGAATCTTAGAGCAGCTAATCTTAAGTAGTTTCCCTGATCTCAGTGATCTAGGCAAGAGACAGCTACCTCAAGTAAAAGGCATCAGGGATGAGGAGTTCACAGAAGCCACTTTAATTGGATAGCTTTGCTGAAGACAAACCCAACCACAATTTTGTGCTGTCATTTCTCTCCCCCACTAGACAGTGCCAAGTTACTTCCTCCTCTAGATTTTGTTGCGCTTAAGAAAAATAGACCCTTCAGACATCTAACTAAATGCTATTAATCTAGACAGAGAGTAAGGAACATGAGCTGCCCTCTCCCAGATTAATAGATTTCTTAAAGTCCTAAGCATTAGCAATGTGGTTCCTCCACCAGCTTTTAGAAATAACAGGATCATTCAAGAAAAATCATTTAGATCTGAATCATTTAATATAAACACATGTCATCTCTACAAGTAGATTATATACATATGTGTTAGTAAAGAAAAATGAATAGTTTTATTTCCATATGACATATCATATCTGTTCACATAGGGATTTTCTGAATTATATACTATTTTTCATTTTTGTTATTTCTTTATTTTTGTTTCTTTTTCTGAGATAGAGTCTCTCTATGCTGCCCAGGTTGGCCTTGAACTTGTGAACTCAGGTGATCCTTCTGCCTCAGCCACAAGGGTAGCTGGGACTACATACAGGTATCTTGAACACACCGGTTTATTTTCAATGTTTTAAAGACAGGCTGATCCTGAAGTCCCAGCTACTATGGAAACTGAGGCAGGAGGATCACTTGAGCCTAGGAGTTTGAGGCCAGCCTGAGTAATAGAGATCTCAACTAAAAAATAATAATAATAGTTATAAAAAGAGAATAAAATCATGGAAAATGCAGGTAAATGGATGGAGTTGGAAAATATCATGCAAAGCGAAGTCAGCCAATCCCAAAAAAACCAGAGGCCGAATGCTCTCTCTGATAAGTGGATGTTGATCCATAATGGGGGCGGGGCATGGGAAAAATGGAAGAGCTTTGGGCAAAGGGGAGGGAGGAGTGGGGAAGGGGACATGGGGGCAGGAAAAATGGTGAAATGAGATGAATATCATTACCCTATGTACATGTATAACTGCATATATGGTATGATGCTACATAGTGTACAACCAGAGAAATGAAAAGTTGTGCTGCAGTTGTGTACAATGAATCAACATGCATTCTGCTGTCATATATACCTAATTAAAATAAATTTAAAAATTATTTTAAAAATTCAATATTCAATTTACGTGTTACTTACTTAGAAAAACAAAAAACTCCCTTACCCTCACATATGTAACAATCTACAAAAAGACAGGAAAGCTGAGTAGGCTTTTATTAGCAGTATGGGGCTGGGTCATCATGCTTCTTTGAATTTGCATAGCATATTTCTGCTATCAAATTTTTTCCTCCCTCTTTTATTTTTTTGGTGCTGGGAATTAAACCCAGGGCCTCACACATGATAGGTGAGCACTCTATTACTGAAATACATAGTTTCAAATTTTGATGCTAGCCACTCCCTGTAATTCTCATGCTAAAGGATGGAAAAGCTGCAGAGTTCAGAGAGAAGATCCTTCCAAGTTCCAGAACCACTCAAATCAATGATTTATTTGCATTATCAGTTTCTAGGCAAAGGGGTCTTGGGTTCTGACATTAAAATAATCTTGTCAGGGGCTGGGTTGTGGCTCAGTGGTAGAGTGTTTGCCTAACATGCATGAGGCACTGGGTTCAATCCTCAGCACCAAATATAAATAAATAAAATAAAGGTATTGTGTCCACCTACACCTAAAAATATCTTTTAAAAAATCATGTCAGTATATCATGAATATCACAATAAAATTTCATCTTCTGTCAAAACCTCAAGATACTAAATGCAGAAAGACAACACACTTAGAATCAGACAACTGTTAGATTATAGGCTTCATCTGTGCAATATCCTTACCTGTATTTTTAATTACTGCATTTGTAATGTTATAAGACTCGTGTAAAATTTGCTCACAATATTACTGAATGAAAGAAGTTTCTCCCAATTTTTGTTTTGAGACAGGGTCTCACTATGTTGCCCTATGTTGGTTGCAAACTCTTCTCCATGCCTGACCTTATGAATAACTCTCTAATTTGCTATCTAATTCTGCATAAATGATAATTTTTTTTCTTAAAAATCTATAAAATGAAGCTGGGTGTGGAGGCACATGCTTATAATCACATCACAACCACTCAGGGGGCTGAAGCAGGAGGATTGCAAGTTTGAGGTCAGCCTTAGCAATGTAGCAGGACCCTATTTCAAAATAAAAAATAAAAAGGCTGGGCATGTAGCTTAGTGGTAGAATGACTTTGGGTTTAATCACTATCAACACACAGACACACACACACAAACACTCCTATGAAATGAGGATAAATGCTTTTGATGTTTTTTTGTTGGGGGGACCAGGGATTGAACCCAGGGGTGCTTAACCACTGAGCCACGTCCCAGCGCCCCCCGCCCCCCCCCCCACACACACACTTTTTTTTGAGACAGGGTCTTGCAAAGTTGCTTCGGGCCTTACTAAGTTGCTGTGGCTGGCTTTGAACTTATGATCCTCCTGTCTCAGTCTCCCAAGTTGCTGGGATTACAGATATGTGCCACTACATTGGCATTTTTGGTGTTTTTTTTTTTTTAATCTTTTTAGTTGTAGATGGACATAATACCTTTATTTTATTTTATTTATATTTATTTTTAATTTATATTCATTTATTTATTTATATTTATTTTATTTATATTTATTTGTTTATATTTATGTGGTGCCAGGGATTGAACCCAGTGCCTCAGGCATGCTAGGCAAGCGCTCTACCACTGAGCTACAACCCTGGCCATGGTGCTTTTTTATAACAGTGGAGACTACACTATTGATGATAGGTGTCATGTTTTTTCTTTTTTACACAAGAAAGATAAGCAATACATCAGATATTAAGCTATCATTAAGCAAAATTATTTGAGTTTGAGATATATTTACCAACCCTAGAAATGTTTCATCTATGCATTTCACTATATTAATAAATTAAAGTAATAGAGTAGCTCAGTGGTAGAGCACTTCCCTAGCATGTGTGAAACTATGGGGTCAGATCCTTAGCAACACACACACATACATAAAAAAAAAAAAAAAAAAAAAACCCCACAAAAATAAAATAGCAGAGATGTTTTTAGTTCTCCACAAACTTTTGTGAAATTTATTTTATTTTTACATGATGAATCTAATAGTTTAAAACAATACAACAAAACAAGCGCTTCCACTGGGCTGGCAGTGGTTATCAAAACCAAGTTTAGCCAAAGCTGAGCAACGCAGAAAAACAAGGGACAAGAAAAAAGGAGAAAACTAGCAAAGAAAGAACATACCAGTGTAGTCTACCCAAAACACAGAGGTAGGAAAAGTTTGTAGCCAGTGAGGTGCAGAATCACTGATGGGGGAGAAATGATTGGGAGATTGGGAAACAGAGTAGAGGACTGAAAAAACAAATAGCAATATGTGGAGATGAGTAAGCTTAGGTGCCTTAGTGGCTCCCAAGGGCATGAAAATTACTATTCCAGTGTTTAGTTATTAAGAAACTATGCTCACAAAAGGAGGGAAGCATACACAATATTTCAGAAACAACTGTAGTAAAACTAGCCAAGTGTGATAGCCTAAAGATAATCCAGAAGGCTAAGAACTGTATCTGATCCCTCACTGCATCTTCAGCATTAGATAGAGAGCTCTTAATAAATTTTTAATGCTTATTTTTTAGTTATAGGTGGGCACCATATCTTTATTTTATTATTTTATTTTTATGTGGTGCTGAGAATCGAACCCAGTGCCTCACACATGCTAGGCAAGTGCTCTACCACTGAGCCACAACCCCAGCCCTCTTAATAATATTTTACTGAAAGCAAAACAAAGTGTTTGAATTAAAAGTTATGTTTGTACTTAAATTTTTAAAAATAGTATTTAATTTTTAATTTTAAAAATTAGGAATTAGGGCATAATTCAGTGGTAGAGAACTTGGGTTTGATCCTCAGCATCAAACAATAAAATAAAAAAATTTGTAAGTTTGCACTGATAAGCAAAAAACCCCAATGACCTAGATATTTTAATCCAAACCCTCACTCTATTTACTTGTTTGTTTATCTATCTATTTATTTATTATATTTGTAGATGAACTGCATGCCTTTATTTTTTTTTAATGCAGTACTAAAGATCAAACCCAGTGCCTCACACATGCTAGGCAAATGCTCTGCCACTGAGTTACAGCCCCAGCCCCAAACCCTCATCCTTAAGGATTAAGATAACAGTAAGCATTAGTGATTTTTAGCTCTGAAACTTCAAGACCTCCTATGCTGGCAGTTACATTTTACTAAAGCATACCTCTCAAAATAGAGAAGGGATTAATTAAGTAGACAGAAAGCGAATATTTAACCATCTATTTAGCATTATCATAGGAAAGTAAACTAGTGTTGCTAATCATATGTATCTTTTGGGGTCCCTAAAATATCCTAACTTAATATTGCATTAGAATTTTAGGGGGCTGGGGATGTGGCTCAATCGGTAGCGCGCTCGCCTGGCATGCGTGCAGCATGGATCCTCACACCACATACAAACAAAGATGTTGTGTCTGCTGAAAACTGAAAAATAAATATTGAAATTCTCTCTCTCTTCTCTCTCTCTCTCTCTCCCTCCCTCCCTCCCTCTCTCTCTTTAGAAAAAGAAAAAAAAGAAAGGGCACCCCTCTACATGAGGACTTAGTCCATAGAGGAAGGTACCCCTTTTTTAAAAAAAAAAAAGAATTTTAGGAAAAGGGGTCATTTGGTATTAATTTCCCAGAAAAGACTACCTTGAGCCTTAAGTACATATAACTTCCACTGCTAGCTGCTATTTTAGGAGGAAAAGAGACACTGTTTTATGAGTTTGAGGAAGGAATATGCCATTTAATATACAATAGTAACTCAATAATTTGCTAATTCCCTGTACCAAAGATCTAGTTAAAATAAGCAAGACAGGGCTGGGGCTGTAGCTCAGTGGCTACCTGAGGCACTGGGTTCAGTCCTCAGCACCACTTAAAATAAAGTCATTCTGTCTATCTACAACTACAAAAAAATATTTAAAAAAAAATAAGCAAGACAGGGACTGGGGTTGTGGCTCAGTGGTAGAGTGCTTGCCTAGCATGTGTGAGGCAATGGGTTCAATTCTCAGCACCACATGTAAATAAATAAAATAAAGGTCTATCAACAACTAAAAAAATTTTTTTTAAAAATATGTTTTAGTTGCCAATGGATTTTTAACTTTGTTTATTTATATGTGGTGCTGAGGATCGAACCCAGGCCTCACACATGTTAGGCAAGCGCTCTACCACTGAGCCACAACCCCAGCCCCTAAAAATTTTTTTTTTAAAAAGTAAGACAATAAATATTGTATCAAACACTTTATCATAAACACTATTGAGCTGTTATTTAAAAATGACTTTTAAAATTGTGGTGAAATGAATGATTGACGAATGAACAAATAAAAAATAAATAACATAAAATTGCCATTTTAACCTTTTTAAATATACAATTTGAAATGTTGTATAGCCATTACCACTATTTCTAAAAATTGTCATCACCACAAACAGAAACTCTGCATACATTAAGCAATATTAAATAATTTTGTTAAGAGAAAATCAAGAAGCAAAACTCATAGTTTGTGGACAACTAGTTATAAATTACAATCCAGTGATCTGGTTAAAATAAACAGAAAAATGAACAGTAGAACAAGTGCTTTACTAAAATCTACCTAATTTTGTCAAAGGGAAAAAAAAAAAAAACAACTAAGAAGAAAAACCATACTCTGGAGAATTGACTAAAATGGCAACAAAGGAAGCTAGTAATATAATAGTTAAATTACCTCAGAAAGCTTTTCACAGAATTCTATATTTTTTATATACTTTTGCTTTGCTACTTTTAAAATTTTCTCTGAGGTCATTTTTTCAATGATAATGCTAAATTAAAATATAACGGGTATAAATGGAACATAAAGCCAATTTGAGAAAAAATTAGGGTTAAGAAAAAGAAAGTCTGCTTGAATCCTAATTTTCAGAAAAGCAAGCAGGTTTAGAGAGGAAAAAAGCAACTTTAGGAGACTGGTGAAATGGTAGAATCCGTTTTGGAACCAAGGCAAAATGATTCCACTATTCCCATCACAGCAGCCTTGGTGAGGGGGTGAGAGTTTTGGTATGGCTTTTATCTTTCCTTTTTCTGAACTTCTTTATTGTACTATCAAACAAAAGAGAATGGTCACCTTTCCTTGACCTTTTTTTTCCCCCTCCCTGCAACTTAATAGCTTAAAAATTTATCTACTACCTGCCAGTCTCATTATATTTTAAAATGCTTCCTTCATCCTGTTATACTGTTTTACAGAATTCTAAAAATATATTAACAAGAGGAAGAAACTATATGTAAGAGTACATACTATATGTAACCTTATAGAAATATAAGAAGAAACATAAGATTTCCTTAAAGAATGTGACTATTTGTCTTCATCATAATTCCTGGGTATGCCAAATAAAAACAATAAGACTATTTAAAAAATCATGTTCATAATAATACTCATTGTATCTGGAGACATGCAATATAACTTCTTAAAATATAAACATAATGATTACAAGTTATTTTATTCAATACATACAAAAAATAAAGATAGTAACAAGGGCTGGGGTTGTGGCTCAATGGTAGAGCGCTTGCCTAGCATGGTGAGGCACTGGGTTCAATTTTCAGCATCACATTTAAATAAATAAATAAAGGTCCATCAACAACTAAAAAAAAGATAGTAACGATAAAAAGCTCATTAACTAAAAATTTTCCCTCATGTTTCAAACCATGTTTGAAAACTTAAAAAAAAAAAAAGCAATATTTTGTACATGTATCAGCTTTTAAAATTTCATTTTACTTTATCTCTAATTTACCTCTGCAATCTCTATCCTTCTGGCAAGATCATCAAGAGAAAGACAGCTATCATCAGAAGGCAGATTCTCCTGTAGACTGTAGGATGCTTCCTCAGGAGAAAGATCCTGAAGGAGATCAGAGTCCTCGTCTTGGCTGTCTTCATAGGAAAGAGGATTTTCAGTATCTTTTAAGCATCCTTCCAAAAGGCTGTTCAAATAGTCTTCTGTTTCCTTAGTGACTTGGTCTTCCTTATCTCCCTTTTCCTCAGGGGCCATATACACTTCTGGAAGCAATGTACTTAAGTCAGATATTTTATTATTTTCACAAAGTACATTCTCTGAGCCCTCAGAGTCAGTCTGGCCCTGTGGCAATTTTCCATCACTGTCTGTGAGATCAGGTTGCTGCAGCTCATTTAATTCATTGTTCTCAGGCTGGTCCTCTGGCACCGCCTCAGAAACATCCTGAAGGGGCAACTGGAGTTCTTTCCTTCGTGTCTGTGAATATTTTCCCTTGGAATTCAACACAGGACATGATATATGGTCACAGCCTGATAAGATCAATGGTTCTCTCACTGACTCACCAGAAGGTAACACCTGAGGGTCTTCAGCAATGCCCCCTGTTTTAGCCACATCTGGTCGGTCCTCTGTGGCAGCAGCCTGCAAGCGTCTGTCATTCTCACAGGCATTCTCGGAAGAGTCTGGCTCTGACCTGCTCCAGGCTGTCTCAGAGGGCTGGGTGTGGAGCTCCAGCGTGGCTTCAGTGCTGCAGAGCGGCTCCGTGTGGTCCTTTCCTGCAGTTACTGGAAGGCTTGGGGAATTTGCCTGTCCATCCATCTGATTACAGCTGGGCCTGCTTTCCTGAGGCTCTTCCGTATGTTGGCTTTTTTTACTTGGTTCCATGCCAAGACAAGTATCACTCTCTAAAGAAGAAAACAAATAAGCTGTTTTAAAATTCCAAACAATGCTTTGTATGGAAAGGAAGAGAAAGGATGTATGAATAACATGGAACACAATATTCTAACCTCTCAAATACAAATTCTATCTGTTGCATTATAGTGTTCTTAGAGAAGACATACCCAAAACATTCAGTAAATAACCCTTTACATATTAAAATTAACAGACATTATTCAAAATCATGTTAAGATGAATATTTAGTTATCAATATAATTGAAAAAGTAAAAACCTTACTAACTTAATACCCTTAATAAATGGTATTTTGAAATTGCAACTTCTTAAAGCAGGGCAGCAAAGGGTAGCAATAAAAGAATACCTTATGGGGCTGGGGTTGTAGCACAGTGGTGGAGCACTTGCCTAGCATGTGTGAGGCCCTGGGTTTGATCCTCAGCACCACATAAAAATAAATAAATAAAAATAAAGGTATTGTGTCCAACTACAACTAAAAAATAAATATTTAAGAAAAATAAAGGTATTGTGTCCAACTGCAACTAAAAAATAAATATTAAAAAAATTTTCCTTCATAATATGACTGGAGATGTGGCTCACACCAGTCTAATTCCCAGTACCCAAACAAAAAATACATTAAAAATAGTAAAAAAGAACTAAAGTAAGCTGGGCATGCTAGTGCATGACAATAATTCTAGGGATCTGGAAGGCTGAAGCAGGAGGAACAAGTTTGAGGCCAGCCTTAGCAGTTTATCAAGATGCTTAGCAAGTCAGTAAGACCCTATCTCAGAGTAAAATATAAAAAAGACTGGGAATACAGCTTGTATATACACATGGTATGATATATATACAATGAAATTGTATCATTTTCAGGAAAATGAATGTAACTCATTATGTTAAGTGAAATAAGTCAAACAGAAGGTCAAGGGTCACATATTTTCTCACATATGCTGAAGCTAAAGAGGAAAAGGAAAAAAAAAAAGGTGGTTGTGGGGGTTGGATCTCATGAAAATCAAAGGAAGATCAGTAGGGGAAAGGGACCAAGGAGCAGTTGGTTGAGATGGAGGTGGGAAGTGTTAGGGAGTGATACTGGCCAAATTATATTGTTATGCTATATGCATGCACAAACATGAAACAATAAATCCCACTATTATGTACAACTACAATGTACCAATAAAAATGTAAAAAAAAATGTTTTTCTTTCAGAGCTGGGTTGTGGCTCAGTGGTAGAGCGCTTGCCTAGCATGTGTGAGGCACTGGATTTAATTCTCAGCACTGCATATAAATAAATGAAAAAAATAAAGGCTCGCCAGTATCTTAAAAATATTTAAAAAAATATTTTTCTTACAAGATAGATAAAATAAGAATTTTATTCTGTTTGCTTTTTCGTTTAATGGGTACTGTATAACCAACTAACAACTGAGGCCACTACCATACCAAAGAAAAGGGAATTCCTAAATGCTATATTAAGATTTCAGGGGCTGGGGTGTGGCTCAGCGGAAGAACGCTCATCTAGCACATGGGAGGCCCGGGTTCGATCCTCAGCACCACATAAAAATAAAATAAAGGTATTGTGTCCACCTACAACTAAAAAAATACATTAAAAAAAACACAAGGCAGACAGACCTCCACATCAGAGAAATAGGGTGTGCTACCCCCAGCTGAGGTCAGTTATTTTTGGGACAAAACAGCAGATCAGCTGGTCCTTCTGGATTCACCATGCTTCCCTATAACAGAACAACCTGATTCAGCCCTAAGCACTAATCTAGGTAGCTCCAGCTGCAGTACCCTCTGCTCCTAGTCCCGGCAGTTGGATAGCAGAGAAGAGCTTTGAATAAAATGAGATTTAGGTGTTCTAATGAAGTTTGGAGTTGAATAGAACTAAGTCCTCAGGAATCAAAATAAGACTATTTAACGGTTAGTGTGTGGTGGCACACCTCTAATCCCAGAAACTCCGGAGGCTGAGGCAGGAGGATTGCAAGTTCAAGGTTAGCTTCAGCAATTTAATGAGACCCTCAGCAATTTAGCAAGAACTTATCTCAAAATAAAAAAAATAAAAAGGACTGGAGATGTGGCTCACACCAGTCTAATTCCCAGTACCCAAACAAAAAATACATTAAAAATAATAAAAAAGAACTAAAGTAAGCTGGGCGTGCTAGTGCATGACAGTAATTCTAGGAATCTGGAAGGCTGAAGCAGGAGGAACAAGTCTGAGGCCAGCCTTAGCAGTTTATCAAGATGCTCAGCAACTCAGTAAGACTTTATCTCAGAGTAAAATATAAAAAAGACTGGGAATGTATCTTGTATATCACCCAAATCAATCCACATACCAAAAGACAAAACTAAAACCAACCACCCTCCAAAAAACCCCCCAAACACTCCCCAAAACCAAAAAAGGACAAAACCATAAGTGACTGAAAAGTTACTGAGTCAGTCTAAGAAGTCATGCTGAGTGGGAAGTGAGTTTACCAACTACCATGACTGGACAAAATACAACTATTTTAAGTACCGTATCTAGTGAACTGAAATATCACTTAAATGGTAACAAATACTATCTATAGGTCCAATGTATTTACAAACTAATGAGAAAACAATTATTCCATCTTTAGAAATACAAAACATCACATACGCACACAACACACACACACACACACACACACACACACACACACACACACACTGATGCAAAAGGCAAGAATTCCACACTACATTTGAAGAGTCATCCCCATTGCTGACATTTCTCTTAAAAACACATTGTTTTATCAGGCTGGGGCAAGACATCCTCCTCCAGGACTTAGTCCCCACCCCTTCAAAAATGGTTGTTAATAGGATATCTGAATCATTGAAGCCTTTGATAATCCCTAATTCCTGCAGTTTACTCATGCTGTGGGAAAAAAACAAAAAACAAAACAAAACAAAAACCATGCTGTGCTCAATTAGAAACCAGAAGTCCCAGGTTCTAGCTGAGAAGCAAAGCACCCAGCTGTTGTCTTTAAACTTGGTACATCAGTTTCTCCATCCACATGCAGCCGTGCAAAGGCCAAGCTAGTGCTGGGCAGCAACCAGTGCAGAGTCTCAGATTCTAAAGAGCTGTAACAGCACTCTTCCTAATGTGTAAGATATGGAGACACGTCCACGTTCAAACTAGGTGGCTATTTGGGGATTCTCCCCGCCCTTTTAAGACGGTTATAAAGGTTATTTTACTATGGTTTCTTATTCAAAAATGTAGAAAACAGACAGAAAGAACAGAGTATAGTAGGGGTGACTCAAGACATTATCTCCCCCTTGTCTCTTTAAGGGAAAAGAGGATAGAGATTTAAAAAAAATTAAAAAGTACTTTAAAAGAAGACATGGCTACTTGATAGTAGCATCTTATATCTTCAGGGTCACTCACCCAAAACAAACCCCTCAAACCACCTTATACCTCCTTTTCAATATGAGGACTTTCAGGCCCAAGAACATAAACCTTGGGATATACACTAGTAGTGAAATCAGATGCCAGGGGGAAAATCACCCTAAAACTTATTTATTTTTTATTTTCTAAAGTTTATTTAGAAAAAAGTTTCTAAAAATCTTTTGACAAAAGGCATAGGTTGATATAAAATATATCATAAATGTTTTAGAAGTATATATATATATACAAATTATATGTTAGTGTGTGTAACAGTGTATAAAACACAGGAGAGACAAGGATACATTGCTATAAATAAATTATCAAAACACAAAACTATTAACTATCTAGATTTATAGAAAGATCTCTGGTAAAGTCCATTCGGTGCTTGTTTTTTAAACAGAAAAGGACATCTAAATACACCAAAAACAATTCCATTTCAGAGCACTTTTGTACAATCTTTTAATATTCTGTTAGATACATAAAACCGCCTGCTGAAAACATGAAAATACTTTCATGTTTTTACAAGAATTTATATTTTATATTATCTACTACTGGGTAACTAAAAATGGAATTACATCATAAAAATTTTGCTTTGGTATTTTTTTCTACAAGAGGTGTAGACACAAAAATGTTCAGATATAACACTGAACAAAATATTAAAGGAAATGGGTATCTTTTACATTCCTCCCTAACTTAATTTAAAAACATACCTGACTCTTTGGCTGTAGCTCCTCTTTCCTTTGGATCTTCAGACACTATTAACTGTGTAAAGCATTGCCTTCCCAGGGACTTTTCTATAGCTGCTATCTAAAAATTTTAAAACATCAACCAAATAAAACACAAAAAAACATTTTTGGAAACTGTTGCATTAAATTAGAAACCTGAAATAACTTGAGAAATGTTTCTTTATTTTCTAAAACAGTCCATACAATAGACATGTGACAATATTTTCCCCATAAATATTTTCAAAAGAAACAAACTTACCTTGTGTTTGGATAAAAGAGGACTGTAGAAAAGAGAAAGAAAAAATTTTTTAAAGTGCAGCATGCTTCCAAACAAATGTCACTGAAATGGTTATAAAAAAATACAGCTTCTCTGGATTCTAATATTAGCACAGAACATTTCCATAGCTGAAACATTACCACAGGGTTACATAGTTCAAAGTGCAGCTATATCATGTGTTAAACTCCTTAGGTAGCCAATTATTATTGAAAACCCCCAATGAAGCTATAAATGCTAAAATCCAGAAGTAAAACAGAGTGTTAACCTTTTGCTAATAAGGTACTTAAAGACAATTTCACACACATTTTTAAAATCTCAGTTTATGTCATAATCTAAAATAGATTATGGCAAAAAATGATTTGTTAAAATTACCCATGGAAACAGATTACCAGAAAAGTAACTTTTTAATATTAAATTTTAGGTAATACCCAACATAATGGGATATGAGTATATCTAGCAAAGGCATGAACAAAAATGCATAGCCCCTTTATAATTCATAATGTTCAAAAACCAGGAGCAACTCACAGGTCTAGGAACAACACAATGAACAAGCTATTGCAAAGTCATAGAGTGAATCTGCACACCAGTAAGCACAGTAAACTTCCATTACATGCAACCACGTAATGCGACACAATGCTGGATACAGCAATCCTTATTCTGAGCAATATCATTGATATGAAATTACAGAGTAGGCAAACAGTAGAACTCAGATAGTGGTGACCATGGGGGGAAGGTGAGTATGGACTTGGTACTCGCATGATGGAGCCTTCTGAGAGGTGGTATGTTCTGAATCTTGGATCTTTCTCTGGAGTGGTACTCATGTAGACATACATGTATGTGGAAAAAAACTTATCAAGCTTGTATGCTTAACAATCTATAACTTGAGAATATTCTTTTTTTTTTTTCTTTTAAATTTTTTATTGTGGGTTGTTCAAAACATTACAAATTGAGAATATTCTTTAATATTAAAATTATGAGTAATAATTTGGGGCAATTATCTAAAGATATCACACTCATATTATGCTCAAAATATTTGTTTATTAAATACTTAAAACTTTTGTAACATGATAAGAAGTTATTAGTTCCATAGAAAGGGCAGTACTTAGAGTATTTGGAGGTTTTCTTTTCTTCTTTCTTCTTACTGGGGATTGAACCCAAGGGACACTCTACTATTGAACTACACCCCCATCCCTTTTTATTTTGAGACAAGGTCTCACTAAGTTGCCCAGGCTGGTATTGAACTCACAATCCTTCTGTCTCAGCTTCCCAAATTGCTGGTATTAGAGGTATGTGCCACTGTGTCTGGCATATATTATTTTGAAGTTCAAAAAAATTTTTTTAAAAGATTCCGTGATTATTAAATGTTACAAGGTTGAAAGTTAACTTATTTTAATTTGCTAAGAAACTAGGTTATAACTCAGAATCCTTGAAAATACTGTTTTAAACATAAGAGAATGGTTATTGTGAGAGATGAATGAATCTAGAATCATTCTTCAAAGGCCATCTCCAAAAACAATAAGGTCCCACAGCAAGTTATCTATCTTCTGCATGAACAAAAGCAACAATTACTTAGGAATGTTTCATTATTAATAAATAGAGCTTTTGTTTACTCTTTGTGAGTCTGAGAGATAAAGGAGAAAAAGTTATTAACAGAACAGAAAGCCTTTCACTTTCATATTGAGGACTCAAGTCCTGAGCCTCAGAAGGCTGCAATGAACACTATCATGCCCCCTCATGTTCAGAACCTGAGTCTTCAAGTAATGAATTTAAAAAGCGGGGGTGGGAGTGGGGGGGTAAAATTAATAAAGAAGTCCTAATGTAGAATTAATGTAGGATTGCCTAATCTCTTACACAAAAAGATGTCAAAATTAGATGTTATATTTTAAAATTACTAATTATAAGAATCTTTTGAGCCTATGTAAAATGACTGTTCACCAAGGTCAATGTAAAAAACGGTAAAAGCTGAGAAAGAAACCTAAAATTTTATTATACCCATCTTAATTTCTGTAGTTGAAAATATCAACAAAACAAAGGCCCTTGTATTTCAATACTTCATACAATGCTTCTTCGACATTCTACTGTAACTCATTGCAACTAAATTCTGACATACTTACTCTTGATGTGTTGTGCAAAATTTAGCAAGCCGTTCAAAGTCTTCACCATTAAATCCTTTTTCTGAATTCCTTAGTGGTGTAACTGTATGTGGTTGTACAGTTTTCCATTTTGTTTCTAAATTTAAAATATTTGTAAGTCACTGGCTCTTAAAAAAATATTTTGGAGGAAAAAAATGTTAACTGAACCACTGATAAAAATTAATATGCAAAATTATCTTCTCAAACACCAAAAAGTTAACAGAAATAGCTAAGTTATTATTTTGAAGTATAAGTAAATACCATCCCAGAGACTGAATTAGCCAATAGGGCATGCAATATGTTCAGAAGACATACAAATAGCTGCAAGTGTTCTTTTCTTGGCACTTAGTACAAAGAGCAAAATACAAAGAAAACAATTTTCTCACAGTGAAATAGACATGATAAAAATGCTACATTTTTTGTAAAATCTTTCCTTTTTGTCCCCCCCTCCCCCGGCCCTCATGATGCTGAGGATTAAACTCAGGGCCTGGTGCATGATGGGCAAACATTCTATTGAGCTATATCCCCAGTTCCATATTTTGCAATATTAATATGATTGGAAATTTCTGACTTATAAAACCAGGTTAAATGTGTTAACTTTCTTTTCTTGTTTTTCCCCTGGGGATTGAACCCAGGGGAACTTTACCATTGAGCTACATCCCCATCCCTTTTTATTTTTTTGAGACAGGATCTTGCTAAAATTACTTAGGGCCTTATTAAATTCCTGAGGCTGGCCTTGAACTTGCAATTTTCCTGCTTCAGCCTCCTGAGTTGTTGGAATTACAGGTATGTACCACTGCACCCGGCAAATAACAAATTTGTTAGATTAGAGATAGTTTCACATTCTGTATTAGTCTATACTCACCCCACTGTTCCTGAATGGCAGAAAGATTTGCAAGCAATTGCTCATGATATAATCGTTCAAGCTGAATGAATTTCATTGCTTTCTCATCTGAATTGAAAATTTGAGGAAAACAGAAATCCAGACTATTTACATTAAACCCTATATTTGAAAAACAATGTCTTAAACAAGGTGAGAGAGAGAGAGAGAGAGAGAGAACTCTAGACATTCTTAAATTTAAACATATCTAAAGTAATGATTCTTGGTTTTGAAGTAGATAAATTTTATTCTAGTATATTATGAAGTAGCTACATGGATTCCATATTATCAACAAACAGCAGGAATTAAAAGATTTTCATGCTCAAAGAGTGCCTGCTTGCTAACATACTTCTAGCAGAGTCAATAGAACCCACATGGAATCTGGGAGACTATTTGTTTTCCTTTTTGAAATTTTTCTCCTGAAATTACTTTCTGTCAAGCAACTATGTGACCCGAGACATAAGTGTTTGTTTCTGGTTTCAGCTAACCTTCATCCTTGACTTATTTCCCACTGAATGCTTTTCTCTTATAAGATCAAAAGACCACATGTCCAGACAATGGTGAGCAAAAATTATATGGATCTTTTCTAAAAATTTTAATTACCACAGTGATTTTCAAAAGTGTCATGTGATTCCAGTTTTATGTAGATCTTATTACAAACTTTTGCCTTCCCATCTGTATCACAAATATGTGCGTCTTCTGTGGTCAAGATACATTGTCCAATTTTCTACCTCCCTCTGGGCAGTGTTCTAAATGTTGACCCAGAAAAAAGAAAGAGAAAAATTCACAGTTTAGCTTTGCGTCCTTTCCATAAACACTCAGAGGTTCAGTTCTCCCTCTCATTTGTTGTCTTAAAGATATCCCTGGGATCCTAAAATAGGCCCAGGAGAAATGGGAACAATTTGTTCTTTCCTCTGCCATGTCTTAAATATACCAGTGTTTCTCAAACTTTATTGAACATAAAAATTATCTGAAAAATTTGTTAAAATACTGATTCATGGGCTAAGGTTGTGGCTCAGTGGTAGAGTGCTTGCCTGCCATGTGTGAGGTACTGGGTTTGAGTCTCAGCGCCACATATAAATAAATAAATAAAATAAAGGTCCATTGACAACTGAAAAAAAAAAAAAAGAGGTGTGGTTGTGGCTCAGCAGTAGAGCGCTCGCCTAGCAAGGGCAAGGCCCTGGGTTTGATCCTCAGTGCCACATAAAATAAATAAAATAAAGGCATTGTGTCCAACTACAACTAAAAAATAAATATTTAAAAAAAATATTGATTCATGGGTCTGATCCCTCAGAAGCTCTGATTCTGAGGCCCATGAACTTGCATTTCTAGGAGCTTCCCAGGGCTGCTGATACTACTCTATATTGCTCTATATCAGATATTCATTCTTTGTTTAAGAAGAAGGGGTGGGGTGCAAGGAAAGGGAATGAATGCACACGTGTGAGTTCCCTCTTCATTTCACTAGAGTTCCAACATATTTAGGAAGCAAACTGTCATTGTTTGAAGTACCTCAGTTAATTTGACAGGGTTTAGGACAATAACTGATTATCCTCAATCTGGTCAGAAAGGTGAAAGTCAATAAGGTTAGAAAGAAAAGTAAACTGTCTAGACAGTGTACACTAGGCCATCCCTTCAAAAGAAAAGCAATTTTCATTCTGTTTATTACTAGTGAAGAACTATTCTTTCCTTTGCAGCTATATACAGTTATGTACCACATAACAATGTTTTGGTCAACAATGACCTAACAACACAGTAGCCGTCTTAGTATGACATTTGCAATGACAAAATCACCTAATGATGCATTTCTCAGGACATATCCCCACTGTCAAGTAACACATGACTCTAGCTGTAATAAGATAGTCATGAGATAATGTGTAATATATCTGACATGCTCCATCATATAAATATCACTTGACTTTTATGTTTGTTTAATTTCAAAGAAAGAAAATCCAAAAGATTTTTACATCTTATTTTCAGCAAAATGTCCTTTTCCTCCTTCTTGAATATAAATATTTAATTTTGGTAAAACTAGGGTTTATTCATGGAAGGTCAACTTTGGGTGGTTTTAAAAGTTTTCTGGAGTGACAGATATTTTCAGAACCTTGCTTTCTGAAGTAGTTATGTGGGTACTAAAATTGTCAAAATCCACTAAAACCATATGATTTATACTTTTTATTATGTAGACCCCCATTTTAAAAATAAGGGTTTGGTGAGTTTCTATAAGGGTTTGGTGAGTTTCTTCCAGTAATTAAGAAAGGATACAGTCCTCTTCCTGGAAATAGGACTCAGCTATCTGTTAAAAACAAGCAAATGAAAAAGAAAGCCAGAGGAAATTAAATTACTATTTGGGTTTAATGACAAATTTGGAAGAAATAAAAATTTTGAAACTCTAAATGTTTCTAATATGAAAGTAAGAAGACTCTTAATTAACTGGTTCAGAAGAGCTTTGCAGGCACAGGAAACAATTCTAAAGTCTGACACATTTCAAGCTGAGCAAACACAGGCATTCTCCAGTCTTTACATAAACACATTCTATTGTATTTAGAGTCATAGCAATCTTCTTTCATGAGAAAAACGTTACAGAAGCTTAAAAAGGCATAACATGAATAAAAAGATCATTCTATTTATTGTGAATTAAAAAGCAAACATGCCACATCATGTGAGGCCTTTACATCCATTCATTTCATTTTTATTTTACCAACTATCAGCTGAAGACCTCATGGACACTAACTTTTTGATTCTGTTTTGATATTAAACAAAAGGCCAGGCCAAGTGCTCACAATTGAATAATGGTGTTTGGAATTATGTACACAGTGCTGCACATTGTACAGAACGCTAGTCAGAGTTCAGAGCCATGTGTGTTGGCAATTAACTATGATCCCAGCTACAAGAATGCTCTCCTACAAACCTAAGATACCATTATTCACTTGTAGAAATCATACTTTGACACAATAAGATTATTTAGGATATTTCCTATACTCAAATTTCTTCCAGGTTGCTTCAAAAACAGATGCACTAAAATGGAGTAAACACATTCTAGCATCAGTGTTATAAAAACATGCTTTGTGATGGAGCCTTGTTTTCCCCCTTTGTGAATAGATGATGATCATACTTAATGCTCCAGGTTGTTTGGAGGATAAAACAACATGAACTGTGAATACCCTTTGCAAACTCAACCTACTGAGCAAACACTACAGAGGCTGAAAGATTAGAAGGCTGCTTTGGTGCTGGAGTTCCTCAACAAAGACAAGTCAGTAATGGTTTAGGGGCCAAACAGCAGTACATGTTTTCTCAAAGGCCTGCCTCAAGTTCAAAAAGGAGGAAATAGAAATTTCTAAAAATATACATTTTCCTACCTTGGGTTTATTTTTTTTTAAGATTTTACTATTTAATTTTGTCTCACATAAGTTAAAATGATATATAAGTAAATGTAAAAAGTAGAACTTTTTCCATTCCCACATATCAATTATTTTAAGTGGAAAAAAAAATGCAGTTTTATTTTTCCTGAATGGGCTTTTATGTAAAAAGGATTTCCACTCACTGGACAGTGAGTGGAAAGGCTGCCTATTTTCCAGGCTGTCCATCTTCCAATTTACCTTCCTAGTCATCAGAAGAATTATGTTTCTAAAGTTCAAACTGAATTTCAGGGAGCTAGGGCTGTAGCTTAGTGGTACAGCACTTGTCTATCATGCACAAGGCCCTGTGTTTGATCCTTAACACCACAAAACAAAAACAAAAACTATAAAAACAAAATTGGTCCTGAAATTTTCATTATTAAAAAAACGCCCAGCCCTTGGAGCTGGGGTTGTGGTTCAATGGTAGAGGACTTGCCTCGCATGTGTGAGGCTCTGGGTTCGATCCTCAGCACCACATAAAAATAAAGTAAACAAAATGAAGATATTATGTCCATTTACAAGTAAAAAAAAAATTAAGAAAAAACATATCTATTAAACAACAACAACAACAACGCCCAGCCTCTCAAACTAAGGCCTTATGGTCCCCAGCTATCAAGTCTCACCTGTCTCTTTTCCCACCTTAATCTCCAGCATTGTCCCAGCTGTGTCTTCCACACGCTGATGTCTCTTTTGGAAGCAGCTCACTGTGTCATCTGGTGAGCACCTAATCATCCTGAACAACCCAGCCCAAGGACCACCTTCTTTTCCCTAGTGCTTACAGGACAAAGTTAATCGCCCATTTTGTGCTGCTAAACCTTGACCATATGTCTATTTCGACACTTAATACAGAATTCTACATTTAGGTATCTTTGTAACTTTCTCCTATTCTCCACAGCTCTTTAAAAAAATTTTTTTAAAGACAGATACAACATTTTTAAACCTTTATTTATCCATGTTTGTGTGGTGCCAAGGATCAAACCCAATGCCTTGCACATGATAGGCAAGTGCTCTACTACTGAGCCACAACCCCAGCTTCCACAGCTCTCTTAAGGACATTCCCTGATAATGATCTTCCCTCCCCCACCCTGTGTCTAGCATAATTTTGGCATCTAATCAGTGTTTACTAAGCTGTTGTCACACTGATTCCTATTTGTATACAGCTTAATCACTGAATAAAAGGTGTTAACCATTATCCAAATGATAAGATTATTCAAGAGCAAAGTGTGGTCACTAGTTAGTAATATGCCAATCCACCAGCCACTAATCCAGCCACTGGTCATCTTCATCTGGATTCAACAGCCCTAGGTGGGTCAGAAGCAATTACAGAACACTGGATTTTAGATGATTACAAATATTGGTATCAGAATTTAAGTGAAGCTGAAAGTGAAGGGTTTAATGTGGTACCTGATGAAGGCAAAGAGGAAGTGCTCTTGAATCCAACTGCTCAACTTTGCCTCGTATTAGTGAAAACAGAGATTGCAGAACTAGATTTGGAGCTTCTGGTTGGTCATTAGCATTTACTTCAGTAGCCTCTTCATCACCAACAGGATGTGTGGCTGCACTTAATATCTTTTTTTCCATCAAAGGTGTAGTATCTCCTGAAAAAAAGTGGATCATTTTAAAATAATTATGCCTATTAATCACAAAACTCTCAAATAAAACTGATATAGGAAAAAAAAAAACAGAAACCACAAGTTATTGGCCTTATTAAATTAAGATTGTGGCACTTATTGCCACTATTAGCATAAATGTAAACAATTTTTGCAGAAGTATAATTAAGGGTATTACCAAAAAAGGAAGCCAAAGAAAAACATGCAAGTTAAAACCTGACTCCAAACTTGATTCTCCCAAAGGCAAATTATATTAGTTATCATTAGACTCAAGGCTTGCAGAAAATAAAACAGAACTAAACAGGAAGGTAAATGAGTTATCCTATGACATGGCTAAAGATGTTGAATATTTTCTTTTTAAACTCCAGAACTGTGTCCAGAGTCCAGGAGAGTAGTGGGAATTCAGATGCCAGAGCCAAGAGCCAATAACATACTTTTCCGGATAAAAAAAAGGGCTAAACAACATAAACCTTTGGGGAAAAAAAATCACTAAATGCTTGACCCACAGCTCCTGAAATATGCAAAAATTTTTAAAAATAATCAATTATAACTTCACCCATGACCAAAATCTCAGTATCAGTTCCAATATTCATGTTCAAATTAAAAAGTTCATCTGCCTGTGTATCTCCTGCTAGTTTGTATCAGAAAGGATCTTTCTCAGTAATATGGCCTGTATATACCACATCCAGGCTGCCCTCCCTTGACAGAGTGCCTAGAAGCCAGCTGGCCTGCTTCTGCCCTCCAAATAAACCCAGTATTTGCCTTCCAAATAAACTCAGACTGGTCCATTCTTCAATTTCCTAGTAAAATATTCTGTGCTTTCCGAAGCAATTACGGATCCCATCAATGCGTATTCATGTTCTACCCCAACAAGCTCTGTATCCTTCCATATAACATGAGTTTGAAACCAGTTAATTTCCTTCTGAATTCTGTAAATGGTATTATATTATACGGGACTGCATTATAGTAATTGGTGTGAAATCTTGTCTTTATTGGATCATAACTCATGTAGTTTGCAGGGGTTAATTTATAAGTGATGCCATTCCAATTACATTCAAGGCAAGTGTCTTTCAGCACTAAAATTCCAAGTTATCACTATAGTGATAACTTATATTTTGGAGAATTCTACAAACTTTGTCAGTTGATCTTTAGATATACAAGGCCAGTGATGGCTTCCCATTTTGTAGAGACAGTATTTAAAAACATAAGTGATTCTTTGATTTTTCCAATTTTCTAACCACATGGTAGTGGGACCAAAAGAATATCAATGTGGTACTTGACATGGTGGCACATGCCTGTACCTGTAACTTGGGAGATTGAGACAGGAGAATATCAAGTTCAATGCCAGCCTCAGCAACTTAATGAGACCCTGTCTGAAAAAATAAAAGTGGTTAGAGACATGGCTCAGTGGTTAAGTGCTGTGAGTTCAATTCCTGGTACAAAGAAGCTTTCTGTAGATAACTGCAAAGAAACGAGGAGAACGGTGTTTTCTTCCACTCTTCCCAGCCACGGCACTATGCCCAACTATGCTTAAGACATTCAACCTCATAATGACTGTGAGAAAACCAGCTTCTCATACACTGTTCTTTTGATTAAATTTGCTCCATATGGTTATCAAGATATTATTCTATGCTTCTTATTTGTTAAAAAAAAATGCTGAGGCTGAGGTTGTGGTTCAGTGGTAGAGTGCTCATCTAGCATGTGTGAGGCCCTGGTTTGATTCTCAGCACCAAATAAAAATAAAGATATTGTGTCCAACTACAACTAAAAACTAAATATTTTTTTTAAAAAATGGCTGAAATTTTACTTGTAAAAAAATGGCTCATTTTCACTAACAGGGAATTAAATAAAGTCCCTTAAGTCAATTATCAAAAATGAAAGGACCCTCAAATGTAAATAAAAAGGAAATGATGATTTCTTTTTCTAAAGGAGGCAGAAAAATGGTTCTGAATTGTGATTATCTCAGATTCATGATGGTCAAGTTTCCTGAATTACTTCAATAAGCAATGTTACTGGTATATACACGTTATAAACAAGCCATATATCATTATATAGAAGTATGTAAGCTTGGCATAGTGATGCACTTCTATAAACTCAGTGACTGGGGAGGCTGATGCAGGAGGACTGCAAATTCGAGAGCAACCTCAGCAACTTAGCAAGACCCTCAGAAGCTTATCGAGTCCCTGTCACAAAACAAAACAACACAAATGACTGGGAATGCAGCTCAGTGTTAAAGCATCCTTGGGTGTACTAACATAAATAAACAGGTAGTCAAAGACATTTGAATTGAAAGATGACTTTTAATTATAAAATACAACCAAGATAAGTCCCAAAAGTCTACAGGAGTCCAGGATTCTAAGAGCAACAGAAAGCTGAAATGGGTGATTATAAAGAAGATGCCTAGTGTGGGAAGGGAAAGGAAAATATGACCTTATCTAGACCCAAGATAGATCAAAAGGTCAGCAAAAGTCACCAGACTAATACCACAAAAGGATTATCTTCCAGGGCTTAAAGATCATGAGCTTCAGAGATAAATGAACTACACCACCACCTTACCCCTTGAGATAATGTTTTTTGCTGGGACAGAGTATGTAATATAAATCACAGGGCACTGGAGCAGGGTTTAGGGACTTGAGTTCTGCCATTATTTTTCCAAGTGACCTTGGATCATTTTTCTTTTTTTTTTTTTATATCAGAGATTGAACCCAGGGGTGCTTAACCACTGAACCACATCCCCAGCCCTTTTTGTATTTTATTTAAACAGAGGGTTTTGTGAGTTGCTTAGGGGCCCACTAAGTTGCTTAAGCTGGCTTTGAACTTTCGATCCTCCTGTCTCAGCCTCCAGAGCCACTGAGCCTGGTGGATATATCACTCTTCCTAGCTAAAGTTTCATTATCTAAAATAAAGGGACTGGCCACTTGATCTCTTAAGTCGTTCCTAGATCTGACTGTCTAAAACACTCAAAATACCCATAGAGATTTTGGTAATTAAGAAAATAAGGGAGGGGGCTGGGTTGTGGCTCAGCAGGAGCGCACTTGTCTGGCATGTGTGTGGCACTGGGTTCGATCCTCAGTACCACATATAAATAAATAAAAGGTATTGTGTCCATCTACAACTAAAAAAATATTTAAAAGAAAAAAAGAAATATAAGGGGCTAGGATATAGAGCTTGTACAGTATGTGAAGCCCTAGGTTCTCTATCTAACACAGAAATAATGCAGGGAGGAGAGGGAAAGCAAGGGGGAAAAAAAAGGAAAACTTAGAAAATAAAGAAATACAGACTATCCTTATGAACAAGATTGAGTAATTATTTAAGAAAACTAAAAGGTAAGGTTTCCCCCCTAATAAAAATGTCTTGAAGTTCTCCTACTAATAAATAGGTGCGCGCACGCGCGCGCACACACACACACACACACACACACACCACTGTTCTTCCTCTTTTGCCTAGATTGTTTTTTTAAAAAGTTATTTTATATTTTGGGAACTGGGGATTGAACTGGGCACTCAAGCACGAAGCTGTATCCCTAGCCATATTTTATTAAAAATATTTTTCATTATAGATGGATACATCACCTTTATTTATTTATTTATTTAGTACTGAGGATTGAACCCAGTGCCTTACACATATTAGGCAAGTGCTCTACCACTGAGCTACAACCCCAGCCCTCTCCAGCCCTATTTTGTATTTCACTTAGAGACAGGGTCTCACTGAGTTGCTTAGCACCTTGCTGTTGATAAAGCTGGCTTTGAACTGGAGAACCTCCTGCCTCAGCCTCCTAAACCACTGGGATTATAGGCGCATCAGGTGTGCACCATGGTGCCCGAATTTTGCCTAGATTGTTAACTGCATAAAAAGTAGCACATTCGATTTTTAAGGCAAGAAAATAAATCAAATTTTGTTGCAAAAAGAGTTCCACACTGGGTGTGGTGGTATAGGCCTATTAATCCCATCCCAGCAACTCAGCAGACTGGGGAGGAAGGATGGAGACCCTGTCTCAAAATTTAAAAAATATAAAAAGGACCGGGGAATGTAACTTGGTGGTACAGCGTTCTAGTACCGGGAGGAGGGCAGGGGAAGAATTCCATAACATTCCATACTAAAGAGTAGATTTTTATTTCTAGCTGTGCCAAACTTTGAGGAATAGAATTCTATTGTGGTTTAAATAATCGCATAAGTTGCCATTAGTGCTATTAAACATCAAGGACACATTTTACCTTAGGTAAACATAAAATAAACATTTAGCCATATTCTAGTTTTATGGAATTGTAAACTATTAAAAATATGGCCTTATTAGTTTTATGGTAAAGAATTCATATTAGAAAACTACCTATTGCTCGCTCAAGATTTAGAAAAAGAATGATATGAAAATCAGAGCAGCAAGCTTCCACTGCTTATTTTATGCACCGTTACCAAGTTACATAATCTCTTTGATCCCCTGATTTCTTTCTCTGTAACATGGGAAAAATAACATCTGCCTTAAAGATTATTGTAAGGATTAAAAGAGACAGTGTGTACAAGAAGCAGGTGTGCTCCCAATCCTCAGCCTAAAAAGAGGCTTCACTGTCACTTGAGTGAAAAAGGTCACAGGATTGTTGAAACACTTCTGAAATAGTCCATTTTTTTTAAAATTAGAAGAAAAACATTCAGAGGCAAGGATAAATGAAACTAATAAAGCTTATACTCCTAAAGTCACAGAATATAATAATAACACTATAACTATGTTGGATTATTAAAATGCTTAGTTTGTTTCCACCAATACTATTGTTTGAACATGATTGAACTTGTTTTGTTTTCTTTCTATACAGTAACATAGAGTATACAGTCTTTTCAGGTTGGCTTCTTAGTAATATGCATTAAAGTTTCCTCCATGTCTTTTCAAAAGCTCATTTCTTTTTAGCACTGAATAATATTCCAGGAACTTGTTTTTAGTAAGGTCAATGAGAAAGAAAATAAACACCAGTATAATCCTGAGCACTTACCCAGGTTAACATATAGTGAACTGGCACTTTTATGATGTACTAAAAGATTTAAAAATAATATTAATAAAGCATTCACAATGCAACATGGAAGTTTGAGTATTTTTCCATGTGAATTTTGAAATGATTTTGATGTTCTTTTTTGATTAGTTCTAATCAGTTATACATGACCACAGAAAGCTCTTCAATTCATTGTACACAAATGGAGCAGAATTTTTCACTTTTCTGGTTGTACATCAAGTAGAGCCACACCATTCATGCAATCATACATGAACCTAGGGTAATGATGTCTGTCTCATTCCACCATCTTTCATACTCCCTTGCTCCCTCCCGCCCCCTTTGCCCTATCCAAAGTTCCTCCAATCCTCCCATGTCCCCCTGATGTTCTATTCTTGATGCAACTTGAATCTTACAAAAGTTTTGCTCAAAAAAAAAAAAATGAATTTAAAACAAACTATAACTGTATTTCATGAATAAGTGTTAAAATTTCTTCTAATATATAAAAGGTTTTCTCAACTTGGGATGCCAAGGCAGGAGAATCCTAAATTTGAGGCCACCTTAGAATTTATCTAGGCTCTGTCTCAAAAAATAAAAAGGTGTAGGGATGTAATTCAGTGATAAAACAACCTTGGATTCAGTCCCCAATTCCTAAATAAATAAATAGAAGATTTTTCTTGTAGATATATTAAGAAAGAAAACCAAATCAAAACATGAACTGCTATATGTAAAATCTCATCCAGTATAAATGAAGCTTTCTGTTGCCACATATAGCTGGACATAAACAAAAATATTGCATTTATCGTCACCTGTGAAAACCACACAAGTTATAGTTAAAATTACTCATTAAGAAATATGGATACGAAAAATTGTGCTCTGTATGTGTAATAAGAATTGTAATGCATTCCACAGTTGTTGTGTATTTAAAAAAATAATAAAATCAATAAAAAAATTAAAAAATATGGTGATGCTATTTATAAGTATTTATACATAATAACAAACAAATTTATAGGACCTAATTAAATTTAGTTTCATACCTGTCAACTTCATCAAGCTCTAAAATGGATGCAGCTTACATGTACCTATTAAGGTTCTATTTATTTTTTAAAAAATTTGTAAAAACCTTGGGAGAGAGATTGGAGGAATTACCTTGACTGAGATATTTTATTAAATTTGTCATACCATCTGAATTCTGTATCAGTTCTGATACATAACTGAATTCATCCCTGATGTGGTCAAGAGGCATTTTGTGGAAAAATATCAGAGTATTCTTTAATGACCTTTATCTTGAAACACTAAGAATATACCCTGATGTTCCTCCTCCTTTTAATAATTTAGCACTGATTTGCTCTCTGTCACTAAAGGACACCCCATTTCTCTTCATGATAGGGAGAGTGATGTGACCAGATGACTGAAAGGCAAAAATCTCATAGCTGGTATTTTAGGCAATCAAGAGAATGAAAAATTATCACAGATAAAATAGGGATTTGAAAGATATCACATAGATGACATCAGGCCTAGGTTAAGACAGTGGTAATAATTATACTTATGATGGGGAATGCTGACAACATAAGCTAAGCTGATGGGGATGTTTGGGGACAGGAACAGGGTTATATAAGGAACTAAAACATTTTGAATTCTGTACACTACAACTCTGCATAAGCACACCATTCTAGAAGTAGGATTTACGGGGGAAAATATGCCTTTGTTCATGCCCTCTGCTTTGACTGTCAGGCTTTTAGAGAGCAAGTGACTGAGTCACCATTATGACCTCAGGATGTAACACAGTGCTTGACCCACAGCATGTTTTGGAGAAAAAACCTGCTGCCAGGCATCATGAAGTACATGTACAACAAACCACGTACACCATATCATCTGAATCTCATAACATTATGAAGCAAATATTAGAAATTACAGATGAAGTAATTTAAATTCATCAGAGATTAAAATGAGAGCATGGGCTCTCAAGTCAGAATGCCTGGGTTTGAATTCCTAATCTACTGCTTTCGGCTAGGGCACCTGTCATCACAGATAATTGGGAGGCTGAAGCAGGAGGAACATGAGTTTGAGGCTGGACTGGCAAATTAGTAAGAGCTTGTCTCAAAATAAAATTTAAGAAAGGTTGTTTGGGGATGTAGCTCAGTGGCAGAGCTCTTGCCTTTCATACCCTAAGGCTCTGGGTTCAATCCCCAGTAGTGCAATAAAAACAACAACAAAACAAACAAAAAACCTACTGCTTTCTAGCTCTGTGACTTTGGGCAAGTAAGTCTCTTTAAACCTTAATTTCCCCATGTTAAGTGGGGATACTACTGTATTATCATATGGAGTCTGCTAAGAAATTATCTTTAATAACAAAGTAGAGGCTCTTCTATTTATTCACATTTTAGCTATCTCTCTTCTTTCAAATTTTGGGCAGAAATATATCAGAAAACAAACTACATTTACTACTTTTATTAAAATGTGTTGACTTGTGTTAAATAAAGTTCCTTTTTACTGAAATAAAGCTAGATCAAATCAAGAATCTTAGAGAAAGTTATACTGTCAATCAGAGATAATTATTGAAACAAACCAAACTCCACCACTTTCTTTAAGAGTGAACCATCCACCCTTTCTCTGATCATGTTTCGTCTTGTTGAGGCTGGCAGGCAGGAATTGTTTTGCAGAAACAGCTACCTACACACTCAAAGGAAAAGTATGTGCAACAATTAGGTGGCAAATTGTGGCAAGTCAAATATAAAAGAGAATTCCTTTAAACACACTTGAAATTTCAGCAGAAATGGGATTGTATGGTGTAACAACAGACCCAGAGTTTTAAGTCATTGCCTCGGATCATATCCTCAGTGTCAATTGTTAGCATTATGACAACAGGCAAGTTATTTAACATCTTTGTGTTTCAGATTCCTCATCTATAAATTAGGGCTAACTGTAGTAATGCTTAATAAGAAAGGACTGAATGAAATAATCCTTATAAAATATGTATCATAGTGGTGGCACATAGTAAAAGATAAATGTTTTTAATTTAGCAAACTATAATAAAATTAAGCTCTGTATGTTCCTAAGTTGATTTTTTAAATAAATATATAACACAAAATTCAACATTTTACCATTCTGAAGTTCATAATTCAGTGGCATTAAATATATTCACAATGCTATGCAATCATTACCAATGTCTATTTCCAGAATGTTTTCATCATCCTCAAAAGAATATCTGCACCCATTAAACACTAACTGACATTTCCCTCCCTGCTCCAGCCTCTGGAAACTTGTTCCACTTTCTCTCTCTATGGATTTGCCTGTTCTAAGAATTGACTAAGTGAAATTATACACTATTTGTCCTCATGTCTGGTTTATTTCACTAAGCAAAATATCTTCAATGTAATATTACATTGAATATATATAAACCACACATTTTGTTTATCCATTAATCCATCAATGAAAATCTGGAATGTTTCTACTTTCAGCTATTGTGAATAATGCTGCTATGAATTTTGATGTCCAAGTATCTGTTTAAGTCCCTGCTTTCAATTCTTTTCGATATATACATAGAAGTGGAAGGGCTGGGTTATACAATAATTCTGTTAAATTTTTGAGGAACTGTCCAACTGTTTCCCTAAATCTCTATGATTTAAAAATTATTTCAATCACTGTATTGATATGTCAATATTTGTGCAGTTTTTTTCCCACCTCTAAAACAGATATTGCTACTTCCCAAAGATTAAATGGCTGATGTTTCTAAATCAATGGTATTTTTATCTAAAACATGCTATTGTACAAAAATACAACATGGTATTCCTTTAATTTAATTCCCTGCTTCTGAGCATAGTTCTTGCTATTGAAGTCCTAAAATTTAAAGTCCTTGAGTGACATAAGTAAAATAGTAGAATAGGCAACTCCAAACTCCCATGTCTGTAAAAAAGTATAAAAAACATCACAACTGTCAGAACTGACTTTGTCATAACTCTGGAAAAACCAAGATATACAGCAAAGTGAACAACAATAGCCCATCTGATGAAAGAAAGAAAATAACAGAAAACATACCTGAGGATGATTTACCATTGGACTTACTGATGAATTTAAACAAACTGCCTTAAACATGCTCAAAGGAAATCAGAAAAACATAAATAAAGTATGAATAAAATGAAATTATTAAACTATAGAGACAAACTACAAAAAGGAATGGGTATAGAGACTCTGTTTGCGGTAACAGTGGTGAAAGCTATACAACATTATGAATATCATTAAAGCCCCTGAATTATACACTGAAATGCCTAAAATAGAAAACTTATGTTTCAATGTAAAAAATGCTTTCAGTTCTAATTTTACATTATAATTTTTGAATCACTGCATAACTGAATTCTTCAAAGCACCTTATCTATTAATGTTGATTCCTATCCTGGCCATAATTTAGAAGACAGATGAAATGTGAACTTTAATCCATGGGTTATGTAGTTGCTATGCTAGGTTCTGTGCCTTGCTCCTTTTCCCCCTCATTTCTTTGCTCTAAGGTACTAGAGTTAATGCCATGAAAACAGAGGAGAGTGCTCACTGTTTAAATATCTCCAGTCCTTGTCTGAACACACTAAAGTGGCAAAGAGGTAATGTCCCTTCCTTCTCTACAGGAGACACTAGAATTACAAGTTAGATAAATCTAAAAACTGAGTCAACGTCTTTCTGACCTGACCTGGGGTCAAAGGGATGTATTATGTAATTATGGCATGATTACCAACTGCTCCACGTGGCACATTCTCCTCCCATGCCCTCAGGCAACAACCTCTGCCTTCCAAGGGAGCAGGGCAGTGCTGTGGTTCAGAGTTGAGGCTGAAGTCAAGTCACCCTATTGACCCATGGTAATCCATTGACTCTCAACCAAACTCCTTGTAAATTAATGGTAAAGGATAAAGAAAGAATAACATAAAAAGTGCACCTCCAACTTAGTAAGCACTCAAAGTAGACACACTGTTCTCTTGATTTGTTTTTGAAACAAAAGCAGCCACTGGGCTTTATTTGAGGTAGCATCTTGGAAATTACTATTAATACTTCAGGTTTGTTTTGAGGAACAGGACTCTCCTGAGGCTGAGAGACCACAATTCTCATTAGCTAAGTTACCTACTTTTTAAATGCTGTCATAGCAGACTCTGGAGAGCAACATATAACCTTCAAAAGAATATTCTAATTTTCCTCTTTGGTAGGGCGTTTGAGTGGAAGGAGAGAGCCCTTTTTATAGTTTGCTTGCTTGGCAGCACTCTTAAAGGGACACAGCTCTAATTACTCATTAGAAATTTTAATGAAGTACACAGAAACCACTGGCTCTAAGCCTATCTACGTATTTAAATACACCTATGCCTCCATCCAGACTATTTTGAACCCAAAAACCTTATTTATTTTCTCCTTTTGAACAAAAAGCATCATTAGGTCTGAGAGACACACTTCTATCCTAAATTCAGTATTGAAATTTTATGGATACACAGTGGATTTGAAAAAGCATTTTACAAAGTGAACTTCAGGAAACTAAACAGAGAATTTAACAAATGCATGTAGATGACAGCTCCCCAGGCTAATGTCTAAGACCAGTCTCCCTGTCCCCAAGGATGTAAAGAAAGATAACTCCAAGGGCAGTTACAGCCTTTCTACCATTTGCTCACTACTTTCTAAAGCTTGCTCCAGGCTATTTTCATTTTGTATTCAAGGCACAATTAGTACACATAAATATTGCTGGGATTTAGTCTCTAAATTATGTAGCACATGCCAATTAGCACATGCCAATTAACACGAACTTTTGGATTCCCTAATTTTCCTCTTTGATGCTATTTATAGTTTAACACATTTTATTAAAAATGGAAAATATGCAGGATTTTCCCAAGCATGCAATTAGTTATGTATTTCTTAAACTTCATATCTAGGTCCACTAACAACTCCAGCACAAAGTTTCAAATGAAATAAAATATTTCCTGGTTCTCCAGGATAAAAAATATATAAATAGAGACTAGGGCTGTAGCTCAGTGTCAGAGCGGTTGCCTTGCATGTGTGAGGCACTGGGTTTGATCCTTAGCACCACATAAAAAGAATTAAAAAACGCAAATAAAGGCATTCTGTCCTTCTACAACTACAAAAAAAAAATTAAAAACATATATATATATAAATAAAATTCTCGAATTTTATGTGAAATTATAAGAAATCTTACATCTGAAAATACACATACTTTGTTTCTCTAACAAATATAAAGGCATATATTTAAATTCAAAATTTAAAACTGGCATTTATTTGCAGAAGAAGGGGAGTCTAATAGTTAAAGGAAACCAAGCTGTGAAATTTTCCTTAAAGAATTCCCTCTTTTTAACATTTAATCCTAGGGACTCAGGAGGTTGAGGCAGAAGGATGGCAAGTTCCAGGCTAGCCTCAACAACTTATTGAGACTCTGTCTCAAAATTAAAAATAAAAAGGGCTGGGGATGTAGCTCAGTGGTAGAGCACCTTGGGTTCAATTCCCAGTACCCACTGGTCCACCAAAAATGTAATGGTAGTCCTTGCTTTGGCAACTTGTATGCCAAAAGTTGTAATGATACAAAAAGATCAGTAGCATGGTCCTTGCTTATAGATGATGGGCAAATCTGTGAAGCATTCCATATTTTAAAAAAATAAAAGCTACTGACATCAGGGATTCTCTTTGTTAAGGAAACCATGTGAGAAAGGAAGATTTAGAAAACTTAGGAGTTAATTCTGAATTTTCAATAAGTTAAAAAAAAAAAGCACAGGAAACATTATTTAATGACATTTTATTATATAGTTTGCAGAAAATTACATGATATCAAATTTCATTACACCAGTAATCTAAATTTTCTAGAGACCCTGTTTCTTTATATCACCAGACCAATTACCATCACATCTTTTTTTCTTTTAAGAAAAGTTTTACTAAAATATAAGTGACATGATATTATACAATTCATCCATTTAAAGTGCATATATTTTCAGTGACTTTAGTATATACATTGTATACGACCATCCCCACAATCAATTTTAGAATGTTTTCATTATTCCCTAAAGAAACTCTTACATTCTTTAGCTGTTACCTCCAATCCTTTATTGCCCCCAACCTCCCTAGCCCTTATGCAACCAATAATCTACTTTTTGTCTGTATGAATTTGCCTCTTCTGGATATTGCATACATCTGGCTTTTTTCACTAAGCATAATGTTTTCAAGGTTCATCATCCCTGTTATAGCATATCTTCCTATATTATTATTTTTTAGTTCTCAACGAACCTTTATTTTGTTATATGCGGTGCTGAGAATAAAATCCAGTGCTTTGCACATGCTAGGCAAGCACTCTACCACTGAGCTATGACACTAGCCCTTCCTATATTATTTTTACTACCAAATAATATTCTACTGTAGGCATAAACCTTCTCTACCTGCTTCTGTATGGCTTTATTTTTCAAATCCTCATTCATATGTCTTTTCAAATTAGAGAATCAGGTGTATATAATAATTTTGTTTGAAAAGAAAATTTTAAGGGCTGGGGTTGTGGCTCAGCGGTAGAGCGCTCGCCTCACATGTGTGAGACCCAGGTTCGATCCTCAGCACCATATAAAAATAAACAAAATAAAGATTTTGTGCCCTCTGTAACTAAAAAAGTGTGTATATATATATGTGTGTGTGTGTGTGTGTGTGTGTGTATGTATATATAAGTGTGTGTGTATGTGTGTGTGTGTATATATATATAAAAGAAACTTTTAATTAGTTGTAGTTTTGACCCTTATAAGTGATGCTTAGAAGGGTTTTGGTTTTTATCTTGTTGTTTTGTTATGTTTTTAAACAAATGAAGATAAGACATTGATTTTTTGCAGGGATCATGATCCAGCAAAAGGAAACTATTTGGAAAGTATTGACATTGAAAAGTCTGCCTCTAACAGTACAGAATTGAGAGAAAGCCAAATTCCCTAAACATCCCATCTAAATGTATGTTTCCCTTAAGCTTTCATTAAGTTGAGTTCTATGAAATCAATAAGAAAGTATTCTTAAGTATGGTCTACAAAATATTCCTTTACCTTAAGTAGATATTCATCCATTTATTCATCTATGTTTATAGTAACTATACTTAAATGAAGGTGCTGATGTAAATTTCTTTCTTTTTTTAAAAGGGGATTGAACCTAGGGCCTCACATGAGCACTCTATCACTGAGCTACATCCCTGGCCCTTTTTATATTTATTTTGATACAGGGTCTCACTAACTTACTCACTTGTTTTGCACTTGGAATCCTCTGTCTCAGTCTCCCAAGTAGCTGGGATTACAGATGTGGATCAATGTGTCAGGCTGAGATGTAAGTTTCTTAATTTTTCTTCATATATAATATCATAATACTTAAAAAAATGCACATCTTATTCCTGGGACTTGATGGAGAATGGTGGTTTCAGGACAGAATTTGAAAGACTGGACTGATAGTATTTCAGTAATTATTCAGTAATTTTTAAACCTTATCTCTATGCAGATATTGAATTTTAAGAGCATGACAGAAATATTGGAAAAATAACTACACAAGGAGTAGAAAACTGCCTCCCTGGCCTGTCTGTACATACCAACAGCAATCTCAGACCAAGGCACTCAAAAAAACAAAAAATAAAAACAAAACTTGAGTACAGAACTGCCTCTCAAAGGGCCCTTGCTACAATCTGAGATGCTGACATTCTCCTGGACAACTGTGGTGGGCAAGCTCTAAGGTGGCCCTGGTGATCCTCTTGTCAATTCCATGTCTAAAGCTTTGAGTCTACTTACTTTTCTTCAGCCCCACAGCTGCTCCCTCAGTATAGATTTCCTGTCTCCCTTGAAAACACCCTTAACTGGTTTCTTGGTTCTGATCTTAATTTGTTTCAATCTGTTCTCCACATGGCAGATTAAGCAATCTTTCTAAAAAATGCAACTTATATCATGTCATTATCTTGTTCAAACCTGTTGGTAAGGCCCAAACTGGTTATTTTAATACAAAAATAATATGATCAAGACCTTGTTAATCTCCTCAGTGTCTCTACAGCTCTACCCTCTACTACTTCTCCTTGAGTCTCCCTTTCCTTTTATTCTCCTCCAGCCAAGTGAATGTTAACAATTGCCGAAACATAGAATGTTCTCTCCTTGTCTTCAGTCCATGGTGTGCCTGTGACCTCTAATGATTTCACTCTTTATCCCTTTTTCTTTACTTAACTAGGATTTATTTGTTTTATCTCAGCCTAGATACCGATTCCTCCTAGAACCCTTTCATAATTCTCCTTTGACACAGTATTTCCATACACAAGTGCTTGCTCATCCCAGTTAAGACTCATCTTGCTAGATTGCACTTGTTAGTTACTTGGCTCCCTCACTTTAGCAATTAAAACTGAAAGACAGGCTCATCACTGGTTTTATAGTACTCAACATACATGCTCAATAAATATCTTTTGACTAAGTAACCCTGTATGGTTCTACAAATCAAAAAATATAATGAAGAATTTTTATAAAGTGAAGAACTATTAGGTAAAGTCATCACTAATCTACATTAATTAAAATTGTTTTGAAGTAGGCAGAATAACAGCTACCAGAGATGATGGTGCCCCAATCCTCAGAACCTGTAAACATGTTATAATGCATTGCAAAAGGAAATTAAAGTAGCAGATGGATTTAAGATGGCAAATCAGCAGATCTTCGAAAAGAAAGATGATCCTGGACTATCTGGGTGGGCCCAACATAAACACAAGGGTCCTTAAACATGGAAGAGGGAGGCAGAATTGTCAGTCAGCCATGGTGATGTGATGTAAGAAGGACTCTCCAAACCATTGCTGGCCTTGGAGGAGGAAGGGCTCCACGAGTAGAGGAATGTGGGCAGCCTCTGCAAGGTGCAGAAGGCAAGGAAACAGATTCTTCTCTGGAGCCTCCAGAAAGAAATGCAGTTCTGCCATCAACTTGACTTTAGCCCAGTGACAGCCATGTTCCTGACCTTCAGAACTATAATAAATATGTGCTGTTTTAAGCCACTAAAATTGGGATAATTTGTTATGGCAGCAATAGAAAATGAACACATTTTAATATCAGAGTGTTTTTTCCCTGAAAGGAGTTTTGACCAGTTGGCCTTAATGTATCTTCTGATTCTAAAATAATTTGACTATTTATGCATCCGGAATCCTTTTATTGTTTGTATGCATGGAAAAGCCCAAAAGGTAAATTAGGACTTCAGAATTTTAGAAGTAATATAGTCTGTAAGAAAGTTAAACTGTCCATTTACGTACCTAGTGAACATAATACATTACTATCCCCAAACCCCAAACATAGCCCCATTAGTTCTCTTATAGGGTCGTACCTAGGGGTTACATTTTTAAAATTTGAATATACTTAGGTAGGTTATGTACACTCCAATTGCAATGATCTTCACCAGTTGTAGTGATCTCAATCCTGGTCATTACTGCCAGTATTAGATGTTACCTGACTGATTTCACTAGGCATTTGAATTTGGAGGCCAGTTACAAAGGATCTACTATGGTCAAAACCAGATACGTAAAATGCAAATATGCTTGGGGGTTTCATATTTATGGCATACCAATTATTATTTTAGACATCAGTTAACATGCCAGCAGGCATATCATACCCAATATTACCATAGAGCAGGAAATACATATTTAGGAGTACACATTAGGGGAAAGGGATGGGGACAGGAAAGCTTGAAAAGAATATTAGAAAGATCCCAGAAGATACTTTCAGTACTAAGAAAAAAGACAAGATGGTTTTTAATGCCACTTAAAAATCATTTTGTGACACACATAATGAAAACAAGTACCACTCAGAAGTAGTTGTGTTTTGCTGGGTCTTTTATAAATTCTTTTATATACAGGATTGACATTTCATGAATAATCCTGCAAGATATGTAGAATCATCCCTTCTTACAAATAAGGAAGAAAATGAGTTCCTTTTTTAAGATTACATAGGTAGGAAAAGGCAGAGCCAAGATTCAAACAAGTCTTGGCTCTTCTAACTCATAAGTTTGACTTTAGGCCACAGATCCATTTCTGAGGTTTGTCTTCCAGTAGCTTTATGCCCTCCATGTCAAATTATGAAAAACTCTAGTGGAACAAGACAGGGCACCAAACTGTGGCAAGTCAATCTGAAAGGGTCTTCCTTTCTCACTCTTCATGTGCTGTCTTTCTGTGGCTTCCTGCCATTTACTGAACTGTTTTGTTAAATGCTTAGATACTATGGTGACTAGAGCTAAGTAAATAACTAATGTTGGTATGGCAACCATCAGAAACTTAATCTGAACTTGACTCTTACAACCATTCAAAATTTATGGGCTATTGGTAGCCAGGGGCAAAGTAGAGGGAGGAATGAGGGATGATTGCTAATGAACACACGGTTTCTTCCCCCACCCCCTACAATTTTTTAATTGGTGCATTATAGTTGTACATAATGGTGGGATTTGTTGTTACATATTAGTACATGCACAGAATATAACAATATAATTTGGCCAATATCACTCCCCAGCACATGGTTTCTTTAAGAGGGGATAAAATGTTCTGGATTAGATAACGGTAATAGCTGTAGAAGCTTGTGACTACATTAAAACCACTAAATTGCACATTTTTTATTTGCTTGTTTTTTTCCAATTGTACACTTTAAAAAGGTGAAATTTAGCTGTGGTGATGCATACCTATAATCCCAGTGATTCAAGAGGCTGAGGCAGGGGGATCACAATTTCAAAGCCAGTCTTACCAATTCAGCAAGACTCTAAGCAACTTAGCGAGACCCTGTCTCAAACTAAAATATAAAAAGGGATGGGGATTAAAGTATTCCTGGATTCAATTTTATGGTATGTAGATTACATCTCAGTAAAAAAGAACTATAGAGCTGGGGTTGTAGCTCAGCAGTAGAGCGCTCGCCTTGCACATGCAAGGCCCTGGGTTTGATCCTCAGCACCACATAAAAATAAATAAGTGAAATAAAGGCATTGTGTCCAACTACAACTAAAAAATAAATATTAAAAAAAGAACTATAGCTATAATCTAAGAATCAGGTATCCACAAATGTTGATAAAAATACGAAGGAATTATAAATCATACACTTGCTGTTAGGAAAATAAATTTGTATAACTGGTTTAAAAACAGTTTGGACCAGGTGAAGCAGTACACATCTGTAATCCTACTGACTCAGGAGCTCAGCCAGCTTCAGCAACTTAGTGAGAATGTTTAAAATAAAAAAAAATAAAAAGGGATGAAGATTAACTCAGTAGAAAAGCACCCCTGGGTTTGATCCCCAATAATAAAAGAGAAATGAGAATGGGCTGAGAATGTAGTACTTGCCTAGCATGTGTGAGGCCCTGGGTTTAATTCCCAGAACAAAGGGGGGGGGGGGAGGGGAAGAGGAAGAGAAATATTGAATTTAAGATCCTCCAAATGTCAAACATAAAGTTACCGTATTATCTAGTCATTCTATACATAACCAAGAAAAATGAAAACATCTGTCTACACAAAAACTTGTACACAAATATTCATAGAAGCATTGCTTATAATAGTCAAAAAACAGAAGCAACTATACACCCATATCAACTGATGAATGTATAAATGATACATTTATACACCATGCATATGGTATATCCATGCAATGGAACATTATTTGGTCATTAAAAAGAACCGATACATGTTGAAACATGGGTAAATCATAAAAAGCGTATGTTAAATGAAGCTAGTCACAAAGGACCATCTATTATGTGATTCCATTGATATAAAATTCCAGAGTAGGCAAATCTATAAAAAATAGTAGATTAGCAATTTTGTAGGGCTGGATTGGCTCAAAGAAAATGAGAAACAACTGCTAATGGGTACAGGGTTTCTTTATTGTAGTGAAGAAAAATACTAAAGTTGACCATGGTGGATAATTGTACAGCTCTGTAAATATACTAGAAATCATAAAAAATGTACACTTTAAATGAGTAAATGTATGCATGTGAATTATACCTGAATAAAGCTGTTAAAAATTCATAGGCTAATTTCCATTAGTTTGTAATATAATATCTCACCTAAAGCTTTACCAATTTTATCTATAGTGAAAACTGCATGTAACACAGCTTGAATACCTGGTTAGTTGACTACATCTCTTAAAGGAGGGGGCCGGGGAGAAAAAGAAAAAAAAAAAGCCCATAGTATAATGACAACTGGACTTCTCTGGGGATAAGTTCAAGATTTTAGCTGGCCTATATGGATACTGTCTCAGAAAACCTGAAGTTTGCCCTATATATATTTTTCCAGTACTAGCCTTGGAATACAAAATTAGTACAATCAAACTAAGGGAGCATAACAGTAAATTAACTTATATTTCCATAAAAGTATTATAAGAACATCTACATACAAAAATTTTTTTTCTAGTTTAAAATGGAATATCATGGGCTGGGGATTTAGCTCAATTGGTAGAGTGCTTGCCACGTATGCATAATGCCCTGGGTTCAATCCCCAGCACCATCAAAAAAAAAAAAAAAAAAAATTTGAGTGGGCTGGTGTTGTGGCTCAGTGGTAGACCGCTCACCTAGCATGTGTGAGACCCTGGGTTCGATCCTCAGCAGCACGCATAAATAAATAAATTAATTAATTAAATAAAGTTAAAAAAATTGAATATCATGTCTTACATGTCATGTCACATTTGAGAAGCTATTATTAGATAAGTACTCATTTGCAAAATATTGAAACTTTAGCTAGGATCTGAGAATTTACAGCAAAATGGACAGTAAGAGAGAGTAAATATCTAGAGTTCTATACATAAACTCTTTGCATTGTTAGTATTTTTTTTTAATTTTTACTAGTTATTGATGGAACTTTATTTATTTGTTTGTTTATATGTGGTGCTGAGAATCGAACCCAGTGCCTCATACATGCTAGGCAAGCATTCTACCACTGAGCCGCAGTCTCAGCCTGGCATTGTTAGTTTTTATTTATTTTAATTTTTGTTTATTTGTTTGTTTGTTTATTTATTTATTTATTTTGTGGTGTTGGGGATTGAACCCAGGGCCTTGTGCATGCACGGCAAGCACTCTCCCAACTGAACTGTATTCCCAGCCCTGCATTGTTAGTTTGGACATAGATAATGGAAGCAAAATGGGAAACACACTTAGGGAGCTTTTGTAGTACTCTAGTCAAAGGTAATGTTGAACTATGGCAGTGTAGATAGGACGAAAGAGACCAGGAATATCACAGGGAAATACAGTCACCTGGACTTAGTGACTGGATTCACACTGAGAGAGGATAAGCTTAGATGATCTTTCCAGGATGGGCCTGGCAAATAACTCTAAGGAGAGCTCCCCAGGCCAATTTAAAGGTTCCCTTTCCAGTCAAAAAAAGGATGGTTCTATCCTCTAAATAATCCTTCCTTTCAGTTTAAAATTCTTTTGCCTACTTAACATGTTCTTTCATTTAATAACAAAATTTAAAAACCAAAATGTATCTCTTTTTTTTTTGAGAAGTTTTTAATATTTATTTTTTAGTTTTCGACAGACACAACATCTTTGTATGTGGTGCTGAGGATCGAACCTGGGCCGCACGCATGCCAGGCGAGCGCACTACCGCTTGAGCCACATCCCCAGCCCCAAAATGTATCTCTTAAATAGAAAAAACAACAGAAGATACACTCAAGGTGAGTCACCAAATTTTAAAGGAGTAGAGACTATACTCTCTCTGTTCAGAAATCTAAGAAATTTACAGCTTAGAAAGGAATTTTATAGATTTGTGTGCATGAACATTATCATTATACAGAAGAGAACAAGGAAGTACAGGAGGGCTCAGTCTCACCAAGTGACCTAGGATTAGAAGTGTATCTTGAACTTAGGTTTTACAATTCCTGATTCAGTTTTCTTACTCTCTCCTTGTTTTTGTTTTGGTACTGCAGATTGAACTTTGGTACACTTTACAATTGAGCTACATCCCAGCCCTTTTCATTTTTTGAAACAGGGTCTTTCTAAATTGCCTAAACTAATCTTGAATCTGGTAATCCTTCTGCCTTGGCCTCCAGAGTAGCTGGGATTACAGGCAAGTGCCTAGCTTCTTAATTCTCTTAAACTCACATTATATATTTGTGTCCTTTTATATATAAATATGACATATATAATTTTATATATAATAATTAAAAAATAAATTGTACAAAAACTACTCCTAAATTTTACATATATTTCAAATGATGGTGATTCTATACTTTCTCACAAGACAAGAAATACTAACTTTAAATTATATAATCACACCAAGGGAAACAAATAAGGCCACTGAAGAGAGGAATAAAAGGACTCATAATCTTGAAATTATGACTAATCCTTATACATATGCTACTAGGTATCAGTTCTTAAACACATCGCAAGATCAGATTAGAGAGGCAGTCAATCTGCCCTTGAATGATGGTTACAAAATAAATCCATTTATATACATATTTCACCATACACAATGTCTGTTAATCCTTAGGTCTATTAAGAAAATGCTTTTGTATCTCTTGTAAAAATAATCATTTTTAAAAATTTTTTTGGTTTGGGGGGACATTGGGGATTGAACCCAGTTCAATTTTTATTGATACAGGTCTCACTAAATTGCTCAGATTGGTTTCAAACTTGTGATCTTCTTGCCTCATCCTCCTGAGAGGCTAGGATTACAGGGTATGTTCCACTGTGTTTGGCAAAAATTATCTTAAGTCTACTAAGAACACAAATGGATGTGAACAGCCAAATTACCAGTCACATTAAAAAGTTATGAGGGCTGGGGTTGTGGCTTGGTGGTACAGTGCTTGCCTGGCATGTGAGGCACTGGGTTCAATTCTCAGCACTACATATAAATAAGTGAATAAAATAAAAGTCCATCAACAACTAAAAATATATATAAAAATATATATTTTTTAAAAAGTTATGAAATCACCTTATTGAATAAGTAAAAACATACAAAGAAAAAAACAAGTTATGACAATACCTCCAATCAGCCAAAGAGGTACAAGATAACAAAAGAGAAGACATTCCACTTTGTTCACTAGAACTTATGCAAAGACTTTTGCCTTGGGTAAAGAAGTAGTATACTGTTTAAAATTCTTTTGCCTACTTAACATGTAAGGAGTCCCAGTCTAGGGCATACCAGCACTCTCCAGTTCTGCATGTTTCTGATCAAAATAGCCAGAGGCTGCCTTTTCCCGAGGATACCCTGTGACTCAGACACAAAAATCCATAGTTTTAAACCTTAACTGCCAAACTATATATCAAGTTAGAAAAACTGAGTTAATTTTGTTACCAAATACACACACACACACACACACACATATATATATATATATATATATATACATATATATACACACAATTAGAACCAGATAGCTTATATATTATTCACTTACAGAATGAGATAAAAAAGATCCTATAAAGATCTTACGAGCATATAAATTCACAGGTGAGAGATCAAAGCCACGGTGATGGCAGAAAGAAATTATTAAGGCTTGTATTGGTAGAAAAGGATAATTTATAAAGGAATGAGATTATAGATAATGTAGCTAGTACGAAAACATACACAAAGAATATCAATTTCAGCATGCTTACTATAGTAAAAGACTGGGAACAGCCATAAGGAAGAAGTTAAATAAATTATGACACACCTAAGTGATGGAACACTGTGGAGACATATCACATGCACGGAATACCACACAGCTGGATCAACATATACTGTTGTAAAAAAGCTCTGAAAATATTAAGAGAAGAAAAGCAATATGCAAGACAGTGTACACGGTATGTGATAGGGTTTATTTTCTTTAAAGAATAGTAAAAATAATAACTTAAAAAATACCTGGTGGTATCTTCTTAACAGTTCCTCTTTTGGTTCTTGTACTTCTTTTTCCAGCTGCTCTTTTGTCCTTTTCAAAGAATCCCTGTTCATCTCTGGGGCCTTCACACAGAGTGTATTCTGAGTTCTCACATGCAGGCACCTCACAACTGGACATGAAGTTTTCATTATTATTGAGACTGTCCTGCTCAAACACTTCAGTTTTTCCCATTGCACTGTCACTGCTGGTCAGAAGCTCAGGCCCATCCCCATCAAGTTGATTTTCATTTTCATCAGACACAGAAGATAAACATGTTACTCTGCTTTCCACTCTGTCACCAGGATGACACCCATCTTGTGGTTCCAACTGCAGATTATATGTAGGAGTATTGCTGTCATCCATTAGCGCATCCTTTGTTGAACCGTTTAAAGTTTCATTAAAGTCCTTCCATGTCTACAAAGACAAAGAAAAAGAAACTATTTCATTTTCTATCCTCTGGTGATTCAAGATGATCTTTGATTTTCCTCTTCTCCCGAGCCATTTCACTGTGAATTAAGAGAAAAAAAATTACTCAATTCATTTCATTTCTCCACTTGCAAGCCCATCCCAATCTCACCTAGTTCTTGCTTCAAAACAATTGGTTCTCAACCCTGGCTGCTCCTTACAATTATCTAAATTTATCCCAGACACTAAATCAGAGTCTCTAAGGACTGCACACACACTGATATATCTTTTTAAGTTGTCTAAGTGATCCTAATGTGTACCAGGTTTGGACTGCTGACACAGTGAAAAAAATTCCTGGCTAAATAGGTCATCTGCTAAAATCAGTCACTCATGTTATCCCTGGACACTTACTAGACAAGTGAAGGCTAGTTGTATAAGTCCTTCTTTGGTTAAACAGTAGCAATTTTTGCAAAAGTAAGCATTTAAAGATACAGTATTTATTATAAAAAAATAGAAAAGGGGAAAATTCATGTAGTATATATTTACATTATAGTCTCATTTATCAAGAGGTATTCTAACATGAACTTGCAGTTCAAATTACAGGGTCCTACTTGTATCTCCAAAAGACCCCACAGGTTACCTGCCAGGGGGGCCTGCCAGTGGAAGTAGAAAGCAGCTTTTGGAACCCCAAACAGAAACAATCACCTCTTCCTAAGTTTCCTACACACATCAGAAACGGTGTCAGGCACTTTACATACCTTATTTCCAGTCTTCAAAACAAGCCTATATAGTAGATAGCCATACTATATTTTAGATAAAGAATCTGAGGCTTGGAGTGGTAAAATGAGTTAAGACCATATTCCTGGAATGAAGTGGAAATGGATCTAAAAACCAGGTCTTTCTGATGTTGGAACCTTTGCAGTTCAGCATAATGGGCAACAACAAAGGCAGACCTATGTTCAAATTCTGACTTTGTCCTTAAACAAGCTTAGGCAAGTTACCTGGCATCTGCAAGCCTCAATTCCCTTGTTTGTAGAAGTGAAGAAGTGTAATACCTTCCTCAAGGTCATTTTTTACATAGGTAAAGCACTTAGTGGAGTGCTTGATCCACAGTAAATGCTCAGTAAATTACTGCTTCCCAATAAATCTCACATGTTGGCATTAAGCACTGCTGAGTTTACTCAAGAGGGTCCTGGCCTTCTGCAGATTCAGAAATATCTTTTCCAAAAACCCAGAAATGATCAGGTTTTTAATAAATGATCAGGTTTTAATAATTTGAGAAAGTTAAAGTATTGATTTATCATGGGGATATTTCCTTTCATTCCTGGAATGCATAAATGCCTGTTCTAAATATCCTGTTTCAGATGACTAAGATATTTAGGAATTAGTGATTAAAATTTGTAAGTTGAGTATAAAAACTACAGATCATGTTTACAGCTTTGTTGAATGTCATATACCAGGTCCTGAGTTAAACTATTCAGATCAACAGTTTATTTAACTCTCACAATTACCCTAGAAGATAGGTAATTCTAGTCCCATTATAGTGATAAAAAAAAAAGACTTATATCTTGTCAAATTATTCATAGAATAAGTTTAGAAATGGAATTTGGAGTAGTTATTATCCTGAGGCCACATTCTTAATCTTTATATTATAGGGATAAAAAGGAGCAAATAGTGAAAGAATATTTCACTTCAGCTGTGCTTTACCCTATAGCAGAAACTTTTCTATTGACCAAGAAGTTCAAGTCATTCTTCCCCAGAAAGTGCTGGATCCGCACATTAGACCATTTGCAATGCACCTCACCTTCTTCTGTTGAGAAATTCTTGGTAGTGGTTGGGGGAAGGGAGTATATACTATGTAAATGAAGTGGCTATTCCCAGTAAAGTAGGTATTCCTTTCCATGGGCTTCAAGATATTTTGCCTCTGACTCTTTTATGATAACATAATTAGTTTAACTCTCAAAAGGAAATTTTATAAACTACTCTCTAACATTGATTTTCATATTCTCTCCAAGGTATGTACATGCTGTAATTCTTTCTTTCTTTCTTTCTTTTTTTTTTTGCAGGACACCTATCAGTGCATCAAGACCTGGTTCAGTAGTCTTACCCAATTTATCTTCTCTGATTTCCTATCCCCATGACCCATACAGTTCCCCTCTGAAAAGGGGAAATTCAGATTGTACATAAATTTCCATCAACATCCCTGTTCCTAGTCTGAGAGGAGAAGGGACCTATTGCACAGTATTTGGCTTCTATGGTTATTCTGATCACATTTACACATTTCATTAGAGTATCTTAATTAACAATAGATAAAAAAATTTTAAGAGAAGGTCTTAACCAGGCTGATTTCAAACTCCTTGGCTCAAGTGATCCTCTTGCTTGGCCTCCCTGAGCAGTTGGAACTATAGAAACATACCACTGCTAGGCTAGGATAGTAGCTCAGTGATAGAGCGCTTGGCTAACATGTGTGAGGCACTGGTTCGATTCTCAGCACCGCATATCAATCAATCAATCAATAAGTAAATAAAATAAAGTTCCAGCAATAACTTACTTTCTCCACCCTCTTTCTTTCTTTCTTTTTTTTTTTTTTGGGGGGGGGGGGGTACTGGAGATTGAACCATCTTGCATGTGCCAGGCAAGCACTCTTACCATTGAGTTAGACTCCCAGACCCTTTTTTGTATTTTTAGACAGGGTATTGCTAAATTGCCCATGTTGGCCTCAAACTTGTGATCCTCCTGTCTTAGCCTTCTGAGTTACTTGGATTATAGGAATGCATCATGGTACCTGGCTAAGATAAACTTATTGGAATTTCTAATCGGTAGTGTTCTACTGCTTTAGGAAATAGTTATAAATAAAATGTTATATTTGTCTCTTCCTCCTCATTCTTCTGTCCCTGTGCTACACCAACAGTATTTTGATAGGCTGATCTTCTAGTACGCATGCATCACTAAATTAAAATACTTGGGTAAAGCTAGATGCAGTGGCACATGCCTGTAATCCCAGTGGCTTGGGAGGCTGAGACAGGAAGATCACAAGTTCAAAGCCAGCCTCAGCAATATAATGAGGCCTTAAGCAACTTAGTGAGACCCTGTCTCTAAATAAAATACAAAGAAGGGTTGGGGATGTGGCTCATTGGTTAAGTACCTTTGAATTCAATCCCCAGTACCACAAAAATAAATAAATAAATAAATAATACTTGGGCAAGAGAAAAATTATAAGGAGAAAGGGCCCCTGTTTAGTAACAGTATTTCAAAATATATGCTAACACTGCATGGGACCTGAGGGTTCTCAGTACAGTAGAGGTTGTATTCAAACTTATTTGCTCTATCTAAACAATATGGCTATTCTGCAAGAGTCTCTGTATCTAAACCAATTCCTACAAAAGAAACAGTGACACACTGTAACCACTGCTACAGCAGTGACTCTAACATATTTTGCCTTTTAAAAGCATGATAGTAAGTACTTCCCAAGTTTCCACACTCTTGTGGCAAAATAGCATTCCAAATATGTACACTGTATAAAAGCCATTTGACATGCTGGCTGTCTTCAGAATTCAAAGCAAACATATTCCAGTGAGGCTATAAAAAACAACTTTGAGAAAGATATATTAAATAAATAACTAAATTAACAGACCAAGAAAAAGAAATTTACAATTTGTTAAAAGCATAATCTCAGGGTTAGGGATGTGGCTTAGTGGTAGAGTGCTTGCCTAGCATTTAAGACCTTGGGTTCCATCCACAGGACCCATAAAAAACAAAACAAATAAGGGAAAAACAAGAAGCATAATCTGAATCCCAAATAGGATTTAGCTTTATTTTGTAATAAATGTGTGGTAAGATTAAACATCAGGTTTTACTAAAACTTTAATAATTAACATCCAAGAAGAGTTAAATGTATACTATTATTTATTTTATTGAAATGTTTTAAGGAGACTGTGAGTGCCATTTTTCCTGTAATCCATATAATCATTCCAAAATACTACTTTTTTTTTTTTACTCTTAGCCAAGATCCTTCTTAAGAATTAAAATTGGGGTTAGGGGCTGTGCATGGTGGTGTATGCCTATAATTTTAGCAACTTGGAAAGCTGAGGCAGAATTGCCAAGTTTGAGGCCAGCCTTGGCAACTCAGTGAGAGCCTGTCTCAAAATAGAAAGCTGGGGATATAACTTGGTGGTAAAGTCTTGAGGATTCAAGTTCCAGCAGCCTCACCCCAGACTGCGGGTAGGATATAGCTCAATGGCAGACTGATTACCTAACATACATGAGACCTTGGGTTCAATTCCCAACAGTGCAAACAAAGAAATAAGACCAAATTTCAAATTTAAATGTGGTTATTTAAACTCAAATAAAAATTTAGAGGAATACAAGGACCAAAATGATAATGTCAAATTTATCTTCTCCTAGTTAATTCAGAATTGAGGAAGAAAGTCATTATACCCTTAAGTTGTTCTATTTATAATGGCCATTACATACTACTTTACATTTATTTTACCATCTTAGACACTAGATACCTTTTAATAGCACTCATATCTTATTGCTAAATCCATAGTTTTCTTTGATTAATGCTATCTTTGTTTAGTACACTGTACCTATAGGCAATATTCATTAGAGCAGCAATCAAAAGTACACACAGGCTGGGTGCAATGGTGTGCACTCACAGTGCTAGCTACTCAGGAGGCTGACGCAGTATAAAGAGATTCAAGGCCAAACTCAGGAACTTAGAGGAAGGAAGGAAAGAAAAATAGTGGAAGGAAGAAAAAAAGAGGCCAGGTCAACCTCAACGACACAGTGAGAGGAGGGAATGAAAGAAAGGAAAGGTGAAAGAAGAAGAAAAGGAATAATTCTCAAAAATTTTGTGACTCAGAATTCATTTTTCATTGAAATCCTATAAACGCAAAATATACACATATATGTAACTAAAGCAAAGGTTCCCTAAACCTTAACAGATGTGGAACACTCTGATACGTTCTCTATTCTATCCAATAGTATTTGTGTATTTTTAAAATGCTGATCAAAGATCTACTAGATTGATTTCATATCCCAGTAATGGGTGTTGACTATAGTAGTACTTTCCAGGAATTAACAGTGTCTCAACCTGAGGACCACCAACTGAGGACCAGACAAAGCTGTGGTTATCTCCACATCATTTCCTGAAAACAATGCTGAACCTATGAAACTCAGATATAAACTTCATTCAAAATGCAGTCCTCATAATTTCAATACAAGTTCAAAGCCAGCCTCAGCAATATAATGAGGCCTTAAGCAACCTAGTGAGACCCTGTCTCTAAATAAAATACAAAGAAGGGTTGGGGATGTGGCTCAATGTTTATCATGCTTTTCACTTTAAAATCTAGCTAAAAGACTATCCTTGATTCAGGATTCCTTAGCTGACTACTTCCACTGTCAATTATATTCTCTGCCTATTTTATCCAATATGGCAAACCATTAACCATATGTAGCTATGGAGGAAATGGAACATAAACTCATACTGAGGGGCTGGGGATGTAACTCAGTGTTAGAGCACTTGCTTTGTATGTGCAAAGCCCTAGTTCAATCCCCAGTACAGCCAAAAATAAATAGATAGATAAATAAATAAATAGCTCACACTGAAGAACAGAATTGTTAATTTTATAATTTTAATTAATTAAAAATTTTAAAAGAGTATCAATTCAGTAATCAAAAAACTTAAACATGTTTGGAACTCCAGCATCCAAACCTATTTCACCTATATGCTTTATGAAACCAAAATACAGATCAAAGCTAGGTAAAGTGGTGGGCACCTGTAGTCCCAGCTACATGGGAGATTGCGCCAGGAGGATCCCTTGAGCCCAGGAGTTCAACACCAGCCTGGACAACACAGTGAAACACTGTCTCAAAAGCAAATAAATAGACCAAGGATTTCCAATGAAAACTGTGTCCAAATTGAGATGTGCTATATTTATAAAATACACACCACAGCTCAATGAATTACTATGAATAAGAATAATTTTAAAAAACAATAATTTTAAATGATTAAATGTTAAAATAATATTTTTAAAATAATGGTTTGAACAAAATATTATTAAAATTAATTTCAATGGGCTGGGTGTCTAGCTCAGTGGTAGAGTATGTTCTTAGAATATGAAAGGCTCTAGGTTTGATCCCTATCCCCCACCCCACACACAATTAAATTTTATTTCTAAAAATGTTTTTTTAGTATGGTTACTAGAAAAAAAATTACACATATAACCCACATTACATTTCTATTGGTCAATGCTAGTATGACATGCCTTGCCATTGTTACACTAGTCAAAGTCACGGCTCCTGGTTAATCACCCCATGACAGATTCTTGCTAATACAAGTTATGCTATAGGCATTTCCTGGCTTCAGACGTTATAATTACTGTAATTCAATGATGCAAATACTTATTGGAGGAAACAGATACTGTATGCCTTTAAAATTGACTTATATGTATTTATTTCCTGTTTTCAGAATGTAAAACTCAAGGTTAATCTGTCTCTTTTTTTGTTACTTCCTTGTATTCAAAACATTACTGGCACTTCATAAAAGTGGAATGGCAATTATAACTGGTAAGACAGTCTTCCAGGAACGCTTCTAAATACTTGTTTCTTCTATATAATTGTACATTACAAAAGTGTCACGAACCATCCATGGGCTGTGAGTGAACTATGTGGCGCATAGAAGCCTAATGAGGGGATAAGTCTGGCACTGGGACCTCCCATGGCACTCCCACAGGGATTGATCGCCTGATGCAGGTGAACTTCCCCCTCAAGCTCTGCCAGAGATCCCACACAGCACCTGAGATGGATGTGACCTGCCAAGATGTCAAGCAACCTGCTGACTACAAGATACCACGAAGCAAGACTCCGCCCTTAAAACTTATCCCTGCCTTTGATATCCCCGGTTATAAATAAAGCAAGTGGGGGCTCCATTTTGCCATAGTATAGAAGCTTGATCCCTATGATCCGCTAACCCATCCTGCCCTTGCTTTCTGAAAATATTTTCTGTGTCCTGTAGATTTTTGTCATTCTATTTTTCTTAGCTTTTATTTCTCAGCCAGTCCATTCCACACAGGGGAACCCCATTTTCATTGCCTGTGCAGGACATGGGCGAGACAAAAGTACATCAGGGATAGGAGGTATGCAGCTAAGTGACACAGCATTTACCTACTCTAAGAAGGGAAAAAGAAAGAAAATGGGGGGGAAAAGGATAGAAAAGAAAGACTAGAGATTGTTTTAATATTTCTTTAGGAAGAATAAAAAACCCATTGTCATAAAAGAACCCTTTTCTTTTCTTTGCTTCCTTTCTTACTCCACTCCTCTCCTCTTCCTTCTTTCCTTGTTGAAGGATTAAACCCAGAAAACAACTTTTTCTTGTAAGCCAGAATACATCTGTATTCCAATCCACTCAGGAGGCTGAGACAGGAGGATCGCAAGTTGGAGGCCAGCCTCAGCAACTTGGTGAGACCCTGTCTCAAAATAAACATTAACTAGAGCTGGGAATGTAGCTCAGTGGCAATATACCCCTGGAATATTTTTTGTTGTTGTTGAAACACAGTATTGCTAAACTGCCCATGCTGGTCTTGAACTCAGCCTCCGGAGTAGCTGGAATTTTACCAGCAAGCATCACTTGTCCAGCAAGAATTAGTTCTTAATATAGGAAAAAGAAAGGTCATAGAAAATTCATGTGATAATGTAAATGAGAAGAATAAAAATAAGATAAAGTATTATACACATTATATAAATTAATATAAAAATATAGGAGAAAAAAACAGAAAAAAGAAATGGGAAAGCAATGATTTTAAAAGAGGAAACATTAAATATGGATTTTAATTTATGCAGAGAAAACACTTCTTAAAATATAAAGAAATTAACTGAAACTATGTGACTCATATGCCTAAAACAACCTTGGACTGATAAATGGAATGAAAGGTCGCAAAATTTGTTTCACTCTCCTTAGCCTCCCTTTCATCAGAAAGCTCTGATCAACACAGCTTACAAATACATGGGGCCTCTGAGTTCATAAACCATTACAAAAATGGACAAGATATCTCAAAAGCCTCATTGTGGGAACAGATGAACAGTGCAAAGATACAGGACCCTCCAGCTCCATATACAGAGACATATACAGTTTATGTAAAGAAACAAAATAGAAGCAAATCTCTAAAACAGTATGTTTTCAAAGATGCCTTCAGGCATTCAGAAATATGCAATTATGGCAATACTTTATACTATATATTTTTTAAACTAACAAACATCATTAACTGGAAATTTTGCCTACATCAAGGGACTGAATTTATGTTTCAAGATGTTTCTGGAAATTACAATTTCTAGTTTTCATTTGTAGCCAAAAGGATGCACAATTCATACCATATGAACTTACCACAGCCATACAAACATTTTCTTTAGTTACTTTCACAGTTAAAAACACACACATAGAAGGAATCCATCAGTTTAGGGGAAGAAGTCATCTCCCCAGGCCACACACGTTGTGCTTATTTGGATTTAAATGCCTTTTGTTGTAAAACATACTGCAATCATATTTTAAGCCACAAGCAACAACATCCAAGTCTTGGAAATATTTCTCCAGACAAAAACTACCCTTTTAAAAACAAAAATCATGTTTACTGCTGAATTTCTATCATATATCCTCATGGAAACTATTTTTTGTTTTGTTTTGTTTTGACACAGGGTCTATGTTACCCAGGTTGGCATTGAACTCCTAAGCTCAAATGATTCTCCTACTTCAGCCTCCGAAGTAGCTGAGTCAACAGTCACACACCACTGCACCTGATTTTATTTTTTGAAGAGCTGGGGATCAAACCCAGGGTCTTGTACATGATAAGCATGTGCTCCAACACTATGCTGTTATCTCCAGTCCCATCTTTCTAATTTTTAAACTTCAATCATTTTGCTATATGACTAGTGATATAAAGCAATCTACCTATAATCATTAAATATACACAAAATTATATATTTTGTTTTAAAATGTTAATTCCTGAAAATATAATGGCAAACCCAAATAATTTCTTAGAAACTTCCTTTAAGAGGCCTAACAAGTGTTTGCTTTGGCAGCACATATACTAGAAATGGCCCCTGCACAGGATGACGTGCAAATTTGTGATGCATTCCATATTTTTATCGAAAAATCAAATATAAAATTTATCAGGGGATGAAGGCTCAGCGATCCAAACCAAAGTAATGCACAATCTTTTCAATAAAATAATACCAGAAAATTTCCCAAACCTTAAGAATGGAATGGAAAATCAAATATAGAAGGCTTACAGAACCCCAAATATACAAAGTTACAACAGACTCACACCAAGGCACATTATTATGAAACATACAGAATAATGACAGAAGTTTAAAGGCTGCTAGAGAAAAATGACAGGTCACATTTAGAGGGAAACCAATCTGGATCTCAGCTGATTTCTCATACCAGACCCTCAAAGCTTGGACATCTTGGAATAATATATACCAAAAAAAGAAAGTGTATACAAGCCAAGAATACTATACCCAGCAAAATTGAGCTTCTGAATTGATGAAGAAATATAAACATTCCATGATAAAAGAATTCATAACTAGAAAGCCTGCACTACAAAACATACTCAATAAAATATTTCATAAAGAAGAAATGAAAAATAAGTGAAAACCAGCAAAGGAAGAAACTACACTAGAAGAATAGTCAATCAAAGGAGCAATTAATTCAAGTTAGAAACCAGAAATTAACTGACAGGGAATAAGAATCATTTCTCAATAATAGCACTGAACGCAAATGACCTAAATTCATCAATCAAAAGTCACAGATTGGCAGACTGGATTAAAAAACAAGACCCAACAACATACTATCTCCAAGAGACTTGCCTCATAGGCAAAGACATCCAGAGACTGAAGGTAAAAAGATGGGGAAAAAAATGTCATTCACATGGATCATGTAAACAAGTAGGGGTTTCTATCCTCTTATCAGATAAAGTGGACTTCAAGCCAAAGATAATCAGAAGGGACAAAGGAGGTCATTTATATTGCTTAAGGGAATTATATATCAATAAGACATAACATTTATAAATATTTATGCCACAAACAGTAGCATTTATGCACATCAAACAAAGCTTTCTCAATTTCTAGAATGAAAAGGACCATAACACGATAATACTGGGTGACTTTAATGTGCTTCTCTCATTGGTGGATAGATCCTATAAACCAAAACTAAATAAAGAACCTATAGACGGGCAGGGGCTGGGGCTCAGTGGTAGAGTGCTTGCCTAGCACGTGTGAGGCCCTGGCTTCAATTCTCAGCACCATATAAAAATAAATAAGTAAAATAAAGGTAGTGTGTGCAACCACAACTAAAAAAATAATATTAAAAAAGGAAGCTAGGGGCTGGGATTGTGGCTCAGCGGTAGAGCACTCGCCTAGCATGGGCGGGACCCGGGTTCGATCCTCAGCACCACATAAAAATAAAGGCATTGTGTTGTGTCCTAATAAATAAATAAACATTTTTAAAAATACAATTAATAATTTAGACTTTACAGACATATACAGAATATTTCATCCATCAGTGACTGTGTATACTTCTCAGAAACACATGGATTCTTCTCTGAAATAGACCAAATCTTAGGCCACAAAGCAACTTTGAGCAAATACAAAACAATAGAGATAATACCTTGCATTCTATCAGATCATAATGGAATGAAATTAGAAATCAATGATAAAATAAAAACTAGAAGCTACTCTAACACCTGGAAACTAAATAATATGCTATTGAATGACCAATGAATAGCAGAAGAAATCAGGGACAAAATAAGAAACACTTAGAGGTACATGAGAATAGCTTATTTTAAATATTTTTTTAATATTTATTTTTTAGTTGTAGTTGGACACGATATCTTTATTTATTTTTTTTTATGTGGTGCTAAGGATTGAGCCTAGGGCCTCGAACATGGTAGGCAAGAGCTCAACCACTGAGCCACAACCCCAGCCCCAAGAATAGCTCATTTTAAAGGGATACAAATAGGGGCTGGGGATATATCTCAAAAAAAAGTTAACCCAAAAAACCTCCAACAAATAATGTAATCAATAAGTGGGCAAAGGAACTGAACAGGCACTTCATAGAAAAAGAAATAGAAATGGTCAACAAATATATGAAAAGATGTTCAACATTTCTAGGAATTAGATAAATGCAAATTAAAACTACACTGAGATTCCACTTCACTTCAGTCAGAATGGCAATTATCAAGAATACAAGTAACAAGAAATGCTGGCAAGGATGTGGGGCAAAATTTACACTCATACTTTGGTGGTAGGACTGCAAATTGGTACAACCACTCTGGAAAGCAGTATGGAGATTCCTCAGAAAACATGGAATAGAACCACCATTTGACCCAATTATCCCAATCCTCAGCATATATCCAAAGGTATAAAATCTGCATACCACAGTGACATAGCCACATCCATGATTATAGCAGCTTAATTCACAATATCTAAGCTATGGAATAAATCTAGGTGCTCGTCAACAGATAAATGGATAAAGAAATTGTGGTATGTACACACAATGAAATAGTACTCACCATAAAAAAGAATTATTTAGGGGCTGGGATGTGGCTCAAGCGGTAGCGCGCTCGCCTGGCTTGCGTGCGGCCCGGGTTTGATCCTCAGCACCACATACAAACAAAGATGTTGTGTCCGCCAAATACTAAAAAATAAATATTAAAAAAAAATTCTCTCTCTCTCTACCTCTATCTCTCTCACTCTCTCTTTAAAAAAAAAAAAAAGAATTATTTAGCTGGTAAATGGATGGAACTGGAGACTATCATTCTAAGTGAAATAAGCCAAGACCACTCTGCTAGTATGTAGCAAAGTCAGGATTCACACTCAGTGTCCCCAGACCCTTAACCACTATAACCATTTTTATAGTAATTTTAAAAACTCTACTCTCAGATGTATGTATTGTAAACAGCAAACTGCTACGTTTAAGGATAATTTCCAGTATCTTGACATATTTTTCAGATATACAGAATTTAGAAAAATAGGTTAAGAGGCAAAATAAAACCTACCATTATTTCCTGTGTTCCTTAAATATGATGGAGTAATTTCTTCAAGTTTATATGTTAAGTTATATAACACATCTGTTAGAAATGATCATTGGGTATTTGACATTTACCTCAGTACATATAGAAAAATTTCTATGAGACAGGTTATAGGTATTTAGTGAATCAACATTACATCTAAAGAGGAGGAAATAAAAAGCAAGAGTTTCCAAACTTGGATAGTATGCTTATAAAGAGCAAAGCTCATGCATTGTTATGTATTTCTGTCCCTAGATGATATGCACATATACTTCACTAAAATGTGTATACATTCATTTTAAATATGCAAAAATAAGCATTAAGAAAGGATGAAAAGGGCTGGGGATGTGGCTCAAGCAGTAGCGCACTTGCCTGGCATGCATGCGGCTCGGGTTCGATCCTCAGCACCACATACAAACAAAGATGTTGTGTCCACTGAAAACTAAAAAATAAATATTAAAAATTCTCTCTCTCTCTCTTAAAAAAAAAGAAAAAGAAAGAAAGGATGCAAAAGTTCTACCTCTGGATGGCAGATCAGCTTGGTTCAAATACATTCCTCTGCTGCTAACAACTAAAAAATCTGGCAGAAAGCATCACAACAAAGGCCAGAAAGGCTGAGCAGAGCTTTCCGCAGACTCATAAGGCTGGCAAAAGCCCCCAGAATTCAGGGCCTGCTAAGAAGATGGGGGTGGGAGTAGACTTTCAGGTGGGAACCTAAAAGAGCTACTCTCCAAAAGAAAAGATAAGCCAAAGCAGACCAGCGCTCACAGAGAATAAAGACCGACAGAATAATTTCATTTTTGAGTTAAGGTGATCTGCCAGAAAGAGTAAATACTCTTGGGAAAGAGTTAGGGTAGACGAAATAAGGAGAGGTAGAAAGAAGACAAAAAGAGAAAGAAAGAGGGATTGTAGCTTTAAATCTAAAAGCTCTGTGAACCACCTCACCTTCACTCCCCAAGCCTGTTTTTCTCCAGCAATGAATTTTTAAAAGGTCCAATAAATCTTAGAGTACTTAAGTCCAGTTAATTACTGCCTATATACTTTGTTAGTTTATAGAATGTATTTTTTAGACTGATTAAAAGAAGCCTAGAGAGAGAGAGGGTGTTAGAGACCCAGGATGTGAGTACAGTTCCTGTACTACTACAGATGATATCAAACTCAGAACCAGACAACTGTGGTCTAGTCTGTGTTCCCTGATTGAAAGAACTGAGCTCATTAAGCTTATGCCACCCCAAATACCTCTCATGTTCGCCATTTACAAAGTTTCTTTTAGTAGAAGCCGCCTGAAACCCCAAAAGAAGTGCGGTTTACTCTGGAGCACCTGCTTTCCCTCTTCCTTTAAGTGTGTATCCTGATTTATTGCTTGCTTTCCTAAATAAATCTCTGCTTGTGCTCCCCCCACTTTTTGTACTGGGGACTGAACCCAGGGGTGCTTTATCACTGAGCTATATCCCCAGTCTTTTTTATCTTTTTATTTTGAGTCAGGGTCTTGGTTGCTGAGGGTCTCATTAAATCACTGAGACTGACTTTGAACTTGCCATCCTCCTATCTCAGCCTCCAGAGCCTCTGGGATTTAGGCCTGCACCACACCCTGGATTTGCACCTATTTTGATGTGTCTTGATATTCCTTTCTGCCACATAAATTGATAAGCTGCCAGGGATGAGGTGAGGTCCCCTTTTCCCTTCTCAGGACCAACGGACAGAGATCCTATCTGGTGATAGGAAGAAAAAAAATCCAAAAAGGCTCAAACTACTGCCACAAGTTTTAATATATAATATCCTGTATATATATTCCATACCAAGAGATCAAGTTGTGATAATCAAAGAAACAACTCATAAGAGATGCATATATTGGAGAGGGGTAGGGGTAGATAGTATGTTGGGAGGAAGCCTTGGGAAGTATACAGAAGGTATAAAAAAGTCAGTATGATAATATGGGGCTAGGGATATAGCTCAGTTGGTAGAGTGCTTCCCTTGCATGCACAAGGCCCTGGGTTCAATCCCCAGAACCACACACATACAAAAAAAAAAAATCAGTGTGGGAAATTATAACAATTAGGGCTAATGCCCACCTTCTCCTGAAATAATAAATCTGAAGTTTGCATCCTATTTGGTTATATATACTGTCTTCAAATTAATCTCACAAAGAAAATAAACAACAGCATAGCATCTTTTCTTCTAACCTTTTACATGAGTACAAAGTATCAATAGAAATAAATGGAATTTTCCAGAGTAATGGAAAGCGATTTCTTCAACCTATCACACCAATTTTCATTTATGTTTTCTTTATTTTGCATAGTTCTGTCATTCTTCTTCCTACTTCTTTATGTGGACAACTTAAAAGAAGCCTAGAGAGAGACTGTCAGAGACCCAGGATGTGAGTGCAGTTTCTAAAACCCTTGCTTCCGGTTTATTCACTAAAAAGGATGGGGTGAGGTTGCTAAATTAGAGTTCAGTGTCAGAGCACACACATATTATTAGCATGCACACAGCTCAAGGTCCTGGATTGCTTTGATCCCCAGCAACACACACACACACACACACACACACACACACCAAAAACCCAGAAATTTTCCTAAAGTGCCTCATTTTAACCTCACAATGCTATTCACCACTCTTTAGTGGTTCTGCATCATTTAGAGATATTTATTTTCTAAAATGTAATCTTTTATGTTGATGTCAACTTCAAATTTCATCTTATTTCTATCACAGATAGGAAACAAAATTCTTAAACCTATGTAAAAAGGCCAACATACTGACTTAGAGAATAAGAAAACAAGAGCTCTGATGTTATCTTATCTGTTGGTATCTAAGAGACCTCCTAACTTTAACATTTGATTCTAATTTAGGTCACAAGTTCTCTGTCATTTGTCTTTTACTGCTTCAAGTCTAAAACAAATATCACTTTCTAGTTTGCTGGGTATGTGAATTACAATTACTTGTTATGTACTTTAAAAGTATTGCTACAGGCAGAATTCACACATTTTCTTTTGCCTCTCTTTTGTCTAAAAAACAATAATACAATGTTGTTTTTTTGAATGAGTACTTGAAGTGCCTGCCCCAAATCCAAGAGAACACTCGTTTTGAACTGGTTACACAATATAGGTGCTAATTCTTTGTTTTACCTTGTGTTCTTTGAAAGAAAGCACATATCTGGCAAGCATTAAAGGTTTAACAAAGGAGGATACAAATGAAACAAAGCAAATATATCTCTGTGTGAAGACCAAAGTTTGACCTCAGAAGTTTAGTGCTTTAACTGAGCTAACCAGATGTCAATGTAATCAACTGACTACCACCAACAAGCTATGCTTATTAAATATAATGGGGTAAAGAGAGAGAAATGGAAAAAGGTGGGGGGGATGAGACACAAGCTACCCTTAAGAGTTCTTACTGGGAAAAAAAAAAAAAAAACGAAGAGTTCATACTCCACTGTAAAGTTGGATAATAAAAAGAGTTTATACTTCTATTTGGAAATAAACTGTAAGATATCTACAAACTATTCTCTCATCTTCCTTCTCCTCAAACATCTTGGCAACAAAGAATGTGATAAAGAACAGCTAAATTATTTGAGAGCCAAAGGAAGATTACTTGTGCTTGTGGAGAGAGGAATATGTGAATATTTAAGAATATCCAATTCTATTATAGAAAATAAGACCAAAATGGGGAAGCAAGATGAAAATAAGTACCAAATCAAACATCTTATATAGTTAGATTTAGAAAAAATAAATAGAACATATGCATACTAAATATAGAAGGGAAGCAATTAAAAAAATCAAGACCAACAAATATCCATGATACCACAGAAGAGACATCAAATATTCATGAAGGCATTGATACTCATGAGTTGTTAAATCAGTTACCATTGGTGACGTCCATTTCTAGACCTGTATGACCTTTGTCCCAGAAACAGATGAAATTCATAGCTGCTCACCATGCTCACAGGCAGGGAACAGTACCAGCAGGTGTACCTGGCCCTGTACTTTCTGAAAAAACACATGAGTTATTGGCTCCAAGCACCTTCAGTCTGTTTAGCTGTTTGGTTCACCTCAACTCTGGTCTACAACATTGGTAAAGAATGGTGATATAGCAGAGAGGATACAATATATGAATATTGTGTCACCCAGCTGCTCTAAGGTGATATGTTCCTTCCATTCTACTTTTACCCCCACCTCATTCACCTTTTACCCCCACATGGAGAGGCAATTTTAAGAGAAGAAAGAAACATGAACAAAAGCAAAAGGTAAGCAAACAGGGTGTGAACAGCACTAAACAGATGTACTTTGGAATGAGTGCTGAAGGGAAGTAGTAAGTGACGAGAATAAATTATATGTGGCTAGATCATGACAAAGGAATTTCACACTACCTGCTGTGAAACACCAACTTTTTTTTTTCTTCTTAGAAAATCATGAACCAGTTACTTGGAGAGGGGATACAAACAGTCCCAATATTTAAAATTCTTGCATTAATAGAAAATTTATTCTGTCAAGACACTGTGAAATTTTCTAAACAGTCAACTTCTCTCTCTCTCTCTATGGAATGATCTCAATGCACACAGATAACAAACAGTTGGTGAACTGTCACTGGACCAAGGACAAGAATTTGAGTGGCACCAATTTACTTTCTGTGATTGGGATCAAAAAGCCAGTAAAAGGGGCTGGGGTTATAGCTCTGTGGTAGAGCACTTCCTTAGCATGTGTGAGGCACTGGGTTCGATTCTCAGCACCACTTATAAATAAAATAAAAATAAAATTCTATCAACAACTAAAAAAAATTTTTAAAAAAGAAGCCATTAAAAGCTGGGCATGGAGGGCTGGGGTTGTAGCTCAGCGGCAGAGTGCTTGCTTTGCATGTATGAGGCACTGGGTTCAATCCTCAGCACCACATAAAAATAAACAAATAAAATAAAGGTATGCTGTCCATCTACAACTATGAAATTTTTTTTTTTTTAAAAAAAGCTGGGCATGGTGGGGGGGGTACACACCTATAATGTGTGTACTTGGGAGGATGAGGCAGGAGGATTGCAAGTTCAAGGCTAGCGTGAGCAAGGTAGCAAGCCCCTGTCTCAAAAATAAAAATAAAGGATTGCAGATGTAGCTCAGTAGTAGAACACCTGCCTAACCTAGCATGCGCAAGGCCCTGGGTTCCAACCTCTGTGTGTGAGAGAGTGGGGAGCAACAGAAGCAGAAGCTGCAGTTGCCATTGAAGGCTTCCAAATATAGGGGACAGAGTATCAGAAATGTACTGCATGCAGACAAATCTGATGGTAACATATACAATTGATTACAGCAAGAGAAACTGGGCTAGAGTAGTGATGAGATGTAAGAAATGAAACCCTGATCATCTAGGATGAGAGTGATGGGAACATAAATGAGAAAATGTGAAAGTGGAATTTACAGTTTGGTCTACTGAGTAGATGTGGAAGGCAAGAGACCATCAGGAATTCAGGATACCTTTCAGACTTTGATCTGAGGTGGGAGACAGCAGTAGAAGAAAAGAGAAAATAAACAAAGAGGAACCAATCTATTTACCAAGTACCTTCTTGTCAGTCACAGCTGTCTATTAGCTATCTAACCCAGCACCTCCAGATACCTTTCTCTCCTCAAGTGTGCAGTAATAGGTGGTAGAAGATAAACTATTATGGCAAAAATAGAGGAAAGACAGTGGAAGAAGCTGTTTTAACTTCACTTTTTTATTTGTGTAAAGGGTACATAAATTAATAACTCTTAGTTACATATCCAAATGTATGTTATTATTATTTTCATCTTATAAAAATGAGAAGTATATGTAAGATATTAATAATTCCATATTTGACTGATATATTAGTAAATATCTCATCATTTGTCTATAAATCAACATTCCGTGAATGAAATGTAATCAACATTTTGTCTGTATATTATTTCTTTTTCTCATAGAATCCAGTTTAGACATAAATAAAAATAAGATTAAAGTATTAGTGGGCTACTGTTCAGGGGAATCAGCTAAAAAAGTAATGTTCATTCAAACTCATAAAGAGTATATCATCTATTTATTTATATAATTTTTTGTGAAAGCTTATAAGAAATATGAAACTGTAAAATTCAATGTACTCTTGCACACATAGTTTGCAATCAAAATGGTCTACATTTAAGCAACCATTAACTTTACAAAGAACCATTAACTTTTCTGAAAGATTGGGATTAGTTGGGGTACACTATGAGATACTGATGATTTAACCAATGTGATTTTACCATATCCACACATGGGGCTGGGTGGGAAAGAAAAATATACAATTAAAAGGGAGAAATAGCACAGAAATGGTACATGAGGACAGAAGGTCACTCGAGCAGGCATCAGTATGAGTGGATATTTTGATGAACTAATTTTTTTATGTGCTTTAAGAAACCTTCAGAAAAGTTCTTAAAATTGAATCCATATAAACTATGCCTAATCTTCAAAAAACAATAATTCAATTAGGAACACTAATGAATGAATAGGGACTAAAAAGGTAGCTCCTTTTCACATGGAATTCATGAACTATTTGAAAACCTACAATGCACAAAGTATTACAGAAATCTATAGACTCCATTAACAATGAAAATATGTCTGAAATTTTGCTTCAGGCCTTTGTGATCAGAGTAGACCAACTTAACTGTTCTCTCTAGTCATTAACCTAAGGTATGTTAAACTACATATTGGTAAATGGCAAAATAACACCTCACCATTGTGATAAAATTATTAGGGATTATTTTTAAAGTGTACTCAGTGAATTCCAATACTTTCAAGCACTCACATAATTTATGATTGAATGTACTTTAAATGTCACATCAGCTTTAATATTTCTATGTCAAGAGTAAAATCTACATATAAGCCTTGAAAAGTTCAGAGGTTATTTTATTTTTTAAAAAGAAAAAACATCAATAAAACTAAGCACTTGGTAATGTTATATTTTAATTTAAAAAGTTTTAGAAATATATTTTCAAGAATCTAAGTTTTCATCATTCCTAGATGTTAGAAATTCCATTTCAAAACTAGAAACTAACAGTAGGGATAGGATAAAGCAACATAAAGGGGAGTCACTCCTTCCTCAGTTTGAATACAGATTTCTTTGCTTGCCAGCTGTTTAATCTATGTGCCTTGGTTCATTTGTTTTAAGAATGAAATGAGATAAGGTACAGGAAGTTGCAAAGGCCATCCAGAAAGATAAGAATGTCCTCATAAATATTCCTGAGATGCCAAGACACTCGAAACCCTATGCTTAGATTTAAAAGTCAGCTATTTGATCAGAGATATTTCTTGCCATGTATTCTAAATAGAAATATAGTTTTATTTACTCTACTTAGGACTATGATACTCATATCTGAGTATTTATGTTTCATCAATTCTGAAAAACAATCAGCAAGTATCTCCTTAAGTAGTCTCTCCCCCATTTTGTTACTCTCTCCTTCTGTAACTCCTGTTAGCTTTCCTTACTCTATGGGAACTGAATCAGGGACTCAACTTCCCAAATATCTTCCATTTAAGTACTGCTTCTTTCAGCCGTGTGTAAAATTGGCTACCTACTTTGTCCATTTACTTCATTCCTGTGACTATCTTTTATTTTCAAGTCATATCTAGTATTATTTTTAAAGTCTTTAGTTTTTTAATTGTATTGTTTCCATTTCAAAAATTTAATATTTTAAAGTCAGCGTAAACTCACTTTTTAAAGTTTTTTGAAGTCTAAATATGTTGTTTGTCATTTCCACCAATCTTTTTTTATTACTAGCTTTTTGTTTGTTTGTTTGTTTAAATTACTTGTTCTTCTACAGTGAGGGGCTTTATCTGTGGGGATCTTGCATAAGCTGACCTAAGAATTACTCTTTCACAAGTGCTTTTGCTTAGGACCAAAGGTGTGTTACCAGCCAGGACCACTTTTTATAATATATATGAGCCTCAAACCTTAGGTTTAACAGATCATGGTTACAAATTATCAGGGAAGCCTCTCTTCAAAAGAATATCCAGGATGAGAGAGAAAAACTTTTCCCTTTTCTACTGGGAATATTTGATACCCTACCCTAAATCCATCACTTTTGAAAACAGATCTTCAAGGGTCCTAGCATTAGACTTTTAGTTCCAATATTCTATGGGGTTCCCTGGCTCAGATTCAAGGCCTCCTTTTCTATTCCCATGTGGCTCCAACCATTCGAGTTGTGTACGGTGGTACACACCTGCAATTCCAGTGACCTGGAGGCTGAGGCAGGATGACTGCAAGTTCAAGGCCAGCCTCAGGAATTTAGTGAGATCCTGTCTCAAAATAAAAATCAAAGATCACAGGACATGTATCTCAGTTACAAAAATGTCCCTTCATTCAATCCTCAGTCCAAAAAAATAATAGAAAAAAAATTCAAACCCTTTGGATACATGCACCAACCTATTCTCTTAAAATAGCTCTTGATAACATCTAACTTTTATTGAACATTGCCATCAATGCCAAGTACTGTGCTAAAACTTTACATATTTCATTTAATTCTCACAGAAATCCTGTGATTTCCTCCCAATTCTATAGACCCAGAAACAGAGATAAATAACTTGCTCAAGTTTATTTAGCAAGTAAGATGCAGAAGATTTGAACCCTATCTGTTTGAATTTAGAAAGTACCCTGTTAGTCACCATATGCTGCCACTTCTCAAAAGGTATTCCTAGTACCCAGGTGGTGCTAGAGGCATCATGGTCACTGAAGCAATATCTTTTGAAGAAACAGGGACCTATAAAACCACTATATGAGAAAAGTACATATTTTGGAAACACCAATTCATTCCAAATATTGAGGTTAGGGGCAGACACTAATTTATGTTCAAATAAACATGCTACAGAGAAGAACATAAAAAATATAAAATTGAGAAAAAAAACCCTTTAGGTTCAAATACATTATTTTTTGGAAAAGTTGAAGTTTATTTAAGTCCATTGTGAAGAGTAATCATAACATAGTATGAGACTAATAACAAACATTTATATGTTGCTTACTCTGTACTATACACACAGTATCTCATTTATTTTCACAATAATTCTATTAGGTATCTATTTTTAGCATTGCTATTTTATAGATAGCAAATGGAAGCACTTAGGTTAAGTAACTCATCCAAGGTCAACCAATTCTCAGAATTAGGACCTTAAACCTAGTCATATTAGCTCCAGAGTATGCACTATCTCTGATACAGCAGACTCCATAAACATGGTGGAATCAACTGAGGTGTTGAAGAAGAGGAGTTTGGACAAGTTAGAAGAAGTAGGAAGGGAAATTGCCAAAATGTTACTTAGCCTTAGACTAGTCCAAACATAACATGAGGCATAGTGAAATACTAATTTTATAATGAAACATTTTCAGAGACCTACTTCCTTAAATGAAATAAACATTATAATTGCTTTAGTATCCAGTGGACACTGTCTCAAATTTGCTTATTTATTGCTTTATTGTTTATTTCAAGTTATTTCATGCACATATACTGTTATTTCCCAATCTGAATTTAAGCACTGGAAACAAGTTAATGTGTCTATTGTTTCCTTACCAGAACACAGCCCTGGGTACATGAGGGGTGCTTAATAAATGCTTGTCCAAAATAACTACAACAATAAAGTTGTTCTTTAACTATTTCTTACCTAAGGATACAGATAGAGAAAAACATATCATTTAAAATAACATTTAAGGGTTGGGGTTGTGGCTTAGTGGTAGTGGGCTTGCCTTGCATTTGTGGGGCACTGAGTTCGATCCTCAGCACCAAGTAAATAAATAAAATAAAGGTATGGTGTCCATCTACAACTAAAAAAAAAATGTTTTTTAAAAAAATAACATTTAAAATTTACTTTTAAGCCAGGTGTGGTGGTGCACGAGGTTGGGCAGGAGGATTGAGGCTGGGCAGGAGGATCGCAGAGTTCAAAGCCTGCCTCAGCAAAAGCTAGGCCCTTAGCAACTCAATGAGACCCTGTCTCTAAATAAAATACAAAATAGGGCTGTGGATTTGGCCCAGTGGTAGAGTGCCCCTGAATTCAATCCCCGGTATCCCGCCCCCAATTTACTTTTATAAAACCCCACAAATATTATTTGATAGGAAACAGAAATACCATGGAAACATCAGAGCTGATGGTATTTTTGTCAGTGGAACATAAATATGATAACAACAAGTCAGCAAACTACAAAAAAAAGCAGTATGAATTAGTAAATAAATAAATTAATTCAATAAATGGGTTTACTCTACTTTTTGACATAACAATGTACAAAAATTGTGAGTATGTAATTACAAATCTTTGGAGCCTGTACTTATGCAAATTAAAAGATTTAAGTTTCAAAAACTCAAAGAAAATATCTACGAACTGTGTTAGGATCTTTTCTAAAATGGAGATGAGACAAATGGAATTAGACCAAGGTCAAATTTATTTTAACCGAGGCTTTCTGCTTTTGTTTCTTCAACTATAATTTCACTTAAAGGCTCACCTTCTCACATTTTTTGTTTGTTTGTGTTTTTTTGTTTGTTTTGGTACCAGCGATTGAAACCAGGGCTGCTTAACCACTGGAGACACATCACTAGCTCTTTTTATGCTTTATTTTGAGACAGGGTCTAAGTTGTTTAGGAACTTGCTAAATTGCTGAGGAAGGCCTCAAACTTGCATTCCTCCTGCCTCAGCCTCCTGAGTTGCTGGGATTAAAGGCATGTGCCACCCCACCTGGCTTGACATTCTTTATTTTGTTTATTTAGTTGTTTTTATGTGGTGCTGGGGATGGAACCCAATGCCTCATGCATGCTAGGCAGGTGCTCTACCACTGAGCCACAACCTCAGACCTCCCCCACCCACCTACCCCCACCCTCCCTTCACATTCTTAATGAGGTTTCCCCACTGTAGAAAAGTATGAAGGAAAATTCCACATGCTTATACAAAGGCAAAATGAAAACCTAGGAAACAAATGGAATAAAACTAGTTCTAGTCAGAATTATGATTACCTTTATGAAAATTTAGAAAATACTTTATTTTACTAATAGGATGCTCCAGAGATTTTAAAGATAAAAGACTAAAATAATAGAGTACTCTGAGGTGTCCAAGTGAAAGTAGAGACATAATTTTGAGAATTTGAATAATGGTATAAAATATTGGTTGAAGTAGAAGACATTTTCCATTCTACTGAGTTTTGGAGGTAATTTTAATCCAAAATTCAGTTCAAAAATAGACCCAGAGGATGGCTAACGGGTCTAGAAAGAGAACTGAAATAAGGAAGTAAATAGGAGGTTTTAAAGTGGGCTGGAATAGCTCAGTGTAGAGAAGTTGCCTAGCATTTGCAAGGCGCTGGGTTCACTTTCCAGCACTGCAGGGGGGAAAAGTCATAATAACAGTATCACAGGATTTGGTTGTATTGTTTAAACTTCTGTTTCATAAGAATAATCAATTCTGAAGATTTTTTTTAAGCATAAAAGCATTTTCACCTGAATGATGTCCTTAGTACATGCTCTCTTCCTTACTAAATGGACAATGTTCACCTTAGTATCTTTCCAAAAAGCATAATTTGGGCAATGTCAGAAAGAAAGAGAGAGAGGGAAGGAGGGGGGGAGAGAGAGAGAGAGAGAAAGAGAGAGAGAGAGAGAAAAGAGAAGAGAAGAGAAAGGGAGGGAGGAAGGGAGAGAGGGGAGAGGGGAGAAGGGAGAGGGGAGAGGGAAAGGGAGAAGGAAGGGGGGAGAAGGCAGAGGGGAGGGGGAGAGGGCACAGGGGAGAGGGAGAGGGAGAAGGGAAGGGCAGAAGGTAGAGGGGAGAGGGGAAAGGGAGAGGGAGAGGGGGAGAGGAGGAGAGGGAAAGAGGAGAGGGAGAGGGGAGAAGGAGAGGAGAGAGGGAGAGAGGGAGAGGGGAGAGGGAGAGGGGAGAAGGAGAGGGGAGAGGGAGAGAGGGAGAGAGGGAGAGGGGAGAGGGAGAGAGGGAGAGAGGGAGGGAAAGGAAAAAGAAAAGAAAAAAAGCAAGAGGGCAGGACAGTTTCTGAAAACCTAATTCAATAATTAAAACTTTAAAAAGTAAAAGCATGTTGTAACAAGACTTCCAAATGTTTCCACTCTGGCACTTGCCTGAATTTGGAAGCCAAGTTTCCATGGATTCCTAAAAGGCAAGGTTAATGTCCTTTATCAAACATTCACTGAGTGGCCTGATAAGTACATACTAGCAGGCTCACTGCAGCGTAAGGTAGGGGAGGATGAAGGAATTAAAAGCTGTAATTTGTGTCCAGGAATTCTCTACTTAAAGAGACAAAAGCACATGTACAAGAAATCACAGCTTTTGAAAGGCAAGCTTTCAAAAGGATTAAGAGTAAGGGAGGAAAAAATGATAAATCTTAGGAAAAGTAAAACAAAACATTGAACTACAAATATTGAACTCTGTATTCTAATCCAATCTCTGTTAATAACTTGTTTAAAGACTTTGGGCAAGACACTTTTCCTCTGTGAACTTTAATTTCTTTACAATAAAAATCAAAGGATTGGATAGAGATCTTTAAGGGTCCTTTCAATTCAAAGCATTTATGCCACTATTTCTTGTAAATGGCTCTACAAAACAAATAATTATGATGGTCTTTAATCAATAACATATTCTATTTACTTATAATCTCATTTAAAGGGGCAGAAACAATTCTTATGTGCTCATAACTCTAATAAAGCAAATCTTAAACCATATCAAAATGACAAATACAAGCAATAAAAACATCAATAAAATTAAAATAACATTAATATGATACAGCTCCGTAAAAATTAAAGTGCTGTTCACAATTGAATGTGGTGGACATTCTGACTACATAGGTTCTTGCCTGTTTGGTACCTTGCTTATCACTGGCACATGAGGACCCAATTCTCCCACCACTATTTTCTACTCGATACTGAAAATTTTGGTTTTTAAAACATCCTATACTATGCAGAGCCAAAGGCATAATTTATTAATTTTACTACCATGTTTATAAACAGAAATGGAAACTCAGACATTGAAATCCCATAGCAGAACGTTGTTTTAAGATGCTGATCTTGATTATGAATAAGCTTATATTATTTTCTTTCAGTTTGTCATTGAAATGAAAATACAGAATTTAAAAAATTCTAATAACTTTTCTTCTTTTTGCACTTCTCTGTATTTTACACATTTTTATGATAAGCCTTATATTTTTTTCAATTGAGTTTTAAAATTACAGCTTTATTAAGATATAATTCATATATTGTACAATCTTCATATCAAATGTACAATCTTCATATCAAATGTACAATTCATTATGAGCATATCCACATAAACTATCATTACAAACAATTCTACAATATTTTCATCACCCCAAAAAGAATCTCTTGTTCCATACCCACTAACAATCACTTCCTATTCACCCCAGCCCTAGGTACCAAAGTGTTATTCTACTTTCAACCTATGTAGATCTACCTATTCTGGATATTTCATATAAATGGAATTACATGATGTGTGGTCTTTTGTGATTGGCTTCTTCCACTTACTATAATGTTTTCAAGGTACACCCATGTTGTAACATATATCAATATATCATTTCTTTTTATTTTTTAATGCATCGATTGTTTTCCAAGGGGTCATACGTGTTACATTCCTGCCAGCAGTGCAGGAGGATTCTGATTTCTTTGCCTCTAAAAGTGAAGTGTGTGGTTTCAATTTGCATTTCCTTTTTGGCTAATGATTTGGAACATCTTCTCATGTGCTTACTGACGATTTGTGTATAACTTCATTGGAGAAAGGTCCATTCAAAACCTTTGCCCATTTTGAAATTGGGTTGTCTTACTGAATTATAAGTTGTATTTTTATCCTCAGAATACGATTTTTAAAAAAATTGGACATATGTTAATATTGCTTTAAAATAAAATGTAAATATTGTGGGTGGAATGGTTTATCTAATTGGTAAATTTGGTAATACCTGAGATTAACTCAGACACCTTCTTTCTCCCTCTAATGAGCTTGTTAGTAGACAACACACTGTCCAGGAACTATTGTGCTATTTTAGCTGGCCAGGCCTCCTGTGTAGGAAAAGACAAGAGGAAGCTGAGAATGAATCACAATAAGAGGGAAAGATTAAATATCTGGAACAGAGAGGTAGGATGGAACAGTACCCCAATACATAGAGAAAAGGAATATTTAGAGGACCTGGGCACACCAGGTTGATTACATGGAAAAGCATAAGAAGTTTGTGGAGACTTGCCTCTAGATTAACACTGCCCCTACTACAGTTTAAGTCCTTAGGAAGAACTGTAAGGATCATGTCACTCACACAGTCCCACACCCAAGCCTTTCTACAGGCTCTCAGTAAATCATCTCCCTAACTCTAGTAGTCTTCTATAAATCCTATTCCCTAACTAAAATAGGCAATTCATTTGCCTCTCAAACTAAAAAGAATTTTTTAAAATGATAATATGCAATACTTGTGTGGGTGCAATGAAATATGCACTGTCACACGTTGCTCATGAACAATGTAAATTGGCACAGCTTACTGGAAAATGATTTCATAATATGTTATGAGAATATTAAAATAATTAAGTATTTTCATTTATTCATGTATTTACTTGTTTGTTTTTGTGCGGAAAATTGAACCTGGGGCCTCAAATTAAGTCTTTTTATTTTAGGGATTTACGTTAAGGAAATATTTTAAAGAGAAGGAAAAAAAAGGAGGGGTATCCACTATGTATAACAATGAATGTGGAAGCATTATTCTAAAGACTATTTTTTGTTTTTAGCACTGCTCTGTATATTCTATCCAAACTACCTAAACCAATCTTCATGGGTATTATCTTTCTTATTTACAAATGGGAAAACTAAAGGGAAAAATACTTAAATAGCTTGTCCAAGGTTACTGGTGGCATGGAGTGAAAAACTGGAAACAACCTAAATGTTCACTAACAAAGGAATGATTAAGAAAATTAGCTCATACTCCAAGTGTTACAAGTCACAAAAAAGGTACATGACAAATCAATAATAAAATGAGGGAAGTAGAAACCAAAACTAATCATAAATATAATCTCAACTATGGAAAAACATACTCCAAAGAGAATGAAAGTAAATATACCAAAATATTTATGGTTTGCTATTGGTTGATGGAAGCACAAGTGATTTTTCTTTTTTGTACTTTTCTGTATTTTGCCCATCTAATATGTACAATTTTTATACTTAAAAAACATACAGCATTGGATCAAGGACATAGAGTGTTTTGTTGTTTTTTTTTTGGGGGGGGTTGTAGTTATATTTTATTTATCTATTTTTTTATACCTTTATTTTATTTACTTATTTTTTATGTGGTGTGGAGGATCAAACCCAGGGCCTCACACATGCTAGGCGAGCGCTCTACCGCTGAGCCACAACCCCAACCCCAATTTATCTATTTTTTATTATGTGGTGCTGAGGATCGAACCCAGTGCCTTGCACATGCTAGGCAAGTGCTCTACTGCTAAGCCACAACCCCAGCCCCCACATAAAATGTTTTTTTAAAAATCACTATGAATGCTAAATATTAATATTTTCACTTCTTTGCAAAGAAAATATCCAAATAGGGCTGGGGTTGTGGCTCAGTGGAATGCACTTGCCTAGCATGTATGAGGCACTGGGTTCAATTCTCAGCATCATAGACAAATAAATAAAATAAAGGTACATCAACAAATAAAAAATACTAAAAAAGAGAAAATATCCAAGTAAATACAAGCTTATAATGAAAATTTAGCAAATAAAAAACAAAAACATACCAATTACTAAGTGCCTTCTTATATCAAACACTGAAGGCAGGCACTTTCACAAGTATTATCTTATGTAATATCTTTGGGGTTTATTTATTTATTTTTTCAGATAGTGCATTCACCAACCATTTTAGGAGCCACTCATTGCCATAGAGCTCTATTTTAGAGCATCAAAGAGTCACCCCATCTAATTGCCATAACCTACAGAACCAGGAATTCCTACAAAACCAGTTCTCAAGGGCACTCAGTGGAAACATTCATGACAGAATTGCAGAGAGCTTAGAAATGAACCCATCTGATTTGTCTCAGAACTTTGCCCAATGTGTTTACAGAATCCTAAATCAGAAAGGTGACATTTAAAACTCTGGTAGCCAGGCACAGTGGCGCATGCCTGTAATCCCAGCGGCTCAGGAGGCGAGACAGGAGAATGGCAAGTTCAAAGCCAGCCTCAGCAATGGCGAGGCACAAAGCAACTCAGTGAGACCCTGTCTCTAAATAAAATACAAAATAGGCCCGGTGATGTGGCTCAGTGGTCGAGTGCTCCTGAGTTTAATCCCTGGTACCATAAATAAATGAATAAATAAAACTCTGGTAAAATTAAGAAAGAAAATTCTACACAATATTTATGAATTAATTATAAATTATACTAACCAAAAAAAGTTTCCACATGTATTTCCTTTTCTTTCTAAAAAACATTAAATCATATCTACCTAAAGTCAAGAGTGAAATTTATATTTATATATGTATATACACATACACACACATATATATGTGTGCATGTATTTGGGACTTGTATTTTTCATCAAATATTCAGTGAAGGTCTTATACAAAGTGCTCTGTGTGGGCGCTGTAAATCCCATAGTACTTAGTATAATGCTGATTATCTATGGGGCTCCAACATTAGCCATCAAGTTGACAGAAACTAACGTTGGGTTTGGAGTCATTCACAAGACACCATACTTCAAAATTGTTCACCAAAGTGACAGATTTCTTACAGTATGTATATTATGTAAATTTATATGGATTATCAGTTCACTATTTATTTAAAACTTCATAATTCAACTACAATAAGGAATGTAATATTCCATATGGCAAACAATTTTAACACTTTATTTATACTATACAACCTATAAGCAGATGGGGGGAGGACAGGAGGGAAAATGGGAGGGAAATGGGGGGATCGTGAACTAAAATAGATTTCCACACATGTTTGAGTTTATTGGGATAAACCCAACTACTATGTATAACCATACAGTTCCAAAACAAAACCTAAGCAGTATTTCACTAGCTTATTTCCTATTTGTCTTCAAGGAGCAAAAACTCATTAATTCTACCATTTCAGAAGTTAAGAAATTTCAAAGAGTTTAGGCTAATGTTACTTTTTTGTTTTGTTTTGTTTTGTTTTGGTGCTAGGGATTGAACCCTGGGCCTTATACATGCAAAGCAGGCAGTCTACCAACTAAGCTATATCCCCAGCCCCTGATGCTACCTTTAATCAAATGTTCTCATCAACTTACACATCCCTTTCAATCCATCTTGCACATCAAATGCAGATTAATCTTTAGAAAACACTACATTTCTGTTTCACATAATATGAACAGTGACTCCATATATTTGTGGAATAAATAAATCTCCATTGTCTCAGAAATCTATAATGTCACCCTAGTCTTATGGTTTATTGAGCATCAAAATAAACAATATGTTTGACTCACTCCAGATGAGTCTCAACATCCAACTACCAATATCTTGGTATCTGGCCCTAAACTCATTTACTCATAATCCCTTACTTTCATTATCACAGCTGTTCAACCACAGCAAGAACTCCAGACTCCTACCTTCTTTTCTTTCTTTTTTCTTTTAACTATAGTAGTCAGTCAATCTCCTTCTGCCATTACTTTCTTTTATATCTAGTGCTGTATCCTTATCATTTCTCTAGTTCCTTCCTTAGAACCCCCAACCCTAATCAGGCTCACTACTTTCTCTGCCATTATACCCAATTGCTATCCATCGGTAAAGAATATCACAACTATGTACATTAATACAGTGTCCACACACCCTCCGCTACAGCCTCAATGCTGGCTGGATATCCTTCCCTCATGGAGTTCCGAGAACCAGATACCCCTCCAAAGCTACTCTAAACCTTTACCACAAGTCTCTAGACTTGTCTCCATTGTCTACCTGGACTCAACAGCTTCTACTGGACAAAGAGATTACCAAATATCAGTAATAAGCATATCTTCCCCTGTTATCTAGAATTCCCCTACCTGCTCTTCAGGGGTAATCTTCTTAGTTGTACCTATTTTCTCAACGCTTTCTATTCATCAGAGAGCACGTCTATATAATCACACCTATCCATGGCTTATTTTTCTTACTAGGAAGGGCATCATAAGACAGAGGTCTATTTATCCTAATCTCAAGTCTATAAACAATTTTTTGGACTTCAGCAAAAACTCTACCATAGGAATTGTTCACCTTCCCATAAAACACAAAAATGACAAAAAACAAAGTATCCTGCAAGATCCCAGGGAAGTACAAAGAAAAAATCCTAAAGTCCTAAAAGATGCATGGGAAGGTATGGGAAGATTTGTTTTTAAAAGAATCACTGCGAGGGCTGGGGTTGTGGCTCAGCGGTAGAGCGCTCGCCTCGCGCGTGCGAGACCCTGGGTTCGATCCTCAGCACCACATACGAAAAAATAAACAAGTGAAATAAGGATGTTGTGTCCAACTACAACTAAAAAATAAATATTTTTTTAAAAAAAGAATCACTGCGAGCCTAGTGTAGCAGTGTATGCCTGTAATCCAAGATACTTGGGAGGCCGACGCAGGAGGATTGAAAGTTTAAGGCCAGCCTGGGCAACTAAGTGAGACCCTGTCTCAAAATAAAAAATAAAAAGGGCTGAGGATCTAGCTTAGTGGTAAAGCACTTACCTAGCATACACAAGGTCCTGGGTTCAATCTCCAGTATGGAAAAAAAGAAGAGTGAAACACTATACTTTTCTTATAAAGTAATTAATTAAATTACTTTTGTTTTAAGTAAAATTATACTAAAAGTGAAGCATCAACACAGGGATCCTTACAAAACTATAGCTGCTTAAAAGAGAGATTTAGGAAGTATATTTAATAACCAAGTGCAACTTGGGAGACTGAGGCAGGAGGATCCTAAGTTTGAAGTCAGCTTCAGCAACTAAGCAAGACCCTGTTTCAAAATTAAAAATTAAAAAGGGCTGAGGATGTGGCTCAGGGGTAAAGTGCCTCTGGGTTCAATTCTCAGTACCAAAAGAAAAAAGAAAAGAAAATCTGTAGTTCTTGTCTTCTTTGGGGTGTCATGGACACTAGGAACAATTGGATAAAACCTAAGAATCCTATTCTCAGAATAATAGATTTACAGTACCACTAATTTACAAATGTAATTCAGGGAACCTACTAACCAATGTAGACTCTTTTGGAGCTCCAGGTTAAAAACTTTGATTATTCCAAAGAAATTGTTAAAAAAAATACTTTTCTGTAGTGTTGAGGATCAAACCCAGGGTCTTGGACATGCTTGCACCACATCCTCAGCCCAAGAAATTATTTTTAATGCATACCATATGGTAAGCTACCATCTTCCATCCCTACAACACAATGCCTAAGTAAATATATACAACATTAATCCTTATTTTGATCTTATGTTTGAGATAATGATGGCATACTAATTTATATCTCCAACTCCTTGAAAGTTATTAGATAGGCAGGAAGGCAGATAGGTGTAAAATGAATGCATTTTCCTGAAATGAGTCATCCAAGAATGCATATTTTGATGGGGTTTTGGTAAAGAAAACATTGCAGAGAAAGGGCAATGTTAGATTAGAAGTTCTAAGAAAAGGATAAACCAACAATTTTTATATCAGAGGAGGGAGAATACCTTCTAGTGCTCAGAAGATTGCTGGTAGAATATATTTTTTCTCCAAAGATGTATGGTATAGTACCAGTGCACAGATTTGCTTTGTACTGAAAGTTTCTTCTTGGCTAATTCATTATATATTGTTATCAGTAGGATGAGAGAGATTAATGGGTTCTGACTGTTAATGTTTCTTCTTTAGTTTTCCTTATAGAAAAAATACTAATTTTTAAAAAACTGTTTTTCTCAGGTAAAAATTTATTTACCTTTTTCTCTTTGGAGAATTATTACTTTTATAAAAGGAAAGTAAATCAAAAGTGAAAAGAATAACATCTATGTTCCTATTTTCTCTCTTTCAAGTTTACAAAAAGCCGTAACTAGTTCCTACCTTTAGGCTTTCCATAGAAAGTGGAAAAACTCGGGGGTAGGAGGAGCTGAGGGAAGACAGAATATGCTTTGGTGGCATTCTGGATCTCTCTCTTTTTAAAATTTTTTTTAAAAGTTGTATATGGACTCAACACCTTTATTTGTTTTTATGTGGTTCTAGGATCGAATCCATTGCCTCACACTTGCAAGGCAAGTGTTCTACCACTTAGCTACAATTCCAGCCTCTGGATCTCTTTTTAAGTACTCCAAAGAGCTAGAGTAAAATGGAAACTCTCCAAAATACTCAGCACCACATAAAAATAAATAAACAAACTAAAGATAAATTAAAAAAAGACTTGAGAACTTTTTGAATGATATATTTCTTTAAAGAATATTCCATATAAACTATTTCAATGTTTAAAAAACAACAACAGTATTCCCTGGTTGAAAGGAAATATAATCTCCCCATGAGAATGATTCAACTGCATTGAACCCAGGTAAAGGGCACTCTACACATCTCCAGCCAAAACACATATATACTACATTAGAATATCAAATGAGAACACAATCCTACAGGAAACTCTTCAAATCTTATAAGGGATTTAAAAAAAATTTTTTTAAATTGCACTGGGTGTACTCATGCACATCTGTAATCCCACTTACTGGGGAGGCTACGGCAAGTTCAAGATCAGCAACTTAGCAAAACCCTGTCTCAAATAAAATGAAGAAAAAAAAGCAGGGTGGGGATGTAGCTCAGTGGTAAAGTGCCCCTGGGTTCAATCCCCAGTACTGCAAAAACTGACAATAAAAGGAAAAAGAACTATCAATTATTTTTCCTCAAATAACTAAAATAAATTTTCAAAGGCTAATCTGAAATCAAACTATGAATCAAATTAAATTCAATTAATCATTGTTTAATTGAATCAAACAATGTGTTTTCTTTCCGTGTCTTCCTTCTTTCTTTCCTTTTTCTTTTTCTTTTTTTTTTTTTGAGACCGGTGCTTATTTTGTTTCCCAGGCTGGTCTTGAAGCAATCTTCCTTCCTCATTCTGCCCAAATAGCTCAGACTACAGAAAAAACTGGGTAATTCTCATAAAAAAATTTTAAAATATGACAATTTCAAAGTAATGCTAACTTCTACAATCACTTAGATACTGCCAAATAAAATATAAAATGCCCAAATATTAATAAAGATTGCTAAATTTGCCACTATTCCACAATTCTTACTAGAGAGTCGAATAGGAAAATCTTAAAAAAAAAAAAAAAAAAAAAAGAATATGGTACTGTCTATATAAAAAAAAAGAATATGGTACTGTCTATGTAACATATATATATATATATATATATATATATATACATATATATATATATATATATATATATATATATATATATATATGTTATAAGATACAAATACATAGGGGAGGGGAGGGGAGGGGGGATAGGAAGGGCAGCACAATACAATAGACACTAGTATGGCCCTATGTATAAACGTGGCTGTATAACCAATGTGATCCTGCAATCTGTACACGTGGAAAAATAAGATTAAGATTACGTACCCCATTTGAATCAAATGTATGATATGTCAAGATCATTGTAATGTTTTGAGCAACTAATAAAAATTTTAAAAAAATGAATCACACAGACATGAACTGTATTCTCAAAAAAAAAAAAAGATACAAATACATAGTAAAAATTATTATAGTGAAACAAATTAACACACTCATCATCTCACATAGTTAACCATTTTCCTCCCTGTGGCAGAAGCAGTTATAATCTACTCCTTTAGCAAAAATTCTGAATACAACTCAATATGGCCCTCATGTTGTACATTATATCTTTTTTACCTGTTCATCTTATATATTGGTTTCTTTGTATCCTTTTAGCTACTTCTCTCCATTTCCTCCCTACAACACTGACTTAGTGTTTTCTTTCTTATTCAAATAAAATAACACCAATGGATAATCATCTAGTTTTTTAAATATTTTTATTAGTTATTGATGACCTTTATTATTTACTTAATTGCTTATATGTGGTACTGAGAATCGAACTGAGGGTCTCACACATGCTAGGCAAGCACTCTACTACTGAGCCACAATCTCAGCCCCTAGTTGTTTTTGTTTTTGTTTTTTTATATTTATTTTTTAGGTGTAGTTGAACACAATACCTTTATTTTACTTATTTATTTTTATGTGGTGATGAGGATTGAACCCAGGGCCTCGAACATGCTAGATGAGGGCTCTACTACTGAGCCACAACCCCAGACCATCATCTAGTTTTAAATGCAAATAAAAACACTCTATTATCCTATAGAACATGCCCACAGTTCTCAAGAAATAAGCAACAACCAATATCCATACTCTTCTCCAATTCTGTGTTTGATCCTCTAATATTCCACACACTGCCTTATCCTGTGTCAGGTCTATAAAGACTAGATTTTATGGTCAGTTTACTGACCAGGTAATTTAAAAATTCTTTAATGTTATAAAGGTTAGGAGGAGGGCATGTTTCTTGTATTAAATTACAATGAATTTTAATTAGGGCTTCAGGCTAATTTTGACATTAAATGTAGATGAAACACATTGCAGCTAGAGTCATGCTGGGGAGTTTACTAGAGCACTGGGTCAAGATAGGAACAATGATGGAACTGACTGATCCCCCACTGGGGTCAGCTGGCTTCAGTGTTATTTTTCAGCTCTGAACCACAGATGGCTTCATGCAAATCACCATTCCTTGTTGCAAAACATTTTATGCCATGTACCTAGACTATATGTCAGTAGCTTTATAAAACGGTCATATTTCAGGTTCCTAGAACCAAAACAAACTCCTTTTCCTTCTAAATCTTGCAAAAACAAAACAAAAAAAAAAAGTTTTGATCTTTCCCTTCATAAGAAACATAGAGAAATGCATTCCTAAAACTCTTAGCCATACCAAAAACTGGTTCAGAAAATAACAACAGCAGTTTACAATAAAGTTAAAACTTTTGTAGATTCTTAAGTTCTTCCTACTTAATGGCAATAAGATTTAGTAGACAAAGATTATTATTAGTACAGTGCCTTGACACATTATTGACACAAAGATGTAAATAATGTAACACCACGCTGGGAAATGACTGAACGTTGTATTCATCTTATGATCCTCATTAAACAAGCTCTGGGCATCAGTGTTAACTAAATAAGCGTGGAACTCGGTATTAACACTGTCAACACTAAGAGGAAGAGAATTCTTAGAACTATTTTTCGGCATAGAAGCTTCTCAGATTGAGTACCAAAGTACATCAAGAAAAGGAGTTTTTAATTAACCCCACAGAATCAGACTCTTTGGGTGAGAAGGTGTTTTAAACATAAAATGGCAATCCTATTGATACATGCTACCACAGGCTGGGGATGTAGCTGAGTGGTAGAGTGTTTGCCCCACCTGCATGGGGCCCTGGGTCCAATCCCTAGCACTGTAAAAAGAAAACAAACCAAAAACCAGATCTTGTGCTACCAACTGAGGTAGTCAATCAACCATATGAGACTACTCAGTACTTGAACAGTAGCTAGCTAGTCTGAATTGAGATATGCGATAAATGTAAAATATACACCAGAATTTGCAGATTTAGTGTAAAATCATGAAAAAAAATCTCATTTTAAACTTTATTTGCATCTGTTTTGAAATGATATACATAGGACTAAATGTTATTATTAAAAGATATTATTAAAACTTAATTTTGTCTATTTCTTTTTACTTTGTTAATATGTCTACTAGACATTTTTAAATTACTTTTCTGGCTTGCAGTATAGTTTTGTTTTGTTTTAACATTTACTGCTATAGAACTATAACCTTGATTCTGACAGCAAACTGGTATTTCGCAGTTACAGATGTAATTTAAAAGCTAAAAAAAAAAAGCAGTTTGAGATAATAAGAAAAATAACTTCAAGCAGTCATAAAAATACTAAGCAGAATAACTTAGTTCTGGCAACATTTGAAAGAAAGATTACTGCAAAAATAGCACAGGATGCAAAACCACACATCTTAAGAAAATAAACTAACCAAAATTTACTAATGAAATAGGTCTAAAGGCTAATTATAACATTCACCTTTAGAGTGAAATGGACATTTCTTTCATTTTTTGTGCTTAGGAAAAAAGCAAAAAGATTCTGTCTCTTTGTTATTCAAGCACTTTCAACCACAAACAAGTGAATCATTAATAGTATTAAAAAGAGAAACACTTATAACTTAATTCCCTTCCCCTCCCCCTAAAAAAAACAGCAGTTAAAAGCAAAATTAGAAAATTACCTGTTTCTTTAGGAATAAGTCGACTAACTTTGGTCCACAGACATTATGAAATAAGAAAATGTATTTTGTATTTCCATCTGTTCATCTTACATATTTGCTTTTCCCCTTACAATGTTATTTTTTTAAACACATATTTTTCAGTTGTAGATGGACACAATACCTTTATTTATCTATTTTTATGTGGTGTTGAGGATTGTACCCAGTGTCTCACATGTGCTAGGCAAGTGCTCTACCACTGAGCCCAACCCCGCCCCCTACAATGTTATTTCTAAAGTATTTTATTTATTTATTTATTGTAGTGCTGGCGATGGAACCAAAGGCCTTGAGCATGCCAGGCAAACATTATTCCACTGAGCTACACATCCAGTTTTAAAAAGCAAATTTTTAAAGTGAAAAATTCAACATTACATTTCTCTGAGTCAATTAAGTACTTCCTCTACCATAAGACATCTTTCTATTTTCTTTGATTTATAATATTTAGGCCTGCAAGGTGCTTTTTGAAAAAAGAAGAAAAAAAAAGTCAGCGTTTTCTGAATCTATGAAAATGTTTTTAAGTGAAGGAGGGAAGCTTTCCTCAACTGTAGCAAAAGGTTCTAGAAAATTTTCAATGAAAGAAAACTTAAGGAAATAAGATCAGTGAGTGAATCCCCTAGGGTTTCCACAACAGTTGATTAGATACTTCTATGGTATCAAAAATAATCACCCCCAAAAGGCCCTATTTGGTTGTCAAGTCTTCATCAATTGGAAGTTTTATCAGTTGAGGATAATCTTCAGACTATTTGCTAGGTGACACATTCCTCTGGAACCTTTACCCTGTGCATTTAAATACCAAGCTCAAGCTCAATTATGCTCCCAGTAGAGTAAGCAGAAAGGATTGTACATATTTTAAACTAGGGAGTTGATTGGTTGCAGTTTGCTGCCTTGGTGGTCAAGCTCTTTCTAAGTATGATCCTCAAACAGTGAAATTAGTCTCAAAGAATAGAGTCTCTAACATTGCCCAACAGACTGCCAAAATTTCCATTAGAGCATCCTATTTTTAGTCTTTTGGAACTGGTCTTTTAAATTGCATTCTATAGTACAATGTGTTTAAGTTTATACAGTGAATAAAACAAGGATCCCAAGATCTTCGTTCTTTTGAGCTTTAAGCTTATAAATCTTAATTTTTTCAATCTTAAGTCTTTCAAACACCCAAATCAAAAATGGAAAATTAAGGTAAATATTGGCCTCCACGGAGACACCAGGTGGTTCCCGACAACTAAAGTGGTGGTGGTGGCGGGAGGGAGAGGGCAGGTATGGTGGGGAGTAATAAAAACCATCCACAAGGGTGGAGATACCAGGCTGTGGGCAACAGGACAGAGAGGGACAGAGGCATAGTAGAAGCCGCAGGCTCTCCCGGGAGCCCAGAGAGGAACGATTTCTGGCGCTAATCCCCTAGGGAGGGAGAAATTGGCGCGACGCGCAGGATTAGAAGACCCACATTGGCTGGAGAAAAAAAGGGGAAAACAGGCTACCGGGGAGGGGGCGGAGGTAAGGGAACCCGGCTACACCTCAGTGCGAGGGCAGAGGCGGCGCTGCCGGACGAGGACAGCGCAGGGGGAGGAGCGAGGGGCTTCCTAAAGGCTTTCCAGCGGCGGGTCCCCTGCATCCCGCTCTTCCCCTCCTCACCTGGGAATCCGAGGCAAAAGGAGGACTACCGCTGGGCGCCGGGTCTGTTTTCAGCCCCACTCGCTGACATGGCGGCCGAGGAGCTGTCACTGAGCTTGCTCGGGTCTCCCGCGGCTCGGGTGGATTAGACACCTCTTGCCTTTCCGCCCCGCCTCCCTCTGCGCACCCCTCCCCGCTGGCCGGCTGGCGGCCCGAGACCGCGGAGCATAGAGCACGAGTGGCTAGAGAGGAAGCGCCGAGGGCGGGATAACCATAGAGTACGAGTCCGGACACAGTCGGATAGTCGGTCTCTTTCCTCATCCGTCCACTCAAAATCCTCTGGCTGCTGAGCCGGGTCGGAAACGGAAGTGAGGGAGGACAGCAGCAAGGATCAGATGTTCGCATGCGCAGATTGTAATATTTACTTCCGCCCGGCCTAGATCGGCGGAGGGGAGGGTTCGCACGTGGGATCCTCTGCACAGGGCTTACCGAAGTGGATCCTAGGTGATCTTTGGGGACGACCTTAGAGGCGAGGATGTGGGGCCCATCTACCGGCCTTGCTCCGCGACTGACGTGGTCAGTTTTGGCAGCTGCTGGTCGCTTTAGTACTTTGAGGTCGGGAACAACTAAGCGGAAGGACTTGCCGGCGAGGAACCGCCGTGGATTGTCTGACTTCTCCCCACAGCCTTTACCCTATACCGATTTGGAGGAATCTCCTTGGTGGATGTCCAAGTGCCGCTCAGAGCCCGGGCGTTACATAACCAGTCGGAAATTGGCTGAGACCCTGATAAAACTTGTGCGGACGAAACGAAAAAATCCTGAACAGCTATTCCTGGAGTGCAATCCAGGTGAGTCCGGCTGGATTCCATTTTCTTGGATGTTCTTTTCTGCATAATTTTATTGACCATTGGTGGAGTGCTGTTTAAGTCACTGCCCTTTACTTCAGGCGTCTTCCGTGGAGAGATTGCCCACAACATACACATAAGATCTGTATTAATAATGGCATCACGGAATATTTCTGTAGCAATTTGCACCTTACGCATCATTTTAAATTTGCTCTTAACTTGCACCTTCTCCCTCACACAGCGTGAGCTCAAAGAAGTTTATCTTATCGTTGCGCATCTATTATAGACCACAATAATATGCCAAAAACACGATTTGTAGACTTTTTGAACATGTTTTAAAGCATCATTTCCTATCATTGAATGTCACTTCTGCTTAGGCTCGGCGATATTTTTGATGGTTGAAGCATGAATAAGAGGAAGGATAGAGGCAAGCTTTTCTGATTTGTTTGTTTTCCTTCTAAGAAGTAGTGAAACGTGAGTAACAGTACAAATTTTGCAGTCACTGACAGGATGGATTCAACCTGTTCCATTTACCAGTTGGAACGTTGGAGTCAAATAATTATCTAATCCCCGCTAATTGTCAAAAAGACATGTTGAGGATGTTGTGAGCATTGAAATTGTACAATACTTGTAAAACAATTATTAGGAGTTTGATATTAAAAGAGATTGTGTTGTTCCTTTGCACATGAACTTTCTCTTCTGTTTACATGGTAGGTCCTGGAATCCTGACTCGAGCATTACTTGAAGCTGGTGCCAAAGTGGTTGCCTTAGAAAGTGATAAAACTTTTATTCCACATTTGGAGGTACATTTTTAGTTTCTAAAAATAAATTGTTTAGTCTGCTAACTTTGAGTAGTTTAGGGAAGTAGAATTAAATACATTATTTTTATAGAATCTCCTTTCTGGGCCATGTCTTAAATACCTTGTTTGTTATCCATAGTGAATAAAACACAGTAAAGTATTTGGTGCCTCTTGAATAAGAGTTTGGGAGATCTGTGATTTGTTTTCTAGTTCTAGTTCTTATTGGAGCTCAGAAAATGATTCCCCCAAGTATGATGTTTTGATGTGCTGAATACTTTGAAGTAAAGGAACATTGGAAGTCCTCCGAATCTGCCTCAGAACTAAGTTCTTTCTGACCTACTCCTGCCCTCCTATCTCTTGCCCTTCATTTTTCCCCAAAACAAGTCGTATTAACTAGAATTCCTTTTCCCCAAGGCATTATAAAAACTGGACCTACTTTTCCTCAAAGCAAGCCATAAAGCTTAAAATATTACTGTAACCTCACCCTACCTTTCTGTTTAAGAACTGACCATAAAGAAATTTTCCCACTTCCCTTGTTTCATAATAAATCACAAAGCCTCATTTCAGAAGGAATTTTAAACCTATATCCAGGAGGAAGAAATGCCACAGAGAGAAGCCAAGAAACTGAACAGGCACGGCTTGCTGAGTTCCCCTGCTTCAGTCTATTACATTAGATCACACCCTTTTTGTCCAGTCACATCTCTTTACATCTGTCCATACTTCAGTGAATCTAAGCATAAAAATAGGCAGTTTTTGTTGGATCTTTGGGTCTTCATTATCTTTATCTCATGTTACATAAAACTTCCCTTACTTATATTTTTTATATTTCTCCTTTGTTAACCAGTCTTTGCTTATAGGAGTGTAGGCCATGACTCTCATGATGGTTGGGGGAAGGGATCATACCTTCCCACTGATACATTCAACCACAGACGAACTGACTGTGAATAAAGTGTATACGTGGTATCACTAGCCTTTAGTAGGCTGTGCTGTGCCTCTGCTTTCTATTAGTTCAGAATCTAATTGGAGTGAATGCTAAGATTAGATTAATCAGACTATGTAACTGGATTTAGAATTTCAGAGGCAAGAAAGATTTGGTGTACTCAGATACGATTGTATTGAGTGCAAATCTTATCCAAATGGATATTTCAGTGATCCTGATTCTCATGTAGCAGAGAAGTTCACATAACAGAATATAAATAGAAATTCCTTGCATAATTAGCTAGCCTTCCCCACCACCACCTCTCTCCTTTATAAATTTCTAGATCAATTTAGATCAATCACCTACTCAAAGACAACTTCCTGAAGCCATGTTGATTAGATGACTTTATTGTAAAGTATGCTATGTGAAAATGTCTGTAAAACTTAGTCATTTAACTTTTTTAATATTTATTTTTTAATTTTAGGTGGACACAATATCTTCATTTTGTTTTTATGTGTTGCTGAGAATCCAACCCAGTGCCTCATACATGCTAGGCGAGCACGCTACCACTTGAGCCACATCCCTAGCCCAAGTCATTTAATTTTTTAAAATAAAGCTTTGAACATTAGATTATTGTTCTAGGCTGGGGAGTGTAGCTCAGTGGTAGAACTTTCTTAGCATGTGGAAAGCCCTTGGTTCCATCCCAAGACAATTAAAAAAAAAAAAAAAAGATTATTGTTATTCTATAACTGACTTGAAAAGAAACCAGGATTTTAACCAGGTTATTTCATTGATGCTAAATCTGTTGGAATTCAAAAAAAAGAAAAAGAAAAGATAAAGTTGTTCAGACCTAGGGTGTAGCTTAGTCACAGGGCACTTACCTACCATGTGTGAGGTCCAAGGTTTCATCCCTAGCACTGTGTACCGCCTGCCCCCTCCAAAACCACAATTGTTCAAAGACTTAATGTCATGAAAAGTGATTTAGTAAACATAGCTGTTTGCATTTAACTTGGAAATTAAATGCAATAAGATAACTTTTATCTTGGTTTGAAAAAGATCTACATTTGAAGATTACATGTTCACGAAATAATTAAGATGACATTATGTCTGTTTCTATTAAAACTTTGTTATCCTGTAACACATGGTTGCTTTATTGTAAGATCTTTACAGATAATAAGTTTAAATTTACAAACAATTGCTTCAGTGAAAAACTAGGATTTTTTTAAGGACCAGAGAATTTTTGACACACAATAATTCTTACAGGAACATCAGTAATAAAATGTTTCTGAGGCTATAAATGTAAACATCAGTGACTAAATCCAGTCTTAGATTAGATCTAGTTTTTGGTCCAGTTCAGGCTTTTATGTTCTTATCACCACTGGCACTAACTTAAACTGCCAACCAAGGCCTCATACATGCTTAGTACACGCTCTGACATTGAGTACACCCTAGGGAACTCAGCCCTTGGTAGATGTTCTTTCACTTTTATTAATTATCCTAGGATAAAGTGAAAAGCCATTCAAATCATTTATGTGAACTCATCTATTTGTCAGAATAAAAGAAAAGAAATAATATAAGCAGAACATTTGCTGCCCTTAATCAAGGAACAAGAATGGTCCTCTCAACAAATCATGTTTCTAGCAACCTAAAGGCTCTCAAGTTTGCTTCTGAAAAAAATTTTCAAGGATAATACTTGATTCTGGATTTTTAACTAACTTTAAATTCCTCTAGTCCTGGAATTCCACAATAACAATGTTTTAGGCAACAAGTTTATTTTTCCTATCTGAATGTACTAGACATCTTACACATATTGCAAATTTTGTTTCATAATAATAAATCATGATATATCCATTTGAGTTTTGAAAAAAAAGTTGCAGAAATAGCTGTGATGTTCAGTTCAAGAACTAACTTTTATGGTAAATCCTAATTTCAGCAGGGATAGGACATAGTCATCAGCCCTAGCACTTCTTAGTTTTAGACCTGGTTCGAGTAACGAATTCAACCTTTCAGAACTTATAAATCTTATATGTAAAATAAGAGATACTAATATCCCCCTGTATAGGATCTTGATTAGGATTAATAAAATAAACTTAAGTAAAGTACCTAACTTAATGACTGAAAAATTCAAGAGTTAATTTCCTCTTTTTGCTTCCTGTTTTTGACTCTTAAATGCATCCTAATTGAGTTTTAAAATGTGACCTCACAATTATTGTATGAATTCAGTTATTTATTTTGGAGCTTTGGCTGTTATTGTGTTTGAATTATTGAATGGCTAATTACAGGTACTAAAGCAAAAATATATGATGTGGGGCTGGTGATGTGGCTCAAGTGGTAACGCACTTGAGCCTAGCATGCGTGAGGCACTGGGTTCAATTCTCAGCACCACATACAAATAAAATAAAGATATTGTGTCCACCTAAGGCTAAAAAAAATAAATATTTAAAAAATAAATATGATGTTCCCTCAGAATACAAAAATCACTAAATAATGAAGTATACACTTAAAAAAAAAACATTTCCATCAGATCAAGATTCATTAACTTTACTTACTTAAAACATATCTTTTGTACCTTGTGAGATTAGCTTACTGCTATACATGTTGGAGTTTTAAAGTCATCATATGCTTTACATCCGTATTCTATTCTTTTGGCTTTTGTAACACTGCACTTTTCAGGTTTCCTTCCTTATTTCCTTGTATTATTCTCAGGTTCTTGTCATTAGATTCTGGAGTTACACTATCCTTGGGTTTAGTCTTCTGTATTTCTCCTTGGGGATCTACACTCCTGGCTTTAATTATCTTAACAAGTCATATTCTCACAAATGTATACCTTCAGCCTGGACCACTCCACTGACCTCCTCTTTCAAATATACAGCTTCCTACCCAGCATCTCCATTTGACCACTTAGTAGGCATCTCAGAATTGATGTGACAAAATATATATGATTTCTACCCCCAGTTGTTCTTTTAATCTTTGTAAATAGTCCCCTTGATGAAGTGATCATTAAAATCTACTAGATTTAGGGGCTGAGGATGTATGTAGCTCAGTGGTAGAGAGAGTTTACCTAGCATTTAATCCACAGTACCAACAAAAAAAAAAAAATTACTAGATTTTGAAATAGAATACTATTTATAGGTTGAACTTTAATGCTTAAGAAAAAGTTGGTTTTTAAATTCATCGCTTTAGGTTGTGAAATTATTTTAAACCTGATGAATACCATTTGGGGTTGTAGCTCAGTGGTGGAGTGCTTACCTCACATGTGTGAGGCACTGGATTCAATCCTTACCACCACATAAAATAAATAAATAAAATTAAGATTAAAAAAAAAAAAACACAGTATGAGGGCTGGGGTTGTGGCTCGGTGGTAGAGCGCTCATCTAGCACACGGGAGGCGCTGGGAGGCGCTGGGTTCGTCCTGGGCGCCACATAAATATAAATAAGTAAAATGAAAGTATTGTGTCCAACTACAACTAAAAACTATTTAATAATAATAAAAAAAAAACAGTAAAGGCTGTGGGTGCAGCTCAGTGTTAGAGTGCTTTGATAGTACTGTGAGACCATGAATTCAGTCTTCAGCATGGTTTAAAAAAAAAAAAATGCAGGCTAAGGCAAGAGGATTATGAGGATTGTGAGTTCAAAGGCAGCCTCAGCAAAAGCAAGGCAGTAGGCAACTCAGTGAGACCCTGTCTCTAAATAAAATACAAAATAGGGCTGGGGATATGGCTCAGTAGTCAGTCCCCAGTTCCAAAAAAAAAAAAAGCAAACCTCAGTGTGCATCTCAAAAACTTACTGCCTTCTTCTAGTTGATTTTAATTTAACTTCAATTTAAGTTTAATGGATAATGAGAAGACTGAAATGTAGTGATTCTATTCCACTGGACAAAGTCTGTGGCTGCTTCTTTCTTTAGAAAATGTAAATGAAAAGGTGAAGATATAGATTGATCTATACAGTGAGTTTAAGTTCATTTGGTGGATGATTGACTAGATTCCCTTAGAAAAAAGAGATATTCTTTTGACTCCATTTGCATTTTGCTTTAATATTTTGTTTTTCTCTTCTGTGAAACATCTTTTGTTTCTTCTTCCAGTGACCATAGCAGATGATGCACAGCTGTGTGCTAGGGTCGAGCTATGACCTCAGAATCTTGGCCTAGTGCTTCAGGTAGCTACTACTAAGCAGTTAGAGATTAGTGTGAAGAAACTTTTGAAGAACTGAAGCTATTAAGATAAAATAAAGAAAGTAAAAGGTTAAGTTAGGATTGTTGAAGCTTTTCTTTTGTTGTTATTATTTGTTTTTTTGTTATGTGGTGCTGGGGATTTAACCAAAGGCCTTGCTCAAATTAGGCAGTTTCTTTACTGCTAAGCTATACCCTCTGCCCCTGTTGAAGGTTACTTTTGTTTGGGAGGGGGTTTCTTGGTAGTATTGTTATACTTTGACTGCTTTTTTGGCATTAATTGATTTTTATTTTCTCTGTTAAGGTTTAGGTACATTAGTAAGATTTGCCTTTTTCATTCTTTCATTTTTTGTTTGTACTGGAGATTAAACCCAGGACTTTATCACTAAGCTTGATTCCCTAGCCCTTTTCATTTTTTCTTTGAGACAGGATCTTGCTAAGTTGCTGAGGCTGACCTCTAACTTGTGATCCTCTGACCTCAGCTTCCTGAGTCATTTGGGTTACAGGTGTGTACCACTGTGCCTGGCTAGTAATATTTTCTTTTTGGAGGTAGAAATATATTTTGTAAGGTCTTTGAATTGTTTTTTGTATTATTTTTCTAAGTAGATCTTTGAACTATTGCATAGTCTATGTAATTGAAATTTCCTAACATGTTATCTCTTTGTTTCTAGTCCTTAGGGGAAAATATGGATAGAAGACTAAAAGTGGTCTACTGTGACTTCTTTAAAATGGATCCTGACAATTGTACAATAGCAAAACCGCCTGTTTACGTTTCAAATGAGCTTTTTAAAGATTTAGGAATACGAGCAGTTTCTTGGAAAGCAGGTAATTTTTGTCATTCAGTAAAGTAAATGCCTTATAATTTGCCAGGTTTCTTTGGCAATATACCTGGTTTGTTTAGATTTGGGTATAGTTTCTATTGCATAGTTCATGAGCAGCTTCTCAGTTGAATATGACATTTCCTTCCCTTGGACACAACCATTTTATATCCTCAGAGTTCAACTTCCATATGGGGGAAAGATACTGAGGCTTAGTTTTAATTGAAATCAACTTAAAATTTTTTTTAATTTTAGTTTTATTGATTTTATTTTATTTTTTAATACACAACAGCGAATGCATTATAATTCTTGTTACACATATAGAGGACAATTTTTCATATCTTTGTATATAGAGTATGTTCACTCCCATTCATGCCTTTATACATATTCTTTGTTTTGTTTTGTTTTTGCATTACAATTCTTATTACACATATATACCACAATTTTTCATATCTCTGTATATATATAAAATATGTTGACACCCAATTCGAATGTTCATCCATGTACTTTGGTTAATGATGTCTATCACATTCCACCATCCTTGCTAATCCCCTGCCCCCTCCTTTTCCCTCCCACCCCTCTGCCCTATCTAGAATTCATCTATTCCTCCCATGCTCCCCCTCCCTATCCCACTATGAGTCAGCCTCTTTATATCAGAGAAAAATTCAGCATTTGTTTTTTGGGGATTGGCTAACTTCACTTAGCATTATCTTCTCCAATGTCATCCATTTACCTGAAAATGCCATGATTTTATTCTCTTTTAATTGAAATCAACTTAAAATTAACAGTGTTACCTAGTTTGCTTCAGTAAATTGTGGTCACAGAAGGAAAGTTAAGAACTTTACCTAAATCTTTTTGCTTATATTCCTAACAGGTATTCCTTTAAAAATCGTTGGAATTTTGCCATTTAGAAGTGAAAGAAACATACTTTGGAAACTTTTATATGATCTGTATTCCTGTACTTCTATATACAAATACGGACGAGTAGAACTAAATATGTTTGTCAGTGAAAAAGAATACCAGGTAACATTAATAAATGTTTTTTTGTTTTGTTTTGAAAGAGTTCTGTAATTTTTATCTGTGTAGTCTTAATCCATACAATTTTTTTAAATTTATTTTTTAGTTGTAGTTGGACACAATACCTTTATTTCACTTATTTTATTTTTATTTGGTGCTGAGGATCAAACCCTGGGTCCCGCACGTGCAAGGTGAGCGCTCTACCGCTGAGTCACATCCCAAGCCCAATCTGTACAATTTTAATTTAGGGCTCACAACATTTAAGAGTATAAAGAATAGAAAGTTTTTTAAGTTTTTTTTTTTTAATTGTAATTATATGTATATACACACACACACACACACACATAAAGTTTACTATCATAGCTATTTTTATGTGTAAAACTCAGTGGCAAAGTAAATTTAGATTGTGCACCATTATGACCATCCTTATTTATTTATTTATTTAGTTGTAGATGGACATTATGCCTTTATTTTATTTGTTAGTTTTTATTCAATACTAAGGATCGAACCAGTGCCTCACACATGCTATGCAAGCACTTTTCCACTGCAGCTACAGCCCCACATCCACCTTCTTTAAAACTGAAACTCTATACCCTTAAATACTAACTCCCCATTGCCCTCTTCCCCTAGCACCTAGCAACATTATTCTATTTTCTATCTCTGAATTTGACTTAGTGTTATACCATATTTGTACTTTTCTGACTTCCTAGTTTCGCTTAGCATAATGTCTTCAAGGTTCTTCTGTGTTGTAGCATGTTAGAATTTCATTCGCTTTTAAGAATAAATAGTATTTCTATTGTACCATGTTGTGTACATCGCAGTTTGTGTATCTGTTCATCTGTTTGTTTGTTTTTTTAATTTTTATTGTTGGTTGTTCAAAACATTACATAGTTCTTGACATATCATATTTCACACTTTGATTCAAGTGGGTTATGAACTCCCATTTACCAATACAGATTGCAGAATCACATCGGTTATACATCCACTGATTTACATATTGCCATACTAGTGTTTGTTGTATTCTGCTGCCTTTCCTATCGTCTACTATTCCCCCTTTCCCTCCCCTCCCCTCCCCTCTTCTCTCTCTACCCCATCTACTGTAATTCATTTCTCCCCCTTGTTTTTTTTTTTTTTTCCCCTTTCCCCTCACTTCCTCTTGTATGTAATTTTGTATAACCCTGAGGGTCTCCTTCCATTTCCATGCAATTTCCCTTCTCTCTTCCTTTCCCTCCCACCTCTCATCCCTGTTTAATGTTAATCTTCTTCTCTTGCTCTTCTGTTCATCTGTTAATGACACTTGGTTGCTTCTACCTTTTGGCTATTGTGAATAATGCTGGCATGTACACAAGGTGACAAATATTTCCTCAAGTCCTTGCTTTCAATTCTTTTGGATATGTATCCAAAAGTGGACTTACTGACTCATGTGGTAATTCTATTTTAAATTTTTTTCAGAATGTATCATTTTACTTTTCTACCACAAATGTTTCAGTTTCTCCACATCCTCATCAATGCTTATTTCCTGTTTTGTTTTGTTTTTTGGTGTGTGTGTGTGTACACACATATGTTCTTTCTTCTGAGGATTTGACCCAGGGCCTTGCCCATCATGCTAGGCAAGTGCTCTAAAAGTTATATCTTCAGCCCTTCTCTAATTTTATTTTTGAGACAAGGTTTCACAACATTGCCCAGACTGGCCTTGATCTTGCAATTCTCCTGCCTCAGCCTCCCTCCTGAGCCTCCTAATTGTCCAGAATGATAGGCAGGCACTACTGTGCCATGGCTGTTTGTTGTTGTTGTTGTTTTTTATAACACTTGTCTTGATGGTATAAGGTAGTATTTCATTGTGGTTTTGATTTGCATTTTCCTAATAATTAGTTATACTGAACATCTTTTCATTTACTTATTGTATAAGATTCTCTGGAACAATGTCTATTCAAGTCCTTTGCCCATCTTTTAACCAGGGCCTTTTATTTGTTACTGAATTTTAGGAGTGCTTTATATATTCTAGGTATTAATTGTTTACTAAAATACATGATTTACAAGTTTTTCTCCCATTTTGTGTCTTGCCTTTTTACCCTGTTGATAGTGTCTTTGATGGTCAAAGTCATTAATTTTGATGAAATCAAATGTCTTTTTTTTATTATTTAGTTATAGTTGTCAATACCTTTATTTTATTTATTTATTTTTATGTGGTGCTGAGGATCGAACCCAGGACCTCGAACTGATGAGCCACAACCCCAACCTCAAATGTCTTTATTTTTGATGAGATAAAATGTCTTTCTTTTTCTTTTTCTTTTTTTCATGCTAGAGATTGAACGCAGGGCCTCACACATTCTAGAGAAGGGTTCAACCATTGAGTTACACTGTCAACCCTGTTGCCTGTGTCTCTGGTATCCTATCTAAGAAATCATTGCCAAATTCATTCTTGTGAAAGTTTCCTCTGTGGTTTTCTTCTAAGAGTTTTCCAGTTTTAATTTAGGTATTTGATCTGTTTTGAGTTACTTTTTGTATATGTTGTCAGGCAAGGGTCCATCTTTTTTCTTTGCATGTAAATATTTCGTTTTCCTAGCACTGTTTATTGTTACTTCTTTTCCCCATTCAGTAGTTTGGGACCTTTGTCAAAAATAATTTGATCATATATATGAGGATCTATATCTGGATTCTCTTTTAGTCTGTATGATTGTTCTTATGGCAATACTGTACTGTGTTATTAGTGTACCTTTCTAGTAAGTTTTGAAATCAGGAAATAAGAGTCCTCCAACTTTTTTCTTTTTAAAGATTGCTTAGACTACTTAGGATCCCTTGAAATTTCATATCAATTTTAGGATGGATTTTCTTTCTCGGAAAGAAATATTTGGTAAGGATTGTATGGAATCTGTATTTTTACTTTGACTAGTACTGACAGCTCAACAATATTAAATCTTTCAATATATTCACATAGACAATCTTTCCATTTATTTGTATATTTTTTCATTTCTTTCAGCAGTGTTTTGTAGTTGTTAATGTATGTCTTTCACCTCCTTAGTTTGGTTTCAGGTTTTTAAAATTAATTTTGATAGTATTAGGAATAGAATTTTTTCATTTCCTTTTCTGATTTTCCATTGCTGGAATATAAGTGTATAACTAATTTTTGCAGATTGTCTTGGTATCCTGTGACTTTGTTGAATTTGATTTTTCTAACGGTGTTTTTTGTTTGTTGTGAAATCCTTAGGGTTTTAGACTTGTTGAAGGACAGACAGTTCAGTTTAACAATCTCAATTGACTTTATTTTTTATTCTAGAATTCAGCAATACTTCTTTCCATAAAACAAAATAAATGTTTTAATGAGCAGAGCAGGGAATTTTGGTTTTATAGACAGGAAAGGGCTGATAAGCAAAAACAAAAAACAGAAAGTTGATTGGTAATTTCAGAGTTACTTTTTATTATGAGCGAGGGACTGGAAGACAGAGCTAAGAAAGATAACTTCAGGTTACCTTTTTAACATTAAGAGTAAGACATCATGCTAATTGAAACTAACCTGTTTGAGAAAATTGGCTCTTACCTTTCTAATCCTGATTTCTGGGAAAGTCACGTAAACACTTGGTTTCTTTGTGATCACATGGAATTTTAGTCTTTGTGATTCCACTTTGATTTTTTAGCTTGCTGTATTTGAGTTTAGTATAGGAGCTTACTCCAAAACAATAGTCTCCTGTAATTTTTACTTAGCAAACTCTTATGTTTTATTCTCTAATGTATAGGCCTACTTGATATTGCTATGGGAGTAATGTTTTACTTCTCCCCAGAATACTTCGCATTTCGTTTGTTGATAAAATATAATAGGAAATGCTTATTTGTACATTAAAAAGAGGTATTGGTTGGGAAATGGTGTAAGAAATGAAGGATGATTTATTCTCCTAGGTAGTAAATAAATATTGACTAGTTCTGGAAGATAAGAGCAGGGGGTTCATATCTGTGATACATATAGAATTTATACAAAAGAATGAAAGAAATAGGAAATGCTTTATCAGATTTTATCTTGCTGCTAGGAAAATGTTCCAGTGGCATGTTTTTTAAAATACATTTTTTAAAAATACGGTTTCCTTTTTCCTTTCTTAATTTCATGCACTGAAATTAACTCTGTCTTTGTAGTGTCAGCATTACAGTTCTTGACTCAGGCCAGGAGTAGTAGCACATGCTTAATCCCCATGGCTCTGAAGGCTGAGGCAGTAGAATCACAAGTTCAAGGTTAACCTCAGCAACTTAGCAAGGCCATAGCAAATGAGTGAGACCTTGTCTGAAAATAAAAACATAAAAAGGGCTGGAATGTAGCTCAGTAGCAAAAAACCCTGGTGTTTGATTCCCATTACCAAAAAGAAAGAAAGAAACTCTCAACTCAAAATTTAAAACCCATCTGATACATATTTTTGGCACACCTATGCTCCATAATACATACTATAAGTTAATGAATTGTTATGCATTTATTAGCTAATGTTTTCTGTTATGCTATGTTACAGGATCATAAACAGGGATTGTTACTGTTTCGCTCACATCTATAGCTGAATGATTAGTATTATACACTTTTATTTCAATTTTTCTTGAATGAGAATTTTGCCCTTAGATCACATGATTAAAAGGAACCAGTCTCAAATGCATTGGAACCCCTCCCCCACTCCCACCCCCATACACTGGGGATTGAACCCTGGGGCATTGTACTATTGAGTTCCATCATCAGCCATTATTTTTTTATTTCAAGACAGAGTCTCAATGAGTTGTTACACCTGCCCTTGACCTTGATATCCTCCTTCCTTAGCCTCTGAAGAGCTGGGATTACATGTGTGCACCTCTGAGCTCCACACACATACTTTGAATTTTAAGTGTACCTGATAACATGTTTTCAAAAGGAAAGCATAAAAAACTCTAAAATAATTATGATTAAGATTTTGTTTCTAATTTTTTTACTTAAATACTTTTTAGGTATTTCTATTAAGATCTAACATTTAATTATGACTGATTATAATTTATATATTACATAGTTCTTATTTTTCTTTTACTAGAATCTAACGGCAGGTCCCAAAAATCCAAACTTCTATCAGGCATTAAGTGTGCTCTGGCAAGTAGCTTGTGATGTTAAGCTTCTGCATGTGGTGAGTAAAATTATGTATTCTAAGAGATGACTGTATTATATTTTAGAGACTAAGTTTTAAGTACAGATTATGTACTAAAGATTGCTTTAAAAGATTAATTTTTATTATTTTTTCCAACTATTGAAGGTTATGGGGCAAGTTAGCTTTGTGAAAGAGATTCTTTGTGACAAATATTTATTTTTTCTTATCATAAAAATAATATATGATAGTTGTAAAAACAGGAAGTACATTTCACTATAATTTAATTCTTTTTCTTTTCCCCACTTTTGTAGTAATGGGGATTGACAGAGGGACACTCTACCACTGAGCTATATCTCCACCCCTTTCCTTCTTATTGCTTTTTTGGTATTGGGGATTGAACCCAGGGAACTCTACCACTGAGCCACATCCCCAAGCCCTTCTAATTTTTTATTTTTAGACAGGGTTTCACTAAGTTGCTTAGGGCCTAACTAAATTGCTGAGGCTGGCCTCAAAATTGTGATACTCCTGCCTCAGACTCCTGAGGGGCTAGGATTATAGGAGTGACCCACCACACCAGACCCATTTCTTATTTTTCGAGTCAGGGATCTCACCAAATTGCCAAAGATGGCCTAGAACTTTCTATCCTCCTGCCCAACTTCCTGAGTCTCTGAGATTGTAGGTGTGCACCACTGCACGTAGCTCAGTTACTGTAGTTTTTAACCCAGAAGTCATTGTTGATTGTGACCTATTTTCAGTTTTTTATTATTATCCCTGTACTTCTATCTTGATATAGTGGAGTTTTTCTTCATTTATTTATTTATATTTTGACTTAATAGGCAATTATTGTAAACTTTTTCCTTTGTCACAAAACATTTTTAAGTTTTTAATGGCTACTCAATTGTTCAATGTAGAGCATGCCCTTTTTAGTTATCTTAAGAAAGATTATAGTTGTCTAATAGAAAGGTAGTGTGAACCATTATGTAGCTTTACATTTTTTAATAGCCTCATAAAAAGAAAAAAGAACAGGTGAAATTAACATTATATTGTATTTAGCCACCTGTAAAGTCAGATTATTGTCAGGTCAGTATGTACTTAATATTGCGCTATTACATAATTTATGTTTTTTGTGTTTGTACTCAGCCTTTGAAAATCCACCATGTTTCATACAATTACAGCCATGTCAATTCTGGACACATTTCAAATGTTATTAATATATACATCTTGCTAGAAGCTATTAATACATTTAATATCAGAAGGCTGGAATATGAGGAAAAAATGATAAGCACTATTCCTTTCATACATAATTTGCCCTTTTTTTTTTTTAACCAGGGATTGAACATAGGGGTGCTTAATCACTGAGCCACATCCCCAGCCCTTTTTATTTATTTATTTATTTTTTTGAGACAGGATCTCGATAAATTGCTTATGGCCTCACTATTTCTGAGGCTAGCTTCAAACTTGAGATCCACCTGCCTCAGCCTTCTGAGCCGCTGGGATTACAGGCTGCCCATTCTCTTACTTATTTTAGTAGACGAGATTATCTATCAAGTAGTTTTTATAGGATATATATAGTCAGTTATCTGTGTCCTGCAGATATCTGTGTCCTGTCCTCTATATCCGTAGAGTTAACCAATTGCAGATAGAAATACTTGGAAAAAAATTATGACTCTACTGAACATGTATAGACTTTTTTCTTGTCATTATCCCCTAAACAATATAGTACGACAAGTATTTACATCATATTAGCTATTATAAACAGTCTATAAAGATGATTTAAAGTACACAGAAGGATGTGAATAGGTTATTTGCAAATAATGTGCCATTTTGTATGAGGGACTTTTGGATCTACAGATGTAAGTTTTGGAAGGGGATCCTAGATCAGTTCCACAGATACAATGGAACAATTGTAGTTATATATTTTTTAAGGCCTTGTGTTTCTAAGAATGTATTGGTTTAAGTTTTAGATTTTGTAGTGTGTGTCTCCATGTAGTCTCTTCCCTACTTTTGTCCAGGAACTTGGTAAGCCCTTTTATTTGCATTTTTTAGTTTAGGAATGTTACCTTGTTTTAGTTGAAATTTTGTTCCAATTATTTTTCCTTCTCCAAAACACAGGTATGTTGGGTCCTTATCTTTGTCTTTGATATCAATCGTGTTCTCATCATTTTTCTCAAGTCCCAGAATCTTTTTATACTTAACCTTTACATTACTATCCTGTAATCTCCATACTGTAGTTCTTGGTTTGCCTAATCCCCTTCCTTTCCCCATTCTTATCTCATCTGTTGACTTTTAATCTCAGCCTTCTCTGTCCTCATAGCTTTCAGCTAGTATCTTCATAGAGGCCTCCTAAAGACTTTGGCTTTCAGGTTAATATTTCCTTCTTCCTGTTCCTTAGTATTTGTTTTCAAAAGTCCTGTGTGATAGTTAGGTTTTCATTGCTGTGACCAAAGTACTTGACAAGACCCAACTTAGAGGAGGAAAACTTTATTTTGGGTTCAGTTTCAGAAGTTCATTCCATGGGCATTGCAGAGGAAAACTGCTCAGCTTACGGCAGCAGGAAAGCAGAGAGTGGGAGGAGCCAGGGAGACAAGATATTATTCCTAAGGGCACACCCCCAGTGACCCACCTTCTCCAGCCATGCCCCACCTGCCTACAGTTACCACCCAGTTGATCCATTCAAACCAGGATAGACTGATTAAGTTACAGTTCATAATTTATTCATATCACTTCTGAATATTCCTGTGTTGACACAAGAGCTTTTGGGGAACACCTCATATTCAAACCATAACATCCTGTATTAAATTTTGCCATTTATTAACCTTGAGAAAAGAGAGCTCTTTCTGAACTGAACATTTTTTTCAGCACTTGCTGCATTGTAAATCTATAATTACAAAGCAGACATTTAACTCATTTCCCAAGGTCTTGAAGGTTTTCCTCTACTGTGGCTTTGGCAGGCAAAAGTGAAGTGTCCTTTGCTCCCACTGCTATATCCCAAACTGCTGTGGCTTGACCAACATTGCCTGCTGTGCACCCTTTCCAGGGCTTTGCCTTTCTGTACTTAAAATGATGTTCCTAGAACTGCTAGGAATTTCACAGTTGGGTAACAATTGTATTTTCCATTCCACTTCCATTCCCACCACAGTTAATAATAAATTATCACTTCTGACAGTAGCCTTTCAAACCTTATGTTTGACATTGTTTTAGTCTTTTTAAGTCTGTGTCAGATGCTCTTCTAACCCACTCCTATTTTGAAATTTTATATGTATATAGATAGATATTTTTAATATAGAGAATTATTTTTCAGTTGGTTTTTTTAATATTTATTTTTTAGTTGTAGTTGGACATAATACCTTTATTTCACTTATTTATTTTTATGTGGTGCTGAGGATCGAACCCAGAGCCTCCCACGTGCTAGGCGAGCACTCTACCACTGAGCCACAGCCCCAGCTCTCAGTTGGGTTTTTTAAGAATTACTTTATGCACTAAATTGTACATGGAAAAGTTAGATAGAGCTGGGCATGGTGGTGCACAAGTATGATCCCAGTGGCTTGGGAGGCTGAGGCAGGAAGATTGCAAGTTCAAACCCAGCCTCAGTAGCTTAGCGAGGCCCTAAAGGAACTTAGGGAGACCCTGTCTCTAAATAAAACATTTTTAAAAAGGGTTAGGAATGTGACAGTGTTTAAGTGCACCTGGATTCAATCCTGGTACCAAAACAAACAAAACAAAGCAGAACAAAAACGTTACATAGAAAAAAGTAATGATTCTGTTTTTAAAAATTGGCATGAGTATCTTTGTGAATCTTAAATATCTGAATATATTCAAATCAGTTTGAGTAATAGGCTTTTACACTAAAATAGGACAAAAAAAAATCCTTGCTATTGATATGATCTCCCTTAAACTGTTGATTCTGACTCTAGTATGAAAATGTTAGCTTTTGTGGTTCGTAAGCGTGATGATAGGGTTTTCACACCATGTGTGGGACATGCCTTCCTCAAACCGCATTACTGTCCTGTGTACATGGTATCTATTTGACATGAAAAAATTATGACTTAAGAACCTGTTTGTGGGTTGGGGTTGTGTAGAATGCTTTCCTCTCACATGTGAGGCACTGGGTTCAAGCCTCAGCACCACATAAAAATAAAAGTATTTAAAAAGAAAAGAACCTATTTGTATGATCACATTAAGGTGTTTTCTCTCCCCCCCCTCCTCCTCCTCTTCTCCTCTCTCTCTCTCTCACACACACACACACACACACACACACACACAAGTAAGATAGAGAGTTGTATATGTGCTTTTCAACTATCGCTTATTTTTCCTAAATCCAATTAGACTATGACCTGGGTTTAATTCATTCTGCTGTTTAAGCATGACATTTTTTAAGGCCATAATAATTTGGGGAACTTCAACCAAAAAGAACTGAAAGAATTGTTTTGTATTTTGTTTTTTCTTTCTTTAAGGAGCCTTGGTCGTCATTTGATATATACCCCCAAAATGGGCAGCTGGAAAAGCTAAAGCACAGGGTAAGAATAAATTAATAACTTTTCCTTTTTTCCTTTTAATGGAACATCCCTCATTTTCTTTAAGATTATCTGGTATTCTCGATTTATTTAAAGTTTAAATTTGAAAATTATTACAAACTCTCTTTAAACATGTCTAATTACTTGTTAAAATAAATTGAAATTATTTTGAAATAGCTGTATTTATCAGCCATTCAGTAGTAGATGCTAACATGGTAATAGGCTTAAATAGAGAATCTGACTTCTCTTTTGTCTTTTAAAATGAAGATATGGGTGGCATGCCTGTAATCCCAGTGACTTGGGAGGCTGAGGTAGGAGGATCCCAAGTTTGAGGGCAGCCTCCCCAAATTAGCAAGGCCCTAGCAACTTATTGAGACCCTCTCTGAAAACAAAAATAAAAGGGGCTGGGGATGTGGCTCAGTGGTAAAGCACCTCTGGTATCAATTCCCAATGCCAGAAAATAAAAAAATGAAGACACATCTCAAATTTGTAGAATATAATTATTTTAATGTTCATTTAATAGCATAAAGTCAAATTTTACATCTTATTCATCAATCAGAAATTTATAATTTTGACTCTTCTTTATGGTTGAATTCACCAATAGGTACCTATTTGTTCTTGCCCAGGAATTTGGGCTTTCATTTTTGTTTTTGTTATTCTTTTTTTTCCTTTCTAAAAAACCAAAGTGGTCATGTTATAAGGTGGCCCTCTATTTAATTTATCTCAGGGTTACTTGTTCAATTCTAATAAATTAACAGATGATGCAAAAGAATATTTTTTAGACTGAATTCAGAAATTCTACTTTAGAATTTGATGTTAATGATGGCCTAACACCAGCTTCTGGAAGATCCCATTTATTTCCTCCCCTTACTCTTCCCACTAAGGGAAAATGAAAATTACTGAAGAGTCTGATTATAGAGTGATCACATATCATGGTGACCTGTTAGATTTCCCTATTCATAAACATAATTTATATTCAAAGAGTTGAATAGGAATAATGCATTTTGGCTTGGGTACCATTAGGAATTTATCCAAATGTCCAAAAAATGAACATGATTACGTATAAGACATTTCTCCCTTTTTCAATAAGATCAAAGGCTAAAAAATGTGCACTTTTAGGGATGAAGATGAGAATTTTATTTATGCATTTCATATCTAAGTTGTTTGAGACTTTCAGTTTTTAAATATTCAATTAAAGACTGCAAGTCAGCTGGGTGCCATGGCATGCACCTGTAGTCCAGCTATTTGAGATTTGAAGGCAAGCTTGAGCCCAGGTTTTGGAGCCAGCCTGGGCGATACAGCATGACTTTGTCTTAAAAAAAAAAAAAAAAAAGTCAATCTTTTTGTGGCACTGGGGAATGAATCACTGGCTTTGTACATGTTAGGGAAGGGTTCTACCCTTCCCTGATATTTGTCCCCAACCCCCTTTGAAAATTTTTTATTTTGAGACAGGGTATTGGTAAATTGCTCAGGCTGGTATTAAACTTGAAATCCTCCTGTGTCAACCTCCCGAGTAACTAGTATTATACACATGCGCCACCACATCTTGTGTCAATGATGTTTTCTTATCTTTAGATCTAGCGGTCATGGTGGCATACTTTGAATATAGTAGGGAATTGGTACATATTACTGTTTTGCAGATGCTGGCCAAGGACACACAACTTCTTAATTACATAGAAAACTTTGTACCTCCAGCCCATGGAGTGATGTGATGTGGCTCAGTTGTATGCTGTGAATATAGTGGGCAGCTGAGGGATACAGAGCTGGAGGAGTCACTTCTTTTTTTTTTTTTTTTAGTTGTGGTTGGACACAATACCTTTATTTTATTTATTTATTTTTATGTGGTGCTGAGGATCGAACCTAGTACCTCGAATGTTCTAGGCAAGCGCTCTACTGCTGAGCCACAACCTCAGCCCCAGGAAACACTTCTTTTATAGCAAACAATAAACAGTCCTCCTCTTTGTTCTGGAGAGAGGCATTATCTCATCTCTTAAGGTTGCTCACTGCAAACAACTTTGAGAGATGACCCAGGTAAAGAAGAGTGAGGGCTTTGTATTCATGCTTTCATGTCCAAAGAGAAAATCCAGAGACATTCAGGGACTGTGGTGATTATATTTTCCAACAAATAGCTAGAAGGAATAAGTGAACAGTGCTTTGCTCTGATAATATTTTATCATTGACACAGTTTATTTTCCCTTCTCTCTAGGAACCATTAGAACCAATACAACAGAACCTGTATTTTATTCAAATGACTCCTCGAAAAACTTTATTTACAGAACAGTTGACTCCCGTTAACTATGATGTATTTTTTCATATGGTAAAGCACTGTTTTGGGAAGCGCAATGCCAAGCTAGTAGACCATTTACAGTAAGTACAAAGTAGCAATTTATCAAAATATAGGCCAGACTGTAACCTATAGGAACAACCCAATGTTCACCATTAGCTGGGATGGAGAATCAGAATTGCTGTTGGCAAACCTGCCATCTGCCTTTTATTGCTACCTGTCCTCACTGGTTCTATTTCCTAACCACAATAAGAATGAATCATTGTACCACACCATTCTTTTTGCTGTGGAACAGATTTTATGTTTCCATTTAAATATTTATAAAAATTATGCTGTTATTACCTACTTTGTATCTATATAACTTTTTTTATTTTTTATTTTATTTATTTTTTTATATTAGCTACACATGTATCTATATAATTTTTATATAGGGCTAATGTATAAAGTCCTACACTGCACCTTGTATTCATCAGCTCATATTCATTCAGAGTGTTGTCAGAAGATGGGAAAAATGTTAAAATAATTACTTTAATTATTTAGTATATAACTCTGAATTAACTGACTGCACATCGTTAATATAAAAATGTATTTTAAAGTCAGGTGCTTTAACAAAATAAAAAGGGTTGGAGGAGTTGAGGTTGTGGCTCAGTGGTAAAGTGCTTATCTAGCACATGTGAGGCACAGGGTTTGATTGCCAGCACGACATTAAAAAATAAATAAATAAATAAAATAAAGATTTTGTGTCTATCTACAACTAAAAAAAATTAAAAATTTGAAAAAGGGAGGTGTCGGGGATGTAGCTCAGTGGTAAAATGTCCCTGGGTTCTATCATCGATACTATAAAAAATAAAAATTAAAATGTTAAAAGTGGCATTAGATCAGTAATAGTAACCTACTATTTTTCATCTTGCTATTTGTGGTTGTGGCTATTTTGAATGCAAATATCAAGAAAATAGAAAAACAAGGAATAACTATGGTAAATCATGGTATAAAATGTCAAAAATTCCCTTGGATATTGCTAACATAAGATTTTATTCAATATTGAAAAGGTATTGGAAATATTTTCCACAAAAATATTTTACTAAAATTGTTTTCTTTCTATCAGAGATTTATTGATAGTTTCTTGCTAAGGTTGTGTATGAGAAAGTTCTCTACTTTATAATTTATTTGCCAGTGATTGCTACATGAAATGTGAATTCCTAAGCAACTTAGCAAGATACTGTCTCAAAATATAAAAAGGGTTGGAGAGGTGACTCAGTACTTAAACACTTCTGGATTCAATCCCCAGTACTCTACCCCTCCCCACCCTGCAAAAATGTGAAAAATAATTTCCTCCTTAAAAAAAATCACCTGTCAACTTGTGCTGTTTGTATTTGAACTTTTACATGAACTGAAATGGAGTTAGTAATATTTTTGCAGGGCTGGGAGGTATAGCTCAGAGGTAAAGTATGTGCTTATGATGTATGAGGTCCTGTATTTAATCCCCAAAACCAGAGTAAGAGTAAAAAGATGAAAGAAGTAGTCAGAATTTTTATTTATTTCTGGCAATGCTGGGGATCAAACCCAGGGCCTTTTGTATACTAGGGAAATGATCTCCCAGTATACTACACTCTCAGTCCCACAAAAATTGTTTTTTCTTTTTTCTTTTATTTTTTAAGTTAAAACTAAACAAGAATTTTGTGTAAGAATTGACTACAACGAGGCATGGTGGTGCACACCTATAATCCCAGCCAGTCAGGAGGCTAAGATAGGAGGATCTCTACTTCAAGGCCAGCCTTGGCAACTTAGTAAGGCCCCATCTCAAAATAAAAAGGATTGGACGTGTAGCTCAGTGGTGGAACACCCTGAGTTCAATCCTCAGTATCCTCCCTATCCCCAAAAAGAAAATAATTAGGGGCTGGGATTGTGGCTCAGTGGTAGAGTGCTTGCCTCACATGTGTGAGTCACTGGGTTCAATTCTCAGCACCGCATATAAATAAATGAATAAAATAAAGGTCCATCAACACTAAAAAATATTAAAAAAAGAAAAGAATTGAAAATGATTAAATTATGTTAAAGCCTAATCTGATTTGGGTACCAGTGATTGAACTCGGGGGCACTTGACCACTGAGCCACATACCCAGCCCTATTTTATATTTTATTTAGAAACAGGGTCTCTCTAAGTTGCTTAGCACCTCACTTTTGCTGAGGCTGGCTTTGAACTCACGATTTTCCTGTCTCAGCCTCCTGAGCCACCACCATGCCCAGCCTAATCTGCTATTTTCATTACAGGTTAGCTGTGAAACCTTAGGAACAGATAAAATTATACATGTTATATTCAAGCTCTTAAACTAAATAAGCTTAATGTATGTATAAATACGTGTGTGTATGTGTATATATGTATATATACTTATATTTTAAATTGGGCTAGAGGCCAGCTTTATCAATATTAATTGACAGTTATTATGAAAAAGAATTAAGCAGATTTATTTTGTGTTTCTTTTGCAGTTCATTGAGTCCAGTTGATGCCAAGCATATATTGAGGCAAATAAGAAAAAATGAAAATGTGAAAACAATTAATATGTATCCTCGAAACTTTAAACAACTCTTTCAAACTATACAGTGTTCAGAAGATTATGCCCATAAATGGCTGTGTAATGAGAACCTGGAAGACTCAGCCATGTAGGGAACAGATTGTCAGAATGTTAGCTGAAGCATTTTATTTGTAAACAAATGAAAAAGAACTAAGTTTGAAAAGTTCATATCCTTTCAACAAGATGACTGTTCTTTTTGAGCACAGACTAGGCAAATAATCTCTTCTGTCGATACCATTGATATTAGTGATGGCTTCTGTTTTTTTCACAACAGAATAAAATGGAAATTTCAGTTGATTATGGATTTCATCAGATTGTCTTTTGAAAAAAATTCCTATGTACTGTAGCGTTGGGAGTATAATATAAGGTGGTACAAGGCATGCTTAGTATGAGCAAAGCCCTGGCTTTGATCCCAAGTACCAAAAAATAAGTTCTTATGTGCTTGTACTTATAGGTTATTACCAGTTGAAATATAGTAACTTACATCAGCACTTTCACTGGTGCTGATTTTTGCATATTCATGGTGGGCAAATGAATTTGGATATTATTAAGTTTAGAAAGTAAATTAAACTAATTTAAGTGGTTTGTTTTACCTTTCTGGTTGTTGAAATGTATTATCAAATGCTGTACAATGAAATTACTTAAATTCTAATTGTTTCATTATTTTTAGAAATTAAAATATTTTAAGTAACATTTTGTGGGGTTTTTTTTGTTGTTGTTGTTTTTAAATACTTAAATGAAACACTAGATTGACCCCAATTTATTCACCTTTATTTCTGTCATGTATAGTCACTGTACTTTCAGTGAACAATCTATAATTCAGAGGTCTTTTCCATTTTAGTTTCATCTAGAAAGCTCATCTAAAGGTAGATCTCTACATGAACCTAAGTGGAATTAAGAATATTTTTCTTAGCTCAGTGAAGAAGATTCTGGATTTTAGCTGAGATATCTAATCTCCTCAGATTTGTTTGTTATTGTAACACTTTATGATACCTAAGTCATTTTATTAGTAATTTTTTTGTGGAGCATGTTCCTAGTAATAGAACTAACCCAGTTTTCCTTGACTTCTCTACTATTGTCATTAGTTTGCAGTTTAATCTGGTTGAAAATTCCGAATCTTTTTTTTTTCCTCTTGTAATTCCTATCTTGCCATTATATAATCTGTCTAATCTTCATAAGTAATAGTCTTTTCACTGTTTCCTGCCCAGCCTTGTACCTAAAGCCACAATTTCTCAAGCATCTTAACTACTTTTGTCATCCAATCCATCAAATCACTTCCATATTAATCTAAAACATTTGTTTCATCACAGACTAAATAAAAATTAGTGCTGAAGTTCATGAAGCCTTGGTTTTCAAGTGGATAATATTATGTTTTGGATATAAGGTGTCCCTCAAAAGCTCCTGTGTTAATGCAGAAATGTTTAGAGGTGCAATGATTAGGTTATGAGAGCTGTAGCCTAATCAGTCTATCCTAGTTTGAATGGACTAACTGGGTCATCACTGGAGGAAGGAGGTGGGTCAGTATGGGTGTGCCCTGGAAATGTTCATCTTCCCTGTGGCCCTTTCTCTTTCTCTGCTTCCTAGCTGTCATGAGATCAGTAGCACTGCTCTGCTGCTGCCCTTCTATGATGTTCTGCCTCACCTTGGGCCCAAAGCAATGGAGGTGACTGACCAATCTCTGGAAGTGGTGAGCCCAAAATAAATTTTTCCTCCTAAATTGTTCTTGTTAGGTATTTTGGTCATAGCAACAGAAAGCTGACCAACCCAAGTAATAGTGACACCTGTGTCATGGATTACTGTTGGGAACGAATGCGTTAAGAAAGAGTTAAGGAGAAAATCTGGCAAAGCAGGGAGCTACAAGTGTTGGAACAATGTATTTTCTTCCAGTACTCCCTTCTGTGTAGGCCTCCCATGCTATCTTCATGTTGCATCTAATAGATTTTGAATTTAAGTTTATAAAAAAAGGAAATTGGATTGGGGGATGACTTTGTCATAAAGTGCTTATATAGCATGTCTTAAGGCCCTGGGTTCCATCCTCAGCACAATAAGTAAATAAATAGAAATTTATTGTGGATTCACTGAAAGATGTAAATAATTAATAAAGCATAACATAAGTGTCCCAAGAATATGAGATTAAGTGCCATTTTTCCTGTTATATGTTAAAATCCAGAGAAGTCGAAAAATGTCCTGAGCCTTTGGAGAGGTTAACTAAGGTAACCAAAACTTTGCAGCAGTCCCTTACAATTAACCACTAGGAAGTCAGTACTACAAAATTAAAAAAAAAAAAAGTGTACATGTATACACATTTATGAGTGAAAGGGTTGAAAGATAAATTAATACTTGCTAGGTGCTATATTCTCTGAGAAATTACAGTCACAGTGTCATACAGAGTAGAATAAAGGACTGGAGAATATAAAGATCTGTAGTAACTCCTATAGACAATCACCAAGGAAGGGGAATTAGGAGGAAATGACATAGAACTTGGCTTTAAATTTGGAACCCAAATTTATGGCAATATAACTATTGTATACCATTGTGTGAACAATGGAGAATATAATAAAGATAGAAGGCATGAAGGGGACACCTTTCATTCTGTGTATTTGAATGTACTTTGTGGGAGGCCAAACTAGCACTTGACCACATTTGTCTCCTCTTCTGATTGGTGTGGCATCTCAGTCACTCTGTGATCTGGTTGCCTAGGTAACCCAGATGGTAGCCCCAGTCTTTAGGGTCCAGCGACTGTGTGTTCATGCATGGGCGTGGCTTCCTACATCCCCATGGGTGGAGCTATGCTCACCTGTTCCTTTGTGATATTACCTCTTGCCCTATTTAGGATAGAATGTTCCATGGAAACACCTTTTGTGTGTCCCCTTCTCTTACTCTGCCCTTGGGTGTGGCCTACCTAGATGTCAGTCAGCCTGCTGACAGCAGACATCATGAAGCTAGACTCAGCCCCTTGAAACCTGACCCCTTGCTTCATTTGAATGGCTTCTCCATAAAAGGGAGATCATACTTCTCAGTACCAATTTGTTTTATTCATCTTTCTCACTGCTGCAGACCCTTAAGGTCAGAGGAGCCATCACAGCACCCCAAAGAAAAAGGTATTTCTGTCGAAAAAGGTATTTCTTGTGTGGTTATTTTGCAGAGCCCAGTTATTTCAGTTCCCCTGGAGTAACCTCTGAGTGTTTAAATTGCCAGGAACGATGACAGTGCTTCTTAGTTGTAGGCTGAGAAATTAGTCTGGCATTCAATGTCTTTCAGACTGTATGTGGCCAAACCTCCAGTTTGGGGTAGAATAGTTAGTTGACTTATATCCCTGGGCTGAATCCACTACTCTATTTTTGCCAAGGCTACAATTTCTATGGGCACAGTGACTCATGCCTGTAATCCCAGCCCCTTGGGAGGCTGAGGCAGGAGGATTGCAACTTTAAAGCCAGACTCAGCAATTTGACAAGGCCCTAAGCAGTTTAGCAAGACCTGTCTCAGAATGAAAAATAAAAAAGGGTTGCGGGGGCTGAGGATATGGCTCAAGTAGTAGCACACTCACCTGGCATGCCTGAGGCACTGGGTTCGATCCTCAGCACCACATAAAAATAAAATAAAGATATTGTGTCCACCTAAAGCTAAAAAATAAATATTAAAAAAAAAGGGGGGGTTGGGGATGTGGGATGTGGCTCAGTGTTAAGCTCCTCTGCGTCCAAAAAGAAAGAAAGAAAAAGAATTTAGCACTTCTAAAAATAGTTTACCAAAAGGGCCCTTCCCCCACCCCCACCCCCTGTAGCTGTGAATGGACAGAATGCCTTTCTTTTTTTATTTGTTATGTGATGCTAAGAATCAAACCCAATGCCTCACACATGTTAGGCAAATGCTCTGCTACTGAGCACAACCACAGTCCAGGGCCTTTCATTTTTGTTGGTGGTTGAGCATAATGGATAGTTGTTTTATTGGGATCATCCAAACCTAATGAATTTAGCAGACTGTTCAAATGGAGTATTAAGAATCTGGATTGGAATCTCTGAAGAAAACTTTTCTTTACAAAAGTAAAATATCTGCCTATACAATTAACTACAGATAAGACCATGATGGCTGGTGGTGGCTAAGAGAGCTAAACGCTTGAGTTATTCCAACAGGAGACTCTTTTCAATGGTATTTAAGAATACTTTGTTTTTGTAATATTCATAATCTTTCAATAAGAAAATAAGATGCATTTCTCTAAAATGTAAGAATGCAATTAGGGTCAATTCAGAAACTGATTTATGCTAACAGGTATTGCTGTAGTTTGATCTTGAATGTCCTCCAAAGACCCATGTATTGAAAGCCTGGTCCCCAGCCAGTGGCACCATTGAGACATGGTGGAATCTCTAGGAAGTGGAGCCTAGTGAGAGCTTTAGAATTACATGCCTGTTGAGTTAATTGGGGCTGTGCCCTTGTTTTAGTCAGCTTTTTCACTGCTGCTACTAAGACCCAACCCAGAACAATTGTAGAAGAGGAAAAGTTTATTTGAGGGCTCATGGTTTCAGAAGTCTTAATCCATAGAAGGTAGCTGCATTAGTTGGGGCTTGAAGTGAGGTAGAACATCATGGTGGAAGAGTGTAGTGGAAAGAACCTGCTCATATGATGATCAAGAGGCAAAGAGATAAAAATATATACCCCAGAGCCATGCCCCCAAAGCCCCACTTCCTCCAGCCACATCCCACCTGCCTTCAGTTACCACTCAATCCCATCAGGTGGTTAATACACTGATTTGGTTAAGGCTCTCTTAACCTAATCATTTCTTATCTGAACTTTCTCACTTAGTCCGTGCATAAGCTTTTGGGGGACTCCTCACATCCAGACCATAACATTCTGCCCTGGGTCCCCAAAAGCTCACACTCATCTGACAATTTAAGATACATTTAGTCTATTCCCATAGTTTCAACAGTTTCAAGATTGCTCAAAGTTCAAGTCCAAAGTCTTCTCTGAGGCTCAAGGTAATCTCACATTATAAGCTCATGTAAAATTAAAAGCAGTTTACAAGTATCTAGTATATAATGGTACAGAGTAAACATATCCATTCATAAAAATAGGGGCATAGAAAGAAGGGATGGGACCAAAGCAACACCAAAATCCAGCTGGACAAACAAGTCCTTTGGCTCTGTGCACAAGGCATGATGTCTTCTCCAAAGGCTTGAGTAGCTCCACCCCTATGACCATGTTGGTTGCAGCCCAAGTTGTCTTTTGTTGGCTTGTGGCTGCCTGATTCCTGCAGGTTTCCTAGGACAATGTCCTACTTTACTGGCATTTCTTAATCTTGGGGGTCTCCACTACAGCTTTGCCCTCTTCCTCACATCTCCACACATTGCCTCTCAGGGGTGCCCGCAGGGACTCTGATCCTGCTGCACTTTGCCTGGCCTCCCAGGCCTTCCTTTGAAATCTTGGTGGAAGCACCCATGACTCCCTAACTCCAGCATAATGGTTGACATCAAGGTCCGCCACTATCTTGAGCAGTAGCCAAGCCTCCAGGGACCCTGGCGGCAGCAGCCTGAGTGCCTGGGTAGTTGAGCATGTTGAAAAAACTTCCTAGGCCCCCTTGTGTAAGAAGGGTACCCCACTGGTCTCAGAGAATTTTTACTCTTACTTCCTTGAGCCTGAGGCAGGTGTGGTCTTGCCAGCTCTTGAGATGCCATTAGGCCATCTTTCTTATAGTCTCTGGGCAAATGTCTTTAACAACTGCAACTTCCTTGGCCTCAGTTTTACTCTTGCCTTTCAAGTCCAAATTTTTCAAATCTTTTTGCTCAGTTTTCTGCTTCTGAATATCACATAAACTTGGCTAAAAGCTACCAGCAATATCCGTGCCACTTCCTGAATTCTATGATGCTTAGAAATTTCTTCCACCAGATTAAGAAGTTCATCGCTTTTTAAAAACAGTCTCATAGAAAGTCTCAGGACATGAGCAAAATGAAGACAACTTCTCACCCAGAACCTAACACGAGTGGCTTCTACTCCAAATTCCAATAGAGTCCTCCTCCTCCTCCTCTAAAACCAAAGTTTAGATTTTATATGAAAGCACCCACCTTGATCCTGAAAGAAATTCAGCAACTTTGAGCATAGAGGTGGAGCCCTGTCTTTACTATCCAGAGTCTTATTGGCATTCTGGTCTTCTAGAAGACAGTCCTCTAGCTCCCTGGGAGTGCAGTTTTATAGCACAAAAAGTTGCAAAAGGGGAGTGTCTTGAGAACTTACAGATAACAGGATTTTGTCAAGCATAATACAAAGGTAGTAGTTTAATGGTCTAAATGGTTCAGCACTTAGGGAGTAAATTTAGATCCCAACATCAGAATTAGTGAAGCACCATTAGGGTTTCAGAGAGAGTTGTTATCTGGTCAGGGAAAGCCAGGCATGGGTGAGTTCATGACACAGGCAGGCATTCCAATCAAGTTTAGAAATTGCAGTAATTTGTAGTAAAGCAGAAATTAACTTTTCATGTCTCTGTGACGAGATGGCTCCCAATCTTAAGAGGGAATTAGGCTAGGTTTATCACACCTAAAGCATTTCCAGCCTGCACCACTACACATCTCAAAATTCCTCCAATTAATTCCAAAAAACTCTAATAGCTTCTGAGCACATGGTCAGTTTAGTCATAGCAAAGATCATACTTCTCAGTACCAATTTGTTTTATTCATCTTTCTCACTGCTGCGATTAAAAGACCAGAACCAGAACAATTATAGAGGAGGAAAAGTTTGTTTGAGGGCTCATGGTTTCAGAAGTCTTAGTCCATAGAAGGTGGCTCCATTCCTTGGGGCTCAAGATGAGGCAGAACATCATGGTGGAAGACTAGTGGAAGGAAGTAGCTCACTTGATGATCTGAAGGCAAAGAGAGAGATCCCCACTTACCAGATACAAATACATACCCCAAAGCCATGCCCCCAAAGCCCCACCTCCTCCAGCCACACCCCACCTGCCTTCAGTCCCCACTCAATTAATCCTATCAGGTGATTGATTCACTGATTGGGTTAAGGCTCTCATAACCTAATCACCTCTTCTCTGAACCTTCTTGCATTGTTTCACATGTGAGCTTTTGTGGGATACCTTACATCCAAACCATAACAGCCCTTGAGGGGTATATTGGGACCCTGGCCCCTTGTCTTTCATTTGCTGCCTGGTGGCCTTGAAGTGAGGGCTTCCTTTGCCAATCACTCCATCCATGATATTCTGCCTCACCACAGACACAAAAACAATGAGCCAACCAACATAGACTGAAACTTCTAAAATTGTGAGCCAAAGTAAAACTTTCCTCCTTATAAATTGATTCATCTTAGGGATTTATTATAGTAACAGAAAGGTGACTAACACAGGTATGCTTTGTATTTGTGGGTTAAAAAAAAGTTCCTGGCTCTCAAGGCCCTGTGTGTGGGGGGGTGCAAGGCGGGCTAGAGGAGCGGATTGGTCCTCATAGCTGCCAGTCAGAGCAGAGCCCAGGAAGGGGAAGGTAGAATTAGAAGATCATGTGATATTGGAGTAGGAGGATTTATCTTGGTGATTTAGGATGCTGGTTTCACTGCAGGTATAATTATGCAAATCAAAGAATTCAGGAAAGAATTGCCAAAGAAGGAATTAAAAATTAGATTTAATATGAAAGTACCCACCTTGATCCTGAAAGAAACTGAGCAACTATGAGCATAGAAATCCAAAACATCTCCCTCAAGTCAGTGTGAACAACATTGGGACCAACTACATAAAATATTATGTACAATAAAATCAAGTAAACTTTAAAAAGTTTGTGTTATTGTGGAACATTACCATTTGTTTTCTGATTATGAAATTGTAGAATGGTATATAGCAGGTTACTTATTGGTTTTGGTTTGTGCAAAATCAAAAAAATGTAATTACATGGTTTCCTTATTTGTGAAATTTTATAATTATCTGACAAGTTATTTAAAATGCATTTTAAATAACATGGGGAGGATAATTTCTTCTTGGCCCTCAAGGAAAATCGTAGAGAATGAAAAGTTTACAGAGAGAGTAGAAATAAGGAGAAATCAACGTGACTCCAGCTGTACCTTAAACCACATATATGTTCAAAGCTAAACAAATGCTTGAAGCCAAACATTTTCTTTTTTGTTTGAACTAGTTTGAGATGGAATTCTACCACATTTTACCAAGAGTCCTGATACAAATACTATCTTAATAGGTCTCATCAATAGCATCCCATTCTTATATTACTGCAGGGACTTTCTGAGTATAACTACTAAAATTGCTGTGCTCCTGAAGTGCTGACTGTAGTTGGCAACATGTAAGTCTCAGAACTGGCCCTTGGGATTAATAGAAGGAAGAGCTTGAGAATTGCATGCCCAATGAATATATATTTGCATGAGTCTATGGCTCAAAGAAAAATTCTAGCTTCCTGATAATACATGTACAAGACTTTTGGAATAATTCAGTAATTCTTGGTTAAATGTACACTCAGTTTATTACTAAAACTGCTGGTGGCTCATTCCATATTAAACATTTATTGCTCCTATTTAATTTGCCTCTTTCTAATAAAACAGTGGGTTAAATGTACAGTTAGGGTTTAAGAGGAATTGAAGCACATCATTCCATATTTTGGGGGGTTTGTCTGCTCATGAAAAGCAGCGATATGAAAATCTGTAATTAGTGTGAGAAAACATTGATTTTTATGTGTATTTTTAAGAAATCAATTTGGATTTTGTGTAAAGCAATGAGGAAGGATTTTCATTAGAAACATCAAACATTTTCCAAGACTTAAAGAAAGATGGTCAGATTCAGGGTCCTGTCCAGGATTTCCTTATTATCTGTTATTTCCTTATTTTCCTTATTATCTGTTTGAGACTTTTGCTCAAACACAATGAACCTCTCTTAATATTCCTAGTTCTCTTGGGTTGTTAATATTTTTGGTTACTGTGAATAATACCACTGTGGACATTGGTGCACAAGTATGTGTTTGAGTGCTTTCTGTTATTTTGAATGGTGTGAGGTTCCATGCCTACAATTCAGGAACTCGAGAGGCTGAGTTAGGAAGACTGCAAGTTCAAGACCAGCCTTCCCAACATAGTGAAACCCTGTCTCAGATAAAAAAAAAAAAAAGCCTTGTGCAGTGGTATGTATGTGCTTATTATAATCCTAGTAATTTAGGAGGCTGAGGCAGGAAGATTACAATTTTGAGGCCAGCATCAGCAATTTAGGAAGGCCCTAAGCAATTTACTGTGACCCTGCTTCAAAATAAAAAAATAAAAAGGGCTGGGATGTGGCTCAGTGATAAAGCACCTCTAGGTTCAATCCCCAGTCTAAAAAAAAGTAAAGAAAAGAAAAAGGATATGGGGTTAAGGGTGTAGCTCAGTGGTAGATAGCATACTTAGAATGGACAAGGCTCTGGGTTCAATCTCTAGTGCACACATATGCATATACACACAAATCAATGAGTTCAAATTTAAGTACAAAAGTAAATATTTGGAATTAAAAAGTCACAAAAATCATAAAATTTTAAAAGCTGACAAATACTACAAACATCACTAAAAAAAATAACTCTTTTTTTTGGGGGGGGGTACTAGGGATTGAACCCAGGAATTCTCTACCACTGAACTATCCTCTGAGCTGTTTTTTAATTTTTTGTTTAGAGACAGGGTCTTGCTAGATTACCCAGGCTGGCCTGAAACTGGTGATCCTCTTACCTCAGTTTCCTGAATAGCTGGGATTACAGGCATGCACCACCACAACTGGCTAGAAAAATAATATTATCATCAATAGTGATAGAGCTCTATTATATATTTGGCTGCATATTTTGATTGCCTCTTCATAAGGCAATAATTTTATTGTATCAATTTCCATAAAGAAAAGATAATTTTTATAACATGGTTGATTAAAATTTTATGAATATTAAGAGTTCAGAAAATCTTTCAGCCTCTTAACTAAATTATTGGTAATTCCATGTGTCTTAACTTCCTCAGCATTTCCTTACACTGATGATGCTTCTTGCCTAAGGGCAAGCCCTTTGGGACTCTAACCCTTTGAGCTCCCTCCACAGGGTCACAGGTTCACCTCAAGCCAGTCCTCAAAGTCCCTGGTCCTCCCCCACAGGAGGATGTTGAGGCCTGGTAGTAGTGCTTTAAAACAACCACTAGGAAATACGGAGTGATGCTCTGGCTGCCACAGAGCTCTATGACTCCTGTGCACCTGAAGCTGCTACTTCCTTCCCATGCCCACCAAGGAGAGCACAGTTGGCCTTAGAAATGGGCTTTTTAAGTGAGGGTCCTGTAATCTGAAGCTTCCTTACCCTCTGTCCATTGGGACAACCAAGGGCCAGTGAACAATCTAGCTTGGTAAGAAAAAATCTAAGTACGGAGAGAGATTCTTCCGAGTCTGTGCAGCATTCTTTTTCCTTCTTAGTTCCAGGGTTAGCACCTGAGAAGCAAATTGGGGAATAGCTAAATAATTCCAGCTTTATCTTTGCTCTGAGACAAAATATCTTGGGCCCTGTTGGCAAGTATGGGTCCTGAGAAACTGCTGTGACTCCATTTTTGAGAAACCAGCCTCTACCTCAGAGCAAAGCCTGTCCAAGGAAGGGGGCATGACCCTTGTCCTTGGAAAAACCCACAGAGGACTCCTAAGCACATACCCACACTGAGGTTGAGTTGTTTGTCTACAAATAACAGGAGAGATCTGCAGCGCCAGGTGTCCCTGACTCAGTTAGGCTAGGTGAGGACCCCTAGCAACCCCCTAGCAACCACCAATCAGCATGAGACAGGGAAAATACCTGGGATGCCAGATGACCCCTCCGCCCCCAGTAGTTTATGGTGGTTGATAACATGTTGGGAAACCATATAGTTTAGCATGTACAGCCCTTGTGGCCTAAACTAATCAGTTCAAAGGAATCCCCCTCTTGTACTAACCAATCACCCCTACCCAACTTGTTCCCGCCAGTGAATGTGCTAATCAATGTTAAGAGTTGTTGTTTGATTTTCCTGTGGTATGGAATGATTTGCTGTGTGATGTTGTGAAGCATAGAGTATCCCCAAAAACCTATAAAATCTCACTGAACAAAGGACCGAGACTCACTCCCTGGGACGGCTGAGTAGGAAATGGTTGTGAGTCCAGGCTGGAGCTTGCAATAAAGACTCTTGTGTGATTGCATTGGATTCGGCTCCTGGAGGTCTATTGTGGTCCCACGAATCTGGCAATTCAGTCCAAATAGAGATCTCTTAATGGCCAAAGCCTCTTGGATCACAATGACCTACTGTAGCATCAACAGCTGAATGAGAGTTCTGCTGCTGGCTCTGGTGAAAGGATTTGATCCTAGGTTTAAGTATCTCTTGCCTGCACTGTGAACTATTATATCTCCAAAGTGAGAAGAGAATCAAGAAAGTAACAAAGAGACATATTACCTCAATGTCACATGTCACCTTAATTTGGACTCAATCAAACCAACCAACTCCAAACACAAACAAAAAAAGAAAATATTTATTAAACTTTTAGGTATTTTTGTTTTTGTTTTGTTTTGTTTTGCATTGTTGGGGATCAAAGCTAGGATTACATGCACCCTAGATAAACCTTTTTCCACTGAGATATACTACTAGCCATAACAGAACTTTATAAGTGGAGAAGATGGCATTTTTCCCTTGACATTATATTAAGAAAATTCAAACATACAGGAAAATTGAAGGAATTTAGAGTGAACCTTGAATGCCACCACCAAGTTTCTGTTTATACCCATCAATTTATTTATCCGTCCCTTTATCCTTTCATTAATCTTTTTTTTCAGTACTGGGAGTTGAACCTAGGGGTGCTTTACTATTCAGAGATATATCCCCAGCCCTATTTTATTATTATTATTTTGAGACAGAGTCTTGTTTAGTTGCCCAGGCTGGCCTTGAACCTGTGGTCCTCCTGAGTCAGATTATCGGCATGTACCTGGCGATACAGATTACTTTTAAAGGGGAACAATGAAGTATTACGGATGTAATAATGCCATGTTTGGATTTTCCTTCAAAACAATCCCAGGGAGAAGAGGAAAAGTAGATATGTATAGAGGTAAAGTAGATTAGCTTTGTATTGACCATTGTTAAAGTAAAATGATGAGTATGTAGGGGGTTTATTAGACAAGTCTTCTACTTTTACATATTTCAATAATCATATAATAAATTTAAGAAGTGAATATAGTAAACCCAATAAAAAAATGAGCACTTTACAAAGGAATATGCTTAAATAGCCACTAAATTATGAAGCTCAATATCATTAGCTATTCATACTATGCAAATTGAAACCTCAATGACATCCCATTACACAACTATGAGATGGCTAAAATTAAAATAACTACTCCTAGCAAGTGGCAGTGAGCATGAGGAAGTACTGGAACTCTTACACATTGCTAGCAGGAATGTAAATTGTACAAATAATTCAGGAAAATTGACATTATTTACTAAAGTTGAACATAGGTCCATCCCTTGACCCACCAATTCTATTCCTATACATATCTCCATTGGAATATACAAAACAGTAGAATTATTTGTAGTAGCTCCAAACAGGCCACAACTTCAATGATCTTTGACATCAGGATTAAATGGAGTAATAAATTATGGTTTTTTAATAAAATGGAATACTACTCATCAGTGGCTATGAATTAGTTGCAGTGACTTTTATTACAAAAAACATACTGTGAGCAAAATAAGCTAAATACTAAAAATATGTGTTACATAATTATATATATTTAGTATTGAAAGCCAGGAAAAGCATTTTAAGGAGTTTGAAACTAGGGTGATGATTATCTTTGAGTTATTTGGAGAGAGCATGAATGAAATAATGTTCTGTTATGAATTATGGTTACCTGGAGATGCTCACATTGAACTGTACTTTTATCACCATTTTCTGTACCAATTTTATATTTTAGTAAACATTGAATATTGCATTTATTGTCAAATGAAAGATATTGTGACACAACAAAGCTAGCAACATCACAATATGAATAGTAATCTACAATTTTCCACAGAAACAATTGCTTCTATATATACATATTTGCTTGCATATACATGATGCAAATGGTAGAACATATTCAGATCTCTGAAGGATATAACAGAAACTGGTGGGGTTGTGGTGTGTAGAGCACATGGTTAACATGCATGAAGTCCCCAGTACAGAAAGAAAAAAATGGTAACAGTGCTCAAGAGAACCAGATCATTAGCTGACAGTGATGTGAAAGAGATTTACTTTTCATTAGTTGTCTTTCCTATCTTAAAAGTTGTGTATTTGGCTCAATCCCCAGCACCACACACACACACACACGCAGACACACAAAGTTGTGTATCTGGGCTGGGTGCTGTGGCACATGCCTGTAATCCCAGTGATTTCGGAGGTAAAGGCAGGATAACTGCAAGTTCAAAGACAGCCTCAGCAACTTAGTAAGACTCTAAGCAACTTAGTAAGATGCTGTCTCAAAATAAAATAAATAAGTAAATAAAAGGGTTGGGGATGATGCTCAGTGGTTAAGCACCCTTTGTTCAAGCCTTACTACAAAAAAATTGCATATTCAGAACTGGTATGGGGTCATGTGTCACAAAATTAAGCTTTTATCTCTGTATTTGGCCAAAATAAACTATTCAGCTTTGTATTTGAAATCCCAAAACTTGTATATGATTAATAATTATGTGAACTCATGGGTATAATTATATCTATCAAATGTAACTATTAATACAATCAAAGACTTTTCAGGATTTATTGTTAATATCCACATACTCATTTCCTGTTTAGGTAAAAATCTAGAGTCTACTTGAGATGAGAAATATCTTTACATGTTTTATATGTTGCCAGTTAATTTTCATTATTGCAGTGAAAATTGCTATAATAATTGACTGTGAAAGCTGTTAGTGTCATATACAGAAACAAGTACTTTCATAAATTTAAAAAAACAGGGAAAGTTCTGGATACAGTGATTAAACCATTGATATGAATGTATACCTAATAGGTAAGAAATACTAAATGAGTGAAATAATGACAACAATAAGAAATAATTGCAAATCATTATGTGTTATAAAGATTAAAGACTGTTTTCCTATAAAATTTCACTTGGACCCTAGTGTAGATGGAACATTCTGAGAAGGCCTCTCTTTTTCTTTAGTTGGAGATGGATGAAATACCTTTATTTTATTTATTCATTTTTATGTGGTGCTGAGGATTGAACTCAGTGCCTCACACATACTAGACAAGCGCTCTAGTGCTAGGTAAGCTGTTTACTACTGAGCCACAACCCCAGCCTGAGAAGGTCTCTTTGAATAGGGTCATTAGTGGGGCCTTAGCTTACTAAGAATTAAAATGAAGGAATTAAACATGAGATGGGTTGTACATGGGTGTGCATACTCGCATGCAAGTGTGTTTTATGCTTGGGAAGGCCCTGAGGTGAGAAAGACTGTGGCACTCTTCAGGACCTGAAAGAAGGTTAGTATAGTTGGGCATTGTGAGAGGTGAAGAGTGGTATGGTTGTCAGTTTTTGGCTTGCAAATAAACAGATTCTGTGGCTGAATTAAGACAGAGGTTACTAAAGGGTTAGAATTCTTGCACACATGATTGCCAGGAGGGCTGGAGAAATAGGTATGGGGTATGTGGTCTATATATCCACTAAATTTGGGCCTCAGAACTGGTCCAGTGCGGGCATGTTGCTGACACTGCTAACAATCTGAACTTCTGGAACTCCTTCAGCAATCACATCTCTGCAGTGGGTGAGTTAAATGGGCAAATTCCAGGTCTGTGCCTGCACATTTACTGCAAAAAAGACTGGGAAATGACAATATTGGTATAGCTTCCTTAACACAGACTGAAAAAGAGTGACTTAACAAGCTGTCTTTGTCATTTAACAGTCCAACCAGGCGAACAGTCCAGAGGTGTAGGGCGCTTCCTTTCCTGCTCCACCATTTTTTGTGATGTTGCTTTTTTCTTCATAGTGGAAGATGGCTCATCATCAGCCCTACATCCAAGCTTCAGACAATAGGAAGTGAAGCAGTGTACAGGCTAGGGGAAAGACAATGAAGGGGGCACTCCTATAAGCTTCAGGGTAAGTTAGTTTGTTGAACCCGATGCAAAGAAAAGACCACCAACTCCAATTTTAAACCAAATTAAAGCAAGCTTATATTGTATATACAAGTGAGCTGGCCAGCGACTGTCTCACCCAAAATTGCAGAGCCTGAGAACAGACCCCCAGTACTCCAGGAAAAAGGTTTTATAGCACAAAAAGTTACAAAGGAGGTTGTCTTGGGAATTTACAGCTAACAGGGTTCTGACAAGCATAATATAAAGGGAGATAGCAAGTTAATTATCTACATGGCTTAACATTTCAAGGTAGGGATTAAATTGAGATTCCAACATCAGAATTTATGAGGGGCTGCTAAAGTTTTAGGGAGGGTTGTTATCTGGTCAAGGAGAGCTAGGCATGGGTGAGTTTAGAGCATGGGCAGGAATTCCGAACAAGATTAGCCCCCAGAGTATGGTCAGTCCAAATAGCAATCTAATTTTTCAGAACTTTGTGCCGTGATGGCTCCCAATCTTAGGATAGATTTAGGTTGGGCTCATCAAATTGACTTTCAGGGGTGAGGAAGGGAGGAATAAGACATACATTAGGGGAAATGGGTCATATCTAGATATCTGGAATCACATTTGGAACTGTTAAGACTACATTCCATCTGACATATTTTTTCCTGAGAAGTCTTTCTCACGGTCTTTAGTAACTGGGGACTTGGTTCTCTGGATCTCCTTATGATATGCTATTTGGTTCAGTAAATAATATTTTTATTTCTTCTATGTATCATGCTTAATACGAACCACTAGTATGAGATAATTATCCTGATAGCACTGGTAGCATTCAGTACACAGGCATTATCATATATTACAGACTGAAAAGTCTTAACTCAGTCTAATGATTCTTTACATTTATATGGTACTTTAAAGATTTTTCAAATTCTTTCAAAAGATTTAATCTCATCACTCTTTAAAGTATCATCTTCAAACAGGTTTAGAAGTTACTTGAGATCACATGGTAGAGTTGGGACTCAAATCCATGTTTTTGGAATCCTCATCCACTGTTCTTTTTCCAAATCAAAAACCATTTCTGGGGCTGGGTTTGTGTCTCAGTGGTAAAACGCTTGCGCAGCACATGTGGAACACTGGGTTTGATCCCCGGCACCACATAAAAAGTTAAGCAAAATAAAGGTATTGTATCCATCTACAACTAAAGATATTTAAAAAACAAAACAAAAAAACTTCTAAACTATTCCAGTTAAGTCTCAAAAGTCTGTCTCTCCAGGTTGCAGGAATCAGGCCAGTCTCACAGTACCAGAATATCACCCATATCACTTACAAATATTACTGTAATGTTAATATTAGTACATTTTTACTTACTATACTGTAAAGTGTTAAGTTTATAATGAAATCTAGCGGCTACTACTTTAACCAACGGATCAAACTTAATTTTATTAAAAGTGGGACAACTTGATATTATACACCTTCTGACATGAAGTGAAGCAATATGAAGTGAATAATATCATTTGAAGTATTTTTTTTTCCCCTAAAAAATGTTTCACTTGAATCAAGTCTTTAGATTCTAACATCTAGACTTAGCGTACAGTTCACTGGGAATATAAACAAGTTAAATGACTCTATGAAATAAAAAAATCAAATACTGAAAACAGAACATTTTACAAGGCTTCTAGCTTCTATCCTAAAAGAGTCAATATCAGAGGGGGGGGGGGGAAATGACCCTTGGTTGGATTCTGGTTAAACACACACGGCATACTTTAAGTCAGTATATTTTTTTGTTTGCTGGTATAATTTTCTTAGGTGTAATAAGGACATTGTAGTTTTATAGGATATTGTCCCCCTCCCCATTTACTTATTATTATGCGGTTTGGGGAATTGAATCCAGGACCTTGTACATGCTAAGAGCTCAGGATATCACTCTTATTCTGTGAAAATGAATATTATAGTATCTAAGTGTAAAATGTTATGAGGAAAAGTATAAGTTCTGAACTGTTATGATGCCTGCAACTTAGTTTCCAAAGGTTCAACACAACAACTTTGAAAATGCAAGCAAATACACATACAGGTGGGTAGAGTGAACGATCAGAAATGGCAACATGTTAAGAATTGTTTGATCTAGGTGGAGGGTATACAGGTGTTCACCGAATTGTTCTTTTAACTTTTTCTACTGCACTAAAATTATCATCATAAAACGTTGAAAGGGAAGAAACCAGCCCATCCTTACTTAGCAAAGCCGCGGGGAGCTAGCTGCACCAGTAGAGTCCCCAGGCGCCGCGCGCGGCTCCCTCCGGGCCCGGTCTGGGCATGCTCTGAGGCCCGCCGCGCCCGCCCCGCCCCTCGGGCGTACGTGTGCGCACAGGGCGCCTGCGCGCGGGTTCCGGCAGCCCGCGAGACGCTGTCTGCGGGACTTGGTAGACGGCTGAGGTGCGGGAGCTGCGGGAGGATGGAGCCACTGAAGATGGAAAAGTTCACGACTGCCGACCGGGGAAACGGGCTGCGCGCAGTGGCCCCGCTACGCCCCGGGGAGCTGCTCTTTCGCTCGGATCCTTTGGCGTACACGGTGTGCAAGGGGAGTCGTGGCGTAGTCTGCGACCGCTGCCTCCTCGGGTACGTATGGAGCGCCTTTGCCCACCTTAGTCCCGAGCGGTGCGGGGGTCCAGAGTGCTGGGAGCGTGGTGTGGACAGTCCTCGGAGAACTCCGCCTGCACTTGGCTGTACAGCAGCTCGGCGGTTCTGCGGAGATCACGGGGCCCTCCACTCCCCACGGCACGCGTGTTCCTGGGGGCAGGTCGCCCCTGACAGGCCCCGCCGAGACGACCCCTCTGCTCTCCAGCCAAGTGGATTGAGGAATCCCAGCCCCTGCTGCTCTATATGGCGAACGAAGCAGGACCGGTTACCCAGGCTACTCCTTCCTCCCCAGTGTTGCAGGCTTGAGGGGAAGCGTTGGCTGTGGGTAATTTTGCTAGGGAACAAAAAGTCTATGTCGTGTGCGACAAGCTTCTTTGGTGTGGCTGTGGAAATCTTAAGTGGCAGGGGTGGGCGTGAAGGAGCAGGGATGTGCATAAAGCAGGCTCAGAGCTGAGGCCCTGCTGGCAAAGAACTAGGCTTGAAGAAGGCAGAAGAATCTCAGTGTTTACGGTGCACTTTTATGGTCCAGGTTTTGTGTGGCTCGGGGATATGGATATTAATGGAATATCCTTAAGAATTCCTAGGGGGCAGGTCGAGTGATAGAGTTACAGTGTATCAGAAGGGCTGACAAAGGGGTGCAAATAAAGTGTTGTGGTAGCCTACATAACTGAGATTCCTCAGTGTGCTTTTCCAGTTAGTGACTGCAGGCAAGTCTAACTCTTCAACACTTATCTAGTTGTGAGAATCCATGTGGCAGTGTTTTGGAAGCCTGGAAGCACAGTGCCAGTTTAAAGTTCTATGAGAAATCAACTTCTGGAAATATATATGTACTATACCTTTAGTACATAAGAATTGCATTCAGTTAAATAGTATTGAACTCCTTCCATGCACAAAGCAGAAGAGCTCTTTTTGTGATGGTTCAGATGATTTTAAGCATTCCTGCTCTTGCAGACCATCAGTCTGGGGTTGGGATGAATGAAGGCAGGGAGGTAATCAGTAGCTTTACCATTAATCTTATTATGTTCTTATTTGGTTCATATTTGCATTTTAAAGTTACCAAATAATTGTATCTGTTGCTTTCTGAAGTAATGCTGACAACACATACACCTGTTAAGGAGAGAGCACCTTGAAGTTTTTGTAAACTGTGGGATTGAAAGCAATTCGTTCTTTCAAGACTTGACTTTTTTTTTTTTTTTTTTTTTTTTTTTTATGGAAGGCCTCAGCATTTAAAGTCATACATCTTTGATTCTTATTCAGGCAAATTATAGAAAGCAGGACTCTTAAACCATTGCATCCTTTGGCATGTATCCTGAATTTGAATATAGTCCAAAGCAGAGAACTTACTGTTTAGGTCCTTTAATATTAATTGATGGAGAACACATGATTTAGTTCTTGGAACAAAAAAGTTTTGGAATGAATAAATGGTGACAAAGTAGTAACTGAATTATCAGAACTGAACTTGTTATTCTATGTCATTCCTGCTGTCCATTGCTCATTTTTCTTGCAACAACTGTGGTGATTTAAGCACAAAAGAAATTTCTTTAAAGTGTATTGGGAAGCCTTAAATATTGCTTTACTATCTGGAGAAACCTGGGTTTGAAAGTGGGTAGGAACTATGTGAAAATTGCACTGTAAGAGTAGTTGGGTTAGGGTCTGGAAGTATATCACTTAGGTTGCCTGGTAAAAATGATTCTGCAGCATGTACCACCAGCATCATGGAAACTGGACCTTGCTGCTGCTTTTTGGGATACTTATTGTTGCTGTAGAGTTGCTCTTTCAACCATTCTTCTTTGTGTTATTAATTTCTGATTCAAAATCCTTAGTGGTTCTCTTGGATTGGCTGAGTTTAGGCCACTCACTGCCTGTACACCACCTGCAAGAGAATTTGAGAAGGTGAGTATTTGATCTTTTTGGCTTTAAGATAGGAAGCAGGCTCTACTTTCCACAAATATTCATCCAATGGGGAAATCAACAAGTATAAACATAGAAAAAATGATGAAGGCTAATGCCAAGAATCCAAATAAAACAGACTGAACAGTTGGATACTTCATGTTTACTAACAGATACTTGCTTATTAGTTCTTTGCACAAAAAATTTATTTGTGCTTATTTTGTGTTGCCAGGATATCTATCTGTGTATCTGTCTACCCATCCATCTATCCTGGTGGCCACGTATACCATAGTTCACTTGTGTTGCAGTGGGCACTTCATTGAACACTTCCTCTTCAGTGGTTGTAGTGTTCTCAAGTGCATAGTTGGGATTCATGTCAGCCTGCAAATATTGCTGGGGAAATGTTGGTGCATCATTTTGTCAAGTTTTCCACCACTTTTGAATGCCCATCATTGGGGGTTAAGTATCTTTGTTTTTTCTCTTGTAAGTAAAATTGTTTCTCTTTATTGACTATCAATTATGATAGTAAATTTGAGAACAGATATTTCATTTTTCAATTATTGTAGGCCTAACAGGTAGCATGCAGTGTGCTCTTAGACCGTAGTATAAATATCTAGCAGAAATTTTCTGCTAACTGAACCAGCTCTTCTGCTGTTGTTTTGTATGTAAATTAAGTAATGGAATAAAAATGTTATATACTTTGTAACAACATGGGAAGGGGAACCAAGTAGAACAAACAAACAAACAAGAAAAACATTTGTTTTAATTACTTCATTAGTCTCTGAAAATGGTTGTTACAGTGTTATACATACTTCCCTTGGCCCTAGGGCTGTTTTGATTGGTGCTTTAGTTCTACATATTTATTTTTGTTAATTGAGAAACTTGAACTTGCTTCATTGCTTCTCTTTCTCTTTTCTTCTCACTAAGGAATGGTTTCTGTTTTTTCATGTTGTGAGTGGAGAAGAAAATGAAGTAAGTCAGAGGAAGGCTACTTGACAATGACATTGTGACCTGAAATCATTCATATCATCCTTCCATCACACACATTTTTTAGTTTGATAGAGATAGAGAAGATCATTTGACAAATGAGTTAGGCATATTTTCTCTTTGTTTTGGTAAACACAACACATAAAATTTCATTGTTATTATTATGTTTGTAGGTCTCCTTACCCACAGAGTAGTAATCTAAATGTAATCTTTGTCCTTCGTATATAAAGTACACTGTAAATGCTAATTGTTGAATTTTTAAAAATTTTTATTTAAGGTTTTTTTTTTTTTTTTTTGTACCAGGGGCACTTAACCATAGATTCACATCCCCAACCCTTTTTATTTTGAGACAGGGTGTCACTAAGTTGCTTAGGGTCTTGCTAAGTTGCTGAGGCTGGCTTTGAACTTGTGATCCTTCTGCCTCAGCCTTCCTAGCTCCTGGAATTACAGGCTAATTGTTGAATTTTTGAAATGACAATGTTTTGGGTAAGTTTAAGTCAATATGTTTATCTTTGGTTTTCCAAAGTTCCAAGTTGCCTATAGCTTCCATATAAAAGCTACCACTAGCACACTCTAATGATAGTTTCTTCTATCACATCCATCATTAAGCCTGATGTTGAGGCCTCGTAACTCCCAGGAGGAAGGAGGATGGCTTGGAAGTGGAAAGTCCATCCTTTTCAGCCCTGGTGAATTGTGGAAAAAAGGGGCATAGAGTAGGGAAAGCAAATTGTGAGAGTTACACATTCTGAACTTTCTTGTCTGGCTAAAGTTCTGGGGATACAGAGGGAGTGCTAAGTGGACTCAGGGGACAGTTACCAGTACAGGAGATTTGGTTCTGCTCCCCGCCTTTTTTTTTTTCTGTGTGTGTGTGTGTGTGTGGTGGTACTAGGGAGTGAACCATGGACACCAGGGATGGAAGCCAGCATGACATCCCAAAAGATGAGATGGTACCAGTTCAGTGACAGGAGTTGACTACCTTCTTGCAGGAGAGACCTGTGAGGATCTAGAGACATGCCCCACATGTAAGGCCTTCTCACCATCAAGAATTACTGATAAGACCCTGGAGAAAAATTTACCTGAGAGCAGCCATTTAAATCAGTCCTGATAAGGAGTTTAACTTAGTCTGAATATTAACTGGAAGAGATTGAGGTATTATTTGACAAGTTTCAAGTTTCCTGGCTCTTTTTTAGGGTAGATGTTAATGAAGAATTTTAGATTAGTTATCAAATGAACAGCACATGTAAAGGAGACAGATTAGATCAATTATAGAAAATAAAGTAGCTACATTTGAGTTTCAGTGTGAATAAATGTGAACAGGCAGTAAAGGAACTTAGGTTTAGTAAGATGATGGAGTCTGTCCTGGCTAAGGACTGAGCCTGGGGTATAAGCAGGAGGAAATAGCTTCATGTCATAGGTAAGAAGAAATTCCAGAGAAGCCAACAGCAATGGTGTAAGGTTTGAGACAACCAGGGAAGTGGTTGCTAAGTAATTTGGCCTTAGAAGATTTGCAATAATCTTCTAGGAGAGAAGAGTAAATTTCTTAGTGAAATATAGGGTTATTGGGAAGTCCTGAGGGTCCATTTAAAACTTGTAATCATTTATTTAAAGTAAGGAATGCTTATGAGGGTATTGCTTTTTAAATATTCTCTCCCAGTGGCTAATTTCTTGGCTCTGAGAATTGGGTTTACCCAGGATTGTCAGTTAGTGTGATGGATGAAGAGGGAGTAGTTGTTGGAAGTTGTAGGTAAGGGAGGATATAATCATGGATCATGGTTTCTAAATTTAGGGAATGGGGTCCTGAGGAGGGTGATAGTGAAATGTGGTAGAATCATTGGATTACAGGTTCTGATGTGGTCAAAGATCAGGTGGAATGGTCAAAATTGGCTGAAAAAAAAAATATACACACACACACACACACACACATACACTTATAAGTAGGACATGTATTGGTATATTAAAGAATGGCTGAGATCTGGAATAAGAAAAGCCTGGCATGGTATTGCATTCCTATAATCTCAGAATCTGAGAGGCTAAGGTAATAGATGAACTTTCTTCAAATGAAGTTATCAAGAAAGTTAGGCATTGGGGTGAATAGTTCAGCAATGGCAGATTTCTCACATTGGCTTCTTGATCCACGATAGAGTAGTAAGAGCCAAATGGAGACTGGGAAGCCCTCCCTGGCTCAAATAATATACAAAAAACATTACCTGGGTTGATGGCTGATTTGGGGAAATATACTGGTAACAGGTACAAGTCTTATAGATCCTCCTGAGGAGGCCTGAAGATCAAAGGAGTAGTGAAATCATTTCATAGGTAGAACCTTGAGAGGTGACTTTCCTGGGCAGGCTAATAGTTTATCTTAGACTCAAAGATTTGGAATGAAATAAGGTGTAGGAATTGAGAATAAGGTGGTTTGAAGAGGGCATTATGGACATGACTTCCATTTTTCTTTTTAAGTGGGAGTTATAATTTCTGTTTCTTTTGCTTCTTCCTTTTCTTCTGCAAGGAGGTTTGGGAAAGAGCTGTATGGCTGAACCCTGAACCTGAAATCATTTGGTCCTGTGAATGCCACAGCAGAGGATGTTCTTAATCAGACAGGATCACCTTCTTTGTGGATAGCAGTAAGTTGTTCTCTTTTTCCAGACAACCTGGTGTTTTTTTCAGAGGGCTCAAGAACACAACGACTGTGGGAAAGGGCTAGAGGGTGGTGCCTGGAACTCAGCAGCTTAGACTTCTCCTAAAGCCATTGTGGCTTCTATTGGTACAGAGAACCTAATTTGCTACCAGTAGTAATTGATCCTGGATTCTCCAAATGGCAACACACCTCAGGACAAACCAGTTGCTCTCTGGTTTTTATTTTATACCCTTTTGTCATGAAGCAGTCAGTGATTTGTTCTCTTTGGAATACCCATTTCAACTCCCCCTGCACTTGGATTTGTCTTCTCTGCATGTACTACCATTTTTGAGATCTATTGAGAATCTTCTGTAGAGCTGTGTTGCCTCAGAACCTCACAGAAAGAGAATTGAAGCAGAGGACTATTGCCTGCGGTTTCACCTGCTCTTAATGTACACTGTCATTTGAGGCAGCCCCTTTGCATTCCAAAAATTAATGAAATGAATTTAATAGGAGGAATTTTAAAGAATGTTATTGAGGATGCTGGTGCATGTGGGTTATGCCTATTGATATTTATAGTATAAAAACTTAATAAAACTGAAAAGTTTTGAAATACATTTAAAAAACAAGTACATTACATTTTAACAAAAAATTTTAAAGAACAAACTATCTAAAATGAGAAAATTTAGTGGGAAAAGTTGCACTGCTTTACATTTTTTCATCTCTCTAATGTCTGGCTTAATAGAACACACTTGGATTCTTGGAACTGCTTCTGCATTCAGTGTATTGCAGAATCACATGTCAAACAACTTCTGTCTAGTTGTGTGAGAATGAGAATCAAAGAGGTACTCCAGGGAAGAGAGAGGAAAATACTTCCCAAACAGCCAAGAAAAAAGATGTGCAAATACAGGCTGGTGCAGATCTCCCAGAGAAATAGCTGGGTTTCTGCCCAGCTAGTAGTCAATGGAGGGACGTTCTCCTGAACACTCACTTCTTCACATGCCCTGCCTTTTTGGCTTTTTAGTGCCTTACTCTCAAAGGTAATTTGGGAGTATTTGGGGAAAGGCTCCAAAAATAATATTCTTTTGTTTAAAAAAAAAAAAAAAGGAAATAGAGAAAGATAATAAAATCCTTGAGCTACAGGATGCACCTGTAGCTCCAGTTACTTGGGAGACCAAGGCAGGGGGATTGCTTGAGTCCAGGAGTTTGAAGCCAGCCTGGGCAACATATCAAGACCTTAGCTCTTAAAAAAAAATGCCTGAAGATATTACTTATGGAAATTGAAGAATATAACAACTAAAATGAAAACAGAGAAACTGAATGTAATTTTGAGGAAGTCTTCCAGAAAGCAGAACAAAGAGATAAAAAATTTGAAATATGAGAAAGAGGGTCCAAGATGACATATTTGTATAATGAGAGTTCCAGGAGAAAACAAAAATAAATGGAAGAAAAGAAATTATCAAATTATTAATATAAGAAAATTTCAGGAAAAGACATGACTTTGAAGATTGAAGGAATCTACAAGTGCCTAGTACAATGAAAACTGAAAATATGGAGAGAATCCTAAAAGCTTCAAGTGACAAAAAAATGGGCCATATAAAAAAGAATAGGGAATCAGAAAATTCCCAAACATTATACCAGTAACCCTGGAGATGAAAAGCAAAAGAGAAATGCCCCAGAATTCTGAGGAACATTATTTTCCACCTAGAATTTTATGTTGACCTACACACTAATGAAGTAGGCAGTTAGGAAAATAATCTTGTTAGACTTGTAGGGTTTTAAAAATTTGGCTATTTTACCTTTTTTAAAAAATTTTTATTTTTTTTTTTTATTCATACATGACAGTAGAATGCATTTTGATATATAATACATACATGGATTGTACATACATCAATCATATTGTCTATTCTGTTCTGCTGCCCTTCCTATCCTCCCTACTCCTCCCCTCCTCTCCCATCCTTTCTCTCTATCCAATCTAATGTGACACACTTTTTTTTCTTTTTCTCATTATAACATCATATGTGTATTCTTTATAACAATGAGGTTCTCCTCCCATCTTCTGTGCAACTCCCCTTCTCCCTCTTTTCCCTCCTACCTCTCTTCCCTATTTAGTGGTAGTCTTCTTCTCATGCTCTTCCTCCCTATCCCATTTTGAGTCACCCCCCCTTATATCAGAGAAGACATTTGGCATTTGTTTTTTAGAGATTGGCTAACTTCACTTAGCATAATCTGCTCTAATGCCATCCATTTGCCTGCAAATGCCATGATTTTATTATTTTTTAGTGCTGAGTAATATTCCATTGTGTATAAATGCCACATTTTTTTAATCCATTCATCTATTGAAGGGCATCTAGGTTGGTTCCACATTCTAGCTATTGTGAATTGTGCTGCTATAAATATTGATGTGGCTGTGTCCCTGTAGTATGCTCTTCTTAGGTCTTTTGGGTATAGTCTGAGAAGGGGACATTTTACCTTTTTTGAAGAAGCTAATGGGACAGTGTTTCTTGAAGTGATTTTAAAGTAACTGTTTGGTTAGGCAGTACTTTAAAAAGTATTTTTTCAAGTTAGTTTCACTCCATCAGCAAAATATTAGAAGTATCTATTTTTTCCTATCCCTACTACCAGTGGTATTTTATTTAAAATCTTTGTAAATTCACTTGGTAAAAATGGTATTCTTTTGATGTTTAAATTGGCATGGTTGTTTTAGTAAAATGAGCATTTCCCCAACATGTTTGTTAGCCACTTATATTTATTTCATTTTGTATTTTTTTTGCTGAATTTTATATTAGAATGACCTTAGTATTCCCCTCCACCAAAACAACTGTCATGTGTTATAACTGTTGTATAATTATCTTTTGTAAACTAGATGATTGTGCATTCTTATTAAGATTCTTTTAGTTGATTAATAATTTACTTGATGTACATACTTATTTTTCAGTGTTCTTCATAACATCAAGTAACTTCTTTAAGAAAAATAACTGGGGCTGGGGTTGTGGCTCAGCTGTAGAGGGCTCACCTAGCACGTGCAAGGTGCTGGGTGTCATCCTCAGCACCACATAAAAATAAAGGTATTGTGTCCAACTACAACTAAAAAAATAAATATAATTTTTAAAAAACTGGGTTGCATATTTTCTGAGAAGTTGCATACAAAAGAATATATATTTAACAAATATTTAGGATGTGCTTGACATGTGTCAGGAATTTATTTTTCTATTTATTTTACACCTTAAGGTACATTTTTTTTTTTCCCCTATAGAGCAAGTCTGACTTTTTTGTTCCTTTGTTAGGGAATCTGGTTTTGTGTTACCATTAAGAGTTTTGTTGAGGGGCTGGGGTTGTAGCTCAGTGGTTGAGTGCTTGCTTCACATGCATGAGGCACTGGGTTTGATCCTTAGCACAACATTAAAAAAAAAATAAAGATATTGTATCCATCTACAACATATATATAAATAAAATAAAAAAGTGTGGCGGGGGGCTGTGGTTGTGTGGCCCAGTGGCAAAGTGCTTGCCTCATACATTTGAGGCATTGGGTTTGATCTTCAGCACCACATAAAAATAAATAAACAAAATGAAAATATTGTGTCCATCTATAACTAAAAGTTAAAAAAAGAAGTTTATTTTTCTTTATACTTGAAATATTAACATTTTACTGGACTACATCTAAGTGTGAATTTCCTTTGATATATTTTGTTTGGAAGTTGATATTCAAAAATTACTGAATGCATACAATGAAATGCACTTTAAAAAGACAAAAATATCTTCATATTATGAAATAGTTTTGACCTTGTGGACCTCCTGAAAGGGCTTGAGAGATCCCCAAGAGGTCCATGGATTATACTTTTGAGAACCACTGTTACAGGAAAATGGACTTACCTTTTGTATCATTTTGAGACAGTGGGGTTTGTTCTCTAGTATATGTTAGAATTAGTGAGCACTATTTGGTTCTGGTTTTCTCATAGCCTTGTAGGATATGTGGGACCAGTTAGGGTAACACAGAATTTTTGCTTCCCTTATTCAAACTCTGGGCTGATCAAACTTTTTAGAAGTCAGTGAAAAGATGTTCTACTGAACTTGACCTCTCCCTGCCTCCTGTCATGAGCTTAGCAGCTTTCTTCCTCCACACCTGTCTGTCATGATGTTCTGCCTCATCACAGCCCTGAAGCAGTGAATTGGCTGACCATGGACAGAATCTCTGACACCGTTCCAGGGTATCCAAGAAGCTTTCACCAAAGTCTTCTCAAATGAAAGGACAACAACTCATGGTGCCAGTGGGGGAACCTGTATCATATATGAGCAAACAGTCTTTGGATGGTGTTATGGTTTGGATATGCAATGTCCCCCCAAAGCTCCTGTGCCAATGTAGGAATATTCAGAGGATTATGAGAGCTAAAACTTAATCAGTCCATCCGAGTTTAAATGGACTAGTTGGTAACTGTCGGCAGGTGGGTGGGTCAGTGGAGGGTGTGCCCTGGAAGGGTTCATCTTCCCTGTGGCCCCTTCTTTTCTCCCTCTGTCTGATTTCTGGTTGCCATGAGTGGAGCAGCGCTGCTCCCCCCATACCCTTCCACCATGATGTTTTGCCTCATCTTGGACCCAGAGCAATGGAATTGGCCAACCATGGACTTAACCTCTGAAACTGTGAGCCCAAATAACATTTTTCTCCTCCAAATTGTTATTGTTGGGTATTTTGGTCACAGTGATGAAAAGCTGACTAAGAGATGGTTGCCCTTTGTCTTCATCTGCATAAGCATATACTTTCTGAATTTGTAAAGAGAAGATGAAATTATGAATATAATAATAAAAAAAGAATACTAGGTCTGGGGTTGTGGCTCAGCCATAGAGTGCTCGCCTAATGTGTGAGTAAGTAACTTGGCCTTAGAAGATTTGCAGTAAACTTCTAGGAGAGAAGAGTAAATTGCTTAGTGAAATATAGGGTTATTGAGAAGTCCTGAGGGTCCATTTAAAACTTGTATTCATTTATTTAAAGTAAGGACCTGGGTTCAAGCCTCAGCACCACATAAAAATAAATAAAATAAAGGTATTGTGTCCCACTACCACTAAGAAATAAATATAAAAAAATACTACTACAAGGAATCTGTGTACCCTTTACCATGATTATTAACATTGTACCTCACTTGCATACTTCTTCCTCTTTTTCTTAACCTTGCACTCCTGTCACTTATTTGCTGGCATGTGGCGGTGCGCGCGTGCACACACACACACACTTTATTCTTTCTGAAGGTATAAGTTACATAGATCTTGGCTCTCTATCCCTAAGTACTTCAGCCTGTTTATCTAAAGAACTGGGATGTTATCATACATATCAGGTTCAATAAATTTAACATTACTATGATACTTTATCATCTGTATTCTAGTTTTGTCAAGTGAAGTGATAATTTTCTTTATGACTTACTTTTTACCCTTTCAGTGTGTACCCAGTCTAGGGTCAGGAGTTGTGTTGAATTGTCATGTTGTTTTGGCCTGCTTTAATCTGGAACATTCCCACAATTGTTTTTTGGCATGTATAATGTCTACATTTTTTAATTGTACAGTTCCTTCCTTTTCTTTTTAAATAGAACATTCCCCATTTTGGGTTTATGAAATGTTTCCTTATGGTTAGATTCAAGATATGTATTCTCAGTTGGGGTGTTATATGAGTGATGTATCCTCAAAGTATCATCTCAGAAGGCTCACATCATCCAGCTACTTTCCATTAATGGTGTTAAATTTTCTTTTTCTTCCTCTTCTTCCTCCTCCTCCTCTTCTTTTTTTCTGTTGGATTGTGGTGGTGGTGGTGCTGGTGATGCTGGTGGGTGAACCCAGGGTCTCATGCATGCTGGACAAATGCTCTATCACTGAGCTACACACGCAGCCCAATGATGTTAATTTTGATAATCTAGTTAGGCTATATAGTTTCTCCACTATTAAGTATTTCTCCCTCTTGCAAGTAAAAAATGTGGTGAAACCCTTTAACACTATGCAAATAGTTTGCTCATTAAAAATTTGCCCTAGATTTAGTATCCATGGGTAATTCTTTGCTCACTGAATGTTTGGTATGATGGTTGTTTAGACTTTGTTTGCCTTTCCCTCTATTCCACCAAAGACTGGAATTGTGTAGTAAAATACTGTGTTACATCTTGGGTTCTTTCTTTAGTTATTGGTATTAATTTGAAATCGGGTTGAGTTTATTTGTTTCATTTTTGCTTTCAGTTTTAGCTGTCCTTTTCCATCCTTTTGGATTTAATTTAGTTTTTTGAATGTGTAGAATATTAACATGCTTCCAAAACCTAAACTAAAAGAACAGAAATGAATTTCTTACAGTTTTAGAGGTCAAGAAGTTCAAGGTAAAGGCACCAGCAGATTTGATATCTGTTGAAGGTCCATCTCTCACAGATGGTGATTTCTAGCTAGGTCTTCACAAGACGTGGCAGAAGGGGCAGGCAGCCTTGTTCCCTGGAGGCCTTTTTTTTTTTTTTTTTTAAATAATGGCACTAATTCCATTCATTAAGACTCCATCTTAGTGACCTAATCATCTTCTAAAGATCCCAACTCTTAATACTACTGTATTGGGGGTTAGGTTTCAACATAACAAATTTTATGGGGACACAAATATTCAGACAGTTGCATCTGGATCATCTGGCTGCTGCTGCTGCTGCTTTTTTTTTTTTTTTCTTTGAGATGGGGTTTTGCCCAGACTGGCCTGGAACTCCTGGGTCAAGGGTGTCTCCTACTTCAGCCTCCTGAGTAGCTGGAACTAGGTGTGTATCATTTTGTCTGGCATTTTTTCCCCCCATCAAGATAAGCAAATATATATATGTATTCTTTTTAAAAAATATTTTTAGCAGTAGATGAACATAATAACTTTATTTATTTATTTTTTTTGTGGTGCCGAGGATCGAACTCAGTTCCTCACATGTGCTAGGCAAGTACACTACTATTGATCCACAACCCCATCTCTGTATGTGTGTTCTTATTTTCCATTCTTATACAAAAGGTAGCCATTTTGTATTTGCTCTTTTGCACTTGCTTTTTTTCACTTAGTATTTATTGAAAATCACTCCATTTCAATTTGTAGAGATCTTTTTTTTTCTTCTTTATGGCTCTATGTCATCCATTTTGTGTGTGAACTTTAGTGTTTTATTTCCTACGTATGGGTATTTAGGTAGTTTTTTATATCTTGCAGTTGTGCATATTGCTATCGCAAATAACCATTTATGTATTGTTGTAGTTATATCTTCAGGATAGATTCCTAGAAGTGGACTTTCTAAATTAAAGAGTGAATACCTATGTGGAATTGTACCATTTTGTAGTCCCCCTAGCATTGTGTGCAAAAGTTTTTTTTTTTCTTCTTAGTTTTGAAGCCTTATTGTATTGTTAAACTTTTGAATTTTTGATCTGATGGGTGAAAAGTGGAATTTTAGTGCAGTTTTAATTTGCATTTAAATTCATTATGAGAGAAGTTAAAGAACTTTTTATATGTTTAATGGCCATTTTATATCTTTTGGTGAATTGTCTGTATTTATCTTTTTGCCCATTTTTCTATAAATTTTTGCTCACAGATTTTTTTTTTTTCGGGGGGTACCGAGGATTGAACTCAGGGACACTTGATCGCTGAGCCACATCCCCAGACCTATTTTGTATTTTATTTAGAGATAGGGTCTCACTGACTTGCTTAGCGCATTGCTTTTGCTGAGGCAAGCTTTGAACTCAAAATCTTCCTGTCTTAGCCTCCAAAGCCATTGGGATTACAGGCGTGTGCCACTGCACCTCAGATTTTAAACTTTATTTTGTGTCAGGGATATTAACTTTCGATCTCTGATAATGATGGAAATATTTTCTCTCAGGTTGTAATTTGTCCTTTGACTTTGGATGTGATAGATTTATCCCATTTTCTTCTAGACTGTTTACTTTAAATCTTTATTGTTTAGATTTCTGATTCATTTAGAGTTCATGTTTATGAATGATGTAAGAAATGAACCTAATTTTATCTTTTACCATGTGCTTACTAAGTTGTCCCACTGTCATTTATTGAAAAGATTTTTTGGGGGGCTGGGGAGATAGTTTAGTGGTAGAGCACTTATCTACCTTGCATGAGGCCCTGGGTTCAATCTCCATCATTACATAAAAAATAAACAACAGAAACAAAAGATTAAAAAAATTATCTATCTATCTACATACACATTTTGTGTGTGTATGTATATATATACACAATGTGTATGTAGATATATAGTTATTTTTGAGTCTGTGATTTGCTCTAGAGATCATGATAGATCATATACTAGTTGAGTCTATTTCTAGACCTTCTTTATTCCATTGATTGACCTGTCTGTTGATATCTTAAATTATACCACATTGTTTTAATTATAGAGAATTATGGAGTATTTAATTGCTATGAATACTCTTTTATGTCTTCAAATGCATAGTATTATATTTTCCACTTTTATGCCTCTAAGTGTGTTTTTTGGCTAATTTTTTGGAGTCATGCCTCTTAACAATGTTAAATAGTAGTGAAGATACTGGGCATTCTTGTGTTCTTGGCTTCTAAAGTTTCCTTATTAAGATACTAGCTTTAGGATTTAGGCACATATATTTTATTATGTTAAAGTAGTATTAATCCATTTCTGTTTTCTCAAAAGTCTATTAAGAGTAGATTGAGGCACTGGAGCTGTGGCTCAGTGGTAGAGTGCTTGGTTATTAGCACCTGTGATGTACTGGGTTCGAGCCTCAGCACCATATAAGAATAAATAAATAAAATAAAGGCATTGTGTCCATCTACAACTGAAAAATAATAATAATAATAATATGATAATAATAATAATAATAGAGTAGGTGTTTAACTGGGCACTGTGGTACAGGTCTGTAATCCCAGTGACTTGGGAGGCTGAGTCAGGAAAATTGCAAATTTGTACCAGCCTGTGAAATTCAGTAAGAACCTGTTTTAAAATTTCAAAATAAATAAACAAAAGGGCTAGAGATGTAGCTCAGATGTAGAGAGCTTGACTAGTGTATTGAAGCTCTGGATTCAATCCTAATACTACCAAAAAAAGGTGTCGAACTCTTCCACAAGGGCATTTTTATCATTTGTGCATCAATGGAGATAGTCATATGACTTATTAATATCTCTTCTTAAATTTACTTAAGAGAGCCTATAAAGCAAGTTGTATGAGTTTCCTTATATTTCAAGCTTGCTTGTTTAGGAAAGGGCATCATTGAAATAAATTTGTTTCAGAATTGTGAAATATCAATCAATGTAGTCTTTATGAAACTTAACGTTTCCTTCCCAGTCTTGCTATTTGAAATTTGTAACCATTTCACCAAGAAAAGTTGAAATTTTAAATTTAAGTTGCTCATGGAATTGTGGGTGGATGGGATCTCAGCATCTAATTGCTTGCCTTCAGATGGGAATCATCAATGGATACTAAAGTGAATGGGCAAAATATGATCAGAAGTAGATACTTATTAAAGTTCAAGGGAAAACAGTGATTTTACCCTGGGCAGATAACACTTTAAGTGATTCAAGTTATCAGCATTAATAGGATAAATCAACATAATATGCTACTGAGACAGACACAACATTCCTTCTGTGATGAACATACATCAAAATGCATAATCTGAATTTAATCATGAGGAAATATCAGAGAAAATGAAAATGAGGAATAGTCTGCAAAATAACTGGGTAGTACTCTGCAAAGGAATCAAGATCATGGATGACAAAGACTGAAAAACTTCCAGATTAAAGGAGACCAAGATGGCATGACAACTAAATGGAAAATGTGATCCTGGATAAAAAATAGGACTTTAATGGGACAATTTGTGACATTTGAATAGAGTATATAGATTATAGTACTAAATCAGTGTTTATTATTTTGACAATTATTTTCTTTATTCAAGACATTTACATTTGGGAAATTTTTGTAAAAGGAAGATGGGAATTCTTTATACTATTTTTACAAAGTTTTTGTTAGTCATAAATTGAAAATGAAAAGTTACAAGTAAAAACAATGAAAGATCTTTTTTTTTTTTTTTTTTTTGAGGGATTGAGCCCATGGGTGCTTTATCACTGAGCCACATCCCCAGCCCTTTTGTAATGTTTTATTTTTAGACAGGGTCTTGCTGAGTTGTTTAGGGCCTTGCTAAGTTGCTGACGTTTGTCTCAAGCTTGCTATCCTCCTGCCTCAGCCTCCTGAGCTGCTGGGATTATAGGTATGCACCACTGGGCCCAGCTCTGGCAAAAGATTTTTATCCTTATAAAATATATCATGAGTGAAATGCTCGTTGTTTGGGGTTTGCTGGAAAATAATGTAATTGGGAAGTATGGGGGGAAGGTATAAGTTATGTAAGGTTGGCCATATGATGATGATTTTTGAAGCTAGTTTATGAACACAAGTGGTTCATTATGCTGTTCTGTTTGTGAATATTTGAAAATTTCTGATTAAAAGAAAAATAAAAGAAAGAATAAAAGAGCTATCTTCAAGTATCATGTCTTCTTGACTTGTTTAAGAAGGAGGCACCAAAATGTTTTTGGTTATAAACTTTTGGTTAAAAAACACCACCAGGGGTAGGGTGGGGTGGGGTTGTGGCTCAGAGGTAGAGCACCTGTGTAGCATGTGCGAGGCCCTGGATTTGATCCTCAGCACTGCGTAAAAATAAAGATATTGTTTCCAACTACACCTAAAAAAGAAATATTAAAAAAATAAATAAAACAAAGCCACCACCAGGCATTTGCACAGATTCTTACCTAGTGGATATCTATATGATTATCTGGTTGTCTCCCACTGTCAGGGGTATTTTCTGGGGTCAATTTTTTCTAAAGGGGTATATCAGTCAGATTTTGATCAAAGAAACAGAGCCATTGAGTGATAAAGAATAAGGATTATAGGGATGAGGCCTTACATTACCTGGGGAGTTGGTGAAGATGATGCTGCCTATGCATTACATAGACCTGAAGTTATATGAGGTAAAAGAGCTGGCAGAGAGGTGAGCTGGATGTCAAATAAGAGAAAGGAAGAAAAAAACTGGAATTCTATTGGAACAAGTAAAGACAAACAGGAATCTATGTCTTTGTCCTTGTTTCTCAACTTTATGACATTGATAGCTTGCAGAAATTTCTGATGCCCTTTGCCACTGAACTTTTCATTTTACTGGACCCTATAATCGAGGGAAGGTTAAGGAAGTGATTCAGAGTGAGCTAGAAAAGGGGACCTTGCTGCTTCTGTCTGTCAACAAGGTGAGCGTTGGATCAGTGACATTGTATATAAGCTTCAGCAGTACCTGGCACTCTATACAAAACTGTCAGGATATAGTGACAGTTGTTTGACTTCTGTCTTCCAAATCTCACACCTGGGTTTATAGGGAGATGCTGCGCGACCAGCGCGTGAGCTTCATAAAAGAAGGTTCGAAGCATAGAAATTTACTAGTGAGTTTTAAAATTAAAGAGACATACTCTCATTACCTTTAATTCCCAGCTCCTGAGACGGCTTCTCCTAACTCCCACCTCCATCCACTTAATGCGGTGGCGAGGTTTTCAGAAGAGGCTAGCGAGAGAGGGAGAGCACGCCAGGGAGTGAGCTTTTATTGGGGAACAAAAAATTCAAGGGAAAATCCCATCCAATGAAGGTTGAGGGGGGCAGCATCCCAAGGTCAGGGCCAGCTATTGGGTCTTTGGGTCAGTGGCCAGGCACGCCTCCACACGGACAATCCCTTGTACCTGCGACAGGGTGGGGAAGGCTCTGACACAGTTGAGTCTAAGCGCCTCTCACCCAGCCAGGGAGGTAACTCAAATCATGTGCGAAGATGGCCTCCCACAGGGAGAGATACTGGGTTTATGTAGTTCTAGCTTGTTATGTTGATTATAGAAGCCACCACTGTTCTTACCTTGTCAACTATATACACCTCATTTAATAATACTTTTAATTTTACTTAAAGACAATAGCAGTTCTTCTCCTACCTTACTATCCTTTGGACAACTGAAAGCATACTAAAACCCTCCCCAGAAGATTATAAAATCTTGTCATCTGTCTTTGGGTGAGTTTATTATTCTTAGAGCTGAGTCACATTCTCTCTTTGATATTCCATAACTTTGGGATCCTGTAATCTACCATCATTCTCCAAAATCCATCATTCTTCTACATTGGTCAGATAGGGAAGTTAAATGGTTACTATTTCTACATCTCTTATTCGACCTTTCCAGAAATCACATATTGGTTTTAATTTACTATTTAATAGGTTAAGGTAGTTCTATGACTTGTATTCAGACTTTTAGATTGTAATAATCATTACTCTATGGGTAAGAGAACAAGTGAGGGTTCTGTCTTTTCCTGCTATGTATTCTGAAACTGGAGGCCATAACTATAGGGTAGGCTTGGGGGCCCTTTGGATCTACTATGAGATGAATCTTCTTAGACCAATTCCCAGTCATTCCTTGATTTTTTTTTTTTGGTACCGGAGATTGAACTCAGGGATACTTGACCACTAAGTCACATCCCTGTCTGGGTTTTTAGTCCTCATTCTCTCCTGACCTGCAGGAGAGATGGGGAGAACACGCCCCTGCCAGGACGAGCCAAGAAAGGAGAGGGCCAACTGACCGCCCGCACCCAGCCCTCCCTCACGGGGTGTCAGGGAGACCAGTCAAGGCTGGAGCTCATTCATTGAGGAAGAGCACACAGCTAATATAAGGCACAGGAGCCAATCAGGATGAAGGTCAGCAGGGTGGGGAGAGTTCACATGTACACCCATTCTACAGGTAGTAAAGGGAGACAGGAGCTGTCCAAGAGGGTGGAAGGGTTCTGAGCCTATCCTAGAGGTGGCCTGATTTTTCGTCACAACCCATGGTAACGCCTTCTGGCTGATCGCCAGGCGCCATCTTAGCCATGTGGGCCCCAAGACCAGGAAGTGAGCATCAGTCTGCAAGTTAGGTTTCCTTTTCTCCATCATAGGTTTCTATTTCTCTGATGTGACGTGCCCTACACATCTCCAGCCCTGTTTTGTATTTTATCTAGAGACAGGGTCTCACTGAGTTGCTTAGCGCCTCGCAGTTGCTGAGGCTGGCTTTGAACTTGCGATTCTCCTGTCTCAGCCTCCTAAGCCACTGGGATTACAGGCGTGTGCCACCACACCCCATAGATCCCTTGATTTTAATAAGCTCCTGTTACTGGGAGAGGGGCCAAAATAGGATTTTGAGTCTTTAGGAGTTACCTTTAGTTCACAGGCATTTTCTTATTCTCCTGAAAGTCTGGTTATGTCCTTTTCCCTAGTGCCCAGACAAACTTGTAATTGGCTGTAGACTTTTGGGAAGCAAAGGAGGAAGATTTATAGTACACAGGTTATTGGAGTTGAGGTCCTTGGGTTCAGAGATGGTAGAAATGAAGCTAGACCCAGAAAGAATTTACGCACAGGAGAGGTATTATTGGGGGTGAGGGAGTATCTGCTTAAGCACAAAGGGAGATAGCACTGATGGATAATATCCTTCTAGCTCAAGCAAAGGACACAGATATATACAGCTTTTATGGCATCTGCAGGGTAGGCAGGGTTCCAGTCCCTTGATGGATCACATGGAGAGGTGGGGTTTTAGTTGAGCCTCTTCTTCATCATGCTTCTCTATGCATTACATGTCTCATTACCATCTTAAGTCTCCATCTAGAGGTACACCAGTAAGGTAAAGGTAATTGCAGGTTACTTTAGTGAATATGAATGCATGTGGCCCTCACCAGCTGGAATTTGCTCCTTGTCATCTGGAAGAGTTCACAGTATTATTTTCAGAACAGGGCAAACTATTGTCCTATTTCAGTGGGTTTGGTTTTAGTTATTTTGTTGGTCTGCTTCTGGACTTTTTTAGTATTCTGCTGACCACATAGTCTCCAAAGCTGAACTGACTTCTCAGTGTCCTGTTTCCAGGTGTATTATCTTCATTGTATAGCCTTGGACACTGGTCCACTTTAGTTTAGTTCTAATTTTCTAATATATCTATCAATCCTGTAAGGCTGAGAGCTAGTTTGATTGTGTTACTCCCTTCTGAGACTTTTATTCCCTTAATTTTAAGGGATGCTATTTTAAGGAGTGTTGGGGGTCCCTGACTGTTCCATGTGTTTTGTGTGGTAGAGTTCTTCCTCAAGGGAAACTGACCTTCCTTTCATTCACGAGGCTTTGAGTCTGTGAAGTGGCACAAATCTGGGAATTGGTGTGTGGGGCACAAGTTTTTATTCTGGTGATATAAGTCATGCTCTCTTTACCAGTTTTACAGCTTTCCTGCTAATACCAATAAGGTAAGACTTTTCCAAATTGCCCATCTTTCAGTTCTAGGGGCACTGTGACCAGCAGTAAGCATCAAAGAACTCTGTAGTTCAAAAATTCTGGTTACTATTTTGGCTGCCATCCCATTTTGCCTTTGATGATAAAGTGCTACTACTTGGTACTTGCCATCATGGGATCTCATCATCTTCTGCTGAATTCAGGAGCCCAGTCTGATGCATGCCTTTCTACTTTTATTCATGGCCCATTGAGAATAACCACAATAGAGCTCTTAAAGGAGACCAAGTCTCTTCTCATTGGTCTTCCTTCCTCCCTTCCTTCCTTCCTCCCTTCCTCCCTTCCTCCCTTCCTCCCTTCCTTCCTCTTTATTTATTTTTTTATGTGGTGCTGAGGATTGAACCCAGTGCCTCACACAAGCTAGGCAAGCACTGTACCATTGAGCCACAACCCCAGCCCCTGAGTGTTTCTCATAGGATGGTGAATGAAATGTTTTCTGCCTCCTTCTATGGACATGGTTAACGGATGTGTAAATAGGCCTTGCATATTAAATCCATTCCAGCATTTTGATCTTCCTAAATCCTTTTCCTCAGTAGGCCAAAGAAGTTCTGACATTTGCAGCTTTGTTTATTGTTGTCTCCTTTGGGTCCAACTAATTAACCAAATCATTTGAGCCATTCCCAGCTGCTTAAGCCAATCTATTAATGTACCCATTTCAATGCATTCAGCTTGTTATATCCTAATTCCACAGCCAGGTACTGTTCCTATTTGTGTTCCCCAAGTGTCTGTTGAGATAAATTGGCATATTCTCATAATTCTTTTGATAGGTCATGTGTTTCCTCATGCTTCACATTTTTTAACTTAGATTGTAATGACAAGTGAGGTTGTGAGGATGGTCCTTAAGGAGTATCAGTAATCTTCTGCAAGGCAGTTTCCTAGCTAGGGGAGGCTGTTGCTGATTTTTTTCAGGCAAAGAAAGACCAACCTCTTTAGAGTGCTTCCAGTGGCAAAGGTAATTCAACAGAATTTAATCACAGGTTTAGAGTCTTATTCCTAACCAAAGTAAGAGTTAAACACATGAGGTTGGAAATTCAGTTTGCATTATAATTCAGTTCTTACATCTCCAGGTATATAGTCTGTGGGTCAGTATTGGAGCTTGTTAGCAACAGAGCATTTTATGCTGTGCCACAGACTGTATGTTTTCTGTTTGATTTCAAGGTATGTCTAACTTGTCTGTACATTAAACTGAGATGAGCTGTTTTCTCTAAGCACTTTTAAATAAGTTCTTCGCAGATTAGTTTTTTGTTTAATGTTTATTTTGAGATTCTTTTAGGGTTTCTGTGATTTCACCTTACATTTAAGTATACATATACTACACGTAAAGTTCTTGCAGATAGTTTTAGGTGATTTTCCATTTGTATCTGGGAAATTGCTGATGAGATCTTAATTAGAAGTGATGCTCCCTCTGGTGGACACGGATGTGAAAAGCACACAACACTTTGGAGAAAAGTGGTTTATTTTTCAGCTATTAAAGCTTACTAATGTATTACATGTAAAACTTGTGTGGGCCCCTTAATGAACTTTCTGTACAAACTGTTATCAGCCTCTGACACTTACCATAAACTTTTTTAATACCTTTATTTTATTTATTTTTATGTGGTGCTGAGGATCAAACCCAGGGCCTCACACGTGCTAGGCAAATGCTCTAGTGCTGAGCCCCAGCCCTTACCATAACTCTTATTTTGAATTGGACCAAAAAAGAGCAAGCAAGTCAAATTTTGTTACAAATATCTACATAGCTTTCCTCATAAGGAAGGAGCACTGTTCAAATTCATATGGTACAGCTGCCTTTTTAATAACATTCATGTTTTTCACAGAGTCAGAATCCATGTTTGAAATTGGTAGCCACATTTGAATTTGGTATGATCTGGGGAAAAACTGTGCTTGTTGGTCCCTTTACATTGGGATTTATTACTGTGAGAGATTTTGTACAAATTATTTTCCCCCTAGTTTTTCCTATAATAATTACTTAGTAGGACACAAAAGAAGGTCACTCTTTGCAATGAACTTATCTTTCATTTACATTTTAATCTTGGAATTTGAATAATTACTTTCTCAGCAATGCAGAAAATACCTTAGGCATTTAGTTAATTAATTGATTTTTAAGTTTTAATATTGTTATTTTTGGTGTTGGTGATTGAATCTAGGGCTTCACACATGCTAAGTACACACTCTACCACTGAACCATACCTCCAGCTCAGGCATGTTATTTTAAACATAGAAATAGACAAAGCCAGTATTAAACTTGTTTAAATACAGTAAAATCAAGAAAATTTTCTTTTTAAAAGTTAGTTGTTGCCCCTTTACTATTGTACACATGGCCTACTCATATTCACTTTTATAGTGAATGGAACATTTATAATTTTAAGTTAATTTTTTAAAAAAAATTCATTACTTTGGTTAAGAACATGTCAGGAAGCCCTTTTTTGGGAGGAGGTAGTTGTTGGTAGACTTTGAGGCAAAAATAAATAAGAGAAACTACCAGGAGACAAAACTAGATTAATAGATTGGAATATATCACTGCGTAAGAGTTAAAAACATGCATGTGAAAGAACCATCCTGTGGAAAAGCCAAGAAAGTGAAGAAAATATTTGCACCATAAAAATGAGTATGGGGCTGGGGATGTGGCTCAAGTGGTGGCACGCTCGCCTGGCATGCGTGCGGCCCTGGTTCAATCCTCAGCACTACATACAAGTAAAGATGTTGTGTCCGCCGAGAACTAAAATATTTAAAAAAATTCTCTCTCTCTCTTAAATTTTTTTTTTTTTTTTAAAATGAGTATGTCTGGGACTGGGGATGTGGCTCAAGTGGTAGCGCACTCTCCTGGCATGCACAGGGTGCTGGGTTCGATCCTCAGCACCACATAAAAATAAAAGATGTTGTGTCCACCGAAAACTAAAAAAAAAAAAAAAAAAAAAAAAAATTCTGTCTTAAAAAAAATGAGTATGTCTGTAGCATATAAAAATTACTCATAAAATAATAAGAGAAAGCACCTTACTTCTAAAGTATTACCTGATTCTTGGAACATTTTTTCTCTGTTTTGTGAACAATTAAATTTTTTTTTCTTCTTTTGAGTTGATGGTGGTGCTGGCAATTGAACCCAGACCCTTGCACATGCTGGGGAAGCAATCTACTACTGAACTATACCCTAATCCCTCTTGAACAGTTTTGATCTTTAAATGTTTCTGTGAGAGATTCCCTTATGGTTTAATTGGCTCTCAACATTGTTTCTTTAAAACAACCTGGGGAGTTTTAAATAAATACTGATGCAGGCTGGGGATGTGGCTCAAGCGGTAGTGCGCTAGCCTGGCATGCGTGGGGCCTGGGTTCCATCCTCAGTACCACATACAAACAAAGATGTTGTGTCCGCCGAAAACTAAAAAATAAATATTAAAATTCTCTCTCTCTTTTTAAAAAAAAAAGAAAGAAAGAAAAGAAATACTGATGTATCAGGCAAGGTGGTGCATGCCAGTCATCCCAGCGGCTCAGGAGGCTGAGGCAGGAGGATCACAAGTTCAAAGCCAGTTTCAGCAAGCAAGGTCCTAAGCAGTTTAGCAAGACTCTGTCTCAGAATAAAATATAAAAAGGGCTGGGGATGTGGCTTAGTAGTTAAGCGCTCCTGTGTTCCATCCCTGGTACAAAAAAAAAAAAAAAAAAAGACTGATGCATGGGTCTTACTCCCAGAGATTCTGATATAATTTGTATAGAGTATGGCTTGAGCATAGAAATCTTAAAAACTCCTCAAGTTGGGCTGGGGATGTAGCTCAAGCGGTAGCGCGCTCGCCTGGCATGTGTGCGGCCCGGATTTGATCCTCAGCCCCACATACAAAACAAAGATGTTGTATCCGCCGATAACTAAAAAATAAATATTAAAATTCTCTCTAAAAAAAAAAAACTCCTCAAGTTATTACAATGTACAATCTAGATTAATAGCTACTATTTTTAATTTTCATTTTAACTGACTTCCCTCTCTCCATCTATATATTCAAGGGCTAAAGTGAAATCTCCATAGCTGGGTTTAATGAAGATACTTATGAATATTCACTAAGAAGTCTGGGTGTTGAATTTTAAACTGGACATTTACATTAGCATGTTCTGCACACATTTAAATGATTGTCATATGTAGGGCAAGCATGGATTATGCTGAATTTTTCATTTGAATGGTTTTGGTGTTTCTCACAATAAATTTGATGAGTATTTAAAAATTTAATTCTTATCATTTTTAATCTGTTGTGAATACCCCTTGTTAGAAAGTAGATGTTAATTAGAAAGATTTGTGTTGTACAAGTGATCAAGAAGAGAGAATGCTTGAATATTTAGGTAACAGTTTATATGGGTAATTTGATTTTTTGACTGTCATTTTGTATATTCACTTTATATGGTGAAAACTGAAGCATCTTACAGAAGGACTTTCTTTTTTTTTAAAGAGAGAGAGTGAGTTTTTTATATATATATATATTTATTTTTTAGTTTTCGGTCAACACAACATCTTTGTTTATATATGGTGCTGAGGATCGAACCCGGGCCCCACGCATGCCAGGCGAGCGCGCTACTGCTTGAGCCACATCCCCAGCCCCCAGAAGGACTTTCTTAAAGCTTGTAATCATTGTTTTTCAGTCCTTGTACAAATTTACCTGTAGAATTTAATAAACATATTCAAATGTCTGGCAACATCCCTAAAGATCTTCTAGTTCATTCATTTATCGATCCCTTCCTTCCTTCCTTCCTGTTGAATTCTTGCTATGTTGCTCAGGCTGATCTAGAACTTCTGGGCTCAAGTTACCTTCTTGCCTTAGCCTCCTGAGTAGTTGGAATTATAGGTGTGCACCATCACACCTGGCTAAGGTCTTATAATTTTTTTACAGTTTCATAGACAGTGCCGATGCTTAGCCACAGTTGAGAACCTTTGGTAAAGGAAAAACATATACAAACATTATAATAGTAAAATAAATGATATAGACAATAAATATGGGGGAATGACTAGTGAAATGCATATAGATTGTGCAATAGACTGTTTTGACTGTAGTCAAGTGGGTTTTGTGCAGAAGTTTAGAATTTAGCTGGGTGTGGTGGCCCACGCCTTCCAATCCCAGCGGCTTGGAAGGCTGAGACAGGAGGATCACTGGTTCAAAGCTAGCATTAGCAAAAGTGAGGCACTAAGCAACTCAGTGAGACCCTGCCTCTAAATAAAATTTAGTCCCTGAGTTCAATCACCAGTAACAACAACAACAAAAGTTTATAGAGTTTAAAGATTGGGATAGATTCTAGAATACAGAAAGTCTTGGTTGTGAGGCTAAAGAATGTGAACTTCATTTGGTAGAAATTGGGGAACCTGTAAAGATATTTCAGTAGCAGTATGAAATGCACAAAATTATAGATTAGTACTGATTTGGATGAATTTTATGATTAGGGGAAGATGAGGATTCCAGTTGGCAGAAAACTTGCTTTATTTTGTGTGAAGTAAAGAAGACCTGAGCTAGGATAGGCAAAAGTTCTGGAACAAAATATATCCTTTTGAGAGAACAGTTGACTCAGTGTGTTGATTGATTAAAGGACAAGGAAGATGTGAGGATGCTTGCTGGGTTTTGAAGAGAACTGTTGGAGTGGTGGTGATACTACTGTGTGAAATCATTGGTGCTCTTAAGATTCCAGGTAGTAAGTTAGGTGACAGGGGAACACTGCCAAGGACCATGCTTAACCGAAAACACTTCCCAGTACTGGGAGATAGTTGAAGGACTTTAAATTAATAGTGCCTTTTTTTTTTCCTGGCCTTGTTTTTGCTCTGTAGGTGAATGAGATTAATCTGAGTCATAATTTTATTATTTTTGATATGAGTCCTTGAAGAGGAGGCTTGTTTGAATGATTTCTGACATCCTTTTTAAACTTTCTACAACTTTGAAGTTCATTTATTTGCTACTATTGCTGCTAACTCTTCCCCCATTTTGTAACATCTTTATTGAGATATAATCCAATACCATACTGTTTACTCGTTTAAGGTGACATGAAGTAACATACTAATTTTTAAGTGGAGAATTCTGTTATGTAGGTACATTCAAAATGTTAGGTAACCATTACCATAATCAATTCTAGAAAATTCTCATCATCCTCAAAAGAAATGGTACCTTAAGGCTGACTTGTGCTCTAAACATAGGAAGACATTAGGATTAAACCTTTTAATTTATATTTACCTCTTTACCATCTACCTTCTAAAGCCACCTGGCCATGTCTTCCAATTCGAATTGATACCTTGCTATGCTGACCCAGTAGGTGGCAGTGTGGGAACACCAGGTAGGAAAAGTGGCCCAGGACTTCACCTTTATTTTTAGAAGCAGGCTGTACACAATTACATCTACTTTTAGCAGTAGGTGTAGTTGTTGTCCGAACATCCACAGAAGACCATAGATTGAAAGTCTCCTTGAAGATTTTGCTAATGCAGAATAGTCTTTACCAGTTGACTGTGTTTCCCACCCATGTAAACCAATCTTTAAATGCCTGTCTAGTTTCTATCATTTGTTGAATATAGTAACCCCTTTATCATTGTTGTTACTGTTGCTTTATCTGGCAATCAGCTGCTTAGAATTCAAGCCATTTTTTTTCACTTACCTTTTTGATTAAGTACTTCCTTGGGTCTCTTTCTACCCTTTCCATTGCTTTTCTTTTTTCCTTCCAGATTTGAGCAATGGGCATTCTCTTAAGGTAGTGATTTTCAACTTTTGCTGTAGATTGGAATCTCCTGGGGTGCTTTTAACAATCCTGATACCATGGCTATACTTTTTTTTTTTTTTTCCTGGTATTTGGGATTGAACCCAGAGGCACTTAACCACTGAACTATATCCCCAGCCCTTTATGTGTTTTATTTTGAGACAGGGTCTCGCTAAGTTGCTAAGGCTGACTTTGAACTTGCAATCCTTCTGCCTCATCCTCCCAAAATGATGGGATTATAGACATGCTGTGTCTGGCCCCAAGGATGTCAAAAGGGATTCATTATAGGGTTTGGCTTGTACTGGATGATACTGGGAGAGATTAAGGAAGAATAGTTTTGCTTTGCATTGGTTGTTGTCAAGAAGTGGGGGTAATTCTACAACTGGATATTTTAAAAATTCTTTTTTAGCACTTGGAATTGAATCCAGGGGGTGCTGCACGACTGAGTTACATCCCCAGTTCTTTATTATTTTCAGACAGGGTCTTGCTAAGTTGCTGAGAGTTTAGCTGAGTTGCCCAGGCTGACCTTGAACTTGTGATTCCTCTGCTTCAGCCTTCCAAGTAGCTGGGATTACAGTTGTGCACCACTGCACCTGGTTATGATTGGGTGTCCTAATGAATCTTATCTGTTTGTTAAGAGGAATAAAATGAGGCTAAATTTGTGATTGGTAAAGAAACAGCAGTCGCTTATATTAGCCTAGATGGGGGATGTTTGATCATTTTTGTTTCTTGGACAATATTCATACTTTATGTTCTGATGTGATTACAGAATAGTCTTGTTTTTGTCTTGATCCATCAGGTCATGGAGTGGACTTGTCTGATGTCAGTGTTCTGGTAAATTGTTTACACTTATCAGAGGGACACATGGCCTGCCTATGAGGGCATGGCCACCTTGCAGCCTCACCTGCCCACGTGATAATATCAGGCCAGTTCTTAGATGTCAGAGGCAGTTCATTTGTCCCCTCCACCCCCTTCCTTTCTTCCTTCTTTCTTTGGGATTAAGCCCAGGGTGCCCTACCACTGGACTACATCCCTATACAACTTTAACAGCATGTTTAAAGTCGCTACTATTTTTTTATGAGCTTAGCTTGGACTTTTTCTTACCATGATTCATTTTCTTCTGTCTTAACCTTTTCACTGAATTTCTTGGACTTGACCTTTCTGTACCACAGATTTATAGTAAAATCTTTCTTCTGTTAGTTCTAGTCAAGATATACAAGTCAAGCTGGCAGATGATTCCAGAAATCTATTTTTAAATGCCCATACTGATTTTGAATGAAATTATTCATGTAATAACTACCTTAATGATTAATTTATTAGCCACAGATCAAATAAATGGATTTAATTGTAATTTGGAGCCCAACTTTTAATGAGCAGGATTTAATGAGCAAGGTATTTGTAGAAGATAGGTTTATTGGGAGGTCTATGATTCATGTGATTGCTATGACTTGAGGACAGGTGGAGCCAAAGCTAGAAACTGAGAAGTTTTTTTCTTGTGTGTTGGGGCATATTTTATTGTTTTCTTTTTGATGAACAAACTATTTGGTTATCCCATTTCTGTAGAGTGGGGCTTTCCCTTGCATGTACTTGGAGCATTATATCTTTTATCTCACTCATCATATTGTATTTCTTTTAAGTCAATATATCTTATTTTTATTTTTTACTTATTTTTTGAAGCAGGATCTTGCTATGTTGATCAGGTTGGTCTTGAACTCCTAGGCTCAGCCTCCTAGGTAGGCTCCCAAGGAGGCCTGTACCACTATACCTGGCTTTACATTGTATTTGAGTTAATAATTATTCATCTGAATGAATACTTGTTAAATAGTTTTCTTGGTTCTCTGGAAGCTTTGGATATAGAAACTCTCTTGTATCCATTCACGTGTTCTTCCTTATATAAATTCTTAAGTATGGTTCTGGGCCGTTTTCCTTTTATTACCTGTATATATTTTATTTATTTTGTTATCTTATCGGTGCTCTGTCTTCCTTGTAGGTCCAGGGGCCCACCTTTTTACTTCTTTAAATCTTTTCCACTTCTTATATCCTTCCTTCCCTCTCTCCTTCCATATAGGGGATTGAATGTTATCCCCTCTCCTTTTTTAGAATGTCATACATAGTTTAGTGAACTGCATCATTGCTTTGTTTCTAATACTTTGATAATTGATGAGAATGAATATTATGTATAGATTGTGGATTAGTTCTTTTTTTTTTTTAAGATGACATTTTGTGGGGGTGGGTTGCTGAGCACATACTCTACCACTGACCTACACTTCTAGCCCTGAGATCATTTCTAAAATGATCTGCTTGTCTGCATGTATAGTGATGAGTAGTACTGTATTTGGAGCAAGACAACTTAGGTTAGAGTCCTATTTCGACTTGACAGATTTTGACCTTGGGCAAAGTCACTTAATCTATGTTTGTTTTTCATTTTCCTCATCTACAAACTGGGGATAATAATTCCTACCTATACCAGAAGATTGTTGTAAAGATAAAATTACATAATATACCAAAGCATTAAAGTAAATGCAATGTTTTTTAATAATCATCATGTTTATCCCTGAAATAGTTTTTAGAAATGAAAGAGCAATAAATTCAAGGTTGAAATTGGCTTTTGGACTTTCTCTTTTTGACTAAAATATTCAGAAATTAGTGTAGATACTTACAGATTAATATCATTTGCAATGTCTGTTGGGTATTAAATTGCTATTGCCCATTCTAGAGTGGCTGCTAATACTTAACATCATATCTACTGAGTTGTCAGATTCTGGGTCAGGTTCTGGTTATGCCATTTACTAATTGTATCAACCTGATGAATTAATTACTACCTGAACTTCACTTTGTGTCTTCATTGGTAAAATGGGGTTAATAATAATGAAAGCACTTTGGAGAAAGAATAAATGAGATAGTCTATGATATAGTGTTTAGCATCCAGCATAAAGCTTGGGACTTGAATATGATTGATAACTAAGCAGTAATGATAATTGTAGTCAGTCAAAGAACGATGAACGGAATACTAACAATGAATTGGGGTTGGTGCCAAGGGCATTAATGTGTATTATCTCATTTAATCTTGCAAAATCTTGTAAGGTTTTTATAGGCATTATATTTACTTTACAGATAAGGAAATTGAAGTTTAGAGAGGTTGTAACTTGCCTGTATTATATAGCTAACTCCACCTGAATTCAGAGCCCATGATCTTTATTGTTAAACTTTTGTTTCTGTTGGAAACTTGTCAGATGTCAACAGTAATTGTACATTCTGTGATGCTATAAAGTTGATAATGAAATAATATCTGTCTTAAGAGATTAAAAGATGTACAGGCAAGATTTAATCCATGAATAAACCCTACCTGGTAATGTATTACTTGTACAATAATTTAGATATTTATGTTGAAATTATGTGCTTTTGTGTTTTCTTCAGTATCTTTAAAAAATTCTTATGATTGGCATTTGTTAAAATTCTGGAAAATTATGATAAATGGTGAATTTATTAAAATATGAGTCATTATTTGGAATTAATCATAAATTACTTAGATTTTATTGTATGGAATATATTTTCCTTAAAGAGGTCCCAAACTGTAGAGTGGATGGGAGAGTGGGAGAGAGAAATACTAATTACTCTGTCTTCTGTGAATGCTCATTTCTGGTAATTTTTTCCCTGGACTTTGACATCTCAATTTTTCTGTGCTCTTGTAAGAAAGCTGGTGCAAGCACCAGAATTATATCAGAGAACATAATTACATAATTGCACAGCCCCTCTTCCCTTAGGAAATTTCTTAAGCCTTTAGGTCAGCAGGAGAGATAACTACTGTTCTTCCAAAGAAGTTCTTTAGTTTTATTTTTAGAGAAAGAAGTTCTCTAGAAGAAATCTTTGTATTTGCATACAACAGTGCTTTTGGTAAATGAGTATTTAAGGGGAAGAATAACTTACTTTTTGGGGCTCAGATTTTGATGTTAGTATTGAAACACATTTTCATGCTGTAATGATAACTTGAGATAACTTATTCTCTAACGTCTTAATGGCTGTTCTTTTTATTGCCATTTTAGTATGACTCATTATGTAATGCTCTTTAATGTTTTGCTTGAATTAATGTGAATGCTTTATAATAAATCCAGGTTTTAGGGACTTATCAACAGCCTAACTCTTAGCTTAGCATTCAGGCTCATTAATTGAGGTATACATATCATCAAGGGGGAAATCCTCCTTTGATTATTTTAACTTTGGTAACTTTAAAAGGAACATTTAAAAAAAGTCATCTGGGTACAATAAAAAATTAGTTTTGTTGCTGTGAACAGTAAATTCTTTCTAAGTCTGCAATTGAGTTTTGTTTAGGTTCAAGAGAGGGACAGTAGAATCAACCTGGTGGTATAAGGCCATATGGTCCAAATCAGAAAAAAGCTAAAATTTGGGTTAACTAGTTTTATCCCTTTGGAAAATATGTTTGTAATTGTGGACTCTTGGAAATCTTAGAGGTTTCCAAGTGCATTCTTGTCTGTGGTGCAGTGTTTTCCTCTCTCTACCCCTGACAGATGGTTTTTCAGGATCTTATTTGACATTTCCCCTACTGAAAAGTTTATGGTTTTGATTTCCTTGTATCTGAGATTGGAGCAATTCTTATTTGTTGATGTATCCTAAATTATTATGTTTATAAAATTTGTGGAACTTGTTACCTTATTTTATTAGCTCAGATTATGTGTCTATTACTTCATGGGCTGGACCCTCCTGCCTTTTTAAAAAGCACTGTATTGAAATTGGGTAGCTGTTTCTATTATTGTTTTCTTTTGCTATAATGAAAAACCCAAGACTGGTTATTTTATAAATAAAAGAGTAACATTTCTTTAGCTCAGTTGTGGAGGCTGAAAGTCCATAATTGGGTTGCCCTATTTATTTGGCCTCTGTTCAGGGACCCCTTGGTGGGTCACATAATGGTAGATGAGTATATGCAAGAGAGGTCAAATGGTGAGACAAGAACCCAGAAACTAGGGAAGATTAGGTTTACTCTTTTTAATTTTTTTATTTAAAAATATTTTTAGTTGTAGATGCATAATATCTTTATTTATTTATTTTTATGTGGTGCTGAGGATTAAACCCAGTTCCTCATACATGCTAGGCAAACACTCTACCACTGAGCAACAACCCCAGCCCCATAGGTTTACTCTTTAATAATAGCCCTCTTGAGAGAACTAACCAAAGGTCCCAAGAGAACTACCTTAGTTTATTCCAAGGGGAGTGCCCTCCTTGACTTTTTAAAGGCCCCACCTGTTAAAGGTTGTACCACCTCTTACAGTTGTCACAATGAGGAACAACTTCTAACATGTGAACCTTTTGGTGACACACTCAACAGGTGCAGACATTTCTGAGTCAGAGTTATTGATAGCCCACTAAGGGTACTAATTTGAGGTGGAGGAAGGGCCTTGTACTGCCATTGATCTGGACCAGGAAAGGGATAGGGTGACTTTCATCAGCCATTATAGTTGTGGAAAAAAAAAATCTGGAGGATAAAATTCAAGTTTGTACCACGTGGATTCTTATGTATGTGATGTATGTATCTACGTGGTGGGCCAATTTATGGAGTGATAAAAAGTACCCAGTATGCATCTGTAGCATTGAGAATTGTAGCATTGAGAAATGCTGGGGCATTAAATAAGATAGTCTTGGGTGGCACCATTAGTGTAAAGATTATAGGCTCTGGGTTGACTCAGCATTTCATGGTAAACTAAAGATCACTTTGATGATAGAAGTTATATAATTTAAAATAATATGTATTAGGATTCTCCAGAGAGAAAAGAACCAATATTCTCTCTCTCTCTCTCTCTCTCTCTCTCTCTCTCTCTCTCTGTGTGTGTGTGTGTGTGTGTGTGTAGATTTGTTATAAGGAATTGCTTCACACAATTATGGAAACTTGAAAAATCCCATGACCTGCTGTTGACAAGCTGCAGATCCCAGTGGATTTCCAAAGTCCCCATCCAAGAGCAAGAGAAGACTGATGTCTCTTAGCTCAAGTAGTCAGGCACTGAGAGAAAATTCAGTTTTGTTCTACCTTTTTGTTGTTTGGTTCCTTACCAGGTTACATGATACCTACTTACATTGAAAACGGCAGTTGTCTTTCCTTAGTCTACCAATTCTTTTTTTTTCCCCCTTAGTCTACCAATTCTAATGCTTATCTCTTCCAGGAAATTTTCATTGACATATTGAATTCAGGGTATTTGGGCAGCTTTATTACACCCATCATCTGTGTATAGCATTCTTTTCCTGTTGATTATTTAAAAAAAATTGAGATCTAACAAGATCTTTTGGGGAAAAAAAAGTCAGCTGGAATTACATTGAAATTTGCTTTATTTTATCAGAAGATCCCAAAATATCAGTGTGAAGGAGGGCAGGAGATTAATTACCTTCTGTGAATGCTCCTTGCTGGTATTTTTGCTGTGCAGTGGCAGTTTGTAAGAGAGCTGATGTGAGAGCCACAGATGTAACAGAAGACATAGTTACGCCCCTTTCCCTTTTTCTTAGAGTATACAGATTTTTGAAATATTTTAATATAGTAAATAAAATCTTGATAGTTGTTGAAGCTGATTAATGAGTACACAAGGGTGCTTTATACTTCTTTGTAAGTTTTAATGTTTTAGTGTGGAAAACATTCTATGAAACTTTCAAATGTGTGTGTGTGAGAGAAAATCTCACAGAGTCTCAGGAGCTAGACTTGTAACTGACTCTAAAAAGAAGAGCAAAAGGGATTAGGTTGCAGCTAAGTGGTAGAGTGATTGTCTAGCATGTGTCAGTGTATCTCAATAAAGTTATTATAAAAACTAAATTAAAAAATAATAAATAAGAGAGACATAGATGTAATGCTACTTAAAAATACACATGCTCAAGAATCCCAGGAGGATAATTTATGCAATATTTGACACTAAATAATTTTTCAGTTTTTATTGAGAGTCTTTTACCTGCTGGCCACCTTTTTAGGTACTGATGATATAGCAGGGAACAAAATGAATAAAAATATCTCTGCCTTGTTATTGGTTTGTTTGTTTATTTATTTTGTATGGGGATTTAACTCAGGAGCAATTTACCACTGAGCCACATCCCCAGCCCTTTTCATTTCATTTCATTTATTTAGTTTTAAATATTTATTTTTTAGTTAGAGGTGGACACAATATCGTTATTTTATTTTTATGTGGTGCTGAGGATCGAACCCAGTGCCTCACACATGCTAGGCGAATACTTTGCCTCGGAGCCACAATCCCAGTCCCCTTTTTATTTTTTTGAGACAGGGTCTTGCTAAGTTGCTTAGGGCCTCGTTGAGTTGCTGCAGCTTGCCTTGAACTGGCGATCCTCTTGCCTCAGCCTCCTGAGCCACTGGGATTACAGATGTACACCACTGTGCCTAATTCTGCCTTGTTCTTGACACATGTCAAGCACATTATTTTTATACCTAGTCCCCAGTGACTAGCATAGTGCGAGATGGCAAGATTTATACTCTGAGTTATACTCTGGAGAAGTGTTAAAACACCTTATGGGTGTTATTTTTATCCCCTTTTCATAGTTGAGATGACTGAGGCTTAAAGTGATTACCAGACCAAGATCACACAGCTATGAGTGACAGAGCTGGCTCTTGAACCAGGTTTTTCTGCCTGCAAGCCCATGGTCCTGCACTCAAAGAGATAGGTGTGCACATTTGAGCATTTGAGTATCTAACACCATATTCTAGTAGGTCTTCAACAGATATTACACTAAAAAACCAGGAGGACCTTAGAAGCTGGTCTCATCAGTCATCTTTGTCCTTGGGATACATATGTATTTCTTAGGTTACCTGAGACTGGCTTTATGGCTTTTTTTTCCTTGATAGTTGATATTTAATAATTGGTTGTCTTAATGTAGTACTTATAGTGTAGGTGCAGATGATTTTTGTGCCTTGTTATTAAAGATCCATTCTTAATATGTGGTGAATACTTATCCCAGTTAAGCGATCAGTAACTCTGTGACAGAAAGGAGAAATCTTGGGCTTTGGAGTCAGAGCTGAACTCAAATTGTTAACTTTTCAGGTATTGTGTGACTTTTAATAAATTGCACAAGTTTCATCAGTTTGCATTTTCTCTTTTATAAACAGTTCTGTAATATATATTGCAATAGTAATAACTATACAATGGAGTGTTTATATGTGCAAATGAAAGAATTATGGCTCAGAAAGTTTAGGTAAACCTGCACATAAGTCACATGGTCACTAAGAGCAATTGTAAATTCAGATGTAAATCTAGGTCTGTGTAATTCCTACTTTCTGCTAGGTATGCCATTAATAATAGTTCTCTTTTAACTTTTCCTTAAGTAGTTTCTCTAGGTTTCAAAAAGAGTATTAGCATATAGTTATGTAAAGAGGTAATTTGCCAGTTTGGTACCTGTTAGAGAATCTACTATAATTAATTTAGTATTAGTAAGACTAAAATTTAATTTTAAAACCTAATACATTCTTTGATTACATTTATTCAGGTATCAGATAAGGAGGAAAAACAATGCATAACAAAGAAAACTGAATAGCCCTTTATAAATTAAGGCCTAAGTTTTCAATTCTGTGAAAATTTTAATGAAATTGACACAGGTGCATTAAAATAGGTCAGAAATCATAATCTAGAGCTTACATATATCATTATATTAATTATTATAATTTCATCATTATTATTGTAGCATGTATTATATATTGTAAGTTTTCATATGTGTTCTACATCTGGGGTGATGGGACAAAATGGATGAAAGGGACTGTGCAAGAAAAATTTTAGAAATTGCTTGAACTTGAGAAATTTTAAATGAGATTTAAGTGTATATTAGGAATTAACCATATTTTAATGTTGGTTTAGGTTCAAACAAATCAGTTTCACTTCACGTCAGGGATGTCTAAAGCTAAGGGCTTAAATCATGTTGTTTTTAATAGAGAAGCATGACTAGTTGGAACAATTTATTTTTGTAATCCCTCCTTTAAAAGTTGCTGAGCTTGAGTGTTACAGAGACAAGCTGTCTTGTACAGCTTTTTGTGGCATATTTGAGAATTGACTAGTCAAGAGTTTTGGTCTTACTGGTGTGTTTGTTTTTACATGTAATGTTCAGTCACATGCCAAGTTGAAAATCTTGTCTGGAAAAAAACAAAAGCAAACCCACGTTGTTTTCTTCTGTGTATTTACATAGGGAGGCTTTTGCCCCTAGAAGTAGAAGAAGGGACATTGCATAAATGAAGCGTATTTTTACTGGGTCTTGAACTTCATTGTACATTGAAACTTTTTTTTTGTGTGTGTGGTGCTGGAGATTTAACCAGGGCCTTGTGCATGTGAGGCAAGCACTCTACCAACTGAGCCATATCCCCAGTCCTGAAACTCTTCATATAGGCTAAAAACAGCATCTTGGTTTGGTACTTGGGGGGTACAAAAGCTTTTTTGCTCAAGTTACTATGTTAAAAATTAGCCCCTTCTTAGTGCTTAGTTGGGTAGTATAACAAAGTGGTCTATGGACCAGCAGCAGCAGTGAAACTAGATGCATTTTGGAAATGTAAATTCTCAGAGTAACTTAATTAGAGCCTACATTTGTGTGGGTGATTTGTGTGTATGTTAAAGTCTGAGAAGCAACAAATGAATCTGAGCAGTAGAGCCAGAATACCTAAATGTAAATCTTGCTAGAAAATGACACTAACTTTGTGACATTGAACAAGTTATTTTATCTCCTGCGTATGAGTTTCCTTATCTGTTAAACAGGATACTAATGATACTTATGCAGTGCTTAGAGGAGTATATTTCATAGGAAGTACTCCGTTAGAATTAGGAAGATATTTAAGAAATATAAGGTACACTGTATAGAGTAGATGTATAATTATAGAATAAATGCCTGTATTTATTAAAGTGAACTATATTGTTAATTTGTTGGTAAAGCTAAGAAAATAGCTTTAGAATTATATACTAGCATTATCTTTCTGGAGTACATTTCTGTATTACCTGTCATAGAATGACAAAGGGAAATCTGGTTAACTTATGACCTTCATTTTTTTTATACCTTTGTTTTATTTATTTATTTATTTTATGTGGTCCTGAGGATCGAACCCAGGGCCTTGTACACGCTAGGCGAGCGCTCTATTGCTGAGCCACAACCCCAGTCCCTATGACCTTCATTTTGAGTGTGAATAAAGCCAATTCAAGTTATTGCTTTAAAATAAACACTTTAATGAACTATAAATGATTGCAAGGTTGTAGTTGAGGATTTTACCGTCTTTATCAACAGTACCAAAGTTAGTACCTTAATCGAATAGTATGCATAAGACCAGTTTCATTAGTTCTTAAAATTCTAGCACTAAGGCCCAGATCCTTTCCCATCCTGCTGCTTGACTGAATTACAGCAACTTCTTGGAAAGGGGGTGGAAGGAGGACAAGAGAGGAACCAGGAAAATGACCTGCAGACAACAACGCCTTCTAACTCCTTTCTTTATCTATGGAGACAGCTATCCACTTAAAAGTTTAGGTAAACACAGAAAGTACTCTTTTTTTTTTTTAAATATATATTTTAGTTGTAGATGGGCATAATACCTTTATTTTATTTATTTTTATGTGGTGCTGAGGGTTGAACCCAGTGCTTCACACATGCTAGGCAAGTGCTATACCACTGAGCTACAACTCCAGCCCCCAGAAAGCACTCTTATGTAGAATTACAATATTTTGTATTCTATTCTAATATTATTTAGGTGTTAATTGTGATCAAGCATATATAGGATTAGGTTAGAAATAAATCTTTGATACCTTTCAGTAGTTAGTTATAAGGTATAGCGAAATTGAATAGCCCTACAGATTGTTTTGTTTTGATGATCAAAATTTCAGCTGTATTAATGAAAGAGCACTTGAAAAACATGTCTTCCACAGAATTAGGCAACAGAGGCAAACTTACTTAGTCTCATGGGAATGCTGAATGCTTTTATACAGCTATACTTCAAGTGTGTTGCTTAAAGTTTCATGTGTTGATCTCCCGTGGGGCAGCATTGTATGGTGGTGGGACCTTTCAGAGGTAGGAACTAACGGGAATTTAGTAGGCTTGGGGACAGTGTCCTTGGAAGGGATTTGTAGTTCCTGCGGGACCCTGAGTTAGTTAGCTTGAGAGTGACTTATGGATTCAATCTGACATGATCATAGCCCTCTTGCCTGCCATGTGACCTTGGCACACATTTCAAATCCTGTAGGATAAACAGAGTTATTAAGATAGCTGAGCATTTCATGCCAGGTGTTGACACCTACACTGTCTCTTAACTGACATTTGACATGTTAATAGTTTTTGACAAAGCCTAGGTACATTCCTGTTGGCCAGCAAGTAACCTTTGTCTAGCTTAGCATATAAACCCTTTCCTCCAGCCTCAGGGTGTGGGAATCCTCCTGTCTTGCTGCTGCCCAAGATAAACCTCTGTCCACAAGTCCCTAATATATTGCATTTTGTGAAGTCTTAAATTTGTCTCTTTATTTGTTCACCCTTTTCTTTGCTCTGTCAGTACCTTCTGCCTTTGGCAACTGGTTCTTGTACATCAGGTTTTCCTGAAACAAGCCAGCTGTTACAGAAGAGTGAGCCTGATCCCTGAATCACTCTGGGGCTTCCTGTCTTACCATATGATCTCTCCCTCTTGCCTGTGCTCCTGCCATATGCCATCTGTCATGATGTGAAGCAGTCAGGGGGACCCTCACTAGAGCTGGTGCTGTTTGGACTTTCAGCTTCCCAAACTAAGAGCTGAATATGAACCTCTTTTCTTTATAAATTACTGTAGCTCAGGTATTTTGTTATAGAAACAGAAAATGGACTAACAGACAACCACAACCCTTCCCCTGAGGGATAGTGTATCTCTAAAAAAATTCATGACATGGAGGAGTTACTCCTCTCCCCCCAAAAATTCTGAAGGGATTAAGCCATGTGTATTTAGCTTCTTCCAAATTCAGCAGTCTGATGAGTCATAAATGGCTTTTTAGATTTCTAGTGTATCGTGTCTGTGTTATGGGAGGGAGGCAATTTTAGTATATCAAAAATGTTTTTCAAATACTACAAGATCTATTAGAAAGTCAGTAATATTCCTTCCTAGCTAGAAGCAACTCAACTTGTAAAACCATGTTTTTAGAAAAATGGTTCTGAAATAAGCCTAGAGCAGTAATTTACAGAGCTAGTCATAAAAGATTCTTTTTTCTTGGAGTCAAACAATACCCATCAGCAAAAGTAATAAGGAACCAAGGCATTTTTCCTAGCTTAAAATATAAATATATAAATCCAAATAAATACTATGTCTGATTTATTATAAATATATTCTGGACCTAAACTGCAAGAGTACTATTTATCTCTAAGATATAAAACCAGTTAACTTATTTCAGTACTAGTTTTCCTTATCACTACAATATAAGCCATGTAAAAAAGTGAACTAAAAAACTAAGATAAATACTAAATAAAGGAATGAAAAAGAAGATCAACTGGCCAGAAATGTATGCTGTTTTAACAATCAAGCTGTAGAATGCATGAAAAATCCTTAAAAGGAATTGTTTCATTCTCTACATTGAAACAGTCATTAAGTTCTGCTAGCTGGCCTTTAAACAGAGCCTGAATTTGTACAGTCCTCTTTTTTCACTGCAGCCAACCTCAATTAAGCTGACATATGTGCACATGCACATCTGCATGTACATGTGTATATGAGTGTGTTTTTATGAAAAGAAATGGACCAACAAAACCACATACTCTGTATTTGTATTTTGGATAAATAAACTTGAAACATTGTAGTCTTTTCTGTCCCAAACTTTAGGATTTCTGTAAGAGTAGAAAACAGCATTAAAACACAAAGGTGTAGATGAGTCATCCAAGAAGAGTAAGCTCACTGTGTGTAGGATTCCACATTAGCTTTATTGAGTGTACAGAAATAATTTCGATTTTTAGATCAGAAATGTCATCTACATGTCACGAGTGCTACCACTCTATTTTCCTTTTATATTTTTTCCTGAGAAAAATTGACTGATCTATGGTATTTTTTCCCCACAGTGCCTAGAATTGGCCTCAGGATCTTTGTCGATACCTTTTTCTTTCTAGCAGGCCATTATCAACTGATCACTGTTGGGAAATAATATGAGACCTGTCTATAATTATTATATAAGTGAGGGACCTGGGCAGCCTCAGATATCCCAAGTTTCATTTGTCACCACTGTTTGTAATTCACAAATCTTTTTTTTTTTTTTTTAAATCTTGATTATAATAGCTGGATTTAAGCCCTAGACTCTGTTCCCTGTGTTGGGTAACAGCTGAAATCTCTGTTCATTTTTTATGGCTTTAGCTGGGTTGCTTGAATCTCCCTGTATATTTGTTGTTTGGGGATCCATCAGAAATGTGGACAGAATTTCTACTTTGAGTTTGGGCACACTCTCTCTCTCGGGTTTCCCTTGTTTTGGTTTCCTTCCTTCACTTTCCAGCTTCTGCGGTTATTCCAAATTGGTTCTTCAAGGCAGTAAGGCTGTAGGTTTTTATCCTAGTTTCAGCTGCCCTTGCTTAGTGCAGACTAAGGCCTGATCCTAAGAGTTGTTCAACAACCACCACCTGGTGGACACCTGGAAATTCTCCCGGTGCCATTCCCTTCCTCCAAGTGTAACATGCTTTCTACTCCCTGCTGCCTCCCACTTCTTCCTCAAGTTTCTCTCTGCTTTTGGTTACTTTCCAGTACCTTCACATAATTTTAAAATTTAGTTTATAGATGCTGTTGGCAGTAGCTGTGGTCCATGTAGGAGTCATTACTCATCACTTTTCATTTATTCTTTTATTTATTTATTTATTTTTCTTAAATTAAGTTGTACACGAGATTGAGGCAGGAGGATCGCTTGATCCCAGAGGTTTGAGACCAGCCTGGGCAACATAGTGAGACCCCATCTCAACAAAACAACAAGTTATAGAGATGTGACTGTCATCCCATAAAATACATCCTCAATGTATAATCAGCAATTTTTTGTGTATTGACAGAATTATGCAACTATCACCACCATCTAATTCTAGAATCTTTACAACTCATATTGCCATAGTGAACATCAAGCTTCTAACCCATGAAATTTAGGGGACAAACACCATGCAAATCATAGTAAAATCCTTCATGTTTCGAACTCCCTGTCACTTCTTCTAGCTTTCTTCCTGTACCTTCTTCCTGTACTTAACACATCTTCCTATGTTAAGCGCTAGGTGCTTCTATAGCATTCTTTAACTCTCTCATCATAGCACACTTTACATTATAGTAGGATTTCTTATTCCTTTATCTGTGTCTTCTACCATACTGCGTACTTCAAGAGGAACTATTTTAATTTTACTATTAGAAGAGTTCTTAGCTCTTGGGCTGGGGATGTGGCTCAAGCGGTAGCGCGCTTGCCTGGCTTGCGTGCGGCCCGGGTTCGATCCTCAGCACCACATACAAATAAAGATGTTGTGTCCGCTGAAAACTAAAAAATAAATATTAAAAAAAAAACTCTTTACTTTGACTAATTAAAAAAAAAAGAAGAGTTCTTAGCTCTTATTATAGGAATTGGCATATCAGGTACTCAATAAATACTTGTATAAGGAAATGAATAAAATAATGTTGGTGTAGATCGTTGGTTTAATTACTATGTATTTAGTAATTGTCCACTGTAGACAAAGAACTATCTGAGATGATGGGCAGGGTATAAAAAATGGGGGAAATAAAAATGCTAGACTCATTGACAAACTTACATAGTACTTATGGAAACAAATGAAATGATTGGAAAACAAATAACAACTATCATGAATGTTAATTCTTGTGGTTCAGATGGTAAGTACAGTTCAGGGATCCATATGATGCTGGGTATGAGTATATAGAGATGTGTATGTTATATAAGAAGGTTTTAATTCAACCGGGGAAGAATTATAACCAAATTCATGAAAAATAATACTTGCTTACTATTAGGAATTAAAAATGGCTCTTAATAACCCTTTTTAGAAGATACTGTAATGAAGGTATTTATTATGGTTTGGATCTGAGATGTCTCCCAAAGGCTCATGGGTTGAAGGTTTGGTCCTGAAAGCAGCAAGGTTCAGAGGTGGGACTTCTGAGAAGTGTTTGGGTCATGAGGTCTCCTACCTTATCAATGGATTAATGTTATGGATTTGTAGGTTAATGGACTATTGGCAGGTGATGGAAACTATGGACATGAGCCTACATGAAAGGAGTGGATTGTGGGGGGCTGTGCCCATGGGGACTATATTTTGTCTTGGCCCCATGTTCTGTCTCTGCTTCCTGACCTCTCTGGTCACCTGAGCATCTTGCTCTGCCATACCTTCCCCACCATGCTGTTCACCAGAGGCCCAAAATCAACAGAGCCAAGTGACTGTGGTCTGAAACCTCTGAAACCATCAGCCCAAATAAGTCTCTTCTCTTTTGAGTTGTTTTTCTGAGATGTTTTGTCATACTGTCATAGCAATGGAAAACTGAGTAACAGTATTACAGCTCTTTCATTACAAGGAGTTATATGAAATTATAAATTAAATCAAGAAACAGTGTTTTTCACAAAGTAGTTCAGAGTTTTTTTTTTTTTTAATATGGGAAATTTGTGAAATTCAGGAGGTTTCATCTTTTGGGGGGAGTTCAAATGATTTATTCAGGCAGCTGGAGTAGTGCTCAATGAAATGGTTAGAGTTGGTGATTATAATAAAAGTAGTGAATTTTTTAACCCATTAATGAATTTTATTAGGATTCATGAACCAACTCTTTGGCTCTGAAAGGTTGTGAAATGTTTAAAGCATGCTGGGCACAGGAATTAAGAGATGCAGATGGGGCTGGGGTTGTGGCTCAGCGGTAGAGTGCTCGCCTAGCATGCACGAGGCACTGGGTTCGATCCTCAGCACCACATAAATGTAAAATAAAGATATTGTGTCCACCTAAAACTTAAAAAATAAATATTAAAAAAAGAGAGATGCAGACAGATAAGCAATTGCTTTTAAGCTGAGTGGTGTTAGAAAGCATCTTAATTCACTTATCTAATGGGGGAAATCTTGCTAAAATGAAAGATTGTGATTGTTCATTGAAGTTATCCTTAGTATATGTTCATTTCTTGTATAATTCAGTGTATAATACAGTCCTTTGCAAGAAAAACAGTTCTTTGAATTTTGACTGCAGTAGCTGTATTATCTTTGTGCCTCCCTCCCATGCCTTTCCTTTTTTTTCCTTTGTGTTTTTTAGTAGAGTTTCTGATACTATTTTTATGTTTGGTCTTTTTTCCCTCTTTGCCAGCTGTACATTTGCTTGTTCATGTGGGTTTATTTTAGTCAACAGATATTTACTGAGCAGCGTTTAGGTATTGTGCTAGATAAGGGTAATTGTGGGAGTCATGGGAATGGATGAGACAGGTTAGGGTGACCTCAGAGTGAGAAGAGAGAGAGTAGATTTGGGGATTGAACCTGAGTAAAGAAAGATTACATGGTGACAGGGTAGAGGGCATAGAGACCCAGCAAGAGCACAGCATTAAGAGTATCAGAAGATGATCATAGGCACTGGGAGAAGATAGGGCTTTAAGAAGGAGGAGTGGTTTCCAGTGTTTATATCTTTGAGAGAAATTAAGTAACAAGAGAATAAAAGAGGGACTGCTGCAGTCTGGCTGGGTGAAATAAATGGGGGTGGGTGGGTGGGGGTGACAAGGAACTTGGGTGGGTGTGGGAGCTACATCATAGAATGTGAATTATATAGCTCAATAATGTAGAAAACAGGTACAGCTGACAGAGATTGGGAGAAGATGTAAAAGAATGGATATGGGTTCTCATAGTTTATTTTGTGAAGAGGAATCCAGATAGTATGTAGTTGATAGAACAGAAAAGTAGAATGGAAAAATTATCTTAAAAGTAACCAACAGAAGAGCGAAAACTAGTGGAATAATTGAGGTGGGGTTCATGGTCATTATAACTTGGCTAAAACATCATGTCTTATATAATAATGTCTAATAGGTATATAAAAGTGATAAATGAAGAAATAATGGTAAAAGCTTACTATTTAGAAATTTGAGAGACCCCAGAGAACCCAATAATGAAATGGTTAAATATGTTTGCTTTTGAGGAGTAGGACAAGGAACCCCTTATGTACTGTGTGACTTTTTAACCATATGGCATATATTACTTTGATTAAAATTTTAAAAACAAAATGTGTTTCCAGCTATTGTGGAAGCATATCTAATTAAATTGCAGAAAAGGCTATCTTTCACATTTCTGGGTTCTTTTTCACAAGGCCAAAAGCCTCTGCCTATTGTAATTGAATATGTCACTTTCTATATTGGTGCTAGGTGAGGAGTTACTAGGGGTGTGGTGTGTGTGTTTTTCTGAGGCCCTTTGTGACTTGTGCTGAAGTGCTGGGTAAATGACCTACGGTTTGTGTTTTTCCCATTTAAAAAAAAAAAGCATTGAGAATCATTGGAAAACTAAGATCAAGCATTTTATTTATATATACTTAAAAAATTTTTTTAGTTGTAGATGGACACTATACCTTTATTTTGTTTATCTATTTTTATGTGCTGCTGAGGATTGAACCCAGTGCTTCACACATGCTAGGCAAGTAAGTGCTCTTCTACTGAGCCACACCCCAGCCTTAAGATCAAGTATTTTTTATTGAATGTTAAAAATACTTTTATAGAATCATTCAGAGCATAATATTTCTCATATAATACCTTCTTACGGTTATTGTTCCCCATGATTGGGCTGCATATTCTCCACTTTCTATATTTAAGTTGTGCTCCCTGCTAATTAGCTTTTAGAGGCTAATGAGAAGAGAAGCCAAATTTGGTACCCTGCAGTTCTTAACCTAGTTGACTTAAGGAGCAGTTTCTTTGCATATTTATAGTCTTCATTCAAATATAATGATCTATTTATAGATAAGAGATAAAATGTTTTAATCTTACTCAGGGGATCCCTGATGAGCCCAAAATGAAATCTAAGCAGAACAATAAACAGTACCAGTGCATAATTGCTGTGTTAGCTGAAGCTTTAATCCTCTCATAAAACATTTATCTCTGTTATCTATCACATTAATTTTTAGATATTTTTCATTGTAAAGTATATTTTGCTAGTTTTCTGTTTATGGTTGAAATTAAAGGTGACGTATAAATGCATTCTTATTTTTAAATAGGTTTTATAATTGGTCAAATTATTTTTTAAAAAAGCTTTATTTTGGAATAATCTCAAAATTACAAAAAAGTTGGGTATTACAGAGAACTCTCATATGCTCTTAATCCAAATGCAGCAAATTTTATAATTTCTCACTTGGGCTTCATCGCTTGGGCTTCATCACATTTATTTTCTCTCTGTGGATATCCACATGCACAACTATTTCTTCTTTTCTGAACCATTGAGAGTACACTGCATAATAAAGTTCCTTTACTGAATCCTTAAGTGTGTGTTTCTTAAGAACAAGGATATCATTTTATATAACTATTGCATACTTAATGAAGTCCAGGTAATTTAATATTCAAATGATACCTTTTTTTCTTTTTTCTTTTGCTATGCTAGGGGGTTGAATTCAGGCTTCACACATGCTAGGCAAGCACTGTACCACACAATATTTTTTTTATCTCTATAATTATAGTCCATGTTTCCAGTTTGTCAGTTGTTTCCATAATGTCTTCTGTTTCATTTTTCCTCTTCCACTCCAAGATCCAGTCTAACATTGCATGTTACATGTAATTGTCATGTCTCTTAGTCTTTGTTAATATGCAATAGTTTTTTATTATTCCAGGTTTTTAAATTCTTTTTTGAAGGGATGATTAAAAAAATTTAACACATAATACTTTTATGCATTTATAGGTTACAGTATGATAATTTGATGCTGTATGCAATGTATAATGATTCAATCAGGATAAGTAGCATTTTTCTCCCTTTAAACATTTATCATTTCTCTGTGTTGGCAAGCTTTGAACTTTTCTAGTAGTTCATAAAGTGTATAATAAATTGTGAACAGTAGTCACCCTATTGTGCTGTAGAAAGTTAGAACTTATTTCTTCCATCTCACTTTGTTATGGAACCTGATATCCATCCTCTCTCTATCCTTCCTTCTTCCCTTGCTAGTCTTTAGTAACCACTATTCTACTTTCTTCTTCTATGAAATCAATTTTTTTTTTTTTTTTTAGCATATGAGTGAGAATAGCCAGTATTTGTCTTTCTGTGCCTGGCTTATTACATTTTCTAGTTCGCACCATTTGATGAAAATGATAGGATTTCATTCTCTTTTTCACATTTTTTATTGGTGCATTATAGGTGTACATAATGATGAGATTTATAGTTATTCTATTTTTAAAACCAAGTAATATTTCATTGCATGTGTATACCACATTTTCTTTATACGTTAGCTGATTCCCTGTCTTGGCTACTATGACTAGTACTGCAATAAACATTAGTCATGTTGAGTATTTTTCATATACTTGTTGACTTTTTGTATATCTTTTTGAGAAATGTCTGTTCAGATCATGTCTCATTTGTTAATCAGATTTGTTTTTTACTTGTATAGTTTTTTGAGTTCCTTAAATATTTTGGGTGTAATGTCTTGTTAGGTGAATAGTTTATAAATATGTTGTCCTATACTGTTTTTTTTTTCCTTCTGTATAGAAGTTTCTTGGTTTGTAAATTACCTCATTTGTCTAGTTTTGCTTGTGCATTTGGTAGTCTTATCCAAAAACATATAATTGCTTGACCTAATGTCTTGAAGATTTTCCCTGTATTTTCTTCTAGTGGTCTTATAATTTCAGGTCTTACATTTAATGCTTTGATCCATTTTGAGTTGATTTTTCTGTATGGTGACAGGTAGGAATATGTGGTTTTATTCTTTTGAGTGTGGATATCTAGTTTAGCCAGTACCATTTATTGACAAGACCATCTTTTCTTCAGTCATGAGATTTATAGTTATTCTTTTTGTATATGTTGTGGAAGATTATTTGGCCTAGATGTGTGGATTTATTTTTGTGTTCTCTGCTCTTCTCCTTTGGTCTGTGTGTTGTTTTCGTGCCCATTCCATGCTGTTTTGGTTCCTATAACTATAGTATGTTTTGAAGTCAAATATTGGGATACCTCCAGATTTATTTTTTTAAAAATATATATTATTTTAGTTGTTGATGGACCTTTATTTTATTTACTTTTATGTGGGGGTGGGGGAAAGGAAGATGGCTGTAATTATGCCAACATCAACATTTTAATAATATTCTTCCAATCCATGAGCATAAGACATCTTTCCTTTTTTTAATGTCCCCTTCAATTTCTTTTATCAGTGTTTATAATTTTCATTTTAGGTTGTTATGTTAGTTTTGTGTTTTGATAACAAATACTTGAGATAAGCAACTTAAAAAATGGATAGGTTTATTTTAGTTCATAGTTTAGGAGGTTTCATACCATGGTTGATTGGCCCATTTTTTTTGGGGGGGGGGGTGTCCTGTGGCAAGGTAGTACATCATGGCTGGAGTCAGTGGCAGAGGAAGACTTCTCTTCATGTTATTCAGGAAGTGAAGAAGAAGAGGGGTCTGGGTTCTATTATCTCATAGAAGGACATGTCCCCAGTGATCTAATTTCCTACTAGGTTTTACCTCTTAAATGTTCTACTGTCTCATAGTAGTGCCAAGCTGGAGACCAGGACTTTAACACATGGGCTTTTAGGAACATTTCAGATCCAAATGATAGCAGAGGTCTTCGCTTCTTGGTTAAATTTATGCATAGTTTTTTTTTTTAAGCTGTTGTGAATGGTATTACTTTCTTGATTTCTTTTCAGTAAGTTCATTATTGGTGTATTCAAAAAAGCTGTTGATTGCAACTACTCAGGAGGAAGATGCAGGAAGATTGTAACTTTGAGGCCAACCTGGGCAACTTAGTGAGACTGTCTTATAAATAAATAAATTCTTCTGAGTGACTCAGGATATAGCTCAGTGGTAGAGTGCTTGCGTAGCATTTGCAAAGTCCTGGGTTCAGTCCCTATACCAAAAAACAAACAGCAAAGCTACTAGGTTTTGTGTGTTGTTTGGATATCCTCTAAGTTTATCAAATTTATCAATTCTAACAGGTTCTTTTTTTTTTTTTTGATTCTAGGTTTTTCTATATATAAAATCATGTTGTCTGCAGACCAAGGGTAATTTAACATCCAACTTTCCTATTCCGATGCCCTTCTTTTGCCTTAATTCTCTAAGTCTTGTAGTACCATGTTGAATAAGAATCATAATAGAAGACATTCTTTCCTTATTATTAATCTTTGAGGAAGTACTTTTTACCCCCACCCCCTTCAGTCTTGTTGGCTGTGATAGGTGTAATACACACACACACGAAAAAACACCTTTATTGGGTTGAGATATATTTCTTCTATACCTAATTTTTAAATTTTTTTTATTATGAAGGGATGTTGAATTTTATTGGTTGCTTTTTCTGCATCTTGAGCTGATCATATAATTTTTGCCCTTTATTCTGTTGATGTGATGTACTATGTTTTTACTTTGTATATGATGAACCATTTTGCATCCCTGTGATAAATCCTACTTGATCATGTAAAATCTTTTTGGTATGCTATTGGATTTGGTTTGCTAGTATTTGTCAAGAGTTTTTTTGCATCTGTGTTCATCAGGGATATTAGTCTGTAGTTTTGTGTTCTTGTTTGGATTTGGTATCAGGGTAATGCTTGCCTTAGATAATGAATTTCAAAGTCTTCTCTTCCTTTCAATCATTTAAAACAGTTTGAAAAGAATTAGTGTTAATTCTTTAAAAGTTTGGTAAAATTCAGAATTAAGCCATCGAGTACTGAGCTTGCGTTTTGTTGGGAGATCATTTTATTACTGATTTGGTCTCATTACTTGTTATTGATCTGTTCAGGCTTTATATGTCTTCATGGGTCATATTTGGTAGGTTATATATATATAGTCCACAAATTTTATCCATTTCTTATAGGTTTTCCAATTTGTTTGCATATAGTTATTTGTAATAGTGTCTAACGATCCTTTGCATTTTTATGTATTAGCCTGTTTCCCAAGGTTGTAGGAGGGGTAGGTAGTACTGCCTGACTGCTTCTTGGTGCTTCTATGGGTCAGCTGCTCAGGGTGGGCTGCGTGGCTATTTCCTGGGTCGAAGCATGTCTGAATGCTTCCTGTGTCAGCAGAAGGGTAGGCGGGGGCTGCCTGGCTGATTGCTGGGGTTCCCTGCAGCCTAAGCTGTTCTGAGTGGGCTATTCAGGTGTCTCCCAAGGCCATTATAGGTGGGCAGTGCCACCCTGGTTGGCAGGCCTAGGTTTGCCAGTAAGCTGTCTCTGTTTTATCAGACGGTAGGTGGGCAGGGTTTCAAGATGGCCCTGGCATCCAGCAGGATGCTGGGTGTGGGAGTGCACAGTGTGGTCTGGGCTCTTTCTCCTGGGCTTTCTCCTAGGCTCAGGGCCTGTGAGGCTTGCAGGCTTCTCTAGCAGTAAATGCTTCAGTTGTTCATGGTGTGTGTGGGAATTGCTAGGGTCTTCCTAATTACCCTGTCTCCATGTGGAGTGAAGTCCCTCTTGGTTCAGGGTTCATTTCAAGAGATGGGATAATAGCTGGGTGCAGTGGTGCACTCCTCCAATCCCAGCAGCTCCAGTGGCTGAGGCAAGGAGGATCGTGAGTTCAAAGCCAGCCTCAGCAATGGCGAGGCACTAAGCAACTCAGTGAGACCCTGTCTCTAAATAAAATATAAAATAGGGCTGGGGACATGGCTCAGTGGTTGAATGCCCCTGAGTTCAATCCCCAGTACCCCCCCCCCCCCAGAGAGAGAGAGTAGAGAGAGAGAGAGAGAGAGAGAGAGAGAGAGAGAAACAGATATGGGATGATAGATACCGTGTGCTTTGTTTCTTTCCCTTTAAGGCCATTGTGTATCTGCAAGTCTGAGTCAGAATACCCACTGCGTTCTAGTGAAATAACTGTTGTTTTTTTTTGTTGTAGTCTTTTATTATAGAGGAAGCATGCAAGGCACCTTTGGTCAACTATCTTGCTGACATCACCTATGTCCTACATTTTTATGATGGATTTAAAACAATTTTTTTTTTTTTTTGGTGGTGCTCGGTATCAAACCCAGGATCTTGTACATGCTAGTCAAGCACTCTACCACTCAGCTATACCTCTAAGCCCTTATGATGGATTTTAACATATCAGTATTTTATGACATTGCACGTGATTTGTTGTTCTGCCCAATATCTGGAATGGCATGTGTTAAGTGTTCAGAAAATATTCCTGTTGACTAATCGAGAGTGTCATAATGTCCACTGTCTGATAAAGATTGACAGTCTGTCAGTGACAGAATAAACATGTTTGAATTAGTTGCCCTTGAAATGAAATCAGATTCTTAGGTTCCAGACACTTGGAAAATATGAGAAGTATCAGAAAATGCCCAAAGGTGTGTTTGATGCGCTGATATTCTTTTGAATCTGTCTTTTTCAGAAGTTACCTTAAACAGTTTAGGGTAACATAGAACACAGCTCCCTTCTGCTTCCTAGACTTGTTTTCTCCAAGCTAACTTGTCATGGCTTGTAGCTGATAGTTGGCCTGATGATGATTGGGGTTTAGCATAGTTAGCATTCATTAAAGTATAGTAAAAACTTACTAAATTTATATCTAGCTAATTAAGAATTTATAAAAATTCTGACATGCTGGTTTGAATTTTTTTTTAAACTGTTGAAGGCAAGGAGGCAAGGATTTGCTTAGCTAATTAAAACTGTAAACAAGAAGGAATCTTTAATCTATTGGAGTCAAACCAGGAACTGTTTTCAAGCACTTGTTAAAATCAACACAAACTAGGGATATGCCAATTAAAAAATTTTTAAATTAATTAAAGCACTAATGGATTCTCTAAGGCACTCTTCCTTGGCATTTGTTGAGATTATTAGGAAGCAGGGACCTATTCATATTTTTCAGATTATTTGTTTATGACTTATATTAAGATATACACGTTATACTATTATCTAATACATATACAGGTAACTGAAACAGAAGTTGTAGAAAACAAGGTTAACCTTTTTCCTTGTGATATACCATTTTTATTTTCTTATATTTCAAATATTTAAAAGTGTTTCTTGGAACCCACTAAATCAGTTTTACAAATTGATCAAGACCTGCAGTTTGAAAAAAAAATATTGCACTCAATGATGAGCTTTAGTTATTTGTTTTTCTTTTACAAAGTGCTAGTTCAGTGTCTGGCACTCAATAGTTTGCTCAGTATATGTTAAATGACTGACTTGATGATTGGAAAGAGGAGTAAGTTGTGAAGTAGAAATTCACATCTTTGCTGTTGAAGTTCTTGGGTCTGATAAATATAGCAGAGGCAAAGCACTTTTTTTTTAATATTTATTTTTTAGTTGTAGTTGGACACAATACCTTTATTTATTTTTATGTGGTGTGGAGGATCAAACCCAGGACTTCTCGTGTGCTAGGCGAGTGCTCTACTGCTGAGCCACAACGCCAGCCCAAGGCAAAGCACTTTTGATACTTATGTGTCTGCCTGCCTGCCTGCCTGCCTGCCTGCCTGCCTTCTTTCCTCCCTTCCTTTCTCCCTCCCTCCTTCGGAAGCCTGTGTTACTTATCTCAAGCAAAGAAGAATGTATTACAAGGATTCCTTCCATCTTGCAACTTGAGAAAGGATTGAAACTGGCCTTCAAGGGCCCAAGCATATCATTCTGTATTTTTTTTTTTTTGTCTCTGTTTCTCTGTTCTTGGTTGCTCCCCACTCCCACCCAGGATGGTTTTCTCAAAGTATACACAACAATTTATTTTCAAAGCTTCTGATTTTATATTTCAGGTCCAGCTCTTAATATTGCGTGTGTCTTGCATGTGCTAGAATAAATTAGTCTTCTATTATGTACTGTGTGCAAAGTAGTCTGAATACATTCTAAAATCCAGTATTTCTGATGGCTTTGTTTTACCTTTTGGGGCATATAAATACACATTAAATGCATGGTTGTATATTACAATCACTGTTTGAAGAAGTGTTAAAATTAAGTCATCATACTTCCACAACACACAGTCCTAGGTTAGCCTGCAGGATGGTTACAAAGATGAATGTAATGTATTTTGAATAGCTTTGCCACTTGAAGGTTATGGCCCTGTTCTAGCAGAATATACCAAGTCATGCACAAATGACTGTGTTCATGATGTTAGGTCAAAACAATTTTCAGCTTTTCTGTACCTCAGTTTTATGTCTGTTTGTCTTTTTTGTTTACATGTTTACCTGTAGCTTTCTCATCTAGAATGCAGAGTTCAACACTTTGCCTTTGGTTCATATTTTGTATTCTACATGTGGGCTTCTGTCCTTTTTTTTTTCTTTCTAGTATCAGTGCTTGTAGTTTGACTCAAACTTTGGTCAGGGGTTTTTACTAGGCATGGCTTGGCATTCTGAGCCCTTCTTGAACCATGTTGCAGGGCCTAACCTTGAACCCTCATTAAGGAATGCTTATCTTGCTCATTGTGCAGCAGAGAAGTCCTAACATAGAACTATGTTTGGGGACAGAGTGCTGTCAGAACACTGGCAAGCGCCATTTCCTCGCTCCCTTGACCAGAAGTTATTCCCCTGTTGGTGCAAGGTCGGCCTAGTTGGTAGTTTCTGGACTCTTGGTTTCTTGACTCCAATAAAATGATATGTTGTGTATCACCTCTGGCCTATCATGACTGTTATATGTAAATTGGCACATACCCACTATAAAAGCTATTTTTGCTACACAATAAAGCAAACACTGTTCTCTGAAACCATCTCCAGAGGGGTTTCTCCGCACCCTCAAGCTCCCCACCCTCAAGCTCCCCACAAGTCGATGCTGGAAGGGCAGGCCCCTCAGCAGAACCAAACCAGGAAGACAAAACAATTAGATCAGAAAATGTGGTGGTGGTGGTGGTCGTCGTCCCTCCTCCTCCTCCTCCTCCTCCTCCTCCTCCTCCTCCTCCTCCTCCTCCTCCTCCTCCTCCTCTCCCCCTCCCCCTCCCCCTCGATAGAAGCAATAAAATCACACAGTTTTAATGCACCGTGATAAAGATCATAGTTGAAGTTTGAACAAGCACCATAGGAATGCCAGTGTCTGTGTAGTAGTAAGGCCTCCAGAAAAACTTTTGGAAAGAATCGGTAAATGAATGGCATGTCTGGTATTGTTAAAGAATAATCTTACTGAGGAGGAAACATTGAGTTGGTTTCTGAAGAATTTGTCATGTTTTGGTGGTAGGAGGCAATGGATTGGGCCTTTTGACTGTAAAAACAGCTTGTGTATAAAAAATAAGTTATGAATTGATGGAGAACATTTGAATGGGAATGTTGTATTGATTACATGGGAGAGTAGATGAAGGGATAGGATTTGGATTTCATTTTCTAAGATCTATATAGGGTTTCTAGTGGAAGACTAATGGGAAGAGATATGTTCTTTTAAAGGGTAGCTGTGGTCAGTGTTAGCCTGAAGTGGAAATAAATGGTCAGTATAGACATGAATTAATTAAGATATTATTTTAGCTGGGCACAGTGGTACATGATTATAATCCCAGTGACTTTGGAGGCTGAGGCTGAAGGATCACAAATTCAAAAGCCAGACACAGCAATTTAGTGAGGCCCTAAGCAACTAAGTGAGACCCTGCCTCAAAATAAAAAGGGCTGGGGATGTAACTCAATGGTAAAGCACCCCTGGGTAAAGTACCCCAATGTGGGAGGTGGGAGGGGTAAGCAAGCTATTTTAAAAGTCTAGAAGTCTAGGCAAGAGATAATGGTTCCATCTAAGGCTATAGCAGTAGAGTGAAAAATATCTTAAATTTGATCTCTTTTAGGGAGGTAGACTGTTCAGGAACATTTGCTCCAACATAGGGCCATATTGAACCAGGCCAGACTGGTTCAATTCAGTGTCCTAGGATGGGGGTTAATAAAGGTGAGCCTTGGGTCTACCTTCCATATTTGCCTGTGTCTTCCATGATTCTGATCCTTTGTTTACTTGGTTAATCATCTTTTAGGTCTGCATCCAGTTTTACAATCTTGGCAATTGTTCTTCAGACCTGATAACAAAAATTTGGTAGATCTTTTTGGCTTTTGGTTATTATTCAACCTCTCATGCCACTTATTTGTGGGTGGTTTGGATAGTAAAACAGTCTTTTTTTTTAACATTTAAAAATTTTTATTTAGATATAGATAGACACAATATCTTTATTTTGTTTATTTATTTATTTATTTTTTTTTTTTTAAAGAGAGAATTTTAATATTTAATTTTTTAGTTATCGGCAGACACAACATCTTTGTTTGTATGTGGTGCTGAGGATCGAACCTGGGCCGCACGCATGCCAGGCGAGCGTGCTACCGCTTGAGCCACATCCCCAGCCCTATTTTGTTTATTTTTATGTGGTGCTGAGGATCAAACCCAGTGCCTTACATGTGCGAGGCAAGTGCTCTGCTACTAAGCCACAACCCAAGCCCCTTAAACAGTCTTACAGGGAAGATGTCAGTCACAATAAATGGTGATTAATGCTTTAATGGAGCCATTTAATGGACAGAATACTGTGGAAGCTAGGAGGGAGGGCTGTCTAATGCCACTGTGCTCAGTTAGGTTGGGAGAGAAAATGCTTTAGTTTGGTGTGGGTGTATGCATAGGTATATCACATAGGAGAGAAGTTTGAGGTGCCTGTGGGATATTTAGGTGGAGCTGACCAGGAGAGGACTGGAATGATGCATCTGAATGAGTAGTTGGTCTCTGCTTTGGCTGCCCTGTAGGGAAACTAAATGCTAGCACAGAACCATGTCTTGGTCCTAATCATAGAGATTCCTATTCAGTTAATCTGATACAGGGAGCCAGCGTGACATTTTAAAAGGGACTGAATTGATGCAAATGTGCAGCCAGGATTGACAATCACTAATTTGGGAGAGAACTTTTCCTGGAGAAGGTGGAGCATTAGATATCTAGTGATAGTGGAAACCTTAGATGTAGATCAGTTGGGGAGCAGGTAAAACAAATAGAATATTATTGAACCAGATGCAAAAACATCAGTGAATGCCAGCATTGTGGTGAACAAGGAGCTGCTAGCAAAGGAGAGCCTGCAAACACATTTCCTAAGTCTTAATTGCACCTTATTAAAATTTAGGTTATTGATGTATGTTTTGCACAGTTTTTCCCTTTTATGAACCAGAGTGGATTGTGTATCAGGATATACCTTAAGTGCCTATTTCACATATATTTAGTAGATTGTCAGACTGATACAGCTGAGATTAATCTTTTAATCATTGTTGTAGAAAAATATGAACTTTAATTTTTATCAGTAGCTAATACCCTTATTTGCTTCCAAGTTTATTTAAAATTAGATTGCATGAAAGTAACAATCTTTAAGAATCTGTTTTATTTTCTGAATTCAAAGTCACCTGTCATTTTTGCCATAAATTCTTTGAGGCATGAAATAGCCTGCCAGTTGTCTATTGCTTTCAAAGTTAATGAATGGTTATCAATTTATTATGGGTAATAACCTAGCTGCAAATTGTAAAGAAGGTATTCTATCACTTCCTAGCATTTTTTGCCTCAAGGCAGTGTCTGCCTTTTCTATACTCTCTGCCTTTTCTACAGCATTTGGAGGCCCAGTGTCCCTAAAGCTTTTAATAGAGCACATTTCTTACTTGGAAACCTCTTAACATTTGGTAATAGCTCAGTGAAATATTAGCTGTTTCTATCTTGCTTTGTGTCATAGATAATGTGTAAGTAAAATTTCTTGACATAGGATTGTAAATAAAATCTCTTGATGTAAGGTGAACCAGTGTGGCATTTTAGTTCGATATATTTAATTCTTATTTCCAATTCATATTCCATTCAGTACATACAAGTGTGGCAGTTTAATGATTGGAAAAATGGGATTGTTTCAAGGAACCTTACTTTTAAAAGACATACTTCCCTACCCTGAATGAAGAGAATTCCTCTATAGCATGAGATCTTTTCTTTTAGACAGAGATTTGGACTTGGCTATATCTTTATGTAAAACAAGCAATAACTGTGGTCCATATTTTATTCAATTTTACATTTCAGGCACTGACTACAGTATTGTAAAGTAAATACTTGTTGAGTTAATGTGAATCATTACCTCATTTCTTTAGGTATAAATTTTCTGTATTTTAGAGTGGTTTATATTAGGGATAAGAGGTCATTGATTTAACCCCATTTATGGCTTTTATCATAGCAGTGTGAATAGGGGCAACTATGCAGCTAAATGTGCTTATTTTTAGTTGCAAACTCAATTTCAGTCCCAGTTCTTTCATTGTTTGAAAGCTGCCCTCTAGTCCCTGTTTGGTAGCACATGCCTATAATAGCCCAGTGACTTGGGAGGGTGGGGCAGGAGGACTGCAAGGTCAATGTCAGCCTCAGCAACTTGATGAGACCCTGTTCCAAAATTAAAAAAAAAAAAGAATAAAATAAAGAGGACTGGGGATATAGCTCAGTAGTAAAGTGCCCCTGGGTTCAACTTGCAGTTTAAAAAAAAGAAAAAAAGAGCACAATTTTTCATGTCTTTGGTTGTACACAAAGTGCAGTCACATCCTTGTGTCTTCGTACATGTACTTAGGGTATGAATTGTAATGCACTCTGTTGTTATATATAACAAATTAAAATAAATAAATTAATGAATAAGCATATTGCACATGAAAAAAATTCAGAAAATTGGATGAATAGATGCTAGAAATATTTTGAAGTCAAAGTATTTCTACAGTCTAAAGAAAGGATTAATATTTCAAATCAAAGTCCCCAAGTAAAAATTACCATTAGCATTTAGCAATAAAATTCATTGTAATTAAAAAAAAGAAAAAGAAAAAGCAGAGCTGCCCTCAAGAGTGAGCTTGCTTCCAGTCCTGGTCCTTATATAATAATTGAATATTTTTATCTGCTTCATTTTGGCTCATTCAGTAAGAGTCTAGCACAGTGGTTTGTGTATAGTAGTGGTTAAAGTAATTAGTGAATATGCTTTAATGAAGTAGGAGTATAAACATTATTGAGATTTGTTTGGGTCTGTAGTGTGTTGTTGGTCTCTCATCAGTTATTGCTATTGCTATTAATCATTTACCTGTGTACATTTTAAAAGCCTCCAAAAAACCTGTTCAGATGGATTACTTCATAGATTCTTATTCTAAAATACATATGGGAATTAGGAGAGAGAATGCTCTCATTAGCTTACCCCATTCATTTCTTTTCACATATTTGCTTTGTGCTTTCTTCACATGTTTACTTTGTCTCCTCAAGCATATATAATAAACATTTCTCTTGATGGAAACATTTCTACATTTTATTATAACTGCTGCAGAGTTATGCACATAGTAGGAACTCCATAAATAATTGTTGACTAGTTTTTTGGCTGACTGTTGAGTTAGGAGGCTGAGATGCTGAGAGCATTTTTCCTACATATCAGTGCACTGCAGTTTCTTAACAAATGTATGTTTGGTCATTAAATATTTCCTTGAAGGGCAGGGCATGCCTGTAATCCCAGTAGTACGGGAGGCTGAGGCAGGAGAATCACAAGTTCAAAGCCAGCCTCAGCAATTTAGTGAGGCCCTAAGCAACTCAGTGAGATCCCATGTCCAAATAAAATATAAAAAAGGGGCTGGGGATGTAGCTCAGTGATAAAGTGCCCCTGGGTTCAATAACTGGTATCCCCAGAAAATTTCTTTGAAGGAATCCTAGTTTTCCTGTTAATTTATTTCGTAGTTTAATGCTCCGTATTTAAGGGGGCATTTCTCTGTTTATTTATTCAGAACTTCTCTGTGCAGTGTGAACCATTTCCTAACATATGACTGATCTGCTCATCTTTGAAGCAGCTGCTCACATCTAGGCATTGTCTGCTCACCTGTAATCAGGGCGTTCCACTTGTTCTGTCACACCCCCTTTTGCCCCTGATTTGATGCAGTTGGTGCTGTTTAGTCATTGTGGGCTGTTGTGTGAGTACAGCTGGGGTTTATGAACAGTTGGTGGCAAAGCTGCTCTGTTGTCTTGATTCTCTTGGCCTGGTAACCCAGGGATTAAATTTGTTGAAGGTTGGTTTAAGAGATTGGGCATGAGTTTTAGTTGACGGAACTCATGTGTTTTTTCTTGTGAGCACCTACTTCATTCAGGCAGTGTGATCCTATTCAGGGTTGGTTTGCTTCCTGCTCTAGCAACTTAACTTAGGTGCCATAGGACATCTTTGACCAAGTCCACACTTTTTGAATACCTCCTTTTCTATAACTTTGGAGTTTTATGTTCACCAATTAAACCAGTAGAGTTGAATATTTCTTTTTAAGTAGGAACTATCAATTTATTTTCATTTCCAGTTATTTTACCTTTTTTTGTCACTAGTGAAAATAGCATTTTTAAAAATAAAATTTCTGTCTTCATGTAAAAATATGATTTTTTAAAACATGAGTTTGTAATCAGCCATTGTACTAAGTTGTCATTTCCAATAGTATTTTAGTTTTTTCCCCTTAGAGTTTTGTAGGCACAGTCTATCTGCATATATGGATTCTTTTGCCTCCTTTCTGATGGAGAGTTTCATATATCACAATGGTGGAAAGCATGGGAAAGTGGTTCTGGAACCACTACTGCTTGGATTTTAAGCCCTATCTCTGTCAACTTGCTAGCTGTGTGACTTTGGGCAAGTTACTTACATTCTTCCTGCCTCAATCTCCTCATCTGAAAGTGAGTATTGCCTCGTGAGATTGTTATAATATGACTATATGAATTAAACAGTTTAATATTTATAAAGTGTTTAGGACAGTGTCTGAGACATAGTAAGCACCATAAAAATGTTTCATAAATGAAAAACATATCTTTTCTCCTTGTATTGGCTAATAATTCTTGATCAATATTTAAAAATGATGGTGGGTTTTCTTTATACCACCCAGACTTCAAGAAGAATGTTTCTCTGTTTTCTTGTTTAAAATAGTGTTTCTCATAAAGCATGAGAAAGTTATGGAGTAATATCAAATTTTGTATTTTTCAGTGATGTTAACCAAATAGTTATCCTGTTTTGCTCAGAGTTAAAAATCTGGAGTTGTTTTAAAATTTTGCGTGTATGCCTATTTCATATCTACTGAGACGATCATATAACTTCTTAAATTATTATATGAGTTATTATTTAAAAGTGTGGATTTCTTAATATTGAACTATCTTTGCATCAGTGGATAAACTCTAGTTTATCCTTTGTTTAGTGCACTTTGGAGTTCTCTTTGGTATTACAGTTTCTGTATTAAAATTTTAGGTGCGATTTGTTGTGGTTTTGTTTGTTTGTTTTTGTGATAGTGGGGATTGAACCCAGGGTGTTTTGTATGCTAGGTAAATACTTTGCCACTGAATTGCATTTCCAGTCCAGATTTCTTTTCTTTTTTTTTTTTTTTAGTCTTTTAATTTTAATTAGTTAATCAATTAATTAATTTCTTGCAGTGCTGAGGATCCACTCCAGGGCTTTGCAAATGTTAGGCAAGTACTCTGTCACTGAACCACACCCAGCCCAAATTTCTGGTTTTCATTATTTTTTACTTCTTTGGGATTCTGGGTATTGAACACCTCCCATGTACTAGGCACACACTCTAACAATGAGCTATACCAGCATCCCTGCTGGTAATTTAAAATGTGCAAGTTTTGGTGTCAGTTTGATGCTGTAAATATTTGTCAGTTTTCCTTTTTTCTCTGTACTCTAGGAAGGTTTAAATTATATTATCTATTCTTTTAGAGTTTAAAAGAATGTAGGGCTGGGGATGTAGCTCAGTGGAAGAGTGTTGGCCTAGCATGTACAAGGTTATGGATTTGACCCCCAGCACTGCAGAAAAAAGAATTTAAAAGAATGTTGAATTAGGATGAGATCTGAGAAATTTAGTTCAGGTGCCTTAATTTTCTAGCGGAAGAATGAGTGATTTGCTTACAGCTGTTTAGTGGCCCACCCTGAGGGTAAGGGTTTGAGGTGTTGCTTTGGAGGTGAGGAAATAACATTTATTAAGCATTTACTTAGGTATTTTAAAAGCAGTATCATACCGATTGACTGATTGATACTAGGGATTGAGGCCCAGGGTGCTCTACAACCGAGCTTTTTAGCCCTTTTTATTTTTTATATTGAGAAAGGATCTTGCTAAGTTGGTGAGGCTGCCCTTGAACTTTCAATCCTCCTGCCTCAGCCTCTTGAGCTGCTGGGATCACAGTCATGGGCCACTGCATCTGGCTAGTTTTATACTTTTGATGTACTCTTTAAGTGTGGGTTCTGCTTATTTGATATCCAAACTCAGGATTTTGTTGATTTTTTAAAAGAGTTTTATTTTTTTAAAAATAGATTTTATTTTTTAGAGTGGTTTAAGGTACATAGCAAGATTGAGAGGAAGACAGAGTTCTCACATACCCCCACTCCCATATACCTAGTCTCCCTGTCTATCTTCATCCCACATGGAAGTGGTATATTTGTTACAATTTATAAACCCACACTGACACATCATTGTCATTCAAAGTCCATACTTCACATTAGAATTCACTCTTAATGTTGTATGTTCTGTAGGTTTTGACAGGTGTATAATTACATGTGTGGTAGTTTCGTTGCCTAAAAACCCCTGTGCTCTGCTTGTTCATCCTTCCCTCTCCCTAAATTCTGGCAACATTTCATCTTTTTTACTGTCTCCATAGTTTTGCCTTTCCCTGAATGTCATATATTTGAAATCATACAGTATATATATATATATATATATATATATATATATATATATATATATATATATATATATAAAAACTAATTCTTTCACTGAAAAGCATGTATCGAAAGTTGTTCTATGACTTTTCATGGTTTAATAGCTCATTTCTTTTTAGCTCTGAGTAATATTCCATTGTCTGGGTAAAATTCTATTCCTTTCGAGTGGCTCAATATTTTCCCTGGATCTTGTCAGTGAGCAAATACTTATTGAAATCCAGCAAAGTGTTTTGCAACTCTTCTTGGCTCTAGTTCTGCAGTGATCAAAACAGACAAGAACTGTATCTGTCTTTATGGAACCTGGATGGTTTCCAGAACCCAACAAGTATCTGCTGAAGGTTTGTGCTTGAATTCTGTTTGCTCTTGGCCCATCAACCCATTTGGAGATTCTTTTGTCTTTTTTGGGGACTTCCAAGTGTAGTAATATGCCTTTATTTCCACTAGGTGGTGGTAGGGTCATGTATACTGTAGAGTTTGCAGAGTAATTGAGTCACTAATTGTTTGCTTATAAACAGTTCTCTTTGTAAGTTAAATTTAATATGTTTATATTAATCCACTGGAATGTAATCATTAATTAAAATGGGAACTTTAAAACAGGTCTTTCAGAATAAATCCCAATATGAATAATATCTGAAATTCTTAAGTTTGTCTTCTTTGTTTTAACAATGAAGCATTTACTGATATATAGCTACAAGCTGGGCATTGTCCTAGTGTTGAAGATTCAAAGTTGAATGTGATTTCCTATTTGTCACAATTTAATGAGGAAGAAAAATATGAAAAAAGATCCATTACATACAACGAAATGCATGCATTCTAACATTTAGTTTCGATAAGATGCACACACCTGTGAAACCCAAGTCCCTATTAAGTTATAGATCTTGACCATCTTAGGGAGGCCACATGCAGACTGCATAATCAGAAGTCAGTTGAATGCTGGAGTTGTGGCTCAGTGGCAGAGCACTTGCCTAGCATGTGTTAGGCACTGGGTTTGATCCTTAGTACTGCATAAAAACAAAAACAAAATAAATGTATGCTATCCATCCACAACTACAAAAAATTATTATTTTAGCTATGCTTGGGCTTGAACCCAGGGCCTTGGGCATACTGTAAGTGCTTTACCATTGAGCTACATCACTGGCCCTGAAACAGTTGGAGTAAGTAAAAATCCTTTAGTGCATAGTGGTACTTAAAAAGGGTGGTAGAATTGGGGGAGAAGAGAGAAAAACAAGAAGGAAATTTCTATAGTGGAATGCTTTCTAGTAAGTACAGATGGATAGTAGAAAAACCATCATTTTGTAATCCTCAGTGTAATAGTAGATTCAAGCCATGGTCATGAGTTGATGCACAACAGTGGGTGAAAAGTTGTTGGAGAACAGAGCAGGGTTTATGCATAGTGCCAGAATTGCAGGGGAAACATTACCTTTACAATGGAGTCATCTGGTGACTACCACTTAACTGATCCTGACTTTGTGTCCCTGTTGTGATGCAGTATAAAGTATATATCAACTGTGAAGTATTCTTGGGAAAATGTTTTTTAATCTAATCACACCTGAACTGTACTGAAGTTTCATGAACCAAGGTAGATGGCCACACAGGAAACTAAATTCAAAATACAAGACCATTTAACCAGACAGTTTTCTAGGAATTTAAAAAGCATCATTGTACAAAATCCAAAGATGTGTGTTTGCATACTCCTGTTCTTTAGACAAAAGAAAGCTAAAAAAGCATAATTACCATTTGTGATGTGTAAACTTAGATTGGATCCATATTGAATTGGGAAATTATAACAAATACCTTTTTCATCATTTGGAGAAATTTGAGTATAAACAGCATACTAGATAGTGTTATGTTTTGTGGTAATATAAGAGATTATAGTATTCCTAGACTCACATGCTGAAGTTTTTTGGGGTAAGATTTCTGTATCTTTCAAGTGGGTGTGCAAAGGACATACATATATATGGAGAGATGAAGCAGATGTGTCAAATCATTAATAACTGTTCAATCTGGGGGGGAGGGTATGTTGCTAATTATTGTATTTTCCTTCCCCCTTAACTTTTCTATTTGATAAAGTGGAAGAAAAACAATCCTCTTAAGAGGTTGGAAGTAAAACATCAGAGCTCAATAATCCAAGTGATTATTACATGGCAATTAATTCCCCAGAGGACAGGAGGCTACCCTGTACTGGGAAAGGATGTTGAATGAAGAATTGACTAAGCATGGAGCTGACCTGTCCACTATGATTTATGATATGTGTGTGTCCTGCTAGCTCTCCTCATGTGGGTACTTCTGTAGACTATAAGGTTGAAAAAGAAATATTGGAAAGACAATCATCCCTTGTATTGAGATAATCAATCTTAAAGACAGGTGAAACAACTTCAGGTATGTAGCCTGTGGGCCTGTCTGTCTCTTGTTTCTGTCTTCCCTCCCATATTTGAGAGAGGAACTTGGAGGTGTTGATTTTGTTTTCAAATATCAAATATTTTAAAATATTTTCACCTTGGAATTTTCTTCTTAATTTCATAGCTGAAATTAATTTTTTGGCCAGGTACAGTTGTGCACGCCTGTAAGACCAGCGACTTGGAGGTTGAGACAGGAGGATAGAGAGTTCACAGCCAGCTTCAGCAACCATGAGGCACTAAGCAACTCAGTGAGACCTGTCTCTAAATAAAATGCAAAAATAGGGCTGGGATGTGACTCAGTGTTCGAGTGTCCCTGAGTTCAATCCCTGGTACCATAAAAAAAATTAATTTTTTGTCTTGAAGAAATTTTTTACATTAAAAGTATTGATTTTATAAGTATTCTTTCTCATACTGTATTTTGTTACTTGATATTAAGAGAGTTAATGGGGCTAACATAGTGTAGTGATACCATTTAACTCACTTATTCACCTACCCCATTTCTCCTTAAAAGGTAAAACATCACAGATTGCTCTACAATTAAACTGAGTTTCCAAAGGAAACATAGTGATAAAGCATTTAACATTTTAATTAACTTCATTTGTAGGACTTGGTATTGCTTCTTGAAAGCTATATAGCTTAGAATATAAAACTTGCTCTAAATTATGGTGTGATAAAATTAGATAGGATGCCATTTCTAAATTACTGTGTTATTGCAGTAATAGAAAATTTCTTTTAAGGGAAAGAAAGGTGTATGTGGGTGAGATCTCATGAAAATCTAAGAGTGACCAGTAGAGGAAAAGGATCAGGGGAGGGAAAAGGAAAATACTGGGGAATATGTTGTTATATTCTGTACATGTATGAATACGTAACAACAAATCCCACTATTATGTACAATTTTAACATACCAGTAAAAAATATGGAGGAAAAAAAGAAATAAGCCAGACTCAGAAAGTCAAGGGTGTTTTCTCTCATGTGTGGAAGCTAGAGAGACAAATGGGTGAGGAGGGAATCTCATGACAATAGAAGGGATACCAGTAGAGGACAGGGATTAGGGCGAGGATGGAGAGGGGAAGGAGGACTATGGGGGAATGAATTAGACCAAATTATGCTATGAATATATCCCAGTGAAGTTTACTATTATGTATAATTGTAATTCACCAATAAAAATATTTTTAAAAAAATGCCCTTGGGGTGGGGACTGGAAAATTCCTTTTAAGAGTGCAGTGTCAGGGACTGGGGTTGTGGCTCAGGGGTAGAGTGTTCACCTACTACATGTGAGGCCCTGGGTTCGATCCTCAGCACCACATAAAAATAAATAAATAAACAAAATAAAGGTATTATGTCGAACTAGAACTAAAAAATAAATATTTTTTAAAAAGTGCGGTGTCATCAGATGCCTCAATTTACAGACACTCATAAAATTAATCTCATATGGTAGCAATCTAAATCATAAGATATTTTAATTGAAATTTTAGGAATGAAACCTTTTATAGAGACTTGTTGTTTATTTTGAATGGCTTTACAAAAATAGCACCTATAACATCTCTAATATGAAGGTCCCCTGACTGAAGGCTAGTGCTTTTTTTCTATCTGATCATCAAATTTTGTGGATAATACTGCATTTTTATTTCTAACATTATAGTAAATTGTTATAACTTTTCTTGCTAAACTACTATTTCTAAATTTGTCTTACATTTCTTATGAATGTAACATTGTGATACCTTGATTCTGTGTTTACCAGCTGTTTACTGAATGTAGTGATATATTGTTTCATAGTTTAGCTATAATTTTGGGTTCTGCTCTCAAAAAAGCAATGGGAGACTACAGTATCCTTTTCAGTATCTCAATATTTGGTCTTTAGTTTTAGAAGCAATTGATATTTGTGCATCCTTGGTCTTCTAACTTACCTGAGTAAATGGGAGGGTAGATATTAAAACAACGACAACAACAACAGCCTGTTCAAGTAAAGTTTTATGAAATGGAATTAATTGCGTTTGATTGTGCATGAGCCTGATCTGTGTTAACAGGTATAAAGTAATTCCTTACTTTGTGTGAGTCATTAATTCCTTCATTGCTATTTTTTAATTTTTATTTTTTGGATGTCCCCTCAAAAATAGAGCTCTAGCTCCATTTGAGAAGTGAGAATGTTTGTGGGATTAAGTTTAAGTTGTTCAGGCAAATTAAGTTTTTTATCTGTACTAAACTCTGATAAATGGATCCTTAGTTGCACAAATTAAAATCTGAATCTCTTGGTTTGCAAAAGATTATGTTGTAGGGGTTTTCTAACTCAGCCCACTTGGGTTTATTTTATTTTTTGTTACTGTGATGCATGTTATTAGACTCTGGGCAATTTAAACACAATTAGAAAATCAGCTAAAGATTTGAGAATGGCTTAAAAATACCAGAAAAATACCAGAATTTTGTTGTGCTGTTTATTCCTTGAGTCAGTATTAAGATGGGGAAATTCAGATGTTCTGCCCTAAACTCGTGATTGTAGTTACATTCACGGAAGGCAAGTTTTAGGAATGTGGGACAGGCTTATAACTGAAAATAACATATCTCCATTTTTAATCTAAGTGGCTGGGTGCCCCTAACAAACCTTTCCTTCGTCATAACCTAAACAGGTAAAAATGAGCAATGGTTTACCTTGATATTGTGTACTGTCTCACTGTTAGCATTCATTGAATGTTTACTACATGTTAGGTTTTGTGCTGAAGTACTGGCCATTGTCATTACCATCACCACCACCACCACCACCACCACCACCACGACCGTCATTCTGAGAGGAGCCTTAAGGAGATAACGAAATTCGTCCAAGATCACATGAATAGTAAATGACAGAACTGGAATCCAGACCCATATATAATGATTCCAGAGTCCACGTTCTGCACTTTTATGTTGAATTTAGATATCCTAAACTTTATCTACATGAACCTATATCTTGATTCTGTTTCTGTGCTTACAGAATTATGATTGACAGCCTTTGCATTTTATGTGCCTGGCTTTCAATTTTGAGTTCAGCTCTCTGGGGTCTGTTCCTTGGAGTAATCATTTTCATACTGGGGTAAATATATGCTTAGGGGCTCATGGAGATTTTCCAAGGGTTTTGCATGCCAGAATAGTTTCAGTAGAATTTAAATGCTTGATGTTCATGTTTACTCTATCCTACTATAGTTGTGAGAGCACTTGTGGCAGGTCAAGTCTCTTTTCCTACCTCTGTGTTAACAAATTGCTTTTCTTCCAGGTGACAAAGATTGTCAGTCATGCTTTTCACCCAGCATGATTCTTGAAATTGTTGATTGCCTCAGGGAATAAAAACATGCAGTTTATCCAATAAAGGGACCATTAAGAATTCTTAGCTTCTGGGTGAGAATTTGAAAATAGTCAAGTGAATAAAACTTTGGTCAGAATCGGCTGTTTCTTCCAGGTAACAAACACAGGGCAGGACTCCAGGCTTTATTTCTCTCTTTTAGAATCAACTTGATTTTGTATCTTTGGTGAGCATTTACAAGGAAGGCAGATTAGCACATTTCTTTGAATAAAAAATGAAGTTTTTGACATAAAGTTTGTTTGATTTTTATTTATTGATTTGACAATGAGAAAAGGCTTAGCAATTAGATTGTTTGGTGGATATATTCCATCAAGTAGATGAGTGAAATCTGTAGTTCTCAAGAGTTGTAGTAATAACAAGTATAAATTACACTACACTATACTGGCAGTTATATTCTCTGCCTTATTAAGTTTATGACAAGGATTTAAGATGTCAACCAAAAAGTGCCAGAGGAGTACACCAATTTTCAAAACCTTTTTAGGAGATGCACAAGCAAAATTGGAAGATGGTGTTAGGTCATTGTGCCCATCTTACCTGTCCCATATAAGCCTGATGCTCCCTTGTCCAAGATTAGATAGGGCTAGAACCCCTAATGGTCTGGTTTAGACTTATTTCTTCCAGGTGTTTAAAAATTAAACTGTTATCTACTTGCAACAGCTTAATTACATTAATCTCAGTGGCCTGGTCACTTTGCTTACAGACTGCCTCTTAATGTTATGTGTGTACTGACTCTATGGACACTTTGTCTTTTGAACAGTTACATTCTACAGCCTCCTTAGTAGATTGAGATTTAATTTATATAAATTTCTGACTGTGTATTGAGTTCTTGAGAAGTTGGTAATTGTTATAATTTACTTGTAGGAAATGGAGAAATGTCCAATTTGAGGATAAAACTCTACGGCATTAAAAATAATTTAACATTTATTATGATCTAATTATTGGTGAAACCTGAGTCATTGATTGGCAAGAGAAAATTGAGAAAAATTCTTATGCCAAAAAATGCGTAGGTGAACCAAAATGTTACCTAATGTAAGAAGTAGAGGGTAAAAGCCCAGAATAACCACAAGGAATATGCAAAACCTTAAGTAGACAGAACTGCCTCATTTTTTTTTTTTTTTACATTTAAATAAGAAAAATATAAAACAGTGGAGCTTCAAGCCTGAAGCTGGTACCTGGAACAGCTTGTGTGGGAAGTTGGTAGGCAAAAATCCAGAAAGATAGAGAAGACAGAACAGGTCAGGAGGACACAGTTGCCAGGTGCCAGAGTGGAAAAACTAACCATCTTTCCCAAAGCATTGGATTCCTACCTGAGTTTATCTCCCAGGATCATCCATCCATTCCTTTTTGCTCTCCTTCATCCCACAGAAGTCTTCAGGAAGTAGTACTAATTATGTCTTAATGGTTCTGCTTCACCAGTGAGTTATACTGTTTGTTTATTCTGAAGCTTTAAACCTCTGGCCTAGTAGATATCCCATTAAAAAAAAAAAAATTTTTTTTTTGTCCCCTCTCACTTAAACCTTAACTGGTCTTCAATTCTACATCAAGACATTTATTTATCTTAATATTATTTCTTTTTCTCATTTTCTGTGTGATTGCATTTACTTTTCTGATTCCTTGTCACTAAAACTCTTTCAGTGGCCTTTTAATGAAAATTTTTTCTTAAAGATCCATTATTTTTGTGCCTTGTTCAATATAGCTAATGGATTATTACATATTTCCTTCTTTGCCTGAAAAAAGGTACTTCACCTGTTTCAATTTACTTCTCCACTAGCTCTCAAAGCCCTCTCATATTATAGCATGTATGTGATGTTGCCATGGTGGGGTATAAATTGAGCTTCTCAAACAAGTCACACAAGCCTTGAAGGAATGACTGCATAGTCTGTGTTTCTCCATTGTGTTCAGTAGTGCGTCATACATGGCAAGCATGTTATGATTGTTGACTGAATGAACAGATATCTACCCATCAAAGAGGGCCAGGTGCAGTGGCACACACTTGTAATCCTAGTGGCTTGGGAGACTGAAGCAAGAGGATCGCAAGTTCAAAGCCAGCTTCAGCAAATTAACAAGGAACTAAGCAACAGTGAGACCCTGTCTCAAAATAAAAAGGGCTGGAGATGTGGCTCAGTGGTTAACCACCTCTCAGTTCAATTCTCGTGCAAAAGTAAAAAAAAAAAAAAAAAAGAAGTGGGAGGGAAAAAAGACTAATAATATTAGCCAGCGTTTATAGCATGCTTATTATATGTTTACTTCTCGAGTTTTATCTCATAGATTAAAGAGAAGTAAGAGTTGCTTGGAATTTTAGCTTTCATTAATTCTTAGGTGGAAATACAAAGTAAGTTTTATTTTGTTGATGTTGAGATAGGGTCTGACCATGTTGCCCAAGCTGGTCTTGAACTCATGGGCTCAAAGATTCTCTTGCTTTAGCCTCCAGAGTAGCTGGGTCTACAGGTACCTGCAACTGTACCCAGCCAAAGTAAGGTTCATAGTGTTCAATTTGACTCACTGTGGGAGGCTTTATAGCATAGTAGTTAAGACGGTGCGCTCTAGCGCCAGGCTATGTACATTTAAATTGTGGCTGTGACTCAAATAAACTGTGCAAGTTATTATAGACCCTAATTTGCTCATCTGCAAACACTTTTACCTTAACACAGTTAAATGTTTTCAGTGTCAAACTTCTAGCTGTCTCCTTTGCTTGTTCAGATGAGACCATTTTAGGGGGCATTGATTTTCTACAAAAGTTCTCTTTTTAAAACTTTAAAAAATTTCCATAAGATTTAAAAGTCACTCAGATCCTAAAATGTCAGTGTTGTTAATTTAGGGAAAACCAGTGACCATGCTTTATCTTTGTTTTAGTACCTTTGTTGAATAGCTACTAGAATGCTTTCTGATTTCTAGAAGATTTGAAAGTTCCAGTGATATCAGAAAAGGAATGATCTGACCTCTTCTTAAACAGATAATTTGTAATACGTAATTTCAGTTTATGAGTTTTAAATTAGACTCTGTTTGCTCATAAGATTAATGAACAGGTTTGCCCCTTTCCTCTCAGAGTTCTTTTTTTTTTCCCCACTTTTTTTTTAATTGGCGTATTATAGTTGTACATATTGATGGGATTTGTTGTTACATATTTATATGTATACACAATATAATAATATGATCTGGCCAACATCATGCTCTCTCAGGGTTCTGTGGAGCCATTCTTATCACATGTTGTGCAACATTTTTATAAACCAGATAGGTGAAGTAACCTTGAGTACTTAAATTTATATCAGTGAAGACAAAGAATGACTTTAGAATTAATTGTACATGATTACTCTTGAGATCTTGGACTCCTCCCAGTGGCTCTTTGAAAGTCTAGGGAAAAGAAGCAGAATGTGCTTATTAATGGCTTGCCAAGTAGACAGAAAACAGTGATTGAGAGTTACCCATAATTTCATTTTGCACAGTGTGACCAGATTGGAGGACCATGCTTCTCTTTACTAACAGGTGTGTGTGTGATTCCATAATTGCTGCTTGGCCTTAAACCAAACAGCAATCCTGTAGGTCTTTTAGCATGTGGCATTGAGACTATTGTTCTATTCATGAAGGAATTTCTTCTTTCCTCAGGAAAATATAAAGAAAGGGGTATGTATACATGCATGTTCAGAAAGATGGCTACAGATGAGAATGCTCCAGTCCTACAATTACAGAAGGGATTTTATGAACTTTTTTTTTTTTTTTTTTTGCTGCTGGAATTTGAACCCAGGGCCTTAGTGCATGCCAGGCAAGCACTCTACCAACTGAGCTATATCCCCAGCCCAGGATTTCTTGAACTTTTAACTTTCTCTGAAAGCTCACGATGTTGCTGCAGGTTGATTGAATTACTCCTTGTGCTTCTGTGTAGTAGTTGAACTTGAGGTTTTCCTTTTTAGTCACATCAAAGTCAAGCTTTTCATCTTCACTCTAAATATGTTTGTATACTTATTTCAATTTAGTTTTTGTACCTTTATTTTTTTCGTAGATATATTCTTACAATGTTTACTTATAGATTAGTACTTATAGCTAATTTGCTAGCTTTTGACCAGAAAAAGTCTATAAATTTGACTTCATCATTTAAAAATTCATAATTATTTGCCCTGTGACCCTAAATAAATATCATTAAATATTGACATGTACTTTGATTATCACTATAGTGGGCATTATAATATCTTGCAATTTTTTTGTGAGTATGAAATAATTTATGCAAAGTGCCAGTATAGTACTTGGCAAATGCTAAGTACCTAATTTTTGGTAGCTATTTTCACTAGTGTTAATTTCTTTTTTAAAAATATTTTTTAGTTGTTGACAGATCTTTATTTTATTTATTTTTATGTGGCGCTGAGAATTGAACGCAGTGCCTTACACATGCCGGGCAAGTGTGTTTCCACTAAGCCCCATCCCCAGCCTCTAGTATTATTTTTTTAAAAAATATTTTTTAGGTGGAAATGAACACAATATCATTATTTTATTTAATTATATTTTATGTGGTGCTGAGGATCGAACTCAGCACCTCACACATGCCAGGCAAGTGCTATACCATTGAGCCACAAACCTAGCCCCACTAGAGTAATTTTTAATGATATTTAGTGACATGGGGCAAAAAAATCATATTGAGCAGGAAAAAGTAAACTACAAATCAGTGTTCCAGGTCTTGAAAATAAAATTGTACATATATATTTTATTTGTATTAATTCAATAATGATTGTCTTTCCAGGTGAAAGGGTAATTTTCTTTTGTTTTTATCATTATTTAGCAAAAATATAAACATAACTATTTAAGTGAAGCTTTATTTAATTTTTTTTCTTTAAAGAATGCTGTTGAAACTATCATAATTGTCTGCAGTAATAATGCTTAACTTTTTTTTTATTCAATGGTAAGTTTAGGTTATCACCATTTGGGATAAGATTGGTTTGATTTATAGGATCTGTGGGTGATGTTTGGTCTTGGGGGCAGTTATGATATTTGTGAGAAACATTCAGAATTATAAGATGGCTTATCACTGTAGACTTCACCCAAAAATCTGAATTAAAAAAAAATTTCTGAACTAAGTTGCTGTGTTTGGATATGGTTTGCCCAAAGATTCATATATTGAAAACTTGGTCCTCAGTATGATGTAGAGGTAATGGGATCTTTAAGAGGTGGAGCTTAGGGGTATAGGTCATTGGAGCACTGCCCTCAGAAGGGATTAAGGCAGTTCTCTTGGGATATCTTGGTTAGTTCTTTCAAGAAGGTTGTTTATAAAAGGAGCAAACCTGGCCCCTCCCTCTCAGAAATGGAGTTGCTGAATCATATGATAATTGTTTTTTTTTTAATATTTCGAGAAAACACCATACTGTTTTTCAAAATAGCTACATCATTTTATATTCCCACCAACAGTGATTCTAATTTTCCCACATCCGCATTAGCACGGTTTATTTCTATTTTGTGCAACTCTGGTTGCATTTATGTGTAACAGTCAAGTTTGTATGTATGTATACTATTTTAAGATTTTTGTTGGATGCTCTGAATTCCCTTTCCCAGTGTTTCTAAAACTTGCTAGATAATAAGAATTACCTAGAGTAGTGCCTACAAACTCAGTGAATTAAAATACCTGGGGTAGACACCTAGGAATCTGTATGTTTGACAAGCATCCCTTATTTTTATAACCAGGCAAATTTGTCACGTCTATTAGATCTCTGTTGTTTTCCACAATTATTGGTCAGATAGGTTTTTATAAACCATCCAACCATCTTGGAGATTCACAATAAACATTCATTTATTCAAGGATGTGTAAGACCTCCCCGACCCTGAAAAGCCATTTTGTTTCATTCAGCATTTTGCAACTTAACCATGAACACTTCTTTTTTTTTTTTTTTTGTGGCATATCATTTAACTTCTTATACTATATACCATTAATCTGCAAAACAAAAGTTTGGTAATTACTGACTTAGACATATGTTTCTCAACTCTCATTTATGAAAATTTTAGCAATGAAAGGCCTTGCTAGAAGTGGTCATATATAAACTTACTCATCATATTCAGGCCTTAACTATCAATCAATTCTCTGTGCTAATGAGGTCTTTTTTCCTATATCCACACCACAGTCTTGTCAGCTTATAATTAGTGAGAGTGGTTCATTTTTGTGTGTGTATGGTTTCTCTAGGTTGTTTAAATTATTTTAGTCTTAAATTTGTAGACATCAATTGTAGCCTTTTGGTAATAAAACACAAAGATTATTTACAAATATAAGGCAGAAATACTTAAAGATCTTTACATTTTGTGATTGTGGTAATGACAGTGAGTCAGATGTTCTGTAACTACAAAAAAGGAATCCCAGCCTGATATTTGCAAAGCAGAAAAATTGTAGATGCTATCTAGAGCTACACTGTCTAGCATAGTAGCCACGAGCCACAAGTGGCTATTTAAATCTAAATTAATCTAATCTAAATATAAAGCTAATAGAAAAAGTTCTAAAATTCATTTTGAAGAATAAAAGACCTAGAATAGCAAAACAATTCTAAGCTAAAATAGCAATGCTGGAGGCATCATAGTACTCACTTCAAATTTTACTACAGAGCTGTTGTATTCATGATACTGTCATACCATAGTGCTGGCCAGATACGTAGACCAGTGATACAGAATAGAAGACACCGAGACAAATCTACACATTTACAGTCATTTGACCCTTGATGAAGATGCCAAAAACATACATTAGAAAAAAGACAGCCTTTTAAACAAACAGTGCTGGGCAAACCAGTTATCTATATATAGAAGAATAAGACTAGATCCTTCTCTGTCACCCTGCACAAAGATCAATTTACAATAGATTAAACCTAGGAAATGGATCAGAAACTATGTAGCTTTTAGAAGAAAACATAGGGTTACATACAGGAACAGGCAACTACTTTCTCAGTAGGACCCCTTGAAGCTCAGGAAATAATGCCAAGAGTTAATTAATGGGATGACATCAAATTAAAAAGCTTCTGCACAGCAAAGGAAACAATTAAGAATATGAAGGGAGAACTCTACAGAATGAGAGAAAATCTTATGCCAGCTACTCACACGACAGAAGATTTTTATCTAAAATACATAAAGAACTCGAAAAACTTAACACCAAAAAAACAAATAACCCAGCTAACAAATGGGCAAATGAATCAAACTGACACTTCTCAAAATAAGCAATATAAATGGCCAACAAATATATGAAAAAATGTTCAACATCATTAGCAATTAAGGAAATGCAAGTCAAAACTACACTGAGATTTCATACCAGCAGAATGGCATCCATCAAAAATACAAATAATAATAAGTGCTGGAGATGATATAGAGAAAAAGGAACACTTTTACACTGTTGGTGGGATTATAAATTAGTACTACCACTATGAAAATCAATGTGGAAGTTCCTTAAAAGACTAGGTATGAAACCACCATATGACCAAGCTATACCACTTCTTAGTATTTTTCCTAAAGAATTAAAGTCACTCATACTACAGTGGTACATGCATACTCATGTTTACAGCAGCACAATTCACAATAACCCAATTATGGAACCAACCTAGATGTCCATCAACAGATGAATGGATGAAGAATATGTGGCACATATATACACTCAATGAAGTTTTATTCAGTCATGAAGAAAAATGAAATTATGTCATTTGCAGGAAAATGGATGGAACTTGGGACCATATGTTAAGCCAAATAAGCAGTCTGAAGGTCAAGGGTCATATGTTTTTCTCTCATATATGGATGCTACAGAGGATAAAAGAAAAGAAAAAGAGAGGAAAGGGACCAAGGAGTGGGAGGTAGGGAAAGTATCGGGAAATGATATTGGCCAAGTTTTATTGTTATATTGTATGCATATATGAATACATAAGAAACAACAAATCCCATCATTATGAACAACTATAATTCACAAATAAAAACACGTGGAAGAAATTCTGAGTAATAGAAAGTCAGGGGTCATGTTTTTTTTTTAGAGAGGAAAAAAGAAAAGAAAGGTGGGAGATCTCATGAACACAGAAGGGAGAACAATTGAGGAAAGGAACTGGGGGGAGAAAGCAGGAGAAGAAAACAGGAAATACTGGGGAATGCTGTTGGCCAAATTATATTGTTATATTGTGTCCATGTATGAATATGTAACAATAAATCCCACCATTATGTACAATTATAATGCACCAATAAAAATATGGAAAAAAGAAAAAAATAAATGTAAAGTTCATTACTTTAATTGAACCATCTATATTTCATATGTAAAATAGCCACATATGGCAGGTGGCTTCTGTATTGAACTGTGTAGATAACAGAACATTTTGGTCCTTGCAGAAAGTTCTGTTGTATAGTGCCAGTCTAGAGGATCTAAATCACTGTTCAGGTTTGTTGTGTGGCCTGGGTCAGGTAAGTATGCCCAAATGGCTATGTGTCTGTTTTGGAAATGATTTGCTGAATAAAATCATGAAGCCAGAAAAAAAGTAAAAAAAAAAAAAAAATTGGATTAGAAAATAAACCCAACCATGCCCTTCAGTAGAGGAATGGAGAGGGAAACTTTGTATATATACACAATGGAAAATTACTCAGCATTAAAAGAGAATAAAATCATGGCACTTGCAGATAAATGGATGGAGTTGGAGAATATAATGCTAAGTGAAGTAAGCCAATCCCAAAAAACCAAAGGCCGAATGTTTTCTTTGATATGAGGATGCTGACTCATAATGGCGATGGAGAGGGAGCATGGGAGGAATGGAGGAACTTTAGATAGGGCAAAGGGGAGGGAGGGAAATGGAGGGGGCAAGCGGGTAAGGAATGATGGTGGAATGAGTTAGACATCATTACCCTAAATGCATGTACGAAGACACGAATGGTGTGAAAATACTTTGTGTATAATCAGTGACTTGAAAAATTGTGCCCTGTGTGTGTAATATGAAATGAATTACATTCTGCCATCTGGTATAACAAATTAGAATAAAGAAATAATAAAAAAAGAAGGAAAATAAACCTAACCAGACGCCAAAACAGATACAGCAGCAATGGTATACTCTTCAAAAAACTCTAGCAGTCACGTAAGAGTTTTGTTTATAAACTTATTAATCTTTCTAAAAGCTTTTTATTGAACTAGAATGTATATACAGAAAATGGCATCTTTCAGATGTTCCAGCTCAATGGATTTTTATAAACTGAACAACATAGCATCACCAGCACCCCATATGCCTCTTTCCTTATGTATTCAAAATATTATAAAGCTTGCTTATTTATTAATGGTTCATTTTCTTTTTTTAATGTATTTTTTAGTTATAGGTGGACACAATATCTTCATTTTATTTTATGTGGTGCTGAGGATGGAACCCAGTGCCTCATGCATGTTAGGCAAGTGCTCTACCTCTGAGCCACAACCTGAGATCCAATTAATGGTGAATTTTCACTTCTAAATATTAAATGAATTTGAGATACTGAAGCCAGATTTAAAGATAGGTAGTTAGTGTAGTTAGGTAAATCGGGTCTAACATTGTGTAAGATAAATAAAATGGAGGCCATTATTGAGAATGGAGTCCAGGAAACCAGAGCAACACTTGGGGAAATTGAAATGTTTAATGTCCCCAAGGCCTAGAACCCATCCTAAGGAACTGAAGCAGCTCCCTGCAAACAAGGAAGTTCTAATCAAAAACAGCCCCAGGCCCTTTCTGCCCAAATTACTCTTCCAGCCTACCTATCTCCCATCTTTTGAGATTTCCCACCTGCATTCTATCAAGATATGGGGAACAAAGGACAGGAGTGTGGGAAAGCTAAAAGAAGACCTCCCCATTCCACAGATTCTGCCTTTTGGGTCCCCTTCTTCCTCCTGGGAGAAGTCTTTCTGCTGTCCTTTAATAAAGCCCTTTACTTTCCACTCTATACTTGCCTCGTGTGCTTCTCTGGTGTTATACTTCAACATTAGGGGAAGCAAGGACTCATCAGCGGTAACAATACTACCACAAAAACATTTCCTTTGTTATGTATGAAATTAAAATTGAATTTTGTAAAAGCTTCTCCCAGTCCTCTATAGTAAATACTATCTTCAATTTGTGAAATAAAATATAAAAATAGTATTTTAATTTGAAGCACACATAATAGAATAATTATGTAATATAGCCTTTTATTTTTTTGAATTATTATAAGATGTGAATATAATAAGCAATGGAAACATTATCTGTAAATACTTGATAAATACTTCCTTGAAAAAAAAATTTTTTAGGTACTGGGGATCAAACCCAGAGCCTCCTGCATGCTAGGTAATTTTCTACCACTGAGCTATAATCCCAGCCAGCACTTTATTGAATATTTAATATCTGCTGTCCAATGGAAGAAGCCTTGCTTTTGGGAGACATAGAAATTACCATTTTGTGAGTGTGTGTAAATCACAAAATATCATATCATTTTCACTGAAGAAGAAAAACCTACAGAATTATCTTCAGATTTAGAACTATAAGTGTTTAACAAAAAATTATAACAAGTTGGAGTCATTAAAGTTTCCCCAAATGGGACAATAAAAATATTACTCATTTTTTTGGTTGTAAAGCGAAGCTTTGGGTCTTTTTTTTCTTTTTCTTTATTTTTTAGTTGTAGGTGGACACAATATCTTTATTTCATTTTTATGTGGTGCTGAGGATCGAACCCAGTGCCTCACATGTCTAAGTTAGGCGAGCACTCTACCACAAAGCCACAACCCCAGCCCCAAGTTTTGAGTCTTGATAATGTTGAAAATCCCAGAATAGATATGGGTTGGTTTCTAGATTCTTTATTTGTTTTCTTTTCTTCTTCTTCTTCCTTTTTTTTTTTTTAATAAGAGATCACTCTTTTTTCCCCCTACCTTTATTTTATTTATTTGTTTTTATGTGGTGCTGAGAATGGAACCCAGAGCCTCACACATGCTAGGTGAGCACTGTACCATTGAGCCACAACCCCAGCCCTAGACTTCTTTATTTCTTAACCTACATATTTAACTTTAAAAATAGGAATTAACAGGAAAATAATAATCATGGGAGCATTTTTAATTTCAGCAACATGTTTTATAGGTATTTCATGTAACATCTGTAGACGTAGTAGATGTACTTTCTTGAATACATATGGAGTAGTAAATATTTTTTATATCATTCTTATGATGAATTTAAGTTTTATAACTTTGTAATGTTAATGATTTGTAGCAAACATTTAGTAGGTCTTGCAGACTGTTTTTTTTTTTTTTTCTTCCAGATTTTTTGGACTAGAATTCCCAATAATGCATTTAACATTTCATCTTAGCACACACACATACATATTGACAACTGAAACCAGTAAGTAGGACCTTATTACCTGAAACTCAGTATATATTTTAGTCCATTCATATTTAGTTCCTTGTTTGTTCTCTTAAAAAAAAAATTGGCTGGTTATGTCCTACTAATTGTTTTTACAACACACTAATGGGTTGCAGCTTGCTATCTGAAGATCCTGTTCTAGACTAATTATCAAGTCAGAGGTCAAAGTTCAGTGGTTGCCAGTTGAGGGGCCTGCTTTTTTCATTACATGTGAGATTGATGTGGGTGTTCTTCCTCACAGCCATTGTTGGCTGGCCAAATGCAGGTTTGCCTCTGTGAGTAAATGCACAAGCCCACTTTTCTATCCTGTGGTTATTGCTTCTTAATCCTGCTCCACTCCCAGCTTCTTAAATCTGTGACTGGGGTTCATCTCCTTTATCTGTGTGTTTATCTTGATCCTGGGGAAGAGCCACAGTGAGAATTCTGCTCAGGGAGAGTCTGCAACTTGGCTTCCAAGTTTCTTCATTTTATCCTTCACATTAAAAAAAAAAAAAAATTCACAAACATGAATATCATCGTTTTGCCATTTGAAAGTGTACAATTGTGTTTAGTATAGAGTCTCAATATGTTGCCCAGGCTGGACTCAAAACTCCTGGGCTCATGTGATCTCCCTGCCCCAGCCTCCTGAGTGTGGGGACTTGTTTTATCACTTTCTTGATAGTGTTCTTTGATGCACAAAATTTTGATGAAGTCCAGTTAATTTTTTTTTTCTTTTGCCATTTGTGATTTTTGGTATCATGAGAAACTATTGTCTAATCTAGGGTCATGAAGATTTAATCTACATTTCCTTCAAAGAACTTTATAATTTTAGTTTTTAACATTAGAGCTTTGATTCATTTTGAGATTTTGATTTCTTTTTTTTTTTTTTTTTAACGGGGGTACTGGGGATTGAACCTAGGGACGTTTTACCACTCAGCTACATTTCCAGCCCTTTTTATCTTGGGGTGTGTGTGTGTGTGTGTGCGCGCACGCGCGTGTACATGCTTGCACACATGCGCGCACGCACACACAGACACACAAACCTGAAACCAGGAAGTAATACCTTATTTCCTTTTTTTAAAGACATTTATTTGAGCATTTCTTCTCCTGTGGAGAAAATGTGCCATATCATTTGCATCCTGGGAATTTCATGATTCTTTTCTTTTTTTTTTTTTTAAATATTTTTTAAATTTTTTAGTTGTAGTTGGACACAATACCTTTATTTTATTTATTTATTTTTATGTGGTGCTGAGGATTGAAACCAGGGCCCCACCTGTGCTAGGCATGGGCACTACTGCTGAGCCACAACCCCAGCCCCTCATGATTATTTTCTAAGTTGAGGGCACAAGACAGGGTTTCTAGGCTTTTCCATGAAGTAGAATCCAAGGAAACTGGATTCGTTGGCCTATACCAGGAAAGCAATTTTCTCTTAGCCTGTGTTAACTGCATTTCTCAGTGTCTTGCTCCAGCTGTCTCTCATCATGCATCCATAGGTTTGTGCTTATAAAGTCCTCTTGATGGTTGAAAATTCATTTACTATGTGTGGGTTTATAATAGAAATCTGATCATTTGATATATTTGTAGGAAGAAAGATATAAATAAAAGACAGTATTTTACTAACTAGATTTTATTTTCCTGTTGTTGACATCATTTATATTTTGGCAAAAGGGAGTTGGATCTCCTATAGAAGAATTCCCTCTGAAACTTTGCCAGAATAGTTCACTGTCATTTTTAGTTAAAAAGATTTCTTTTTTTCAAACTTAACATATACCTCCTTTCTTGTTTAGCAGATGGGAAAGATCATTGAGCTGCTATAGAGAATTATAGGATTGTTTTTTCTCTATTTGATCTTTGATCTTAAGACAACTTTTAGCACTGTAGTAATCTCCCAAGAGATTTGAGAAAATATTTTGTGAAACCAAATTATGGGGACCATGAATACATAATTGGTGTTCTGAAAGCATTCTGTCAAACATGAAACAAATGCTTTTAAGAAATCATTATCAGCTGTTATATGTTTTTTATTAGTCTGAGTTCTTAGTGTAGTTTATGTCTTAAATGCATTATTGCAATTACTTTTGAATTTATTTTATTGTTCAGGAAATATGAAACCTTTCTTGACAGTATATCAACAGCTGGGAAAAATCACATGGATGAGCAGCCAAAACTTTTCAATTAGATTTTAAGATGAAATATTAGAATATTTTAATTTGGAATTTGAAATGTTGCTTTTAACTTGACTTTTCAATAAATCTTAAATTTGTTTCAGTCTTACCTCTTAGCAAACAATTTCAGGCATCAATAACAAAATTGTGATACAGAAAGAGAATGATTTCTAATCTTAAAACCTGAAAAAACAAAACAAAACAAAAATTGGACAACTACAAGATCATGACTGTTTTTGAACCCCAGAGAGCTCAGATTGCAGGGTGGCCAATGAATTAGAGGTTGAAGGAGGGACAGATGCCTATAAAGAGAGACCTGGGGCAAATACAGCTGGACACTGGTAAGAATTTAGCTAGAATAGTTAACACCAAGTTGATGGATGCTGTATGTAGGCTAGTAAGAGAGTGCAGAGTCCCTGGTAGCTGTAGATAGAGAGGGAGTTGATATCCACTGGTAGGCTTTTTCTCTACAATTTGTACCAGGTCTTCCCCAAAAAGACAGGTGAGATTCCTGAGACAGCATCCTTCCGTGGTGCAGGGATAAGGGAGAAGAACAGCTGCTGCAGATGGGCCAATAAACTTTGCCAAGACCCTTCTTATCTTTTCTTTCTCCTCTGTTGCAGGAAAGCAGGGAAAGGACAAAAAATAATTGTTAAAGGGCTGGGGTGTGACTCAGTTGTAGCGTTTGCTTAGAAAGCATAAGGACCTGGGTCTAGTCTCCAGCTAAATAAATAAATAACACAGTTACCTTTAGATGAAAGTGCACTGGTGAAAACCTACTGCACTTGGGAGAAGGGAATAGAGGCAAATTTGTTGGAGTGGGTATGTTGGCCCTAGAGCCACAGCTGAGGCATGGACAGAAACACTGAGAATCACGTCCTTGAGATCCAGCAATATAGTGACTGCCTGAAAGTGGTGCTTAATCAGAGCATCATAGAAGTCTCTATTCTTATCTCCGATCCCTAAAGTAGTGACAAGGGACAGTGAACTACTGCTGGAAAGTGTCCAGAGCATGCAGATAGACCCTCGCTGAGGCAGGATGCAAAGGGAAGACCTAAAGCTGAGGGATAGCAGATGTTGAGAAAACCTTCAGCAAACCAGTGTCCACTCTAAATACAAATTATCGCTAGAGAAATTTGAAGACTGTGCTGAACTGAGGGTAACTACATTCATAATAAACCTCAAACCCAGCCTACCTTCGGACTCAGTTAACCCTACCAAATGGCATGCCTATTTCTAGGCATGAAAACCATTACCTTCAATTTTACTTTCTTTTACAAGACATCCATCTTTCAACTAAATAGGATGCATATAAGCCCCCCCCCCCAAAAAAAAAAAAAAAAACTACAACAACAACAAAGAAACCACCATTGCCATGAGACAGCAGATTAAGGTACAACATAGATATATTGGAACTACCTGATATCAAATTAAAAGAATTGGTCAGTATATAGAAAGCTTTAATGAAAAAGATGAACATCATGATAATTGTATAATTTTAGCAGAAAGAAACTACCAGAAAGTATTAAATAGAAATAGTAACAGGAGCAAAGAATATCTTTGATAATCCTGACACATCTTAGGACAGAATCAGTGTATTTGAAAACAAGAGTAGAAATTACTGAAAATAAGAAATGAGGAAGAAAACCCTAAAAAGTATAAACAAACAACAGCAAAAATGGAATAGGGTATCCAAGAGCTATAGAACAGTATCAGTTGATCTAACATAAGTGTAATTGTAATACTCAAAACCACTAAAAAAAATTGCATTGGAAAAGACAGAAACTATAGGGAGGGAAAACTGTTCAGGGGTTGCCAGGGTTTGAGGATGGGGAAGTAGTTGATTCCAAGGATCAATATGAAGGAATTAGGGGGTAATGGAACTTTTTTCTGTATCATGATTGTGGCTGTAGGTTCCTGAAATTATGCATTTATCAAAACCTGTAGAACTGTATTCCTTAAAGAGTGAACTTTATATAAAAATTTAAAAAATCAATTAGAGAGTGAGAGAAAATTAAAACAGAATACAAACTATTACTCAGAAACCTAAATATATTACAGATGACTAATAACTTTACTGAATGGAGTTGGGGGAGAATGAACTAGCCTATTAATGTTGGAAAATAGTATTTTGATTTGGATATTATAAAAAAGCTACACACAAATATTATACTTCTGTTAGTAAGTTAGTTTCTTACAGAAGTATGGATTAGCAGTTCTGAAATTATAAATCAACTATAGAATTGAAAAAATAAGTACAGTAGATAATGAAAAGTAAATTTTTCACTGTCAGAGAAAGAAATTACCAGTAAGGAAAGGTGACATGTTAAGAATGAACCCTGTGGTGTTTTATCAGTATGAATTCATCCTGAAGCTTTTAGCTATCTAGTCAAAGAGATAGATACAGAAATAAATAGAGATGTATGTGTATACATGGGTTCTATACATATTTCCTATCTCTACCCACTGTGAGGGTTTAGAAGCAGACACCCCAGTGACAATGAGTGTACCTTGGTTATAAATATCATTCTTTAATACAAGAAACCATGGTGTTTTGAAGTTCTTGATGCCAGGAGTTGGACAGAGAAAATACAGGGTAAGCCTGTAACATCTTGTAGTGCTAGAAATAAAAGAAGTTCTTAAAAGGGATGACATAAACCAGGTGCAGTGATGCATGCCTGTAATTCTAGTAACTGAGGAGGCTGAGGCAGGAGGATCAAAAGTTTGAGGCTAATCTGGGAAATTTATAGAAACCCGGTGTCAAAAAAGACTGGGGGTGTAGCTCAGTTGTAGAGCACTTTTCTAGCTTGTGTGAGGTCTTGGGTTCCATACTGGCACTGGGGGGTGGGGGTGAAGATAGGGCATGTCAGAAGGACCCAACATGAGAGAGCTCTCAGAGCTTGGCCAAAACTGAAACAAGTTGAGCAGCCAAACAAGTCACAGTAGTTTTAGATTATAAACAATGGAATAAAATACAATATCCATGAGCCCATACTGATCTAAATAAATAATTCAATGAATGATGGGGGTAGCATATGAAATAATTTTACTTAATAAGTATAGAAGGAATGAGGGAATAGAAAATCACCATTAGAAAAATGTAGTAGCAATTATTACAGGTATAATCCACTGATGTATATTAAGATTAGTGGATTAAAGTTTGAGAAAAACAGGATATTTGCAGAGTCTCCAGGTTCTCTCCCCAAATTTTAATTACAATGGAAAGAGAAATTTTACAGTGGTGGAGAAACCCTGTACAAGAGAAGAGCATATCACCTTTGTGGTATTCCTGCTAAAATGCATAACTCAATAATCTATTCCTGAGAAAATATCAGATACACCCAAAATAATATACCATGGCTCTTCAAAATTTAACAAGTGCCAAAGGCAAAGAAAGATTTAGGGATCATCACAGATTGAAGGAGATTTAGGAAACAGGATCCCTAAATGCACTGCATAATCCTGGAAAATAATAATTATTGGAAAAATTTATTTGAATGAAATCTGAGTAGGCTGTAGATAGAATTTCATCAATGTTTGTTCCCTAGTTTTGATTGTTACATGATGGTTAAGTGAAGAGTATATAGGGTATATGGTTACTGAAGAGTATATGGAATTTCTCTTTACTATGCTGTAACTTTTATGTAAATTTAAAATAAAAAGTTAAAGGAAAAATTTGTAGGCTTTTTATTTTAAACTTCCGACTGAGATAGTCTGCCTCCAGTTGCTATAGATTTAAATCTGAAAATCTTAGTGCACTTTTGCAAGATCAGTTTATTTTTGAACCTCCTACTATATTATTAGATAGTTTTTCTTAAAATAAGGAAGAATGGTTCCTAAATATATTTTCTCTTGAAATATTTTAGGGCCTTCACATTTTATCTCTGAAATGGGTAAAAGTAATTTGCATATGTAACTTTTTATTTGCTAAAAACTTCTGTTTTAAGGATTTTTAAAAACTTGGCCCCTGCTTCCAATCCTTTTTCCTTTATTATTGATTCAAGATATACTGAGTAACAGCTGAGTGATCAGTGCTACCCCGAGACCTATGGTGTAAACACTATTAAGGTAGGTATCTGCCTTTAACAAATGTGCAGTCCTTTGGGGACTGTAGAAAAAACTGTAATAGAGAAAAGTTCAGTGTCATGTGGGATGTTCTAATTATTGTAGTTTCAACAAGCATGTTTCCTTGTATTTTCTACTTGGAATACTTCTGTCACTTAGAATCTCAACATTATTCACTCCTCACCCCCATCACCTCATTCAAGATGTTTTGGAATTCTCAGTAGTTCCTGGTGGTTTTCATAACTTAGAGTGGTAGTCTTTGTCCTGGCTTTGCCTTATCTAGTGTTGGAGTTACTCAGAATGCTTCTTTCCTTAACATACTATGTAACTAAAGAAGCTATGAAATACCATATATATACCTTATATAAGTATTTCACTGAAAATTATGCTGCTTTGTTTTGTTTGTTGCCTGGTTTATTCATGGCATAAAAAAAGTAACTTATGATATTTGTTGATCCTTTTTTAAAAAAACATTGTGTTAGTCATCTCTGTCACTATAATGAATGTGTCAGATAATCAACTTGTAAAGATAAAAGGTTTATTTTGGTTCACAGTTTTGGAGGTTGCAGTTCATGATTGACCAACCCTGTCCCTTTGAGCCCATAACGAGGCAGCATATCATGATGGGAATCTGTGGCAGAGCTAAACTGCTCACTGCAGGGCCATGGAGTGAAGAAAGTAAGGAGAGGGCCAGGTTCTCACAAACCCTCAATGACCTGAAGACTTCCCACTAGGACCCATCAGTCAGTGGCATCAGTCTTGTGACCTTTAGTACATGGCCCTTCAGGAGACATTTAAGATCTAGAGTCTAGCAAATGTACCTCATTGAAAAAAAATTGCAATAATTTTAGATAATCAGCAGTGCCTTCTAAAGGTTTTCCTTCTAAAGGTATTAATGAGTCTAGGATGAGTTGCTCATGGTAAAGAAACATGTTTTGGGGCTGGGGTTATAGCTCAGTGGTAGAGTGCTTGCCTAGCATGTGTGAGGCACTGGGTTCGATTGTTGGCACCACATAAAAATAAATAAATAAAATAAAGGTATTGTGTCTATCTATAACTAAAAAATATTTTTTTTTAAAAAGGAACATGTTTTGGCCCAAAATGAAATATCAATTTATTCTTTTTGGTTAAGATATTATCACATCAGTAAATAATTTTAGGGTCATTCTTATGATAACTGAAGAACTAAAAACTTACCTTGCCCCCCAAAAAAGATGTTTTGTAATGATGACTATGAAGGCATGTAGCAAGATCACTGTGAAATAGAAGGCTGCTTTCAGTATAAGAATATGTTGGAGAATGGTCTACTATTAGTTAAGCAGCCAAGACAAAGCAAGTGAGTGCCCTTCTCATTTTCATTTTCCTTAAACAGAATAAGCAAGGGATAAGTGAAGGATGATAGACCTGGGTGTGTGGGGGGATCCTTTGCATTACTCTTGTGTCTCATGTACAATTATGCAGAGCGGTTGGATTCTTTTACTTTTTCTCTCCGTTCTCAATGTCTTCCATTTGTTCTTATTCTATTGCTATTGTGTTTATCTAATTTGGTGTAAAATGTGAACCTTCTAGTTCTTAATGGTTTGATGTCAAAGAGGTTGGGCTGAATTCAGAGTCCAATAGTGTTTATTGAATGCTCGCCATAACAGACTTGGTGACATCCACTTTTCATATACCTTATCTTGTGATTTAATTGAATAACATTTTGAAGTACAGCTGGGGAACAATACCATTTCATTGTGGGGCTGAATTGCCTTGAGAGAAGAAGTGTTTAGTATTTTAAGAGTTGCTCAGGGATTATGAAGGTTGTAGAAGAACTAGATAACTTTTGTATGGAATAACATACATAAATGCCAGTAAGACTGTAGCGGGTAAGGTGGTCTGTGTGCTTTAAGAGTCACCTTTACTGCTGAATGATGTTTTTACCTACACAACCAGAATGAGTTTATATTTTAAGATGGAATACTCATCTATAGAAGTAAATTGCTTTATTATTAATGAGTCTAGGATGAGAGAAAAAATAGGTTATAGCTTGTGATTGACTTACTTAGTGCTAATATCTTGAATTCTATTGTATGAAATTCTTTTCATTCATCATTTAATTTGTAAGGCATTTGAACTAATTTTGAGCTCAGTTAGTCACCGATGATGGTTTTGTTTGCCATCTATTTCTTAAAAATGTTTTAAAAAAATTCTGAAGTAGTAATTTTATTACATAGTGAAGTCTTTAACCTGACACAACTGAACATTTTCTTTTAAAATGAATATGAGTAAACTCATTAAAAAGTATCTCTTGCTGTTTTCTGACTATGCAGATTACATATTTTGGGTTTTTGATATACTTATTTCCTGAATGAACTCTCTGTCTAGGTGCCTTCTAATTAACTTTTTAAAAGAGCCAAACACTACCACCTCCTTACTTCTTTTAAATATCTCTTTATGAGAACAAGTGGAATGATTAACTTTCTAATTGATGTGTGGTGGCATAGCTGTCTAAAATACTTTCATTAAAGCAACTTATTTTTTTTAAAAGATAGCCAAGTTAAATATGTAATCACTCTCCAGAGTAATTAAAATGAAAGAATGGATATAATTAGAAATTGTATCCGTCTTTTTATAGGGTGCCACATAACTGATGGTCCTGCTGTATACATGCAGTTGAAAATAAGTGGTTCTGATAGTTTCCTTGGAGAAAGGGCTAGAGGAAATAGTACTTTCACATTTACACAGTAATCCAATCTGAGTTTGATGTAACTTATATTTCTCTTAAAACTCATCTGCAATTGTGTACTAAGGTTAAAAAATATGCATATTGACTTCCAGAATATGTTTTCTCCCAGAATATAGCCAGAGATATGTGTTTTTAGAAATGGAATTATTTTATCAATTCCTATAATTTAAGGAATTTTTTTTTGAGAGAGAGAGAGAGAGAGAGAAAATTTTTTAAAATTTATTTTTTAGTTTTCGGCGGACATAACATCTTTGTATGTGGTGCTGAGGATCAAACCTGGGCCGCAAGCATGCCAGGCAAGCGCGCCACCGCTTGAGCCACATCCCCAGCCCCAAGGAATGTTTGTTTTTTAATCGCCCCTTTTATTACAAAGTATAGAGGACTTTCTAAGTAAAGAAGAATTGAGTAAAAATAACATTTGCGATTGAACTGGTTGCCTGGAGTCAGTTTGAAAGGATTATGGCAGAATTAGAGAGTAAATTTATGTAGCAGATGTACATAAATTTGTCCCTTTTAGAAAGAGGTCATACAAAAGATGAGCCCTTATTTGCATACCTGTTCATCGAATTTTGCTGAGTAGTGTGTTTGCTCAATTTTTTTATTGGGTTCGTTTATCCCAAAAGTTAGCATTATAAATAAGCAAAAGATTAATTTGCACAAAGTGATTAGTATTGTTAAATTTGAAAATCTTTTTTAAAAGATTGTAAACAGTGTTTACAACTGTTTTTGTTTAGGGCAAACATCTCCTGATTGGATTCAGCCTATTCTTTGCATGTACTATTTTGCTTTTCTTCTACCTTGTGACTTTTCCTGTCCATCTGGTTACCTTCATCGTAGCTCAAAGGCAGTCTTTTCTGGGCATCCTTTTCTGACTTCTCTGTGTACACACCACCCCACTTCCTGTTGTTTCATGTCTGCTGCTTTCAGATGGGTTGCCAACAGCCTAAATCCCAGGGGATATGTTTCAGTTCTATCTTATTCCATCTTGCTGTGGAATTTGTCAGTATTCTGTCTTTTTCTGATTTTCCTTTTACTTATAAGTTTGCTGCTTCTTATTTTTTTCTGGGCAAGCACCCTCTTCTGCTCATTCCACTAGTATTGATGATCCTCAGGTTATTTCCTAGGTTCTTTCTCTTAGGTGTCAAATACTCCTGGGAAATGTCACTTATTTCATAGCTTCAGCTATTCATCTAGTCTTGATGATTCCCACATAAAAAAAAATCCTAGCCTGTATATGTTTTCTGGATTCTAGACTCATGTTTAGCTGGCTCTGGGCAGTACATGTAAGTGAAAAGAGTTATTAGAATGTCCTATAGGCCTTTTTAAATCCAGTGTCTGCAAACAGCACATTTGGAATTTTTTTCCCTATCTCCCTGGTAATGTTATTCTGTGCTCAAAAATGCTCAGTGTCTCTTCTTGTGCACCAAATCTTGGCCCCTAAATATATTTATAGCTGCACATTTCACTGTGCTACATAAAGTCTTTGCTCTAGTTAAACTGAAATACTTGACTTTCTATATGAGCCACCCATATCCCTGTTGTTTTCTTTTGCTTCATGTTTCTCCTTTAAAATGATTACTGTCTCTTGGAGATGCTCAGTCATTTCTGAGGCCAGCTTGATGCTAAAACTTTGTCTGATAAGTTAATGTATATAAATTTGGGAACTTGTATGTTTTATTGATATATTTTTTTAATGGCATCACCTCATTCTTCTAGTTGTGTTATGTTTAGCACTGTGCTTGTCTTACCTCTCCTACTAGCCAGTTAGATCCTTGAGGATTAGATTAGAATCAAGACATTTTATTTTGTGGAGCCCAAACTCTGTGTTTGACATGTGATGGGCAGTCCTCATCTGCAGTAGTGTTTGAGGGATGGAGTAGTAATGCTTTTTTTTTTAAAAAAAAAACAAACAACTTTTTATTTTCTTTAAGTTGTAGATGGACAGCATGCCTTTATTTTATTTGTTAATTTTTATGTGGTACTAAGAATGAAACCCAGTGCTTCACACATGCTAGGCAAGTGCTCTGCCAGTGAGCTACAGCCCAACGCTGGAGTAATGCTTCTGACAACACTTTTAGTTATCTTTTAAGTTCTGAGAACACAGCAGAATGATTCTTATTTATTTCTTAGCCTGCATATAGTGAGACTAGACTTATGCTGGATATATGTGGGAAGTGCTTGTGGATATCTAGAACTCTTGATGGTACTGACTCATATTTTGATTCTAAGATGAACATTTTCCTTCACATTTTAATATTTCTGAGATTTGGATACATCTTACAGTTGATAGTTCTTACAATGAAACGGAAAATGCTATACAGTTAATTTTTTTTTTTTTTGTGCTGCAGATTGAACCCAGGGCTTATATATTTTAACAGTGCCTTTAATCATGGCTTGTTATTCCCTCCAGAGCACCTTAGATTTGTTGAATTTTAGTAAATCATATTATAAAGATATATAATGACTTCCATTCCTAGGGTCATGTCACCCAAGGCTATCATTAGTTGCGGTGGACTTCTTTCTTTCTTTGTGTGGCACTGGGGATTGAACCCAGGTTCTTTAACACTGAGTTGCATCCCCAGCCCTGTTGCAGTGGACTTTGTGGTTTCTACTCAATACTCCTTCCATCCCAACTTTGTTACATAGCAGTTTTGCAGCTTTAGTGGGGTGGACTCCCCTCATCCCATGCCTATGGTGAATTCTGGTTTGTGTATGTGTGGTTAACCTTATCCTCTGTATACAGTGGTTGGCTCTGTGGTGGGAATAATAACTAGGTGTGTCCAATTAACGAGAGATTGAAGGTTTTTGTCTAGTGGCATGCTGCAGTCTGGCTGGGCACAAATCACGAGCCACTGAAGCAAGAACAAACTTTATTTCTGAACTCCACCAGCACACTCCACACATGCTCCCCAGGAACTCTCCCGAACGCCATGCGGCTCCTCCGGGAACCAACAACCGGAAATCCCTCTTCCGGAAATCCCTCCTCCCGAACTTCCCCAACCAATGGGAACTCTCTGGGAATCCCCACAAGAACTCCAAAGTAGCAAGCCAAGGTGGACAGTAAAGGTCTAATACACAACTGAATCAATCCAGCATCATCTTAATGGCTTGCCTCTCAACCAATACTATTGGCAAAATGCCAGGGGCCATTCCTACTTGGCTGTGGCTCTCAGCAGTGGAAGATATGCTTGCTGGCTCTCCTTTCACATGAGAATAAGGTAGTACATAGTGTCAGGAGCTACCAGCAGCCATGGTATCAGTGAACCGAGCCAGCTCAAGCTTCAGGCTTTCTGTGGACGAGAGCAGAACCATGATAATTGTTGAGAAAGAAGGTACAGTGTGAGAAACCATAAAGAGGCAGTAGACCACTAGCAATTCAGAGTGCAGGCTCTGGTCCATCTTGCAAGGGCTTGAATACCAGCTCTGGTGGGTACTGATTGTAGCCCTCTGAGCAAGTATGGCAACCCAACCTCTATATCTCAATTTCTTCTTATCTGTGCAATGGGGAATTGTATGAAGGTTTAAATAGGTTAAAAATAGAGAAAGCCAGTGCCTGGGACATAGTATTTGCTGTTATTACTCTTGTTATTATTATTAACTCTAAAACATACCCTGCCTCTGTCCTTTTTTTTATTTGTCATGTAAGTCTTTTGTCATTTGCAATCAAAAAACATCCTAACTGGAAAGAATGGTTAGTTCAGAACTCTCAGACTAACTTGAATTTAGCTTAAGTGTAGATATAAGTTGAAAGAACAATCAAGGCTTGCAGACGGAGAAAATGCCCGTTTATTGAGGAACAGCTCTGCATATTTATAGAGCTGGGGACAGTTTGACAGTTATGACAGTTTAATGGTTGCACGGTTTTGACAGTTGACTGGGGTGCTTTCTGATTGGTGGGTAAGGATCATGTGAGCCAGCAGGGCTAGTCTGATTGGTGGGTAAGCATCATGTGAGCCAGCAGGGCTCACCATTGGACGGCAGGATCATGTGAGCCAGCAGGGCTCACCATTGGATGGCTCTTCTTGGGGGATGGGGAAGTTAGTCTTTGGAGCCCGTCGGACTCCCAACATAAGTAGTTTGACTTCTTCCTACTCTATATTCTACACATTAGGTTAAAAGAACTCTAAAAATTAGAGAGGATCATTATTATTGTTATTGTTATTTGTTGCGATGCTAGAGATTGTACCCAGTGCCTCTCACATGCTAGGCAAATGCTGTACCACTGGGATGTAATTCTAGCTTGAGAATTAATAGTTTATAGATGAATTGCATAGGAATTAACAAGTCAGTCCTAGGGCTTTTAGGAAAGCCAGTTGGAGTGTTTCCCTTCCCCCTTACTTTAACAAATAAGGATTATTAATATTGGCTTTTGGCACCTACATTGTAAAGAGGTTTTATAGCAGGACATGGAAGCATGTGCCTATAGTCCCAGTGACTTAGGAGGTTAAGGCAGGAGGATCACAAGTTCAAGGGCAACTTAATGAGGCTCTAAGCAACTTTGCAAGACCCTCTCTCAAAATTAAAAATAAAAATGGCTGGGGATGTAGCTCAGTGGTAAAGTACCCCTGGGTTTAATCCCCCAGAATGGGGGGGGGGGGCAGAATTTAAAAATTTTTTATATTGGAATGTTTCATTGACAGGAAGCAACTATTTTCATTGACTTGCTGTGTCATGCTGATATACCCATTTTCATGTCTGTATTTAGAATCCCTCCATAAGTTAAATATTTAATAATCTTTTAACCTTTAGATACACCTCCAAATTTTAACTTCTTGAAAATGGAAATTCCTTTTTTATTTTGTGTGTGTGTGTGTGTGTTACCTATAGCCTTGTTTGCAATCATTCCAACAGTGGTGCCCTGCCCTGCTCTGCCCTGTCCCACCCCTGCCCCCAGCTGAATTTTTTTTTTTTTTCATTTCAAACTTCATTTTGTTGTAATGATGTTACAACAGTTAACCCCTGGTGAACATACAATCACTAATGAAAATATTCCTTTAGAAAATTTCTTCTAACCAGGTGACCCAGAAGGCTGAATCAGGAGGATCACAAGTTCAAGGCCAGGCAATTTATTGAGACAGACCCTCTGGAACTTTTCAAGACCCTGTCTCAAAAACTAAAAAGGACTGAGAATGTAGTTCAGAGGTAAAGTGCCCTGGGTTCACTCTCCAGTACCAAAAATAAACACAAACAACAACATAAAATCTAGAAAGTGAAAGATAAAACCTTCCATGTAGACTATTATATATACAAATAAAATATATATATAAAAATTATATATATGTGTATAATTTTTGTCAGTTTAGAAAAACAAACAAACAAAAACCTTGGGAAAGAAAAACTCTTCCTTATTGCATTTACTTTTTTTTTTTTTTTTTTTTCCCATTTTGGAAAACTTTGAACTGACAGTGTGTTTTGGGAGATTGCCTGTTAGGATTGTATGTTCCCAATTCTTTTGTGCTCTCGTTGCTGAAAGCTTGGTCCTTGTCCCTGATGTCAATCCAAAAACGAAGACATGATTTTGAGAAAAATAAAAAAGAAGACTCCTGTCCCAAAGGCTGTGATTCTGCCCACAAGCAGGAACAGGGGCTTTTAAAGAGATGACTCAAGGCTACGTTCCACTGTTCTCTGTCTGAAGTTGTAATTCACTTGTTAGTTTGGGAGATAGTAATTTCTGAGATCTTCTGGTACCATCCCCAAAGTCTGGATGACTTAGTCCTTATGATGAGTGTGTACTCAAGGACAGATAAATATGCCTACCTTGGGGAAGAAAGGTAATCCTATTTCCCCTGCGATTAGGGAAGGGGAGAGATTAGGGAGGAGCAGGGAGAGAGGAAGAGTAAGAAACATCCATTTGTTGCAGTGGCAGAGCACCAAGGATTACATTCAAAGCATAAAGTAGACCACTGTTATACTTGGACTTACCTAAGAATGTGAGGAAAAGTAACTGTACCATTTTGCAAAAGGCTTAGAAAAATCAATGTGTTCTAGTATGACATTTGCTTTCCATAGCTAGCTTCCTTCTTTGTACAGCTTAAAAGACCTGATTGCCTTGTTTATGGTGTATTAACCTTTGTTTTTCCTTGGTAGGATGTTAAAAACAGATACTTTCAAGGGTGTTCAGTAGTTCTCAAAAAAAAAAAAAAATTAATGGTATTGTAATACAGGTATATAGGTGTGTAGAGAATTTTAATGTTTACAAATAATTTTGTCTTCTTTGTAGGATCTCTAAGAAGTAGGTAGGGCAGATGTTATTTTACCCTGTTGTAGATGAAACAATAGAGGCATTTAATTAGCACAAATTTGGATGGTGACATACATAGAAATTGATATTTCTCTTAAAGTTTAACTATCAAATAATCATCATCTTATTGAGTAGGCAAACATTAGTGGTATTTCCACAAAGGTCAGAAACATTGTACTAGAGATATAACAAATGCAGTTGACAAGAGAAATCAGAGGTATTGTAATTGTAAAAATATTTCTATTTGCAGTTGATACGGCATTTTATTTGGAAAACCATAGTAAATCAATGTGAAATCTTAGTGAGCCTCAAGAATATTATGCTAAGTGAAAGAAGTCAGACACAAAATATGTAATATTGTAATTGATTCCATTCATGTGAAACCTTTACAATAGGCTATAGAGACAGGAAGTAGGTAAGTGGCTGCCTGGAGCTGGGAGGCAGGGATGGGACAGGGAAAGAGAGTGAATGGGCATTAAGATTTATTTTGGAGGTGATGAAACTTCTAAAGTGAAATTTTGGTGATGCTGTACAACTTTATACTGAAACCTGGTGAATTGTACACTTAAGGGGGTGAATTTCATTATATGTAAACGATTTAAATAAAGCTGTTTAAAAAATACACAGCCATATAATTATTCAGTAAGGTAGTAGGAATGATAAAATGAACATCCAAAAGCTAAAGGCTTTCGTGCATACAATAATCAGAAGATGTAATGGAAAAGAAAACCCTATGAACAATAGCAATAAAAATTAAAATACTCAATAATTAAACTTTAAAAATATACAGAATTTATTTGAAGAAAAGTTTGAAGTCCTTTTGAAAGGCCTCTAAGTAGAACTGAATAAACTAAAGGCATCCCTTGCTTTCAGACAGAATGACATTATGAAGGAAGTCATGGAAGTAACCCAGGATTTGAGTGTAAGCAATTCATTAGGGAGATGATCCCAGGAAACACTTGTAAGGAAGCAGGGACACAAGATAGGACTGGACAAAGCCAATACAGGATGTGTTAATGAGCAGGCTACCAATGTTGGCAAGTGGAGCTGTGTAGAATCCACCTTAGAGTTCTCTTACCAGAGGGTAAAGAAGCTAGGGTATTTATTCTTCATTTCCTGTGTAGCTTTTGTGCCTGTTTTTGCCTAAAGTTCTTACCTTCCTCAGGCAGGCTCCCAGCTAGCCAGTTCTCTCAGGCAGAGGGTAGCTGTGGCCTGCAGTAAAAAGCCACAGGCTTGTGAGAGAATAATGAGGTGCTGAACTTAATGCTGTGAAAGCATTGCAGAGATCTGTGCTTTTAAGATGTAGAAGATATTCTAATTTCACACCACACTGGGAGGTGGACAGCTTTGTGATCTTTCTTCGGTGATGGTGTTATCTCTAGTGCCAGAAAGGCTATGGTCTTCTCTGAATGGGACCCTGAGTGGGGAGAGGGTACAATTTTGCATTTTTTTGTATGTGTTGAAGAGTTAGCGGGGACTACAACATCACTTGGGCCTCACCAAAGATGCTCTTCCCATGTTCATTCAGAAGCCTAGACTGGTTCTTGGAAAGAGAGCTGAACTGTCCTTGCTATGACCAGTTTTACATTGAGCCTGAGATTTATGTTGATTAAATAAATGATCCATAGGATACATTGAAAAATCGACAAGATAGTTGTTTATTTTTTTAATTAGTATGTTTTGAGCTGGGATCTCACTGTGTTGCCCAGGCTGGTCACGAACTCTAGGACTCAAATAATCTTTGTGCCTCATCCTCCTGAGCAGCTGGGAATAGAGGCATGGGCCACTGCACCCAGCTGTTAAGTTTAAGTTTAAAATGTTTTATATATATATAACTTCTTTAGCTCTGCCAATACAAATTCTAATATATTTGATACTTTACTACTATTATCACTGTGAAATAAAGTATAATTGCATGTTTTGCAAACAGGTTTATGTGATAACTTCTGATCAAGAAGCTATAGTATATAAGATACATAGTGGTGCTGTGTTAGTCATCTTTCTGTGTAGTATTTATAATGTTAGGTTCTTAAAATAGTATATTTTCACCTCCCAGTTTTGGTTCTATTTTTATCATACATTTTACTTGTACATGTTATAAACCCCCATGGTATACTGTCATTATTTTTACTTTAAATAGTAAACTATTTTTGCAATAAAATTTTAAAATGTGAAAATTTTTATTTTTGCCCATATATTATATTTATAGCACTATTGTGTGTGTGTGTGTGTGTGTGTGTGTGTGATTTGAGTTTCCCACTGGTTTCCTTCAGCTTGAAGAATTTCCTTGAAAATTTCTAGTTTCAGTTCTGCTGCTAGTATATTATCTTTGTATTTGCCCCAAATATTTATTTTTCCTTCACTTTTCTCCCCCCATCCCTCTCTCTTTTAGCTGAGGATAGAACCCAGGGCCTTTCATATTGCCAGGCCCGTGCATTACCATTAAACTACAACCCCAGCCCTACCTTCATTTGTTAAAGATATTTCTGCCGTACAGAATGTTGGCTTGACTACTACTTCTTTTTTTCTATTCAGCACTGAAAATGTGTTATATTCTCTTCTGGTTTGCAATGTTTTCCAGGTAGTTTCATTGGCAAAGTTTTTATAGAAGTCTATAAAATCATATGTGTCCTGAAACTTTTAGACTGACATCATTTTCTCCTCCCACTTTTCTCCCTCATTCACATCTGCTTTATATTTTTGCATTTATTGTGCCATTTTGGGGGTCCATCTTTGGAGATTACTCTTCTCTCAGTTATAGCTTAGTCTCTGACTTCAAGCATGAAAGGAAAGCAAGGAACCAGGAGCCGGGAGAGCAAGAAATGAAAGATGGAGACCAGGCATAGACACACATGAGAGTTTATTTGTCAGAGCTGACAAATGAAGGCCATCTCTCCATAGATGGAGAGAGGCAATACAGGCTTGGTTTTCTTGACTTTTATTTGGCAGGCTCAGGGATTACAGCTGAGCAGGTCCTAATGGTGGCTGTTAAGGGTAGGGTTGGTATGAGGGAGTGGTGAGCCTTCCTCAGAAACTCCCTTGGGCAGGAAAGCAAAACTTTTTCTTAAGATGGCGGCCATCATTTAAGATGGCCATCCAGATGCTAGGCAAGACCTTACAATGCAGGCCATCTTAAGAAAAAGGCATTCTATGAGTTATTTTGTGTAAAATTAAAATACATTATATTTTTCTTTTTGATCCTACTTTCTAAAACACTTATCACTTTGTGATATACTGTTTATTTAAATGATAATAATATTTTACCAAATGTTAGATCAAACTAGGAAGAGAATTAATTCAGTTATGTTCTGAAGCAGTGCCCGACACATAGTAGGGGCTCAATAAACATTTCTGGAAAGAAAGGAAGAAAGATAGTCTTCAGATCATAAAGGAGGTAATTGTAGAAGTTTTGGGGACTAAAAAGAGCTATCTTATCCTGTCAAAGGAGAAAATTACAACAATGTAGTTTAAAGTTCCTAATTGACTTTATTTTCCAGTTTAGAATTGGTGAACACTTCATTCCATAAAATAGTGTTCCTTATGAACTGAATAGAAGTTGTTGATTTTCTAGACAAAGAAAGGCTGAAGAAAGTAGAGCCAAAAGAATAAAAAGCACATTGGTCACTGTATTAATCAGTTTTCCATCACCATAACAAATACCTGAGATAATCAACTTATAAAGAAATACCTAAAGTTTACTTTGGCTCACAGTTTTAGAGGTTTTAGTTCATGATCAATTTGACCCCTGGCTTTGGGCTTGTGGCAAGGCGGTATATTGTGTAGAAAACATGGCTTAGAGCAAAACTATAGAAAAATAACTGTTTAATATCAGGTTACTTCAGATTACCTTGTTTGAGTAAGGATTAAGGAAGAGGGGAGCTTCATTATCATGCCAGTAGAAACTAGCCTACTTAGGAAATTCGGCTCTTACCTCTCTAATCCTGATTCTGGGAAGATCAGATAAACAGCTTAGTTTCACCTTTCTGCCATGGAACTTTAGAATGAGTGATCCCATTTTGACTTTTAGTGTTGGCCTAATATTTGAGCTTAGTGCAAAATAATGACCTACAATTTTCATTTGGTAGTCCTTAAAATCTTACTAACTATAAAGGTACTTATGGGTTCACTGTATGGAACCTGGTGTTTTTTTTTTTTTTTTTTTTTAACTAATTCTCCAGTAAACCATGAGCAGACAGTCTGGTAATTGATTGAAATGGGGTCAGGCAATGTTTAAAGTTCCTCTCAACTATAATATATATATTTATTTAATTATTCTAAATAAGTTCCTAACAGGGTCTCCCTCTTAGTCTTCCCTGCCAAAGTCCATTTTAATCAGGTTAAGTGTAAAGAGTTAATTATGTCACTTTGCTATGCAAAAACTTTTGTTGGTTTTCCATTTTTCTATAATCTTTGATCCTCAGCTTATCATCAGAGGACTTCACAGTGTCACACTGTCTCCAGTGTTGCATATCACAGTTCCTTTGTTATAATGCCTAATTTTATGTGTGGATTCCTCTGGGCTGAGGGACATCCAGATTACTGGTAAAACTTTATCTTGGTGTGTTAGAAAGTATTTCAGAAAGAGATTAGCATTTGACAGCTTTAAAAAAAAATTAAATAGAAATATACTCTAATATAGTGAATATATAAACCAGTAAGAGTTTGTTGTTATCATATACTGTACATAATTGTATTGCTATACTTTTATGTGACTGTCAGCCCACTAAATCTGTTTATACTAGCATCACTACAAACATGAAATGGGTTGTGCTATATGAGACTTTATGTAGGCTATGACATTACTAGGTGTCAAGAATTTTGCAGCTCCATTATTATCTTGTGGGACCACCAATGTACGTGCAGTCTGTTGAGACTGATAGCTATGTGTTGTATGACTGTATATGCTATTGATTCTATTTCCCTAATGTACTTACTTAGCATATTCCCTACAGTATGTCCCATATATATTCCACATTTTCTTTTCTCTTTATTTGTTAGTTTTGTTCCTTTTATTAGAAAGTCCTTCCTCCCTTTCCTGTTTGTCAGAATTCTACCTGTCCTGCGTGCCTCATGACAGATGTTATGTCTCTATGACATCTTCTCCAATGTTCAAAATTAAATATTATTGTTTCTTAATTTGAACTTCTTTAACACTTTTTTGAAATGAAATACTTAAATGTGTCTAAAAGGTAAGAGAGCCTTAACACCTTCGTCAGGAATTAAAAGTTAATTTCACTCTTTTTTAATAATTTTAGGTGTAGATGGACACAACACAATGCCTTTATTTTAATGTGGTGCTGAGGATTGAACCCGCGTCCCGCCCGTGCTAGGCGAGTGCTCTACCACTGATCCACAATCCCAGTCCCACTCTTTTCTTTTTTTTTAAGTATTTAGTTGTAGATGGACAAAATATGGTTATTTTATTTATTTATTTTAGGTGGTGTTGAGGATCAAACCCAGTGCCTTACACGTGCTAGGAAAGCACTCTATCACTGAGCTACAACCCCAGCCCCCTCACTGTTTCTTGACATAAGCAATTACATTGATGTAGTGTAATAACATTGACTCAAGGGAATATTATTATGCCAACAAAGTTTAAGTTTTTTATCCTCCCCTTATCTGCTTATTTATTTATTTTTTTGGTACTGGGATTTGAACCCAGAGGCACTTAACCACTGAGCCACATCCCCAGCCTTTTCTTTGTATTTTTAAATTTAGAGACAGGGTCTTGCTGAGTTGCTTAGGGCCTCACTAAGTTGCCAAGGCTGGCTTTGAACTCACAATTCTCCTGCTTCAGCCTCCTAAGCCACTAGCCTCCCAAACCACCGGGATTAGAGGTGTGTGCTTCCTCCACCGACATATCTTTTCTCTTTTAACAAACATTGCCTGCCTCCAGTGTGGTGCTCTGTTCCTCATGTTGTACTTGAGGGTCTTCCCTCCCATGAACAGCAGCCTGGGGTGTAGGCCTTCCCAAGTTCTCCTAGACTAAAATCTGGTTTTATTTTATTTTATTTTTTGGTGGTACTGGGGATTGAACCCAAGGATAGATCTACCACTTAGCCACAACTCAGCACCCTGCCCCCTATTTAAATTTTTTGAGACAGAATCTCCCTAAGATCATCTCCCCAGATGATCCTCCTGCCTTAGCCTCCTGAGTAACTGGAATTATAGGCATGCACCACTGCACCTGTGTTATTTTCAGGTACTTCTAAATTATTTAAGCTTGTTTTTAGTATTTTAACATTTATTTATCCTATAAGATTGCCTTTATATAGACCATGGGACTCTTTTTCAATAAAATAATATTCATTAGAACTTTAGTTTTTAAGTCATCTGCCTTCTATTTCTCTCATGGATTTGAAGGTCACCTTTTTGATGTTATCATTTTATTGCCTTAGCTTTATTTATTTATTTATTTTTACAAAGGGCCTCTCTTGAGATCTTTTTATTAAAATTCTTTTGATAACTTTTACTGGCTTTCAGAATCAGTAAGTATTTCTTTTTTAAAGAAGAATTTATCAGGCCAATTTCTGTTCTTTACTATAAATAAAAATGGTGTATCTACTTTAATCTACTTTAGTGTTATTGGTAATTTTGTTTGTTTAATATAGTAAAATATTGAATACAATGTTGATAGAGATTCAAGAGTCTTCTTTCTAAAAATTTGTTGTTTCATTAACATGATGTGCTAAATGCAATTAGTAATTTTGATTATTCCTTGTTATATAGTGCCTGATACAATAGTATAAACATTGGAGAAGAATGGTTTATTTGTGTGTATATTATTATTGGACAAGACTGTCTGGACTGCCAGAAAGATCTATCTTATAAAAAATAGGCTTACTTCAGAACTTTGACAAAGAAAATAATGAAGTTCACTGAATAACTGTATTTGTCCCTGTAATGCCAGATTCGTGGGACCCAATAGACCTCCAGGAGCATAATCCGATGCAATCACACAAGAGTCTTTATTTCAAGCTCGAGCCTGGACTCACAACCATTCCCTACACAGCAGTTCCGAGGAGTGAGTCCTGGTCCTTTGTTCAGTGAGATTTTATAGGTTTTTGGGGATACTCTATGCATCACAACATCACACAGCAAATCATTCCATACCGCGGGAAAATCAAACAACAACTCTTAACATTGATTAGCACATTCACTGGTGGGAACAAGTTGGATAGGGGTGATTGGGTGTACAAGAGGGGGATTCCTTTGAACCGATTGGTTTAGGCCACGAGGGGTGTACATGCTAAACTACATGGTTTCCCAACCACTATAAACTACTGGGGTGGGGGGCGTCATCAGGCATCCCAGGTATTTTCCCTGTCTCATGCTGATTGGTGATTGCTAGGGGGTTGCTATGGGTCCTCACCTAGCCTAACTGAGTCAGGGACACCTGGTGGTGCAGATCTCTTCTGTTATTTGCAGACAAACAACTCAGCAGGGTGGGTATGTGCCTAGGAAGGCTCTGTGGGTTTTTCCAAGGACAAGGGTCACGCCCCCTTCTTTGGACAGGCTTTGTCTGAGGTAGAGGCAGGTTTCTCAAAAATGGAGTCACATCAATTTCTCATCCCCTTAATTTAAGCTGGTCATCTTTCCTGTTAATGATTTTTGCCCTTTTCCATGACAACTTCTTGTCCCTAACTCCTGCTAAACTTTTAATGGGCACTACACTTCTTGTTAATATTTTTATTTAAATTCTCCTTCTGAAGATTTGTTACTTTGAAACCTTTCACTTGGTGGGAATCTGATATAAGAACAAGTCTAGGATCAGATGCTTTTGGGCAGCTGAATTGTTTAGCCTTCTAGAAATCATGCAAAACACGAGACTGTCTTCTCTGCTCCCTGAGACTGACTCTGGATAGGGTCATGGATTGTTGGAAATAAAACTGTGCTTCTTCACCCATGCTTTCTATCCTGTTAAATTATTTATAAGTGAACTTTGGATGATGGTGATTTCAGATCAACCTTAGTCTGAATCATCACTGACCACAGGAAGTAGGTGCTTAAATACACATTAGTTGCATGGCTTTGAGGTTACTGTGCCTTTAATGGTTCCATTTACTTTCAGCCTCATGCTGCAGGAGCAGTCTGTGGCATTCTGGAGTCATTTTCTTTTTGTTGTACTTTCTGAGAAACTTCAATGGTGTCTTCTTAACTTTATTAAGTTCTTTAATATTTTTTATTGATGCTATAACAAATAACCACAAGTTTATTAGCTTAAAACATCACTAGTGTATCAATTTATAGTTTTGGAAGTCAGAAGTCTGAACTGTGTCTTGTTGAACTGAAATTATGCTGTCATGAGGCTGCAATCCTTTTGGGGGATCTAGGGTAGCATCTGCTTCCTTGCCCTTTTCAGTTTATAGAAGCCACTTGCATGCATTTTTTGGGCTCCTGGTACTTTCCTCCTGTCTTCTATAGGAGTAGTGTACATCATCTTCAAATTTCTCATTCTGACTTCTGCCTACCCTCTTCCACCTTTAAAGGCCCCTTGTGATGACATTTGACCTACATGGATAATACAGGATAATATCTTTATTTTAAAATTAGATGATTAGCAACTTTATTTCCATCGCATCCTTCATTACCTTTTGTAATGTGGCAGCATGTCAGTAGGTTCTGGGATCAGGGCATGGTTTCTTTGCTGGGGCATTATTCTGCCTATTATAGTTCATTTCTGCCATGTTGCTTTTAATTTCCAGGAATATTTATTTTCTCAATTTTTAAAAAACAAAATTGCACTAACACTTCCTTAAGGATAACAAGATAGAATTTTTTTTTTCAAATTTCTTCCTCTTATATTGTTATTTTCCTTTTTTCTTTTAGTTTGTGTTGGTCTGTCTTCATATTAGAGGGGTTTCCTCATGTCTGAGGATCTTTGATTATCTTCTTTAAGGATGATGTGCTCTGGAAGCCTGGTGAGCATGAGCATAGACTGTTGATAAAAGGAGCTCTAGAGAGCTCTTTGTGTAGAAATGGGTAATTTAAAATTTTCTGATAGCAACACTGAAAGTAAATGTTGGATTAATTTAAAAAATTTTTAAATTTAACTCAGAATTTAAAATTATTATTTCAACATGTAAGAAATATAACACTTTTGGCAGATAGTTTACATTCTTTTTTACTAAGTTTTAATTAACTGATTAATTTTTGTGATGCTGGGGATGGAACCCAGGGCCTCACATATACTAGGTAAACACTCTACCCCTGCGCTGTATCTCCAGCCTTTACTATGTTTCAAAATCCAGAGTGAATTTTATATATACATCCTACCTCAATTTGGACTATTTACATTTCTATATTCAGTAGCCATGTTGTGAGTGGCTGCCATGTTGTACAGTGCAGGCCTAGAGCAATTAATTTGGAGAAGGCCTGGGCTGCTGGATTTGGGCTGATCAACTTCCCTAGACAGTCTTCTGTCTGCCTTGAGTTTATAAACCTGGCCACCATTGTTCTGGGATTCAGGTGCTAAAAGGGATAGGTGCCCAGTGTGGATTTTTACTCACCTGGGTTTCCAGCCCAACACCCTTATCCTTGGCTGTGCCTCTGCCTTCCAGTTACAGTTCTTGTGGTTCATCCTCTTATGTCTTCCGCAGTTCAGCTATGGGGAGTCAGGGAGGGCTCTTGGCTTTACTGACTTGTTTGCTGTTCTTTCAACAGATTCAGTTTGCAGCATTTATTTAAGTTTTTTTTTTTTTTAATATTTCTTTATTCTCATAGTTTTAGAATGCTACTAATCCTTTACAATTTGGAATCTCAGGTTAAATCTTACCTTTTTTGTGGTGGGGGGTGTCCTTCTAAGTGACTTTCCAGGCTACATAAGCCAGGTTCTACAGTTATATTGTTACAGTCTTTCCCAGATTTTTTTTAGTTATTGTCTGTTTATGACCATTTTCACACTGGCTCCTTTTAAAAAATCTTATTTTGGGGCTGGGGCTATAGCTCAGTGGCAGAGCACTTGCCTTGTACATGTGAAGCGCTAGGTTCGATCCTTAGCACCACATAACAATAAACAAACAAAATAAAGATATTGTGTCCATGTATAACTAAAAAAGTATTTAAAAAAATCTTATTTTGGTGGAATTTTGAGAGAATGCACTGAACTAGATGTAGGTATTTGTCTATCTTCTACTATCAACTCCTTTACATTCTTTTTACTGCATTTCAGTTGGTTCTCCAGGGTAACATTTTGCCTGCTGATCTGTCTGTGCTAACTAGAAATCTGTGATAAACCTTTGTTAGCATGGGCATTAGCTCTTATTTACTCATTTACTGAGTCCCCTTTATGTTTCAAACTCTGGGATTATAGAGATGGATACAATCCAGTGTTTGCCTTTGAAGGGTCTCTCATTCTAGTGAGGAAGATGTACAAAGGACAGAGAGGAATAAACAGCTATTGATGTTTTAGAAGCATACAGAGGAAGCAGTCTAGCTTCCCAAGGCAAGCTGCTATTTTCTCACTGCTCATCTAGTCTTTGTTTTCTCAGCATTGCTTGCCCACCCTGCTTCATTATTTTAAGATTTTAAATTGGCTAATGTTCATATCAGTCTCCTACTTCAGCGTAGCCAGTCCCTCTCCTAGTACAGAGTTTCCCTGGAGCTGTTCACTTTTTGATCATTCTGTTCCTTTGACATACCTCACAAGTCTCCATAATCAGGCACAACTCTAAGAAATGTCAGGCAGGCTGATTCATGGGCCCTGGACTAATGGTATGCCCTGATAGACCATCTGAGAAATCATAGTTACTTTCTTAGTTCACATATTGAAGGAACAGTTTAAATTTCTTATCCCAGTAATTTGTGTGTGTGTGTGTGTATGTGTGTGTATTAATTTATTTATGTTTATTGTGGTGGTAGTGGTAAAATTTACAATATAAAATTAGCCATTTTAACCAATTTAAATTGTACAATTCAGGAGCCTTAATTGCATTCACAGTGTACATCAACCATTACCACTATTTCCAAAACTTTTTCACTATTGTGAACAAAAATTCTGTCACCATTAAAGCATAGCTCAGATTTTTCCTCCTTTCTTGGTCCCTTGTAACCTGTAACCTAGTTTTTGTCTTTAGAGAATTTGCCGCTTCTCAATATTTCATATAAGTGGAATCATACAGTATTTGCCCTTTTGTGTCTGGCTTGTTTTACTTCATATAATGTTTTCAAGGTTCATCCATGCTATAGCGTATATTAGAAATTCATCTGTTGGTTTTTGATCTTGGATAGCCATACTCATTTTCACTCAAAACATTTGTGTGATTTTCAATGCAAAAATAAATTTTTTATTTCTCCTTTTAAATTTTATATGACCTTAGCTTTTTAAGCTCTCCCCCTTTTCACTTTCCCCTGTGGATACTGTGATAATTGTGGGTTTGTTGATTCATGGTGATGAATAGTAATTTCTTACAAGTTATCCTGGCATGTGGGGTTCATTTTTCATATGATTTGCATAAAAATAATGGTGGTGAATATTAATCAACTAAGAATGTAGACCTGAATGCTAAACTTAAAAAAAAAAAAAAGGTTTAATTAGAACACATGTTGGATTAGTAGTCCCTCTACAGAAAAAGTACGTTTTGCAGCTTAAAAAATTGTTTTGTTGTTCTGATGTATACATTGGTTGGTGACACTCCATGGATGAGAAATTGGGGGTGAGATGAGGCAGAATCACAGATACTGTGATCAAATGAAGTTCTCAAGATTGTTCATTGTTATCAACAGCTTGTTTTATATTGAATTGAAATTGTTTTCCCAATGACAAAATGTGTTTATTCAACTAGTTAAAATAAGTTTATTTCTTTAAAAATTTATATGTGAAGCTTTACATTGAATAGGACATAGGAGATACAAAGAATTATTAGTTTTCTAGGAACTTCCTATCTCATGTACTTACCTATGGGGAGTTTATACCCAAATGAATGCAGTTCAAGACATAAATATGTTTATCACAAATATGAAGAACATTAAAGAATATAGAATTAAGCAATGCATCCAGATCATTGCAAAATTGATATTGAAGTTTGAATAATAATAGCTAAGTGAACTACATAGACTAGTGGTGTTCAATATTTTTATTTTAAATAGAGGAACCCTTTTTTTGAAAATCAAAACAAACGAATCTTAAATTGAACTGAAATGTGTGAAAACAGAAACAAAGTTTTTATTTATTTTTATTTTTTAGTTCAAGAGTAGGTTTTAGACCCTACTGTTTTAGGTAACTGTTTTATGACCTGGGACTATTTACCAAGGTCAATTCTAGGTCAATTTCCTTATTAACAAATAAGATTAATAATGGAATTTTTGTGAGGACTAAAATTAATGGATGAAAACAGTATGAAATATTCTAAGTACTAAACGCTTCTACTAATACTACTCTTGTATTAGAAGAGGACAGGTAGGCACACAGCAGTTTCGTCTCCCTTCCCACGTATGGATCCTGATCTTAGAGAAGATAGATGCTATTTTAGTTGAGAGAAGAAAAAAAAAATCATGGTGCACAGGAGTTTTTGACCAAAAATTACTGACACAATACCTGTGTTACCAGTTGTAAGGATTATTAGTTTAATTATCATTTTATCTGTTTAAAAATAGTAGGAAACATACCCTACCTTCAACTAAGGCAGTATTTGTAATAGCTTCTTTGCTCCTCAGGATGTGCTCTATGTGGATGTAACAAACCTGATTCCAGTTTTCAGAATGATTTACCTGATCTAGATGTATATTTATTTTCACATAAATATTTATATGTAAGTATCATATGTGGTTAAAATAGCTACATAAAAACTTTTAAATGATGGAAACAAGAGTTATTCACTTAACACCACACATTAAAAATCTCAGGGTTCTCAACCTAGGAAACTCATGCTAAATCTTAACTATCGTGGAAAAGAGAATAGTATTGGTTCTATCTGGATCCTGATTTGTGTACAATATGGATGAGTTGAGATATCTAATTCTTTCTTCAGAGCATTACTAACTTATCAGATAATGTTGTTTTTCCTTATATATTTTGCAAGAATAAACTTCAAATGCTACTCTTGAAAATAGATTTTCAAATGTTTCTTGATTTATGTGGGGTAACATATAAACCCTTTGCAAGTTGAAATATTTTAAGTCTAAAGTCTATTTATAAAGTACATCTAACCTACTATACATCCTAACTTACTTAGCCCATTCTACATTAAATGTGCTCAGAATACTTGTATTAGCCTAATATCAAAATCATGTAACACAAAGCCTGTTTTATAATAAAGTGTTGGGCATCTCATGTAATTTATTAGATACTGTACTGAAAGTGAAAAATAAAAAATGGATGTGTGGTTTTGCTTTTTGTACCATAATAACATCAAAAGATTCTAACTTGAGCCATTGTAAATTGGGGGCTGTCAGTTTTAAGAATCTTTTGCTTTCCTCTGTCACATTTCTCACTGCTGGCTTTATTTGTAAGTAATGGTATGTGGTATCTCAGCCCTGGTGGTCTCAAATGACTGCATTCGGGTGGGAGGGGCTTGGAGTTAAAGGAGAAAATGGACTTGCAGAAGTCAGATACAGGGATACGTTTCTGTGTCGCACCACCCCCTCTCCACCCACAAATAGCTATGATAGGGAATCACTCTTTAAAAGAGGATATTTAATTCTTAGGGTTTATGGTTATATTTTTAAAAGTTTTAATAATTTTCAGACTAAAATAAAAAAATTGCTACTTTAATTTGCTAATGTATCCCCATGAAGATCCTCATCCTTGTCCTACTATTAAATAAGAAAACCATTCTGTTGGGAATAGAATTGTAATCACATCAGAAATCTTTACTAATTATAATTAGCAATTTACCCAATTTTTGCCTAGTGAGATTTTTAGTCTCAAAAGAGAGTTTAGAGAATAGGTTCTGGAATCAGATTATACAAGTGTGAATTATAAGCTGCACTATTGCTATGTGATTTGGGGTAGTCTAATCTACTTTTTTGGGGCTATATTTGGCATCTACCTTATATGGTTATTATGAAGATTAAATGAGATACTTAGCACAGTTTTTGGTATGGAGTTAGCAATAGTTATGATAATTATTGTCAAGAGGCAGCGAGTGTAATTAATTAGACAAACATGGGTTGTAATCTTACTATTGGGATGGGACTGGGGTTGAGGGTGTCTCTCAACATGACTTTGAGCAGGCTAAATCCTCTAGTGATTTTATCTACCTATAAATTGTGATTAACCTTCTTTATTAGGTAATTAAAAAAATCTGGTATACAGCAAAGTTTATAAACTGATACTATATTATTTTCTTCTCCCTTTCTTTCCAATTCTCCCTGGAATGAAAACACAGGGAATATTTTAATACATATTAAGTAGTGGTAACTCCATATGGTTTGTTTAGTTTTATTGAAATCTGATTTTTCAAAGTCTGCCCAATTTTTTTTTTTGGGGGGGGGGCTCAATTGCAAGAAACAAAGACACTGAAAAGAGATCAAGTATTAAAGGGTTTTTGAAGTTTTATTTCCAAATAATAATTAGGCAATGTAGTTTTGTTTTTATTAGAAGCTATGAGGTAAGAAACCAAGGATATGCCACCAAGTCAAGGCAAATTAAATAGGAGCCCCATGTTTTGTCTTTGATTTGCTGATGGAAACATCAGCAACATTAGGAAAATATATTTAAGCTGAGAAAGAGCTTTAAGAACTACCCCAGGGATCATGAAAGTCATTCTTATTTACTAGGTGAGTAAAGATGTTGAGAGATTTGAGATGATTTGATGGCAATAAGCCAAGATCATGAGCCTTTTCGGTAACCTCTTGGGAATGTGCTAAGAATGGTAGCACATTAACTCAAAAGCAAGTTGGCTCAGCCAGGGGGCAGTGATAATGGAAAAGGGATGGATAGTAGCTTCTATGCCTTAAAGACTTGCTTCAGGGATAGGTATTAGGATTGTAGGGGCCATGACTCTATGGAGAGCAAATATTTTATTTTTCCCTCTGTTTATCAATTCTCAGTCAGAATACTGGTATTGAGAAAATGGAACTCAAAATTTTCTTTAAAATATTGATAGAAAATAGCAGTAGGCTATCATGATTTTATTTTGTAGATTACCAGTTATTTTTCAGAGATGTGGAGCACATCTCACCAACTCACTGTAAAAAACCATACCTACACTGTAAAAAACCACAGTGTCCTCTTTTTATAAACATGTATTTTAAGTCAATCTCTCCCTCCTCCCCCTTTACCTCCCTCCCTCCCTCCCTCCCTCTCCCTCTCTCCTTCCCTCTCCCTTTCTCCCTCCCTCTCCCTCTCTCCCCTTGTCTCTTTCTCTGTTTCTCTCATTATCCTGAGATAATATAACTTCTTATGCACATAGTTTGAAAATATCAATGCCCTAATTATAATATAAAGAAAAAAATAATAAAAAGTCATTTGTCACAAAATAGTGTATGTCACCTGCTATAATCTGAATGTTTGTGCTGAACCAAAATTTATATAATGAAATCTTGACTGCCAAGGTGGTGGTATGATGAAGGAGGTATCAGGAAATGGGCCCTTACCAGATACTGGATTTGTAGGCACCTCGATTTTGGACTTCTTAGCCTCCAGAACTGTGAGAAATAAATTTCTATTATTTACAAGGTAAATTACAAGAATACCTAATTATTACAAGAATACCTAATCAATGGTATTCTATTGTAGTAGCCTTAGACATTACTACAGTAAATGTCTTAGTAAATGTTTAGGCACTAATAGAAGTCATGAAAAATTACTGTAAACATGCAGCTCTATTGGACACTGATATGCATATTTTATATTCAAGATTCAAACAGCATGACTATTTTCTTAAATTATAAAGTTGGTAAAGTTCTGGAGAAAAACATACTCATTTCCTTCAATTTACTTAGTAGTGGTGATCCTAGAAAAATCAACATATATTAAATACAGTAAAACAAGAATGACTTCTGATATGTAAAAAGGGATTAAGTTCTAGCCCTAAATGTCCTCAGAGGACAATCTGTGTAGGATTGTGACATGTACTATAAGATGTAAGCATCCTTGTCTCCTTCTGAGTGCATGCCCAGGATGCCCTCAGGTCATTGTGAAAAACAAACCACTGTCACAGATTTTCTCACCTTTTAGGGACAGTGCCAACCCTTCTGAGAATCAGAGTTTGATTTCATCCACATTCTGCAGGGAATTTAGTCAGAAGATAGGACATTGATAGCTTCTATTGACAAATCCAAATCCCAAGACACTCGCCCTTCCCTGTCATAGCCAATCCCATTAAGTAAACTATTTCTAATACTATTACCTAATAAACAGCTTGGGAAGGTTTTGTTTTGGAGTGGGGATTTCTACCTCTAGAGGCAATATTGTGTAATGACAATGAACAGGGAAACATACCACCTGTGTTTGAATCAGTCCTGTCACTTACGTGCTATATGATCTTGCATGAGTTACTTAACCCCTCAGAATCTTCATCTCATCAGAAAACAGATTGGTATATCAGATTCCTGCCATATAGGATTGTTATGAAGATTTGACAAACTGGTACATGTAATGTGTTTTGGATAATGTCTCACACAGAGTATGGTGCACACAGTGGGAGAGACTTGTTGAGACAGTAGGGCAGGAATAAGCTTTTTACAAGTGAGAAAGGAAACTGTTAAGTTACAGTGTAGAACATTATACAATGTAGAATATTAAAGGGATGCTGTATGTTGGTTTTTTCATATTGTTTCTTTATCAGAATTTAAAAAAAAACAGTAAAATTCAGCAATTTAGCATCATGCTTTCTTTTGGTAAGGATAATAATTGTTAATGGCTAACAACCATAACGAGTTCTTATCACTTGCTGAGCATGGTAATAACAGCATTGTATCATTTAATTTTTAAACAAACCTATGAAATAGATACTATTAATACCCTATTTTTCTACACAGGAAAGGGAAAGAAGTTGAGTATATAATAGTCACAGTTGAGTAATCCAGAGTCCATTCTTCTAATCAGTGTACAACTGTAAACACTGAGAGAAGCCTCAACCATCCAAGCCTGTGAACACTCAGATTAATTGTGCTGGATACTAATCCTAGACATTTCCAAAAGTTCTATATTTTTAGTGTCTAGTACAGCAATTAGCCACTAGACAATGTGGTTGTTGAACACTTGAAATGTGGTTAATGTGACTGAGGAAGTTAATTTTAAATTTTATTGTATTGTAGTTAACTTAAATATAAATAGCCAAACATAGTATTAGACAGCACAGGTGTAGATCAAGTAAAGAGGACACAAAGAGAAAGTGCTTGAGTGCCTTACCTGCTGTAGTTTTGTTGTCTGTCTCCTGGACTTGCACAATCCCCACTCTGAAGAGGAGCTGAACTGGAGCCAGAGTTTGCTAGAAGTTACAGAAATATTTATAGGTGATGAGACCTGTTTTGCCTTTTTGAATATAGAGGCCCAATGGCATATCTTTAGGAATATCCTTAGTCTAGCGGGTAGGTGCCTCATGTGAAGCCCTTTAAAGTGTGCTCCCAGGTCATCAGCCTCAGCATCCCTCAGCATGGATCAAGGCACCTTTAATTATTGCAGCATATGTTTCAGACTCAGGCTGGAGGAAATTTATTCCCCTTAGTCTGAAGTCAGCACAGATGGGATCTTGAGCCGAGGCCTCAATACACAAGAGCTAAATTGCTAACCCTTCACAGCTGCTGCTATGCTGCTGACCTCAACAGCTGTGGTCGCTACAGTTTGTGTAATGTTTTTATAACAAAAAGCTAAAAAAAAAAAAATTCCATTTATGGCCATCATTGTGATTTGAATCCAAGGTAGATAGATGCAAGGAAACATATGTTGGCTGCCTATACTTATTTAAAAAATTATAGCATTAAAACAACAATAGGTTATGTTTAGGGTGTTCACATATAGAGCTGTATACATTCAATTCAGCGGTGCTTCCAAACATGAATACATTTCTGTGAAAATGTTGACTTTGAATCAGTGTATCTGATAGGTTTCTGTGCTTAGTTTTATCACAATTGTGTGTATTTTTTAAATATACTTTTTCTTAAATTTGAGCTCGATAAAATGGTTATCATTTTAAGGAATTTTAAGAAATTCAACATTACATTTTCAAGATGTGTCAATATTATTGCACATAGCCTTATTTAGTTCATTCATTTTCATTGCTATGTAATATTCCACAGTGTAGCTTATACACTTTATCTATTTTTATGTCAGTTCTGGGTTGTTTTCTAGTTTAATGTTCTCAGAATAGTTTATACTTAATTTTTTTTGTAGTTGTGGATGGACACAATGCCTTTCTTTTATTTGTTTATTTTTATGTGGTGCTGAGGATTGAACCCAGTGCCTCATGCATGCTAGGCAAGCGCTCTGCCACTGAGCTACAGCCCCAGCCCAGTTTATACTTTTTATTGCAATATTGTTTGAAATCAGCATGGAAAAGGATAAATTATTTTTATCTCCTAGAAGGAGGGACCTGTAGGAGAGGGACCATAAATAGGATATGGAGAAGTGAAGGGAACTGACATAGTATTTTCTGAGTTCCTGCAACTATCGCATATGCTGTCTCATTTAAATCTCATAACAGGCATGTAAAAGGTCTATTATCTCTACCTTAAAAAGTGAAAAAAATGGACCTACTGAGAGGAAAAGGAACTTTTCCAAGATTATACAACTGGAAGAGGTATAATTGTTCAGCCTCCATCTTTCTGATCTGAGTCTATACATGGACTCGCTAGAACAGCCAGGCTTGTGAGACCACGAGAGGACACAGAATATACAAATGAAACTGTTACCGTTAGACTTTGTCACTTAAACAATAAGACAAATGTACTATAAGGGAAACTTGAATTCAAGGTAGGTCAAATGAAGGAAAACAAAAGAAATTTTAGGTTAAAGAATCCTGCATATTGTTTTCCAACAAAAATTATTCTGATGCAACATCTTTCTTGGGTTTAATTTATCCAGCCACCTCTGTAGTCCTTATTCTTCTAATGATTTTCCTTTAGTCAGAGATGAACTAAAAAATCCATGGACTCAGGATCACTGTTAATCAGCCAGTATCAGAAGATATTGGCCCTGACTTATGAACACTTTGCCATAACAGCCTTTGTTTGTTTTGAGATGAAGTCTTGTTCTATTGCCAGGCTGGCCTTTATCTCCTGGATTCAAGTGATACTTCTGCATCAGCCTCCCTCGTAGTTGGGACTACAGATGTGTATAATGGTGCACAGCTGTTTGTTTTCAAGGTGAATCTTTTGAGTATTAGGGTAGAATGGGATGCCAGCCTAGCAAATGAGAGAACTTCATTTTTTTCCCCAGTCTGTAACAATTTTGACTGTTAGTAGTGCTATCTATAATAGAATATAATTTTATGTCCAAAATTTATTTCCATGATTTTAGATTATTGACTGCTGCTGCTAGGTTAGGACTTAGATATAGTCTGAGTGATTGTGCTGCTGAGTAGAAGGAAATCTCTTTATGGGATGGAGGCTGGAAATTGGTATTGCGCTGTGCAAGTGGCTATTGTCCTTGCTCATGTTTTATTTAGGTGTTTAGCAGTGCTGTTTGAGCTTCTAATTAAAATTGTGCCTACTCTTCAATTGTTTATGAAGCCTCACATGGACTTAATCATTAGATCAGCTTGAAGAAAATTTGCAAAGGTAATCTTTATTGCTTTACACAGTGGTTTCTAGCCTCTTTTATGAATTGAAGGAGAGCATTGATTCATAAGAACATTACAAATAGCTCCATGATCATTGGAGTATATTGAGTTGAGAATGAAATGCAGAAGGCTATTACAGACACTCTGTCTTTATTAACCTTCCTAACCCTTCCATTTAGTTTGATGGATAGAGGGATGTGTGCCCCGAAATCACAGAGGCATCACATGCTCAGTTGTGGGATCATCTTGGAGATGGTGGTGTTAATCATTTTAGCAGATCAAGACTCAGTTTAACTGGTTTGAACAGTTTTGCTTCACATTTTATTAAGGGATTTTATAAATTTGGACAGTAGGTAATAAGCAAATTTAATACTGAATTTGTTCATTAGGATGAGTAAACATCTATATTTTGATATTAAAATAATCTCATATAATTATTTCTATGATTACAATAAAAATATTACAACTCAGACTTATACCATTCTTTTGGAAAAAGAAAGATGAAGGCAGTATGTGTTGTTTAGAGAGGTTATTCTTAATCTAGGATAAAATGCATTATGAACATCTTAAAATAGCTTTGAATTAACTGAGATTTATATGCAGTTTACTGGGATGTTTCCAAACTTTACATGATTATTACTTACCTTATATTTTAGAGTTTAATATTATTAATGTTTTCCATTTGAATGATTCTCCTTGGTTACCTAGAAATTTTCTTTCAACCTTCAAAGGAAGCTTTGCTTCAAAAATGATCTTCAGATTAATTTAGGGAAATCTGAGTCTTAAGATAATATGATCAGGACCTGGGGTTGTAGCTCAGGGGTAGAGTGCCCACCTAGCATGCATGAGGTACTGGGTTTGATCCTCAGCACCACACAAAAATAAAATAAAGATATTGTGTCCACCTATAACTAAAAAATAAATATTAAAAAAAGATAATGTGATCATGTTCAGCTGTCCAGAACACTTTTGTGAACGTTGAAATTGTATTAATTATGTATGCCCAGTTTCTTTTGATTCATAAACTTCAGATCTTATGAACTCTTGATATGTCTGAGAAATACAGTAGCAAAAATAATTTCCTTTCAGACAAATGTTTTTATTTTCCAGAGAATATATACCTAAATACTAGGTAGTTTATAGTCCTTTTATTTGTGCTAGGATAATGAAAGAAAAATTGGATCTTTCATTACATGGTTAATACTGTTTTCCATACATTTTTGTTAAAAAAAGTCTCAACTTTTCTTTTTAAATATTTTTTCAGTTATAGATGGACACAGTTTTATTTATTTATTTTTATGTGGTGCAAGGTGAATGCTCTACCACTGAGCCACAACCTCAGCCCCTCAACTTTTTATCCTAGCTGTAGGAGCCCAAGAGGGGTAAAGAAACTGTGGTGTATCAGAAAGAATTCGTCATGGCACAGTTAATTATTGGTGCCAACCATAATATTATTTCTTAAAATTATCTGAATACCTCAACTATTTGAATTTCTGTTTTTTTTTTTTTTTTTGTTGTTGTTGTTTTGAGGTACTTTTAATTCAACCCCAGCCCTAACTCATGCTAAGCAAGCACTCTATCACTTTTGCCCCTCAAGTAAAAAAATAAGGGGGGATTTTAAATCAAAATGTTCAAATGAAGTGGTAATGGGTAGCTGCAAAGAACGGCTTCTAATCTACAGTTTTTGCTCCTTGTGAAATTGTTTTCCATCTAGACAAAGCCTTGTGAAGATAGTCACTATTTCTGTTCTGTGCTTATTTCTTGCTGCCTAAGATGGTATCTGGCTTAATAAACTATTGTTAGATGAATAAGTGGATGAATGACTCATCGATGACAATATCTTAAAATTATTTATCTAGCAATTGAGCATTTTTAAAGTATTATATATCTTAGACATATAGTTTTTGATCTTTAAAAAGTGGACTAAGGAAAGCAGAACAATGAAATTTGTAGCTTAAAAATATGACTATAACCTTGGTGGTTTTAGTGAATGATTTATTAACGTCTGTGTTTTGAATACTTGGGTGCAATGGCATAACAAATTCAAAATTACAATTAACTGATTTTTTTAGACTCTAAATTTCTCTGCTTCAATTTTATCTTTGTCTATGCAAATAATTTTAAAGTTGATGTCAACGCCTCTCATTTATGGACATTGATAGTCTTGTGTATAGTCTCTGTCATAAAATTTCCAGGAGAATGTGTTGCTATACATCCATTAATGCTGTGGTTTACTTTATAGCCTGGTAGCATATAAGATCCTGAAGGATGACGTGTGTCTTTGTTTTATTTTCATAGTACCATTTTCAACAGTAATTTAAAAAACACATTAAAAATACGTGTATAGTTGAATTCTCAAGAGGAAATCTAAGATTGTCACAAGACCACTCCTTTATGGTATGACAGGTTATGATAGGCAATTGGTCTAATCAGTCTTTTAACTAATAGTAGAAAAAGGGCTGGGTATTTGATCTAGCTTGATTCCATCTATTTTATACAGCTGTGTTCGGTGCTAATTCTTGACTTCTCTGTTTCATTGACTTCTGTGAGTGACTTCACCTGTTTTCCTTCCTCTGCTGTGTATTCTCAGTTTTGTCCTTCAAGTCTTTTCCTTCTTTTGGCTTCTGTCTATTTAATAGCCCTAGTTCCTAGTGTTCCCTTAATGATCTGTGCTTCAGTGATTCTAGACTACTTACAATTCCCTGAATGTACCTTTGCACATGCTTTTCCCCTTATGCCAGGAATAGCCTTTCTTTTTCTTCTCAGTCTGGTGGAGAACTCTTTCTTACCCATTAAGAACCATCTCAAGGATCTCACTTTGTGAATTTTTTCTTAAGTTTTATCACCACTCCATCTTGTAGACATCTCTATTGTAGGTATTATTATACCTTATTATAGTATATATTTGTTTTTATTTTCTTTTCCTACTAGACCATGAGCTACATAGGGATATGGCAATAATGAACACATTGTTTTTGATGATGAATAAGTGAAAGATTTAGGAGTTTAGAATAATTCCTATGTTCTGAGATACTTTTCCACCTCAGATCACAAAAGGTACCATCCCAAGTAGATAAGGAGATGATGAAGCTTGTACATTCTGTAAATTAAGTCTTAAACATTCCTAAACAGGCAGATAAGAAATTGTACAGTTTTCTCCAAAAAGCATAAATTATAAGGATTCCAAATAACCACTAGAAATTTGAGATCACTGGGTCATACTCTTTACCTTGTCTTCGGCCACACTGGTAAAGAAATAGTGTTGCTGCATATTCATTTGATTAAATATATGGCTTTTATACTTAAATATATGAAAGCACTGGTCATCTTATAATTATCAGAATACTCTGAGGTTATCCAATAGGGTTTTGGTTTTATTGAAGTTATCATGTGTTAATCCAATATTCCAGAAATGGAAGAGTTGAGGGTGTTGGTGATGTAAATCCAATTTTAATTCTGAAGCTCTCTGATGATCCAAATAGGGATCAGAAACTCAAGAGAGCTTTATGGTTCAATATGTAATTACCAAGTGAGCCTGTGGGAACAATAATCTTTGAATAATGTAATGTGTCAGCTGAGAAGCTAAAACTAAAATTCCTAAATCATGTAGAATTGAAAACAAAGGAAGCCTGTTATACCAGTGGGATATAGATGTAAATATACCTATAATGCTCATTTTTTCAGAAGTAATATATCTCTATCAATTATTTATGTACAAGAATCTTCTACTTTCACCCCACTCTGGAAGTAAATAATATATTCTCAAAGGCTCTCTCATATTTGAGGTATGCTTCTGAGGTTCCCTATATGATATGAGATCAGTAACCCAGTAACTCTTGACCATGTTCTTCCACCAGATATCTTCCTTTTTCCTGGAGGACTGCCTCAAAACATTTTATTTTTGTCATTTGTCAAATCATTCACAAGCCATGTCTACCCTATTCTGTAGCCTACCATCTGCAGGCTCCTGACATCTGATGTCTTTGCTCTTATTCTTCAAGTAGTGGCAGAGCATAGAGGCAGTGATTGGAGTCTCCCTTCTCTGCATCTCAGTGCTGGTCCCTGTGCAGCAGTGATGCACACAATCCATTTGTGAAAATGGGGGAACTTTTCAAGGCCGCACTGACAGCCAGTGATTTGGTCCTGTCTACTTTCAGAGAACCCCGTAGGGCAATTCAAATGACTCTTTGAAAAGAGTCAATTTGTCTCAGGCTGAAGGGAAATAGAAAAACAAAACATTTCCCCAAGGACTGCATGAGTTATGTTGGCATTGAGGTTATTTGTACAGTGTTGAAACATTTCAGGGATGGAGCAAAATGACATATTTCTGTACTTTGACTATGTGCATGGATTTGTATATTAATATACTTAGACTTCCTTATTTCATATGATTATTTTAAGATCTGTGCTGTTTGTTTTTAGTTTGGTTGCTTGGGGATAGTGATTGAAGCACAGTCTTCTGTTTGATTGAGATGGGATCTTTCTCTGATGTCCAGGCTGGATTGAACTATGGGGCTCAAGCAATTCTCTTGTCCCAGTCTCCTGAGTTGCAACTATAGGTACCACTGTGCCTGGCTCTTCTATTTTAAAATGGAGTGAGTCAGAGCCTCCTTTTTTTTGGCATTATGACCGGCTGTCCTCAGTGGTTCTATATGTCAAGTAGCCAGCTTACCTCTCTTGCATTATAAAAGGTAATTCACTATTTGATTACTGCTGTGTTTACCAGTCTCTTTAAAGCAATAGGACTTAGACTTGAGAACCTGATTTCAGTGATTTCTTGCTTTGGAATATTCTGATCTCTATGTCAAAAGCCATGGTTCTCATGAAATCCAAAGCAAGACTGCAAAGCTTCGTGGAAATGACGGAGGCTCAGCCTTTGCCAAATATTAGTTACTTAGGTGCTGTGGGGCCCTATAGTGTGTATGTGGAAAAGCACTAGTTTTGGTGTTCTGAATTCAGGTCTTGTCTGCAGTCAGGTTTATGAACAGTGGGGATAAATTTACTTTTATATTGAAGAGGAGGTGTGTGGTAGGTCTCTCAGAGTACATATTGGTCCCACCTACTGTGTGGAATCCATTCTTTAAGAAAATCAGTCTTTTTTGGGGGCAATACGGGGGAAGACCAGGGATTGAACTAAGGGCACTCAGTCACTGAGCCACATGCCTAGCCCTATTTTATATTTTTTATTTAGAGACAGGGTCTTGCTGAATTGCTTAGCGCCTTGCTGTTGCTGAGGCTGGAGTTGAACTCTCTATCTCTTGTCTCAGCCTCCTGAGCCACTGAGATTACAAGGTGTGTACTACTGCTCCTGGCCAAGAAAATCAATATTCGTGCAGGTTTAGATGTGTTGGAGATCTTTGGTCTCATCAGTTACATGTGTCACATACTTATGCTATGTGCGTTAGTTGTCTAATATTTTAGGTAAATATGTAATAAGAATGATAAAACATGTATTTTTTGCTCATGAATGTGATCCCTTCCTGAAGAACATAGGTCAAGTTATTTATTACTGTATGGCACTGGGGAGATGTATTGTAACTTATCAGATTTTCCTTGCTTTCTATTTCTGTGCAATAAAAATGAAGATAAGTAAAACAGAATCCACATAGAAAACTCCTTATTTTCCGCCACTAGTAGACCTTTTCAATTTTTACTATAGGGTGTTACCAAAGTATAGAAAGTAGCTCAGAAATAAATAACTGTTCCTTTGAAATTTCTTTACTATCATAATTTTCTTCTTATGTACTTAGCTTTTAAAATACAGAAATAGAAACATGCTTATTAAAATTTATTGCCTTAATTTAGATATTTAGATGAAGTCCTTTTTGAAGATGAGCTAATTATGGTGCTTCTCTTACTAATTTTGTGATGTAATATGAATCCAGAGTACAGAATCAGGTTGCCTGGTTACTAATTCTGCTTTTGCCATTCAGAAGTGTCCATTCATAATGGACAATTTTCTTATTTTTAAAACTTAGTTAAATTTTACATTGAGATAGTCATATAATTCACTCATTTTAATTCTATTATTTGTTATATTTTAGTACAGCCTCAGAATTGTGCAGCTATCACCAATTTTGAAACATTCTCTCCCATTGGCTGTCATTCCCACCCTGCTTGATTATATGATAACTCATTGTTTAACATTTTGAGGAATTGCCACATTGCTGGCAAGAATATGCAATGGAAACAATGTATGAGGATTCTAGTTTCTTCTCATCCTTGCCAATACTTGTTGTTATTATCATTTTTTATTATAGCTCTCCTAGTGTGTTTGAAGTGGTATAGTTTTGTAGTTTTGATTTATATTTCTCTAATGATTACTGATATTGAGCATCTTTTACATGCTTATTGGCCATTTGTCTATCTTAAGTCTGTAGTCTTAAATGACTTTTTTTTTAAAGCAGTTTACCAACTTAAAATGTTAGCAAAGTGAGTACTTTCCTAATGGAATTATGAAGATTAAAAGAATGAATATATGTAAAATGCTTTGAGCATTGCCTAGCACACAGTAACTGCACATTTATGTTTGTTATTATTGTTGCTATTATAGCAGTTCTTTATTAATTTAGTGCTTCCTAGTAACCTAATTTCTCTTTATTTCCCTTAATTTCTCTGAAATTTAAAACTAAAATTTAACTTTGTATTCCCAATTCTGCCATCCCTGGTCTTTGCTGCATATATTCAATTGTTCATTTGTTCCAAGCATTTATTGAATACCTGAAAATATAAAAGAATAAAAACAACAACAACAACAAAAGGACCCTCCCCCTACATACCCCCAGTAGTCTGGAGGCAGAAATGATAAATTAATAATATAGATGAAATATTCATAAAAGGTTTTGTAGACTACCTGAAGAATAAGTTAAAGTTTCTCATGCAAATATTAGTGTTCTGGGTTTGTTTAAACACATTTTTCAATAACTGCATCTTTAGGGTAAGATGAGAATCATAGGACTGCTGCCCTGTGTATTGGAGTATTGGAGTAGCATCAGCCAGAGGGGAGCAGCACTACACAGAAGTACCTCTCTTACTTTTGGACTGTTAATGCTCAGAGGATTCTTTCTTCCATTATGTAATGTCCTCCCTTTTATAATCAAATGTTCTTCTTTGTCTCTAGTAAATATTACTGTCTTTAAGTCTTTTTTTTTTTTGTTGGTGTTTTTGGGTTAAACTAAGGACACTTAACCAATGATCCACACTTCCACGCACTTTAATTTAATTTTGACATAGAGTCTCACAAAATTGCTGAGGGCCTTGCTAAGTTGCTGAGGTTGCCTTGAACTTGGGATCTTCCTGCCTCAGCTTCTGTAGAAGCTAGGATTACAGTCATGTACCATCATGCCTGGCATGAAGCACTCTGTGGTTACTGTCTTGTTTTGTTTTCAACCTGTTTGTATCTTTCAATCTAGAGTGTATCTTCATGTAGACAGAATATAGTTGGATCTTGCTTTTTATTTATTTATTTATTTTTTAATTTTTATTGTTGGTTGTTCAAAACATTACATAGTTCTTGATATATCATATTTCACACTTTGATTCAAGTGGGTTATAAACTCCCATTTTTACCCCGTATACAGATTGCAGAATCACATCAGTTACACATCCATTGATTTACATATTGCCATACTAGTGTCTGTTGTATTCTGCTGCCTTTCCTATCCTCTACTATCCCCCCTTGGATCTTGCTTTTTAACTCCAGTCTGACAATTTATCCCTTTTGATTTTGAATGGTTGGTCCACTCACATTTAATATAATTTTTTATATGGTTGGTTTTATGTCTACCTTTTTTGTTTTCTATGTTTCATTTCTATCTTTTTTTCCTTCCTCTGTTCCTCAGTTACTACCTTTTGTGTTAAACAAATGTTGTTTGGATTGTATCATTTAAATTCATTTGTTGTGTTTTTTTCTAGTTATCTTTTAAAAATTTCTTTTAGTGGTTGCTCTAGAACTACACTGCTCAATATAGTAGTCACTAGCTATATGAAACTGTTATGCACTTGAAATGTGGCTAGTGTAATTTAATTTTTGCTAAAGTGAAATACAAACCATGTTTCGAAGATTTAGTATGAACTACAGAATGTCAAATATCTCATTAATAATATGTATTTTTATTCTTATAATATTTTGCATATATTAGATTTAAATAAAATATTAAATTTTCATGTTTCAAAACAACTTTAAAAATAAGTCAAAAAATTAAAATTACATATATGTCTTACATTTGTAGTTTTTATTATATTTATGTTGGCTGAACTTTTTTTTTTTTTTAAGAGAGAGAGAATTTTAGTTTTCGGTGGACACAACATCTTTTATTTTATTTTTATGTGGTGCTGAGGATTGAAACCAGCACCTGGCACATGCCAGGTGAGCTTGCTATACCGCTTGAGCCACATCCCCAGCCTCGGCTGAACTTCTTTAATAAGGATCACAACATGCATCTTGAACACATCACAACCTGTTACAGTTTAGCAGTAACTTATCCTGGTAAAATATAGCAACTTTGCTCCCATATTGCTCCATCCTCACTCTTTCTGCTATTTTTATCATAAAGTCTACATATATGTATGTTTTTAACCTTACAGTACATATTTTACTTTGACCTTAGGATTTTTAAAGACATGAATTAAAAGAAGCTTATATGTGTGTATACATGCATAACTTTTACCTATAAATAATTTCCTGTATTCTTTATTCCTATGGTGTTGTTACTATGTGAACTGTACTCATTAACTATGTTATTAGACTTCCTATATGTCTTGTTTAATGTGGTCTTGGTCTAGTTGCAATGAATTCTCCCACGTTTTTGTTTATGCCAAGTTGGAATAGTCTCACTGCGTATAGAATTATTGATTGATACTTTTTCTTTTTTCTTTCAGCATTTTGAATATTGTTAGAGTCTGTAAACAAGTCAGGATGGCTCCTGGCATTTTGCCAGAGAAATGTTAGAGTCTGTAAACAAGTCTGGATGATGCCTGGCAAAATGCCAGAGGGAGTGGTTTGTGAAGTAACACCAGCGAGCCATTAAGTGTGGAGATTCCTTATTGGTTGACTGATGTAGCCATTAAGTGTGGAGATTCCTTATTGGTTGACTGATGTATCTAGTTTATGCTAATTTAAATAAGCTGTGTAAAATGTGGGTACCTCTGTTGTCCTACAATAAAGGGCTCCCACTCCTGCTGTATCAACGTACACAAGTTGTTCGTCACCCCCCGGTTATTTTACTGCAGCCGGACTCCGGCAGAATATGTCATTTTTCCACCTTTCTTGTCCACCTTGGTTTCTGCTGAGAAGTCAGTTATTAGTTGTATTTTTGTTCCCCCGTGTATGTAGTCATTTTGGTCTTATTGCTTTCAAGATTTTTTTTTTTTTTTGTCTTTGTCTCTGATTTCAACAGTTGGACTATGATATATCTAGGAATGATTCTCCTTCTGTTTATCTTACATGTTTCTCTTACATGGGCTTCATTGAGCTTCTTTGTACTAATCTTTTCAGCAAACTTGAGAAGTTGTAGGTCATCTGAAAATATTCTTTTTCTATTTTCCTTCTGGAATTCTCATGATAAATGTATTGGTAACTTGATGTTGTTATACATACCTGTGAGGCTTTTCAATTTTTCTTTTTTCTTTCTCTCTCTCTTTTTTTTGGGGGGGAACCAGAATTGAACTCAGAGCCACTTGTCCACTGAGCCACATCCCTAGCCCTATTTTTATATTTTATTTAGAGATAGGGTCTCACTGAATTGCTTAGTGCCTCACTTTTGCTGAGGCTGGCTTTGAACTCATGATCTTCCTGCCTCAGCCTCTTGAGCTGCTGGGATTATAAGCATGTGCCACTGCCTCCAGCTCTTTCTCTGCTTCTAATATTAGATAATTTTCATCTGTTCTCAAATTAGCAGTTCTGTCTTCTATTATTCAATCTATTTTTGAGCCTATGTAATAAGTTTTTCATTTTGGTTATTGTACTTTCGTATTCTAGAATTTATTTTAAAAAAATAGTATTTTTTTTCTCTTGAGGTTCCCTTTGAGTAATTGTCATCATAATTCCTTTTAGCTTCCCAAATATATTTTGTGAATTCTTTAAACATCATCATTTATAATATTTACTCTATTGCTACATCTGTGTCTCCCAGAGTTTGTACTTAACTATTTCTTTTTTCCTATGTAAACATCATAATTTTGTTTCTTTTTATGCTTCATAATATTTTGGATAGCAGGTGGACAACTTTGATAATATATTTTTAGCAGTCCTGGGTTTATTTTTGTTTGTTTTATTTTTATGTGATTTATTTTTGTTGTTGTTTTTGCTTTGATGCCTTGCTTGAACTATGATTGCAATTGGAGCAGTTAGAGTGAAAGTCAAAGTGTGGGGAGGGAATCCCATGTGAAAAGGAGGCACCATGCATCCCTGACTTCCTCTCAAGTAGAAATTCTCTCTTTCTAGGACCTAACATGGCCTGGGATACTCTGCCTCTGTTATGCATATTCAAGGAGATGAGTCATGCAGAAGATGCTTTTCTAGGCAGGGAAGGATGGTGGGGTATATGGTTTTTGTTAATTAATGTCCAAAGACCTCTTTTGTTGTTGTTGTTGTGGTTTTTAAATTGGCTTTTTAGGTGTCTCCTCTAAGCCTGTATCACTAAGTGATGACCTAATGTTTTGAGTGTGGGTACTTTGATACCCTAAGTCTTCCACCCTCTGCCAGTGGATCTCTGTATGGGTGAGAGAACACTTTTAAAAGTTAAAGCCAGTTCTCAAGACTTGGATTTTACATTGTCAGGCTCTCTTGGGTTTCCTGCTTACTTACATGTTCTCAGTTCTGTTTTGTGGTTTGTTTTTTTTTTTGCAGTGTTTTAATTTGTTCTCTTTAATTATACGTGACAGTAGAAACTATTTTAATATGTTTGTACAAACATGGAATATATCCTATTCTCATTAGTATCCCAGTCTTATGGATGTACATGATATTGAAATTCATTGTGATATATTCATATATGTACATAGGAAAGTTATAGTAGATTTTTTTCTACTTTCTTTCCTGTTTCTATCTCTCCTGCTTTTCTTTCATTCCCCTTTGTCTAATCCTAAGCTTCTATTCTTCCCTGTCCCTTGTTGTGGGTTACCATCCACATATCAGAGAGAACATCTGACCTTTGTTTTTTTGGGCGAGGATTGGCTCATTTCACTTAGCATGATAGTTTCCAGATTTATTTATTTACTGGCAAATTTACTTTCTTCTTTATGGGTGAGTAGTATTCCATTGGGTGTATAAATCACAATTTCTTTATCTATTCATTTGTTGATGGGTTCCATGGATTAACTATTATGAATGGTGCTAATATAAACATTGATGAGGCTCCATCACTGTAGTATGCTGATTTTAATTCCTTTGGATATATATGGAGGAGTGGGATAACTGGATCAAATGATGGTTCCATTCGTAGTTTGTTGAAGAATCTCCATACTGCATTCCAGAGCAGTTGCACTAACTTGTAGTTCCACCAACAATGTATGAGAGTGCACCTTTCCCCCCACATCCTCACCAACATTTATTGTTCCTTGTATTTTTTTTTTTTTTTGTACCAGGGATTGAATTCAGGAGCACTCAATCACTAAGCCATATCCCCAGTCCTTTTTAAAATATTTTATTGGGATACAGGGTCTCACTGAGTTGCTTAGTGTGTTGCTAAGTTGCTGAGGCTAGCTTTGAACTCATGATCTTCCTGCCTCAGCCTCTGGAGCCGCTGGGATTACAGATGTGTGCCATCTCCCCTGGCTTCCTTGTATTCTTGATAATTGCTATTCTGAAATCTCAGTGTAGTTTTAATTTGCATTTCTCTAATTGCTAGAGATGTTGAACATTTTTCATATATTTGTTGATTGCTTGTGTTTCTTCTTTTGAGATGTTTAGTTCCTTTGCCGATTTATTTATTTATTTGTTTATTGTGTGTGTGTGTGTATGTGTGTGTGTTAAGCTTTTTGAGTTCTTTATATATCCTGGAAATTAATGCCTTATGTGAGGTACAGGTGGCAAATATTCTGTATTATGTAGGCTCTCTGTTCACATTATTTGTTTCCTTTGCTGTGCAGAATGTTTTTAGTTTGATACTATCTCATTTATTAATTTTTGTATGCTGATTTTAACTTTTTGGGTATATATGGAGGAGTGGTTTACTTCTTGTGCTTTAGGAGTCTTGTGGAGGAAGTCAGTTCCTAAGCTGACATGTTGGAGTGTTGGGCCTTCATTTTCTTCTTGTAGGTTCAGGGTTTTCAGTCCAACGCCTAGGTCTTTGATCCACTTTGAGTTGACTTGTGCAGGGTAAGAGTTAGGCATTAAATTTCATTCTGCTACCTGTGGATTTCCAGTTTTCTCAGTGCTGTTTGTTGAAGAGGCTATCTTTTCTCCAATATATATTTTTGATGCCCTTTTCTAGTATGCGGCAACTATATTCACATTGGTTTGCCTCTTGAGTCTTCTATTCCATTGGTCTTCATGCCTGTTTTGGTGCCAATACTATGCTGTTTTTGTTACTATAATTCTGTAGTATAATTTAAAGTCTGGTATTGTGATGCCTCCTGCTTCACTTTTCTTGCTAAGGATTACTTTGGCTATTCTGGGTCTCTCATTTTTCTAAATGAATTTTATGACTGCTTTTTCTATTTCTATGAAGAATGTCATTAGAATTTTAATAGGAAGTGCATTAAATCTGTATAGCATTTTTGGTAGTGTGGCCATTTTGACAATATTATTTTTAAAGACAGGGTCTCATTCTGTTTCTCAGGCTGACCTCTACCTCCTGGGCTCATGTGATCCTCTTCCAACTTCCCAAATACCTAGGACTATTGTCACCTACCACTGAACCTAGCTTCTCATTTTTTTAGCCAAGAATATTTTGGCTCTTTCTGTGATTGTCTCATTTCTAGTATCTTTTCATTTAATTTTTTGCTTATATGCTACTTACACTAGCTTGAACCGTAACCTTAGGGTAGAAAAGATACTGGTTTTTTTTCCCCCCATTTGTTCTTTTTTGGTGTGTTGGTACATGACTGTAATCCCAGTGACTGGAGTTTGAGGCCTGCCTTGGCAATTTAGTGAGGCCTGAAGCAACTAAGTAAGTGCCTGACTCAAAATAAAAAATAAAAAGTGCCCCTGGATTCAACCCCCAGTACCAAAAAAAAAAAAAAAAAGAAAAAGAAAAAAAAAAAAAAGACAGTTTTTCACTGTTTGTCTCCAACCTATTTGCTATTTCAGCTGGAAAAGACCTAAGTATTGCTCCTCACCCCAAATCAGGTCTATCCCTTTTAGTAGTAAAGATACTGGCCTTTGTGGACAGCCCCAAACTTGTTAAAGTGCAGTTTACATCCCAAATGGAGGCAGTGTAGGCTGTAAGCAGCCCATGGCAAGAAGGCTGCGCAGAGACTTCTACTGTTTTTATCTCAACCTCTAACTCATTTTCAAGAAGAAATGCTATTCAATTTATTGTCTGTTTCTGTTCCTGTGTTCTGAAATGTTATTTTTAATATCACTTTATCCAGTTTTACCCTTGTCACATATAGCAATGAATGATTGCCCTCTTCACAGCCAGACTAGAACTCTCCAGAACTCTGACTTTTCCTTCGTCTTTTCCTCCTCCATGGAGGCTTCCTTGTCCCACACTTCTGCTTTTCCTTCAGTCTCTCTGCTCTGTCTTCTGGTAACATTCAAAACTTTTAATTGTCAGATTGTTTTTCTTTATGATAGACTGTAAACTCTAGGAAGTCAGGTACCTTTTAAAACATTGCATTTCTTTTTAAATACAGTGCCTGGTCCACAGTAGCATATATGTTAAATGAATAAATGTTAAACTGGCATTTTGGATCTGGTTTAGTAATATGTTAACTTTAAGTGCTATTGAGAATATGTTGGAAAAATAATAAGAATTGTCTCAAATTTATAGAGGACCATTTGTGGGGCCACTTACGCATTAAATGTTTTACATATGTTATTTCCTTTACTCTTTAAAATGCAGTTCGATATATTGCCTGCATATTCCAGAAAAGGAGTCTGGGGCCAGAAAAGTTAACTAAATTATCCTGACAGTATATGTGAAGCCAGGATTCTCACTGTTGAATGTGAAGCTTGTACTCTATACCATATGTTGCAACAGATTGTCTTATACAATGTTTACAGTATATGTGGATATTTGTTCAAAGAATTCTTTTCATGTAAAGGCTGCTTCTAATTGCTGAAAGGGTTCATGGGTCACTTCTGAGCACTGCTTGTAGCTGTGTATAAGCCAGTGTACTTGCTCTGCTCTCTTCTGCTTTCCTTCTGGGTCCTTGAGAGTCATATGCCATCCATGCATAGTTAGTGCCTTGAGAGGATATAAATTTTCTGGTTCATACCTGAAAGACTCTTCTCATTGTACAGCTCTACTTTCATGTCTGTCCACAAAGTGGTTGGTCTTTTTGATGCCAGACCATTAGAGTATATGGTATTCGCATCATACAGAAGGAGAATGGGGACCTTTGTAATAATGTGGTCAGGTGTTCCCACTGTTTCACCAATTCAACCTATTGTTGGTAGTGAGCATGGGGTAGGAGACAGTATTTGTTGTTCCTGGGTCAGTTTCAGCTCTTATGTGGCCTGCTTAGGAATACAAGTGAATGACAATTGCCTTGCTTTTTTTTTTTTTTTTTTTTTTTTAAGATAGTAGTCCCACTATATTTCTGGAACTCAGGCTGGCTTTGAACTCCTTAGATTCAAGGGAGCCTCCTGCCTCAACCTTCCAAGTAGCTGGAACTGCAAGGTGTGCCATCATTGCTTCTTTATCAACTCTAGCACCTCTTTATTTCTTTTGCCTCCTAGATAAAAATGATTAAAATGTCCATTTAACAAATAATCTTTGGTTTCTTAATGACAATAAATCCAGAGAACTTCCATTTTCTTTTATTTTTTTGTGATAAAGAAAATTACACATCATTTATTATCAGATAATACTAGACAATAACTGAAGAATCACTATTAATTTTATTGACAACACATAACAGTAGTATTGTTATATACCTTATGGTTATTAAGTCCTTACAATTTTTGAGAGAACCAAATATAACACTTGTTACATGGAAACATCTCTACCTTCATATTGTTCTTTTGTGGAAAAGCAAGCTTTATTTAAAAGTAACCCAAGAAGAGAAAAGCCTTCAAGGGGAACACATTTACAAACTAGATGGGAGCCCACAGATACTGTATCCATTTGGCAAAGGCTCAGTCAGAAGTCTCAGCAATTCCTGCTGATCCTCTAACACCTACTCAGTTTCCTCTTCTGGCTGAAACTAAAGAGTTGTCTTAAAGATACCCATGATGTCTTTATTATCCAAACATACTCCCATTTCAGGGAAGAGGACACGTGGGGTCTACTTTCTGGGGAATCTGGTTAATTATTAAAATAAATATTTACATTGAGAATATAATTAAGCTAGTAGCTTTCTGCACATTTCCACATTTTAAAAAGAACAACAGAAATTTCATGTTTTCAGCAGTTGAGTTGGTGTAAAGATCTTGTCTCTATTTTATAGGAAATGGATTACATTCAATTATTCCTTACAACTGAAAGATCATTCCATTGCTTTTGAAGTACTGGAAGGGCTGGCATCTGCGATGGTAGCTAAATGAGATTTCTATGTAACACATGCTGGTACTGGACATACGTTTGCTTGACCCTTGTTCTGATAGTCCTCGATACAGCGGATCAGCTGGTCATTCTCCTCCAGGAACTGCTGGATAGTCTCTTGATTGACTTCTGTCTTGCCCCTCATCCAGTTAGGTACTAAGGCCATGGACATCGCTGGGGGACTGGGTTGGCACCCTGCCTTGGAAAAAGATGCCCATTATGCATCCAGACAAATGCTATCTCTGCGCTGAAGGCAGTACTTCCATTTTCTTTACCCGTCTTATAACATAGCACGTGCACAAGCCCAAAGGCAAGTTCACTCTCTCTTATGGAAATGCCCAGTTTCCCATGGTGCGCACTTTTCTTTTTTGCAGCAAGCTTATAAACCTAACTGGTAGTCTTTAGGCACTGGACTTTAGTACCCCTCGAAAAGATGCACATATTCTTCTGCCTTGCTTTGCAAAATGTGATCCATGGACAAGAGGCATCAGTATCACCAGGAAACTTATTTGAAATACAGAAAAGCCCCACTCTAGATCTACTGAATTAGAATCTGTGTTTTTAATAAGTTTCTCAAGTAATTTGGGAAGCACAGTTCTACTCAAGTCTTTTATCTACTGGTCCATGTCTTATTTCATTTCTTTTTAAGGACAATACTGTATTCTGTTAGGAGGGGCTTGTTATTTGTGCAGAGTTCTCTATTGAATCTTTTTACTCAGGTTGTTCTTTTTCTTTTCCATTAAGGAAAACATTTCCAGTATTTAAGTATTGAGGCTAGCTCCTTTCTTTCCAAGGAACATGACTTAATTCAATATACAAAAATTTGAAATGAAAACAATTCCAGTAAGGCATTAACCTCTTAATATTTATCAAATACTTCTTTAAAAAATAAAATGCTTTAAGGCTTATAGTACCCGGTGAGTTTTAAATAATAAGAATAAATGGAAACATTCAAGGAATTTGTAAACTGTGATTCTCTGCCTCAAATGTTTTTTTGGTTCTTGTTTACTGTGATCATTTTGTAAACTTTAGGTATTGTGTTTATACACAGAATTTAAATAATTAACCTCTTAAATTCATTTTGAAAGGCATTTTTGAAGAGAAAGGATAAATTTTCAATATTTGAGCACACGAAAGAAACATAGCCTTGTAAGATTTTATCTAATAAAATGCCAAGACAGAAAATACCTAAGCTTTGCCCTGCAGAATCTTATTTACTTTTTTAAATGAGTAAATGAAATATTTTTTATTAGAAATTTCATCAGGTTTTAATCATCCTGTGTCATGGGCAAAAGTGTATAATGTCCCACAACTGAATTATTTCTTTGGTGGGAAAGAAAATGAGCTTTATATAGTTACTACAAATAATATCTTTTAACAGCTAATACCTGGGAATGTCAGTTACCTGATTTAGTCTTCTATTACTGAACTTTTAAAACATGTTTTAAATTTTAATTTATTTTCTAAACCATGGTTTCTTTTTTTACCTTTATTTTATTTATTTGCTAATTTATTTTTATGTGGTGCTGAGGATCGAACCCAGCTCCTCGCATATGCTAGGCAAGCACTCTACGGCTGAGCCACAATCCCAGCTCCACCATGGTTTCTTAATGACAGAAATTGGTGATTGTTTTTATTGATATACACATACACACACACACACACACACATGTAAAAGACTACATTAAGTGTAGTATTATTTTGTTCTTCAGTTTTATTTTCTTTCTGTAATGCTTATATTTGCCTAGAACATTACAGGGATTCATTTTTCTAAATTCATTTCTCAACTTATATATGGCATGAACTTGGAAGGTTATGAGACCTGACCTGAGAGAAAGATGAAAACACACATTATCTAGCCTGAGAGAAAAAAGACATCAGGAAGATTATTATCTTTCAGGGATCCATAGTATAATATTGGTCCAAATAGATATATTTTATTTTCTATTTTACCCAGAAGAAAATGCATTATTTGAGATACCTATATAGTGAAAGCACATCGTATGCTTTCCATTCATCTCTTTTTGACATCACCTTCTTTATCGGGTTATCCTATTGAATGCCTGCAGGCACTCCCACATGTTTACTTTCCAACATCAGTCCTACCCGCAATTCCAGATCATTTAACTTTGTTTAATGCTTTTATCTTTCCCTGGACCATGGATTTTTCTGCTATGTCTTTTGCTTTCCTTTTTATGTTTTGTAGATACCAACACGAGAGTAAAGGTAGCAAGCTTGTAACATGTGACAGGGCAAGAGAAGAAGAGGTGTTGAAATTTCCTCTGGCCTAGGAAAAGAAGCAGGATTTTCTTAACTTTGATAGATTAACCAGACAGGAATACACACGCACAAGGGCCAGAGGAAAGATGAGTGGAATGAGAAGACTAATGACTGGGATTGTGTGTAGGGGTCTTTCTGGGATTGGACTGAATGATGATCTCTTATATACCTGTTGTGTACTTTGAGGAACTGAAAATAACTTTCCATATTGCTATTTTATTCAGCTGAGATTTGAGCTTCGAGTTTTGCTGTTGCATCTACAGTCATTTTCTCCTGTGACTGGTGTAAGGTATTGGCAAAGTACTCAATGAGGCAAGAGGGTTGACTATGTGAATGGCAGTTCATTATGTAAAGCTACATGGGCTTTCTTATAAAGAAAGACTGAGTTGTCGGAATTATTTATCCATTTACCGAATATTTATAGAGCACCTGTTAATTGCTTGGCCATATAGCAATTGAAAAAAAAAAAAAAAGAAATGGGTCCATACTTAGAGGTAGTGAAGTAATGAATAGTAAGTCACTAAACATAACTCAGTGAAATAGTGTCCTCTGAGGGAGGACTCCTCTGTGACTTACTTTAGTTTATCAATAAACTTAAATATTAAACAATGCAAGATCTTATGGCAGCTGTCTTCTGGGAAAGACTGAGGTACTTTGAAAATTTCACTGTAAAATACATTTTAAAAGCATTTTTCTTTTTACTTGAAACTTTGATATAAAATTGCTTCACTGAGGGAGAGGAGATGTGACCTTAAAAAACAGTTTGAAATTTTTAGGAGTTATAAGTTATTAAGAAAATAGTAAATATTTGATACTCTATCTATAGTCCTAACAGCACTATTTTCTTGACTCTGTAGCACACTTTGGCCTTCATTCTCGCTTTTTTCCCCCTCAGTCAGGATTCTTTCTTGGGTAACTGATAGTACCTTTGTACCTGTCATCTTTTAACCTAGATATTTTTAAATGCCACTATTCCTAGGCTATAAAGGAGTTTACCCTTATCTGTGGTTTTGCTTTCTGCAGTTTTCAGTTATAGTTAAACATGGTTTGAAAATATTAACAGGAAATTCTAGTAATAAACAATTAATATTTTAAATTACATACTATTCTGAGTGGCATGCTTAAGCCTTTCCCATCCTGCTCTGTCTCACCTGGGATGTGAATCATCCTTTTGTCTAATGTATCCAAGCTGTTTATGCTATCCACCCATTAGTCACTTAGAGGCCATCTTGGTTATCAGATTCACTATTATGGTATCACAGTGCTTGTGGTCAAGTAACCCTTATTTTGCTTCATGACTACTTTGAGTCAGCTTTTTCACCAAGAGACCTAACAAGAACAATTTTAGAGCAGAAAAGTTTATTTGTTGCTCATGGTTTCAGAGGTGTCAGTTCATAGAAAGCCAGCTCTATTGCTCTGTGCTTGCGGTGAGGCAGAACATTTTTATGGTGGGAGGGTGTGGAGAAGAAAAACAGCTCAGGACATGGCAAACTTTACAAAATACAGCCCTCAAAGGCATGTCCCCAGTGACCCACCTCCTCCTCAGCCATATTCTACCTGCCTGCAGTTACCACCTAGTTAATTCATTTAAGTGGATTAATACACTGATAAGGTAAAGGCTGTCATAACACAGTAATTTCACCTCTAAACTTTCTTGTATTATCCTACACATGAACATTTGAGAGATAAATTTATATCTAAATCATAACAATTATCCCAAAGTGCAAGAGTAGTGATGCTGGCAATTTGGATATACCAAAATGGCTTCAAGTGATACATTACAAGAAAAGAAAACAAAATTCTGTCCAATATTTTGACAGAAAGTCCATATTTAAATAAGTTTTATTGTAAAATATTATTAAATTGTTCTATTTATCATTATTCTTTTATTGTACCTGATTTAGGAATTAAATTGTATCCTAGGTGTTCATGTAAAGGAGAAAACAGTGTATGTTTTGGGTTTATAATTATCTATGATTTCAGGCATCCACTGAGGTCTTAGAACATATCCCTTGAGGATAAGGGGGTGGAACTACTAATATCACCCTCTATCACCTTTACTAAAACCTTAGATACTTTAAATTTGAAGTTTCATATTGGTGAAATAAATTAGATCTATAAAAAATAAATTTATATAAAATGATGACTCTCAATTTTTAATTTTTTAGTATTTAGATTGATTGTAATCCTCTACTTCTTTGGATTAATTTATTTTTGCTCATTTTGATGTAATATAATATTGTATATATGTGTGTGTGAGAGTGTGAGTATATTCTAACCTAAATTTTATAGAGCAGGGATAAAGCATCTTGATATTTTGACCATCTTTAATAAAGTAGTATCATGACAGGTTTTTTAAAAAATATTTATTTTTTTTTTAGGTGTAGATGGACATAATACAATGCCTTTTTATTTTTATGTGGTGCTGAGGATCTAACCTGGGTTTCGCCTGTGCTAGGCGAGCTCTCTACTACTGAGCCACAATCCCAGCCCCATGACAGTTTTTATTTTATGTCATATGTAATATGTTAAGATTTGTCACTTATATATTGTGGATAATATATTTTTAAACCAAAACTGCTTCATATCCATAGTAATTGCCTATAATTCCATTTTAGATATGGCTATTGATCAACCAGTCTGAGTTCATGGTCTTCCTGATGGTATAAGAACATTTTCATATCTTCTGTTTCAACTTGATTACAGTTTGTGTATGATACTTTACACAGAAATATTTATAAATTTTCTCTCTTTCCTACTCTGTTACCAGTGTTTTAGTTACTTTAGTTCCATTCTATGTTTGTTTTATCATCTACAATTGTTAAAATAATGGAATATTTAATTGTCTCCCCTTTTGCATACATACATTCTTTGGGTTCACTAACTCTTCTAAATGTCTTCATCTCTAACACAAAACTAAGAGATCTTACTATGTTTCAGAGGATTTCTTGCGACTCCCTAAAGTACAGTTTGTTTTCTGACTATTCTTCATTGCTGACATAAATGAATACTCCTTTTCTAGTGACTGTGGAGGCAGAAGGTGGAGAGTATTGTGAAGGGAAGACTGACCTCCATTGCCAGGAGAGGAGGAGAGGCCTGGAGTGAGGCTGCTTGGAATCTGTTGAGATGGGATTCAGCCATTGTGTGGCGTTCTGTTGTTGTCCCTTTGTGAAGGCAGCAAAGGTCTGTTTTACCTGAGGATGAATATAGTTTTTTTTGGCTTTTGAACGTTCTCCTCCTCAGACATTAGAATAAAGCTGAATTAATTAGAGAAATCTACCTAATACTGTTGTCTCTTTTTTTGGTTTTTTTTGTGTACTGCTTGAGATGGAATTCACAAGCACTACAATTTACCCATTTAAAGTGTGCAATTCATGGGCTGAGTGAGGATGTAGCTCAGTGGTAGAGTGCTTGTCTACCATGTACTAGGCTCTGGATTCCATTTCTTTTTTTTTTTTAAATATATATATATGTGTGTGTGTGTGTGTGTGTGTGTGTATAGTTTTATCATCTATGGTTGTTAAAATAATGGAGTATTTAATTGTCTCCCCTTTTGCATATATATATATATATATATATATATATATATATATATATATATATATATATTTAGTTGTAGTTGGACACAATATCTTTATTTATTTTTATGTAGTGCTAAGGATCAAACCCAGTGCTTCACATGGGTGAGGTGGGTGCTCTACCAATGAGCTATAGCCCAAGCTCTCTGGATTCCATTTCTATCATGACCAAAAAAAAAAAAAAAAGAACAACCAAAACAAAAAGTACAATTCAGTAGTTTTTAATACATTCAGAGAATTGAGGAACCATCATTGCAACCATGTTTTCTTTTTTTGTTTTTGCTTGGGTTGGCAGGTGCTGTTGAGGGGGGAGTACTATGGATTAAACCCAGAGGCACTTTACCACTGAGCCACATCCTTAGCCCTTTATTCATTTTTATTTTGAGAAACAGCCTCACTAAACTGCTTGGGGCCTTGCTAAGTTGCTGGGGCTGGCTTTGAACTTGCAGTCCTCATGCCTTGGCTTCCCAAGTTGCTAGGATTACAGGTGTGCACCACCACACTCAGCCATTGTAACTATTTGAGAACATTTTTACCATTCTCCAAAGAAATTCTGAATACATTATAAGCAATTTCCATTTTCCCTCAAATGTTCTACACTCTAGCCCTAGAAACTACTAATATATATATTCTCTATGGATTTGTATATTATGGATATTTCATTTCAATGGAATTATATAATATGTGCTCTTTTGTGATTGAATTTCACTTAGCATGAAACTTTCAATGTTCATCCATTGTGTAGCATGTAACAGTACTTCATTCCTTTTATGGCTGAGTAATAGGCCATTGTATGGCTAAATCATATCACTCCCACTCCTTTATCAATTGGTGGATACTTGGTTGTTTCAGCATCTTGACTATTATGAATAAAGCTATTATGAACTTCATGTATAAATTATTTTGGCCTTAAACTCCTGGGATCAAGTGATCCTCTTACCTGACCCTTTCAAGTGCTGGGACTGCAGGTGTGGGCCAAAGTATCTGGCCCAGCTTCTGTACATCTTAAATGCTTGTTCTATTATCTGGAATGCTATCTTCTCCTCTTAACCTTATTTACTTAGCAGATTCTTATCTATTCTTTTGATATAAGTTAAGATGAATTGATTTCTGGTAGCTGTTTCTACTCTTGAATTGCCATATATTTTCAGTATAGCACCTATCATTTGCATTAAGGGTGTTTCATGAGCACAAATAGATTGCTCATTTCTCCAGAATCAGGTAACATCCAAAGTTATCCATCATTATTAGAATCTTAGTCCCATGTGACTCTTTCTCCTCCATTCTGACTCACTTTCTCAACTCCCTCCCTTCTTCCACCCATCCTTTCTTCTTCTTTCTGAAACATGCTGTTATCAGGAAAAACTGAATCCTCAAGGTCTTCTGGGAATGTTCTCTTCATCTTGTTGCTCTAAAGTCTTCATGCTTCTTTCTCATATCCCAATTGCATCAAGGTCTAAAAATAAAGTGCCTGCGTCTTGGAAGCATTTGCCACTCTATATCTCATCACCTCACCTCCAGGTATTCCTTAATCTTCGTGGCACTCTTTCTTCCATCATCATTACTCCTGGCATCATTCTGAGTGAATTGAACATCCACCTACTACTTGGCCTCTCTGTCCCCACTTTTAATTATCTTTGCCTTTATCTTTTCTTTGCTCCCTTTTCCCAGTGGCATACCCTAGAACTTATGACTGCCAATAACTATCATTTCTAATATCTCAGTATCAAACTTCCTCCTGTTGTACAACAACTACTGTTAAAAGTGTCTAGCCCAGTGTCTGATACCACATCACAGGTGCTTAGTGATCATCATTGCTGTTCCTGCTGTTCTGTTATTGTTGTAGCATCAGCACCTTTTATTGTTGTTGCTTAAGATAGAAACCAGAGCTTGTGCATGCTAGGCAGGCCCTCCACCACTGAAGTTCATCTCCAGCCCTTCAACAATCCTTGGAAATAAGAATTATGTTTTAATGGTCCCTGTATCCCCTGAACCTACCACGGACCATGGTGCAAAAAGATTCTAATGATATTAATGGGCCCAGTAAACAAAGAGCAACAATGGGAAGGGTGTGAAAGTCACAAGTAGATCTTTAAAACACAATTGGAATTTGCCATTTAAATTATCATATAATTTTTAAGTAATGACATTTAAAATATTTATTTTCCTTCTCATTTTCTCTGGGGAAAATTTAATTTATTGCTTTTAGGATTCTTTCATTTAGTCAAGGTTGATCAGTTACAAATTTCCATCTTCTGAGGATTTTTATAAATGAGCTATAAGACAGGAAATTGCTTTTTAATGAAATGAGTTAGTTTACTTGAAAAGAGTAAGCTAACTTACTGTGTTGAAATGCATTTCATACTAGTCTGTTTTTTCCTTTCTGTGTTGAAATGCTTTTCATGCTAGTCTAATGGGTAGAGGAAAGCAGAAAGTTGATGCATTAAGATTTTCTTAGCCTTCTCTATGGTTTAGGTAGAAGAATAAAAATACTTATGCTATTATATTATTTCTGAATTTTTTTGAGATAAGAGAAAAATGTATAAAATTTTTCTAACTAGGTGGGGATGTTGATTTTTGAAAATTTGTACTACTAACCAGGCATGGTGGCATATGCCTGTTATCCCAGTGACTCAGGAAGTTGAGGTAGGAGGATCCTAAATTCAAGGCTAAACTCAGCAACTCAGTGAATCCCTATCTCAAAATAAAAAATAAAAATGACCAGAGATGTAGCTCAGTGGTAGAGAGCTCTTGTGTTCAATCCCCAGTATCCCATCCTTCCAAAGGGGAGGAAAAGAAAAAAACAAAACTTGTACAATGAATGAATTTCCTTCAAACACTAGTTTCATTGTTATTTCTCTCAGATTAAGAAATAATTAATAATAAGTTATATATCATTACTATTTCAGTAAACAACTTCCACTTATATTATTATTGAACTTTGATTCAGTAATTTTTCATATTAATGTGTATAAAGGGCTTAGGTATATGAAGGGCCAGACAATAACTGGGAAAAATATTCCAAGGGTTATAAACAATATAAAATTTTAAATTTCTAGAATTTCAGTATATTTCTACCCAATACAGAGATGATTCAAATAATATCTAGAAGCTTTCTTTGAGAGTTTGTTGTAAAACTATCTTAATTAAAAAATAATAAAGATGTGAGTAATATTTACTGATTGCTTTCTGTGAACCAAGAATGATGTTTTTAATATTTTATTTAATTCTCATTACAGCAATGTAAGTTACAAAGTTCAGATTGATTATCCGTTATCTGAAATCCTCAAGACTAGAAATGTTTCAGATTTCAGAGTTTTTCTGTTTTTCTAATATTTGCATAAATTTTATCAGTTGAGCATCCCTAATCTGTAAATCCAAAATCTCAACCATTCTGAGCAACTTGTTGGCCTCAAAAAGTTTCAGATTTTGGAGCATTTCAGAATTTGGATTTTTGAATAAGAGATACTTGACCTATACTGTTATTTATTCTTGTTTCATTTTAGTGGTTTAGAGAATTTAAATTGCTTAGTATCTTATAGCTACTAAGTGGCAAACAGAAAATCAATTCCAGGCCATTTGGCTATATATCAATGATTTAACTACTGTATTATATTCTCTTGGACTGACTAGTTGAGGAATAAATACAGATATGGTCTGAGAGAAATTAATTTACTAAGCATTTCCTCAAGAAGGAATTCAACTTGGTGAGAAAACTCAATAGATAAAGGACAAATGATATTAACAGGCACTTCACATAAGAGAAATCATGAGTGTTGAATGAACAAGAAAAGATGCTCCAACTCTGGCTACCTCTCAGGGGAATGCCCAATGAGAATGCAGTGAGATAACATTTCACATCCTCAGACTGGCAGTAAATAGAATGACTGACAGTGTCAAGAGTTGATAAGATATGGGTTTAAGGCAGCCCTCATTATATGCTACGGAGTATAAATTCCTAAAACCACTTTGGAGGACCATTTGTCAGTACACAGAATTGTTCAACTGTGCCTCTCTACAACACAGTGATTTTGCTTCTTAGGAATACATACTCTAAAGCACCGGAGTTAAAGTGGGGCCCAGTGACCTCTGGATGTCCCTGAGGTCTTTCTTGGGATCTTGTGAGAACTATTTTCCTAAACTGGTTTGGTATTCTTTGTCCTTTTTCACTCTCATTTTCTCATGAGTATGTTGTGGAGTTTTCCACAAAGCTTCAATGCAACAGATTGAACACAGAATCCTCAATGAGAATTTATCTGTTTTCTATTAAGCCAGGCTTAAAGAGATTTGCAAAAATATAAAGCATTGCCTCTCAATACACTAACTTTTGTTTTGGAAAATGCATTCATAAAAATATTTATGCCAACATGTAGTGAGATTATTATTTTAAATGAATTAAGTATTTTTGAGGTTTCTTCATTTTACTCTCTAACACATTAAATGTCAGTTAGTATAACACATTAAATGTCAGTTAGTATAACCTAAATAAAACCTCTTTGGAATCCTTCAGTAATTTTTAAGTTTGGACTGAGACCAAAAGATTTTGGAAAACATTTGTTTGTGTACAATGCAAGTATATGTCATTGTAGTATTGCTTAATAAGAACTAAAATAGTAATCAATCCTAATGTCTATCAATATGGACGTGGGATCAGTTCTGTCAATATGGAATGATAAGTTGTGATTTAAATTAACATTAAAATGTATTTTAAAATTAAAATAAATGTGTGAGTAAATATTTGTATCTGAATCAGGCAATATGTTTGTCAGACATTATCACATTTCAAATGGATTTTTTTTTACAATGTAAGCATATTTGTGTTTAAAAGTACATAATAAAATTAAGTGGAAACTTTATTAAGGATTATATTTTAGTCATTTCCTATTATTGCAAATCTATTAACCTTAAAAGCCAGAAATAAAAGTGAGGCTAATATACTGCTGTATTTGACTAGAACATACTTATAATAAGCAGCATACATATGCCTGGATATTCTAGAGTAGAACATCTTCCGTGTGTTATTTCAGTAGTATATATTATTTGCTGAAATGGAGGGAGCATCATTTAGTTACATCTTTGTATATATACTACCACTGTAGTGGCTTAAATAAATACTTAATGCTTTTTTTTCTTTTTCAAAAATTAGAGACTGGCAATTTAAGGTAACAGAGCCTTTCTGTCTGGTGACATTTATTCTCATGCTGTCTGTGCTGAGAAAGTTGAAATGAATCAGAAATCTCTTGCTAGAAATATAGTTGAATCTGATTATTCTCAGTAGTTATATTTTATAAAGTCATCTCAAAAACTGAATTAGTTAATACCAAACCATTGCTTCTAGGAGATATACTGGTTTAAGTTCCTGTGAGCCTCTTCTCAGAACACATTTGTGAACTGATCAATATGTAACCTGTTTTATGTGTGTTTCTTTGTAAAGACACCTTGTATTGTTGACTCATTAACGCTGAAATCATGGCAGACAGCACTATAACTCATGGCTGAATGAAGCTTTTTTAATCCCTGTATTTCCTCTGTAAGGTACATCACAACCTTCTCATGCTTTGGAACCCTAAACACCACCGTGGCACTGTGCTTAGGGGCTATAAGCACAGAATTAAGCAACAGAATCCCCCAAAGTGAGTAAAATGTGGCACTCAGAGAAATGTGGAAAGGAGTTTTTACAGTACGAAAGCTGAGACAATCAGACAGTGTCACCTTGTTTGATCTCAGAAGGGAATGTTTGCATCAGGTGATTCAAATTTTTTGCCTTTCTATGCATGCCCAGGACTGACTGCAAAAGTGCTGACTACTCTTGGGATATAAATAAAATTATTGATTTGGGGGTTACAAATGAAATTGAATAAGTAGGTGAGTTAGTCTGCTCTCTGTCACTAAAATGAAATACCTGAGATAATTAACTTGTGAAGAGAGAAGGTTTGTTTTGGCTCACAGTTTTGGGGGTTCCTCTCCATAATTGATTGATCTCATTGCTTTGGGCAATGGCAGAGTATGTGGTGGAGCAAAACTCTTCATATCATCAGCCAGGAAGTAAAGGAGAGAAGCCAGAAACAGGGATCTCACAATTCCCTTCAAGGGCATGCCCCAGTGACCTCAAGACCTCCCCCTGGGTAGGTCTTAAGATTCTACTGCTTCCCAGTAGCACCACACTCAGGACCAATCCTTTAGCACATGGACCTGAGGGGGAGCTTTCAAGATCCAAACTATAGCAGTAGGTAAATTTGCAAATATGGAGTCTGTGAATAATGAGATGATAATATATACTTTACAAGTCATCAGCTAGAACTGGAGCACCTTGCAGCCAGTAACCAAGGGACAAGGAGATACTTTTTGTTGTTCAAGCCAGTTATGATTTATTCCCCTAATTCTGGCACCCTACTCTCTCTGAAATAAAGAGCTTTGTTTCAACAACTCACTCTCTTACTGGGGAGGAGTGGGGTGTTGTTGGGTAAACAATGAACACTTCCTGCCATATGCCTAATCAAGTGCTTGGCATTTGGAAGGAGTCTAGTATATTTTTGTTAAAAGAATAAATCAGTGAATAAATGGTGGGGTCATTTTTATAGGCTAGCCTTTCACTTAGGTTGTATTATCACTTGTTAAAAGAGTTCTCCCTCTGTGCCTAGATTTTAATATTTATTTATTTATTTGATGCTGGGGATTGAACCCAGGACCTCACACATGCTAAACTCACACTCTACCACTGAACCACACCCTAGCCCCTTGTCTAAATTTTTGAAAGAAACATTAGATGGAATAGAAACGTCTGTTCAGAAAGAATCTAAATAACCCAAGTTCTGTTAAGCAAAAATTTTCTTCCTTTTAATGTTGATTATTTTGCTGAAATGGTTGCTTTTCTTATTGTGCAGGACATTACATCCAGAAATATTAATCATTTGTATGTAGTATGATGGTGCTGATTTCATTATTTTAAGTTGTTGGCTGCTCATGTTATCAGTAACTAAGAAATGCTTTATTTCATAAAACAATTTGCATCAAATTTCATTTATAAATGAATTCAATTAATATAGTTTTAATTTTTGATTATACAGAATATGTATTTATATTTACAATTCCAGATATTGGAATATATTGAAATTAAAGTTGATTTCCTGTCTCTTTCCTTTTGTGTCTTGTCTAGACCAAAACCAATTTAAGATTGTTAAATAATACATTTCTATATGTGTGTGTATGTGTGTGTGTGTGTATACTTTTTTTTTTTTTTTATACTGGGGATTGAACTCAGGTGCACTGTACCACTGAGCCACATTCCCAGCCCTATTTTGTACTTTATTTAGAGACAGGGTCTCACTGAGTTGCTTAGCACCTCGCTTTTTCTGAGGCTGGCTTTGAACTTGTGATCTACTTGTCTCAACCTCCCAAGCTGCTAGGATTATAGGCATGTGCCACCACGCTCAGCTTTTCTATAATTTTTATGTTAATTTTATTATAGAAGTTAACTGATCTTATAAATATTGGAAAATGGAAAAAAGAGGTGAAATCACCACAATTCATATACTCAAGGAAAAAATTAGTATATTTCTTTTCAGTATTTTTCCATACTTTGAAAAAACTTAATTTTACAAAGTGTGTATAATGTGAAAAAATATTTTTCAATATTTTAGGTAGCTTTTGCTTGTATTTTTAATATTAGAATAAATTTAGGGATAGGGAAATTATTTATTGCCTGAAGTTACAGAGCAATAAATGAAACAGCCAGGGTTTAAGTACAGTTCTTCTAGAATGTTTTTTTGCATTTTAGCTTCTGTGTTCCATACTTCAGAACATGTTAAGCCTGATTCCAAATCTTGGGGAAATTGAAAATTTCTTCCATGCGTCTTCATATTTTCTTCTTTGTAGTTTAAAAAAAATGTTCAACTCTGCTGTTCCCTGTCGTGATGGGTAAAAGGTGTGACTTATTCAGTCAAGGAGGAGAAATAAAGAATTGTCCACACGCTTCTGCCCTTTTCAGTGCTTTATTCATTCAAATCACTCTATACAATTTCACTCTATAGGTTCTTAATCAAGAAAATGACAATTCTTAATGCTAGGCACTGCAATAGACATAATCAATTCACAGCAAACAATTCTAGAGGTACTAAGCACTGCAAACACACTTAATCATGACAGGTCCATGACAGACATTCCTTCTGCATGCTAAGCTCAAGTGTCAGATCAGAAGTCTGAAGCCTTAGACTTTAAATCCAGCAGATGCACACTCAGACCATGGTGATCAGGTCAGGAACCAAGGTAGGCTTCTCCTGGGGTGGAGCTCACAGGCTGTTACTGTTCTCACCAGGTTCAAGATGTGGCTGTAGAGTTTGAGAGTAGTGAGGAAGATGCAGAGGATCAGGCAAACAATGAGAAGAGTTGGGATGTCAGTCCAGGTCCTCATCAGTTTCAGCTGGCTGAATGTCTGTTCATTTTCTCCATCATTTATACTAAAAGTTGGGGCTTCTGAGCACCATTTCAATCTCTATCAGCTGCTCCCAGATTTCTCAGTGACATCATTTGCCCTGGGGTTAAAGCATCTGGTCTGGTGTCCCCACCCTGCTTTTCTTGCCTCTCTCCCTTATCAGGGTGAGGACAACATGACAGAGACTGCACTCTGAGCTTGTCAGGGTGGGGAGAAGTGACTTGTTTATGTCAGAGATGTGCCTGATGATCATATTCGAGGACTCCGTAGGTGTGCCTGGTGAGACTGCCGGTTTCAAAGTGGAGTTTTTAAAATGGAGTTGCTTAGGCTAAGGCCTAAGGCCATCTGTACATCTTTCCCGTTCTGTGCCTCCTCTAAACAAAATTTCTATTTCTAAAATCTCACCTACATGGGGAAAAGCAATATGATTATCTGATTAAAGTAATTCAAACTAAGTTGCAAATGACTTGTAATCATAGCCTTTTGGAAGGATGTCTACATTTCATAACAAGATATTTTCAAACCCAAGTGTTGATAAGTAGATTGTGAACGTGATATTTTGGGGCCAGTGACATCCTTCTATTGACCATATTACATGCTCACTATAGGATGACAAAACAGGCCTTAACAAAACCCCCTTGTATATGCCCCTGCTAGCTCTCTTAATTTGTATCAGCAGAGGATGTATCTTTTTATAAGAATCATTAAGAATTCACTATAACACATTAGCAGGTATATTTAATTCCATGCCTCTTAAGGCCTTTTTTAAAAAATTTCTCTCTCTCTCACAGCTAATAATCAAACCTAGGGCTCCACAGATGCTAGACAAGTATTCTACCACTGACCTTTACCCCAGCCTGCCTCTTTTTAAGATTTATTTGGGGGCTAGGTCAGCATGGTAGTCTTTCTTTAAGTGTCATTTTATGCTCCAAAAGAGTAAGTTATTTGAGATTTCATTAATGTTTGTTTACTTCCAGAAGGACCTGAGGTAGCTCATAGTTAAAAGTTAAACTGGGCTGAGGATGTAGTTCAGTGGTGGAGCACTTGCCTAGCAAAGGAAAAAAATAAGTTACATAAAGTAATATACTTAGTTATGACATACAGGAGCAGATATTAAAAGCAGGCGGAATAAGATGCTTCCAGACCTCTGAAATGCACAGCTTGCTTCAGACAGTGAATTTGAAGGGTTAAGTATAATAGTATATTGATGAAAATATTAATCAAATGCTCTTCTGAATTTTACCTGTGGTACTTTTACTTCAACATTTATGCTGTATGATATTTGTACTAGCAACACTTACACACTTAAACGATGTTTTGAGTTCAATCTTTGGGCAAGGTCAAATTTTTTTCTTTTTCCTGATGTTTTATTTATTTTAGATTTCAAGAAAATTTCAAGAAATGTACTACATCAGTTAGGATTATCAGTTGTGGAATGGGGCTGTAGCTCAGTGGCAGAGCACTTGCTTAGCATGTGTGAATTGCACCACATAAAAATAAATAAAATAAAGGCATGCTTTCCATCTCTAACAAAAAAAAAAAAAAACAGAGAGAGAGAGAAGAAGAAAAACAAAAACAAAAAAAAGATTATCAGTTGTGTTACTAGATTAGGTTGAAGAAGTTGTCTCTTTAGAACCACATGTAGTATCACTAGGAAAAAAAATCCTTCTTGCAATTCATTTTGGCCACAGCTTTTTTTAGTCTTCTTTTGTGTGCTCTGCCTGAAAAATAAGCCAAATGTACTTTAATACCCTTATGTTACCAATTTTTAATTATTAGCTATCAAAGTGACCTACAACTTTGTACAACCTTATAGTGGAATATTGTTAATATAATGAGGAAAGTTTAAATCTGTGCTTTTGTAAAAATGTTAATTTGTTCTTTAACTCTTTATAGATAGTACCCTGCATAAAGCAAACAGAATGTCAGGAATTGAAATTGCCTTTTAATGTTATTGAAGATTCAACAGTCTCCTGTGATTTTAATTTCCATAAGTGAAAGCTTAATAAAACATTTTCGCTGCTTCAAAGTTAAAGCTTTTGAATTGGACTTTGCAGTCATTCTGATGATATTAAAAATAATAATACTAGATACTTCAGTGAATGTAGATTTAGCAGTGAAACACAGTCAAAATTTGAAATTACAACCAAGTGCTGTGGGTACGTGTGGATTTCAAAAAGCCATACTAGGTATCATCTGTGTGAATGAATAGAGGTGACTAGATTTGTGGCATATATAGATTTTGCTGTCTTAGCAACATGGGAGAAGCATACAAGAAACTTTTTTTTTTTTCTGATATGGAATAGAAATAGGCAAAATGATCTTGAGCACTTTGTATACTCAGAAGCCTTAGTCTCTCCTCTGTGCTAGGTGCTCTGCTTGGCACTGTGTTAGTAGCCACTTATAGATGATCATATGGTCTGTGTGGCAGTTTGATGAGTAGTCATGTATTCCCACTCCACAGTGGAGGAAGCTGAGGCTTAGTGATGTTACAAGATTGGACTGCTAGGTGGTGGGCGTGGACTGCAGATTTTGAAATCTAAACCACTGAAGCATTTCACTTTCTTTCCCCCTGCCATCCTCTGCTCTTTACGCTCTGTCCACCAGAAAGTGACTTTTCCTTCATCAGAATTTGGGTTCTTTGTTATCTATACTGAAAATACAATTTTGGATTGTAGCTCATTCTGCAAGTGGTCATGTGTTGATCCATCCCCTTTGATTGTGTCCACCTGGAAGCAGCGATGGTATTGTTCTTTCTGCAGTCTTTCATCCAGCACCTTACATGCTAGTTCCACATTGACCAGTCACTGAACACGTGTCAAATTAACAACTAGAGTTTGTGTTCATTGGTTACACATTCTCTACAGTGACAATAGCTTTAGTTTAGGGTACTGAGGACATTATAAAGGGAAATATCCAACTAGACAATCTGCCTGTCCGAACTTGTTTCAAATGCTTTGTTGTGCTTTTCCCTCAGTGCTAATATGGATTTAGGTTGTTCATGTTTCTTCCAGGATGGTATGGTGCCAGTAAATGAATCATAAGTTCTTTTTTTCCTGAGACATCAACAAGTTACATTTTCATATTTTCTATTTTAAATGTTAGGAAAGCAAAATAAAGTGATAGGGAATATAGAAAAATGAATCTAAATCAATTCTATTTTACTGTGTTATGAAATCTATAGTATTTTGACTGTATCTGTTGCCTTGTATTAAAAACCATTTCATAGTTAGGTGGATGATGGATGTGAATCTCTAGTTTTGAAAAAATCCTTGGGGCCCAAATCAATATAATTACTATCAGGAAATAAAAATGAAATATCTCTTTACTGTTTTGCTTTGAATATTTATGCCAAAGGCAGGTTTTATGGTTAGCATTTTCCAGCATATTTTGTTTGTTTAGAGTAACAGTAATTGCACTACCCTGCTAGAATAACATGATTTTAATGGAGGAATCTTATTTTATTTCCTTCAGAAATTTCTGTGGGGGAACAGCCAAATACTTGGCTACATGATATTAACATTTCTAATGAATCAGGATTATATTTCAAAGATATATAAAACCATAAAACTTTATAAAGAGATTATTTCTATGGTCTCTCAGTTTTACAAATTATATGTAGACTTTACCCGCTTAGTTATTTTTGGCATTTTCCATTAAAAATGATATTTTTTTCTTTATAGGATTTATTCTTAAGGGTTTACCCATTGTAGCATTTGATATTCCTCAAGTGTATTTCACCCCTCAAAAGCATCTTAGATCTCAGTTGTGTCAAAATATTTTTAAAGGAATTCTATTCAGAGAACCTTGAAACTTCTTTTAAGGCATGTGGTACTAAATCAGACCTTCTCAAACCAGTGCTCTCTCTTTAGAAATTGTAAGTGCAGGCTTTATTTAATGTACTCTAGTCTTTTTCTCAGCTCAGATTTCTTCCTGAAGATCATGTTGATCAACTAAAAGCTAAATTCTGGTTCTTCAGATTTTATTCAGTGTGCAAAAGACTGTTAGGCTGGGATCTTAACCCTAAAATGGGAGGCTGCAAAGATACACGGCTTGTTTCTGACTGTATAAGACTATACTTCATCTGAATGAGTGTGCCTTAGAGGGCAGGGGGTTGTAGTGCTGCCCTGTGATATCACAGCCTGTCACTTAGCCCAGAGGGTCATGGATGAGCCATGTTCACAAAGAACAGTCATGAAGGAGTAAGTGCTAGGCACATTGAGAAACTTCTAGAGGATCAGGACATAGCACTTTCATATATAAGTATCTTATATATGAAAGTATATAAGTATCTTATAAGTATCTTATATATGATAGTGTCATATATAATATGAAGTTTTTAAATTTTTTGGGGGGGAGTTTATAGGGTGTTTATTAAAGTGATTCGACAGTCACTAGGATTTCTTTGTTTTCTATACCTGAGAAACTTCTCTTCCTCTGTCTAGTAACTGGCCATATTGTTTTAGGACAGAGTTTCTAAAACAGTGGGATCTCCTCACCCAAAGAAGGGTAGAGATGGTCTCTTAAATAGTACCTATATTTGGGAGCCTATTAATTCCTTTTAATTTCTGAGACAGTGGATCCCCTTGTACCTATATCTGGCTTGTTGGTCAGGTTTGTGTGTGTGTGTGTGTTTGAGAGAGAGAGAGAGAGAGAGAGAGAGAGAGAATTTTTAATATTTATTTTTTAGTTTTCGGTGGACACAATGTCTTTGTTTGTATGTGGTGCTGAAGATGGAACCCCGGCCACATGCATGCCAGGCGAGTGCGCTACTGCTTGAGCCACATCCCCAGCCCTGGTCAGGTTTTTTTGTAGCTGTGATGAAAATACCTACAAGAACAACTTGGAGGAGGAAAACTTTATTTTGGTGAAAAGTGTTAGAGGTTTAGTCCATTATGGGTTGACTGTGTTGTTCTGGGCTCGAGGTGAGGCAGAAGATTGAGGCAGAGGAGCTGTGCTCTGTGCATGGCAGCCAGAAAGGGGTGGGGGTCGGGGAAGGGATGCATGGAAGATGCACCATTCCAGGGCATACCCCTAGTAACCCACCTCCTCCAGCCATGTCCTTCCTGTCTACAGTTGCCACCCCGTCACCTCATCCAAACCAGGATCAATTGATTAGGTTACAGCTCTCATAATCATTTTACTTCTGAATATTCCTGCATTAACACAGAGCTTTTGAGGGACATCTCATATCCAAACTATAACACTTCTTGATTTGTATACTGGAAGAACAATTAATTTCCCTTCAGTTTTTATTTTTTACATTTCAATAGCTTAGGCTGTTAGAGAAACTAATACGGCCCAAGCTATACTTGAAAGAGAGAACTTAATTTATCATACATCCTGAACCACTGTGTCTGAGACACTGAGAAACCAGAGAATTTTCTGATTTGACACCGTTTTTTGGTAGTCAGAGTTTATATAAACAAGTGATAGGGAACTCCTTTTTGCTTTCTTTCTTTCCCTCAAGACAGTGGTTTCTTAAAGATCCCATTTACTTTGGTAAAACATGATTTTAATGTCTTCTCTTAGTTGGAAGTAAAATACTACCATTCATCTCTTAAGTGGAGGGGAAAAAGAGATTAAAAATCAGTTTTCTATGATGGATGTATTCTTACCATGTTTCTAGATTGCTTTTCATTGAGAAATCCAGTTCTGGATGGACTCTTGAGAAAATCACTTTGCAAATAAGATGTTTCTTCAATCTGTGAAAATTGTATATTCATCACTTTTCCATTTCTCCAGTATTGCCATACTTTGACTTATAATATGCATAACTTCTATCATCTTCAGATTTAGTTTGTATTTGTTGGTTGCACAAGATAAGCAAAGCCAAATAATTTTGGAATTGGAAGAAAACATCTGATTCAATTTCCTTTGCAGTGCTGGAATTTCCTTCACACCATGTCTAGCAAATGTACCTATTAGGTTCTCTTTCAACATGTTAAGTTACTGGGAACTCCATGCTTCACAAAGTATATCATTTGATTGTTATAACAGTTGTTATCAGAAAAATTTTTTTAATAAGATAAAATCTGCCTTTTTCCAACTTCCGTTCAGTATTTCTTGTTTCAGCAGCAAGAACTACCTAATAAAAGTGCTCTTTTTCCCAGAAGAGTGCTAATTATTTCTGGTTTTGATTTGACATTTTTCATTGCTATTTTCAAGAAATGTGACTTTGCTTTTCATTTGGAAATGATGTGCTGATTTTATTTTTTAAGAGAAAAGAAGAATGTTTTCATAAAATGTGTGGCAGTTGTGTTTCTGCTACCTCCTTTTCTCTCTCACTGCTGCCAAAGTGTTTTCTTTGCAGGGATCCTTGCCAGGGTGCTTTAATTTTTTATTTTAATAAATAAAATAAAGGTATTGTATCCATTTATAACTAAAAATATTTAAAGAAGAGCCGGAGGAGGAGGAGGAGGAGGGGGAGGGGGGGAGGAGGAGGAGGAGGAGTGGGGGGGGAGGAGGAGGAGGAGGAGGAGGAGGAGGAGGAGGAGGAGGAGCTCTTCAGAGGCTCAGTTTTTGGTCTAATGAAGCACACTCAACTTTTTCTTAGATTCAGTTGACTTTTTTTTTTCCCCCCTCCTGAAACTTGAGACGTTGAATTTATTTTTAATTTTTAAAAAACCCAAATGTTTAAATAATGTGTTAGGGAATTTCTCTCACACAACAAATAGCAACTAACTTATTGAATTACTTTGCATCATTTATTGTTTAGTTT